>NC_061086.1:1725000-4225000 GCF_018902025.1 Drosophila willistoni
ACGTTCAAGCTAAAAAAGCTAATGTTTGCGAAAGAACGGCCAACAATCTTAGCATGGGAAAAAACTAATTGTAAGATATTGATCAAAGTCACTGTTTTCCACCGATCGTTCCTATGGGAGCTATATGATATAGGAACCCGATTTTTATCAAATTCGGCATTAACAGTCATTAACAGATATATTAAACTAACAAATGTTTAATTTGAAAGCAATCACGTCAAAAGTAACGAAGTTGGTAACAAAAGTCACTGTTTTCGAAAGATCGTTCCTATGGGAGCTATATGATATAGTCACCCGATCTTGATCAAATTTGGCATAGTCGTTTATATGTGTAATTAACTCCCCAATATTAAATTTCATGATAATAGCTCAGAAAATAACGAAGTTATTAAGAAAAGTCACTGTTCGTGACTTTGCCATTTGTATGGAAGCTATATGATATAGTGATCCGATCCGGCTGAATCCGAGATTTACAACGCCTGCAGTATATACAAGCCTACGTGCAAAATTTCAGCTCTGTAGCTCCAACGGTCTAGGAGGAGTTTGCGTTGATCCAGACGGACGGACGGACGGACGGACATGGCTATTTGAACTCGTCTCGTCGTGCTGATCAAGAATATATATACTTTATATGGTCGAAAATGCTTCCTTCTATGCGTTTCACACTTCTGACCAAAATTAATATACCCTTTTTGCAAGGGTATAAAAACCTTTATTTTTCCTTAACCCCTACTAGCAACTCGCTGAAAGATAAAATGAAATTCTTATTGCAATGCTTATTGCGGCTCTTGGGAGAAAGTATTTTAAGTTCCAAAAGAATCTCATCAATGAATTCTGTGTTAAAAGAGGATCGTCTACTATTGCATTTGAAAAAGTTTATACTTTTTTAGCAATTGAAATTAAATAGAATGTATGTATGTATCTATGTTTGACAATACAAGTGAGTGCAAACAAACACACGTACATACATATCCTCATGTATGTATACATCGCATCGCACATCCCCCTGGCAATCCTAAAGCAGCTTCGGTTATCACAACTTTACGCTTGAATGCGCGTTATGGTGCTACATACAAATCTACATAGATACACACAAACACACTTGCACACATATATATATATATATACAGAGATATACGTTATGGAGGTATTACATGGCGATTGCTATGTTGCAAATGGAACGACTGCAAGCCAACGTCTATGTGAATCCAACGACGCCTTTAGTCGTTTTAAATATTTAGACAGAAGTCAGACAGATTGGGTTGAAGCCGAACTTTAAGAGAAAGATTGCCGAAATCCTTTTTGGCTTGAGGTTGACATTCGGTTCACGTTCAGAACACCGAGCCTAAACGTACACGTATGCCAGTCAATTAGGGAGGAGTAGGGAATGTAGGGAGTGTATAATATTTCGGCCTGCTTGGTTGGTTGGTTTGCTGGCTGGAGCCAGGGGCAAGAAGAGTGTGGTAATTTAAGTCAAGCTGCAGCGTGTAGAGGAGTACTGTTTCAGGTTCTTTGTTTTGCCAGTTTTTTGCTAAACTACCTCCGAAATAAAGGTATCAAGTGGCATTCATGGAAAACTGACCCCATTCGTCATAATCTTCTTGCAGAACTCGACGGACATCAGTCGGATGAGACGGGATCCGGCGAGGGCGAGAACTCCAACGGGGGTGTCTCCAATATTGGGAACAGCGAAGACGATCAGGCTCGCTTAATACTTAAGAGGAAATTGCAACGGAATCGGACATCGTTCACAAATGAGCAGATCGACAGTCTGGAAAAGGGTAAGTGAATGATGTCATAACTGCCATCAATGGAACTACAAAATTGCCATTCGAATTGAAAATTTACAGAGTTTGAAAGGACACACTATCCAGATGTTTTCGCACGCGAGCGTTTGGCTGGAAAAATTGGTCTGCCTGAGGCTAGGATTCAGGTTTGGTTTTCCAATCGACGGGCAAAGTGGCGCCGCGAAGAGAAACTCCGCAATCAGCGAAGGACCCCGAACTCGACGGGGGCCAGTGGAACATCGTCATCGACATCAGCTACAGCCTCGTTGACGGATAGTCCAAATAGTTTGGGTGCTTGCACTTCGTTGCTTGTCGGCCCCGGCTCCTCTGGCAGTAAGTCTAATAAATTACTTATTTACCGTTGCATAGACAACGACTATTAACGCCCGAGTTTTAAAGATTAAAGATAGAAGCTTAGTCATTCAATGAGAAGCTAGTTACAAAAATTGAGGAAGAAAGTCATGTTTTTAATTCTTATGTAGACTACTGGACTAATGTAGACTCACAGGTCCAAATATGGGTAAGAAGTCATGTAGTTGCATATGTCATATATTCAATATAAGCGTCTCCTTTGCTTGATAAAGTGAAAGTAGCTAATCAATGCATTCAAGGCGCAAGTAACTCCTCACTCAAAGTATTTAAAATTTTGTAATTTTGAAATTAGATGCAGTTTCAAATCTCTGCAGAAAAGGGTTCTTAACTCAAAAGAAAAACATAAGTGAATTATTCTAAATAGACAACTTCAAAACAAACGGCTTAGATTAACGAGTTGATTTAAATGCTAGGATTATGTAACGTCATTTTTTGAATACTATATAAAAGAAACATTGGTTTTTATCACAGGTGCAATAAATGGGTTGGCCTCACCACCAGGCAGTGCTGTTGGAGTTGGAATTGAGTCAACTGATGGCCATCACTTGGGCACACCATCCTCATCTACAGCCACATCGCACATGCGATCCGGATCTGCTGGCGGAGGTGGAGAGCTGCGATCCAGTGAAGGGCACGATGGCAGCAACTCGGACTCTCCAGGATTAGGCTTATCTAGCCAACATCATTCCCACCCACATCATCATCATCAGCACCATAACCTTGGCCACTCCCACACGCTCGTGCCTGCCATCTCGCCACGTCTTAATTTCAACAGTGGAGGTTTCAGCAGTTCAATGAGCGCCATGTACTCGAACATGCACCACACAGCCATGTCGATGAGCGAGAGCTACGGGTAAGTGGCACTTGGCGAACACATCCAAGGATTCGATAACATACTTTACCCTTTTGCAGATCTGTTACATCCATTCCAAGCTTCAATCATTCGGCAGTGGGTCCGCTAGCACCTCCTTCTCCCGCATCGCAGCAGCGCGACCTGACGCCGCCATCGCTGTATCCTTGCCACATGACGCTCAGGCCGCCCCCTATCGGTCCACACCACATAGTCGGGGGAGGCGATGGCCCCCCTGAGATTGGCAACTCACATTCGGGAACGGGAGCCAACAATGGATCTGGATATGATGTACTTTCCGCATATGGATTACCGCCGCCACCGTTGCCGCCCAGTGGAGCAGCAGGTGCGGCTGGTGCTGGTTCTATTAACCCCTCCGCTGTCTCATCCGTCTCCGCCGCCCATCATATGATGGATCCACGGTCTTCTGGAAGCCCACATCAGTTGGGAGTGAGCTCTGGATTTGGCTCCGAGGCTATTTCTCCTGCTGTACCCTCATATGCGCACATGAGTTACAACTATGCAGCAGCTGCCAACAATGTGCCGCCCTCTGGCGGACCAAACCCTCATGGAGCAAGCGGGAAACAGCAGTTCTTTGCGTCCTGCTTCTACTCACCATGGGTCTAGGCACAAAAATGGGTAACACAATATAAATTAAAGAGAAATAAAATAATTATTATAATAATATTTAACAAAACAAAAAATCGAATTTACATATCTCTAAATAAATAATGAAAGAAAGCATAGAAACCAACCCGAAGGTTGTAGTAAAAAGCATATGAATGTATCTATAGTTCCGTCTAAGGATTCCAACCTATAGTTAAGAGTACTTGGTGTGATTAAATAAAATAATTTTCACGAAGAGATGGCAAAATACCAATGTATGTGGCTTGTTTCTCTGGGTTTCTTTAAATGTGGGAGAGTTTTTTTTAACAAAACACCTATGTGGTTGAGTTAAGATTTCAGCGGAGTTAAAATGATATTGATCATTACAAACTAAAGAGCCGAGCTTCCGTGCATAAAAGACTCAAAGTGAATCCGAATACCATGCAATTTTCATTTGACAACTTTACATAATAATCAAAGTATGTAATTCTTTGACACTCGATTTAAGTACAACAATGCTGTCGGTCTATAGCTATATTTTCGACCTATGCTTTCTATAGGAGGTGATATAAAATGACTAAAATTTCCGAGTCACGGAGAATTATCTCGACGAAATCCAACTAAGCTTCTTTAATATGTTAAATAATTAATTACTAGTTTAAGAAGTGCTTTAGTTTTATTTTAACACTAAAATTTCTGTATGATTCTTTTTGTCACTTTGCCAGAAACATTTTTTAAAATGTGAAATGTTAAAAAATATAAAATATATATCTATAGCATAGTCTAAAAGTAAAGCAAAGGGCAAATAATAATGTACATTTACCAATCCCACAGTTTTGAGCAATTTGTGTAATGAAATTGAATTGTGGTGTATTGTACAATTCAATAGATGCAGCTATTTAGCCATAAAGTACCTAGTATTCACCCGAGCGACAGGTGTTTTGAATTTATTACATCTTTAAAGACAGAAATTCAACATATGTACAATGGACATGTGTATCTACAAATACATATATTGTCGAACAGCTTTAAATTTTTGTGAGAACCTGAAAAGAATTGTATAATTAATCGTTTTGCAATAACTTTCCCTTTTAGAACCGTTGAACAAGTTGGTCTCTTTCTTTCAAATTTGGCGCAATGAATGTGTTCACTAGATTCGTCACCTCACAAATATTTCCATTTCCAATTCGATAAACAAAAACCGGCCAGAACAACTTTTACCAATCAGTTGCCGTTTTGAAAAAGTCATGTGTCTCATAAGACATACCAAAAGTTTTTGAAATTTTCGGAGAATAATAATCGGTATAGAAAAGAAATATTGGATAGTTTCGGCTATGCCAACAATCAGTTCAGATCGGAGTCTTCACTTTCAGCAATTTAATCATCTATGGCTTACATGGGTTTATTTCTAATCAAATAAATATGCATCGATTTGTTTTTGTTTATTTTTCTTTCGTTCATCTAATGTTTTGGCATTCAGAGTCTCAGAATAAATGCTGACCATTTGGCCCATCATCGCCCAGTCATCGAGTGGTTTTAGATACAGAATTTAGAATAGAAATGAATTTATTTATAGAAACACTTGTTCTTTATTTATGACATTACCGAAATGCTATTTCTGTTCGTCGCCGTCGTCGTCCATAGAGTTTGCTTGCACAATCGTATCTTGCAGTGCGCGCAAGCCAAGAATGTTCGTCATATTATAATATATATAGTAGTATACATATACATATATCAAATCCAGATCCATGTTGATCGGATGTGGGAATGGGGAAAGCCATCCATTGCCCATTGTTCTCGCATTTTGCTTGCTCTGCTCTATGCAACTCATCGCATTTAAGGGTGGCACACGGAAGGCAATTTCATTTAGATTCGGAGGTGATTTACCCCGCAAAGCGAACGCACAGACTCTCAATGACGCTCTCTTAGCAACCACTTTGTAATATTGTTGATTTTGAAATGTTTTCCACAGCTAAGATGCATACTTATGACCCGGTCCAATACGCTGTCAGAGACAATGGCGGAGGGGTTCTCCGATTGAGGTAGACTCTGACCCCCTTTGCTAGGACCGCCACTGGCTCGAAAACAACTTCATTAAACTGTTTGCTCTACTTGACTTAAACAAGGGCTCTTACTACCAACAAAATTGAATTGGAGGCATGTTTTTGCTCTTGTTTGATAAGCAAATTGACTTACATTGAATGGAAGCGACGATGCGGGGAGGTGGCTGGCTGTAATTGTAAGGGGGTTATTTTGGATTATTAATCAGATCCAGGGAGTCAATAAGGATTATATTTCCCCTGAATTGAAACAGCGTTCATGTATAAGTGTTTTACATTATTTGTTTCTTTATTCCAAAATATTTAATTAAAACTGAAAAAGGAGGGGGACAAAGGGAAAGAAAAAATGTTGTCTAGTTATCCTTTCCTTTCGTGTACTTCTTCACCTTTTCTTTGGAGAGTCTTTTAAGCGACCCTCGAAAATTTTTTGATTTTATCTAGTACACATATTTGGATCTTGAGTGTGTGTTTGTGTGAGTGTGTGTGTGTCTGTGTGTGTGTGTGTGTGTGTGTGTGTGTGTGTGGGTATGCGTCGTCTAGCGCCTGCGCCAGGGGCTAGTGGCTCTTGGTGCCGGTGCGGAAGCTCATAGCGAATGCTGATCTGGTGCAGATCGAGAGCACAACTGACAGTAATAGACTAACGCTCGTGGAGTTCGCTTCGTGCCCCAGAAGGATATTTTTCGTGTTGCGCTCGCCCCGTGTTGTCTATAGTCTAGTTGTACGTATCGACCGAATATATAAGTATATACCTACATATACACATATACGTATGAATATATAAGTAATTATTCTTATATACTTTCGAAAGTTCATTAAATAATTGCCCGGTGGATAAATACTTTGAATATTTGAAGTTCAATGCAAACATAGTGACTGTGCGCGTCGTTACAAATCGGGTGGGAATCATGAATATATATGTATATACATACATATACACATATCTGCATAATTGAACGCAAATACATCAAAAAGATATTGAAAAGTGAAAGTTAATGCCATTATCCACACATGTCCTGATATAATTAAAAATATATACCTGTTGGCTCTCCATTATAGAATGAGAATTAATAAGCAATATACATATATACATAGATACATATACATATGTGATTTACATATACAGATGTGTGTAATAATAAATGGTGCATATGTACACAGATACATGCATATATACATACATAGATATATACCGATGTATATTCATATAAGTTTTATGTGCCTGTGTTCGTGAATTCCAATCTATATCTACATTCTAAAATATATATATGTACATATAAGCAAAATGGCTGTGTCTATTCGTGGAATTGTGTAACGGTGTTGTCGGGCATAAAAATAGAATTGGGGCATTCAAATTAAGAGTCCCACGTACCGACAAAAGTGATGATAAATAAGAATTAGTAAATGTGTACATAAGTACTTGCCCCTCCTTTATCAGTACCTTGGCTCTGTCCCTGGCCCGACCGTCTTCCTAAGTCCCGCCCCCAACCCCAATCGCCACCCTCGCCCCGTCGACCGATCACGGATGGCCATGAAAAAATAATTTCGACAATTTGCGAACCCGAACCAAATCGAATCGAATTAAATCTATTGCCATACCGACTTCGAAGAATGTGCAGACCAATTTTTGTGAATGTATTATTCGAATCGCTTGCATACCTTTCGGTTCCTGCATCTTTCTGCATACCTTTCGTAATATATTATTTTTGTTTTTTTGTTTTTTTTATGTTATATTTAAATATCTATGATTCAATCGCCAAAACTATACCACTCAATGTCTACCAACCCGTGGATACATAAATATTTTCGTCTAGAAAAATCAAATGGAAAAAGCATAAATACACTCAAAATATACACACATATATGTATATATATATATGTAGCTATAATATACAATATATGTATATACACGAGTGTTTGCATGGGTGTGTGTATATACATACACATTAATGTGTAGAAGATACACAAACACAAACACAGAAACGGTGACTACGAACGACTAAAAATAAACGTGCAACACATTTGAATCTTTCGTTTTGGTTTTCTACGCTAAAATATTTTCCATTGAAATCATTAGTCCCGAAAGAGAGGCGGCGATCAAATTTCCATTTTCCAAAAAATTGGTGAGGCGTGCGCAATCTTGAGACCCACAGCCCCAAAGTCGAAGGCTGCACAAACACCTCTGCCGATATGCACTGAATATATACATATATCCAAATATATATACATTTGTACATATAGACAAATGGATAATCATTATTGATTGATACACCCCAATGGATGGTCTACCGATGGATTTGAGGAGATCAATGAGAACATCTTTGCAGTCTTCACTAATCTAGCACCTGCTCCTCGTTGAATTCAGAATTAATATAATTATATAACAAATTTATGTCTTTAATTCGTATAGCTTTTCGTGAGAATTTACCCCTCAACTTAAAGATACTATACAAAAGATAAAGATACAAAAGAATTGATATATGTAAATATATATCAGTCAGTTTACAAGTCAGAAAGATATCAATATCAAAAACAAAATTAATAAACCATTGGCTATACTTTGACTTGACTTATTATTTAAAACCATCTGTCCCATGTCATCCTATGAATGAATGAATAAAGACCTTCGAGTGAAAGTAATCAAATGCACTTTACTATTCTTTTTGGCAAATGGCCAAATCTATAAGAAATAAAGGTTTGATAATTCACACCCGAATAGTGTTCCATAAATAGCGCACAAATTTATGAAATGTTTATATGACAGCTACATACATATAAGTAGCATATGAATATATGTATATGATATAGTCAGCTGATGTTATTGATAATCACCAAATGGCATATAAGAAGCTCCGGAAATGAAAAAGTGGTTGGCATTGGCTAATCCCATCACACAGGATTAGGGAATAAATAAAACATAAAAGAACTCAATTTAAAACTACATTAAAAGGATATAGAAACACAACAGTAGTCCATGGATAAGTGAACTTTTTTCTATTATATTATTATTATTTATTTATCATTTCGGAGTACTTTCATGAAAACTATTCTAAATTTTGATAAATGCCAATATTTTTATCTTAACCTTGAAACGTATCTCATCTAGCCCTGGGAAACAAATTAGGAACCAATTTTATGTAATTGTAACTGATTTTTGCATATTCACATAAGTTTTTTCTTTGATGTCAACTCACATTGATGTCGCGTGAACATCACTTGATTTTGTAGAATTTTGTAGTAAATCATCAGAATGTCCGTCTGCTTATGATGCTCACTGCTTATTGAATAATTCAAATTTGTAATGTAATCGTTTTCAATTACAGAGCCTAAGAGCCAGAACCGTTGAAGACGAAGCAAAACGAGAACCCTCAGCATGGGGGTGGCTGAAGATTTCGCTCCCAGCTTTGTTAAGAAGCCGCAACTGCATCAGGAGGATGACGGCAATCGCCTCATATTTGAGTGCCAACTATTGTCATCGCCCAAGCCGGACATTGAATGGTTTCGCAGCGATAATCAATTGACAGAGGATGGTCGAACAAAGTTCAAGATCCAGCCCATTGGAGATAATAAGTTTACGGTAGTATTAGAACTCGATGATGTAGTAGAAACAGATGCTGGCCTTTACAAGGTCAAGGCCAAGAACAAATCCGGCGAAGTATCTGCATCAATTAATTTAAATTTCACACGTGAGTATTGTTTATTACCTACTATTGGTTTTAAACCTAATTTGAAATTTATTGAACATGTATGTAAATATTAAAGTTTGTATTCAAATTCGTCTGATGTTTTGAATCATTACCGTTACCATACACATAAATAGTTTTTCTTTCAAATTTCTCTTCATTTAAATTCAAATGCCTTTGAGGAATGTAACGAAAAGTTGGTTTATCTATACATTTGCATACTGTATAGTAAGGGATATCCTTAAGTCGGCTGCCGACTTGCCTTTAATGAATTTTATTTTATTATCATCATTAAATTATTTCGTTTCTCTGTTTTATATATAAATTTAGCTGCTGACGAACCCAAAGAAAAGTAAGCAATATTTACTTTAGCATTTTCGCCTCTAACTGATGCTTTTGTTAGATTTTTAACACTTCCTTGATATTCATCCTGTTAGTAGAGTTCTGTATTGTATTAACTTTCTGATGGCGAATAGAAACCCTTGTGAGAATAGTAGCTGGGGCTGTTAACCTTTATTAGATTTAGTTTAAAGGATTTTTGCATGGTCAAATTCTTAACTCTTAATTTTTCTTCTTCTTTTTTGAAATTTAAATGAATTGGGGTTAATGATGTTCTCAAATAAGTGGGAAAGTTTTCCATAGTAGAAAGCCCAAGGTGAGTAAAAAAAAAGGTGTAATTGTAGCTACATACATGTTGAATGTCTTGTGTGTCTCTGAAACCTCAGATGGAACTCCAGTTAATTAAAAAGGCTGTATGTGGGAAAAATTATTGATGACATTTTGTATGAATTGTTAAACCTTTGTTGTAAATGGTTAATTTGAATACATATGTACATATATGTATGTATTGTGTTTGAGATCGCATTCATTTATTTTTACAGAAAATTTCGATAGAAATGCAACTACATAAATTGCATACATATGTACATATATGCACTTAAAAGTTCTCCTGTTTGTATAGGTTCTTCCCATTTTCATAAATTTAACTTTTGTTATTCTGCTTTGCACTTATTGTATTGTTTCTTGTCTTCTTATTAAAAAGATTTGAAACTAAATTGATTTTTATGTTCGCAGGCAAATCGACGGTTTCGCGCCGACATTCGCGAAAAAACCCGCCATACGACAAGAAGAAGATGGAAAGCGACTCTTATTTGAGTGTCGCGTTAATGCAGATCCCCTTCCCAATATAACTTGGTTTCATAACGGAACTCCCGTTCAGAAATCGCCACGACACAAGGTGAGTTAGCATATTAGTGAAATGCTTTCAGCACAGCTCTCCCACTCTCTCGTTCTGCAGCTAACCATTGACAAGGATGCCCACTCATATTTTGCAACACTGGAAATTCAAAATGTCACAGTTGAGGATGCTGGCAAATACAAAGTGAATGCAAAGAACGAGCTGGGCGAAAGCAATGCAACGATAAGCCTAAATTTTGACAGTAAGTGCTCATGGCAATTAAATGATAATTTATGTCGATGAAGAAATATTGGTCAACTTATCAACTTTTATGACTTAATTTCAATGGGGAAAAAGTTTTTTGTACGTATTAAGGATGCAGAATAGTTAAATATTGAACATGAAATCAGATTTCCTTATGTTACTCCAATTTTAATCTTTTTAAAAAAATTAATTAATGTTTCTAATACGTTTTCGCGTTCGTTCATAAAGTGGCCCTTAAATTGTGGGTGTATTGATTGTTCAAACAATATCAGAAAGAAGATAAAAAGGATTCTCACTGTTGTAGAGAAGTTAGAAGTTTAGGCTACAAAAATTAATTTCTTCGAACAATCTGAAAATCATCCCGTTTTTGAGATAAAACGAATTGCTTTTCGAATAACTTTTTATTAGATGTAGTCAAAATATATTCAAAATTAGCCAATATTTTCGTTGTAAATGAAATGTAACTCATCTTCTTTTTGCTTCCATTTCGATAATATCTCCCAATTGGTCTATTACTATTATTTTATTTTTTTTGTTCTTTTTATTTGTAAATCGATATTAGCAAACTGCATCCCCAATACATTAATAAACCTAATAATAGATATTCTGCCGAGTGTTTGTTTGTGGCTTCCAAATGTAATTGACGACGCGGTATACGTGTGTACTAATAAAATGCATAATACATACATGGAAACATACATACATACATACTTCCATACATACATATTACATATTACATTAAAGTAATGTATAATGTATGGATTTAATTAAGCTCTTCAAATCAATCAAAGCGGACTTCAATGTTAGCTAGCTTTCTGCGCTTGCACTGCATATCAATATTATACCAGAGTCGCAACGAACACCACCCGACACGACACGACGTAGGACAAGACGACAGGATACGACAACAACAACAATAACAGTTTTCTACTCCCGGAATGGAAACCATTCGACTGCAGTTTCGCTTTAATATGTTTTGTCTTGTTTGTCCACATAACCCATTTAACCTAAGCTATAGTGAATATAGTGTTAGGTGCAGGATCAGCCTTGGGCCTTGGACTCGTCAGTTTTCTATTTGCACTAAGCTTAGGCGATAATTAAGCAATATATGTATGTATTTGTTACCGCCTGGCCTGGCTGTATGACCTATGTACATACACAATGGCCTTCCATGTTGTGCGCTCTAAATATTGTAACCGTAATTTAAACATTGTAAATTGTGTAACTTGGATACTTCAACTTCATAGGCGACGAGGCTCCCGTTCCGGATTCCTCGGATGGAATTAAGCCAACGTTCACCGAACGTCCCGTTATACGGCAAAGCGAAGATGGCGGAAACGTAACGTTTGAATGCAGATGCGTGGGTGATCCCACACCAACTGTCACATGGTACGCAAAAAAAAAAAAAATTAAAATAAACCAACCCACAAAATTGAAATTATCCAAGATGGTTGTGAATGAATAATCAATTATCTGAGAAACGACCCGACGACCCAATGTACATAAATGTATTTGTATTTCTCCATCTTCGTCTCCATGTCAAAAAGGTCCCATGGCGAGACAGTACTGAGTGAGGGCAAACGTTACAAAATGTCACTGACAATGGATCAAAAGCTTTATCATATGGCACGATTGGAGATCAGTAGTGTTGTTTCTAGTGACCAGGGCGAGTATCGCGCGCAAGCGAAAAATAAGCACGGCTCGGGCGTGGCAACGATAAATTTGAATTTCGAAAGTGGCTCGAAAAAGTAAGGAAAATTGAATATTGTACATACATACTTCACAGGTGGCTCCACACTTGCTCGATCAATGTCAGATATGCAATAACTAATAACGAAATGGCTTCAATTTATGCAGAATACCAGATGGCAAGTCGCCAAGATTTCCGAAAAAACCGACGATCCGTCAAGAAGAGGACATACTGATCATGGAGTGCCAACTGGAGGCACATCCAGTGCCGGATATAACCTGGTATTGCTCAGATAAGCAAATCGTCGATAGTCAAAGAACCAAAATGACGCGAAAGGCCATAACCAAAGACAGTTATGTGCTCACACTGGAGATCCAGAATCCAACTAAAGAGGATGGCGGCAATTACCGCTGCAACGCCATCAACATGTATGGCGAAAGCAATGCAAATATAGCACTAAATTTCCAAGGTATTGCAAATCTCCATACTACTACATACCAATAACATTAACACGAATGTGCCAGAAAACACCAGAAATCCAACTCAACCGTAGCCTGTGTGCCTGTCAACAGATTAAAATATATTTACTATCCTATATTATATATTTAATTATACATACTCTATATGTATATATACATATATCTATATATATATATGTACAAAACGGATTTTAGCTTAGAATAATAGACAACAATCAAGACGAGACTATGTGTAATGATTAGCAAAGCATGTAAAAAATCGCCAAAAAACAGACACGCTTATCAACATTCATTTGTAACTCAAAGATACATACCTACCACCCAGTTTTACGATAAGTGGATGTATTTTAATTTCCACATTTTTGCTTTTTCCAATTCACTTCTTTATAATGCACAGTAAAAATTCCCAATTTATTCCCATCCCCATCCCCATCCCGATCACCGGGGAGAACGCGCCTAATGAAATAATACAAATCCAATACTGGAAAAATTGTGCATTTCCTTTGGTGCCTTTGGCTGTATGATGATCAAATGCTACTAACAGAATACATTACCCTGTAGACCCTTAGACCTTGTTTGGGGCAACTAAATTGTCTTCTAACATTTTCGATACAGGTGCCAGTGATGCAAACGGATTTGCGCCGTCATTCATCGAGAAGCCGCGGATCATACCGAACGAATCAGGCACTTTGATAACTATGAAGTGCAAATGCAAGGCCAAACCTGAACCCACAGTTACCTGGTACAGGGGTCAAGATGTGGTCGAGAAGAGCAAAAAGATTAAAATAAACACGGCTGTCATTGCCGAAGACACATACGAATTGACGCTGGAAATAAAGGTAAAGTCACACACAGGTTTTGAGAGTTTTTTCGAGTGATCCTTAAAAAATCCTCTTTTCATTTTTTTCATCAGGATCCCGGCGCCACCGATGGTGGAACTTACAGATGTAACGTCAAAAATGAATATGGCGAATCAAATGCCAATCTCAATTTGAACATTGAAGCCGAGCCTGAGCCGGAGGGCGAAGGTCCAACGTTCATTGAAAAACCTCGCATTGTTTCCGAGAATAATGGAAAGCTCGTAATCATGGAATGCAAGGTAAAAGCAGATCCCAAACCAGACATTGTTTGGTTCCGAAACGGCGAGGTTATCAAGGAGAGCCACAAACTTAAAATGTCCATGGAGCAGCGTGGCGACCAGTACTATATCAAACTAGAATTGATCGACCCCCAACTGGAAGACTCCGGACTTTACAAGTGCAACATAAAGAACACTTTGGGCGAGCTAAACGCAAACCTGACTCTTAACATAGAGAGTAAGTATGGTTGGATAAAATGGCAGTATCGTCAATAATTCCATTACGTCTTACTTTCAGTTGTTCCTGTTATTAAGGACAAGCCAAAGATTATCAAGATCATCAAAAAGCGTACCGTGGTCATTGAATGCACGGTCGCATCTAAATTTGAGCCCAAGTGCACATGGTACAAGGAGTCGAACACTGTTACAGAGAGCAAGCGCCATGTCTATCTCGTCGAGCAAACGAAGGAAGGTGAATTCGCCGTGAAACTGGAGATCAACGAAGTGGAGGATAGCGACAAGGGCGCCTATAAGCTAGTTGCTAAGAATGAAAAGGGCGAGGCCGTCTCTCAGGTTGTCCACTTAGTTGACATTCCCGAGGAAGAGCGCAAACCTACGAAGCCCGAAATCTCACGCAAGTTGGTCGACCAAAAGGTAACGGAGTCCAAGACCTTCGAGCTATTGATCAGTCTGAAGCAGTCCGATCGCAAGTGTAAGATTGAGTGGTACAAGGGCAGCACACTGATCCGCGAGACCAAAGACATAACCACCACATTTGATGGAACGACAGCTCGTCTGACATTCAGCAGCGCCAAATCCGAACACACTTCCAACTACAAGGTCATTGCCACAAACGAAGTTGGCAAGGACGAGTCGACGTGTAAGATAACTGTAGAGAAAAAAGACAAAAAGAAGGACGAAAAGGAAAAGGAGCAGGAGAAGAGCGAGGCCGAAAAGAAACAAAAGGTAATTGAGAGTAAGCAAAAGGAAGAGGTTAAGCAATTACGCGAAGAGGAGCAGAAGCAGAAGCAGACCCTAGAAGTTCAGACAGTAAATCAACAAGTGAAACTGCAACAGCAGCAGGTTGTAGTGCAAGTCGAAGAACATGTAGCTATTCAGGAACAAAAGTCGTCCATTAAGTTGGAGAAAAGTGAAAAAATCGAACAGGTACAGCAGGTCCAGCAAGTGAAACGTCGTGTTAGCATGGCAAAGCAAGAATCGCATCGTAGTGAGATGAGTGTACAAGAAGAAAGGACTTCTACCTCGCAAGCGATGCAGGCAACGGTTAGTAAATAACCCCTGATCCGAATTTTCCCATTGGTTTTTAAGTTTGCGAGTTTTTATCATTTTCGGTAATAGTTGAAATCAGCATTCACTACTGCTGCCAACATTATCCAATATCTTCTTCATCAGAATACAGATCATTTACTTGTACATACATATGTATTGACGGAAGTACTTTAAATAAATTATTGGTACACATGCATGTGGAACACGTGAATCGGACAAAGGTTGATCAGACTCAACTCGGATCCCAACTCGAACAATATTAATCACATCCGGTTATTAAAATTATCATTTTTAATTAGCAGTCGGGCGTGACCGTATACATGGTACCAAAGTTAAAACAGAGAAGAGCGTCGCAGTTTCCAATCGACACTTCTAAATCGAGGGTGTCCAAGGACTCAATATTCGGGGTGCAACTAAAGCCTGTCAGCCACGCAAATATCAATGAGGTTTGCCATTTACTCAATGCTTGGGAGTTTATGACTATATGTTTCTTATCCAGACAACTGTCTTCTATATCTTCTTCTATTTTTACCCCCCGAACTATTACTGTACATTTCGACTTGGATTTTTAGCTCAACGCATTTCTATTGTTATCTATATTTTTCTTATCTTTATCAATCTCCAATTTTTTGATTTTTTGTAGTCTTTCCTAAGAAAGCCTTCTTCTAGCTCTGCTATCTGGACTTCTTTTGATTTTATTCTCGCTATTCTTTATATAATATTTTTGTGTGCCCAATCTAATTAACTAGTGCTTACCGACTAAGTGGTCGGATCACATACTGTGTTTTGTCTAATGTGTGTGCTAACATTAATATTTTATTTTACTGTTTTTCTATGTCTATAAAATTAACCTGTTAATAACAAAAATATAAACACACACGAACACGTTCATAACACCAACATGAATACAACTGTGAAATAAATGCATCGAAAAGGAGGAAGAGGAGAAGCAAAACCTTTTGGAAGAACAGAAACAGAAAAAAGAAGTGGAGGCCGCTAATCAGAAGATATCCAAGGAAGATGTACAACAGGAGTCTTCGGAGGAGCCACAAGAAATAGTGGTAGACCAAGAAGAGGAACCCCAACAGAAGCCAGATAAAACAAAACCCCAACAACAGAAACAAGCGGATGAAAAACCGCAAGAAGAAGCTACACAGAAACAGGATGAAGAGCCGAATAAGGTATCAAAGAAGAAGGCCTTAGAAGACGAGTCAAAGCCAAAGGATGATAAGCCACAAGAAGCTACAAAGAAACAGAAGGAAGAGCCTGAAAAGGTTTCCAAGAAAAAATCCTTAGAAGATGAGCCAAAGCCAAAGGATGATAAGCCACAAGAATCTACACAGAAACAGGAAGAAGAGCCTAAAAAGGTTTCAAAGAAGAACGCCGTAGAAGAGGAGATAAAACAGAAAGATAATCCACAAGAAGAATCTAAAAATAAGGAGCAGCCAGCTTCCACTAAAGTTTCAAAGAAGAAGGCTATCGATGATGTGCCAAAAGATACGCCAAAATCCAGCTCTACCGATAAACAGAAGGAAGATAAGCCTGTAGAGGAAGCTAAGGAAAAGGCGGATGATACACCCAAAAAGTTTACACAGAAAAAGCCCGTAGAAGAGGAGCCTAAGACGAGTCCAGCCGAGAAACAGAAGGCTGAAAAGCCAGTAGAAGATAAGCAGGAGCAAGCGTCAACTAAGGTTTCAAAGAAGAAACCCACAGATGAGGTGCCTAAGACCAAGGGTAAAACGGTAGAAGAACCCAAACCTCTACCAGAAGAGAAAACTCCGGAAGAGGTAAGGTCAAACATAATGTTAAAAGTGCTTAAATAAAGCGCTTTTTTATCATTGATACAATGAATTGATTTGAAAATCGAAACAATACGATTCAATACAATGCAGACACCAAACAATCCAATCTAAAACTTGCCTAATTCTTGTACATATATGTGTGTAGTCCCTATAGTTCGTAGTACTCTAATTTTATGTGTTGTTTCAGTTTTTCTTACATACTATCATTGCAATTGGTCTACATTTTAATTGAATTTTTATTACATTCGCTTATTCACCTACAGAAAGAGGTCACAGAACAGATTGCTCTCAAGAAAGTCGATCGCAAGGTAAATACTGACTCTAATCTACTTATTTATTAATTGCAAGTTTTCTTGGCGAAGGCGCGAATCTGCCGGAATCTGAATTCCCAAAAGTTTAGCACCACTCAATTCCGTATTTCCTTCGTATACATGTTAAATGTTCATTTCTTGTCCTTTTGTCCATCTGTGTTACATCAGGCCAGTATTTCGTCTGTCAAAGAGGAGTCTCGTCGCAGTTCTGTTGTTAAAATATCCGAGGAATCCTTGTCAGTTGAAGACACCAAAGTGTCCTCAAGAAGATCATCACTTGCAGTAAGTAGTTCCTTCTAAAAGCTTTATGTCAATTTTATTATGTGTGTGTGTGTTCTTGTCTGTCCCCGAAGGTGGAGGAGTCCAAGTCGGAGTCGAGACGCTCATCGATTATTGATCGCAAGGCTTTAGAGGTAAGGAAGCGTACGAACGCGCGATCAATGTATGTTTTGATCGTTATATATCTAGAGCCAGCACATAAATTGTATTAGGGTGCAAGCTAGAACAATTAGCTATTGGCTAAATAGACCAATAGTTATTCAAGCTTACTTTATTCTTATGTAGCAGGTTGATAGCAAAAAACTTGACGCTAATAAAAACCCACAAGCTCTCAAGGAAGAGATTCCAAAGCTAAAGCCAGCAGAGAAGCGGCGTGTGTCTAAGGTGAGAAAGTTCCGGAACGATTTGGAACGACAGTGGACCAAGTCAACAGTCGATCGGCCACGAATAATGATGTTGCTTTTCTTAAACTATCGCTGTCGCTATTTTTACACCTCGCTATTGTACTAGATAAGATGTGATCCATGATCTAGAGTGATCTAGTCCAATAGTCAGGGCTTGTCAAATACTTCAACTTTCTCGTCTATTTCTAAATGCAATAGGACCAATTGATGACTAAGTCCCTATTCGCAACTTTTTTAGCTCTACGTCTATCTGCTTGGGTGTGCCTAATAAAATTCTGCCTTCATCTATCTATTTATTTCTGTGGCTAACTTTCAGTTATACAAATACCTATATTTTCCACTTATTATAATCTCTATAAAACAAGTGGCCTCATATATACATATGTATTAGTGTCCTTTTCGATTTGATTGGTAAACATTTGAATATCTTTTTGTCTTCTTGGTGAGAGTAAATCATTCTCCTCAAATCCGGATCCGAATATATTATCTGCAGTCAGATACTGTTCGTAAACTAATTTTTTTTTTTTTGTCGAGTATGTATGTATGTATGTACATATGTATATATGAGGCTGACCAATGGATCTAACAATCGCTGTGTAACCACTTTTGTTTGTCATAAATATGCCATTCTGATTGTTGTTGTTTAAATGTTTAAATCAGCCCATTGAGGAGCCAAAGCCAGCTGAGGAATTGCCGAAACTAAGAAAGACTTCGATTGCTCAACCCAAAGAGGAACCGAAAGCCGAGGTGGCGAAACCTAAGGCCAAGGCCAAGGCAAAGGCAAAGGCCAAGTATGAAGAGTTACCGGAAATTCCAGACTATGAACGCCCAGTTCTAGAAAAGTACGAGAAATCGGAATTCACACCAACTGACTTTGGTCGTGAACTTGATATCCCCAATAAGATGGAGAAGCCATTAATTGAATCTGATAAAAATGAACCACAGCAGGCAGTCCAGAAAAATGGCTTGCCAAAGGTAAGAGTCTTTTTTAACCCTGAATTCGTTAATGACCTCCATCGCAATCAAGTCACTCCATAGAAATTTGTGTGTATGGCAGAATTTGCCACCAGTTCCATAACCACATCTTTATTCCTATCTAGACGAAAAGTGTCCGTTAATATTTACATGTATTTGTTCTTCCCATTTGTAATCATCCCATTGTCTGTGTAAACAGAAATCTGAAATTGTTGAAAAGCCTGCCGAACAGCCGAAAGGTCTCAAGATTGGTAAGGGAAAGCTACCGGATGACGAGGACACTCGTGACGGTGCCACTCTTAAGCCTGTCATTGTCGAACCAGAGGTAAGTCCACCATTCCCCGCGATTTGTGTTGTGCTGCTCGGACTTTGTAACTGCTTCCATTGATTTGTTATTTGTAAACCAAAGGCTAAGAATTTATTGAATCTGCTATCGGTTGATTTCATAGCCTTCGGTTTCAAGCTATCTACCTTAGTTCCAATACACTTACACTTCACTACCCAACACATTTCAGAAGGAGAAACCAAAGAATGGGGCTGCCGGAAAGACTGAGGTAAGTGAGCGACAAGGCGCAATGCGCTTTCGGTCATAAATATTTGAGTATGTACGAGAACGCCTGATCACGACCAGGGAATGCAACCGATCTTATAATACTGGAATTATACCAGAAGATGAAGCTATGTGACATTTGCGCGTTGCATTCCCTGATTATTCACAGACATTTCTAAACTTTGACGCATGATAGATTAGCTTTCTAATTGTAAGGACAACTCAAATGATACGCTTCTCAATCGCATAAAAATCCCCTACCAGACCCTAGACGAACCCGATAAGCCATCCCTGATGGATATTATCAAACAGCGACGTCGCTCTTCTGTAAGAAACTTGATGACCAAGGAACCCATTCAAAACGAGTCCTTCCTTGGCATAGTTTTAAAACCTGTCGTTAAGGATGCTAAAGAGCAGGCTGTACCACAGCAGGCAAAGCAATTGCTAAAGGTAAAGCAGGCTTATCCGATTTCTCCATTTCCTGCGGGCAGCCTATATATAAATCTTCTGTCCTTCTTCTACCTTTATGCTTGGTGTCGCTCTTTTCTCTTACAGTCTCTCAATTTTCCGGCTCTCTCTCTCTATGTCTCTCTCTCTCTCTTTGTCTATGACTTTATATCTTTTATTCTATACCTATATTTCTTTCTCCTGCTTTCTTTGTTACCCTTTATCTACGGTCTTTTTCTCTTTCTCTATTACTCTTACTCCATCTCTTTTTTCACTTTTCAATGGTATTGCCGAATTGAAACAAAATTTATAATGGGAGAGTGAGAACAACATAACAAGTTCGATCTTCTAGACCCAAATCATTAGAAACCAATTCTACGTTAGGCTTACCAATTGCCAATTGCCGCTTGCGCTATCTCTTTTCTAAGTGGCCTTGCGGCTTCACATGTGCTCCACTTGCGCTTGCCTCTGCGCACCTGCTAATCCTGATTCTGACCTCTTTTTCCGTGTATGTATTGGTAAAGGCAAACGCTATGGAGCAGTTTAGTCCCACTAATGCAATGAAGGCGAAGGTATCCGAGTTGAAAAAGCCAGAGGCTCTGGCACCCATTGTGGACAATTACGAGCGTCCTGTTCTAGAAAAGTACGAGCCCACTGACCTTGAGAAAAAGAAACCAGAGAAATCGGTACCCGCACCAGTTATAAACGCTCCGGAAATACAGGCCCCTGAAGAACAGAAGCCAAAGGTAAGCAATATGTTTTACCCAAATGGGAGCAAAGGTTGCTTCAGTTACTTCAAGCTATCTTAACGGATGATTTTTTCAATCGCTGCCCTAAAAATTTATAGATCCTCATTTGAAGTAGATTTTGCAAGGATTATACATATTTCTATGAAAAATAATAAGAAATTTCGAATTTTCCATTCCATTGGTTCACCCATATATAATCGGTGTTTTAGGAGTTGTTTAAAAGTTCAAAATTTGTTGGACGAATTCAATAAACATTAAAACATATCGAGGTACAAGTATCATATCTTTTGGCGTCCCCACCTACACATATAAAAATGTAAATGTACATATATGTATATAAGAGATTATTTGTATGTACATATATATATATTTTTTAATTTTCTAGACTTTTCTTTGATATTCAAAATGTTTTCCAACTTTTCTATATAAATATACATACACATGCAAATAAAATATGTCGGTATATTTTTATGATTTATTATAATAAGTAAAAAGACTGACAAGTTATTTTTTAATTGATCAAAAGTGTTCAAACTCATATTGTCGATCTAAAGCAATAATTCGACGTTTGAATCCCGTACCATTAAAACTCCATGATTTATGTTGATACAGGCACAATGTTTCATTCATATGAAATAACTACCGTTATTACAATAGTTAGTGATAAACTGCTTATCATATTTCAGGCAAAAAACTTTAGTTGGCTAAATAAAAAGTGCACATGGCGCTGGATTTCCGCGACTATTTGGCATGGAACCAGCCTTACATTAATTTTCGAGGTGGCGCAGTGATCTGCGATATTTCTTTCGTAATGCATTTGCAATGTCCAACGTTCAATCCGAGTCTCATATGTTGGCAAATATCGGTGCGAACGTGTTGTTTATGCAAGACTTCTTTCGCAAGGTAGCCTGTATGTATGTATAGATATGAATACAAATATGTGAATATGTAAAAATATAAATATATGCATATATTTGTAGCTTATATTATATATATGCATGTATAAAAAATTATATTTTTATTTTAATGTGTTGAAAATCTTTTGTCAAAAATATGTTTATATGTACATACATATACCTATTCCAACTATTTGATGTCTGTCTCCTCTTGTCGCTCACGCCAAACGGTTCAAATTCAAATTCTACCACATTGTTGTGCGTTTCAAAATGCCACCCGGCTATTCAGATTGTAACTGAAAGCTGACTAACCGAAAATCCACCGAATCAGTGCGAAAACGAAAAATAACTATCAGTTAGCTAACTGAGTTATCAATGCGATTACAAACATCATAAATATACGCACATACCTACATACATACATACATGCATATATACATATAGGGAATAGAAATCTGTGATACATAAGATCAAAATGGCGACTACTATCAAAGTGACAGTGTCTTCGGTACGTAATTCAGTTAACTCATTCCGCAATCAAGAACACCCACCTTTCCCCTCCAACAAATTTTCCGTGCAGATGAAATTGCCGCCGGACCCGTCGATAAGCTATGATGAAGCTGCACAAAAATATTAAGACTTAATGGAGAAATATATTAAATCTATAACTTTTATTACTCCATTCTGCAATTAGGACGAGAAACCAAAGGTGCCCAAAATGCAGCCACCAGCACCTGGCGAGGCACCAAAGATCGAGGTAATACGAGAGAAACGCCCCTCATTGGCCCCAGAGCCACCAAGCCGTCGTGGCTCGCTGATTCCGCCAGCCGATATGGGCCGCCGACCATCATTGATCATCAACGATGAGGTAAGTCTTTGGAGTCCCAAACCCTTCAATCTACATCCTGGTCGAAACCCCAAAATCGGGTCATCGAGAGAAAGAAATCTATGGGTTTCAGAGTTATCAGTATTTGCCCTTGTTCCTCAGATTGCAATCGCTTTTGAAATCTAAAAAAAAAATCAGAATTCACAATACCCGCCCGGCACTATCATCCCTATGTACCTTACATACACAATTGATTTGATTTAGCTTCTTAATATCCGCTTGGGCTTCTATTCTATTTGCAACCTAGCCAAGATTAAGTAGACATGTGCTTTTCGATAAACTGTTTTTTAAATGGAAATCATCTGCACATTTCATCGTGTCGTCTCGAGAACACGCAAGAACACCTGCCCGCAGGTCCCGAGGCGGAATTAACAATGGGGAAACGAATAGAAATAGGACCCGAGTCGATATATAGATATACACAAAAGACAGTATTATTGATTAACCTGTTTATATGTATACGTGTTATATGTAACGGCTTGGGATTATTACTATTATTATTATTATTATTGTCTGTCTGCATTGGGAATGTTTAGCAGAGTTACGAAATATTCGTATATACCTTTGTGTACCTAATTTATTGCCTTGGTACCGTATGTCATATAGTGCTAACTTTGGTTTAATGTATACAATATGTGGATGATGTAGTGCGAACGTAGCTAATTCTATATGTACTTCCCTTCTATGTACCACACACAAACTAAACAACAACCAATCAACCATTCAATAACATATCCGAACACTGTGCCCGATCAACCAACCAACCAATCAACCAACAACAACAACAACAAAATTTCTCCAACTCCACCGCATACCCTTGCCATGAACCAACCACTTGGCATATTTACACACCTGCACACCCGCACACACATTGTGTGTAAACATGCCCACATTTCGATATCGAAATCCAACACACAATACCGCCAAATCCATCATGAACAATTCCAAAACAATAGAAGAAACTACGCCCCGGTGAAGTCATGGATACACGGGTAAGACCTTAGCATTATTATCCCAGCTTTAAAACGCAGAGCGCACCTCTTCCAGCTTAACAGAAATAATATTATGAATATCCCGTAGCCAATTTGGGGGTGGTTGTGGGAGTGGGGGATATCTATTGAAGGTCAAATCATAGGAAATATGAGATATGAGATATATAGATACTCGCATAATGTCACAAAACATTTAATAATTTGGTTCAGTTTCAAAACGATGATGTGTTGGCCTTCCAATCGGTGTGGCATACCAATGACGCGTCTAAATTTAGACTCACCACTCAAAACAGAAAAAGAAATACTCATGCTCGTGCATTGGATAAATATAACAACTGTCCCTAGATATAGCAAACATATATATGTACGTATATATAATATGGGGTTTTGTTTTTGTTTTTCTTCTTTTTGTTTTTTGTTGCTACAGTGGGAGATCGATAGTCAAGAGAGAGAGTCTAATTGAGTATACACCTGTGCAGCCAACATGTGTCCACTGTATGTGCTCCGAGTATCTCGGCCTTTGCAATTAGGTTTGCCATATACTCGTAGTCGGATTAATTCAATATGCAAGGGCTTGGCAATTATCTGCCTGTATTTTACGGATGAGCAAAGTGCATATGTATATACATATCTATTTATCTCATTCCATTCAACAAACCGACCTCGAAGGTACTGCTCTAGATATAAATCTTTCGCGGCTGCCCCTAATTAGTGTGCTTTCGAATTGCTAGAAATATTATTGAATTATTCAGTGGTCGAGTGTCTGTGTCGCTACGGATATACGGAGCGGACTACGGCAACACGGAATAACAGATAGATACGTATAAAAATCAGATCTAGATAGGATCCCATCCGATATGCGTTCATAAGTATTTAAGGTGACTTTCCATCGCTGGGCAATCCTTGCAGTGCAAAGCGTGTTTTAGTGGGCGGTAGTGGGAGTGGTAGGGGGAATACGTATATGATGTTTATTAGTATAGGTAGTCATGTTAAAAACTTTCCCACATCATAAACTCATCTAAACACTCCGCTAGACCCGATGAATTGCAATCAAGAAATTATATCATTTGTTCTCGAATGTGTGTTCTTCAGTAATTTAATGCAATTTAAACAAAATATTACAGTTATTGAGGCCAGGCGAGGTCGGTGAAGGACAGGTGAGAGAGCTGGTGGCGCTTTGTTTTGCATTCTGTAGTGTTTGGACGCATTCGCATTGTTTGGTCGCATTAGCATTCCTCAATTGCTCGATATAAACTTCATCAAAAACAAAAAACTCAACCCCACTTCATGTATGTATGTCTGTAAGTGGGTGGTTAGTAACACCTGCATACACACATACTCTCTTTTTAAAACACACACACTCACACACTCATATCTTGTGTTCTGACACACTAGATGGGAAAGGGAGGAGTGTCCAACAGAGAAACTCATAGAAATATACTTCAAATCCATAATGTTGCACTCACAAAAATATTGTATGTTAAAATATAATCCAGTTATGGAAAGGTCAATAATTTAGAATATGATTTGAATCACTAACTCACATCCTTCGAATTAACCGTAGAGTTGAACAATTTAATCTAATCCATCAGTAGTTTTCTCCTGGGCGGAATGTGTACACATCGCTGAATAAATATCGAATCATATCGGTACAGCTCTTCAACACACTTGGGGCTACACATGAATCACAAGGATCAGGAGCAGAAGCATAGGTCAACGCACTGGGAATCCGAGCTGCCAATTTTGTTGTGACTTGTATTGATGTATTCCTTCCCTTATTTTTATGTTTCTTTATTTGTGGTAGCAAAAGCAACAGCGACCCGGCGAAATGGGGGACACGAAACAGGTCTTTATTGGTGATCGAGTGATCACATTTTACTTTCTTATTGTGTGTTCGTTTGTTTTCCCGTTGGTCAATGACATGACATGATATAATATGATAAAATGTTATCATTGTGCAGAATATTAAACGCAAAAGTCCTCCTCTTGTATATACTTGGCGTTAGATTCCGCGCGACACATGACAAACTTCGAGGGTGAATTGTGTACGGAGATTTGGATACAAAAGTTCACCTTTGCAAGTTATTTTGTGTGGCGCAACTGCAGTTGTAACTAGCAAATTCACTTACATATGTATGTTATATTTCCGTCAAATCATAATTGTAAATAGAAGATTTTCACAATTAAATACCCTGAATCACCATAGAATCGTGAAAAGCCTCTACAATCGATTGATCCGAAGGTCCGTCTGTCCAGTAGCAGGCTCCAATTTTGGTAGCAGGCAGCTAAAAAATGATCCTAACCTAAAGAGGAATAAATGCAGAAATTAAAACGGAGACATGAGGCTTTTCAAATTGAGTCTTGGATGCCATGTTTGGCGTACAGGGTATCGCAGGTCGGCGGTCCGACTTGAACGAGAGATTGTTTTTCAGATTGTATATAACCATCGAGTTAATAATTTGACACCTGTCACTCCTTTCGCACACGGAACTTAAACTGAGGCTGTACTGTGGGAGGAAGCATCAAGGGCATATTCAAATACACTCAAAGGGGTCGTTTGTGAAACATTCTCATTTAAAACTGAACATCCGATTCCCCCACCAAACATGTGTGAATACGTGTTGCGCAAATATGTACAAATAATCTATGCAACACCTGTTCTATGCATCCTACAATTAGTTAGTAATTATTATATAGCACACACAGCCGCACACACTCCGTTGTATGTATGTAACAACACAACAACAGCCACATTCATTGGTATTGACTAAGTAGTTATGTAATTAAGTAGAAGTAGTAATATTAGTAGTATGTATTTGGTACTGTTTTGTTAGTAGTTTACTCCTGCTATATTACCTTTACACTTCCGCAGTATGCATTTTAGTTTTGCGTTTGTATGTAATCCGTAATTTTAGACAAACAAATTCTATTCATAATCTGAAGATATGGAAGTTCATATTTTCAGTAAGAAAACCTACAGCACAGTTTAAGAATATGTGACTAATCGATTTCTCTTTACCTATGTGAAATTTGTATCTGTACCCGTTGTCTCCGTCCTGCACGTGATCCTGATCTGTAATTTATGTTGGCAATAAAGCGGAGACGACCCTCAATCGATGTACGCCGTCCCAGCGTTCAAGATCTGGAGGATCTTATTAACAAACCTTCCACTCCGCTACGAGATATCGGCGATGGCGGACCACCAAATATTGTTGATGTCCAAGAGTCCTACTCTGCTGTTGAAGGTATGTATAAGGCTAATGATTATCGAGTAAATAGTACTGGCATCCAAATATACGGACTACTACTTTATTTGCCGTAAGTTGTCGTGTGTGTTTAATGTTTTGACTAACCCGTCGAATTGTTCTACACACATCTATTTATAGACTCGACTGCCTACCTCACGGTTGGCATCGAAGGTAGTCCAGCACCCACATTCAAATTCTACAAAGGAGTTACTGAAATTATCGAAGGCGGTCGGTACAAATTCCTTACCGATGGTCAAACCAATACAATCACACTGTGCATGCGTAAGTGCAAGCCCAACGATGAGGGCAAATACAAGGTCGTTGTGTCCAATATACACGGCGAGGATTCGGCCGAGATGCAACTATATGTGTCCGATTCAAGTGGCATGGATTTCCGTGCCATGCTCAAAAAACGTCGTTATCAAAAATGGGCCAAAGAAGAAGAGGACCCCAATTGGGGTGACTTAAAAGAAACCGAAAAACCACTGCCGGCCCTTAAAAAAGTTGAAAGGGTAAGGAAGCAGATTGCCCAGGCTTTGACAATTGCAAGAAAATATTCATAATAATAGCGTGATAGGTCCTAGTTGGGATAGCGCACAGGTTCGTTTTGATTAAAATCGCTTGAAATCAAATTGGAGTAGAAACATTTGCCAATTCAAAAGTATTATGCAGAATTGAAAATTTGAAAGGGAACGAACCTCTGTGCCAGCCCCATTGTGCCATTAGCTCAAGGATCTTTCTCTCTCTCGAGAAGAGAAAAAGAAGCATTAACTCGCGTTTTATTTACTAAAACCTTCTTCGACCTTACACAATACCCAACTTTGGTAAATAAATTTAGTCAGTTGGTCTTCAGAAGACTAATCAGCTCGACTACCTTATATACATAGTTAGTAACTATGTATACGCGTTGTGGTATGTGAAATATAAGAATGATTACAACTATGCTCTGATCTGATACGATTGATTACAATATAATACAGGGGCCAGGATCACGTAGACCTTCGCTGGCTGAGCTAATCCCCGATTGGCCGACGTTGCATCCATTTCGCCGTGAAGAGGTGCGCCCTATCGATTTCTGTCCTACTACCACTTTCTTTTTCTTAATACTTGTAACCATAAAGAACATGTTTTCAAAAGTTATAAATTGTATGATGGCCTTTTCAGAGACGACCACTAATCAAATTGTTTTTTGGGCATTTTGGAGCGTAATCCGCTCTCCTACACACATGTACATATAATGTATGAAATATGTGTGTATATCCTGTTATATCTACAATTGCCAAGTTTTCTGAGAGAACCAGAACCGTCCAGAACCGAAAATGGAACTTCATATTTAAAAGCGCATATAAGTAACTAAGTTATTGTTTTAAGTGGCGCAAGTACCATATGCTCTGGATTTTATTTCTCCCGATTTTCCGCTATAACACGTACTCGACGGGCATTATTTGTATTTTGTTCTTGATGTTCCTACATATGTGTGTATATGTACTATATGTATGAACATTATTCCATCCACTTCATACCTACTTACACATCCGTACACTAAGTGTTGATTTTTGAAAACGGGCCCGCCATGCAAACGCAATGATATACATAAATACATAGGCCCGACTCCTAAGAATTTTGATGTATATTTGTTTTGTGATCGCCGCGAATGAAAATCAGATATACGATATGTTTATCATCAACAAATTAATCACCAAAAATTATTGTACTAAGCTAATGCGGTCCCTAGCACTACATAGACATGGTTCAAACGGCGGCTCCATTTCAGTTATATTTGTTTTTGATATTGATTTTTTTAATCTCAAACCTTAACCTGAACTGCTATGCCAAACGTCGAGACCGTTCTATGACGTGTAAATTAATGTTCGTTCGGATACCTTTGAACAAACTTTTGGTCACAAAGTACTTTTTGTGTGACTAAGAGTTTATCGCATTTACAATGACCGTGACGGATCAATAGTTGTTGGGGATCATCCAATGGCATAGTTTTTTTACACAGAAAAGCTATGCGATTTAATGACCTAACCCGCCCCACCTATTGACCAAAAGCATGTCCTCTGGACATAGACTTTGGTTTTTGAATTCACTTTGATTTTGATATTAAAATCTCACATATGGACTGAGACAAATGTTTGGCTCATTGTCATTCACCTATGTAGGAGTAGGACCGATGAAGTCGACATTTGAGATTCCAATGTGATGACATTATTTCACTAATCGTAATCGCCTTTATGAATTTAAAAATCAAAGAGCGCCTAGTAATCGTATATCCATTTTCAAAACTTTACCCATTTTTGACAACGCAAAATCTCGCGATATATGAGCACAGAAGGTTGAGTCATTCCTTAGTCCATTGATCGACCAGTTCGCCAAGGAAGGAAAGGATAAGAAGGTGGTGTTTGAGGCCCGATTCAGCAAGCCCAATTGCAAGCCCAAGTGGTTACTCCGCAAAGATGTAAGTACGAAACCAGATTAGAAACTGTGACTATCAAAATGTTTTGGAATCCATTAAATTTTTGCTTAATCGGTGGAATATTGACAAAATACTTATACGATAACTGGGTTCCGTCCACATATGTAGGAGGTGTTTACAGGCAGCAAATACAAATTCAAGCAGGAAAATGACACATACCAGTTGATCATAATGACACCCAAGGTGGAAGACTCTGGAAAGTATACCATCGAAATCGGTGGCGTATCGAGTACTGCTTTCCTGAATGTCGAGGAGCCCGATCCGTCATATACATTCACGAAGCCATTGAAGAAGAAGCTAGAGGGCTTTACCAGACACGAGACTACACTGGAGTGCTCTGTTAGCAGCAGCATGGCCAATGTCCATTGGTTCAAGGACAACACGAAGCTCGAGTCCGATGATCCTCGCTACCTCATCTCTAAAGACATTAATGGCAATTTGAAGTTGATCATTAAAGAGTCCGTGTTAGAGGATACAGGCCAATACAGGTGCCAATTGGACAAACAACCAGACAAAACCGAGTGTGCCCTGAAGGTGGTCGAGTATCCGTACAAGTTTGTGAAGGTCCTGAAATCTCAGCAATGCATTGAGAAGGACACGGTAACCCTAGCTTGTGAGATCGATGATGCTCAGGGCGATGTCCAGTGGTTCCGTAATGACGAAGAGATCAAGCCCGATAAGCGCATTCAGGTCATCAAAGACGGTCGCAAACGAAAGCTGGTCATCAAGGATTGCAAAGTCACTGATGCTGGTCAGTTCAAGTGTACGACCAATGCGGACAAGACTGAGGCAGAGATAATCATAAATTGTAAGCCCATGTTGTTATCTAAATGACATACAATAATTTCGGGAGTTCCCCAATATTTTCAGATCAAAATAGATTCAACAAGAAGCTCAAAGATACAGATGCCGTGGAACGAGAAAAACTAGTTTTTGATATTGAGTTGCAGGATCAAACGGCCCCATGCGATTGGAAGTTCAATGGTGAACCCATTGTGCCAAATGAACGAATCGAGATCAAGAATTTGGGCGGTGGAAAACACCAGCTAGTGTTTAATAATCTCTCAATGGCCGATGAGGGCGAAATCACTTGTGAGTCGGGCCAATTGTCTTCCACGTGCAAGCTTTCCATACGAAAGGGAGAGAGCAGACCCAACATTGATTGTCCCGATGAGTTTGCTGGCCCAATTAGTGCACCTGTTATAATAGAAGTGCCATACAAAGGTAAGTATTGGACTGTTATTGTACTTCTAACTGCTCCAAAAGGCTTCAAATGACAATGATAATCAAAATACGGTTCTACCCATCTAGTAAGCGGTACCAAACAGTCGCCAGTTGAGGCTAAGTTAATTAAGGACGGCAAACCCCTACCGGTGAAAGATGTGGAAGTTGCTGTCACTGACGATAAGGTCACATTTAAAATAAAGAAACCCTCTAGGGATGCTTCAGGACCGTACCAGATTAAGATTTCAAACGGACAAGGAGAGGACACTAAAGATGTCAATATTACCTGCCAGGATGTTCCACAACCACCACAGGACGTGGATGTCACTGATGTATATCAAACATCATGTGTGGTGAACTTCAAACCGCCAGCTGACGACGGCGGCACTCCTATTACTAAATACGTAATCGAACGGCAAGACTTAAGCAAGAAGTCTGGCTGGGAACCAGTCGCTGAGGTTCTACCAAGCGAACCATCTCAAAAGAAGATTGACGATTTGGTGCCAAAGAAACAGTACAGATTCCGCATTCGTGCAGTGAACAAAATCGGCCCATCTGACCCAGCCACTTTCAAGAACTCCATACTCGCTAAAGATCCGTGGGATGAGCCGGGCAAGCCCAAGGCTGTGGATCTCACTGATTGGGACAAGGATCATGCGGACCTTAAATGGGAAGCACCTGATAGCGATGGCGGTGATCCAATCACATCCTATGTTATTGAGTATAAGGAGAAGTTCTCAAACGACTGGGTGCCGGGCAAAGAAGTGCCTGGAGATGCTCGGGCCGGCACAGTAGATGGCCTTAAAGAGGGTCAACAGTACGAATTTCGAGTCCGTGCTGTTAATCGGGCAGGTCCTGGCGAACCTAGCGACAAAACTAAAGCCATTATTGCTAAGTGCCGTTTCGTCAAACCGTTCCTGGTTGGAGACGGCCTAAAGAATATCACTGTCAAGAAGGGCCAGACTGTACGGTATGATATTAAGTACGACGGTGAACCCGAACCAACTGCAACTTGGGTTAAGAACTCTGAAAACCTCAAGTTCGATAATCAGCGCATATGCCTTGAACAATTGGAACGCAACTCATCCATAACGATTAAGAAAGCCGTCCGCAAGGACACTGGCAAATACAAGCTGGTGCTTACAAACAGCTCGGGTACAATTGAGTCTGAAGCTCAAGTTGTGGTCCTGGATCGCCCGTTAGCTCCTGGAGGGCCATTCGAGCCGGATGAAGTGCGTGCTCACCACATCAAAATGAAGTGGAAGCGTCCCGAAGATGACGGTGGTTGTGAAATTACTGGCTATGCGCTTGAGCGTATGGACGAAGAAACTGGTCGATGGATACCTGCTGGCGAAGTGGGTCCCGAAGAGACATCTTTCGACTTTAAGGGCCTGACTCCCAACAAGAAGTACAAGTTCCGCGTTAAGGCCATTAACAAGGAGGGCGAGTCTGAGCCACTGGAGACAACAGATGCCATTGTGGCAAAGAATCCATACGACCCACCAAGCCCTCCAGCCCAGCCAGTTATCGACGACTACGATAACAAGAGTGTCCTGCTTAAGTGGAAGAGACCACCTTCTGATGGTGGCCGACCCATTACCCACTACGTTGTCGAAATTAAGGACAAATTCTCGCCAACATGGAGTGAGGTTGCAAAGACAGAGGACCCTACACCCGAGTGCAAGGTGGAGGGACTGAAGGAAAATATGGTTTATCAGTTTCGCGTTCGCGCAGTCAACAAAGCTGGACCCTCAGAGCCATCTCAGCCAACTGACAATCATTTGTGCAAGCACAGAAACCGTGAGTATATCTACCGGAATTTTTCACTTCTTCATATATAGCACCATTAAATAAAATTGCTTTTGGCTTTGGCTTAACATGCATTCTAAATAGGGGCTAACGCAAACATATTGCTTTCAGAATAATCGAATTGCTACTTATCAACAGCGAAAGGATTCATCCATGAAATCAAAGAATTAATATTTCATTGCCCATGGTGTCCCGTCCCAATCTATTTAAAAGTTGTTCGTAATCGGGAAATTCATGTTTCTGTAATATCGGATTACAGATGTCCCATCGCCTTGACGTGTTTCACAAACAATTCTCATGTCCTCCATTCACATTTTTATATTTTAATGGAAAGTAACCAAGACCGACCTGGTGGAACCAAATTTATCAATAGTCTAATTAGATTTTTCTATTATCGTTTTTAAAATCTTGACGCCTTCAGCTCGCACTGGCATAAGTCTTTCTTAATTCATTTCACAGCAAATTGTATTAGCTTCAATGCTCACCCATATTGCTAATTGCGTACGTAGATATGGCTTTAACCCCGCTAACAATGTTAACATGGAACAAAACTAAGACCTTTCAGCCTTTCTGGCTGTGGATGTATTTTTGTCATTGCACTTGTAGTGAAGCCTCAAATTGATAGATCTACATTCAAACGGGTCACCATTAAGACTGGTCGTACCCACAAGTGGTCGGTGGATGTTATTGGAGAACCTGTTCCCGAATTGCACTGGAGCTGGCGAGATGATGTTCCATTGACTACTGGAGACCGCATTAAGATAGAGAATATCGACTATCACACTGACTTTGTCATCAGCAATGCGGTGCGCAAGGACAGTGGGTTCTACAAGCTAAAGGCTGAGAACCGTAACGGCGTTGATCAAGAAACCGTGGAACTGGTGGTGCTCGGAAAGCCTAGCTCTCCAAAGGGACCCCTTGCAGTAAGCGATGTGACTGCCACTGGTTGCAAACTGCAATGGAAGAAGCCAGAAGACGACGGTGGAGTTCCGATTAAGGAATACGTTGTCGAAAAAATGGACACTGCCACAGGCAAGTGGATCCGTGTTGGACGATCTCCGGGTGAAAAGGAGCCACCGAGCTTCGACGTCACAGGTTTGAACCCAGGTTCTGAATACATGTTCCGGGTGTCAGCAGTTAACGAGGAGGGCGAATCAGAGCCACTGACCACATTGGTTGGTGTCGTCGCCAAAGATCCGTTCGACGAGCCTAATAAGCCAGGCACTCCTGAAGTCACTGATTACGATAATCAGAGCGTAAGCCTAAAATGGACGGCACCCAAGAATGATGGTGGTGCACCCATTCAGAAATACATTATTGAAAAGAAGGACAAAAACAAGCCGGACTGGGAAAAAGCTCTGGAGATACCCGGAGACCAACTGGAGGCTACCGTGGCTGGGTTACAGGAATATGGGGAATACCAGTTCCGTGTGATTGCTGTTAACAAGGCCGGCCCATCGCCTCCATCGGACGCAAGCGTCCCACAGATTGTTAAATACAAGAAATGTGAGTTATCGAATGAAAGCAACAGCAAACTTTTTAGATTGTACTGGATAAAATTATAAAAATAATTGATTATTTTTTTCAGTGAAACCACGCATCGATAGAACCAATTTGAAACCTCTTCTAATCCGAGCTGGCAAACCTATCAAATACGATGTAAATGTTCGCGGTGAACCACCACCAACCATTACCTGGTATCAAAACGATACGGAGCTTAAGCCAGAGGACTTGCCTAGCAGCAGTGAAATTAAAAATGTGCCATACAATACAAAAATTTCAATTATTGACACTGTCCGTAAAAATACTGGAATCTATAAAATCCGTGCGGTAAACGAGCATGGAGAGGATGAAGCAACCGTCGAGGTTAATGTATTGGCCCCACCGGGCAAACCAAAGGGTCCTTTGACTGTGAAAGATGTCACCAAGGATAGCTGCAAACTGAAATGGCAGAAGCCTGAAGATGACGGGGGCAAGCCAATTACCGCCTACCAAGTCGAGAAGTTCGACAAGAAACAAGGTAGATGGGTACCTGTCGGTCGAACTGCTGGCAATGATACCGAATTTGATGTCAAGGGCCTTCAGGAAGGCCATGAATATCAGTTTCGGGTCAAGGCCATCAATGAAGAGGGTGAATCGGAACCTCTCGAGACCGATGGCAGCATAATCGCGAAGAATCCATATGATGCTGCCACTAAGCCAGGCACACCCAATATTGAGGATTATAATGAGCACATGGTTAAGTTGAAGTGGGAGCCACCCAAAGATAATGGCGGCGCTCCAATTACTGGCTATATCATCGAGAAGAAGGATAAGTTCTCTCCCATTTGGGATGAGGTTCTTACCACAGATGTAAGAAAATGTTTTCTATGTATCAGAGCATTAATGAAACTTGAGTACTCTCTCCCTACAGACACCTGCTCCAGAGGCAACCGTCGAAGGCCTTACCGAGGGCAATGTGTACCAATTCCGTGTAAGGGCGATCAATAAGGCTGGCCCCAGTGATCCTAGCGATGCAACTGAACCCCACTTAGCGAAGCCCAGAAACCGTAAGATCATGTGTTTTATTTACAAAAAGTTTGGAAGCCAACATTGCAATTATAATTTAACGCCATTATTTGTTAATATATATTTCTTATTTTGATTATAATTATATTTTTTTCACAATTGCCTCGTATGTCAAGTTAAAGCCAAAGCTACATACCCTATGCTATTTATGGGTGCTCGTAAAAGCAATTTTTCCATTATCATGAATAATAACTGGAATCTGTCATCATTGTAGTTAAGCCATCTATTAACCGAGAGAAAATGAAGCCTATCAAGGTACGGGCTGGTCAAACGGTCAAGTTTGATGTTGACGTCAAGGGCGAGCCTGCACCCACACTGACCTGGTTCTTCAAGGAGAAGGAGGTAACTCCCACAGGCCAAGCACGATTGGACAACGAAGATTACAACACAAAGCTTACCCTACTGGACACAACTCGTAGAGAAAACGGTGTTTACAAGCTACGCGCTGAGAATATCAACGGAGTGGACGAGGCAGAGGTTGAGGTTACCATTTTGGACAAGCCATCGAAGCCCGAAGGCCCGTTGGAAGTCTCTGATGTACACAAGGAAGGCTGCAAACTAAAGTGGAAGAAGCCCAAGGACGATGGTGGTGTACCTATTACAGGATATGTGGTTGAAAAGATGGACACAGCAACCGGAAAATGGGTGCCAGCTGGATCAGTGGATCCTGAGAAAACCGAAATTGATGTTAAGGGCTTGGATCCAAACCATCGCTACCAGTTTAGAGTAAAGGCCGTAAATGAGGAGGGCGAATCAGAACCTTTGGAAACCGACTCCGCAATTACTGCGAAGAATCCATTTGATGTATCTGCCCCACCTGGCTTGCCAGAGCTCGAAGATTGGGATGAGCATCATGTGAAATTGAAGTGGGAACCCCCGATTCGCGATGGTGGTTCTCCCATTACCAACTATATTATTGAAGTTATGGACAAAGACTCAGGCGAGTTTGTCAAGGCTGCCGAGACTGACGGTCCCATTTGCAAGGGTGTCGTCAAGAAGCTGGAAGAAGGTCAGCAATACAAGTTCCGTGTTCGGGCAGTCAACAAGGCAGGACCCTCAGATCCATCCGAACAAACGAATTGGCACACGGCCAAACCCCGTTTCCGTAAGTTTTTGAAAAATGCTTTTACTATCCCATAGCCCAGTTCTTACGCTTGATACACATTATTTTTTTTTACAGTGAAGCCACATATTGATCGCACCAACCTCAAGCCGGTTATTGTAAAGGCGGGGCTATCCGTCAGTCTAGACATCAACATTAAAGGCGAACCAGCACCAAAAGTGGAATGGCTCTTTAATGGTTCTCCTTTGGTTAGCGACGAGGAAGGCATTAAGATTGATAATGTTGACTACAACACCAAATTCTTTGTTATGCGAGCCAAGCGGCCACAAAGTGGCAAATACACAATCAAGGCCACCAACGAAGTTGGTGAAGATGAAGCAGAACTGGAAGTTACTGTTTTGGGCAAGCCTGGAAAGCCAAAGGGTCCCTTGCAGGTGAACGATATCACTAAGCACAGCTGCAAGCTAAAGTGGGAAAAGCCAGAAGATGATGGCGGTGCTCCAATTGACTACTACGAGATCGAAAAGCTCGATCCGCACACTGGCCAATGGCTACCTTGTGGAAAGAGCTCTGAGCCTGAGGCTAAGGTCATCGGGCTCCATGAAGGTAAGCCCTACAAGTTCCGTGTTAGGGCCGTGAATAAGGAGGGCGAGTCTGAAGATTTGGAAACAGACAAGCCAATTATCGCTAAGAATCCATTCGATGAGCCGGACAAGCCTGGACGCCCAGAGCCCACAAATTGGGACAAAGACTTTGTCGATCTGGCTTGGGATCCACCCAAAAATGATGGTGGCGCTCCAATCCAAAAATACATCATTCAAATGCGCGACAAGTCAGGACGTGCTTGGGTTGATGCCGCAACTGTTCCTGGTGATAAGACCAAGGGAACCGTGACTGGCGTGGAAGAAGGCCATGAATACGAGTTCCGTGTTGTGGCCGTTAACAAGGCTGGTCCTAGTGAGCCAAGTGATGTTTCAAAGTCGGTGGTTGCTAAGCCGCGTTTCCTCAAGCCGCACATTGACCGAAAGAACCTACAGAAGAAAATCATGCGCAGTGGACAAATGCTGCATATGGATGCTGCTGTAAAGGCCGAGCCGCCAGCCAAAATCACCTGGACTTATAATGGAGCGGAGATTAAGTCCTCCGATAAAATCAAAATCGAAAACGAGGACTATAAGACAACATTCATAATGCCAAAGGTAAAGCGAGCCGATCGCGGAACCTATATTGTTACTGCCAAGAATGACTCAGGAACAGATACCGTCGAGGTAGAGTTGGAGGTGCTTTGCAAGCCAAGCAAACCCAAGGGTCCTTTGGCTGTCTCTAACGTTACCGCTGAGGGAGTTCACCTCAAATGGGAGAAACCCGATGATGATGGCGGCGAGCCAATTGAACACTACGTTGTGGAGCGTATGGACACAGAGACTGGACGATGGGTTCCAGTTCTTACAACCAAGGATCCAGAAGCTGATGTTACCGGTCTAACCGAAGGCAAAGAGTACCTGTTCCGTGTTAAGGCTGTAAACAGCGAGGGTGAGTCTGAACCTTTGGTAACCGACACCCCTACCACAGCCAAAAATCCTTACGATGCCGCCGATACTCCCGGCAAGCCGCAAATCACGGATTGGTCAGCAAACCATGCTGATCTTAAATGGCGTGCACCAGAAGACGATGGCGGTGCACCAATTACTGGCTATATTGTTGAAAAGAAAGATAACAATACTGGCAAATGGCAAAAGGTGTTGGAAACGAACACACCAGATACAAAGGCTCGTGTTAACGATCTAATCGAAGGTACGAAATATCAGTTCCGTGTCAAGGCCGTCAACAAGGCAGGTCAGAGTAAGCCGTCAGAGCCTTCAGATCAGATGACAGCTAAGGATCGATTTGCCCCACCCAAAATCGATAGAACCAACATCAAAGATATTACAATCAAGGCTGGCCAGCACATTCGCTATGACATTAAGGTCTCTGGCGAGCCCCCAGCAACCAAGACTTGGTTCCACAACAAGGCTCGTCTTGAGGGAGATGACAGTGACTACAATATCGACCTGGAGTCCTATCGAACGAAATTGGCTGTACCATTTGCCAAGCGCTTGCATACCGGCAAGTACACACTCAAAGCCGAAAATGAGTCGGGACATGATGAGGCCTCATTTGAAGTTACTGTGCTTGACAAGCCAGGAGCACCCGAAGGACCCTTGCGTGTTACGGATGTTCACAAGGAGGGCTGCAAGCTAAAGTGGAATGCCCCTCTGGACGATGGCGGTTTGCCTATCGAACATTATATTGTGGAGAAAATGGATGTCGAGACTGGCCGTTGGTTACCTTCTGGTCGCTTTAAGGAACCGTTTGCGGAACTTAATAATTTGGAACCCGGACATGAATATAAATTCCGTGTTCTGGCTGTCAACACAGAAGGAGAGTCGGAACCACTGAACGGCGAGCAGTCGATAGTGGCTAAGAATCCGTTCGATGAGCCCGGAAAGCCTGGAACCCCCGAGGCTGTGGATTGGGACAAGGATCGTGTTGATTTGGTATGGCGTCCACCATTGAACGATGGCGGTTCTCCTATTACCGGATATGTGGTAGAAAAACGTGAGAAAGGCACTGACAAATGGATTAAGGGTGCCGAAGTACCCGTTCCAGCACTTGGCGAAGAATGCAAAGCCACAGTTCCCAATCTCAACGAAAATTGCGAGTATGAGTTCAGGGTGAAAGCCATTAATGCGGCTGGTCCAGGAGAACCATCTGATGCTAGCAAATCTGTCATCACTAAGCCAAGAAAGCGTATGTATTGAGCATCTTTGATTTAAAAAGGATCGAAATAATTTGATTACTTTTTTGTTATATCCTATCTGACAGTGGCTCCGAAAATCGATCGCAGGAACATTCGAACATACAATGTCAAGGCTGGCGAACCGTTGTTCCTGGACATCAATGTGACAGGAGAACCAGCTCCAGAAGTTACATGGACCCAAAATGGCAAATCTCTGCAATCCGCTACACGCGTTGAAAACGTTCCTTACAACACCAAATACGTCAATAATAATCCCGAGCGAAAGGATACTGGTCTCTATAAAATTGTTGCTCATAATTTGTATGGTCAGGATCAAGTGGAGTTCCAGATTAATATAATAAGTGGGTACTTTCAGCTAGACGTTTGCGACAGGCTGTTACATTTATTTAAATTTCAGCTAAGCCCGGCAAACCAGAAGGCCCATTGGAAGTGTCTGACATTCACAAGGACGGGTGCAAACTTAAGTGGAAAAAACCCAAGGATGATGGTGGTGAACCCATCGAGAGTTATCTGGTGGAGAAGTTTGATCCTGATACCGGAATTTGGTTGCCTGTTGGCAAGAGCGATGTTCCAGAATTTACAGTTGACGGGCTTGTGCCCGGACACGAATACAAGTTCCGCGTGAAGGCAGTGAATAAAGAAGGCGAATCTGAACCATTGGAGACGTTGGGTACAATTGTTGCCAAAGATCCATTCAGTAAGTGTAAGGTGACTTGTTAACCCCCATATTCTAACAATATTAATTTCATTAGCTGAACCATCTAAGCCGGGAGCACCGGAACCAACAGATTGGTCTGCAAACAAGGTGGAACTTGCTTGGTCAGAGCCAGCAAGTGATGGCGGTTCGCCCATTACTGGCTATATCATTGAGGTAAAAGATAAGTACAGTCCACTGTGGGAGAAGGCCTTGGAAACTGATTCCCCGACTCCTGTGGCTACTGTTAATGGACTAATCGAAGGCAATGAGTATCAGTTCAGAGTAATTGCATTGAACAAAGGTGGCCAATCGGAACCCTCGGATGCCAGCAAGACGTTTACAGCAAAGCCACGTTACCTTGCTCCTAAGATAGACCGAAGAAATCTTCGCGATATTACCATATCTGCAGGAACTGCTCTTAAGTTAGATGCAAATATCACAGGTGAACCAGCACCCAAGGTGGAATGGAAGTTTTCAAATTACCCTCTGGTGACTGGCAAGAATGTTACCATCGAAACACCGGACTATTATACCAAATTGGTTATTCGTCCAACGGAACGTGGTGACTCAGGAGAATATTTGGTCACCGCCACCAACAGCTCCGGTAAAGATAGTGTACTAATAAATGTGGTTATTACGGACAAGCCCACTCCTCCGAACGGACCGCTTCAGATATCTGATGTGCATAAGGAGGGATGCCACCTCAAGTGGAAACGACCCAGCGATGATGGTGGCACTCCTATCGAATACTTCCAAATTGATAAGTTGGATCCCGAGACGGGCTGCTGGACTCCATGCGCCCGTTCTTCTGAACCTCAAGCAGATGTAACTGGACTCACCCCAGGCCACGAGTACAAATTCCGAGTGTCTGCCGTTAATGCAGAAGGTGAGTCCCAACCACTTGTTGGCGATGAAACAATCGTTGCCAAAAATCCATTCGACGAGCCCGGTAAACCAGAGAATCTTCGTGCAACTGATTGGGACAAAGATCACATTGACTTGGCCTGGACACCACCTCTTTCCGATGGTGGATCTCCGATTACTGGATATTTGATCGAAAAGAAAGACAAATACGGCCAATGGGAAAAAACTCTTGAAGTGCCAGCTGATCAGTGCAAAGCCACTGTGCCTGATTTAATTGAAGGTCAGGCTTACGAGTTCCGAGTCAGCGCTGTTAATGCTGCTGGGCCGGGTGAGCCATCGGACGCCACAGCGCCAATTGTGGCCAAGTCGCGAAACAAGCCCCCACTAATTGATCGATCCAACCTAATAGAAGTTCGTATTAAGGCTGGCCAAGCGTTTACATTTGATTGTAAGGTGTCTGGTGAGCCAGCACCGAAGACGAAATGGATGCTCAAGAAAAAAGAAGTATACACAAAGGACAATGTTAAGGTCACTCATGTGGATTACAACACCAAGATAAAGGTCTCAAATGCCACACGTGCTGACTCTGGCCTCTACACCGTTCACGCCGAAAACGCCAATGGTGAGGACAGTGCAGACGTTAAGGTGACCGTTATTGATAAACCATCACCGCCCAACGGACCATTAAAGGTTGATGATGTTCACGCTGAGGGCTGCACCCTTCACTGGAATCCTCCAGATGATGATGGAGGCCAACCAGTTGACAGCTATGTTGTTGAGAAACTTGATGAAATATCTGGCCGGTGGGTACCAGCAGGTGAGACTGATGGACCAACAACAAACCTTAAGATCAAGGGTTTGACTCCGGGACACAAGTATAAATTCAGAGTGCGTGCCAAGAATCGACAGGGACTCTCAGATCCCCTTACCACACCACATTCAATTGAAGCTAAAAATCCGTACGACGAGCCCACCAAGCCCGGAACTCCAGCTATCAAGGACTTTGACAAGGACTTTGTTGACTTGGAATGGACTAGGCCAGAAAGTGACGGTGGCTCACCTATCAGTGGTTACATTATTGAGAAGCGTGACAAATATGCACCAGACTGGGAAAAATGCGCTGAAGTTGAAGGTGACATTACTACCGGTCATGTGCCTGACTTGATTGAAGGCGTTAAATATGAATTCCGCGTTAGGGCTGTAAACAAGGCCGGCCCAGGAGTTCCTAGCGATGCCACTGAACCTCACGTGGCCAGAGCCAAAAACCTAGCTCCGAAGATTGACCGCAACTTTATGCTTGATATCAAGATTAAGGCAGGTAACGTTTTTGAATTCGACGTGCCAGTAACTGGGGAGCCAATTCCCAGCAAAGAATGGTCCCACGAAGACAACATGGTTATCAACACGGATCGCGTCAAAATATCCATTTTCGACGACCGGACAAAGTTGCGTATCCTTGATGCCAAACGAGCTGATACCGGAGCTTACACCTTGGTTGCCCGCAACATTAATGGTGTCGACAAACACACCGTTAAAGTAACAGTCCTAGACGTTCCGACAGTACCAGAAGGTCCGATTCGTCACAATGATGTCACCAAAAACTCGGTTCAACTCAGTTGGAGACCTCCCAGGGATGATGGTGGCTCTGAAATTACTCATTACATTGTCGAGAAGATGGACAATGAGGCGATGCGCTGGGTGCCAGTTGGAGAGTGTGCTGGTACCGAAATCCGTGCTGACAATCTCATTGAAAATCACGATTATAACTTTAGAGTAAGAGCTGTAAATAAGCAAGGTCAGTCGCAACCATTGACTACGACCCAAGCGATTACAGCAAAGGATCCGTACTCGCATCCTGACAAACCAGGTCAGCCACAAGCCGTTGATTGGGGTAAAGATTTTGTCGACTTGGAATGGGCAGCACCCAAGCGTGATGGTGGTGCACCTATTACATCATATATCGTCGAAAAGAGGCCGAAGTTCGGTCAGTGGGAGCGTGCTGCAGTCATCCCTGGAGATGAACGAAAGGCCCACATACCTGATTTGACTGATGGCGGAGAATATGAGTTCCGCGTCATTGCCGTGAACCGTGGCGGACCAAGTGATCCATCGGATCCTTCGGGCACAATTGTTTGCAAGCCTCGCTTCTTGGCGCCATTCTTTGACAAATCACTTCTCAATGATATCACCGTGCATGCCGGCAAGCGTTTAGGCTGGACGTTACCAATCGAAGCCTCACCTAGACCCTCTATTAAATGGCTTTACAATGGCAAAGAAATTGAACAGAATGCACGTGCCGAGTGGAATCTATTCCAAAACGAACTTACCTTTGAAATACCATCGGCGCTGAGAAGCGACGAAGGCCGCTACACCTTGATATTGAAAAACGAGCATGGTTCATTTGATGCATCCGCACATGCAACTGTTCTGGACCGTCCATCAGCTCCAAAGGGCCCGCTAGATATTTCGAAGATCACAAGGGATGGCTGCCATTTGGCCTGGCATATTCCCGATGATGATGGTGGTTCACCCATATTGCACTATATTATCGAAAAAATGGACTTATCGAGAGGTACGTGGTCTGATGCTGGAATGAGCACACATCCAATCCATGACGTAACACGACTTGTCCACCGTAAGGAGTACCTGTTCCGTGTGAAAGCTGTGAACGCAATTGGCGAATCAGAACCACTGGAGGCATCAAAGAGCATAATTGCCAAGAATGAGTTTGATGAGCCCGATGCACCAGGCAAACCAAATGTCACTGACTGGGACCGCGATCATGTTGACCTGCAATGGGCAGCGCCTAAATCTGATGGCGGTGCTCCGATCAATGAATACATTATCCAAAAGAAGGAAAAGGGCAGTCCCTATTGGACAAATGTTTTGCATGTGCCGCCTAACAAAACTGCAGCTACAGTGCCAGAACTTGTCGAGGGACAAGAGTATGAGTTCAGGGTGATTGCTGTTAATCAAGCCGGCCAATCTGAGCCATCTGAACCATCCGACATGATTATGGCTAAGCCTCGTTATCTTGGACCAAAGATAATAACTCCACTCAAGGAGGTTCGCATCAAAGCTGGACTTATATTCCATGTCGATATCGATTTTATTGGAGAACCGGCGCCAGAAGCGATCTGGACCCACAAGAACAATACATTGAAATCCAACGATAGGTCAACCATTACTTCAATTGGGCATCACACGGTTGTTCACACCGTTAACTGCCAACGCTCCGACTCGGGCATCTACCACCTGTTGGTACGTAACGATTCTGGCATCGATGAAGGAAGCTTTGAACTCATCGTACTCGATCGCCCCGGACCACCGGAGGGTCCACTGGAATATGAAGAAATTACAGCTAATTCCGTTACTGTATCATGGAAGCCGCCCAAGGATAATGGAGGTTCAGAAATATCTTCCTATGTTATTGAGAAACGCGACCTGACTCACGGTGGTGGTTGGGTTCCAGCCGTAAACTATGTCAATGCCAAATATAACCATGCTGTTGTACCGCGACTATTGGAAGGCACCAAATACGAGTTCAGAGTCATGGCAGAAAACCTTCAGGGACGTTCCGATCCTCTGACCTCAGACTCATCCGTTGTGGCCAAAAATCAGTACACCGTTCCTGGATCTCCTGGCAAGCCGGAGGTATCCGACAGCGACAAAGATCACATTACGTTCAAGTGGAAGCAACCTATTAGCAATGGAGGCTCCCCCATCTTGGGTTACGATATTGAGCGACGCGATGTCAACACTGGCCGCTGGATTAAAATCAATGGTGAACCTGTTCCAACCACGGAGTACAACGACGAGCGAGTATCTCCGAACCATCAGTATCAATATAGAGTATCGGCTGTCAATGCAGCCGGAAGCAGCAAGCCCTCGGAGCCCTCAGCCGTCTTCGACGCTCGCCCCTTGCGGGAGAAGCCGAGATTGCATCTTGATGGGTTGGTGGGTAGACGCGTCAAGGTTCGTGCTGGCGAACCAGTTAACGTTAATATTCCGATTTCTGGTGCACCAACTCCCACAATTGAGTGGAAGCGGGGTGACACGAAATTGTCGGAGAGCAAACGTGTTTCATACGATACGAACTCTGAACGTACCATTTTCCGCATTGACAATTCCAACAGGAAGGACGGTGGCAAGTACACAGTAACAGCCAACAATGAGTTCGGCAAGGATACAGCCGATATTGAAGTTATAGTTGTGGACAAACCATCCCCACCGGAGGGACCATTAACCTATACAGATACAGCACCCGACCACATTTCTTTGCAATGGAATCCACCTAAAGATGATGGTGGAAGTGAAATTAGCGGATATGTTATTGAATTCAGCGAGTTCGGAGTGGATGACTGGAAACCAGTGCCCGGCTATTGTCCGAAAACAAATTATACTGTCAAGGGACTTACTGAAGGAAAGAAATATGTATTCCGTGTTAGGGCTGAAAACATTTACGGTGTATCTGATGCTCTGGAAGGTAAGCCCGTGGTGGCCAAATCTCCATTTGATCCACCAGGAGAACCTTCTCAGCCACAAGTGGTCGCATATACGCCAAATTCAGCCAGCTTGGAATGGCACCCACCAGAGTATTGTGGTGGCAAGCCGATTTCCGGCTATATTGTTGAACGTCGTGAACGCGGAGGTGAATGGATAAAGTGCAACAACTATCCTACACCAAACACAAGCTATACAGTACCCGATCTGCGTGAGGGTGCCCGCTATGAATTCCGTGTAACTGCGGTTAATGAAGCCGGCCCTGGCAAACCATCGAAGCCATCGGAACCAATGACTGCCGAGCTACAACGCTATCGCCCGGATCCACCAGAACCACCAAAGCCCGATCGCATCACCAAGGACAGTGTCACTCTGTCTTGGCGGCCACCGCGTAATGATGGCAAGTCTAAAATTAAGGGCTACTACATTGAGGTCCGACCCAAAAACTCCAAGGATTGGACTCCAGTCAACGATCTACCGATTAATTCGACAGTATACACCGTGCCCAATCTCAAAGAAGGCGAAGAGTACTCGTTCCGTGTTATCGCAGAAAACGATGTTGGACGTTCAAATCCTTCAAAGCCATCGCAGCCCATTACAATCGAAGAACAGCCTAACAAACCGTGCATGGATTTGGGTGGAGTACGCGACATCATCTGCCGTGCTGGTGACGACTTCAGCATCCATGTACCATATGTGGCTTTCCCGAAGCCCACTGCTTTCTGGTACTCTAACGATACTGTGCTCGATGATGATAATCGTGTCCACCAGCATTTAACCGATGAAGCAGCATCGTTCGTGGTAAAGAACTCAAAGCGTTCTGACTCCGGCCAATATCGACTACAACTGAAGAATCCTCATGGTTTTGATACTGCCACTATTAACGTTAAAGTTTTGGATAGACCTAATCCACCTACCAATTTGCGTGCCGATGAGTTCGCTGGTGATTCACTCACCTTGTATTGGAATCCACCAAGAGACGATGGCGGCTCGCCAATTCAGAACTACATTGTCGAGAAAAAAGAAGCACGTTCTTCTACGTGGACTAAGGTCAGTAGTTTCTGCACTGTTCCATTTATACGTGTTCGCAACCTGACCATAAACAAAGAGTACGACTTCCGTGTAATTGCGGAGAATAAATACGGTCAGTCAGACCCAGCTAATACATCAGAGCCTATTCGTGCCAGACATCCATTTGATGTACCCAATGCTCCAGGCATACCCCGTGGCATTGATTCCACCGAAGATAGCATCACCATTGCTTGGTCTAAGCCCAAGCACGATGGTGGCTCTCCAATAACTGGATACGTTATCGAGAAACGTCTTTTGAGTGAGGATAAATGGACAAAGGCCACTCACGCCCTCTGCCCAGATTTGACCTGTAAGATACCAAACCTAATCGAAAATGCTGAGTATGAATTTAGAGTAGCTGCTGTTAATGCTGCTGGTCAATCGCCATTCAGTGCATCCAGTGACTTAATCTACTGCCGTCGTCCCCCGCATGCGCCCAAGATAACGTCTGACCTTTCTATACGCGATATGACAGTTATAGCTGGAGAAGAGTTCCACATTACGGTGCCTTATCACGCCAATCCTCGTCCAACTCCATCGTGGAATTTGAACGGCGTCGAAGTGGTTCCCGATGAACGTATTCGCTTCGATACCGATGACTACACTTCAGTGTTCTACAATAAGTCTGCGAAACGTTCAGAGACTGGTTCGTACACTATTACTCTTACAAACAACAAAGGTTCCGACACCGCATCGTGCCACGTCACAGTCGTGGATAGGCCAGGTCCACCACAAGGCCCGTTGAATGCCTACGACATTACACCAGATACATGTACGTTGGCATGGAAGACTCCTCTTGACGATGGAGGATCTCCAATCACCAATTATGTAGTTGAGAAACTCGACACGAGTGGAACATGGGTCAAGGTAAGCAGCTTTGTGCGTAACACTCATTACGATGTGATGGGACTGGAACCCAATCACAAATATCATTTCCGAGTACGTGCAGAGAACCAGTATGGTCTATCAGATCCTCTGGAGATGCCCGATCCTATTGTCGCCAAGCACCAGTTCACAGTACCTGATGAACCGGGACAACCTAAAGTTATCGACTGGGACTCTGGTAACGTTACCTTGATTTGGACACGCCCAGCTAGTGATGGTGGCTCGCGCATTCAAGGCTACCAGATCGAGTACCGTGACATTGTCAATGACTCTTCCTGGAACACATACGAATACTTAATTAAGGACACTAAATATCAACTGTACAACCTGACAAACGGAGCTGAATATGAATTCCGCATCAAGGCAAAGAATGCAGCTGGTTTCAGCAAGCCATCATTACCTTCCCTCAGATTCAAGTTGAAGGGCAAATTCAATGTGCCTTCCCCACCGGGAACACCTCAAGTGACCAAGGTTGGCAAAAACTACGTCGACCTGAAATGGGAGAAACCTTCGAGTGACGGTGGTTCCCGTATCACTGGTTATATCATTGAACGTAGAGACATAGGTGGTGCCGTGTGGGTTAAGTGCAACGACTACAATGTTATGGACACCGAATATACTGTGATTAACTTAATAGAAATGGGCGACTACGAATTCCGTGTGTTTGCGGTAAATGCTGCCGGACGCTCGGAGCCGAGCTTGTGCACCATGCCCATTAAAGTGTGTGAAGTGTTGGGCGGCGAGAAACCAGATTGGATTACCCGATTGCAAGACAGAGTCGCTCCATGCGGCAAAGATTTTACACTGCAGTGTGCTGCATCGGGCAAACCTGCCCCCACCGCTAGATGGTTGCGCAATGGAAAGGAAATCCAAATGGGAGGTGGTCGCATAACCTGTGATGCCAAGGATGGCGTCTTTAGGCTGCACATTTCCAATGTACAGGTTGGTGACGATGGCGACTACACGTGCGAGGCTATAAATTCGCTTGGATTCGTGCATACGTCGGGCTATCTAAAGATTGGTTCCCCACCGATCATCAACAAGTGCCCCAACGAGTTGTACTTACCGGAAGGCGATAACACAAAGATTAAGGTTTACTACTCTGGTGACCAACCACTGAATGTCAAAATAACAAAGAACAATGAAGTCATCTCGGATAACGCAGATGAATCCCATTTCAAATACACGGTCTTCGATGACTATGTGGCGATATTTATCCGTGACATTGTCAAGAGTGACGCCGGTCTGTACCAAATACAATTCACCAATGATTCAGGATCTGCCACAGGCCAGTTCGATGTCCGCATTACCGGCCTGCCCTCGGCTCCAGTTGGACCGATGGGCGTTTCCCATATCAATAAGCACTCATGCACTCTAGCATGGCGTCCACCTACCTACGATGGTGGCTTGAGGGTGACGCACTATGTGGTCGAGCGTAAGGATGTATCCTCACCTCACTGGATAACGGTATCAAGCACCTGCAAAGATACATCGTTCAATGTACAAGGACTTATCGAGAACCAGGAGTATATATTCCGCGTGATGGCTGTTAATGAGAACGGCATGGGTCCGCCACTTGAGGGATTGAATCCCATCCGCGCTAAGGCGCCGATAGATCCACCCTCACCCCCAGGCATTCCAGAAATTACTGAGATCGGCGGCGACTTTGTGCATTTGGAATGGAGCAAGCCGGAATCGGATGGCGGTGCTCACATTCAAGGCTACTGGATCGACAAACGAGAAGTTGGCAGCGAGACATGGCAGCGTGTCAACGCTATCATCTCCGCTGCTAATCAGATCAACTGCCCCAATCTGATCGAAGGCCGGCAATATGAGTTCCGGGTCTTTGCTCAGAATGTGGCAGGCCTATCTAAGGCATCGACCGCGTCCCAAGCAGTCAAGATCATAGATCCAAAGGCGGCAACGCCTCCTTTGATTGTGAAACCGCTACGCGATGCCAACTGCATTCAAAATCATAATGCCCAATTCACATGTACAATAACTGGGGTACCAAGGCCAACAATTACCTGGTATAAGGGAGCCCGCGAGATCTCCAACGGTGCCCGCTACCACATGTACTCGGAGGGTGACAATCACTTCCTTAACATTAATGACATATTTGGTGAGGATGCTGATGAATACGTCTGCCGTGCTGTCAACAAGGCCGGTGCGAAATCCACTCGAGCCGCTCTTGCCATTATGAGTAAGTTTATTCATTTTATTGATCATTTAACTTAATCTAATTTACTTTTCCCAACTTTTTACAGCTGCTCCGAAATTAAATGTTCCACCACGATTCAGGGACACTGCCTACTTCGATAAGGGCGAAAATGTTGTTATTAAAATTCCCTTCACAGGATTCCCCAAACCACGCATTCATTGGGTTCGCGAAGGCGAGAACATCGAGTCTGGTGGCCACTACAATGTGGATGTTAAGGAGCGTCACGCTGTCTTGACCATCAGAGATGGCTCGCGCTTGGATTCGGGACCATATAAGATTACGGCCGAGAACGAACTTGGCTCTGACACGGCAATCATCCATGTGCAAATCAGCGATCGCCCGGATCCGCCACGCTTCCCATTAGTAGAAAGCATTGGCACCGACTCACTTTCCTTAAGCTGGAAGGCTCCCGTTTGGGATGGTGGCAGTGACATTACCAACTACCTTGTCGAGCGCCGAGAGCATCCTCTCTCCTCTTGGATTCGTGTTGGCAATACTCGTTTCACTTCGATGGCCGTCTCCGGCCTGACGCCTGGAAAGGAGTATGACTTCCGAATCTTTGCCGACAATGTTTACGGTCGTTCTGACTCATCAGAAGTTAGCACATTAATTAAGACAAAGGAATCGATCAAAAAGAAGCCAGCCGAACGCAAATATGAAGTCGATGCGAATGGCAAGAAAATCCGTGGAAAGGCCGATGGGCCCATCAAGGATTACGATTCATATGTTTTCGATATCTATTCGAAATTCGTGCCTCAGCCAGTCGAAATTTCGCAACAAAGTGTTTATGACAGATATGACATTTTGGAGGAGATCGGAACAGGTGCTTTCGGTGTAGTCCACCGATGCCGCGAGCGCAGCACCGGTAACATTTTCGCCGCCAAGTTTATTCCCGTCTCGCATGCCGTTGAGAAAGATTTGATTCGTCGCGAGATCGATATCATGAATCAATTGCACCATCAGAAGCTAATCAATCTGCACGATGCATTTGAAGACGATGACGAAATGGTTCTTATTCTGGAATTGTAAGTAGACCGAAAAAACACCGAATGATGCAACCAACTGAATTTCCTTTTTTCTCTTTTTCCTCAGCCTGTCTGGCGGAGAGCTATTTGAGCGCATTACCGCCGAGAAATATGTGATGACCGAGGCAGAAGTCATCAACTACATGAGACAGATCTGCGAAGGCATCAGGCATATGCATGAGAAGAACATCATTCATCTGGATATCAAGCCAGAGAATATCATGTGCCAAACTCGCTCTAGCACGAGTGTGAAGCTAATTGACTTTGGCTTAGCCACTCGTTTGGATCCCAATGAAGTCGTAAAGATCACTACTGGTACTGCCGAGTTTGCGGCCCCCGAAATTGTCAATAGAGAACCAGTTGGTTTCTATACTGACATGTGGGCCACTGGCGTGCTGGCCTATGTTTTGTAAGTATAACCTACAGTTATTGGTGATCGGATGATAATAGTTTTTGTCGTGTTCACAGACTAAGCGGGCTATCGCCATTCGCCGGTGACAATGATGTACAGACTCTGAAGAATGTCAAGGCATGTGACTGGGACTTTGATTTGGAAGCATTCAGACACATATCGGAGGAGGGTAAGGACTTTATTCGCAAGCTTCTTTTGGCGAACAAGGAAAAGCGAATGACTGCACACGAGTGTCTGCTTCATCCCTGGTTAACTGGAGATCACAGCGGCCTGACCCAAAAGATTGCTCGTGATCGCTATCTTGCTTATCGTGACAAGCTTCGCAAGAAGTACGAGGACTTCGAGAAATATCTCCTTCCCATTGGTCGGTTGTCGGAGTATTCGTCGCTGCGTAAGCTACTGATGGAGAAATACAAAATCCACGACGCGGTCTTTGATCGTCGCCAAGCAGCACCCCGCTTCGTCATCCGGCCATCATCGCAGTTCTGCTATGAGGGCCAGAGCGTGAAATTCTACTGCAGGTGCATAGCAATTGCCACGCCCACACTCACTTGGTCACACAACAATATAGAGTTGCGACAAAGTGTCAAGTTCATGAAACGCTACACCGGCGACGACTACTACTTTATCATTAATCGAGTGAAGCTAGATGACCGTGGCGAGTACATAATTCGTGCTGAGAACCACTATGGATCTAGAGAGGAGGTCGTGTTTCTCAATGTCCATCCGTTGCCCAAGGAGCAGCCCAGATACCGCACCGAGTCGACGCCAGTGCGCAGGCGCGAGCCTCTACCCTACACCTTCTGGCAGGAAGAGTCCGAGTCGGCACCTAGTTTTACATTCCTTTTGCGTCCACGTGTGATGCAGGCTCGCGACACATGCAAACTTCTGTGTTGCCTCAGTGGCAAGCCTGTGCCCACTGTCAAGTGGTACAAGGACGGACGCGAGCTTAGCAAGTACGAGTATGCCATGACCCACTCAGATGGTGTTGTGACAATGGAAATTATTGACTGCAAACCATCGGACTCTGGCAAGTACACTTGCAAGGCAACCAATTGCCATGGAACAGATGAAACCGAGTGTGTCGTCATTGTTGAAGGTAAGTAATTGCTCCCCGTCTCGTACCTATGGACAGGCGTTTGATTTCTGATTGCGATATTAGAAACAGTAATAGAAGTCTGTGAATATAGTAAATACATCGATTAACTATAGGGATACATTAAAAATTGATAGGGCAAATTAAAAAATCCTAATTAATAGGTATATTACATATAAAACATATAAAAGTTCAAAACACGATTTTTGTTTTGTTGCTGATCAGTATTTGGAATTTTTACCAGATTTTATATGATTTTTAAAATGATTTCTGCAGAGAAGTTACATTTAGAGTTAAATAGAGATTAACTAGCTAAATTTAATTTCAATATAAAACTAAGCTCGCATCTATAAGATCCGGCACATTACATTTAAATACATCCATCATCTGCTTTTTACTGTAATAAAAATTAAACATTTCCCTTAGGAGAATGGGTTACGCCTGAACAGGCAGAACTTGCGCACAACTTCCTTTACTCAGGAGGTAATTGACTATAATAAAATGAAACAAATTTAATTCCAATTATTTTATGTACCTACCCAAACCCATCGCATGCCTTTAATAAACGAATTCCCAAATGTACAATCGAGTATACCGTATTTGATTAAATCTATTTAAGTGCTTGCTTGAAGTAGACTTAGTGACGTTTCCTAATACACCCATAGTTGAGTCCAATTCCACTTTAATTAACATGATCCCCCATTTTGTATCCAACTGACTTCTATCCCTATCCACCCTACGAGTTCAGTGTTTGATTCTAAAAAAAGATTAACTTGCCCTGCTGTCTATGAGGAAAAGCCATTTAAATTATGTTTTCACTTTGTATCCACCTCTAGATCGGAAATATATTGAGCAACCCATAAAACCAGCTCCACCGCCGGTTATAACAACCCGCCAGTTCACATCATCTTCAACCAACAAATCCGAAACAAAGGCAAGTGATTTATTGAATTGTTCAGATCCTCTGAATTAGATAATTTTGACATCGGAATATATTTTTAGGATGGCAATACCATAATCACATCAAGCTCAAGTTCCTCAACTACACAGAATAGCATTTCAGGCAAGAAGAAATATGCGGCCAATAGCTTACAGACACCTGGAAGCCCATCAAGATCTCGTAGTGCCACAAAAGAGCTAATCCGTACGTATTCGGTTTTGCTGCATCCAATTGATATATAATTGACGCTGTCCCATTTGGTCTATTGCAGTTCCCCCAGATGATTCCTTAATGTGCAAGCCGGAATTCACGAAGCCGCTTCACGATCAGAGCATTCGGGACGGTGAGCAGCTAGTCTTAAGCTGCCACGTTAAGGGCGATCCAGAGCCACAAATTACTTGGTCGAAGAATGGAAAGTCCATTGCCTCCTCTGATATCATGGACCTTAAATACAAGAATGGCGTTGCCACTCTCACCATCAATGAGGTGTTCCCTGAAGACGAGGGCGTCTTCACATGCACGGCAACGAACTCTATTAGCGCGGTCGAGACCAAGTGCAAATTAACTGTGAAACGTATGTAGCCACCGTGTAGCCGTTTAAAGATTTAGCAGACTATATACTAAAGTCATTATTCTAATACCATTACAGCCTTAGATAAGAATGCCAGCAAGCGTCATGTTGTTGCCAGCGACAAGCCCCCGAAAATAGTCAGCCATCTGGAGTCGCGCTTCGTAAAAGATGGAGATGCGGTTACTTTGGCTTGCCGTATCATTGGCCCAGAACATTTTGATGTGGTCTGGCTGCATAACAACAAAGAAATCAAACCCAGCAAGGACTTCCAATACACAAACGAGGCAAACATTTACCGCCTGCAAATAGCCGAGATCTTCCCTGAAGACGGCGGTACCTATACCTGTGAGGCCTTCAACGATGCCGGTGAATCCTTCAGTAGCTGCACAATTAATGTCACCGTTCCTGGAGATGAGCCCAAGCAACCGGCATTTACACAGTTCCCCATTTCCGTTTCGGTTGTCGAGGGCGAGAGCGCCACATTCGAGTGCGCCTTGGATGCGGAACTCTTGAACCTTGCATGGCTGAAGGATGGCAAGCCCATTGACGAGACGCGCGCTCGCTACTCATTCACCAAGGACGGCAATCACTATACTTTCAACATGGCCAAGTGTAACATGGACGACGTTGGACAGTATCAGGCCAAGGCTGTGGCCAAGAAGGGCGAAAGCTTGTGTGCGTTCTCCGTGAATGTGCACACTGCTGATGCTTAATCTATCAACGACTGTATGAAACTTACCTACTAGATAATTAACGAACTAACTAGACTGCTCATAGCCCATTCGCATACCTGCCCGAGTTGCATACTCATTCATAGTTTTGATATTTTTACGTTTTTATTATGTATAAACTCACTTACAAAACATTGACAACAAGAGAAGAGCAATCCAAATTCAGGTGTGCCGCTTATGTGACTACTGCTAGCATCCTCAACCAACACCAACAACAAATACGATAATCACATAAGCAGTTTCACCTGGTTTGCATGTTGCCGTAAACGAAAAGAAAACGTGTGCCCGGCGATTGACAAAACAAAAAATAATAGTTAAAAATAAAAACATACAAATATAATATGCATAAACAGGAAAAAATATAATTATGAAATTGGAAAATAAAAAATGAAATAATATGCAATAACAAATTCTTTGATTGATTTGGGAGAAGTCTCAGTTTATGGGTTTATGTACGTGTTGGCTGGTCGATTAAAAATGCAGTTCGAAATAGTGTATAACTAATTTATTTACAGTTCATATACAACTCACTTACTATTCATTCCAACTTATAAATGTGTATTGAATTATTCAAAAATATATAGTATTAAATTGCCCCAATCTTATTCCATCCAACAGGTTTATGTATTAGGCCATGCTATATCACGTGCACACAGAATTCATTCAAGCACAACATAGGGCAGAACTATCAATGGTTCGTCATTGTACGACGGCAGCTGTAGAACTTGGTGCCACTCCTTAAACTGGTGAACTTGAGAACTTCTTGAATCCTCCTTCGCGGACGTCAGTTTGTCCGAAGCGGCAACTGCTCGAATACCAGTTTGGCAGTCAGGCCGTATTAATTCCGTGATACCGGGCGAATTGGTTTGGATACTGCTTTTGTTGTCGCTGGCCAAGATTATGGATGATATATTACTAGTGACGCTCTCACGAATGCTATCATTAAGGATGGGGCTAGGTACTAGGCTATTTTTAATTACGTCTAAATTATTATTGTTATAATATAGGTTATTAACATCATCACAATTCTCATTTTGTAGGGATTTCAGCGATGCGATTTGGGGTTTGGGATTCGTTTCCGGTTCATCAGTTAGAGCAGCTGAAGGTAGCATTGACCGCGGGGGATTCTCAGCACAAATCGAATTGAAAGATGGCAACAAGCCATTATTGTGCAATGGCAAATTATTGACTGTATCGATCTCGATATTAGTGTCCAAATTAGCAAAATCTTCCTTGACAAAATCATCATCATCACCGTTGTCATTATCGCTTGACGATTCGCAAGGTTCTTCATCTTCTTGTTTAGCTGCATCTTTGGATGCCGAGGCTTTTATATCAGTCTCAATATTAATTATATTTGTTTTATGCTTAGCAACTTGAATATTATCTGCTTCGTTGGTTGAACTACTATTGTCCTCCTCGTCACTGTCGCTCGGGATATCGCTATTATCACTCGAACTACTACTACTACTGTAATCTAAAATTCGCTCCTTTTCACCTAGATTGTTTTGTCTGCATAATTCATCATTGTAAAATAGTTTTCGATGCAGCCTTGTCTCTGACAATGGGGCGCTTCTTTCGGCATTGGAAATGAACAAATGATTGAGCTCTATATCTATTGTATTCCGAAGTTTAGCGGATTTCTCAATACGTAAGCGACGTCGACGAAGACGATGCAATCGCCTGCGATAACTACCAATACAATAAGTCTGTGAAGATAACAATGATCGGTTATCAATGATGTTCTCGGGTTTTGCATTTTCTAAAGATAGCTGAGGTTCAGCTTCTACAATTGCTTCGTTCTCCTTTGAGCTCGATTGCACAGCGGGCTTTGTATTTGGGTCTATCATATTGATAAAGTAGGACTTCTTTGCAGATCCTGGAACAATCTCCGATCCGGTTATTGGAGAGACTGCGGATATTGAGTTTGGAGAGTTTATTTTACTTGGTGTCTTTTTAATGGTCAGTACGATGTGATTGCTACTGGTTCCACAAGCTACAGGTCTTTGTACGATGGCATATTCTTCATCATCACTATTCTCATAATCGTTTTCCAAAACACCATCACCATCACCATCTGCGTCCCCGTCACCGTCAACATCTTCGTCCGCGACAATGCTATCGAAAGTTGTGGTCCCGCTTTGAAAAGAGTCATCATGTTCATCTTCGTTAGAGGCCGGGCTATGTGTTTGGCTGGCATTGATATCGTCGCTTAAGCTGAGAGTATCGCTGCCCCTCTCTTTGTCCTCGTTGTCGCTGCTGTTGTTACTACTACTAATGTTGGAGATTTGCCTTTGACTGGTCACTTTTCCATTAATGGCGATCTTTATCCTCTTGATGCGCGGCTTTTGCTCTTTCTCCCTAGTTTTTCTGCGCTTTTTTCGATTTCGTTCTATCACATATTGGTCAGTTATCTGCTGGCTCCTTAATTTCGCATTGATTGTTTGCTGAGTTTTGATCAAACTGGAATTACTGCAGCTACTGCTACAGCGACTATTCTCGCGAAACTCCATTTCGCCATTAGCTCCCACTTCCAAAGGCAAGTCGTCGTCATTAGCCAATTTCAACAGGTTGTAGCTATTTTCGTTTTCCGAGGGACCTCGAAACGATGAATTGTTATGGATTTCATCATCAATAGAGCCTTCATCAAAATTAGTAACGACTTCAATATTATCACCGACATTCACATCAACTTGTAGGGGGCTTGGGCTACTCTTACTTATTATCGAAACATTTTCGTTTTTCAATTGTAGAAAAGGCAATTCCGATTCGGATTCCTCCAGTTTGCATGAGATCTCAGGGGACTTTGGCTGCATCTTTGATTCCTTGAAACGTCGTCGCTGACGGTTAGCCCTTCGACACGTTGGTAAGCACTTGGCCACACCCAGAAAAGGAGGTAAATAGGATTTAAAAGTTTTTATCCTACTAATGCTTCGTGCGAACTTCAGGCCACTGAGGTCTTTTGGAATTCGCTCACAAGTCAGTGAACCATATTTCGGGACAACATCAGCGCCATCGGTTACCGCATACAGTTCCAGACTGCTTATGGATTCCGATGCCGTTTCAACACCATCCCAATTGCCGTTGATGTTTGGAACGCAATAATTGTGCAAAGCGTTTATATGAAAATTGGTGACTTTGTTGGTCTGGACAAGGAATCGCTCTTTTGCCATACAATCGGGGTCCTCATGAACGGTGAAGATAGGCAGAGGTACAAGTGTCGCTTCAGCGGCGTCTTGATCTAAATCCATTCCGTCTGTGTGGACAGGAGCCCCATCAGTGATGCCACTGGTTGCTGTGATTACATTTGCCGATGTTGTCATCATAGACTTAACATCTCCATTAGCTGCTTCCAAGTCGACAGTAGGAGGTCGAAGATCCCTTATTATAGATTGTAGGGGATCGTCATCTTCATCAAAATCCAAGTCGAAAATAGACTTTATCGGTTTCTGTGGAGCAGGTAAAACCGTCTTATCGTCGGCAACATTTCGCTCCAGTTTCTGTATGGAATCCCCTTGCGCTTCGTCATCTCGTGGCAATACATTGCTGTCCGGCCCCGTTGGAGTGACCTTTTCGCTATCCAATCGGTCAGCAGATATTGTTTGCTCTGCAGAGGGGTCCACCTCTTCTTCCACTACGATGCAGGTGCATGGCACTATCTGGCTCTGATACATTTTCTCAGTATCCCCAACGCTTGGCGGACTGCCTAAACTGTGAACCACATGCATCAATTGTGTGGTCACGTCATTATGAGTTTGGTTGGGAAACCCAGTTGTAGCTGAAGGGGTTTGAAGGGAGTTACTATTGCTCTCCAACGACGATGTTGCTTTGTTTCCCCGTGATTTTTGGCTATCGCGAGATGGCTCCGATGTAATTGTATCGCTATCAGTATTTCCGATATCTGAAAATAAATTGTTAATTGATCAGTTAGAATTATATAGGTTGGCTAGCTTTACTAAATTACAATTATTTAAAATGGTAACTTGGTTGAACCTCTCTGCATTATAGTATTTATCGAGCAGCTGTGATTAATATAAAACCTAAAAGCTATCAAAACAGCTTTCAAATATAGTTATTCGATTTTGATAAGCATTTCCGGATCCAAAGATTATTGTATGCGTAAGTGAATTACCTAGTTTGGTGATAATCACATTAGAGGGGGAAAAAATTGTTTGGCTGCCATTATTTTTCCATCGATCTTTATAGAAAAGATCTGTATAATGTAGTCCGCCCTATACAGTTTTTGAGACAGTCGTTAAACTGACAAATATTAATTTTTCTGACAATAATTTAGAAAACAACTTATTGAGAAATAACTTTGAAGGTACAGTTCGTCACTGCCGGATCTATGGCAGCCATTTGATATAGTAATCTGATCGGACTGAATACAAAATTTACGGACTGAATTTAAAATTTAAATTTTAAATTTAAACATTTAAGTAGAATATCGCTATGAGTCAGATAAACGGACAGACAAAGCCAAATAAACTCGTCTTGTCGTGCTAATCAATCATACACATCTATATAATTTAATCGGAGATGCTTCCTTCTATGCGTTGCACACTTCTGTCCAATTCTAATATATATTTTTCCCAACGGTATAAAAGCAGAGCCAGGTTGATAGCGGAATTTCTGCCAAAAGACGGTTGGAATAATAGAACCCTAAACCAGTAGCGGTTCTGAGCAAACCGAGGTTTTACATATAAAACTTGTCAAGCTCGATATCCAACAAGGATTGTCCCTCCAAAATGCCCGAAATCCCTTCCTAAATTCCTTTCCTTCCTTTCCACACCACCACCATTCGATGTTCATTAAATTGGTTAAAATTTTTGCTAATTATCCATAAAAAAAAAACAGATCGTTCCTATGCTGTTCCTAGTGGTCCTCTCGAGTGAAGCTTACATACAAATTTAGGCTGTAAATTTTGGCTGTAAAATTGTTTTAGTCAAATCAATCGATCTAAAAAGTAGTGAAAAATATAGTTTTGTTCGAGTTGGTGAATTAATTTAAAACTTGACTGAGCTTATATTAGGCTTAACAGACAAACAGAAGGACGGATTTTCAACAAAATACGAAAATTGTTTAAAGGAGAGATAATTATTTGGAAAATAATTTAAAATTACTTCGCAAAATGGCAGTACTAACAAATATTTTTGATTACAAAATAAATAAATAATAAGCAAATAGTACGAGTGATATGATTTTAAAAAACGAATTAATCAATTCTAATCAGTTGATCTCTTTTTTATCGGCATCTGATAAAATTCCCAAGAAATGAGAAACATTTCCCACTAAAATCGTAGTTGCTAGGACTACTTTGCAAGACTTGTTTTTTCTTTTGTATGTACATCTTTTCGCAACGACGTCGTTGAATAACAGTACTTACCTTCGTTTTGATTTGAAAACTTATCCGCATCCATTAAGGTGATGTTAGAGGAGTAAGTATCTAAAATTTGAGGCGAGTGCATGGACGCTTCTATAAAAATCGGCCAAATAAAAGTATATTAAGTCATGGATAATCATGGATAGCTTAAGAAACGCACCTGAGCAGGAGGATGTTGGTCTTGGTTGTAGAGAGCGCGATGATAATGCTTCCTCTCGATCTCTATCAGAGGAAGCATTGGACAGATTATTTACTGACTGAACGACATTGCTAAGTTTTCTGCTCTGTAGCTCGTTGAAAAGTTCCTTTGTAGTTTTAACTTTTTTGACGCCAGAACCAAAAAATATTTGTTGCGATAGGCTTGACGATTCCTTCGCTATTAGCGAATCCACGCCCTTTGAACCCTTTTTCCGCCCACGCTTCTTTGGAATTTGAGGCAGAATGCCCCTGCTGGCGGCTCCTCCCTCAATAAAATCGTTGCTTCTGTTGCTCTGTTCGTTCCCTAATGACGACGTAGTTGTTGAGGGAGGTACTAGAACAGAAATTTCAATCTGTTGCTTCCCAGCTTCCTCAAGTGCCTTTCGTCGTTCCTCAAAGGGAAATAGAGATGGCGTTGGCGTTGGGGAGAGTCGACTGAAGGAAATGTTGGAGTCATTAGTAATAGAATCGTCAAATGTTATCGGCGCCAGATGCTCCGTTCCTCGAAACTGGTGTCCATTCAGTACTGCGCTCTCCGGTTGACTGACAGACTTAAACCGGCCAGCAAATGTTAGCTCTGAAGTGTTGTTGGGTCGCGGGGGCATGCTTTTACTATGAGAATTTCCCACAGTAACATCTCCAGATAAAATAGAGCTCATCGAACTATTCGACAGCGATAATATTTCTGCTGAAAGAAGACAATTAAACACAGTTTATGGAATATTTAACCAACACTAATTTTGATCATATTTAATTAATACATTATGATTTTAATACGATTCGCCTTCGTTTACCTATATGCAATAACTGTTTCCTACAATTCCATTCTAACACTAAACATATAATTAAATAGTTTTCACTTAGTTCATTTATATGGCAAAAAAATAATACAAATTGGGTTCAAGAGCAACGTAAACTAAATTCTTTATCATAGACTAATCGATTAATTGATTTCAGTTTAGTCACGTTCCCTCCATCTACAAGTTTTCAATTTTCTTCAAACAAAATGTGAATTCCGAATGTTTAAGAAATTAACCAAATGGAACAGAGAACAAGTAAAAGTTAGGAAATACTTACCAGCATCTGTCGGAATCACCGCCTGAGCTTTGCCATCTTTGTAGGGGGCGCAGTTGATTTTGGTTGCATATCTAGATTGCTGTCCCATCACCTCATTACGATTTAGCAAAGTCGCCTTTGGCCTCTGACTCTCCCGCTCTCGGCGTCTCTTATCCTTTTTGAGTTTTTTATTTCGCGCCGGAACATTGGCAGGCACCGATAGGCCACCTCCGACGACGCCATCATTGTCATTGGAGTCAGACACAATGTCAATAACTATAGCGGCATCTGTGAATCTATCAGCAGCAGTTGAGTTTGAAACAGAATTCGAAGAATGATCGATAATGGGACCGCTCTCCCTTTGAAACTTAAATGGTTTGCTTTCGTCGCTTTTGCTGGCTATATTATTAATCAGGTTGGAAAAGTTGGTGTGGTGTGATGAAGGGACAGTTACAGTTGGGAGAGCTAGCGGTTGCTGCTGTTCCAAGGAGACGTCGACAAAATTTTTCTGCAAGTTAATGGGCAGCTGAGGTGGCGCCAACGGTGATGACGACTGCTGCGAAGGCACGACAACAACAGCGGATTCGCCAGCAGTCAACGGCTGAGATGGAGCAGGCTGGGAATCTGTTGCAGTTTGCTGGATTCCCACCATCTCACGCCATCGCTTGAGAAGAGATTTCGCGCGGCGTGCAAGCTGTTCGTTCTTCGTTCTACGGCGCAAGTGATTTATATACTTTGCTAATCTGGTGGCCTCCAACTGCTCCTTGGTGATTGTAGTGCCCTCAAGTGCACAAATGACAGAGAGCACTGCCTCCAAATTGACAACCTGTGAATTAATATCCAAAATAGAGTTGCCTGATTTGAGAGACGTTAGCTCTCGATATCGATTTTAATTTAACTTACATCGTAATTCTGATCAAGTGCCTGCGATAGGTGGGAGGTCAATTGTTGGATTTGGTTTTGGTTCATTTATGCCAGCCACACAGGAGGATAAAATAAACCAAGCCTGATCCTGATACCGACCCCGATTTGGCACAGAACTATTCCAAATTCGATGGCTCTGTCTCCTTCTCCGTCTCTACTTGCCCACAAACTAGCATGGGAGCTGTTAATAGAAATTGGATATGGAAGCGATATAGTTTATATACGCACACACACACACACACACTCTTATATATGTATATAGTATATACTATACATGTGCATATGCACATATCCAATGTATGCATGTATGGTCGTATGTGCTACTACTACGTGGTGAGGCCAAAAACGTAGTGGCATGGAAGGCCTCTATCCGTCCTAGAAGCCTTTCATATCCAATTTATGAAATACTAATATTTAGCAACATATAGCATCACATATACAAAACTACATATATCTGTATGTACTTGAAAATCTTTAAAATACACGCACACTGACAAGTCACAGGATGATGAACGAAGAGGGGGAGGGCAGGGGCATACACGCACACGCATGCAAACACAAGCGTCTTGCCTTACTCTGAATTTATTTGTTTGATTAAATCATCAATCTTGGCGACGTGCTGAGGCCCAGGCACACTTGTTGCGTACGGCAATTTGTTCCGAAATTAAAAATTAATTTTTTTAATAATTTTTCTTCACCAGCAGCAGCAGCAGGGATGCAGGAATATTTTATCGATACGCGCAGCATCGACAAGCATCGAAAGTAGAGCAAAGTTATCGACAAGCATCGAAACGACTTTCGATGCCAAAAAATTCGACAAGCATCGAGAATCGAGTAAGATTATCGATAGCTATAACGCAGTCCTAAGGCTCAGCCGGAAGTGCTAATGTCTGTGAATAAAACGCGCGAACATATTCGACCGAATGGCGAATATTCAAAGTTTTGCGGCGAATGGCCAATTATTTACGGCGAATGGAACTTCCAACCGATGAGGCGAACGCTATCGATATATCGAATTTTCATATTTTTGCGTCGCTATCGATGGTTATTGTTCACTATCGATAGTGGCATTACCATACATTGCGCATTACTTGTTTTGGCGCAAATATTAAAATAAGTGTTTATTTGTAGGTAAATTTTCGTTGGTGTTGGTGGCGGAAGGATGGACAAATTTCTCTTGAAAAAAGGCAGCGAGTCGGAAGATCATCGGTGTGGGGCCATTTCGAAAAAATTAACAACGGTATGTCGGCAAAGTGTCGCTCTTGCGGCAAAATGTATAAGACGAGCGGAAATACCTCAAATTTATTTGACCACCTGAAGCGTGCGCATCCCGGTCAGCGTGTTAACGATGTGCCAATCACTTCTGGTAAAATAGATACATATTTAAACACAATATATGAATCTACGTCAAAGCGCAAACAAGAGCTTGATTTAGGACTCATAAAATTTGTAGCTCAAGGCATGCAACCTTTTTCTATAGTTGAGGATCCTAAGTTTCGCGACTTTATCAAACTATTCGACCCACGATACAAACTACCGTCGCGGATTACCCTCTCTAATGTCATGATGACAAATTTATTTGATGAGCAGAAACCTAAATTAAAAAATTTGCTCAGCAAAATAAATCACTGTGCCATCACAACTCATATGTGGACGTCCCTGGCAAATGAATCTGTTTTATCAACAAATCAAATTATCAAATTGGTTGTGCCAGATTGCCTTAAGCTGGATTCCACAAAAGAAGTACTTAAAAAATGCAAGTCCATTGTCGCGTTTTTTAAAAGTAGCACGATTGCTTACAAGAAATTTAAACACTTCTAAGTTTGTCGAAAGCGCCACAGCCTCTCACAGCTGACGAAATCAACATATTAAAAGACTTGTCACAAATACTTTCTCCCTTTGACATTGCTTCCAAAGAAGTGTCATCGAATTCTATATTCGATTCTATTCTGGCCTCTTAAACAACTTGGAAAATAGCACAAAAAAATCTTCTTACCGAAGTTGGCCTTAAAGTCAATGAATTTTTAATTGATTGCGTAATCAAAAGGTTGTACAAGTACGAAGATCGCACAGTAACTAACATTTCTACATTGCTTGATCCAAGGTTTAAAAAACAAGGTTTCCGTTTGCAATTCAATGCCAAAAGTGCTGAAAACTTTTAATTGAAGAACTTATTCATCTGAGCAAGTCTTCAGCTCCCACCTCAGAGCCACCAACACCAATTGATCAACCAAAACCAACACGACATCCTCTTTATGAATTTGTAAAAATCAACATAGAAAATTTTCCTAGGACCAAGCGCTCCGATGCAATAATTGATTTACACCAATATATTGGGAAACATCACACCTTGGGCGATGTTGATCCCCTCAAATAATGACAGGTATGTAGCTTAACAAAAAATTTTCAAAAATGTTTAATGTTACTGTATTTACAGCATAACGAAAGTAGTATAAAAGACCTTACTACGAAATATTTTTGCATTCCTGCTTCATCGACAGAGTAGGAGCGAATGTTCAGCAAAGGTGGACAAATTATAACGGAACGAAGAGCTGCCTTAAAAGCTAAGCATGTGGACATGCTCCTTTTTCACAATTCTCGGATCTTGGCAGAAGACTGATCCTTAATTTTAATTTTATTCAAATTTGTTTTGATTTACTATGTCCATGAAGGATCTCATTATGTTAAACATATGAAATGTTTATTAAAATGTTAATTTTTAATTATGAAGCATGGCGGTGGAAGTGTCCTGGTTGGGGCATGCATGGCGGCTTCGGGAGTTGGAATCCTGGTTTTGATCGAAGGAACAATGGACAGACATATGTATCTATCAGTTTTTTCATAGCCCGGGAACCTATCTTTGATCTTTCCATGGTTGCCTATAGAAAATCTTAATTCACTTTGCGTCGTTTCAGTTTGCGTCGTGTTTTTTTGGAACGTATCCCCAACGCAAAGCTAGGTCTAGGTGTAGTTCGTCTAAACTAATGTAAATACTCTTAATCCTATAATATAAATATTTATTATTGTTATTAATCAATATTATCATTTAGTAAAGGATAAAAATGTAAAACTATCAACATAACTATATTTTACAGGTTAGGGCAAAAAGAATTTATGGAGATAATATTTATGTTAATCATCGATCGAATTATTTTTGCTTTTATTATTATAAGGAACGCTTTATTTCAGATAAATTTTAATATTTTACAAGTGTGGATGATTAACATGAAACAATAAGTAAGAGTACTGGCATTGACCCTTTCTGCTTAAGCAATTAATACAAATAATACATAATGAAATTTATTTTAAGGAAACATACTATGATATACTATACTATACAAAAACCCCATAAACTATAATCTTACTTAAAAACTAAAACTTAAACTAGACTAATGACTCAGTTGAGAGTATTAAATGTTATGCATATGAGGGTAGACCGAATATTCACATATATGTGTAAGTCCGAAGTGGAGTAATGCCATGGTTTGTTTAACACCATTTTAAGCATTTTATTTGGTAATATTTGAATCTTGTGGAACCGGTGCCCCTTAAAATAATGAACTCGAAAATTGATCTAAATAGATACATTTTATTTTGGAAACTGAGTCAAGAGTTCCAGTTTATGAATGGATATAAGACACGAATTAGCAAATTGTTTTTTTTTTAGTTAAATGATGAATGTGGTCTGCAAAGTTCAGCTTTTAATCTAATACGACGTAAATACGTAACATTATTATTCAATTTGATGTCCACTTAATACAATTTGATGATGAAATGTAATTTGTTTTCCGTTTCTTCGTAAAAAAGATTTCTCGAGTTTTGTCAGCATTTGCGAGGATTTTCCATTTATAAAAGTATTCAACGAGAGCGACAAAAGCTACTGGAGTGATTCTGAGATTTCATTATCGAGGATTCCAGAACAAAGTATGTATTGAAGTGTTGTCCGCAAAAATTGAAGCAGTCCTTAGCGCAGGAAAATCAGATGTATAAATATTGTATGTATAATAACGGGGAAAGACACGAACCTTGCGGACACCCAGCCAATGTATGAACTACACGAGACTGTGCCTTTGTCCTGTGTCCTTTTGTCCCTTTGTCTATTGGCAGTAGAAATATTATGTTGAACACTAAGCATTTTGCGTCGTATTAAAATTAAGGCCGATAAACTGTTTTTTGTTAATCAGGCAGGAGATTGGTTTTCTATTTTGCATTTTCTGAATTTTTTTTTTTAAATATATTAAAAACTACCATATGAGATATTTTCAAGTACATTTGTCAAATACTTTCAAAGTTAATTCAATTTCTTTTATTAATTTTCGGTTTTGATTGCCTAATAAATTGATCTTTTCATGTAAGCTATTAAAAATAACTTACATTTAATGTTTTCTTTTTAAACAGAGATGATGATCAGGAAGTAACATAGTTTAAATATTCACGTTCTGCGCCTAAACAAATTACGAATCACCAAAGATAATTTTTAATATTTTAAAACTTTCCCTAAAATCGTTGGTGTAGTTGTATTGCGACCTTTTTGGTTTACGATAAATCAATCTTTATACATGGGTATAGAACGATCCGATAAAAATGGTATGTGTCCAGGCCCGGACTGGCCCACCGGGCAACCGGGCAAATGCCCGGTGGGCCCTCAAGGTAGGGGGCCCCTTTCGATAAAATTTCATGTAGTAGAGTAGCAGTTTTTAGTCACTAGGGCCCTTCGTACGAGGTTCCCACTAAGAATCATTTTTGTACCATAACAAATCGATGTTACCGGGTGAGAAAAACCGTGATAAACATGTCGATGAACCTCAATAAAAATTTATGGTAGAAGTTCACAATGTGATTATTGATAGAACCATTTGTGCAATCAAATCGCGGTTTACGGAACATGGAAAACTAGCAGCAGATTTCTCATGCCTCGACCCGAAAAATTTTCCTCAAATCGTAGCTGTTTCGTGCTGTTTCTTGCATTGAAAGATCATTTTCCAAGTTAAAATATGTCAAAAACAGATTGAGAAGCTGTTTGACGCAAAAGCATTTAGAAACTTTCTTGCTTATGGCAGTTGAAAAAAAAACTTGAATCAAATTGAAGATGAACGAATTATTAACGCGTTATTCTTACGGAGCAATTTACTTGAAAAGCTGACTGTTTGATGAGTGTTAAAATCTAGTAAAATTACGCCTTACGTAGAAGCGCATTGTTAAAAAAAAATAGGCAAATAAAAATGTTTGTTTATTTGTAAGAAGTCGTTTTTGTTTTATTCACATAAACGATCATACTTGATGTAAAACCCAAAGAAGCATATAATATAGGGGGCCCTTCAACTTGTGCCCGGTGGGCCCTTAGGGTCCCAGTCCGGGCCTGTATGTGTCTAATATATATTGCTTTTTACTCCCCAGTATTTCATTATACCTGATTTATAGAATCATGGGCCATAAGGGTCCATGTCAAGGAACAAAACAAGCATGTAGAACTAGAACTACTTACGACTTGCGCTGTAATATTTATGCATGCTCCGGTGGCCGTACTTGTTTTAGAGCTTTTTAGCCAGATACTAATTATTATTAAGTTTTATTATCATATCCTTTCAAAACGGATTATAATCAAGTTCTTCGAAAACAGCGACTTTAATCAAAATCTTATTATTTTTTTAGTAACTGTCATTAAATTAATTATTCCTTTGCTTCACACCTTTCAATATTTTTTCAATATCGGATGATCATAGAAACTTACCATAAATTGCATGCCATATTACTGATTGGTAAAATCTAGTCAGTAATACAAAAACGAGGAAAGTTAGTTCGGAAATCTGCCCAGAAAAGAATTTGCCCGTATCAGTATGCTTTTCCTTAATATATTTTTTGACAGAAATAAGCAGACTGCATCTATGTACATATATCAATAGATACATATTTTTGTTTTTCAATATTTAATATATTTAATCTGTTTAGTTATGCAATTGAAAGAATTTTCCAAACTTTCCGAAAAGTCTCGATGGTTTGTGTAGTTTTATTTGTTTTTATTATCCACGAATGTACATTTCGGGTACATATCAAAACTGAAATGTAAAAACTTATTGCACTTTACGTTTACGTAAAATCTAATTCTATGCATGTGTATGGTTTGCTTGTATATACGTTCATATGTATATATTTTTTAGACCTACACCTACAAGAACATTCGCCTCTTTGCCTATTAACCAACCTATCCATTGAAAGAAAGCTGGGGGAGCTGTCCAACAAACCCATTGCCCATTGCCATTAATAATGTACGTACATATGTGACCGCGAATGAGGGTATAAAATATGTGTGTTTGTGTGTATATATGTAAAACAACCGTGGCCGAGATTTTGCTTGTGTTCAACTTTAATTTCTGGGGTAGAGTATTTGTTCTCTTCTGCTGAGGATCTTGGGGTTGTCGACTTTCAGAAGGAAAGAGGAAAAAGGATCTACAGTAAAGATGAAATCGGGCTGTTTGGGGTTTTCTGCTCCAAAATCAGGACTCAAAAACAGTATTTGTGATTGTCAGATTTTGAACAAATAATGGCTAAATAAATGCCGATACATCACTGTGATTGGTAATTCTCTAAATATAATTAAGTACATTCAAATAAATTCAAAGTCAACAAATATAAAAACACTTTTTGTTATCCTTTTGGATACACTTCAAAAATTATACAAAAGACTGATAAATTTTGGACAATATCGGCAAGATGGATCAAAGTGCCCGACAACCCCAATCGCCTTCAATAACCAATCAGCTATCACCTGTCCCCCACCCCACCCACTCCCCGCCCCCAGTAACCAACCCATCCAATCTAGCTTATTGGACTAAAACTTAGTGTGTGCTTTTCTCTAATTCGAATATGAGTATGAGTACAGTTCGACTATGCATACAAGTGTCGGTATGTGCATATGATGTACGAAGTTACTAACTACCTACGAGTAAATTGGGATATTTGCTATTTCTATGGCTAACGCTATGGCATGAATGGCACAAAATTGCAATTATTTTTTTGTTTTTTGTTTTCTTTGTGGAAACTAAATGTGTATGTGTAGTGTTCGTGTGTGTGTGTTTTGTATATAATTTGTAAATGATTATGCTTGTATGTATGTATGTGTGTATGTAATGGCACTTGAAACTGAAACTTATGGGACTATACACAGATATTATTTTAACTTGTTCTATTTACAAAGCCGATGAGCGTTGCATTGCTGTCCACATGCTAGGCTTCCTTGTCCTTGACAGGATCGGGAACCGAATCGGGACTGGGATGATTGCTATGGCACGTTATCTATGACAGATTCTTCAGTCATCGATGTCACGCTGCGATGACATTTCCATGTCCTCCGATGAAAAGCCCGATGGCGATAAGCTCTCTGGAGGATAATAAAAGTTGCCGCCACCCACAGAAGATCCCGAACAGGCGGCACCGTCCTGGCCCTGGCCCATATCCTGCAAATGATAGGCGGCTGCAGCAGCGGCCACAACCGCCTGCACTGTGGAACCATCTTGACCCGGAGGACAATCGGCTGACACAGAACCGGGACCACCCCCATTACCGCCGGCCCGACACCAAAGCTGCCTCATTTCAGCTCGCCGATTGCGCATCAGTACTTTGTACTCCGAGATGCGCATCTTTTTTCCATCTACGATGCAGGTGCGTTTGGGGCGTGGCCTATAGCGATAGTCCGGATGCTGTTCCATGTGAAGTTTCGAGAGTCGAGATTGCTCCTCGTAGTAGGGTTGCTTATCCGCATTCGACATTGCCTTCCAGCGGGCACCCAAGATTTTCGATATGTTTGAATTGTGCATATCGGGGCAGGCCTTCAGTATCTTTCGGCGTTCGTCCTTCGCCCACACCATGAACGCGTTCATCGGCCGCTTGATGTGTGGCTTGCTGTGACCATGACCATGTCCATGACCATGACTGTGGCCATTGCCATGCCTCTGGGGTTGTGTTGACGGCGGAGCTGGCTGAACTTGGGTGTGGCATTCAGGATCCAAAGCGGCTGCCGATCGCTCGGAGCTGGTGCCACAGCTGTTAATAGAGTCCCGACTTATGCGAGCTGCCCGTGTTCCACCCACACCAAGGCTGGTCGTGGACAGGGTGGGGCAGGAATCGTTGTTTGTCGTCGCCCCTTGACCACCAGCTGAGTTCCATATTCGGCCCTGTGAATATACATCATAGATGAAGAATTAAAGCAAATTCAATCGTACAATTAAGACAATAAACTAAGAGCCTAGGCCATTGGGATAAGAGCTCATTAACAAGAATACATAATCACTCGAAAATACAGATCTTGACATACCCTGTGGCAATACCAAATTAATTTATTGCTGCCATCACTCTAATTGCTCTGTAACTTTATCTTTATATCTATAGTGAATTGGCCCAGTGGGCAGATCTGGATTTGAAAAGGGGGCAAAGGAAAATGATTTGCAATTTGGACTTACACGAGTCTTCAACAATGTTGCCTCCATCTCGACAAATTGATGCTGGTGTTGGGCCACTGCAGACGTTGGCTGCCAATTTAATGGGGGACTAGCGACAACTGCGGGAGTCAGGCGTTCTCTCGGTCCGGAGGAGCTAATCGGAGACGATCCGGGTGAGTTCTTCGGCTTGGTAAGATTAAGCGGGGCATCCATTTCCGTATCGTGGGGATCCGACTGACTAGCTATGCTATGGTGCTGGTCCGTCGGCGAGGAAGGTACAAACATAGATCCCTCCGATTCGGCATTGCCGAACTGGCCCTGAACCTGGGCTGCTGCCGCACTCCCCGTCCTGGGACCGTGAGGCGAATCGGGCGGTGTATTGTGGCAGTACGCGTGGCCGTAGACAGGAGACTCTGACCTTGCATCGCCACCACCACCTGCCACACCACATATCCCACTGCCTGCTCCGACACCCGGTCCCGATCCCGCTACAGTGTCTAATGGAGGAGCAGTATCTCCACTCAATTGCTTGTTGACCATGGGCGACAACGATGACGACATCAGATTGTTGTTGTTATTGCAGCTGTTATTGTTATTGGTTGCCGCTACCGCAGCAGCCAGAGCCTGGATATGGGCGGCAGCTACCGCAGTCGGCCACATAGGTCTGTGACCATGACTATGTCCGGTGTGCTGTGACTGGTGGCCAACATGGCCGGGAATCAGGTGCATCAGTTGCTGTGCACTGGGCACTGGTGGGCGCAGGAAGGCTGGGAGGAATGGTACCAAGTTTCCAGAGCTGGTTTGGTGCTGCTGCTGGTGATGATGATGCTGTGGTCCTGGGAAACGATTCGCCGAAAACTGAGCACTAAGCTGCTGGTGCAGCTCCTGCAGGCAGCTCTCCTGCTGCAATCGCTGGACATTGTGCAGTTGCTGCTGCTGAATGCTAGCCTCAATGTCAGTCATACTCTCAAACTGCGTCTGCAATGAGTTAATAATAGGAAATTCCTTATTAATTGTTACGACAATTCTGAAATCTACAAAAACTAATATCGCAAATAATAATAATTGGCTAAAGTTGCTAACAGATTTTGATCATCTCTATCAATATCGCCAAACGTAATTAGCCTCACCAAATGCTTTATATGATATGGACATCAAGTTATTTAAAATTTTAAACTATCGTAATATCGAAGAATCACGGTTTGGCAGCGCTGAAGTTAATATATCTTGGCAGAGCAGGGCATTTTAAAACCTCTATTCCGTTTCTCTAATATTTTTGTATATGTACTTTAATGGAGGGTATTATGTAACGCAGAGAAGGAGGCGTTTTCGACCTTATAAAGTATAAATATTCTTAATTATAGTGAGAAACCGAGTCGATATTTTTAGATTAGAAAGCTACTGGAATAAAACGTAGTACTTTTTCTTTTTATTGATATTAAGGAAACTATCCATCAAAGAGACTTCATTTTTTGAAAAAATCAACGATTTTAAAACGGCACCCACTCTAATAATATAAGAACTTTTTTCGTTTTTATTCCATTCTAATAATATAAGACCTTTTTTTCGTTTTTATTCCATTAGTATTTCTCAGTATTTCTTATCAAGGCTATTTCCATCTATCGTTTTTGTGTGCGGCCGACTCGAACAATTGTCATACTGTCTCTCAATTAGTCAATCAAAAGCTTAATTACCAAGATTCATCCAAGTGACCGTTAAATCGGGGGCGTGAAGTTGATTCTCAGAGACGGACATGGGTATATCGAGATGACTTCTGATCAAGAATAGATATCCTTTATGGGGACGAAAACACGCCCTTTACTTATACACTATTTCTATATTTCTATTCAATAAACGTCAGTCCATGATATAAATGTTTTACCACTGAAGAACTAAAAGGAAGTAGTTAGCCGATAGAGTAGCAAAAGTGCTTGTGTAGTGTCTGCTTAAATTCACCAATTAGTTTGAATCAATTCCAGATAGTTTTTCAAATTAGTCACTACTCTTTACTTTACTCACAACACTATTATCAATTTTCAAATTTCTTGAATAAATTTTTGGTAGTTATAAATTTTATGTTTTCCTTTAGCAGTTTAAAACCAATTGAATTGATGATGCATTGCTATGCCAATACAAGATATACAACGTATTGAATACGAAAATAAAAAATTATATGTTCGTATTAAGTTCCAAGTTATCGCTAAAAACGAATATTTTTTATACTATATACACGACGAGACCAGTTCATATAATTGAAATGGCAAGAAGAGATGAAAGGCGTATATTTTTAAAAGTTTTAAATCACGTTTTAGAACATTTTTTGTACAAAAGTTGTTCAATATATCTTTGGGCTTTTTTTTAGTTTGTTTGGTTTTTTTTAATCAGAAAACGGCGTTTTTTTTTTTTCAAATGTTCACATGTTTTGCCTTTGTTAACGTCAATTGACAGACAATTGAAGTTGCGATTTTTTCCGGTTGATATATTGTCTATGCGTATGTATATATAATCACTATCACTTGCTTAAATGTCTTTTCGCGAATTAGCTCTCACCTCCAGCATCGTTAGCAACCGTGCCATCACAAATTCCGTCAATGCGAATCCAGTCAGGAGTAGGAACACTGGCCAGGACGTGGCCCTAACTCTGAATGAGAAGCCGACACCGACACCGAGACCGAAGCCGTTACCGAATTTCCACTCCTCGTGTCACTTGGACTGGGTTTGGCACTGGGCTGCTCTGCGCGTGATTGGCCAAGCCATGCAGTACCTTCTACTATTTGTGTTGCTGTGCTGTTGGAGCTTTTGTCTTGCTCAACACAATAGCAAATCGCAATGAGAGATGGTCCGGAACCCCAAACGCCAGAACCCCAAGCCCCAACCCCCGATCTCAAGGTGCTTCCCTCCTACTCGTTGTCCGTTTCTGGCGTTTTGTTACCGCTACTGTTTCTGCTTCTGCCAGCCGTTTCCGCGCTCACAGCTTCTGCTCCTGTTCGAGTCGAGACATCGCGAAACACTAATACTAATGCTAAGCCGTATGATGCTGATGCTGGGGCCATTAGAGACGAGTGCTGCGCATTGCAAGAAGAGAACAACAGATGGGGGCCCCCGCGTCGTTCTTACGTTCTCTTAAATACGAACGCTCTCTCCCTCTCTGAACTCTCTCTCTCTCTCTGCTATCCACCCACTCTCACTTCCACTCTCGGCCCGCTCATATTCTTTGCTCTCCATCCCTCTCCGTTACAAGCATCGAGGTCATGAAATCAGCACAACGAGATGGAACTGAGCGGTTGGTTGTGAAGTGGATGTGGGCGTGCATTCAATTGTTCGTTCCAAGCACTTACACACACACACACAGATACACACATTGTTGCACGAATTACGGTTATTGTCTTTCTCGTTCTCGCTATCGTTCTCTTTCTTTCGCTGTCTCTCTCTCTCTCTCGCACGCTGCCACTGGCACAAAGCTCCCCTTCTCTTTCTCTTTTCGGGCACTCGCGGTGGGGGGCGTACGTACTACGAGAAGAAGCTTTTGGCCGAGTATATAAACGCTTAAAAACAAAAACCTTTCTGTTTCAGCTCAAAAATCGATGGGCGGACAAACAAAGAGACAGACAGACAAATATTGTGCAATACAATACGAGAACGAGGGCTGAATCTCAAGTCGTGGCTCCTCCCTCTTATGCTCTAGCGGTGGTTAATGTTAATGCAGGCTGCCTTGTTTCAGCCAATTGTTTCGTCAATTATTTGCCATTGTGTGCCCCATTGCGTTTCGGTTGGCGGACGGGTATCGTCATCTTCGTCTGTCCTCCCATCCTCTTATGTGTCATGTGCACGTATTTACTTACTTATACATATGTACAATGTACCTTCGTATGTGTATATATGTATTATATACCACTTGGTTCTTGGTAGATACACATACAATACATTTCATATGTGAACATATACATACACGTACATACTATGTATGTACATACATACATACCGAGTCAGCAAGGAATATGGCCAAAAGGATTCAACTCTGTGATTATAGACAACGAAAATCGAAATATAATACTACATATACATATGCAATTGGTACATACTCAGTCAAAGGTTAGAAAGGCAAAAGAATACACGCATTTCAGATGTATGTATATATACACATGCATATATGTATGTATGTACATACATAATTATACTTGGAAATTTCTGCTCATTTTGCAATAAAAGATGTAACCATTATTAACTGTATACGAAAGTATCTAACATTTTTGGATACAATAGTTTTTGGTGACTGGACTTTGATTCGATCAACTTACATTCGACAAAAGGATAGCAGTGTTGAAAAGATTTAATATCAAAAGGAATATGTCGCTTTTATCTATAATTTTTAGCTGAAATCTTCCAAGTTTCAAAATCGCATCACAACTCTATCCATCTAAAGAGCCTTCTAGATATGACCTGAAATCCTTCTTCTTCTTGAAGTAGGCGCAAACAGACCATTCTGCATTGAATGAAAGATTAATGAAGTAAGTCGTCTCGCCGACTTGGGTATACCATACACCAGGTGAAACAAATATATATGAAATTTCGAAAACCAAATGTATGTCTATTAAATTGTTTTAACATGCCTCATACCATATGCTATCTTGCTCACTCTACAAACACACGAGCACTCTAGCGCCGCCACTAGCCAACGGCCAATTCTGCCCTTATGGATCGCGTAGCAAAATACGTTCATACGCATATTTTGCCTGTTTCCTCAAATTTGGTAGTTTGATAGAAATAGATAAGATTTATTAGTCTGCCAAATTTGATCGCAATGGTAAAAAAATTGAAAGAGCCAATCGGTTTTTTCTAAACTATGGAGGCGGAAGTGGGCGTGGCAACATATTAAAATATATGTATTCTGCGCGCATACTAAGCCAATATACATACTAAATTTGGTGACTTTAGCTTTGTTAGTTTTCGAGAGAATCAGTTTTGTTTAATTTTCGGGGGCGAAAATGGGCGTGGCAAAATTTTTAAATAAAGTCAATGTCTGCGCGTCTATTAAGCTAGATTACATACCAAATTTAATGTCGGTAGCTTACATAGTTTTTAAGAAAATCAGTTTTTTGTAAATTCCGGGGGCGGAAGGGGGCGTGGCAAAAATTTGAAACAAACTGGATAACTGTACATACTACACGTGACTGCATACCAAATTTGGTGGCTCTAGCTCTTATAGTCTCCGAGATCTAGGTGTTCATACAGACGGACGGACGGACAGACGGACATGGCTAGATCGACTCGCTTGTTGATCCTGATCAAGAATATATATACTTTGTGTGGTCGGAGATGCTTCCTTCTGCCTGTTACATACATTTTGGCGACTTTAATATACCATTTCACCCTATGGGTGTATGGTATAAAAACTTTATCAGATTTATTCATCTTGCTAGAAGAGTAATCCTATTTCAGAATATGTCGATACACCTTTTAAGGGAAAGTCTACTCATTTAAACCCAACAAGCCGGAAGCCAACACATCTTCAAACCGTTCTATTAGATTGCTGGTGCAGTTCTCCAAAGTATTCCAACGAAGAATCCTGCTGGACAATCTTAGCATCATATCCGAACACCAGTTTGGGTTTAGAAGAAGAAACGGAACCTTAGAGCAATGCTATCGGATCAATAAGCAGTTGTGAATTGATTTAAATGGGAAAAATATGGCACAGGAGTGTTCTTAGATGTCAAGCAGGCTTTCGACAAAGTGTGTCAGGCAGGACTACTGTACAAGATCAGCAATTGGCTGCAGCACCTTACTTCATTATCATATGTAGGAATGTCTTCGGCTCAGTGTTGTTAACAGTTTTCACACCCGACTTACCAATGACTAAGAATGTCGAGATAGCAACATAAGATGTCGATACCGCAGTCATTTCAAGAAGCACAGACCGTAACGTCGCAACCAGCCAACTTGAAGAAGAACTTGGTCGATTGAGGTGTGAGTAAAAAAATGGACACTAATGGTGAACGCCGAAAGGTCAGGAATTGTCCAGAAGTAACACTAAATGGTTTCGCCATACCTGGGAGTACATCTGAACCGGCGACTCACTTGGAATCAGCACATACAAGCAAAACAAACGCAGCTCAGGGCAAAGACCAGGAAAATGTATTTGTTACTAGGACCACGCTTATAATCAAGTCTTGAGAACAAAATACGGCTGTACTAAAAGCAGTATAGTCCTATGGAGTGCAGCTACGGGGAACATTTAATATTGAAATTTTGCTACGAAATACGACTACACCATATCAGGCGCATGACCAATTATGACACCCAAAAGATCTCAAAATTGCATTTGGCAAAGATAAAAGAAAATTATATGCGGAGAAATATATAAACAGACTACATGACCACGATAATATCCTTGCGATAGGATTATTAGACAACAATACTTACTTAAAATACTAATCAAATTGTTTATTATACACAAAAAAAATGAATACACCAACAAAGCAAATATTTCAAATTTATTAAACAAATGCATTTTCACATGCTTTTTACAAGCATATCTTAGTATCTCGCTCACTCAAGCATAGGAGCACGCTGCGCCCCCACCAGAATGCTGGAAATTAGTATCAAATTGAAGTGCGCCAAATTTGATTGCACAAGGTAGAAAATTACGGGAGTTAATCGAGTTTTTCAAATTACAAAATGTGTGCACTTACTAAGCAAATATACATACCAATTATGGTGTCTCTATCTAGAATAGTTTTTGCGATAAACGCCTTTTTTAAATTGCGCGATCAAGAATATATATACTTTATGGGGTAGGAAAAGATTCCTTCTGCCTGTTACATACATTTTGGCGACTTTAATATACCATTTCACTCTATGAGTGTATGGTATAAAAATTAGTTCAAAAAAACTGATGTAAATTTGATTAAAATCGGAAAAATATAAGTATAAAGGATTTTTACAAGGTGGGCCATAAGGCCGGAGTTGGCCGTTTTCTTTTTTCAGTTGGTCCATGGTAAAACTTAGTCGGGGAGACGACTTACTTCATATTTATTTGGAATTGCAAAGCCCCTTGCCGGTCTTTCAAAAATACATAGAATATCATTGTGATCGGATAACGATGATCCGTGTTTTTCAATCATCAAAGTTAAAGACTTAAATTAAGTTCTATGAAATTCGAACGAGTATGTGTGTATGGAGGTATGACTTGATAAATCGAGTATTAAGCCTGTCACCTACTTTGTAATTGACGACCTGTCATAAGGAATAGCATTACGCGACGCTTTGAAATTGAACACTAGCTTAGTTAGATTGTACGTTGGCTATACGTCATACAATTCTCTTTTTCAATTTGTTTTTATACCCTTGTACACCTATACATTATAATTTTAGTCAGATGTTTGCAAGGCAGTGAAGAAGTCGTTTCCGATGCCACAAACTATATAAATTCTTTATCAGCGTGAGAAGCAGAGGCTATATGGCCATGTCCGTCTATGGGTATTAACATCACGCCTTCGAGTAGAAAGCTAAAGCAATAAAACTTGTATGTTTTGTTTGTTAACTTTTCGGATCTAACATAGCAGTAATATCTCTGATAGAAAATATCGGTATTTACAAATTTTTAATATTATAGAAAACTAGAGGGCTGGTGTTAACTTCGGCCTCGTGGTTGCAAGTTTTTTTGTCAAGCAGAGTTATTTATAGGTTTACAAAACTGACAAATGTTAATTTTTTTTTAAAATCGCGTAAAAAGTAATAAAGTGATAAAAGTCACTGTTTTCGACCGATCGTTTCATGGGAGCTATTATATAGTCATCCGACTTCGATCAAATTTGGAACAGGCATTTGTAGGTGTACGAAACAAACACATATTAATTTTAATGACAATAGCTCAGAAAGTAACGAAATTATTGAGAAAAGTCAGTGTTCGTGACTTTGCCATTTGTATGGAAGCTAACCGATCAGGCAGAATCCGAGATGTACAACCTGTGCAGTACATACAAGCCTACACGAAAAATTTCAGCTTTTCTCAGTAGCATTAAAGGTTTGCGTTGATGCAGACGGACGGACACATGGGCTATATTTACTTTATATAGTCGGAGAAGCTTCCTTCTAGGCGTTGCAAGGGTATAAATATTATTGGTTTTTTAAAATGGCCCAAATTTTGGGCGGCTTTTGTTAGAAAAGAAGACAACATTTTTAAGAGCAGCTTTAATTTATGTATATAGGCGGTACTATAAATTCGGCCGGTTTTTGACGCTCAAGGATTCGTGTTCCTAGTTGTGTTATAAAGTCAAGGAATTGTCCAACGTTCAACGAGCCGAAAAGGCAGTTAGATAGCTATCCATACTTCCGACGTGACGAAGTTTCTATACCCTTGCAAGTTTTTTTGGTTACGCTCTTATGCCTCAAAGCGGAAATATATTGCATCAAAAAGTCCAATTTGTGCGAAAAAACAGATACATATACGATTTAGTTTAGGACCATGTCTTAATTATCTAGTCTGATGATAATCGCGTTAGAGGCAAAAAAGTTGTTCCAACGAAATTTATTTTTCGGTCCATCGTGGCAGTTAAATAATATAGTAGTTTTTATTAGCGCTTCTGAAAGCTATTGTATATACCTATTTTTGCCAACTGCATTTTTAATTTTTGCTGTCTGAGATCACATATTATGAATTAATCGAATCGAAACAAGTTAAAACAATTTATTTTAGTATTAACAAAAGAAGGATTTCCGCTCAATGATTATCTTAACGTATTCAAAAATGAGTCAATCTAATTACTTGTGTGAAAAGAATAGGTATAAATGTACATATATTTTTGATCTGAGTGACAAGTTATTTTTAAAGTTAAATATAAATACTTATTATTACATATTTTTAGTTTATTGGTTTAAAAACAGTATACCCTTTTAATGTTTCCAGAACAAAAGGTTTACTTTAACCCTACTTCCTTACAGTATCATTTTTGACCCTTTTTTTTCTTCCTTTTTTATACCCTTGCAGAGGGTATTATAAAATTGGTCAGATGTCAAATCAAATTGTCAAATCAAATCATCTTAAGAGCTATCGAGATGAAACTTGATATTTGAGCTACTTATAGCCCGGAGCAGATAAAGTATGAAAATTGTCAGGATCGGACGCCTATATCATATAGCTCTAGAAGAAACATTTTCATAAAAATTGGAGTATCCCCATGAAATTAACTAATATGATAGTTATGAATATAAAACATCAGATCCCGAAATTTCAACCAGATCGGATAACTATAACACAAGTTACAGTCAATATAAATCGGATCTACTACGTCGTTGCTTGTAATCCACAGAGCAGCTGAGCACACGCATACACGCACGGACGCAACGCTACGTAAACTGTATGTGTATGCGTGTCAATCGTGGCATGCAGCATGGGGAAGAAGAAGAAGATAAAGAAATGGAAATGATATTTGGAAGGTTTTGTCTATGCATTAATGAATTGATTATACAGAAAAAGAGTTTTGAACATGTAAAAATATTATGGCCCAGGACAGCCGAAGTTAGCTTCTTTGATATTTTTTAAATATTTTTTTATTAATGGCTTGATTCAAATAAATTTTGTTTTAGTTCGAGATATCTTGTTTTTCGATCTTTTCGTAAACGTATTTTGGATATCTGGTTTTCTTGAACGGGTAAAAATGAAAAGTTACATGTTCCTTGTTAGGGTCGAATTTGACCCCACATGAAAATCCAATCAGATACGTTACGAAAGACACATGTCCTATGATAAATGTTCACATAAAAAACTTTGATGTTTTTTTAACATGATAACAAGTCTATAAATAATTCGTTTTTTTTTGTGTGCGAAAGCAGGTAATCATTAATTTCGCTTAGTAGACTCATGGAATTAAGATGTAAAACTGTTGCGAAAAAATAAGTCCACAGTGAAGACTTTATGTTTGAATGAACTTGGACCTTACGATTTTAATAAAATTTAAGAAATAGGTTCTGGTTGGGAGCTCATTGTTGTCTTCAATTTAGACTTGGAAGAGTGATAAGTCGAGCACGAATGTGAAGATAATCCAGACTTGGTCTCCAAAGATGGGAAAGTTTATTAGCGTACAGAACCGACCTCCAAACAACTGAGTTATAGGAATCTATCAATTCAAATCAATAGGCATGGGAAAGTGACACGTCAGTCTTGAAGATAATAAAAAACTGATCATAATCATGATACAACAATAAAACAAGAAGGTGTTGACACTTGTGACCAAATGATTGGTATATTCTCCTGCAAATGACCTATTTTCTTGTGCTGAATGACCTATTTTCATAAAGGTTTGCTAGGCATATCCGGTATTAGCGCATTTATCATTTATGTACATATATCAACAAAAAGTCTGCATCTGGAAAACGTGGCATATAAGCTGGTCAAATCGCTTTTTCTTCGACGAGAAAAGAGGCCTTACGCAGAAAATGCTATTGTTTTCGTCAAGAATACTCCAAATCAACTGCCATCATGAAGCCAAAAACGATCAGCAATGGAGCCTATTATGACCAACCCGAAAATAAGTGATTGATGCTAATTTTGTCCCTACAATGCAACGGAAATAAGTATGGGAACTTCTGCTGTTCTTGCCAGAAGGCTTGTGGTCCCAATCATCACGGACGCTACAATTTGTGTACTGATTGTGAAGGCAATAACTAAAACATAATAAAAAGTCAACTAAAAACTGAGTATATATCAACTTTTGTTAATTAAATTAAGAAGTATCATTTATGATCCTAACAAGGAACTAAGGGGGGTTTTCTAATAAGGAACTACTTCCTACTAGGAACTAACCCTACGGTTAACCCAGAAACTCTTATTTTTGTAAAAGTTTTTCAAATTGTTTTTTTTTTATATAGTTTGGTATCTCAAACTTGTATAGTTGCCGAGATCTCGACTCATATACCGACTTATAACCTATATATGTATGTATATAGAGAGAAAATAAATATGATATAAATAAAGGATTACATCTTAGGCAAGTTTTGGTATTCTCTTTTATTGTTTCTGCATACGATGAATGCTTCAAGTATTTAAAAGTCAACATTAATTTGGTCAATGTGTCGAATATATCGGCCGAAGGCAGGGTCACTCCTTCCATCAGGACAATCTGCAGTTCGTGCTCTTAGCAGGTGTCCTTACACGGAAAGTTCCAAAGCACCTTGAACCCCATAGTCGTATTTTTAGCCAGAAGAGACTCTTGGCCTGCTTTTGATTCGCATTATTTCTGGTGTATGAACAGATTTAATTATGCACTGCGCGGTGACATTACATGGGAAAGTGACACTTCCGGAGGAAACAGAATTCTAGAAAGACTGATTAAAAACAGACATGGGATAGATAGAGGAGTGGGCTCCCCAAGTTTTACGATCAAGGACACCGAAGAACAATAGTTGAAATCGGATTGGTCGAAGAGGTTCCACACTTGAATCCAAGCGATATTTATGGCCTATGACCACTAAATATTCTAATTTTACCTAAATTTATAAATATATAATTAATAGCCATTAGGTTTTTGTAAGGGTTCTTAAGAGATGCAGTGACGTTTATGAAGTCCTGTATTATCTAACCTTCTCGCTTATTAATATTCAATAGAAATTTTTAAAATTCCATTAATTTTTTTGTTTTGTGGTACACCAAATTCAACAATATTTATTGCAAATATCGTTTAATTGGCTGTAACTGGGAAGTTTGTTCTATATGTGTAATTCTGTTTAAATTTTAGTGAGTACTTGAGCTAATTGTTAGATCCTTGTGGACTCTCAGTGTAGTAGGAATCATTATCTCATTGGCATAATTGAACTTTGCTTTTGTTTTGGGAGCTGATTAAACGCGTGTTTATCTTTCGAGAGGCCGCGCGAACCGAAATCGCAAATTACGTAGATAAATTTTATGTGATTTTATTTTGTTTTATTTACTTAACTTGTTATTTCGGTTATGGCATCAAAAGCAACAGGAGCGGGCACGAGGGACGGGGACAGCAAGTTGAAAATTACGCTGACATGGTTGGTTGGCAGTTTTCGTTTCTGGATGGGATGGGATGGGTTGGGGGTGAGATGTGGGGAGCGAGGTTTGGGAATCATGACGAAAAAGATCAAAGGACAATTTCCTGATTGTTTTATTCCGTTATTTTATTTTGTTTGCGCTCCGTTGTTGTTGTTCTTGTTGTTGTTGTTGCAGTTTTTGTTGATTTTAGGGCGTATGTTGTCTTTGCTTATTTATTCCTTCTCGTTTACTCCCCCCCATAACACCCACCGCACACCCCGAGCCAGCCACCCACCCACAGCCACCACCCAAAAGTCTGGTCAGACTTATTTGTTTGTTTGTTTTCATTATTAAATTGTACTTCATTTGTTTATTCCGTTTTGTTTCATCCCGTTTCACGGTAGTAGGAGATAAATGGGTGGACGACGGCTCACCAGATCCGGTGAATCATAAGATCCCCAAGCGCCGATCTATGTATATATACCCATATGCAGATCCCATTCGGATTAAAACATGGATAGGACGGCATCAAAGAAGATTTGTTAATTGATTAAGTGCTCTCTTCAACACAAAGCGGATGACCCGGCTTCTGTTCCCGCAGGTATAAATTCAAAATTGCGGCCAGATGTCACCAATACGCAACCCATCAGCACCGAGTCCCGGGGGTGGGTCACGGAAAAGGTGTAAGATAGGTTAAGACAAAATATGCCAAAGCAATTTTGGCTCAATTACCATACGAGTGTGAGCAAGTTTCAATTCCTTGGCTTGGCTCTTCCCGCTGATATAACTGGGTCCAAGCTTGTTGCCTACTCGGGGGTGGCGATTAAGAGGACCGAGAAGGAAGGGCAGTGCATCTCATTAACGCCACGAAATGCGACACGACACAATGACAAGATTTCAAGTGGACACTCAAAAGCCGCACATTAGGTGGGGGTGGGTGGCTCAAACTGGATGGAGGCTTTGTTGTGCCAGGGCTTTGTTCAGGTCTGACGGATAAATAAATGCCGTGAACCCATGGATACTGTATTTATATTGCTCCCTGAGACACTCGTTTCATATTCATTTACGAGCGGCCCAGGACTGGATCTTGGGATGCAGTAAGTCAGCTGCAAATTGCCGCCGAAGCTGAATGATGAACCCAAGGATAGGTTGCCTCGCTCCATGCAACAACCACTCGTACAATAGCTGGCAAACTGCCACATTTATTTATGTATGTACATACATCCAAATACATGTCGAGAAAATGCGACGGATATGTATACTAAAAGAACACACTGACACACACATATCCGTCGACTACAGTACATCCTGGCTGACGACTATCGAACACCTTCAATGCTTCCAATAATAATATTGAAGTTTACTAGAGTAAAATAAGGTATTATAAATATAAATATTCCCAATAATTTCGAATTATTGGTAATTTGCATTTCTATTCTTGCCTTAAAACTTGACTTTTTACCTTTGTTGAGTCAATAATAAAATTTGACAGCATACGTCTGTCTGTGGGCAAACAATCCTAAGTCTCAATATTGAAACTCTTAGTAGGACATTTCGTAGGTAAGCATTGCCTATTGAACGTGTCGGAGGACTACAAGAAACAATTCATTGTCTCCTATAAATAAAAATGTTTTAATTTTTGAAATCGAGAATTTCATACAACATCGTTGAATGTTCGAAATATAAAAAGCGTTTTGCACTGGGGATAATTGCTATATATCGTGTAAGCACTGTAGTTGCCTTTGCAGCAAACTGTACTTGCAAATTCCCCACCCTTAGGCCCCACAGTCCCCCGCAGCTCCCCTGACAAACATTCAACCGCATTCATATGAACTGTATCTGTATGTATACGAGCGTATGTACTTAAAGGCCATCGTGCATCGTGAATCATGCATGGAGAGCAGGGTTGTTACTTTCCCGGCGAGAAGGAGTTATCGTTGTCGCGGACACTTTTTAAGACCAATGTGTTAGATCCACGTTTCGTTGCTGCAATTCTCTTTATTTTTATTCTTTTTATTATTATTGAGGCGTCATGAGAGAGCGACCACCGACCCCAGGAGAGGAAGTTTTTTTTTTTTTTCGTCCTATGTTAATCTTATCTTATCTCATGCCGCAGGCATAACAAAGATGTCCTGACATCAATCCGATTCAGGTCGATCTGGTGGATTAAGGAATGCCATGTCTGGGTACTGTCTGTTCTGCGTGCGGGGTTATTGTCAGTGCTCGACTTCAGAGCATTTGAATGTAACATGTGTATCTAGGCTCGAAAAACGCTTCCGCAACTTCGCGCCAGTTGAGTGCTGTTCAGGAGCTCGACTTCAAAGAAGTACCCACGAAATGGGAATGCCTCACCGACTTCATAATCGAGCGAGTAGCGATACTTACCAACCAACCCAACGCTCTCAGCCATCCAACCACCCACACAACCCATCCATCCGCTCTCACCGTGGCATACCTATGTATGTACCTACATATGTATATGAGGACGATTATTTATTTATATGTATGTATTACCTATGTACTTATGTGTGTAGTAACACTTATGTCCTTGTGTATTGATGCACCCGCACCCTAATAGTAATTATCCATCAGTCGAGTCGTGTAATGCGATAATTGCATAGTAAGTCTTCGATACACCGTGAGAAATCATAGTTTAGACAAAATGAATTCACTCAATATGGAAAGCATAAAGGATATTACAAATTAGCTGGGCTCAAAAGACCGACCGACCCCCTTCCCCGACCATGTACATATTTTCATACAAAAGAGGGTGAAACTTTTGCTGTCAATATCGCGAAATCGGTCACCGCAATGAGCAATAACATTTTGGTCAGAAGGAGGGGTTCTGTCTTGTCTCGAGGATTTTGATTCTTATTTCGATTGAGATTGCGATTTGCCATTAAAATTCAGTGACACGCTCGGCCGTGCTGTCTCGCAAAGGCGACAAACTAGGCCAAATCAGATAAGAATGTTGAGATAAGGATATAAGCAAACCACACCAACCGCTGCCTGCCACCAACCACTGTGTGGCAAGTCAGCTTAAGAAGTAAGTAGCGACTCTACGCTGCCTGATGCGTTGACTTGTTCGATTCCCCAACGGAGCTGTCGCTGTCGCTGTCGCCGAAAGCGGTAACAAAAACCGTTAATATCGCAACAACAGCAGCAATCCCTAAGGTACAAGTAAACGTAAATCCATTGAATACTGTCTAAGGGGGCTGGCACAGCCTCGAGCTTTGGGCTGAGTCTCTAACTCTCCGGCTCTGAACCTGGGGCTGCGGCTGCGGCTGCAAATTACATCGATGACACGCTGTGTCATCGCTTCATTGACTTGCTCGAGTGGCCACGTCGCCTGATGGACCAAGATGAGAAGAATGAATGAATGAATGAATGGGGTGTGGAACCGTTGATGACTTTGCCAAAAAAAAAGTTTTACTTCTCGCATTCGTTTCGCAGCAAGTTTCTTTCAATTTCATTCAATAATTTGCCATTGTTATGCTTAGCCCTAGTCTTTGTTGTCACAACCTAAACCTGTGTTTCCGCTGGAAATGGAAGGAGTGAGTGGAATGCGAGGGATGGGCGAAAGCTGCCCTTTTTATTTTCTCGTTACCAAAAAATCAATTACGCAAAGATTTTCCTTCACTGTTTGTGTTTGAATTTAAGTACAGCTGAGATCCGTCCCTCAGATAAGAGTGAACAAAACAAAATTTAAATAAAAATCTCAAAGATTCGTTTGAGGTACGACAACATCGACCTTGAAATATCCTTTTTTGCAAGTTGTCCAAAGTGAATCATTTAAAAATGAACCTGTCTCGACTTAGAGCAAAATCGATCAATTTAAAATCTTTCCAAAATATGTAACAAATATATAAATACTTTCCAAATCTACTGTATTTTCTAGACAACTTTCTGATTGCAGGGTATAAAAACTGATAAGTAGAAATGTATTCACAATAGGCCGTATGCCCATTGATAATTTGTTATTTGTGTCGTATATGGTAATCGTACTTAATCCAAAACAAAAATAAATCAAGTTTGCACATTTTTCATATCCTTTGTTGTAAATGAATCCGGTGCGAGAAGTGTCCTCTCCCTGTGTCCATTTCCATTTTGAATCCAACCTGCAATTCCAACTCCAGCGCGAAAACCAACTCCCATTCGTATGGCAATGTTGGAAAAAAATGCCCTCCAACGAAATGAAATAATGAAAAATGTATGGAAAAACTGATTATTCACATTCTTATTTTCATTCAGACTCAAAGTGGCGTGAAATTCAAATGAGTTCAACTCAATTATAATAATAAACTGCTCGTTTTATGTTTCTGTTGTTGGTAATTTAATTTTGCAGCTCCATAAATATACGCGAAACTCGAAATCTAAAGGACAAAACGGCACAATGCCCATTCCTTTTGAATCTCTTTAAAGGAAGGAATCCCCAGACAAACAGTGGCCGAATCGATGGTAAATCCGATCAATTATCTTCTCTCGTGTCCTCAATCAATTTATTTATTTTGTAATATACATAAGTAGTCGAACGAGCTGTAATAATTAAATATGATACTAAATAATACCAAAAATTATTCTACTTTTTATTCATTTCTTATGTATACTATAGCGTTTAATTTAATTTTTTTTCCATCAAATGCAAAAAGCGCAAACATATACATAGATCTGTATCCAAGAGACTCTCTCTTCAAATCCAAAGGCTTTCGAGGAGCAACAGCCGGGTAGAAAGCCTGAGAACGAGCCTGCTCTCTGCCACTTTAGCTGGTGCTGCACGTGCAGACCATTGAGTGTCCATTGCCAGGATTAGGGTTAGGTTTGTGGGGATTATTACTAACGGTTGTTGTTTTTTTGTTTTTTAAGAGCGGAATGAAACAAGTAAAACTGGATCGCGTCAGCGACTCTGCCACTCGAGTCTGCTTTTATTGTAATTACGAGGCCATGACTCCGGCTCCGGCTCAGAAGCCCAGCCCTCTCCAGGCCCACCCGCACGGCCAATGTCAAGTGCAAAGGTCTTGAGCTGAGGCAAAAAGTCGCGACATGTGACGATGGTTGAAGTCTGAGGTTCATTGCTACTGGACCGCCCAGTGTGCGCAAGGTAATTGTTTTTCTTTCTTTGCTTGGCTTTTCGTAGCTTTCCCCCCACACCTTCTGCATGCTGCATCCTGCGTCCGCTTTGGCGTCGGCGTCGGCGTCAATTCAATTACAAGTTATTTCACGTTCGCACTGACGCTGACGATGAGTTGAAGTTGAGGGGGTCGGGTGAAGTACCAAGACCGGGCCAGGACTTGGACCAACAACGGGAGACAAACGACATTTCCACATGTCGTCGCTTCCGCTGCCGCCCTCCCCTACCCCCCTAAAACAGTTCAGGAAATTCAGTCACAAATTGGGGAAATTGAAATTTGAATTGAAAACATGATTTGTGCAAATTATTACGGGGTACGGAGAGGCGGCAGAGCCGTCAACATATCTTGAGAATAAAACAAAGAAGGAATCTGGCCAAAACATTGATCGATTCGTAAGAGTCCTTCGATCACATTCATATTAGGCCAACTCACACTCTTGAAATTCGCCCCCAATAAAGGGAAAAGCGAAACAGAAGCTGTTCATTCATATTTGAAAACAATGGCAGCTCTAATGATGGGAAAAGTGCCAGCCAGGCCAAAGGAAGCCCCAACCCTAACCCCACCCCAAACCCCACACATACCCTAGTCGTCGTCGTAGTCCTAACAGCGGGCTCGGCAACTCGGCCTTAAACTAGAAGGAGATGATTAAATCTGCGACAACAAAGAACAAAATAGCATTCAAATTAGAAGCTCATTGTCGATGTTTTGTTGCCAAAGCAGCGCCAATGCTGCACTGAGGCAGTCGCTTTGTTCCTCTAGACAATGGGGTCACAAATGAAGAGCAGAGCCCTGGCAGTGTACGAGTGCGAGCACGAATCCGTAGCTCAATCTGTAGCAGAGTCCCAATTCCAGTGTAAGCACTGGCAACGACAAGGGCAACCGCCTGCCACTGTCAATATGTATGGCTAGCACGTCAATGATATGGATATGGATAATAACGATCATCAATCGCCATCATCCATCTTCATCCATTACCACTACGCACAACAATAAATGTCTAATAATTCCTACATGGGACAGCACTATGAGCAACTGCCTCCGGGACAGCACCAAAAACTTTGCGGGCAAAGCAAATTTAGATACCATTGAGCAAAGCAGCCCCTGTGCCAGTGCCTGTTTTCTCTCCCTCCAAGACTCCAGTTTACTCACCCTGACTTTCGTAAACTGACTGGCTTGTCCTGGTTGCCTGCTTCCCTGCTTCCCGGGGGAGGAATATTTCAAAGGAGTGGACAACAGGTGCGCCCTCACAATTATTCCCACTGTTGTTCACAAAAAATAATATAATATAGCGCAATTAGTGCTACTTCCGAACGTTTCAAGGCACAATAGTTTCGAACTGGACAGATCGGACACGGGATGGCAACATTGTCAGCGCCGTTCCATAGTCCCCGCGTCCCCATCAGAATGTCATAATGAATTGCCACCAAGTCGTTATTGATTTCCCAATAATCTATGAGCTCCCCTCCCGAAATAAATCCACGTTTTTAAATTGTAATCTGTCAGCTCTGCCGAATTATGGGACTAGAGCGTGGAGGGGTATTCTTTCATTGGTTCAGGGTGGACGTAAATAAGTCAAGTGTGACACAGATTTTTAAAAATCTCGCTTTTCCATCGATCCAAAGATTGTGTGCTATCGGCTCTCGTGTCACGAAGCACACAAAAGCACGGGGACACCTTTAATGCTAATGACAATTTCGATTTTGTGTTCCATGCGCGCACTCTGCCTCAGAATGTGTCGCTATAAATTTTGTTCATGTCTAAATATAACATTTATGATTCCCCCAAGAAATAATTTATAAAAAGTCAAAATTTTTTTGACAAAACATCTCATCTGTGTGGAGCAGAGCGGAGAAACGAACAGAACAGAGCAGAAAAACAAAAGAACGAATGATGACTGAGGAAGAGCGCGCGTTGAGTCGATTATGCCCCGTGCCCCATGCCCCATGCCTCGTGCATGGAGCAGTTCTAATTTTGGTCGTCAAATGTTAGCCAGGAAAACAGGAAGCAACAGAACAAAATTCGAATCACGATCTCTAATGATACACACAAAATAATGTAGCCACACTCAATAGCCTAGATTCACCTCAAATGCCGGGCCAAGAATGTAACTGGCCAACCCCCCCCCTTTATGTAGGCAGGTAGGTGCGATGGCTATCTCGTTTCAACATTGTTCAGCCTATTTGTGGTCGATGGACACTTGGGCACTTTACCACAGATTTATTTACCATTTTAGGAGTCATTAACTACGGAGAGCATGGCACATCTACAACCACTCTTGACACTCTCCCCTTCTCAACTGCGGCCAACGGCAAATTTCCGGCAATGCCTCAGGCCGCCTGTGGTTCGGGGTAATCGCCATTGAACGGCGATGGTAGTGGAGTGGTGACTAATTAACTAGCCACTGTCGCTGCCACTGACATGGACCGTACGCCGTAATCCTTATTCTTGTCCTGTTTATTGCCACGGTCGGCAAAGTCATCAAAACTTTACTCATTGCATTGGCTCGTCGGTCAGCTAATCAAGTTATTATCGCAGGGCTTTAAAAACCATTTCGCTAATAATTGCTTATGTCGGCCAAGCGTCTTCGGACGTGCTTGCTCCGAGAGTTCACTCCATTCGGAGCAATGATGTCCTCAGCTTTAGAGTTAAGACCTTTAAATCTAGTCGAAATATTTCCATATTCTTCAATTGTTTCTGATGCAAAGACAAACTTCAGTTCTGTTGGCATTTGTTCGTGTGGGTGAGATTGAGCATTGATTTTGGATGCCTTTGCCCCCATCGCGGCCGATGGTAGGCGAATAATACGTCGCTTGGGACATGGACACACTTGGTGGTTCGTGCCACTTAGTGGTACTACTCATGTTTGGAGTGGCGAAATGCACTGGTTCTAAGAATAGGCTTCCACGGCGACCTCTGCGTCTCCTCCTCGCCAGTGCTTTCGTGTCGCGCTCTCCTTTCTCACACCTTCAGTTATTCCCTTATTCTCTCTGCCATGCTGATAGGATCGTCATCGACATAAAAGTGGCGAACGGGTGTGAATGCATCTGAATGAGAATGGATGTGCCTGTGACTGTGCTGCCGGCACTTATTCTCATTCTCATTCTAATACTGATTCGGGGGCACTATGAAAACATTTCTCACTTCATTAAGACGCCTTATAAATATCAAGTGCCTGCCTCTTCCACTACCCCTCCCACGGAACCTCTGCTCGAATGTTTTATTGTTTTCGGTAGAAGGGTGAAGTGAGGCAGGGGAGCAGAGGATGGGAGGATGATGGCAATAGGTGTGTGGATGTTGATATGATAAGTTTGCGTCGCATGGTGGCTCGTGCGCGACTCGTGTGTGCCGCTCAACTTGATGGCCGGGAACGGATGGAGTGGAGTCGCGTGGAGTGCGAAGGGTTAATGCAAAGACGCTAATGCTAATAGAGGACCGGAGTCTTCCACCCGTGCATCGTCACTCACGAAAAGATTTGTGCGCCCAGCATCAATGGGCAGATGAGGAGGTGGTAAAATTAAAAACTCACTTGCCTGATTCATAATTGTGACTGACAATCTTAGTCGGGGAAATCTTATCTATGTGTTCAAATGTTCCCGATGTGAATTTTCCATGAATTCCAGCCAGGTTGAAAGCCTTTTGGAAAACCTCTTTCAAAAACACGACTATCACGAATGCCCTTGCCTTGTGTTGCGTTTATCCAAAGCGTTCCTCTTAAAATCTTTATTGCTTAAAAATAAATCACCTCGAATTAGCCATTTTGCGTTTGTTTTCCCATTTTATTTTACTTTTTTTTTTGCCACATTTAACCGCTGGCACCACCAACCGCCTTCGCCTTCGCCTTTGCCAGAACCATCACAACAACAACAACAACAACAACAACAACAACAACAACAACAACAACAACAACAACAACAACGACAACAACAACAACAACAACAACAACAACAACAACAACAACAACAACAACAACTACAGCTGCTGCTCCTAATGCATTTTGGGCTTCCCTTGCTTTGATTTTGAAAGGCTTCTGACAGTTTCTAATTTTAAAATAATATCTTCTCGACATATTCCGCCCATAATCCCACACACCATCCATCCGCATCCCAAACCCTGGTACAAAGACTTACAGTGGCTCGTGTGCTCATTTTGATAAGCATGGAGTTTGGTTATTAGATATTGAATATTTGGAATTTAATCTCGATCGCACTCCGAATTCGGAATTTTGAATTCTGTGACAATTACTTGAACTTACTAGATGACTTTCTAGATGACGCCCACTAAGTTCAAGTTATATTTTATGGCTTCTAATATCCCAAGATTCAGATAGACAATGAACATTTTACAGCGATATTTATGAATTTTATGACATTTATGGATGTGTTGAGCATTCGCTGTTGTCGTGGGTATAAAATATGAACTGGGCGATCAATTTAAATGAGAGATGTTCGGCATTTCTCCGTGGTACACCCACACCATGGATACGCAAGAAACCAAGTGGACGGATCATAAATTTTTTATACGCGCATATGCATGGTGAATAAAATACGAAATACAAAATATTTCGACAATATAGTGTATTGTACGGATTCTATATTTATGATATATATTTTTCTGTTATAAGCATTCCCCTACAAGCATACATGCATACAGACATTTATATAGAAATAGACTTTTTATAGAAATCTATCCATTTATACAAAAACACATTTGCCGACAGAATACGAATATTTATTGTTTCGATTTCCAAAAAAACAAAAATCGATACATAACCTCAATAGAGATCGCTATCTCCCTCTCTCTTTCTCGATTCCTTTCTTTGATTCGATTTGATATGATCTTCAATTTTAAAGGATAAAAATCAAAACTTTGATGTCTTTTATACCAACCTCGAGTCAATGTACCGCCAGCATCCTAACCCGGCATCTCGTACCCGTGCTTTCCCGTACCCGGACGTTCCCGCCCGTTCCATTGCATCGAATCGCGTTGTTGTGTGCCGCTGCTTTCCGCTTTCGTATTAATTTCTGTTTTCATTCATAAATTTCGCTTTTTAAAAATAGAACATCTTCTTAGCAACGATTGCATCTTCCACTTCGCACTCCCCACAATCCCCACCCTACCCTCTGCATTTCCCATTCACAACTTCAATTCCCATTCGCATGCCAAGAAAGTTGACGCAAGGCAAGGTTAGCACAATTTGATTAATATTAGAATATTTGTGGGCAAATTTTTAAACGCATTTCCGGTGTGATTTGCAACTGCATATGGAACGAACGGCCCAACAAAATATATCCAAACATATATACCGCAATCTGACCTTACCAACAACGTGTAACCTTTAAATTAAGGCTCAGCCCCATACTTTGCCTCTACATCTCATACAGAATCGTCCATGTATACATATTTATGTAACTTGATATGTACATACATATGTACTTATGTACATGTATCTATCAATGGAGCAGAAGAACAAGGCGGATTTGAGTGAGATAGCGCAATTTATTTGTTTCCTATTGGCAGACATGGAGCAAAGAGAATACTCTTCAAAAACGCCCATACAGTGGACTTTTGTGTACATGCACATACACATGTACTAGCCGATGGGTCGATGGGTTGGGAGGTCATGTGGACATACACACGTCTGCACCTGTTTACATTCATGCGCAGGTGAGTGGGAAGTGGCTAGAGTGGAAATGCTCTGCCACACATATAAAGTATTACCCACTCGTTCTCTATCACAAGCAATTGTTATTGAAGTGCAAGAAAACATGTGTACAAAAAATCTGAACGAATCTGTAGAAATTTCCTTCTAGAAATGTTTCTCCTGAATTTCCGAATATTTTGGTAACCCTTAGGATTCATTTATTAAAAAAGTTTGGCCACTTTCCCCTTTATGAAAAAGAGTGACAGCTGAAGCAAGTTCTGCAACCAGGTATGAATCTCTGGGACCAGAGAACATCCAGCATCTAATTAACATAAAATCCGTCCCGGTCCGTGTCCATGTGTGTTAATGCGTTTTTAATGAGGACGACCTTTGAACTACAACTACTTAGCACCGAGATATCATCTTATTGACGCTATCAATTGCGGCAGCTACGCGGTTCAGTTCTCCTTTTACCAAGTCCACGTACAACCCCTGGGCAAATGCAGATTTCGTTAGATTCTTGGGGCAATCCTCCCTTGTCCTCATCCCTTTTGTTTCGCAAATCTTGCCGATAAACATCACATTAGCGTGATTCCAAGCCGATTAGCTGAGCTAGCGAATGTTGCGCTGTCATCGCCCCGTTGTAACAGTGTCGCAGGACGAAGTGCTGCCTCATTCTTGCATACAATTGGGCAGACCGTGGTCGGGGCCCAAGAAACAGAAGGTCATTGCTTTAAACGGAGATTCCTTACTAGAAAAACAGGATTATGCTAAATTCAGGATCGAGACCTGGATGGATAATCAAGGCTTTAGCAATTCCATTGGGACTTGAATTTTAAGGATCCATTGAAAGAACCAGCGTTGGACCTCATTTATTTGCAGACGGCAGACGCGAACAAAGGATCATATTTATGCATATGTATATGTAACTAGTTAGTTTGTCCATTTATACCCACATCATCCCTATAAATACATACAAAACTATTGAGAAAGCACGAGAGGGCGTTCCTAAAAAGTTGGACGGGCATCTATGTCCACATCCATATGGCCATGTGGGTGGCCATCGCCAAAGAGCAAAGCGAATGGCGAAATTGTGGGGGATGGGCAATGGTTGTTCATGTGGGTGTGGGCGAAGGCGGAGAGGAGAAGGTGAAAGCTGAAAGAAAAGCTTATTGTTCGAAGCTTGAATGCCAAACACAGTACAAAGGCGATTCAAAAGGAGATTTAAGCATGGCACAGAAAAGCTGAAAGAGAGTACCGAGAGTACAGGTAGAATGGAATAGAATGTTCACAGAATAGAATTTATACAATGGAGCAAAGCGGAGAATAAAGGAATAAGGAAGAATAATACAACTTTGTGGGCAGCACGAGGAGGAGCAGGAGAAGCAGCAGAACCAGAAGCACAAGTACAAGAAGAAAGCAGAAAGCCGGGTAAATGCAAAATGAATGAAATGAATAGAAAACGGTAGAATGAAATATGTAATAAAAAGTACAGAGAAATGGGATTTGCGCACTCATACGTACAAAGTATTCACATTCACACACACACACGAAGACAATATTCCGAATTTAAAGCTCTAGGACCCGGACCCAGAACCGGATCTTATAGCGATCCAGTGCAGATATGATATTGCAGCGAATCATTAACAAAGCTATTTTCTACTATTTGCCTATTCGGTGAAAGAATAAAAGTAGAAGAATTTGTTGTACTTCAGATTTTCTTATTATATTTTGAATGTTTTCCTGTTAAATCTTTGTTAAGTTGTAATTTTTATTGTTTACGTGCTTACTGTGTACTTTGAGGATGAAAGCTAATTTCTCAATTTGAAGTTGAAAGCCATGTGGGGCTCCGTCTTTGAATGTCTGCTACGTGACTCACTCTGACTTCGAGATCCAAATGCTTAGGCACGACCTTTCTAAGGTGTTCAAATCCATTGCCAAAAGCCAAAATTAAGTGGAGTTCAATTCAATTTACATATTATCCTTAAGCCTTGGCATTCCTGTCCATTATCGAACCAACCACCTCCCGCCCCGGCGATGCGGGAGCACTTTGACAATTGTTGCGAAACGCCCAATTCACATGAATAATAAATGTCGTTTGTTTTGCACAAAATTTGGGTCGACCTTCGATAATTTGGCTAACAAAGCAGGGAGGAAGCAAAATTCGAGGCTGGAACACCATTTGGACAAAGAAGCTTACCTGATTTAGAAGTCGACTGCGTATCATCTGCAGCTGTCGAATCATCTCGGTTACCGTGCGATCCTTTTCATATGCCCGCTCCTCAGAGATGGCTCCTGGCAAGATTCCAGATTCCCTGTAAATATATTCGACCATGAGTAAAAATACACCCACAAAAAAAGATTTGTTCAAACTATGACCCAACCCGCCAGTTCCGGTCGCCACCAGAAACCGCTCTTGCCCTCACCCACTAGGAAAAGCTAATTTAACATAGCCAAGAAAATTACCAAAACATTTGGACAGACACTTAAACCAGAGAAGGGCCGAGCAGGTTGGAGGGGTTATTGATATTGGCGCTGGTCGCTGGGTGCTGGATGCTCTGTGGTCGTTTTCGTAATTTGCCATTGCTAACTATATTCGCCATTTCCGTTGGTGGTATTCAATTATTCAGCAACAATCTAAAAGCGTAAACTGAAATTTGAGCAGCAAATCAAGCGGGTTGGCACTCCGATAGATACAGAAGGATACCGGATGGACGTGCCGTCGCGACGACGAGGACACCGCCTTTTTACCAGAAGCTTTTGCTAGTTTTGGTGTGCATTTTTAATGGAATTAGATTCAGCAATTTTCAAAAAGGAAGCTCTTGTAATCCGACAAGGGGCAGGGATATACATGGGTTGGTATGACTTTGCGTTTAGCTAATATCCTTCAAACGGGGTAGGTGGGCAAATGTTCTATATGCTTATCCGCAGCTGGTTTTAAATTGGCATCTGCCTATCGTAGTTGGACTATCGCGTCAACTACATATTTATATAGAAATGAGACTTACCTCAGTGAAATACTTGGCTTTAGCATGGTGGAGTATTCCGTTGTGTTTGGACTAACATAGCTGGAAAAAAGTTGATGCGGTGGTCCTGCAGCCGATGGTGAAATTCGCTGTTCTGGACTGGGTATACATTTCTCTTCAAATCCAATGTCAGTCCCTATTACGTCCTTGTTGTGGTGCGATCGCAGCTGAGCTTCATCTGTCCCTCCTCCGTCTATATCAGCGAGATCCTCTATGCGCATTAATGCTTTTTGACTCACTTCCATATCAGCCAGCGAGTTCTGCTTTGAATCCTGAATTTCAAGCATCTCGGAGTCCTCATCGCCTTCCACCCTCGGTAGCCTCCAGTTTTCATCAGCGTCCCGGCCATTATAGACACTCACATTGCTCTGATCCACCGGCGATGAGATAAAATTTGACTTGCCACCGCCATTGCTGAGGCGCGATTTGGACCCAGTCTTCTTTACGCGCCTTTTAGACGTAGAGTACCGCGTTGACTGCAAAGATAAAAGCGTTATGCGTGCAAAGTAGATGTAGGGCCAACGAGTTCAAAGTGTAGAAGTGAACTTTACCTGGGCAGCATTGTCCGTCTCCGATTCGTTGTTGGAGCTAAGTCCGGCGCTAACACTTCGTGTATCTGTGTCCAGATCTGTATCACTAGTTGATACCATACCCAGGCCAAGGCCAAGGGCGACGCCCAATCCCAAGCCCAGGGACATATCCATATTCTCATTGGCCATAGCCGGACCACCAGCTCCGCTATTCATAGTGCATCCGCCGTCTTCATTCTTATTATTATTAAAGAATTGTTGCTGCATCTTGTCGCTATCATCGATGACATTTGACGCATGAGACTCTCTGTTTTCAGTTTTCAACAGCTCTAATCTCTGCAAGCTGCTCTTTGAATCGGCGTCGACTTTACTGGGCGGTGATTTCCGTTTTCCCGACATACTGAAAATGTGAAGAAGACAAAAAATTACATTTCAAAATGTTAAAATAGTCTAAAAATATGTTAATTATAATATATGATATTATAAAATATGAAGTTATAAGCAGATTTGCACATATATGTCATTATCATAGAATTAATGTAGTTAAATGGATTAAAGAAATCAATAACTTTTTATACGCTTGCAAAAAGGGTATATTAATTTTGGTTAAAAGTGTGAAACGCATAGAAGGAAGCATCTCCGACCATATAAAGTATATATATTCTTGATCAGCACAGCGAGACGAGTTCAAATAGCCATGTCCGTCCGTCCGTCCGTCTGGATCAACGCAAACTCCTCCTAGACCGTAAGAGCTACAGAGCTGAAATTTCGTTTGTTTTGCACAAAATTTGGGTCGACCTTCGATAATTTGGCTAACAAAGCAGGGAGGAAGCAAAATTCGAGGCTGGAACACCATTTGGACAAAGAAGCTTACCTGAGGCTTGTATATACTGCAGGCGTTGTATATCTCGGATTCAGCCGGATCGGATCACTATATCATATAGCTCCCATACAAATGGCAAAGTCACGAACAGTGACTTTTCGTAATAACTTCGTTATTTTCTAAGCTATGATCATGAAATTTAATATTGTTGAGTTAATTACACATATAAACGACTATGCCAAATTTGATCAAGATCGGGTGATTATATCATATAGCTCCCATAGGAACTATCTTTCGAAAACAGTGACTTTCCTCAATAACTTCGTTACTTTTGACCCGATTGCTTTCAAATTAAACATTTGTTAGTTTAATATATCTGTCAATGACTGTGCAAAATTTGATAAGGATCGGGTAACTATATCATATAGCTCCCATAGGAACGATCGGTGGAAAACAGTGACTTTGATCAATATCTTCGTTATTTCCTATGCTAAGATTGTAGGCCGTTCTTTCGGAAACATTAGCCCTTTTAGCTTAAACGTTTTTCCACTTTGATGGGTATAGGTAAGGAAAAAGTTACCAAAAAAGTTGCAAGGGTATACAAACTTTGACGCGGTCGAAGTTAGCCCCGGCCCTCTGGTTTTTTATTGTGCTAATGGAATCCCATTTATTTTGAAGACTCTTTTAAGCTAATCTGTGCCTTTAGCTCTAAGAAGAACTTTCTGCATCATATCGTAGACTTGCTTAGATTACAACTTTTCGAAATTTAAGTCAAACCTTGCCATCTCGAGGACAATCTTTACAAGAAGATTTTGGGTATTGGGTCTAGAGGAATGCACAAAGGGTGGACTTTTGTAAGCTTTGCCAATTTTTATTTAGCCCTATTTAGTTGTAATTCCCAAACAGTTTTATGTTTGAAGTCATGGTACGGCCAACCTCCTAAATGCATATCCTGCATGCTATATGTCATAAATATTTGTTTCGACTTGATTTATCAAACATTAAACAAACCAAAAGTGCAGAAACCCGTTTTTTTCAACTTTGCTGAAAAAATAACATACATATATATACATATATACGTACATATAACAAACAAGTACCCATTTCACTTCATATGAATGAAGCAAAAATCATTTTTGAAACGTTTTTGAAGATTTAAATTTGTAGCGCTTCCGCTTTTGAAAATTACAGAGGCCCCCGCCCATATGGAGATCTTCTTGCTCATTCAGATTCTCCTTTTTATAATGAATCAGTGACGTCAATGTCGCTGTTTTACACTACCGAATTTATGTACGATTTAAATGTTTCTGGAGGGACATTAAATAGATTGGTTTGGAAGTCATGAAAATCAATGAAAATGTAATACATGAACTTATGAGGACCTGGATCCTCTAAAAGAGGGCATATCACTGGAGTCTCCATACCAAATTGTATAGCTCTTGCTTTTATAGTCCCTGAGGTCTAGCTGCCTACACACTATATAGCACAATGAATATACATAGATCAGACTGAATACGTGCTGAATTCACAAGCTTGGGCTTAAATAACATCCTCAGAACTTCTAGAGAAGATTGCATTAAAATTGACAAATTACCAAATAAACTCGTTTGACCTTATAAAATATGAAGTAAGTAAGTCGTTTCGCCGACTTAAGTATACCATACACCAGTAAAACAAATATTTCAAATTTATAATAACAAATGCATTTACGTATTTTTGAAAAATTCTGTTCACATGCCTTTTTCAAGCATATCTTACCATCTCCCTCACTCAAGCATACAAGCACCCTAGCGCCCCCACCAGCCAACGGCCAACTCCCGCAATATGGAAAAACGTTTATATGCATAGCTTGGCTATTTTTAGTCCGATTTTGATTAAATTTTGTAGTCTGCTGGATGTTAGTATCAAATTTAAGTATACATACCAAATTTGGTGTCTCTAGTTAGTATAGTTTTTGAGAAACAAACTCGATAACTGTACATACTACACGAGACTACATACCAAATTTGGTGGCTCTAGCTCTTATAGTCTCTGAGATCAAGGTGTTCATACGGACGGACATGGCTAGACCGTCTCGGCTGTTGATGTTGATCAAGAATATATATACTTTATGGGGTCGCAAAAGCTTACTTCTGCCTGTTACATAGATATTGGTGACTTTAATTTACCATTTTACCCTATGGGTACGGTATGGTATAATAATAGCAGAATAATAAACAGTATTCCATAGCCCTCGCTATGAAAAATTAGTCTATAAATGTATTTCTAAAGTACAACCTTTTCAGATACATCGATGATAAATACATACTTACGTACATACATACGAGCACCCTATACATATGTACATACATATATACATATGTATGTATGTACATATATTGCGTGTGAATCTATGCATAACTTTTATTGTGGCGCTAATCGTAAGGCATCAGCAGTGGTTTCATCTGTGTTATTTATATTTAGCGGAACAGTCGTCCTCTCGACGCACTTCCGGCTGTGCTGCACTACTTGCAATTGGCAACACTATGTACATACATATGTACATACATACATTTATATATATTGTACATATGTATGTGCATATGTATATATTTTGCATTTTTATTTTGAGTGACAAATTGGTAGCAACGAAGCCACGCGGGAAAAACCACGCTCTCTGCAATTGCGTGCACCTTAGAAAACGGAAACTGCAATTTGTTTAGATGCAATCAGTACACACAAATTCGCAATATTTGTGCTCATATATTTTAGACAGACATACATACATACATATGTACATATTTCTATGGTAAGTGCATCCCCATGAGATAAGATAGTGTGCGCGCCACCCAAGCAATTCACGGAGTATATAGGACCAACGTATGTACATACATCCGACATTGGATGTTGATCAGGAATACCCATGGTGTAGTTTTGAAGTCGAAATGGCCCCATCCCTAGCATCCCGATCTACCCAATCCCCATCCTCATTCACATCTTGGGCACAACAACAAAAACAACAACTGATTGTTTTTCCGATTTGCTTTGAACTGAACGTTTTATTTATAATGATGACTTCCGTTACTCGGCGACTCGACATCGACTTCGACTCCGTCTCCAATCCATCCCCAAGGCACTTTTGTGCTGCGTGTGAGTGTGTGTGTGTGAGTTTAAGTGTGTGTATGTGCGAACATACGAATTTAGATAAAGATTCGTATACACATGACATTCGCATACTCACACCTACGCGCGCACACACACTGGCAAAGCAATTCAAATATTGACTTGTACACTTACAAATAGCTTCCGCAAATTCACTTGAATGGGTTTGGTTCGGTTTGGTACGAGTTCCTTTTTGTCGGGTTGTGGGCTGTGGCGTTTGTTGTTTTGTTTAAATAGCAATATTTATGAACACACACACACACACTTACATATACATATGTAATTTCCGAAATGTAAATGTGAAAGGGCCGACGCCCGAAACCGAAAGTACGGAATAATAAATAAATAAATTAGTTACGGCGAATGGTTAAGCACACAAACAACACTACACACACATATGTATATACATGGGCATAAATGAGAGCAACAATAACGGTTCAAATCGAAATCTAACATCAATGACAACCACCCTCACTCACTCGCTCTCGTTCATTCTTTTTCTCTCTCTCTCTCTCTCTCTCCCGCTCTTCGCCAACAGTGATTCTAAGAGAGTGCGGCTACATCCTTAAATTTTTGGGAAGATGCCAGAACACAGTGCACGCGGATTGAGGGACAAAAGACACCCACAGTTAGCTGTACACTGAGCGAAACTGATTGGACTTGTTTCAGGACTTGGGCAGCCTTTTGAACCAACTTATTATACAAATTAATTGTTGGTCTATTAAATTTATTTAGCATCAAATTAGCATAAAGTGCCAATTTAATTTAAATTATCCATAAAAATCTTTTTTAAAAATAAAACAAAATGCAAATTTAAGTAAATCGTCTTCGTTATTTACTTCCACCAGATGGGACAAATGTAAGTTGTTTTTGATTGTAATCGCCAGCCTAGCCAAGGAACCCCAGAGACAAACTTATTGTTGGTGGTTATACGCTCCATATCAAGGATACGCTATCTCCGATACTCTTATCACTCTGCACACATGATAATTAAATTTACACACCAAATTTAATATCTCTGGTCTTTGAGAAAATTATTTAGGTTCCAAACCATAGAAAGGGTGCGGATCAAACATTTGAAACGTACATAATATGCAGGTCTAGGTGTTCATACGGAAATATGGACAAGGCTAAATCGACTCTACAATTGATGTGGATCAAGAATATTGATAAACGTTACAAAAATATGTGCATTGAATGTACAAACCTGCATTCAATGTACAAATCCTTTACACATCAGAAATTTCACGATACCTGATTTCCGTGCACATAACATTTTAACATTTTTTCAACACCTTAAATGCACCTGATGTATTTTCTATTGGAAAAATTACATGCCGCAAGTGTCAAAGTACATCGTAAACCGCAATCAATCAATCTATTGAAATACTGACTTTTTTAGTTTTAATTGCTGGTCGATCGATCCTAACAGGGCCGGATCCACCGGAGTGGTCCGGACCCACCTCGAAATTTTAAAATTTCAGACTCCATGCACGGTCGTTTAGACTAAATCGCATACCTGACAAATTTTTACATTGCATTTGTATTGGTTTAGATTTTGTCTTATTACACACTTTTAACCCCTCAAATTTTTCTCCTTTTCTAAACCCTAGATCCTAGACAGACACTTTTACCCATGATTCTAAATAACTTGGATAATTATCCAAACTTACAAATTTGTTAAACATTTATACTAGTGATAGACAACTTAATATAGTTTAAGAATTCGAAATATTTATGTGATCAAACAGATAATTTCGAAATCGGATTATTAGGTATTGATTTGAATATAAACAAGATAAACAACATTAAATCTAGTTTTTACTTGAACAATCTATAATATCGTCACATCGATTATATTAGTTAAGTTTATTTAAGATAAAATTACATGTTTAATTGATTTCCATTTCTTTAAGTGTAGTGTGAATAGAAAACACTCTGCTGCTATTTTCCTATTGAGACGATTTTTCATTATATGCAATTTCGTGTAACATTTATCATTCGCTGTCGAAGTGGCCGCAAATTGTCCAACTTTAGAGCCAAAGAAACATAACCCGCGGTAAGAGTTTTCCAAATTGTTGATGGGTTCGATTCGATTCCCATCCCCATCCCATGCCCATATCCGTATCCGTGTCCGTGTCCCCATCCGCCTTGCTCCACCGCCGCCTCATTGACTCAAAAATGTATGACCACTAAGTAGGCACGTGGTCGATGGTCGATGGTTGATATGAGTGTGTGTGTGTGAGTAACCCAAGGTGCATACAATAAATATTATGCTTTCCTTTTTAAGCACTGCCAAAACATCATCAGCAAACAACACATAAAAATGTGAAACCGCCTGACGCAATAATGAATTTTCAATTGGAGTTCTAGCCAATCCAACCCAAGGACGAGCTGACGAGCCCTGCCTCTGACGCTGACTCCGACTGTGACCCTGCCACAATTCCATCGACTTCTGTGGCATTGTTTACGAGCCCACGGCAACCCGCGCACGTGCTTGCATTAAAAATGAATTTGGTCTTCCCGGTCCCAGCTTCGGCCCCGGCCGATTGCCTCCGTCGGCGAATTCTAATGGGGGTTCTTTTGAGAAGGCCGGCGACCACTTTGCAAATTGCAAGAAGTCTCAATCGGACAACACGCCCACAACACGCCTAAGTCATCATTTTTAAATAGGTAATATATAAATGTGTGCAAATGTATTGTTTGTTTTCTTTTTCTTAAAACAACAAGTCCAATCGAAAAATATCTTCCACCTCTAGTACTTCGGTCATCTATTTCCTTCTACTCTATCTCAAATTTAACAGGACCAGAGAGATTTAGCGACAAGAGGAATCTATATTACGAACAAAAACCAGGCGAGTCTTTTGACTCAACAAGGTTTATTTTGAATGTATTGATAAAAACTGTTCAGTATGAGCTTCAATTAATTTGCTCTTCCTTTTCTTTAAAATTAAAAAATTGACTACTCTTTAAAGCTAAATCAAAACTCAATAATGTTTATATTTAGCTTAGGTATTACAATATGTACCAAGTACCAAGTAAGGTGCAAGTTACGGCTATGAAACTTCCGTTGTTTGTTGTACGTTTGTTGACAGATTTTCCTTTTTTTTACATATCATTTTTTATAAATTATTTATTCAAAATATCGAAGCAGATAACTTTTATAGGATGTAGCATAGGACATAAGTACATATCCTAGCAGATGTGTGACCTCTCCGCTTAATGGACTCCCATTTGCCAACAAAAGGCTTTCCAAAGAATTAAAAAATATATTTACCTATTTGTCACATTTATAAAACATGTATAGAATCAATTCTCTCTGATTTTGAGTTTTTTGGCGAAGACACTTTGCATAATTTATTTTTCCAGTCATGGAATTTGAAAAAACTGTGAATGGGGTTTGATTCGGAATTAATCAAATTATTTAGTGAGATATCACTGTTTTCATAGTTTTAATGCGTAACCTTTAGTTAAAACGAAGTAAGTCGACTTGTCGACTTGGGTATTCAGATGAAACAAATATTGTACGTCTATTAAATTGCTTTAGCATGCCTCGTACCATATGCTATCTCGCTCACTCTGCAAACACACGATCACTCTAGCGCCGCCACTAGCCAACGGCCAATTCTGCCCTTATGAATCGCGTAGTTTGTTTCTAGTCCGATTTCAATAAAATTTGGTCTGCCAAATTTGGTTGCGATAGTCAAAAAATTGCAGCTGGCAATCGATTTTTTCCAAATTATGGAGGCGGAAATGGGCGTGGCAAAATATTAAGGTATACAAATCCTGCGCCCATACTAAAAAAATCTACATTTTAAATTTGGTGACTTTAGCTTTCGAGAAAATTAGTTTTATTTCATTTTCGTGGGCGTGTCAAAATTTTTAAATAATCAATATCTGCGCTTCTATTGAGCTAGTTTACACACTAAATTTAATGTCGGTAGCTGTTATACTTTTTAAGAAAAACTGTTTTTTTTTTAAATTCTGGAGGCGTAAGAGGGCGTGGCCGAAATTCCAATTAACTCTATCTATTTACATACTACACGAGTATACATACCAAATTTGGTGTCTCTAGCTCATATAGCCTCCGAGATCTGCGTGTTCATTCATACGGACGGACAGACGGACGTGGCTAGATCTACTCGGCTGTTGATCCTGATCGAGAATATATATACTTTATGGTGTCGGAGAAGCTTCCTTCTGCCTGTTACATACATTTTGGCGACTTTAATATACCATTTCACCCTATCGGTGTATGGTATAAAAAGGAGCTCGTGTCGTTTGCTAATTGTTCACCTACAATTTCAAAATATATTTATAAAACGCCAGGCCGAGACCATTAAAAATATGTTGATTTTAGTATACACTTGCAAAAAGGATCGGACAAATTTAGGGTAGGAGCGGACAATTAACAATTCACTTATAATGACTGTTTCGGCTTTCAACATTTCGACAGACATAAGATCTATAATTCTTGCAAAATTTTCAAAAATAAAATAACTTTTTATACCATACACCCGTAGGGTGAAATGGTATATTAAAATATGTATGTCAATCTAGCCATGTACGTCAATCCTTTCGAATGAACACATAAGTACATATGTATATTTAGAGCTGGAGCTACAAAATTTCGTGTATCGACTCATCGAGTTTATTTATAATTTTTGCCACGCCCACTTTCGCCCCGCAAATTAAAAACAAAAACGTATTTTCTCGAAAACCAACAAAATTAAAGTCGCCAAATTTGGTACTTAGATTTGCTTAGTATGCCCATTGCAGCCTCCATAATTTGGAAAAAAACCGATTGGTTTCTTCCTAACTATGTGGGCGAAAGTGGGCGGTGCAAATTATTTAAACATTCACCGTCTGTTGATGTTGATCAAGAATATATGTAGATATTCTTTATGGGGTATGATAAACTTCCTTCTGCCTGTTTCTTAACTTTTGGCAATCGTAATATACCATTTTACCCTATGGGTGCAAGGTGTAAAAATTAATTTCTTCTATAATTTAATGGAGTTTGATCTAAACCCTTTTCAGTGAGTGTGGCAATTAAACATTTTGTGCAATCTATTTGTCGGGTTTCGAAATACATTAACCAGATAAAATCGATATCGTAAGTAGAACAAAAGTTGATTTTGATAACCAAAAACACGAAATTTTATATTATTTTTATTTAGTTAATTGATTATCCAGAAACAGTCAACCATAAAAACTACAATTGATAAGTAGAAATAAATTTATTAAGTGAAAAGATTAATTTATTTGTATGCTTTTTTTGTAGAGTTGTTATTGGAGTTCACATTAAAATCACATTACTTGGGGCCACTTTCTTATACCAACACACACACTCTCAGACTAAGAGACAGAGAGAGAAACAGCCTCTTACACACTCACACCCACTAGTTCCGGTGGAGTTTTATTTGCATATTTGGGTGCACAATAAGTCGGATCTCGGTGTACGTTGTCTTTGTCCGCATGGGGCACTTACAAATCGCAGTTCAAAGAGAGCGAAGGCTTTTGTATTTGTGGCTGTTTTTGTTGTTGATGCGCTTTGTGCTTTGTTGCTGTTGATGGCGCACTTGTTTGGTCAAAAAGCCGCAAACAAAAGGTCGACTGGACCGCGGCCAAGGAAGCAGGACTAAGAGCAGGACCATCCGTTAGGCAACAACTGCGCAGCGGGTCAGGTCACCCTCACTGATTCGAAGGGCGAAGGACGAGCGACAAGGACGGTGGCTTGTGCTTAGGTCTGTCCATTATTTATGCCTATTTATGTTTGTTCGTTTCTACATTACACTTTGCGACATCCCCCCATCCCCCACACCCGTTTTCAATTTGTTTGGCGAACCGAACCAAAAGAATGGACCACAGTTGCCCTTTTATGTGCATATGTCCGGTACGCTTACATTTGATGACGGGAATGGGTTGGAGTCTGCATGGGGAGGGGTGAGGAGGAAAAACATTATTGTCGTTGTTGTTTACTTTGCATGTGTAGGTAAGGATGTATTTCCACAATCACCATTGACATGATGGCATCATCATCATCATCCGCACCCATCAATGAAATGGATAATAGATCAAACTGTTCATGGAAAAGCTGAGTTCAGAAAGCCGATCCTTAAAACAACAAGTTAAAGCCCACAAACGAAAGCCCTAAAAACGAGATTAAAGTGGAGTTGTTAGATGTCAAGCTAGTCCTAGTCCATCCACTTCCCAAGGTGGCAAGAATTAAAGCCTATTCAAACGAAGTTGGACTTCGTTCAGATCAACAATCGATGCATCTGTACACTCGGATGAAGTTATCCTTGCTACTATCTCCACCAGTCAAAAGTCATGCCGAGTCCAGCCTCATGAATTTGAGGTAAACATTACTGAACATCTTTCACGCCGGTGATTATTACACTTGTCGCTCCTCATTGTGTTTGGTACTTATGTGTTTGTGGAAACAGCCAGAAAGCACCAGACAACCGCAACATCCTGTCCAACAATCCTGCATGAACTTCATTCATTCCGTCTACTTATATTGATGGGCCAAAGGTCTGCAGCAATATGCTGCCCAGGGCTATGTCTCATCAGACATATTGATTTTCGAATCAAGTATGCTGTGTATGACAGCTTTGGAAAAGCGCATATTTCGTTCATCTAATCCCTAATCCGCTTATGGACAACTAAAGGACTAACTGAACGGCCACAGCGCTTTCCCGTATTATTACGATACAGTGAAAGCTCGAGATAAAATACTTTATGGAGGTACAAGATTGTTTAACTAAAACTGTAAAATGTGGGTCAAAAGGTTCAATTCGAACTTTCTATGGAACAAACCATTTAGGATCATGCCCAATAGGCGATGTAGAATTCAAAATTAGTATTGCTAGGTCAAAGTAACTTTGAATTGGATTTAGAATTATAAAGAACTATACATTTCTTTATGGTAAAAGTCTATATGTTATAATCAAGATGCATATATGAAGATGCACTTTCTTAAAAATTTTTTATAACAATTAACTTATTTATATAAACGGAGGGTTATATATTTATGCATTTTGGCAGCTTTCGGTTTATGCATGTTAAACAATACAAATTCTCAACTTTGGGAATTAAATTCTATATCTAAGGGGGACGACGCAAATCTTGTCCTAGGAACTGTTCAGAATTTTGCAGTTTCCTGTGGTACTCTTTGAAGGCCATACAAACTGTGGCATGAATGAAGTTTACCCACATCCTTATTCCGACTTTTTATTATACTTATTGTTTTATTCATGGCCATATGCGACAGACGCAGAATGCTTGGTATTTTTATAGTTCTCGAATTACTGGAAATGTGACCACTTGACCAATCAATGAATATTAAATGCTTATTTGTATATGACCACATCAATATGCTGAAAACCCAAACCCGAACCCAGACCAGACTCAGCCCAACCGCAACTCTGGCCCAGAATTATATATGGGCCCAGAGCGCAGATGATGGCATCGGGTCGCCTGCATTGACGATTTCGGCTTGTGATTGGGGTTGGAGTTTGAGTTGGTGATGGTGCTGGGGGTGTGTCCATTCGACTCCGTTTGTGTCCTCTTGGGGGCATTGCATTACTTGAACAGTTGAGATGACATTTTATTGTCATCGCCAAGATTTCGGTTTGGAATTCAACTCCCGGCGTGCACTTTATCCAGCTTATGACCACAAGTAAGTAGGTGAGTGGGAGCGCTGTCCGACATTCCCCCTTTTTTTCGAGAGCCATACGAAAATAAACTGCTTACCCGCAGTAGGAGTGGGAGTGGGAGTGGGATGGGATGGGAAGGAGAGGAGGAGAAAGAAAAGAAAGAGCAAGCCATTCATGCCGCAAAGACAAAAGATCACAAAAACGTTTGACAATGGGAGATAATGACAACATCTGAGACACATCTGGACACCATATGTGGCTGCCTCAGTGTTTCGGTCCAGTTCGGTGAAACACTGAACTGGATTATGGATTAGGAAGCGAAATGAGTGCACCTTGCGCTCCAGAAATGATTATGTTGCCCAATTCAAGTGATCCGGAATTTGTCAAGTTCAAGATGAGTATTAACGGTGAATATATTTGTTATGGAAACTATTTGCAAGCATATCCTGAGTTCCTGGATGGCAACTGCTAGACAGGCGTCTTAAAATTGTGCGTAGACGCCAGACCAGGCCAGGCCAGGCTAGGCGGCGGCAGAGGCGGTTCATGTACAGTTCCAAGTCGAATCGACCCAGGTACAGGTACAGGGACATACAACAGGTATGCACATACCAACACACATACACACGCACACGGACACGCACACACACACACACAAAGAGGCCAGTGTAAAAGAGAGCGTGTGACGATCGGAAACTAGATTGAGACAAGGACTGACTGAGTCTGAGTTTGCAGAGAAGAGCCTGAGATGCTGCAAAGTGCTATTGCCTCTACTGGTTGGCGATGCAATGCTTCATGCTGCAGCAGCTCCAGCTCCAGCTCCAGCATCGGGTCGCCAAGTCGTTGACTTGCAGTTATTTCTTTTCGTTTGTTTTCTTCGCTTCGCTGTCATGTTAGTATATCGTTTTGTTTTTTTTGTTTTTGTTTTTTGTTTTGCTTTGGGAACTTTATGCGCGGAGACACATATAGATGTGGCAAGTGTGTGTACACCAGAGTGTGTGCACCCTACAACTGACAATTCGGGGAATGCCGACTTCAAGGATCACAATGGAGAGATGGGCACAGTGACATTCATTCAAGTTCATCCGAACTATTGGGCTTTTCCAACTTCAGTTGTGACCCAATACAATTTGCGTTTGATTTTGAACAGTAAGTAGGGGCAGGGTATCCCACTGTCGTTTTAGATTTCCAGCCAGAGTGGAGCGTCTGTCTCTGTCCAGCTTGTTGTTTTGCTGTTTACTTGCTCTTAAGAGGGGCCGGGCACGGGTAGGGGCCCGGAATAGGCACGGGGGACCTAAAGTGCGAAAGCGGAGGAAAAGAGTGTAGTCTAGAGGTGGAGTTGCTTTGTACACGATCGGCAGCATCTCTTTCGACTCGCTGTATCTTTAACTTGAAAGTTTCAACTATTGCGAGGCATAACGCAAGTTCGTCTCCGAAGAAATCAGTATTAGTCGAAGGCACATCTCGGGGTGTAATTGTAATCAATGGTGATCATTTCATAGCCCACATTGTCCAAATGGAAGACAAACGTTTCGTTTGTTGACCGAAGACGGCCCACATCCGAATCACAATCGGATGGCCGACAAAACAATACAGCTTTTGTTCTCGAATCTCGTCCCTTGCAGCTTTTCTATGGGCAGTTCTTGATGGAATTTTTGGTAGAAAACTTTTCCGACTTCTCTGGAGATACAGAAAGGGGGAGAGAGAGAGAAAGATGGATTCACCAATTCATTTACTTCTTTGACTGCAAATTGAATTTTACGGTGCCATTGCTCTCGATTGAGTTCACTGCGCGGTCGCTGAGAAATGGGAACAGGAACAGGTTGATATTTTAATGTGATCTGAGCCTTGCTACGTGTCGGGATGAGGATGGGGCATGGGGCCGAGCACGATGAACATGGAGATGGAGACGACTGCATGCAGTTTGCCGCCACATTCCCCGTCCCCGCATCAAATCTAAACTCATCTGCATAACTTTGATAACAGACACAGACGAACAGAAAGATTGGCCGAGACAGAGTCTGAGGCAAAGGCAGATTCAGAGTCAGAGGCAGAGGCAGAGACAGAAACAGAGGCAAGTGCGTTGGACCAGCTGGACAGACGCGACTGGACACAAATCGAACATCATCCTCATTCCCGACCGCGCACTGTCTCTCGAATGATAAACGCACATCCACATCCACCGTCCACAGTCCACCTTAGCTCCAGCTTCAGTTTCTCTACGCTTCGAAGTGGCTCCGGGATTGACTTCGCCGCTGCGGCTGCGACTGCGGTCAGAAGAAACAGGAAACAACATTGTACGTTTTCTTCAGTGTACCCAGTGTCAGAGCTGGCGAAGCTGGCCAATTCGACGACACGCATTTAAGCTCCTTTTTGGATTGGTTCAAACGCAAATGGAAGGGTATTGGACAGTCGAGCAACACCCGGACATCTTTCTCGTTTTTCGTATTTTATTGATTTCTTGTATTCGCGTTTGCATTCGCATTCACCTGTTGTTGTTATTTTGAGTGTGTTTATTTTTGCGACGACGTAAAACAACAACACAACTAGTTTTTCCACGCCGCACACCATCGTCCACGTCCATATCTCTTACCTGTCCCTCCGCCAGTCCGCCACATGTCCGTCTGTCCGGCGCCGCAATTCGGATTCGACTTTATTTTATCTATGTACTCTAAAACACGTTTTTGCAGCATTTTCTCAATAGACTTGGGACTAGCACTACTGGCACACGCAAGCTCACACACACTTGCACACATTCGCACACATACGCACCACAAATTTACATCGTTCAATGTATGCGTAAATGCAACTGCATGCTTTATGCGTGACAAATCCAAATCCAGGCCCAAGTCCATTCTAAGATGCAATTTCATCAATTGAAGACGCGGCAATATTGGCAAACAGTGTGGAATTGATGTACATACATACATACACAGCTATAAATCATTGTTTAGGGAGAGCAAAGACCCTCAAAAGATCGGCAAACAGCCTTAGGACGCGGCCCCACCAACCTGTCTTTGTTTGCCCCGCCACTTACATACGGTTTCCCCTCACAACCGTCTCCATTCCAACTAACGTTTCTGTACGAGCCCAAGTGAACTAGCTGAGCAACCGAAATTACGTGGCGATTATTACGAAACTGAAATACATATGTATATCTAAAAACTAAGTGGAAAGGATATTGTCAGCCCAGTTTATGCAGAATTTCATTAGATAGTTGTTCTTTTTACCTAGCAGATAAAATGATCTCAAGTTAGAGTACCAGAAAAGATTGTATACAGAATGTTACTATGCATAGGAACCTTCTTCTCACTCCGAATGCTTAAAACCTTAATGACTTTGTGTCTGCGTTTTAGTGACAATGCTTTGTTCAATCCTCGCATTCGACTTATATGTCCTTTAGTCGTTTGAGAGTTGAGAAGAAACAAGTGTATGACACGCATTAGCTGTTTGTGCCTGCCCGGTGCTTAGATTTTGACTTCGAACGATCATCCTGAATATTTTCAATATTCAAAGGTGCTGCACAACAAAATCGGAGTCGGAGTCGGAATCGGAATCGCAATCGTAATAGTGGCAGGCCACTAAAAAATGCGTGTGAGATAAGCAAGTTCAGAAAAAGCGATTTATTTTGTTGTTTTGTTTGGCTCGCTGCCTGCTTTCCGCTTGTCCAGTTTTACCAGCTTGGCTTGCAAGAACTGGATAAAAACCTGTCATTCTGCCTTGGAGCATAGCGTCCCCTCCCGAGTTTAGCTTAATGAGCATGCGTGCGAGTACTGCCACATGGATATATCTCTGCGCAAGTGTGTGTGTAAGAGCGGGTAGATATGGCAGAAGGACAGTTTGGGTCGGTCGATAGGAGGCAGGGCTCTGCCGAGTTCCCAGGATTTTGGATCACAACATAGATCATATTCTGTTATTCTCCCATGGTCTACTCCTGCTCAAGGCTTTTTAAGTCAACCTATTATCTTAATCTATTTAGAACTATTGAACTATATTGGGAAATATTAAAAGTAATCAAAAATAATAAAATCTATTCTGCTGTGCGTGGAGTGCCAAATAATATCCAGAGAGGGTAAAAGTGCATTAACTCTTCCTTTTTTTTCTGAACTTGCCACAAACGATGTCTCTCTCAATTTACGAAAATGCCTTCTCAAGCTACCCACCCTTCTTGGCCAAGGAGCTCTCTAAGCGGTATTCCTACCAGTTCCAAAGCGGCTTTGACTTTGCCGCCAGTGTCACTGTCGGACGGTTGAAGTCTAGCCCAAACTAACTAACCTCCCCGTTGGATGGTTTCGTAGGCAAATTCTCTAAGACGCCGCATCTTTTCTTTGTTGTTGCACTTTCAGGGAGAAGGCGACGGGGACGTCCCATTCGGGCTGAATATGTTTGCGTCATTGTTTCGCCTTGATTGTCTCTTTGATGTATCCGTATTCGTGGACCTTATTTTGAATAAGCAAAGATGCTGCAACATGTTGCCCAGTCGCAGAATTTATGGCGTTCCACGGTGACACCCTTGAACAAACAATCGACATGCTGCCGCTGCCGCACCAACTAACAAAAACAAATAATTTGACAGATGGACTAACATCATTAATGATCTCCCTCCACCTTACCCCATTGTCTCTCTCTGTCTCTGTCTCTCGCTCTATCTTTCTTTGGGTAAAAGCTGGAGCATGATGTGTTGAAAATTTCAGGATGGATCGCATACATCGTAGAGTTAATTTTGGCTATACATTCGAAAAAACAGACAACCGCAACTAAAAAATAAATCAAAGACAAAGGCCCAACAACGAGGACCCGGGCCCCCTTTCCTCCTGATTCCCGCCCCTGGTTCCACTGGTTACAGTTACTCATACGAATTGAAATCAGAGTCGAATTCAAGTTGGAATTGTAGTCGTTGAAGCAAACGAACGAAAAAAAAACCAGTCCTGCCACTGAATGCACGATCAACTCACGAGCCCCGCAATTCCAATTCCAGTTCCCCCAAAGCGCAAGCCCATCTCGCGTGGCAAGTGCACCTGTCGCATCCAATGCTTGTGCGCCCAGACTTGCCCCAGCCAGGTGTGAGAGAGAGAAAGAGAGAGAGAGAGAGAGAGTGAAGAACAACGAGCAAAAGGCATTAGTTTCGGTGCCACAATTAGGCAGGGCATAAGAATTCAAGAAATTTGCGAACTGGTTAGATCGGATCAGAATCAGAATCGGATCCTCATTTTGGATGCTACAACTCACCTCTGTTGGGCTTTGCGATGGGCTGGATGAGGATCTATTCCTATTTCGTCATGACGTGTAAGAGTTATACTCCTTTGACTAGGTTAGCTTATGCAACATATGTATGGCTACACATACATACACAATCTGTACATTGGCAGATGCATGTATGTAAATATTGAATATGTATTTTTATATGGCACTATTGCATATTCACTTTACTAATGATCTTCGATCTGCTGCTTCTCTCACATTTCACTTTTAGTTTCGATGAGAATTGTTCGTTTTTTTCTTTTGAGGGGCGCTTAGGACTGCCCCAGGGCAAATCTAAATCTAATCTTCTGGTTTTGGGCCTCAGCCATATCCACACAGACACCACTCACGCACACAACTACATTAGGACATCATACATATTATACATGTGTCGTCGGTTGGCGAACGACGCTCCACAAACCGATCATTTTCAGTATTTTTGTTTTGTTTTTGGTTTTTCGTTTCTCGTTTTGATAAGTGTTTGACCTCCACGGCCAGTTCAAAATTTAGTTTGTGTTCACTATCCCAGTGATAGGGGCATTGCGGAGTGTACAGTGTGCCAGATTTAGATTAAGATACAGATACAGATTCGGATTCAGATTCAGATTCACTCAAATGCGAACGGGGTGATGATTGACGGCGATTTACTACAGCCTGCAAGGTAGGTGAGACAAAGTGGGCGTGGGGACTGGGCGTTGGGCGCTGAGCCTTTTAAATACGGAAAACGGTAAGCGAAACTACGGCGAAGAGACGCGATTCAGGCGAAATTATTGGTGAGCCGGTACCCACCACCATTGCGTGGCAATGTTCAATTCTCACTGACTCCAATTCCTCCAGCTCAAGATGTTCGGCTACGACTGGCGCAGCATCGCTAGTTCCCCCTCCTTCGTTTTTCAGCCGACGAGAGAAGACAAGTGCCCCATGCCCCATGCCTCATCCCCAGCACCAGCCGCAGTCCCGGCGTTGAGTCCGACTAAGAGAGCACGTGGTGCTCTCTTTGAACATGATTTTAAGAGCAACAGATTGAGAGAAGAAAAGTGTCGACCAATCAGCAACCGACGAGAACAAACTTCTGAATCTGTCCAATGGCATACTCGCTGCGACAGTGTGCCCGCCCACCTACCCCCAGAGTAGAGCACACAGTTTTGCTTCCGCTTCCACATCAACTTCCACAGAAGAGGTTATGCTTATTTTTATTGTATTGCCATCACTGTTGTTTCCAATTTCATTGGGAAACCCAATGTGGAATTCGAATAGGTAAACTCAAAAACAAAAGGGTGAAAGAGTGCCAGCTACCATTATTCTTTAATTTTCAACTCACTCTTATCTTACATACAATTTAAACATTTCAACAAGCTATAACTTCAGGAAGGACCTTTGTCTAATCCTAAACACAGTTGCAGAATATTGTTAATTGTTGACTAATAGAACCAGAGATCATTTCTATAATATTCATCTCACTAATCTCTTTTCGGATTTTGCCGTGGTGACTGTCCGTCATTTTTTTACCTAGGAACATTTTTTGTGGCAAAGCTCTGAGATAAAAAACAAATTGTACAATTGAAATTTTTTTGAAATTTATTTAAATTGGCAAAGTTTATTGTATATCAAACTTTTTCGTTTCTCTTTTATTGTTAAAGTTTCAAAACTCTACGCAATTAGTTTTATTCATCCAGAAAAATTTCCTTTTTCTAAAATGCGCGCTTAGTTGTTACCTACCGGAAGTCCTAAGGAAATGAGTAATTACTCAGCGGAAGACCTAAGGACTGAGTAAATTACGCAGATCCTTAGGACTTCCGCTGCGCATTCACTCAGTTCCTTAGGACTTGCGGCTAACTTTTTACAAGAATATAAGTCAAAGTAGAATATAAGACAATGTAGAGTTTTCTTATAATATAAGAATAGGTTTCAGAATATGCTATAAGTCTCCTGCGGCGAATTGTCAATTTTTGACGGCGAACTGCGGCTTGGACGAGTTGTTTACTCACGAACTTCGAACGTAAACACAACATTACTCACGAACTCGAACATGTTCGCGCGTTTACTCAAATGTTCGAGCGGTTTACTCACGCGTTTTTAAATCGCGTGAGTAAACGCTAGCGTTTTACTCAGCAGTGTTGAAGAAGTTTTTCGCTTAAACCGTTTCAATTCAAATTGTTGATTGCGTCAAGTTATTTTGTATTCTTCTTTGTTATTCAGTTTCTTCTTTTGTTTTCAGGCCACGAATGCAGTGCTGGGAAGTACAACGAGATTAATGATGGAAATGTTACCTGCTGGATAGTGGCGGTAATTTTAAAAAATCTACCATCGTTTGGAACGATGAATTTCTTTCACCATTAACTTTGTGCTGTTTAAATCGACAGAAACGAAACGAACAACTGTATTAACCCACTACTTCAGTAATTACAAGTGTAAAGTTTTTCAGCTTGTAACAAAACAAATTGTTCGGACGGAAGTAAAAAGAAATGAGCAAACAGTAATCAAGCTCGTACGCAAAAGCTCATTCCGTGACTTGTGCCGCGGAGCTTTCTGTGTGTTGATCGCCACTAATTCATACTAAAGTATAACTACACTTGAACTAGGATTGATAGTGAATTAAATTTCCCGTCGAATGAGATTTACATATATTGATGGCAATTTCCGTTTCACCTGTTCTTTTTGATGCCTTTTGGTTGTTGTTACTTTTGGTTTTTGCAAATTTGAAATCAATTATAAGCAAAATGCCATAACTAATATAAAAACCCAGGCAAAATAAATGCATATTAGATAAACAAAAGAAATAAAAATCAGAAAAACAAAAGAAAAAGGCAAACACGAAATAAAGCCGGTAACCAAATACCAAGCGGTACGGTACCGAAAATGCAAAAACTATTTTAATTAAAGGGGAAAAATATCGAAACAAAAACAACAAATGAAAACAGAGATAGCACCGGCAACAAAAAAAAAACACAACACTGAGACAAAATTGATTTCAACAAATTCGCAAACCATAATATAGTATGCATTATATATTCAAAGAAATTTAACGAGAAATTATTGATACTTAAACTTTATCAAGAATCTATCTATCTATGAATCCAATCTATATTCAAAAAGGCCTTGCAGACCAAAATTGGCTTGTGACATGACAGAATGAATATCATTTCAGGACCTTGACATAATAGAATTGCATTAAGAATATGCAATGCGTATGCTGGAAATCTTATATAATTAGTAATAAGGACTGCAAAAGCGTAATAAAAATAATAATACTAAAAGTTAAAGTTAAAGTTAATTTTAATAGTTTAATATTATATTTTTATTTTGCTAAGGTTAATGACATATATGTATCTTTTGAACCAAATTTCCTATTTTAAATTTCATTCAATGTTTAAACAACAAAAACTTCGTGAAGTTGCAAATTTATGAATTGAGAAATAAACAAACATAATAAATAAATGTCTACCTACATATACACTTGGAACACTTGCCGCTGAAAAGATGAGACATATATTTCGAGATACTGTGTAACAATTTGTTTAGTTTAAACGAAAAACAATTTTTAAATTTGAAATAACATAACATTATCGATAAGTTACGCAGAATGTACGTTAACTATCGGTCTATCGATAACTGCTCGTGAACTGTTATTCATGTTTAACATTAATTTTTTTGTACGGAAGGAAGTTTTTCCTTCCAAGCAGAAAGAATGAAAACCCAATTGCTTACCCCTGCCTCTTTATTTAAATTTTTATTGCCAACTTTTTAAAAGTTGTCACAATTTATCAAAAATATGGACAAATATTAAAATTAAATGTATCTTAATTTTTGGCATCCATAGTGATTGTTTGCGTTTCTTCAGTAGAACCTTTTGCACATCTTGTTGTCTGCTGGTCCTCACGTAGACCAACTAAATGAATGAAAGAAACGATGATAGAACAGATCCATCCCGTTGCCCCATCCTTCATATAAGAAACGTAGATGATTTTTTAAAATTACCGCCACTATCATTCATCATTTTCCATCATTAATCTCGTTGCACTTCCCAGCACTGCATTCGTGGCCTGAACATTTGACAACACTGCTGAGTAAAACGCTAGCGTTTACTCACGCGATTTAAAAACGCGTGAGTAAACCGTTTGAGTAAACGCGCGAACATGTTCGAGTTCGTGAGTAATGTTGTGTTTACGTTCGAAGTTCTCGATTAAAAAACGCCATCTGTTGGCTACTGAGTAAACTCCTACAGGAATTTTCTATTTTATGACTCCAAAAAGTATGCTATTCAGACTTAAAAAAACAGGGGAAGCCGGGCTGCCAATATTTATCCGGCACTCACTTTTTTCCCAGCGCCAGTTTTTTTTCTGGTGCCCACTATTTGAAATAGTGGAGGATTCGGATAAAGAACCGGATAGAAAATTCCAATGGAGCAAAAACGCCATCTGTTGGCTACTGAGTAAACTCCTACAGGAATTTTCTATTTGTAAAATATGCCTCCAAAAAGTATGCTATTCAGACTTAAAAAAACAGGGGGAGCCGGGCTGCCAATATTTATCCGGCACTCACTATTTTCCCAGCGCCAGTTTTTTTTCTGGTGCCCACTATTTGAAATAGTGGAGGATTCGGATAAAGAACCGGATAGAAAATTCCAATGGAGCAACGCCATCTGTTGGCTACTGAGTAAACTCCTACAGGAATTTTCTATTTGTAAAATATGCCTCCAAAAAGTATGCTATTCAGACTTAAAAAAACAGGGGAAGCCGGGCTGCCAATATTTATGCGGCACTCACTATTTTCCCAGCGCCAGTTTTTTTTCTGGTGCCCACTATTTGAAATAGTGGAGGATTCGGATAAAGAACCGGATAGAAAATTCCAATGGAGCAAAAACGCCATCTGTTGGCTACTGAGTAAACTCCTACAGGAATTTTCTATTTGTAAAATATGCCTCCAAAAAGTATGCTATTCAGACTTAAAAAAACAGGGGGAGCCGGGCTGCCAATATTTATCAGGCACTCACTATTTTCCCAGCGCCAGTTTTTTTTCTGGTGCCCACTATTTGAAATAGTGGAGGATTCGGATAAAGAACCGGATAGAAAATTCCAATGGAGCAAAAACGCCATCTGTTGGCTACTGAGTAAACTCCTACAGGAATTTTCTATTTGTAAAATATGCCTCCAAAAAGTATGCTATTCAGACTTAAAAAAACAGGGGAAGCCGGGCTGCCAATATTTATGCGGCACTCACTTTTTTCCCAGCGCCAGTTTTTTTTCTGGTGCCCACTATTTGAAATAGTGGAGGATTCGGATCTTTATCCGGATAGAAAATTCCAATGGAGCAAAAACGCCATCTGTTGGCTACTGAGTAAACTCATTACTCGCGAACTCGAACATGTGAGTAAAACGCTAGAACACGTTCGAGTTCGCGCGTAAAGTTGGAGTTCGGTGCTTTTGCTGCATGTTCGATGTTGGATCGAGTTGCAACCCCCCTTGCAGTGGCGCGGTCAAACATAGTCATTTTTTAAACAACGCTTCTAAATCAACTTTTTGAAATTTGTTAATATTTATATTATATATATGTATGTATAATACCATCCAGCTTGGAAATCATTCAACGGCTAAGAAGTAAATTTTATAAAGTGTTTCATATAGTCAAAGAAGAAGATTCCAGTTAAAAGTTTTCGACTTTAAAAAGATTTCATTTTATGAAAATTTTGGACGTTTTGTAAACAATTTAATATCATTTCTCGCAAAAAATGTTCCAGATTTTGAAATTCTACAGTTCTATGCAAGTTCTAGGTAGTTGTAAATAGTTACTTATTTTGTTCTTTATTTTCTAAACTTATTTTTCAAAAGATCTGACTTTATAACTCTCAAAATTGAGAGTAGATTTCATTAAATTCAATTACTAACTATGGTATTTAAAGATTTTTAAATGTGTAAATTTACCCAAATAAAAAAAAAAACCTAAAATATGTCCCAACAGACTGAAAGATCTCAAAAAGGTGCATGTCAGCGAAAAGGATATATTTATTGACTCGCATGATTTGTACTTTAATGCAGATGTCAAGCTTTTTAAGACGATTCAGATTCCACATTCGACGCACATCTTGGCAAGGAAATTTAAACGTATCACCGATCAGTGTCAATTGCATCTCAATGGACACATTGAGTGTGCCTTGTAGCTGACCAATTAATACTTGATTTCACGAGATTCGAGATGCACCATATTTTTGGGATTGGGATTACCCACTTCAATACAAACAATCTAAAACCAGAATTTTGGTCTCATTTGGCCAAGACGGTTTCGCTCGTCAGTCACAAAAGGTAAAGTAAAACTGTTTCGTTTCGGTATCATAAGCACTTAAACTCAAACCGTTTCAATTCCAATTAACAAAATGTCAATTTAAAGTCATTGTTGATTGCTCGTCTCGTCATGATGTAAGCCTTTTGGCTCTTAATGAATATGCTTTTTGTTTTTTTGTTTGAAAAAACTTTCCAACTTTTCCATCGTCGTAAGAATTGAAGTACGAATTCATGAGTGAGGAGACAATAATAGAAATAGTAAATAATTTAATGAAGTTTGTCAATAATGCACACATATCCACTAATTTAGTTTGCTTTGTGATTGATGGCAATCCAATTAATGTAATGCTCAAGCATGATGGGCACAAAGTTATTGAGAAAAGTCACTGTTCGTGACTTTTCCATTTGTATGGGAGCTATGTGATATAGTGTTCCGATTCGGCTGAATACGAGATATACAACCTCTGCAGTATATGTATACAAGCATACAAGCAAAATGTCCACCCTGTAGATAGCTATATATATAACGGTCTTTGAGGCGTTTGCATTGATCCAGACAGACGGACGGCACAGACTATATCGACTCAGCTGTTCATGCTGATCAAGAATATATATACTTCATGGGGTCGGATACGTCTTCTTCTCTGCGTCACAAACATCTGACAAATTTTATAGTACCCTCTGGAAGGGTACAAAAATACCTGAGTATAAATTAGTGTCATAAAACAGCTTCGCCCAAAAGACTAAAAAATAACATACAAAATTTAGAGTTGATCAGAGCGGGTGTACCCCAAGGAAGCGTGCTGGGCCCGGTTCTAAACACTCTTTATACTGCCGACATGCCAGTAAGCTCGGACTCTAGGGTACTTGAAGCCACGGATGGAACAGTTACCAGCAAATGGCTTCAAAGGCCAAAAATTTTATACAAAAATTAAAAAACAAGTAATATCGTAAGTCGTGTTTAAACATTGAAATTTTTCAATTCTTATAGAAACTACTTAGTAAAGAGTTCTTAGCGAAGTAGTAGTAAAATTTATAAAGAAATCGTTTTTTATTTTTGTTATTTTTAAGTATTAGCATTTATTTCTAGCTAGAAATAACAAAGCTTTGTTATAGAATACCCCGCTCGACAGAGCCATTTTTTTTCCTCCGCAAGGAGTGTTAAAATAACATCAGAAATAAAGTTACATCCACTACTGCTTGGTTTAGAGTTTGAAATTCAATTATCCGTGTCCAATACTGGCACACCAATTGGGTGCAGCTATCTGCACGTCCTAACAGATGCTGTCTCCAACGTATTCCAAAAGTACATGAACCGTTGTCAAAGGACACTTGTGCGCAGCGATTGGCTGAAGCCATGATTATTCTGGTAACAGGCGCAGAACGCGAAACCGCCAATAATCCTGTTGTTAAATAACAGGCTCTCAACGCATTAAATTCAAAGTTTTCTTCTGCGTTGCATCAGGTTGCTGCGAATGTGCTAACAATGCGTCTTTTGGTATCGTTTAATTGGGAGTCTATGCCTCTGGAAGCTAAAGGTGTTTATCTACCTATCCGGATAGTCAAAGTTGAAACGCTGCGGCGTTGCAAATGATACAGGGACAATAACTTCGCTACTTTCGACGAGATTGCTTTAAAACTAAAACCAGAGGGCCGGGGCTAACTTCGACCGCGTCAAAGTTTGTATACCCTTGCAACTTTTTTGGTAACTTTTTCCTTACCTATAGCCATAAGCCTAAGCTAAAAGGGCTAATTTGTCCGAAAGAACGGCCTACAATCTTGTTTTCACTGTTTTCCACCGATCGTTTCTATGGGAGCTATATGATATAGCTACCCGATCCTTATCAAATTTGGCACAGTCATTAACAGATATATTAAACTAACAAATGTTTAATTTGAAAGCAATCTCGTCAAAAGTAACGAAGTTATTGACAAAATTCACTGTTTTCGAAAGATCGTTCCTATGGGAGCTATATGATATAGTCACCCGATCTTGATAAAATTTGGCGTAGTCGTTTATCTGTGTAATTAACTTAACAATATTAACGATTTCATGATAATAGCTCAGAAAATAACGAAGTTATTAAGAAAAGTCACTGATCGTGACTTTGCCATTTGTATGGGAGCTATATGATATAGTGATCCGATCCGGCTGAATCCGACTCTGTTTCAACTCTGTAACTCTAACGGTCTAGGAGGAGTTTGCGTTGATCCAGACGGACGGACGGACATGGCTATATGAACTCGTCTCGTCATGCTGATCAAGAATATATATACCATACATTTACAATCGTGGACAAAAGTATTTTGACTTCACGTTGTCAAGTGTAAAATCGCTTTTTTCTGGAAACTGAGAGGAGTAACGGTACCCTTTAAATTTTTAATAGAGAGATAGTATCAAAGCTTATAAGAAACCAAAAGCTTGCAGTGATAACGGTAAATATGAAGTTGCTGTATTTATTTGAGTTGAAGATTATGCTTATATGGCTGGACAAAAGTATTTTGACATTGCTTTTCATATTGATTTTCGTTGATGCTTTTGCGCTACATATCACATGTTTAATTTTTTTAAGTGAGTTTAATTATCTTTATGAATATTAGTTGGTGTTTCTGTATATTTGAATTTTTTTTTTTTGTTAAAATATGGGAAAAACACGTGAATTAAGTGAACTCATTAGAAATGAAATGGTCACAAAGTATAATGCAGGTATTTCTGTGGATTACCTTAGCAAATTATACAAAGTGCCAAAACAAACTTATTATCAAATAAATAAGCAAAAAAACAATCAACCACTTAAAAATAAGGGCCGAACAGGAAGACCACGTAAGACAAAGCCTATTCAAGACCGTATAATATTGAGAAAGTTTAAGGAAAATGTGCTAATTACACCACAAGCAGCATCCATTGAACTAAGTGAGCAATTACACATACCAATAAGTAGAAAAACTGTCGAAAGACGGCTAAAGGAGGCCAATTTTTCAACCTATATTGCTCGTACAATTCCTTTCATTTCACCAAAAAATAAGCTCAAAAGGTTAACATTTGCCAAAACATATTTACACAAGCCAGAATCGTTTTGGGCACAAGTATAATATAATAAGACAGACGAAAGTTCTTTTGAGTATCATGGATCGAAAAATATACTGTTTATTGTAGATTGCCTAGAAATATTCGCAAAAAAATAAGGCCTGTGGTCGAGCGAGTATCACATGGCGGAGGATCGGTTATGTTCTGGGGTTGCGTGTCCTTTAATGGTGTGGGCGATTTGGTTCCAGTTGATGGAACAATGAACAAGGACAAATATTTGCGTGTCCTAAATGACAACGCATTTACATCCGGTGACCGGCTCATTGGACAGGCATTTGTGCTGCAACAGGACAACGCTCCATGCCACAAGGCGCATATGATAACAAAGTTTTTAAGCGATGTCGAAGTCAATACATTAGATTGGCCACCTCAAAGCCCTGATTTAAACATAATAGAGAATGTGTGGGCTTACATTAAAAGAAAACGCAGCGCTGACTTATCCAGAACGCGTGAGCAGACGATTGCTGAAATTCAACGACTTTGGCAGGACATATCCTTGGAAACGCTACAAAAATTGGTCAAATCAGTTCCTGTACGCTTACAAAAGGTCATTGATGCCAAAGGAGGGTTTACTTTTTATTAATATAAACCTATTTTTCAGCAAAGTTTACTTTATCTCACTTTATATTAAGCAACATTGAAATGTCAAAATACTTTTGTCCAGCCATATAAGCATAATCTTCAACTCAAATAAATACAGCAACTTCATATTTACCGTTATCACTGCAAGCTTTTGGTTTCTTATAAGCTTTGATACTATCTCTCTATTAAAAATTTAAAGGGTACCGTTACTCCTCTCAGTTTCCAGAAAAAAGCGATTTTACACTTGACAACGTGAAGTCAAAATACTTTTGTCCACGATTGTATATGGTCGGAAATGCTTCCTTCTATGCGTTGCACACTTTTGACCAAAATTAATATACCCTTTTTGCAAGGGTATAAAAATGCGTTTTGATAAATATGGGCATTTCCGCGGTGTAGCTACAGACGTTCGTACACATTCAAAGTGAAAAAACGCTTTTTTCCTATGCTGGGATTGTAGGCCATTCGACTTTTTAGTTAAACCTTGTTTCCACTTTGACGGCTATAGGAAAGAGTAACAAAAGACATGCAAGGGTATACAAACTTTGACGCGGTCGAAGTTAGCCCTGGCCAAAACAAGCAAAACAACCCAAAATGTACTTAAATTCCGATGATTTAGGGGGGACCCAATTGAAATGTTTTACATCACTAAAAAGTTTTGGCACGAGCAAAATATACGCACAATTTTCATTTCCAATGTAAGAGACGTCACTGGAATGGTCAAACACATCAAAGAAACAATCGGCAGCTATGGATACGATCTTCATCGGGCCAATCACCCAAGCAGTAATGCAAGAGGCGGTGCTAGAATTCTAATGAAGTCCAGGCTTCAGTCATATGTGGCTGCAAGCGTATTGGGCAATAATAACATCGCCTCCAGTTTGGACGCCTTAAAAACTTAAGTTTCAAAAGCCCTTTGACAAATTAAGCTATTGCTTCGTAATTTAAGTAGTAACAATTTGTTCGTTTTTCCGTGAGTCGCGGCTGTGAGGATTACAATTCAAAATGCCGGATAAAATAACAAAAACAAACGAAAACGTTAAGAGTCATGGTCTACTTCGAGCGATTCGGAATCCTCAACGGAGGATTATTCCTCTATCTTTGCTCAGAGTCCGACACCGATTCGTCAGGATCTGAGCAGAGAATTGTGAGTGTGAATATTATCAAAGTGTTAAACAGAGAAAAAGAAAACAAGGCTATGAGCAGAAAAAAGAGGCTTGCGAAAAAGAAAAATCACAAGAGACCAAAAAAAAATATCAAAGAAGCTAACATCGGCTATGCCGAAGTTTATATACCCTTGCAGTCCTTGGTAATAATAATTTTACATGTTCAAAATTTGTTTTCTGCAACTCAATTCATCAATATACAAACAAAAATTTTACTCTCTATTTTACAATTTGTTCTTCTTCTTCCCTTATTCCCAAAGCAAAGCAACGCACGCATACACATGTAGCGTTGCGTCTGTGTGTGTATGCATGTACTCTGTTGATGACGAAAGACGTAGTAGACAGCAAGCAGCGTTATATTTATTTCGTTATGTTATATTTATCCGATCACATTCAAATGTTGGGATCTGGGGTTTTATATCCAATATACATATATTTATATCACATATGTAAATTTCATAGCATACTTTTTTATGAAAATGTTTCTTCTAGTTCTTCTAGAGCTACATGATATAGTGGTCCGATCCTTATGAATTTCATACTTTATTTTTCCTGGGTAATAAAAAAAAACCCCGAAACAAAATTTCAGACCGATAGCTCTTAAGACGGCTGAGTAAAACGCATACGCACAGACGGACGGACAGACGGACATGGCTATATCAACTCAGCTTCTCATGCTGATCAAGAATATATATATATATACTTTATGGGGTCGGAAACGTCTCCTTCTGTGCGTTACAAACATCTGACCAATTTTATAATACCCTCTGCAAGGGTATAAAAAGGGTTTATCTCAAAAACTATTCCAGCTAGGGACACCATATTTGGTATGTATATTCGCTTAGTAAATGCACACATTTTGTATGTATAAAAATTTTGCCACGCCCTTTTCCGCCCCCGTAATTTGAAAAACTTGATTATCTCCCGTATTTTTTTACCTTATGCAATCAAATTTGGCACACTTAAATTTAATGCTGATATCTAGCAAAATACCAAATTTGATCAAAATCAAAAAACAGTCGAGTTGTGCATATAAACGTTTTTCCATAGGGCGGGATTGGCCGTTGGCTGGTGGGGGCGCTAGGGTGCTCGTATGATTGAGTGAGCGAGATACTAAGATATGCTTGTAAGAAGCATGTGAAAATGCATTTGTTTAATAAAGTTGAAATATTTGCTTTACTGGTGTATGGTATACCTAAGTCGGCGAGACGACTTACTTACTTCATTTTCTTTGAACTAGCAGTACAAACTTTTAATTAAAAATTAATTTTTTAGCTCCCTTCATTGGGAATTTAACAAAATTATAAGATAAAATATAACAGAAAATTAAAAACAAAATAAACATTCTTTGAGATCCATTCATTCATACGAGAGAATATATATATATCAGGGGTATAAAAAAAAGGAACCGATCAGGTATGTTTGGCTTATGAACTCAAAAAAATACTTACTTAAAATTTACATGTTAAAGACCTTTTTCGCACTGGTTCACCTGCGCTCGAAAAAATGCGCTAACAGGGTACAGATGTAACGACTATGCAGAGCCGTTTTAACATGTATGTGTAAAGTAAGGGATACTGTGATTTTCGTTGGTTCCACCATACTAAGGTATCGTCCTTCCGATAAATATACTCCTCGGCAAGATATTTATCAATTTTCCGGGTAACTGCTGGTGTACTGTTGCTGGGCTGACTGACTTGAAGAAAGGAGCTATCATACTCAGCCCATACGTCGTCCTCTTTTGAAGTTTTGTCAGTATCGTTATTGCCGGTTTCAACTGTGGTTTGTGCAGCAACTGGACACATTGATATTCATTTTTTTTGTATATCTTCTACCGATTTTTGAAAAGCGTCCACAGATTTAAAATATCTTCCTTTAAATCTGGGATCTAAAATCAATTCTGAAATCTGTCATTCATATCCAAAACAACATCATTGCAAACTTCTATCAAAATGCGATCTTTCACCGTTTTGCTTAAGGTGAGCATTTTTTGTTGCATTAAGCCAATTATGACTATTATTTTGGACAGAGTCGCATTTTTCTCTGCCGTAATTTCCTCGGTTATATAATAAAAAGGCTGCAAAATAGGCAGAACTCCATCAATAAAATTCCACTTTTCTGTTGAAAAATTAAATCGACTCGGGTAGTCAGTGCTGCCACCACCGCCTCCCTTGAGATTGACAGTCTTTGAAACATTTTAATGCCTTTTGAGCAATCAAATTTAGGGTATGAGCGAAACACCTTACAAGCTCCCAATTTCCTATTCGGATGGCACCAACAATATTTTGCAACGGGTTTGTGAATAAATTCACAAAGATTTTCAGAGGTATGGGACACGAAAAGTTCCTGGCAAGCTATTGTGTACGATTTCAACACCGTTTACTCTTTTTAATAAAGTGCACTGTCATTGCGAGATAGCTCTCGTTGGCAACTGATGTCCAGCCATAGTCGTAAGGCAGACCGCTGTAGCCGCACTGAGCTGATCTACAATAGCACCTGCATACTCATCCCTTGATGCTTGGTTTTCAAATGCCTATTTAAATTGCCTTGTGACTTGCAGCTTAAGACACTTTTGCAAATCTTGCATTTAGCCTGTTGCGTTCCCATGTCCTCAAAATGATTCCAAATATCGCTGTGCTTTCTAATTAACGACATTTTATTATAAGTTAAATGAACAATACGCGCCAAAAAAGAGAACGTTCACTTTGGGAACGTCAATTGAGAAGAACGCAAAATGAGCCATAAGAGTGAGTGAGCAAAACTGAGCTGTGATTGTGATTCAGCGCTTATTGGGGAAAAAATTCAGTGCCTTAAAAAAAAAAAAAATAATTATTTAATAATAATTTATTTACACAAAACGAAAAAAAAAAATTTAATTTTGTGGAAAGTTAAAAAAAAAAAAAAACGGGTAAAATTACCCGTAAAATCATGGGCTCTAGGGCCAGGGGTGGTAGCCCCTTCTCAGAGCTAAACGGATTCAAAAAGCCAAGAATATCGCGGGCATCAAAGGAAAGAAAAATGAAGAGAAATGAAAGCCAATCAGAATCTGAATATGACGAAGTAGAAATGACAGAAATGCCAAAATCCAATGACTCGGCACCAAAGGAGAATAAAGATCCAACAGAAATGTCAAATGGCAAATCGTTCAAAATAACGTTCTATACTATAACAACACACACAAGGGACCATTTGTGGTGTATGTAGACAGAGTAGATGGAAATAACAAAGAGAGCAATAAAAGCAGATTATTAATTAATCCATTAGAGCTAAATGCAGTTTTGTTTAAACTAAAAGTCAAAGACATAATAGCTGTCAATAAAATAGGATATGGACGTTGCAAGGTAGAATTTAAATCGGCAGCTGCAGCCAACGTATTTATCGCATCGGACCTTAAAAAATATGACTATGAACCCAAGTTACTAAAGCATTTCCTATACAAAACTGGAATCATATTCCAGATCCCCACAAGATTCTCAGACGAAGAACTTAAGGAGTATATCTCAGCACCAGTGGACATACACGAGATTATTCGTGTGCGTAGAAAGGAGAAGGACAATCTAGTTGCAACATCTAGAGTTAAAATAGTTTTCCAAGGATCTCAAATACCAACAGAAATAACTTTCCTATACTCAAAAGTTCCAGTAAGTCCTTTTGTACCTTTTAGTCAATGCTACAGATGCTTCAGATTTAATCACTTTGCGCAGCACTGCAAACAGTTAGACCAAAAGTGCAGCAAATGCTCCCTGTCACATGATAAAGAAGAAACCTGCACACAAACTATTTGTATCAATTGCAAAGAAAATCACCCAGCTACCTCAATTGACTGCCCCGCTCGCAAGAGAGCCTTTGCCATACAGAAATGTATGACAATGGAGAATCTATCCAGAAATGAGGTAAAAATTAGATATCCAGCTCTTTTCCAAAGACAAAATACGATAGGCACTAATGATACAACACAATTTCCCATTCCAACATGGCAAAAGACATCTACAACCCCAACTCTGCAGAACAACACAAAATTATCAACTACACGCTCACATCCCATATAATAAAACATAAGAAACATGCAAAACAGACGAAATGAAGAAAGAAACTCTTCTGAAACAATGAGTACCTGGAAAGCGACTCTAAATGAACACAAAATTACTTTAAATGAGAAATACGTTAACACACATGCAAACAACACATTTAAACCAACACCCCCACCAATTACATCCCAATCTAATCAGCATACTGACAGCCCCTCTGCTCTTGAAATGGCAGAAGAAGGCTTATCACAGCTGGCTATAGACATCTCCTCATTTATTACTAATCCAAACATTTAACGAAATTCAATCCACTATAAATTTTTAGAGACAAACTAACACAAAAACATTTACTAGAAATATTTTTAATAAACAACGACATTGATATAGCAATTATACCTGAAATCTGGGTCACAAATAATGCTAATTGTAGTTTAGCGAATTACAACTTTATTTGCAACCCCAGAGCAGATGGATATGGCGGAGTAGGCATATATCTAAAAAAATATATAAAATTCACACAATTAAATTGCATTAGTGAAGTAGAAGTGATTTCAGTGTCCACTATGAACCTGAAACATAACATAAATATATTTAGCGTCTATGCAGCGCAAAGTTTAAGTGATGATCTTTTTGAGAAAGGATGCAAAGATATTCTAATGAGGGCAAACCAGACTAATGGTTTAACAATCATAGGAGGAGATCTTAACGCCAAATCACAAATATGGGGAAACACGATTCAAAACAACAGAGGAAACATCCTAGAACAATTACTAATAAACAACAACTTTTATTGTCTTAACAATGGCAGCCCCACATATTCACACAACACATCGTACTTTTCTACCTTAGACATCACATTAATTAACAACTACAACCTGAACCCAAAGTGGACAGTGAGAAACGCAAAAATATCAAACAGCAACCATTTACCAATTATACTAGAACTAGACGAAACATACGAAGTGCAGAATCAAAAAAGGACAAATCACAAGAAAATACTTCAAGACTTCTCAAAAATTCACATTTCTTCACTGGACAACCTGACCTCAACTTCACAAAATATAACTAGACAGAATACAATTTCAATAGACCCAAAAAATGTAAATGTATGTATCTAACATACCAAAAAAATATTGGGACGAACATTGTGACAGACTTTTTAGACTTAGAAACGCGTGCAGACAGAAATATTATAAAACAAAACTTCACACGGACGCATTAATTTATTTAAAAAGCAATAGAACATTGAACAACTACCTACATAAAGTTAGAAAAAACAATATGGACGAGGTATCCCTGCTAAATGAGACTCTAGATAACGGTGACATACCAGCTACTTGGAGAAAAATAAAAGTAGTACCTGTCCCTAAAAAAAATCTAGACTCAGCTATAATAACAAACAATAGACCTATTTGCCTACTAAGCGTAGTTTTCAAATGCTTAGAAGGTTTGGTAAAAACAAGGATGGAAAACCATATAAACAACCACAATATATTGCCCCCGAGATCTTACGGCTTCCGTAAACACCACTCCACCACATCGCACTGCATCAATGACGTTTTAAACAATATAGCAAATCTGAAAGCTAGGGGCATGCACGTTTGTGCATCTGTATTAGATCTAAGCAAAGCCTTCGACTCTGTTAATATTACCATTCTAGGCAACAAGCTAATAGATTTAGGTTTCGATCACAGACACATACAATTCATTTACAACTACCTTAAAGAAAGAGTTTTGACTATGGGAAGAACAGAAATAAAAATAAGAAAAGGAGTAAGTCAGGGTAGCTGCCTTAGTCCAATACTTTTCAATTTATACACAGCTGAGCTGCACAAGATAAGCAACCAATTTAACAGCATACTATTTCAATATGCTGATGACTTTTTCCTGGTACGCTAAAAACATATTAGAAAGACAAGTTACAGAATTTAGTAAAATGTGTAATAAAATCAACCTGTCATTCAACCCGAACAAATCTGCTGCTTTACATTTTAATTTAAGACTTAAACCCCTACAAATAATATGCAATAACGTAGCTATAAGGGACGTAGATAAAATTAACTACTTAGGAAGACTGATTAGCACCAATAATTCTACGACCCAACACATAAAGGAAACAATTGCTAAGTCAAACAAAACAAATATGTTTCTTCATATGATTAATGGCTGTCGTTTTGGCACCCATCCCAAAAATGCAATTCTTTTCTATAAGGCCTTTACAAGGAACCGGTATGCAAGCTCTTCATTTGCAAATGCAACTAAAACAGTAATGGGCATCATAAATACTCATGCTAACTTACACTTAAGGAAGGCCTTGGGGCTTATTAGATCAACTCCAACTTATATAATATACCACCTAGCGGCCGAACTTCCACCAGAGTATAGAATTAAATTTACCACAGCAAAAGAACTGGTCAAGGTCTTCGCTTATGGCCTGCTAGCGGCGTCGCTTCTGTCCAGTGTCTTTCATGCTAATAAAACAAGTTATGCCAAAGTGTATGCTGAATTTAAAGATGTCCTGGACAACATTACACCCATAGAGCCAACTCCTATACGCACACGAAAAATCTTCATAGATGCCAATTTTTTCAAAGGTACCTTTAAAAACAAAAGAGATGCAAATGAAACAATGATACTCTCCCTGTATAAAGAAAAAATTAAGAACTTAAATTCAAAGAATTTTGACCTGATTTACACAGATGGTTCAGTTTCTGACGATTTTACTGGAAGTGCTTTTTTTCACTTGGGCTCCAACATCACAAAAAGCTATTTCAGCAATAAAAAACTGTCATCATTAACTGCGGAACTCACAGCTTTGGAAAAAGCAGTGGAGTTCGCTGATTCGAATCACCTCTGCAAAGTAGCGTTCCTAACAGACAGTCTTGGAGCAATCCAAACAATTAGAAACCTCAAGAACAATAATTGCATTGCTCAAAGAATCCTTAAAAATATAGAAAATAGTTATAATATCATCTCAGTCGATGTACACCACATACCTAGTCACTCAAACATAAGAGAAAACGATTTAGCTGATACCGCAGCCAAAAATGCCAGACACGATGGAGTGTTCACGCACATAAGCTGGACAATCAACGATGCTTTCATTCATATGTACACCAAAATAAAACTGGAATGGGAAAGAGCGTACAATGAATTTTGTATAGATCGAAACAAAGGGTACTGCCTTCTATATCCTTATGTGTCATCACAACCATGGTTCCAGAGAAAAGACCAATTCCATAGACTGGAGATAAAACAACTAAACAGAATACTAAGCGGTCACGCATTTGACAAAAACACTCTATTTAAAATGAAAGTCGTTGAAAAAAACTTATGCGACATTATTATTTTAAATTGTTCAAAATACACAAACACCCGAATGAACTTCCCAACACTAACAAAGTACAACGATATATATCGATTACTCGCGCAAGAGCCTATCGCCAACTACAAATCGATAACACAATTTACTAAGGCTGCCACCATACTAATCTAACTACAATCAAACTACTACAATCTAATCCACATATAAATAAATTAAACTAAATGGCTAATTCATTTATAACTATATAACCTGTTATACACAGGGAGGCCAAAGAAATCTTCTGTTCAGAAGTAACTTAATATCAAAAAAAAAAAAAAAAACCAAAACTGAACTACTGAGTCAAAATGCGCTAGTGAGTCAAAAAGAGCCATTTTGAAGGAACCAGCTCAGTTCAGTGAGCCATTCATTTTGGCTCACTCACTCATGAGCTACCCAAGCCTAAAGTGTTAGCCCTGGCGAAGCCGTCGTTTTTAATAGAACTGGGAATTCCATCGACTAAAATTGTAAAGACCGATAGGTCGATAAACATTTTCCGACTGCGATATATATATATATATATATATGTATGTTTTAGAAATGGATACCACAATATTATTTCCGAAATTTATGATTTTATCAGGCTAAATAGTAAATAGACCCTTGCAAAAAGGGTCAGAAGTGCAACGCAAAAAAAAATGAAGTAAGTAAGTCGACTCGCCGACTTGGGTATACCATACGCCACGTGAAACAAATATTTAAAATTTCGAAAACCAAATGTATGTCTATTAAATTGTTTTAACATGCCCTCATACCATATGCTATCTCGCTCACTCTACAAACACACGAGCACTCTAGCGCCGCCACTAGCCAACGGCCGATTCTGCCCTTATGGATCGCGTAGCAAAATACGTTCATACGCATATTTTGTCTGTTTCCTCTAATTTGGTAGTTTGATTTCTATCAAAAAACCGATTGGCTCTTGCAACTAAAAAAGCTAAAGTCACCAAATTTAGTATGTATACTGGCTTAGTATGCACGCAGAATAAATTTTAATACGTTGCCCATTTCCGTACATACTAAAGGTGTCCCAAAACGGCCTCTAGGCGGGCTATTTTCGCTCTCAAGTTACATAAGCTTTTTAGCTTATGTACACTTTTTCTTATGAGTTTAATCACTTTTTTATTAGTTAACTTATGCAAAAATATGCCAGTAATTTTTAAATTGAGATATGGGAGTAAATTATATTTTTTCTTAAGTTTTGAATTTGACTCTTCGCACCAAATAATTATTTTCTGTGATTTTCACTAAATTCGGCAATAAATGCTTCTGTCTTTCGTGGAATGGTAAACTGCGAAAGCTTCAAAATAAACATTTGGGATTCCCCTAAATACATTAAATAAAAATAACTACAAATACAGGTTTAAAACTTAGATGGCGCGACCAATGAAAACCAAAGCCTACAGCCTTACAAGCCTACGGCCACCTCCATCCTTATAAAACCACAATAGTAAAACACGATTATACGTATATTCCGATTTTAAAAACATTTTCTGGGTTGGTAGAAATAAATAAGTTTAATTAGTCAAAAAATTGCGAAGCCAATCGTTTTTTTCTAAATTAGGGTCTCCGAGATCTAAGTTTCATACGAACAGGCGGACGGACAGACAAGGCTAAATCGACTCGGCTGTTGATGCTGATCAAGAATATATATATATACTCTATGGGGTCGGAAATGCATCCCTCTGCCTGTTACATACATTTTGACGACTTTAATATACCATTTCAGCTTATGGGTGTATGGTGTATAAATTATTGGGCCCTAAAACCTTACCTTAATTAATTTAAATTTTAATGAAGTAAACCAATGTGTCATTATTAAATTCGTGTTTCATTGGTTTACGTCTTAAAGGTTTTTAAACTAGATTGCTTATTAATAATATTTTTTCTGTAATAAATTACATTTTTGGATTCTATTTTATCTTAATATGCCACATTTTCAGTTTATTATTTCTGAGCAAGACGCTTCAGATTTTTGAGGTGAAACGCAGGGTTCTTTTCCATAGTGCCGCGAGTCTAGGTCGGTGGATATCGACATAATTCTTAGGGATGCGCAATCTGGCGCTGCTGTCGATTGCTAGCAGCGAATTTTTGCCATCGATTCTACCATCGACTTTTTGCTCAGCTCTAGTTGAAACAAGAGAGCTGGACCCGTGAACAGAAAAATATGTATCTATAAGATAAAATCGGATAAACATTGAGTTTAAATAATTGTTAAATTGACTGCAACTGCAGTTTTAGGTGCTTATGCATCAATACATGTTGAATACCCAAGTACTAAGTGCAAGCGAAGAGTGCGAGTGAAATGTTAGTATATTCTATTGATTTTTCAAAACCCGAATCAAAATCTGTGTGTGGGTGTTGAAGTGTGGATACATATGAGCGGACTGAGATTGAGATTGATTGGATTGGATTTTTTGATGCAGATGCAGGTGCATAAGTGCATGTGAAGATAAAGAAGTAGGTAAAATATCCTGTCAATCCGTGTAATTCTGGGAAACTGGTGTGTGTTTGTGTTTGTGTAGGTGTATGTGTTTGTGTTGGTCGTGCATCAAAATCGAAGTAAAAATGTCACAAAGTGTGTATCTCATGGATACATATCCAAATGTACACACACACACACACACATATTATGCGTTTTTCCCAACCCGAACATGTGTGAGACGGTTTGACGAACATGCGCGAATGCTTTTTAAATTATTTCAATTATATTTATTTACAATATTAGCAATAAAACGAAAATAAAAAACTACCTGCTGGGTTTTTGATATTCATATGTATATGTTTTAAAACATTACAGACAGTATTATTTAATGCTCCATATTTGACTCGATCTCTTTGGACATAACATCTCCAACATCCATTTCAGAAACACTATCAACCCATCTATTCTCTCAGCATCCGAATTCGCAGCACCATGCCGTTGAACAAAGATTATAATGTTTACGGTTACCTGGTTATCTACCTGGCACTGGTCGTTTTCAGTGGGGCATTCGCTTCTTCCTCGTTGAATACGGGGATGGGGATTGGATCGACCTCAAATGAAAATGAAGACGAATATCTAACGCAGCGAGGTGAGTGGGTGTCTTGCACACTGTATTCATAGATATATTTAATGTTTTTAAATGCGACCGTTGCCAAAGGCGGTGGGGGGATCTGAATGTTTGTTCACATTAGGAAGACATTTTTCAAATTGATTCGATTTATTAGCCCTGGTGGAGAACAAAAATAAACCTACTGTTACGAAAACGCTTCATAAAACATACCAAATTTAATTTTAGAAAATATATTGGAAAAATCTTATCATGGCCTGATTCGTGAAAATGAGACTCTTGTGGAGATAACGCCGCTAATAAAAGTGGACGAAGAGAAGATTTGCAATTTTCGCATCCTGAAAAAGCCGTACCATGAAATACCATTCCAGGTGAGTGTCCTCATATCTATAGGTAGTATCACAATAACTCTATTATAATTGCCTTTGTGTTTTCAGATCGAACTAGTAAATAACTTGGGCATTTTAAGAGCACGCCGTACGCTGAATTGCGAAAAGCGAAAGAGCTATCACTTTGAGATCGTGGCCATATATTGTGACGGAACGCCATCGAACACAGCGAATGTTCACATAACCGTCATTGATATCAATGAATATGCACCCACGTTCCTAGAACCATCGTACGTGACTGAAGTCGACGAGGGTCGTCTTTATAACGAGATTATACGTGTTGAAGCTTCGGACAAGGACTGTACCCCATTGTTTGGGGACGTCTGCAAATATGAGATACTCAACAATGATGAGCCCTTTGCCATTGACAACGAGGGGTCGATCAAGAACACCGAACCACTTTCGCACAAGGCATCCCATAATCACATTCTGTCGGTAGTGGCCTATGATTGTGCTATGAAAGAGTCGACACCCATTATGGTCAGCATCAAGGTGCGACGGGTGTGTGAGGCAAAGTTTTTGGGCATCCCTGAACGTATTGATTACACCGTAAGTGTTTGGCCAGTGTAGCCATATTGCATTTGACATCATTTGTAGCTTGTAATCACTGTCCACTCTTAAATATTATTAATTTGCTTTGCATGCAGTCCGGCAGCACCGACAGTCTACAGTTGTTCCCGAATGCTCGGCTGGATCTGTGCGATATCTCCTGTAGCAATGAAGAGCTGAACATACACGCTTCTATAGCTCTAAAGGTAAGAGGTTGATTGACCTGCCAATTGGCCACAATTTAAAAAATACGTCCCCACAGACCAAACATATCTCCTTCGGATGCGACCGCGACGTATCCAATTGCTCTGGAAGTTTGGCCATGAAAGATCTGTTGCCTCAGGGAGCAGAGTGGACCAAAGAGTTGAGTTTCGATGAAGGAGCTGAGCCGATATTCCACTTCGACGGATCGGCCGGTGTCGTTGTGCCAGATTCCTTTATTGGACATTATGATTTCTCTGTCCGGCCTTTTGGCATTATGACAATTTTCCGCCACAGCGGTCAAAGCTCCACCAACAAGCATGTGAAGGAGCATATCGTGTGCAGTGCCGATGACCACAAGATGAACCGCCACCACATGGCCCTGTTCGTGCGTAACTGCCGGTTAATCCTTTTGCTGCGCAAAAACTTTAACGAGGGGGATCTGAATATATTTAGTCCTGCTGAGTGGCGCTGGAAAATACCCCAAGTTTGCGACAACGAGTGGCATCACTATGTCCTTAACGTTGACCAATCGGCCAAGGTCGAGCTTTTTATTGACGGTGTGCGCTTTGAGAGTTCTGTTGAGGATCGCCACAGCAATCCAGAGGTGATTGATGATTGGCCCCTTCACGCTGCGCACGGCGTCAACACAACAATGGCTGTTGGTGCCTGTTATCAGAGCTCAGAAAATCGTTTAAAACATGGCTTCAATGGTGACATATCCGAGGTGAAGGTCTCTCTTAATGGTGTGCTTTCGTCTGAGGATATCAGATGTGGCACCAGTTGCGCTGAACACTTGCTGGAACCTAGTCAGAGCGAGCAATCCGATTCACCGGACACTCAAATCCAGGCAAATGCTCAAATGAACGAAATCTACATTGAGGCTCAGGGAAAGCACAAAATTGAACAGCTAATGCGCAAGGTTCAATACATCAATGTCAAACAAAGGCCAACCATTGGAAGACGCAATATTGAAGTTCGTACCACCATGTTATGCACCAATCAGAGCGCTATTCGCTTACCAACAATCGAGACTTACATTATGGTGAATGAGCCCATAGCACCCGTCAACATTGGGGCCGACTCGGCTGAGAAGGCTCTGGACACTTCTGCTATGTATAAGGTGGACAAGGTGGAATCGCACCAACAGCCAGATAGAGCTGATCAGGATCTTCAACCCGAGACTAACAAGATTACGATAACAGGTACGTGTTGGGGACATTTGAGTAATAAACCCTATTTCAAATAGTCGATAAGCCCTGCTCTCTATTATCATAAACTAAAGACAGCCTTATTTAGTAAATATTGTGATTGTTCAGAAGATTTAGAGAGAGACAGAGAAAAGCTTCTAAAGAATTACAAAAAGTGTTCTGAAATTATAAAATATGGCAAAACATTTTTCATGTGTACCTCTGTACACATCTCTGCTTGGACAAATTGGGTTTATATAGGGAAGAAAGGGGTAGAATTGTTTATTGATTTTTCAGATTTTTCCAGACTCAGTTGAGATAGGTGAACAATAATAAATTGATTTTATTTTTCCTATTCTACAAAAAGACTCCAGAAATTTAGTTAAAATTGTTCAAAATATGTTCACAGATAGTCCAGGGGATCGCCTAATTTATCGTTTATAATATGATATATATATGATATGATATAACTCAAATTTAAAGATTGAGTTTTCTTGTTGTGGCTAATAAACTCAGAACTTGGGGCATTCAGTTGATTTCGGGTCCTTCCGGGCTCTTTTCTATTATTAAACACTTAGAAATACTTTTGCAAATAATTTCCAGGAACATCAAATAAATTGGTCTCGTATCAAGAAATCAAGCTAGGTGTTCATATCTTGGACAAGGTCCACGTTGTAATGTCCACAAAAAACAATCAGAAAGTGGCTGCCAAGGAATATCTCGATTCGTGTAGCGTGGTTGTTTTCCCCTCGCTGAATCCGGATCATGAGGAAATTCAAATTGACGGAGATGAATCGCTGTCCTCTACAATGGACATAAAGACCAACATTAATAAGGATGGCGTCGAAATGATTGGCACGGATTCAATTCGTAACTATCTCAATGTGTTCCGTGCCCTGGTATACAGCAACAAGAAACCGGCCTATTACTTAAACCGCGTCTTCAAGCTATCTTGTGCCCAGCTCAGTTCCCAATTCAAGAGTGTGGAGTACACGCTAACGTTGACAGTTCTGCATCCAAAGCAAACCTTGCCCAATACAACTAATGCGCCAGCATCGTCATCCTCACTGTTGGGCAATGGAAACGACAATGTCCCAGGCCTCTACCACGGTCGCTCATCCGCCGATGGCGGCGAACAGGCTTCAGGTAAATACCTGTGCCCATTCTGGTAGAGATTAGGAAACAAAGGATTTGAGGGTTTTTTCTTTCAAATTTTCAATTGCAGACACTAAGGTTTTCTCCTACTCGTTATTACACACCAATGAAGTGCAGGAGCCAAAGTCGCATGTGCATTCCATTGTGCATAAAGGTTAGTCTAATTGCCCGAATGCAACTGAAAAATTACCGATTGGCTAATAACTGTGTGGCTCTTATCAATTTCAGCGGAGGCCGCACATCCCACAATGCTGATAATCCTTATTTGCGTTTTCTTGGTCGTTCTGCTTTGCGGTGTTTCGATTGCACGAATAAAAAATAACCAAAAGTACACGGATCGACATCAGCCGTGTCCCAAGGTACAAGCTCGGCTGATTCATTTTAGACACTTAGCTAATTCCACTTCTGTAGATTGCAGATGAAGGGTTGATATGGGATGATTCGGCATTAACAATCACCATAAATCCGATGCAGACGGACGCTGCCTCTGAAGATAGCTCCGACTCCGAGAATTCGGAATCGGAGGACGAGGAAGGTAAGACGATTTGGCGAAGAATTTACAGAATCTAATGAAAAGTATGAGTGAGAAATTCAATTCTGTTTATTTTCTTTCAATTGCAGTCATGAAGGATGGATTTGCCCACATCAACCAGCTCGAGTGGGACAACACCAACATGTTTTCAACGGTAAATTAAACGAGGGTGTGTTTTGAATTTATCTATCAAGTTGAAAAATTAAAGATATGTAAATGTGCTTTTAAAATATAAACTACAAGATCAACTACATACTTCGATAGTAACCCCCAAATAGCCAGCAGTTAATTCCGTGCAAACGTGCATCCATTTGGAATTGTCCATATACATATGTATATCTATATCTACAATTAATATGCGTGCAGTAGCATTTAATGGATGCACGCTAGTGACGAGAAGTACATATGTATGTACCATGTAATCTTATTGCAGACACAAATTTAAACTAAGGCATAGTACAATTACTTACACTTATGTATACACCACACCTAAATTACTCCCTATCTCCAACATTGGCAGAGCCAGTGTGAAGGCCATAGTCCTACGAGCATAGCACATAAGAACCAATGCTAAGTACACGCGTATAGCATTTCCTCCGTTTGTAGCGCATGAAAGAAGGTACCATATTCGATTCCTTTTCAAATCTTATAATTATATCTATTTATTGTCCATTTGTTAAGTTGAACATCCCTTCATTGATCGTTGAATTTTGCATTAGTTCCGGACACATTCCATCGGGTTTGATGCCCGAAATTAAAAATGTGAAAAGGATCTATTGAAAATGTTTTGAGTTCTATAATAAGAAACATACATAGTAGGCAACATCTGATCACCAGAATGGGTGAAAACAGCAGGTTTCCTTTCCTTCGACTCTCATTCGAACTGTTTTGGGCCCGAGTACCTAAGTAAGTGATAGCACATATCCTTTTTCAATGGTTAGACTAAACTAGCAGTAAACCTGTCACAAGATCAGTGCTATCCAACCACTGGCTATCCAACCCTGGTCGAAACGATAGTTCATGAGATTGTCCCCTCCCCCCAAATACCAGCAGTAACGAAAGCTATACTCCACCCCCGCCACTCTCCATATCAAGTAGATATCACTAATATATATACCGTCCGTCTTCATGCACTCTTCATTTACGTTTCGCATCTCGATAGGATTAAATACTTGTAGGATACCCTGTGCCACCGCAGCACTATGATGCGAATCTAAATCCGAATCCGAGAATTGTATTCCTCGCAATGAAAGAATCCTTGTCAAATCCTCGTGAATTGGAGCGCTTACATTTCGTCCATACACACACACACACACACACACACACAGAAAGATACATACTTACACCTACAATTAGCTATATTGTATTGTACCCCCAAAACCTGTATAGAGACAAACCCAAAAGTTATTGTTTTGTCTGACCCGGGCCGGGGCAAGTATTATTCTGAAAGTTACGAAATACGTATATACATATGTACCACACATATTCACATAAGACCGAGCATGCAATAAATGAAATCATGAAGAAATAAATGCTTCTATATATTGACAAAACGCGATTGTTATGTATAACCGATTGTTTTTCTAACCAAATTTGTTGAGGAGGAGTGGAGCTGTCAGATCGTAAGTCCATCCATTTAAAAGATTGGGGATTCCACGTTGAATTAATTACTTTTTATTTAAATATTTGATAAGCCTAGATTTAATTTATGTATTACTATATGTAATTTGGTTTGTGCTTTCTTATCCTAACGGGCGACATCCAGAGTTCATACTTAAATCTATTCAGTAACGAGTAGTGGGTTGTGGGAAAGGGAAGGGAAATGGTGAGGGAACGGGTACAAGAAAGAGTTTGAATTCGATGTACACCCGAGTATTTGATGCCAGAAGCGAATGGGGTTAATGCAAATCAAAAATAAATATTAATAAATAAGATCATCCTAAATCCATTAAGATTTCGTTCACTTAATAGTCATCCAGAATCCGGATGGAGACTGTCGGTTTGCCAAAGTCCCGGGCTGCCTCTGCCACTGTCTCTATCACAAATGACTTGAAGGGGAGGGATGGAGGGGGCATCAGCGCTCGGTAGTGCTTAATCCTAGGCATATGTACAAATTTTACACGAAGCAGACTCCTTAAATTTAATACATTATTTGAAAGTTTTCAAAAAACTTTTATGGTTTTTGGTTGAGTTTTCCCTTTACGGACATTTTGGTTTCTTGCGTTTAACAGTTTTCCATTTGTTCACTTAAAATAATACAAAGATTTGATATCAGAGCTCCCGATCACTTTGTCGTTTCGTTTGTTGAGCGGCCCGGGACCTCTTGGGAGTGATAACGAATCGAATTGTGTAATAAATGCAAAGTAAGCTATATTCATGTAAATGTATGAGAATTGGTCTCGTTGAGTTCGGGAGTTCCCGGGTTCAGTTCCGTTTGCGACCGATATCTGGGGCAGAAACTGAGCGAGCGTTCCATGGTAATCTAAATTCATAGCCTGCGCTGCTCATCGATGGTGAGAGGCCTTTGGTTTAGCTGCTAGACGAGAAATATATCCGATGTCTCGGATTTTGTGCACGCACTGCCAGTTGGCGAGGCCGCCGATGCTAATGAGTTGGCCCTTGTCGCAGCTAGTGGAGATCGTAAGTCCTGGTTGAGCGACGACTGATTCTGTCCACCTTCATAGTAGTAGGACGAATCTAAAAACAAGAAAACCCACAAAACTCTCGGTTAAATACAGCAAAGCGACTCCACACAGCGTGGATACTCACTTATTAGACTTCCGCTAGTCCCATAGCCATAGGATCCGTATGCGCCGCCATATTGTGTGTAGGCCGGATTGTACGCGTAGTCCGTACTGGGCACAACGGAACTGCAGGCTGTAAGTAAGTAAGTAAGAACGTTTACAATCACAAATTCAGAGATGCGAGATTAAAGGCTGCAAATTGCAACGGAAATTAAAAAACTAAAAGTAATTGGTGCAAGTAACAGAAAAAGTGAATCGAAACGAGAAATACAAAAATTAAATAGATACATTTTGGGCAACAAGGATCAACTACAAAGAGATAAGGAAATAAACCTTCAATATATACAAAAATCACGACATTTTATGAATTTCTTTCCGATCCTAGTACGCAATGAAAGAGAAGAATAAGTTGGATCCCAAAACCAGATTTTTACTTTTGCCATCACCGGTTTAGGTGCAATCAAAGGTGAATGTGCTATGTGACTACAACTGCGGTCTGCCCATCGCCATCGCGGAGGTGGAGCGGGAGTGCGCAAGATTTGATGAGTTTCTGTGTGCAACTTGCCTGCGGAATAATGACTAAAACTGGGCAGCATGGTGGGTGCAGCATAAATCGTTGACCCCGCTCCGGGGTCGACGCTGGTCCCAGAATTGGCATCGATGTCGGAGCGCTCGGCAGCAGAGCTGGAGCCACTGACTCCGCCGCCGCCACCGCTTGACTGCAAGAGTATTAGGGATGAGGATGAGGTATTCGTGTTCTGCTGCTGGTGGTCCGCTGTTAAATGATGGATGTGTGCCATTGGTAATTGATCCAATTCTCCGCTTCCATGTGGTTTACCAGCCTCAATGCGGACAGTCTTACGATTGGCGTTCTCATCTCTTCCCGATTCTCCGCCAACCGAATCCTTCAGATGCAGATTACCTTCCGAATGAATTGGGTCACCATTTCTCAATATCCGCACGCCCCCGGGCGGTTCCGATCTGCTTGTTCCCGCAATCGCAATTACTGATTGTTCTGCTGCCGAGGAGCCATTGGAGGCGTTTCCAGTTCCCGTGCCAGAGCCTGTGCCACTGTCCAGGCTGGTTATTGTTGGATATCCGCCATTTTCAAAGGCGATTGCTGTGTGATTTTGGTAATGTCGTTTGATATTTAATGATGATGGCTTTGATATGCATCCGAATTTGCATTGACCCCTCTTATATGAAGACATCCCACCCCCCAGAACAGCAGTGCTACAACTAAAACCGAATGCGATTCCCCTCTGATGTCAAGGATTTCTTACCTGTATAGAAAGGGGCGATGCTCTGCTCCTGTGCAGCCGCAGAGAACTTCATGTCTTGCATGCTTATGGGTACTAAAGGAGTCAGGGAACTGCTACCTATTGGTTCAGCGAACAATCGGTACAAAGTGTGCAGAACAATGCAAATGCAAAAGTAAAAACACAAACGAAAAACCAAAAAACAAACAAATTAGAAAATATAAAATCAAGGAATTAAGAAAATCAAGAAAACTAGCTGGCCTTTCACTCACCAATGGAAGGCCCGATGGTCGGCGTGTAAAGCGAACCTTGGCCCTGGGAAATGGTGGCTATACTGTCGTACAGCATGGACGAGTCATTGCCAGTAGGGGGACCGCCGCTTCCTGAAATCGTGCTGGTTGGGAATCCATTGGACGCCTCATAGTAGGCCTGTGCACTGTTGCCATTTGTGGTTGTCAAGCTGCCCAGTTCGGAGAGAAGTTTATGCTCTTCCTTGATGCACCATTTGCCCGACCAAATCTGAAATGGGCGAACCGAAAGGGGGTGTGGAATATTTTCCCACAAAGGTCTACAAATTTGAAATGGACTTACATTTGGATAAATTTGGTCTCCGCTATAGCCCAGTCGCTGTCGTTTGCCATCGTCCTCGGAATGTATATTGGTGTCCCGGTTTTCATCTGAAATATTGAGTGGACATGGAATTTCTTGTAAATAATATTTATTTTCAGCTGTTAATGTCATAATATGTTAATACATTTTGCTTCCTTGGCTTTTCTTGTTTCGAAAAGCGCCACGTGCCGTTTAAGTGCATTTTTGAGTATGAGTCTTGAGCCAAGAGTGAGTGTAATATGTTCATTTTGTTACCAAATGTAAATATATACATATGTCGCCACTCCCCCATCCCAAGTCGTGGAATAATAATTCTGATTATTATAATGGAATTAACTTTCTGTGTGCGTCCGCTAAAAACACGTGTGGCATCTGTCAAATGATGGTCAGAACCCTTTTCGCGGGCAAACAAACAATTTGACCGTATGTATGTGCCCATTGGAATGTAATGAAAGTAATATTTCAGGCACACACATTTGTATGCCAACTATTAACTACTTACACCCTGAGACTAATGCTGATTGGGGCTGAAATCTCATCATCATCATCCACCGTCCATCTTAACCCACCCGTCGGCAGATATTGTCAGCGACAACAATTGTAGTTGGGTTTTCTTAGGGGTGGAGCCCAGTTCGCAGTGGTTCACGCCCACTTTCCATCCACCGACGCAACGATAACGTCACTTCGGGTGCCCGACCCAACCAGAACCGAACCGATGCGACCGTCAATCGGCCTGATTTGTACAAATTTGCCACAAATGCAAGCCTAACTGCTACATCAACATTCACTTTGGAACGGCAGCAGTCCCAAAGGGATTCGACAAGCAATCTTGAGAATATGTTGTAATGCTATGAGTTAACAAAGAAGGGGTAAGGGTGGGTGGGGAGTGGGATGATTTCGTATCGGGTTTATTGCTTTTTTATTACCGCTCTGGTGACAAAAAGCACTGCAGAGATAATGAGAGAGAGAGAGAGACCTCGGAACTCCATCTGTGCCATCTGTGGGATTACCCGGGCCAAGACAAGGCGGTCCATTGTCATCGAAACATGATTGTTATCTGATGAATTACCATTAAGCACTTGCTGGCATCCCTTCCCTGGCTGCTATTGCCATTAGCGGTCGATTATTGAAAAGAACAAGTGCTTATTCGAAGAGCGTACCAGCTCGTCATCAACATTACTACTGAGCATTACCACCGAGCCACCACCGTCGTACGTGAAATATGGTACGCCCGTATGGGCGAATGCGAAAATGGGCAAATGGGCGTATGCTCTGCAGATCCGATTCCAAATCCACAACCTGTCGCTGCTAATTAAGATGTTATCTCCTTGCACCAGCTTCTGAGCTCGATTTGCGCGGAGGAAGCACATGCGACACTTTGCGATGACTGCGGTCTGATGGAGACCATAATATGGTCACAGAGTGTTGCCTTTTGCCTTGACAAATCCCGCGATATGCGATATGCAAATCGTGGCTTTTCCAGATTCGTTGCGGGGATAACTCTCTGAGAGATTGTCAATTAACCCACATACATAAAACAGTGATGAAAGCAAGAGTGGCCACAAGTAAATGAAATGACAGAACTGGGTTTAATACTCACCATGGGCTTCCAATCGTTTGCGCTTGCAATTTGGATCACTTGCGTTGTTGTTGTTGGCGTTACTGTTGTTGTTATTATTATTGTTGCTGTTGTTGTTGTTGTTATTGTTGTGGGAATGATGAGGATGCTGAATGCCCAAAATACCATTTATACTATAACCAGCCGTTCGCTGTTCCACACCTGCTCCTCCAGGCCCAACACCATTACTACCATTATTGTTGTGATGGCCAATAGAATCCTGGCCCGGCTCGGAGGTGCTCCCTGTCAACGGTACGTGGGTGATAACTGAGTTGGCTCCCGATCCGGGACCAGCGCTTGTGACAGCGACTGTGGTGTTAGCTGAGTTTGTGCTGTTATTGCCTCCACTTGGAGCTTGTGGATCGCTGCCCGCTCCTGTACTACTATCCAGGCTCTCCGTTGTGTTATTTCCTACACTTAGATTCTGTTGCATATGATTGTGTTGATGATGGTGCACGTGCTTTGCCTTCTCGGCCGCCTTGTTCCGCACGATTCTGAAAAGATATGAAATGATTTGAATTCGTTAGAAAAAAAATTGCAATTGGAGGCCATCGGGTTCGAAAAAGCTTCCTTAGCTAGCTATGTAGCATCATTTTGGTGACTTTTATATACCATTTTACCCTATGGTTGCATGGTATGAAAACAAATTAATGTCTCAATTCAGAATTAATAACACTGTGATAGTCGAAAAAAAAGACATGGCGAAATTCAATGGTTACACCCTATTTCGGGTCCTGCGAATCAAACTGCATGATTAGTTTTTTAAGTTATCACAATGGTTTCATACAAAATTTTTTGCGTAAGTTTTTCATCAAAGTTGCCATTTTTTCGAAAAGGGTCTTTTTTTCATTTCCTTCTAACTTCTAAAATATTCATTTTTTTTTAAAACTTTCTTTACCAAATGTATACAAAATCCATTTTACATGTTTCATAGCAAGCATATAACATCTCGCACAGTGTTACAAGCGCAGATAGCGAAAAACGTGCGTGGACGGAAGAGGATTAAACTTGATCATGGTACATCATGGTACATCCTATTTGGGTCTATAAACCAAATTTGGTGGCTCTAGCTTGTATACTCTCTTTACAGTAGGGTTTCATACGGACGGACATGGCTAAGTCGACTCTGTTGAAGCTGATAAAAAATGTTTATTCTTTATGGGAACGGATAAGCTCCCTGTTTTAGATAAAACTTTATTGACTTTCATAAAACCGCTAAAAACTTTAGGAATATAAAATATTCAGTCTGAAATCTACCAACTCATCAGGAAATCCTTAGTAGTCTTGGTAAATTGCAGGAAACATCTAATGTGAAAAGAGAATAGATTCTGCATAGAAATCATATCGTAATCCTGGAAATATTCAAAAGATGATCCAATATATAAACGGACTTTCAACCCTAAGACTATTAACAATCCAATAAACTCAAAACGTACCAACAATCCTAAAACAGGTTAAATCACATCGAGTTTTAACCCGTTTATTTTGTCATACCGTTTAACTTTTACCAATTTTCAACATCCTACTATTACACTATTTCAAAATTTTTCACTGATATGAAAAATACAACTGCTGATTTTGTGTTTTTGCCAATCGGCATTTGCTTATAGTTTTGGTAGTCGAATGGACTTTGCGACGGCCTACTAAATTAACCAGCAGCTCCGGTCCCAGGGCCAATGGAGTTTGCGATTGTCAAATCGAATTTCGATTAAAAAGCCTCTGTCTATCTACATCAGTCTATGTAATAGAACCAGTTGACCAGAACGTAAATCAAAGTCGACCAGAGGTCGAGGCCTATAAATCATTCGTCCAAGTCCTTGTGCCCAATCTCCATCCCGACTCCCCTACCCACATGCATCATCATTTTTTCCTTTGTTAAAAGAGACTCGATGTCTCGATGGCAGAGAGTGGAGCACATATCAAGTTAACGACTTGGTGCCTATTGGGGCTCGTTGATTCAACTTGTATTAGTTGTTACAACCTGTCACGGATCTGGAAATCTCGCATTTCATTCCAAATTGTCCAATTGTGTGGTGTCCTTGGCCTTAACAGCTAATTTGCATTTTGACTGTCCCTTTATCTCATCTCGAGTCTCGAGTCTGCGACACCGAAAACAGCACGCAAATAAGACCGCAACTACCAAACGGCCATGGAATCATGGCATGGCAAATGGAGTCGTCCAATTAAGTTTTATTGATGTCCCCCCGTAATCGCATTAGGTGAGAAAATCTCAATCCAGCTTTCTTGCGGCACCTTAATGCTCTCTGTTTGATGGTGGATTAGCGGGTCCCCTGTGATACCTGTTACCCGTCTCCCAAAATCAACCCCTACATGATGGTGGCATGTACACACATACGTATACATACATACGTAGATGACAGGTTGCTGCCGCTTGAGGGTTGCATTGGCGTCGGCCAATTCAGCCGGAATTGAATCAAATTATGGAAAAAGAACACTCTCAACGGATTGGGACTTTCAATTCGGTTGGACTGCTGCTGGACTGGACTTTCAGCCTGGGGGTTGGAATCTCGGATAGTTTGTGTTGGATGAGTAGTGAACACAATTGAAACATATGTTTGGGATGCGAGCAACGTACAACTCGTTGCTTTTACTTGTATACCGTGTCCACGGCAGGGAGTCTACGACATTAACTTAGCAGAGTAAAAGTCCAATCAACAGCCCATCTGGAATATTCAAACCATCGTACTCACATTTGGTGCGGGGTATCTGCCAGTCGACCACCTGACTGACTGACTACAAAAGTATTCTTTGATTTGTTTATGTATTTTGCTTGACTCGACCATAAGCACTGAATCCTAAGCACTGAGCACTGGATTTGGGGTTGGAGGAGATTAAGTGCAATGAAAGTCACTTTATTAAGTGTGTGTCTCGTGGGACTGAAACTGGGTCTGGATGGACACGGGTACAATTCACTTCGATTAAATCAGCACCACCCTAATCATCGCTCAAGTGCCATCGCATCACACATTGTCGCATTATGAAAAGTTCCTGATGATTACCCACCCCAGAGTCAAGGCAATATCATCGGTCAGGTCACATGTCAGACTTTCTATAAGAGCGGGAGCTTTACATATTCGCGCGGAGCGGTGCGTTGCGTCGCGTCGCGAATTGATTCTGAATGGGAGCACGTGTCGCGTGCGGTTGCGGATTCCAATTTCAAATTCTCGACTTTTCTATTGGGCCAGTTTTTATTTTTGATGGTGGGTTGTGGGTGGCATGCGACAAGTGCGGCAAGTTGGGGGGATTGACTTTGCTCACCTCTCCTTCTTGGCAAAATTCCCTTTTAAAACTCTCCCAAAACTAAGGGGATCTCAATTATTGCAGTTGTGCAGAGCTAATTTATGGCGTCAGCTTTCCCGAGCTACAGGACGCGCTGGCAAGCAGCTGCCTGTTGGCGGCATCCTTGGGCACCGCTAAAATGAATTATGGTCAGAAAGGAAGTGCGTACATAAAACAGCTCTGTAGGAAAGCGACGGCCGCGTGGCCGTGGCTAGACTGGAGTATACGGATGATGATGATGATGATGATGCGGATGGCGGCAATGAAGCCGCACCGGATGCTGCAGAGGAAACTGCCTTTTGTGGTGGTCGTGTGTCAAGCATTGTGCCGCAATTATGAACGCTAAAAACTACTTAGATATTTTTATTAGCCCAGTGCCTGGAAGGAGCATGGGATGAGATGGAACTGTCCAGCACAAGCCGCGCCCAAGGTCTTGAGGAAACGGATGCGGAAGCCAACTGCATGACAGCAAACAAACATGGCAACACTAACGTATTGCGGACGTGCGCATGTCCGTGTATCCTTGGATCCCTTACTCCCCTGACTCAGCAGCATTCCCATTTGGTGTAACTTTTACTTACCGGTTTATTGATGACACGCTGGGTACATTATCCTGGGAGCATATACCCTCTGCTAGCAACCGATCACGGATTTCCCACGCAAACATTGTTGGGTTCTCTCGTTTGTAATTGGCGATCGCATCCACCACTGGCGGAGTTGCCACCTTGGGCTTGGAGCCGCCGATAACACCGGCCTTAAAGCTACCAGTCTCGTAATATCTGAAAACATAAAAGAACGTTCGTAATTAGTATCGAATCAATAGTTGTCAAAACAGCTAAAGTAAGTAAATAGTTGTCTCTATTTTTAAGTTGAATAGATCAAAATTTAAAGTTCTCGTCAACTCCTTATTTCTTAAACCACTTTCACATTTGATCCATGGCAAATTTTTGCCGGAAATACATTTTTATTTCATTTAAATGAGCAAAAACGATTCTAGGTGATTGACGGACGACGGGAATGACTTGGTGGTCATTCGGCCCATTATCTGATGCGTTTGCCCTGGCCTGGACCACCTTGATTAATGCATACATTTTGCAAACGGAACCAGCAATTTTACCATTTTCAATTAAAAACAATTTAAATGTCAACCATCGTTTAGGTCGAACACAATGTGGCCCATTACGAGCTTCGGCTGCAGGCAACAGCACCCAAGTTTGTTCCTTGCTCCTGCGACCGCAAAGATTTATTGTCCTATTTGCACTGCCGAGACCAGGACTCCATTTCCCCGCCGCTGCCATGCGCCCATGTGTGATATGTCATTGAGATATATTTGCACACATATATTGAACATATACACAAATATACATATGCATATATACATTCATATGTATGCATTTATGTATGTATCCTGTATACTTTAGTTGTGTCTAGTTTGTATCTCGCAGTTCACGATATTAACATTGACCCAACAGGAACAACGCAAACTTGTAGACTTTTGTCGTCAAGGTATTCAAAAATATTTTAAACTTTTTCAAATTTCGGATTTACCTATAAACCTATAATGTATATACCTATATTTTCAAACTATTATTGGATTAGCAAAGAAAACTAAACGAAAGAAGGACATGACTATTAAAGACCCCAAAACAAAAAATGTTTAACAACAATTTTCCACAATTTTGCAGTTTTTATCGATATTTGAAGAACCGATAAGTGTCTCTGATTTAACTCTAAAACTAGATGAAAATCATAGCTCAATTTTTGTTTGTTGAAAAAGTGTATTTAAAATCTTACCATAGCTGGATAATAATTAAACCTTGTGATCCATAATCATATGATGCGGATTACTAAAACTTAAAAAGAATACTATAACAAGGCTGATTAGCTAATTGTGGGGAATCCATTTAAAAAAATATTGTTCTAAGAATGATGTTGTTCGTGCGGATACTATTCCGAAACGGGTTGATATTTCTTGACTTTTTTAGTCAACTTGCTTACCTACACTTTTCCTCAAATTACCAACACAATAAAAAAACTTGGATTGGAAAAGTTAAAAACATTTTAAGCTCCGATTTTGTCAACTTTCATAATTTTCGTAAAAATATGCACACACATTCACCAGAATGAAATGGAATATTAAAGTTTCTAAATCTTCCTTAGTCTGCATACACAGATATCTCGAAGATACACATTTGGCATTTTAAGAAGTCATAACCAAATTTAACGTACTAGTACATGTAATGAATATGAAAAAGGTATAATAAAGACGCGGGTATAATAAGACCCTCGAGATGGACAATAAATATTGCAATGCATACAATTTGGCTATAAGTCATCCTTGCGGTGAATCGTGTTGGAATACTTTCCTATTCTACCGCAAACCAAAACTTTTTAACTGGCTTTTCCGCGGTCATTGACACGATTTTCGAAAGCAAAATAACTTTTAAAATGATTAATCAATCAATTGAAATTTTGTTTGATTGACCACTAATAATTTGTTGTATTTTGTATTTAGAAATTACTATCAATGGTAAAATCATATCAATCCATCGATTTCAAAACACAATCGGCAAACTTTGCCAATTGTGTGATAATTTGAACTTTAAATATTTTTTACATATGTATTGTATATGTAATATTAATTGTCAATCTTTAAAATTTTTTTTTTGTAAAGGATTCTTCTAGATCACCCGAGCGACGTCACTCACGCGTTCCACTGTAGTTTGGTGTTATATACACAATTTTAGTAACATTAGTATTTAAGCCAACAATAAGACTAAAGCCAAAATAATAAAGAGAATTCTATGAGATGCAACTAATTTAGTAATTTACTCTTCTGTAAGAAATCTCTATTGGTGGTAAATATTTTAACGAAATAGGCAAAGTTCATGATACATTCAAACTCAAATTCACTCTACTTCTACCTAAATATATCAGATTTATACACTTTTAGTCAATATATAAATAAATTCAGCAAGATTTTAATTTTTTTGTTGGATCCCGCGGTTGAGCTTTTCGAGGAAATGCCCATGTACATATCTATATATTTATTGCATATATATTTCATAATTACCTTGATAGAATCTTGGACACACAGCCATGGCTTACGCGCAATTGTCGTGATATGTCACATGGACGGACTCCATTATGAGCCAACTCCACAATGCGCTGGCGAACCACGTCGGGAAGTGGACGCCCGTTGACAAAAACGCCTCCAAGTTGATTGACGCCGCCGTGACCTGAATTAAAAGCAAAATGGACGTATTAAATTTAGCTATGTTTGAAACGCGCATATTCAAAAGATCTTTTAATCCACTGTTGACCCACCATCTATCAAAAAGGATGGGGAAATTTACACCACTTGACAGGTAAATTTTAATTGCCTCTTTGCCATCGGTAGTAGTTGAAAACTCAAAAATCTTGGTAAACACCTTTGGCAACCTTTAGTCTATATTTCTTCAACTTGCATGCCCATGCAGACACAAGCAGGCATACCCATGGACCGATCCCCCCATGGCGTGGCAAAAAGAGACCGCACTGGGTCTGCGGCATCTTCTCGTTCTCGTCTTCCTAATGACAAACATGCCGCCGAAACACTTGTTTCCACGCCATTAACACTCACAATTTGGCACTTGTGTTGCCTTTTTGCGGCATTCGAGATAAATTCACTAATTGCCTTGGGCCAATGGGTGTCGGCGACGAACCGCACGATGCTTTAATACCTCCTGCAATTGTCGTTGATCGCACAAGATTGCAAAAGCAATGTTTATATTTCTTTAAATACATTTACTTAAAGAGACAAGTTCGTCTGGCTTAGAGTTATCCCGACTAAGTCACTCGAAGAAGAGTTCTCAGTTCTAGAGATGTGAAATTGATCTAAAGCAATAGACAAATACAACTGCGCATTCAAAGGAATTGATATGCTCCAGTGATTACAAAGAATGTTCAAACTGTATTAGTTTGAAAATTATAGATCCAAGGCCAAATATTAATAGAGAAATGATAGGGAACGACTACTCGTTTATGGGTGTTCTAAATTTTTCATTATGATTAAAGGCGATATCTTCTTGGTTGACGGGAGAAACGGAACATCCGACATTAAGTTGTTTTGCAGGGACAGCAAACATTAAAGTCGATAAGTCAGATGCTCATCCAATCTGCAGTTGTGACAGACTGCGAGGACACAGCAGGATACCGATACCGGTTGAAGTGATAGTTGGAACAATGGGCTATTGTGTGGATGGCAGAATGCCAAATGGCGAATGCAATTGTCATTTAATGAAGTATGTATTGACTTTCAATAGATGTTCGCGGAGAATACAAAACATAGCATGGGCTCATTTTTGTCGCACTTCACTGCTGGTCCCAGCCATCGGTAGGAATAGGGACCAGGCCACATCCTTGGGTGACCACGTGTGTGTGTGTGAGTGAGCATATGATCGCTCAGCTAACCCAAAGCAAGGTCCAACCCTCGTTGCGACATTCCATTCTTATTGCTTTTGTTTGTTTTCTCTTATTCTTTTGCCATTGTGTGATCCTGAGTGCTGCAATGTATTCGAGTCCTGTAACACCTTTTCATGTGACTGATCACAGATTTCGAGTAGGTAATTATGGGAAATAGTATCGGAACTTTGCCAAAAATATATGTACATATGTTGGCGAAAAAAACGCGGAAGGGAAAAGCCCTCACTCTTTGTTGTCCTACTTTCTCATTGTACCAAAAACCGCATCTTATCACTACGTAAACTTTACACGGGTTGCAAAAAAAATTGCAATTTTACTATTTTGGGACCATTACATGTATAGTATTCCATCATGTTTTGATTGTAGCGATATGCCGTCGAGAGATCCATGCTGATTAGAAACTTGGGTTTTGGGGCGTCGGCTCGGCCGTGGACGTGGACGTGGGCGTGGGTGTCGCCGTTGGCTATTTCACGGTGCTGATACTGGAGAGGACACTCAGATTTTAGTCGAGACTAGCATTTCAGTATCAGATTTAGATTCGGAATCGCACTGAGAGCACACTGGACACAAATATAGTTTGCACTTCACACACAATTCCATTTGTATTAGGGCCGCGACGGATCTGTGTTATCATTATTTGCGATGACCGAATTTGGATTCAAAGCACCGTAACCGTATTACTCAGATTCAGCTATAGACAGATTCACATTTGCGTTCCGTGGCACCGTGGTACACTGGCTGGTGAAGCGTTTGATTTTGGTTTGTCTACTTCTAGTACTGTGCTCGCGAATACGACCAGGAGCAATTGTGCTCCTTTTCCTCCTGTGCCGTTTCGGTCTCGGTTTCGGTCTCTGCTCCTTCTCCTGCGTCTTTACCGTTGTTGCCGCTGTTTTACTTATTAAAAAATTTGTTTTCTGTTTCGTTTTCTGTGCCGTAAAATATTGCTACCCATTTTTTCCGGACTGTTTGCTAGCAGCCGCAGAGATCCTGCGCACGGCTTGTTTCTTATCTAGCTCGACGACGCATTTTTGCTTATCTCCATCTCCATTTACGTATGGGTTGATATCAGTTTGTGTATGTGTGTGTGTGTGCCTGCTGCGGTTCGTTTTGTGCTGTGCTGCGCGGTCCTTGGTCCTTGTTACGCCACCGCACCGCCCAACCACATCGGCTTGCGCGTACTTCTCGACTGCCGACCCACAGAACCGAGCCAATGAAGACGAACCAAAAACCGAGAGACACCAGACCATCAACACAAACCACTACTGACTGCCGATTCTGGGCGCTGCCCGCTGTCCTCCGCTCTCCGCTCACCGTCTCCTGCTCGGCAGCTGATGATGGTGATGGTGGTGAAGGTGTTGCTATTGCAATAATGTGGATAGTCACAGTTGGCCTTGCCTTCCTTCTTCGCAGTCTCCCGTTCCCGCATCGCATAGCAATGTGACGGAGCTGGGCAGAGATACTCATACACACACACTGACACGGGCAGAAGATACATACATAGGTAGATAAATGTGCGCGTGTGTGTGGACATCTTCATTTGATCTTTGAATTCGTCCTCCGCTTCGCACCCAGTACAAGATGCAAAAGTATCTTTAAAGCCACCGTCAAATTTTTGGTCAATTCCCCTTCATGATGCGTATAGGTACGACGCTTCGTCATCGTTTATAAAATCTTGGCGCAGGGACACGCCCCGACTTTGACTTGGAAAACTTGAACTGACGTGCCCAGGCATGTGGCAAGGGGAATGAGGTATGCTTCCAACTTCCGCCAATCCGCGCCAAGATGGCCTGGCATCGTTGTGTCTCTGCACCAATCACAGCGAACCGTTATGCCTACCACTTGAGAGCATTGCCTCGCCTTGTGCCATCTCGCTCACACTCGCGCGTTTGTTCCGGGCGTTGGCGTTTGCTTGTGTATGTGCGTGCGTATGTGCCAACATGTATGTATGTGTGGCTCTGTGTGTTCGTTTGTATGTGTGGGTGCGATTCGTACTTTCGTATTTTATGATATGACTATGAAAATCATCAACAACAACAACGAGAAACCAAAAGCAACGCAATGGGATGAATGTTTAAAGACAAAGTAATTATGTTAGCGACAAAAATATTAACAAGCGTTTTTTTTTGTTTTTGTTTTTGGTGCACATTTGCCCGTCGACTTTGACTTTGATGTGGAGACAGCAGACAGAGGAGGACAGGAGAGGAGCCCATTCCTTGAGAGACCCTGCCAACCGCAACCCCAAACCCCAACCGCAACCCACCCCCATCAAGCCAACTAAAAATCCAGTACTCTCTCATATAAAAATATGGCATACATAATTCGATTATGATTAACTTGTGGTCCTTGTTGCCAGGCTTCGCCATATGGGCTGTGTATTCTTTAGAACCAAAAGTGAACTTTAAGGCCACGGGTAAAAAAACTAAATAATGCCAAAGAGTAAAAGTTTCCAACGCTAAAACCTGGGCAGATGTCATAACGTTTCATTCTTTGTTTTAAGGATTAACAACACTCCCTAAACTGGTAAGAAAATAAATCTAGACTTAAAATCTGCTGATTTTTAAATATGAAGAGAGATCCATCAATTTTATTAACCAAAACAATTTGAGTAGTGAAAAAGTAAAAGAATCCGGTAGAGTATTGTGTATTTCAATCCGATGTGAAGCAGATAAAATCGACAACTTGCTGCAGGGTATACAGAATTCGGCTATTACTCTTGGCTAATGTGGGAAAAGCGTGCGTTTGGTTTTTGTTGTTTCTATAAATCGGTAAGCGAAATTACTTGATTGAAGTGGCAAGTGTAGAAGTTGGTTTATTCCCAGGGCACATATGATGTTCATTGTATTTGTGTGTGTGTGTGTGTATTTATGTATCCACCCGTATACAAATCCTGAGCATAATAAGAGTATACTTTCTAGAGTGTATTACGGGCAAGCTTATCCCGAGCGTGGCTGACTACGAATTATGCAAATTATGCTTGCGATTTAAATGCCACATCTCAGAGCCAAATAAAATAATGGCTTTTATTACAACTCCGACTCCTACACCCGCCAGAGCCACCGTAATCGCAATTGTGATGGAGAGAGCCAGAGTAACACAATGATAATTAAAAGAATCCCCAATGGATGTTGCTCGAAAAGTCAAAGCATAAGTTAAAAGCGATTTGTCAAATTAAAATTAACGCAAGAGTGCTCTGTGGTAGAAAGAGACAGTTAAATAGAGATGGAGACAGAGGGGTCTGTCGTGTCCTTGTAATGACAGTTGAACACACAACTGGGAATTGATGGGCGAACAGGATCTGATCCCTTGCACTTTTCACAACTGTTCTCATCAAGGAATCCAATCCAAAACACAGATGTTACCTCACCAGTCACAAGTGTGGGTATTCACTATCAATTATATGCAGGAATATGACATTTGAACAAGAAACGTAGTTCTCACATTTCCGGCCGTGTAGATAGGCAGGAAGCCGGGAAACCGTTTCAAATCTGCGGCTTTTGCACATAATCTGATTTGGATTGTAATAACAAAGTGTTTTGTTTTCGTGTGGTTATTGGGCCTGGCATTGGCCAGGCCAATGTAAATGTGAATGTGAATGTGAATGAGAACGAGAATGCGACAAGAAATTGTAATGCACACCGTGGTCCGATTGTGACTCCGACTCTGAATCGAAATCCAAGGCATTGAGATTGCTATGAGAAGACAACTAGCGGATACTTTCAGTGACCACCTTATTCGCATCAAGCAACAATAAAGAAGTAAATGAAAGAAGGAAAAACGCAAACAAAAAAAAAGTAAAACGCCTGGGCCTGACCAGCAGATGAATGAATGAATGAATGGAAAGAAGGCTAAACCAGAGCAAGAGAAACTAAAAACACCTTTGCGGTTGGATTGCATTTTTTTTTTCAATTAAGCACGTAGTTATTCGAGACACTTCTCGCAAAGCCACAGAAAGCTGATCGGATGGTGTTTGGATTGGGGCTGGGAGCTTCTGGCTGGTGGCTAGTGGCTGGGGGACTGTGACATCACGTGGGAGCCAGAGTCATGTGGACAGGTGCGATTTATTGGCAGGGATATCCGATTGGAATTCGTTCAATGAGATCAAGAGGCTACTACTAATGTGTGTGGGAAATAATTACTTACCATCGCCAGATATACTGCCCTGGGAACTATGCGAATCCTCTGAAACGAAGACAATAAAAAAGACAAGTTGAGACATATCTGTAGACATTGGAAATGGGATTTTCGATACATACCAGCGCCGTTTTGGACATCGTTCATTGCCGACATCCATTCCACAGTTCCCTGATTCTGGGACATGAAGCTATTGCTAGTCGGTGGAGTAGATGGATCTTGAATGGCAACGGGTGTTGATATGCTGCCCATAATCCTTTGTGAGTAATCATCGAATTTATGCACTAAAATCAAAATGAATAGAAATATGAATAAAGTCTGTCTTATCTATGACGATTATCTTGATTCGTAAACTGGTGTCTGATCATTTTTAAAACCATTCAATTGTAATCAGAATCAAAGCAGGGGATTCTCTTTCCTAGTTGCATTTAGATTCACAATGCTGGCGGCACGTGCAGATGAGGTAGGGAAGGGAATGGCTAGAAGTTTGTCCCGGAACCAAATCTATTTAGGCCCTTTTGTTACATTTGAATGAGGATGAGGATATTCAGCGAAATCCGTGACTGAAGCGAGCAAATTCCTTTGCCTAATTCCACTGGGCTGTTGCGCATTGAAAACAAAACGACATGTTCAAACGACGCTGCGGCGTCTAGAGTCGAAGTCGATGTCGGCAGCTTGCGGCAGAACAGCAACAAGTTACGTTACGATGAGGAAGTGAATTTTGCAATCCCAATCCCCATCCAAATGTAATATTCGATGCACTTGTCTTTAGACCAACATATGCAATACTATTGTTCTTTAGCTACACGCCAACAATTCCATCGTTTCCATGGGCGTAGTTGGACCTTGATTCCAGTTGGATGCGTCTGGATTATATATCTAAATTTGACTCGAACCCTTTTGTTACCCCTTTTCTACGCCCGACAGTTACGACCCTCCGGCTATGCTAACTAGCAAACCAAATGCAAATATAATGAAAATTAAATCTTTTGTTCAAGTCTGTCTCTGTCTGTTGCTGGACCCTATGCATAGATCTGGTCTGAAATTGTTATACTGGTTGTCCCTCAATCTTATATTCTTATATCATCTTTAGGTACAAACACGTGAGCGGGGGAGCTGATTCTGACTTTAACTTACCTTTCGATTTGTCATCCAGTTGCGTTGAGGTATAGATTAGGCCGCTTGCGTGATGGAGTTCATGATGATGATGCTGATGTTGATGCATGCTGTTATTGAGATTCTCACCTGGCGGTGCGCCGCCCTGCAAGGAGTGCAGCGTGGGCGACACGGCCACCGCCATGGTCATTTGCTGATGTTGATGTGAGAGATGTTGGTGTTGGTGCTGCTGCTGGCTCTCGTCCTGTGGCATGGGCAAGGGCAAAGGCAGGGCTTGGGGTGGAATTTGATGGATAATGTGGTGCTGGTGCTGCGAAAGCGTCGCAAGCCCATGGGTTAGATGTGACGTCGTCTGCATTTCCATTGTGAGCATAGCAGTACCTGCAAAGTATTGCAATGTAATGTGCAAGTTAGTCAGTTGGAGTTTGAAGGAGGAGATTCGATAACAGAAACTGTCAGCCTTGCAGCTACTCGAATCCAGTAGGAGCAACTAAAATTCGGCTACGGTACCGGCACTGGCAACGGTATCAATACCGGTGAGCCTCAATTGCGGCATTCGATGTACCTACCTACTTGTAATCTGGATGGACTGTGCAACTACATTTTCATAATTATAGATAACGAGCACTCGCAGGGTCCTAACCGATGCCGTCTTGAACTGGCGCTCGAAGCGCGAACACGTAACTACAAGCCACTTGACGGAAGCCGCTTGCAGAAGACAAAGGTGATCACTAGCTACTGACAAAACTGCTGCAGAAGGAGCAAACGAAACCCTCCACTGCAAAGGGTTCGCCTGTGCGATACCTTTTACGTCTCCTACTGTGGAGTGGGAAAACGTTTCAAGTAAGTCTTTGCTTCAACAAGTGAACTTAAAGATGAGTCAAGTGTGACCCAAGTGTTCATTTTATTTTGCATCTTGTAATGGCTATGATATCTATCGTCCATTCAGATACATTTAGCTTTGTCTGGCATCCTGTCCCTGGCCTAAAATACCCAAACGAGAGTTGGGTGCAGGGAAGGGAACTGGAACTGAAACTGAACGGGTATTAAAAAACGGTCAGAGGTAGTGGCAGTGGCACGTTCCAAACTACTGCAAAAGCGAGAGGATAGAACATGAAAGGAACGAGAAACGAAGAACATGAAAATTATCGACATGACGCCAACGCAGACGTCGACGTCGACTGAGCTGTCGATGGAAACTTCGACGTCGATAAGCATAAGCAGTACCTTAAAGCCAACGAAGCATTTAACCAGAAAATCGATGACGATGGACGCAGGGCGGATGGGTCGATTGGTGTTTTGACGGGCACGAAAACAGCGAAGAGCAACGTCTGAGATCAGGCTGCAATTGTTCCAATGTTTCAAACAGATGCAAGAGTGCTTTAGTTATGGTTAAGAATTCTGCACTGCATGCCGGGATGGGTTCGAGTGTTGGAAGTGGGTCACATTCAGCACGGCCAAAAGTGGCTAGATTTTCCTTTCCAAACTAAAGAGGATGACTTTTAAGCAAAAAAGGGCTTGAGTTTGTTATGTAGAAGAAAAAAAACTTAAGTACGAGCTTCTGATTATACGTGACTTACTGAAGTGACTAACTTTGGATAAAAAAAACTCTTTCATTTTGTAGGTTAAAATTAATGTCTAAATAGTTTTATTATTTGGTGTTATGAGACTTTCTTTTTCGATTCGGTAATATTTTTATAAATAACCAGTATTAGCAAATTAATCGGCTTAGACACGTCCGTATGGTCTCAGAATAAAAGAATAAAACTCTTTGACCAATATTGTCATTTGCATCTTAAGAAGGCGATTCAAATTAATAAAGTATGTTTTGTCAAAATCAATTATTGATTATATCTAGGGGAGAGTGGGGCTAATCGGCGCATGGGGCAATCCGGCGCAGTCAAATTATCTTGAAATATAATAGCACGATCCAAAAAGTGATAAGTGTCCTAAGATCGCATTTTGGTAGGCTATATTTGGATCATAAACTTAGACGTATCCAATTCGTAGTATCCGAAATTTTTGGAATTACATATGTAATTTTTAACCTCAAAAATCAATTTTTTTTCGTTTTTTTGGTTTTTTTTTGGTTTTAAAAACATTGAATAAATTTTTAATTTTGATAGATGTTAACTAAAATAGGTTCCGACATGTATTAACTTATGCTGTGCACTTCGTTTTTTTTTTTAATTCACACGTTTTTAAAATATTTAGTTTAAAATGCTAAATCTAAGGGTGGGGCAAAGTGGCGCACTAGTTGAAATTTATACTTTTGAATAAAAGTCCGATATATAAACTAATTATTGATAAAAACAGTACATTTGCCAGAATCAGACGGATCAGAATACTATATCATATAGCTAATGGTAGCTAATGGACAAACGATGAAATGAACAATTATAATTAAAAGTCTAAACCAATCAACATTTTTGGTGAAAAAAAAGTTTTTTTATAAAACAAGTTTTTTAATATTAAGCTATATTTAGTTTTTATACCCTTGCAAAAAGGGTATATTAATTTTGGTCAGAAGTGTGCAACGCATAGAAGGAAGCATTTCCGACCATATAAAGTATATATATTCTTGATCAGCACGACGAGACGAGTTCAAATAGACATGTCCGCCCGTCCGTCCGTCCGTCCGTCTGTCCGTCCGTCTGGATCAACGCAAACTCCTCCTAGACCGTTGGAGCTACAGAGCTGAAATTTTGCATGTAGGCTTGTATATACTGCAGGCGTTGTATATCTCGGATTCAGCCGGATCGGATTACTATATCATATAGCTCCCATATAAATGGCAAAGTCACGAACAGTGACTTTTCTTAATAACTTCGTTATTTTCTGAGCTATTGTCATGAAATTTAATATTGGTGAGTGAATTACGCATATAAACGACTGTGCTAAATTTGATCAAGATCGGGTGACTATATCATATAGCTCCCATAGAAACGATCTTTCAAAAACAGTGACTTTTGTCAATAACTTCGTTACTTTTAACGCGATTGCTTTCAAATTAAACATTTGTTAGTTTAATATATCTGTTAATGACTGTGCCAAATTTGATAAAGATCGGGTAACTATATCATATAGCTCCTATAGGAACGATCGGTTGAAAACAGTGACTTTGATCAATATCTTCGTTATTTCCTATGCTAAGATTGCAGGCCGTTCTTTCGCAAACTTAAGCCTTTTTAGCTTAAACGTTTTTCCACTTTGATGGCTATAGGTAAGGATAGAGTTACCAAAAAAGTTGCAAGGGTATACAAACTTTGACGCGGTCGAAGTTAGCCACGGCCCTCTGGTTTTTTTTTTAAATCGCTTTTTTTTATATAAAAAACTTGTAAAACAACGATGCGCCACATTGCCCCGCTATTTTTGACAACGCCAATTTGGGGTATGTACGAAAAAACCGCTATAGCTTTGTAACGGTAAATTATATCGAATCGTATCTTTGAACAATAGCAATCTTCGGCAATGAATTAACCTTTCATTTAAGTGCTCATATTAGAGGATACGGGCATCCGATCAGGATATATGAAGGGTTAAAAAAAAAATGCGCCGATTAGCCCCACTCTCCCCTATACCCGGTACGATGAAAATGCATATTAGGTAAAAATGTAATTTACCGAGGGAGTATTTAAATTTCCCATTTCTAAAGAATTAAAGTCAAATTGCTTGTATGGTAAAAAAACAGTTATGTCATGAAAGGAAAACGAAATAACTTGGTCTATTGATTCTCTTGAATCCTGGGTTTTCTGTATAAATATTTCTAGAGTTTAAGTTTTGATTCTACGTAAATTCTATTCCAAGCAAGGAACATAATTACTTCACTAACATAATTGACAATCTATGCATCAAAAATACTAAACTTTTAAAATGTAAATTTTTAGTTAAGGACCCTACTAGAAATTCGTTTAGTTGTATGTTCTCAAAGTCTATTTTCGAATTTCTTCAGATCTAGCCAGTATTTTGTATGCGAGTCTGCAATTTCTTATTAATTTTTACTTGGTTTATTCCTCCTTGTTTAAGAAAATCCGATGGATAAATGAATAAGTTTCTTTCTATAAGCAACAATATTTTTGTGAAGTAAGGAGTTTTTCTAATTGGTAAATATTTGAGATATTTGAAATGCCATTTAAAAAAAGAAATTGTTTATGCTGTTTTATCTATGTATCTAAAGAGGATGACACTTTGAGTTCGAAACAAACAGATAAAAATTTCTCTTAGCAACATATAAGTGCCTTTGTAAATGTTTTCTTTGAGTAATAGAATCTTCAATACCAATTAAAATATTAGTTTGATTTGGTTTTAAACACATTCCTTGCAAGTTCCTTAACTCAAGTTTATCGACATTTGGAAGGAGCAAAGTCGACAAATTTTTTCAGCAGCATTAAATAATATAATACGTTACACATTTCATGTTTTGTGTGTGTTGCCTTGCGCGAATTGCATTTTCCCGCTTATTTTATCGCAATCTGCCCCTATGTCTATCGTTATCCTCGTTTTCCTCCTTGTACCCGTTTTGTCTACCTGAAACTGAAACTGCAGCGGCACCAGCACGAGCTAGGACCGCGCGCGCGGGCTCCTTTCCTGGCGCTCAGCTCATTCACCTGTTGTTAATTGACCTCATCGAAACTCACCCTCCGCTAGGGTCAACACAGTTTGAGAGTCGAGAAGTCAAGTGTAACTCATGCCTCCTGACTCACCCCCGCGCCAACTGCACATCAACTGTGTGGCTGTGTGGTGCGTGCTACCTATTGGGATCGGATGGGATGGGATGGGATGGGATCGGATGGGATGGAATGAGAATAAGAATGGTGTTGCTGCTGTTGGGCTATTCAGTTGAGTCTAGTTGATGTCCTCCGATGATGTTCTGTTATGTAAAGTGCCATGCCATCTGTTTGCTATTGGGGTTGCCGATGTCCCTGTGTAACATTTTCCAGCCCGAGGGTTGTTTATTATTATCATTGATAAAGCACATACACTCACACAGCCGTACACATGCATGAACGCATTAACCCACAAGGGACCTGTTTGAAACTCAAAGAAATCAAGTAACTCAAATGCTGGTCTTTGTGTATTGCATCCAAGTTCGATTTGGATGATCGCTTTTCAGGTGGATAATACTTAAATCAGCTAATCGTGTCGCTGCCGTCGCTTTCCCAGCAGCAGAAAGGAAACGGTCACCTGCATTTCTCAGCATGTGCCACTAGGATATGCTAACGTGAGAAACTGTCCGAACTGTAGAGACTACACAAAAAACTACCACCACCGTCCCCTCTGCATTGCACTTGCTGCACCTTGACACTGGCACTGGCAGTGGCAGTGTCTGTGGCAGTGGCACTTGTTGTGTTGACTATTCGAAATTCGAATTCCCATGCCCATACCGAGTGCGGCAAAAGCGCGGGAAACTAACTACTAGGTGACTCAATGAGCCAGCAAAACTACTGCCAAAGGTGACAAAGTCACTGTGACCCGTAGAGGGCGTTTTACACGTTTGAATTTGAATTTCCCCGATTAACGCAATATACCGTGATGTCATGCATGAATATTACGTAGAAATGCAGAGCCAAATCCATGGCCTAAGATAAGTTGTCGTAGCCTTAACTACTAAAAGTCAGGGTCGGTCACAGGCGTGTCTAGAGCCCGCAGTGTTCAGTGTCTTCGGAGTATTCTTTTCTCACTCACTTTTGGTCGCGTAATACATTCAATTCAGAAAATAAAAGTGGGAAAATGTAAGCGCATTTTCACACACTCGCGCCGAATAATGGCGATGACGACCCAGACCAAGCGCCAGCTCCACCGCCAGTTCGCTCCAGCCAAACTCTACGAAAACGGGAAAAATAAGCTCAAGGTCAGAAGCGTGGGTAAAAATTAGCCCAAGTCTACTACCCAAACCTACGTACACACAAAGAACAAAGAGAACTTCAACTCAAGTTCCATGGCAAGGCGAGCGAATTCGTCTCGATCTTCAAAATATATGTATACATGTGTACATACGAACAGCAGCAATATGTATATGTATTGTATGTACATATGTACGTACCTAATTATCAGTGTCTGCCCCGACATCGGACGCATAGTTGTCCCCCGCCATGCCCTTACCACATTAGCATAAGTTTAATGTGAGGGGTAATATGTAGTTCACAAAAAAAATTCTGGACACCAAGTTCCTAAACACTCAAATTCTATCTGACGCCTTTTTGGAGGTGCATATCCACTGAAAATTGGGAATATGTTCTATCGAATTGTACTCAACAGGACCAAAGAATTAGCTAATGAAAAAAACCAACAGGAAGTGCTCATAGTAATGTCTTTGTTATCTTTTTGAGTGTACCTGTACCCAGATAGTTAAATAGGTAATATGTATGTTTGGATGTATATACTTACCAATACTTAGCACAGAAGAAGATGTACATATGTCGGTTTGATGTTCTCGTATTGGAATCTACAAATGACTATGATTCAGGCTCGGACTTGGGTTCGCCATTGTATTGTATAGTTAGCTTTTATTTGAATGCATTCACAGTACACAGACATACACAAATTCTCGTGAATGGACGGACACACACAGGTACATACACTCACACATACGCACTTCCTTTGGTTAATGGATACTCGTAACTGGGGAAGGCGGATGGCGGATTGGGGTTGGCGGGGTCGAGAGCTTGGCCAAAATTATTTATGTATGCTCCAACGTAAACTCCAACCGTACATAGATCGGCTTGACTGAGATCAACTGTCGCACTTTAATTTTCGGGAGGCCCGGTTCAAGCTGGTTCGATTTGAATTTGATGCGCGATACGATACAAATAATACAGGTCAAAGATACATGTATATACATATATATATATATAATGGTGGCTAAAGCTCGGCAGATCGGAAACTGAATGAATGGATCAAATGGATCTGTTGACCGTGCGCAAAGAGATCTCGAGCAAAACTGAATTGTCGAATGGCAATGGACGGCGGAAGCCGTTTCAAGCCAACTTGCTCACTCAACTCATCGGACAGTAGGTGCGCGTGTGTGTATGTGTGTGTGTGTATGTGTATGTGTGCACACCTTTTGAGCCGCGCTCAAAAAACTGGTCTGAGTTGGCTTTACGGTTGGTCGGCTCCGAATCCACTCAAACTGGCTCTCGACTAATCGGGAGCGGGAGAGTTGGCTCTTGACGGGGCTTCAGAAACGAGGCGATTCTCGGTTCGGACGCCGCGCGTGGTTATATACATATTGGATGATTGCCATGCATATGCTATTTGTATCTTCTGTATGATACACGGTATGTACTTCTTATATACACACATGTTGGTAGATACATACATATGTAGAAGATTATGCGCTTGCGAGAGCGCGGGGCGGGCTCTGCCTCTGGCTACGGCTCCAGACCTAGCCCTTGATTTCTCTACGTGGTAAACCGAAGCGGGGCTTTTATTTTGTTTTTTGGTGGCTTATGATCGCATGGGGCTTTAACGAACTAAGAACGGCAACAAGCGACAGTCATAGCCGCAATTTTAATCAGCGGCATCAACTTTAATTCGAGCTTGAGCACCACCACATATATTCATATGTGAGTGTGCGTGTCCATATAAATTTAAGTGTGTATGTGGAAACTTTCCCAACAAAATTTTCGAGCGGAAGTGAAGCCTGCTCACCTCATTAACATCAGCGTCAACATCAACCCTCCTTTTGCTAGCGTACTCGCCATGTTATGGAATTCAGGTGCACTCCACAGGTTGACGAAATATTTTCCATTCAATATACCTACATACATACATAGTAATGTACATATGTATGTCCACATTTGTATACTACATACCTATAAAAGTAAGTCCATGTTCTCGAGCCCAAAGCTCCGAGAGCTTAGCCAAGAACGGTACAGTTACGCAGTTACCATTCTTTTGATTGGACACCCCTTCCGCAGCAAGCCATGATTTCATAGTCTTTTGTTCTAAGCTGCCCGATCCTGATCCGTGATGGAGTTTTGATGGAGCTATGGCGCTATATATGAAGTGATGCTAGTGTGCTCATCCATACCATATATTTACCTGGTGGCCAACTATCTACACGCAAACTGGCGCAGGTGCTGGCAAAACGAAAACGGCGCGTGCCAAGCAAATCGTCGACTACCGTTGCAAACCACAGTACTACTTACTACGGCTGGGTCGGGTGGTGCTGGGAGGGGGGGAAGTTAGTGTGGCAGATCACTCAACCGTCTCTTAATCTCGCTTAGAGTACCTATGTTAGCCTGGCATACAATATACACACACACACACACACACACATACATACATAAACAGCGTACAGTCATTTACGACTGGCATGAACCCAATTTTGGACTAAGAAACGCTCCAACTGCGAGAAAAACCTGGAAAATATGATTGATAGGTCTCAAATCTAATACCCCATATTCAATTTGAAATCGAAGGCAGTGCATCTAGCTAGACACTATCTCATAATCAAAAAGCTAATCATAAATGTGAATAATAACCAATAAGTAGACAGAAAGGCAATACGAATGCAGCTGGAGGAGGGTTGCCACTTCCAATTTCCAAGTACAAGACACGGGGTTAGTTCGTAATACCGTCCTTACTTCATTATCATCTGTGTGAGTGTGTTTTTCCCCATCTTCTGGTCGTCTTCCTTTCTGAGTGAAAACTCTTTAAGTTCGCGCTTGACGTTCCGAACACCTGTTAGACGGAAATAACCGTGGCGGTGGCGGCGACGGTGGCGACGGCGTTGGTGATCACAAAGAGAAAAACACATCACAAAAAACCACCCCGTTTTTGAGACATGTTCATTCTCTGCTCCGTGCTGTTGGCCCTTTTATTGTGGTTTTCGGACAACTTTGAATGCAACTGGCCCAAGTTCAACGATCGTTACTAGGAACTTCTGCATTTTGTGACTGTGTAAAAATTCAAAAAATTCTATTCTCGAAATTGTCATACTTTACAAAAGAAATGTTAACCAAGAGGCGACTTCCCATTTTTGAATTGTTTTTAAGTGGGAAATATTGTTGATTTTGAATTGGGTTTTCAAAAATCTACGCTTTAGACAATCATCATATTTCGATTTGTAAGATATAAAACTTGCAGAGCAGAGTGAAAGTTTTCAAAATGATTTTGTCAAAGGAGGTCTTACCACATAAAACAAGTGGCTTGAAATTGTTAAAATGATCGAATCAAATACAAATACAAAGACTCATTCGTGACTATTATCCTTAATATGTGTAAAAGGACAGAAAATTCTCGACCATGTATATTTTTACCATCAATAAACCTGGGTTTCTCTGAGTGTGTGTGTGTGTGTGTATTGTATGGACCGCCGTCACGCCAAAGATACAGATACAGATACAAAGATACAGTCTTGTTTTCCCTGGTTGGATCGGTCTAGGTTGTAGATCCAGACCCCCTTTTTCATTCGAGTCTACCTTCATACATATACATATGTATGTATGTATGTACATACATATGTGTACATAAGTGGATATACTTACATACATACATACATGTACATGCATATATGTACATGTATATGTATGTATGTATACATGTATATGCATGTACATGTATGTATGTATGTATACAGACACACCGGCATAGGAATCATCCATAGCGCTCGCTCTTTATTTGAACAATCAGTATTCATATGTTTCGGTATGAAATTCGGAATTTCAATCTTGGCTCGTGGCTCGTGGCTTTTTTTTCCCCTCCACCTCCCACTTTTCACGGTCTGCAAGCCAACCGCGACAGCTTTTCTGCTGTTTCTTTTCGGCTGTTGCTGTTATGTACTGCGTATTACTATTACTGTTGTTGTTATTTATATTTTTTTTTTATTTCTTTTTTTTTGTACTAGGGCTGTGCTGCATCTCGCTGTTTTGGCTTTATTACTTCGTTCAGGTACGGACTTTGGTGGGAATAGGTGCAAGCATTCATACTCATAGAAAACATATGTTTGGCTGTGACATTTTGAAGTGGAATAAAATCATTTGTAGATTGTCTATAACCTAAAATCAATAAATGATTTAAACATATTTTAGAAAATTGAGTAACTTGTATGTTTTATTAAGTTGGCATCGGTACTTGCAATGGAAACTGAGAACAAGCTTCTTTAGTGAACCTCGGTCGAGACACCAAACCGACTGATCCGACCCTGGCATCGGGTTGCTTGCAGGTTTATATTCGAGAAAACAATAATTTAATAAGACAAAAAGAAAAAGGCATAATGTACAGACAAAAAACAACTAAACAAAAAATAGAAGAGAAAACAAAGTAAATCAGACTTATGTATAATCAAAATAATAATTACAGACTTTTTACAATAAAATATGTAACTACACACAAATCTGTATGACAACCAAAATCTATTCCAACGGCCTATTGAATGGCATCGATTAAATCTAATCAAATTGATCGGTTCAATCCAAAGGATATATGGCAAAAGGAAAATCTGGTGTCGACTATCAGAGAAAACTGAGTACGGGGTTGATCGTTATATTCGGTCATATTTCTGCCAACTTACTCACATGCACATAAACACACACATCAACGATTGTGGGTGTGTGTGAGTGTGTGTATCTATGTATGTATACATACACATATGTATTTATAGGAAAATGAGCAGCGAACCGTAATTCCTCAAACCACTAACACTAACACACAAAAGCCCATATTGCCTGAACACTATGGGCGACAGAAGAACCGACATTCAACAGAACCAGAACTTTTGAATGAAAGGGGAAATCTTCCGGCAGGTCATTTCACTCCATTCCGAATTGGATCGTCGTTGGTATCTATCTGTGTACCTATACCTATACATGACATCAAGAGCTCATTTTACACACCCAATTTCATATATGTTTCTGGAGTAATATTCTTAGTTCGAGAATGTATACAAATAACTATTTAATTTCCCTTTGACCAGCAAAAACAGAATAAAAGATATTCCTGATTTCCCTTTGACCAGCAAAAACAGAATAAAAGATATTCATGATTTAGGAGGGGGGATATACAAGTTCTTCGAATTAAAAAGTGCACATCAAAATCCGAAAAACTTGGTAACATTTAAACGTTCTCAGTTTGACGTAGCTTTTGTCCTGAGCACACAACCTATTTTTTTTACCTAAATATCTTGCGTCGTGTCAATTATTAGAAATCAGGATAATGTTATTTCAATAAGTAGTTTGTTATGCATAGTTCCCATAATGCAAACGCTACAAGTTTATGAGTTATTAGCATGAGAAAATGGCTTGAACTAATATGGCCTAGTCTTCCAAACGAGGACAATTCAAAGAAAATAACATATACAAATGAATGATTAATGAATGGAGACAAAGCTGTTATCTGAAGTTGCAAATTTTGCCGTTCCTTTTGTTCTTTCTGCTGATGATATAACTTGCTGGTTCTAGAAATAACTCTACAGACAATCTATTTTATTTGACTATATTTCAATCAAAGGGACGAATCTAGTTAGTTACACATAAATTACATTGAATAAACCTTCAAACCCAGATTTCGAACCAGTTTCCTCCCAAACTATAACAGGCAGAATGTTTTACTTTTAAAAAAATGCATTTTGCATCTTACGCCAATTTTTTCGAGTGTAGTGAGTTTCTTAGCTTAATGTAGTGCCAAATTCATTGAACATCGGGTTACTTTAGGCTACATCCTATAGCTTTATATAGTAGAAACGATTGATTAGGATTTCTATGTGCTTATCGCCAAAGTAGTTAATTACATAGTATAATAAGCTGTAAGTGAGTCCAATTGGACCCAAACTGGGTTATTATAACATCCATAAAATTACAGGCCTTTTAGGCCGCATTTTCTCCAGTATAAGGATGTATGCCGTTTCTTCCAAGTTCTTTTGTCCTTTTGACGTTAGTAAGTAAAATACAAAAATTTGCAAGGTTCAACAAACTATAAAGTTTGGCTGCCAAGAATTCATATATGTATAAATATTATAAAACTAAACTTAACCCAATAAAACACAAGGCTCTCATTTTCATATCTAGGATAATTTGGAGTCGTTGATTTCGAAAATGACATTAGTTTTTTCGGTCCTTTCTTCGAGATATTAAAAAAACCATAATTTTTCCAAGTACTTTACTTCACATCGAAAAACATTTTTAGTTTCAGAATTAGATTTTCTTAAATATATTTTCATCCCATACTAGAGATACGCAGTTAACACGCCAAAATTATTTACATACGTTTTCTGACACTTTATGACCAAAAAAACGATCCGAATATATTCAATCTTACTTATTGTTAGAAATTTGCGATGTCCCAAAAAGGCTTTATTTAAGTTATTGTTGGCTATTGAAAATGATATAAGTCGTCTCGCCGACTTAGGTATACCATACACCAGTAAAACATATACCTATTTCAAATTTATAATAACAAATGCATTTACGTATTTTGAAAAATTCTGTTCACATGCTTTTTACAAGCATATCTCGCTATCTCGCTCAACCAAGCATATACGCACACTAGTGCCGCCACCAGCCAACGGCCAACTCCGGCCATATGCAAAAACCTTTATATGCATAACTTGGCTATTTTTAGTCCGATTTTGACCATTTGGTATTTTGCTAGATATTAACATCAAATATAATTGTGCCAAATTTGATTGCACAAGGTAAAAAATTAAGAGAGATAATCGGTTGTGGGGCGGAAAAAGGCGTGGCAAAATCTTTACACATAAAATATAATGTGTAAATATAATATAATAAATATAATAAGTCTTTACATATAAAATGTGCGCATTTACTAAAGAAATATACTTACCAAATTCGGTGTGTCTAGTTAGTACAGTGTTTGAGAAAAGCGGTTTTGTTTAATATTCGGGGCCGGTAGGGGGCGTGGCAAATTTGGCTCTAGCTTTTATAGTTTCCGAGATCTCGGACGGACATGGCTAGATCGTCTCGGCTGTTGATGCTGATCAAGAATATACACTTTATGGGGTCGGAAAAGCTTCTTTCTGCCTCTTACATACATTTTAGCGACTTTAATATACCACCCTATATTCACCCTAAGGGTGTATGGTATAAAAACAACCTAAATTATTAGAAGTTTCGATTTTGGCAAATTTCAAAATTAACGGATCGAAACCGAACCAACATTTGCTAATATTTGTTTGAATGTTTATTTGTTTATATGTATTAAAGGTATGTATAATTGTTATTCAGTATTTGTTGACTTTTCATTTCACTGTATTATTTACTTATTATACATAATTTAGAATTTTTCTATCAGATGTCTCAATGAAGAATTCAGGTTTTTAGAAGAAAATATCAAAGATACTAACTTCGGCAATGCCGAACTCTTTTTACTACAATTTTTTCTTCTTCTTTCCGCACGGCACGCATACACATACAGTTCAGCGCTGCCGGCAGCGTTTGAACCGATTTATATTGACTGTAACTTGTGTTCTATTTATCCGATCGGATTGAAATTTTGGGATCTGATATTTTATATCCAATACTATCACATTAGTAAATTTCATGGGGATACTCAAATTTCTGCAAAAAGATTTCTTCTAGAACTAGTATATGATTTATCTTACCCGCGTAATAAAAGCTCCAAAAAATAATTTCATCCCGATAGCTCTTAAGATGGCTGAGTAAAACGCATACGCTCCGTTGGACGGACATGACTATGTCGACTCAGCTTCTCATGCTGATCAAGAATATATATACTTTTTGGGGTCGGAAACGTCTCCTTCTGTGCCTTACAAACATCTGACCAATTTTATAATACCCTCTGCAAGGGTATAAAAACGTTAACTTAGCAGTATCTAGACTCTAGATAAAGTGAAGTAAGTAAGTCGTCTAGTCGACAATGCACCAAATATTTTTAATTGGGAAGACCAAATATATTTCTATCTTAGTATATGCAATCTCGCTCACTCTTACAAATACACGTGCATTCTAGCGCCGCCACCAGTCTACGGCTAGTCTAGACGTGTTTTACCAGGCGGTTCATAACCTCCACTTTTACATATGTATCATACATAATGTGTGTATATTTGTCATGTTTCTAGTCCGATTTTAATAAAATTGGCAGGTTGATAGAAACTAGTAAGATTAATAAGTGTACTAAATTTAATTTTTAGCTAGTATAGCCTTTTAGAAAATCGGGTTTTTCTAATTTGCGGAGGCGGAAGTGGGCGTGCCGAAATTCGAAATAGACTGTTCACTGTTCATACAAAACTACATGAGTCTATATACGAAAATTTTTTGGCTCTAGCTCTTAAATTCTTCGAGATCTAGGTGTTTATATGGAAGGACGGATGGATGGACACGGCTAGACCAAGAATAATGACATTCCGTTGGAATCTTGCGTGATTAGAGATAAGAAAACTACCGAGACAAGCAATCTGCTAATATTTTATTACAGATGCTTTGAAGATTTTGCAATTGCAGTATCCATCCAGCTGTCATATTGAATACTGTAAAGATGGGATTAAATTTGAATTATAGCTACACCTAGATGTAATTTGAAAATCGGAAACTACAAATATCGAGTAGTTCATGCTGCATTATTTTTCAGTAAAATCAAATTCAAAAATAAAAGAATCGATTGAGCGCTAGACCAGCTTTTCACCACAAATGTTCGACGTTGGCATCATTCGTTCGACTCATCGGATCGACGTTGGCCCTTATTAAAGGGACTGTTTGATACCAGCTCGAACATTGATGCCAACTGTGGTGAGTAGCAGGTTTGGCGCTCAACTCAAATTTTGATTTATTTTCTAGCACCATACAAATATCATAAGAGTGAGCAAGACGGCATGCTATGAAATAAAGTACCTTGTTAACACTATTGGTGTTATTTTACATAAAGAAAAGAAGAAAAGATACAAATATTTCTTAATTAATGGGTTTAACTTAAATTTTTGTTATCACTGACTAGATTCCTTTTCTTACAGTGTGGTATTTTTATACCCTTGCAAAAAGGGTTCAAATAGTTCAAATAGCCATGTCCGTCCGTCCGTCCGTCCGTCCGTCCGTCTGGATCAACGCAAACTCCTTCTAGACCGTAAGTGCTACAGAGCTGAAATTTTGCATGTAGGCTTGTATATACTGTAGGCGTTGTATATCTCGGATTCAGCCGGATCGGATCACTATATCATATAGCTCCCATACAAATGGCAAAGTCACGAACTGTGACTTTTCTTAATAACTTCGTTATTTTCTGAGCTATTATCATGAAATTTAATATTGGTGAGTTAATTACACATATAAACGACTGTGCCGAATTTGATCAAGATCGGGTGACTATATCATATAGCTCCCATAGGAACGATCTTTCGAAAACAGTGACTTTTGTCAATAACTTCGTTACTTTTGACGCGATTGCTTTCAAATTAAACATTTGTTAGTTTAATATATCTGTTAATGACTGTGCCAAATTTGATAAAGATCGGGTTACTATATCATATAGCTCCCATAGGAACGATCGGTGGAAAACAGTGACTTTGATCAATATCTTAGTTTTTTCCTATACCAACATTGTAGGCCGTTCTTTCGCAAACATTAGCCTTTTTAGCTTGAATGTTTTTTCACTTTGATGGCTATAGGTAAGGAAAGAGTTACCAAAAAAGTTGCAAGGGTATACAAACTTTGACGCGGTCGAAGTTAGCCTCGGCCCTCTGGTTTTTTTTTTAAGCTTCAACAACTTGAAGTCCCTTTGGCCATATCATTTACGACAAGAAGATCGCAGTATGTCAAGCCTTTCTCAAATTCAAATGTTTGCTTCCAATTCGATGGATCCAGTTCAAGAAATGGTTGTGGTTTATTAGTTATCCCAAAAAAATACTTTGATTTTGATGACACAAAGTCAGACAAGGAAAATTTTTGAAAGTCTACCAAATTTCAATAATGTCTATTATTATACCCTTGCAAAAAAGGTATATTAATTTTGGTCAAAAGTGTGCAACGCATAGAAGGAAGCATCTCCGACCATATAAAGTATATATATTCTTGATCAGCACGACGAGACGAGTTCAAATCGCCATGTCCGTCCGTCCGTCCGTCCGTCTGTCCGTCCGTCTGGATCAACGCAAACTCCTCCTAGACCGTAAGAGCTACAGAGCTGAAATTTTGCATGTAGGCTTGTATATACTGCAGGCGTTGTATATCTCGGATTCAGCCGGATCGGATCACTATATCATATAGCTCCCATACAAATGGCAAAGTCACGAACAGTGACTTTTCTTAATAACTTCGTTATTTTCTAAGCTATGATCATGAAATTTAATATTGTTGAGTTAATTACACATATAAACGACTATGCCAAATTTGATCAAGATCGGGTGACTATATCATATAGCTCCCATAGGAACGATCTCTCGAAAACATTGACTTTTGTGAATAACTTCGTTACTTTTGACGCGATTGCTTTCAAATTAAACATTTGTTAGTTTAATATATCTGTTAATGACTGTGCCGAATTTGATAAAGATCGGGTTACTATATCATATAGCTCCCATAAGAACGATCGGTGGAAAACAGTGACTTTGATCAATATCTTGGCCGTTCTTTCGGAAACATTAGCCCTTTTAGCTTAAACGTTTTTTCACTTTGATGACTATAGGTAAGAAAAAAGTTACCAAAAAAGTTGCAAGGGTATACAAACTTTGACGCGGTCAAAGTTAGCCCCGGCCCTCTGGTTTTTTAATTAAACATTTTGTTTCTTTGATTGAAGATTGCTAAACATTCTAGTTTTTTCATTGGAGGAGACATTCAAATCAAAAAACGCCAGAGCTATTAAATCTTCGACAAGGTACCATAAATAATTCATGTTTTCAAAAGTATAGCCGCGGTTCCCGCGTCAGTATTTCAATCGATCATGGAAAGGAGCTTTAAAAGCGTTTCTTTGTATAAACCATGCTTTAATGTACATTTTGACTAAAAAAATGCAAACCTCACACAAACCATTTTATTCCTTTTTTACATATGGTGGCGGTAAGGTAGGATTATTGGACTGCATCCAAACTTTTTTTTCCAATAGAACTGCTTCTCCTGAGTAAATGCCTGCATTTGCAAAAACTGCCTCAGCAATATTTTTGGCAGTTGAAGATTCCACTTTTGGTGCACCTAGGAACTTTGAATCATTGTAGCTAAGTAGCACTGCGATGCGTTTAAACTACCACAAAAAGTGATCTAGTCAGTCATACTAATAAAAATTTAAGTTAAACCCATTAACTAAGATTTTCGATCAGCACGACGAGGCGAGCTCAAATAGCCATGTCCGTCCCTCCGTCCGTTCATCTGGGTCAAGAGAGCTACAGAGTTCATTTGCCACGTAGGCTTCTATATACTGCACAGGTTGTACGTCTCGGATTCAGCCGGATCAGACGACTATATCACTAACAGTGACTTTTCTCAATAATTTCTAGAAGTTTGCGTTGATCCAGACGGTCATGACGGACATGAACTCGTCTCGTCGTGTTGATCAAGAATATATACTATATACTTTATATGGTCGGAGACGCTTCCTTCTAGGCGTTGCACACTTTTGAAAAAAATTAATATATATTTTTTTGCAAGGGTATAGTAAAAAACTTGCAAGTGTATACAAACTTTGACGCGATCGAGGTTAGCCCCGGCCCTCTGGTTTAATTTTAATTTTTGTTATCTTTTTCGCACGACTCACAGGAGATATACTATGTGTCTTTCAAAGTTCGTTCATACATATTTGGAAAGAACACGACGGCAATACTTCTTATGGGCATTGTTAAAGGGGTATATTAGACATCTCGGATTCAGCCAGATCGGATCACTACTTCGCCTAGCTCCCATGGCAAAAATCTGTCAAAAACAATGATATCTACAAATATCGTAGTTATTTTATAAGCGATTGTCATAAAAACTACATACTATAAATTAAAAAATAAAATTCTATTATAAATAATTTTAACGAATTTTGGTCAAGAAAACTTTATTGCTTCCTATGCGATTACCAATTGTGTTGTTAACTTACGTTTATAATAATCTGTAATATTTTTATACCATACACCCATAGGGTGAAATGGTATATTAAAGTCGCCAAAATGTATGTAACAGGCAGAAGGAAGCATCTCCGACCCCACAAAGTATATATATTCTTGATCAGGATCAACAACCGAGTCGATCTAGCCATGTCCGTCTGTCCGTCCGTCCGTCCGTCCGTCTGTCCGTCTGTCCGTATGAACACCTAGATCTCGGAGACTGTAAGAGCTAGAGCCACCAAATTTGGTATGTAGACTCGTGTAGTATGTAGAGTGATCAAGTTTATTTCAAACTTTTGCCACGCCCCTTTCCGCCCCCGCAATTTAAAAAAAGCGTGTATCTCAAAAACTATTCCAGCTAGAGACACCATATTTGGTATGTATATTCGCTTAGTAAATGCACACATTTTGTATGCATAAAAATTTTGCCACCCCCTTTTGCGCCCCCGTAATTTCAAAAACTTGATTATCTCCCGTATTTTTTTACCTTATGCAACCAAATTTGGCACACTTAAATTTAAGACTAATATCTAGCAAAATACCAAATTTGATCAAAATCGGACAAAAAACAGTCGAGTTATGCATATAAACGTTTTTCCATAAGGCCGGAGTTGGCCGTTGGCTGGTGGGGGCGCTAGGGTGCTCGTATGATTGAGTGAGCGAGATACTAAGATATGCTTGTAAGAAGTATGTGAAAATGCATTTGTTTAATACAGTTGAAATATTTGCTTTACTGGTGTATGGTATACCTAAGTCGGCGAGACGATTTACTTACTTAATTTTTTTACCTTATGCAATCAAATTTGGCACACTTAAATTTAATACTAATATCTAACAAAATAATAAAAAAACAGTCGAGTTATGCATATAAACGTTTTTCCATAAGGCCGGAGTTGGCCGTTGGCTGGTGGGGGCGCTAGGGTGCTCGTACGATTGAGTGAGCGAGATACAAAGTATGCTTGTAAAAAGCATGTGAAAATGCATTTGTTTAATACAGTTGAAATATTTGCTTTACTGGTGTATGGTATATCTAAGTCGGCGAGACGACTTACTTACTTCATTTTTTAATATATCTATCAAATTTGATCGAAATTGGATTAATGTACCATATAACTTCCATCCTTACGGTGAAATATCATCGTACAATCTCCGAGAAAAAAAGAGTAAGTTTTTAGTGTTGAAGTAGTGATATAGCTTTGTAATTCCAGAGTGGTAAGCAAAGTCTGCTCTATATAGACAACCTGGCCAGACAGACAATTTTGCTTCGAACGTTTAATTTTGTTAATTTTAAAGCGATTGTTGTAAGATCAAGTATTTTTTTGTTTAATGTAGTCAGTTGCAGGTTTTGTCAAATTTGGTCAAGATCGAGCGACTATATCATTGATGTTCGGTAAAAGCGAATAACAATATTGCTTACTAAGCAATGCGCAACTTCGAACTTTTAGATTAAGAAGATACTAATAAGGATTTTACAGACAATTCAACCAGATCTATTATTTTTATATTTTCGGTTGATATGAGGATGGTATGGCTTGTCGGCGGACGGATAGGCATTACCATTATTTAGCGGAATCCTTCCCAAACACCAATTTGACAATGGCATAAAAGGATCGGGGCCACATTTCTAATGCAAGTTTAGTACGATAATTGTAAAATATCAAAGAAGCTAACATCGGCTATGCCGAAGTTTATATACCCTTGCAGTCCTTGGTAATAATAATTTTGCATGTTTGTTTTCTGCAACTCAATTCATTAATATACAAACAAAACAATTTTACTCTATTTTACAATTTGTTCTTATTCCCTCATTCCCAAAGCAAAGCAACGCACGCATACACATACAGTTTATGTAGCGTTGCGTCTGTGTGTGTATGCATGTACTCTGTTGATGACGAAAGACGTAGTAGACAGCAAGCAGCGCTGCCGGCAGAGCTGGGATCAGAGCCGATCCGATCACATTCAAATTTTGCGATTTGGGGTTTTATATCACATATGTAAATTTCATAGCATACTCCAATTTTTATAAAAATGTTTCTTCTAGTTCTTCTAGAGCTATATGATATAGTGGTCCGATCCTGATGGACCAATGTTTCATACTTTATTTTTCCCGGGTAATAAAAAACCCCGAAAACAAATTTCAGCCCGATAGCTCTTAAGACGGCTGAGTAAAACGCATACGCACAGACGGACGGACGGACAGACGGACATGGCTATATCAACTCAGCTTCTTATGCTGATCAAGAATATATATACTTTATGGGGTCGGAAACGTCTCCTTCTGTGCGTTACAAACATCTGACCAATTTTATAATACCCTCTGCAAGGGTATAAAAATTAATGGCGAACTCAAAATTATTAAATTTTAAAAATTTAAAAATGTAGGGCCCTTAATCACTGCTTGGTTATCGGTTTGCCGGACCTGCGCAGTTTACACGAGAGGAGAGAACCAGCTGGCTTTGCATGTGAGACCGGCAATTTCAAATTGATTCAGGAGAAGGGAGAGAGTTAAAAGGGAATCCCCCTGGATTGAGAGCAGACAGCACATTCAGCCTTCCCACCATGCGCATAACATAACCGAAACTGACCCGTTTCTGCCCCTGTCTTGGTGCCTGCTTGGATATGGTTTCTCTTCCGACTTTACTCAGTCCGTTACCATCACGCGGAGATAACGAAACAACGCGCTTCTAACTGGGCTTAAGTTCTCATACATACATACCTACATATATGTTCGCGACCAAAAAGAACAAGTGTACATTCAATTCATCGAAGTGACATCGAAATATGTAATTGCCATTTTTATTGCAATTGCATGAATCAACGTTTTGCAACGAATTCCAATTCTGCACATAATTAACGTCAGCGGCAGTGAGTGATAGATGACGAAGAAGGGAAGGTGGTCAAGAGTAGAATCCGGCTAACCGGTTACCACATCGTACAACTGAGTCCCAAAGACTGATTACCGAATGGCAAAACGAATTTGCTAATTTAAGTAAGAATCCCGGAGACATTACCACTTTAAGTTTTTCTTTTCCTTTTTTGTTGGCATGTACTCTGCTTCCACATAACGATTTCTCTAACATTTACCCACCCTCATCATCATCCCCATTCCCATCTCCATGCCCATCACATTCATCCCATCCCATCCCCATTGCCCTTCTATATAGTGCTTGTATTTTGTTTGCCCTTTTCGCTGCCACTGAGCTCGTATTTGGCCGCTGCTGGCGTCGTCTCGTCGCATCCTTTTTTCCTTTTTTTCTGAGTGTCGGCTCATATCATTTAGATTTCGCGCGCGTGTTTGTGTGTGTGTGTGTGTGTTTGTATGAGTTTGAGTGTATTGGTATCCATACCGCATGGTAGCACAAAATTATATACATACATATGTTCATCCATCCACATGTATATGTATATATATACATATCTATGTATATGTAAGTGTGTGTGTGTGTGAACGGAGTCACTCTATGTGTGTATAAAAATGTGTGCCATGGCCAGAGGGCCTACCAAATTGTCTAAAGAACAGAGTCGGAAATTAGTCATACAGTTAAGTACAGAAAGCACAATTGCTCTACCGTTTTCCAATTCTTTGAATGCAGTTTAGGAAATATGAGTTGAATTGAAATAAATGAAATATCAGCTCGGACTCTCGAATCGCTATATCCTTGCATAGGAATAACCTACTTATCTCTTCGAATACAGGGTACTTCTAAGTTCGGTCCGGAATGGAACACAACATGAACATTAATAACAATTTCAAATTAATAAGAAAGCACTTCCGTTTAGTTAATCAGCGTTTAATCTATAAAAGTAATATAATACAAGCGTCTTGAACCCCACAACCTCTCACAAGTCAGTCTTAATATATGTGATCACTATATAATTTTGCAAATAACGTAAGAAATCGATCCACGAAATTCTATTTAATTTTTAAATTTCATTTTCCTCTGTTTACCCTTCCCCCCAGAATTCGAACGTAAAAAGAAGTTAACAATCTGGAATATTTGTGCAAAGGAAACCAATGTAAAGGACGGCTGATGAGAATTCGGAAACTTACGAGATTGCAAAAGTCTTCCTGGCACTTAAGATTATGCGTAGAGATCCACAACCAAGATGAGATTCGATTTTGAGCAACAGCAGACGCCGCCTCTGCCGAGTGCCAGCAGATGCTTCTACAACTGCCCGTGCTTTTGTTGTCGTCAGGGATGCTGTGTCGTGGTCGTGGGCTGCTGCTCCTGCCTCAGCCTAAACTGCAGTACAGGCTCCGGGTCCAGCTCCAGCTCCAGTTCCAGATCGAGCCACTGCCCGCCCCTTATGGCACGCAAGAAGGTCCCGATTCCTCTTCTCGGCTGGTTCATGGGGATATCAAAGCTTTTGGGCACAGCAGCTGCATTCGCTCGCTGGACCACAGCACTGGCCACTCTGCTTACAAGCTGCATCATTTTGGAACTAGACGGTGGCATCCAACAGTCGACATCCAGTGACAGTCGATCCAACAACAAGCCAGTGTCCGTGACAGTGCCGACATCCACGGCCACCAAACTGAAGGTGCAAATGCTCTACGGACACGTCTCCTACGATATGGCCAACAACCAGCAGCTAAAGTCCAACAATCTGTGCAAAATGTTCTGCAATAGTCGCAGGCGCCAGCGTCAGTGTCCCACATTAAAAGCGTTCAAGTTCAAGGTAATCAACGACTCTGACCAAGGATCAGAATTGAGTCCAGTGTGGATGCGGAGCACAGCTGACACTGATGTAGATGTGGGTGTCTCATCGCTGAAGGACTTGGTGTCTTCGTGGCCCGTGTCGACGAATGGAACCACCATTCGCCACTGTGCTAAGAACAAGCGCAATCGGGCCAATCTCGTTTGGCTTCTAATTGGACTTGTCTGGCTCGAGGTGAAGCTAATCAACTGCAATGCCATTGGAAGTGGTGGTGGCAGTGGCTACATCTCCAATATCGTGGCCCACAGGGGCTGTACAATGTGCCACGAGGAGGGTAAAGGCAACTTCTACAGCGATAAAGGTGAGTCCAAGCTTATTTTCACCCGTTCGTGCATGTATTCGGTGCCACAGGATGATCTGAAACTAATCTATAGCAAAGAATTATTTTCAATAATGTCCACGAACCCCTCGGCGCACTCACAATTTCAATTTTGAATGACGCACCCAAATCTACAAATACACGAAGAAACTAAAAGATCAGCATATCAGTAAAAAAAGACCAAGGGGAGAAAATCTAAAATTTAAACTACGTTTGCTTTCCTCTGAGTATTGAACACTTTCACCTATGTACATACATAATTCTGAATTATAGTTCTATTCTAAGAAGCGCACGATGAAAATTGCATCGGAAAATGAACGTCTAGGGAAACACTTTCATACACCACCAAGACAAAATACATACACACACGCACACAAATATATGTACATATATGTGTATACCTGTATACATATATGCATTGTGAATACACGACAAAACAACTTGCAACCACAATAGTTAACTATACTCGAAACAAATAAATTAAGGAATTTTGTAAGTACATAGATCATACTGAACCGACTTCAAAATGCTCTTAAGTTTCGTATCTCGAATTTGGAATTAATTTCAAGTCAACAGAAGTCCCTCATTCCATTTGATCGAAGTCCTCAAAAAATACGAACGAATACGAGATTCAACAGCTCCAAAATCCGTATATGAATTTTGTTTCAAAATAAGAATAAGAATTTAAAATAAAGTTTGAATAATATCTTTTTAAAGTTAGAAGAAAGGGATTCCTGGATTCGTCTTGTTTCGAGTATAGCACATAACAACCCACAAATATGTAGAAACACCCCAGCATACACCAGAACAAATGCAAATGCAGAACAAAGTTTGTAACTCACATAACACTTTACAATTGTCACATTTACACAGATAATCCCCACACAGACTACAACAACAACAACAACAATAATAATAATAACAACAACAACAAGTACAATAACAACAATTACTACTACAAAAAAACTAACCGAAACCATTACAATATCGCACCAAGCGACCGTGTTCGCCTGGAGTCAATAAAGCGGCAAATTCTGACGAAGCTCGGCCTCACACAGAAGCCCAACGTATCGCATCCGCTGCCAAAGCAATTCATTTGGGAGACAATAAACCGAGCCGATGGCGGTGGGATGGTGGCCAATGATGGCTTCAATAAAGGAAACAACGGCTTCGAATTCGATGGTCACGATCATATGCACGAGCAGGGCGTCCAAACTCGACATATGCATTCCGATGATAGCTACCTGGAATCGAGTGAATTAAACACTTTCGGCACATTCCAACGGAATCGAAGTGTACCCCAAACCAGACATGCTGCTGAAGAGTTGAATCAAATAAGTCCAGAAGATTGGCCAGAGGTGCAACAGCTCCATTACAGGAGCTATCACTCGCACAATCAAGCCGATGAGACTTCACGGACTGCGAACCGGCAGAGAAACCACGAGAGCCAAAACCGTAACCGAAAGATCAATTCGAATGCGTACAGTAAATCAACATATCTGATAGATATAAATCGTAGTAGTGATAGTAGCATCAATAGGGGCATTCATGGCAGCATTGGACCCAATGATTATGTATATTTTAACGATTACAGTGGTTCCAGTAGCAGCAGCCCCACTCCCAGCCAAAGTTCAAGCCGCAGGCCCATGAATGTGCTCAACAATGGCAACGGCATCCCCATGCCCGAACAGGATCTCTCCGATCGCGAAGACTTTTTTGGAAACACTCAGGAAATAATCACCTTTGCTGAAGAAGGTAAGCTAATCGTACATTACACCGTGTCAAGCCTCTCGCTCATCCCGATTCGCAAGGCCCAAAGATTCACCTAAGCCGCCTGTTGGCCCAAGCAGTCTGCACTCTGTCTGTGTATGCCACTGACCGTCTGGATATTATTATACAGTAAAGTAGGGAACAATGTATAAAATATTGCGTTCGTGTTCATGTGTGTCTTTACATTAGGGTTGTCCAAAGTACAAAACTAAAAGGTATTTAAAAGTAAAAAGGCATATAGACCCTAAGACCCAGTGATGAGCTAAAGACTTTGACTTTCGTCCTATCAATAGATAGTTTCTCCTGTAGCGCAGTTGAATTTTTCCCCCTTTTGGGTCAGCAAATGAAGTGAACCACCCTAGCCATACGCATACACAACTTGGCAAATGTGTACAGTGCACACATACACACACACAGACACATGTGCCGCATTCATTTCCACTAGCTCCAATGGGTCTGTCTGGACGGAATAATGCCTGCACATGTCTCTTTACGAGGCAAGTCAATGCTGAAGGCTACGGGCTAACGAGTTAGTGAGAGTGGGGAAGTGGGTATGGAATGCTTGGGTTGGATGGGACGGGAAGGAAAGGGAGGGTATAAGACAGAAGACAGAGTTTGAGTGCGGTGTGTTGGCCATGTGAAGGACGTTCTGCGTTCGGCGAGTTGTGATGTTCATCAGAAGACTGACAAATCAAAATCCTATAAATGCTCGTAACTCAAACACTGCAGGAACACCGGGAATTGGTATCCTTACGCCCCAAGGCTGATTTTAACCCATTGTGCATGCATGCAGTGTTCTTTGAGTGACCACTTATGTAAGTACATATGTATGCATGTACGTATGTAGGTGTAAGTATGTCTGCGTCTAGCCGAGACAATCCCCATACATAACCCCCCAAACCACTTACGCGTGAAAGTACTGTCGACGAGCCGTCGTCTGAGTCTGAGTGTAAGTATGAGTATGAGTAGTTATTGCAGACCGTGTCTGTGGATGGGCTCTGAAGTACTTTCACTATTGTTCTGAGGTGTGAAATAGGACCATCAGACAGTGTAAACAATTAAAAATGCAAAAATGCAAGGAATCCTTGGCTGTTACTCCCCTCTTGCAACCAAACACCGCTGTTCCAGCTAAATTTACCACAGCTACTTTTGAAAATTCTTTTCAGGAACGCAATATCGAAAGTATCGCATAGTGGAATTCGCACCACAACGGACCCGTGTTCCTAATCAAAGGCTTTCCATACGCAGTGCCGAACTCCACATCCGAGTTGACAAACAACGAACTGGAGGAGCCAGTGGAAAGTCGAGGGCCAGACTCCAGGTACAACTTAATGTCAACAGTAAACGAAAAATGGGGGCCCCCTATGTACCACCCCAGCAGCGAATTAAGATCTGGGTTTTCCAGTTGTCAGCAGGCATCAATATCACTGAAAAGGTAAGTTAAGACCCCACTAACCACCGACTACTTGCTAATTGGTCTGAACTCGACTTCTATCGCTGACAGGGTACTGACCAGCCATTTCTTTTCCGCACCTCGTTCGAGGTCAACACTAAGCACATGGGGTGGCAAAAATTTGATTTGACCGAGACGATACGAGAATGGTACAGCGAGGGCAGCACGGGCAGTGATGAAAATCTGAGACTGCTGATTGACTGCACGGGATGTGGTAACCATTACTCGCTGCACTTGTCATCAACGAAGATGAAAACACGAACAAAGAGCGGCGATGCGAATCTGAACCCATATCGACCGTTTCTTGTGATTCACACTGAGTCAACGAGAACTCGCCGCGTGAGAAGGCGGGCAGTGGATTGTGGCGGAGCTTTGAGTGGCCAATGCTGCAAGGAGTCTTTTTATGTGTCCTTCAAGGCGCTCGGATGGGATGACTGGATCATTGCACCACGAGGATACTTTGCCAACTATTGCAGGGGAGACTGCACGGGTCCGTTTCGAACGCCCGATACATTTCAGACCTTCCACGCCCACTTCATTGAAGAGTATCGTAAAATGGGCCTCTTGAATGGCATGCGACCGTGCTGTGCGCCAGTCAAGTTCTCCAGCATGTCGCTAATATACTATGGAGATGATGGTATAATCAAGCGGGACTTGCCCAAAATGGTTGTCGACGAATGCGGCTGCCCATAACGCGAACACGAAGGAATGCAGTGCGGGGGTTTAACAATAAGAAACATAAGAATAAGTATTTTAATTTCTATTGGCTCCACGGAGGTTTCCAGTTCATCACTAATAGTTATACAGAATAGGCGGAAATCATGATCTAATTTTCAACACTGAATCGGTCTAAGCAATCGATAGCTTTTTAAGCAATTGTTGTTACTTGGTTACATTATTAACCCATTAACCTGCTTCACTGAAATCAAATGAGAAACACAAGTGCCTTGTTAGCGCGGGTAGTGGTAGGAAATAATTTGGAAATCTACATTTTCGGTGTTCGTATGGAAACAAGTAGGTTTACCTCGCCTACGAAAAATCTCAGTTTTCAGTTAATTAATCCTGAACCTCTGCGGAGACACTTAAATGATAAATTTAATGCGTATTTTGCCAATTGTTGTATTCAATTAATATGTATAACCAAGATGAATAATTATGAAGATAATGATGAAGATGATGATGGATTCGAGAAGAAGTCGAAATGTGGCCAAAAGTTGAGCAACTAATTGGTGATATTTCTACTTATGGTTAAAACCTTTAAAGTATTCGAGTTTCCGTCCGGTAAATTTAGTTTAAAAAACTCGAAAAATGAATCAAATTACTGGCATTGCCATTGACTCAGACCAGTATCCCAATAATAGTAAAAATAGATTTTCATAGATACATGCAGATTGCCAATAATTCCAATCGGTAGTCGAATTATTCGTACTCGAAATGTTTTCGAATATTGTCACGGCGCATAGCGAAGGTGTGTGTATTGATATGAACTTTTCTCATTCCCATAGTTTAGTTTCAATTGCATTGTAAAACTAAATCTAGAAGTATGACGACAATATATTTACTATCTATCTCTATCTTATTCGAAATTACAAAAGTGCCTAAAATAACAATGCATACAAAGTTATACATAATAAATAAAGCTATCTACAACGCAAAGAAGCTTGCATACCCTGCAAATACAGTTGCAGATACAGTTATCTTAAAAAACACAAAACAATAAAACTACATTGACAATTAAATCATAAAAAAACTGAACAATGTTTCCATCGGCCAGATGCAGAACAGATTTTCATCAAGGTGAGACAAGGTAAGGGAATATTCTGAACTCGAATATGAAGTTTTTTACGATGTATTGATCTATATTAGGATATTGAAGGTGCTGTCGTACTTATCTATAATACTTATCGCCTTTTTTGTTTAACATTAGACAATAAATTTAATTTTTGGAAAGGGTCAAAGTCCTCTAAGGTCTTCAAATTATCGTGATGTATCAATTAGACTGCTTGTGGGTTCACCCCTGTGTCTACACCGTAGTCTGTGTTACTTTTAAGAGCCAGTCTAATTCATGCCTATCGACGAGCGATCTATCGAAATAAATATCAATGTCTGCTTATCTGTCCCCTTTCCACTCACATTTATTTGATGTGTGAGGAGTTCATTGACTTATATGCTTGGCATGGGGGCCTACTCCTCCCAGGTTCGTAAGTATCTAATCTTGGAAATGAACATTTGTGTGATTTGTTTCACAATTAGAAGATATTATCTGGTAGCACAATTTCTATGTTATAATACTTTACATTGTCAAGATCAGAGAAACTACAGCGCAATAGTCAAAATTTAAACTCGGAAGGATCCTGCGCGCTCTTCGGTGTTCCAGCACTTGCAGTACACAAAGCAGTCTTTCGGCTAGAGATCTCATCCCATATTCGTCGGTAAAGTATTCAATATTCGTTCTCGGACTGATAGAGAAAGTTATACTAAAAGCTAGTCTATAGAACTAGCAAAGCGATAACTCATTCCAAGCAATCCACAACATAGTATTTCAAAGATTACCTCCATCCATTTTTTTATAAAATTCATTAAGTCGTGGAATTTTCCAGAGGTTTTAAAAACTACACTGTATTCATGTTGCTTGTGCAAATTCTCATTTATAAATACACAAGAAATACAAATACAAATTTAATCTGTTTAGTAAGTCATAGCTTAGTATTAAAGATAGTCCCGCCATTTAATGAAATGTACAAAATTTATTCCTATCTATTAATTAGATGTGTTGGCAGTCTTCAAATTTCACTAAACCGTTGATTTAATTAAGACTTTGAAATACCCTGTAGCAATAAGAGCAAACACTCTATTGGAAATTTCCTTTCACAAAGTATTCTTGTAAATTCAATAAAAGACTTTGGTGCTTAGGCATATGGATAATTATTTTCGATTGTCTGGCTTATAGCCTCGAGTACAGGGTAAAATACTTAGCAAATTGGAATATTATATATGCGTGCTGCCATAATAAATCAATTACTAAACGGACCCAATGACAAACTTCAGTAAATAATGTAATGTATGTATATAGTATTTGATTAGTTCTTTAGTGTTGCTAAAAGAAAGGATTAAAGATGAAAAAGGGCATAAACCGATGCTAAAGTACCGTAAACCAACCGATTTCGGTGTCGGTTTCGGCCACGGATTTTGGGGGATACGCTTGGATGGAAATACCTACCATTCTACAAATAAATTTCTTTCGAAACGAACTGTAATTTTTTCTGTCAGGTACATTCAGCTCGAGCTCGAGTCATTTTATGCTTATCGAGCAGCGTTTTGCTTTTAATTAAAGATTAAAGTTGTTCCTTATCAGGAAATACTGCAATTCATGTATGTACACACAATTGTAAATCGCCAACACAAAATAAAAATATATGGACAAACCAGAAAGCCTAATCTGAAATATCAAATTAAAGAATTGGCTAAATACAGATGAAAGTATACTATACTTTACGATACTTTCCAAAATTCATTATTTTTATCACCTAGGACTGAGTGCTTCAGGGTCAATACTCTGAATTCGATGAGGCATAAGTAATAGGTCTATATTATTGTTTCATCTTATTTCAATAATTTGCAAAAATTTAACATAAATGATCTGTAAAAAAAAGTTGTTTCGAATTGAACTTTCGAGCGATCTAGCGCAAGAGTCCGGACAGAAGCAACATTGTCCTCGACAGCTGCCAGCTTGGCTCATCCACACCCTCAACTGCAGGTAACCGAGGTTTATAATCTGTACACATCGCTATATTCCACACTCACACCAACCAAATTATACAATGTACAATGCGCATGTGTGTATACAGATAAGTGTGGAACAGAGATAGTGCTGCGAGAACTGAGCCTGGTCTGGGGTCGAATGCGTCCAAGTCGGATCATCATGAGATAATAGAAAGTACTTAGCACCACAGCGGAGGCATGAACGGGGAAGGGGCAAGGCAGTGCCAGTGGCAGTGGCCAACCGCGGGCACCCTTCACCGCTGATAAGTTTAGATTTCAGTTTCGGTGCATGAGACCAATCCAGCGGGACGGAAAAATAGCCAGCCCATGTGTGTACCGACAAGTGAGTTATTTAGGGAAGCCGGAGCCTCACCACCCAGTACGATCACTCTCACTCTCACACGTTGACGATAGCGTTGACGCTGACGTTGACGCTGACGTAGTCGTTAACGCTCGCAGAGCCATCAATTTGTTGCCCTGTCTTTGAATGGGATTCAAGTGGACGCGAGGTATTTAAAGTGGGTGTTCAACTGAAATCCGGCTTAATTCGAAAGTAGTCGTCGTCGGATCCGTAGCGAGTTCAAATCGGAGTCAGAGTCGTGCGTGCATACATACATATGCCATTTAAATCAGTGGTGTGAAAGCAATAAAGTGAAATTAATAGTGGTGCTTAAGGTACAGCAATGATATCCTGAATTTGTGCAAAACAGAACAAAAAAACAAAACAATTGAAACTTAAAACTTGTTCTAAGTGGAATAATTTCATATCCACACATACACACTTGTTCGTCTTTCGAGAATAGTCATTTAGACTAAATTAACGATATGAAATCTGTTTAAAAATTTGTGCTCAAATTGCCTTTCATTTCTTCTGTAGACGTACCAAGGGATCCAACGCGATGGCCAGGACGCTTAATCCTTGCCTTTTGAGTGGAATCCTCTTCTGTCTGCTATTCGCGGTAACTACAAGTGCCGGTAAGTGAAAACAGCAATATCGGATTAAATTATTTCTAGATTGTTCATACACACACACACACATTTGTTGACATAGAATGTGTGTACGAGAGTAGATAATTTAATGGACCACAAGTAATAAAAACGTTATTAATCAAAGATTGAGATACTTACATAGATAATTCACGTTTAATAGAAATACGAGACACTAGAGTGCATTAGTCACTACCCTCTACAACATTTCGAAAAATACCATTAATTTACATTGCGTGTTGTAAACAATGTTTACATTTCTTGTCGTCAATTTTTATACTACGATTCTTGAATGATAGGTTTCGAAATTTTCATGCGTTAGTTAATAATGAATTCGGAATTGGAGACTTACTATTGCCAAGTTTACTGATTTGCGTAGAAATTTGCGATTAGACGCATGGACTTGGGTATAAAGAGGGATTCTGGTGTTGATTCTTGCCATTTCTAGTTATGGAAAAATTGTTTGCTGATGCGAGGAAATAAAACAAAAATTGTCATAAGAATCATTGATCCTAAAGAAAAATGAAGTAAGTAAGTCGTCTCGAAGAGTTTGGCCAGGTAAACAAATATTTTAAATTTCGAAAACCAAATGTATGTCTATTAAATTCGTTTTACATTTACATAGCCTACACTCGTTTAAAACTCGTTTATACGTATATTTTCCATGTTTCTAGTCCGATTTTACTAAAATAGGTTGGTAGATATTAATAGGGCTAATTGGGTTCGATAGTCCAAAAATTGAGACAGTCAATCAGTTTTTTCTAGATTATGAAGGCCATAGTAATTTTTAATATTATAAATCTGCACGCATACCAAACAAATCTTCATACCAAATTAAGTGGTTTAAGCTTTTTTGATTTTCGAGAAAATGAGTTTTATTAAGTTTTCGTGGGCGTGGCAAAATTTTGAAAATAGCAAAATCTGCGCGAGTACTAAGTTAGTACACACTCCAAATTTGGTGTCTACAGCCAGTATAGTCTTTGAGAAAATCAGTTTTATGTAATTTGCGGGGGCGTAAACTTAAACACCGTATTTATTACAGGAATCTAAGTACCAAATTTGGTGACTCTAGCTCTTATAGTCTCCGAGATCTACGTGTTCATACGGACAGACGGACGGACATGGATAGATCTAATGGGCTGTTGATCCTGATCAAGAATATATATATGTACTTTATGGGGTCGGAAATGCTTCCTTCTGCCTGTTACATACATTTTAGTGACTTTAATATACCATTTTACCCCAGGTGTGTATGGTATAAAAAAATTATATTTAATCAATTGGTTTTATTAAGAAATCCGTTGTTAATACCAAACTTAAAATTCTGTTCGGATCAAAAAAATGTTCTCTTAGAATTTTATGCTGAAATGGTGAAATTTTTTTTCATTTAGGCCTTTTTTACTGCGTGCTCGGAATATACATATTTGGCATCTGATACCAACACACATTTCTTTCGCTTGTTTTCCCGTTTGTCAGACGAATATATAAAATTATAATTATTAGGAATTTCATCAAGATCAATTTAGAAAACTCGATCCAAATTCGGTCGAAGTAACATTTTCTTTTAATTATTATTTTCAAAATAAAAAAAAAATTAAACAAATATGTGATCGTATACACGATAGGAATTTGTTTTATTAGAACAATTTTTCGTTTTTTAAACAATTAAAAAAAGTATTTTGAAAAATATACATTTGTAAATTCCATCGAACTCTGTTTAATAAATAATTTTATTTTGCATTCTCCATTGCAGATGGCAGTTGCAGCAGAGGATGTCCCAAATGTAAGTCATATTGGAGAAAAATTGTGCTGAACTGCCTTAACCAATTCCATATATTTTCATTTTTCTTATAGCTGACAACGGTCTTCTGAAATATACCCCTGGCCACTTTTATGAATATGCGTTCGACAGTATTTTAACGGTTGGACTGAGCGCCGGTGCTGTAAGCGAGGCCGATGATACTAGCCTCAAAGTGACTGGTACTGCCAAAGTCTTTGCTGAGGGCAACTGTGGCTACACGCTGCAAGTTGGTGCCGTCAAAGTGACTAACACAAAGGAATCTGTAGAGAAGAAAATAGTGAACAACATACAAAAGCCGGTGCACTTCACTTTGTCCAACGGCCAGGTGGAGCCAGAAATCTGCACTGATGCTGGGGACTCCGCTTATTCTCTAAACATTAAGCGTGCTATTATCTCTCTGTTGCAATCGGGAACCGAATCAGGTCACGAGGTGGACGTTTTTGGACAGTGCCCAACACACACATCTATATCAAAGGCCGGCAATGCTGATGCTATCACGAAAGTACGTAATCTCAACAGCTGCGCCCATCGCGAGCAAATCAACAGCGGCCTAATCTCTGGCGTGGTCAACGAGAAAGCTGGAATCTCGTCCAGTCTTCTGTTCCAGGCTGACTACTCCAAAGAGTCGAAGGTTGAGCGCGGTGTTGTTGAGAACGTGCAGCTAGTAGAGACATACAAGTTCGCGGGAGTCACCAAAGGCAACTCTGACGTGAGCGCTAAGGTACTGACTACTCTGAAACTTAAGAATGCTGGAGGTACAGCTGGTTCGGCTCCAGCAACTGGTTCGGACAAGGCTAGCATTATTTTCCAGAAGCCTGAAACATACACTGCCAAGAATATTAACGCCTTAAAGGCGGCTCTTTCGGAACTTGTTGACGCCACTAGCGACTACGTCAAGAAGGACAGTGCCAAGAAGTTTGTAGAGCTCATCCGTCTTCTGCGTCAATCGGACACCGACACTTTGCTGGAACTGGCAGCATTCCCCCACCAAAACAAAGTGCAGGCCCGCAAGGTCTACCTGGATGCCCTATTCCGAACAAACACTGCTGAGTCGGCCAGAGCCATTCTGAAACAGCTAAATAAACTTGATGAAAAGGAAAAAGTGTTTGCAATTTTGTCACTAAACCTGGTTGAGTCGGTCGATAAGGAGACTCTGACCCAAGCTACAGCTCAACTGACGCCAAACGCACCCAAGGAGATATTCTTGGCCGTCGGAACCCTAGTGGCCAAGTACTGCACTCGCCACGGATGTGAACCAAGTGAGATTGAACCCATTTCCAAGAAGTTGGCTGATAATCTCAAGCATTGCAAGGCCACCACCAAAAAGGATGAGGAACGCATTGTGTACATTTTGAAGGGTATTGGCAATGCTCAGAGCTTGGCCGCCACCATTGGATCTGCTTTAACTGAGTGCGCATCTACTGGAAGATCCAATCGTATTCGTGTCGCAGCCCTGCAAGCTTTCTCGACTATCGGATGTGATAGTGGCCTCCAGACAAAGGCTATTGAATTGCTTAAGGATCATAATGAGGATTCCGAACTTCGTATTGAAGCCTATCTGGCAGCCATCGCATGCCCCACTGCCGAGATCGCTAACCAAATTGCCGAGATCGTCAACTCCGAAAAGGTGTACCAGGTCGGTGGTTTTATTGCCTCCAACCTCAAGGCTATACGTGACTCCACAGATGCTACTCGGGAGCAGCAACGTTACCATTTGTCCAACATCCGCGTGACCAAGCAGTTCCCCCGCGATTACAGACGCTACAGTTTTAATAACGAAGTTTCCTACAAGATCGACGCTCTGGGATTCGGAGCAAGTTCGGACTACAAGTTGATATACTCGCAGCATGGCTTCCTTCCTCGATCCGCCCGCCTGAATGTGACAACCGAAGTATTTGGCACCAATTTCAATGTTTTCGAAGCGAGCGTGCGCCAGGAGAATTTGGAGACTGTTTTGGAATACTATCTGGGTCCGAAGGGATTGTTGAACAAGGACTTTGAGGAAATTGTCAAGCTTATCGAAGTAGGTGGACCTGAGGCTGGTGGCCGCGCCAAGCGATCCATTGCCGACGACACATCAAAGACTGCAAAGAAATACAAGACTTACGGCAGTAAAAATGCCCAGGATTTGAATTTAGATCTATCGCTTAAACTTTTCGGTTCAGAGTTGGCTTTCCTGAGTTTGGGTGACAATATACCAAGCACATTGACCGACATTATCAAGCACTTCTCTGCGGCTTTCGACAAGGTGAAGAGGGAGTTGTCTTCATTCGAAAAACAATTTGCCTGCCACCACCTTTTCCTGGACACGGAATTCTCGTATCCAACAGGTGTTGGTGTGCCACTTGAATTTTCAGCCCAAGGCTTCGCCGCAAACAAGATCGATTTCGCTGTCAATATTGACGTCAACGACATTCTAGAACAAAACTGGCAGAGGGCCAAATATCGTTTGAAATTCGTGCCCAGTGTCGATATCGATGTCAATGTACAATTGGGCTTCAATGCCCAAGTTCTGTCAACTGGCCTGCGCGTTGTCTCCACCGCACACTCAGCGACTGGAAGTGACGTGACCGTAGCCATTACCAGGGACGGAGACGGTTTTAACGTGGACGTCGAGTTACCCCGCGAAAAACTTGAACTAATTGATGTCAACCTAAATACGGAGTTCTTCGTCGCCGAGCAAGATAAGCAGAAGACAATCGCTTTGAAGGGTGCCAAGAAACAGAAAGCAAGCCAGCCCAGTGAACTTTGCTTCAACCAATTGGAGATCGTTGGACTGAATGTATGTGTAGTCAGCTCTACTAGTATTAATGACATAACGTCGATTACCCACCAAGGAAGCGGTGCTGGAAAGGGACATGCTCTGATTGATGAACTGCATCTATCACGACCATTCTCTTTTGCCATCTATTTGACAACAGAACGCTATTTCAAATTCAAGGGTGTTCACTCGACCCTGCCAACAGGCAGCCAGCAATGGAAACTGGACTACAGCACACCCGGATCTAAGGTCTCGCACGATACTAGTGTAGCTTTCGAATTGGGCTCTAAGCCACGCACTTATGGCCGCATTTCTTTCGACAATCCACAATATCACTTTGGAGTCGAAGCTGGAATCTCCAATGACAACAAGGAGTTGGTCCTTTACGGCCAGTACGAGCACGACAAGGAGATCAAGAAGAGCAAGATCGGATTCTCCAAGAATGGCAACGAATATAAGCCCCTCATTGAGATTCAAGACAAAAATGGTGTCACAAACAACATCAACGGCTACCACGCTGATGGCAAGATCGTTGTTCAGCAGACCGGCGAAAAGCAGGCCCGATACAACTTCCAAAACTTCCAAATTTCAAATGCCAACAACGAACGCGTCGTGGTCAACGGATGGGCAGATGTTGGCCCAGCCTCACTTAACACCGAACTGCACGTTGCTCCTGGCCAGCAATCTTACTTGGTAAAGACCAACTTCAAACTTGAGAACGGACAATATGCTGTTGGCTTTTTCGTGAACGATGAGCGCTCTCCGGAAACTGTTTACGGAAGCTCGGCTCACTTAACCATTGGCAATCAACTGTACTCCTTGAAGACCACCGGTAAAGCTGTTACCTGGGCAATCGACACTGAAACCGAGTTCGAGTTTGTAAAAGCAGAAAATTCGAATGCCATAAGGTCGGGCAAGTTCTCCCACAACGTGGCTATTCAGCATAAGGGCAAACCAGTCGGCGGCCTGAAAGTGAAGTCCACTTTTGATGCAAACAAATTCCAAGTGGAGGCGGAAGCCACACGCGACCAGAAGGTCGGATCTATCAATGTCAAGTATCAGAGCAATCAGCGATCGGTTCGGGACTTTGCTTTGGAGGCTAACGTGAAGCTAAACAAACATTTCGTTGACCTTGTCTCAAAGTGTGATGTCAATGGAAATTTATTTGTTGTGGATAACGTTCTAACCACCAGCTGGGGCACTTCACTGACTCTTAAGGGTGAATTAGGCCAACGGTATACCGCACAAGATATCCACATTGATCTACAAGGTAGCGGTCAATTTAGCGGAAAGGACAAGCCTACCCAATGGACCCTTAAGGTTATTGGCGCACCAGACAAAACCAACAGCGAATTCCATCTCATCCGCGACAACGCAGATCTAATCAAGTTCACCGGTGAATCTCAACACCCTCAGGATAAGATCTCTGCAGCTAAGATTAACTTGATTGTTAAAAATCTGCTAACTGCCAAGGCTGACTTTAAGGTCGCCAAGAATGGAAAGGGAGAACTGACTGCCACCGTCGAAACTCAAAAGACGGAACCTAAGCACAAGCTTGAAGTAGACACCAAATTCCTGGTTCTTGCCCCTAAATATGACATCGATACTACCTTAACCCTGGACGGTGAAAAGAAGCTTCATCTGAAGACTGAGAACAATCTGGATAAGCTAAAGTTCTCCACCAAAAATGTTGTGGAGGCAAACAACAAAAAACTATCCTTCGACTCGGCTGGTAGCGTTAAGGGAGATTGGCGTTCAAATGGAGAAATTCAGGGCACGTTTGTTCTGACGACTCCGGAGGGCCGCGTTATTGATGGCAGCATTAATCGCAAACTGACAGCCAATCCAAAAACCGGTATTACCCAGGGCAATGTAGATGCACAAATTGGTGAACAGCAACCCGGCGGTGGCAAGAAGCGCTCGTTGGCTATCAAAGGCAAATTGGAAAGCTTGAATGTCAAGACCAAGGAATTCTCTGCTAATAACCAACTTGTGTACACTCCATATGAGGGCCAAAAATGGGAGATTTCGAACAGTGTGAAACATCTGGCGAAGGGCAGCAGCAAGAGCTTTGAATTTGAGTCCACCTCCAATGGTAACTCTTTTTTCAAGCCATCACAATTTTCCATTGTGGTAGATGAGTATAGCCAAGTGCATGCAGTTGGACGTGTGTCGGGCAAATATGGAGATCGTCTATCTTACAACCTTAACGGAAAGTACCATCTTGCTCAAGGTAAGTTTAATGCTTTAAGATCTCATTCATTTTCTACGAAATCCGATTTAAGCGTTCCATTACCTCGATTTTTACGCCAAAAAAAAATCTCCACATTTTTACATTTTTTTGTCATACACCTTTCTTGCATCGATTCTAATTTTAATTATTTTCCCTTACCAAGGCAATATGCCAGCTACCTATGAATTCCAGAGTAATCTGCAAGCCCCCGATTCCATCGTCAAATCGTGGGAGGTGAACAGCAACGGCAAGGTGTTGAAACCATCGGTGACCGAGGACAACAACGGTGCCCACCATATTGAATTGTTCTTTGACACAAAGACCGGAAATGGACTGTTTGGACGTGTAAACACCGTTTGGAAGGGCACACCGCAACAGGGTACATACTCATTCGAGTCCCAAAACAACAACATGGCTTCTCCCTTCAAATTCGACGGAAGCTACCAGCGCCAGCAGTCTGGCTCTATCCGGGACGGAGATGCCAACGGCAAGCAAAAGTACGCATTCAATGCTCAATACGGCGATAAATACCTGAAGACTAATGCTGATGTTACTTATGCTGCTGGAGAAACGGCTACATTGCACTTCACATTTGACTCGAGCCACGAGACGGCCAAGAATATTGAACTCGACATTCGCAGCCACAAGGAAATCGAAGATTCATATGTGATCTCTGTGCAAGCTAAACAGGCTGGTAAGTCCTATGACTGGGAAACAAAACTATACCGTTCTGCTCACAGAAAGGGTGTCGACGTCCATATCAAATTGCCATCGGGTCAACCCATCGTACTTACCGCCATTGTGGAAGTGCTGGGCGAACGTAAGGCTAAGCTAACCCTGGATATTCAAAACCTGGCCGATTTGGACTTTAAGCTTAACACAGAAGCATCGTACGCGAACATTGACGACTTTTACATTGTTGGCAACTGGGACTCCAAGAAGCTTAAACTCGATGGATACGTCTTGGACGCCCGCGCACAAGGCAAAAACATCAAGATTCAATTGAAGAATGCCCAAGGAAGTGTTTTCCAAGGTACTGCCACATACGCACTGAAAAAGGAACAGAACAAGGCTATAATTGAGGGTCAAGGACAGGTTCAATACCAAGGCAAGTCCCACTCGGGCAACTTTAAGTTGACTCGTCAACTGTTTGATCTTAACACTGACAAGGAAGTCGGATTCGCATATATCTTCAATGGCAACTTTGGCCCCAAGAACGGCGTATCAACCTTAAAGATAACGAATAAGGAGTTCAACTCGAAACTGTCTGTTTGCGAGGAGAAGAAACAGTGCACCAATGTTCAAGTCCAATCGATCATCACCGTTGATGAACAGCAATTGGACTCTACTCAGCATTCCGCCCTAATTCTGGTCGATTTGCGTGAGCTCGGACATCCATACGAGTTTGAGTTGAAATCACAGACCATCCGTCAAGGATTCAAGTACCAATATAGCCTTGATGGTCTCATCGTCTCCGGAAAGAACCTGAAATACCAAGTCCAGGCCAACGTTCTGCCGACGGGTTCAACGGTTAAGCTATCACTTCCAAAACGTCAAATACTGTTCGAGACTAAGCAACAGATTCCCAGTGATGGAAAGTTCTTTGGCCACTATGAACAATCTGCTTCCTTCTACATTGACAAATTGCAGCGCCCCAACGACGTGGCCAGTGTATCAGCCGTCTTGGACATCTCAGGAGTCGAACGTGTTGCCCTCAACGCTAAGGGTCTCATCAAGCTTGAACACCCAACTATTCGTCCACTAAGTATTTCTGGTCATTTGGATGCCAACCGCAATCAGCGTATTGCAAATGGTGAATTGGTATTCGATGTATTCCGAGTACCGGAACAGAAGGTGATTGTAACCAGTGAGGTGCGCAATATCAAAGATCAGAATGGCTTTAATGTGACGGCCGTTCACAAACTGCGTTCCACTGGACTGCAATTGCAGTATGAGATAAACACTCACTCAGCCGTAAATACGGAGACACGGGAGGTTAGTGCTGGTGCTGAGCTGCACAGCGGAAATACCGATAAGGCTGCTGCCTGGCTTTACGTAAACAAGGAGAAGTTGGAAATTTCGATCAGCGCTTTGAATGAGCAAATTATCCAAGTGGTCGGCGATTACAACAAGCAGAAGCGTGTTGCAAAGTTGAACTACAAACTGCAGCCATTCGGTCTTAAGCCTGTCGAAGTCTCGAGCGAATTCCAGCCAACCTGGGCAAAGTTTACTCTGAAGCGTGCAGATTTATTGGACGCCAATGCCGAAATAAAACTTGGCAAGGAGATCAAGTTCGATGTGATCGGCAGTGGTAAACAGATTTTCAATGGACGTGTGGCTCTAGATGCGGCGAACTTCCTGCAAACCAGCTATAAATCTAACGAGGATGATGTCAAAGCTTTCCTGGTAAAAAAGGTCAAGTCTCACTGCGATGGATATTGTTTTATATTAATATATATTGTTTTATTTTAGAACACTGTCGAGACGGAAGTGAAGGCAGAAACCGAAGCTATTACCGAGAAGGTTAAACAGCGTTTCGAGAAATTGCGTCAAGTTGCTGATCATCAGTTGAAGTTGGCTAAGGAGAGCACACCGGACTTTACTAAGCTGAAGGCCAGCTACGATGAAAATGTCAAATCAATTATCCATGAGCTGGAGTCCGATCCTACCTTGGCATCGATCATTGAGAGCATGTAAGTTGGCGCACAAATTGTTCTTAAATATGTATTCTAAAATAAAATATTTGCAGTCGCACCTTGTACGAAAAACTCACAAAGATTATTGACGAAGTGACGAAGTCGACATCGGCTGCTTATGAAAAGGTTCACAAGACTTTAGTTGAAATCTATGAGAAACTGCAGGCAGTGTGGAAAGACTCAGTGCTACAGGCCTGGGAGCAGTTTGTTGTGGCTGCCACCAAGCTGATCGGTCAGTTGCGTGTTGAAATCGTGAACGCCTACACAAAGGCCTTCAAGGATATCCTAGCCATTCTCGAGAAATACGGACCAGCACTGAAGAACTACGGCAAGGCCATCAACGAGTCGCTCAAGCCGGTTCAGGATGCTGCTCAGGAAATTGTCAAGGTCTTGGTAACTGCCGCTGAAGAAATCATTGAGGAAGTCAAAAAGTACTTGGCCCAGCTCCCATCCTTCGAGAGCATCCAAGCTGAATTTAACAGCAAGGTCCAAAGCTTGAAGCTCGTTGAAAAGACCCTAGAATTCCTCAACAACCTGTTCGATCAGTTGCATATTTTGCCACAAACTCCAGAAACCAACGAACTATTGCAGAAACTGCATGAATACCTGGAGGCCAAATTGAAGCAACAATCGATTAACGATGAGAAACTTTTGGATGAACTGGTTAAGCTGTTTGTCAAGGCAGTCCGCTCAATCTGGCATTCAATTGAAAGCAGCGCTCCATCTGCTGGATTCCCTGTGGGAGATTTGCAAGCCTGGTTCAGTTCCCTGCCCCACTCCGTTAACGCTTTTGGCAAACTGCCGGCACTCCTGACGTTCCGCTCCAGTGCGATCAACTTTTTCCTCAACGAGAACTGGGAGACAGTCTTCAAGAAGGATCTGTTTGGTTCATGGGTGTTCTTCCAAGACTTTGAGCTGCGCGGCCACATTGTCGATGGCCAGCATGTGTTCACCTTCGATGGACAACACTACGCGTACCCAGGTAACTGCAAGTACATTCTTGCCCAGGACAGCGTGGACAATAACTTCACAGTGGTCGCCCAATTGACCAACGGCAAGCTCAAGTCCATTACCCTCGTCGATCGGGATGAGAATTTCCTTGAAGTATCTGACACCGTTGCTCTTAAGGTGAACGGCAAGCCTGTAGAGTACCCACAGCACTTGCCCGGCATTCACGCCTGGCGCCGTTTTTACACAGTCCACCTGCATTCTGAGTATGGAGTCACTGTCATCTGTACCACCGATTTGAAGGTCTGCCACGTTAACGTCAATGGCTTCTACACTAGCAGAACCCGTGGTCTCCTGGGCAACGGCAACGCCGAACCCTATGACGACTATTTACTCATTGATGGCACCTTAGCAGCTGACTCCGCCACTTTGGGCAACGATTACGGTGTCGGTAAGTGTGCGGCGGTGGCATTCAACAAAGATCAGGTTGAAAGCCCGGCTCGTGAGGAGATTTGCAGCGAAATCTTTGGACTAGAATCCCCTCTGGCATTCCACTATCTGACGCTCGACGCAAGAACCTATCGCACGTCTTGTGACATTGCCCTACAAAAGATCCCCGAGAAGGAGAAGGAGTCGACTGCTTGCACATTTGCCTTGGCCTACGGATCAGCCCTGAAGCAACTGCACAAATGGGTGTTGTTACCCTCACGTTGTCTCAAGTGCGCCGGCGCTCCTGGCCAACGTGAAGTGGGTGAAGAATTCTCCGTAAAGATTCCAAACAACAAGGCTGATGTCGTCTTTGTCGTCGACATTAACGTGACCCCCCTTGTTCTGAGCAATCTGGTTGCTCCAGCAATTAACGAAATACGCGACTCACTCAAATCCCGCGGCTTTAGCGATGTGCAAGTTGGTGTCATTGTCTTTGATGAATCGAAACGGTATCCAGCCCTGCTGACAAGCGACGGCGGCAAAATCAACTACAAGGGTAATGTGGCAAACGTTCAACTGAATGGTCCCAAGAACTTCTGCGATAGCTGTGTGGAGCAGATTATCACCGAAAAGCGACTTTTGGACATCTACAATGTCCTGGAGAGGCTCGTGAAGAGCGTGGTCCCTGGATCAGATGAGAAGGCGTTCCATCTAGCCCTCGACTATCCATTCCGCGCTGGCGCAGCTAAGAGCATCGTTGGTGTTCGCAGCGATTCGCTTGAGTACAAGAACTGGGTATGTACATCGAAGTGTATTCAATTCGAACTCGTCTAACCGTTATCTCCTCTGTCTCTTTCATTTCTCCAGTGGAAGTTTGTGCGGGCGCAAATAACAGGAACTGTCACCAAATTCGATGGTGCCCTGCTTCATCTGATTGCTCCAGTGAAAGGACTGTCCTTGGAGGGAGTGCCAGCCGAAAAATTAGTTGGTAAGAATACATTGCCATGATATATTTAAGGCAAAATTTAAACAAATTTCCACTCGTTACAGGCTTTAACTCTCGACTTGTCGCCACCACTGAAAACAAGGATAACAAGAAGCGCACCAAACTCCAGTTCGAGAACGATATGGGCATTGACTTTGTTCTCAACAATGGCGGATGGGTATTCGATACACAGAACTTCGACAAGTTGAAGGCTCCGGAGCAGAAGAAGGTACTCAACCAAGTTACTTCCTCGATTGCCGATACTTTGTTCAAGACCGAAATCGTCAGTGACTGTCGCTGCTGGCCAGCCCATGGCCTGCATGGTCAGCACAAGTGTGCCATTAAGTCGTCCACCTTCGTACCAAACAAGAAACCCAAGGCCGCGTAGATCCCCACAGGAGTGCTTGGTCACTCGAATCAACATTAATCTTTCCGATGGATAATCTAAATATCTAAAATGTATATAAGTTATTAAAAATATGCACACATATCCTCAAAAAATTTAAATCTTCAGTGCCTGTTTTTTTATAAAATTATTTTTGTTCTATTGATTTGGCACTCAATACAAAACCCCAAAGGGTTTGGGCTATATATATCATTGAGAGCTGCCTAAAAATCTAAGCCAGAATAATGGACATACCTATATATGTACATACATATATGACATATATGTCATCCGATTTCGTTTAAAATAGTCTTTGTACTAGCATAAGAAACAAAACAAAAATGTTAGATCAACATTATTTTCGAACCAATCTTTTGTGTGGGAGGTATGTACAGTGGCGTCAAAAAGCTGAAGACATAAATTTTTTGACCTTAAAGTCGGATTTCATGCGATTTTTAGACAATGTTAATATAGCGTTAAATTGGTCATTCTGTTGGTCTATCTATCTATCTATTTCATATCCTATTTTGATGAGCAATATCTCATTCGACGAGAAATTTAATTCACTATCTCTCATAATTCAAGTGTAGATTTCCTTTAGAATGAATTAGGGGCGTTAAATGACGCCAAGCAGAGCGACCAAACAAATACATACAAATTTGAGTATTTCAATTGGCTTTAAATTGGATCCTGGGGCCAAATTGAAAATTTGTGGTGTACAGTTTATTTTATTTTTTAGATCTAAAACCTTTTCTTAGGGTCCGAAAGTGGTCCATTTTTAAATATTTAAAATGTGTGGGTATTTTTATCACAATTTATTTAAAAACCAGAGGGCCGGGGCTAACTTTGACCGCGTCAAAGTTTGTATACCCTTGCAAGTTTTTTGTGTAAAAGGTCTAATATTTGCGAAAGAACGGCTTAGGAAATAACGAAGATATTGATCAAAGTCACTGTTCACCACCGATTGTTCCTATGGAAGCTATATGATATAGTCGCCCGATCTTAATCAAATTTGGCACAGTGATTAATAGTTATGCTAAACTGAGAAATATAAATTTATGACAATTGCTTCAAAAGTAACGAAGTTATTGACAAAAGTCACTGTTTTCGACCGATCGTTCCTATGGGAGCTATATGATATATTCCCCCGATCTTGATCAAATTTGGCACAGTCGTTTACAGGCGTAATTAACTCTAATATTAAATTTCACGACAATAGCTAAAAAAATAACGAAGTTATTGAGAAATGTCACTGTTCGTGTAGGAGGAGTTTGCGTTGATCCAGACGGACGGACGGACATGGCTATATGAACTCGTCTCGTCATGCTGATCAAGAATATATATACCTTATATGGTCGGAAATGCTTCCTTCTATGCGTTGCACACTTCTGACCAAAATTAATATACCCTTTTTGCAAGGGTAAAAAAAACCGTCAGAGATACGCTCACAAAATTTACCAATTTTACGCTATAAATTAATACACAATTTTTCACTAACATTATATAAAAATCCCATGAAATCAGCATTTAAGGTCAAAAAATTTATGTCCCAAATTTTTTGCCGCCACTGTATATGGAACAATGGTCTGATCCGGTTAAAGGACATACACTCGCCTTATGGTGTTGATTAAGAATATATGTATGTATGTAAAAAAAACCTTTCTACTGATTCTAAGCATATACCTAATATGTGACTAAGAACAAAATGCAAGATGTGGAATTGAGGAATTGAGGAATAGAAAAAAGAGCCAAAACTGCTTAAGAGGACCTTGATCCAAACCTTTCCTTTACATGGAATCTTTTTTCATACATAATCTTAGTGTTTCGAACAAGCTGGCTTAAGGAAAATTTGCGGAATCAAACTAAAGGTGCTATTTGGCGAACTACCAATATCATTGCTAACCATTTTAGAATCTTAAAAACACTATTTAAAGTAGTCGTGGTTGCTTAAAGTATTAGGTGGCTATAGGGGATGGCAAAAAGCGAAAGCATAACTTTTAACTCCAAGTTTCCATTTGCATTTAGGACCTAAATTTTAGGTACATATCCAATTATTGACAACAAATTAAAAATTTTAGCTTTTAACATTTAACTAATGTAATTTCTTTTTACTGTTCTAAATCATTTTCAAGTGCTGAGGCTGAGATATTTCACTTTTATTTAATGGTAACGTCTAATTTTTGTTAATTCTTTAATCGAATACTAGGTCAAAGTTGTCTATTTTTCTGTGTTTTAGTGTTACATGAAAGACAAACCAGACAATCTATAGCGTTTACTTTTCGACAGCTCATTATGACGAAAAAAATATGAAAATTCATCGATATATAAGTAATTACGATGTTTTAATAACTCATATTTCGTTTAAAGACAATTCATTTGATTATTCTATCGATCAATCTCGCCAAACACCACGTCCAAAGTACCAATAATGGCGACGACATCGGCCAACATGTGCTGCTTACCAATCTTCTCCAATGCTGCCAAATGGGCAAATCCAGGAGCTTTGATCTTGCACCGATAGGGGCGGCTGGAGCCATCCGCTACTAGGTAGACACCAAACTCGCCCTTGGGCGCCTCGATAGCAGTGTAGGTGGCACCGGGTGGCACTTGATAGCCCTGGGTGAAGAGCTTAAAGTGGTGGATTAGAGCCTCCATTGATGTCTTCATTTCCGCTCGAGACGGAGGAGTTACTTTAGCGTCATCCGTCTTAATTTCCCCAGCAGGCATTTGGTTAAGACATTGATCTATAATGCGCAATGACTGACGCATCTCCTCCACACGGCACAAATAGCGATCGTAGCAATCACCCTTGGTACCGATGGGCACATCAAAGTCCACCAGATGGTAAGCATCGTAAGGCTGCTGCTTGCGGAGATCCCACTTAATGCCAGAGCCTCGCAGCATTACGCCACTGAATCCGTAATTAAGAGCTTCTTCTGCAGTGACTATGCCAATATCTTCGGTACGTTGCACCCAGATACGATTCGTGCTAAGCACATCTTCAACTTCGTCCAAACGCTCCGCGAATTTCGAAGCAAACTCGTAGATGTCGTCCATCAGACCTAGAGGCATGTCCAATGAGACACCTCCTGGCCGAATGTAAGCAGCATGCATGCGAGCACCAGAAACACGTTCATAAAATTCCATCATCTTTTCGCGTTCCTCGAAAAGCCAGAAGAATGGTGTCAACGCACCTACGTCCAACGCATGTGTACCCACTGCCATTATGTGGTTCAGGATGCGTGTAATCTCCGCAAACAGAGCTGAATAAAGAAGCTGCGGTTTCAATACTATTACTCAAATACTTTGACGTTCACTTACTTCGGATATACTTTGCTCTTAGAGGCACATCGATGTTGAGCAGCTTCTCCACAGCCAACGAGTAGCATTGCTCATTGCACATCATGGACACATAGTCCAGGCGATCAAAGTAGGGCAACGCCTGCGTGTAGGTCTTGTACTCGATGAGTTTTTCAGTGCCACGGTGGAGCAGACCAATGTGGGGATCGGCACGCATTACAGTTTCGCCATCTAGTTCGAGTACTAACCGAAGCACACCGTGCGCAGCGGGATGTTGGGGACCAAAGTTTAGAGTCAGATTTCGAACTGATTTCTCTACAGGAGTGACTTTACCTGAAGTGGCAGAGTAGAACATGAGTACAAAATCGTAATTTATAAATATTTGCAAATACTCAACTGTTCCATGGTGGCACTTTCCACAGCGAGGTAACCTCGTCAGGATACATCACAGCACCGCTGAATTGCTTCATAAACTCGGGATCTGGGTACCATTTTGCGGCACCGCGCTGCTGTTGCGATCTGAAAAATAAAATAGTTAAGATTATGTAAGAACGAACAATTGAAGAAGCAAAATATCTTCAAATTACCCGAACACGGTGCTTCCTGCTGTTGCCGCAGCTGGTTGTCCCCTGAGCAACCCCAATCCGGTGCCAACCGAACGTCTCACGATATTGGCAAACGCCATTGCCGTTAGGAAAAACAATTAAATAACAGACCCGCTGGTTAATTTCCGAGTACAATTCGCGGAGTGTTAATTAGAGATGTGCATGCAGCAATCAGGGACGATATCGATATCGGTGCTAAAACGAACACCCAGCAAACATTTGACTCAAAAGTCTCGTATTTGGAATAGAAAATTGGTTGAAGTGGTATTCTTCGCATATCTGGGGTGATACAAATCATGGGAGTTGGGATTATTCTGTAATTTTTTCCATACTCCCTTATGGTGAAACACTAATAAAATAATAATTTAAATATCATAAGCGTATACTGAAATCGGATTCTACAATGAATTCCCCGCCTTGCTGCAATTACATTTGAGATTTTCGTTTTTTTAGGGTTTTTTTTTTGTATTTTGCGTATTTTTAGAAAGTATGAATTCATTATTCAATTACACTGTGATGGTTTTTTTCAAAAAAAAAAAAAAGACTTGACAGAATTCGATAGTTTTGCTCCAATATTAATTTTTAAATTATCACGATGGTTTCGTACAACATTTTGTCGGAGGTTTTTCATCAAAGTTGGTTTTTTCTTTGAAAAGGGTTTTTTGTTTGCTTTTAACTTTTAAAATATAAATTTTTTTTAATCAAATTTCTTAGAATTGAACTGGCTACAAATGTTGGAAAGACACTTAGCCTCTATATCCGCCGTATTCTGAGCTTTGGACCGAAATGTCAAAGAAATCGAGTCTTGACCCAAATTTTTATGGTTTCTTTCTCACATTTTGCTCATTTTGAAAATGATCTATTCGAATCCTTTTCATAATATGAGAATTTATATTGCTCAATCGCAGCAGAAGAGACACCAGACCTACATATGTAATTTACGATTTACAAAGGTGGACGGTGGAAAACTTAAAAACTCGTCCAGGATCTGTTCCTTTTACCATAGTAGATCGGGAGCCCAAGGAAACTATTGGAATCGAGCTGTCGACATTAAACAGTCGACTTCCTTCTTTTTGGAGCGAAGTATTGGCATTAAAACAACTCAACTCTAATGAAATGTTATTCATCTTCTTCATCACTTTCTTCTTCAGTGGAGGAATCCCTAAACGAAGGATGCAATCGCTGCATCTGATAGTATTTCTGTAAAATAACGGATGTTCATCCCTTACTTGAACAAAATAGAGATTCAAACAGGAGGTTATCCAGGTTTGTATAAATTTGTTTATTTCAATCAATGGTTTTTAACGTAACAGACATGAAATTACAAATAATTTAAATAATTTTATTACATTGAGATGAACATATTTAAGATTTCTTGTATGGCCCACAATGTGTATGGACTTAATATTGTTATGAATATTGTCCCAAGAATCATTATACATCATGGGATTGTTATTTATCTTGTTGTTCGCAAATGAATATTTGATTAAATAATATTAGAAAAGTAATAAATTTTTTGCTTACATCGATAATAATTTTTTTCCAACATCTTAAGATTAACAGCAAATTGATTGATAACTTGATTAAATTCACATTTTCATCATTATTCACATCATTATCTTGAACCCTATGATTTAAGATTATATCATTTAGTCGTTGGTATAATTTCGGAAATCTTGGAATACATTTACATGAGTAAGGAATGACATGTTTTAAATTAAAGCTAAACTGTCGGCATACGAATCGATGCGATCATAGACATCTATTAAAATTTGTATACACGAGATATTGATCATTTTCAATATCAAAACCTTTTAACATTTTTTGTTAAATAAATATTTTGCATCTCTGAAAATTTGTTGAATTCGCATTTTCTTCCAAATGTTTACTCAATGAATTACTAAGTTTTTCCAAATTCGCAAATACCGGCAACATAATATTGTACACATTATCCTCCATTTGTTATAATGTTTTTAAATCATTATCACATTCTGTTAATTTTTCATTTAAAACTATTTTCTTAATTTTATTAAGCAGTAATATCTAACGCATTTACCTACTATTTGGATTCCCTTGTTCACTAATTGGACTTTTCCACGTTTCAGATATTTGGGCCAAAGATGCTCTCATTGATGTACTCGTGGTGGTAATCTATTTGATGAATTTGGTACTAAAGCGGATTCTGCCAATGGTAAAGCGATCCATGCTGCCACGGGAAAAAAGGTGTGAAAATTGTTGCTATTCCTGCTAAAATTTTGAAGTTTGCAAATATAAGAGCATTTGCTTGATTGTCTTTAATGCTTTTCATATTTTCTCGCGTTATATCTTCTTTTTCATGAATTTCGGTTAAAATTTTATAAATATCATTTTCCAATTTAAGGGTATTTAATTTTGTTTATAATTTTCAAGTAGGTATTATGCGGACTCAATTTTAATACTTAATTATGAATTGTATTTTGATTAAGAACTTTAAATTGTTTCGCTTTGTTTGAATTCTTTTAAACTAATTAAATCCCGTTTAATTAATGCGATATATTGCAATAAATTAAAAAAAATATATTTTTTCTAGCAAAAATTTTATACGATATTGTTATATATAAATAGCGCAATATCTAATTTTTATATAATATTTTATCCTCTCTCAAATTATAATAACTTGTTTCTAGGAATCATTGCGCATTGTAAAATTTTTTAATTTTCTTATTTTCTACAAAACTATTTGACATATTTATTATATACTATTTCATTAAAGGAGAAATCGATAACGATTCTCGCATAAATAAAATGAAATTGTTGATTACATCGCGTTTATTAGAAAAATGCAACGTTTTTGGTTCCCTTATGTGTTTTTCATATTTACCATTTACCATTCAGCAAACTGAATTTTATCACCTGGTTCTTGCTGAACAGACGCACAACACTAATAATATCCTGCTCCATAACTATGTCTTAAGTGTTGTGTATATTCGACTGCAGAAGTATCTTTATTCAAAGTATATCCAACTTGACCACCAATATTTAATAAAAAGCAAAATAGTTCAAAAACCTTGTTCTGGAGTGATGTTAGTAATCCACCACCTTATACCACCTTTTCCCCCATCCCTCCATCTCCAGCACTTGTACCACTATGTGGTCTGTCACGACATTTATTATCAGGCGCGCTGCATGAGTCGCGCTCAGAAGGTTATTTGCCCTTTTTTCCGGTATAACTTATATACAGTGTTGGAAGAAATAATAGAAACGGCATACAATTTCCTTTTTTTTTGAGTCTATCTTTGGCAAAACACAACCCTTTTTGGCAAAACACAACCTTTTTTTTGTTTTTTTTTTAAGGACACTGGTGCAAGCATGTACATAATTATGCTGGCGCTTATACATTTTTTAATTTAGAAAAAAAGTTACAATTACCTTCAACACCATCTTGACCGGGACCACCAATTCCTCCAACTGATTTAATGTTTAATTGTTTAGCATTTATAAAAAATTGTACACCAAAACACGAACCACCCGATTCACCGGGTAATCCTGGTAATCCCAGGATTTTTTTCTTTAAAAGTATCAGTTTCAAAATATATTTGATTCAAGGCAATTATTTCAATTCGAATAGCATGTTTCCAACCAACCAATCTTTTTGTTGTACCCTTTTACTGTGAATATGCCATTGTCACCATTGTTTTTTAACAAAATAAGTTTTTGGATATTACTAAAACTTATTTGTTGCATATTTTTCAATCTTTTACATATTATTTCACTTTGAAGTGTACCCAAAAACTGTAAAAATCCTTTTTTTGACATTTCAGCCGCATAATGCTTATTGGCCAATATATGCCAATTATCAGCATCGGGTTTCGTTTAAATTTCGTATGAAACTATTAAAAATTTATACCATATTTCTGTTTTAAGCAACATATTTTAGCAATTCTTCAATTTGGTTTCTGATAGTCGTTTGCATTGAAATACTTCTACGATTTTCATTAAATAATTTTGTTAAAAAAGTATTTAGTTTTAAATAAGTCATAAGTCATTTGAAGCACTTGAAAAAAGGGCATCTACGCGCAAGACAATATTGTAAAATTGGTATACCCTTGCAGAGGGTATTATAAAATTGGTCAGATGTTTGTAACGCACAGAAGGTCAATATAAATCGGTTCAAACGCTGCCGGCAGCGCTGCTTGCTGACTACTACGTCATCATCAAATCAACAGAGGACATGCATACACACACAGACGCAACGCTACATGAACTGTATGTGTATGCGTGCCGTGCGAAAGGAAGAAGAAAAAATTGTAGTAAAAAGAGTAATAATGTTTTGTTTGTGTATTGATGAATTGAGTTGCAGGGAAAGAAATTTCAAAATGTAAAAATATTATTGCCAAGGACTGCAAGGGCATTCCGGCTATGCGGCTATGTTAAAGTTAGCTTCTTTGATATTTTTAATTATTGTCGTCAATCGTGGGGCTTCAACTACGAAATATTCAAATTCTATCGTTTGCATTCGTTAATAAACTTTCCACTATTACAACTATTCCCGTTAGAGTTTGATTTAAAAATTTCGCTACTGCCGTAACAATTTCATTGTCGACCTTTGTTACAAGTAACGTGATTGCATTCCGATATTTTTCTGGATTTTTCACCAATTATTATTCATTATTTCATTATTTGCATTAGAAAATTAAGAAATTCGTTTCGCTGTCCTCCAGTAGTTTCCACAGACCATGCATTCACAACAAATACAAAATTAATCTAATGTGATTTCTTCAGCAATTTCACCAATTTTTTTATTATTATCGGAAAAAATAAATTTTTCGGGTCCGCTCCTTTTCGCCCTTAAATTTTTATCGCGCTTTTCAATATATTCAAAAACACTCATTAACGACGGGGTCTCGACTTTGTTCGATAAAACGAGATTTTTCATCTCAGCTTGGATGGTTTGGATTGGTAATAAGCGTCACTAGTGTTACGAAAATCTTCATCTTGTCGATGAGAAGTGAAGCACACAAGAATCAAATTAGTTTGCTAAGATTAGCACAATAAAAATACATGATCCATTATAAAGAAGAAACTGAAAAATGGATCATCGTCTTATATATACACAATATATTTAATGATTTTACCTACGACAAGTTCTCTTCAGATTAAATGCGGTCTAATAACGGTCTGATGGCGGCGATTGCCCTTTGATTGCACTATTTAATCAAGTAACTTACAATTAGTTAAAGTCCCACTAGCTGTGTGAGTTCCACAATTATGAATATATTAGGTCAATTTATAGACATTTTTTAAGATAAAGATTAAGATTACTTCAAATGCTTTTCTGATTTACTAATTTTGTTTGAGATTTTTCAAAAACTTCAATAATTTTCTTTGGTGCTGGTTAGACTTGCAATAGATTATTGCTATTTTTCGCTAACACCCGTAAAAATAATGTTTAAGTTCATCCCGATATCTTTAATAAAAATTTAATAAAACAGCACAAAGACATAATTTCTATTTGGAGTTAATTAACATCGTAGACGTTTTCATAGCTGTATTCAATGCCTTTTGAAACTTTTCATAAAAAAGGCACACGTTTCACTCCTTTTCCTAATGTTGTATGTCTGTAAATTGTTCTTAAATATAATTTATACCAATATTTGTTTCTTAGTCTTGGATGGATTGGAATTTCAATTTTGTGGAATGATGAAGAAGCTTTATAGCTCGATTACCACGAGCTTTTTAAAAGTCGGAGTTGTTTTACAATCAAAAACTTAAAATTCTCGATTCGTAGATAAATCCAGGAAGCCGTAATTTTTCGGAAATAGATTGAGATCGATGACTAGAGAGTTTCTTTACATTTAACGAAGCCAAATGTTAGCCTGGTAGAAAAATAATAGGGATATGATTACTAAAATACCAAAAAATGTCTTGTTTTTAACTAATGAAGCACAAATTGCCTTTGCCTTTTGTTATTGGAGTTCGCATTAAATTCAACTTTATTTTCCATATTACCTTCACAAAATTCTTAAAATTATTAATATACATTTGTATTGTATGCATGCTAGCCAAACAACATCAAAGATAATCTAAGTGTATTTGTATCTTTCATATATATGTATACATATGTATGTATTTAACTGTATCATGATCATTTTAAATTGTTTTTGCTGCTGCTTATGTATTACCAGGTAAGTTGTATGTCTGTAAATTGTTAGAGTGGGAGTGACGGATACGAGAATAAAAACAAAATTTTGTTATTTTCTGCGTATTTCTTAACAATAAAAGTAAAATGCTGATGTGTCGTTGTCCTTCGACAGGTAGTTCTTTTGTCTATACAGAAGGATAGTCCATGTCAGACGGAGGTTAACGGGGATGGGGAATTGTAAGCACAATACATATAACTTGATATTTGCTTTAAGGAAATTTTAATTTGTAATGGACGAAATTGTTTTCCATGCCATTTTTATAAATCGAAATTCCTTCTTTTGAAAGCGAAAATTTAAGTTTTGCTTTGTCTGTAAATATATCCGCCACTAGAACACAGAATGAACTTTTTGATCGTAAAAATATTGTGTAGATGGAAATCTCTATATTGCTTATATAACAACTATTTTGTATGTAATGAAGTAGCGCCCATGTTAGTTCTTAATTTTCTTTTCCATCGTTATCATTAATAATAATAAACACTTTATCGGGAGGGGGAGGATAGATGTAGGTAGTTTGCATTGACTAAGCTGAAATCTAAATCTGATACATAACAGTTTAACACTAATTAATTTGTTTTGGTTGTTCTTCGTTTTCAATACCATTCCAATACATATACATACACATATATTGGTTTTGATATATGTACAAGCGCGCGCATAAGCCCCGCAGAGGCAAATAGAATCGACTAACCACAAATATAGTACATATTATAATACACATAAATCTTGGCTCTAGTTGGAATTGGAGTTGTCTTTTATTCCTTTTATTTTGCTCTCATTTCGGTGTATTAAAATATTTAGTGATTGCGGTGACTTTACATGCGCTTCGAATTTGCTTTTTATTTTGCTATGCATCGTACCTAGTAAGTTTTATTCTACGTGATCACATTGAAACTTTTGTTTTATAAACGTTTTTAGTAGTAGTAATGTGTAACATATTCAGGTTTGTTCGGACTTCCGAGTTGTAATTCCTCCAAAATGTATGGAGTTTTTTTTTTTACCGAAAACATTTGCCCGATTTAAGACTCATGTAGATTTTTAATAGTTACAAATAAGATCGTCGAAATTTTTCGGAGGAATTATAAATCGGAACCCAAAACAATCCCGATTATTATTAATTCTAGAAGCTTTAACAATTTGTAACGTACATATATACTATAAAATTTTCAAATTACATCAACCTGAATTAGACTATACGAGATGCATCGACTACGAAGTGGTGTGATGATTCTCATTTCTTCTAGTTCCGATCTATCCGACTCCATACTTAACTAGCAACTAGCAAAAACACAAGAATACGACATTAACAATAGTCAAAATACGGCATTCTGCAAGTGGGCATTATTGGTCCATAGAGCCATACACATTACACAGATTTTTAGCCAATCTTCAGAACAATGCCATATCATATATATTTGGGGCAGGGAATGCAACCGCAAGGCTGTAGAATATATTGAATTTATCGGTAGCCGATGGGATCAATCACTTCATAACCGAAACCAGATTTCTTTAGTATTAAAATACGATTCATTAACTAACAAAAACTAAAACGATTAAATGGTTTCTGTATTCGTTAACGGATATGATAAAAATGAATTTTAAAGAGAAAACAAGAAAATAATAATAAAAAATATGTGCCAATGTATGTTTCGGTTGCACTCCCCGATTTGAATGTGTGACCTCAGTATGAGCAATTAACTTAATTATTGCAACATAAGCTGAGAGTGATAAAAGGATCCAATGGATTATGTATCCAATTGCATATGCTTATATGTGTATCTTCATATACATACATACATATATATATTTATATATATATAGGTATATAAATACCCCTATTTAACATTAAACTGTTAGTTAATTTAATAAATTAGAATGGGGCAAAATTAAAAATTACTAATACGTTCGTTATTTGCTAAATGCTACAATATATATATGTTTATAAATAAATATATGTATGTACCACACACATATATTCACACACATGCATCCGATGATCTAAACACATATGCAAAGCCATAGCCATGTATGTTATCGTATCGAGACATGTGGGTGCATATATATATGTTAGTATTTAAGCTGTTTTAGTTTGCGCACTCAAACACAAACAAGTTGTCAAGGGTCTATTGCCATGTCATATATCCGTCTTGGACGTATACGAAATTTCCAATTAAAGCCGATAAGCTTACGCTATTCCTACTTTGGAAATTTAAAATTCAGGTTCGGTATGTTTTGTTTCGATTTGAGGGCAGAAATAAAAACAGCATTTCATTACATTTGTTTACAATATATATGGTGCATTAACTATCATAATTGCTGAAATCACGTATCCTTGCCATCCAGTTTATTTTAGGCTATTTGCAGTTGTCGCTAAATTATTATCGGCAGTGATTGAATCGGACGATTTTTTCATTTTGTCGCAATAATCATTGAAAATATCACGAAAGCGTGTCCAGCACTTCTCAGGGATAGTTATCGAAGTTCGAAAATTATTTTTAACCTGCCAACGAGAGTTAATTTTGAAATTATTAAAAATTCAATACATCGAAATTAAAAAATTATGATCAAAAGTTCAAATAGACAACGATGAGGTAATCATGTCACCAAGTCGCAATCATCATACATACCTCACTTATACGCATATAAACTCCGCGATTGTTTTGTCCAATGTCAAAATAAAAGTTCTTGTTATCCACCTTCATGTGACGTTCCTCTGGCAATTCGCCTTTGAATCTGAAAATGTAAACAAAAAATTCAGCTTATACGTTTGCAAAAAAAAAAATATGCATGCTTGATGATCCTCGTGAAACTATATCAAAATAGGATTTTCCGATTTTAGATTACTCACCCGCCATCATTCGACCCAAACTCTTCGAGTAAATCTGTCAACGCGTCACGGAATTCTATCATGCCTTGAGCTGGTAATGCTATTTGAGATCTAGGACCACCCCTTGTAATAGTCTGAGAGACCTGAAATGATAATTGTCACAAATTTAATATCTACTCTTTATCGTTTTCGTTTAATATTTATGTTAGTGCAATGATTATCCCCTCTTTTGATACTTATGAAACTTAATAATTAAGTGATTTTAGCCAACAGTTCATCCTTTTACCATTAAAAAGCAGAAATATGTACTGAAATAATATGTCGTCTTGTTTCAAAAATAAAATTAAACTATGCATGTGAATTTTTAATGGATGGCGAATGTGATTAACACGGGCAAGAGCCGGAATGGATTGCAATGTAAAAGTTTAGGTGTGTATGATTGTTTGATTTACCCGAAGAAAACGTCCACGAGCATTCTCTTTTAAGTCCAAATAATATCTTCTATTATCCTTGATCATCATCTCGGATTTTAATTTACCATCCTCCGGTAAATTGTCTGTGTTTGGAGGGCCTGTGTTTTGACCAGCTTATTGTTAATAATTATATAATTAATTCAAAGAAATCTAACTAAAAACAAATGTCCTTTTCGGCAAGCCGAGGACAAAGTGCCCTTGCAGACATCAAAGCGCATTTACAAAAAGAAAATGAAGACCCACGCAAACAAAATATGTATACAAATAATGCCACAACCTAATATTAACAGCAATTTTACTTTAACGAAATTTCCACAATGTGGGAGAGTATCAGTGTCAGTAGTAACTGACTGGTGAGCGCAACTTAAAATCATGTGGAATTCGCGCTAATCTGCAAGAGCACAACAAAAATCCATACCTAAAGAAGCATAGTAATCACTGAACGACGAAAGGTGGTCGCGAAACTCAGCGGCAGTCGAAAGCGCCAAGTATATTTGACTGCGTCTGCCATCAGCGCCAATCTGGATAGAGAATCAAATGAATTATCAGATTTGCGGACGCCAATTGTGTTTTATCTCTAAAGGAAAGACATAAGAAAACGCGCAGCTAACGATAAGTTACCTCAGCAACTTTAATGAAACGTCCTCGACGATTCTGTTTTACATCCAGATAAAATCGTTTTGATTGTATTTGAAGCATTTTTGTGGCCAACTCTTGTTCCACGGCGCTACCTGCTAAAAGATTAAAAAAACAAATGATTAGTCTCTCACATTTCCTCACATTTGTTACATATTTATTTTATACAAGATAGAGGCTAAATTGTTTACTTTAAATTTCAGATTTCATACCGTTTGGTACACTATCCTCACTTAAAAACTCTTAAAACAGAAAAACGTCTTGGTTGTAAGTATGTACTTTCACTTACTTGTGTATGTACACAAACCTTCAGATTGGAATATATTAAAGTTGCCGTAAATTGTAAGGATACTCTTAGGACCTAAAGTAAATTCCAAGCTAATATGTACAGTTTTATTAAATTTCTGTCAAAATCAAAAATTCTTTTCTTTTTTGTGTATTACTATTACATTTAAATAAAACGACAAGCGTTATGGCAAAAGGCGGGTTGCCTGGTATTGAGTAGTAATAGTATTTTTTATTTCAGAATATATTATTAGAGGAAAACAAAAATAGAAAGAAAAAATCGGAACTTTTCTTATCAACATCTATTTCATTAGAAATAGATGTCCCACTTTAACCTTTGTATTAGATCATTCTGCGCAGCCTGTCATCGAAATTTTCAAATGAAACTTTTCTCTAACCTACTTTTTTCCACTGGTCAATATGATATCTTGAAAACGACTTATCCGATCGTTCTAAAGCTTGAGCTGAACCAGAATACTGCAGAACGGATGCGCCGCAGGAATGCCGAGATGTACTTTACAGACTTTCATTAAAATTATTTGACTCTATTCTCGACCTGATAAGGAAAAAAATAGGGAGCATTCAAAAATAACTAACATGCTAAAAATCATGAATTAAACCAACGTATACAGTTTTTATATTTGATATTATTTCGATCAATGGTGAATATAATTTACAACTGATAGATGGTAAGTTTGAAAGATTTTAATATTTAAGGTTTGGCTGCCTCTGATAGATAAATTTGGCTATTTTTGCTTATCATGGTTATACCAATGGATACAATAAATTGTGTCAGGAACGCTTTCACAAGGACCTAATTAATTTTGCAACATTCTTTTACAAGGGAATGAAATGTGATTAACAATGTCCATTCGGCTTACCTTTGCCAGTGGAGTCGAAGTCGTTTCTATTGGAGGAACCTTCCATAGTGCTTGCATTATATTCTGAAACGAGATGTTGTTATAGACATCTATGTATATTCAACTGAGATTGCATTGAGGGAATATACATACTTGATCCTGAAATGCCTTCGTCACCGCTTCCAAGATCAGACATTACGAACTTCCTTCTATGGCAAATGTGTATAGCCTAGCGTTAGCCTCTACCTCTTCCTCTTCCCTTCTCTAGACTCTGATCGGATCGGATCGGATTGGACTGCTCCTTGGCCTTGCAAATTCTTCTTGTCAGCTGTTGGGGAGAAAGAGATGGAGATTTTTTTTTATCGCAATAATTATTTTGGTTTGTGCCATTTCTGCAGCTTTCTTAAAAGTTGCAATTTATTATTAGAATAATCAATCAACATGAACAAAATGCAGTGCCATCCATATGCATCGACATCATCTGGAAGTGCTAACTCCTTTCCCCTTCCCTCTTTCTATTACTCGACTCAATTTAACTGCTCTGGCAAAAACCTTGAAAGTCTATATACATATGTACATGCATACACACATGTGCACATTGGTAATGCATATGTACACACACAAATATGTATGTGCATGGTTGCTTATGAATGCACAAGTATGTATAAGTACTTGTGCGATGAAATTCTTCACTAAAAACTCAAATATTAAAGTAAATTTTGTTTAACTCGTTTCTTTTTGATTAGTTCTACTTTGCTGCTGCTCTAATTTTTTACTAATTTCTGTATATAGTAAGACGTACGTATAATTTCAGGGACGGATCAAAAGCGTCGTTTGGGGGTACAAAAGTCTTTAAATCGTTTACATCACGAGTGCTAGATTGCAAAAAATATAGTCTTCCAATATTACACAAAGTAATCACAATTTATTAACCACGTTGCGTTGTATGTCTGTTAAAAACTTGCACTTTTTCCACCCCTTGGAAAAAAATTGACATCCGTCCCTGCTCACGTCCCCGTAAATACACACATAATACTATTTCATTATCATCGATTTCTAGAACTTGGACACATTTGTTTGTATTCAACTGAATTTGAATGTATTAGAAAAGTGCATACGAATGTAGATGCAACAAATGCAGCAAAACAACCCAACGCGCAAACAATTCAGCTTAACTTTCTTTTTACTTTCTTTCAGTGTTGACAGAAGATTTTTACCCTATAATGGGAAAGTGTGACCAGAGGCATTTCAGATATCGTTTGCTCCTAAATCATATTTGGGAAATCACAAGCGAAGTAAAACATATGTAGAAAAAAGACGACAATTTACTTTTATTGTGAATGTGGTAATCTTACAGTATTAAATTTTTTTTGACTCTCTCCGATTTTTTTAAACTGAATTTTAATGGAATATACCGGCAAAAAACTAGTGCCACTATGGCACTATAAATGTATTTGCCATCATTATTTTCACTTTCATTGTACAACACTGATGGTATGTTTACACTATGGCTGCGTTTTGTGTTCGGGAAAGTTTGGCCTATCGTGGTTTCATGTATCATCACAAGTAATAATAAAACAAAATCAGGGACGGTATATAATAAATTCTCTCATTAACATCGAGTTATATCAGGGTAGCGAGAAATATTATATTGAAACAGATCGTCTATGATTTTGAAATAATTAATTTTAAATCAATTGATATTAATCATCCATTTTAAGCAAACAAATTAGGCTCATAGCACATAAATTGTATACATATGCTGTATAAAACACAGGGAATAAATTTTATAATTTGTTTTTTGATTCGTATATATATTAAAAACTAAAAATTAAAACTAAAATTGTTTTTTCACAATCCACATACATACATACATACATTCCCTTGCCTGATCATCACTGAGCGCAGAGACGACTGCTTTGAGTCTTTTGACGGTGTAAACACCTTCAGAGTTCTGCAACCGATGACATACTCGATAAGAAACGCACCATAGTGTAAACCCTTATGACCGATACTCGATAAATATAGATACATCGCGAGACGCTAAGAAGAAAACGCTGCTGCTGGCAAGAAATTAATTATTTGGCAAGTTAATTGGCACACATAATTAGGCGTTCGCTTCCGCAGAAGAGAGCAGAGCGAATGCTCTGATTTAGAGTTGGTCTGCACTTCGGTTTCGAGGTATATCCTCCTGCCCTCGCCCCTTTTTGTTCGCATTTGGAATTGGAATCGGAATCGATATCGGACTTGGATGGACCAGGGTCTGTAGTGGCCTGGCCAGATTCGCCTGTCCATATGTCCACAAGCACGCCAGGCAGCCGTAGCCCGCCCCAGGCCGAAACTGGGAACGGGAGCGGCAATTCGCCTAATCCCAAAACTAGCCAATCCACACTATCACCAGGTAGGAAAACAAATAATGTCTGGTTCGTAGCCGATGTCACCACTTAAAAATCCTCTACATTTCAGACCAAGCAAAAACAATGCCTGTAGGATCGATGTCGGGATCAGATGAAACGAATGGAAAAAGTGGTTCTGCGAGTAGTAATATTAAGGATAATACAATGGCAAGTGGAAATACAAATATTTCCGGCTCGGCCGATGGGACTGCGGCAATGTCATCGTCAGGAGCTGGGAGTGGAACGTCGGCACCAATGCTAAGACAGAATTCATCGAGCAGCGTTAATTCGATGGCTGGACTAGCTGCTTCCCCAAACACTAATGCCACCCCTAACGAGCATTCAAATCCAAATCCCATGGGTGAAACCGACATGGCTCAGCAAGAGCAAGAGCTGGCAAAGAAGATCTGTGCCAATGAAGAAGACACGGGTAAGTGGGAAATACAATCTTCATTTTGCCAAACGAGATATTGAATAATCCAAGGAATCTGTTTGTTAGCAGAGAAGACTGTGAATAAAGCAAAGACTTCGATTTCTGGAGCTGGATCTGGATCAACTTCGTGCACGGGATCCGGAGCATCCGTTGCTATCAAAGAGGAACCGCCCGATATTCTAGGCGGCCTAGTGAATTTAAAAAAGGAGGATAATCTGTCGCCAAATATGTCACCAGTGGGATTTGGATCGATTGGTGGAACATCTGGATCGGCCCAGGACAGATCAGTCACACCAGGTAAAGGTTCGCTTACTTGTATCTTAATTTTTATAATTCTGAAATCACATTTTGCAAAAGCTTGCAAACGCGCAGGGCAACAATTAGTCCTAAAACTAAAAAATACTTTCTTCAATTAAGTCATTAGTTTTCAGATATCAGTTACGATTCTATCAAGTTGAGAAGTGTTTAATCTGAGAGATTGTGATGTCAAAGTTTTATTAATCATTCCTTTTTGTTTAATAAATCTAGTGAAAATGGAGGTAATTCCCGGTAATCCCAGCAGCGAAAAGACGCAATTAACCATGGGCCTGAGCAGTGATGATATTGGCCTCGGCCAACTAGGATCGGACATGATGAGTGAGTCCTCGAACAATAGTAATGCTCCAGTTCCAAGTGGCAATGTATCTGCAGGGGGACCTCATGGACTGAATGCGTCACACGGCCCCGGGCAGGGCTCGATTCAAGTTCCACCAGGAGGTGGTCCATCGGGAAACTTCATGCCATCGGGCTCTGGTTCTGGCTTGGGCATGGGTAACTGTTTGGATTACATGCAGCAGCAAAATCATATATTTGTCTTCTCCACTCAACTGGCGAACAAAGGGGCTGAATCGGTACTAAGCGGTCAATTTCAGACTATTATTGCCTATCACTGCACTCAACCAGCGACAAAGAGTTTTCTTGAGGACTTCTTCATGAAAAACCCAATGAAGATGAATAAGCTGCAGCGGCAAAACCCTCTGGGCATGCCGTGGATGGGAGGAGTTGGAGCCGGACCTGGAACAGGAGCAGGAGGAGCCGCATCCAGCTGTACGTCTGGGCCTAATATGGGTTCAAAGATCCTTCAGCAGCCGCAACAGAAACCACAAGGTGGCTCAGGACCGAAATCACACTTTAATCCATCTGATAACAATAAACGGAACACAATTGGAAATGCTGCTCCTGGATCGGGCGGCTCCTTCGCCGATCAGAACGACCCTTTGGTAAATGAGAATGATCTAATGTGCTGGGAGGGCGGCAGCGGTAGCGGAAACGGTGGTCCCGGGAGCGGAGGAAATCCAGCCAGTCGTAATAATCTCGAGGTTGGAAACGTTACGAATGAGGCGCAGGCCATGAAACTATTAGAGGCAGCTGGCGTTGACATAGGACAAGGACATAGTCAAGGACAAGGACAGGGCAAGTGCAACGATCTGGGTCTCGGCCTGTCCCAGCATGACAGCAACATCATTTCCCTTCAGGGCGTCAAAGTGCCGGATGAAAATTTGACGCCGCAACAGCGACAGCATCGAGAGGAGCAGTTGGCCAAACTCAAGAAGATGAATCAATTTTTGTTTCCGGAGCACGATAGTGGAGTTGGCGGCCAGATGATAGGAATGCCTGGTGCGGGTGGTGTGGGTGGCGCAATAAATCCCCAAATGCGACAAATGCATATGAAGCAAGAGCACATGACGGGGTCAGGACCGGGATCAGGTCAAGGACCCGGCTCAGGCCCGGGAGCTGTGCCAGGATTGGGTGACGATGTGCTCCTTCCAGGAGACGTAATGGCTGAAATAGGATCTGTTATGTCGTGCAATGGTCCAAAGAACAGCCTGCCCGGTGCAGGACCAGTAGTTGGAACAGGGGGAACGATCAATAGTAACATGCCAGCTCCAAACGGCAATTTGCTGGCAAATTCACCACCCGACCTGCTAGGTCCGTTTGGGAACACGAGCTGCGGCGTGGGAATCATGGGACAGGGAGGACAGGGTCCAAACGCCGGATCGGATATCCCCAAAGACGGCTCCATGCCCCCGCAAGGTGGAATGGCCCAGATGGAATGGTCGAAAATTCAGCAACAGTTCTTCGAGGAGCGCCTTAAAGGGGGCAAGACTAGATCGATGGCGGGGCAGCAGCAACCTGGACCAGGCAGCAATACGGCGAATCAGGGACCCGCACAGGCCACCAATGCACAAGGCATGAGAGGGGCCAATGTGCAAGGACCTCCTCCACCGTATCATCCCACTCAGCGATCCGCCTCGGTACCGATTGCCATACAATCGCCAAATCCCTCCAGTCCCAACAATCTGTCTCTGCCCTCTCCCCGCACTGCTGCAGCTGGGTTGGGACTACCATCAATTGCCTCGCCCAGCATGGACTCCAGTATGGGTCCGTCATCAACAAACAACACATCCACATCTGGTCCTCCTAACGCCACATCGAAAAACTGTTTTCAAACAGATGCACCGTCCCCCTCGAATCCGAATTCGAATCCAAATCAAATGCCGAACGCAAATCGGAATCGAAGTGGGGGCAGCACCGGACCCGTCATGAATCACATGAACAGCAATCCCAGTACACCACTCTCTCACATGTCGCCCAAGGAGTTGGACAACTTTAACCAGCCCACAGCCAACGCAGGTGAGTTCTTGGCGAATCATAACTATTATGTTGTTATGACATCTATCCCCTTTTATTTGGTTACTTTCGCGTTTTAAATTATAAACAAATTTTTTGGGATACTTTTACATAATCATAAAATGTCTGGAAATTTCTCCCATTTTCCTACAAATATTTGAACCCAAAGAGATACATGGGTTATTGGGCATTAGAGATGGTTCTTGTAAATATAACTTAAGCAACAATAAGCGAAGATCGTGTCAATCGCTTTCTCTCTCCTTCTGTTACATTTCTCGTTTGTTGATATCAGAGATGAACTGATATGATTGTTAAACTGTCTAGATTCCCAGATACTCAAATTGACAGTCATTTAATCGACCAATCTCTTTTAGAAAATTCGTTTCCGATTTATACCTTTGCAAAAAGGGTATACTAATTTTGGTCAGAAGTCTGAGACGCATAGCACTAAGCATCTCCTCTTCATATAGCTCCAATAAGAGCGATCGCTCGAAAGCAGCGAATGTCAACAAAATTTACATTTGTCAGTTTAATAGACTGTGCCAAATTTCATCAATATCGGATAACTGTATTAGTAGTATATAGCCGTCATATAAACATACGATAACATACGATACCATAGCTACATGTGCCGCATTGCTCCAGCCTAAGATTGTCGGCCGTTCTTTCGGAAACATTAAACTTTTTGTAGATAAATCGCTTTTCCACTTTGACGCCTGAATGTAAGGGAAGAGTAACAGAAAAACTAACAAGGGTACACAGTTAGACCCGGCCCGCCCTATGGTATTAGCCATTTTAGTATCTCAAGAGTTTCCGTAAGATTAATTCAGTCTTGCCAATATTTTAAATGAATCCTTAATGGTAACTAGAATGTCACCTGACTCTCTGACTTTACGAACATTACACAGATGGCCTAATGCAGTCGCCTTGGTTGACCCGGCTAATAGAAAAGAAGTTGGCGGATGTTCGGGCCAAGTAACACGCGTTAAAAGTATCAATAAATAATTTTATTTTTTTTTTGCATGATCTACCTAATTAGAAATTTAATTCGGCAAATTTATTAAATGCAAAATTTAATTCATTTTCACTAATTGTTTATATAATTTAGGCAGTAATCCGATGTGGCGTATCACTTTTTAGCTTCACTAACAAAATTGGAAAAAATCTCAACTTTGAGTAGAAGTTAAAGCTTAATTTTTTCCAGAAGTTTTACAAATTTTACAGAGTTTCAACCATTAGTATTTTTAGTTTTATTGGCAGATATTAGAAAATATCGCCATAAAGATTTTTAAGTTTATTTTTGATGTATATGTGAATATATTTCGAGTAGTGTTCTTTTTCGAAATAAATTTGAATAGGTTTTCTGAAAGAAAGTTTGAAACTACAAAAAAATTTGCACCCGTCTGTCTGTCCATCCGTTTAAACACCTAGTACTTGGAGACTATAAGAGCTAGAACCACAAACTTTTGTAGGTAGACTCGTCTAGCATGTACATTGATCGAGTTTATTCAAAGATTTGACATTCCGCACCCGCAATTTAAGCAAAACTACATTTCTTGTAAACTATATAAGCTGGTTGTAAACTATAAAAGCTCGTAACATTAACGTAGCAAATAGAAGTCCTCTGTTTTTTCGACTAAATTCGTGACCATAACTGTACACTATAACCATATCAAGTACATATGTACATATATTACTGATTAGCTTCAAGACTGTGTATTCTTAAATACCCAAATTTGAAGGACTTTACAAATTGTAGCCAATAAATTTGATATGTAGACATGTTAGTATGTAGGATATACAATTTAATTCACATTTATGCTAGGCTAATAATGCTAGCCTAATAAATTTGTAACAGATCTTTTACTTGGTATATTAATTTTGTTTCCAGGAGACAACAGCTTAAAGGGTGCACGGCCCAGCCCACAGCGCCCACGTTCCCCAGTTAACCACCTAATTGAACCAGGCAATATGGAAGGGCGGTTTGCATCATCCAGTCCTGGTCTAAATTTCAATCCGCATCCACATATGCAAAGCAATGCGAACACTGCCATGAATGCCTATAAAGGACCTGGACCGGGACAGGGACCGGTACCCAGTTCCAATATGCCGATGGAGGTAAGCCCATGTTTAATTGTGGTCTTTTTTGAAAGACCCAAGTAATATTCATTCCAGATAAGACATCGTTCTTTATGTTGGCCAGCCAGATTCAGCCATGGCATTAAAATTAATATCAATTTCGTTTGGAAATCAATAGACTTGATTATGTTAGCAAAATCAAGTACGCTAAAGACATAGTCGTAGGACGATCCAACGAAACAAACCCGAATTCAATGAGTTTATATAATGTCTTCCGAAAAATTGGAAACTCTCTGCGTACAAATGCGACCAAGCTATAATATTCCAATTTGCGGTGTAATCCTTGAACTCTGCCTTGATTTATTGCCTTTTTCATTTATTATACCATACACCCATAGGGTGAAATGGTATATTAAAGTCGCCAAAATGTATGTAACAGGCAGAAGGAAGCATCTCCGACCCCACAAAGTATATATATTCTTGATCAGGAACAACAACCGAGTCGATCTAGCCATGTCCGTCTGTCCGTCCGTCCGTATGAACACCTAGATCTCGGAGACTGTAAGAGCTAGAGCCACCAAATTTGGTATGTAGACTCGTAGTAGTATGTAGAGTGATCAAGTTTATTTCAAATTTTTGCCACGCCCCTTTCCGCCCCCGCAATTTAAAAAAAGCGTGTATCTCAAAAACTATTCCAGCTAGAGACACCATATTTGGTATGTATATTCGCTTAGTAAATGCACACATTTTGTATGTATACAAATTTTGCCACGCCCTTTTCCGCCCCCGTAATTTGAAAAACTTGATTATCTCCCGTATTTTACCTTATGCAATCAAATTTGGCACACTTAAATTTAATACTAATATCTAGCAAAAATCTAAATTTGATCAAAATCGGACAAAAAACAGTCGAGTTATGCATATAAACGTTTTTCCATAAGGCCGGAGTTGGCCGTTGGCTGCTAGGGTGGGGGCGCTAGGGTGCTCGTATGATTGAGTGAGCGAGATACTAAGATATGCTTATAAGAAGCATGCGAAAATGCATTTGTTTAATAAAGTAGAAATATTTGCTTTACTGGTGTATGGTATACCTAAGTCGGCGAGACGACTTACTTACTTCATTTTTTTTTTATTATTAGATATGACAAGCACATGTGTTTATACTGATTCATTTTATTGAATTGTCAACACTCAATTTTAGAAATTTTAGTTAAAGTATGTTGTGAGTGAGTGATAGAGATGTCTATTACAATTGTGCTCATCTAATTAAGTTACCTTTGTACGTTTGGTGAGCAAGCATTAGAGAGCTGCATGAGTCAAAAACAAAAAAAAAATTTATTGATTTCGTTTTACCATTAATAGAACACTAAAAAAACTGTTCAATTTGCTAAAAGGTCCCGTTGGAAAAAATATTGGGTCTCGAAAGTACAAAAGTAATCAATGAATAATCCAATAATTTTCTTATTTGATCCCATCTTAAAATCTGTTAATGCCGCAGTCTTAGCCACAGAGGAATTGAACAAGATTGTTTTACTTAATAATGAATAAATTAGGACATCATGACAAAACTTTTGAACTTTGCTTTAATATGTATTTTAGATAAAAAACGACTTATTTTTATGAGCATAGGTGGTGTACATTTATTGCATTGTACATGATCTCATATAAGCTAACAATTTTCGTTCATTTTCAATTCTATTTTTTTTCGTTTAGCGTCAAAACTCCGGTCCTGCTCAATTTGGGCGACGAGCCGATAATATGCCGTTGAATCCGAATGGTGGTCAGCGTCCACCACAAAATAAGATGGCACAGAACTTCGATCCCATTTCATCGCTGGCCCAAATGTCGCAACAGTTGACAAGTTGTGTGGGCAGTCCGGCCGGTGCCGGGGCAATGAGTGGTATGATGGGTGGTGGTCCAGCTGGATCGGTGGACATGAACCTGGAGCATGCAATGCTGCCGGGGATGGAGCCCACCGGCATGGATCCCATGAACGCGCCCGGCAACTGCCATCCGGGTATGAATCCTCTGATGAATTCAATGGGTGGCCAACGAATGATGAATCCGAAGATGTGTCCCGGTGGTCAACCTGGCCAATTTAATCCAAATGCTGCCAATGGTGGAATCCGTGATGGCCTGGGCGCCGGGCCAGGTCCCGGGCCGGGTCCAGGGCCTGGACAAGGACCGAATTTTCATGGGATCCTGCCACCCGGTGCTCGCATGATGGGACGCATGCCGGTCAACTTTGGCCCGAACTTCAACCCAAATATACAGGTTAAGGCAAGTACACCGAACACCATCCAGTACATGCCGGTTCGGCCGCAGAATAGCGGTGGAAACCCCGGTAACAACAATAACGGCAACGGCAATAATGGAGGCGGAAACATACGGATGCCGCCGAGTCTGGAGTTTCTTCAGCGTTACGCTAATCCCCAGATGGCTGGCGGTGTGGGTGTTGGCCCCGAATCAGGTGGCGGCGTCGGTGGCATGATGCAAGTTGGAGGCGGTGTCGGTCCCGGGCCAATGATGATGAACTCGCCCAGTGAACAGCAACAAAACAAGATGGTCAATAACCCAGGTGCTGGGCCAGGAGGTGGTAACGGCATGAATTTCTTCCAAAATTGCAACCAAGTGGGTGGAATGGAGGATGAGGTGTCGGGAGGACCATTGGGAGTTGGCGGTGTTGGTTTGCCAGGACACGACATGGGAATGGTACCCGGAATGGTTGGTCAGTCGCCCATGATTCGAGGCATGCGTCCACATGGCATGCGACAGCACCCTGTGGGAATGGGAATGGGTCAGCGTCTTCAGGCACCTGTCGGTATGAACAGGCAACAGGTGCAGCAATTTCCCCATGCTGGCACACCGGATGGCCTAGATTGCGGTGGTGATCCGTCAGCCATGTTCGGTGGAGCTCCTGGTCCTGGCTCAGCGATGTTCGCTGCATCTCAACAACAACAACAACAGCAACAACAACAACAACAACAACAACAACAACAACAACAACAACAACAACAACAACAACAACAACAGCAACAACAGCAGCAGCAACAGGGTGGCCAACCGAAACTCCAACATATGAAATCAATGCCAGGACATGGACCCGGTCCAGGGCCTGGGCCTGGGCCTGGTCAGGGTCAGCCGATTATGGGTCCGAACAATAATAACATGAACACTGGCGGCGGACCACCGAATGGAGCATCCGGTGTGAATTTTGTTGGGCCATCGTCCAACGATCTGAAGTATGCCCAGCAATACCATAGCTTCCAGCAGCAACTGTACGCCACAAATACCCGGAGTCAGCAGCAGCAGCATCAGCAGATGCAGCAGCAGGGCAACATGATTGCTATGCCCCCCAACTTGTCTCCCAATCCAGCATTCTTTGTGAATAAGTAGATACGACTGATTCAGCCGATCGATCCCAAGGAGCATCCCAAAAGATCAAACGAGATCAAATCAAATCAGATCCGATCACAACGCATTGCTTTTTAATCCGCATACTTTATAAAATGCATACATACATATACGCATACACACATACATATACATATTTATATATATATATAAGTACATGTGTTTTAGACAACCCAGCGCCTGCCACCGCCATCGCCGCCGTCAAGCGGCCATTTCAGGGCCCACTCGATGGCGATGGCCATGGCAAGTATGTACAAATCCTTGAGAAAATACCCATTCAGTTTTCTAATAATCTGTATAATCTGTACGCTGCTCTCTGTGTTAAATGCAATTTAGCAAGTGTATGTAAAATAATTTGCCTAACTTACCTAATATATTATAATGATTACGATTACTATAACTCTAATCCACTCCCCACTCTAATGTAACCAATGTTAAGATGACTGTACACGCGTGTAAATTCTTCCATTAAAACCCCCGAAAATTAATGCAATCCGCAAGTGTTTTTCTTTCGTTCCGAGATAGTCATCGGCTAGTCAAAATTTACTATTGTCTCTAAAGTTGATTTATGTATTTGCCTTTCAAGTAAATCCACCTCTCCAACATGACCTTCTGTCCAGCCAGGGGGGACACATAAAAAAAAAAAAAAAAAACAAAAAAAACAGGATGTATGTAAGTATCCAAACAACGAAGTTCATCATAGTTTCAAGCGGTATCGTTCAGTGGAGGATGAGTTAATATGCTGATTAATGCTCGGCGGGGTCCTATTCTGCCGAACGTGTCCGAAGCTATTCTGGCTCGGACGCTGGCCCCGTTTTTTGATGGCGACGTGTTGTTGTTTCCTCCCCGTCTCATCTTGCACCGCCCCGATTACCCTGCCTCCCGGCCATTCCGCTTTCGAGACAGTTCGTGGTGAGGGTGAAAACATCGAAAGAACGAAATGGTTGGTCGAGCGTTGTCCAACACAATACACTCACACTCAGAGACACACACACACACACACACCCATACACAGATACACACAATCGAATACAAATGGAAACCGTCCAAGTCCACCCCCAAGTTGCGTAAGAATTAAAAAGGAAAAAGAGAAAAAAAGGACGTCAAGCGAAAAACAAAAAAACACAAAACAAACAAAAAACGGGGGAAAGACAGGCCAGGCCAGGCAATCTCCCCGAGAGTTACACAAAATGGTGTAGAGAAAAATATGTACAAAAAATGGAAGAAAATTTTAATTTCTCTTTTCTGCGGAGGAGGCCGTATTGGTTGAAAATACGAAACACTTTTGCACAAAGTTCTCCTCTTTTGTACGTAAACTGGGAAGATAGCATGGCTGCAAGGACATTTAAGGTGCGGTGTAGTCGTGTCAGCCTGCCCACTTTTTTTTGTCATTTTCCAGAGAAGTGGCGTAATATTTTACTCGGAGAGCGCGCAATTTGGGTCAAACTGTACCAGATCTCGAAGAGTTCACAATATCCTATTAGAAGACCAGAACAGAACTCGATGGCCGAATCAAGATCGACTTAAGTTGATCCCAAGTTTACTTGCGAAAATGAAATAGATGTCCTAGGGTAAATAGGCAATCCATTTAAAACATTTTACTTGGGGTAAATTGATTCACTAATTAAAGATTTATTTCACAAATTCCTTGATTATTGATTATTTTTCAAAAACGTTGAATCCTTTTTTAAGTGAAGAAAACACTTTATGTTTCTGATATTCACTAAAATGTTTTTTCTTATTATTAGAAATAGATTTATTAGAAGTAGAAATTATTCAATTTGCGGTTGAAACTTGTTCCGGTAGGCTATCTACACCTGTCAATATTCGCTTTAGAAGGATGAGCAGTAATCCAGTTTCATTTTGTCGGACCCGTCAAGACAATTGACAATTGGTCAAGTGAAGATGAGATTCAAACCAGGCTCCACAATTAAAAATTTATTATGTTATCCGTATTTCCAACAGCCTTAGACTTGCCCGGCTGACAACCAAACTAGAAATGAGCCAGGTCTCCAGGACATGAAATGTGCGAACGAGTCGAACGACAACACATGCACCGCATCATATGTGTCCGTACACACATGTGCCGAACTTACAGAAGCACGGCGGCATCAGCATGGGCGTATCGTGAAGGGTGAGAAAAGGTCCTCGCGAACCAATCTCTGGACCACAAGCACTAAATGGTAAATGGTGCAATATATACAGCTAATCCAATTAATTAAAAGACTCTCAATATAATAGTGAAATAATGTTACTGATAATAAGGCGCCGCAAATGATAATTTGGATAACTCATTGTCCTCGATTTAAGGAGAAGAAAAAATATATTTATTATAAATTAATTTTTCCTTTATTTGAAGTAGCTTAACCGCGTGGAAGTCACTTGAGAAGCAATATGTCGTTTATAGATATAGATGTATTCAAATTATGACTATTTTAACTTTATACATTTTCGAAAAATAATTCAAAAGTTTTACTACTTATTACTATTCCTGATGAGCCTACTTATTATTTATTTTTAACTAAGAATTAAGAACAAAGTTGCTTTATTTTAGTTTTGGTAACAAATCCACATTAAACCATTTCATTTAGGTGTTAAGTCTTAAATAATATGATTTATTATGTACTTTAGTTAAGGGGTCATTTTAAAATATTAAAAACTCAAAAAAATAGGCATATGGTATCCTTTAGCCCTGACATTTGGCAACGTTTAGAAAACAATCGAGACATTAACCAATCCTTTTGATAAATCTAAGCAACCAAGAGAAAAACGTAATAAGTCCGTAAGGCATCAGCCGGAATGGGAGGTCATCTTCCGAAGGCATTATCTAATTATAATTTTACTCTAAAATCTTTTTTGTTTTGTGTGAAATATGATTATTATAACTTCAATGAAATGAATTTTCTATTTGAAATAAACTTATCCACATTAGGTTTGTGAGCGGCTACAGGATGAAATTCACTTTACATGCTAGAGACGAGTAGGCGGTCAGATCAGAAGCATCTTACGGAGATTCATTGATTTTTTCGATAGTTAATAGAGCAAACATTTAGATAATTATCCTTACCCTCTAAACTAGAACCTGACTAAGCCCATGGAAGTGAGTAAAAAGTGGAGTAAGCTCAGATAAAACCAAGCGATGTGTTCACATGGTTTGGCAACTGACAATATCCGAGGGGTACTCTATTAATTTTAGAGCTAACAAGTAGACACATACAACATGTGTAAATATGTATATATGTACATATTTCTATCTGTTGTAAGAGTCTCAACGTTTTGTCGAAACTACTTACGTTAATGTGACGAAAATTGATTAACTAAGAATTAAATCGAATCGTATTTATACGTGTTTGACGCCTATTGAGACTTTCGTAAGCATTTAAGTGAAACTTAAATGGAAACCCTCGTATTTATTCACACATATGTATGTACATAAGTGTTCATGTACATACATATGAACGGGCAGTGGACGGGAATGGGGATGAGGGAAAATGGAAAGGGAAGGGAAGGGGTTGATGATGGCCGAGTGACCGGTTTGACCAGTTTCCAATTGCTGAAGGTCGGCGATATGCAAATTACGCCTCACTGCGATTGCCTGCAACTGACCCAAACGTAAGCCCCGAACCTGGCACCAGGACCAAAGTAACCCTAACCCTGTCCAGTTTCTGTTAGCCTTGTCCGTTCCCCGCGGCCCTTGCTGACATGTTCTCCAGCAAACATAAACAAATTTAAATACTTGCACGGTGGCTTTTGTCGTATCGTGTTGTCCTAAAAGGGATAGGACTAGGGATGCCCATGTCTATGCCTCCTATTGTTGACTCGTGAGAAAACCAGTTTCCCAGATGTGGATATGATGGGCCGTTTGTACCGTTAGACATTGCGTGGCACCGGGAGAGTTTGATTTTGGTCAGGGAGTGTCCGGTGGCCGTCGCAGCTGCCGCCAAGGCGAAGGGTTACTTTTCGGGAAGACACTAATTTGCATATGTATGTATGTGTATGTGCGTATGTTTGCATCGGACGCTGGGCTCTATCCCCTAACGTATCCTTAACAATGTACGGATGAGCGATCACAATTGCATCTTCAAGTGCTTATTCAGAATGTATCTATGTCTTAGCTCTCGGCCCAGGCAAAAGGAATTGCGGCAAATTGCTGATTTACCTACAATGAATTCGACCCACAATTTGTCTCGAATGCCTTCTCCATCTCGGTCTCCTTCTTTGGCATTGGCATTGACTGCTGGAAAAATAAAATGTAGTTTTTTTCTGCGCGACTGTACTTGGTACATCATTAGCGATGACTTCTTTCTTCGTTCTCCCGGTCCGCCATTCTGCCCACGCCATTGCCCATGCTTTTTTTACTCCACCCAAGGAAAGTAAAACCCTCTCCCCACACCATCCGCTGCCTTGCCATCCCATCCCATCCCACACAGACATTTCCATTTCCAGCGTCTTGTTGCTGATTTAAAAATTTAATGCCTCGCGGCTATTAATGGTGGAAAATGCTCGCGTAATAAAACAAAACGGCATTGAGGACTACGACAGGTCGGTGGTGAAGGTGTGAGGGGGAATGATGAGCGGCGGTGTGCGCAGGACGGTTTGACCGAACGAAAAGCGACAACAAGGGAGGCGAGAAAAATCAAAAGAAGAAATAAATATGGCGCGTGTTTTGCAAAATAAGAAATTTTAAATTCAAATATTGATGATGACGATGACGGCACACCGTGCCCGGGCGGGGGGACAGTAAGAGTCGGGGGTCAGGGATGGCTGCCCCAGCCCCAAAACACTTTCTCAGCATCAAAGTCCAGAGTGAAACTGGGATCTGACGTTGGCGTTGGGCTGTGATGGGGGGGTGTGGGGTAAAGCCGTTCCCGCTCCCGTTCCTATTGCCTTTGCCTTTGCCGTTGCCTTATGCCTTTGCCGATGCCAATGCCGATTTTTCTTGGCTTCGTCGCTGTCCTGGTGCGAGGACTCTGAGTTTTACTTCATGCGATGCCAATTGCGCTATCTGGGCCTGATGCTGCCGTTTGGTGGTTGGTTTCCATCTTACTCGTATTTATTCAAATTCTTTTTTCTCCCTTTTTTATAAAAACACCAGCGCAATGGTCGCCCGGACGCGGACGGACCCCCTACCCCATCCCACACCGCTCCACCCTCTTCTCCCCATCCTCATCACCATCATCATCTTCCTTCCTCAGGCCAAGAAACAAAATTAGTAGCTGGAAATTTTGTATCGTCTTTTAAAAGAACGTCGAGAAAACAACGAAGCCAAAAGCACGAGCTCAACAAAAGAGCTCGAAATATGAAAAAAAAACCCTGCAATAAGACGCAATTAAGCGACAAACATATCTGGCCAAGATGGAGGATAGAATCAGGCTTTAATTTCTAATGCCATATCCGATGATCACAAAACACAATGGCCCAACTCTAAACATTTTAAGTTCTCCAAATCTAGTTTCCATAAACGGACTATCAATTTTCAATCTGTCGAGTTGTCGATTATATCACAGACATTTCTGTTGCTTAAAATTTGAAGCATAAATCTGAGAATTAACTGCCTTTAACCTATAACTACGTTTTTAATCAACTATAACCCAAGCATGATCCACCACATATCTCAGGGTTTTTAGTTAAGACCTCATTTTAAATACCTTAGTTTGCAGGTGCTCAAAAACAACAATTTAATTTACAAGCAACCTTTGCATAAACTTTATGCAACAAAAAATTTCAAGCAGTAATAGGAACAAAAATATTTTTAAAATTTGACATTCATTTATGTGACATATTTTATTTCAATGTTTTGGATGAGCAGATTTTTTTCCAGTGTAAAAAAAACTTTGAAACTTTGTTTTGTAGTTAGTAAATATACTGCATGAAGAACATCGAGATGCCTAGTGTGTTTTAAAGATGCTTCTTCCACGAATCTGAGGCTTTTCGGACTAAGAGAACAAAACACGAATTTCGGAGTTGTAAGCTATGTTAGCCTCTTTTCCGTTGCATATTATATTTAAAATGTTGTATTAGACTTTGATAGACACTTGACCCGAGTTGTTAAAGATGTGTTTTTTATCGTTTTATCGGTCATACCCAGGCTTTTAATGAATAGACTCTTTATCTCAAGAACTAAGTAAAATCCGAAAGTCAATCGACCTAGTATTATATTATATTTCATAGTTTTAGCTTTCAACTAATCTGCTCTTTGTCTTGAAAATATTTCATACAAATTTATTGTTTATTTCAATAGGGGTAACCAAAAGTCTGTCCGACCATAAAATGTTTACCCATCTATAAAATCTCAAAGGTCATGTCTGTTGGGAGGTGTTAATGAAAACAAAGTTGACATTTTTAAAGCTGTCAATCGGCAAGCTAAAACTAACTGGTGGCTAAATTGAAAGTTTGTAGATTTCAAGATTTCTGCATATTTGGCCAACGCTCTCGCCTTCTATGTATTAATTATATTTTTTAAAACAGATCTATCTGTTTTTGACCAAATCGAATTGATTCTTTCATAGTAACTAGGTTTGTTTATATTTCATTTGGGTCTAGACTTTAGAATTGTTTGGTTTGAACGGTAATGAAAACTAGGATGATGGTCTCCTGTTTGTCCTTTAAATAAAAACCCTTTCAACGGAATACCAAATTTTTTATATGCTTTGGACCCCACCCCCAAGCCGTTGCCCAAGCCCATTGCTCCGAGCAAACTCCTTCATTCGGACAGTGTCCCATTTTCCTTTCCTCCATCATCATCATCATCATCATCATCAGTCTCAGCCATCTGAAGATGGCTTCGAGTTGAAACTACGCGTGCTCCCATCACCCTTACGTTGTTTTTTTTTTTTTTGCAACTTTTAAGTACTTTTACGCGGGGAGAAAAATTTATTCAATAAACTTGGCTTGGCACTTGCAAAACAATAGCAATGAAAGCTCGCCGTGGGCTGCTGTATTTAAATACACATTTTCCCCAGTTCTTGCTCAATTGACGATTTTTTTGGGGATTTGTTAGTTTATCACTTTTCGTTTTACTAGATGACAATATGAAATCGGAGTTAGAACAAAACTTGGCCTGGCCGATGATACTCTTGGCTTGGATTTATTTTTCAGGGATAGTCACCAATCGTTTAAAATTGCGAGAAACTAACAAGAAAAAAACAACAACAAACGCGCTAAATTTTGATTTAAATTGATATCCTGACAATAGCCACGTGAACTGATCGCTGGTAAGCGATCTAATGCTATGCAAGTTTTCTAGAATTTGGTATTTGGTTATGAAGTAGAATAATATACACAATACATATGTATGTATATACATAAGTGATACAAAAATAAAAACCGGAACTATGCGCCAAGAAAACGTAGTGCTGGAAGTCCTTTGAGATCAATTTGAATCAGTTCCACCACCTTTAACATACATAGATGCCTCTGATTGGTTGTTGCAAAGGACATTTTCTCTTCTTCCCCTTACTGGAATTTGTAGGATTCGTAAGGGGAAAATGAAAAAGCTCACTCTTTAAAATTCCAACCCTTAATACGTCAAGGCGGGAAAAGAGAAAACATACTTTGCAGACATTTTGCAGAGAAGAGAATTCCTTTGTGACGAGAGTAGTTGTGTTTATAAAAAAATTCTTATTTTTGTGATATTTTTTGTACACCATCACAAATACATTAAAAAAAAAAACTCTTAATTTAATAGCATTTTGAACCTGTGCAAAATGTAGCCCCCAAATGTAGGCAACAATTTCTAGTAATAGTGTCGCCATCCATCGCCTGAGTTACAAACTATTTTCGTGAGTAAGTACTGGCTCATTTCGAGTAACAGTTACTTTTTGAATGTCCCAGGGACTAAACGAAGAAAATCTCTTTAACAATGCAATTTTTTTGGGTGGAAATTTTCAAGGAATATATAAAGTTAGCTGATAAAGAAATTCAATTGGTTCAGATGTTTCTGTGTTGAACTACAGATGTCGATTTTGAGTACGTATATAAACGAAACTTTTTCAATGCTTACACGATATTTATTCAGTTAATTAGTGGACTTACGCAGGAATATTGATCGGAATATATCGTGAATTTATGTTTAGTTTCATTTTGATCGTCAGATGGGTGGTGATATTTGTTTCCTATCAAACTAATGGATATGATTAATTAATACTATTTAATTCGATTCATGAGAAAAGAGGATATAATATTACCTGTGCGTTGCCGCCGAAGTGACAACCAGGAGCAAAAAATTAAAACATCTTGAAACTCTTTCTTTCCTTTAAATTATTACAAAAAAGCTTTAAATATTAATATTTTAGTGTATTTTGAGCGTATGTTTACTGTGATGGGCATTTTTATTTGAGCATTTTTAACAACATGTTATTATTTATCTATGTTTCTCACATGCAATGTGTAATGACACCCGTATTCTTTGTAAATTATCTATTTTTCTTTGTCCACTCTTTATACCCTTGCAAAAAGGGTATATTAATTTTGGTCTGATAGCCATGTCCGTCCGTCCGTCCGTCCGTCCGTCCTTACATTCGTTCGTCTGTATCAACTCCAACTCCTCTTAATCAAATTTTTCAACCGGATCGGACCACTATACCCTATAGCTCCCATATAAACTGCATGTCACGAACACTGACATTTCTCTTTGTTGTTTACAACAAACACTTTGTTACTTTGTTGTTTTTATTATACCATACACCCATAGGGTAAAATGGTATATTAAAGTCGCCAAAATGTATGTAACAGGCAGAAGGAAGCATCTCCGACCCCACAAAGTATATATATTCTTGATCAGGATCAACAACCGAGTCGATCTAGCCATGTCCGTCTGTCCGTCCGTCCGTCCGTCTGTCCGTCTGTCCGTATGAACACCTAGATCTCGGAGACTATAAGAGCTAGAGCCACCAAATTTTTTATGTAGACTCGTGTAGTATGTAGAGTGATCAAGTTTATTTCAAATTTTTGCCACGCCCCTTTCCGCCCCTTCGCAATTTAAAAAAAGCGTTTATCTCAAAAACTATTCTAGCTAGAGATACCATATTTGGTATGTATATTCGCTTAGTAAATGCACCCATTTTATATGTATAAAAATTTTGCCACGCCCTTTTCCGCCCCCGTAATTTGAAAAACTTGATTATCTCCCGTATTTTTTTTCCTTATGCAATCAAATTTGGCACACTTAAGTTTAATACTAATATCTAGCAAAATACCAAATTTGATCAAAATCGGACAAAAAACAGTCGAGTTATGCATATAAACGTTTTTCCATAAGGCCGGAGTTGGCCGTTGGCTGGTGGGGGCGCTAGGGTGCTCGTATGATTGAGTGAGCGAGATACTAAGATATGCTTGTAAGAAGCATGTGAAAATGCATTTGTTTAATAAAGTTGAAATATTTGCTTTACTGGTGTATGGTATACCTAAGTCGGCGAGACGACTTACTTACTTCATTTAAACTATTTTCGTGAAATTTATTATTGATGAATTTATTACACATGTAAGCGACTGTGTACTTTGACGCGGTCGAAGTTAGCCCCGGCCCTCTGGTTTAAGTTCCGTTCGACATGGAAAAAGAGGATTATTTCACATTGTTCAAAATCAAGAGACCCAGAGATGAGAGTTGGGAGCAAATATATTTTTCAACTACTTATAAGTAGAGGAAAATAAACAAAATAAGAAAAAAATTGTTTATTTAATTATCAAAAATTTTTAAAGACCTGATATTACCAGTTACTTTTCTCAATAACAATAGCTTATTTTCTGAGCTATTGTCGTAAAAATAAATATTGGTGAACTTATTAAACTTATTAACGACTGTGCCAAATTTAATCACGATCGGGTGACTTTATCATATAGTTCCCATAAAAAGTATCGGTGGAAAACAGTGACTTTGATCCATAACTTCGTTATTTGCTAAGCTAAGATGGTAGGTAGGACGTTCTTTCGCAAACATTTCATAAAACGTTTTTCCACTTTGAACAACGACTTCCGATCTTTTCCTTGTGACCATCGCCATATTTTACAAAATAAAAAATACACTGCAGCTTTCATTCTCTTGAGTGTTAAATAAAGTTCAACACAAGAGGCATGTAAAAAAGTGCAAATTTATTTAAAAAAGCGTCGTATTATAACTTTGTGTTTATACCATGCACCCATAGGGTGAAATGGTATATTAAAGTCGCCAAAATGTATGTAACAGGCAGAAGGAAGCATCTCCGACCCCACAAAGTATATATATTCTTGATCAGGATCAACAACCGAGTCGATCTAGCCATGTCAGTCTGTCCGTCCGTCCGTCCGTATGAACACCTAGATCTCGGAGACTATAAGAGCTAGAGCCACCAAATTATGGTATGCAGTCTCGTGTAGTATGCACAGTTATCGAGTTTGTTTCAAATTTTTGCCACGCCGCCTTCCGCCCCCAGCATTTACAAAAAACAGATTTTCTTAAAAACTATGTAAGCTACCGACATTAAATTTGGTATGTAAGCTAGCTTAATTGACGCGCAGATATTGACTATTTAAAAATTTTGCCACGCCCATTTCCGCCCCCCAAAAATTAAACAAAACTGATTTCCTCGAAAACTAACAAAGCTAAAGTCACCAAATCTAACGCAACGCCCACTTCCGCCTCCATAATTTAGAAAAAATCGATTGGCTCTTGCAATTTTTTGACCATTGCGATAAAATTTGGCAGACTAATAAATCTTATCTATTTCTAATATACTACCAAATTTGATTGAAATCGGACTAGAAACATGCAAAATATACGTATGAACGTAGTTTGCTACGCGATCCATAAGGGCAGAATCGGCCGTTGGATAGTGGCGGCGCTAGAGTGCTCGTGTGTTTGTAGAGTGAGCGAGATAGCATATTAAAACAATTTAATAGACATACATTTGGTTTTCGAAATTTTAAATATTTGTTTCACCTGGTGTATGGTATACCCAAGCCGGCGAGACGACTTACTTACTTCATTAACTTTGAATGTGGGCGAACGTCCGTAGCTACACCGCGGAAATGCCCATATTCAGATCAATCAATCAAGGTTACCGATGTTCTGTAAGCCTAAATTTACTCGAAGCAGCCTCTGTTAAATTATTAACTAAACTCTTTCTTGTTAAAAAAGTGGCATATTTAACTTTATCGGATTTCGCTGTTCATTGAATTTAAGTAATTGATCGGTCTTAGAACAGACTGAGAAATTAGAAAAGCCTCCTACCAGGTAAAAAAAAATATTCAAAGCTAAACCCATTGCCGGTCAATAATCTTTTTGCCTTAACGAAACTTATAAAGAACCCCGAGTAACAGCAGGAACCCGCCACCCGCGCCCTTCAAGGATACCTACAAAAATGCATTTTCATCAAGCATTTCAGCTTGCCTGCCCGCCCGACCTTCCCAACCAGTTTCTTCTTCTTACACACCCAGTTTTCCGCCCCCAAGCAGGGGGAAGCGTCTTCATCACCAGCAATATGCCATCTGCCAGCCGTTTCCCACTTCTCGTTAACCTCTCCGCATCTTGGCAAAGATGTGCGTTTGTTCATGGCGCTGGCATCTTAGTTGACTCGTTCCGTTCCTTGTCCTTTTTCTTCTGAATGGCCTAGGCACGCAGTCAGCGCGACTTCTAACGACCAATCAAAATGTCGAGGATTCCCTTCGAGTTCGCAGCCTCCTTAGTCGCTGATGCTGGTCTTGTTGTTGTCTCAGTTCGAGTTTGAGTTTGTGTGCATGTGTGTTTGTGTAGGGGTGAAGAAATTCGTATACATATACAGTATATACATACATATATGTATATATATATATATGTACATATATGTATATGTATGCACGAAAACAGCATAATGAGGAAAATCTCGCGAACTGTGGTTTGGTTTCGTTGCGTTGCCGTAAAGGACGAAAAGAAAACGGAAAGAACTTCTACATACACACACACACACACACAAATTCATATATATTTGATTGTATATATACTGAGTGTATCTGTGTTGGCAATGGTAAATGTGTTTGTGTGTGTATGAGTCTAAGAAGAGCGGCAAGAAAGTTTTAGCAGCATTTTTAAGACACTTTGGACGCAGCCTGCCTGAGTTTTGAGAAAAAGCAGAGACAGAGCATTCTAGCTGCTGCGGCACAACTGTACCCGTTCCCTTTAATGTGAATGGCGGCCACGACAGTAGCAACAGTACTTTCCATATACAAAAAAGATGAACACGATTATTTATTTAATTAAAATAAGCCAACTAGGCTTTTCTTACACAAACTATAAAACAAAGGCAACACGAGTTCCGCCCTCTTGCCATACATGCCTCCAACCAGCTCCATATACAGAGACGTATGTACATAAGAGCTAAAAATGTCCTTACTTTCCCTTGGATTAGCTGCCCCTTCTCCATCCAGCTCCACCTCATTCTTATCTCCCAAAAAGTAACTTAATAAAGCAAACTAAGACAGAGGTAGATTCACAAATTTAAATACCCGTACTTCAAACCATCTTCTGTATAATCGAATGGTCTCCAATGGAGGATACACAAGGGGATTTGTTCTGAATGATAATTGAGTTGACGATAAAAAAAAACCAAGTCAATGGACATTTATTGTATTGGTACATTATCTAATATAATTATTACGTATTTAATCTAAATTTATAAATAATACAATTTGAAGTTGTAAACCACATTAGTGGATTTCAATAATATCAGTAATATACTTTTTAAGATCAGTTTTTAAGATCATATGATTATGTGGATATCCACATAACCAAAACGCCCTTTCTCCCATAACCAGCAGGTTAAATAAGTTTCGTTTATCTTTTGTTAGTCCACATTTGACGAATCGAATCAAACTATCATTGGGATACCGCCATTTGGTGCAAGGTCCTCATAGTCATTTCCAGAGTTATTTGGGGTCTATGATTGCGGAATTTATCTTATTGTTAGTTTTTTTCCCTTTAAGCTTTTGTTTTTGAAATATTCAGGCACCTCACTTCCCATCGAAAATTTTTTTTTTTCGGAATCAGATTTTCTCAAATTTTTTCATTACCTACTACAGTTTGCAGTTTGCATATCATTTAGATAGAAAGCAGGAAAATATTAAACTAAGAAAGAAATTACACGATATTAAAGATCAAGGCAATGTCAAAACGAGCAGATTGAGGATCTACATAAGCCAAATGAAAATTTACGTAAAACAATTGATATAAACAGTTTGCATTTTGCAAAAAAAAATATCACTCGATTCGTCAACGGAATCGAAAATCAGAAAATAGAAATTGAAAAAATCTATTCGAGTGCAAGAAAAGATACCAATGAAAGCAACACGTTTCAAAATATTTAAGATAAACGAATCAGCTTTGTCGTAACAGTTCGACAAACAAAACCAGCACTAGACTAGTCTGAATGAAATAAAGAATTGCATGAAAGGAAAGAAAACCATTGAAAAGAAAGTATCAAATCAGAATAAAATTATCAAAAATGTAAGCGGTATGGAAAGAGGCCAGGAATAGGGATCTGTTTCAAGAATTTCTTAAGAGTGAATTGAGCAGCCTTTAGGAAATCCGTGTTTGCACTCATTTTTCTTCTCATTTCCATTTGGTTACACTGTTTCGTCTTAGTACCCATTTCTAAATTATTTAAAGAAGTCTTTCTATTAATAATTAATAATCAACTCTTTATACTTTCTCCTAAAATAGCCTTGATCTGTATCTTTGGCAACGAACAGTTCTAGACACTGTTAGTAGATTTATTATTTATTTAGAATAAAATTAGCTTTACACTATTCACTTATTCACTCGCCTCGTTGTAAGGAACCACAAATAAAATGATTTGTTTGACATCCAAAAAGAATAAAACACTGAAAACTACAGCAAGTATTTTCGTATAGTTAACTTTTGATATTTACTTGTTACGTTTATATTTAACTTAAGACGTTCGACAGCTTTAATGTCTCAGGGAGCTATGATATAAATTTCCAATTAGTCATGCAATTAATTGTTTTGTTTTTGGCCGAAACCATGCATTGCGATAACGTTTAGGAGGAAAGCAATAAGCGAATTTTTCCTTATGTAAATAAGCACATACATATTTCTCTAATGCAAGCATCATTTATTGATAGGATGTATAGAACTCCTCTTGCGTATGCCCTGTAACAATTTGATGTGATAAACACATTCTAATATCATCATAACTTCTGTGGTTTAAAACTTACTACAAATTTTAAAGAAGTTGGATACTAGAGACCTTAGTTATTCACATGGTGAGTTTAAGTCGGTTTTTCTCATTCTAATATTGATGCGAGTATTTAGAAATTCTTTCTACTCTCCACAAGGGTATATTAATGTCGCCAAATGTACACACGACGAGTCGATTTGGCCCCGTCTGCTCCCTTCACTTGGCTCCAGCTATACTCAAGACATAGCGACAATTTTCTAACACTTATATTTTTACATACATATATGATTTATGGAGAACTTATGTATATATATTTAGCTTTGAACATTATTTATTATTAATTGTTCGACCTTTGGCCAAATTTATTTATGTTTTGTTCTCATTAAACTCACTTGAAGCTAACTTTGACTGAGCGGAAGTTCATATACCCTTGCAGTCCTTGGCCATAATATTTTTACATGTTCCAAACTCTTTATATACCCTTGCAGAGGGTATTATAAAATTGGTCGGATGTTTGTAACGCACAGAAGGAGACGTTTCCGACCCTATAAAGTATATATATTCTTGATCAGTATGAGAAGGTGAGTCGATATAGATATGTCCGTCTGTTCGTCCGTGCGTAAGCGTTTTACTCAGCCATCTTAACAGAGCTACCTATACCTACGAATGTAATAGTTTTGGATATAAAACATGTACAAGGGGTTGGCGAAGAAGAAGAAATGGAAATGATATTTGCAAGGATTTTGTCCATACTTGATTCTGGCCATACTTCGGCACAGCCGAATCCAATCCTTTGGCAATCCTTGGTCCAAAAAACATAATTTTGTGAATAAATTCGAAATTTTTGAATATTTTTAAGAATACAGTACAACCCGTTGAACCTGATAGTTTTCCAAACTACAGTCTCAAAAATTGAATTTTGGTATAAATATTCATTAACGAAGATAACCGGTTTAGTATTAACCGACAACATAAAAAATACGCAAGCTAACTTAATTATTTAAAAAAGAAATAGAGAGAGGATTTATCGATTAGAATCTTCTATGTTCGTATTATAAATCACAAAATATACATTTGCGTACTTTATAGCGACGGAAATGCTTTCTTATCTCCGAGGCAACCATCCGACCCCACAGATTATATCTAATAATCCCACAGGAGATGAAATCTAATTTTTTATCAATTTATCTTAATTTTGAAATAGTTTTATCCCAAATTCCACATTTTGCACTTGTAAGATATAGCGGTATTTATTTCACTCAAATGATGTAATTTTTCCAGACAAAAGAAAGATTCGTTGGATTCGTGGATGTTGGCTTACATAGGCTGAACAGCCAAAAAGGTAATTTATTAGCTCTCACCCACAATCGGGGTGGGCAACCATCTTTTTGGAACCATTTTGTGTATTGCCATAAATGTGAGGGTGGAAAAAATAAGTTTTACTTTGGAAGCAAGCTAACACATTTCTTAATGGCGCTTTGCTAAGTTTCTGGTCTAGAGAGGGAAATAACAATACCCTATACCCAGTAAAGATATACATATGTAGTTTGAATTGGAACTGCCCCATTACTTAGAAATAAATTATAAAATATATATAAAATAAATACATTTAATCAATTCTTTTGTTTTGCCCGCTGGAGTTCAATAAATACAAACCAAAGGTTTTTCCTTTTCGGTTTCGGAATATATTTTCAGAGGAATGTGTTACAAGTTTCACGTCCGCTGTAAATCACCAACTCTTATCTATTTTATATAAGGTTTAGATAGAAGAAAGCATCTCCGACCGTACAAGTTATATAGTACATTCTTGATCAGCATGATGAAATATGTCATTGCCCCTTTGTCTGGATCAGCGCATGTGGGCTTCTATATACTGCAGGGGTTGTACATATATCTCGGATTTAGCTCCCAAATATATTTGCTAGCTTATACCTAGAAATGACTGTGCCAAATTTTATAAAGATCTGGTGACTATATTATATAGCTCCCATAGCAACGAAAACAGTGGCTTTTGTCAATAACTTCGTTCCTTTTAACGCGATGGGAATAAAAGTTAATATTTGTGTCTATTATCTTGTAGTGACTGTGCCAAACTTGATCAATATAGGATAAATTTATATATATACACATACGATAAAAAAGCAGTGTAGCTATAGACTTTTTAAACAACAAGTTTTTCCAATTCGAAACTTCGAAACGGCCCTCTGGTTTTTAATAAAATTTGGAATTGGAGTTTTATAGGTAGTACATAAACATATCTGAAATGTTAAAAGTGAAAAAACACTTGCCACTTCGTTACATAAATCTCAAAGTTTAATTTGATTTCGATACAATATATATAATATGTAAAGATCTACATAGGTATATACTAAAAATAATATTTGGTAAACTTTTGTCGGTTCGATCAATGTTTCCTACACAAACTTGCAGATACTTTTCACTTACTTCTTCTGCTTTGTCTAGTTGTAATTCCTAACTAGTTTTAGGGTTTAAATACTGATATGGTTCTACAATAATTCGAAGCATACTCGGAAATGCTTTTGGGCTAACATTATTACTTCAAAATTAGTTAAGTGTTTTAAATCATATGATTGATTAAATTAAATTAGTTCCTTGCCGGAAATCGACGAATCAGCTAAAACTACTGGGTCCTTGTACCTGTTCCCTTAGATTAAAGTGAGGCGATCGGGAAAAAGGATAAACTAAGACCATCAGAAGCAAAGCATTTTCATTCATATGAGAAAAACAAAAATTTCTCTAGACACATTTTTCTAACTCGTAGTGCCAAAATACTTCGCAACGGCTCTACTAGATAAATATTTCTGGTCGTTTATATTACTTATACCATACACCCATAGGGTGAAATGGTATATTAAAGTCGCCAAAATGCAGAAGGAAGCTTCTCCGACTCCATAAAGTATATATATTCTTGATCAGGATCAACAACCGAGTCGATCTAGCCATGTCCGTCCGTCCGTATGAACACGCAGATCTCGGAGACTATAAGAGCTAGAGCCACCAAATTTGGTATGTAGACTCGTGTGGTATGTAAATATATAGAGTTAATTGGAATTTTGGCCACGCCCCCTTACGCCTCCAGAATTTACATAAAACTGTTTTTCTTAAAAAGTATAACAGATAAAGACATCAAATTTGGTTTATATACTCGTTTATTTAGCGCGCAGAAAACAATTGCTCCAACTTTTTGCCACGCCCCCTTCCGCCCCCGGCATTTACATAAAACAGATTTTCCTAAAAACTATGAAAGCTACCGACATTAAATTTGGTATGTAAGCTAGCTTAATAGACGCGCAGATATTGACTATTTAAAAAATATGCCACGCCCATTTCCGCCCCAGCAAATTAAACAAAACTGATTTTCTCGAAAACTAACAAGGCTAATAATGTAACCAAATTTAGTATGTATACTGGCTTAGTATGCGGGCAGATTATATATATTTTAATATGTTGCCACGCCCACTTCCGCCTCCATAATTTAGAAAAAACCGATTGGCTCCTTCAATTTTTTGAGCATCATAATCAAATTTGGCAGACTAATTAATCTTATCTATTTCTACCAAACTACCAAATTATTGAAAGCGCACTAGAAACATGCAAAATATGCAGAATTGGCCGTTGGCTAGTGGCGGCGCTAGAGTGCTCGTGTGTTTGTAGAGTGAGCGAGATAGCATATGGTATGAGGCATGTTAAAACAATTCAATAGACATCCATTTGGTTTTCAAAATTTTAAATATATATTTGTTTCACCTGGTGTATGGTATACCCGAGTCGGCGAATCGACTTACTTACTTCATTTTTTGTCGTAATTGAGTTACAACTCAAATTAATTCATATATTTCCGGCTGTGGAAAAGGTGGTGATAACAATATAAATCAAAATTGATCGTTATACCAAAATGTACATGATATTTGCTAGCTCAAATTCGGTAAGTCTTTAAGATCGCGGTGTTTATAAGACGACTCGGTCGTTGAAGATGTCATGAAATATATCCAATATGAAAGCAATTTATTTTATTCAAAACTTCAAAGTTAATTCACAACTTAGTTTTATTATATTCTTATTCTCTAACTAGTTATTTGATTTCACTTATCCTTTACGAAATGGAAAAGAATTCTTTGATGGTGTTTTCCCTACACGTATGTATCTACATTTTGAAGAAGTCCTGCTAAAAGCATTAAGTTGTTTCTTTCAACTTTAAATTTTTGAAATAAAAACAAAACCGCCCTTTCGTAACCGCTAAACTCACATATACATATATACATCCATCTTATGTATGTACATATATATTTTCGTATACTTTTCTATATACACAGCACATTCATGCAAGTTTATAGTCTGCGAAAAAGTGTTGTTGGGGCTGCGGAAGGACGAACGTGGGGAAAACAGTGAAATTGTAGCGCGAATAAGTTTTGCTCTGGTTCTTGGCCCGATGTCGACGCCGACGAATATATGCAAATGCAAAGAGGTTGGAAAAAGGGTTGGGGGGTGAGCTTGGTGGTGTGGGGTGGTGGTGCACACATAGACAGCGACTCGTTTCTATTTGAAAACTCTTGTCTTGTAAAAAGGAAAATAGGAAAAACGCTGAAAATAATGTTCACCAATGGTGAGCCGACACCAGGACTATGTCGAAGTACGTTGCCATGTGCCTATTGGCTTCTTGGATACCTTACCCACTTCGCGCAGTGACGCTGCCATGCAGCTGTGGGGGTCGCCAGCCAAGCCAGACTCAGACCCGACCCCATCGCACATCCGCGACATTGCCTACTTTTCCCTGTGCAAAAGAGCCAATTCAGTTTTCGCGCTTACAATTCTTCGCCAACTTACACATTTGATGCCCTTATGCGTTGCTTGGTTATGGATTTACTTTATGCTCGAGGGGGCCCTCATGCTCCTAGTGCTGCTTTTACTTAGGACAAGATGGTTCAACCCGTTGCGAGGCATATCCTGATCCAGTCCAGTTTCTCTACTATTTTCTTGATTTGTTGTGAAAACCATGAGAAAATAAGCGAGTTTCGATTAATTTTATGGAGGGGTTAGTAAACCAGTCATTCCACAAAATTTTCTCACAATTTTAAATACTTTTCTTGGGTGCAAAAAGACAATAAAACATGAAAATCTACTGACCTCAGCCGTCCGGTCGGCCAAAGAAGACCTTTCTCAGGGCGGACGTTTGACCAACCCTTCTTGCAAGCGCATATCTCGTCTTCAGTCGTGCACGGTGCACTAGCCGCCTCGGTCTTCTTTCGTTTTCCCAAACTCAATTGAAATTCTATTTAAATGTTTAAAATTTATGTCCGATATGGACTTGGATCATTCGTTTATTTCTGATTGAATTTAATTGAAATTGTTGAGAAATATGAAAGTTTTTGGGGCAGAACTTAAATTGGCCGAACAGTAACCGAACAGTTTGCATTTTTTGGGAGCCAAAGCCAATGCCAGAGACAGAAGCTAGAGCCAGAATGACCAGGCCAAGGCCAAAAATGAAGGACAAGGTCAGTGGCAGTTGACGTGTTCCTGTTCATCAAAACAATGCAAACCAATTTGCACTAGTCGGATTCGAGACAGGAAGAGCATAGTTGGGATGTGGACAGTTGGGTGACTCTTGGACGCTCGGACATTCGGACGCCCAGAGAGTGTTGTAGGAGAGCTTGCCTGCAGGTGGAGCCAGGCAATATACAGAGGTGGAGGGGAATATGACGAATATACTGTAAAGTGATGCCGATGCGTTTAGAAACAACAAATGCCTAACTCTTCAGAGGGCCAGTCTGCTGGCCATGTCTCGTCTGAGGTCAAGCATTTGTATCTGTTATTTGGAAAATCCATGTCCCGATACCTTCATGGTGGTCACATCGCCGGGAGTAAGATGGGTGGAGGAGCATGCGCATGGAATCCACTGACCTTTACCTATGGTCACTTCTAAATAGAGAGAGAAAGAGAGAGAGAGCGCGTTACTCTCTTGCTCCTGTTGAAGAGACTATTTTGTTTATTTTTAGCATATAGCCTGACCAAATTCCAACTGTTGTGACTGGTCTTGTTACAATCGGCCAACGGTAAATCAATTGGCAACAAGTACTTCAATTTAATTTTGTCCATGTGAGTTCACATTTGGTAAGGGTATTTGGACGGATTTGCTAATGATGGCATATATATCATAGTAATCGGTGAGATCCAGTCAAATGGTAGATAGTAAAATCGTGGAAATAATTTGGTATACATAATATTTTAAAAACTTTTTTTCCATCTTCCATCGCTCTTTTCAATCTTAGTTTATATCCCCAATTCGGGGCGCAAAAGTTTTACACTACCACACCAGACCCCCTGTGCCTGTTTTGGTGGAAGCCTCCACACCTCACCCACTTTGAGATTACTTTTGGCAGAATAATAACAGAGACCAAATTAATTAAGTTAATAAATAAAAAGCTTCCTTTCCTTCACGTTCACGAAAACTTTCTAAGAAAAGGCGTATCCGTGTCTCGTATCCTAAAGTGAACTTTTTCGCCAATGCGCTATCGTGGGCGTGGCCTCAGTGCCGCTAGAAAAACTTCACCGATGTGCACACACACACACCATGTATAGATACACACACACACACACATAGAAGTGTAGGTTGGCACATGAACAGGCACAGGGCAGGACGACACGGTACGGGACAGCGAAACGGGACTCGGGGCGGGGTTTTGGGACGTAAGTAAGGGTGAGTTTGAGTGTGAGTGCGGAGTACCATTGTCTTCGAGCTGCGCAGCAGATTGGTTAAAAAAAAGAAGTAAACAGCCAAGAATTATTATTGTTTTAACTGAAATTAGGTAACCACGCAAGGAGTATCGAAAGGCAAAAAGTTGGCATTCGTCGATTTCATATCGGAGAAGAATTTTGTATTAGTTCAACAGGCTGAAGTTTTGTCGTGCCTGGTACCACTATGCGCTGCTCAGACGACGTACTCACACACACACGGCATTCACATATATCCTTCTATGTACTGGGTATAAGCATATACCATGGCATCTATGTATACATATTTAAGTACATATGTATATAAAACACCCTCATTATGCTAAGCAGCGCAGTCAGGACTCTTGGGGCGATTCTGAAGAAAGTAGTCAGAGTCAAAGCCACAGCCGAAAGATTTCGGCAGTAAAGTGCGGGGGCAAACCAAGCGGAGGCAAAGACAGAGGCAGAAGCAAAGGCAACGGGATGGCGGCGACGGTTGCTGTTATTGGTGGTGGGTCCTGGTCTTGGGTTCTAGTCATAGTCCTGGCTGTGTGCTTTTGTTGTCGCGGAAAAAGTTAAGACGACGGCAAGAAAAGGCGGGAGAACTTGTGTATATGCATGAGATTGTGTATCCGTGTGTATATGTACATGCATATGTATATATATGGAAAGCACATAAATATTTAACAGCCGGTTGCTCCACGCCCGGAGTCTAGTCTACAAAATGTCATTATAGACATACACATACATAAGTAGATGTGTGTAGAACACATAATATATTGCAGGTACATAAAATCTATATCTATGGAAACGTGTCTTTCCTCATACCGGAAATATTTTGTGACAGTCGATAAAAAATTAGCTTGTTTTTTTAACGAATATACTTATGTTAGATACAATATATTGCTTAAATCATTTTAAAATTAACCAACTACCTCTTATTAAATTCTAATCATAAAACATCGCAAGGTATTCGAGAAATAAATATACATAAATAAATTGACGTAATAGGTATAATCTTTCGTAACTTTAGGCAACATTTTCTGTGATGTTATATTCCTATTAAAATTGTATTGTGGAAACTATTTCAATTTATAAATATACAAAAACAATAGAAGTTATTCATTCTCATCAGTCTTTTTAATTAATTTTTTTTCGCAAAGAAAAAAAATTTCAAAATAAATGTTGATCGATGTTAACTAAAAAGTGTTCCAACATGTATTAACATATGGTGTTTAGTTAGTTTATTTAAAAAAATTCACACACATAAACACAAAAAATAAACTATAGTTATTGTTTAAAACAGTATATGTGTCAGAATCAGACGGATCAGAAAACTATTCATATATGTAGATGCCATAGAAACGATGAAATTAACAGTCATAAAGAAATGTCTAAACCAATAAACATTGTTGGTGGTACAAAAAGTGCATTTAAAAAAAATTTTCAAATATTAAACTATAAACTATTTTTTTTTTTCCGAAAAATCTTCTTTATGTAAGAAACTTGTAAAACGCTATTTTCGCCAACTTCAATTTAGGGTATGTTCAAAAAAGCCGCTATAGCTTTCTAACGGTAAATCATAACGAAACGTATCTTTTATCAATAGTTGCACCAACTTCACCTGGAATAAAATTTGGTAGTTAAACTTTTTATACCCTTGCAAAAAGGATAAATTAGTTTGTGCAACGCATAGAAGGAAGCATCCCCGACCTGAATAAAGTAGGTATATTCTTGATCAGCACGACGAGACGAGTTCAAATAGCCATGTCCGTCCGTCTGTCAGTCCGACCGTCTGTATCAGCGTAAACGAAGATTGAGCTCTTTTTTTTTTGCTTTAACAACCCTTGATGACAGGCTATATGAACAACCTAAATATTATATTGTTATTAGTATGGGATATAGTTGAAAACTATATACATATATTTTAACTACATCTATACACTAGCCTATGATTTAAACCACGATCCCCGTTGTTCAGTTGACCAACTCATGGGACTGGACAACTGCAACAACATAAATAATTTGTCTACGTTATCTGAACAATGCAGAGAAAAGCAACGATTCGAAATGAGTCCCATTAGAAGAAGAACATTGCATGTGAATTGAAAATGGTGTGTAAAATATGAATACAGGCAAAAGTGGTTGTCGTATATCTATATATTAATTCATTACGTATACGACAGGAATACGTATAGTTTTATGCTGGGGAAAAAATATTCGTATATCTTATAATCAGGACAGCCATTTAAAGAATTAGCCATTCTTAGAATCAAAACAGCCATTAAGAAAATATAGAATATATTGTACTTCAAATAATTGTAATTTGATCATATTTCTGTGAAAATGGCGTTCGTCCTTTAATCAAGAGGGAGCAAGACAAAAAGGATAAAAGAAATTCTACTGAACTACCAACTATTTTGCATGTGTTGATAGTATTGAGAAACAGAAGTCCCTTTTGTTGGAACATTTTATTTGTAAAGGCTTACTTTGACCAGATCCCTTTTTGTATTGTATTGTATTAAAGTATAGGATATAGTTGTATATAGTCAACCTAACTATATTTTACAAGCACTGGCAACTAAGGCCTTCGGCTTAGACGAAAACTACATCCATACACTATCCTGGGATTCGAACCCGGATATCCTCGTTGTTCAGCTTACTAAACGACTAGGCCACTTAGACAACCCATCTACCGAGGACTGCAGACCCCTTTTTTTCTTAATAAAGTGTTATTGAAATGAAATGGAAATAAAAAATATTTATATTATTTAAGATGGGCTCTAAATCAGACCACTATAACATATTTTTATTATAAAAATTTATTTTTATAACCTTGTAAAAAGGGTATATTAATTTTGGTCAGTGTGCAACGCATAGAAGCAAGCATCTTCGACCATATAAAGTAAATATATTCTTGATAAGCACTACGAGCTACAGAGCTGAAATTTTGCATGTAGGTTTGTATATACTGCATAGTGTGTATACTTTGGATTCAGCCGGATCGGACCACTATAACACATAGCTCCCATACAAACGGCAAAGTCACGAACAGTGACTTTTCTCAATTACTTCGTTATTTTCTGAGCTATTGTGAAATTTATTATTGGTGAGTTTATTACATAACGGCATTTCCGCGGACGTGTCAACTTAGAGCAAAAAATTAAACCATCTTAAAACTCTTTGTTATACCCTTGCAAAAAGGGTATATTAATTTTGGTCAAAAGTGTGCAACGCATAGAAGGAAGCATCTCCGACCATATAAAGTATATATATTCTTGATCAGCACGACGAGACGAGTTCAAATAGCCATGTCCGTCCGTCCGTCCGTCTGGATCAACGCAAACTCCTCCCAGACCGTAAGAGCTACAGAGCTGAAATTTTGCATGTAGGCTTGTATATACTGCAGGCGTTGTATATCTCGGATTCAGCCGGATCAGATCACTATATCATATAGCTCCCATACAAAAGTCAAAGTCACGAACTGTTACTTTTCTTAATAACTTCGTTATTTTCTGAGCTATTGTCATGAATTTAGTATTAGTGAGTTAATTACACATATAAACGATTGTGCCAAATTTGATCAAGATCGGGTGACTATAACATATAGCTCCCATAGGAACGATCTTTCGAAAACAGTGACTTTGGTGAATAACTTCGTTACTTTTGACGCGATTGCTTTCAAATTAAACATTTGTTAGTTTAATATATCTGTTAATGATTGTGCCAAATTTGATAAGGATCGGGTAACAATATCATATAGCTCCCATAGGAACGATCGGTGGAAAATAGTGACTTTGATCAATAACTCCGTTATATCCTATGTAGGCCGTTCTTTCGCAAACATTAGCCATTTTAGCTTAAACGTTTTTCCACTTTTGATGGCTATAGGTAAGGAAAGAGTTACCAAAAATGTTGCAAGGGTATACAAACTTTGACGCGGTCGAAGTTAGCTCCGGCCCTCTGGTTTTTTTTTCAATTTTGATTCAGTAAATGTTTAAGTTGTAATATTTTATGTATTTTGAGAATATATTAGTTTACCGTAATGAGCAAATCGAATGCAAAGTGATCCAATGATTTTTATTTTATTTGAGCACTTTTAATAACTTTATTATCTATCCTTTGTAGGCAAGCTTTTACAAGGAGAAGGATTTAACAAAAAATGTCTCTCACATTACAATCAAATAAAATACAAAAGTCAGGATTATAATGCAACCCGCATAACTTGTAAATTATCGAATTTTCTTTGCCCACTTTCATAAGTTCCGTTCGACACCGAAAAAGAGGATTAGTTCACATTGTGCCAAAAATCAAGAGACTCAGAACTCAAGAGAAGTTGAAAAGTTGGGAGCAAATATAGTTTTCAACTATAAATTAAAAAAAAATATCAAAGAATCTAACATCGGCTATGCCGAAGTTTATATACCCTTGCAGTCCTAGGTAATAATAATTTTACATGTTTGTTTTTGGCAACTCAATTCATCAATATACAAACAAAACAATTTTACTCTCTATTTTACAATTTGTTCTTCTTCTTCCCTCATTCGCAAAGCAAAGCAACGCACGCATACACATACACTTTATGTAGCGTTGCGTCTGTGTGTGTATGCATGTACCTGTTGATGACGAAAGACGTAGTAGACAGCAAGCAGTGCTGCCGGAAGAGCTGGGAGCAGAGCCGATTATTATATTGACTGTAACTTGTGTTATATTTATCCGATCACATTCAAATTTTGGGATGTGGGGTTTTCGGTCTGTCCGTCCGTCTGTCCGTCCGTCCGTCTGTCCGTATGAACACCTAGATCTCGGAGACTGTAAGAGCTAGAGCCACCAAATTTGGTATGTAGACTCGTGTAGTATGTAGAGTGATCAAGTTTATTTCAAATTTTTGCCACGCCCCTTTCCGCCCCTTCGCAATTTAAAAAAAGCGTTTATCTCAAAAAGTATTCCAGCTAGAGACACCATATTTGGTATGTAATTCGCTTAGTAAATGCACACATTTTGTATGTGTAAAAATTTTGCCACGCCCTTTTCCGCCCCCGTAATTTAAAAAACTTGATTATATCCCGTATTTTTTTACCTTATGCAATCAAATTTGGCACACTTAAATTTAATACTAATATCTAGCAAAATACCAAATTTGATCAAAATCGAACAAAAAACAGTCGAGTTATGCATATAAACGTTTTTCCATAAGGCCGGAGTTGGCCGTTGGCTGGTGGGGGCGCTAGGGTGCTCGTATGATTGAGCGAGCGAGATACTAAGATATGCTTGTAAAAAGCATGTGAAAATGCATTTGTTTAATAAAGTTGATATATTTGCTTTACTGGTGTATGGTATATCTAAGTCGGCGAGACGACTTACTTACTTCATTTTAAGTTAAAATTATCTCCAGTTTTGCTGAAATCCTTCCCTATGCAAATGGCTCACAAAAAGACTTTCGTTTTTGTCCGTGCAAAAAAAAAATACACATTTAAAAAAAAAAATACACTATAGTTTACATTCTCTTGAGTGTTAAATAAAGTTCAACACAAGAGGCATGTAATAAAACCAGAGGGCCGGGGCTAACTTCGACCGCGTCAAAGTTTGTATACCCTTGCAACATTTTTGGTAACTCTTTCCTTACCTATAGCCATCAAAGTGGAAAAACGTTTAAGCTAAAAGGGCTAATGTGTCCGAAAGAACGTCCTACAATCTTAGCATAGGAAATAACGAAGATATTGATCAAAGTCACTGTTTTCCACCGATCGTTCCTGTGGGAGCTATATGATATAGCTACCCGATCCTTATCAAATTTGGCACAGTCATTAACAGATATATTAAACTAACAAATGTTTAATTTAAAAGCAATCGCGTAAAAAGTAACGAAGTTATTGACAAAAGTCACTGTTTTCGAAAGATCGTTCCTATGGGAGCTATATGATATAGTCACCTGATCTTGATCAAATTTGGCATAATCGTTTATATGTGTAATTTACTCAACAATATTAAATTTCATGATAATAGCTCAGAAAATAACGAAGTTATTAAGAAAAGTCACTGTTCGTGACTTTGCCAATTGTACGGGAGCTATATGATATAGTGATCCGATCCGGCTGAATCCGAGATATACAACGCCTGCAGTATATACAAGCCTACATGCAAAATTTCAGCTCTGTAGCTCTTTCGGTCTAGGAGGAGTTTGCGTTGATCCAGACGGACGGACATGGCGATTTGAACTCGTCTCGTCGTGCTGATCAAGAATATATATACTTTATATGGTCGGAGATGCTTCCTTCTATGCGTTGCACACTTTTGACCAAAATTAATATACCCTTTTTGCAAGGGTATAAATATTAAAAAAAGTGTCGTGTTCAAACTTTTTTTTCACTTTGAATGTGTACGAACGTCTGTAGCTACACCGCGGAAATGTCCATATTTTTCAAAACGCATTTTTTGGGCATAAAATGTGTTGTGTCTGCAAATAAGTGTCTTTCACTCACACAATGAAAAAGTGTACGTTATTATAATTAAATAAATATAGGATGGTCTGTGATTGAACAGCAATTTTCGATTTGCACGGTTTGTCCAGAAACATTTTTTTTTCCATTTACACATTTATTTAATGAACCGATAAAATGTGTAAATCGAGGGATAAATATATTTTTATTGGGCCGGAGATGGCCGTTGGCTGGTGGCGGCGCTAGTGTGCTGATATGATTGCGTGAGTAAGATACTGTAGTTGTAAAACAACAAGTGAATTTTTTAAAAATACGTTAAAGCATTTGTTATTATAAATTGAAAAAATATATTTGTTTTACTGGTGCATGGCATTATGAATAATAGATATAGGTCCAGTTTTTTCGGGAAGGTCAACTTGAGTGGCTTTTTTAAAACTATAACATGGAGAAACAAATTTCTTTGATCAATAAGTTCTTCTTTAAGAAGCCCAAAAAAATGAAAAATCGTTTTGATTCGGGCAATTTGGGAAAAAGTGTGTAAATGTTTTTATACCCTTGTAAAAAAAATATATTTATTTGAATCAGAAGTGTGCAACTCACAGAAGAAAGTATCTCCAACCATATAAGAAGTAATATTTGTTAGTCTCGAATACCCGTTCATGACTGTATCAAATTTGGTACTGACCAAATTGGTCAAATGATATCATATAGCACTTTCGCTCGAAAACTAAGACTTTGATCAATAAGTCACTACTTTTCACACCTAAAATTTAATATTTTTCAGTTTAATGTTGAATTAAAGCTGTTAATGATTGGGCCAAATTTGATAATTACAAATTATGCGTAAATATATATACAGTATAACCCGGTTATAACAACTCCGCTTATAGCGTCCAAACAAACTTATATAAAAAATGCATACGCATCAGTAGCGACGATATTTTTCATAATTCAGCAGCAAAACAATGGCAAAAAACAGTAGCAGCAGCTCATTCTCAAGTGATATAAAAAATTAAAAGGCAATTATATAGGTTAAATGATAATCTATTAACTCATCGGTGTATGGGTACATTTTAAAAAGCCCGCTCAGAATTATGAATTTAACATAGCTCGTAAATGATGCTGTTAAACTCAACGTTACCTGCTTTATGTTGCATACTTTCCAGCGCAGAGTTAAAAAAATGTAAGCAAAATGAGCAAAGCTAACTCAAAACGAGTAAACTTGCCTCATAGACTTTAAAAATGAATAATATTAATTTTTTTTGGTTCTAATTTTATTTCATATAACAATGAAACATTTTATTATATTCATAAAAAGACAGAGATTTATGGCTTTTATTGTAGTAATCATAAATAAGAAATATATTTAAATGTATTGTAAAAATCACAAAATTAAACAAAAATTATGTTATTAAAAAACATAAAAAATTTTTTTAATTAATCGAAAAAGGTAACTTGTAAAATAAAAATTGGGTTTATATCTGTGATTCGTATCTCGACTTTTTCTCATCGTATCTCGATTTGAATTTTTTTCAACCATTTTTATAATAGAAAATGCAGCCTGAGTAATCTCACTAATGTGAAAGTAATATTCTATTACTTTTAATTTCTTTGTGATTTATATAATATATTTCTTTGCTTATTTCTTATAAGCCCAATATAAATCTAAGAATTAATTTATATGATAAGGATAATTATACCATACACCCATAGGGTGAAATGGTATATTAAAGTCGCCAAAATGTATGTAACAGGCAGAAGGAAGCATCTCCGACCCCACAAAGTATATATATTCTTGATCAGGATCAACAACCGAGTCGATCTAGCCATGTCCGTCTGTCCGTCCGTCTGTCCGTCTGTCCGTCCGTCCGTCTGTCCGTCTGTCCGTATGAACACCTAGATCTCGGAGACTGTAAGAGCTAGAGCCACCAAATTTGGTATGTAGACTCGTGTAGTATGTAGAGTGATCAAGTTTATTTCAAATTTTTGCCACGCCCCTTTCCGCCCCCGCAATTTAAAAAAAGCGTTTATCTCAAAAACTATTCCAGCTAGAGACCCCATATTTGGTATGTATATTCGCTTAGTAAATGCACACATTTTGTATGTATTAAAATTTTGCCACGCCCTTTTCCGCCCCCGTAATTTCAAAAACTTGATTATCTCCCGTATTTTTTTACCTTATGCAACCAAATTTGGCACACTTAAATTTAATACTAATATCTAGCAAAACACCAAATTTGATCAAAATCGGACAGAAAACAGTCGAGTTATGCATATAAACGTTTTTCCATAAGGCCGGAGTTGGCCGTTGGCTGGTGGGGGCGCTAGGGTGCTCGTATGATTGAGTGAGCGAGATACTAAGATATGCTTGTAAAAAGCATGTGAAAATGCATTTGTTTAATAAAGTTGAAATATTTGCTTTACTGGTGTATGGTATACCTAAGTCGGCGAGACGACTTACTTACTTCATTGTTATATGTATATGCGATTTTTACACCTTAATTATAAATACTGGTTCTACTCTATAGTCTCCTGATTACAAATCTTGGTGGTTCTGGAAATAGCTATCCAGACAACCTGCTCTCATTTGTTTGGGCTACCTTTAAAAACACCTTCTTTTGAAGAATGACCTCAAACAACCTTAATGCAAAGTGTGACTTAGATAAATATAAATTTAATCAGATTAAATATAGAGTAAATTGAATTCCTGGGGCTTGCTTTGAATCAAAAGAATTCTGCTAGTCCAGTTTTAGATGAAGAAAAACATCAAAAACATCATTATGTCAGAAGATGGACTGAGAAGTGAAAGTATTGACTTGGGCAGGTTCAAGCTCTTCACGATAGAAACACTTATCCAGGAACTAATTCTCTAAGATTTGGGTGCAGCAACAAATTATGGCTAGGAAATCATAACGATTTGGCACTTTAATTGCCTCTGTTAAAAAAAGTTAATGGCATTTAGTAAATACTTATAAAAAGAAACCGAAATTTATAAGAATGTAATGATGAATTATCGCTATCCAACTATCTTATAGTTTAAATTTTTGACTTCTTTGTTTTCGTTTGTTTTTGACATTTAAAATCATAAAATTTGTGATTGATTTTGTTGATTCATTAAATTTAGTATGGAAACCAAGATTCGAATGTCTTGGGCTATCTTTTCCTATCCTATGGTAAAAATGCAATTGAGTATAAATATGTATTTATTTATATCTACAGCAACTAAATATGATGTTGTGCTTACATAAAAAGTCTGTTGGATTCTTTTTGCTTAGGAAATAGACATTAGCTTAGTCAATGGCCCGTTTTTTTATTTTCACCTTTGAATTCGAAATATGAAAAAGTTTCTTAATTTGCTGTAGAGAACGAAATCCTCAAAGTTAAACATATTCTTATGCATGATATGCATATGCACTCCGTATGCCATAATCGAAATCCACTGCCATCGTGGATTGTCTTCAGTTCGTCAATGGCTCAGTTCCCGCATTGATTCTCTTAAGACGGAGAGTGTTTTTAGTTGTGAAAAGTTCGTGAAACAATTCCAACACTTGTATCCCCCTGATAACCCGCCACTGTGCACCCCACACAACCCCTTACAAGCAGGCCAGGCACACTCCTCACATCCAACACACCCACACGCAGAGCATGGAAAAATTGTGTGCGGGTGTAGTGGCTCGGCGTTCCCCACTTCAATGCAAAGAATAAATTTTAAATTAAAGAAAGTGGAAAGTGTTGGGGCTGGCGAAAAAACGGCGCGCAGAGGCAGCGCCAAAGCTCCTCTCTCGGATTTGGATTGGCCTGGCATGGTGTTCCTGGCATCAAGTTCAAGTAATACTGGCAGTAGCTCCGCCCAACAACTATTTCTGCCTTTCTTTGCTTTTGCGTTTTTCTTGCCGGCATTTTTTTGCGGCGCACCCCGGACTTAACCCAAGTTTCCCTTGCATTTGGATTCCGGGTCCTTTTTTCGTCATATTTTTTCCTTCTTTCTTTCTCCTTTCTTTTTGTGTGTAGCTGGCATGTATAGTAGGTAGTTTTGTTATTTTTCTTTACATGTATCGGCGAAGATGCCAGCTGTGCTGAGGGTGTCTGCAGGGGAATGTCAGGAGGTGGGTTGTGGGGTGCCGCGGTGGCTGACAACTTCGCTAAGAAATCTGAACAAATTACAAAAAAAGAAGAAAAATATCATGCTGCTGGTACAGTTCATAATTTGCATATGCCATTCTGAATTTCGTTATATATATTTTTGTTCTTTAATATTAACAAATCGCTGCTCTCAAAGCGGTGTACATCTTACTCTTGGCGATTGTGGTCCAATTATAGTTAGAGAACGAAACCTTGAGATGCCACATTTCGAGCAATATGCACATAAATTTTATAACGCTTTAGTTTGGTTTGCTAACAAAATTTTAGAAGCAAGAACTAACATTTAATGTTCAAAATTTTTCTGTAGTTTCTGAAACGTACTGTGCAAGTCAAATTGAAATTCGCAGAAAATTGGATACTCATACTTATGTATGTTTTAAGTGACACAATCCCAAACACTGTACAAAATATATATGTACATAATTAGAAGTGCCAGTTACTTCGTCGGCTTGAGGCCAATAATTCTTAATAATATCTTGAACACTAAGACTAGTGGGAACTTCCATCTGCAGATTTCTGATTCTAATCAGTATTACCCGACCCCATAAAGTAAATATGTTCTTGATCAGCATCAGTCAAGACGATGCTATGTCCGTCTGTCCGTCAGTATGAACACCTCGATCTCGGAGACTTTAAAACCTAAAACCAACAAATTTGGTATGTAGTCTTGTGTAGTATGTAACATTATCAAGTTTATTTTAAATTTTTGCCACGCCTCCTTCCGCCCCCGCAATTTAAACAAAAGTGTTTTTCTCAAAGACTATTCTAGATAGAGACACCATATTTGGTATGTATTTTTGCTTAGTAAATGCACACATTTCGTATGTATAAAGATTTTGCCACGCCCCTTTCCGCCCCCGTAATTTGAGAAACTCGATTATCTCCCGTAATTTTCTGCCTTGTGCAATAAAATTTGTCGCACTTAAATTTGATAATAATACCCATACCAACATACCAAATTTGATCGAAATCGGACAAAAAATAGCCAAGATATGCATATAAACATTTTTCAATTTGGCCGGAGTTGGCCGTTGGCTGGTGGCGGCGCTAGGGAGCTCATATTTTTGAGTGGGAGGGATACTTATGTGAGATATGCTAGTATAAAGCATGTGAACAGAATTTTTTATAATCACATAAATGTACTGGTGCATGGTATATGTACTTACATTTGGTCTTATAAATTTGAAGGAGTCGGCGAGACTACCTTTCTTTTTAAGTGCATCAGCACTATGGTAAATACATCGCGTTCATCAACTAACCAACACCACCAATTATATGGGTTCTATTTCAAACAAAAAGAAGGCTTTCAGAAAGTGTAAAAACAACAGGTGTAATGCAGCAAGCCTTCTTTTTTTTGGTTTTTGTTGATATTAATAAAATAATTAAATTACTGAATGCAGAAAAATATCATCATTTTGTTTCCCAACTAATCAGGGTGTAGCGAGGGGGGTGTATGGGGTGTGACACCCCCCCCCCCCCAAGTTTTTAGAGTCGGCAATTTGTTTTAAACTAATCGGCTAATCAACAACTTTTGATTCTCAAAATCGAAAAATATATTTTTATCTTATAATTGTCGACATGCATTCGGTAATCAGAATATTGTATGATGGATTAACCCAATTACGTTTAATTTATTTGTAGATTCAAAGTTATAACGACCTATCACGTCAAGCTCGACTCGCCATCAACATTCGGTACGTGCGTTAAACAAATGATAGATTAGTTCCCGTTGAAAGGCTTCTGAAAAAAATATGAGTTTTATCAAAACAAATTAGAATCTGTACAAGAACAGTTTTTACTCTTTGCCCTTCGTGATTTGCGCTGGGATCCAACTGTACAACTTCCATCTTATTCTAGTCGACTTCAGTTAATTAACCTTCCTTCTTTAACTAATCGTAGAACAATGCTTGGTGTAACTTTTCTTTACAAACTTTTGAATGGTGAGATTGACTCTTCCGAGCTGTTGAGCCAAATTAACATTTCTGTTCCATCTAGAAGGACCCGCAATTTCACACCGCTTATACTTCCCACTTGCACAACTAACTATTCTCTGCATGAACCTTTTCTTATACTATGTAGTGACTACAACAGACTTTGGCACGTTATCGGTTCCGAAACATCGCTTCCGGGTATAAAAACTGCGATCTTGTCATTCCTCGCTCGTAATTAGTTGTAATCATCTTTATTTAAACCTATCCTGTTTTCTTTTTATATGTAACCTATTATCTCATTACATTTAATATTTTCTATTTCTTTAGTTTAATTTATGTTTATATATGTAATACGCCTATGCCCTTAGGTCAGAGTGGGTAGAGGTTGTAACATTAACTTTACTTAGGGTCATTCGTAACAGGCCCGGGCCTGGTGTCATATGGGCCACTTGTTCGTACTGAGCGTTGTACGACTACGTCTATATAAAAAAAAAAAAAAAATTGGATGTTGTCTATATCTCGACCAAAAACATTGTTTTTCAATCATACGACTTTGCTAATAACATGTCCGGTAAATATATTGGCACACAAAAAAAACTGTCCGAAAAATGTGAAAAAGAAATCCCTTACATTCCATGCCGAGATCATCGGACCAACATATTTGTTGAAACAGCATGCAATGCAAGTGTTTTGATTTCAGAGTTTTTCAATGTTTTAGAAGCTTTGTATGTATTTTTCTATGGTAGCACAAAACGTTTCCAAAGTTTAAGTGAAGAATTGAAAAGTATTGAAAATTCATTGCAATTGAAAAATTTGTCGAAAACTCGATGGACTGCTAGAGCTGAGTCAGTCAAAGCCATGTGGATTTCTTTTGAAGGAATTGTGGACGTTTTGAAAAATATGATAAACGATCCAGAATTTTTCGATTCTCGTACACGTACGTCCGCTTCTGGTTTGCTCAAAAAAATTCTGGATTTTGATTTTATCAGCTCGTTATTTTTTTGCAAAAATGTCATGTTCAAAGTCAAACATTTGACGGAAAATTTGGAGGCAGTAGAATTGAACGGCATTGATGCTCCTTTATTGATTCAAAGTACAAGCGCATCATTTGAACAAATGGACGATGTATTTGCTGAAAAATTGAAGATTAATCCTCGAGACGATTTTTCGAAACGTCACAGAACGCGTCGTGTACCAAAAAAGTATGATGCAAATCCAGAAACAGCTCACAATTTTGATTTCTTGACATTTTATCGAAAAGAATTCAGGACTGTGCTTCAAGTTTTCAACAATTGCATTCAAGAAAACTTGAAAGACACTTTTTTAACATTTGCGTGTGTCCAGAAAGTTTTCCAGTTTCCAATTGACAGAAAAAATGTCACAATGAATTCAATCGAATCGGAAGTTGTGTTTAAGTTGAAACATGTGATTCCCTTAGCCTACAAACTCGTTTGTTTTATTTTGACTGCTCCTGTAACATCAGCTTCTTGTGAACGATCATTTAGTAAATTGAAATTAGTTTTCAATCATTTGCGAACAACGATGGGAGATGATCGGTTGAATGCATTGATGCTACTTTATTCTTCAAACGATAAGGTAGACGACATAAACATTCACGAACTCGTAGAAAAATGGTCGTTATTGAAACACCGCACAGTGAAAATTTAAGTAGAATTGATCAACGAATAAAAGGAACTTAGAAATATTTGTCGTCCATTTCTGCGCAATGTTAGTTTTAGTTACACATTCATGTACGTACCACTTGCTGTAATTCTAATTTTTGCCAAATTATCTTCAAAGAATAAATTCCTTATATACCGACCTTGTTTTATCGAAGTAGATTTATTTCTACCGCAAATCTACATGCTGTTGGCAAATACACGAGGTAAGTCGGCAATTCAATGAGAAATGTCACACTTAAACAGATAAGACAACTATATCATATAGCACCCATATAAGCGATGCACTTCTTAGTCAGGACAACGCCTTGATGTGTTAACGTGATTGTTTTTCAAGCCGTTCAGTTTGTAAATAAATGTAGAACAAACATTGAAAAATCATGTTAAACGACACGATGGAAAAATTTTTCATTAAAATGTCAATTACATACATATGAACGACATCCAAAAGGGGCGCCAAAGAGCCCCACCTCCATAAATAGCCCCTGTAATTATGCAATCAATTACCATTGCTGATTTATGAATTGCGTAAAAAAGGTAATTAATATCATGACTTATATATGTATTCATTATAATGACTTTTACTCCGAAGGCATGTTAGTACTTATTTATTTTCCTTGTTCCCATTCCTATTAAGTTAAAGTGCATTCTTATTATTGGAGAGTACAAAAAGAAGAGCTTGGTTTAGTATATAAAACTATTTCTAGGACCACCGAAACTGATCAATTGCATTGGAGCCATTTTAATATCGCCCGACCTAATCAATTGCAACTAACCAATTCAATATTATGTATGAAAAAAAATTGGCATTCTTTACTTTCTATCTCTAGTTTGGGCAAAGACAAGATGGCGGATTCCTCCGTCTCCGCCCTGAGCTCTGAGCCTGAAAGCTGGAAGGAAACATAAATACTTTAAACTGGTTTTACTTTTTTTTCCTTATTTTAATTTGATTTTTCTGTTTGTATTTTTTTTGTTGGTTTTTTGTTTTCTGAATGCGGAATCGTGGTGAGGAACACGTACGAGACTGCTACGACTGTGCACACTCACACTCACACACACACACATACAGATTTACTCACTTGTGCTTATGTACTTGCACATACACACACACACAAACACAGTTAGACAGACATACATACATAACATTATCCTTTATCTTATCCCCAAAGCTTGCGTTAATTTTTCAAAACTTGCTTTGCCTTTTTGTATTTTTGTGTGCCGTTGCCTTTGTCGTTGTCCCTTTCGCTCTCCTTGGCCTTAGCCGTCGCCTTCGCCTTCGCTGTCGCTGCCAACGCCAAGCCAAACGTCGCCAACCCCCACCACAGTCGCCTTCGCCTTCGCCCATTTTCCTTTTGGCATTTTGAAACTTAAGCCGCCACTTGAGTGGGTTGTGTTTCATTAAAAAACAGCACCAGCACGCGCACACGTACACACGCGCATACATACTTGTACATAAATATATACATACATCTCTGTGTATGTGTGTCTGTATATAAATGTATGTACCACCTACACCTACATATATAGCTACAGATACACACACAAACACAGCTCACAGAATCCAGCAAGGAGCAAGAAGAACGACGAAGGAGAAAAAATCCAACGCTGGCGGAGAAGAAGAAAAGTTGCTCAAAAATTTTCTGCAAAAAATGTTATGCTATTTGGCGGTAACACAGGAGTGCGGTGGCAAGAGGGAGTGGACCGGGTCGGGGGAAGGGAAAGTATGGGGGATGTGGGTCGGGTGGGATCGGTTGTACACGGATACAAATGCCAGAATGTGCCTGTACTAGTGTGTGTGTGTGTGTGTGTGTGCCTGGATGTATGTAAGCAGCCTTCGCCAGCCTTCTCTTCACCTTCTCCCTTCTTGTCTCCGTCTCCATCTTCATGCGCGAAAATGTGGTTTGGTTTTGTTGCCTTTGCTGCTCTCGTACATGCATACCCAGTGGAAAATGGCTAAGGGAAAAACTGAAAGGAAAAATGCTTCTTTCTACGGGCTATTACGGGTCAGAAGATGTCCGAATGACTTATCCGAAATTGCTTAGCTAGAGATGAACTCGAGTTTTGCAAATCTTGGGACCATTTGAGCTATGGATTCTGAGTCGCACTTGGGAAAACCGTCAATCGGTCCACAATTTCTACATGGCAATTCCAACTTTTAGGTCTGAATGTTAATATATGTATGTATACATATTTGTATGAAAATATGTGCTTCTGTCGCATGTGTGTATGTACATATCTACATACATAAGGATACTGTGCTTTTCTAGTTTTTCAGGTCCTTATGCCGTTTTATAAGAGTCCGCGAGTGTGGGCGTGGGATGTAGTGGGCGTAGATGCGTATGATGGGACAGGAACAGGAACAGCAATGGAAACCTGGGGGAGTAGTAGCGGGGAAGGTTTTTGCAAACCTACAACTACATACATACATACATCTCTCGGAATACCTAAAAGAGTATTCGTTCTTTAAAGAAAGTGAAATACAATTTTTTTTGTCCTTTTCTATGATGGTAGTGACAACCCCCCCACGCAGCGGGGATACAAAGGAGAAGCTTGGCAAGGGAAATGAGAGCCAGCCCTCAGTGAAAGAAACTCATTATGCGTGTGCTGAAGTTGGAGTTGGAAGTGGAATGGGCGAGTGGCGTTCAGTTCTTTTATTCGACTGCGACTAGGGCCTCAGCAAAATTGAGAAAAATTAAGAAAAGTTTCAAGCAGTGTTCGTGTTTCTAATGTTTTTCACTTTGGATTCAACTGTACCAGTTTCAGCGATTGCCATACAGTGAAATGGTTTATTAAAGTCCCCAAAATGTATGTAACTGGCAGACGGAAGCATTTCCGACCCCATAAATAATATATATACTCTTGATCAGAATCAACAGTCGAGCCATGTCCGTCCGTTCATCCGTCTGTCCGTATGAACACGGAGACTATAGGAGCTAGAGTCACCAAATTTTAAACTTAGACTCCTGTAATACCTACGGTTTTTAAGTCTATTTCAAATTTTCTGGCGAAAGTACGCGTAGCAAAGATGTTCAATAATCATATTCTGCTCACATATCGAAACGAATCAACATATCAAATTTCAAAAAATGAAAATCTACGCTAGTACACATTCAAAATTTGGTGACTATCGCTAGAATGGTCTTTAAGAAAATCACTATTATTTAATTTGCAGGGGCGAATTGGGGCGTGGCAAAAATTTGAAACAAACATGATAATTGTACATACAAACTACATTTGGTGCTTCAAGCTCTTACAGTCTCTCAGATACGCATAGGTGTTCATTCGGACGGGCATGACTAGATCGTCTATGGGTGCGAAAAAAGGCAACTAACAAGGGATTTTTTATTTTTGTAGTCGTGTAAGTCGTCATATAATTTGGGTTTTCTTAAGATATATTTTCTATATATTTAATAATAAGCCTCTAAAACCCAATTTAAGGACAAACAAGCTTATTATTCATTCTCTATTAGAGTCGCGAGGCACTCCGCCTTTGTCATTTCATCCAAACCAGTGTTGGTCTTGGCTAGGAGCTTCCCAATCCGTCTTACTTATCTTGGATCCTGAAGAACTACAACCACTAAGAGAAAAAAAATCAATACAAAGTCCTTTCTTACCTACACTCTTACCCACACACACACACACGCACAGTTGCGAGTATATACACTTGTAGGATAGGATAAGTGAGCACACAAGCCCAAGCCATTCCACTACCAAGAGTAAATGAGCATTTTTGATTCCTCTTTCTTTTCCTTAGAAAAAAAAAAATGGCTATGATAGTGGTGGTAGTTGGTTGAGTTGCGCCGCGTTACAAAAATGGCGGCGTTTTGTTGGAATCTGTGTGTATGTATATTCGGGGGTGCGCAGCGGGTGGCAACGGGGTAGAAGTAGGGGTAGCAGCTCACCGAAAATGAGGTATAAAACGCCAGTTTTTAAGTGCTCGAAACATCGTGGAGCAACCAACCCTTACCCTACTTCTACTTCTACATCTACTTCGCCTGGTTACACATTTTTTGAGAAAGCCACCAACACCAAGACCGTTCGCACAGTGGGTCAAGTGTGTGTTTTAACATACTCAATTGGCCTGGCTTACAAATCGTTGTACGCAAATTGACTTTGTATCACTGTGGGACGAAAACGACGTTCGGGACTCTTGATGGTTACTCCATAAAAATCCACCCTCTTATGTAGTATAGCTTCAACTCTACCCCATTCGACCCCACCTTCCAAATATTCCTTCATTTGTTTCGCATCTTTCTTTATACGACGATGACAAAAGAAAATTCGAGTCAGGTTTGGGATTGGCATTGGCATAGGAATGGGGTCTTGGGAACAAAACGTGGCAAAGAAAACCAACTAAAAGTTGCCAGGGTAATGGCCAAATTTATATAAATTTTTTTTCTTTTTATCTCACAATCAGACTTCAGTCTATGTTATACAATTTTCGTTTAATTATCTGATTAAATTACAATTCTTTCATACTAAATTTAGCATAAAGCATAATTTAAATATAATATGATTTTCAAGAGGACTTTTTAGTGTCAACAAGAAGCATCCAGTGGAATGAGAGATTTTTAAACATAAACAAGTATTATTAGTTAGTAGAATTTATTTTATTGTTCATCTTAATGCATTAAGAAGAAGAAAACCAAAGATTTTACTAAAAGGAATGTTTAGGGGATGTTTAGGTACACTATGAGATTGTCGCAGAGTATTAGCAGGAGTCTTTTGAATACTCCTTGATATGAAAAACATTTTGTATAAGTTATAAGATAAATGTATATATATATATACATAAGAGATACTTTAATTCACAAATCGCTTATCAACAAAATCGTTTAAAAATCCTACCAATTCGCCCTTATTTAAGCATATTTTAAAAATTAGGTATCTGAGCACACAATGTGAAGGGTCAGGCAGATGTCCATCCAGTGTCCAGTCCGGTTTCGTGTTACACAAACAAATATTATGTAAATCACCCAGAAAGAAATTTATTTAAAATTGCAATAAAATCCACGAAACGAGCGACTGACATTGGAAAGGGTTGCAAAGTCCGCATAAAATCTAATGAAAAGCCCCGAAAAAAGGGCAGGAAGTTGAGAGAATATGTTTGACCACGCATAACGCCGGCTGCGATAGAGTGTCCGATTTTTGGCTCGGGTCCAGAACAGTCCATTCTGTAACGGTCGAAAACGGGTTTCCGTTCCCAGCAGTCGGCTTACACTGTGCCGCCCGGTAAACCAGTTCGTGTTGGTCACTTTGTAGGACGGTCAGTTTCTTAAAGGGACAACAAATATTATTGCTTCTTAACATTAGGAATCTTACTTATCCCCAGTTGCTTTGGGACTTGCCAACATGTCAAGACGAATGCGAAAAACAAAAGAATTTCTGATCACCCGTCAACTGGCTTGACCACACCAAAATATCAACCCCTTTCTTTAAAGTGCCCTTCGAATGGGTTTGAAGAAAACATTACGTGCTACTTTGACTTGATCCTTGAAATGGATCAGAAGATGGGTAAGGGTCCGTTGTTGTTCAATACCTCAAAATTGAGTTAAGTGGCGATATTTATTGTTAAGTCTCGTTTAGACACCGATTTATTTCTGATTATCACTATCAATGTCACGCACTATAACAGTACATCGTACTTTTAATTTATATAATCAATATTAAACACTTTTCCCTTAGAATCGTGTGCTATAGAGACTAAAATTTAAATTGATGTATAAAACAAAACAAAAATCGACCAATTTCCCGTATTAACCTACCATTTAGTAAGAATTTTCAACTGCTGTTACTTGCATACTATGTGCATCTTAAGATCTGACAAGTTGCCTATATTTATTACAACTATCGTTTTAATATCATGTACCCCAAATGTAACAGCCAGAAGAAAGCTTTTCCGACTCCATGCGTTGCACACATCTGACCAAAATTAATATATCCTTTTTGAAAGGGTATAATGAAGTAAATAAGTCGTGTCGCTGACTTCGGTACTCCTTGAAAAACATTTAATATGCTATCTCCCATTCAATTTAATTAATGTGCTGAGCTTTTAATTTTAATCGGAAAATTAAAAATAATCCCTATTTGTGCGCATACTAAGCAAATTTACATCCTAAATTAAATGGCTCAAGGTTTTTTAGTTTTCGATAAAATCAGTGTAAATCGATGGCTTTAAATTGTTTTTTTCAAGCAATACGGTTTTCAAGCTAAATTTTGAACTATTAACCAGAGGGCCGGGGCTAACTTCGACCGCGTCAAAGTTTGTATACCCTTGCAACATTTTTGGTAACTCTTTCCTTACCTATAGCCGTCAAAGTGGAAAAACGTTTAAGCTAAAAAGGCTAATGTTTGCGAAAGAACGGCCTACATAGGAAATAACGGAGTTATTGATGAAAGTCACTGTTTTCCACCGATTGTTCCTATGGGAGCTATATGATATAGTTACCCGATCCTTATCAAATTTGGCACAATCATTAACAGATATATTAAACTAACAAATGTTTAATTTGAAAGCAATCGCGTCAAAAGTAACGAAGTTATTCACCAAAGTCACTGTTTTCGAAAGATCGTTCCTATGGGAGCTATATGATATAGTCACCCGATCTTGATCAAATTTGGCATAGTCGTTTATATGTGTAATTAACTCACTAATATTAAAATTCACGACAATCGCTCAGAAAATAACGAAGTTATTAAGAAAAGTCACTGTTCGTGACTTTGCCTTTTGTATGGGAGCTATATGATATAGTGATCCGATCCGGCTGAATCCGAGATATACAACGCCTGCAGTATATACAAGCCTACATGCAAAATTTCAGCTCTGTAGCTCTTACGGTCTAGGAGGAGTTTGCGTTGATCCAGACGGACGGACGGACGGACGGACGGACATGGCTATTTGAACTCGTCTCGTCGAGCTGATCAAGAATATATATACTTTATATGGTCGGAGATGCTTCCTTCTATGCGTTGCACACTTTTATATACCCTTTTTGCAAGGGTATAATAAATAGTCTCCAATCGTTTGGCCTGTACTGAACACCCATTTCATTCATGAGAGACAAAATATCGTGACAATATGCAAAAGTATTTTCTTGGTTCACCGTATAAACTTTTTGAAGTCTTCCTTGCGATTACGATACGCTGTGACTCTTGTACCTGTTGCTAACAAGTTATGGGATTTTAAAAAAGATGCTAACATTTCTGATTTTCTCTGCTCTACTCTAGAAAAGAGCTTAATTGTAAAATTTTCTAGTACTGTAGCTGTAAAAGTTATTTTGGGTTATATAACATTCATAAAATGAATTTATTTAACCATTAACAATATTTCTACAATAAATGAGGATGATTAAGGTCGTATACATGAAGAAGAAATTGATATATACATAAGTCATATTTAGCTCATATAACAAACTAAAAAATACCCTCAAAATTAAAAATTTCAACTCGCTATAAAAAAAACGAGCAAACTTTGAAAAACCCAAATAGGATTTTGCTATTCAATACATGTACTTTCAGAAAAATAAGGTTATTGAAATCAAACCGAACCGGAGGTTTGATTGCAATAACCTTTAATTTGTTGCATAGTGTTATATTACATAAGTTTACAAAATTTGACTCTTTTGTTGGGCAAGGTTCCTGTAATCTGGTATCTTTAATTTGTAGTTTTTATATAGAAATGAATAAGAGAACCCTGCAGCGAAATGGCTGTAACTAAACATTGTGTAATTAAACACTGCAATCAGTTTACTGCAGCTTGAAATTTTAGGAATTTGTTGAAATTTATTACACAGTATGCTAAAACTAAAAAAAAAATATCAAAGAAGCTAACTTCGGCTATGCTAACTTCGGCTATGCCGATGTTTGTATACCCTTGCAATAATATCTTTACATTTTGAGATTTCTTTTCCTGCAACTCAATTTATCAATGCACAAACAAAACATTATTACTCTTTTTACTACAATTTCTTCTTCTTCTTCCATCATTCCCTTCAGAGCATTAATGTTCTAGCGGTAACGCTAACTGACCGCTAACAAATGGTCAGAGTTAACATTGTGATTAATTGAATTAGCTGTTGAAGCAAATGAAAATGATGTGTCCGCTGAGCCCTTGGGCTTTCCAACAGTTAATTGTAATTTTTTCCAATTTGCTCTCGTCAATGACAGTTAAACCTGTCGACCGTCATTCGGCGTACAGTTTATAAGATAATTGCGGAGCAGATGTGTGTGTGTGTGTGAGTGTGTGGCTGGGGCTGCGGTTCGTCCTTATCCTTGCCAAAGGTCCCTTTTTTTTGGGAACGCAACACGTGCTTGAAAAAAATCACCGCCAAAACCGTGCAAAAAAATGTGATAATGGATACAAAGTGTTCGACAAAAAAGGAGAAACACGAATGCGATAAATAAAAAAATGGATGTCCCTCCTGAACGTTGAACGCAAAGGAAGGGAAATGGTCTTTATCGCAATAACTGCCTGTTGATTCTTGTCTGGCAGGACCAAGGCCCAATTCAACCTGCAGATTTTGGGGTTTGAGAATTTTTTCCGTAACAGTATTTTCTCGGTTATTGTTTTTCATTCCGGCAATTTGATTTGTTTTTGTAACGTGTGTGTAGCCATATTGTACACATGTATGTTCATGTGTGTATACATGGCCGGAAGATGCCTGGACTGGACTCAAAAGGGGAAAAGCGAGAAATCTAAAAATCTTATCGATTAATATGAATAGTTCAATGCTTAAAATCGGTCACTTGTGTCACCGAGACATAGTTATTGCTTGCGCATTCCCATTCCCAATTTGAAGTCCTTGCCGAAGCTGGGCTAGCCTAAGAGCAAGTAAGATGGCGCTTGCGCGTTGCCTCTCTTTCTCTGCTCTTAGTTTTACACACTAGCATACATATATGTAGTATGTCCCTGCAACTCTGTTTATTACTTATTCCATATGACATGACTTTGGCATGCACATCGATATCCTCATGAGGGAGCCTCAAGCCGGACACCCGTCCCCTTAGCTATAGTCCAAGGACGAAGCCGGCAGCTGGCTCTAGCTGGTATCCTGCCAAAAAAAACTTCAAATTAAAACTACACTTTGTCAAATTCAAATTTGGTCGTAAAATCCTGCATGAGTGTGTGGTTTGTTAGTGTGTGATCGAAGTATGCCCCGTGTTGCAGGCAATACAATTTTCATTGAGCGCCGAAAAGTATGCAATACATTTTTATTTGCTTTACATTAACCAACAGCGGTGGCAAAAAAAATTGAGTCACTTTTTCGTACTTTGGTTTCAAATTGAACTGTATTCAATTTTTTCGTAGTTAAACGAAAGACCAATTCTAAAAATCCAAAATAAAACCATTCAAAATTCTGGTTTACAACTGGCCTAAAATTCTGGTTTGGAGTTGAATAATTTTTGGTATAACGGTTGCTTCCCCTTTTACTACTCTTCGCTGACAACATTTAATTTTATCAGAAGAACTTTTGCCTGCAAAGTAAATTCTTTTTTTTGGAATTTTTATTCGTATAATATTTGTCTGTCATACAATATTTAATGCAAAGTCTATCTATTTTTTTCATTTCCTTTCTACTGCCAGGCAAGTAAAAAACAGGAGCCGAGGCACATTTAATTAAATGTCAAGGAAAAGGCGAAAACTTTCTTCGATGCTTCCTGGTTGAATTTGCCTGTGTGGCTGTCTTGGACCAGCGGAACTACCGCAATGCCGTTCCGACACGATTTATAAGTCCAACAACCACAACAACAACTGCGCGCAGAGGCGCGCTGTAGGGAACATACAGATAAGACCCTTGCACTTTATCTACAGCGACTTTCTGCCTCCTTCCTGCCTCGTCCAAAGATTAAGATTTCATTTATGCAATTACAGGCCAATGAGGCAAGAATGGGCCAATTAATCGAACAAAACCATCAGCTAATCCTTCGAGTGCACCGCTCTTCTTCTCTCCTCCCCTTCCTAATTTCCCAATTGGCTGGTTGTGAGTGAAAAAATACTCGTTCAATGTCAGTGGCATGGCACTGGGTATCTGGAGGGCACTGGAAATGGGAAAGGGACCGGGTTCGAGGGATGGCCTTGTCTTCATTTTTTTAACCAATTTTCGTTTTTTCACACTTGCGAATTTGGGCGGAAGCTGAAGCAACAGGAGAGCCATTCACACTGATGACCACTTACCGTTGGCGTTGCCGTTGCCGTTGCCATTGCCGTTGTCCGTTTCGCTGGTCCTGGTCGTAGTCCTGGTTGATGACCCCATCCTCATGCCAAACCTCAGATGAATTCGCTTTGCCCGCATGTTAATTAACATGACTTTGCGGTCAAGTACCGTAGCCCCCGCGTTACGTAGGCCGTTCCCATGGCCGGTGCCGCACAATATTTGTCCAACAACATAATGTGTTTGTTTAAATGCCAAAGGCCCCCAACTCAAACTCCAACTCGGACTCGGACACTGGACGACCAGTGGCTGTTGACTGTGGCTGTGCAATACGAAAACGAAAATGAAAACAATTTAAAAGGCGGCAAATCGCGGCAATTACGTGTCCTGATCCCCTGAGAATTTTCGCGTCATTTTTTTTACACTGGCTCTTGGTGTTATTTCCCTTTTTTCCAAGTTTTCTTTTTCTCCTTTTTCTGCTTTGAGTGCTCACATTTTTTTCGCTTTATTTTTACATTTTTTTGCGTAAGGTTTTTATTCTGTTGTTGCTGTTTGTTTGCACAATTCGAAGGTAAATCGGATTTCATTGGGCCCGTCCCGCTCCACAGTCTTGCTGGACCACTGGTTGCACTGTGTCTGGGGCGCTATCAAAAGTAAATTAATTGCTTTGCGGCTTTACGACTTTTTAAATCAATTTGCCACTAAAATCCAAAAAAATAACATTTGACAAAAACGACAGGGGCAGTAAGGATTTGTCCTTACTTTGTACCCTAATAAATTCAGTTTGTTTCGTATATACATACATATGTCGTTCCTTACGAGCTCTGGTTTACTAGTAAGTAAATTACGGAAAGGTGACTTAATAAAGGCAAAGACCAAAGAAAAACCTTGTTAAATTATAAACTAAAATAATGTAATAGAAGATAACTCGTAGATTTTTTTTATTTAGCCAAAGATCCTTCTGGGCGCTTGTTGCGTACCTATTTATTAATAGTTTTTTCAAAATATTTGTGTGTTGAAATTTGTATTTTTTTGTTGTATTTTTACTTATAAATAATCTTAAAAATGGATTGCCTAAGCGAAAGCTGTGTTCTTTCAATATAATGAAGTAAATTAAAATTCATAAAATCTTTGCAATGCAACTCTGAAACCTCTCCAAATGGACAATTTTCGAATGCCATGGATCTGCTGAGGGCCAAAATACTTACTCACTCACTGGTCAATCTCTTCTTGTCTTAAATCCTGCAAAGTACTACGGGATTTTTTCTCTTTTCTTTCGGACAATCATTCTCTTTGACCTCCCTCTTAATGTGGCTCTCGCAAATGTTTCTGTGAGAGTAAATTAAAATATGCCCGAAGAAATTGAGCAAAGGTGTTGGATATGGAGTGATTGGTAGATGTGGAGCGATGAGTCGAAAGCGGGGCAATCGCCCCAATCGGTAAGAAGTGGGCAAATAAAGAGGTAATGGTCGTTCTCTATAAGTGGACCAGTGCAAAAAAAAACATTTGCTTTTAAATCAAGTTATAATTTTGCTTACTGTCTATTTTTCCCACCAACTTTGGTTAAAACTTAAAATTTGTTCAATTATGTTGTTACTATTAAATTTCAGTATGTTATTAACCAGTTCGATAACAATTGCTTTTCATCAATGCCGTTTGACTTAACTTCATTTTATTGTCAATGTTCCACTTAGTTAATATTTAAAAACTTTGGTATTAATTAAAGGTATTAATAAGCAAGGCTAGACCCAGCCCCCATTGAAGCAGACTACCTTTAGTAGAAACTTCCAAACTGAATGAATAACTAGTTTGTTATTAAACAAAATCTGTTTATAATTGGGGTAGAATAAATATCCTTGTATTATTAGCAGCCGATTCACACTTTTGCTCCTTGAAATAGTTAACCAGCTGAGACAAGTTCTAAATATTTCTGCCGAACTTTAAATGAAATTAAAACAAGTCGCTTTTAATCTGTTCCTTCTGGTAATGCTATAATGATTTAAGAAGTTAGTTTTTAAATTAACAAGAAATATTATATAGATTGACAAAGAAAATTTTATATTTTTGAGAATAAAAGTTTTTGTGTTATTCCAGCTGATCAAGTATAAAGAATTTATGAATTTTTTTTTAAATATTCTCAAAATTATCAAATATTACGCTGAGCATCCAACCAAATGTAAGTACTTACGACTATATAATGTATTAAATGTAAACAAGTACCTACATATAAACAAAATGAAAAAAGGAAACGTTTATTTTTCTCCCTTTACAAAAAAAAATGCCCGTTTCCAGTTACCGTGAATCATTTCTCTCTGGATGACCAATGTTGTCCTCTGTAGGGTGTGTTTCACGTTAATAGCCACCACTGCAGCATTGGGGTTGCCACAAGTAAATTTGTAGGAAAACGACCGAAAATCAACTACATCAATTTAACATATAATCGAACAAACAAAGGTGCTGGCCATATCATATGCTCCTGGACAAAATGTCGATGGATGGGGCAGAAATCGAAGTGGAAATTAAATGAAAATGTATATCTATATACTTATAAATGGCCAGTTCGTTATCAAACGGACATGGTAAGGACAAAGAAACCTTGAGATTAGTAATTGCAGACTCAAAGCAATATACCAAATTTCATTAAAATTCAACCACTTTTGGATACATCTCTGTATTGCAGAGGCCATACTCAATTTGGTCAATCAGTGTTACCACTTCCATAAGTTACATCTTCCATAAGACTCCTTTAAAATTTAAAGTAGAACCGCAGATTTTTTGGCCGACTTTGATCCTTTATAATAAAAGCAAAAATACTTTAACGAGCCACTCTCCCACCGAAAGAGATCTGACCAGAGAAATTTTGAAGACTAAGATCATTCAAATCGGTCCACCTAAATTTTATCTATATTCTTTCAATTTTATGTCTATATCTATACCTATCTATTTGTCTTCAAAGTTTGTCTTTGGGGGGTGAGTGTTGCGGTTATTACTTCTCGGCACACCTTCATGGCCGATTCACAGTTGTAAAAGTTTTGATTACTTTTTATTTGCTTATTTTTATAAAAATATTATTTATTACGAATTTTGATGCCCAAGAAAAAAAAAAAACTTCAAATGAAATATAACGCAAAAAGTACGCGCAAAAAAGGGTTTGGACTATTTGGGATTGTGTTGTGGATTGAGCGAGGGGTAGGAGTTGGGCCTTGGGGTTGGGGATGCGGTTGGGCGTGGGATTCTGGAGTTGGTGGTTGGTTTCGCAGAGTGTTGGTATGCAGCTTCAAAAAGACATTCGTATTGTCATGAAGTAACTGATTTAAGAAAATGAAAAAGAAAAAAGGAGACCAATCCGTCTTGCTGCAACTTTTAAAGTGAAAATTCAAAGTTTGCCGGAAACGAAAGGATGCCTATTTACATTAGTATGCTTGTATGAGTATAGCCTTTCTCAGGGTTTTTATTTCTCTCTACACCTTCTTCCTCCCCTGAGCTGGAGCTAGGTAGACAACAAAAGACCATTCCAACTCCATTTGACTAGTGTCAGTCGCGTCGGGCGTTTGTCCCATTGACATTTTGAGGAAAAGTCAATCGGAGGACAACCAAGCGGGTCCAGGTCGTTTTTATGCTACACTGCACATTGAAATGTAAACTTGTAATTATCCTTATCACGTGCGTGTGTTTGTGTGTGTGTGTCTGTGCGAGAGTGTGTTTTCGCTGAAAAGTGCGTGAAAGGGTTACAGTTAATAATAACAAAAACGGGAAAAAAATGTTTCGAAAAACACACACTCACTTCCATCGCAATCCTGAATGAGGAAAAGGGTTTCGTTCGGTTTTGCATTATAATTTATATTATTATTTCTATTAAGTTAACCAAAAAAAGAAAAGAAATGATAGTTAAGTGGCGGGATCGCCCATTTACAGTCGCTATGTCGTTGTTGTTTTTCCGTTGACTCGTTGCCCTTCCACACTCATAATATAGTCGAGGGAACTACTACTATATTTGCGAGTTATGGTTATGGTTTTTATACCACTTTGCGGTTTGCTTTTCGTTCCAACTTTGAGATGATGGCACACACGCACAATCGTGGTAATCGTGGTAGGACATATACCTTTGTCTATCCTCTGCCTTGGTCCTTTTTCTTTCTCATCCTCATCCAGGGTTTCTTTTTTTTTGCCTAAATTGTGCCGAAGTAAACAGCAAATAGTTCTAGTTTTCAAGTGTGCATATTAAGCACACGGGAATGGGAATGGGATAACAGGAAGAAGGGAAGGGGTTGAGTGGCTGAGCTGGGCACTTGCCCAGGACTTTACATTCTTACAATATTATTCCCCCCAACCATCCTCAGTCCCATCCCAGTGTTTGCCTCTGCTTTTGCGGCAGTTATTGTTGCGCACTTCTTCACCCACTCCATATTTCGGCCACTGCGCCACTTTTCGGACAATTAAACAAGCTGGTGAAGATAAAATAAGGCAAAGAAAAAGAAAAGGAAAAAGAAAAATAAAAAGGCAAATGAAAAAAGAAAAGAAAAAGAAACAGAAACAACAAACCAACCAGCCATCCACCCACCCATCGACTCTGCACTTGCAGTTCAGGCTCGACGGCTCCGCCAAGCCCTTACTGGGAGTACTTTCAATTATCAAGTGTGGAAATGGAAGTGATTCCAACAGAAAAGTAACTCGCCACTTGGCAAAACCATCATGCTGCCCGTCACTTATTGTAGAGGACAAAACAATGGGGGATGCGAAAGTGGGACGCCTTCCTTTTTCTCCGGCCTCCGTTCCTTTGCCTTTGCCGTTGCCGTTGCCGTTGCCATTGCCATTGCCGCGTCCCCCCGCAAGCTTTCCCTTTTTTTCACATCGAGTTCTGTTGATTTTTCTGCTTTTCGGCAAAATTAAATTTTAAATTGTTTTGAGCACTGAGCACTGGCAACTGGGCGAGTCCGGTTTCGGATGCTCCCCACAATCTTTCCCTCCACGTCCACCTCCATCTCTTGCAATTCCAATTTCTGTCTGTACTGGCAAACAGCACCTTCTTAGGCCTGCCTGCTCCTGGTTCTCTCTGGTGCTGCGACCAAGGGACTGGGCAGAGGGCTGGTCCTCCCTTCAATTACATTTTATTCGCGCGGCATCTTCGTTTCGCCTCTGTCCTAGCTGAAAGGAGTGAAGTAGAGGAGTGTAGAGTCGAGTCGAGCGTGGCCATTGCCATTGCCATCGCCATCGCCATCCATCAACGCTTGTTGTTTTTGCCATTGCGGAAGGAAGTGCGCCATGCCAACATCTATTCACCAGCTGAAAGAAAAAACCAAAAGCGAGAGACAGAAAAAAGGAAAAAAATGAGTTACAGAAAAAAAGGGCAACTACTACTAACGATGACTTGGGTTTGGTGAGCTAGGGTGGTTCTGTGGTGCTGTGCGGTGAGGTGCACTGAAGAGGGCTGCTTCACCCACATCTACATCCATGACCATGTCCACTCCCACATTGGCACGCTGGCAAACAAAATGGCAGTATTTCCACTTCGTCCTCCCACTTCTTCCGGTGTTTTCTTTTTACGATTTTCTTGTTCTTCTTCGTGCTCGGAGCAGGTCGAACAGAATACGCCCTGCCTATCCCTCCTCCGTGCTCCCCCGTATAAGGAGCCACTGCTGCTAGGATTTCGAGGATTTCTTTGCTGTTTTGCGACAAATGATTGATTATTTTTACCCAACAAATGGAAAAAATGGGGAAAAGAAAACAATACACAACATCCTGATAGCCAACAATAAATAGAAAAAGAATCTGAATAGCAAAAAAATATGATAAGTTTGCAGCACACAACTGTTAAGAGACTCCATCAATAAGTGTCAAGTCCAGTATTCATTCCAAATTACATTAATAATTCCAAAGATTGTGCAATAAAATTTTTCTGTTAGAAAGGGTTACAAACATTCTATTTTACTTTCCAACATATTCACCTAACAAATTGATTCCATTTAACAATTGCTATGTGTAATTTGCTTATTCTGCCAGCATATTACTAGACATGAGAGAAAGTCACTTTGGACTCTGTCAGAGGTCCACATATCAAATCAGTGGAACCAACAATAATCGAAACAAACATGCCTAACACTGCAAAAAAATATGCCTAACATGTTGTAGGAATCGATGTTCCTGATTGCAAAATGATGAAATCAATTAACTAATATGAAATGAGTATATTTTTAATCCACCTGCCGCCAGTTAAACAATTTAATTCTTTGCTTATTGACGGAATAGAAAAAATATAAATCCTATTTATTTGTATTGATAAATAAATATCCTGACGCCATTCAGTTTTTGTATATAATTAAAAAAACGATATAATGACAGTTATCTGTTATCAGAAGCTAATTTAGTACACGATTTATTTGTTAAATTTTAAATAAAAAAATGAAGTAAGTAAGTCGTCTCGCCGACTTAGGTATACCATACACCAGTGAAGCAAATATTTCAACTTTATTAAACAAATGCATTTTCACATGCTTTTTACAAGCATATCTTAGTATCTCGCTCACTCAATCATACGAGCACCCTAGCGCCCCCACCAGCCAACGGCCAACTCCGGCCTTATGGAAAAACGTTTATATGTATAACTCGACTGTTTTTTGTCCGATTTTGATCAAATTTGGTATTTTGCTAGATATTAGTATTAAATTTAAGTGTGCCAAATTTGATTGCATAAGGTAAAAAAGTACGGGAGATAATCAAGTTTTTCAAATTACGGGGGCGGAAAAAGGCGTGGCAAAATTTTTACACATACAAAATGTGTGCATTTACTAAGCGAATATACATACCAAATATGGTGTCTCTAGCTGGAATAGTTTTTGAGATAAACGCTTTTTTTAAATTGCGGGGGCGGAAAGGGGCGTGGCAAAAATTTGAAATAAACTTGATCACTCTACATACTACACGAGTCTACATACCAAATTTGGTGGCTCTAGCTCTTACGGTCTCCGAGATCTAGGTGTTCATACGGACAGACGGACAGACGGACAGACGGACGGACGGACAGACGGACAGACGGACGGACAGACGGACATGGCTAGATCGACTCGGTTGTTGATCCTGATCAAGAATATATATACTTTGTGGGGTCGGAGATGCTTCCTTCTGCCTGTTACATACATTTTGGCGACTTTAATATACCATTTCACCCTATGGGTGTATGGTATAAAAATGAGGGAAAAGAATGAAAATAAAAACTGGAAGTCTCAGAACGATTTCATTATTGATGTAAATGTAATGTTATGTATATGGATAGGCTGAGTCATTCATTGATTATGAATGAAATTCTTTAATGTTAATTATGTCATAAAACTACATACAAAAAGCCCTATAAAAAGGTTAATTACTTCAATCGGAAATGTGGAAATGTGTGACGAGGTCTGGAGTCTAGACATTCAATTTGTCGACTAAGTCAAAATGGGAGATAGAATCCGAGTGGAGACATATTGTATTACCTTTGTCTTAAGACACAATTTCTGTTCAAAATTATTGCTTACTTTGGTAGTTGTTAATCGAATTGATTGCCCACAATAGTACGCTGACAATCACTCACAAACTGTTAGTATTTCCTTTTGTAACTTTTTCCTTTTGTATTTAAAAATTCGTTGTGCGAATTATAATTAATTCTAATGTTTGTGCCTTGTGGCCGAGAAATGCAAAAAAAATAAACACTTATTCTTAATAGTAGTAGCCGAGAATATCTTTTTTCCAAGTTCAAGGCGACTCAAACAATACCTTAAAACTTACCTAATGATTTTTCATATTTCAATGACTATAATTAAGTCACATCACTTGATTCATTTTCAGGCTGACTACTTTTCCTTTGTGTGTCTATAAGCGAAACTTAAATTGTACTTGCAACGATTTGTATTAAGGTTTTCTTTAGATTTCATTCAACTCCAAAGATTATGAGGAGACCCTTGCGTTTCAAGTCACCACACCTAAAGAAATGTAAAGTCCCGGAAAGAAAGGATTTTACTTATATTCTTGAAACCCGCCAAGGTTACCATTTAAGGGAAGAAAGACTGTTGGGTAAGGAAGCGATTGGGATCGTCTAGGAACAGTAGTTTGAGACAACGAGGATTTCGAACAATTAAAAAGCACAAGCAGGCATTTACCCAAGTGAGATGAGTACTCTAATACTGCGGTTCGGGTGCGAATATGCAAATGAGATAACGGCTAGCTGACAAGGGGATGGACAGTCGCAGATGGATAGTCAGGCGGCGCAGTCGCAGCCGGCGATCCAAGCCGCTCGGCAACAAACAAATCAGAATCATTGTCCAACCCCTTCCTTAGTTCTCCGGTGCCGGTGCTGGGCCTCTCTTTAGGGTCGGCCTACCTGTCCAAATGTTTGATTTCCATTTGAGCGGTAGCGGCTGTTGTTGTCCTTTTTTACGCATAAATTAAAGCAACATCAGCATCACCAGACCGGGCAGGACAGCGATCGGTGGTCCCGTTAGCCACTGGAGCTGAGCGAGACCAAGCTGGACCGGTCCCGTTGCCGTTGTTGCTGCCGTTGCCCGTCTGACACGACACCATCTGGCGAGGACAGAGCCACGGCCTGCGTTGAAATTTGAATAGCTCATCTACAGTTATACAATAATAAATGATTTGGGGCATTTTTTGACCCCTTTAGCTTTCTCGGGTTAGGGTTGACCATGACAGGGCCAGGTCCAGGGGTTGCTGATAACATTGCAGTTGTTGTTTGCGTCGACAAACAGGGGATAAATGGGATGGTTATACGAGTATCCGACTTATCCACATTAGAGTCGCCTGCGCTTGCGCTTTTCAACTGGGAAATCTCTTTTCGGCCGTTGGTCTACCTTTGCCCATGCCATTCAAATGATTTCAGTGTGTGGCTCGGCTTCTGTCAGTGAAGGACGCAAGCAGCGAATGATTTCTATTCACAGAATTATTATACGCTTTTTTATTGTCCACATGAACATCTACTACTACATCTACTAGCAACTAGTAACTGTTAGTTATTACTTAACACCTATCTGAACCTAAATTTTAGGTCAAATATTTAATATTACTTTATGGGATTTCGGATATTTATCTAATAGGGCTTACCTCAAAATTATTCTGCACAAAAAATTTGTTTATTTATAATCATATTTTTGCATTTTTAAATTTTTGGAATAATAATTGTTTTGTATTAAAATATTACTCAAACAAAATGTTTGAAACGATTGAAAATCCTCTCATAAATACACATTTGTTTCCAGGGCTATTGTCTTTATTATTCGTTCATTTGAATTAATTTAGTATATTTTTTTTAAAGGAAGTATTTAGTGTTTTTTTATACCTTGCATTAATTATATATTAATTAAGGGAATCAGCTCCGATTACACAAAGTATATACATATGGTCCTGATCGGCACGACAGGACGCGTTTATATAGCCATGGACCATATAGCTTTTTACGACTATCACCAAAGTACTCACCTAATAATCCTTACTTGCGGCAATTTTTAGCATAGTCTGATAACTATTCTCTATAGCTGTGGCTCTAAGGATAAATACCTTTTATATACCTTTTAATAGGCTGTCCTTTCGCGGATATTCAACTTTTTAGATGCAACTTTTCTTGACGTTTCTAGGTAACTAAAGAGTAAATAAAAGAACTTGCAAGGGTATACAGACTTCTGCACGGCTTAGAATTATTGGAAATTATTGCTGAAATTATCTTGCTAAAAAACAATTGTCTTTCTGAGAATTTTTCCACTCTTTATAAAATAAAATTAATAATAGAAACATTATTCAAAATTAAAATAAAATCGAAATTTTATGACGCCAAAATGAATGTACTACAAATTAGTTAAGACTTTGTTAACAAAATAATTTGAATTAGCTTCAAACTTCTTGTTTTGTATAAATGAAGTAAAATGTTGTGAAATTTTTCCTCGTGTATATGTATATGTAAGTATTAACCAGACGAACTAACCAGACAGACGAATTTGATCGATAAGCTTAGGCAAAAAATAATTCATTTGGGCATTAATTTTTTCTGTCAACCCTAATCGTAATGCTTTATATTCAAAAAGTCCAGAATGGATTTAAAATTTCAAAAAATCATAATATTTTTGGTTTGTTTCTAAAATTTTAATTTTTACCTGAATATGTTTAACTACATATGTTCCAATGTCAGCTTCTAAACATTGAAGTTAATTTTTTTGTATTCGGTTATTGCGAGACACATATATGAAATACCGCTGTGAGATCGCTGTGATACGATGTCTCTGGTGGCCCAAGGTGCTTGTAGTTCAAGGAAGAGCCATATCTGTCTGTGTGTGTGTTTGGCGTGGGACAAGATAAAGGAGTGTGCTGCAACATCGCGGGGAAGTCGCTCTACTTGTTTTTCGGCTTTTAATCGGTGTCGAGATGTTGCGGAAGCAGATGTGGATATGCCTTGAATGCACATATGCACATACTTATATAGAAATGTATTTAGATACAAACATCTGTGCTCCCCGCTGAATTTATGCATTTTTCTGTTGGCCACAATTTCGCAATAGTTGCCTTAACGAACGAACGCGACAGCGATGAACCTTTGCTGGGTCAGTAGTGCGCCATCTGCTTTTCTCCTGACCGCAAATCGTGATCGCGACTCGATTCTGCCGTTATAGTTGTAAATTGTGGCTTCAGAATGCCAAGTGCATTCCCATTATGAAAAGATCGGATGAGAGGGGATTGTACTTTTTTTTGATCCTTAAGTTGATCTGGGGGTTACTTCGATCGCAAGAAATGGTGAAGAAGAGATGTGGTTCTTCAAGCTATTTGCTACAGCGAACAAACCATAATATGAATGTACAAAAATCCTATGTGTTTGTGTGTGTGTGTGTGTGTGTGCGTGCGTGTATATTAGCTTATTATTAGATTGCAGAGATGCGTCCAGTCAGAGGCACATTACCATTGCCACTACCACTACAAGCTCAATTTGTATTTTGTTTGAACAACACACATAAACTTAGGAAGTTCATACATACATACATATATATGGACGTAGATGGGCGTAAAAGGTGCCATTCAAGTGGTTTTGCATCTTGGTAAGTTTGCAAAGGATGCACATCTATGTGGGCCCCCGATTACAAATTAATAAGATCCTGGTTGTGCCCATGTTATATAATACATATATGTATATATATTTATATACATAAGTATATACTTGTAATTCCATTTTAAATGCCAACGAGGTGTGTGTGTGTGTGTGTGTGTGTGTGCATGTTTAAATGAATTTCAAATATTCACCAACAAAAGGGAGAATCCGCATATGGATAAGCAGAGAACAGAATTGGATTCTGCTGGACCGGGGCAGTTAGGGTCAACCTGATAGTCGTGACCACACAGAGACCAGAGAGTCACTGTCGCTCTCGCGTAAATGCAACTGCATATATGTATGTACATATGTATCCTTTGGGATTGGATTAGGCATGGGAATGAAGCTGTGGGTGTCGGTATGTGTGGGGGTGAGGTGGGGTTGTGGTCATGTTATGCTAATGTCGAAAGACAAGGATGAGTTCGCTGTAGATTCCTTTTGCATCCTTATGTACCAACTTTACATAATAAGTGTCATATAAAAATATATACATACATATAATTAAATACCCTAATGCATGAATATAAAATTATATATATATATTTGTTAAATACATTTGTGTGAACCTATGTATGGACACCAGGGGTCCTCCTCGTCCAAGTGGACACCTATCGCACACAAAATGGCGACCGCATTGCAAATGAATTGTAAATAAACGTATGTATGGACACACACACGCACTTACACACTCACACACACATAAGTAGGTATGTCTGGGGCGAGTGCAGTTGAAATGCATTTGCTATTGCCTGCCTCTTCGTTCAGCGCAATTATTTATTCACAACAAATTGCATTCAAACACCCCACATTATTTCACAAGAAATGGACAGTGGGAGTAGGAGAAAGTGCGTCTGCTCGTGGCCATTTCGCCATGTAGTCATTCCTATAAGTCCATACGTGCATACGTACATACACACATATGTATATGTACATATGTATGTACGTACATATCTCTGAATGCGGATGAAAATTGTTGGTACATACATATACATATACATACATATTTGTATGTGCATTTAAGTATATACTTGCAACAAGCACTGACGCTACTTCAATTATTTATGATTCACGCATTTGCCACCATCCAAAATCCACGTATGTATGTATATATTTGAATATGTATATGTTTCCAGTATATTGAAATTATAGTCGCTTTGGAGCCCATGGGATTGTGTCAATATGCGGCCCATCAAGTGGACCCATGAAGATTCCAAGATTGCAAGACGATTCCTGCATCCGTTAGCAGTGCTAGCTAGCCAAACAAAACGAGAACTGATTCAAGGCTATGAAAATAAAAAGGCAAAAAGCACTGCTCACTGGCCAAAAGTTTGTTCTGTTTCTGTTGCCTTCGATGCCCCAGCTACGGACACTGCCACAGCCATAGCCACTGCCACTGCCTCTGCTACTGCTCCTGCGCTCAGCAAAGTAGTTAGAAACGGGTCAACCGAAACAAAGACAATCACTGGTCTTACCCTTACACCACACACCCAATTCTAACTCCAGCCAGTTCCATCCCTCATTCCTCTACTCCTCACCTCCCACTCCCCATTTCCCCACTACGCAGAGTTCCCAGTTTTAGTTTCAAGGGCAGAGAGGAGACAAGAGGCAGAGAGATAGATAGATGTGGAAGCTGTGCGTCTAGTCTAGCGAATGCTAACAACCTTGACATAGGCCTTGACTGCAAACTATGACACGTCCAGGCCCAAACGAAAGCGCCACCAGGCGAGACCAGGTTGTCCTCTGTGACTCTGTTTGGCAAAATGGACATCCTTTGGGCCGCAATCTTTCATCTTCTGCCAATTTTAAATGGCCAAGTTAAGCCAACTAAGTTCACTAATTTTCAATATTTCGTATAATGTTTGCTATTCGCATTTTCAGGATGGTCAAATAAAACAGTTTTTTAGTTGTTTAATTAAATCTTAAATACATAAATAAATTAAAACAAAAAAAGTTATTTTGTTCACAATTTTGTAAGAATAGGAATGGGGAAAATTTATGAATTTTCATTATTTGCCAATTGCACATGCACATAAGTATGTATTTACATACATAAGTACATACATATGTACATACAGGTGCAATAGCCTGCATGACGAATCTAGCCAACACACACATAGGCAGCAAATGTGTGTATATAAGAACGAATTGGAATATAATTCGTATATATTCTCGAATGCAATTCGACTCCGGGGTAGGCCGAGCCTGGGTCGGCTACGGCTCCGGCTCCGGCTCAGGCCCAGACCCAGGCCGGGTCCACACAAATTAATATAAATTAATAAATGAGCATCGTTATATGCACATATGTACTTAACAGTTGCATGTGTCTAAACACATACACAATATATAAGTATGTATGTGTGGATGCATGTACATACATATATGTTGTACATGGACATGTACGTATATCATGGTGGGGAATGCTGGACGTCATCCACCGCGGATTCCGGCCGTCAGCCTCAGTTCGAACGTCAGCTCATCGTAGGCTTTTATGTATATACTTATTTATATATGCATGGTTATGTATTTTATATAAAAATATGTATGTATGTACATGGTCGCCATATTGCACACAATTGTATCTCCATCCGAAAAATAAATATCTCATTAATTCAGTTAGCAATGGAAAAACATTCCACTGGGGGTGGGCGGTGAGGGTGAAGGTGGAGGTGGAGAATACATTTCCAAATGGGAAAAATGCATTTCAACAAAATTAATTAAAAAGGCTCAAAATAAAATATTTTTATATAAATTCATGCAACAAACTGATTGATATTAGGCGAGAAAAATATTCGTCAAGCATTTAAATTTTTACTTTACTAAAATGCCTCCTCGGCTCAATATTCAGAAGAAGATTATTCCATTAACAGGTTAATAAGTTTTTTGTCTTCGATTTTCACAATATGTTTTCATTCAGAACAAAAATCTGTATACCTTTACTTCTAAAAGATTTATGGCATCAGTTTGTTTATAATTTGTAATATTGTACGATTTAATTAGAGTTCGAGTCTATAAACCTACATACATATATATACATACATATATTGTAGTTACATAATAGTTGCATTACTCATTTATTTAAACTCTAAATTGTTTTTTAAAAACAATCTTGCTAAAAAATTGATTGAAATGCTTCAAACCTAATGTCATTTCTTACGAAGGTTTTTTTTTAATTAGAAATTGTTTTAAAACTAATTCCAATCGATTGTTAAATATCTGTTAATCGCCAGTAAGCACCTTTAACCTGTTCTTGCTCAAGTAAGAGTCCTTTCTAACGGTGGCCATGTGCAGATTTGTGTATTATTTCACTAACTACTTGTGAATGTATCTTAGTAACGAAATAAGAGACATTGAAACGGGCGTAAGCCCGTATTAAACATTTAGTCTGAACTCCAAATTTTGTGTTTCTTTTTTCTGTTTCCTTTGGGGAGGGGGGAAATCGATAATGTTGAGGGAGAAAACTGGCTAGACGAAAATCGATGAAACGGCAGCTGCGTCGGCGACCATTAAAAATGGACTCTGCACGCATACATAGACGCTCATAATAATATCGTGTGTGTGTGTGTGTGTGCAAGTGCATTCTGCATGTAAGTGTTCGAGCCTGGTTTCCAAATGTTGTAGTTGTACATAGCAAAATGCATGCACAAATACAGACGCACCAACAGAAGCCGAGTCCGACCCAATGCACATGCACTGTGTATGTGTGTACATAAGTGAACGCACTCACACACGTCATATATATATATATATATATATATAAGTATATAAATTTATATATATTTATATATACATATATACAGACACATGCAGTGCTGTGACGACAAGCGGAAATGCATCCTGGGACAAGGACAGAGACAGGTTGAGGGCGAGGGAAAACAACCGCTGCCACGCATAAACATAAGCCAGACAGAAAGAGAAAGAGTCAGAGTCAGAGTGAGTCCACGTGAGAGAGATAGAGAGGCCTTGACGCAGACATTTAATCGTGCACAAATTTGCATACCGCCAACATGAACAATTGTGAGGGTGGTGGTGGGGGAGGGAAGCGAAGTGGGGGAGTGAGTGTGGGTGGTAAGTGACAGAGACACGGAGTTGGAGTACGGAGGTGGTGTTGTTGGTGGTCATCGCCGCAACATAAGGGATGATATTACTGCAGAAAGTGCAGCAGGAGCCTGCATCCAAATGCAGCTCTGGCAACCGAAAACTGCATTTTGACGCTGCACTGCAGCAATGACTCTCTCTCTCTCTGCTTGCATGTGCATGTGTGTGAGAGAGTAACGGGATCGGGATGAGAAGAGCGGAATGGGGCAGACGCAGACGAATTTTGTGGCCCCTTTCCACATGTACCCACACGCACACACATGCATATGTACACACAGACATGCCTACGCCGGCGACAGCGACTGCAGCTGTCAGATATGCAATTGCAAGTGCAATTTCTCCAGTCTCTGACTCTGCTGCATCCACATCCGCTGTTGCTGCTGCTGCGGCTGCTGCTGAGCTGCCATTGACGCTGCTGCTGTTGCTGCTGTTCTGTTTCTGTCGCTGTCGCTTTTTGTTTATCGCACTGAATTTTTATCTTATAATAAGCATACCGCTCCATTCCCTCAGGTCCCTCAAGGCCCCTTGTCGTGTCCCCTTGTCCGCTGTCCGCTGTCCGTTCTGCGTTGTCCATGTCCATGTCCACGGCATCTCCAACGTCAGCGCCCCCGCACCTCGACAAACATCGACGTCGCCGACGTAATTTTTGTTTTTTTTTTTTTTGTTTTTGGAGCAGCAGATTTTTATTCTCAATTATTTGGTCGCCGCATTCACGCAATAGTCCATGGAGTAGAACAACCGACTGCGGATCGTCCAGACCACGCGGAGCATTTTTATTTCTCAAATGTGAATATTTAGATCGGTTAATCGCGAGTGACAAAACTCATCTACATACAAATATATAAATATATAGCATTACTTTGGATACTTTCAAAATTTTATAGTCCCGATTCCCTTCCTGATTCCTTTTATTATCCTCAAGTCGCGATTCCATTTTTCGGAATCATTCGTATTGTGCACTGAACATAAAACAAAAATTTCCTTTCTCTTCGTCTCGTTTACAGATCATCATAATTTTTAACAAAAACAATAGACCAAAAACATTTTTAAGCAACCAGAAGCAAATGACCATAGATCTCCACAACTAACCCAACCATAATTCAGTTAAATCGCAATAGAACGGATATAATTATACTTATTGATTTCTTTATGTATGCATCACTAACACCACTACCACCAACAACAACAACGTCAACAACAACAAGGAAATAATATTTATCAACTTTAGACCTGTACAACGTAACAACAAATAACAACATCTGAAACATCTGCAACAACAACAAAAACAACAACCAATAAACGACAACGAAAAGTTCAAAATTTATCAAAACTCCACGAAAAAAATAACATAAACATAAAAATTATACAAAAGAAGAAAGAAACCCAATTACAAATCTAAATTTAACGGCGCTTTAAAAACGAAAATTATGAAACAACTCAAAACGACAGAATTTCGCAAAAATTGAAATTAAAAGTACAAAAAGAAAAAAATTCAACAAGCCTAGAAACCAATTAAGCCAAAAACCAAAAATCTCACACATTTTTGAAAAATATTTTAAGCAAAACCAAATCGAAACCAAATTGAAACTGAAACCAAAACTACCAAAAGCAAAATACTCGATACAAAAAAACAAAAATATTTCTAAAAATCAAAATAAATTTAAAAGTCACGCAAACATAAATCCATAAGTATGAGTACGAGATCGCAGATCGCCAACTAAAAAATTGATTAGGTCTGTGGCAAAACGTTCACGTGCCACTGGCGTTTCCGTCTCCTGCATTCGTTTTCTATCCGTATTATTATTCATCCCATGCATCAGCATAGCTATAGCGATAACAGATATAGCCATAAATCCAGATCGAGATCGAAAATAGTAATTTCGAGCGAGAAGAGCCAAGAGAAGCCTCTCGTATCCACGTATCCTTAACGGCCAGCATCAAGATACGGCCACCTAGTGCTAATGCAACACACACTGACACCGGAACAGACAGTTTGGAATACCACTTACCATACAGCTAGCTACACTCACATCAAAAATAGTCACAGCCACACAAATAGACACACTCACTCCATTTCACTCACTAGAATATAGAGTATTCCGCAATTGTATATATACCTATATTCATATACATACAAATATTGTATTTAGATTCAACAGTAACCAATACATCACTTTTCAAATAGTTCTATACCCAAAACAAAGTGCAATAATCCAATTGCAATTTTCAAGATAATCGAGAATATCTCAATATAGCCAGCGTAATAATAGTTAGTAACAGTCCATTAATAACGAGCATTATCTAATACCATTCGAAATACCACATAAATAGAAACCATATAAACATCTACCTACCATATAGACTTTTCTATAAGAACACATCGTATATTCACTCGAGGTGAGTCCTCCGAAATCTAATTCCAATTTAGCAAGTGTATATATATAAATAAAGAAGAAGAAGAAATATTCGATCAAGTTTATCCCAGTGCAGAGCAGTTTGTACATTTGGTTTTCTCCTCAGTTCAAAAAAGGGAAGAAAAGCACAGTGAAAGGTAGAAGAATAGTTCGGAACCGCAATCGCACTCTCTGTACCACACATCTAAAGTTAATATGAATGTGTATTTTTATATATATATCGGTATGGGGAAATATGCGGAAGCAGTCTTTGGGTGATATTTTTTTGGCCTACTCGTAAGCAAAGTAATCGACAACAAATTGTGATCTAAAATTTACTAAAACAAACAAAAATTAAAACGTTAAAAGAAAGCGATAACCAAAAAAGTAAAAATACAAAAAATTAACCAAAAAACTAAAGAGACATTTAAGTAAAATGAAATCAAAGCGAACAATCAATCGATTTGTGAGTTTTGAATACCGTCGTATACATGAGCAATTAACCAAGTTACGACCGAAACGCGTGCCTTATTCCGGCCTTAAGTTCAAATTAGTTTCAATAATGCATACAATTACACACTCGACCTAAGCAACTAAGAAAAACAAAAAAACAAAAGAAATAACTTGATTAATTGTAAGCCAGGACTAGGACAAGTTACCAGTTGAACGGCATCGCCTACATTGTCTCCATATCCTTCTAATCAGGAGACTCCTATTAGAAGCGCCACTCGTGTCCGACCAGGCCCAAAAATGAACTGCCCTATGTGGTAAGTAGCAGAGTTCTCCTTCAAAAGGTATTGATCAGAGAGACATTCGAGATGTCGACTTTCGGAATATATAATATGTATATATTTCTGTGGGGGCAGGCTTTTTGGGATAGTTATGAAGATTATCAGTCACCTGGTAGACAGCAATAGTATGCCATAGTGTTTGGGGAACTTCATCGTTGTTAGATGAAATCATTTGCACGAACCGCAACAGCCAACTGGCCGCCACAACTGCCAACTAATACTGGGGGCCCACGCCCGTGCCAATTGCAGATCCGGTCTGGTCCAAATGCTTAAGTTGTTACCAAAAATGTACAATTTGCTGCTTCTGGTTCTGCTTCTGCTGCAAGAGCACTAGTTAAGAGAGAGGCTGGCAGAGGCACTGCGGACGACAGAGCGAGCAAAGCGAAGGATGTTCCCATTAGCACGAAGACAAAACAGGATTTGCCGAAGATGTTACGAAGACATTTGGCTTACTTAGCATGGCAAGGCAAGGCATAGAAAGGCTTGGAGAGGCAAAGGCAATGGCAAAGGCAACGGCAGAGGCGGGAGGGGGCGGTAAGGAGGCGCCTACGACAACGCCAACGTCGATACGCGCTTTTGTCCAAGTTCTATTTCTAAGCGAGATGTGTCTGAACCCCCAACGAACGACAATCATATTTATACTTGGCCGAGGCAGCGACAAAATTAGTTTTTCAATGACTCGCGTGCCGCCAGGTTGGTTATCTATAGTTAAGGCAAAAGGAAGAAGTCGTGTCCGCGTGTGAATTGGCGAAAGCCTCACAAAAGAATACGTGAAGGTGAAGACAATGCCTTACGAATGGCCCACCAGGTTCAGTTAATGGATGTCTCTTCAGGAATTCAGATTAAAAGAATAAAACTGAATACAAATTCAAATGATTCTACATACAACTGATTCCTAAGGTACAATCCAAAGTGTTTTGTGTGTTTGTTGCTTCTAAGCCACAATTGGACTAATTCCAAAAAATCCATGTTTATATACATAGTGTTTAAAAATCGAATACATTAAATCACCTGGAACCGCCTTCACCCAACGGATGTAGAACATAGCATCGTGTTATTTTGCAGGAATAAATCCTAGTCAAGAGAACATTTTTTTTTAGGAATTTATCTATTTTTAAAATCAGATCAATTTTAATTTAGTTTAGTTTCTTTTCATAAAAGTTTTTCTCTTTCTTCTTTATAACACAAATATTCCAGTTGAAATTTTTCAAGTCTTTTGATTTGTAAGCATTTTAAACATGGAAAGGGACTAAACCCCTTTCTTATTTATTGTGCCGACTTAAAAATATTTTAATCAATTTGTAGCTTGTTTGTGTACAACTGTAATTTTGCATTGTAGTTTCGGTTTGAAAGGACAAAGTATGCATAGGTATTACCCAAAGTGACTTCAAATTTGAATATTAAAGAAAGGCTTGTAGACTAGCATTAGGCGTTGGGTTAATGACTGAAATATTTTTGCGATTCATTTTACTTTTAAGTAATTAAATTAAGTCGATCATTTGCTTGCAGGCATGTTCATTTTGCAAGTCCTCGATGCCACATAGGAACTAATCGCTCTGGGTTCTGAAGCATTAATACGACAGTTACGGGAGCCTTCAATAAACACAACAACTAAAGATATACACATTATAAAAGAACTGGGGGAACTGGCCGTGCCGCCGGTCCTAATGTTTAAAATGGATGCCGCTGACTTCTGGCATCAGGCTCGAGCACCTTTCGGTCAGCAGGATCACCAGCAGAGCTTGAATCAACAGCACCACCTCCAGCATCATCCGCATGGCGAGCCGCCGCCCCAGCATCATGACCAGCTCATTAATGCAGCCACCAATAATAACAATAACAATTCTCCTCAAATCGGCTCCAAACTGGAAGCCGGTCAGTTGCAGCAGCAACAGCAACACCAGCAACACCCACACCAGCACCCGCTCCTTCAGTCACATGTCGAGCAGCAGCCGCCCTTTGGCGGCGAAGCTTTCGGCCCAATCGGTCAACAATCTACACCAGGAACGCAATTGAGTAACCATCATTTGCTGTTTAATGCGGCCGCCGCAGCAGCAGCAGCAGCCCACCTCAAGTCCACTGCCCTCCATAATTCTGGGCCGGATGTCACGCTTCCACTCCATAATCCAATCAATGTTGCTGTTGCTGCTGGCGCTGGTCTCGGGATAAAGCCAAAGCAGGAGCATGATCTACAGCAACAGCAACAGTCCGCCCAACAACAACAACAACAGCAGCAACAGCAGCAGCAACATACAGATCCCACAGCCTATGCAGCCGATTTTTTCGGATCAAATGCGGTTGTGGGATCCAGCAATGTTGAAAGTGACACCGGCACCACGGGCACCAGTGGCACAAACCCTGATCAGGATCTTGGACACCCACAACAGCAGCAGCAGCAACAAGAACAACAGCAACAGCATCAGCCATCAGGTGGAGGTCCGGCACAGCCGCCACGACAGGCTCTTAGTCCTGGCTCCAAGCCATTGTCGCAAGGTCAACAGTCGCCGCAGCATTCCATTACGCCATCTGGCGGCAGCTCGACGCCCGACATCAAATACAATAACGACAAGCTAGCCAACGAGATTCAGGTAAGAATTCACCCACACCACCTTACAACCCTGCCCCAATATCCTTATTTTGTCGTCCTCTCAATAGTCGTCGTCGTTGATATCAACGTCCTTGGAAGTTTTTATCATTTCCCAAAAAAGTTTTGACCGCTGATATTTTGATGAATTAGTGTTGTGTGTTTGAGTTGATTGAGTTTGAATGCCGTCGTCGTCGTCGTCGTCCTCGTCATGCTATTGCCTGAAGAGAAAAGGCAAGACTTAAAAGGACTCAAAAATGCTCTTGATCCCAGCAGCTGTCGAAAGAGAACTGTGACCGAAAAGAGAGTTTTCCACAATTTCCCTACCCCTTTTTTCAGTAAAAGCTCAAGGGGTAACTGTACTCTAACTGCCTGTGCCTGTTAACGAGGATTTGAGGGAGAGTGTGCTTTTTGGAAGTAAGCTTCGACTTGACTATGTCTTGCTGGACCTTTGGCCAACTCCTTTTTGGTTTCGGCTTTTTTTTTGTTGGTTTTTTACCTCTGCGACTGCAGCAATGTCCTTCTTCTTTGTCTTGGCAGACATTTTTTATTATGCAGCGTGAGTTTGAGATTTAATTCATTTTTCTACGAAAGAGTGACAGAGTATGAAATATGGATAGCCGTGCAGGGGTAGAGTCATGGTAAGGGAGTCGGACGCGAACGGGACACGGGAAACGCAAACGCGAGCGCTAACGGGAATGTGTGAGAGCGAGAGAGAGTGATAAAAAGAGAGAGAAAGCGAATTCTTATCGTTTGCTTAGTTTTAACTAAGCTTTTTCTCAAGTAACCCCCATTTTTGTAAGTATCCGCGTTCTATTAACATTTGCAATTTCTCCTCTCGCTCCTTCGTGTGTTTGTGTGTGTGAGCGAATGGGTTGGAATCCATTTGTATCTTGTGAGTATGCGGGGGAATGAGGGTGAGAGAATAGAATGGGACAGCAGAAGCAGGAAAACGAAACGTATCGAAAGGGATGGAATGGGATAGAATGGGGGTAAGAGAAGGTAATGGTAATGGGTGTGGGAGCAAGTTTAGTTTTATACCCACTACACACAAACACACACACACACTGCTGCTCGGTATTCCTGCGCCGGACGCTATCGCTGCCTCTGCCGCTGTCGCAGTTTTTATTTTGTCTTACCATCATTCCATGCCGCGCCGCATTTATAAAAATAAAAAGAGAGAGCAAGAGAGTTTTTCTTCTCATTCTTTTTGGGGTTTTTTCTGATACTTTTTTTCGTTCGTTCGTTTTTCTTTTTTTGAACTCGCGCATAATTTCTTGAAGAAAACAATAATAGGACCTCCACCCCGCTCCTGCTCACACTGCACATAGAAAGAGACGCAAAATTTAGAAGCCGACGTCGACGACGGCGATAGTGTAAGAAGAAGACGCTGACGCTGGCGCCGGGACGGTGTCCCGTTTGTGGATGATAAGGCGTCTGCACTGCCACCAAGTATAACCGGCAGAAGTTCAAAGGACATCGGGCCGTTAGGTTGTGCGAATCCGCGTTTGAAAGTGAAGTGAAAGTCCGTTGCGAGTTGTCGTGGTCGCGTCCGGAGTGTTGATTTTCGTCATCGTCTTGGTGGCGTCTTGGCGAGCTGGCGCCGGCATAAAGTCTATCAATCAATTCGTGAAATAAAATTGCATTATCAGAACCGATACCAATACAAACACCAATAATAATTACCATAAACAAAAATCTAACTCCACTTCTAGACTTGCCCTTGTCCTTGCCCCCGCCCCCTGCCGCCATCCCGTGTCTAAACGTTCGGTATGGGCTTACTCATATGAAATGCATATGTTTGTTATACGAGAGAACGAGTACGAGAACGGAACGAGCAAACAATCAAACAGTTGAGCAAGAACACAGCCACAGGACACGGACACGGACACAGGCACGGTCACGGACGCTGGCACTGGCACAAGCACGTGAGCAAGGTGTCGTTTTGGTGTCGTTGCTGATGGTGATGGTGGTATTCCTCTGTCTGATTACGTTTGTCTTTGATTCCCGGACTCTCGTCTCTTCCCCATCCGCGCGTGCTTCCCCCTCCCACCGTGATACAAACAACGGCCGCGATACTATCGAAGAAAATCCCTACCAAAATTTGGGTTCCGTTTTGTTTCGTTTCGTTTTTACGATCGAACCGATCGAATCGTTATCGTTTTTATAATGACACTTGACTGTGAAGAGGAGCACGATGTAATTTTATTTTCTGATTGAAATCTGTCAAAATTATATTAACCCTGCTGCGCGATATGTGTTTTCTCGTCGTATCCTTTTGAGTTTGTTCATTTGTTTTGTTTTAGTTTGTCTCTGACTTGCTCACGAATTTTCTTTAATGATCGGCATTGGATTACGAATCGGTTTCAGACATCATTTTGCATTTTTTGTTTTTATATATAGCGTGTGGTTTATAAATTTTCATTTTCCGTTTATGAAACAACCATACATACATATGTACATATATGTGTATGTTCAAGAAGTCAGACAAAAACAGAAACTGTGCGACTATTGATTTTAATTAATATGTTTTTTAGTGAGCAGTTCGTAGGACGTACTTATAATTAGTGCATATTCTTCATATTTTTGTAAAAGTAAATCGAGTAACAGAACGTTGTTTTGCCACGGCAAATGAGAACAAGCACGTAATGTTGATTTATTAACAAACATTATCTAAAAAAAAAAAAATTTAATAAACCTAAGATTTTTGTCGTTGTTATTGTTGTTGTTATTACTACTATAATTTACCCAATTGCATTTCCATTTGGATCCACTTCTTCTTCGTTCGATATGAAATTGAGTTTGATTACTATTTTTTAGATTATTAACTAACACTCCTCCCCCATCCCTCCATCCAACTACCACCCCAAAGTTTGGCTTCAAATTGTAATTAATTCTTTTTTGTAATGTTTTTTTACTATTACAGCTTCAGCTCTCCAGGTCGAGCAGCGCCGCGGCGATCAGTGAACGCACCCTTGAAGAATGTTGGTCAACCCTGCAACGAGTGAGTTGGCATCTCTTCCGTTGTGTATAGTACTCTTCCACATCGAAGATAAATACATACAATTTCCACCACCATAAAAAATATACATATTTATATATATATGAACAATCGAGCAAATAGTTATTGTTACTCCAGAACACAGAACATACTCACCCATACATAGACAAACACACACACGCACACTCGGAGGCACAGCAACACATGTAGAACTACAGTCCAAGTCCGGTTCCGGAATTACGGAGGACTTCTTCTCAGAGAAATGTGTAATATTCCTATTTTGTTATCATTTTTATATTATCCCTTTTACATAGATTCCTTTCGCTCGGAGTAAAGCTTACTCCAAGCATTTAAGATTATTTCTAAGTTAAAGTTGATTTTAGTTTAAGTTTAACTTTGAGTTAATTGCAAAATAAACTTTTTCAGTTATTCTCAGCAACGCAATGAGTTACTTTTTCACTACTTTTGTCTTTTATTTTGTTTTTTTTTTTATTTTATACTTTAACTGGAGTTGTTTTGCATATTTTATTGTATGAGCGAAACGCACAAAATTTCAAAAAAGGCCTCACATATCTACAGACACCCACGCACCACCCGTAACCCACTACCCACTAACCCACCCAATAACATGTTTGATGGATGAACGTGCTAAGAGCAACGTGTATCTTCTATGATTCGATTCATTTCGAATATTTGGTGGTACATATATTTCTATATACCATATTTATTCGGGGTCAACTTGACTTTAGAAAGATAAACCAAAGATAAAATCTGTTTATTATGTGGGAAAGTTGACTAATTCTTAAAGGTTTTTTTATGATATTTTGGAAGTTTATTTCATTAAGTCGATGGATCTCGGTCAAAATGTCTGTCCGTTATTCAGATTTTAGTCATAATCCACATTATGACTAAAAATTGTCCATGGAATTGATTGATGTGAAAATTATGCCATACGTGTAAAAACATAATGTCAATGTGGAAAATGCGAATCCCAAAGGCATCCCTGGGGGCATCAAGGTCGGAAGAGAAACAAAGTATGCCACACTTCGTCCTTTGTATAGTTTACTTGGTTCAAACTGCTTTTAAGATAGCAAAAATTTTAAAAATAATAAAAAATTTGTGGGTACCTTACAAGGTTTTAAAGTATTTATTTAATTAAATTGTATTTAATTCATTTGTATTTAAACATAAATAGACTCTTAACTGATAGTTCGAAACAGTATTTTAGTGATTTAGTTGTAGTTTAGTACCGCTTAGCAAGAAAACCCTTTATGCTAGGCCAAATCTATAACAGTACAGTGCAACTTCAGGAGACTAATGTGTGCAATAGCCTGCCATAACTAGCCACAACAATTTAAAAAAAAAAAATTTCCAATTTTTGCATTTTCTTAAAAATACGAATTCTTTGACTGTCTATTGCATATGTACCTTAGGGGACAAATTTCCCCCATTTTACATCTCTAGTTAGTTTTAACGATACAAAATCATATTTATTTCTTACCCCGTGGTCGCAATTTTTCTGAAATTGTTTATCCTGCTTATTCAGCATGTAAAGAAACAGGACTAATATTTGGTACCAGATAAATAAATAACATTCTGATTGCAAATTTAAAGATATTGTTAAACTCTTAAAGAACTTCAGGTCGCAATGCTTAGCTTTAAAGAGGTAGTCAGCTAGTTATGGAACTGCCCTCGTATGTCTTCGATATCATCTACCATCACCCCCATCCCCGACCACAGTAGCGACTCTTAAGCAGGCATACAGACATAAACACAGACAGAGTCTCAGGACGCATACACACACACACACATTCGTTCACACTCTCATGTTCACCCCTCGCATTTTTTGCAACCATTTTTACTCGCCTTCGACCACTCAGTTTTTTTTTAAACACATACATACGTGCATACAAATATATACGAGCAACGGAGTACGCCTCCTTCTGTTGCATATGTATGTGCTACGTGAATATGTATGTGTGTGTGTCTCACCCTAACACCGGTCTCGACTCTCGGTAGCCGTAGAGTCCAAGAGGGTGGACAGGGGCAGGGGAATACGTAGACATTCATTGGCGCAGCGAGGTCCTCGTCACGTCGCCGTCCATCCCTCGTCCTCGGCGCGTGCTAGGGTCGAAGAATTAGAAAAAAAACTCGCACACATACAGATATAGAAAAACAGAGAGAAAAGGGACAGCATAATTGGGAAAAGAAAGTAGGAAAAAAATGGTACCTACACAAATACAAATACAATGGAAATGCATACATGAAAAGATTTAGGTACACAACTCACTGTTTCTTTCTTTCTCTCTCACTCAGTCTATCGCTTACCCTCTTACTGTCTACCCCCACACTCTCTCTCTCTCACTCCCTCTCTCTCTCTCTTTCTCTCTGTGTCCCTCTCTCTATCACTCACTCTGTACTCTCCGTTCACACTCTTTTTGTCTCACGGTAGGTGAAAAGGGGTAGGGAGGAGAGGAACACAAGATTGACTATGAAGCTAAAGTAAAGTTTGCTAGTCCTGGTCCTAGTTAGTTGTTGGTTCTTGTTGTTATTGTTGTTGCTGGAGCCATAGTATCCACTACCCACTTGGACACGCTTTTTTTCTTTTAGTAGTAGTCTAACCCAAAGCCAATCTAGGCTGCGACCAACATAAGTTTAGCTTTTGTGGATCGTGTCCGTTTTCCCCTCCATTCTCACTCTCACAATCACAAAAACATTAACTGACCCGCGTCCAGGCGCATCCTCATCCTCACACACACACACACACACACACTCATAGAGACAGAGTGTGTGTCTCGGAGACATAAAGACACCGAATGCCAGCAAATGCTGCAGCTAGAGCTTGCTGGTCCTGGCCTTCGGTTTCGTTGCCTCGCCGTCTATTATCGCAATCTCATTTGCGATTCGCAGAACTGCCGTTGGCCACCAGAGCTCGTTCGCCATTTTTATGCGATGCTCCATAAGAACGAAGGACGAAGGACCAAGGACCAAGGCCCCTGTGCTGGCCAAATGAATAAAAAGTGCAATAGCACTGCCAGTGTGTCTCGGCCAAATGACGTGCGACGAGTGGCGAGTGGCGAATAGGCGGGCGGTATGTTTCAGTTTCGGTTTCTGTTTCTGTTACCACTGCCACCGCCGCTGCTGTTCGTGCAAATAAAAATGTTGGCGGCCAACCAACCAGAGAGCGCCGCACACACCCTCACACTGCACCTATTTTTTTTTGTTTCCATTTTCCCGCACAACCCCCACACCCCTTCACCCACTATCCAATCCGTTAGATTACGACGATATCGGTATAGGTATAGGTACATAGATACAATTGCGGCTGTGTGCGTCAAAAGATGTTTAACAAAAAGTTTATGTTTGCTCGCGGATACCCTTGGCCATGATGGGGCATCTATTACTCCATGTCTGGACTTGCATCCAAAACGGAAGCAGATGCTTGTACACATTCATTTGAATATTCGAACTTGACCGAAAGTAGAAATAGTTATTTAGGTTACCAGCTTTTCAATACTTGCTCTCGCAAACGCAAAAACATTAAGGTCCTTCACAAGTTCTTTGATAAACTGAAATAACGAAACAATTTAATGGCAATATTCAAAGGGAAAACACCACAAATTTGACAAATTTCTACAAATTTAATTGACTGTAAGAAAAGTTTTTTCTTTTAGATTGTGAAAACAATTCGAGGTATTTATTCTACACGCCAACAAGACAAGACAAATACACTTTTTTTAATATGATATCTTAAAGTTATTATATGTGTGAAGTACTTTATGAGATGTATTCTCTCCTTTCCAAATGCAGTGCCGGATTTAGCCAGTCTGGGGCCTGTAGCAATTTACCTGGCTTTTTTCCGACCGTATGGTATTTTATTTGAAAACGTACAACTCAATTAAATAGCAAAGTTATAAAATTGACTGTTAAATTAACTCACTTAGAATGAGAGATCGAATGAAAGAAATTATTGTAATTTGTAAAGAAAACATGAGTTTTTGAAATACTATAAATATTGACTAAACTAGAGTTAATAAAATTCAGGTTTATTGTTATATTTTGCTAGTATTTGTAATTTAAACCTGCTTGATAGACAAAGAACTTGACCTATTGACGAACATTAAAATTTGGCAAAGTTTTGTAACTTCGCAATGTTGAGAGATTTTGTATAACTTTTGCGAATTTGCGAACTTTGGGAACTTTTCTGAAAATATTCATTTATTTTGCTCAGAAGATTACTGAAAGGTTGATTTATTATTTAATAGTTTATCCGAATACAGCCTGTTACAATTTTACATATTAGTCTTATGCTAATCCGGTACTGCTAAAATGATCCAGTTACAGTACATATCATATACGCCAACTGCTAAACTCTTAAGGCAAACTTAACTAAAGCACTTAAATATTAGAAAAATATTTTGGAAAATAGTCTGTAAATTGGTTTTTAGCTTAATATAAATATAAAACCGTCCTGCCGACTTCGATGTAAATATATATATATCTATATACATATATAAACTCACTTTCGTCTGCAAACACAGGACAGGACAACTCTCATCCTCCTATAAGCACTTTAGCACCTCCAATGGCAATCCTTTTGATTAACCTAGTCCAAAACGTTAACGCATAATATAAACTTTATAGGCGTGGTATGCATATTTATGTAAGATTTTTTATCCAATTTTGTAGAAGGATATTGATATGAAGTATCAGTATGACAAATTCATTAAAGAAAACATGTTTTATATAATTAAGGATTAACCCGAAAAATGCATAAACTCAACTTTAAGAATGTTTGACAAAGCTGCGTTTTTTTTTTCTGACACCAACTATCGTTATAAAGTTTTGTATAAATGGTTATAGTTTTTATACCCTTGCAGAGGGTTAGTATAAAATTGGTCAGATGTTTGTAACGCACAGAAGGAGACGTTTCCGACCCCATAAAGTATATACAAGTGTATATTCTTGCATGAGAAGCTGAGTTGATATAGCCATGTCCGTCTGTCAGCAATCTTAAGAGCTATCCGGATGAAATTTGTTCTGGAGCTTTTTATTACCGCGTAAGATAAAGATGAAAAATTGTCAGGATCGGACCACTATATCATATAGCTATAGCAGAACCATTTTCATAAAAATTGGAGTATCCCCATGAAATTTACTACTATGATAGTATTGGATATAAAACCTCAGATTCCTAAATTTGATCGGTTAAATAGAACACAAGCTACAGTCAATATAAATCGGTTCAACCGCTGCCGGCAGCGCTGCTTGCTGCCTACTACGTCATCATCAAAACAGCGGTCACACGCCTACACACGCAGACGCATCGCTGCATGAACTGTATGTGAATGCGTGCCATGCTTAGGGAATGATGGTAGAAGAAGAAAAAATTGTAGTAAAAAGAGTAATAATTTGAATGTTTTGTTTGTGTATTGATGAATTGAGTTGCAGGGAAAGAAGTTTCAAGAAGTAAAAAAATATTATTGCCAAGGAATGCAAGTGTATATAAAGTTCGGCACAGCCGAAGTTAGCTTCTTTGATATTTATGTCTTATTTAACACCATCGTAACCTAGAGCTTTAAATTTACTTGTTTGGACAAGTCAAATTAATTAATTGAGTCATTTATTGATTTAACTTTTAAATTCCAACTTTTCTTTATCTAGAATTATTAATTATTCGGGTGTGTGTGCATGGATAACCATGAAATTGAGGTGTGTCTTTGATAGTCCTTTATCCGTGGAGGCCAAAAAGACAAAAATAAAAAAATTTTTTTCTGATGACCAACTGATTGACTTCATAATAAAAACAATTACTTTTAAAACATATTGAGACTAACACCTAAAATTTTCTTAATGAGAAGCACTATTTTCCAATCGAATATCACATTAAAACCTCTCTAAAATAACGAGTCTTTTCATCCGATCTTCCATTAGAGAAAGACCTACTTATCTTCGATTATGATTCGAGTAACCACAAATGGAAATAGGTGGCCCCATACGATCCAGTACTTGTTGGTTTTGACTGCACATCCGATTTGGCTTTAAGCCGTGCCATAAGTTTGTTGGAGAATCGAGAATTTAGATAAATGTGGTTTGATGCGCAACCTTCAGCGTCTGAAGCAAATATGATGAAGGTCTTTCGATTTGGGCAATTTCAGTTGTTTTTTTTTTACAATGCGGCAATAATAAATTTCATAAAAATCAGCAATATTTTCTGATGGCCTCCGGACAACGGCGACTTAAATTGTAAATACGTACGACCATAATACAGACATTTATATAGATATATGTACATATGTATATTGCCTATTATAACTTAGTTTATATGTGCTCGCATTTTCGCTCAACAAAAACTCTTTTCTTTTGCTGACTTGTTTTTAACTTGTTCGACATGCAACGGTACACATTTTTATAAAAATATTTATTTAAAAAAAATAATAAAAAAAATATGTATGCAAAACAAAAAAATGTGACAAAACCAAAAAAAAACGGCTAAAAGCAGAACGAACGATAAGCGGCAAAAAATGTTATATACCTCCATATAGTAGATTCTCAGAGAGTTGACTTGGGAAATCTATAAATGAAACCAGATGCAGGGCCGCGTTAACAGTTTACTCATGGAGGTAGGGGTAAGAGCTAAAAAGTCCAATCTTGCAGATTCGCAAATGAATAACCTTGACACACACCCAGAATAATTCCTTTTGTCGGCGACATACTCAATGTGGCGAGGGTGGGAACAAATGTTTTGAAGAAAAAAATGTCCAGAAATCTCGATCGAGAGCCAGTCTCTATATGTGTATACCTATCATAGATTAAGCAGAAAGCCCTATTCGTGGTGACTTCTAACCCACTCGGCTGTCGTCTCATTTAATTGCAGCTTTTCATGCACAAGAGCGCCATGCAGCAGATCCAGCAACAGATTCCCCGCGTCGGACTGGGCACACACGGTGTACCCGGCGCCACTAGCTTGGGTGGCGGAACGCCCGGGGCGGATACCAAGCCACACCAGTGCCAGCAGTGTATGAAGAGCTTCTCCAGCAATCATCAGCTGGTGCAGCACATTCGTGTCCATACTGGGGAGAAGCCATACAAATGCTCCTACTGTGATCGTAGATTTAAGCAGCTGTCCCACGTCCAGCAGCACACTCGTCTGCACACCGGTAAGTACCGAAAAGTCCTTATTCCAGACTCACTTGCTCACAGATGGGCCCACCACTGCCCACTACTCAACGCTTCCCATCGACATTGGCGGTAAATTTATTTTTGCTCTCTTCGCAATTTGAGTAAAAATTTTTTGTTTTTTGTCTGATTATGATTTGCTTATTTTTTTCGTCCTGTTCCTGCTTGTAATTGTAATTAAAAAGCTGATGAAAAATGCTTTCTGCTTGTGACAAATTAAAACAGCCTCCACTCCGCCAGCGCCCGTCCTTTGGGTGCTTAGTCCCTGGTCACTGCTGTTTCCTTTCCTTTCCTTTCCTTTCCTTTGCTTTGGGCTTCGTTCACTTTTTCTGGTGTATTGCATCCTTGTCTTCATGTTCGTTCTTCATCTTATCCGGCGCACGACTAATATTTTTATTACAACGTCGCAATACTCAAGTGAGCATCAACTCGGCGTCGGCATTGCAAATGCAAATGCCAATGACAATGATAATTAAATAAACTTGGAGTGCTTTTTGTCGCGACTGACTGTCTTTAGTCCCATCCCCATTCTCAATCCCAATCCCATTCCAGTACGACCGCGACTCGACCCTATCCGACAGCTGCGACCGTCTTTAAGGAGGATAAGAGGTGGCAGTATGGAGCGTTAGGTTGGACCAGTAATACAAATTATTCAACGTCATTAGCTGCATTCAATATCAGTTCCTAACGAACTCCAACCCCCCTGGCTCTAATCTACCACGAGCCTCTTTCCTCTTGGCATAGGCAAATTATATTCACACCTGATTGCAGCTTCACAATTGCCTCTGATGCCTTATTTTATTTTTTATATATATATGTATATATATTTTTTTTTTGTTGCTTTTGTGCCGCGTTTCTTGTTTCTGTTTCCTTTTTTTTCACTCTTATTTTTTCCTTCGTGTGGAAATGAAATTTGAATGCTGAAAAAGAAATCAAATACGCTTTAATTGAAAACCAGTTTGCGCCCCGCAAGGCAAGACGACGAGCACGACCTTCAAGCCTTCTTCTTAAGTCCTTAACAGTCACATTTTGTAGCCCTGGTCCTACGGTACGGTACGGTACGGGTAATTAGACAACACAACGTCGTGTCGCGTCCCAAGCGATTTCTCAGAGGGTTACCATCTACTCCAACACTTACGGCTCAACGACAGATACGGATAATGGATGGCCCATTAGCAGTAAGGCCAGGTCCAGTTCCAATGCACATAGCCACAGAAAGCAACATTCCTGTTGAAAGCCACATTCATGCTAAAGGCGCTTTAAAGTAAGATTGGGCACCCCAAGGGCCAAGTCTACGTGCCGCAAGGTGTGAAAATGTGCTGCATCGCCTCCCTCCCCCACTCGAATCCACACGCAGGCATCGCGGCCTTTTTAGGCAACGGCTGGACGACGAAAGGGTTTCGCTTTCGCGACAGTGACCGCATCCGCATCTTCGTCTACACGACTGCACTTTGTAACTATTTATTTGCACTTAATGTTCCTGTAGCTGAAGCAAAGTGACTGTAAGTAGCTTAAACGGTTTAGTCCTCGCCCTCGTTCTCATTGTCGTCGTTGTCGTCGCCATCGCCGTCGTCGTTCTTCGACTTGTACTTGTTCTTCCACTTTCCTGACCTTCCACTCTTTCATTTAATTGCGCGTTCAAATGAAATTAATTTTGCTTCAAATCTGAAACACGTAATTGCCGCATAGCTGCAACGTTTTTAGCGAGACCAGCATGGGTATGGTATGGCCCGGCAGTTGCATGTCCCCGACGCGGCCCCAAAGGATTTTCAGGGACTGTCTACCCCATCATTTTCAAGTGCTTACTTTTTAATCTTGTTAAAATGAAGTCAATCAGTCAATTATGCCGTTGCCATTGCCGTTGTCCCTGAGTTAAAGTAAAGCAAATATTTGGGACAACAGTTATTAAGATTCGATTTTGAGTGGTTAAAGAAATGGAACCCAAATGTTTATTGATTTGGGGAAACTTTTTTCTACTTTTCCCAGGAGAGCGCCCCTACAAATGTCATTTGCCGGACTGCGGGCGCGCCTTTATTCAGCTATCCAATCTTCAGCAGCACCTACGTAATCATGACGCCCAAGTGGAACGAGCCAAGAATCGTCCTTTCCATTGTAACATTTGTGGTAAAGGATTCGCCACCGAGTCAAGTCTGCGCACTCACACATCTAAGGTATGTTCATACTGAATCAGACGCCCGCTCATTTTGACCAACCACCTCCACAATTCCACAACTCATTCTCATCTATTCTGCCCTCCATTTGTTCTCGACTTCTCCCACCACCGACCATCGACCATTTCTTCTCTTAATGTGCACGTGTGCCAAAACGTCATCAATATCAACCAATCCCGCCTATGACAGGAGCTACAGCTGCATCTTGGTGTCTTGCAGCAGCATGCGGCACTAATTGGCGGTCCCAATGCAACCTCCTGTCCAGTTTGCCACAAGCTTTTCCTCGGCACTGAAGCGCTGGTCGATCACATGAAACACGTTCACAAGGAGAAAAGTCCCCCGCCGTCTGGAGCTGGTGAGTTTAATTTGCCACCAACTGGCATACACACATACCCAGTAGCCCCTCTCTACCTTCCGTACCCACATCTCTCATTCGCATTGCAGCCGTCTCCCAATTCGGCGAGGTGATACACGGTAGCAGTGGTGGTAGCAGCACCGGCAACCCTCCTGCATCGCAATGCATCTCCGAGTCCAGCTGTGGCCAGGTCCCTCCACATCCTTCGGCCACTGGTGGATCAAACTTAAACGACAGCTACCTGGGAAAACGGAGAACGGCGAACCACCCCTGCCCGGTCTGTGGCAAACACTATGTTAACGAGGGATCCCTGCGAAAGCACTTGGCCTGCCACGCTGAGACTTCCCAGCTAACAAACAGCCTCCGCATGTGGCCATGCAGTGTGTGCCAGGCTGTGTTCACCCACGAGAACGGTAAGTTCCAAGTGATTTGGTCAAGTCTCCCCTTTTCTACATATATGTTATCCCATATCCACGTTTACTTTAGGCCTTTTAACGCACATGGACTCAATGCGCATGGATCCCAAACATCAGTTTGCAGCGCAGTATGTTTTGGTAAGTTCAAAATTTTACCCTCCTTGAGCTTTAAACAAACCTAAAACCCATTATGCACAGATAAAGAACATACATATGTATGTATATTCAGGGTGGTTCGATCAAATTTTAGACATTTTGCCAGTATGAGGATTTATCGAAATTTTACGACCGAAATTTTGACATTTCGGGTGGTGTCCAGGTCTCTCAGACTTTCCTTTAGATCCGTCCATGATCCACATGGTTATTTCCATCAACTCATAATATTAAACTTTCCTCCGACTATCCCAATGAGTTTGCATCTAAATTCGGTGTACCAGACTCGATTCAAATTACGATTCGTCTTCTAAATCATTTTATTAACTCCACGTTATTTGTTTTAACGTTTATTTAAAAAAAAAAAAACTTAGTTTTAAATGCAACCGGAAACCCAAATATAATAATAACTTTCAAAAAATATCTGTGCGCGGGATTCAGCTACCCTTCCCCTTACAGTTCACTTCTTTGCGAGCGAAGCAATTGTATTGCTGCCACCGTGTGTAAAAATCTGAACGCAATCGGTTCGTGCGTTCTGGAGGTATATCGCCAGGGAGGAAACCCCGACTTTTTTTTATATATATAAGAGAGATGTGAAGTATAGATAGACAAATCTGTATCTCTTGTTAAAAACGTCTTGAGTTTTTTTTTCGCCAAATCGACCTTTATGCTGAGTTTTTTGCATTACCGTTTCGCCGATTGAGTGGGGACTGTCTTATCAGTTTAATGTTATTAAAAAAGATCATCTTATTGAGTAATCGATTTCTCTTACCAAACGGTAATTCCCATAATTAGTTGCAAATAAATCGACTAATCTGACAATTATTTGTCATGTTTAGGCTAAGAAATAATCGTTATATAGTTGCTATATATATTATATATGTTTTGCATCATTTATTATAGTCGAGAGCTGCTGCAGAGCAACGGGAACGTGAGTCCATACTTGCTGCCACTTTGGCAGCAGGTGGCGGAATTGGTGAGGCGAGAAATCTGCTACCCATTGGTGCCAACAATCCGGGTGGATCAAAGTGTCCGTCGCCATCAGCGAATTCGGAGTGCTCATCGAATGGTCGCCTCTCATCGTCATCTGCCTCTGAACACGATCATGATCCGGATCATGAGCACGGACTCAGTGACAATGAGAATAGTAGCCACAACAACAACCGCCATATTGCCAACACAAACAATAACAACAACTGCACGAATAACAACAACAACAACCATAGCAATAACAATAATAATAATAACAACAACTGCAGCTCAGGAAAAATGAACGAACTGCGCCTGCCCAGTGCCAATCAATACACCATGGACACAGACCTGCATGTGGCCAATCGAATGTCGTTGATGGCAGCAGCTGCTGCCGCAGCCGGTGTTGATGCCCCAGCAGGATCAGTGCCCAGTGCGGCCGTTCAGGCTGCTGTCGTCAACCTAGCCGCCGCAATGCGCATGAACAATCCCAGCAACGGTTCCGCTCTGGTTGGCCACTCCTCCCACTCACATGGTCATCCGCATGCGGCGCTGCAGCACCAGCAGCACGTGAGTATCACCAGATTGATACTGACTTCGTTCAAGAACCTCGACTCTAAAGCTCCTCTTCTTCTTTGCAGCACGGTGAGCATCCGCATGCACACGCCCATCCCTACCATCCCCACCACCATCACCATCTACACCAACAACAACAGCAGCAGCAACAACAACAGGTCTCCCATGCCGTAAATAGTAACTCGCGACGCTCACCTACCATCAATGTGCCGAACATGAATATGAACATGAACGCCAACATAATGCCCCAGCAGCATCATCAAGCGTCAGCTTCAAACTATTCCCAGCACGCGATAGCTCCAAGCTCACAGGTGCAATCGCAGCCTCATCACGCCCACCATCATCATCCTGAGACGTCATTGCGCATGCATCAGCAAGCCGAGGCCATACTGCGGTCCCACACGGAAGCCGCTTTTCGCCTGGCTGCCAGCGGAGGCGTCAAAAACGAATCCGACCACACACCAACGGCAACTGCCTCCAGTGCCAGTAACTTCGGATCATCGTCACAACAACAACAACAGCAGCAGCAACAACAACAAAACCAGGAGCAGGCAGCCTCAAATCCCTCAAGTTCATGAAATCTGGCCAACTGGAACCAGAGCCAGGGCCAGCAATAAAAAGGCAGCTGCAGAAGCAAGTACAACGATTTTGTATCGAATCAAATGCATCATCATACAAAATGCAGAAGCGGAGCGAAGCAAGAGCAGTTTACAACTACAATAAGATGGAAAAACTTTTATAAATTGCGTATTGATGTGTAAAACCTCTATAAATATACCTACCTAAGTATGTATGTTAGTATGTATCGATATATCGATGGATGATGTATATGAATGTCTGTCTATAAAAGCATTAGGGAGCGGAGTCCATCACATTCAATCATCGATCCATTGGGCCATCGAATTCAATAAGAATTCAAGCACAATTTAGATGAAAATTTTTAAATTGTATAGAGTAAAAACAAAGATGTGTGTTTTGTGCAATACGTTTTAAGGGGAATGGGGATCCAAAATACAAGTACATATATGTACAAATATGTATGTATATACGTATAAATATAAATGAAACGCAACATTCATTTAATCTAAAGTTGTATTATTTAATTTTACTTTATTTTCAATCATTTCCATTTGATTTCTTGCATTTCGATCCATCTCTTCTACGATTACTTATAATTCTTTTGTCGATCATGTGGAAACTATTATTTAGAAGTGTTCATATACTAAACTATGTCGAGGTTGTGGTCGAGTTCCCGCTACTTGTTCGTTAATTGCGGTCGCTCCGTCAAAGGGGTGGGGAACAGGATGGGCAGGGAGTTCGCTTATGTTAAGTATTGAGCTGGGTTAAAAGTATCGCCATCGTTATGTGGCACTGAATGCTAGCAAACATATATTTACTGAGAGCATTGCCGATGCCGTTCCATATCAATATTCATTTATCCATAATCATATCTCATATTCTTGAAGAAAATTACTCGCTTCCCTGGAAGCCGCTACTCCGGCCGCGTTTTTGCGGTGAGCTTGCCCCAGTCCCGCTTACTGAACTCGTCTTATCCTGCGCTCGTTTCAAGCTGCTTACAGCCGCACCTCCACCACCTGCGCTTTGCATTTTGGTCGTGGCTGGATCTAATGAGTAATGAATGGGTAAAAATGTCGTTAACCAATAGTCAATAGTTAATAGTTGCATACAGTATTCTCATACTGAATACAAATGATAAAAACTTTGCATTAGACTGTGTGGTAATGAAGGATGAGGGACACAAAGTAGCTAATTGCTAGGTACCCCTAACTACTTTAACAAGTTTTTGAAAACAAATGAAAATTCAATAATCTATTATTTTCAAGTTTTAAAAGGTAAAAAGAAATGGAAACAGAAAATCGGTTAGAAGGAAATTAAAATATATCGAATGTTTTAACTCTCGTTCAATTGAACGTGCAGAGAGCGATGCACACAAATATGGATTCAAATTTGCTTGCATTCAAAGCTGACACAGAAAACTTTATGCAGCGCATTTCTGTAATCTTGAGTTAATCGAATATGTAGATTGATCCAAACGTTGGCATAAACCTAAGCTTAACTGGAATGTTCATTACCTTGCAGCCACCTCACTTGGGTCGCCGGTCCGTAGCCCTTTTGATTGCGCGCAGCTATACGGAATATGATAGCCGGCTTGTTCGAGCAGTCAACGTGTGCGTTTGAGAGCGAGGCATTGGGGACGGTGCACTGATTCGCCGCGCCCACATAAACGCGTACAAATGCCAACTGTGGAGAGGTAACCGCCTTATCCTTGGCGGTCGGTTTGACGGCCAAGTAAACCGAATATTCTACAATCTCCTTGGTTTTCTGGGCTGGAGGAGGTTCCCATGTTAGATGAGCACCTTCCTTAATATCTTTTGATATTTTAATGGCAGACGGGGCTCCTGGAAAGCCCGGTAAGCAGGTCTTAAAGCTTGATATCTGAAAATTAAAGTTTTAAAGTTGGTTAGACATACACACAAGCATTCCTTGAACTTATTGATCTGGGATTTAGTAGCATACCGATCAATCCATTGAGAGACCAAAAAATACATACAAAATTAAGTTTTTCAATTGGCTCCAAATGGGATCCTGGGTCGAAATTGAAAATTTGTGGTACACAGCTTATCTTAATTTTAATTTATTTAAAGCCTTTTTTAGGGTCCGAAGGTGTACGATCAATTTAAAAATGTTTCTTGTTTCTTTGCCAGGTCTTCATTCATTCAGAGCTTTGTTATCAAAATGTATTAAACAACAAAACGTTAGAGATACGAAATCGCATGAAATAAGAACTTAAGGTCAACAAATTTATGTCTCAATTTTTTTGCCGCCACTGTGTAATAACATAAATGATGTTATTTAAATGCAAATTTTTAAGTTTGTGCAAAGCCAAATGTAACGTGATCTAAAACTCAGGATGGGACTGCGTTAGTCCACATAGATGGATCTGCCTATTATTAACTCGGGTCAACTCATGCTGATAAATGATATCTATTTTATATATCTGGCAATACTTTTTCATGCATTGTTTTTTAATGACCGCAGATACTTATAAGTATTTTAAAGTGGAAAAACAAATCAAAAATTACGCGTTCACCACGTCTTAAGACATTTGTCCTGTCAAGAGATTCTTCACTTACCTCTCCCCACTCTCCGCGGCCGCATGAATTAATGGCTGCCAAGCGAAAACGATATGCTGTGCCCGGTTCCAAACTAGTTCGTGGATATTGACTGAGTTGCTCTGGCAAATTGTATGCGGCGATATCGTCCACCAATGCCTCGTTAAAGTACTTCTGATCGATGTAACTGGATACTGTGTGCAAAAGGTCCTTAAATATGCCAACCGTGTGCCATTTATCGTTGTCGTTATTTGAGTCCTAGAACGACGAGAACTAGGATAACAAAATGTACATAAGTATGTAGATGTGGTCTTTACTTACGTTTGAACTGGCATTGGCTACTACATTAGTATTGTCATTATCTTGTCCAGCTTTTGGACGTTCCGCCGAACTCGATTTGAAGTTACCACTCAGATTAGCATTCCCTGATCCTGCCAGAAGGCTTCTGACTGCTTGAGTGGAGTCGGCTGAGGCGGACGCGGCAGTTGCTGCCTGCATAACAGCTGCTGAGGCTAAAGCGTCCAAATGGGAGACAGGTTGGCGATCAGCCTCGGCATCAGCATTGCTGGTGGTCGAAATGGCCAAAAGATCTCCAGTTGATGATTTGATGGTGGTCAGTATATTAGCGGCTTCAGTCTCTGAAGCGGTTGGCTGATCCCGGATGGGCTTGATCTCGCCCGATGTGGAGACTATTTCTGAAGGAGGCACGGGAGCAAATCCGTCAATGTCGTCCGTCTCCATGGGTTTCGCCTTCTGAGTGTCCGTAGTGCTGCTGACACCTGATATATCATCCTCCAGGGATTCGCTCCCCGTAACATCCCCCGTTGCTGCTGGAATTGCCGTTGTTGTTGCTGTAGCTGCCGCTGACGTAGATGTGGCTGCTGCATCACCATTGTCAATGTTGTCTTCAATCTCGGAATCTGCTTGTGCATCTCTAGAGGATGGCGGGTTTATTGTATCGCCTGCACCATCCAGCTGTTCTATGATATCATCCATGGGATCGGTGTCCACATACGACGCCTCGCCTATAGTGGCTGTCTCGACAACGGTACTGCTGCTGCTGGTATTACTCTCCTTGGGATGATGTATAATCGTTGCCGGTCCAGTTTTGGCCGGGGTAACACTTTTAGCTGGAGCCGCCAATGTCACCGCCCTATGGCTTCCTGTGGCATTGAATATGTTTACGAAACTCTTTCTCGCAGTTGTTGCTCCGCCAGCTGTGGTCGTTATACTCGATGTGCCTGCTCCGGAAAGCATAACCAGCTTATTCGCGCCCGGCGAACCACTCATTACGGTAACGGGCTTGCCTCCTATGTACAAGGCGGTCTTCTGCTGAAGGGGTGTTCCACTCAATTTCTGACCCGGCGTCGCCGATGCGGTTGATATATTACGAATCATCTTCACTCCACCCTGATTGGATATCACGGTGCGTGTCCCACCAACCACCTGCAATGGACTAGCGGTGGTGGCAGTTGATCCCACCAAACTGACTATGCCCGGTCCAGAGCCAGCGGTGCTCATGACAGTTGAAGCTGGAACCGTACGTAAGCTGCCTCCTGTGGTAACAATGATGATTTGCTGGTTACCCAACTGAGTTCCCTGTTTGTTGGTTATGACGAAAGCAGGCTTGCCACCCATTACGTTAGGTGATACCTTGCCCATCTGAAGAATATTGGAGTTCTTCATAATTAACTTCCCGCCGGCCATTGTGTGGGGGGAGACAAGCTTGAGCACGTTGCCCGAAACAATCGGTTTTTGTTGTGTTCCGGATGCTGATGCACTTGCTGCCACTATAGGTGATGACACAGTGGCTCCAGCAGCCGATACTGTCTTTGCCTGTCCAGATGCAACCTGAACAGAAAACAAATTCGACATTTTTATTGTGTTTTAAGGCTATTCAGTGATAGGAAACAAGTAATCTGGAGCCGATCAGATAAATCAGGAAGTTGGCCATATGACTATATCAAGAGTTATTAGTATTACTACTATATTAGTTTTCATAAACAAATTTCTCACACTTTTTAGGCCTATACAAATAATCGGTAAGATTATAATCAAATTCATTTTTGAAACAATTAACATATTTAAAATTTTTTTTTTTGATTGGATTGATTTCTAGTTGATAGGCAAATTATGGTTCCTTAAGTTTTTCATTACCTGAATTTGAGTCGTGGAACCAGTTGTGGAGAGCTGAGCACTTCCCACGGATAGGGTTGCCGAAGTCTGTCCCTGGCCTTGAGTTGCCGTGGCTTTGGCAAGATTAAAGTTGACTTTGGGAAGAGTTTGCACGGTCATGCCCCCGCTGCTAGTCTTCACAAACTGCAGTTGAACGTTCGGTGCAAGGGTGAGAGGTTTTTGAATGAAATACTGCTTGCCCCCAGCCGTGGTTGTGTGCTGCTGCTGCGTGTGCACGGCTGTGCTTGGCAAAGAGGCCTTCAGTATAGTGGTTGTAGAGGCGGTGCCAGAGCCACTTGGAACACTGATTCCGCTCTGTGTGGTGGCCAAGCGCATTGTCTGCGACGCTGTCACACCTGGAAGAAAACGCAAAGCCCCAGTGCCGGATGCTGCCGAAGTTAAGACAACGTTAGATCCGGATGTGGCCACACGGACAGCTGTGCTTTGGGTGTCAACAGCAGTCGTAGTGGTTGTCGAAACCGACAATGAAGTGGCGGTCCTTAAAGTAGCCGCCACGCTGGGACGGAACTTTTGTAAGATGTTAGTTGGGGGATTCGTGCCCACTGGAGCTGCAGTGCTGCTTACGATCGAAATTTGCGGTTGAACCGCCACCGTTGACAGAGGGATCGCCGAACCAACGGGTAGCTTAACTTGAATCTGTGGCGATTCTGACGCGGACGTCTGATTTGCGGATGGCGGCTCCACAGCCTTTGCAATACTTGCTGCTGCTGGTGTGGCCGATGCCCCCGGATGTAGGACAGAAATCGGACTCTTTTCTATTTTCAATGATGGGGCAGCTGCCCCTCCCACACCTACACCAACTTCTGCTCCATTTGCTGCTTGTGTGTTGGTGGGAGCTGCACCCGCTTGCTGCTGTATTAGACTTTGGCTGGCCTGCTTTGCGGGTGTGACTGGAGCTTGCTCGATTTTCTGAATCTGAAGTATATATGCTGACGCGAAAGTGGTCGCCGTCCATGACAGTTCTAAGGCGTGCGTGGAAGCACGCACGAGGGCCACTTTGACGGCATATAGAGGCTTAGTTACCTCCAGATACCAGAGATCCTTGCAGCACACCTAAAATGGTCAAATCACAAAAGGATCGTTGAAGTTTGCGCACAGACACAAGCAGAACAAACAAACAAACAGCAATCCATCTTAATCAAAGTTAAATAGAAAAATATCTCACCCTAACCTGGTTGTTCCATGCTTTGCGGTAGCCATCGCGTCCAGACCACACATATAACCGGCTCTGTATACCAACAGCGCAGTGCCCAGCCCGTGCCCTAGGAACGTTCTCCTCAACGGTATCAACAGTCAAATTGTCCCAAGTCATTGAATCTGTATGAGAAAATCATTATAATTCTATCAGCTCGAATGGAAATATCGAAACCTTAACAATCATACCCAAGTCAAGAATAGCAAGAGTATTTGTACACTTCCACTCGCGTTCAGTGGTTGGCTTTGAATCGTTAATAATCAATGGAACCCAACCACCGAAAACATACATTTTATTGGCAATCATTGTAGAGCTGTGAAGAGATCGTGGAAGAGGAGCTTGTCCTCGAGTGCGTGGTTTTGACCAGGTCATTGAGTCTATAACAAGGCGTCATGATATTAGTGAAGATACTCACATAGGTATATCGGAGAAAGCTTACCCGTATCCAGCAACCACAAATCTCCCAAACGGCAGCCACTCATCCCACCATAAACCAAGAGATTTAGCTTGCCAGTTGTTTTGCTTGTAAACGAGATTCCAGTATGCGATTCTCTAGGCGGCGGACTATCGCCATACGTTTTCGGTATTATCCACTTGCCGTTGTGGCTATGCACTCCGCGTGTGTCCAAGATGTACAAATCGTTCAGATATCTAAAACGAAAAGCAGTCATTATCGTAGCTCACGGATTAGGCATCGCATTTATACTTCGGAATATTGTTTTTCGGATCATCCGATTCATTGGCCAAGCCACCAAAAAGGAATATCTTGTCGCCGACCATGGTGAAACTATGACCCAGGCGGGGACAGGGTGACAACCCGTTGTCAGGGGACTCTGGATACATTTTACGCCACTCCCACTTGGTGGCCTGGAGCTCATAAAGTTCATTAGAGTATTTTCCATACTCAATCATTCCGCCAAATACGAACATGCGAGTGCCCTCGACAACAAATCCGTAAGCAGCGCATCCATTGGGCACATCGCCCTTCAACACCGGCACATACCACTGATTGGTAACTGAAATGTGTTAACGTTTTGGATGAGTCCGCAGAATACAGTGCTCGACATCCAATTCATACCTGTGTTGTAGACATGAAGTTCATCAACAATTCCCTCGTTACCGCCACCAAATACAACCATCAGTTCCTTAATGTTGATGGCGCGATGTCCATGACGAGGACGAGGCTGAGGTCCTGTTGGGTTCAGCACGCGCTTCCATCGAAATCCCGAATTGCCGGTAGCCGTTGTTTGATCTAGACCTCCAACCTCTTCCTCAATATCCATCCGAGTTAGGCAATTAGCCGCTTGAGCCAATGTATGAATCTGATCTTCATCGGCAATACCTGTAATTCCTCCGGGGACTCCCCCGCCACTTGCCATGGTCCCAGCAATCTCTGCACTTTCCATAGTTCTCAAGTTTTACTATTTCAATTATCCCAAATTTACTTTTTAGTTGGTTTTGCGTTTTACTATGTAACTGTATTTAAGGATATCGTGGAGTCCAGAACTCATCCTTTCACATATAAATAACACAAAAAATGTACCTAAAAGAAAAACGAATTTCAATTGAAACATATGAAGCATACATTAAGCAGGCTGGATAAATCATAATAATAATTAAGCAAATAAACAGAAATATATTTTTATCCAAACATATCATATATTTGTACCCGTTTACTATTATTTATACAAATTTTAATTGCAAATGAGTTTCTAAATTTGGGAGGGTTCATTGTTGGAAATTGAATTCAGACAGACATTACCAATGAGCTCTATAAGTTTGCCTAAAGGAATCCCTCCCTTTAAGTGCACATCGAGTGATTTGTTTCCTGTTGAGATTCTAAAGCACCGTTTGTTATGTAAGTCAAAGCTGGACTTTTTACATATATTTTGCAAAGAAAGCATTTTCACTTCAACGCTATAATTTCAAAAATTTCGCGGTTTTTTTAGTACCCTACGAATACCCTTTCCGAACCACACCGAACCGAATACCCTTTCCGAACCACACCGAACCGAACCGAGCGAAAAAAAGCATCGAACTTCGAACAGATGAGGCGAACCGCAACAGATGAGCCCAACTCCAACTTTACTCACGAACTTCGAACGTAAACACAACATTACTCACGAACTCGAACATGTTCGCGCGTTTACTCAAATGTTCGAGCGGTTTACTCACGCGGTTTAAATCGCGTGAGTAAACGCTAGCGTTTTTAGAAAAATATTTACAAATTCGAGTTTGTGTTGGCAACGCTGTTACAGACTCCATCGGCTGGCAATGCCGCCAATGGACGCTCCACTAACTAGTTAACTAAAAACTAAATGGAATCAATTTCTTCAATCTGTAACTGATATATCCAAATTTAGGGTTTGAGCCTCTTACCGGATTTGCAAGTCCAACGACACTTATGCTGTATTTCACTTAACTTAAATCGCGCAAAAAAAGCCGAAAATGTCGCTCCGACGACGACGCAGAGTAGATTGCAATAGAGCTGGCAATATAGTCGATGACAGTATCGATAAAATGATTGGCTGTCACATTCACGGGTCGTTCACATATGAAGTACAGCGTTACCGTTTTCCCCCGAACAAAATAAGCTAAAAAAAATATCTGAAAATAAGTTCATTTTTTTTATTTTATAAAAACAAACTATATTTTTAACAAAATTTCACAATTATGAATAATAAAAAGCAAACAAAAGGAAATTGAAACTTTATACATTCATTTAAATGACATTAAATCTGCTATTATCTGCCAGAGCACCCAAATATTACTCGACTTTGTAACAAAAAAAATAATTTGGAGACAAATAAACACAGTTCAAACCTATATACCCTAATTTTTTTTGAAAGGGAATATATTCTTTTCTTTCTTAAAAGAAAAATTGTCTTATTAATAATATAATTGACCTACAGAAAAACACCCACTATTATGATACAGGGGGTCTGCGACAGCAACATCGAACAAGTGTCGAGTATGTTCTTTATTGATACCGATATTTTATATTCGATATTTCTGTTTCGATATCTACATATGTATATATGCAGAAGCAGCAAAAATAACACAAATTATATTTTTAGTCAAAACAAATGCCTTATTAATTTGCATTTGGTGAAGCATCGTCAGCGTTGTAATTCGGCTCTAGGGAATCCCTCTAAGGCGACGTGCGACGAGTACAGCTCCTAGGCACAAAAGATCACTGACAATTACATACACATTACACATTTTAATTTTTAAAATTTTTCTCAAAACGTCGTTATAACCGGTTAAACAGTAAAAAATGTCATCGCTATAAGCGGATCGTCGTTATAAGCGGACACGTACTAGCCGGATTCTACTGTATAAAAATTATGAAAATTGTGTGTTGTGTTTGACTTTTCAAATAAAAAACAAAAAAAAAAAATGTTTCTTCATTCTACAAAAAACGAAGTCTTCTAGTGGCGAAACGATGTTCGCCGGGTTTGCTAGTATTTACATATAATAAAATAAAAGTCCCTCATTTTCACAAAATAGTAAAAAACCAGAGGGTCGGGACTAACTTCGACAGCGTCAAAGTTTGTATACCCTTGGAACTTTTTTGGGAACTCTTTCCTTACCTATAGCCATCAACGTGGAAAAACGTTTTAGCAAAAAAGGCTAATGTTTGCGAAATATGATATATTCACCCGATCTTGATGAAACAGTCGTTTATATGTATAATAAACTCACCAATATTAAAGTTCACGACAATAGTTTAGAAACTAACAAAGTTATTGAGAAAAATCACTGTTCCTGACTTTGCCATTTGTATGGGAGCTATATGATATAGTGATCCGATCCGGCTGAATTTGGACTACAAACTGTGCAGTATATACAAGCCTACATGCAAAATTTCAACTCTGTAGATCTTACGGTCTAGGAGGAGTTCGCATCGACCCATACGGACGGACACGGCTATTTGAACTCGTCTCGTCGTGCTGGTCAAGAATATGTATACTTTATATGGTCGGAGATGCATGAATATATCCTTTTTCAAAGGGTATAAAAATGGCATTTTTAGCTGTTATATGCCGTGTCCACGCTCTGTATCATCATCCGTATAATCGGGCTAAGTATCCATTAAAGTATACGAAAAGAGTACGAAATTTAAACTCTGAATACCCAGAGTTGCCCAGACGCTAATCGAAATTTTCTCATATCAATAGCAGCGCCAAAGTTTGGCAAACTATCGAGATGAAATAGTTTGCCTTTTAGTTTGTTGAATGAAAACTAATTGTCAATTTCCACATTAATACGTTAACGGTATATTCGATGACCTCATAAAATTACAATTAATATTCCAAGCAAGCAATGAGAAAATTTAGTAGGAAAATTTATTGGGTTCAAACAACCTTACGGTACAATAGTTTGAATTTAAACGGGGATTTTAAAACACTTGGTTCCGCTAACTCCCGGAAAATAAAGCTATTCGGCTTACAAAATTTAGCTAATTTGTCACTTATTCATAATTTTTTTTGTTGTTTGTGCGCAGGTGACACACTGTTTTGGAACTCTACTGAAAGAGGTACATTTGTCTGCTTTCTTGATCATTACTTGGGTTATTTACACCAAATCTAAACTGATAGAACTTGTTTCTTTTTTCATGGTTATTTTAATACCCTTGCAGAAGGTATTATAAAATTGGTCAGATGTTTGTAACGCACAGAAGCAGACGTTTCCGACCCCATAAAGTACACACATTACATTCTTGATCAGCATGAGCAGCTGAGTCGATATATCCATGTCCGTCCGTCCGTTCGTCTGTGCAAATCAACTTGACGCCGCCATCTTAAAAGCTATCGGGATGATATTTGAGCTACTTATTGCCCGGAAAAGATAAAGTTTGAAAATTGTCAGGATCGATATAAATTGGCTCTACTATCCACAGAGCAGCTGAACACACGCATACACACACAGATTCAACGCTGCATAAACTGTATGTTTATGCGAGCCAATCGCAGCATTTAGCATGGGGAACAAGAAGAAGAAAAAGAAATGGAAATGATATTTGTTTGTGGAGTGATGAATTTAGTTACAGAGAAAGAGTTTGCAACATGTAAAAATATTATGTACGGGGACTGCAAGGGTATATAAACTTCGGCACAGCCGAAGTTAGCTTCCTTGATATTTATGCCCTTGCAGAAAGGGTTTATTAATTTTAATCAGAAGTGTGCAACGCATAGAAGAAAGCATCTCCGACCATATAAAGTATATACATTCTGGATCTGCACGACGAGACGAGTCCAAATAGCCATGTCCGTCCGTCTGGATCAACGCAAACTCCTCCTAGACCATTGAAGCTACAGAGCTGAATCTCGGATTCAGCCGGATCGGATCACTATATCATATAGCTCCCATACAAATGGCAAAGTCACGAACAGTGACTTTTCTCAATAACTTTGTTAGTTTCTAAGCTATTGTCGTGAACTTTAATATTGGTGAGTTTATTATACATATAAACGACTGTTTCATCAAGATCGGGTGAATATATCATATTTCGCAAACATTAGCCTTTTTTGCTAAAACGTTTTTCCACGTTGATGGCTATAGGTAAGGAAAGAGTTACCAAAAAAGTTGCAAGGGTATACAAACTTTGACGCGGTCGAAGTTAGCCCCGGCCCTCTGTTTTTTTTTTTAAATGTGCCCGCCCAGCCAAAATGTGCACTTCGGAACAGACCATAGGACTTCCGGCTTACTTTTTACTCTGTAAATTAGTGTCAACAGCGATCAATTTATTGGTACTATTTTTGTTTGCGTGTTCGGTGTTTCCTTCAAGGATTTTTATTTAATTATATGTAACATTGTTTTTGTAACATTTCGTTCGGGGATTAAAAGATGAAGAAAAATTATTTTTTGTTTGTTTTATATTTGAAAAGTCAAACACAACACACAATTTTCATTCCTTCAGCGTCGTTATAACCGGATTCTACTGTATATAGATATCGAAACAGAAATATCGAATATAAAATATCGGTATCAATAACGAACATACTCGACAAACAAAGGCCAAATCCAAAGCCAAACTAAACAATAGGAAGTGTGAAGTAAGTAAATTTATGCACAAGCTTCTTTGTCACCAGTTGTATCCGTGATAGCTATGTCCAAAATGCGTCTAGGTGCATTTTTTCATGATTTATATTGGGGGTAATCTACCCTCTCCACCACCCACCGTCACGGTCTTTAGTTTGTCCATGATGCGCATTAAAATTGTTGTTGCGTGCTGCATCCGTCTGTACACCAATACTACTTACATTTTTCCTGTATCCTTTTTCTACAGAATCATCATGGGAAACTGTCTTAAAATTAACAGCTCCGATGACATTTCGCTCCTGCGCGGTGACAGTGTCAGCATTCACGGCCATCAGGATCAGGTACGTGAATTCTTCCACCTGCCAACTATGTTTATCTTTTTTTTTCTTTTTTTGTCATTAGCTTCCGCATGAACAGCTACAACAAGTATTTTACCCAGCACCCTCTGTCTCCATAATGCCTATACCAGCTTCATCAACTACTAATTCGCATATGTCGGAGGAAGACCAGATCAAGATAGCAAAACGAATCGGGCTAATGCAACACTTGCCAATCGGAACATATGACGGCACTACCAAAAAAGCTCGCGAATGCGTCATCTGTATGATAGAATTTTGTCGGGATGAGGCTGTGCGATACTTGCCGTGCATGCATATCTATCATGTACATTGCATAGACGATTGGCTAATGAGGAGTCTCACCTGTCCCAGTTGCTTGGAGCCCGTCGATGCTGCGCTGCTCACAAGCTATGAAACAACATAGCGCAACCCATCTATATCCAAAGGGGTTGTGGGGGGTGCTTCTGCTCAGTCGATATATACTGTCGCTGTAGTTTAGGTTGTCAGTTGAATTGGGGGGGGGGGGAGGTGGACCGGGGCTGGGTGGGTAATTTTGGTCGATAAGGACCGAAGCGAATTGTGTATAATAAATAAGTGAATGGGGAAAGGGCAGACAACACGGAGATTATCGACTGAGATCAACAGAATATATATATAATGGGAGTCTTTATTGTACCTCCCCCATGAGCCGTCGATTTAACTTTTGGGTTTCGTTCGTCGTTACATAGATGTTCAGTATGCTTAGCATTCAATTGATATTATATAGTACATATGGTGAAACCAGGAAACTGAAGTAACAACAACAGCATGGGCAGCATCAGAAGTTTCAATACCAACAATAACAATATGTGTACATACACTTACACCTACATACATATATATTCATCAATATATACATATATCAACATGTTCGGAACCCCTAGAATTAAAACCTTATAACTAGTGTATGATAATAAATAAATAAATTATAATGAATAAATATACCCATTTGAATCATTAGGCTTAATGCTCTTGCCCAAGTTAATAGAGACACATTGACAGAAAGGTTTTTACTTCGCCTGTAAATATAGCATACTTTACAATTTTTGGCAATCATTGGTATCCACGGATCGTTCCTATAGAAAGTACACGATACAGTGGTGGTTCCGAGTGAATATAGTAATAACTTTGCATTGATCCAGATGGAAAGACACACATGCCGTTCTAAGAATATGGTCGAAAATGTTTACTTTTATGCGCTGCATCTCAGAATCTTTTAAATTTTTGAATTACAACCCTGAATATTTAAATTTTCCTTAGTTTCGTCGATCATTTTATCGGAGGTTTTTTTTCAATCAGGCTGTGTCTTTTTTGTTTATATTAAATGATTTATCTTTGAAAATCTTTCTAGAGTTGTATGGTTATAAGTCACTTTAACTTTGTGATATTAGCTCTGATATTAGCTATAATTAAAAAATTTTAATTTAACTATATTGCTATAATTGTTGTGTCATATGGACGTAAACATGAGTAAAACGCTAGCGTTTTAAAACGCGTGAGTAAACCGCTCGAACATGTGAGTAAACGCGCGAACATGTTCGAGTTCGTGAGTAATGTTGTGTTTAAGTTCGAAGTTCGCGAGTTCCATGCTCTTTTGTTCTCTTTTGAGGCAGTGCTGCCAATTTAGCTATTTTCTCACTAGATCTAGTGGGTTGCAACAAGGAAATGCGGGATAAATTGTGAAATAGCGGCTAGCGGAAATTATAGCTGTTTTTCAAGAATTCGTGTATTTTTATGCTCTATGACGCCACATTTTCATACGAATAGTATTTTTTCATTTGAATGGCAAAAAAACATCGATAAGCGAAACGAGTATTCAGTCTTATCGTTTTCTGTGAAGTTTACTAAATGTTTCCCAATTTTTAAACCGCGAGCAAAAGTTGAAAATGCGAAAAATTTACTATCAAAAACCGCGTGGTAAAGACCCTGCATTTAAAGATTGGCTGACTTTAAATGCAGCTAATGCGGGCAATTGTTATTGCAAATACTGACATTAGTCAAATGAATATTAATACAACTTTGAGCGTCATTTTACATATAAGGAAAAGCTTTTGTAAAGCTAATATTTTACAAAATTGTTAATTACAAGAAAATTGCTGCCACGATTACAAATTACCAGCATCATGTTAGAGAAAGATAGGGACCAATGAAACCTACATAAACCAAGATGATGAAGATAAAGTCATTGATGAAATCATCCAACATATTTAAATAAACCAAAAATAAACAAATATTTTCTTTTTTTTTGGCTACGAAGAAATATTTCTAGCTATTTCTAGCTTTTTTCAAAGGCTGATTTAGCGTTTTGATGCAACGAAATGTTGGCAGCACTGAGTTTGACTCCATTGCTCGATTCCGGCTATTTCTCACTATTTTTACTCTCTTTTGCATGAACAGCGCTCTCTTTGCATGTTGCGACCACTGATGTCATTTCAGCTTTTTTTCCAGCCAGATTCTGGCGGAAACTGCGGATTTCATGAATTGGCTTTAGTTGCTCTTCAAATTGTGTTTTTTTCTTGCCGCCACAGAACAGAATCGGCAACACTGCTGCGTCATCCTGCTTCCTACAAAAAAATTAAATAGTTTATAAAAATGATTATCACCGTGAAAAATCTGCAGCAGCAGACTTTTACTATTGATTTTGATCCGGAGAAAACGGTGAGTTGTTGGTGTGCGCATTCTACGACGAATTAATATCGGAACTTTGTCTAATAACGTCCAAAAGGCACAAAACGCCAATTGGCCGTGTCATCACCCAAAATCTCTATCATTCTGTTGGTTTCCGATTCCAATTGGTGAGGGCAAATTGTGATGGCCTGCACACATAATTGATGAAAAATATGTACATATATATGTATGTATAGATGTATATGTATGAACATATTTAATCGAATAAACCAACATTAATGCAAATTGTTGCGGCATTGATCAATAGCCGCCTTGCTCTGATGCAGTTGGCCCTAGCATGTCTCTTAATTCCTTCTGTTGGTCCTTTTTCAGGTACTCGAACTAAAAAAGAAGATTTTTGAAGAGCGGGGCGCAGAGTACTTGCCCGAAAAGCAGAAATTGATTTACGCTGGCGTCATTTTGGTAGATGATCGGAAAATCAGCTCATACAAAGTAGATGAAAAAAAGTTCATTGTTGTTATGCTAACTCGAGATGCGGCGCCATCGTCGGCTTCATCGACTACTGCTAGCACCAGTGAGAAAGTTGCTGAAAAACCCAGTGAGAAAAAAACAAATCCGGAGCCGACACCAACAGCTCCATCACCAGCAGCAGTGTCCGCGCCGGTGCCAGCAAGCGTAGCTTCTTCTGGTGCTTCAGGCACCACTTCCGACTCGCCAAACACCGAGACTACTGTTTCGCCTACGGCCCCCAGCACAGATCAGACCAGGGCCGAGTCAAGTCTGCTTATGGGCGAAGAATACAATCGCACTGTATCATCGATGGTTGAAATGGGATACCCACGCGAACAGGTTGAACGCGCAATGGCTGCCAGCTTTAACAATCCTGAACGTGCCGTAGAATATTTGATTAATGGCATACCTGCTGAAGAAGATCAACTTTTCAACGATACTGATCCCACTTCACAATCTAATCCAAATCCAAGAGTGGCAGACGCATCCTCAATTAACGCTCCTTCAGGACGGTCCACAGCTGGTAATGTTAATTCTATACAGTAATCTTAGATAGTCAAACACCATGATAGCCTAGCTAATTAAATTATAGGACTTTTCAGAAACTTATATTGCCTCCAAACATTTTAATTTGAAATTATCTTGCAGATCCTTTTGAGTTCCTGCGCAGCCAGCCGCAGTTCCTCCAAATGCGTTCTCTGATCTATCAAAATCCACAACTTCTGGATGCAGTTCTGCAGCAGGTGAGTTTCAAGAGATTTCTTTAGAAAGTTTTACTTTAAAACATTTACTCACACACATTCAGATTGGCCAGACGAATCCCGCATTGCTGCAGCTCATTTCAGAAAACCAGGACGCATTTCTGAATATGCTGAATCAGCCACTCGAAGGGGAGTCCTCGGCTCGCGGCACTGCCCGCTCTGAGGGCTTGGCTTCTGGCTTATTGGAGGTCGCTGCCCAGCGATCAGCTGCCGGCGCTCAAGAAACGACTTCCGCAGCACGCGCTTCTGTCCCCGGTTCTCCCTCAGCCACTGAAGGCGGCGCCTCTGAAAGAGAAACCGCTGAACAGCAGCAACTCGCCGAAGGCGTGGCCACCATTCGTCTCAATCCCCAAGACCAAGACGCAATAGAAAGGGTATATAGTCAATTTTAATATTTTTTAAATTGCCATAATGAATATTATACTTTTTTTTCATATTGCAGCTTAAGGCCCTCGGATTTCCAGAGGCCCTTGTACTGCAGGCTTATTTTGCATGTGAAAAGGACGAAGAGTTGGCTGCAAATTTTCTACTTTCATCCAGTTTCGATGATTAAGATGATTGGCCGACCTAGTGTGAAATATGTTACCCCTATATATACCTACCTTCTATATATAACGAACTCGTTACCGAATAAATTGAAAGGGTTTATCGAGTAAATAACCCATAGAAAAATGGGAATTAAATAAGACCGATACCTTAATTTACAAGACTTTACTGACATGCACAAATACGTGAACACACACACACAAACCCATACATATTCATATTTTCTATTTGCTATTTTTATTCCTTCTTATCCATATTTGATGATTGAATCTGCATCATGTTGATCAGGAGGGGGCAGCAGTTATATCTTCCCATATAGTCTTCAGCCCCACTTTTGGAAGAGTCCCATACGCTGGCAACGACAATTATTGCCCCAAAGATTGCACCTGCAGGAGCTATTGAAGCAGCAATCGTTGGGATGATTGTCGCACAAGCCACTGCGAGGAATACAGACGCGCCTGTACACGGGAAACCGAGAGGGTACGGGCAGGCGCCTATTGAGAAAATAAATTAAGATTGACTAATAGCCGACCATGACAACTTACTTGATGGCCTGAATGTTTTCGACCCTCTCCATTTCTCTATACACATATGGCGATGTGCCCTCCATCTGCTGTTGGAATTGGTTAATAAGACTGTCGTCTGGTGCCATATGGTCGTAGTCTATTGCGTTCATAGCTTTTCCATTTAACACTCCAAGTAACAGGAGTCCTGTAACTAAAATTGACCAGCACATTGCTAATCCTTTCCTGCTTTAATAGTTTATAATTTCTGTTTTTTTTTTTAATTATATACCTTAGTAATCAGCCTTTTTGGCAAATGTAGGAGGCGTTTATATCGCTACGTCAATGTATAATATACGGATATGTATATTAATAATATATATCCTTTGTCGTTTGATGCTGCAGGTTTATGGTTTGTTACACGGATTCAGGATCCCAATATTTAGATTCGTTTTCCGCTAAATAAGGATTCAACTATTCGAAAACGGACATTTAACCGCAACACCAAAAAGCGACTGCAATGCGCGCTCAATGTTGGTTCTCTTCGCGCAGACGTCGCACAGTGGGACAGGATGCAGGTTACTCAGATAATGCAACCGAATACATTTTATCCCTCACGATTAAATGAATCGGAAAATAATACAATTTAAAATTGTTTGAATTTTTATACACCGCACTCCTTAACATAAGAATATGCATCGTTGGATTATAGTAGATCTGAAGTTGCACAGACAGAAAGATTGTTCTGAACTAACATTTTAATATTAAACTCTTCAAACTTATGGCAACATCATCACCAATGAAAGACTTGACTCTTGAAAAAGTCATTGACTTACATGTCAATTATATTTCAAATGTACAGACTTGTTTGCAAAATTGTTTCGTACTTTAAACAAAAGAGTTAATTTATCTTTTAATATCTATCCCAAAGAGATTAAAACTTTGTGAAACAATTGTGAAGATGAGGAAAAGTTCTATAAAACTAAACTAAACTCCTAAAAAAGAATACCTTTTTTTTTGTTTTGAAAATTATATTTTATGTCAAAAGACTATGTGAGCAAAAATCAAAAATGTTAATAAAAAAATTACTAACAATAAGTTGAGAATCTACAATCGAAAAGAACAGAAAACAAAATCAAAAAGATTTCTGCTCAGATAGATGATAGGATCAGACCGTAACGAAAAAAAACCGTTGAACCGTTATGTGCAATCCCGGCTCATTTGGACCGAAAACTTAAAAAGAAAATAATTTTAAGGACAATGCGTACCCCAAATATATCTCTGAGGATATGTCCCACTATGCGGAACCCATCTATCATAGAATTTGATGTGCACGAACCAAAAGATTAATGAGAGTGACGACTAATGCACGGTCTCCATTGAAGAATGGCTTAAACTACGTGACACGCTCGAAGTTGCGGCCCCCAGCAAGATGAATTAATAAGACGAATAGACTTTTGCCAAAGAAATAATTATGTATAAATTGCAAATTATTTAAGGCTTTCTCAACATAGACCAAGTCAAAAGTAGTATTTTCATCTTTTTCTTAAACCTATTTACAAACTAGGGGAATGTTAATGCTTATGTCCAAACGTTATGACCAACGGCAATAGAGCCCCACAAATCATAATGATCAACTCACTATACCGAAGACCTTGTATACTATGTGATTGAGATCCACTTCCCGTGCTATTCCCGCTATCAGTGGCGGCACCTTCACGAGATTCTTCCAACACTCGATATTCATACTGCCCGACGACTTTGTGACTGTGACCACCACCGCCGGTTAGTTCTGGCAGAACATGGACGGTAGCCACGTAAAGGAAGGTACCGGCGGAGAAGAGCATGGCGATTCCAGTAGCATTTACCGAATTAAGCGTCTCTTTTTGCTCCTGTCCGATGCCAAAGTACGTAAGTAGTGTGAGCAAAGGAGCTGACAGAGAGAAAACTCCAAGGTGCCTCCGGATCTGCTGACGTTCTACTTTCTCGTGAAGCAGGAAGCTCACTAAGCCGAATGCCGCAGGTGCTTTGTGGAGCATTATTGCTAGGAACACAATCATTTCGACATCCTGATGACTCGTTGTAGCAGCGGCACCTAAAGCGATTCCATCAGCCGCTGCGTGAACAACCAGACCCAGTGTAAGGGTGGCCGTATTTTTTTCCCCACCGTTGGCGCTACTACTACTTCTCCTTTGGCATACATCCACCAACATCATAAAAACAAACCCGAGTACGAGGGAGAGTCCAATGGTCTGTGAATAATCCTGGTGCTCGTGTCCTTCTATGTGATCCGAAGCAGAACCTGTCGCCTCATTGGTCGCATGTGATCGCGTCCGCGTATTGTCCATATATAATGAACGAATGCCCTCCGGAATAATCACAGCCAAAGCTGTTCCCACCAGCAAGCCGGCTCCCAGAACGGTGACACATTTCAATTTCTCCTAATCCCAAAAAGAAAGCAACAGATATAGCCTTTCATAAATTGTTGACGTCGACTTTACCCACTTCACTTAACCTCATTAGCATGGGAATGCTTCCAGCTATGTAGGATCCCACCAGCATCATTATCACCAGCAAAACAAGAATTAGGGTCTCCTCAGCCATGTTTTTAAATGAATTATTGGCTACGTATTTACATTTGTTGACGTTGTTGCAAAAAAAAAAAAAAATTTTCGATGGCGATGTATCGACGTTGAACCCAGTGAACATATTATATGATATATTTATATATTTTATATTACATATACATACATGTTATGGTTATGAATTATTTTATATTACTATTTGAAATTTTTTATTATTTTAATGAATTGATCTGGATCATACAGTTGGCTTCATTTCAACGGTCTCTTCTACTTCTGACGCCATTGACCAATGAGACAAAATTGGCCGCCAAGGTCTCACGGCACTCTATTGGCTGTGACACCGCAGAATTTCGGTGCACACTTGTGATATGCCTGTCAATATTATACATACATATTTCCTTTTACTTTCGTAGTCGCAAAATTTTTTTTTTACCTTAAATATATTTGTTGAATCTACTCTTAACTTAGAGCGTAACAACAAGTTTTGAGATATTTTTCTTAGTCTAGTACTTAAGACAAATCCTGGGGATACTGCAGGCGGCCCTAATCACTTATTATTGGGTTGGTCTGCCATTTCTTTTAAGACGAGTTCTATCCAGTTTTGCAGAATACTTTAGTTGTTGACTACCTATTTCAGATTTTACGTTAGGTATATTTATATGTAGTTGTATAGGTGGACTTTATACTCCAGACGTAGAGGGGAGCGAGCATTGATGATCCAATGTAAGCTACTCGCTTTCAGTTTAAGATGAGAGTCGCAAAATTGGCAAGAAAAGTTTGCAGCATCCATGTTGATAAGTCCAAATGAAAATGCTGTCCAATAAGTGCAAGTGCTGTTTCCGTTCCAACAAAGCGACAATTTTGTTTCCGTTTGAAGAAACAGCGTGGTAAGCGGATCACAAAATCAGAACATTGATACGGGAAGCGCGACAAAAGCAAAGATAAGTAACGGGTACTAAAAAAAATTTTTAAGTGTTTAATTTTAATTTACATGATCTTCCAGGACTTACGGACCTTGGCCCAGAAGAGGTGATGCAGCTAACCTCTAAGATGGACCAGCTACTGGATAGAATTGTGGATGATGACATCTACTTTGACCCTGGAGCGTTGGCGGTGATGGATGGGTCGCAGGCTTACAGCCTGAATTTTGATGAATTATGGGTGCGTTAGGTGCCCTACATTTACAAGGTAAGTCCAGCTCAAAGCTACATACGTACAGTGGCCGTCAAAAGTGATTCAATGTTTGCAACTCTTGCAGTTAAACAGCTGCTGTATGAATATAGAGCAAGCAAATGAAACAAAACTTATTTTGAAAGTTACTTAGATTATTCTTAATAAAAAATGCAAATTAGACAACGAAGGAGCGAACACAACAGAAAAGGGAGATGTAAAACAAAAACAATATGCATTGACTTTTGACTATTCCTATTCTTAGGTTCTTTTTCAATAAATGCATTTTCATTTACAGTTATTTTGGGGAATTGTTTTTCGTTTTGTATCTTAATTTACAGTTATTTTGGGTAATTGTTTTTCGCTTTTGATATGTATATATTTGTAGTCAATTTTGAAGAAGTAGTTTGTAGTTTGCACCGGGTACCTACTATGTAGTTGCAAAATTGATTAAAAACTCGAGAATGAAAAAATTTTCTAAGCCCGTTGAGGACAATATAGTGTGCCTTTCAGAAAGAGGATCCTCGTCGCGAGAAATAGCCAAATCCCTCTCTATATGCCACGCGACAGTCATTAGAGTATTAAAACGGCGTGGAATCAACAACCAAAATACATCCAACCCCAATCAGCCCACGACTGATTACTGATGGTGATGCTCGCCTAATGATCAGCCAAATTAAAAAAGATGGTCATATGACACCCAAGGATGCTGCCATTGCAGTTGGTAAGCCGGTTAGTGAATCTACTGCAAGAAGGGCACTTCGAAATATCGGCTACACACCGATTGTAAAGAAAAAAAGCCAGCAATTTGCCAAAATGCATCGGCATTGGACCATTGAGTACTGGAAAAAGGTTATTTGGTCAGACGGACAGACTGGATAAGGCCCGGAGAAACCATTCAAAGGCGACATGTCAGCGAAAATGTGAAACACGGAGGCGGGCACGTTATGGCATGGGGATGTTTTACTTGGTGGAGTTCTGCAAAATTAGTCAAAATTAATGGAATAATGCAAAAGGAAGATTACTTAAACATTTTGCAGACCAATCTTGGCAATTTTATTGACAGATGCGCTTACGGTACAACAGATCTTACATTTCAGCAAGATAATGACCCTAAGCATGCAGCTAGAATTGTCCAAGATTGGTTATCTAACCAAGAAGCTGATGAAGTGGCCAGCACAAAGTCCTGACCTCAATCCAATTGAGAATTTATGGTCAATTGTGAAAAGATGGTTGGGACAATATAAAACAGCGCCAACAAACCTGGAGAGCTTATGGCAACGCGTTGAGGAAGAGTGGACAAAGATTCCTCAGGAAATTTTTCACAATCTTGTGGAAAGTATGCCCTCTAGAATCTGTGCAGTAATAAAACATAAGGGACTTTGGACAAAATATTGAAAATTAGAAAAAAAAGTTTAAAAAAGTTTGAAAAAAGTCAAAACTGAGTCAATAATTATTATTTTTGTTTATTAATTTTTGCTGAGAAGCTTGAACAATATCGAATTATTTTTTTATATGGATTTATTAAGAACTTTATTAGAAATAAAGTAAGAAAAATTTGGTTGACTTTGGGTTGTTTTTGTGTATTCTGTGAACGCTCAAACGTAAAATTGCAAACATTGAATCACTTTTGACGGCCACTGTATGTCCTATATCGAAATTCACATATGTATCTAATATATATAATAAATTTCATTTATATTTTGCAGATCTTCCTCGTCGTTCTTATGAGCGTCCACTCTGATAAGCTGTCGCCTATCTATGCTGCCAGTCGATGTGCTATGCGCAAAAAGCATAAATATGTATAATATCATTGTATAAATATGTACAATGAAATTAGTTATTATACCCTTGCAAAAAGGTTATACACCTAGACCTCGCTTTGCGTTGGGGATACGTTCCAAAAAAACACGACGCAAACTGAAACGACGCAAAGTGAATTAAGATTTTCTATAGGCAACCATGGAAAGATCAAAGATAGGTTCCCGGGCTATGAAAATACTAATTTCTAGAAAGAAAAATTGAACAAAGTAAACATTTACAAACAAAAATTTTATTGCATTTATTCATTGAAAAAAAACTGTTTCCATTAAATCAAAATAACCTATTAAATTATTTAATCTTTATGAGTTTTTAGTGGATTCGTTCACCAAAAATTTGTCCAGAGTTTGGTGAATACCTTTTTTTTGCAAATTTAAATAAATTTCTTGGTAGCAGTTGATGTTTGCAGCTACCGCCTGGGATACCTTAAAACTTCTGTCATTGTCAGGATCGTTTTTTATAAAAATCGCTTTTTAAATTTGTTTGGAGGTTAAACACTACGAACATTTATACTAAACCGTTTCCGAGTTTTGATAGCAAGACGCAATTATAAACAGAAGTAGGTAAGCTAGATCTCAATGTTGAAAAATGTAAAACAACCAAAAATTCAAAGGCAATGTTGGTAAAAGTTGATATTGGCGTTGCCACAATGGCTGATTTAGAAAAAAAAGTTAAACACTCGAACTCAAAACAACGCAACAACGAGAATTTAACGACGCACAGTGAAAATTAGTACTAATAAAGCAGCGACGCAACTTCGAAAAAACGCAAGACGAAACGACGCAAAGCGGGGTCTAGGTGTATTAATTTTGGTCAGAAGTGTGCAACGTATAGAAGGAAGCATCTTCTACCATATAAAGTATATATATTCTTGATCAGCACGACGAGGCAAGTTCATATAGCCATGTCCGTCCGTCCGTCCGTCTGGATCAAATTAAATTTCAAATTAAACATTTGCTAGTTTAATATATCTGTTAATGACTGTGCCAAATTTGATAAAGATCGGATAACTTTATCTCATAGCTCCCATACGGACCTTGTCTCGGTGGAAAACAGTGACTTTGATCAATATATTCGTTATTTCCTATGCTAAGATTGTATAGGAATCCTTTCGCCGCACAGGTGCTGTAGGAGTTGTTGTCGAATCTGTACAATAAAGACACATTCCGACACCAGTTACAAATGATCCGCGACATTATGGAAACTTGGCGCTCATGCAGCAAAAAAAACCAGAGGGCCGGGGCTAACTTCGACCGCGTCAAAGTTTGTATACCCTTGCAACATTTTTGGTAACTCTTTCCTTACCTATAGCCATCAAAAGTGGAAAAACGTTTAAGCTAAAAAGGCTAATGTTTGCGAAAGAACGGCCTACATAGGAAATAACGAAGATATTGATCAAAGTCACTGTTTTCCACCGATCGTTCCTATGGGAGCTATATGATATAGTTACCCGATCCTTATCAAATTTGGCACAATCATTAACAGATATATTAAACTAACAAATGTTTAATTTGAAAGCAATCGCGTCAAAAGTAACGAAGTTATTCACCAAAGTCACTGTTTTCGAAAGATCGTTCCTATGGAAGCTATATGATATAGTCACCCGATCTTGATCAAATTTGGCATAGTCGTTTATATGTGTAATTAACTCACCAATATTAAAATTCACGACAATCGCTCAGAAATTAACGAAGTTATTAAGAAAAGTCACTGTTCGTGACTTTGCCTTTTGTATGGGAGCTATATGATATAGTGATCCGATCCGGCTGAATCCGAGATATACAACGCCTGCAGTATATACAAGCCTACATGCAAAATTTCAGCTCTGTAGCTCTTACGGTCTAGGAGGAGTTTGCGTTGATCCAGACGGACGGACGGACGGACGGACGGACGGACATGGCTATTTGAACTCGTCTCGTCGAGCTGATCAAGAATATATATACTTTATATGGTCGGAGATGCTTCCTTCTATGCGTTGCACACTTTTGACCAAAATTAATATACCCTTTTTGCAAGGGTATAAAAATAGTGCTGGCATTTAGGGTACTCTCGCATGCTTTACAAATAGTGGTTGTGTGTTAATAACGCCGTTCGTTGATGCGGTGTAAAGGGAAATTTTGACCATCATCAATTTTCATATCCTAGAAACAGTAAAAAAACCAATCAACGCATAAAACAAAGTTGAGTATAAAAAACAGACATCCTTAAATAAAATGAGATGTAACATTTTAGGTAAAACAAGCAGAATAGTGGTGCCAAATATCAAAATAGTAGTGTTGCAAAATAACAAAACAAGAGCAAGGAATTCGATAAAAATTATCCTGGATATTTGGGGGATGTTTGGTCCTTTAAAAGAAAAAATTATCAGTTGAAAGTTATAACGGTGATTGACACAAGTGCGTGTGACTTTGTTATCGTTCGAGTTAAGAAGAAAATAAAATTTTGTGACGTTAAAAATGTATAAAATTCAACTATTAATGGCATGAAAATTAATGCAATAGCGTTTATATCAAGCACACCAGCGAGTCAAAACCGACGTAGTAATTCATCTGGGGTGGAATTACACAACATACACCCACGCCATTTTTCATCAATGGAATAAAACTGACAGTAAAACGTCAACATTCACGATTTTTAGTAAGCAATGAACAAAAATAAATGTGTTTTAAATTGTTATTACATTTTATAAGACTTATTTTCCATTTTACGTATGTACACATAGGTACACAGATACATACATACATACATACATACATAGATACATTCCTATACAATATGCACATTTTTCGCACATTCCAGGACACCAGGACACAGTTTAGGGGAATGCCAGAGTCACCAGTGTTGTCACACTTTTTTCTCTTTCACCAAGGCAACGCTGTCTTGCTCGGTGCCGCCGTGTAGCGGTTTAAAATATCCCCTCGTCGGAGATGGCAAATAATAGCAGAGAAGCTAAACTTAATTCTATTCTATTTTATATTACTGGCAAATTTGGTTAGACTAAGGTATATTATATATGATTCTTCAGTTGTTTAAGGTTCCTTATTACAATTACTACTTAAACAATAGATAGTAAAACTGGGTCACGTGTTTACATATGAAAACGCCAGAGCTTTGTTAGATGAGTAATTAAAACAGCCAGGAAAGGGATAAATCTATGTAGTTACCGGTATTGCATGTTTCTGCGTGTGGAAAATATAAACATAAGTTTCTTTTAGGAATTAGTTGCTTAAATTTATCTGTAAATCCGCCACTGCATCTAAAACTGACAATGATCAGTAGAAGGCTACATAGTTGTTTTGTGTTATTCTTATCTTTTATCGCTCAGGTACGCGCTCAGGTAACACCGCAGTGTAATCAACATCAACTGAAATCAAACAAACGACAGCGACAGAAGAGATAACTAAGACAAATAGAGCCGGACTGCATATCACAAATGGTTCCTATATCTACAAATAGACCATCCGTGGGCAAGCCGCACGCCAGTCGTTTAGTCCGAGTCGAGCTCGCACATTTTAAATTCGAGAATATTAATGCGAATTCGCATAATCGCTGCTTAGTGTGTAAGCGTATGTATAATAACTGTGATTAAGCAAGAGGGACAATAAATTACTGTGACAAAAATAATAGTGACCGATTACATTTGGCGCTTGCGCCTTTGTCTCCTTTTCCGTTCAATGTAAAAGTCCAGCGTCTATGTTATTGAATATTTTTGCAGTTAAAAACATTGCATTTGTATCGAAATTTTAAAAAACTTTCACGTATTCCAAATGAATTAAATTAAAAACCATATACTTGTATATGTATGGATGTATGTATGTATGTATGCATGTGTGTACTCCCAATTCCTTGGAGTAAGCAGTTCTGGCATAACAAAGTTTCATGACTATTGCAAAAGTAATTGAACAAAATTAACTTTTTTCTTTTGACAGATATATTGAAATTATAAAGAAATATAAATTTATTCATCTGAATGAAATAAAATGGCCTATAAATGTGTCAACTTAATATATGTATTTAGTTTAAACAAGCGGTAACACTAGCTAGACTTCAAGCCAATTTGTTGGCTGCATTGAGAGAGGTTCAGCATTTAGCTTTTTATTTAGAAAGTCAGCGAGGAGTTGGCAACACTGCCTGCAGCGAGCGTCAAGCAGTTTGTTCGTGTCGCGGCGATATACACACAAAAAATAAAATATTTTGCCGTGTACGTATAAAACATGCCTAGATTGGTGTATCATCAGCATTAAAAAAAGTGAACATTATCAACTGCTAACCCAAAGTGAAATTAAATCAATTTCGTATATTTTATCGAGTGAAAAGAATAATTTTACGCCCACGCCTTCGACTGGCATTCCGATACCCAGCATACATACATAAATTTCAATGTACATACACACATACCAGCATACATTCAGAAGCCAGCTGGTTGAGTTTGAATAGAATAGAATTGAAATTGGAATTCGGCGAAGGTCGCTGACTAAAGCCAGAATCAATAATGATTTCGATTCGAATTCCAATGCAATGACTCCAAAAATCCACTGACCATTCCGACATAACGATGACATTACATTACCAATAAGAAATGCTCATACCAATACACAATTTTAACAGTGCTGTATGACGTAATTTTGTTTTCACTGTGTGATGTCAGTTTTGGCCAAGCGAATCGAGTCCCGAATCGAGGTGGACTGGCCACGTTCATTCACATACATATGAATGTACGTATGTACGTATGTACATACATACATATTAGTTGAGTGTATGGGTGCGCGTGTAAACGTATATGTACATGTGAAACTGTGCCTTGTGGGTGTGTGCGTGTGTGTTCGTGTCCTCCCAGCCTTTATCCCAAACACAAATTGTGGGAGTTAAGTGTCAGTTAAAATAAATGCGTATGTATGTATGTTGTACATACATACATATACATATGCATAAAAAATTTTGTAACGAGGCGTGGCAAAGAATATACACTATTATGTGTAGAGAAACATGGCGCCCGCGCCCGGGCAACAGCAACAAGAATAGAGAAAAGATGTAGAGTGAGCGGCAACCTCCCCCCGCCTAACCACTCTTCTATTTCTGCAAAATAACGACTTTAAAGTACAAGGTGCTTAACTGGAGCATACATCCTATTGCTGTTACCTGCCCCTGAATTGAAATCTGATTAGATTGATTATTGCCGTAATGGCCATATCATTTTTTGTGTTTGACGTCATTAAATTTGACAATATAATGCCGACTAAAATCAGTTGTTACCGCTTTTTACCTACCATGATCGTATCAAAACATGTTGTGACAAGTTCTAAACCTACAAATACGAATATTTAGGACCACTCGTACCTATGTACATCAATACATACACAGTCAAACCTGTCTACCTGATGGACGGACCTGCTCGCGGGTGACTACCCGACACCTAGGAACAATTGTCACAGATACTAAAAACGGCATCTATAAAACATCCTTTTTCATAATTTACACGAAGGACAATGTCTTCTTTTGTAAAGCAATCTGACTACGTCAATGAAATTATTTGGATGATAGGCATAGTCATATCTTAAAAACCGCACTACTTATTCGAAATCTTATTCAGTCACAAAAACCAGACCGATCCACTTTTGTCTAGATGAAAATCGGACTCGTCACCAAAATGCATGTGATAAGTGTAGCGAATGATGGCGTCATAAACTTATCAGTAGAGTATCGCTGTCGTCACCCAATCCCGACCAGACAGCCGGCATTACTTTCGATGTCATGACATCAATTAATGAACATACATATGTACATACATACATATGCATACACACACATAAAGCTATTTCTACGGCACATATGATTTTGATAGTCAACACATTCAAACTTTCATCGGTTTCGCCGATAGTTTTCCATCTCTATAGCTTGGGGAAAAACTCAGGTGAATTCTATTTTTAAAATAGGATTTTTGACTTTAGCAAAAAATGATCCAAGAAAAAACATTAGTAGATAGTATGCACACTTTGTATTTACAAAATCATTAAAAGAGAAAAAATTCAATTTGGACTTCATCTGAATGTAATTGAAGCATGCGGAAATGAAACAGATAAAAATAGATTTGTTACAAACATATGTATGGATGTATGTTTATACATACATATATTGGATATATACAAAAGGGTAGAACATTAAGATCCAAAACTAACCACACCACTGCATACAGTCTCCTTGCAGTCCACTAAGATTGGTGTTCTGTCCGTTTCAATTCATTTTGTTTCTATGGCCATGATTGCTTAATATTATATTTACAGATGTCTGCTGCTATGCCATCTCTCTCTCACGATCTCTCGCCCTCCCTAGCGTCTAGCATTGAAAAAATTCTTCCCAGGCGAAATGCTGATTTATTTTGATATGTATCCACACACATATACATATATGTATGTACATATATACACATATGATTGTTAAGTGCGTGACACGACTCGCCACACATGCCCATAAATTTGTACATACATTAGACTGGTTTTTATTTTTTGTCGAACTGTATGGGAATTTCAAATTAATATTAATTTTTGTTTTCTGAACAGAAATATGACCTGGCATTGATCCTCTTAGGTAACAACAAAAAAATATGACGTATGCGAATAATTAAAAAAACACTTGTTCGATATTGTAATAATGTCTTAAAGCAACTCTGGTGACTAATTGTAAGATATATTAGTTACCCATCTATTAACAGACCCAAAGAATTATCTTGCCCATTAGACAATTTTCTGAAAAAATATATAAATAGTGAAAAGTCACGTTGTGAGATTATGTGGGACTTACTTACTTGCATATTATATTATTCATACGCAGAGCAACTACTAATGAGTAGTTTCGAATACACACGCAGGGAGAGTAAAAAGACTACAATGGTAACAATCTGAATGTCTTCTCTTTTAGAATTTATTATAACAAATGGCCACAATCGATGGAAGACCTGCGCAATATGGGATATCACTTAAGCAATTACGCGAGCTCATGGAGACTCGCGGGAGGGAAGGTGTAGCAAAAATCAGCGAATTCGGTGGTATTCATGAGTTGTGCAAAAAGTTATACACATCTCCCAATGAAGGTGATCAAAGATTTTACGAGACTCTGGATAGGATTACTTATGTGCCTATTCTTTTTTATAGGCCTGAGCGGTTCGAAAGCTGATGAGGAACATAGACGGGAGACATTCGGATCGAATGTAATACCACCGAAGCCACCGAAAACGTTTCTTACGCTAGTCTGGGAGGCCCTTCAGGATGTCACGCTTATTATCTTAGAGGTAGCTGCTTTAGTATCACTTGGTTTATCGTTTTACAAACCCGCCGATGAGGATGCGCGTAAGTGTTGGCATTCTATAATCTTGTTTGTTATCATATTTGTGATCGATAATTTGATTTGACTTTGATTTCATACAGCTGTACTGCAAGAAGAAGAAGAACACCACGGTTGGATCGAGGGTCTTGCGATTTTAATCTCCGTTATTGTGGTTGTTATAGTGACGGCCTTCAATGATTACTCCAAGGAAAGACAGTTCCGTGGCTTACAAAGCCGCATTGAAGGCGAGCACAAGTTCTCCGTTATTCGTGGAGGTGAAGTGTGCCAAATATCGGTTGGTGACATACTTGTGGGCGATATTGCTCAGATCAAGTATGGTGATCTATTACCGGCCGACGGCTGCCTCATTCAAAGTAACGACTTGAAGGTAAATGGACGGACAATGTCCCATGAACAAGGAGGCCAATTCTACTAGCTGTGTTATTTTTTTGCTATAGGTGGACGAATCCTCACTAACTGGCGAGTCCGATCATGTTAAAAAGGGCACTGATGTCGATCCCATGGTCTTATCTGGCACACATGTTATGGAGGGTAGCGGAAAAATGATTGTTACCGCAGTCGGTGTCAACTCGCAGGCTGGCATTATATTTACCCTTCTTGGCGCAGCCGTCGACGAACAGGAGGCCGAGATTAAAAAGATGAAAAAGGGTATGTATGAGCATGAAAAGCTTTTTTAAATATATCTGAAGAAGCAGCACTCGGCTAATATTTTTACATCCAAGTCGATTGACCAAATTACTTCAAATTCTTCAGATTATGTCTGATCACATTTATCACAAATGACTACGAGGGATTTTGAGTAGTAATTAATTGATTTTTAGCCAGAAATCAAAGGGGGAAACCAAAATATGCTAGAGTACAGGATTATTTTTATTTACAGTTATTCAAGTTTTTCTACTTTTATTAGCAAATATTTGGTGGCAAACATAAACGTAGTTTTGCGCGGTGTTTTTTTATGTGACTTCCTATTAATTATATTGCTATGAATAATCTATATTATGTATTTGTTTTTATTTTATTTATTTTTTTTCATATTCCAATTGTCATACGTGATTTGCATGACGTGAATTGATTGCTCCATCATTGAACTCCTTCATCTACCTCAACATCTACCCTCAACTACCAACCAACCACCAAACACCAACAAACTACAAAAATCAACAAACCTAAAAAAAAAAAACTAAAAAAAAAACACCTGTGAATCCCTATTAAATGTAAAATTGATATTATTATCAACATAATGGAATGATTGAACATCGTGAATTGTAATTTTGACTTTTACATACAGAAGCTAAAAAGGCGAACAAGCAAAAGAGCAAGAGTCTGACAGGTGAATTTCATAATATTCTAAATTTTGTAGATATAAATATGTCCGGCCCAATCATCCAATCACTTTTGTCCTAGCATGTCCATTCGGGTTATAAAATGAGTTAAATTCTCATATGTTGTATATATTTTAACACAAAGATTAAGTGAAAATTGGGCGGGAAGTTTATAGGGATTTTTGTGTGGCTAAAAACTACAAAAATGTGATGAAATTACATATTTTCAATTTGACTGATTTGTGGACCATGACCATGCAGGTGAGAACGATGGTCGCACGCCAATGAAACCGACGTCCCATGCTCCACAAGCTCCGCCCGCATCTCGAGGTGGCGGCGACGCAATTAAATCCGAGTCAGATGGCAATCATGTGCAACAGCAGTCGTCCACATCAGCTGTGGAAACGGGCCACAAGAAGGAGAAGTCTGTGTTGCAAGCGAAACTGACCAAATTGGCTATTCAAATTGGTTATGCTGGATCTACCATTGCCGTACTTACCGTCATCATTCTGATTATCCAGTTCTGCATTAAGACATTTGTCATTGACGAGAAGCCCTGGAAGAATACCTACGCCAATAATTTGGTCAAGCACTTGATTATTGGTGTCACAGTATTAGTGGTGGCTGTGCCCGAAGGTCTTCCGCTAGCCGTAACGCTATCGCTTGCCTATTCGGTGAAGGTGAGTGGGGCACCACTCTGATCACTTGATCATCCGGTCACTTATTCGAGCATTCTTTTAATACAGAAAATGATGAAGGATAACAATTTGGTGCGTCATTTGGACGCCTGTGAAACGATGGGTAATGCCACTGCCATTTGCTCTGACAAGACTGGTACACTGACAACCAATCGTATGACTGTCGTGCAATCGTATATTTGCGAGAAACTGTGCAAAGTGCTGCCAACTTTGAATGATATACCCCAGCACGTGGGAAATCTGATCACCATGGGCATATCCGTAAACTCGGCCTACACGTCAAACATAATGGTAAGATCGATGGATGCTTTTTCTAATTCAATGTTTCACTATCATGGTCACCACTATAGCATGGTCAAAATCCCGGTGATTTGCCCATTCAAGTTGGCAACAAGACCGAGTGCGCCTTGCTGGGCTTCGTTCAGGGACTGGGCGTTAAATATCAATCAATTCGTGATGAAATACCCGAGGATAGGTTTACACGTGTCTACACATTTAATTCGGTGCGCAAGAGTATGGGTACAGTGATACCTAGACCTAACGGCGGATATCGACTATACACAAAGGGAGCTTCCGAAATCATCATGAAGAAGTAAGTGACTCGATTCTCCAAGGTGTTGTGTATCCATTTTGCATGACCACTTTATCACATTTTCAGGTGTTCCTTTATCTACGGTCATGAGGGAACTTTGGAGAAATTCACACGGGATATGCAGGAGCGATTAATACGAGAAGTTATTGAACCAATGGCTTGCGACGGTCTTCGTACTATTTCGGTTGCTTACCGCGACTTTGTCCCCGGAAAAGCAGCAATCAACGAAGTTCACATTGACGGAGAGCCAAACTGGGACGACGAGGAGAATATTATGACAAATCTCACCTGTCTCTGCGTCGTTGGAATTGAGGATCCAGTGCGCCCAGAAGTTCCCGATGCTATTCGTAAATGCCAGCGTGCAGGCATCACTGTCCGCATGGTCACTGGAGACAATATTAACACAGCCCGTTCCATTGCCAGCAAGTGCGGAATTTTGCGACCCAACGATGATTTTCTTATCCTGGAGGGCAAGGAGTTCAACCGACGTATTCGCGACAGCAATGGCGATGTAAGTAGCGTCACTTGACATTTTTATTTGCATGCATTATGCCGCTTCGTTTTTTCTTCCAGATCCAGCAACATCTCATTGATAAAGTCTGGCCAAAGTTGCGTGTGCTGGCTCGCTCTTCGCCCACTGACAAGTACACATTGGTCAAAGGTATGTGTTTGTGAGAGAAATAAGAAGGAATCTGACTTATACATATATTCGCTTTCGCATTTTGTCAGGCATTATTGACAGCACAGTAAGCGAAAACCGTGAGGTCGTCGCTGTCACTGGCGATGGTACAAATGATGGTCCCGCATTGAAAAAGGCCGATGTTGGATTCGCCATGGGCATTGCTGGCACTGACGTTGCCAAGGAGGCTTCAGATATTATTCTTACCGACGACAATTTCAGCAGTATTGTGAAGGCAGTAATGTGGGGTCGCAATGTTTATGACTCGATCGCAAAGTTCTTGCAGTTCCAACTAACGGTTAATGTGGTTGCTGTAATTGTAGCATTTATCGGTGCATGTGCCATTCAGGACTCTCCGCTGAAAGTATGCTTTATCTAAAATCGTTTCTTCTGTATCGTGTTTGTAATCTCGCCAATTTCTCCCTTTTTTAGGCGGTGCAAATGTTATGGGTTAATCTGATTATGGACACTTTGGCTTCCCTTGCTCTGGCTACGGAACTACCGACTCCAGACCTCTTGCTGCGCAAGCCATATGGCCGCACAAAACCCCTAATCTCAAAGACCATGATGAAAAACATTTTGGGTCAAGCTTTATATCAGCTGGTTATCATTTTTGGACTTCTCTTCGTAGGTAGGCATCAGTTATATAAAATTTTGTGATGTATATATGCGTCTATATGCTCAATTTTGTGTCGCCAATGGAATTGATATTCCTTAAGATGAACCTAAATGTTTCCAATTCCTTTACAGGAGATATTATCCTTGACATCGAGTCTGGACGTGGACAAGAACTTAACGCTGGGCCAACACAACATTTTACCATAATTTTTAACACCTTTGTTATGATGACATTGTTTAATGAAATCAATGCCAGAAAGATTCATGGCCAGCGCAACGTTATTGAGGGACTGTTTACGAATCCCATCTTCTACACGATTTGGATATTCACAATGATATCGCAGGTAAGTTAAAGTGGTCCAATGATGTATATAGTGCTTTTATTTATGTACATTTTGCATTTCAGGTTGTCATTATTCAATATGGTAAAATGGCTTTCTCTACAAAGGCATTAACGCTTGAGCAATGGCTTTGGTGCATATTCTTTGGAATTGGTACACTGGTCTGGGGACAATTAATCACATCTGTGCCTACTAGAAAATTGCCCAAAATTTTATCGTGAGTAAATGTTTTATGTTATATTATCACAATCGATGTTGCAGTTAACCGGAACCTTGCTCTAAACTTTAAGTTGAACGCTTTCGCATTCACTTTCATTTACAACACAAAACCCACAAAAATAGTATAACTTTGGTATCAGACATCTGCATTTGGTAGTAGTACGTTAATACAAATACTTATATAAACGCAAAATGTATGTAGGATAATAAGACGACTATCTAAGCTTTATCCAAGATTATAATTGCTTCGCATGCTAAAATTCTATAATAACTCTAAGCAACATATATGTATTTTGATATGTACATAAGTATACGTCTAAATATAAGTTTCTTTTTAATTTGATGTACTATTCGTATACACTTTGACCAGTATTTTAGCTCGTACGCAATAAATTTATTTTTACCTCTACCCATTTCCAATTGCACTGCCCTAGCTATCTATATATACTGCACGCTTTGTATGTATGCATTATATTTTAAGTCAGTTTCGAAAATAGCGTTAAATGGATTCAAATCGCTTTACAAAATTATCCTTGAAGGGGGCATGAGTCCTGGGTAAATGGAGTCCATTTACAACTATTAAATAACGATCTACAATCATTTTTGAACTGCTGGCTGCATTGACTACTCTTGAAGCTAATTAAAAGATATCCAAAAGGCTGAGTAATAACACAAAATATGCCCTTAAATTATAATTGTAAATATTTTTCTTTGTGCAACATAATGATTTCCATAAACCACAAATGTACAAATTATCCGATTAAATATAACGCCCAACGAATAACCAGAAGCCTGAGACTCGTATCGAAGTATTCATATCAGAAGTCATAAACCTAACTATTTGGTATGAATTTCCTTGAGTTTGATATGATGATGTATACAAAAATTATTGTGATGTTTATTAACTAAAGTTATTGAATATATTTTAGCTAAAGCTGTCCCAAAATTATTAATACGTATATACCAAAAATAGCTAAAAATTCTAAACCCACTAAAAAAACATTTTGTTATGCTTAATTTCATCGTTCAAGCTTTATAAAGAGATACGATTTGTCAGTTTAATCATTAATTCAATTATTTCGTTGATCTGTAATAAGTATATTAATAAACAGATAATAACGATTTTAATTATTGTATAAAATAAGATGCGGGAGCTGTTAAAATAACTCTTTTGTATAGTTTATGTAATCCATGCCAATCTTTCAATTAAACGCTCATGTGTCTAATCCAATAGTTACAAACTAATAAAGCTAATTATTATGCTTAACTAATTCATACACAACTCATACATTAATGCATATGTAAAATATCAAACAATTTATATTGAACTAACCACAAGCCCGCCGACTCGAAAATTATTAAACAATTTATGCAATTTTTCAGATGGGGTCGCGGTCATCCAGAGGAGTATACTGATGCCATGAATTTGGGCGAAGAACGCTTCGATTCCATTGATTCCGACAAGAAGCCCAGAGCAGGACAAATCCTGTGGATACGCGGTCTAACTCGCCTGCAAACTCAAGTAAGTATATCTATATTTGGTTCTCTCAAATAATTCAGCTTAAGGAGAAGTGAATTTTAATTTTTGATTATCAATATATAATCAATTATATATATATTATATATAGTTGTATTATTTACTTACAATCATTTCAGTTAGTTAAAATTTTTATTTCTATAAACTTTTTTTTTATATATTATTTATTTTATTTTTACAAATTATTATTTTCTTTTTATTTTTTTTTGAACTCGTGCATTTTTCTGAACATTTAATTTATTAATCGGACATAAGAATGTCCAACTCATTCATATAGTATGTACCACTACAGCATATGTTACACAGACGCCTATTCTCGATAGGTGATATCTATTTTGTTTTCTAATTCGTTTCGACTTTGTGTTTTTTCCGAGTTTGCGGTTAGCAGTGAGGATTCGCATACTCCACGGCAAAATGCATTTTCACATCGAGTTGTTCAACTTATTTTTGTTTTTCGTGAGATTAGTTTGATTCAGTTTGTATTTGTATTTGACTCGATTTTCATTGAGATTTCGTTGTGCATAAATGGCATATATGTACATATACCAGCAGGCAGATAATGTGACAGCAATTTAAATTCATCTCTTGGGTTCATTTTCGTATGATTTCGTTAATTTTGTCGTATTTCGTGGTTCTGTTTTTTCGAAAATGGAATGGCCTGTGTTTCAAACGTCAAACGCAATGCGAAATGCATTGACGATTTCTAGAAATCGTGCATATATATGTACCCACTGGTAATATGTATGAATGTTTCAATTTAAATTAAGATATACATATGTATTCTTCGGCTTGCTTCTTGTAAGACCAGTTTCCAGGCGGGGGCGTGGTAGTTATGTTGAAAGCTAAACCATAATTCTTGTTTACATATACATATGTACATACATACATAATAATACGCATATTGGTGCATACAAATATATATATATATATATATAAATCTACATTATATATATGAATCTATATACATATATACAAATGCCTAATTTAATAGGTTAACATATTCAAAACGGACGACAAAATGTAACTTCGGCATGCCGAAGATTATCGACCTAAAAACGTGAAACAAATAATTATGGAAATGCAATCTATGATCTATTTTATGTAGATGGTTTTCTATGTATGTATGTATATATGTGTTATGAATTCTGATCAACAATGACCATCAGCTCAAGCTAAATAGATAAATCGAAATAGGCTTCAACTTTGATTAAATTGCTACCTACTGTACCTACTTGCTTAAAAAAATAATAATAAAAACAATAACACTTTGTAGTTCGAATTGTATTTACTGTTTTCAGTAGAAAATTTTGATTGGTTTGTCTACTAACAACAAACCACATGTCTTCCTTACCTTTTTATCCTCTATCTCTCGTTCTCCTACTCTCCTACTTTCTCTCTCTCTCTCTCTCTTTCTGTGTCTTTCTCTCTATATCTATCTATATATTTCTCTATCAATATCTCTATGTCTGTCTCTCAATGTCTGTGTATATCTATCTCTCTATGTCTGTCTCTTGTATATTTTGAGTCCATGTTCGGATCCCATACTGATCCATTGTTATGCATTGTTTAATCCACGATTAGTTTAATATATCAATTTGTTCAAAAATCAATTCTAATTTAACGAATGTGTTTATGCAATGCGAAATCTATATACATGTATGAACTTTGAACAAAAAAAACAAACGCAGAGGAGTGGGTGAGAAAGATAATGGAGAGGCGGGTGAAACGGCGGTGGGTGGTGCTTTTGGACTTCTCTTCGTCAAATCCCAGTCAAGGATTTTAGGCACACGTGCATAACTTTACGTGTGAAACCGATTCAAGAACGAACTCACATATAGATTTATATGCATACATACTTACATGCACGCGCGAATTACCAAAAAATAATCCAAATTTGAATTGAAAAAGGGGTGCTAGTACAAACCAACAAACCTGTAGGTGGACAAAACCCACACACACAGAAGACACACACACAACTCCATTCGCATATTCGACATTTGATTACTGTGACAGATAGTGAACAGATACAGATACATTTAATCAGTCCTTTTCCACTCACACACAAATGCACACACATTAAAAAAAAAAAAAATAAGAACACTCCATTAGGCAAAAATCTAATGATTGAGAAGTTCTCTCTCAAGGTCATCTGTGCTCAGCATTGTGAACTTTACTTTACTTTTCCATAACTCCCACGTCTATTTCCGCAACTCTATTAAATTGTAACTATAAATTTATAATTTTTCTTTATATTGTAAAGTTATAGTTTTTCTTAGGTTTTAGTTAACGTTACTTTTTTTACCTTTCTGTTTTTGTTTACCCGATAATTTTTTATTTCCTTTCGTGTTACTTTTCTCGGTCACTGCATGCGTATCGTTTAATTTATAAAGCTTTGACAAGTCTTCTACCATATATGCTATCAACACCGATCTACTACAACAAAAAAAAAGAGAAAGAATACCCAAAACAAGAACAACAACAACTACAAAACTCCATCAAACTTCTTTCACATATACCCATAGGTATATACAAACACTGTGTACAAAAAGAATGCGTATAAACCGAAACACTTGACACCTTTTTCCCCCCTCTTCGGCGTTCCGAAGTATAATATACTCTTTTTACATACATACATGTAAATATTGCCAAAAAACAAAAAAAAAGTAGTGTGTCAATGTGTCTCGATTTAAAAATGGCCTTTAGTCCTGTGTCCTGTGTGGACTAGCACTAAACAAAAGACTTATTGGCCAGCCAGCTGGTGCGATTCAAAGTGTTCTCTAGACTTGGCAAACAATTGCCCATAGAGGCTTCATATCCTTTAATTTCTTTACAGAATAAGTCTTATAATCGTTTCTGAAATCCCTTTCATTTCAATCGCATTTCGATTTATTGAAATTGGCTCTGTTTAGAGCTTGAAGCATATATTATAAAGTATTTCAATATACGACATTTTCATTTACACTAACAGTGAGAAAATTGACACGGTAAAGTATATCAGTACATGGAATTGTACTTACGTATCTTTGTAGTGAGGTGAGATGATGTGTAAAAGAGTATATATATGTATGTAAGAAACGTAGTGGACCAACTCTTCCTATAAACATCTAACTTCCATTTTACTGATGCAAATTCTTTTCTATAAATAATATAAAATTGATAATATTCATTTCATATTTTTCGTCCCTCTTAAATGCTTTTAACCAATCCCGATCGATTGATTGAACCAAAAACCAAAATGCAAATATAAACAAAAAAAACCTACATATCTGCATATCATACTATAAAAAAACCAAACGAAATCGATAAATAAATATTACCAATTCAACTATATATATACACTATAAATTGAAAAATCAATCAATCAATTTTTGCATCGCTTCATGATGCAAATATATAACAAAAAAAAAAAAAAAAAAAAACCAACCAAAAAACCGAAAACCATAAAATTATGTACAATACAATTAAATATTTGCGCGAAAACTCAACTTGCGTCCAGATTTCAGTACCGGTAAGAATTGTCTATATGATTTAGTGTTTATTGGCAACTAGACAGCGTAATGTTCCACCTTCCCCCACCCTCTTAAACTGCTTCCTAATCCTGCAAACCTTACTTACTTCCTGCTCCCTGCTCCACCGCTCCTACTACTGATCTCCAAGCTCTATTCCTGCTTTCCTCTTATTCCCTTTCCACCTCAGAAAAATGAAACTCACAACCCATCCCTCTCCCCACCCGAGACATTGACGAGACTTTGGATGCTTTTGTTTCTAATATAAAACTATCGAATAGTCGCTACGTATTCGATAATTTGCATATGTATGTATGTATGTATGTACGTGCGATCTACATACGTGCAAGCGTACGATATGTATGTATCGATATGAGCACGTATGTATATGTGTGTATGTATGTGCATATGTATGTAGTACTTTGTGCCATTTCGTTTTGATTTTGTTTGTGTTCTTGTCACTGTACATACATACTATATATAAACATAGTTGTGAAAACTGTAAATGTACATATATAGTTTTTACTATTATATTGTTTATGTTTATGTTTATCGATAAATCACAGCAAAATTATAAAATTGACTACCTACCTACCTATATACATACATACCTCCTTCTCCTTCAATTGGCGTGCATGGGTTATAATGTGTGTGAGCCATGTGTGTGTGTGTGTGTGTTTTTCTGGTATGCGTCTGTTTGGGGGTGACACAGTTAACTGAGAGTTAACATTGACACGATTAACTGAGAGAAATTTGCCACAGGACTGAGTATTCATTCATTCATTCATTCACATCGGCATTAATCAGTAGTAGGGTATACTCAGTAAGTATGTATGTACATAAGTATGTGTGTTGACTGAATCAAATGCAGTTGCTGAATGTTTAAGACGATTGTTTTGCCCTTCTTTCTTTAATCCGGACTTGTGATATCTTGTACTAAGTCATTTATAGACAGGAGAGTAAAATTTTTCAGATATTTCTATATTTCGATACGATTTCACAAATTGTTAACTTAATCCCATAGATGTGGAATGCATTGGGCCAAAACGTTTGAATTTTTATCCTGAATGCAAGAAGGTGTTATGGAAAAAGTTTTTAACATTCCGAAGAGTTCTTATAAGGTATTTTATTGTCCCGATAACCACTCTACTTAAATCTAAATGATAGGAAAGTTAGATTATGAAGATAAATATATGTATGTACATATGTATATTGTAAAATTTCTATCCGTTTCATAATATCGTGGTTTTAGCTTGTGAAAATGTTTGTGCGGTTTTTGAGAGCAATGTTTTGAATCTATTTTTGAGTTCCTAGGTGTTTTTTGGTGTGAAAATTTACATTTAATATTTTACTTTCGGGCGTCAACAAGCCATTGAATCATTTAAATTTTCAGCATTCTATTATTATTATACTATTATTATTTGGCCTTGGCTTTCAGATTTTCGATTTGCTGCTGCTTTATCACACAATTATCTATGATTTCGGTTTAGTTTTTTATACTTTCTTTTTTTTGTTCTGGATTAGTTTTGAATACTTTTTGTGTTGGCATACAATTATTAAGCTTTCAATTGAGCCTTATTTGTTTCAAAAGTAATTATCGGATATTTGTTGTTAATTTTTGTAATTTTAAAGCCGGCGGAACCAATACGAGAGACTGAAGTGTAATTGACAAATGCAATAATAAGCAACAAGAGTTCTACATAAATGTTTAAAAAAAAAACCCAACTAACCCAGCAGTTATCCTCGCACACTCTCTCATATACATATACATACAAACAAACATACATACATACATATTACCTAAATCAAATCATAACGTTCTGCTGCAATAATAAGAATTTGTTGAAATTGTTAAACGGAATTATCTCTATATCGGATACTTATTGATTAATCTTATAAGTTGAGAAGACGAAAATGTGCAAACGCGTAATCAAATCCTCCGGACACACAAGCTGCTCACGGAGATGACGCAAATGCGATGAAATGCAGTGTATACACTATATACTGCATACACATACTTATATACACTACCTACAAAAACACCACTTACAAATTAGACTATTAATAATACCCTGATATATGATGAAGACGATAAAACATGAAACATTGTAGAAAATATATATTTAGTTAGGTTCCAAAAAGTTTTCAACTATTTTACGGTGGATAGTTGTCTAATAAATGCAATTAGCAATAGTTTAACGTAATTGAAATGATGAATTCGATCATTGATCGACAAAATAATATATATAATAACATAGAAATGTGTACATCAAATTACACTGTGCAACACAACACCGACTTTACCCAAAAAACAAAGAAAAACCAAAAATCTAGCGCCAGTAGGTAAACCATCAAATGATTTCCCAAAGTTACCTCGAGCTTCTTAAGCCTATTCACATTTTAAAGATATCCAGAAACAACCGAATTAAACATCATTTCATAAATGTTTACACTCTTTTCTCACTTTGAGGAAACAAAAACGCGAAATGGTTGTAAGTCATGCCAGTTAAGCCCACAAAAGTGCCGTTCAAACTAAACAAAAGCAAAAACAAAAAAAAAAAAAAAATAAATAAGTAAATAAATTGACAAACAACAGAAAACCACAAATTTGAGGATGTAAATACATAATTTATTTATTCTTGAAACTTAAAAAACTTGCGTGTTCAGATTGAAAATATAAGAAATGACAAAATGGTCTTTGCTAATGCCTTAGCCTAATACTCCTAATCTTTTTGGCCAGATTGTATATAACAAAGAGCTGTCATGTTATCTTCAAACTGTATGTTTGCTTAAAAACATGCTCCAAAACATCTTCGGAGTAACTTGAAATGAAATCGTTTGCTGGTTTAATAAGTACTTATATCATAATATTTCTCGAATTATGTTGCATTGTGTAAGGTATATATGTAGGTAATTAATGCTAATTCAAATGTTGTTATGTAGTTTGTAGACTTTCGCCAAAACAAAAAAAAAAAAAACACAAAAAAAAAACCAGCAAAATTGTTCAAAATTAAAATCAAACTCGATGCGGAACTCGGTTCCCTAATTGTGGACTAGACTACCCTAGACTCTACCTACCTACCACCTACCCAACATGATCAACATGAATAAAGTGACACAATACTCTATCCTATATACCTATACATGCATACATACACAACAGTTCCGAAAGCCCCACTCCTCACCCATGCCTAACTATCTAAATAAAATATTAAATGATCAGTCAGCCATTTTTCGAGTTAACTGAAATACATAGGTTCCCCTTTATCAAGTGAATTTCTCGTCACTCGATCTTTCCTTCCTCAAAACATAAAAATTCAGCATTACCATCGAGAAAAACAACAAGTTACTGCTACTGCTACTACTATTACTTGTACTACTATTTTTTTTTTTGTTTAACCCCTTCCTACAACAACAACAAACAACAACAAGAACAACAACAACAACAACAACATCAACAAGAACAACAACAACGTAGAAGAGTCTTGTGCTACAATACACAATCCAAATTTCGTGTATGTTACGTACTTTCTCTCTCCCACTCTGTCTGTCTCTCTATATCTATCTATACATGTATCTTTAATTCTCAACTTTTGCTGTTATCTGCTGTACTATCTTCTACTACTATCTACTACTACTACTATCTACATCACAAAACAGCTAAGGTAGTCCAGCTAATTTCTTCATACGAGCATAAGGAAACGTACGTAAAATATATTTGTTTAATTCTATCTTTTGTCCCATAAAAACGAACCAAAAAAGAAAAATGCACGTGGAGTCAAATCATAGTACCAATTCCAAAAAAAAAAAAAAAAACTATACATAATAATAATAATAATTCACAAAAAAAATTAAATAAATCTGCGTGCGTCGTGCGTAGTCACAGCGGCACATCCTTGTCTCCCGTACCGATCTGCACAATTAAAAGACAAAATTCCCCACTCAGTCCATAATTGCTCCTGTTGCTTATGCTTAGAAGAATCTGGGACCAATCTCTCTCTCGCTCGTTCTCTTTTACTCTCCTAACCCCCCTCACACATCTGTTTCATTTGAGAGGATCTAAGAACTGTAACTGCTTCTGCCCTCAAAACCATATGAAGAGCCCAAGTGTCTTTATATATTTTGCGTCAGTTGTACATAGAACCTATGTACATGTATATGTACAGTGCCGCTCAACTGAAGAGGTTTTGAGGAATATTGCTTGTTTTAGATCTCGACTTCTATAGCATTTATTTTTTGATCACGGCTTGGGTTGTACCTTCATTGGTGCAACACGTACATATATAAAGTGAATTTTGGATAAAGTAGTAAAATTTAATTGAATCAGCAGTAAGTTGAAAAATTATAGCCATCTAAAGAGCAGGCAAGTGTGGTCCTATTCAGATGAGCGGCATTGTAGAGTAGTCTTTGCATGCTTTAAATTGAACTGGAGTGTCTCGACCCCCACATAATCAGTGTGAATAGCTGTCTGCAACATTTCGTGGGAAAGGGGGAAAGTTGTGTATTGTAGTACTTTTAATTTTTGTTTTAAGTTTTGCATGCTAATTAATTGATTTGTATAGCTGTTGCCTAAGTTTCGGATTTATTGTTGATGCAGGAGACGCGACTCCACTTTGAACTTTTAAGTATAAAGTCGATTGCAGTTTGTATTATCGCGTATGTATGTAAATCTCTGTGTGCGTGTGGTGTGTGTGTGTGTGTGTGTGTTTTGCGTTTTTATAAAAAGAAAGTCAAATTCCCCAAGCTTTGAGGAAAATCGGATATTTTGATTTATTTTGTTCTTACTTGGTAATACACACACTCTGTTTCTCAATGTGACATATATTCGCTATATTTCTATCTTTCGCATTTCTCACGCATCCTATTGCATAAATATTTGCATCGTCAGTTGATTTAATTTTCTATTATTATTAGAATTACTAGAAAATGTATCGAAAAGTATTACACTTTTACTAGTTGGGTAAGTAAACAAGCCAAAACTGTTAAGCAGTCTGTATCCAAGTCCGTTTGACCCCCCATATGAATCGTATACAAATCGTATGTTAGTGGTGAGTTGCGTTACGTTTTTCTCCACGTTCTTTGCACTGTTTCTGATTTACTTTTTCTACTTTACTGTTCTGCTATACTATACTATACTATACATTGCATTAGCTATTCCAAAATAATCATGTTTTTTAACTATAAATAGTTTGCTTTACTCCCCCCAAATATACACTACTTATGCTTCCGTTTTCGGAACCTTCTTAAGTTGTTAGTCAGAATTTGTAATACCATAAATAAACACCGATGACCAATTATTTTCCCCACGTCCGCACTACTAGTAACCTTTTTTGCTTACCAAATACACTTATTGTCCGCAAATTCGTCCGTAATCCGTATGTAATTGGTCGGAGTTATTTACCCGAACTACACCTTTACACGCATGACGACCATTAGCCGTTAGCCAGGATGCGTATGCCTATTAGCGCCAAAAATTCTTGATCTTGTTGAACTAAACTTTTTCCGACAGTCTGGTCTTATTTGCTCGCTCCACCTACTAACTTGATTGATCGTCTGATGCCTCTAGGAGGCAAAGGGATATTTAAATGATTCGGCCTCGCCGAAGGTCGCAGGATTCGTATTGAATACAATGATTTGGAGATTTGGCTTTCAAATTTGCATACGCATCGCACCCTTGTGACCAGTTCCCCTGGTAATGCAGCTTATGTTGGTCTAATTAACACAAATTTGCAGCTGTTGGAGAGATGAAGCTTACGTTATGTATGTATCTATGTGCATACGTTACAATTTAATTGATTGTTTTGCGTTTACGTTTTAATTGAAATTGAAATGAACTAATTTTAAGTATTTTGATTACACTAATGTATGTATGTCCTGTTGTAAATGTGTACACGTACAGCATTGTACACATTGTTGAGTGCCTATTGCTATTACATTTTGCTTATTAGTTCCTTATGTTTCTGTTTTTGTTCGTTTGTTGTCTAATTTCGTTTGTTTCAGTTGCGCGTGATTCGTGCTTTCCGCTCAACTTTGGAAGACCTTAACGAGCGGCGCTCAATGCACAGCTTGCATAGCTTACGCAGTCCCAGGACGGGCATGCCAACCGGTGGTGCTGGCCACCCGCTTTACAATCTTAACTTGCTGAGCCCCAATTACAGCAGCAAGCAGCAGCAGCAACAGTCGCCAGCACAGCCGCATCAGCAGCATCAACAACAACAGCAGTTGCCTTCTGACATATCTTACATTGACGAAGATCCCCAGCAGCAACAGCGCACTCTTCACAACGGACGTACTTCCCAAGCACCCACATCAAATGCATCTACATCTGGCCCTAATCCCGGTCCCGGTCCTGGTCCTGGTTTCTCCGATATCGCTATAACATTGCAACAACAAATTCGTAGTCACGACGAGAATAATCAGCACAGAAACGGACAGAATGAAACCCGAATTTAGAAATTTATTAACTGTGGAGCAAAATGTTGAAAGCAAACACAAAAAAATGGAAAACTGAGCGATAATAAGAAATGCCATCCCCCACCCCCATCCTCCTGACCACTGACATTCGAGCAAACTGGACTGATCATGACATGCTTATCTCTTAGCCGCCATACAGTTGGTACATAAGAGCCCCTCCCTCCACTGATCAGTGGTCATTGTGTGTGGTTTGTGTCGCGTGGCCTGCCATTTGGAACCTGGAATCGAATAAATCTATACCCGAATCCGACCTCATACATACATGCCTTCTGTCCCCTGCCCCCTACCAGATACCGAGATACCGACCTTTTATTGCACTGTCCGACATATTGTATTACTATTCTGTACGGCTGAAGAAAAGAATTTATTAAGGCAAACGATGATCCAACAAACATATCCAACAAGACAGACACACTCAATATGCTCACAAAAAACCCGAGAACCCTCGAGTCTGCTTCTCCGATAAAAGAAAAAACCGATAATTATGTACTCTAATAATATACATATACCTATATAATATTACTTACCACATAGAAAATGTTATTTAGAGCATGCTTTTTATATTCTTTACTTCTTATTTTTTGTATAAATTAATTAATAACTATTGTGGTACACTCGTATTACTACTAACTGTACCTGTACATCAAATGCATCCTTATTTGCTAATTGCGTGGCGTGCGTGCGAATGTGCGTGTGTATGAATGAGCGCGAGCCCACTGATAAGGATGGATATCGAATTGGGGTGGATACCATCAAATATACATACATAGATACCGATATCTGATATCGATAAAGCTACTGAATTCGATACTGATAACGGTGGCGGCAAGTACAACTAAACCCCCACCACTCCCACTCACCATATAGAAGATCAAATATGCATATGCTATATACATATTACGATGTTAAGCTTTTTGGTGATATTGCTGCAATTCACTTGAAGTCCATCGGGAAGTTTTTTGTCCACTTTAAAAGCTGACGTGTCCACAATGGATTTGCCGGCATCGATTTATAAGTATACACATACACATACACAAGCAAATGATGGCCCATTAGAAATTGGTAATTGATCTCTCTCTCTCTCTCTCTGTCTCAGTTTAGTCAGTCTTTCTATCACAAACAGACACAAAACGCCTACACACACACACACACACACACACACAGAAACAAAAAAATCTAAAACAGATACACCCACACACAAACACACACACACACATACACACATTGACGAATATCTCTCGCTTTATTCATTTGTACTATCTGGCAAATTATGAAATTAGATTTCGGTAATGGATACGCCAAATTCGACTCGAAAGAACATTGTACGATTTATAATCGTAATGATGTTTTTTGTGTAACGTAATAGTTGATTATTATTATTAATATTACATACGTGAATCTGAACCTGAAGCTGTCGTATTTACTTAGTTATCGTTATCTCCAATCCAAGTCAAAAAAAAAAAAACACTTGCACACCCAAAAACATCGATATCACCCACTGCTCCCCCTCCTCCCACTTCAACCTCAACCTCACCCCACCCCACCCCTATATCCTTACCCCCTGTAGTGCCCACTATGCTATCCTGCCTTTTTTTCCTATTCTATTGTAATTTATTTATAATCTATGCAAAATATACATATATTTGTATATATATATACTACTACATATACACATATTTATGTTATTATATATGTTTATGTGCATGTGTATATATATGTAAATATATGCAAATTTATGTATATATATATATTATATATACTGCTATAACTCTAATTTATAAATCTATGTAGCAAAAACACTTGACTAAAACTTAAATTCGAATTCAACCTGTATCTGTATTTCTCTTCCCACTTATTATTTTCTATTTTACTTTTTCTCTCTCCAATTTTAAAGGTAATAGGCGGCGAATTGCAAGAACGCTTGATACCGGTCCCATATAGCAAGAGCAACACTGATCAAGCTGTAAGCCCTTCACCATATTATTAATTATTCATAAAAACAGAGCCGACATATACGAAACAGTTCTCCAAGTTATATATAAGGAGAATAAGTTTTGCTTAATAATCCACAGAAAAGAAGTTAGCCAGCAATCAGTGATACGAAAATTTTGAGAAGTTTACTGATCTTGTACTGTCGTCCGTTTTGTATTAATAAACTGAAGAACTCAAAGTCAAGTCTTTTAAGTATTAAACAGCTGATTCCGTCCGACTCTTGTACTTAAACAAATTATTAAAAGTCCTCATTGATTAGGATAAAGTATTAGTACGGATAAGAGTGTTTTTTGGTCTATTATAGACAAGTATAGCCTGGTCTTTTAGTTGCCTGCTATAAATCTCTCACTTTTTCTTCTTCTTTTTCCTTCCCCTTTCACTACCCTCTCAATCATCATTTTTCTTTCTGAGTAGTAGTTAATTGTATCTAGTAAAGTAATTAAACGCAGGACGACAAATTTGCATTTATTTATCCCCATATAGCCAAAATTGGGTCGTCACTTCGCCAATTGGACTTTCATTTTTTAAAACTTTTTAGACCTTGAAATCCTTTGGAAAAGTGATGACTGGGTTTCGGTTTTAAGGGTTTTGTCTGTCGGCCTGTTTAATCTAGTAGGCCAACTTCGGAGAACCCGAAGAATTTTATTGTTTGGATATGTGTGTTCTTTCTACTTCGATCTTCTCTGATCGTTTGTTTGGTTTAATTATTTGAGTATATTTTTGTTTTCATCTCTCTTCTACATACTCAATTAAGTTTGTATTTATTGCTTGCCTACCCTCAGATGTTTAATCTACTACTGGCTTGAAAGTGTTCTTTAAATAACAAGTTTCGCTACCATTAGTACTAAACATAATACATATTGATTTTTGGATTTTGAGACTTGTTGTTTTGCATGATTAAAAACAAAAAGGATAAATAAATGGAACGTAGATGATTCGGCCTATGTCGGAAAAGCTGCTGCTGTTTCTCCTGCTCCTGGTTCGCGGTTCCTGGAGCCTGGTATTCGTATTGAATCGTCCGTGCGTCCGATCCTTTGCATCCAATATTTATTTATTTATTATTTTTCTTGTTTTTTTTTTTTTGTCTAACAGCTGTGACAATGTTGTGTTTTGTGCCTTTGCTTTGGCAAATTTCAGTTTATTATTTTTGCGCAATTTGTGCTTTTGTATGTGTGTGGTTTAACACCCACAGATACACACACACATACTTAATGTACACAAAAACATAATTATGATGCAGTCGCAATTTGATTCGTTCGGTTAAGTTATACTTTCTGTTTGCATTTAATTTTTGACTGATTAAAAACCTGTACGTGTACCTGTATGTACCTGTACTTCCCTCAAATTGTTGTTTCTGTCTCTTTTGTCACTGTTATCGGTGTTGTTCTTTTCTTTTTTGCTCGACGACTTGCGCTTAGATTCGCGTGGTGAACGCCTTCCGGCAAGGTCTCGACGCCCGTTATGGTGAGCACACCAACACTTCGCTGGCAGAGGTGCTGCGCAAGCAGACTTCGCTGAGCAAACGCCTTTCGGAGACATCTTCCATTGAGTATGCTGATAATATACCTGATGAGCTGACCATACCCGAAATCGATGTTGAGCGGTTATCATCCCACAGTCACACCGAAACAGCTGTGTAAAGCTCATTTACACATTTACAAAGAAACACACAAAAACAAGAAAAAGAAAACAATATCCGCATCCACACTTGCAACCCACAAAAACAACAACAACATACATGCATACTTAGTGAGCAAAAGAGAAACAGAATCCATACAAATATTGCAGAGTAAATAAATGAGAGCGCTAAAACCAAAACAAAAATAGAATAAACAAAAACAAACCAAACCGAAACAATACGTACTAACCTCAAGCTTATCTGTAGAGAATCTCGAATCAATCTCAATCAATTAGCACAAGCGCGGTTAATTTCCAACAAGGATATGGGATATTGGTTTGGTTTCCCCGTTTGGTTTAACATTGAAAGCCAGGCAGCCGCACTCTTCTCACCTGCGCATCTAAATTCTTCGAATTTTCATCTCCACTTCGAACAACAACAACAACATGAACTGCAACAATAGCCACTTGCGCGGGTGGCAACTCTACATAGCAAACAAAACCAAGAACAAACAAAAAAATCACAACAACAAAAACAACTACAAACACAAAACGCATGATGATGGTGAAACTTCCAATCGGTACTAGATTATCTTGAATATACATACATACATAAATACATAAATTATTGCATTACGTACTTACAATTAAACAACACAAATGCGAAAAACAAAAGTTATTTAAATAAATAAATTCGAGTGGCCTAAAGATACTGAAAGTTGATGATTAAAAACTCCTCCCCCCTTCCTCTCCCCTCACATACACAAGAACAGACAGACACGCAACACATACCCACATGAAAATGCATAAACAACGGACTAACCAAATCCACATATATACATACATGCATACATATGTGCATACATATACATAAATGCAAGTACATGTCAAATGTATACCTAGATGTATATGTATGTGTATGTGTGTGTGTTTGTATGAAAGTTGCGTCTAAGCCATTATTATTATTATTATTATTATTACGTACATACATTACATATAATGAATAAATGAGTCAATAATGAAACAATTGAAATCGGTGTATTCTTTGAATTTTGATAGTCTTGGCATGTTCAATGTTGGCCCTTTACCAAAAGGAAGTAAGTACAAAGTAAGTGAGTAATCTTGGACAAAAAGCCACTCCCAAATTTAATCGAGACCGAGATACCACACCATATCTTTGAAATCTTCTAAATTGCAAATACAATACGTACCTGAACACCAACTAATAATCACTTTTCTGATTGTAGTGATGTCTTAATTTATAGATATTCCTCTATGAAAAAATAAAAATATTAGCACTCCAAATTTTTGGAGTAACCAGCATTATACATACAAAACTTTTAAACGCCATTCATCTATCCAACAGCTCAAAAATTTCAACAATGTTCATCTGGTGTCAAATCTAGATGACTAGAACCACGAAACCTGTACTTTTATTGGCGATTATGCCCAGAAGTACCAGCCAATGTGGTTAACTTGGTCCTTAAAGTAAAGATACAAATGAAACATTTTTGCCAAAACTCTCTTGGTAAGAATATTTGGTGTCATCATCCACGCGTAAAATTACCTGGCAACCTAGGACCAACTGCGACGAGTCCAACATCACTATTGAGGCTAGATGTGGTCGTTTTTGTCGAGTCAGACAGCCTGCGTAATTTGAGTCTGGAGATTCCATTTGGGAACATTTTCCTGCTCGCCGTGTCCTGGGGGTCAACTTCCCCAAGGCCTCATTTATGCCTGATTTTGGTAAGGACTACATTCGATGGTGGACATCACTCTTCAAATTTCAATTTGCATGTCGACATACAACTTATTTCAGAAACAACCAAAAACCTATTGTAATTTTGTTTGCCCTTGCAAAAAGGTTAAAATAATTTCAGTCGGAAGAAGGATTACCCTTTATCAGAACAAAGAGGTGGTTGTCTCTTTCGAAGCCAACAACTTGTCAAATTTAACTCCACTATAAAAGAAAGGTAAAAAGTCTAAAGAATCGGAAAATATAGATATTTTTTATTTTTCACTAAATTGAACGGAACACCACTAACCCAACCACAGTTACTCTTTTATGGATCAATGGATTTATGAGATCTTTTTAAACGAATATCGTTTACTCATTAATTTCTCTATCTTTAGTGCTTAAACGTTTTAACAGTTGGAAGTGTGTAGCATGTGGGCATGGTTAAATGTGTAGCATACTTTTTTGGGCATATATGTTTTTCGTAGGGGCTGTTCGTCTTAAATATTGAAGACGTGTTTAAGATAATCTGTTACTTACTCTTCCTAAGCACCGTAAATATGTCGTAAACATGGTGTTACATAAATCGAATGGTATTATATTCGCATTTTCAATGATAAATGTTACTTGTAAATGTAATGTATTAATTAAATGCTCAAAAAATTACCAAATTTCTGTTATTGTCATGTTTTGTGCATTTAATTTTTTCCGTACTTAGTTTGATTCGTTTAGTGTGAACGCACAATAAATTTATTTGATATTTTTACGCAGTTTACAAATGGTTCAATGGATCTTTTAGTGTTTTTGATTCTAACATCGACCGGCATTTTGAGATCATAAAATATTATGCAGAAAGCTGAGGTGAAAGGGGGTTTGCTTCAAAAACAGCGAGTATCTCGCAGGTCCTTTGATGAATTAGTAATTTCTATAATGAAAAACTAACCAGCTAAAATCTGGAAAGTGTCGAGATCTAATTGCTATTTATACTATTCTATTTATACTTTTTGGGACCGGAAAAAGATGTATTCTGTCCGTTACATACATTTTCGCGAATTCCATTTCACCTCACCGTCTTCTAGCAAAGGATACACAAGTTGGTTCACTCCATATGTAGGGAAAGAGTAGTACGAATTCTTCCAAAGATGTAAAATATATGGACTGCTCGAAGTAAGCTCGCCCCTGCTGTGTTTCATTAAAATAATTTGCCAAAATGAATAAATTTAATTAAAGGGGTGTTAAGATGTAGATGGTCGTGGCCGAGTTGCAAAACAAATTAAAATGAGTTTACATTTTACGAAGTATAAGTGTTAAACTATTAAAATGCAAATTTATAATATACAGTCTTTTACTCTGCACGGTTTATTTTTGCATAAAATACAGTTTAAATGTTTCAGGTCTAAAATTTTGCAAGAACGTCAATTGAATAGAATTTTGTTTTTTATACCATACACCCATAGGGTGAAATGGTATATTTAAGTGGCCAAAATGTATGTAACAGGCAGAAGGAAGCTTGGAGTCGGAAATCATAAAGTATATATATATATTTGATCAGATTAACAGCCTTGTCCATCTGTCCGTCCGTCCGTCTGCCCGTATGAACACGCAGATCTCGGAGACTATAAAAGCTAGTCACAAAATTTGGTTCATAAACTCGTGTAGTATGTAAAGTGATCAAGTTTATTTTTGCCGTTTTTCTCAAACACTCTACTGACACCAAATTTGGAATATACATTTACTTAGTAAATGCGCACATTTTGTATTTGTAAAGATTTTGACAAGCCCCTTTCCGCCCCCGTAACTTGAAAAAACTCAATTATCTCTCCAGTAAAATACCAAATCCAAATCCAAACCAGAGGGACGGGGCTAACTTTGACCGCGTCAAAGTTTGTATACCCTTGCAAGTTTTTTGTGTAAAAGGTCTAATGTCTGCGAAAGAACGGCTTAGGAAATAACGAAGTTATTGAGAAAAGTCACTGTTCGTGACTTTGGCGTTTGTATGGGAGCTATATGATATAGTGGTCCGATCCGGCTGAATCCGAGATATACAACGCCTGCAGTATATACAAGCCTACATGCAAAATTTCAGCTCTGTAGCTCTAACGGTCTAGGAGGAGTTTGCGTTGATCCAGACGGACGGACAGACGGACGGACGGACGGACATGGCTATTTGAACTCGTCTCGTCGTGCTGATCAAGAATATATATACTTTATATGGTCGGAGATGCTTCCTTCTATGCGTTGCACACTTCTGACCAAAATTAATATATTAAAAATAGCGGAGTTACACATATAAAAGTTTTCGATAAGACCGAATTTGGTCGGCGGGTGGGGCGCTAGCGTGCTCGTATGCTTGAGTGAGCGAGATACTAAGATATGCTTGTAAAAAGCATGTGAACACAATTTTTCAAAAATACTTAAATACATTTGTTATTAGAAATTTGAAATATTTGTTTTAATTGGTGTATGTTATACGTAAGTCGGCGAGACGACCAACTTCATTTTAGTTTTGCAATCGGATAACGGGTTTATCCCAAGTTCTTTAAAACTATAGAATAAATATGTTCCTGGAAATTTTAGCTTAAAAGTTGGTCCCCAATGCTCACTGGTCCAGATTTCGAAAATTTTGGAGGAATCTTATATTTTTTTTGAAGAAAAAAACTATTAATTTTTTTAAATAGAGTATTGTCAGGGGCTTCTAGAAAACATAACGAAAAACTTAATTTCATAATCCTTAAGACTGAGTGCTATTGGTTTCACTCTGGTGTCTGTGCAAAAAAAAGGAGTCTTGAAATTGTAAGTAATTAAATCTCAAATAACTCAAATATTTAAGTGCATAAAAATGAAAAATGAGCTTGAAGGTATCTAATTTTAATTCAATTTCAATATGTATATTAAGCGATGGTATTAATTTTTTAGGCACAATTTTGTAAAAATCTACTTCATTTTGGGAACATAGATTTAAATCATGCTAAAATGCTCGAGTTTTGGCGTGTATTTTTCCGATTTCTGCCGAAATTTAGGACTTTTTGGACTATACTGTTTAAGAATAAACATCGTCTTCATCTGAAGCGGCTCCACCAAATCAGATGCGCTAAAGAAAACATAATACAACTGTACTTTTGTCACAAACCACTAACCTAGCATATGACTAAAATTACAATCAGCCACACACGTTGTGGAAAAACACTTGTAATTCTAAACTAAGGATGTGAAGTGGCCGACGCCGTGACCAAAATAATATTTTTCAACCCCCGAATACGTGGGTTTGAGTCGTACTAGAATAGAATCTTCTAAGAACAATTGTTACCTCCCAGCACTGGACGTGCATGACGCTTTCCTGAATGTTTATTTGACGAAACATCTCGGCAATAAATATTGGGAGATACCAGACGCGTTCCTTTCGATCAGATACTTCTTCTGGTCTGAGACCATTGATCTTTTTGGAGGTATCTTCGAAAATGCCTTTGGCCCTTTTGTTGGTTTCGGATTGCAATTCTCTAGATACGATTGGTTTCAATATGAAACTTTCCGTTATGGCTTAATCTATTTTTGCTCCAATTGCACTCGCAATGATGCATTGTTATGTGTTTGCTTGAGTATGTTACACCTTGAGTGCACCATCCTAATGTACACTTTGAAGCAATGGGTTCGTTTCGTCTTCCCTCGCGGATTCTTCACCGGTCCATTGCAGGAAAATTGGCTCTGGCGTTGAGAAGATCTTAAGCTTATCCAAAATGCTTTCATGAGAGTGACTGATGAGCCCTCATCCAAAAATGCGAACGTATTAAGGGTTACATTGGCTCCATACAGTTTGATGGGTATAACGCGAAAAAATTGTCTTTCAGGGATGCCAACCTTCCGTCTTTTCACGTAGATGTCCGTATTTTAAAGGAGTTCTACGTGACTGGTGTGAGAGACGAATTTACGTACTTTTAAAAAATATTGCAAAATACCCTAAAAACTAAAATTTTTGGGTAATATCAATATATTATGAATTAAATAAAAATGTGATATGATTTATGTATATTGGGTTAGCTAAATTCTACTAAATTCTTTTTTCGATATGTTTACGAATGCCGTTTTCAATGGGTTAGCAGCGCTCAATTGCAAAAAGATTGGCAGCGCTTACTTTAGAATTTGTGCTTGAAATTGGAGGGAAAAAAATGTAAATGTAAAAAAAACCAGAGAGCCGGGGCTAACTTCGACCGCGTCAAAGTTTGTATACCCTTGCAACTTTTTTGGTAACTCTTGCCTTACCTATAGCCATCAAAGTGGAAAAACGTTTTATCGAAAAAGGCGAAAGAACGGCATACAATCTTAACATAGGAAATAAATAAGATATTGAATTAAGTCACTGTTTTCCACCCATCGTTCCTATGGGAGCTATATGATATAGTTAACCGATCTTTGTCAAATTCGGCACAGTCATTAACAAATATATTTAACTAATTAATGTTTAATTTGATCGCGTCAAAAGTAACGAAGTTATTGGCAAAAGTCACAGTTTTCGACCGATCGTTCCTATGGGAGCTATATGATATAGTCACCTGATCTTGATCAAATTTGGCACAGAAGTTTATAGGTGTAATAAACTAACCAATACTAAATTTCACGACAATAGCTTAGAAAATAACGAAGTTATTAAAAAAAGTCACTGTTCGTGACTTTGCCGTTTGTATGTGATCTATATGATATAGTGATCCGATCCGGCTGAATCCAAGATATGCATATCCGAGCCCTGCAGTATATACAAGCCTACATGGAAAATTTCAGCTCTGTAGCTCCAACGGTCTAGGAGGAGTTTGCGTTGATCCAGACGGACGGACGTGGCTATTTGAACTCGTCTCGTGGTGCTGATCAAGAATATATATACTTTATACGGTCGGAGATGCTTCCTTCTATGCGTTGCACACTTCTGACCAAAATTAATATACTCTTTTTGCAAGGGTATAAAAATGGAAATTTTAACAAGTGACACCGACGAAGTAGCAAACGTAACTCCAACCAAAAAAAGGAAATTGCACTACGACGTGAAGTACTCAGCAGCTTGGGAAATAAAGTATTCATGGTTGACGAAAAGCAGTAACGGTAATGTTATTTTTATTGCAAATCTTGCATAGCGGACCTAAAATTTCAATTAAATTTTATATTGAAAGTTTAAGACCACTACGAAATTGGGTTTCCTTTCAGGATGAGAAGCTGCAGTAAATGAAAAGTTTAAGCTTTTTAAATCCAGCGACAATACTCAACAATAGTTTGAAAGCAAAGCTACCATCTATTGCACATTTGGGGCAAATGTTTCCAGGTACGTTTTATATTGTCTTATTAACAGAATTTTTAATTAGTTCTTATTATTTACAGGATTGTGTTGACAAGATATGACGGAGTTAGACCGCGAATGGTGACTTCTCCGGAACATGAATTTCCCTTCAAAGAGGAGGAAGCGGTACCGCCCGACGACTTTTGGCGCTTTGTTTCAAACGTAAAAAGAGAAATTCAACCCACATGACAGAGTTAACCCAAAATTAGCTTGTTTTGCCACATAGCAGTGCTAATGCTGAGCGTTTGTTTTCAGAAATTAATTTAATTAAGACAAATAACAGAAACAAATTAGACACGGAGACTTTAAAGGGATTGCGTCACACCAAAAGTGGACTAAAGGAAAACTTAGAGCCTTCTGACAAACGCCTAAAATATTTTAATCAAAACATGTATACATTTTTTTAAAAAATGTACATAAATTAATATGTATAATTTGAACAATGTAATTTGCTTTTTAAAACGACAAATAAAATTACTAACAACGAAGTACAATACAGATTATTTAAAAATTTATGGTTTATTTATTTTTGTTTATTGTTTTTAAGCTTAAAAAAGTACGTAGATCTACTTATTTCAGCTAAATTCTCAAACTTTGACATAGAGCAACTTGGTGATATGTGGAAGCACACATCACGCATTGTATCTTAGGCTTATAGTTTTGTTGCCAGCCATTCTCTTAATTATTTGGTCCTTCCTGTGGCCGTTGATGTGCATGCGAGTGTGTGTTGACATTATTGGCCTTAGTACTTTGGTCAGGCATGACAGTGGCTGCGGCCTACGCTATTTTGGACAACCAACCGCTAAATGATTTTATAACCCACCCTTTTGCTGGGTGGGTAATTTGTCGATAAGTTCTCGAAGAAGCATCGAGCATCAAGCTTCTCATGCTGATCAAGAATATATATACTTTATACGGTCGGAAACGTCTCCTTCTGTGCGTTACAAACATCTGACCAATTTTATAATACCCTCTGCAAGGGTATAAAAAAAACAAAATCTCTCCAAATTTGCATTGTTTTGTATTCAATAATTAAAAATATGCATACTTCTACGCCGAATAATTTCATTGCCGTTTTTATTGGTAATGAAATTTACATGTAGTGCCTAAAAGTAGGCTACTGCGTTTTTTTAATGAATCGAACCAGAGTTCCGTCGATTTTAGGCAGGACCTCTAACCCCTTACACCGTCGAGCTGCTTGTAGACCACTCGGCGTTTTACTTATAAGACACCAAAGCTATAACTTTAAAGCCGATTTATTAGGAAAATATGGAATAGTGCGCCGAAGTATTTCACACAGCTTCAAATGACGGGGTATTCTACAACATATCCAAAATTCATCCAAATCGGTGATTCGCATACCTGAAGTTCCCCTTGTCAGTACAAACTTACCTTTAGAAAATACATCATATTTTGTTCTGGTTTTATAGATTTGGCTAAAATCTCTTTCATTGTTAATGACAATCTCTCTCACTTAAACTCTTCATCTTAACAGACTGGTTGAATGGCCTTTCATAATCTTGTCGGAGATCTACTGTATGTTCAATATCGTAGGCTTAGTTTACTCGTAGGGTAATGAATCCTGATGATACTTACTAACAGCCTGTTTCTTTTTCTATGCCACATTTAAATGGCGTGTAAATAAGTTACCTATGTACAAATCCATAGCAAATATTAAAACGATTGACGAGCTTATCTCACTCAGAAGTCAAATTAAATCAGATTGTACTCACGATACGGGTTAATAGGGACCTTGTCCTAATATTTTCTATAAAAGTAACGCCAAGAGTGCCTTCCCTTCTAATTTTAAGTTATTATTGAAGTCGCAACTAAAGGTTTTTCATCAATTTTCCTTTAACATCTAAGTATATGCAACAATGTTCAAAGTAAATTCTATGTTAATAGGATATCTCAGCGAAAGACTAAAATAAGTCTAAACTCTGTATAAAGTAAATCTAATAATTTGAAAATAAAGCATGAATTGAATTAAATTTAAATGGTGTGTTTTGACCTCTTCTTGGTAGACATATGTACCTACTATTGTTTGTAACCTAAGATCGTGTCATTCATACTAACATATTTGGCAAACATATTTTTCACCTTGTAAAACTTTATATTATAAGCTTTTCTTCGCAGTTTCTAATTTTCCTAGAAATCTTCTATTGTTGAAAGAAAATCTTGTATTGTTGATTTCTGTATTGCCAAAAATAGTGAAATATTTTAAAGACTAGTCAAAAAGAAAACCACCAAATTCCTATATAGCTTAGCCAATTTTGACTTGATATTTGCAAATCATTTATATCTTTCGACCTGGAAATAAGTGTACGTTCTGTTCTTTTTTTTGTACATAAAAATCGACAATAAAAAATGTCGTCAAAAGCAAACAAATGTACAAAAATCAAAAGCTTCAAGTTCTTTTGGCTGTAGCTTCGACAGCTTTTGGAATAGGGATATAAAGGATTTGTGGTTTGATGGGGTAATATTACCCCTATCCAAACCAAAAACAAAAATTACTCTGCGATTTTCAAGATGTGCCCAAATAATTACTTGAACCCAATAAAGTGATTTGCTTTTAGAAGGATTTTAGGAATTCGTCTTATGTTGGTCAAATTGGAACAATTTTTAAAGTTTTGCCACACTGTGTCAGTACACCTATGTTTATAGCTTAATTCGTTTATTTTTGTTGTTGATTGGTTTGGTCGTTGACGTAAATAAATAAATTGCATTATTAATAACTAAAAAACTACTCAAAACAAAGTTTCAGTGAAACCAAGGTATTTATTACACCTAGCTATAAAATATATTGACAAAAAAACGTCTGGAAGTTCGGCTCTGTCCATAGAGAATTTATTTAATTGCATTTGTTGCACTTTTTTGTGTGCCTAAAAAAATGTAAAAACAAAGATTACACAGTTCATTTAAATCCATATTTACATATTTAATATTAAATCTTCAAAAATTTACATATATTTAAAATTATCAGAACGAAACATTGGTTGCATTCTAACATTTTTCAGATGCTTCAACATCCGGCTCTTTTTGCGGTGAATCGTTTTGGGAATCATTTTGCACTTCCGTAACAGCCGATAAATTGGAAATCGAAGTTTCTCTGGCATGTCTGTAAATAGTGAATAATCAAACATGTAAACCATCTAAAATACCTACAAGAGGGCTTTTTTAATGGTGGCTAAAATTGAGTAATACAGTAGAGTCCGGTTATAACGACGCTCAAGGGACGGAAGAGTATTATCTGGAGGCTGTTTCATATAAGTTTGTATTGGGACCAACCAATCATTCATCGAAGTTTAGTCGCTATAACCGGACGGTCGTTATAAGCGGAGTCTTTATAACCGGATTTCACTGTATTAGGAGATTCCAGGGCCAAAAAATGGGGCTGAAAAAGTATTCATTGCTTTCAACAAATTTACAACTTTTCGTAAGCCTTGGAAAAATTCTCTATAAAGTATGTTCACGTTCTTAAACTTCTTTATATGTTATAAAAAGCAAACTCTTAAACTGCTTCTTGCATGCTTTAGGGAGCACAGCCTTAAATTCGCCACTGCAGCTATCACGTTGTTGCATTTTGTGTGTAACAACGATTGTTAAGAATACGCACTAATTTTGGCACGTTGTCAAACAGAGAAAGGAATAATGTAAGGGTATCCAAACTTGTTGAGTTACTTACCTATAAAAGACGTAGTGCTGCAGCATAAAGAATATATCGAAGAGTACCGAGAAGACGCCGAGGCCAAACTTTGTGGGATCTCCGAATATAGAAACCCAATCATCTGAAACGATATCGAGGTATTATGCAAGGCTACCATTTCCCTTCAAAGTGTATTCATTACCGTAATTATGGGCATTTAGGATCATTTGCAGCATGCTCAGAGTACCGCCAGTGAAGTCCAACAGTATGTTACCAATACTCCTACAAAGATCAAGTCAAATCGGATCTTAATTCCAGATAATGGTGATTCTTTAATGGATTCTTACCATCCGACAGTGCTCTTTCGGCGGAAATTCATAAGGGCTTGAGGCACATATTTAATAATTGTTATCGTCAGTTTTACATAACTGCAATAATAGAGAAAGTCTAACCAATGGATTACACTAACGCCAGCAAGGATGGCTGAAATCATAACGAATAGGGTAAAGATTCCCAAAATACCGCATGCTGTCTTTGAAACTCGTTGTTGACCACGCTGTGAAAATCATATAAATTTAATAAGCAAATTACAAACACGACGAATTTTTGTCAATCCCACCTCGTAAATGAAACACTGAACAATTGTGATTGTCGTGGCAAACATGGCGTGCAGTGAGAAGACGACATCGTTCAGCATCACCGGATTGAGGCCACGAGGATGACGATTTTCGTACTCATCCTGCAGACTTCCCACGAAATACAAGCCACAATTGAACATACTGTACAATGTAAAGCCCACAATATTTAATGTGAGGAAGTCAAAATTCAAACCCTCGACAGACTTGCGCCGATAGTTTATCCAGATCTGGGGATAAAATGACACAGACCAGGCTACAAAGTAGATCCAACCAAACACAATTGAGGTATAGATGAGGGCTTCTGATTTAGCCACAGTGATGCGTACAAAGAGATCCTCAGTGCTGGACAGACAGATAGATAGAAAAATATAGTAGTAGATGATATCCATAGTCTTTGGAAGTTTTCCACTTACATCGAACTCTCACCGGAGGTGCTGTTGGCTGTGATCTCCACGTAACCGGCTTTTAGACCTGTCACGATAACAGTTTGGTTTTGGATGCTCCCTGCGGAGTAGGTAAATGACTCGGGATCCACGACTAAATGGTCCTCGTGTTGCGTCAGCAAAGTGACACTGAAATCCGTCTCCAGATTGGCACTAGACACAATTCGATATTGATTGGCACACAAAGAATCGATGAGAACTCACCTGGCATAGACCAAAAAACTTTCGTTTGAACTCACAATGATTGTGAGGTCGTGGGTATCCACAGTGAGACCCTGACCGGTTGCAACAACCACCACTAACAAGGATAATAAATCGTGGTTGCTTCTTGAGAAGGTTTACTAAAAATTTCGTTGCATAACTTACGCATGGAGAGCACGGCAAGCGCCTGGAAAAATCTATGAAATTTGCGCTCCATTGTTCAGGCTTGAATTCAAATTACTTTCCACACTTTAAAACTCTTTTCATTTTCAGCAGTGACGCACTAAGGAAAAAGAATGAAAGAAAACCCATTAAGATTGATTCGTTTAAGGCCCAATCAATTGCAATTTAAGTGGGAATATTAAATTTGCGACAATTAAATTCGAATTGAAATCACTTTGACTTGATTGAAAGTTGTGTGAGAAGTTGCTAAAAAGTTAATTTGCATATCATACTTGTTAACTCTAAGGGTCGAACAGAAATTGGACTCAAGGAACTCCCACAGCCAAGAATTTACGAAACTTATATGATAAAATAATTTAAAAGTACAGTTATTTTAAGCTCACTCTTACAATTACATTCTGTTTTGTTTCAACACGACTTAAAACTAAATCTTAAACGATTGCATATATTGATTTCGATCAAACATACAATCGGCTCGAGGTTAATAACTAAAAAAAAGATAGTTCAGTCTCCTTCGGAGATCGCTTTCAAGGGCTACAACAAATTTAATGTAGTAAGTAAGTTTCTCGCCGACTTAGGTATACCATACACCAGTAAAGCAAATATTTCAACTTTATTAAACAAATGCATTTTCACATGCTTTTTACTAGCATATCTTAGTATCTCGCTCGAGTGCTTGAGTAATCATACGAGCACCCTAGCACCCTAGCACCCCACCAGCCAACGGCCAACTCCGGCCTTATGGAAAAACGTTTAGGTATATGCATAACAAGACTGTTTTTTGTCCGATTTTGATCAAATTTGGTATTTTGCTAGATATTAGTATTAAATTTAAGTGTGCCAAATTGCATAAGGTAAAAAAATACGGGAGATATTCAAGTTTTTCAAATTACGGGGGCGGAAAAGGGCGTGGCAAAATTTTTATACATACAAAATGTGTGCATTTACTAAGCGAATATACATACCAAATATGGTGTCTCTAGCTGGAATAGTTTTTGAGATAAACGCTTTTTTTAAATTGCGGGGCCGGAAAGGGGCGTGGCAAAAATTTGAAATAAACTTGATCACTCTACATACTACACGAGTCTACATACCAAATTTGGTGGCTCTAGCTCTTACAGTCTCGAGATCTAGGTGTTCATACGGACAGACGGACAGACGAACATGGCTAGATCGACTCATTTGTTGATCCTGATCAAGAATATATATACTTTGTGGAGTCGGAGATGCTTCCTTCTGCCTGTTACATACATTTTGGAGACTTTAATATACCATTTCACCATATGGGTGTATGGTATAAATATAAAGTTTAAAACATATAACATAGATTATATTTACACGTTGACGTCTGTTTAGTCCGACGTGGAGCTTTGAACTGCGTGTGAGAGTCAAGCCAATGTTTGTATATGTGTCCGTTTGTATATGAGTCTAACATTTGTTAATGTATTTAACAATAAGATTTGCAGCATCTTTAAAATAAATCTGTGCCTGTAGTTTTGCTCTTGCTGCAAGATCGACAGCGTTACGAAATCAGCTGTATGCCCATTGGCAGTGTACGATCTATATCCAGATGATCTTGTTTTAGCTTTGATTTTGTTGTTCTTACATACATTTGATCGCATTCCTTATGGTCATTTCCTCCGCAGGGTTTATTGTAGATTATATTGTTCTTGTCCTAGGGCTAATCTGTTTCAGAAGCCTGGTATATAGGCGACAGATTTAAATGCCTGTCCTTGTTGCATTTCACTTGGGCCCCCAAACTTTCTATTGAAATGTGATCTATTGATTCACATTTGAATCCATCATCGTTTTGATATTCTTTCTTGGGAAATCGTTGTCCATTAGTATTCTCCAGATCCGTTTTTTGTTTTCCGAGTGGAAAACTTTGCCGAGCGTATCTATTGATAATATAGCCGTGTTTATAATCATATTTTTTGGTTGAAGTGGTAATTAATCATTCGTCCAAAGAGTGTAGGCTTTTTATACCAGCCTATCTTAATCCGGTTGTCCAGACAGCAAACCATCAAGTCAAAAAAAGGAAGTTTATCATCCACTTCCATGTTTATTGTAAACTTAGTGTCCTTATGGTATGAGTTTAGCATGGTCAAAATATTATTATTTTTTTTTAAGATTAATTGGAAATATATTTCTGATAACGCTATTTTAAGTGCAATTAAGACCATGCACCAAAAATGTAAACTTTTTATACCATACACCCATAGGGTGAAATGGTATATTAAAGTCGCCAAAATGTATGTAACAGGCAGAAGGAAGCATCTCCGACCCCACAAAGTATATATATACTTGATCAGGATCAACAACCGAGTCGATCTAGCCATGTACGTCTGTCCGTCCGTCCGTCCGTCCGTATGAACACCTAGATCTCGGAGACTGTAAGAGCTAGAGCCACCAAATTTGGTATGTAGACTCGTGTAGTATGTAAAGTGCTCAAGTTTATTTCAAATTTTTGCCACGCCCCTTTCCGGCCCCGCAATTTATCTCGAAAACTATTCCAGCTAGAGACACCATATTTGGTATGTATATTCACTTAGTAAATGCACACATTTTGTATGTATAAAAATTTTGCCACGCCCTTTTCCGCCCCCGTAATTTGAAAAACTTGATTATCTCCCGTATTTTTTTACCTTATGCAATCAAATTTGGCACACTTAAATTTAATACTAATATCTAGCAAAATACCAATTTTGATCAAAATCGGACAAAAAACAGTCGAGTTATGCATATAAACGTTTTTCCATAAGGCCGGAGTTGGCCGTTGGCTGGTGGGGGCGTTAGAGTGCTCGTATGATTGAGTGAGCGAGATACTAAGATATGCTTGTAAAAAGCATGTGAAAATGCATTTGTTTAATAAAGTTGAAATATTTGCTTTACTGGTGTATGGTATACCTAAGTCGGCGAGACGACTTACTTACTTCATTAATAAATGAATTTTTTGATGAATTTTTCACCCTTAAATTAATGAAATTTTGTATGTACACTGCATAAAAAACGAAATTTGTATGCTTCCAATTTAGTTTCTTGTAAAACATTTTACAATACCGAAGACCCAAAAAAAAAGATAGAAACTCTAAAAACAATAAATCTATTATATACAATATATCTATCTTTATTTTATTTAGTCTAGTTTGAATAAAGAATTCTGAGCCATTTAGATTCATTGTCATTGTTGAATAGACATCGCTATAGAGACAACGAATAACTTGAAATTTTTAGATTACCATTGTTAGATTGGATTGGCAAAATAGCACATTTTTGTACTTTCTATCCAAACCATAATCTCATCCTATCATCATAATTTATTATAGAAGTGTTTACTGAATTTTAAGTTGAAGTTTCATCTCATTTTTTGCTTGTATAATTACATGGACTAATTATGTATAAACTAACTCAAAGACTAAAATTGATATTTTGCATTGTTAAGAAAATATCAAGTTCACTTTCAGTAGATTGAGATGAGTCGATGTTATAAAAGCTATGCCAACTACATGCTAATTTAAAAAGAAGATGGCACAAATATTGTCATTTACAATACTGAGTATAGGCCAATCTCGATACTTCATTTTCTGCAAAAAGTCAAGTTAGGGTGAAATGAGTCACTCTATTGAATTAAATGATGAGCTAGGAACGCTTCAAACTCTTACAATGTAACTTTTCATTCCGATATATTCGAAACTTGTTTTTCCTCGCGCTACTCCCAACCCCTTTACAAACCCTTTGTTTATATACATGTACATATGTCAGTACAACTCAACCTTCGTTATCGCTATATCAACTCATCTTCTCATGCTGATCAAGAATATATATATATTGTATGGGGTCGGAAACGTCTCCTTCTCTGCGGAGAATACAAATACATAAAACAAATATAATCTATTGCAAAAAATAGTGTTATGCCGCGGACAAGATTAAAGCAAAAGCCTGCGTTACTGCAGATCATGACACGTTAGTCAAAAACAAAAGAGATAAACTAATTTTTTGCATTACTCTGTCCTTACCTGAGGTTTTAAAGTGGTCAACTATTCATTTAAAGAAGGCTGCGTCGACTTGTCATCGAGAAGTTTCTAATCTAAGTATCTGAATTAACTTAGATGACCTCGTTGGACAAGTTAGACTTATGGGATCTCTGCTATCCGCATCCTAATTGGAGAAGGCCATTATAAGACCAGTTGAACTTTACGGCTTTCAAATATTTGGCAATAATGAGGCGCAAAGCAAGCGAAGAAGTGGTATTTTCCAAAGCTAGATGCGCACATATGCAATTTACATCCATTAAAAGATCCAATTTAAAGCATAAGAACACACTTAACGTAATTTGCATGTCAGTCGAGTTAAGTTGACTTGCACTTGGATATACTGTATACAGGCCCGGACTGGCCCACCGGGCAAGTGTCTTTAATTAGGGGCCCTTTAACTTGTATGGCCGGTGGGCCCTTAGGGTCCCAGTCCGGGCCTGACTGTATAGACCTTAATGTCCAACTAGGTGATCAGAAAGGACTTGTTTGATAAAAACTTGCTTCCTTTTGCGTTGAACGATAACTTTGAACAGGAACTAATCATAAGTAACGACGAAATATACGTAGACAGACTGCATAAGAAAACTAATGGCTTATGTACATATGTTACTATTAGATAGACTAAAAATGCAATGATAATTGAACTGGATAATTAGAAGGTTTCTGGCATTAATGGATATTATTTTTGGTGATTTTGTATTTTTTTCGAATCTTAGAACTTTCCGAAAATGCTACATGAAATGCAATTGAAATCTTATTTGATTTTAAAGGTGTGTATATGATATTTTGTTTGTAACACCACAAAAAAAATTAAATAAATTGTGATGGTATGCTAAATAAATTGCTAAGCTATTTCATGCTGTTTCTACAAAAGGCAATTTTTTTTGTTTCAAGTTTTAGAGGAACGGGGTTTGCTTCAAGGAGTAAGAACTTCTTTTCTATAGTTGTAGCTGGAGGAATAGTTGTTTGAACTTGTTGTTGTTGTTTGTTAGTAAGTTTTATAACAATTTAAAGGCGGACTAAAAGTTCGTCAACGCGTCGAAAAATTAAAGTTTTGAATGGTACGGATAGCTCAATAATAATAATCAAAATTTTATTTTAGTCTTAAAAATTTTAAACTACTTCAAACTATAGTTAATGCCAGGAAAACGAAAAGACATGAAAAATGTTACACATAGTTGTTCCAATATCAATAATATCGATTAACTTTGTTTTTTTTATGGCTCAGACGAGAAATTCATTTTAAATATAAAAGCGGTTCTCACTGTCTCACCTAAGTCAAAAAGTTATAAGGGTATACAAACTTCTACATGATTGAAATTAACTCGACACTAGTTCGTTCATTCAATTGTTATTTTTCTTGTCAACTTTTAACTTACTATGTTCGCATTGCCAACAGTTCGCACGCATATTGGCACACTTAAACTGCACAGGTGGATAAAAAAAAATAAGTAAAAAATATGTTAAATCGGTCACCGGCCACCGAAATCGTTTTCCACTTTCGTCGCGAAGCGTTAAAGAATGATTAAAGTTGAGGAAAACGCACTTGAATTTGATTTGGGTAACTGCTTCTTAAGAAAAAATTAATTCATTAGATGTTTGAAATGATTTACAACTTCTTGCGGGCAATTAGTAAACTTTTCATTCTTAGCCAGGATCACTTTTCACACATTATTATATTTTTATTTGACCATACGTAATTGATAATAGACTTATCCACTAAGAGACAAAAAAAAGGATCGAATTATGCTTATCGACTTTTGGTGCTATATAATTATCGACTTTTGGTGAGTAAAAATTGAGATAAGTTATATAAAGAACCAGAGGGCCGGGGCTAACTTCGACCGCGTCAAAGTTTGTATACCCTTGCAACTTTTATGGTAACTCTTTCCTTACCTTTAGCCATCAAAGTGGAAAAACGTTCAAGCTAAAAAGGCTAATGTTTGCGAAAGAACGGCCTACAATCTTAGCATAGGAAAAAACTAAGATATTGATCAAAGTCACTGTTTTCCACCGATCGTTCCTATGGGAGCTATATGATATAGTAACCCGATCTTTATCAAATTCGGTACAGTCATTAACAGATATATTAAACTAACAAATGTTTAATTTGAAAGCAATCGCGTCAAAAGTAACGAAGTTATTGACAAAAGTCACTGTTTTCGAAAGATCGTTCCTATGGGAGCTATATGATATAGTCACCCGATCTTGACCAAATTTGGCACAATCGTTTATATGTATAATTAACTCACCAATATTAAATTTCATGACAATAGCTCAGAAAATAACGAAGTTATTAAGAAAAGTCACTGTTCGTGACTTTGCCATTTGTATGGGAGCTATATGATATAGTGATCCGATCCGGCTGAATCCGAGATATACAACGCCTGCAGTATATACAAGCCTACATGCAAAATTTCAGCTCTGTAGCTCTTTCGGTCTAGGAGGAGTTTGCGTTGATCCAGACGGACGGACGGACGGACGGACGGACGGACGGACGGACGGACGGACGGACGGACATGGCTATTTGAACTCGTCTCGTCGTGCAGATCAAGAATATATATACTTTACATGGTCGGAGATATTTCCTTCTATGCGTTGCACACTTTTGACCAAAATTAATATACCCTTTTTGCAAGGGTATAATGAGCGAGATGGCATCGGTTTGATGTTTTGGAAAAAGATTCGTAAATTTCTGGCAATCTGAATGAACTTGTGCTTGGAACTTTCACACTTATGGCTTATATACAGAGAACCGGCTTAATTAAGATGATTTATTTGAACGTTAAGTTTTGTTGGAAGCTCGTCAAAATGCGATTTATTTGATAATCCAGCCGAAAAAGGCAAATGTTCGAGAAGTTAAACAAACGGAACAAAAGCTCAATCAATATTTTCGCAGTGTAGAAGTGAAATGTGGCTAACAAGAGCATCTGACATTTGTTTATATTGTTGACTGATTGCATTAACCTTAGCTCAATGTTACTCATACATACATACATATATGTAGCTTGCAATCGGAGCGAAGTAAATTTCTGGTTTTTGCACCGTACACACTTCAAATTGGTTTGTAGGTAATACCGATACGAGTGCAAATTAAAGGAAACATGATGTCAATATCAAGCAATATATGTTCAATAAAATGAGTATTTATAGCTTAATAGATGACTGGGCAGAAATCAGGCGGAACGCTATAGTGCAATAGTAAAACGCGCCCCAGAATGGGAGATAAGTCGACAGCCCGAGCTGATAATGGACTCGTTACCGCCTGATTAACTATAAAATTATTGGGCAATAATTGACTGGGCATAAAAGCAGTAGGGCGAAAGTGGGAAGGGAAAGAAATGTCGCTTGACATTGCAGATGAATCGTCGGCTAAGGGTATTTGATCAGCCAAGATCGGTGTGAGTTTATGGGAATTGTGTAAAGACTATATACTATCAATATCCCAAGGCATTTGTGTAAACAAATATAAATAATTCATCAACACGTTAAACTCGAGTTGAACGTCTTAGCCGGATTAGAACTTTCACTTGTCTGGCTATGGCATTGGCCATGGCAATGGGTCTGGTCTGGTTTTGGTCACTGATCAAAAGGAACAACAGCAACAATCGTCAGTAAATGATGTGTAATGATGTGAACTTAAATGCGATCTCTGCCAGAACATGGCAGTTAATCAAGTTGCTTGCGCAGAAATAAAAATCACTCAACTGGGAAATTAAACACCCGACGGACGACGCGACTCTCAAGATACTGAAACAGCTGCCCGCCAAGCCAATGCGTATAAAGGTGTTGCTGGAGGAGCCAAAAGCAGCAACAGCAGCAGCAGCAGCAGCAACAACAACAACAACAACGGCGACTTCATCGGCAAACAACAATGACAATAAAAAAATAACACAACAAAAAAAACCAACAAGAGCGAGAGCTAAAACTGATACTCAGACCGGCAGACCGCTTGGCTGTAAAACGTTTTATTTTTGCACTTGAAGTTTTGATGAATTGAATTGCTGCTCTTATATAAATACTCAATTACCAAAAAAAATATATGTAAGTACTTTTTAAAAGACAACTAAGTAGAGCTGCACAGGACGGAAATTTTTTTTTTCAATTTTCGCACAGAAAAAAATTAGTAAGCGGAATAAACATATTAATGGGATTTTTTAAAAATGTTTAGTACAAAATTTACTTAATTAAACATTGATTAAAATGATTAGATTATTTAAAAATGTGTTTTTAAGGGAGGTATTTACAGAATCATTGTTGTCAATATAGAAATATCTCTTGTTCAAATATGTATTCAGTTTTCGTTTTATGTCTTATTTTAGCTTAAGAAATTCCCAAGTGCCATGAAAGTAGAAATGGATTAGATACATTAAATGCACACTATTTGCATTTTGAAAATCGAGTAAAATACCCTGCAACAATTAGGTTATGTACTTAAACTTCTCAACGATTAGTTGTCGATCTCCCCTCTAGTCTTGATTTCAATATCAATGAATTTTCTTGTATATCCTTTTACATATTCGGACTTTGATATACCGACTTCACTAAGAAGCAAGTAACGTGAAAATTAGAAATCTACTTAAGCTTAAAAGAGTTCTCTTTGGGAAGTAATCGTCAAAATAAGAACACTTAAAATGACTGAAAATCGCGACTTACAGCGAGTTGGTGACATGGACAAAATATAGAGAAGGTTCTGAATATAGAGAAATGTTAATCTAGAAGATTTGGCGGCAAATTTCTAGGGCCAGACAGTTTTTCGTCTCTTAATTTAGATTTTATGCGATTTTCAAATAATGTTATTGAACAGATTGCACGTGTCTTTTTATAGCGTTGAATTGGTCATTGTATTAAGGTAAAATACAAAATCTAATTTTCAATGCATTCAATGCATTTCTAAGTTGCATTAATTTCAAATAACTTTATAGATGCATAAAAAGGTGATTGCTGCAATTAGTTATATTTACAAAAAAGTCACATATTTAAGGTTTACGGATTGCTGTCAAGTCAAAAAGTGCTGTATTATAGAGTATTCTACAACACATTTACAAGCTCAAACGGAACGACTTATCAATGGCAAACTGTGCTGAGTTGTGTGTATCGAGGAGACTGCAAAATGACACTTTTAAAATGTTTTACAAGCATCTGATAAGGGGAACGAACAAAAGAAAAAGTTGATAAATGCTTGCTCAGTACACACTTAATTGCCGTAGACACCAATAAAAGATTGTTCCACACATCCAAACGAAATCAAATGTAAGATTCACTTTCCATCGATAACTCTTTCTTTGAATACATTAGTAGTTTGCCGAAATATGAAATTTGGGTTAACCGAATGCGCCAAATGCATATCATTTCGTAAGCAAAAACAAATAACAAAAAAAAAAAAAAAAACAAAACTTTGCAGAAACGTAAAAGTTTTGCAAAGCTAAACACCTGCTCCAAGTGACAAGACGGAATGGGTTCTGACACAGCAAATTCCGTGGATAAGACACAAACATGGGGGAAATTTACAATTTTTAATAAAACAGAATCAGAGCATTTATGAATTATTGTTGATAAATTAATGATAAATGCATATATGTAACTCTTAGTTTTCCTCTTTTATTCAAACTGCACAAACGTAAGACATATATACGTTTTTAAAAATGAAATCTATGTTTGTTTAATCTCACATGGATGCTGGGCTCTATGGCGTAGTCTTTTTTAAGGTATATGAATATATTCGAAAGTTGAATAAACTGTGAATGGGTAAAAAAAAAATCTGTATAGATGGACCCCAAGGAGTTTGTTTTGCTGAATTTTTCATGAGTATCTCCGACATATCATTTGCGCGACGCAAAAGTACGATTAACTTGAACAAATCGAAGGAACAACTCATGGGAGTCTTGTCTTGTCGATAGATCCATTCGTTAAGAAGAATATGTTGCACAATGCCATGAATAGGAGCAAAACGAACACGTCAAAAGATGTTGGCGAGTATGCGTTCAATTGTCGTAGGGAACAGTATACACATTACTCCTACTGCAATTGTTGTTGGGATCCACAAGTCGGTTGGTTCTGGGTTGCGGCGCGTCGATTCTTCTCGAGTATTAAAGCGCGACTGTAAAAGAAAGAGAGATAGCGTTTGTTTTATTGTGCATTTAATGAAACCTAGCAGAGGCCACACCATACTAGTTCCTGCATACTCACCGATAACGTTCGTAGAAACCCACAATCGTGCCGAGCTCTTGCTTGAAGAGACGCACCAGCATGCTATCGAAACCCTCCAGCTCGGGCAGACTGAACATATTGAATTGCAGCAGATGATCCTTAGACGAATCCGCCTCGGAGTAGACGGCAAGCCACTTGGGAATCTCTTCGAGCAAGTACGGATTCGCCGGGACTAAGGCACTGTGAGTATGAGCAGGTGGTGGTGCATCATAGAGAGATGGCTCCGGTCTGATGGCTTTGGGTGGCTCAGCTGATGTCGTATAGTAGTAGGATGTGAGGCAAGGATGCTGACGCTGGCACTGGCCGGTGTACTGATTCTCATAGTATGTGCCGTGCAACTTGGAAACCACCCGACGCCAACCCACCGGCAGACCCTCCCGTTCCAATGGATGATTCCAATGCGTGGTGTGAGCATTGTGATCGATGTAATACTTTCGGCCATGCAGCGTGTACTGGGTGGCCCAACCAGGAGGCAGTGGAAGTTCTTCCTCGACGTCTGTAAGCGACTGCTGCGATGGCACCTTCTGCAGCGATCCATTAACGCTTCCGGATCCAGTTGGAGTGCCAATTGCGGTGGAAGCTGGTGGCGTAGGAGGCGGCGGTGGGGCATACAAAGATTGCACTGAGGTAGAACTGCCACCACGGCCACTGATGCTCTGCGAGTCGCCGGCACCAGACGGCAAAGTCAGGTGATGGTGATGCTGTTGTTGCTGCTGATGATGATGTTGAGGTGGCGCCAGTGTGGTCGATGATGCTGAAGTCGTGTTACTATAAATAGGCGATTCCGAGCGCTGGGTTGGTGTCACACGCATGGACGCAACCCGATAGGGATTCTCATATATGGGATATGAATCACTGGAGTAACTACCACCCAAGTGAGCCAGCTGCTGTTGCTGTTGCATTGGAGATCTGAAATCGAAAGAATGTTAACGAATCTCCCATTTAGCAGTAAGCCAAGACGTTCGTACCTGCTCTGCTGGTAACGCGGTTGACGAAGAGTTGAACCAAACTGGGGCTGCTGCTGTTGCTGGAGGGCAAAATGCGTCGGAGTGTGTCGCGGAAGTAGCTGCATATTGGCATAGGAGGCACTCAAAAGAGTCTGATCAGCATCATAGCTGGCTGCTGCCATATGCGGATGATGTGGGCCGTGGAGGGATTTCTGTGTCGTTGAATAGCTTCGCTGGAAGCCCATCTTTGGCGTTGTGGCGATATGCAATAGTGGCGAAGACTGCTGTCGCCTCATTCGCTCGATCTCGATCTGCTCGATATTCACATAATTGCTGCTATTGCTTCTGCTGCCACTGATACTCTGGCGGAACTGCTGTGACGGTGGTCCCGGAGGAGGCAGAGTATGTGGTTGTGAATGCGAGTGCGGATTTAGGGGCAGTTGGCTTTGAGCACGACGTGCATGATAATAGTCCGGCTGAGTATCATTGCAGGAATATGTATTCCGGCTGGTGCTAGAGCTCCGCGGCTTAAACTCGCAACTTGGCGAAGTGCTGGCACAACGTTGTAACGTTTTCTTTTTGGCTGCCACCCTCTGATCCGTCGTAGTCCACACATTGATCACCGGTATCTAAGGGTATGACAATAAAAATAAGAATTACTTACATATGTATAATCTGAGTTTAGTGGAATTGTTGATTTGATCATTGAACATAACAATAATATTTAAAAATCTCGAATTTCAAAAGCAAAGCGTCGAGCAAATGAAAAAAATCGAGCAAGAAAACAAATACAAATACAAACCTCAGGTGGCGTATCCTTTTTAACGTATTTCCCCACCACGCCCTCCTTGTGTGATTTCTCTTTGCTCCGGCGCGAGAGCATCGTCGGCTTACGATTGCACAGCAAAATTGTTAAATAGTTCATGCGCAGCGCCGCCTATCCTGGAAGAGTGCTTTTTATTCCTGTCGTCGCTGACGCCGTCGCCTTTGTTTCTCTGTCATTGATATAATTGATTGTGTAGCCCTGGCCCAGGTGGAAATACTTTGAAAAATACCAAAAACATCTGTTTGGTGTTTATTAATGGCATACTGACACAAACACTCTTAAGCTTTTCGAAATTACCATTGTATTAACTTAATACAACGTTCAAAGCCTTATTATTTGCTACAACTTAACAAAATTACTTGAGGACATAAGTTAGCACGTATTTGGTTTTTGAACTTTGATTCTGATGTTCTCTGCTCCCAAGTAATCAAAGAAAGAATTTATTTAGTAGTTGGTTAGTTATTGTGTAAAGTCATGCCAGCGCATGAAATGTAAGTAAACTTGTTTGTAATATGTTTATGCATATCACAGAAACCAGTTGTAAGTTGTAAAACAGATATCGTATGTGTATACTGTGTATACGAATTGAGGCCAAGATTATTCAAATCGATGACACTCCTGTTCGGCTTGACAAAGAACAGTCTAAATACATAATAGTTTATTTGCTACAACCAACTTTTACAACAATATGTAAAAATTTAAATCAAATTTTGTTTCCTTCAATTTGGATTAATTTTAAAAAATTAGTGCAATGCCATTATGCCGTAAATAAATTATTTGTTTTCGTATTTTTATGGCCAGGGCTACACAACCATTACAATCAATGACCAAACGAAACTAAAGCGACAGCGTCGCAGGCGACAGGATTGCGCACTTGTCAGAGCAAAGGGAATACAAGGATAAATTGAAAAGGAGGATACGTACATATGTTTATAATTTTTAAATGACTGGGTTATAATTTAATGACAAAGGAAAGGTTTTTACCTAGCCTTGTTTATAAATAGGGACGATTAATCTTCCGCTATCCCGGTTTTCGCAAAAGAACAAAAATTAGATTTTAACCTATACTATTGTTAATTAAAATTGGTAATTCATATTATTCCCGATGGGAAACTAACTTTGGCTAGTTAATCTGGATAGCTTCTATGTGAAATGTGATGGACCGACTGAATTTAGAAGTCAACTTCCAATGATTGAAAATGCTTCGATTGTTTATGGTGGAAAATTAGATTTGATTAATCCTTTTTATAGTAAACCAAGGTGAAATGGTTACAGAGTTTGAAAACTTTCTTAAAGATTTGGATGAGATTCAAAACAGAAAAAAAATCATTCATTTCATAATTTTATTATTATTTGTTATTTACTTTTACATCGATTTTAACATTTCGAATCGAAGAGACTTTCAGGATTCCGCTCGCTTTATTGGTGACCGTTTTCCTAATCCTCTAGTTGAAGCTTTAGTGATGGCCTTGGGCCTCAGCTTCCAACTGCTCCTTGGATTTGTAACCCACCTGTTCCTCTGGTGTGTGGGGCCAGAATGTGGGCTTGTTGATGGGATCCAGAGCACTGTCAGGGAATGCATCACGGTAATCCTCCATGGTCATTTGCTCATAGGGCAACAATGATTTAAGATGGGCAATTTCCTTCTGGTAGTTCTGAATGCGCTGCTCGGAGGCCTTCTTGTACGATGCAATCTCCGACTGCGAATCTTTGATTTCCGCATCCACCTGAGGCGACACAGTATCCTTTGGGTAGGGTACGGTCAGGGCATCGTACTGCTTTTGGAAGCTATCAACCAGACCAGCAACCGGAATCAGACGCTTGTAGTTGGCCCAATCGATTTTTGGTGGCGTCTCTGGATTGGCCAAAACTGCACGCACGTAGATGTCCGACTTGGTCTTGAAGGCACCAAAGCTGCTTCTTTGGTTAGCGGGAACACGTTCGGCCAGAGAAGACCAGTTGATCGAAGATTGAGCTACGCGGCGGGCGGCCATGGTTAAGCTGAAATGGAATTTTGTATGTGCGATTAGATGTTTAGCACGAAGGAATAATTATGTTGGAGGTGGTGGTTTGGTTTTTTTTGTTATATAACAGGACTTGACGATTGAAATGTAGCAGTATTAAGTTTTTCCGACAACAGATTCGCTAACAAAAAATACTTAAGTGAAAATTATGTAATTTGGAAGTCGTAAGATTTTGTCGCATTTATAGGTAGTTTTCCGGCAAGATGGGTCACAAATATATGGAGTAGCATTTAGACCTTAAGTTCTTTTACTCTTTTCGCTATTTTTATATTTAGTTTTGTTAGTTTTGCAACGTACTTAATTAATTTTTTGGATAAATCAAGAATTCCCGAACCTCGTCCAAGTGCTGAAAGTAATTATCGATAGTTTATTTTCGACATGTGATAGGCGATAGCTTTCAATTTGCACAGGCCGTTTACACTATTATCATGGACGGAAGACTCCAAATATGTGTCTAGCAAAAACTAACCACAACAGAAAATAGTCGACCATTAAGTAATACTCACTAGTCGCCTGACTAGTTTATGTAAAAAAGAATGTATATCAGAAACCGAATGCAGTTTAGTGTAAGCACACAATAATTTGCGAAGACTTATCGAAATTTCGATTCTTTTCACTATTTTTCGCGTGTATGGCAATGCTGTTGTTGGTTTATCTCTATTACGTGAAGTCCACAACATTTAATTATTGTCGATTTTTTAATTAAAATGCTGCTGAAAGAAATGCCTCAAATGCTGCAACAGGTGCGCACCCTGTCGTCCGCCACGGCTGTGGTGACTCGTCTTCATCGGTCGGTTTATTGCCGTCTGTATCCCACAGTTGTCGTTCAGCCGGATGGCTCAACCATAAACATACGTTACCAGGAACCACGAAAGATTATTAAAGTAAGTTTCAAAAACCAAAAAGTAAATAACATTTTACTAACAATTCGTTCTCTAGTTACCCCTGGACTTGAACACTTTGTCAGAATCGGCGCGCAAAGCTCGCCTAGAAGCACGGAAACCTCGCAAGAAGGTTAAGATTATGGAAGAAGTGGAGGATAACTTTAATGCCAAGAAGTATATGAAGTTTATTAAAAAGAAATAGAACTTGTCTTATGCACAAAATGAATTAAACTGTTAATTTGGTAAAGTAGATTTGAGAAATTATTATGATTCGAGTATAGAAATTATTATGATTCAACTAGTGCACATTGGGCCGGATAATTGTTACTGACAATGAAGCAAGTCTGCCTCTTTTCTTTGCAATATGAATTTATAATTAACCTATTAAAATTGCCCTGAAGTTATACATAGAGCTTTGCCCTGCATTCGTCATGTAACTAAACTAATTCATAAAAATCATTATTATACAATTTTAAAAAGTGAGCATTTAAAAAGTGTTTATTAGATTCGATCAGGAACGAGGTAAGTTCATTATCGGCTGGGCATACTCAAATTCTTTCTAAATCCCTAAATCTTTAGTGTGCTCGCATTATCTATAGCTGTCATATAAAAATTCGACGTCATATAAAAACTACTTAAGTTTTTAGGCTCTTTTTTGCATAAATTCGACCTAAAATAGTAAATCTCAAGTAATAATTTCTCATGGACCACTTTTGTTAGTAAATATTCGCAATCAACGAACTGCGAGCAGCCCATGGGAGATATGTGTTTAATTCTCATCTGTTGTTTTCGGAATATTAAATGTGGAATCGTTGTAACTCTTGATTATCAGCCTATAATAAACTATACGCATGGTGTACCACTATATCAGTATAGTGGTACATCTGTCATCAGTAACAGATCCGGAGGGAGTTCTGATGCAAAGTCAGATTTATCATTTATGGCAATAACGAGAGCAATCGACGACTAGATACCCGTCGCCCAATTCGCACTGTATAAACTGAAAATACATTAAAAAGCATTTACATACATACATAGTTTCTATTTATTGGTATATTACAAATCCCGGAAACAGTTACTTTTAGCTGTAATCCTGCTAAAAATTGGCTTGAATTTTTGTCAAACAAAATGCTATCGCTAAATGGTTGCCGCGAGTATTTTGTGAGCATTCTGAAGCTGGTCACACTCCAACAGTTGGTCACACTTTTTGTTTGTTTTTTTTTATTGTTGTTTTTGTATTCGAGACGAACGGACGTGGAAAGTGCGATACACGGAAAGAGAGAATAGAAAATCAACAATAAAATTTAGTTAATTAGTAAATAAATAAATAAGAAATACTGGAATTCCTAAGGACTCATGTACACAAGGTTTTCCATTTAAACGATTATTTGAAATTTAAAGCAAAGCCAAATTTAAAGCGTCGCGTCGCGTTACACCAGACATTACAGCAACAAAAAGCGAAATAGTGAAGTAAAGCCATGCAACAACAAGAAACCACAAAATAATACATTACAGCTATCGGTAAAATTTTGATTTATAAATGAATTCATACGCAGGGAATTTCGTATTTTCTCAGTGCAAGTGCAAGAGTGTGTGTGTATAAATAAATACAAATGCAGTGCTGCTCTAGTAAAAGAGAGAGTGAGAGAGAGAGAGGGAGACAAATACATGAGAACATAATTGGATTATTTCTAACAAAGAAAAAAAACAATTGGTAAATATATGTGTACATATAGACAAATTTTGGTGAAAACTTTTGAAAATTGGAACATTTTGCTGTCATTCTTTCGGTCTCCTTCCACATTGATACAACAATTTTCTAAGCATGTATGTATGTATGTAGGTGTGTGTATGCTGTGTGGGTTGGCGTCGTCTGTCTCTCTCCCTTTCTCTCACACAGACTCGGAGAGATTGCTTGTCGTAGGGAAGAGATCGGCGGGATGCGAAGGTGGTGAGACACTTTCTAGATTGGGGGGAGCCTCAATTCCATTTTCCATTCTCAGCTTCCTTCCTATACTCATTCCCTTGTCACTTTTACTGTGATCGGAATGTCCCGCACGCGTAATGTAAACAGCGGAAATGTAAAAATAACACTAATACGTTGGCAACTTACGATTATGCTTTATGTGTGCGTGTGCATGTGCGTGTGGTGTGTGATAATGAAAATATCGCTTCCTCTCACTTTTCTCCCATATGTCATCTTACTCCTCCGACTTCTGCAAATGCTGTTGCACATTGGGACGATTTTCCTTTTATTGCAACTAAAGGCTGGGAGTGAACAACTGTTTTATGTACCTGATTATTTCCCCAACTGTAAATGGAATAAGAACCCAAAAATGAAATCATAGCAAATATTTTTCAATTTAATAGTTATTATCATCTGTTATGTTTTAAGCTTTAGCCAAGTCCCGTTACATCTTTTACAATTTCTTGTCTTGCTCATGCAATAATTATGGCATATGCGCATAGAAAATTCTGCATGCCCTCTCATTTTATTTCGTCATTTATTTTAGGCAATATTTTTCAATTTGATTTATGGGGGGTTTTTTACTAATTTCAACACACTGTCAGGAGCTGTAGCACGACAGATGTCTGGAGTTAGATTCCACTTGGATTTGGTCCGAGAAGTGCAGCTGCCTAATTGGGATTGCAATTTTGTGGTATTCATTCATTTGCGGAGGTGTTGGTGCTGGCCAAGTGGGGTGGGTAGTGGAGGGTGGTTTCTGTGCTGCAGCGTTTATGAAATTAACCAAAAGAATGTCCCACCCTCCCTTCCTTTCTGTTGTGCCTAAGCTAATTTGTTTTCATTTTGTGTGCCACAGCATTTGCAGTTTTGTTTCCCTTTATCCTGCTCTTCTCATTCTCTTTTCTATGTTTGTTTTGTCTGCAATTTCGCTTTGCACTTGAAGTCGAAAATAAACTAATTTCTGGTTCATCGTCGTCTAAAGTTCATTTTAGGCGTCGTCGCCGCTGTCTACTTACACATGCATATGTATATAGTATATATAGACACACTTACATATCGATATCGGGTATAATTGGTTTTAGTTTATTCATCGTATCTAATTTTCTAAGCCCTTATCGATTAACCGTTGAACATTACCTTGAAATAAAGTGATAGATAGCAAGTTAATTCACAAACTATTAAAATATTTTCAGTGCAACTTAGTATACATTTTATACCCACGTGATAGTCTGTTGAAAGTGAATGCCAAGAATTTGTAAATTGTTGCCTAAATGGCGCAGAAAATACATACATATTTACATATCTATATGTACTAGAATATATGTACATATAGATATGTAAATATGTACATATGTGCCCTGTGTAAGAGAAAGTAAAATATTGAGAAATCAAAACCTTACGTTATTTACACCGTGCATTCCTACTATTTCGAACAAATGTTATTCTTTCTGCTTTCCAATTGTTTGAAAAATTTGGTTCAAATTTTGTTTTGTTTTTTTATACCCTTGCAAAAATTGTATATTAATTTTGGTCAAAAGTGTGCAACGCATAGAAGGAAGCATCTCCGACCATATAAAGTATATATATTCTTGATCAGCACGACGAGACGAGTTCAAATAGCCATGTCCGTCCGTCCGTCCGTCCGTCCGTCTGGATCAACGCAAACTCCTCCTAGACCGTAAGAGCCACATAGCTGAAATTTTGCATGTAGGCTTGTATATACTGCAGGCATTGTATATCTCGGATTCAGCCGGATCGGATCACTATATCATATAGCTCCCATACAAATGGCAAAGTCACGAACAGTGAAATTTAATATTTGTGAGTTAATTACAGATATAAACGACTATGCCAAGTTTGATCAAGATCGGGTGACTATATCATATAGCTCCCATAGGAACGATCTTTCGAAAACAGTGACTTTTGTCAATAACTTCGTTACTTTTGACGCGATTGCTTTCAAATTAAACATTTGTTAGTTTAATATATCTGTTAATGACTGTGCCAAATTTGATAAGGATCGGGTAGCTATATCATATAGCTCCCATAGGAACGATCGGTTGAAAACAGTGACTTTGATCAATATCTTCGTTATTTCCTATGCTAAGATTGTAGGCCGTTCTTTCGGACACATTAGCCCTTTTAGCTTAAACGTTTTTCCACTTTGATGATAGGTAAGGAAAAAGTTACCAAAAAAGTTGCAAGGGTATACAAACTTTGACGCGGTCGAAGTTAGCCCCGGCCCTCTGGTTTTTTTCTAAACCTGTAATTCATCTCTATTTCATTTAATTTTTATACCCTTGCAAAAAGGGTATATTTATTTTGGTCAGAAGTGTGCAACGCATAGAAGGAAGCATTTCCGACCATATAAAGTATATATATTCTTGATCAGCACGACGAGACGAGTTCAAATAGCGATGTCCGTCCGTCCGTCCGTCCGTCTGGATCAACGCAACCTCCTCCTAGACCGTTGGAGCTACAGAGCTGAAATTTTGCATGTAGGCTTGTATATACTGCATGTAGGCTTGTATATCTCGGATTCAGCGGGATCGGATCAATTTATCATATAGCTCCCATACAAATGGCAAAGTCACGGTGAGTTAATTACACATATAAACGACTATGCCAAATTTGATCAAGATCGGCTGACTATATCATATAGCTCCCATAGGAACGATCTTTCGAAAACAGTGACTTTTGTGAATAACTTCGTCACTTTTGACGCGATTGCTTTCAAATTAAACATTTGTTAGTTTAATATATCTGTTAATGACTGTACCGAACTTGATAAAGATCGGGTTACTATATCATATATCTCCCATAGGAACGATCGGTGGAAAACAGTGACTTTGATCAATATCTTAGTTTTTATGTAAATCTATGCTAAGATTGTAGGCCGTTCTTTCGCAAACATTAGCCGTTTTAGCTTGAACATTTTTCCACTTTGATGGCTATAGGTAAGGAAAAAGTTACCATAAAAGTTGCAAGGGTATACAAACTTTGACACGGTCGAAGTTAGCCCCGGCCCTCTGGTTTTAGGTCTGGTTTGTTTTCTTTTTCTTTAAATATGTATGTATGTATGTCTTTCTTATTGGGTATCCCATATTTTTTTCTTGTCGTTACTTCCCCATCGTAATTATCATTATCATCGTCATCATTGTCATCTTCTTGTGTTTGTTCTTCTTTTTTTATAATTTCTGCTCTTTGTTAAGACAAATTTGTCTTGTCTTTTTTTTCTTTTGTTCTGACCAACTTTCCCTTTCATTAACGTTTTTTTACCCTTGCAGAGTGTATTATAAAATTGGTCAGTTGTTTGTAACGTACAGAAGGAGATTTTCCGACCCCAAAAAGTATATATTCTTGATCACATGAGAAGCTGAGTCGATATAGCCATGTCCGTCCGTCCGTCGGTGCGTATGCGATGATGTTTTTTTTTTTTGGGTAAGATAAAGTATAAAAATTGGCAGGATTGGACCACTATATTATATAGTTCTAAAAGAAACATATTTACAGAAATTGGAGTATCCCCATGAAATTTACCAATTTGATAGTGTTGGATATAAAACCTCAGATCCCAAAATTTGAATCTGTTCGGATAAATAGAACACAAGTTACCGTCAATATAAATCGGTTCAACCGCTGCCGGCAGCGCTGCTTGGTGCCTTCTACGTCATCATCAAATCAACAGAGCATTATTAAAAAAATATCAAAGCAGCTAACATCGGCTATGCCGAAGTTTATATACCCTTGCAGTCCTTGGTAATAATAATTTTACATGTTCAAAATTTGTTTTCTGCAACTCAATTCATCAATATACAAACAAAACAATTTTACTCTTTATTTTACAATTTGTTCTTCTTCTTCCCTCATTCCCAAAGCAAGCAGCGCTGCCGGCAGAGCTGGGAGCAGAGCCGATTATTATATTGACTGTAACTTGTGTTATATTTATCCGATCACATTCAAATTTTGGGATCTGGGGTTTTATATCCAATATTATCACATATGTAAATTTCATAGCATATGTACTCCGATTTTTATGAAAATGTTTCTTCTAGTTCTTCTAGAGCTATATGATATAGTGGTCCGATCCTGATGGTTTTCATACTTTATTTTTCCCGGGTAGTAAAAAACCCCGGAAAAAAATTTCAGCACGATAGCTCTTAAGACGGCTGAGTAAAACGCATTCGCACAGACGGACGGACAGACGGACATGGCTATATCAACTCAGCTTCTCATGCTGATCAAGAATATATATACTTTATGGGGTCAGAAACGTCTCCTTCTGTGCGTTACAAACATCTGACCAATTTTATAATACCCTCTGCAAGGGTATAAAAACGTGTTCCATCTCAACTCTATGGATGATACTCAAAGAATAATACACGCAATTTAAAGGATCTATTCGGATCATGTAGAATTGCTGTTAAGGTGGTAATAAGAGACTAAACTGAATCTAATTAGTAATTGATCATCTCAATTGCCCGAATGAAACAACACCTGATGTTTCAGTTAGCACTCGAAATTATATTCTGAAAGCTTAACTTGTTAAACGTGCAATATCAAAAACCATTTTATCAACTTAAAAGGCCGCTAATGTGTGTATATGGTTTTGTGTATCAAAAATAAAATTATATTTGTGAATGCATACTTAAGACGAAGCGTCGAAGAGTGCTCGGAGCATTAGTAGAGAAATTTACAACAGCAAACCAAATGATTTTTCTAGCCACAATGATGATGATGGCCCACCAAAAAAATTAAGCTTGGCACGCTCGGCGAACTAAGTCAAGGCCCCCAGGCAAAGTATTTATAAACTGGGGGATGGGGTTAGATCTATTAAACCGTTTTCTATGCAATATCAAACTCAATAGTGATGAGAGAAACGCTTGACTTGAGTTCACCGATGGCAAAACTCGTGCGCTTTCAAATAAAAGTACATCGGTTATCATGAAAATTATGCAGTCCTCTTCACAAGGCCAAAATAAAAACAAGTCTAACTTAACCTCAAAACTCAAATAATACCTTATTTGTCAAACTTATTTTTTGTTGAACAAATTTCAGTTTAGTAGGAGACTTGTAAGAGTATCCAGACAAGTAAGTTGTCTTTGTGGAGTGGCTTAAGAGAATATTTTTACAACACGTTCCATCCAACAGTCGTTTTATTAGTGTGCGTGTGGAAAAGCAAAGCTCATTAACCAAATCCAACAAAAGTAAAGGTCACTACTTACTACACACTACTCAGTGGGATGAGTTAGCCAAAAACACTTAGGAAACAAAATACAATGAAGTAAATAAGTCGTCTCGCCGACTTGGGTATACCATACACCAGGTGAAACAAATATTTAAAATTTCGAAAACCAAATGTATGTCTATTAAATTGTTTTAACATGCCTCATACCATATGCTTTCTCGCTCACTCTACAAACACACGAGCACTCTAGCGCCGCCACTAGCCAACGGCCAATTCTGCCCTTATGGATCGCGTAGCAAAATACGTTCATACGTATATTTTGTATGTTTCTAGTCCGATTTCAATCAAATTTGGTAGTTTAATAGAAATAGATAAGATTTATTAATCTGCCAAATTTGATCGCGATGGTCAAAAAATTGCAAGAGCCAATCGGTTTTTTCTAAATTATGGAGGCGGAAGTGGGCGTGGCAAAAATTTGAAACAAACTCGATAACTGTACATACTACACGAGACTGCATACCAAATTTGGTGGCTCTAGCTCTTATAGTCTCCGAGATCTAGGTGCTTATACGGACGGACGGACGCACAGACGGACATGGCTAGATCGACTCGGTTGTTGCTCCTGATCACGAATATATATACACTTTGTGGGGTCGGAGATGCTTCCTTCTGCTTGTTACATACATCTTGGCGACTTTAATATACCATTTCACCCTATGGGTGTATGGTATAAAAACTGAAAGTCAACTAACCAGATCGACAGTTCATACAGACTGGATGCAATGCGGTTGCAAATTGTACAGAAGACTATTAATCAGATTTTGATTCACTTGATGTTTCAATGAACGGGAAATGCAAATCACCTTTTTTTTAGCAATGACTAATTTAAAATTTACCCAAAATGATTTCCGATTTTATGCGCCCAAGTCCTGAATAGTACTTAAAAGTTTTTCGACTATCTAAGCTGTTAATTGAATGCTCCTTTAATTGCATAAACATTTGCAATCACAGAGAGGCAAAAAACCAGATTCTTTCAGAAAATACGATGGGTAATTGTTCAAATATCAGCCAGGCTGATCATTAAACCGCCTCTAATCACAACTGACCACTTAATAGCTCAAAATGTATTACTTAGACTTTAGAATCTAAAGTTTAGATATACAGAAGTTACATGCATATATAGCAAAATGAAATGAAATTAATTATTACTCAACTTTTAATGTTAAAAAATATAAAACCTCAGATCCCAAAATTTGAATCTGATCGGATAAATAGAACACAAGTTACAGTCAATATAAATCGGTTCAACCGCTGCCGCCAGCGCTGCTTGCTGCCTTCTACGTCATCATCAAATCAACAGAGCACACGCATACACACATACACAGACGCAACGCTACATAAACTGGAATGATTGAAGAAGATGAAAAAATGTATTAAAAAGAGTAATAATTTGAATGTTTTGTTTGTGTATTGATGAATTGAGTTGCAGGGAAAAAAAATCAAAATGTACAAATGTTATTGCCAAGGACTGCAAGGATATATAAACTTTGGCATAGCCGAAGTTAGCTTCTTTGATATTTTTTTATTCAAAAAAAAAAACGTTTCCCATCTCAACTCTATGGATGATACTCAAAGAATATATACTACATATGATATCAATATCTCTCTTTGGTTCGTCCTAAGAAATACACGCAATTTAAAGGATCTATTCGGATCATGTAGAATTGCTGTTAAGGTGGTAATAAGAGACCAAACTGAATCTAATTAGTAATTGATCATCTCAATAAAAGAACAAACTGAATCTAATTAGTAATTGATCATCTCAATTGCCTGAATGAAACAACACCTGATGTTTCAGTAAGCATTCCAAATTATATTGTGAAAGCTTTTAAGATGGCGGCGTCAAGTTGATTTGCACAGACGGACGGCCGGACAGACGGACATGGCTATATCGACTCAGCTTCTCATGGTGATCAAGAATATATATACTTTATGTGGTCGGAAATGTCTCCTTCTGTGCGTTACAAACATCTGACCAATGTTTTAATACCCTCTGCAAGGGTATAAAAAAGGAGCTACTTAAGCATATTGAAAAACAACCCAAGACTCATTTGTAACTTCTGATTGCTTTGATCTGCCAGCTGAAAAAACAGGAAAGTAAAAAGTGTGTTTCGATCATTTTCGAAACACTGTGTGTGGACAATATTTTGTTGGTACATAAGTATTTTCGCACTTCATCGTGTCTCAGTCACTTTCTTTGTGCGTAATGGCTCCTAATGATGTGTGGCAGTGGTAGCTGCAGCACCTTTCGTTGTTGTCATCGTCGTCGATTGGCGTCGGTTAGCCGCAATTGACCCTAATTATGGGTCTGCCGCTGAAGCTTTGCCTATTGCCTTTTGCTATTTCCAGTGTGTTTGGACAGATTTTGCAAAAACTGAACGAAAACCAAACAATAGGAGCGAGTCTCATTAGTTTGACTCAGTTAAAAATACTCTTGAAAACTCGCTTTAACTATTTGGAAATTTTTGGAAAAATGTTAATTTCGAAAATTCGGTTAGTAATTTGTATTTTTCTTTTCTTTATATTTTCTTTTTTTTTCATTTTTTTTGTTTTTTGCCCATATCATTATCACTATTTGAAAATTTTGTGTAATTATTTTGTTATATGTAGTTTTAATTACAAAGCTGCCAAAAGTGGTGTGAGAGGCAGAGGGAGAGAGAATCACATTTGCTATTAAATATTTCTGCCGCTTGATTGCGACGTGTAGCTATTTCTGGGCCAATTTGTCGCAATCTTATCGCCAAAAATGAATATATGTATGCATTTTTACGTTCTCTATATACATATGTGTACGTACGTAAGTATGGCCGGGTTACGGGGCCCATAAAAAAGGTGCAAATTAAAATGCCAACGTATTGCCTGTTGGAGCAAAACATAATTTGTTATATCATTGTAAAAAAGTGCGGTTCTCTGGCTTATCATACCAACTATGTACTTGGAATTGTATTATTAACACACACACACACTCATCATAAACAAAATGACGAAAACAAAATATATATATTATACATAAATATGTTATATGTACTCATGTTAGCCCGAATCGTTTAATTTTTGTGTTCGTCTTCCATTTGTCAAGCTCAAAGTGAATGGTGAAAAAAATTACAACTCATTTGACTCTAAATCCAACGGAAAAAGATAACGAAATTGCTTGCTAAATTGTATTGTTTGTTTCAAAAACAGAAAAAAAACATGAAGTAAGCAAATTGATTGTTTTTTATCGTCCGAGTTTTCCTCCGCTATCAAGCACTTGTTATCAAAAGCAAAACCTTGATGCTGATAACAGGCACAGGTGACTCGGATAAGTGTTTTTGTGTACTTACATAGCCAAAATATTACTATGCCAATCGACGAAAAGGTACAGTTTGACTTTGACCATGAATATTTATTAGCGTAGTCTGTGTGTAGAGACGGGTTATTTATAGGGAGAAGGGGGGATATTTGTTGTTGTTCTGAATTTATTTCAAATGTGAAACGTCAACACTCCGCAGCAAAGAAGTCGCCGATTTGCAAATACCCTGGACACTCGAACTAAAAGTAATATGAACAGGAGGGGGGCCGAACTGGTTGTGGAATCAACATTTCACGTTGAGTGTTTCGATTTGGAACAACAACAAAGTATTTAGGTTAACAATGTTGGTTCTATTCTGTGGAAAGTTTTTCAAAAACATTAATTTACAATTGACAATTACAATTTTACAATTAACGTGCTTTAAAAAGAGTCAAGCGTTTGAATCAAATCATTTTGTATGGGAAAACACCTTCTAGAAAACACACCCTGTTTTTTTTTTGGTATATGACCCTTTTATGGGAACTTAAAGAAATTCATTGCCGGAGATGCGCTTAATTTTTTCTCTATTAAGTGGTTGAGGGTATGCAAACTTGATCACGTGCCACGTCACACGACAATAGTTAACTTTGTTTACATTTCATTAGCGGTTTCATTGGTTGATAACTATATGTATTGTTTGTTTTGTTTTCTTTACAGACTTCCAGTGTATCATGCAAGCAACAACAGCTTCCAAATACGAGAGTCTGTGCCAATAAATTCAAAATATATATCACAAATTGTTTTATATAGGTACATCCATATATAAAGCCGTTGTTTATGTTATATCCAAGCAAACAGAGAAAATTGTCATATTAAAAATTTTATATATCAGATATTTTTGTAAACCTTTTTTTTGTACATTTTTCATACCTCCAAATCTTACGAGTTGTCCAATATCTAACCACCCTCACCCACCACCATTTCAATGGGTTCGTTATAGTCTAGTGTCCAGTGTCGTGTGCGGAAAATTTTAATAACAAAACCACAAAAAAAAAAAGAGTAAATTAAATCGTCCTTGTGTCGGATTGTTCTTAGCCCTGTTGTTGGTGTTGTCGCGTTAAGCCACATAGGCACACAAACAGGCAACCATACGCCCAAGGTGATAATGAGCCTGAATGAACATAGTGGACCCGGTCCCCCGACAAACACGACGATCCTACAGGCCTCCAACAATATATTAAGCAGCGACTGCACCAGTCAATCCGCCAACATGGATCAAGTGGACTCCTCTGGTGGTTTGCCGTTTACATGGCCAAGTCCTGGTCAAGCATATAAGGGCTCCCATGCCGTCGCCGCCAATCCTACTTCTACCATTAATGGGGTTACCGGCCCAGTTGACAGTGGTGCGGAATCATCATTGCCACCCCCGCCGCCGGTTAGTCGTACCATATCGTCGGATCGATTGGTCACTGGCAGCTCGTGCCGCGCTCTCCGCACCGCCGTTTCAGCTCTATATTCCGTCGACGATTTTGTCAAGGAAAAAATTGGCTCTGGATTTTTCTCGGAGGTTTACAAGGTAAGTGAATTAGTTTAGTTACACTCATTTTCATTTCTTCCAACAATGGAGCTTCATTAATTGAATGCCACTTTCGTTTTCGAATTTGCCGCAGCAATAACAATACTATTATTTACACAATTTTAATTTTTAAACTTTACTAGTTTTTCGTAATTACCGACAACAATGAACATTGTCTAAAGGTTTTGTTGTAACTTGCATTTGGAACTTGCAGTGAAACTGTGGGTAAATTCCAACAACGAATAACTAGAAATTGAGGCATTTGGGGGTTTTCCACTTTGACCCATGAATGTGTTTGAATATCACATCGTTAACAATGTGACTTTTTGTAGAGACTTGTTACTTAAGGAATAAGTTGTAGCTTTTCTGGAAGAAAACCGTATTCATCGATGTTTACTACTTCATTCATTCATATTCATTAAATATAAAATAAACATTCTTAAACCGTGCACAGTGTATAATTTTGTGGAAATAAAAGAACAAAAATTTGGGTAATTCCCTAAAAAGTTGCTACCTTATCTATTTCCGTCTCAGCAACTTGAATTAAAAAGTTTAGTGAAGTGCGACGGTTGTCAAATAGAAGGAAGAAAATAATTAGTTCATTTAACCGGCATTAACAACACTGTACCATAAACGAAAAATCTTCAAATTCGTATTAATATTTATTTATTTAATATTTAATTCACAGGGACACAATGACAAAAAAGCGTCATCTTCCCAATTTTGTTGTGTTATGTTATAGGGAGTTATTGCGCTTAGCTATGATAATCTGGTTGTTATGCCAGATTGATCTTTCTAGAATATCTATTTATGTGTACTCCTAAAATTTATTGATCGCTCTTTAGCAATTTGAAAAGGAATTTACTTTCAGTTAGTAAAAGAAAACATTTCTTTTTATCCTGTCTAAGCTTCCGGGGCAAAATTTTATTTCGCCCAATTACTTGGCACAAATAATCTTTTAAACAATATATTAAATAATAATATTTTTATACCCTTGCTGAGGGTATTATAAAATTGGTCAGATGTTTGTAACGCACAGAAGAAGACGTTTTCGACCCCATAAAGTATATATGTATATTCTTGATCAGCATGAGAAGCTGAGTGGATATAGTCATGTCCGTCTGTCCGTCCGTCCGTCCGTCTGTGCAAATCAACTTGACGACGCCATCTTAAGAGCTATCGGGATGAAACTTGATATTTGAGCTACTTATACTCCGGAGCAGATAAAGTATGAAAATTGTCAGGATCGGATCACTATATCATATAGTTCTAGAAGAAACAGTTTTGTAGAAATGGGAGTATCCCCATGAAATTTACCAATATGATAGTTTTGGATATAAAACATCAGATCCCGAAATTTCAATCAGATCGGATAAATATAACACAAGTTAAAGTCAATATAAATCGGCTCTACGTCATTGCTTGAAATCCACAGGTCAGCTGAGCACACGCATACACACACAGACGCAACGCTACGTAAACTGTATGAGTATGCGTGCCAATCGCAGCATGCAGCATGGGGAAGAATAAGAAAAAGAAATGGAAATGATATTTGGTAGGCTTTGTTTGTGCATTGATGATACAAAAAGAGAGTTTAAAACATGTAAAAATATTATGGCCAAGGACTGCAAGGGTATATAAACTTCGACACAGCCGAAGTTAGCTTCTTTGATATTTTTATACCCTTGCAAAAAGGGTATATTAATTTTGGTCCGAAGTGTGCAACGCATAGAAGGAAGCATTTCCGACCATATAAAGTATATATATTCTTGATCAGCACGACGAGACGAGTTGAAATAGCCATGTCCGTCCGTCCGTCTGTCCGTCTGGATCAACGCAAACTCCTCCTAGACCGTTGCGACAGAGCTGAAATTTTGCATGTAGGCTTGTATATACTGCATGTAGGCTTGTAGATCTCGGATTCAGCCGGATCGGATCACTACATCATGTAGCTCCCATACAAATGGCAAAGTCACGAACAGTGACTTTTCTTAACAACTTCGTTATTTTCTGAGCTATTGTCGTGAAATTGGTGAGTTAATTACACATAGAAACGACTATGCCAAATTTGATCAAGATCGGGTGACTATATCATATAGCTCCCATAGGAACGATCTTTCGAAAACAGTGACTTTTGTCAATAACTTCGTTACTTTTGACGCGATTGCTTTCAAATTAAACATTTGTTAGTTTAATATAGGGGAGAGGGCCCAGTTATGACCCGGGTTTTGAAAAACCTCGAAATTTTTTCTTCAGTTCGGGAAAATGAGAAATTAAGAAGTTTAACATTTAAATATTAACCAAACGCAACTTTTTTCCAAAGAATGTATGTTTATTTGAGTTACTCAAAAAATTTTGGAACAGATTTAATTTGGATAACTTTTTTTAACTTTAAAAAAAGTGGCCCAGTTATGACTCAACTTAAGAAATTCACTGAAAATAAGAAAATATGAAAGGAATGTCACACGAATTGTTGTGATTTAATGGTTTACTTATTTTGAAGGGCTTCAAAGCCAAAAACAATGAAAAACCCAAAAGAAAATGGCCATAAATGAGAACGATTTTAAGCCCTCGTCGTCCATGTCACTTTCGCAGTTTTTGCAAGCGAAATAATTTGCTTGCATATTAGCGCACTTCGAATGAACATTCCCGATCGAGATCTTCCAGAATATTCTTGGAAAAACTGATCTCAATATGTAAATTTCCTTTCCTTGTTGTTAAACAACAACAAAAATGTTGGAATTTGATAATTTTACATAATCCGAGTGCAAAAAAAAATGGGACATAAGTGGGCACCCCAGCTGAGTCATAACCGGGCCTTTTTATAGTTTAAAGTTTATTTCTATATTTTTTATATACACTACATAATCACATAAATTTTTATAGAATCACAAAATATACGGCAAATACAATACTTTGATGCATTGCACTCACCTTTTCACTGTTGATTTCACAAAATTTTGGTACTTTGAAAAAAATGGAAAAAAACTTTTTCGCACGATTTTCAAAACGATGTTTGGTACGCGTATATACAATACGATTATTAACGTTGGGGTCTGTCCAAAAACTGCAAAACGTCTAACAAACATGATTTACAGGGCTCAAACTGTCATTCAATACCGCATTTCAAAAATATTTGAGAATGTCACAACTGGGCCCTCTCCCCTATCTTTTAATGACTGTGCCGAATTTGATAAAGATCGGGTTACTATATCATATAGCTCCCATAGGAACGATCGGTGGAAAACAGTGACTTTGATCAATATCTTAGTTTTTATCTAAATCTATGCTAAGATTGTAGGCCGTTCTTTCGCAAACATTAGCCTTTTTAGCTTGAACATTTTTCCACTTTGGTGGCTATAGGTAAGGAAAGAGTTACCATAAAAGTTGCAAGGGTATTCAAGGGTATTCACTTTGACGCGGTCGAAGTTAGCCCCGGCCCTCTGGTTTTTTTTAAATTGAAGTCTTTTTCTTAGTTTTCTTTCCATAGCACCTTGACAAATAGAAATCGAATTTCATTTATTGTTTAAAAGTTTACGATTACGTTTATATTTTTCGCATTTATTGAATTGAATGCCCCTAACATCAGTGAATGGTTGTAAAATTATGATATGAACTTTCTCAGTTATTTAAAGAAATATTTCACATATGCCTCATTGAGAGCTTTTCACTCCAAAGCATAAAAGAAAAGACGCAAGAGAAAGAGAAAGAGAGAGAAGTAGAGGGAGAAAAAAGTAACACAGTTTTACTTTCATTTTCATATGCCTTTAGTTTGTTTAGCATTATATTCATGGGTATTATTTGGTTATTTGTTATTAATTTCTTTTTATTTTTATTTATACATATATTTCTTTGTTGTTACGCTCAATGGACCGATGACAATAACACTCACCATAAACTACTTACCCTCCTGTCCTCTGCCTACACTCTCATAGAAAAATGCAATTACTTTTTTTTAGTTGCATGAATGAAAGTTAGCTACAAAAAACAGTGCAACACCATGGAAATGGAAGTGGAAATTGAGTTCGTGTAAAAGCGACATCAATTATTTGAAGGAATCCTCCACAAGATTCTAATAACCGAATGCATGTTATGCGTATCTCACAGATACTTTAAACAACTTCTAGGTGAATGACTGGTGTGGGAGTGGGATATTGGGAATTCTAATGTGGTGGGACTACCTGCTGATTTGCATAGCTGCCACAGAATGCAGAAATGCTTCACTTTCTTGCACCTTCTTCCCTCTTCTTTTGTCTTTCTCCCATTCCAGTTTGTTGACTTGCGTGTTAAGTGCGTTCGATTTGAATGTTTCGATTCGATTTGACTCGACTTCCGCATTGCTCTTTCTCTCTTAGCACCAGCAATCGAATAGAATTGTGAAGTTATTTGTGTAATTGAATTGCCAATAAATTTAAATTTAAAGCTGATTTCGTCAAGTGCACAGATTTTCTCAAAACGCTTTTGGCTGCCCCCATTCTTCAATCGTTTATTCCCCTTCATTTATAAAGATGTTTCGAAATGAAAAGTCATCCCCCAAAAGAAAACATCAAGAAATTGTTGTGGCGGATGCGTTCAAGCAGGTTAATCATTGAAAGTTTTCAGCGGAAACAAAGCGAAAATTTATTTGAAATATATGAGTGTGCTTTTAATAAAAATATATTAGAAAAACAAATATACATAGTTATGGCAGCAGCAGATACACAATTTCTTAAGTCATAAATCAGGAAATGTTTGCATGGCATTCGGTTCTTTTTTGATTCGATTTTAGGCCAAAAGTAGGCCAAAAGAACGGTGAATGTATAAAGCCATGTTGTGAGTCGACTGTTGGCACTCAAGCAGAAGAATGAGAGCATGGCATGCTGAACACCTGCTGGCAGTAGGCAGAAAGATAGCTAAGAAGTTAAAATTTACCATTCGCCAATCGTAATAAATGAATTAAATATTGCATGGGTCGATTAACTTTTAATACAAGGAATCGTACATGATTCGCGATTATCTATCTTGTATCTTTATCCATAATTGTTTAGTTCTCGATTATCAAGTGTGTTGAAATGTAGTCAGTGTGCGCGACTGATCGTAAGAGAAATTATTGATCAACTTGACTAGGAACTATATTGTTCAAGTTGGCTACGAAAGTAAAGACCAATGTTCAGTGCCAGCTGATTGTGGGTGAAACTCTTTATCTAAACTCCTATGCGGATTCTCTAGGAGGAGGTAGAGAAAGAATAAACTTAAGCCGAAAAGTATCCTCTAAATGTTGAGCTAAGTCAAAAAGTGAATGTCAATGTTTGTCTTTGTATCCTGGATGTGCTCTTGCAATGATTTCTTGGATCCATTTCAATTGACCAATGCCAATGCCAACAACTAACATTAACTGTGGCAATTGATGAAAGTAAATGCTTGTGCAGAACATAAAAAGTTGATACCAGTCGATGCAGTTTTTGAGATTGACTGTGTCTGTTTAAGCCTGAGTTGCAGTAGTTGCAGCTTGAGTTTCTATTTTTTTTTTTTTTCGTTTCGATTCATTATACCATACACCCATAGGGTTAAATGGTATATTAAGGTCACCAAAATGTATGTAACAGGGAGAAGGAAGCTGTTCCGACCCCATAAAGAATGTACATTCTTAATCGGCATCAACAGCCGCGACGATCTAGCCATGTCCGCCCGTCCGTATGAACTAGTAGATCTCGAAGCAGAGCTAGCCTCGGAGACTATAAGAGCTAGTGTACAGTTATAGAGTTTGTTTCAAATGTTTGCCGATTTTCTCAAACACTATACTAACTAGAGACACCAAATTTGGTATGTATATTTGCTTAGTAAATGCGCACATTTTTATATATTTAATGATTTTGCGACCCCTTCCGCCCCTGTAATTTAAAAAAAAATCGATCTTCCGTAATTTTCTACCATGTGCAATCAAATTTGGCATACAAATTTGATACTAATATCTAGCAAAATACCAAATTTGATCAAAGTCGGACTAAAAATAGCCAAGTTATGCATATACCACCAGTATGGTGTATGGTATACCTAAGTCGGCGAGACCACTTAATTTTTTTTTGTCTAGTTGGCCCAGCCCGTGCTGATGATGTTCACTCGAATTGTATTGCCATAAATTATGCAAAGTTGCATTCTCGTCCGTTTTTCGGTGAATTGGTGCGCAGCGGCATTTAGAAATTGCAACTGCAACAGCTGCAGCAGCAGTGGGCATCTTGAATCTTGCTTCTTGGTCCGGGAGTGGTTCGTTTGTTCGTTCCATCGTCGGTTCATCTTCCGTTTGGTCACTAAACAATTTTTTTTTCTTCTTGTATTTGTATCTTTCGCCTGTTTGTTGCTGATTCGTTTTTGTTTGGCTGTCGGACAGACAACAGTTACTTTTAATGGCTATGCAAATGTTTACACTGTACAACAAGCATAAAGAAGAGATTCGATATTCAACATATTGCAATAATAAAACGATCAATTCGTCTTAATTAGTTTTGCGGCTGCGAATTCAGAGACCAGAGTCACAGCTTCAGCATTAATACAATTAATGCGAATCGAATTTCCATTTGCTAAAAACAATGACAATGCGGATTGTTGTCTATGCAGTCTAAACAAAACGCAAGCGAAAATATGAGTTAACCGACAATCAGATACTCTTCTTCTTCAGATGTATGATACTTGGACGAATCTTGTATAACTATAAAAACTTGCTTTTACAAGTCTGTTTTTCAATTTCGCTAAAAGTGTGCAGTTCAGCATGTCTGTAATGTTATCCTTTGACTACTTTATGTACACTATAGAATTCTCCATACGACACTCGAGTTGCTATTTCTGAGGGGTTTTAGCTTTTATGTGGTATATACAATTCGAGATAGACAATTATAATAAAATAGGTCATACCCTTGCAAAAACGGTATAATGCTTTGAAGGAAGCATGAAGAATATACATTTTTGATCAGCACGACGTCCTACGTTTAGGTCGCCGCAAACTCTTAGACCAATAAAGCTTCAGTGCTGCAATTTTGTTTGTATGTGATCTTCGATTTACTGCTGATTTAGCCGACTATAAATGTTGTACATGTCCCATAGAAATGTTTGGTCCAAAAACAAGTTCGTAAGAAATTTGTTCTTGCTTCTTGAACAAACCAGGTTCTTAGGCAGAAGTTTTACTTTTTACATGAAAAAGTCTTGTCGGAAAAGACGAATAGAAAAACTTGCAAGGGTATACAAACTTCGGCACGGCCGACAGTCAGCCCCAGGCCTCCAGGTTTTTTTTTTTTTGTCCAACTCAATGGACTCTCTCTGCAAAGGTATACATTTTTTCAAAAATAAAAAGTAAAAGTGCTCAACGCATTTGATCAGACGTAAAAAATTCAAACCGTTTTGTTTTTTGTTACAACTTTAGTTTAAACAAAACCCAAACTGAAAAACGCAAGCAAAGTTATGTAACTGCTTCAACTATTTACCGTTTACCTAAAATATGCAAACATTTAAGGTCTCTCCATCTCTTTCTCTGATTTATTTCCTTTTTATTCGCACTCTTAGCCCATTTTGACCCAGTTGTTAGCCGGCTAATTTACCATATTGATTTTCGCCCACAAAGCTTCACTTTACACTTTGATTTATGTATGTATGTGAGATATGCGCTGCTGTTTCAGTTTGTTTTTGGTAATGGCGCTAGAACAAGTTATTCAATCAAATATTCCGAATTTAGCATGTTAAAATCACGTTAATTAAGGTGTTAATTGAGTTTGTCAGACATCGACATGGATCACGTGAGCATAACATATTCAAATTTATGATCACAACTTTTAAAAAACTGAAATTTGATTTTCCCATCCTAAGATTGGTTAAAATCTTTCTGATCAATTAAAGAATAAAGTTGAAACAGTTTTAAAGTATTATTTACTTGTAAAATTTACAGTCGTGCGGCTGCTGTTGTAGCTGCTGCTTCTGGCTATTTAAAGGGGCGGGGCGGTTGGGGTAGGGCTGATGAGTCATAGGCATGAAATTTTTAGGAAAATTTTTTCAGTCTTGCGCAAAGTATTTTCCACGCTCTGAGCCATAAACCATTTTCGAAATTATAAATGCAAATATATACATACCTATACGATGAACACATACAAATATATATATACCGACTTATACATATACATATATGTAGATACAACATACAAACATTCAAACCATAAAGTGCATGATAAATAATAAACTTAAATAAAATGCCAGCTGGGCAGCCGCAGCAGCAAATTGGCGCCGCTAAAGCCAAAGCCGAAGCCAATGCAGAAACTCAAAAGACGCCAAATCATAAATTCTAATAAGATGCCAGCCAAAGGTATGTCAGACCCACATATTACAGGCTAAAAAAAGAAAGACAGACAGAAGAAAAAAAAAACTCAGCTGAAATGTACCTAATGCGCGTTGTTGTTGTCGTTTAACGAGCTGCTGCATATATGTCGACGCGATGTGATGATGATGTTGACGAGTGATGATGATTTTCATATTACATGCGACATTTTTAGAGCCCCCTACTCGAATGAACGGTCTGGGAGATTCATATGTCGGGCATCGATTGTGGTGAGTTTTAGTTTGTTGCTTTGAGGAACTGACTCACGTTTGCTCTATGAAATTTACCACCAAGTCATCTAAACTCTCGAGTTCGAATGAGCAAAATACCTTCCTTCTGGTCTCACATGATTGTTGTGGGCTTAGCCACAAACGCTGTTGCTGCTGTATAGATGCGTCGAACAGCCCACAGCAAAAGACTACAGCAGAACACTAGATCAGAGCACAGAGTATCTGCATCCACAACGTGGAGCGTGCAACGTGCAATTATGCGCACAAGTTGCGTGCAGAAATATTTTTGAATTCATTCACCTTTTGTGGCTGCAAGTGGAGATGCAGCAAAATGTAGAGAGAGAGAGAGGGAGAAGCAGAATGCTGGAGGACCATCTGTAGTGGGTCTGTCTGCAGCGTCCTTGCAATTTGGCTCTTATCTTTTCACTACCCCAACTCCCGCCACATTCTTGTCTGAGCCGAGTCCACACCCATCATCCACCCACCCATCTCTATGACCATAATTTCTGTTTGGGGCTATTTCTATATTCTTACACCCTGTCGGTTGTGCAACGTATAAAGTGAGGTTAACAAAATCGGAATTCAAGCTAACCCATTAAACATTAATAGAGGGATCACAATGACAATGACTAAATTGAGAGTGAGTGCAGATCTAGTTTCAGTTTGTGTGTGCTTGCAAGGTAGCTCGTATTCGGATATTCAATTCATGCCAATTGGTCATTATTGCTCGCCCCCTACTAGACTCACGCGTCGCGTGTCCCAACAAATTTTTAAACATTTGCCTCTTTTTTTTTCTTTGTATGTGTGCGTGTGTGTAAGTGTGTTTTGTTTTGGGGTTTTGTTGTGTTGAATCTGTGCCAAATATTTCGAGTTGATTTTGGTTTATGCATATGACTCAAATGAAAACTGTCATAAATATGCATACATACATATACCACAGAAAAACTGCAAGTTCTGTTCGGAAATAAGCAAACTGAGGAAAACCCACGAAGAAATGACTGTCGTGGGAGTCTTGACTGAATGGTTGATCAAATCTACCAGTATTAAGGTTAAATAAAAAAAACAAATAAAAAAAGGGTAATTTAAGGAAATTTATCGATGAATCAACAATGTCTTCAACTTTACTCAACTTCACCTGGTATTACGTGAATTTCCAATAAATATGCAAGTATTGCAAGTATGAATATTCTCCCCAAATGTCAAACCTTACATTTAACGGAAGATTATTTTAAAGGCAACACAAAAAGGTGACCACCTGGTCAACCACCTGGTTGTCTGTGTAGCTGATTCTCTCAAATGTACTTTGGGAGTTTTCAGTAATAAGCAAGTTTCAATAACGAAAGCTAGGCAAATAAAAGGTGAATTGTGGAAATATTTTCCAAATATTCCGCACTCAAAACCAGGATTCAACGTTTTCAAACGTTTTGAAAACACTGCAATAGGGTATTCACTGCAATAGGGTATTCAATGTTTTCGGCTCAGTGTACATTTTTGTGGACCTGCATCCGCTGCTTAATTTATAAGTAAATTTGCTCATCTTGGAGACGGCTCTTCGTCCGTTTCTTGCCTCTCTTCTACTTGCTTTTTATACCATACACCCATAGGGTGAAATGGTATATTAAAGTCGCCAAAATGTGTGTAACAAGCAGAAGGAAGCATCTCCGACCCCACAAAGTATATATATTCTTGATCAGGATCAAAAACCGAGTCGATCTAGCCATGTCCGTCCGTCCGTCCGTCCGTCCGTCCGTATGAATATCTAAGATCTCGGAGACTATAAGAGCTAGAGCCACCAAATTTGGTATGCAGTCTCGTGTAGTATGTACGCTTATCGAGTTTGTTTCAAATTTTTGCCACGCCCCCTTCCGCCCCCGGAATTTACATAAAACTGTTTTTCTTAAAAAGTCTGGCAGATAGAGACATCAAATTTGGGTTATATACTTGTTTAGTTAGCGCGCAGAAAATAATTGTTCCAACTTTTTGCCACGCCCCTCGAAAACTAACTAAGCTAAAGTCACCAAATTTGGTATGTATATTGGCTTAGTATGCGCGCAGAATACATATATTTAAATATGTTGCCACGCCCACTTCCGCCTCCATAATTTAGAAAAAACCGATTGGCTCTTGCAATTTTTTGACCATCGCGATCAAATTTGGCAGACTAATAAATCTTATCTATTTCTATCAAACTACCAAATTTGATTAAAATCGGATTAGAAACATGCAAAATATACGTATGAACGTATTTTGCTACGCGATCCATAAGGGCAGAATTGGCCGTTGGCTAGTGGCGGCGCTAGAGTGCTCGTGTGTTTGTAGAGTGAGCGAGATAGCAAATGGTATGAGGCATGTAAAAACAATTTAGTAGACATACATTTGGTTTTCGAAATTTTAAATATTTGTTTCACCTGGTGTATGGTATACCCAAGTCGGCGAGACGACTTACTTACTTCATTTATTTATGTTTCATTTCACGCTGCTTGACGCTTTATTTTTTTTGGGATTTTCTTGATGTTGCTATTGTTGTCGCGACATATACATATTTCCTATTTCGCAAGATCTTTCAACGCGCCGTCGACGTGTGTCGTTTCCTTTGCAACGACTGCATTATTTTGTTTGATTTTTAAATTATATACTTATGTGCGTACATACATATGTATTTATGTATGTCTATATTGTGTGTTTGCATTTATGTACAATAGATCTCACAATAAGAGGTAAGACAAGCAGCTAGCCTGACCTTGCCATCATTTTTCATCGTTTTGCCTTTTGTTTTTGGGGCCACCTTCTCTTGTTCGGTCGGTCGAGGCGTTTAAATGTTTAACAAAATGTTTATCTTGTCACATTTGCGCAATATATTTACGAATTGTTGAAATGTTTGTTATAGGGGCAACTCCCGCCCACATTGATATTTATTCACGAGGCGTGCGTATTGAAATTAAGTCAACCTGTTGTGTACCCACATCATAATCCCCGTCGAATAAAGTCGGCTATAGAAAAATCCATCAATGATTTCATGATCTGATGATCCACAATTCTGTAGTATGTGGCCGCCTGCCACTTTTTGATCTGAGATTACTCTGTTAATGTATTGTTGCAACTCATTAGTAAAGTGACTTTGTAAATCTGACCTCAGGATATCTTTTACGTCGTCGTTGTTGTCGTTGGTCTTAAACGAAAACTACTTAAATTAACTTTTGCAATTTGCGTGTCAATGATGACAAGCTAACTTAGCTAGCCAGAAGGAGGAAGGCATGAAAATGCGAGCGTCGCCTCAAAAGTTAATCAGTTTACTTATTTAATTTAAATGTATAAACCAGCAATAAGCAAGTTTCAGTAACGAAAGCTAGGCAAATCAAGTATGAATTGTGTTGAATATATTTTCCAAATATTCCGCATTTAGTCTTTGAGTTTATTCATTTGAAAAAGTTTTAGTCCAGCCCACCCCTCATTCAGATAAATAGATGGAGCGCGACTCAGTCCAATGGAGCATGTCCACTACATTTTCAAGTTTTAGGCACGGCATGATAAATTTTTCAATGCCAAGAGCAAAACTATTAAACTCTGGAGAGGAACGAATGGAGGTTGGGGAAGGGACAGAGAGAGGAGTGGTTCCGAAACAGAACAAAACAGAACTGAAGAGGCCAAACCCAAAACTTATGCCCGACTCCGCCCTCATTTTAGCGTTGCTTAAGGTTTCTAGCCCGTTTCCCTTGGTTTCCTTCTAGTTGTCCTGCTTTCACCCAATCCAAAGGAGAACTGTTTTCTTTGCCATTTTGCTTTGTTACAAACTGCAGTCCACATGAGCCTTCAACTTGTCCATCCTTAACCTACAACTACTATATTTAATTAAAAATTGCTTCCTTCCATTTAATTTAGCATAGTTCATTGTCTGTGCCAGACTGGGTGGTGTCGTTGTGGGCATGTTTTTAATTAAACAGTAAAATTGCATTTTGAAACGTGGCAAGGAGATGAAGAATTAGTTAAATTGTAACCTGAACTTTGGTTAATTGAAATTAATTAATGCTGTTTGCTGTGTCTGCTTTATGAGGCCTGACATGATGCCTCACAAGATGCATCTATTATTTGCATAAATTAACTATGTATGTAACTAACTTTCGCTCGAACTTGCGAATGAATTAAACTTTCGCCCTATAAACCTGAATGCATGTCTGTTGAAGGGAGCAACAATAGTTGCATGATCTTGCAGCAGCTGCATGACCATGATGGTCATGGTCAGAGCCAAGCAGCCAGCCAAATAGCCAAACGTCCAACCAACCAACCAAACAACCAGTCAGAGTCCCAATTTTGATTTTTATTTATTTGCAATGAGATAGACCAAAAACAAAAAAAAGGCATTCGTTAGTTTGGATAGATTCAATATAATCATTATAAATCACGATTTAGTTTCGCTTTTTAGCCATCTCGTGGTTGCCTTTAAAGTTGGTCAACTAACAGAAGGGAAATACATTTTTCACACATGCAAGCAAAGATTTATATATACACCAAGATGTAGTTTTAGAAAAGTCTGTAACTCGAAGGCAACAATGTTGCTGCAACTTTGTTGCAATGACTTGACCGGCGTGAAATTTGTGATTCGAGTCCCTGTTATTGTGTGTGTATAAAGTAAAAAGAATTCGAAGAAGTTATCTCCTAGTCGACTATGTGATTAATAGCCGCAAATTTGTTCATATTTAGGTTATGACCATATTTAGATTGTCGATAATATCTTGTCGGGGATATAATTTCTTATCTTTCCGTTAATTTTGTCTTCAAAAGAAAATTACTATTACTCAAAAGGGAATTCACTTTAGTAATCACGAGTAATACAGAAATTGCACTCAGAGTACATACGATAAAACCTGGATTAAGTCTTAAAAGTTTATTACGAAAACACTCCAGAATATAAAAGGCTTTTAAATGTAATGCCCCATTAAACAAATGCAGTTGGACATAACATCATTCGTTTAATCATTATTGATGTCGTTTGAAATTCGGATGAGTCGGTAATAAAGAATTTGAGGGTCCTTTCTGTATATTTAGCAAGAAGCCATTCATAATTATTCTAACCAACAATAAATACTATACTATATAATATATACTTTTTGGGACACGGAACACTTCTTTGGTTTGTTACATGCATTTCGGAAACTTTTTACATCATTTACCTATAATATTACACATATTTTACTATAATGAATGAACTTTAATAGTAAATTATGGTTCTGTGCATTGTTTTCATGAGTGTTTTTTTTTTCAAAGGCAATATACGAATCTTTTCTTTTCCGTTTAGAGTTACGCAGTTTGTTTAATCTCAAGAGTTGTCGGTTTTGCAGTGCTCTAATTGAATTTAAATTTCCGGCGAATGGCTTGATAGTCAGAATAATAGAGGTCAACTCAATTGTTAGGGCGGCAACCAGGACACCCAAGATGGTTTCTGTCTTGCCGATGCGCGCTTCATTCCATTCCCTTTTTTTTTTTGTTGTGCAGATATCTGCACTTTAACTATTCAATGGCTTGCTGGGTTGTCTGTCTGTTTGTCTGCCCGTATCTTTATCTCCATTGTTTCCAGTTTCTGGCAGTTGCTTTTAATTAGCAGCACCAGCAGCAGCCACCACCACCAAGTGAGTGAGTGTTGCGCCTTCTATGGTTTCCTCTTTAGATGGTCGACCCTTAATAGAAGCAACAAATGGCATGACATAGAACCCAATCGCATAACGCAAGTAGTGGTAGTCGTGCCACAAAACAGATAAGCTGCAGCAGCTTTTGGGCAAGCCAAAAGAAAAATGGCAACCAGCGGAAGCAGACAGTAGCAACAGAGAGCGGAGCTCTAAGCACCAAGAAGCAACTATCGTTTGTTGTTTCTACTGCCGCAGATAAACAATAACAAGCTGCTGCGGCAAGCTGCAATCGTCGCTTCCTCTAGCCAGTCTCCAGTTTCTCTAGACTCTTGACCTAGCAGCAGCAGCAACAGCAACTCATGCATGCATAATGAGAATCCAGCCAAAAATCAAACTCCAAATGGAGGCCCCATGAGGAGATAGAGGTTCCATTGACATCAATTGGCCACCGCATCAGGCCACCTCACAGTGGGCCCAACTTTCTTCTACCAACTGTTGATCACCAGTTTTGGCCAAAATTAATGAAGAGGGGGAGAAGGAATACTGCTGATGATCCGAGTGTGACAATGTTTCACATTGATTATGCCATGAAGAGATTTGCTTGGCCAAAGCAGCTATAATTATGGCAAACATTCAAAATTAACTTCCGCATTTGAGAACTGCCCCTATTGATATTTATAGTAGTCAAAACGTGACCAGCATCAAGCGGATGAACCCAAAAAAGCAAAAAAACAACAAAAAGAAAACACATCTCTTAGGCGAAACATTTGCAACATGTTTTGTGTCGAGCCAGAGAAGGAGGGGGCAACTAACTAAGTAGATAGTAGTTACTTCCAAAATCCAGTTGCCAGCTTGTGGCAGTTGTTGAATTCATTTGACGACTGGTTACTCCAACTGTTTATCCATTTGTTTTGCTTTACCTGTCTTATTGGAGTAGGTTCAATGTACTTTTTCTTCGTCAACTCAACACATCGAATTGAAGTTCAGTCAACAGTCAAAATAAAAAAAAACTATATATAAAAACAATGCGAAAACTAACAAGTTTGTGATGTGAATGTGGAAAATTGTAAGCAAGTGCATTCATTCACTCAGTCACTCGCTCATTGAATTCATTCATTCAACAAAATTCTGACACCAGGCCTTGAGATTATGACTGCGACTGCGACTGCACCTGAGACTGAGACTAAAAATGAAGTAAGTAAGTCGTCTCGCCGACTTGGGTATACCATACACCAGGTGAAACAAATATTTAAAATTTCGAAAACCAAATGTATGTCTACTAAATTGTTTTTACATGCCTCATACCATTTGCTATCTCGCTCACTCTACAAACACACGAGCACTCTAGCGCCGCCACTAGCCAACGGCCAATTCTGCCCTTATGGATCGCGTAGCAAAATACGTTCATACGTATATTTTGTATGTTTCTAGTCCGATTTCAAATTTGGTAGTTTAATAGAAATAGATAAGATTTATTAGTCTGCCAAATTTGATCGCGATGGTCAAAAAATTGCAAGAGCTAATCGGTTTTTTCTAAATTATGGAGGCGGAAGTGGGCGTGGCAACATATTAAAATATATGTATTCTGCGCGCATACTAAGCCAATATACATACTAAATTTGGTGAGTTTAGCTTTGTTAGTTTTCGAGAAAATCAGTTTTGTTTAATTTTCGGGGGCGGAAATGGGCGTGGCAAAATTTTTAAATAGTCAATATCTGCGCGTCCATTAAGCTAACTTACATACCAAATTTAATGTCGGTAGCCTACATAGTTTTTAAGAAAAACAGTTTTATGTAAATTCTGGGGGCGGAAGGGGGCGTGGCAAAAATTTGAAACAAACTCGATAAGCGTACATACTACACGAGACTGCATACCAAATTTGGTGGCTCTAGCTCTTATAGTCTCCGAGATCTAGGTGTTTATACGGACGGACGGACGGACAGACGGACATGGCTAGATCGACTCAGTTTTTTATCCTGATCAAGAATATATATACTTTGTGGGGTCGGAGATGCTTCCTTCTGCCTGTTACATACATTTTGGCGACTTTAATATACCATTTCACCCTATGGGTGTATGGTATAATGAGAGTGTAGTTTATGTGGCGATGGCCAGAGGCAACGCATGTCAACATCCATGTCATTGTTGTCGCTGTTGTTTTGATATGCATTTCATAGTTTTGCGTTGATTCATTTGCATATGTAGCCCAAAAATAGAGACACGGAGATAGAGTATATTGGTTATTCTCTCCCAAAGGCTTAAATTCTTTTCTGACTCTGCAAAGGGCTGGCATCTGGGTAGTTCCTCCTCGATCAATGGGAAAAGTCCAGGCAGCTGATCGCATCTTGATTGAGTTAAGCTTATACAAAATCACGTTTGTTATAGAGTATTTTAATAGTCGATGCTATGACTTGATTTACGAAATTGTTTATTTGTTGACTGGCTGCACCCAAATACTGTCAGTTTCGGTTGTCCCCATTTAAATTTGTCGCGGCACCATTGACGCCAGCAACTAATTTTGGTTGCATTTCCAAACCAAAAAGCAACAAAGGTGAGGCAATCTAACGCATCTAACTATTGCAGCAAATGTCTTCAGAAAACAAAAGGAAATAAGACTGCTGTCAAAAGAGATGCCAATGTGGCAAATAAACGTTGTGCAACATTGTCTACCCCACTTGGATAAAAATCACAAAATTTATCAAATAGAAGGGCCGAATTAGCAATTTTAAGCCCTGCTACTGATATTCTCAAATATTTGCATTGCAAATTCTGATGCAGTTAGTCGGAGCCATTTATTTGTGCATCAAACATAAAGGACTTTTAATTAGTGTTTCCTGTGATTCGATTCGTTTTGGTATGTTCGTTTGTTTGTTTGTTTATTGTCGTGCAATTAACAAAAATGACAGGCAAATGCATTTCCCTTTTGTTGTTTTGTTTTCATTCTCATTTGCCGCACGGTCAGTTCAATGAACCAAGCATTGTGTGTTGATGAGAAGGAAGAGGGGGGACGAGGGCAGACAAATATGTATAAGGCATTGTTGACATGTGAGCGACTACCGCCAGGCAGCCGGTCCCTCTCTCCGATTTAGCCTTGAAACTAGTTGAAATGTCGCATACTTTGCCATTAGCATTGCAAGTTGTGTGTCTTCCCCCTCTTTTAATACCATACACCCATAGGGTGAAATGGTATTTTAAAGTCGCCAAAATGTATGTAACAGGCAGAAGGAAGCATCTCCGACCCCACAAAGTATATATATTCTTGATCAGGATCAACAACCGAGTCGATCTAGCCATGTCCGTCTGTCCGTCCGTCTGTCCGTCTGTCCGTATGAACACCTAGATCTCGGACACTATAAGAGCTAGAGCCACCAAATTTGGTATGTAGACTCGTGTAGTATGTAGAGTGATCAAGTTTAATCGCAATTTAAAAAAAGCGTTTATCTCAAAAACTATTCCAGCTAGAGACACCATATTTGGTATGTATATTCGCTTAGTAAATGCACACATTTTGTATGTATAAAAATTTTGCCACGCCCTTTTCCGCCCCCGTGATTTGAAAAACTTGATTATCTCCCTTATTTTTTTACCTTATGCAATCATATTTGGCACACTTAAATTTAATACTAATATCTATCAAAATACCAATTTTGATCAAAATAATAAAAAAACAGTCAAGTTATGCATATAAACGTTTTTCCATAAGGCCGGAGTTGGCCGTTGGCTGGTGGGGGCGCTAGGGTGCTCGTATACTTGAGTGAGCGAGATACTAAGATATGCTTGTAAAAAGCATGTGAAAATGCATTGCACTGGTGTATGGTATACCTAAGTCGGCGAGACGACTTACTTACTTCATTTTTTTGTCAAGCCGAAATGAAGTAATAATGAAGTAAGTAAGTCGTCTCGCCGACTTGGGTATACCATACACCAGGTGAAACAAATATTTAAAATTTCGAAAACCAAATTTATGTCTACTAAATTGTTTTAACATGCCTCGTACCATTTGCTATCTCGCTCACTCTACAAACACACGAGCACTCTAGCGCCGCCCCTAGCCAACGGAAAATTCTGCCCGTATGGATCGCGTAGCAAAATACGTTCGTACGTATATTTTGCATGTTTCTAGTCCGATTTCAATCAAATTTGGTAGTTTGATAGAAATAGATAAGATTTATTAGTCTGCCAAATTTGATCGCGATGGTCAAAAAATTGCAAGAGCCAATCGGTTTTTTCTAAATTATGGAGGCGGAAGTGGGCGTGGCAACATATTAAAATATATATATTCTGCGTAGATACTAAGCCAGTACACATACTAAATATGGTGACTTTAGCTTTGTTAGTTTTCGAGAAAATCAGTTTTGTTTAATTTTCAGGGGCGGAAATGGGCGTGGCAAAATTTTTAAATAGTCAATATCTGCGCGTTTATTAAGCTAGCTTACATACCAAATTTAATGTCGGTAGCTTTCATAGTTTTTAAGAAAATCAGATTTATGTAAATTCCGGGGGCGGAAGGGGGCGTGGCAAAAAGTTGGAACAAGTTTTTTTTGCGCGCTAACTAAACAAGTATATAACCCAAATTTGATGTCTCTATCTGTTATACTTTTTAAGAAAAACAGTTTTTTGTAAATTCCGGGGGCGGAAGGGGGCGTGGCAAAAATTTGAAACAAACTCGATAAGCGTACATACTACACGAGACTGCATACCAAATTTGGTGGCTCTAGCTCTTATAGTCTCCGAGATCTAGGTGTTCATACGGACGGACAGACGGACATGGCTAGATCGACTCGGTTTTTGATCCTGATCAAGAATATATATACTTTGTGGGGTCGGAGATGCTTCCTTCTGCCTGTTACATACATTTTGGCGACTTTAATATACCATTTCACCCTATGGGTGTATGGTATAAAAATAATGCAAAGTGCCACATAAGCAGATGTTGTTGCCCCAGCTGCAACTTCTCCCTCTCATTGCAATTGTCATCTGTGCCAAAGAGAAGATTTCTGCACCATTTCAAGCAACATTTTTTCCACTATTAAAATGTTTGATTTATGATTGACTATCTGCTGCTGTTGCTCTTGGTTTTTCTCTTCAAAGTGGTTGGAAGTATTTTTGGCTTGCTTGCTCTGCTGCCAGCAATGAAACAAAGCAATTATAATTCAAACTTTCTATTTCAACTACACGCGACACAAAAACACTTCAGAAATGTATCGTTAGGTGTGCCTACGGATTTTCTTCAATATACAAAAAATTATTCATTATTGCTGTCGTGTTTATGAGTTATATAGCTAAAACATAACGTACATACATACATCAACCATCACTTGAGAAGAAACTACATAAGCCAAACGTAAATTTTCTCACATTTGAAATTTGAAATTGAATTGTATAAATCCAATTTCCGAATTTCAGTTGGAGTCTCGACATTAAAATACCCTTAAGGAGACTTAGCTCCTAATCAATTGGTTTTATCATTCGATTTCGATGGACTTTTTGGTGATATAGGCGTTAATATTACAGAAGCATTTACGATTGATGCTCCTTTGATCCTTTTGACTATTGTTGGGTGTCTTCTCTTAGATACCCTGTGGCTGGGGTCCACAGGGTGTACACTCAACTGAGATGAGCCAAGTTCGAGCTCTAATCTTTTGTACTTAGTTGGCGGCGGTGGGCAATGTGCACTCAAGCAACAACAACAAAATAAAAATAATAAGAAATACAATTATTTATGCTATTTTTATAACTTGCATTTCACTTTGTGCCACGGTTTTTGTTACACACACACAAACAAACGATGCGTAATTAAATTGTTTATTGTGTTTCTTTAATTTTTTGTTTTTGTTTGTTTTTCGTCTTCGTGTTTCTTTTGTTGAGCTTTCTTAACATCAGATTCAGCTCTGGTACAATTATTTATGCGCACTTTTTAATTGGTAACAAATAAACCAAATATTTGTTGCTTTAAGGTCATTGTCCATGTCTAATATTTGCACATTATTAAATACATTTTTTCTCTTTCCATCTTACAGGTAAGCAACATTGAAAAATCTATGTCATTAATTTAGCAAATGAACTGAACTCAAGTAAGCAGAAAATAATAAATAAACCATAATCGATATAATATACATACAAAATTCCCCCAGACTAAAAATTAAGGATCTGTGATCTACATAAACAAATATTAGTGATTCAAAAATATGTATATATAAATTTTAAATGACAGATATAGTATAAGACACAGTAAATTAACTTAAATGGTTGCAAAAGTTGATTTATGCTTTGTTAAACAAATTCACAAATGCGTGGAAATATTTTTTCTTATTCAGTTTTTTTTTGAATATAAATATTTGCGACACTGAAAAACCTATTCAGCAAAATGCTTGCCGAGCTAGTTAAAACTTGCACATTGATTGATGGATTTGAATTGAAAACGCCACTATGAGATGCCCCGATGAGGAGGACGATGGGAAGCCAGTTGAACTGGTTTCTTAAGGTATGAGGCCGATTAGAACCAGTTACTTAGCCAACACGTGTATAAACACACAGACCAGAGCAAAAACTTTGAGCTCAGTGCACAGTTGTGTTTCGCTGCATTTGAATTGCGGGGATGCCAAGCTGCATACAAACAGAAAAATACATATGTATAAAGATGACTAGAAATGGGTCTATGTCTTGCCATTCCAAACTATATGTATCTATATACATATGTATGTACATATGTCTGTTATGTATCTATATACATATGTATGTACATATGTCTGTTAGTCTGGCGACAAGAAACGTCGTCACCGCATTCAAAACACGTCAATTGATTGATTGCCATTGAGTGGGCAAAGTAAAATTGCTGCTACAAACGAAATTCGGCAATATAAATAAATTAAATAGAGATACACATATGTATTAGAAAATGAGAAAATTTTTAGAATCTATGAATTAGATTTCCTCTCTATTCTTCTCTTTTACGTGTCCGCCTTTGACCCTTTTAAGGGCAAACAATTTGTGGTATTCAGTTTAAACACGAGACACGAACGGCGTCTAAACAATGTCAAAATAAGTGACAGCAACATCCAGTCCATGTGTAGTTAGACTTGCATTTGCAGTTTCAGACAGAACAGGCTGCATCTCCCCACTTAAAGGCAACGGAAGTGCTGGCTTATTGTTAATGGATGCACAGTAGTGAATCGAGTGGTGGGAGGAGGTGGTGGAGGGGTAGGGAAGGGACTGGTGCTTAAAGTTGATTTTAATCACACAGACGTGTCACAACTGGCCAAATACCGTCCTATGTCTGACCATTCACCCTCGGACCACAGACCGTCAACGAGTCTAGAGTCAGGCGAACAGTCAGAGAGACGCGTGTCCCATAGATTTCTTATTTAATTGACAATGCAGACGCCGCCGCCAATGTCGTCGCTTGGGCGATTTAAGGCGTGTGATAAAAGCAATTAAGTGCTCTATGAGTTACTCGACGTACTGCATATTTGATCAAGAAAAGCACACATACACACACACACACACACACACACATACTACTACTACAACTACAACTACAACCGCAAGACTCAATCAATAAAATACTGTTTGTGCTTAGTTTACAATTCGATCAATGACAGTTGGGTGTACACTAAGGTCAGCAAGCGCCAGTGTTCTTGCTGTTAATCCCTGGCAACGTTTACCAGAAAATAAAACTGAGAACCATTTGTTTTGTGGACTGTAAGATGCACCCCGCAATACGGAAGCTAGTTGCCCAAGTAAACATACAAAGTATTTGTCTATCGATTTGCAGTCGCCACATCCAATTAACAGCTTTTGGCACAATTTCAAGTCGCCATATCGATGAGAGATGATGATAATTACTATATTATATATCTTTGTTGATCAATTGATGATGGAGAGAGAGAGAAAAGGTTTTGCCCAATAACTAATTGTAGGAACTGCAACTACACACACACACGTCGAGTTCTATATTTATTATTATTATTATTATTATTATTATTATTATTATTATTATTATTATTATTATTATTATTATTATTATTATTATTATTATTATTATTATTATTATTATTATTATTATTATTATTATTATTATTATTATTATTATTATTATTATTATTATTATTATTATTATTATTATTATTATTATTATTATTATTATTATTATTATTATTATTATTATTATTATTATTATTATTATTATTATATTATTATTATTATTATTATTATTATTATTATTATTATTATATTATTATTATTATTATTATTATTATTATTATTATTATTATTATTATTATTATTATTATTATTATTATTATTATTATTATTATTATTATTATTATTATTATTATTATATTATTATTATTATTATTATTATTATTATTATTATTATTATTATTATTATATTATTATTATTATTATTATTATTATTATTATTATTATTATTATTATTATTATTATTATATTATTATTATTATTATTATTATTATTATTATTATTATTATTATTATTATTATTATTATTATTATTATTATTATTATTATTATTATTATTATTATTATTATTATTATTATTATTATTATTATTATTATTATTATTATTATTATTATTATTATTATTATTATTATTATTATTATTATTATTATTATTATTATTATTATTATTATTATTATTATTATTATTATTATTATTATTATTATTTATTATTATTATTATTATTATTATTATTATTATTTTTTTTATTATTATTATTATTATTATTATTATTATTATTATTATTATTATTATTATATATAAATATATATATTATAAACTATCAACCTAACTATATTTTACAAGCACTGGCAACTAAGGCCTTCGGCTCAGACGAAAACTACATCCATACTCTATCCTGGGATTTGAACCCGGATCCTCGTTGTTCAGTTGACTAAATGACTGGGCCACTTAGACAACTCATCTACCGAGGACTGCAGTTCTATATATTTTAAAGGTTAATTCCAGGTTTGCGGAAATACCTTGAACAGAAACCGAAACCAAAGAAAACAAAACAAAATTGGCACAAAAATTTGAGCCATCGACTAGTTGGATACCTCGCACTTATAAAAAGTAAACAATTTTAGTGGATTGTGCTCTCCTTCGACTCTATTGAATATACATATGTATCTCTTAATTAAAAGATAGACCTTTTTTTAACTCTATCATCAAAATGGCAACTAAAGTCAAATCAACTGTAAGCTATGTCATTTGTCTACCCCTCCACATACATATGTATGTATATATTAAAACTAAGATCGTACTTAAAGTTAAGACTTTGTTTGTGTATATAGACGATGTCGAAAGCAGTTAATGACGGAATATTTTGCTGGGACAGCTGCATGCTGGGTTGGCCTGGGCTATCGTTATAATTATTTGTGTATTTAACCCATTTCATGGGGTGTACCTCGTACTTACGTACTTATAGACTCGGTGTTGTATTGCTGTCATCGTGCCGTTCCATGCCATTGATACGAAAAGTAAACAAGTTAAGCGGCTTTTAAGATATAACCGGCAACAATTATTATTTCATTAATATAACTACACATATATATTTTGTTGTGGTTGAGTATTTATTGTGCTTGGGACTTTGCAAAATATGCGCTTGGCCTTCACTTGAAAAAGAAACTACAAACATCTCCGACAACGGGTGGTAGGAAGAGAATGATCCTCCTTTCCCTTCCAGCATCTTTAGAATGCTGATCGCTATTTGATACATCTACAATACACGGAATGCTGTTAAAGGGCTCACTCACGACAGTGAGTAGTCAGTCAGACAGATCGACAGGCGGCCATTCCTTTGGGGCCTTTGAGTTCTTCATATGCATGCAGGGCATGTCTTAATGCCGGCAAAGTCATTCCAAGTTCGTGGTGTCTCTCCCGGCTTTGATGATACGAGTACGAGTATGAGTATGAGAGAAATTCAGTATGTAGAACGGGTTCGTTCGATTTGAATTGTTGTGTCTAAATAAAAATCCAGTTTAGTAGTCGTGAGAATGGCATTTATTGCAATGACATAACTTAGACTATAAACAAATGTATGTAGCAATTTTATAGCTGTAGATAAGCTCTCAGTCCTCCTTCGCCTCCTTCCCTGCCCGCATTCCACCACTTATTCATATGTACGTGCAATGAACTGATGAAGGTGAGATCACAATTAAAAGGCTGATAGAGACAAAGTGTCTGATTTTTATTATAAACAGTGCAATTATGTAATAAAAATCTAGATTTCATGTTTCTTTTTTTACAATTTCCTTTGAGTTTTCTTTAATATTGAATTTCCATTGGGTTAACAGCTAATAATTGCAGTTGTTAAACAGTTTCCCCCCACAATTGCCTTTCCATCCCATCCCATTTGGTGGGTGTCTGTGTCTCCATCCTCATCCTCCCACAAAAGTGTTGTGCAATATGCGTGAGTTGTGGCTGTCTTTTTGCCTGCTACACAGCTGTTGCTTCCTGACTTTAACCACCGGCAACAGAAACAACAACAACAACTAGCAGCATGCAGCAGCAACATTTTTCTTGTTAAATTATTTGCTTAACACGATATAAAATTTTGTTAAACCATGTAATGTTACTATACTGTGTTGTGTTGTTTTGTGTGGCATAAAAGAAAGGTGAAACAACAGTTAAATATTTGCATAACTACAGACAACAAGTAGGCAGAGGCAGTAAGAGACTTCCGTTAATAATTAAATGCAACGGGCCAAAAAACACAAATAATAATAATAATTATCCAAAAATAATACGTAATCCAAGTTCAATAAAAGGTTGCGATCACTTCATTTTGCCGGCAGCAACTTGCCGCCCCTCCCCCTTCTCTCTACTCAAGTCTTTAATAACATCTTCATTTGCTTTGGCTTTGACGATCACCTGGCGGCCATTTGAGCATGTATAATTTGTTTCTCCGTTTAATAACAATGCACGTGGGCATTAGATTTCCTAGTCAATGTTCAGTAAACTCCTCCTTTATTTTTTTTCAACTGGCCAAACCGCCTTCACATCAGCCAAATGCGTAATCGCTCGACTTGTGTATACTCTTTCAACAAGGATGTCATCCTATGACTGACTGAACTGATATACTCATCAAAAAAGATGTTCGAATAGTTTTTTTTGACTTATCGGTTTCAGTAAATAAATCTTTTATAAAGGGCATACAATTTAGCACGAATCAATTGGCTGATTTTTATTTCCTTTTGTTTTGTACTGGCTCGAGGTTTACAGCTCTGTTTTTGTGTTTGGAGAGGTTTTATCTGCTATTGTGATCCGTAAATCATAAATGTTTTATGATGATTGATGCATGAGCTCCGTTTTCGCTAATTAATTCGTATCTATGGAAAAACAAAGTCCTCCTTCTCAGGTTGCCCACGTCCTTAATGCAGCACCTCCTTTATGGCCTTTCACAATTTCGTCAGGTTCTTTGTACTTTCCCATTACCAATTGTGTGTGTGTATGGGTTTATTTAATGTAGATAAGATTTGGGCGGTCTGTGCGTTTTTCCCCTTACCGATTAGATTAGCTGTTAAATTATAATCCAAATATTTTTCATATCTGTATCAATGTGAATTTGATATTATTACTTTTTTTTGTCTGTTTATTCATATTTATAAGGGCAACGATGAGACAGGGGAAATGACCAACCATGCAGAAACCAAATGAAGGTTAGTTAAAGGTAAAAAAATCTTAGCAATCTGGACAGAAGAATTTTTATCAAGAAAGGAGAAAGACATTTTCCTACCTGACCTTGAGGGCATTCGTCCCGTCTAGATAATTCGTCCATGTTTCTAGATAATGAGAACGCATCAGTATGTGGGATGAAAGCGGAAAATAAAAAGTTAACGCGGAAAGGTATATTGCACACAAAGAGAAAGAAAGCAAAACAATAAAATGAAACGAAAGTCACAAAGGGAAAGAAAGAAAATTGTCAATAAATTGAACAAGAACACGTAAAAAAGGATAAGAGAAGTATATGAAACTTAAAGATATTAAACCAGAAACAAATAACAGGACAAAGAACATAGATAGTCGAATGTAATTCTGCGGTCATGTTTTATTTGTGGCTAAAACATCTAGTTGATAATAATCAAATATAACCGTGAAATGTTTATATTTTAAATTAAAACATTTAACGGGCACCTTCACCTTCACAAAATCTAAATTCTTTCGGTGTACATAACTGACCAAATCAATAGAAAACTATTTTTAAGCAGATTTTTCTGACACGATGAGTTGCGCATAACAAAAGGAAAAAAAGCACTAGCGTATCCGAAAATATTAACTGAAAGCATTTTGTCTAGAAATGAATGAAGACCAACTAAAAGAAAAGAAAGCAAACTAGGTTAAATTCCATTCAAAGCCGGCCAACGACGACGACGGCAATGGCGACGTTGACTACTACTCTACTAGAGACAACGGCTTGTTCTGCTTCTCTGACGCTACAAATGGGCATGACTGCCGTTCGCACACACTCAAATCGGGTAACTGACCAGAACTTGGCATCGGAACCAGCTTCTTTAATTTAACAACAACACCTCTAGCCTAATATTTGTGTCTTACATCGTTTTAGCCGACATTTGTCGTACGTTTCGTCGAATTTCTGAGCGTTGTTCGCACAACAGCGTGAAAAACGCACGCGATCATGCCCAGCAGAACACGTTTTCTATGACATTGTACCGCTAAGACGTTGGTGTTGCCACAACGTTGGCGATGTCGTTGGCGTCGACGTCGGCTTCGACGTCATTATCAACGCATGTGAAAGATGATTGACCAGACCAACTAGCTAGCTAGGCGGTTGGCCAGAAAATCCAACTGTAAATCGCATTAAATATTTGTTAACAGCAAAACGAAACGAAACGCAACGCGACGCAGCACAACGCTTTTTTGTTTGTGTGGAAATTGTTGAAATATTTTCTCGGCTTAGGGGAGTGGTGGAGCAAGTGCATCATCGTTTTGGGGCCTACCTCTCAAGAGAGGTAGACTCGGGCCCCCACAGATCGAATGTCAAGCATGTGCGACGCGGCGCTCGCCCGCTAAACGCGTTTCTTTCCAAAGGAAACTTCGGTCCCCAGACCAGACGTGTGTTGCCGGTTGAAATGTCAGAGAGGCGATGCTTCAACTAGATGGAGACTGGTTTTCTGGTCAAGCTACTGGCTGGCTCTAAAACTGTTGGCTGGTCTGTGTGGTTGTGCGTTTTGGTTCAAAAGGATGGTGTTTTTTTTCGGTTGCTTGTTGGTGGTGCAACTTTCGTTGTTGTTTTGTTTCCGCAACTGCCTTTTGATATTCATTTTTTTGTGGTTTTCGGCTGAAAGTGAAAATACGGGTATTCACAACGGCAACGACTTGCCTGCCGTCCATTCGTTTCGGGATTGGATACCAAAACCAAAGTGTTGACATAACCATAGCCGAATATTTCTCGATACCTGCTGTGATGTAAACTGGTCAAGCTTCGATTCAATGTCGTTGAATTTATGTTCTATTACGATTTCTTGCCAACCATTTTCAAGCTATGTATGTGGATTTTCATCACCACCACCACCACTTCACCTCCATTCGACCTCCTGCGGTTCAGTTGTAAACAAAATTTAAAAGCTTTTTCATGCTTATTTAATAAGTAAACAAAAGAACATATGAGGGTTTTTTTATTTTCTTTCATCCAAGAGCAATTTTTTGTTTGCCAATCAATAAAATAAAACTCAATGGGGAAATGCGCAAAATTAATTGACCGAACTCATTCCGCTAAATAAACATATTAATATACTCAATACAACTGCTAACATCTTTAATCCTTTATCCTAGAAAGTATTTAAGAGCTAGGAAAGAAATGAAAGTGAACTAAAATTATATATGTTGTATATATGTATATGATCTAACGAATATTATTTAAATACATTTAAGTGATTAAATTAAATGATATCTTAATCGTTTCGTTAGGTAAACAAATTAACTTCATAAAGTTCTTTTGATTGTTTTAAAATTTTTAGCTTTACATTAATGAGTCAGCCAATTTTTTTATAGGGTAAGTTTTCCATCTATTTGGAGCACACTCACGCAAAATAAATGCACCAGCCGAAGTCCCCGCAATTATAAATTTATAAACCTAATAGTTTATTTAGAATCTAATTGGCTTTGGGCAAGAGTTTTACAATATTCCTTATAACTCTTACATGTAATTAAATATATGTAATTTCAGATACATAAACCCCCATATAATCAATGTAAAATGTTCAAAAATTACTCTTTTTTGGGCTTCCAAGGTATACATATTATTTCTTATATTATTTATTAATTTCATTCTGCACTTTTAAAGGAATGCTGGGGACTTTTACTTTTAACTTTGATTAATTTTCTTCCCCAAGTCTTCCAATCAAACCTGACATTGTATCTGATGATTGAATTACAAATTTATTTTAAAGTTTAATTGGTAAATTGAAATCAAATGAAACTCCTAGTAATTGTTGTTTTCGAGGGCTTGAAATACGAAATAATTACGTGATATATTGCTATGTTTTGCACACTGAAAACCCGTTTATATCAAAACCGATAGTTTACTTTTTCAAAGTTCACTAGAAATCCTCGAGTAATTCATCCATTGTTCAAGTGAACAAAAAACAGAATTTACTTACCGCTTAGAAATTCACATAAAAGAAGAAAAAGCTCTCAGATCTTAAGCCATAACTGGGCCAACAAATAAGAATTACGACTTTCCCACACACGATGTTCTTTCATCGTAACTCAAAAAGCTGAATGAAAATCTACCTATTGAACACCTTTTGTTCCCTAAAAGTAATTGATTATATTTGATGCCCATCGAGTGCTTTTGTGTGTATACATATGTGTCTGTGCGTATGGATTTCTTTCCTCACGTCACTCTTTAAATACTTTTCTATGAAAAGTGAGTGTGCATTGTCGTAATGCCGACCTGGAGATACCCTCTATCTGGAAGAAAGGTTGAATCATGATCGGTTTAAGGTGCTCGATCAGGAGTGTATATAATATATTCCATATGTATGGTCTCTTTGGCCTGTGGCAAACATTGTCTCAAGTGCATTATACCCATTTACGTAAACGTATGGAAAGCCCAAGCTATAAACACAAAAAATGCGACTTTGAAGCAAGCCGCTTTTAGTTTTTAGCACAGTTGCAGTCTAAGAAGTTTGCCCCTGCCCCACTGGGCTATGGTCTCCGATCTCTGTCTCGACGTCTGCATCTGGACGTGCCACTTTTGGTCCATTGTCGGCTTTGTTTGCTGCACGATCGTTTTGGACATTCTTTCGATAAATTCACGTTCGATGCATTTGTCAGAAATGCGTTTCATGTTAACGCAAACGTTTCTAAAATGTTTTACAATGCGCCTAATGATTTAATTGGTAGAAAAGTGAGTGAACCAAAAAGGGAGCGGTTCTTAATTGAATTTCCGGCGATATTTTAGCAAACTTGTCACGCACTCTTTTGATTTGAATGAATAACAAATTTGCCAGCCATTAACTGCATAAATATTGACAGCACTAATTCCATTGTCTCAATAAATTTTTCTTTAATTTTATATACAACATTAACACGTCATCTTACAAACAAAAATTCTGTTTTTGGGTGTGTCCGTATAATGAAGAGATTTTTGTACCCTTGCAAAAAGGGTATATTAATTTTCGTCAGAAGTGTGCAAGGCATGGAAGGAAGCATTTCCGATCATATAAAGTATATATATTCTTGATCAACATGACGAGACATGTTCAACTAGCCATGTCCGTCCGTCCATCCGTCTGGATCAACGCAAACTCTAGCCTTTTTAGATAAAACGGATTTCCACTTTGATGGCTAAGGTAAGGAAAGAGTTACCAAAACAGTTGCAAGGGTATTCAAACTTTGACGCGGTCGAAGTTAGCCCTCGCCCTCTGGTTTTTATTTTATTGTTGTATTTTTTATTAATTTTTCCTCTTCTTTTTATTGTGATATAAGTATAAGTATTATATTTGTGTGTTTTATCGCACAAAAGGTAGGTATAAGAACACTTTGCTGTGGGGCGGCAGATAAGCAAATGAGGAGCGTCAGGGGTTTGACATGCCAAAAAAATATCAAAAAATAACAAAATCGAATGACATAAAGCGGAAATCAACTTTTCAACTACTTTGTGGAGTATCTTGGCAACATAAGTGTCTTAGCAACATGTGGCCAGACGTATTCAGATGAATTTATAGACAACCGGCGTATAAAACGACCGCCATGAAATTAGACTTTGGCCTTTTGGGGGTGCAAGTATGTAAACATCAACTCATAAATTTCTTAACACCGACGCAAAGGCGGCGGCACACTGAGACCCAGAGTCAGAGAGCAATGAAAAAATAAGTTGGAAAAGCGCAACAGGACAAAAAAGCCATAGACCAGGCCTAAACACCATGACCATGCCGAAGAATCTATACTCTTGCACCATCTTACTGAGAACCATAATTGTCAGAAAAGTTTCCTTGTATGCATTGGTAACTTCAAACATTCAAAACAACCCGTTTTGGAAAGGGTATAAAAAGAGACTTAGTTTATGATGTTCTTGTGCAGGGAGTGTGTGTGTGTGTGTCACCCACGCACACGTGTCCCGGTCTCGAGTTCCATTTTCAGTCCCATTTTCATGTCTTTATACCTCTCTAGGTACATATGCATGTATATCTACTTACTCACCTACAGACCAAGTTTGTTGTTATGCCGCTCAGGTATATAATGCGGGGAGGAGGGTCAGAGAAGGGGTTCTTAACCGTCTAGAGGGGGAGGATGAAACTTTATTTGTGCCCATAAGGCATAGAATTTGTTTGTCTTGCTCTGCCAATAATAGAATTAAATACAAGCAGTTGCCATATTCTCTGTTGCTTTGGCCTGAAGTAAATAGCCAGTTTAAGCGTTTGTAAAGAATGTTGTATGGCGCCAAGTTGCAGTTGCTTCTTAAACGAATTCATCAAAGGGGGGAAAAAAAAAACTACGAACTGAGATTAAGAATAAGAAGCAGTAATTAAACTACTTTATATGAGTTAATTCAACTATTAGTGTTTTATAAAATATTAATTGTTCAGCCTTAAGACGAAACTTTCAGCCAATTTCATAAATGGTAGACATTAAAAATACTCGGGACAAGACCACAAAAAAGCAACCATACAGTCAATCATTTCCTGTTTTGTTTATTGTTAGTCTTTTGCTCAGATGTTTGCTGTCAGAGTAACCGTCACTTGTGTCAGAAATTTAGTCTAATTTTAGCTTAGTTTCAAAAGGTTGCGAATAACATTTATTGCTGTTATTATTCTTTAAGTAGAGTATATATATTTCGATATTATAAACACCAATTATCTTTTTAACAATATTGATTTACACTTCAATTATATTAATAAAATCTCGAGATAAAATCCTTGTTTTAGTTTTTCTTTTATGTCATAAGTATCGACTTTAATTGTTTTTCAGACAGAGATTAAGGAATCGGACTATTTAATGATGATACCTCCGTCCAGATTGCCCATTTCTTGAAGGAGCTATACGTCTTTAACCACTGAGAATATAAAAAGGACTAAATAAATACTTTTCTATATTACTTATTTCTTTGCAATTTTCAATCAATAGTTTTGAAAAAGGTCATTCTAGTAAATCTTAGTAGTTTGCAAAGAACTCTTTTTTTATACCATACACCCATAGGGTGAAATGGTATATTAAAGTCGCCAAAATGTATGTAACAGGCAGAAGGAAGCATCTCCGACCCCACAAAGTATATATATTCTTGATCAGCATCAACAACCGAGTCGATCTAGCCATGTCCGTCTGTCCGTCCGTCCGTCCGTCCGTCCGTCTGTCCGTATGAACACCTAGATCTCGGAGACTGTAAGAGCTAGAGCCACCAAATTTGGTATGTAGACTCGTGTAGTATGTAGAGTGATCAAGTTTATTTCAAATTTTTGCCACGACCCTTTCCGCCCCCGCAATTTAAAAAAAGCGTTTATCTCAAAAACTATTCCAGCTAGAGACACCATATTTGGTATGTATATTCGCTTAGTAAATGCACACATTTTGTATGTATACAAATTTTGCCACGCCCTTTTCCGCCCCCGTAATATGAAAAACTTGTTTATCTCCCGGAATTTGTTACCTTATGCAATCAAATTTGGCACACTTAAATTTAATACTAATATCTAGCAAAATACCAAATTTGATCAAAATCGGAATAAAAACAGTCGAGTTATGCATATAAACATTTTTCCATAAGGCCGGAGTTGGCCGTTGGCTGGTGGGGGCGCTATTGTGCTCGTATGACTGAGTGAGCGAGAAACTAAGATATGCTTGTAAGAAGCATGTGAAAATGCATTTGGTTAATACAGTTGAAATATTTGCTTTACTGGTGTATGGTATACCTAAGTCGGCGAGACGACTTACTTCATTTAATTTGTCATTTTGTTTTATTGTGTTATAGTTGAAAACAACAAACCAAATCAATTTACAGGTTTAACTGCTGTTCCCATTTTGCGATTTAGCTCAGACAAACCAACAAAATAACTTAAACAACGCTGTCGGCCATCAATTGCATTGGCAATGGCAAACACAGACGAGTTTATTGATTATTATCCCCTGCAAAAAGTGTACATTGATTTTGGCGCAGACTATTTAAGTAACTAAACTGACATCGCCGTTAAATATTTACCCGAATCAAATAAAATTGTATCCTACATCTGGCTTGTTTGCAATTTAGGAGGGAATTAATATATTTATTGGAAGAGTATATAATCTTCGACACTCAGCTGTTAAGTGGGCCTGAATTTTTTTTTCCCCGTCATGACATTTGTCTCTATTTGCGATGAAGCTGCGGGCCATGAAATCCATTTTACACTTTGTTTAGCAATTGTCCCAGCCATATTTATTTAAGTTTTAACACACTGTCTAACAACTACTTTCTACACTTGAATGTGAACTTGACCCTGGCACGGACAAACTCTCAATGCCTTAATGCTGACGGAGCACTATTCGTCCTCCCTTGTTTTAACTTGAGTTTGTCATTGCAAATCTGATTGATTTATTTGTTATTCGCTTTAAAATGTAGTTAATAATATTTTATGTTTTTGTTTTTTAAAGGTCACACATCGGACAACTGGCCAGGTGATGGTGCTGAAAATGAATCAGTTGCGTGCCAATCGACCAAATATGCTGAGAGAAGTCCAGTTGCTGAATAAGCTGTCCCATGCAAATATATTGAGGTAAGTTTAAACTTTATTCGATGCCACTTCTCCCCCACTTGAACGGGGAAACAATGATAGCTAAATATAGCCTATTATATTTCCGAGATGCCATTCTAATCAGCTGTTGTGATGTTGTGTGTGCCTATTTGGCGGGAGTAAATAATCTCATCGTAGCTCGGCTTATGGGTCAATGCCATCTGGTGAATGATGCTTTGAGGCAACTGAGTCATCACTGCACAATATTTCAAAAATGAACTCTACACTAGGATTGTTGGTGTGTTAGAAATCAAAAAACTAGTTCATTTTGTGAAACACAACTCATTGTGATTGCTAATTACGTAAACCATTTGAACCAGTTGTTTTTACCTATGTACTTAAGGTTTATACGCGCATTTAATACATAATTTGAGGGGGAGCTTGTTGTTTATATTTGGTTCACTGCCAAATTGATTTTATGAGAACCACGCACGTAGTCAAAAATCATCTATTATCTGACCACAAAATAAACACTGACCTAACTTACATACACACATATATGCATATATATTATAGACAGGCTGAGTCATATCAAATGTGGGGGACGGATCCAGCAAGACTGCACTGGGTCACAATTTTGTGGACTGACATCATTTGCATTTGCATTTATTTTATTTGATTAAGTTATTCAGTTATTCAGTTGCGGGGTCTGTTATATGACTTTTTGTTCAATAGCGTGATAAAATTATTGCATATTTTTATAAAAGAGAAGTTACTCATAATAATACTATGCATTTCGTTATGGAATGTTGGAGCAGAGTTCAAGACTGAATAAATGTTTTTGCGACCCATCAAAAGGGTCAAGTTCACTGCGGCTGCTGTCCTCTGCTTGGCTCTTGGCTAGTGCTTACATTGGCAATGACGGGGTGTGTGTCACACTGAAATCCAGTGTCCGAATTCGGATACTCTTGTTAATTGTCATCAAGATTCTTCTTCTATTTAAGATGATAAATGCTAGTAAACCCCTTTTGTTAATCACTGCTGATGTAATTGTCCATTTGACTAGGCTTTGCCGGAAAGGCACGCTGAATAGTCATGACATTGTAGACGGTCGTCTGAGTTGACTAGATTTAATTGCCAAGCTGCGTAGCTTAGTCACTTTTTTTTATACACTTGCAGAGGGTATTATAAAATTGATCAGATGTTTGTAACGTACAGAAGGAGACGTATATATATTCTTGATCAGCATGAGAAGCTGAGTCGATATAGCCATGTCCGTCCGTCCGTCGGTGCGTATGCGTTTTACTCAGCCATCCTAAGACCTTTTGGGATGATTTAATTTTTTTTTTTGCGCTTTTTATTACCCGGGTAAGATAAAGTATGAAAATCATCAGGATCGGACCACTATATCATATAGCTCTAGAAGAAAGATTTTCATAAAAATTGGAGTATCCCCATGAAATTTACTAATATGATAGTATTGGATATGAAACCTCAGATCCCAAAATTTGAATCTGATCGGATAAATAGAACACAAGTTACAGTCAATATAAATCGGTTCAACCGCTGCCGGCAGCGCTGCTTGGTGCCTACTACGTCATCATCAAATCAACAGAGCACATGCATACACACAAAGACGCAACGCTACATGAACTGTATGTGTATGCGTGACGTGCTTTGCTAGGGAATGATTGAAGAAGAAAAAATTGTAGTAAAAAGAGTAATAATGTTTTGCTTGTGTATTGATGAATTGAGTTGCAGGGAAAGAAATTTCAAAAAGTAAAAATATTATCACCAAGGACTGCAAGGGTATATAAACTTCGGCATAGCCGAAGTTAGCTTCTTTGATATTTTTTCGCTGTTTTACCCTGTAGGCAGTAGACAGCATTTGGGAATCTAGACCAGGGGTAGGCATCATAGTCCATGCGGGCACTTTTCTTCGGCATTTGATAGTTTTGCCGAAGTCAACACGAAGTGCACTTGAGAACGTAAAAACAGAATTAGTCTGTTGCAGCTTTTCGACGCTCTCTTTGTGCCTAGAGAACTATATGATATAGTGATCCGATCCTGACAATTTTCATACTTTATCTGCTCCGGGCTATAAGTAACTCAAATATCAAGTTTCATCGTTCATAGCTCAACTTCACACCGATTTGCACAGACGGACGGACGGACGGACAGACGGACATGGCTATATCGACTCAGCTTCTCATGCTGATCAAGAATATATATACTTTATGGGGTCGGAAACGTCTCCTTTTGTGCGTTACAAACATCTGACCAATTTTAGCTAGATGGTACATCAAACAAAACCATCTCTGGCATATTGAATTCCTCTCCTTCACCTTTGTTGATGCTTAGACCCCATGTTGACCAAATGATTTGACAATTGGCTTGAATGCCTAGGTGCCTGACAGCCGATACTCAAATAGACAAACTTTTGAATCTGGGGTGCAAATGAGGATGTAGGATGCGCAGCTGTTTGCAAAGCAAATTGAAGTTAATGCGGCTTTGAAGTGGCAGCGACATTTAAACAAGCCAAGAACGGGAGTAGAGAACGGGAATGTGGCATGAAGCCTTTCCAATAACAAGCTCCAGCTAAGTCACAATGTGACGACAACTGTCAACATTTAAATAAGATTGATCGATTGGCATTGGTATTGGGGTTGGCATCGGCTTTAACGTGGGCGTAGAAAGGAGAAGGACAATCTAGTTGCAACATCTAGAGTTAAAATAGTTTCCCAAGGATCTCAAATACCAACAGGTTTTTTTCTATTTTATAATTTTGTTTTTTTGTTGATTTTTTTATTTCTTTATTTTTTGTTTATTTTGTCTTTTTTATTCTATTTTTATTAAAAAATAAAAAGAAAACCTTACTTGGTCGGTTTCGAAATGGGAATCGAACCAAGGACATTCCTATTGCCAAGCGAGCACTCTATCGGTACAGCCACCGAGATACATACGAAGCAGATGGCAATATTTCTTGATATTCTTTCCACAGTGACATATCTTATTCGCATTGTCGATGTTTTGTCGAAAATTAAAAATTTTGGTCGAGCGAGCTATTGAAATGCGATGTTGTACAACTTCACGTCACACACACACTACGAAGCCTGAGCATGTACCGACGAGTGTACACATACATAGACAGAACGAAATTACAAGCGACATAGGCCTGCCTTCGTCGTTCCTCTCCCCACTTTACGCTCTCATTGAGAGTACGAATGTTCGGGTTTTTCCCGAAGTTCTCTGGGGTTCCATGACTAGGCAATCAAAAAATCATGAGTTTGTCCCATCTATGTGTTGTATGGTTAGTGCTTCAATTGTATGCAACTTCCATTGGTTGTTTTTCCGACAACTTTTAAATTTTTCCCATAAACTTGAATCTATGAATATGAATGTTTTGATTTTTGACATTTTTTCACAAAACTATAATTTGACTACTATCATATATAATGCGGTTGTGACTAGATTATCGAAAGCCCTTAGAAAAAAACATCTTAAAAAGACTATTTCATTGTTCGTATTGGTCCAAGTTGTTTAAAAAGCTGAATGGCCTTTGTCTCATAGTTCGACTTCTACATAGCTGAAGATTGGCGAGAATACTACAAACTCCAACACACTAATAAAATTGCATTCTAGGGCACATTCGATCTAGTGGGCCACCTCATATACATTTCTTCTGCTATCACATAACAGATTGATATAAGTGAAGTGTGAGTCGTAACAGAAACAGCAATAAAAGCATTATTGCAATGGATTTCCACCCTGACCTGATTTCATCTCAATGCGTATATTTGTGAAAAAGAAATATTAATTTGGTTCACCGGAACATGCCTGGTTCGAAATTTTCTTTATTCATTGCTAGTAAATAAAAGAACAAAAATTATGCTACAACGATGCGCCCTTTCCAGTTCGTCCATGTCCGAATAATGATATTAAATGCAGTCACACGCATTCAATTTTGCTTTTAATAAAACAAGTTGGCATATCGGAAAATTAAGGGTGAACCACGATTCGGAATCCTCTGCAAAAGAATTGTGTTCTACCCGGATGAATGTTTGACGGTAGAATAGATTTCTTCGCTGAGATAGAGTGTAGTGCGCGTTTATCTATATCAGTGATGTGGATCGCTAATCACTCCACTCCTTGGCTGACTGGCTAGTTAGTTAGTTAGGCAGCATGTTTAATGATCCCAGCTGTCGGCTAACTGTCAAAATTTAACAGCTATACCACTGAGTGCGATCGTCATAGCCTCCCATGTCGGCGCGTCGTCTCCCCCAGCTCTTTCTCTCTAATGAAGCCTATTGATTGACCCGAACCGAACCCGGGTGTATGTAGGATGTGCTGCTGTTGCCGTCTATGAGGATGTGGGATGTGCTGCTGTTGCCGTCTTTGAATGCAAATGTAAATGCAACAAGTAGGTATATATCAATAGAACCAGCTGTAGTAATTGAGACCACCTTTCTAACAACACATGTCAAATAGCTCGTGTGCCCTCAGCCATGTGCCCACTCGCCGCCGGCAGGCCAACAGTCGACAGAGCCTGAGTACTGCGAGTGTGAGTTATTGGCCATAAAATTGAAATTGAAACTAGCATTTGTTGTAACATATTTTATGGCCTTATCACGCGCTCGCTGTAAGTGGAATGTCGCACAGGCGAATTGCATGCTGCGATGGGAAGGGGGCGGGCGGAAGGGGGGCTACTTTCCAACCACCCACTTATTCGCCGACACACCCCATAACAATAACATCAACTCGACATTACTCACTCTAGATTTCGTATTGCATTGTCTTTGCCGGCAATTTGTTTGCGTTGAATTGAATGCATTCCTCAAAATCTGTGTACACATTACTACAGTTCTTTTTTAATATTAAATCCCGTCAGATACTCCGCCACTCACTCCCCCTTAGCACTCTCTGCCGTGTCAGTGCAAATAAAGCGGCAAGTCAACATCAACAGAAGAGTTGAATGTGAATGTTAATGGGCTTAAAGCCCATTCAAACGCTCATTTACGACTCCGAGCCGTGTCACAGTTCTTGGCCTGGTGTTGCTCATTACAGGGCACAAACAATGGCAAATGCTGCTGCTGCCTGCCTGCCAGCCGATCCCGAGTCAATGTGGATGCCAATGTGGATGTGTTTAGCGTTGATGCTAAGCAGGTGATAAATTGTGTGCAAATGTTGACAAATTGTTTGGCACGCAAATGTGAGCACAGGGCAAAGAAAAGGTTAATGACTTTGCAGCGATTGCCCTCAACGTTTCTGCCCAAAAGATTCAGTGTGATGAGTGTGTTAGGTAATTAGTAATTGACCAGTAATTCATTTCTATTGCCATACAGCTCGTAAATTATCAAGTTCTGAAAATTAAACAATTAAAGCCTTTTCGTTGGGCTTTTATTCCGTTAAAACTTTTCCATTGAAGTTAACTCACATGGCTAATTGGGAGGACAACTTGTTAATAATTAACTGATATTATGAGACATTATGTTACGTTATTTAAAAGGAGTATTTACATAGATGTGTAAAACACACTTTCCCCAACAAAACAAGAAAAGTTCTTAAATACTTATGATTTACAAAAAAACGTCTTTAAAGAAAATATAACTATCCCGACAAAGTAGGCAAATCTTTGCAGTAAATTAGTTTAATTACGCCCACAATTTGCAACTAGCGAGAAAAGTTTACAAGCTAGGAGGAATAATAGGGGAATATTAAATTATAGCTTATTTTTCAATTCAATTCAATTTTATTTCACGCTTTGTTATAAATACAGGTTGTTTGTTTGTCAATGGTATCTTACAATATTTTAAGAGTTTAGACTAAGAACTAGGTCTTTTCTTGTTAGATATTTATTTACATATTTACATCACATTTGGCGTATGCGATGACATAATTAGTAGGGGAAATAAAGACAAAGAAGTAGAAAAGCCCCAAGGAAATTTATTACAAGCTAAATTAAACACTAAAAATACGACTAAAACTACACCTATGCCAGATTGTTTATATGCGTATATGTTGAATCATGACACTTGGTTATGAAATTTTGCGTTAATCGCGATAATCTAATATGTATCTACCAATTCAGCATTGGCTCGACAATGTAGGTCAATCGTAGAATGATGCCACGGGAGATTTAAGATAATCTTCAAGACTTTATTCTGGCTGATTTGCAATTGGCTTATGTGACATTTGGCTATATTTGACCATACTGGAGCACCGTAAAAAGTTACTGCTTGGAAAATTGACCTAAACACAAAAATTTTTTTTTTCTATATTAAGTCTCGAGTTTCTATTTATGAACGGATATAGCGTACGTACTATATGTTTGCGTTTTTTGTTTGTATTGGTTATATGGTCCTTGAAGGTAAGTCTTTTGTCAAGTGTAAAACCCAGGTATCTGACATTTGGTTCTCACTTTATATATTCCATGCCCAATCTGATATCAGTTGTTGGCACGTAGATGTCTTTTCGTTTTTTTGTGAAAAATATTGCCTTCTTCTTTTCTGGGCAAACTAAAATTTTCCATTGGGAGTAATATATATCTAGGAACTCATATGCTGCTTGGAGGTTTCTAGTTATATCTGCAGAAAGAATTCCCCCACAAAGGATTGCTGTGTCATCCGCAAACACCGAGGTGGTACAATTGGGTAATATTGGGAGATCAGAGGTATATATATTATATAGTATAGGCGATAGACATGAGCCTTGGGGGCAGCCTGCTGAGATATTAACTGCTGTGGATGAAGCGTTTCCTAGATATACGACGTAAGATCTGTTTTCTAGATAATTTTGAACTATTATTATGGCCGCGGGGGGAAAGTTGAATTAAAACATTTTGTGGATTAGTCCATCGTGCCATCAAGCAAGGCTTATTTGCATTGACATTTCACTTAGAAATGCATTTAACCGGATGCTTTGAGATGCTCAGTTGAAGGTCAAATGTAATGACTGATAAGTGCCCGCTATCCATCTATCGACCCATTAGTCAGACATTGTTGTTTATTGCTTCCTGCCTGAGTATGGGCATTACAGAGTTGCACATAATTATAATTCTAAAGCTGACTGGCTCGTGTTTCTCCCCCCTTTGGGTCTTTTTCCTTTGCCTTTAAATATCGCTAGCCTTGAAAATTTAATTGCCATGGCTTTTTGAGATATTCGACAATTTGCTAATTGAAGAATTATTGTAAATTCGCCATTTAATTTTAATGCGGGTTTTTCATTTGTTGCACGGGTATGAGTACAGTTAAGACCAGGTAACACCAAGCTAACTGCAAGAGAGTGTCTCATGATTACAGCCATATTGGCCATTTCTTTTTATTGCTTAATGGAGTTGGCTTGCAGTTGTCAAAGAAGAAGGAGTAGTCAAGTGATGGTCGGGTTTCTGTTTCGGCCTCCGTGTCTCGATGCTTTCTGTGCTACACTTTAATCAGTGCATCATTTGATGTCTGTTTAGAGTTCGTTGTATTGGATTGGATGTGTGGTCGATTGTCTCATATGTTTCTGTCGTGGTTGTCGTCTATACTATCTACAATTGAAGCTGCCGTGTGGCATAGATGCCATTACACTACTACAAGCTAAATTGGGTTAATTTCTGATTGATGACCAACATGACATACACACATTCATTTTGGACTAACTTGTTGCCTCTTGTCTCTCGATCACAATTTCATGGGTAGTCAGATAGGTTATCGATCGTGTTGCGTGTTGTCTGTCTGCCTCCTTTTCTTGTTCTCTTGCCTGAGGCTATAATAAAATATTCTCATTCTAATTTTAGAACGTGTTAATAAATAGCTTGGCTAAATACATACAGAAATTATTAATACATAATGTTTTGCAACTAGTCTGCATGTATTTGGAACATATTTGGCATTTGCACTTTAGGCAAATTAGGTCATACTCTTATTTAAGTTACTTGTATTATTTTGACTGGTAAGTAGGTGGAAAATGGGCCTTGTTTTATCTGCCAGCCGGCGACCTTAACGCATTTCGCCAGTCATTAAACTCACAGACTTACATTGTGAGCTGTGGGAACACATGTAAAGCGGATGGCAGGCAATGAGTAATATGTCTGACCAGATTTATATGAATATGCGAATATAATGAACTACATTCCATCCACTTTGTATGCCACTTTGTTCGACTTGTAGAGGAACATGATGTACGTACAGTGGCTTCCACTTCCGTATGCCCAGTCCCATAAAATGGAATTTCTCTGGCCAAGCCAACGTTCACTTCCAATTTGCGACTGACGTTTGCCAGCCCAAGCAGCGACTGTGAAAACTGTGAGAAATTATGTCATCAACTTTCAATCAATTTAAATACACATATTTCAATCAATTTTGCACAATACCAGGCAAATATTCAAGTATTAGATATTCAAATTTATGCAATACATAATAAACGGGCGAGCAGCAACAGCGCACACACTCATAATACAATAGATGTGGCTCAATTGTAATGACTTTCTTTTTGGGGATGGGGCCTTTAAGCTTGGGCAATATCGGTCACCTAGTCAGGAAGAGGAAAGAAGGAAGAAAAATTACAAAAAAAAAGAATGGGAAAAGTGCCATAGGAAATGACCCATGCCACATGCAGCCAATGTTGCTGCTACTGTTGCAATCGGCATAATATTCGCATCACGTTTTACCCAACTACAACACACACTCATACACTTACACAAATACATGTATATATATATATATATATATATATATATTTCTAATTGAAAATCAAATTTTCATTTTCATTTCGAAATGTTTGTTGCTGCCGTTGCATTGATCAACATGTTGCATAGAAATTGCAGTTGTCGGAATTTGTTATCTTTGGTTTTTATTTTGTGATCGTTTAAGGGTGTTTAGACCGCCCAAAGTCACGCTCATTAAACAAATGTTTGCTTGCTGAATTCAATGTATTTGCTTTTGTGGCAACCTTTTAACCTCCAGACAAAGATCGTGCCGCGCTGCCTGTTGCTGCAACAAAGTTGTGGTAATATTTTTCAATTAAGCAGCAAATGCTTCATACTCCAATTACGATTTTTCAATCTAAATGCTGTAATTGAATGCTATGATCAGCAAGAGCCACTAGTCCGAGTCAGAGCCAAGAGAGGGAAGATCGGGATAATTTGCAGCGGGAGTTTGCATTTCATTAATGAGCTTAGCGGTATTATGTAGTTAGCTCCTCCGACAACTTCAACATAGAGAAGTTGCTGGAGAAGCAGCAGCAGCAGCAGCTGTGTGCAGTTGAGAGAAACGTGCAAACGTGTCAATTTATGGTTTACCATTGCCGAGAGAAATGCCGGCCAGCGTTTCCAGTGAATCCAATCCGGTAAATAAAAAACGAGAAGAAGAAAGAAATGGAAAACTAACTAACCAAACACACAAACACATTTCCATTGACGATGATGATGGTGGCGATGGGGATGATCATCATCATGATGGATAGAAGCACTGGAAAATTGAAAGAACAAAGAAAATAAAGTCTAGGAAAAGGTTTACAGACACTTCAGTGATTCCTCTTTCCACCCTTCCTCCCCCCTGCCAGCATTCCTTCTTCCTGCTTGTCTGTCGCGAAACTCTTTTGCCTCAAGCCTGAGACTGTGCTTAGGCACTTGAACGTGTATTCATTTCCTGCACACACACACACGCAATCACACTTCTCACACACAGTCAGCAGGTTGAGTGCTTCCAAGTGATACCCTTTGAATAGACACCTTTTCCGCAGATGCCAGCTGCCAGGCTTAGGCAGGGGTTAATGCACCTTTTTACACCTTTTTGTTTCGGTTTGTTCTTTATAAATGCCCAAACTCTATATAATAATTGCTTAATTAACGAAATCCAAGTTGAATTCTTAATAGACTTTTCTTCTTGCCCAAGCAAGCTAAGCTTGGGAAATGGGGCAGGCATCAATGAACACTTTAGGCATTAATCGTGTAGATAAATTTAATATGAAACCTTTCAGATGGTCACGACGATTTAAAGGTGACTGAAAGGTGTGTCAGCCTGTCGGGATATGCAGACGCCTTCAGGCTGATATAATGTCTGTCAACAGTCACACACACCTAGCAGATAAGTTCATTCCACAGATTAGACGACCCTACCTAAACCACACAACCCTTTTTGGATGGGCGCCGACGCGTCATCGTCTGACATGTGTCTGCCCGAGAATCTGAATCTGAATTAGAAGTAGAGGTGGAAGCTTGTGGCAACTCATCGTCACACTGAACGCGGGGCTGTGTTAGAAATTCTCACCTGGTGTTGGAACCTCCACATTTCAATTAAAGTTTGAATTATGTGGATGACTCTATTGCCTCGTGGCAATAGACCACGCAAACCCACAACAGGTGGGTTTTGCATATGGCAGAAAGGGGTGACCATATGAAATTTTGATTGCCCGGACGTTAGGTGAGTGGTTTGGTGCGTGTGTGGCATATTGACAGGTTTTCCAGTCGTGGTGTGCGTGCTGAAAGCAATTAAAGTATTTAGTGCAAATTCATTGATCAACTTTTATGGCGTCAACTTTTGGTTTTGCGGTTAACTTTTAGTTTCAATTAAATTTGAGTCCCATTTCTCTCAGCAACTGCTGCCACAGCTGATTATGCTTATCATTTTCGTCGAATATGCGATAGGGAGGTATTTATTGGTTATCGCAAATGATAGAAATATATATATAATATACTCTAACGACTTGATGGACACCTGCACGGGACTCTAATCACATGTGCCAATGAGTGTGACGATGATGCAACAACAACCACCAAGAGGCGGCGAAGTTCATTGCCATGTGACTGCAATTGACCTTTTCTACTCGACTGGCTGATGCGGGGCCGCCCCTTCCATGTGTTGTCTGACACTTTCCTCCAGAAGGCAGAAGGATGGCTTCATGCTTATCCTTGAGTTAGAAGTCATTGACATTGCCCTTTCCTTGTCTTGAGTGTGAGGAGTTTTTAGCTTGACGCTTGATCCAGAGGATCTGCCTGAATAGAAGCTTTCACTTTTTATTGCGTGTGGAACTGTGAGAGGGAATCGAATTATGGGTCTCTACCATTTGCATGTTAGCTAGCAATTAGCGGGAAGGTTTCCTGGCGACCGCCCAAATGTCAGTTAGAGCTGAAGGCAAAACTTTTATTTAGGGCCATCTAAATTTCAATGCAGCGAAATGTCAGTGTTTAGTCAACTCAAATTGATCACAACTTTTTTCATTTCCCTTTTCTGCAGCTTTATGGGCGTTTGTGTACAAGAAGGCCAACTGCATGCACTAACTGAGTACATAAACGGTGGGTCGCTGGAGCAACTGTTGGCCAACAAGGAGGTGGTGCTAAGTGCCACGCAGAAAATAAGACTGGCGCTGGGTATAGCGCGCGGCATGGCTTATGTACATGATTCCGGCATCTTTCATAGAGATCTGACGAGCAAGGTAAGTTCAATTATTCGCCCCCGTCCCATGCCCCATCCTAAAATGCTCTTTATTTGCAGAATGTTTTGATTCGCAACCTGGCCAATGATCAATACGATGCTGTTGTCGGTGATTTTGGTTTAGCAGCAAAAATACCTGTTAAAACGTAAGTCGAATTGTCTACATAATCGGTGATTAAATAATGCCTATTGATTGATTTTGTAGGGCCAAGTCTCGATTGGAAACTGTTGGTTCGCCGTATTGGGTCAGTCCTGAGTGCCTAAAGGGTCAATGGTACGATCAGACCAGTGATGTTTTCTCCTTTGGCATTATCCAGTGTGAGATTATAGCACGCATTGAGGCCGATCCGGATTTGATGCCACGTACACCGTCATTTGGTCTAGACTATCTGGCATTTGTTGAGCTGTGTCCCATGGACACGCCTCCCGTCTTCCTGAGATTTGCTTTTTACTGTTGCCTGGTGAGCATATTTATTGAAAAGGGAAATAATTGATGATACTGACCTCCGCTTTCTTATTTGCTACAGTATGACCCGAAAAGTCGGCCCACTTTTCATGATGCTTCAAAGAAATTGGCCTTGCTGCTGGAGAAGTATGAACACGAATCGCCGATGGGTACCAGTCCATTGAGCTCTCTCGAACTGATCAATTCATCGCCGGGCGGCAGCGATACGGAAAACATCATAGCAGCAACGACTAGCACTCCACCAGCTCCACCAGTTTTTGGCATAATCTCCACTGCACCGGCTGGCGTGCTGACTCCTCGGCACCTGTGCGAAGTGGACGAGAACGGATTTCGTTTTCCCAATTCAAATTCAAATGCCAATAAACCGATTAAGTCGGCATCAGCAGCCTTGCCGGGAACCCCCAATGGATCGGCGGGCAGCAACGAATTCAACGATTATGTGCTTAAGAGTCGAGTGCGTCGTGCCACCCAGAAGCTGGAGGCTGAGATTCTGCTCCATCGCAGGTCGCTGAGCGAGATCATACACTTTCCATTGCACACGACACCCAGTGACAAGGCACGTTGCCACCAGATGCAAAGGCAACGCTCCTCCACGCACTCGCCAACACCACCTAGGCAATTGACCAGTTGCGACTCGAAGATTGCTTCCGGCCATCAGCTGGCAGCCGCGGCAGTCCCCGAACCACCTCCGCCCCCGCCTCCTGTTTCAGCTGTGCTGACGCTACGCAAAGTGGGCGAGACGATGTGCCTGAAGGATCCGGAATACAAGCCAACAACGACAAAAGATCACAACGGGTCCAAGCCAAATCCATTTACGGCTTTGGCCCAGTTGCGCGGAGTCAAAAAGTTACGCGGAGTCAACCCCAAGACATATGCGGCGGGTGTTGGCGATCTGTTTAGCTCGTGCTTTGAATTGAGCGCACCGTTTTTCAAGGAGCTAGTGGCCATGCAGAATAAGGCGGCGACTCAGACTTGCGAGACGGATAAGAAGGCGGCAGCAGCCCCCACAGCCAGTGAACCAAAGAGCATGCCCGTCTCGCCACAACTAACACGCAAATACAGCGCCATTGAGTTGAAGCTACCCCAAAGGGTCAGCACAATCGTGCCTCCCGCCGACGAGGAAGAATGCGATGAATGCACCTCAGATGCCGAAGACCCGGACCCCGATGGAGGCGGCAACTGCGCTGATGCTGAGTCGAGCAGTGACGACAGTGCCGTCCGGCCTTCCACTGTGCCAACGGCTCGAAAATACCGCGCAAACTCCTTGTACTTTCATCCCCTGTATCGTGGAAACAGCGGGGCCAGTGTGAAGAGCACTTCCAGTGAGCTAGTGGACAGTCCGTCGCTGCTTAAAGCCAGTGCCTCAACTGTTACTCTAACAGCCATCACAGCAAACTCATCGGCAGCTGACAGAGAAGTGAAGAAATCGTGTGAGGAGGAGGATAAATCCAAAGAACAACTCGGTAGTAGTCCCTCTGCAATGACCATAGTGTCACCAACACCCACGACCACATCGGTCTGCTCAGCACAATTGGAGGAAACGCCTGTTTCGAGTTCCCGCTTCACCGATCTGGAATTGGAGCTGTTGAACTGCTTTGGACTCGACGAATTAAAAAACTCTTGTGAGCAGCTAGCGATTAAAACGAACCTAACACGACGCGATTCCATTGAGAGTGGTTTTTTCTCCTGTTTCAACGAGGAGTCGGATGCGGCAATCACACAAACAAGCTACAGCCGACAGCTTGGCTCGTTGGGCATCGGTTGCGGTGGTGGAACAAGCAGCAATAACTGCTGCTACGAGCAACTGAAGGCTCAACTAAGCCTCGATCCTGGTGCGGGAACAGGCGGCGGACCGGTCAACAATGCTAGTGAACTCAAGTAAGTTGCATCAGAATCTTTGTCTTTGATAATTCGACCTCTTTGCTAACTTGTATCATTTGCAATTCACAGCGATAAATTGGCAAGTTTGTGTCGTTGCTGCTATTATGCAACTTCCACTTCAAATGCTGCAGTCACTGCGGCAGCTTCCCAGCAGCAACAACGTCTTAATGACACCTCCTCGACGGCATCGTCGTCGGTGCTCCTTATTGAGAATGATGCCGGCATAATGGGCGGGAATACATCGTCCTCTACTGGACTGGACTCAATGGACGATTTGGATGCGGAATTCGTTGGCTCGAGGACACACCAACGGCGCTATACGTGCCACCATGCCCTACTCAATGCCAATGCCAACGATCCTCAGATGTCGGCCACCGCAGGACTCATCAATCGTCTGGCGCTGGACTCGGAGATTCATCCACTGATACATCGCCACCCGTTTGCCACAAATCAATTGCTCTACTGCAAGAATCGCACCTCGTCCATATACACAGACAGTTCGGATGACATTAGTAGTCTGGCAGGCTCCGAATCCCTGCTGTGGGATGACCGCTCCTTCACGGCATTGCCCAGTACACGGTCCGCGCAAATAGCTAAGATTGTCGAGTACTTCGAGCGTAAACGGCAGGACTCTTCGCCACCTTTAATGCATCTGCATCACAGGAATGGTAATGGAACTGTGGCCGCTGCTGTTGCCGCCTCCGCTCTGGGCTCCAACTATCTATCCTATGAGCCTAGGCGATATTCCGACTTTAAAAGGCATCTCAATACGGACACTTTGTGCTTTGACCTGGACAAGAAACCAGCCCAGCAGCGAATGATGGTGTGTGAGGGTGCGGTTAAATCCAAGCTTCCAATATTTGATAAAAAGAAACAACAGCAGCAGCAACGCCATCAAATGAATGGCAGCAGCCAGGGAGGCTAGTCAAACAATTAACTACGATTCTTTGTCAATTCAATTGGTACTTTTGATCTTTTTTCCAACGCATTTCGGCTCCGTTTAATGAGAATATACATTATTTATGAGAGGAAGGACATTATGATTAAAACACTTTGTACGCCAACAAGTTGTCTTCCTTTGAACACATTTAGTATATGTGCCCAGAGGGTAGATGTGTGCATATGTGTGTGTGTATGCATAGGCGAGCAAATGCAACAAAGCCAAAATATTCTACTAAGCCCCTCTGTTATTTAAACTGTATTTATTGTTTCAGCAATCACTAATGTTTATATGTTTTGTCTATTACTTATATATATACACACATATGGGTTAACATTTCATACACTCTGGTACGCTAATTGTCAATCTAAATGCAATACCATTTTCCAATATTTCGTGCAAACAAATTTTGATTTTTAAAATCTTAATGGTCGCGAAATGTAGTTACCCATATACATATCGTACTCGTTCCTAGTCCTTCAAATTTATATTTATACGAAAAATTAGTTATTACGCATACAACAAAAAACCAACAAGAGAAACAAACCAATCGAGAAAAGTATTTATTCTAATTATGAAACCTGTCGCTGGTATACTCCAACACCTAATGGCCGAGCTATTCTTTATAAGTACATACATACTATAGAAATTGTTTACCTTATCGATTTGTAATTATCTATTTATTATTAATTTTCTTTAATACATTGTATGAAATGCTTATGTTTACAAAAACTGATGCTTACACCTACATGCATACATATGGATAGTTCATTGCAATACATATACATATATATATAAATATACATATTAAAATTAAATTGTAATTAGCATTCGTAGTAGTCTAAGTTGTCAAATTATATTATATATTAAATACATTGTACACTTTTTCACCTGATAATGGTGTGTGGTTAGAACTGATAGAAAAGAGAACGCCAATATAAATCGAAAATTGTACAGGTGGTTTCCCTTATACGTGCGATAATTTAAGATGCGAGAGCTTAACTATGCATATATACATACATTATTATACTATACTATACTCATTGGTTTCTTATGATCAAAGTATAAGTGTGTGGTTATTATCTACATTCAAAATTTTTACATAAATATACATCTAAATACACAATAAATGATGTTGGGGCAATTGTTATCATTACAGTTTTTCTTTCAAGCATAAGAGAGCGAGAACTCTATCGTTTCCTCTCACTCATTTGTTGATTAGATGCAATTAGGCTTTTAATAAAAGCCATTTAACACATACAGACATACATATGGCAAAGGCAAAGCAAAGACTGAGCCAAAAGTTATTCATTTTGGTTGTAGTCTGCATGATAGTTTTGGAATATAGTTGAATAAATGCATTAATTGGTAATCAACTGTCAAAAAGCAAATCCAAATGTAAATACCTACACATTCATACTTATTATGAACATGTAACAAATATGTACAATACATAAACTGAAATTCAAGTCGTCCATTTGAGCACTCGAAACACCTCAATCATATTCATACTTACATATACTCATATTCACCACATAAAGCCAAACGTTAAAACGCATGAATTTAAAAAATTCGTTTCCGGTTGCCAATTAAAAAAATTATAAAGCTCGTATTCGTATTTATATCGAACTAAAATCAAATCAAAAATCCATCCCAATCACGAATAATGAAAAAAAAAGGGTGGTAGTTAAAAGAACGAACTGAAATGTACTCATGTAATACTAGAAATGTAATTAACAATTAAGTAATTCAATACATATGCATACATATTGTAGGTCTTCCCCTGCAAGCCATCGCTACGAGGTTAAATGCTTCCGCCTAAAAGTATGCAACAAAACCTTGTAATTACAAACAATTGCTGCGAGCTTTTCACTTTTCTTTGTTTGATTTGTGTTTTCAACTCGTTTACCAAATGAGAAATGCATTGCACTTGTAGTAATTTTTTTAATTTTATTTTTATAATGTAAATTAAAATTTGTTTCTTTTTTTTTTTAATGTTTATCTCAACTTTGACAATTCGAGAGTCCAATGAGAAACTTTTTCTCATAATCATTATTATTTCAAATCAGACTCGCAAAATGTCCTAAGATCGTTGGTGGCTTTAGCGCGGGGATCTAGCCCAGTAGGCTTATTATGACTTAAAATAAGCTGTGTAAAAACAAAAACTAGATTACCACATAAAGTTTGAATAAATTAATATAAACTAAAATTCGTCTAATCTAACTTCCTAGATGCAGCAGCGTATTCAGCCATTTTAGCTCAACGACAGACTGCGCGGTCCCATTCGTGGAACATTTCGCGGGCCAGTCTGGACTTGGGGCTGGGGTTGGGGTAGAGCTTGAGCTTTGGTCACCTCCACAGACTTGCGGGCGCTGCCTTCCTCGAATTCCTCTTCATCGTCGCCAAACAGAAGCGCTGCTAGACTTGTCTCAAAGTTTGATTTCTTTCGTTGTGCGGGCACTTTGGTAATAGAAGTTGTTGACGTCGATGATGATGATGACGATTGCTCGATTGCAGCTGCTTTAGTGGTACTAATAGTTGTTGTAGAGGTCGAACTACTATTAATCCCATTGCTTGAGGCTGTTGTTGGTGGCTTCTTTGTTGTGCTGGTGCTTGTTGTTGTAGTTGTCGTTGTCGTTGTAGGACTTTGAGATACCAGTGACAATGCCAGGGGTTTATTTTCCATTGCCAGTTTTTGGTTTTGCATCTCTTCGTTGTGGTCTTGGTCTGATTCCTGCTCCGCGTGCTTATAGCCTGGGGGATAAATAGGCTTGAAGCCGCCCTGCAACTGAGGCTGGAAATTGTCAAGCTCAGATTTCTCTAATATCAGTTCGGAGGAATCTGCATCCTTTTTGTTCTCTTCGATGGCGTCGACATCAGCTCGATTAATGTTGTTCTTTTCGTATATGGCCTTATTTGTGGTAGAAGGCACTACATTCCAGTTGGGATTAGTCACTCCTCCAGCAGGTCCTGTGGCAGTACCCAAGCTCAGACTTGGATAGAAGGGCGCCATAAAGTTCTTCTCAAAGCTCTGGCCACGCAAATCGAAATCACCGCTGAGCCCCTCTTCAGTTTGGGTATCTTGTGTGCGAATCTCATTGATCACGGTCGAGAATTTTTGATTTTGTTGTTCCGTTCGAACATAAGCACTCGGCTCTGTTGGTGTGTAGGCTATGGCAATGGGTGCTTCGGTGCCACTGCCATATGCTCCGCTTATAATTCGAGGAGCAATCAACACGCCGGGCACTGTGTTTGCACCGTTCAGTTCTGTGTATGATGGATCAGGCTTCTCGATGGGATAGGGAAACTTTTCTTTGGCCATGGGCTGCACCTTGGTCTGTTGTTGCAACGATTGGGGCTTCTTGTTCTTCAATATGGGTTCCTGTGGCTGGTCCCGGATGACAGAGAAGGGAGTGTTCTGATACTCGGCCGGGGCAGAGGGCGGTTCGCTGGCTTGCTTCTCGTCGGTCGCCTTCATGGGAAAGACAACGTAGAGGCCGCTTTGATCCAGCTTCTGTTGGGTTAGTTTGCTTACCTCTGCTTCCTGGGGATCGTTATCTGCCGTCACCTGGATCTCACCATCACCCGTGTCGTCGCCGGGCAAACTCACGGCGTTCTTCTGCGACTGCAGCATTTGCAATGTGACAACTGGTTCCAATTTGATGTTGTCTCCAATCATTTGATCGTTGCTGGGCGTGACTGGTTGCGGTGGATCGTTTATAACCAAGTCCTCCTCCTCAATATTGTCCAATCCCTCTTCCTGGATGGTCTTATACGGTTCGATTGGGGACGCGACATGACGCTCTGTAGGATAGCCTTCGCCCGAACGCAATGGAGCATTAGGTGGCGGGCCATTTGGTCGACGAGCATACAAATGTTCGGGCATATAAGGGAAGTTATGGCCACCATAGGGTGATGCCGGGCGGTAGATACGTCTGTTCACATCACCAGGACTGGGCGGGCCGGCTGGGTATTCGGAAATCCGGTTCATGGGATAGCGCTTCTGGATGATCTGTTGAGGGTGCTGCTGCTGCTGTTGATGTCCCTGCATCGCATAGTGTCGGTGGGCGAACTGCGGTGGCATCGAGGGATTATATGGCCGTTTCACTACTTGGCTGGTTAGGCGAATATTTCCGGGCTCCTGCTTCAAATTGGGCGGATGGCCGCTGGATAATTTCGCATTTGGACGGAATTGAGGCAGTATATTGGGCAGATTTATGTGTGGTCTGGGTCCTGGACCACCTGCCTGTGGCTTGCGATTGTATTCGTTGTAGAAAGGCGGTGGACGTTGAACAGGCATTGTGGTGGTGGGATAACGTGGTGGTGGCTCCATATCCCGTGAAGGAAGCTCGCCTTGTGGCTGTGGTTGCCCAGGCTGGAGAGCAGGGAATGTCTGTGAATAGGTTTTAATTAGAGCTAGCACATATCGTATCAAAGAACTCTAGATCATGGCTTACCAATGGAAGTTGCTGCTCCTGCTGTGGCTTGTGCAGGTTCACGACCGGATGTTGCTGTATTTGGACACCATCGTCGTCTTTAACCTTGGGAAAGACTACTGGATTGGCATTCTGGATCTGCTGAAGACTTAGCGGTTGGGCGTGGCCATTTATGTGTATACCTGCTGGAGGACCTGGAGCTGGAGAAGCGGGGGAAAATTCAACAGAGTCCCCTTCGTTTGCCGGGAAGCGTATGTTAGTCGAAACCAGGAGTTCTTTAACATCTTGCACTTGGTTAGCGGTGGGCTGCACCGTTGTCATCGGCTTCGCTGATGTGGCCGGTTTGACGGGGGCTTTGGAGGAACCAATCAATGGCAGTTGCTGGTAGGGCGAAGGAGCCTCTGGCGGCGTCTCTTGATAAGTTCCGCTTGTTACACCATTCTGATGGAAATTTGAGTTGTGCTGAATATTGGGCATCTGTTGATAACTGGTGGGCATTTTCACTTGATCCTGGACTACAGGGAGAGGATGCTTAATGTTAATGTTGGCTATGTCCTCGTTGATAACTTGACCATATTGCACGGGTCCAACATTCTCTTTCACAAAGGATGGCTGCTTAGCTCCAGGACCATATTGGCCTACTACTGGTTGGCCCACTCCCACCTGCTGGACTTGACTGCCCAGCACAAAGGTGGCCGATTGCTGTTCCGGCGAAATTACGACATTATTGATCTGGCCGGGCACTGGTCTATATTGCATGACATTGGGTTGTTGCACCTGATAAGAGACGTACTCATTGCTATAGTTCTCCTGACTTCCCGAAATGACTTTGGTTTCCTGGGGGCCTTGGGGCCTGGGACTAAGGAGATTGGGCTTAGCTGGATTGGCCTGAAGTTGGTTCTGCATGGCAAATGGCGATGGACGTGAGGGAGCTATTGGCTCGATGAGATTGCCCTGGGCATCGAAACCCTGATTCTGTTGGTAGTTTGTGGCCACAGCGGACTCCTCTTCCGCCAAGCTGTTGAAAATGTCACTAAGTGTCATCGGAGGAGCTTTTGAAGGTGATTGTTCTTGCAGTAGTTGCTGCTGTTGCTGTTCCTTTTCTCGTTGCTGCTGCTGATGCTGCTGCTGCTCTTGCTGAGCTTGATTGTTCTTCTGTCCCAAGGTGTGGTAGACATCGGCAGGATCCAGATTGGGTACACCAGATCCAGGAATGGAGCTAACGGCGGGAGGCTTTGTAATATCATCAGTGAAAGCCACTGGCGGACTCGTAGTAGTAGTCGAATACATTTTCGTAGTTGTTGTGGGATCAGTGGGGAATATAGGTGCTTGTGGAGTGGCATGGTGGGTGGTGAAGGCCACATCGCTGCTACTAGCAGTGGGCTTGGGCTGGCTGGCTATGGTTGTCGTCGGCGTTGTCTTCACTGAAGTTATGGCTGGACTGTACTTCTTGGTTGGCACAAACTTCTTGCGCGTGGTGCTAGTCCGTGGAGGAATCGGAGTGGTTGGACCCGTCAGACCCACAGGTCGACGAGACGTGGATGTGTACCTAGTGCTTGCAATCGTTGTTTTGGGAGAAGGACTGGGCCTCTTGGAGGTTACCTTTGTTGTCGCTGTTGTCTTAGTTGTAGTCGTTGTCGTTGTGCTGGTGCTAGAAGGATTATATACTGCCTCAGTGGGGGTCACTGCTGTTAGCCTTGTAGTCGGTACAGTGAAATAGTTGGAGCTGTGATAGTTATTTGGTGGCGGTAGAGTGACTTGTGCTACCACCGATGTCGGCTTCTTGTTCGTCATGTAGTTCTTGTTGCTACCCTGATACTTTAAATTCGCATATGAACTGGACACCAGCGGATAAACGAACTTCGATGACGAGTACTTCACTGGCAGATTGAGAAAATCATGTATATTGGGCGATGGAGCCCCACTAATGACTATCTTTTCATTGGGATCGAGCACTTCGTTGATCTCTGGCTCAATGCCTGCTGGTTTCTTGGCACTAAAGTCGAGTTGTCCTGATACTGGATCCTGCCGGGCATAGTATGGTTTGCCTTCGTTAAAGATCTGATTGGGCAGCACATAGCTGGTTGAGATGACGTCTTCTTCTCCCGAAAAATCAGCATTACGAGCCTCAATTGGCAGCAGTGCCGATGGAACTTCTGTGGTTTGTGCTACGATTAGCTGACACAACGTCAGCGGAATTAGCCAAGCGGCTTGGTGGCGGCTCCTCATTTTGGTCGGCTACGAAAAGAAACAAAAACACAACTAAATTAAATCAATCAATCACAATAGCAGTTCAATCTATTTGGGCTATTTGGGGAGAGATCATTTGAGCCTTCCGCCCAGACATCAAACGCACTCTCGTTTTCTTTTGAAAATCTGGACAAGGCCACTTTGTGCTCATTGCCGTCCAGCCCCCACGTCCCTATTTATGGCGCTAAAAATGCAGCCAGTTGTCATTGTTGTTGTTGCAGCCAACCGGCAATTTGTCAGCAGCTTCTGTGTGTTGGCAGGCAGGTATAGTAGGTAGGTTGGTTTAATTGAGACATGGGTTTCTGTTGTTTCCATCATTGAGAAGTGAATTGAATCCAAACAAGAAAATGAAACCAAAACAAAACCGAAACCATGGACTGTAAGTACTTCAGATATGATTACTCAAACTCGAATCGAAACATTCGCCTAGTGTCACTTGCAAGTAACAAAACTTGTGTAGGCCAAGTTTGGCCATGATTGAATCGAGCAGCATCAGACACAGGCACACACACAAATAGACGACTTACGGACGATTATTCATTAGTGCTCCAGATTCACATATGTACATATGCATGTACATACATATCTGTGTGGAGATCTTTGGAATTATTTATGATTCCGAATTAAACTGGTAATAGCCATGCGTATTATGTGTTGGTGTTGCGCAGTGTTTTTCTAAGATATCATCAGCAAACAAAAGGAAAAAGTGAAATTTTACCAAAAGTGAGCAGCAAGTTTTCGCACTCTGAAAAACTAGTATAAATTGTAGTTGTTGTTGTTTTTGTAGTTGTTATTTGTGGTCGAAGTTGTGTTATGTCAAACAAGGTAAATGCCAGTCAAATAATCTAATACTTGATTGGAGATTGAAGATTGTCCAATGACTTTAATATTCTGCCGTAATCGAATTGTATAAAATTGGGTAGTCTGCCCGAAAGCAAATGAAATTGATTGAAAATTCAAGGGGCATGCAACAGCAGAAGGGGCCTAATTGACAATGCTTTCGTTTACCATAACGACAAAAATTCACTTTCATAAAAGCTAACACACACAAGACGGTTCAACTTTCATTCAATCAAAATCACAAGCATACATCGATAATGTCACAAAAAATGTTTCTTTTAAACCAAAAATACCGACGTTAATTATGACTGAATCACCAGAGCCCCTTCCCCCGATCGACTGATCGCCAAGCAAACTGAATGTCGGAAAAAGTCAAGGAGCCAGCTTGATCGCAGTGGGCTGCCTGTCAATCAAATAGCGAAGAAATTTATTCAAAGCGAGAAATTGACACACAATCAGAGAGATGAAGTAAGAGAAAGGGGTAGGGCTCTCGACTATAGAGGGGTTTCTTCATGGATTAGCGTGCTTCAAAATCCAAAAACAAATTGAAACAAATATGATTAATATTTTAGTGTTTTATTGTTTTTTTTTTTACGAGTATGTAGTTGTAATTCTTACATGAAATTCTATACATTTCCATGTCAAAGGCTGAAAGGGGTAAATTTGCTTCTATATTACGATTTTCTTTCATTTCTTTATAATTAAAATACTTATAAATATATCATTTGCAAATTATAGCCAGTTCTCCCATTCAGAATATCTAACGAAAGTGCAATTTACCACAATTTCCATTTCTCTCTGCGTGTTTATCTATCTGTGTGTGTTTGTGTGTGCGTTCATTTGTTTTACACTTATTACTCTAGATTTGCTCACAATTGCTGCAATCTGAGAGTAAAACCAAAATGCAATGCAATTGCGGTTAACCGGCAGAGTAAGAGCCATGGCCATTTAACCGACAACCCGTTTCATGTTGTTTACTCGCCATGGACAACTTTCTTTCCAATTGTCAAAACCAATTGCAAATTATCCAACTTTCTTAGGTTCTTATGTGGCGCATCAACAGCAGCAGAAGACTAAAATAAAGTGTTATGCAAATGCCATCGCATTCCTTTTCGATCCATCACTCAGACGTATAAGAGGCAAACTATAACAAGCAGGAAGGGCAGCTCATCAACTTCATCAAGTAGAAAGAGTCTAACTGGGTAATTGGGTCACAATTTAGGAAACTTGTTTGCTTTTTCCATAATTTAATGTCGATGTGAATGTGGTTGTTGATCTTGATGCTGACGACACGTTCGCTTTTTATCAGTATGCTAATAAAAAGAAAAATAACAGCGGGGCAAATGTACGAGCGGTGGGGAATAGAAGCCATCATCCTGTTTGGATAACCAAAGCCAGCACAAGTCAAACACACACCTAGACACACACACACACACATACAGATAAAAACCTGTCGCAAAACTCGCACGCGCTTGCCACTTGATGTGCGTACAAATCGAAAGACTTAAGAGACAAACTTGTCTTTGAATATTTGTAGTACATGATTTTGAGTGCACATTTATGCCATTCTCTGCAGTATGCGCTGCACTTGATCGAAGGCGTTGTTTCTTTGTGGGCTTGCTTTATTTTTGTTCATAAATTACGTATTTGGGTTAATATGCTAATTGCTCGTAATTATTATTCAATATGAATATGAGTTCCATGAGAACTCGTCAGTTGTAAGTAGAAAGTGCTAATTTAATCCACAGAAAAACAGAAAGACAGAGAGAGAGAAAAAAGGAGGAATGAACTCATCTGGCCCTAATTTCATTTTGGCTGGAGTAGAACTAATTCAATTATTTTCATCGGATTGGTAGGTAATTATTTACTTTCTACATTGCACAACAGATTAACTCATTAAACTCCAACTCCCAAATAGTTCCCACAATTAACAAAGTGCATAAACATCAGCTTATTATTACTTTGGTCACCCAAAAGTCTAATGTTTATTACAGTCTACTGCAATTAGAGATAGTATTTAAAACTTTTGGTAATGTTATAACAATGAAAAGCGTGGTAAATATAATTACTGCGGCAACAAATTCGAAACAAGAAGTAATAACAAATGACAAAAACAACGGCAACAAAATCATCCGGTGCGTTGAAGCGCACTACCCAGAAGACCAGGTCCAAACGTTGACAAAGTCATTAAGCCCATGCTAGACTTGGCTTAAAACTGAGCTGATTTATCGGCCTCTAGTTAGTTAGTAAGTTAGCGAAGGCCCGAGCTACCGCTTTCATACATTTCTTTCAATGGCCTCGCCAGTGTGCGAAGCCTAAGCCAAAGCCAATGCCAGCTGCAACTTTCACTTTTGGCAGCCAAAAATTTCTCGCTTCTCAGCTTCTGACGAGAAGCCAGTTCACAAGAAAGATAGAGAATTATTTATGGCTTAACAAACTTATCGTATGTCTCAACATTAACCACGAATAATACAATCAACTTAAGTAACTCGATGCAATGGCCGAAGGCCTCACTTGACTTGACGCTTGACCAAAAACTCCGAATTGGCCGAATTTGAATCTGAGTCAGAGTAGCCAAACCAGAACGGTAGGACGCAAAAAAATGAAAAATAATTAAAATCAGTGAAATTTTGTTTTCATACTTGGACAACAGCTGAGCCCGGACAGCCCGGGTCTGTCCATTTAGAGTTGGCTGCTGCTGCAGCTGCTCTTGGCTGTGTCGAAGAGTCACGTTCGGGTTTTCGTTACTGCCGTTGTTTGCCGTTGAATTGCTTTTAAAACATACTCACCACAGACCAAACCCCAGTTGACCCCGTTAACGATCATTGGGCAAACACAGTCAATGGCAACAGCAACAACGATGGCGAGTGCGCTAGCTCGGATCGTCTGGAATGTGGCTACAACTTGCGCTCCCCTAGGTCTATAGTCTTGCTCATACTCAAAAATTGAAGTTGAATGCAAAACCGTTTTCCTTGCTTCCAGCCGGTTCCCATTTTGACGGTCAAAAGTATTTATTTTTCCACAAAAATTTAAATCAACAAAATCTACATCATCTTAGTCATTCAAATTAATTTGCATTTGCAAAACAAAAAATCCAAAACAAACAATTAAAAGAAACGAAACCGGAGAAAAAAGTGAAACAAAATAACAGGCAGAAACAGAAATTTCACTTTTTAAGGTGCGTAATCGGTCTTGACCACTCAAAATCTGATCTCTTTGACTTGTTGCCGTTGTGGCAAACACCTTTGGGATCTGTGAATCATTCGAGTGTTGCAATCGCAACAAAAATTCAACCGAATTCCCCCACATCAACTGGGCAAGGCTTTAGGAAATCCGCAATGACCAATCGGATTTCCGCTCTGACTGCAGTGAAAGATAGCAGACACACCGAAATATCCATAGATGGAATGGAAAGAAAGAAAGTAACACCTACATGCCAAATATTTCGATTCAATTTGCATATAGAAATGTATAACCCCATTAACTAAATCGGGCACGGACAAATGTTCCTCTCCAAATAACAAAAAGAAAAAGAGACAAACCTACGACTATATATACTTATTTGAAATTTGAAATATAGTATTAAAATACTTTTAAAATGGCAATGAAAGTAATGGCTACGTGTTTGAAATCATAATTATAATGCCAACTATTTTTCGGCCAACGCCGACTAGGAAGGGGAGGAGGAGAAGAAGCAGGAGAGAGAACGAGAGAAATGGTGAAATTTTAAGTTTTTAGCAAAGTGTGAAGTTCAAGTCTCACTTCAAAATACCACACTCACACTCAGACACAAACAGTCGGTCAAACTTGAATTTTTTATTAGTTTTAATGAAGTTGATATAAACAATACAATTTTACAACACTTTATGGAACAAAGCGGGAAAATTATACATTACACAAACGACAACAGACTGACTCCACGTTGAGTGGAAACTGCTGAAAGAAAAGTCAGAGTGACTGACAGTCAATGGCAAGGTAAGCATAAACATCGGAAACAAAAACTAAACTAACAACAGGCGGCACCACCACAACAACCACAACCACCAGCAAAAACAACAACAACAAGACAACGAGACACGAGCTACGGTTCAAATAAAAATGAAAGTGTTGAACACAAAACGGCGAATATGTTAAAAAAAGAAAGATTCATTTCATTCATTTGTCAGGCAAAATATTCATGACCTTTAAGAAAGATTTGACTTAATTGAATTCGTTCAGAAAATACTAACATCCTTTTCACATGAAAAAAATATTCTCCATGATGGTTGTCCATGATCCTGAGAAATGGGGAATTATAAATGTGCGATATAAGAAGGAGATAAGAGGAATTACAAACTGGAAAGTGTTAACTAACAATAAGTGGAATATTCCAGAAATTCCAGAATGATTTTCCCCACTTTGCTTTCTCATAGTCTTAATCAAGTCTTAGGAGTTGCCATTCAATGAATTGGAATTTAAGCGATCCCATAAATCTTGCTGCCAATTTAACTTTTTAGTTTAAAGAATTTCTTCCTTCAAAGCGATGTTTATGCTTTATGTTCGCTTGGCTAAACACGATAGAACCCATATATGGGTCTGGAAAATTTGGTTGGCGTTGGCCTTGTTGTGGAGCTCGTTTATGGCCACTTGGCTTTTTGGCGCAACGGCAGTTGCCATTTCCATTGCATTGCCATGGAGCGCGTGCCAATCGAATAAATGGGTTGGCTGGCTTTAAGTTCTGCTTGAAATCGCGTTTGCGATTGAAAGTAACAGATTTCATTTCTTAGTTTAGTTAACGGTTAGTTAATAATTAATCTTGCTATTGAATAATAATCCAAATGCGTAACATCGGCCCAGCCAGTGAGAGCAAGAGAAAGAGTGAGATGCGGAGGATACCACGCAAGCGATCGAGGCACATGCAAAGTATGAATTAAGTAGCTGAATGCCTTCAATGGTTATTGAACCTGGTCAAATGAGTGCTCAGCCAATGAACATGTTACATACATATACACATATGTACATGCGAGCGTATGCATATTTGGGTCAATCGAATTTTATAGGAGGGATGCGGAGAGTAATTTTCAGATTTGCCAGATCTGGGCTACAACACGCACGCACTTATAGGTAATTATGCTCACTACAAGAAAAGCAGGAAAAAAAACAACAACAATGCGCAATGTCAAGTCAAAGAAAACGAACGACTTAAGGCACAAACTTGGCAAAGACCTTTATGTGCAGTCAGTTGGACTAGTGGCCCTGATTTTGTCAGTTGACCATCATCTAACATAAAAGACAGTTTTTACTTGAATTTTTTTTTTGCTAATTAGTCACAACTGTAAATTCCATGTATCCCAGAAAATATATTGGCCGCTTCTTACCCGCTTCTGTGTACGTAGGACCGGTTGATATCCTTTTAATTAACGGATCGTTCGACCGCTTGCTGACTACTTTAGATAATTCACACACCTCAAGAACTTTGGCTCGCACAACGACCAACAATAACTAACAAATTTACCGTTTAGTGGTTTCCGTTCAATTGTATTTTCTTCACACGTCTTAGCACTTTTCTTTTTTCTCTCTAGCTCGCTCGCTCTCTGTTTCTGCTATTGTATCATTCAAAAATATTGTGTATTGCTGCTTTTTTGTTGTTGTTGCATTCACATTTCACTCACGACGCGTCCGCCGCTGTCGACCGTCTCGCACTGAATGAACTTACGAGCCACGACAAAAGAAATTTTTATTAAAAAGAAAGCACCAGCCGCAACTCCAACAGCAGATAACAGAGAAAGACAGACGCAAAACGGTTAACATGCTTCTGATCCACTGTTAAAAGCGATCATCATCATCATCATCATTATCGTTCAAGATCCACTGCATTGGAACATTTTAATTTGAATTTGAACCGTATTCATATGTAATCCGCTTGAAATGTGCAAGTGATAAGGCTATTTATGATCTTGGTATAGATACATAGATGCGCTTATTAGGGGGTGTTCAGGGCCATTAAGATTCATGCTTAAGCATTTTACAATGCCTAAAAAATAGAAAAAATAAAAACATTTGCCAAATGCCATTTAATCAAGTTATATAAAGTTGAATTTAATACACAAAATGTGCAAGATCAAAAGGGAATAAACGCAGGTTTGTAGCTAATTACGTTCAGCTTATATTATATGTAGTTAAATTTTCTGATGTTACGTACATTTGTTATGGTTGTCTTTCTGTTTGTTCACAAAAAAAAAAAAAAAAAAAAAAAAAAAAACGCTACTGGAGTCCCAAGTAGTAAACAGTGAAAGCGGAAGCACTTATTATTATCTATTTTGCACGACAGAAAAAAACCCACATAATGGTCAAGAAATTTGAACGACAACAGAGCAATCAAGTAGGTGCATACATACAGCTAATAAAACGTGTGTTTGTATGTACATACATATATACCAAAATATAATTACTTCACCAACCATAGAAAACGCCAAAACAAAACGCAACCGGAATTGGAAGAGAGTGACAGAAATCCACAGTAGCGGAATCAAAATTGTCAATTTGATAAATAGGGGAAAAGATGTTTAGCTTTTTTTTTACGGGCGGTACTTGCCCTTCAGATTTTATGTATGTATAACTTTTCATTACTTGATCATTTGATTGGGAAAACTTTTCCCTTGTATAATTATTCCAGTCAACTTTATTCTTAGATTATCAATTAGCTGACACTATCAGATGGGTACCATATTTTGCTTATATCGAATTTAATTTAATAAATTACAATTTATTTTACTGTTGCAAACTAAATTCTTTGATATACTCGACTCCGGATTCCTATTTTACTACGGTCAGCTGCTAGGCGGCTGAACAGTCACTAGAATACGCACACACTCGCCTAAAATGGGAAAAGGGGAGAAGCGTCGCACTCATTTAACGGCCCTGGTTAAATGGGTTGTCTGGGGATTTGTTCCATTCCTTCATTAGTAGCTGTTTCCACTGTGACATTCGAAGCGAAGGATTCTCGGCTTTAATGCGAGGCAGATTGTTGGTTTCAAACGTTTTGTAGGCGGCACGCATTCTTTTCTCGGGATGTTTGTCCTCATCGGTCTCATTGACACTGTAAGAACAGGTGATAAGCATTATATCTACGATGTATAACTCAACTCAAACTTACCTTAGAACATTGAGCGCCTGGTCAATGTTGGTGGCGACTTCAGTGTCTGCCAAAGACCGATTTAGGTTTTCCTCAATTGTTTGCGGCTGCACTATAACTTTTGGAGCGGACGGTTTGTTGGCCTCATTAATAGCATCAATGACTCGTTGTTTCTTCTCAACCTCTTCAAGAATTTGCTGACGATGGATTTTTGCAAGGGGCTGCTTTTTATGGGTGGTAATCGAGTTCATCTCCTGGTCCAAAAGCGCCTTTGACTCAGCTTTGCGGCGTTGTGTCTCAGCCTTTCTCTTTTCTTCCTCATCGCGACGCTGCTGTTTCTTGGCCAAGCTCTTGTCATTGTCTTGCCACAAACGATCTTCCGCATCTTTGGCCTTTTTCTCTTGTGTAGCTTTCTTTTCCTTTTCCTTACGCTCTCTCGCCTCTACGGCCTTCGAGTTAATACCCATTTTCTTTGGCATTTTCGCGTTTGCAGGGATAAAATTCGTCAATAAATCTGGTAGATTTTATTATTTTTTTTTTGTTTATTTCCAGTCTAACCAGGGCCGCAAAAGACACACCATCTTAATCGGATAATAATTTGTTATCGGCTATCGGAGTAAGTGTCGATTTATTGTCGGTTATCGGAACAAACGTCCATTTGTTATTGGAACATATATCGACTATTTATCGACGTAATCGAACCAAACGCGATTTAAAAACGCGTGAGTAAACCGCTCGAACATTTGAGTAAACGCGCGAACATGTTCCAGTTCGTGAGTAATGTTGTGTTTACGTTCGAAGTTCGTGAGTAAAGTTGGAGTTGGGCTCATCTGTTGCGGTTCGCCTCATCTGTTCGAAGTCAAACCGATGAGGCGAACCGCAACAGATGAGCCCAACTCCAACATTACTCACGAACTCGAACATTTACTCACGAACTCGAACATGTTCGCGCGTTTTACTCACATGTTCGAGCGGTTTACTCACGCGTTTTAAATCGCGTGAGTAAACGCTAGCGTTTTTAGAGCTGGGAATCCATCGATAGTCTCCCCCCTCGATGGATTTTGCAGCGATGGAAAAAAAAGTCGATAGTATCGATGGCTTGGACTTTTTCCATCGATGGATGAAACCATCGATAATATCGATAATATCGAGCAAAAGCAGCTGGTGGATAACAATATAATAATATAATAACAATATAATAATAAATTGCATGGAAATGGATGTTCTAAAGGCAGAAATTGCACGCAAAAGAAAACTGCTTGAGCAAAAGCAGCTGGTGGATAACAACAGAAAGTTTTTTAAGCGCGGAGACCTTAATGCCAAAGATACAGAGGAAATTTTACAAAAGGTCGGCTACAAAAAACAGGAGTCGGTAGAAGCGCAGGGCCAGACCACCGAAGGAGCGTATAGCTTTGTGGCCGATGGTCAGAACATACTGCCCCGCAATGAAGTTATACGTAGACTGAGAGAACGAGGCGAACCTATTTTAATATTTGGCGAAAGCGAACCTGATGCCTTTGAAAGATTGCGTCAATGCGAGATCTCCCAACCAGAGGCCAATCGTGGCTTCCGCAATGACTTCCAAGAGGCCATGGAGCAAGTAGATGCAGCATACCTACAAGAGATGTTCGCCAATGCGCCCACCTCTAAAGAGGACAAGAAAACAGATTTGGCGGAACTGGACGAATCCATCTCTTGGGAGAGCATAGAGATTATGGCACAGAAAATGGGTCGAAATAAGGACTATGACATGGATGTCATCATTACTCTGCTAATGTTTCTTCTGAAGCTCTGGAACGATCAAATTGCCAACTACAGCAAGCATGAGAAGATGTCCACGAAGGTTAAAATGACACGAGTAATTTACACCCAGACAAAGGAGTACGTTAAGCCATTGTTCCGTAAGCTTAAGCATCACACTTTACCTGAGGACATTCTGGACAGTCTGCGTGACATTTGCAAGCACTTATTGAATCGAAATTATATATCGGCGAGCGACGCCTACCTCGAGATGGCAATAGGCAATGCCCCTTGGCCTATTGGTGTGACAATGGTGGGAATCCACGCCCGAACGGGTCGCGAAAAGATCTTCTCCAAAAATGTGGCGCATGTTATGAACGATGAGACACAGCGCAAATATATACAAGGCCTCAAACGGTTAATGACCAAATGCCAGGAGTACTTCCCCACAGATCCCTCAAAATGTGTGGAATATGTTAGCAAAAAGGATCGTGAATAAATCGCCGATTTTCAATCTTTACCCACTTCTCTTCTCAATAGTTCGAATAAGACCTTTTGTATATGTATATAGTATTTAATTACATAATATCAATGTAATGCTCAAGTTTGTTACTTTAATGGAACAGAATATATATAGTTAAGTATATCCTTTGGGTAAACCAGGCCATTTGTCAATCTATTTCTTTCCCAGCTCTGCTGAACGTTGCGACGACTTTTCCACAGCATTTATAAGGGTGGCCCTGAGATTCCCTTTTTCCAGTTCATGTACACCAACTATAGTGGCTCCACCCGGCGAGCACACCTCGTCGCGCAACACAGCTGGATGCTTGCCGGTTAGAAGTACTGTCTTGGCTGCGCCCAGCATTGTTTGGGCAGCGAATTGCAGAGCCATCTGCCTGGGCACTCCCTGTTTGACCCCGCCATCCGCCATGGCCTCGATCATAGTGTACACAAATGCTGGACCACAGCCAGCTACTCCAGTGACAGCGTCAATCATGGACTCTGGAACCTGCTGAGCCAAGCCCAGGGCATTGAGCATCAGGTGCACCTTTTCAAGATCCTGATGAGTGACCCGGGAGTTGCCCGTGTACACAGTACATCCCTCGCCCACTTGCATGGATGTATTGGGCATAGTTCGAATCACCTTTAATCCTGAGCTTTCTATAAAATCGAATTTCTCTTCGAGCGTTTGTAGACTTGTGCCCGCCAAGACAGAAACAATAAGCTTGCTAGCATCTTTTGCCGACGGGACATGCTTGTACTTTAGCTGAGCAGCACAAGGAGCAAGCATATGGGGCTTGACGCAAATAAACACGATGTCCGTATGCTCCAGGACTTCATAGTTCTCATCTGTGGTAACGGCGCCCAGTTCTCGCCAGCGGGCCAAGTTCTCAATATGAGGACCGGACACTAGAACTTGGCTTGGTTTTACGATTCCACCACGAATAAGGCCGGACCCAATGGCAAAAGCCATATTTCCGCCACCAATGAAACCAATTCGTTCATCCAGTTTGGCCATTTGGTGTGCGTGAGTATACAATGGGAGACCTGGGATTCGAGAAGAGTAGAAGTCACTCCAGATTACAACTCAATAACTCGTTGACGTTATCTAACTTTATGATGTTTGCGTGGAATCTCCCGCACCGCCGGCAAGCCAAGTGTAAATAAAATAACAACTACATACAAACATATACATATTTTCGCTGACTTCTAATCAATAACAGCTGCCGATTGCCAGAGTCGTCGTCAACAAAAAGAAACCCAATATTGGGGTATGTAAAGCAAAAAATTTGAAGGGTCATTTGTACTAATTTTAGCTCATTCAATTCTTAAACATATATTTAAATTTAGGATCGATTTTTAAACAATTCGCCAATTGTAAAAAATGTTCAAAAACTTTGGCTAACTAAAACAGTTTATTAAATGAAATCTGCTGTTGCAATATAATTACATTTTGTTGATTGTTCAGAGATATTTTAAATAACTATTAGTGGGTAACCCTTTACTGATTGCCTTCTACGTCTTTGTTTGGCGGAGTGACCAGAGAACAATATTAAATTCCTTTGTGCGAATTTGTAGATTGTTATCTACCTCGAATATTTACTTCTCGTCTTCTGCCTGATATTGTAAAATTTTGGTTTGAATAAAGTTGTTTACGTTGTGGGCTGTCGGAGTAAAACTATGAGGCGACACCTTCAGTTTGGCATCAAACAGGTGCACAGCAGCTACTTGGATGGTCGTTTGTCACCTCATCTGGTGACGGAACAAGCGGTCAAAGATGCCCTTAGCTTACGGACCTTAAATGCGTTTATACGGCTGACCCCAGAGCTTGCTCTGCTACAGGCCAAGGAATCGGAAGAACGATTCCAGGAGAAGCAGCCCAAGAGCGAACTGGATGGCATCCCAATAGCCGTAAAGGACAACTTCTGCACGGCCAATGTGCCTACGACATGTGCCTCGCGGTGCGTGGATGTCTTTCGAAAACTAAAACACAAACAAATCAATTTTACTCTTGTGTTTTAGAATGCTGCAGGATTTTGTTCCGCCTTATAATGCAACAGTCGTTTCTCGCCTTCGACAAGCCGGAACTGTGCTGTTGGGCAAGACCAATTTGGATCAGTTTGCCATGGGTGCCGGGACCGTTGACTCCATTTATGGTCCCACAAAGAACATTTGGAGTGAGGATTTGAGCAAAGACAAATGGCGGATAGCCGGCGGTAGCTCCGGAGGCTCGGCATCTGCTGTTGCAGCTGGCCTCTGCTATGCGTAAGTAGAGATTCGTTTTTGTTTACATTTTGAAGCTCTCGCCATAACCTCGAAAGAAGTTTTGTCTGTTTTGTCGTGTTTTCGACCTTAAATTGGAAATAAGATTTGAAAATCATTCTTCAATTCACATCGATATATGCAATTTTATTAGGCAGAACGCCAGGCAACTCGTTCGCAGTGGGCCCATAGCTTGCAGCTCTCAATTACATAACAAACTAAACTAAAATTGTTTAAATGATAATTTCCGTATTGGCGAGATCCTCATCCGAGGGCAGCACAATGCTGGATGGGTCCACATAATTGGGACTAACTAGATCCACTCCCGCCTGCTCACGTCGACGCAACTCCAGGAAACCTTCGCGCTGAGCCCAATTGCGGATTTGCGTGTCGGGCAAATATGCCCAATAGAAGGTGCCCCATACTAGGCACAGCGTGACGGCGAAAAAGAATGTGGATTTGGTAGCTTTGCGATCGTCGGCCTCTGTCTTGTAGTCGAAGCCATAGCTCACCCAGTTCTTGGGATTGGGATTTGCGAAATCCTCGGTCGTAACACTGGCTGGTGCTGCGATTGTCTCGTCCTTCTTTGGCGACGTCTTGATGGTGCGACAGGCGTGCAATGAGCTGTATGCTTGTTTAATGGCCAGGGAACGCTGGAGCGCTACAGCGCGACTGGTGAGACGGAAAAGCGCAGACATGGCCACAAAAGAAGGCACCAAAATTGTTTGCAATTTACTTCGCCGTTTTCGTACAATATTCCTAGCGTAGCCTGACTAAGTTATTTGTATGATATGGCAGCACTAAATTTTAGCACCAGTGATGAGAACTGAGACAAAAAATATGTTCTTATTAATCGATAATTTTAAGGTGTTTGGCGCCTAATGTTTTATTATAACCAGGGATTTACAGATATATTTTATTATTACAGCGCCATTGGCTCCGATACGGGTGGCTCTACACGGAATCCTGCCTCTTATTGCGGTGTCGTAGGACTGAAACCTACATATGGTCTGGTATCGCGCCACGGACTGATACCGTTGGTTAATTCAATGGATGTGCCTGGCATATTTGCTCGTTCTGTGAATGACTGTGTTAAGGTGCTTAATGTTATTGCTGGTCCCGATTCAAAGGATTCGACAACCATTAGGCAACCGTTTAGGAAACTGCAATTACCAGAGGTGGATCAAATCAACTTGCGGTCTATAAGTATTGGCATACCTAAGGAATACCACTGCTTGGGTCTGTCTCCTGAGGTGCTGGCGACTTGGACAAAAATCGCAGATATTTTGGAATGTGCAGGTGCTAAAGTGGAACAAGTATCTCTTCCTCATACGGCAGCAAGTATATTTGTTTACTCCATTCTCAACCAATGTGAAGTGGCCAGCAACATGGCTCGCTATGATGGCATTGAGTATGGACACAGAGCGTTGGACGAACGCAGCACGGAACAGTTGTACGCCACAACGCGGGCCGAGGGCTTTAATCAAGTGGTGAAAACACGAATACTTACTGGCAATTTCCTTCTCCTGCGTAAGAACTACCAAAAATATTTTGAGAAGGCGCTTCGCGTGCGACGCCTAATAGCCGAGGACTTCTCGAAAGTGTTTGAGACGAACAATCAAGCGGTCGATATACTTCTTACACCCACCACCCTGACAGAGGCTCCGTTGTTTCGGGACTTTTCGGCACTGAGCAATCGAGATCAATGCGCTGTGCAGGACTTTTGCACACAACCCGCTAACATGGCCGGAATTCCAGCTGTTTCGATTCCCGTACGTCTGTCCCAGAACGGACTTCCGCTCAGCTTGCAATTAATGAGCAAAAGTCTCAATGAACAGCTGCTCCTTACCGTTGCTCGCTGGATTGAAGCACAGGTGTCCTTCGAATGCCTGGAAAGCGGGCAACTTCAAGCTGCTGAGCAATAGCATAGTCTAGTTAGTTACTGTTATACGTTGGGAATAAGAGGGGAATCCCTATTCAAGTTTAAAGAGTAAGAGTTCGATTGAAAAGATTTGTTAATAAACTAATATCGTTTATAATTTTGTGATATTCAGTGTTTAGATAATGTTCATTGGCTTATTTTTTATCCCTGCCAGGATATTTATTTATGGGTTGAAACAAGATCACGATTATGGGTCAGTTATAAATTCTTAGTTGCATTACAATAAAACAAGTGATCGAATCCATTTATGTAGGTTAATGCCGACTATTCCGGAATATTTTCATTTTAGGAAAGAAACTTGAAACTTTCGTGTGTTACCACAGCTTAACTCTGGTCTTCCTTGGTATTAATAATTGGAGAAAAACCCTTCCATGTTGCTACCAATGATTCACTGTGGTCGTTGACTGGAATATCCTTGGCATTTTTGTTGAATATGGTTTCCATGATTCTTAATTGACTCTTTGTTCTTCGATTTGATGATGATTAAAAAAGTCGCTATTAGCTGGAGCTGGCTATTTCAGCAGCGAGTTTTAATCCAATTTAGACAAAGACTCTCTGCGTGGCGTGCCTGAGGACTTAGCGTGCTAATATTACGTTTGGCGTATCTGTAGCCATGATCGAATAGAAAATTCTATATTTTGTACTGAGATTGTTGCTAAAGTTTGCCCGGAGTCTATCTGCGGCAGATGTCCCTGATTGGCCAACTGGACAGATGTTCCCTAGGCGGAAGTTGTTTTGCCCTCGTTAGGGGTGTCCACTGGAAGACCCCAAGTTCACAAGTGGCGATTGTACTTGAGCGGGTTTATCCCGTTCTTAAGACATATATTTATCGCGCTTCTTGCACTAACTGAATTCAATCAATTAGCACAAGAAGCGCGTCTATTCAATGAAAGCTAAGCCTCTGACTCCACATGCCGGCATGTTACTTGTCATGAGGTGTTCAAAGAGCCGAGAAAGCAATGCACCAGGGCAGGCAATGCTGGTGCTCCTGTTGGTTTTGTTCCCGCCGGGGATTGCTTTCGTTGAAGTGGGCTTTATTTTGGTCCTGCGTTGTATCGATTTCGTTCCCGTTTAAGTAAAGCCAGCGCAGTAGAGAGTGTATGTTACATTTCAATATTGAAACTATCATTCTATCGTTCTTTTCCCATAGGTTTGGAGCTCAAAGATACCACAGGAAATCAAATTTTTAAAATAACAGGTGTCTGGTATGTAGACCGGTCTGAGTCTTCGTTTAAGGTGGTTTTTGTGTGAAACTTTGAGAACAAAGCCCAATGGTCAAATGTTTCTTTGCAGAATTATTATGTTGCAGTTGTCTTTCCTGTCCCTTGTAAATCTCAATCCGTTTAAGAAAAGGCACCGCAAAAAAGAATAACCTTTAAAGCACGATTATTGTCGATCACTTTAACGGGTTTGCCCGGAAAGGCTAACCTGCTGATGGTTTGTTGTCTTCAAGTGCGGCATGGTGAGTCCGAAGTAAGCTCGCAATTGAAAATATCCAATTAAAAGTGTGCTATTAAATTTTTTGTTTGTTTTTGTGAGTCAGCCAAAATGAATTGGTGAATGTTGCTGATACCTCAATGCGAGGTTGTTAAAGACTAAAGACTAATTTACAATGTACATACTTATATACTGTCTTAGTTGTGAAATTCGAATAATGAGTCAGCCGATAACTTGAGAGGGGAGAATAGTATAGTATAGTGAAAACCTTTGCAATGTATGTACTATGTATATATGTATGTACATACTTATGTACTAGAGAGATGCATGAATGATAGAAAAATCAATTCGAGTTAACAACATTCAAAACCAAATAAATGAATTGAATGACTTTAAAAATCGACTTCAACTAAATGAGATAGAGAAGAATTTTTTTTTCAAATAGTAAAGTATATTAAAAAGTAGATCCATTGTGTATATGATGGATTAAAGAATATAATTTTTTTTTTATAATATATTAGAAAGCCTTATTTATGTTTTCACGGTTCGTGGCAACTAGGAATCTAATTTAGAATGAAGTAAGTAAGTCGTCTCGCCGACTTAGGTATACCATACACCAGTAAAGCAAATATTTCAACTTTATTAAACAAATGCATTTTTACATGCTTTTTACAAGCATATCTTAGTATCTCGCTCACTCAATCATACGAGCACCCTAGCGCCCCCACCAGCCAACGGCCAACTCCGGCCTTATGGAAAAACGTTTATATGCATAACTCGACTGTTTATTGTTGTTTATTTTGATCAAATTTGGTATTTTGCTAGATATTAGTATTCAATTTAAGTGTGCCAAATTTGATTGCATAAGGTAAAAAAATACGGGAGATAATAAAGTTTTTCAAATTACGGGGGCGGAAAAGGGCGTGGCAAAATTTTTACACATACAAAATGTGTGCATTTACTAAGCGAATATACATACCAAATATGGTGTCTCTAGCTGGAATAGTTTTTGAGATAAACGCTTTTTTTAAATTGCGGGGGCGGAAAGGGGCGTCGCAAAAATTTGAAATAAACTTGATCACTCTACATACTACACGAGTCTACATACCAAATTTGGTGACTCTAGCTTTTACAGTCTCCGAGATCTAGGTGTTCATACGGACAGACGGACGGACGGACAGACGGACGGACAGACAGACAGACGGACGGACAGACGGACATGGCTAGATCGACTCGGTTGTTGATCCTGATCAAGAATATATATACTTTGTGGGGTCGGAGATGCTTCCTTCTGCCTGTTACATACATTTTGGCGACTTTAATATACCATTTCACCCTATGGGTGTATGGTATAAAAAATAGATTTTACAAAATTTGTCCCAAATTGTCAAATCCAAAACTGTGTCCTTAAGTTTTTGGTGTATAGCATATTTTAATTTTAATAGCCCCCATTTCGCCATTATTTTCCATACATTTTTGATAAAATAATTAGTTTTTGTTGCTTTTAAACATCCCAATAAAAATGAGTCAATTCGAATAATTCTAATGATTCGAGTGCCTTAGTACAATTCGATGTTTTGACACTCAATTCATTGCCTTTCATTAAACAGAGTTACGTATTTTGCGAGATATGACAAGTACAAACTCACACTCATTCATTTCATTGTGTAGTTGTCACTCATTTATTTGAATTCAATTCGAATGGATTCATTTGACTTTGACTTTGCTTCCATTCATGCAGCTCTCTATTATGTACATACTTATTTACGCTTGCACGCTGATATTGTTTATTTCTTTTACTCTGTGAATTAAATTTGAAATTATATTGATCTCTAATGACTGAGGTGTTTGGTCTAACAGTCCAAGTAGAATCTAATTACAAGCTATTATGAAATTGAGCATGAATCACAAAAATATTATGAACTAAGAGAAATTAAAGCTTGTCATGGAATGTATAATCAATTACACTGATTGACAAGCTCGATGGTGCACTCTATTTTAGGTCCTGCGAATAGAACTACATCATTAGTTTTTTAAGCTATCACAATTGTCCCATACAATATTTATCACGGAGGGTTTTCATCAAAGATGCCATTTTTCCGAAACACCCTTATCATACGCTTGAATTATATTAATTTATATATGGTATATTAATTTTGGGCAAACGTGTTCAACGCATGAAAGGAGGCATCAGCACGACGAGACGAGTTCAAATAGACATGTCCGTGCGTCCGTCCGAATCAACGCTCAACTCCTAGACCGTACCAACTACAGATCAATTTTGCATGTCGGCTTCTAAATACTGCAACGTTTGCATATCTCGAATCGGATCACTACATCATACAGCTCCCATACAAACTGTTTTTCAACAACTTCAGTTTTTTTCTGAATTTATTATACCTATATATACCTATAAATGACTGTGGCAAATTTTATCAAGATTGGGTGACTATATCATTAAGCTCCCATACTAACGACCGGTCGAAAACAGTGACTTTTATCAAGACCTTCGCCTTCGTGCCAAATGATATTATACATATACATATATTATATAAACAGACCATAATATGTCTTGCTATAAGCGCGGGATTGCTTCAGCCTAAGATTGTAGGCCGTTCTTTCGCAATCATTAGACTTTTAAAATAAAACGTTTATCGACTTTGACGGCTTTAGGCTCCCCGGCCCTCTGGTGTGTTTTGTCTTTTATAATTGCATGTGAAAATTAAAAACAAATCTTTGACTACCGATTCCCACAAACTCAAAAGGTTATAACTAAAAATAATGCTACATAAAAATTAATTACTGAGTTTGATAATTTTTTGGGTTTGACTGTATCAATAATTGTTTAAATTGTACTTTTGAATGCTAACTTCATAGGCTTGAATAAATTGGATTTTTATACCATAAGCCCATAGGGTGAAATGGCATATTAAAGTCGCCAAAATGTTAGTAACAGGCAGACCCCATAAAGTATATATATTCTTGATCAGCATCAACAGCCGAGTTGATCTAGATATGTCCGTCTGTCTTTAGTAAATGCGCACAATTTATATGTGCAAAAATCAAATATTTGCTTTATATTTGGTATACCTAAGTCGTCGAGACAACTAACTTACTTCATTGGTAGTATCATCAGTAAAAGGAACCCAATTCGGCACTGAAAATTTTGATTGGGACTAGAGATGGGCATGGGCCTCCCTTTTGAGGCACGGAGCAGACACGGCTGTTAAAAATGTATTTTTTAGAGGCACGGCACGACTGATACAAATGACGACTGATAAAAATAATGTTTTATCTAAATTGCTGCTGCTTAGGCGTGTTCGTTTTTCATTTAAAATTATGCCAGAAGTAGAATAAAATCGTTCGCTTGTTGCGGCACTTACTGGTATATTTAAAATATTTCTTGCCAATGCTTGCAAACTTTGTAAAGTATTGTTTTTTTCCAGAAATCTAAAACATTTGTCTCACAAGAATCAGTCATTTATCAATTTCTATTTCTACAGAACTTTTTTAAATTTTTTTTTTTTTTAACAATTTAAGTGCACAAATTTGGAAAACGCATTAGCACTTGTTGCGATAGCTTGATTTTCATGAGACTGCAGTACGCTCTGCTTCCTTTGTACATGTAGTATCATGGCATTTACTGTTGGCCTTACTTGCTCCCTTTTTTCATCCGACAAAAAAAAACATTTCCTTATAGGGTGGATTCAAAAATAAGCCAACTAAGTGGACGGCATATTTCAATTGAAAATCTTGACAGTGGTTCTTTCTGTACCATGCTTTTCGTGCCTACCGTGCATCTAAATTTTGGCACAGTAAAACACGGTAGTTTTTCGTAAGGGGTCCAACACGTAATTTTTTTAAATAGGCACGACACGGGCACGGCACATGCCCATCTCTAATTGGGACTATGAAAACAGCTACAGTGACGAACTATTTGCATTTATGTACATATGTATGTACATATGTACATATGTATGTACATATGTACATATGTATGTTTATAGTGGATATAGTTGATCCTTTTTTTTATTAAGATTTTAATAATAATTTCTACAGAAATGAATAGGTCATATTAGGCAGCAAACCGTTATATTTAAAGGAAAGCAGATCTTAATCAGATTTTGGCAATGCCCAACTACATTGGCGCGTAAAATTAAATAAATTTAACTGCTCGCACAAATCCGTCGCTGGAGGCTATATACACCAGATTGTTTTTGCCACAGCATATGCAGTTTACACAACTGCCTACTTCCACTTCACCTAGGGAACGGGGTTGGGAAGAGGCGAGATCGGACCAGCCTTTGACCTTTTTGTCATAGCCACCGGAGTAAAGATATTTCTCATCACCGCAAATGCTATTAACAATCATGTCATGGCATTGCTAAAATGGGATTGAGTTGCAGTTGTCATTCTGGAGCAGGAAGGATACGAGTGAATACTTACCGGCATGATCCATATATGGACAAACTTTTCTTGCGGCAGATTGTTAACCAACTGGAGGCCCATGCCTGTGCGATCAGCAAAAGCTAGATAGCTGCGCTTGCCATCGATCAGCGGACCCAAGAGTAGGAGAGGTGATTTACCCGGCAGCACCGCCTTGTTGCTATATTTGCCGGATTTCCCCCCCACGACCTGGGAGACCACCACGTCCAGATCCCGCACTGTATAAATAAGTTTTTTCTCGCCAGCCAAAGATTTCACCTCCTCCACCAGATTGTACTTGAAAAGCATGCGATCATTTGTCCAAGTGGTTACCACACCCTTGTCATCTCCTGTGTATAAGACAGAACCGTCGCAGTACATGGCCTGGATGGCATCGTCGCAGCGAAAGAGATCCTGCACTGAACCATCGTCATATGGGGCCGTCATGAACTTGACCTGACCATCGCAACTGCTTGAATAAAGTTTGCCCTGATCATTGACGGCCATGCAATAGATATAGGAGCGATTATGGGCATCAACCGTGCTCAGCAACTGCAGTGATTCCGACCAAATCTGTGGGTTAATCGGATCGTGGGTGAAATGTGAATGGAGCGTAGATATATACCTACTCTAATTTTGCCATCAGCTCCGCCGGAAAATAAAAATTGATCATGATAGGCCAAACAAGTGGCATCTCCTTCATGAGCTTCCGATGATGTGTGCTCGATTTTGGGCATTTAGGCATTCGACCCGCTCGAAACTACTTGCCAAACTGAAACATTTTCTCCAACGTAACAGACGCACTCACCGATTTGTATATGTATCCATATGAGCATTTGTGGTTCTCATTCTCTTTGGTGCTATAAATAAACGCCGTATACAGTCCACCCAATAAGTATTAGAACACATTTTTTTTAAAACACTTTAGTTGTTGTTCCATCAGCAAATACATAGAAATATACATAGTCACAGAGTAATTATTCTTATCATAAATAAAGTTAACTAAATTCAACTAGAAAGTACAATCAATATCTTTGACTATCACAAAAGTATCCCAAAACTAGGGTAATAACAAAAACTCGAAAACATGGGAAACGATATTGGAAACTAAACGAATTGAATATTCCGCTACATATGCCAATTTTTTCGTTTGTCTTGAACGCTATTTTTTTGTTTTCTTTTTCTTATTTGGTTTTCGATAAGATTGTCAATATCAATATTCTTGAAAATTCTTTTATATAATGTTTTTTTATTGACTTGTATTTCAATTCAATCGAATATTGTTTGTAAGTTTTTTTTGCTTGATTTAATGCCGCATTTGTATATAACACTAGATATCTTAAAATTACTGCAATTTGATATTTGTATGTATGTATGTATGTATGTATGTTAGTGTTACTAAATAGAAGCTAATACAAAGTTAGGCATGATTTTGAAGCAAGGGAAAAAATAACCACACAAATCATATAGAGACATCTTTGTTCAGATTACGAAGTAATTTTAAACTTCTGTACCAATTTAGCTGTTTCCTGATAGATGTGTTTTTTAAGTTTTGAAACTTACAATAACGTTTAGATATCAATCTTTTTAACTGATGTTTTCCTATAGGAACGTTTGATCGAAAACGGTTTTATTTTTAAATACTCTTTTAAAATTGTTCCAAATAACATCAAGATTTAATGATTTCTTGCTTTGATGCCCGTAGGTAGGCGAAAGAGTAACAGAAAAACTTGCAGGGGTATGCAAACTTCGGCACTGCCGAAATTAGCCTCGGCTCTCTGGATAAATTATAAGCATAATCTGTTCTAATTTTTTGAGACGAAATTGGACGCTTTGGTCCTGGTCTGTACAGAAGAGTTAGTCGCTCTTCTTTCTTAGTATCATTGTTTTATTTTATGCTTGGAATCGTCAGATATTTGACTTACTAATACTTGTTGGTAAGACTTTTGAAACGACTTTTCACACATCTGAACAATTATTAATGACGCTTTTTGAAATTGATAGCAAATTGAAGCAAGTCTATGAATTATCCTATAAATTAAGGATAATAAGCTGTAGAAACATGAGATGAGATCATTTTAAATCGAGAGTTGGCTGAATTTCTTCGATATACCGAAGATACTTTGTTATTAGGTCTAATGCATGAAATGCTTTCTGAATCCTAGGCTTAATGTATTTTCGGTTGATTTGTAAGTTGATTTTACGTATATATTGCACATGAGTCTATGTACATTTATAACCCATAGACAAACAACATTTATAAGTTAATAATAATTACTAGTTGGGCTTTCGCTCTCGCTTATTGTTAGTACAGTAATTAGAATTTTAATATTTAAATTCCCTACACACGTATACATACATATAGCACGATAATTGCATTAACACACGCTGAAATTGAGTATTGCTTGGATTGGAAACATTTTTACTATCTAGATCTTAGGGGAAACATTCTGCTTTTAGTAGCATCTCGTTATCTGTTTTCGTTTTATGTCGGTGTTACGAGTATTAAATATCACTTAAGGGGGGCATTATTCAGCATTCAAGTGGGATTTCATTCGGATTTAGACGTAGTAAGCATTATAGGGATTTCGCTTCTCCAGACACGGTAGCACACACTCGAGCGTATTGCGAAAGGCCTCACGAAAATCGCGATTAAAATAGGCATAAATAAGCGGATTCAGTGTAGAGTTGAAGTATCCAATCCAGAAGAGAACCACAACCAGAACATCGGGACAAGGGCAGGCAGACCCACAGAGCGAGGTGATGACGTACCTGTGAGCAATGAAAGAAATCCCAAAGAAGCCCACCAAAAGTGGAAAAAAGTCGGTGACCTAATCCAGATTAGATCCAACTTACCAAAGAAAAAAGGGCAACCAGCAGAGCAGAAAGACACCCATGATGATGCCCAGAGTCCGTGCTGCCTTATGCTCAGCCTTCCAACCCTTTGCCGGGCGCACAGATCCGCCTGCATGTTCAGATAGATAAAGAAGTGTTTCAACGAGTTTTTCTTAAAGGATCAAGAGCGATTGGCTGATTAATTTTGATTTGTTCGGTCGATTTCAATCTGGAGAGAGTTATCGTATATTGCAATTTACAGTCTTTTCGTGTAGATGCAAAAAGTTTGTTTGCTTGTCAGTTGGTTGGTCCTTTTTTTGTTGCCGAATGTTTGGTGCGTGTGAGTGACAGACATGTTGTGTATACGCTACGTGTTACGGGTCATGTCTTGGCTTGTTTAACTTTGACATTAATATGGCATTTGTTGTTGAATCGATGGCAAGTCTTTCGCCCGATTCCCATACCTCCTTCCCGCTTAATTCCCGACCCTATTTGGGTCGCTGTCATTTAACTACTTGTGTCACTCTGTGTCGGTGTCTGTATGTGTCGGTGTGAGGGAGGGCTGGGCAAAATAATAAAAACGAAGCAAACAATTGAAAATATTTACACAGGACACTTGTTATCACAAAGACACACACACACACACATTCACACAAACACACACACAGGCCCTCGCACCATCCCGCATACTCCGGAGTCCGGACAAAAACATAAACATCAGTGGGAAAGTGAAAGTACAGAAAAAACAAATCAGACAGACAACAAACAGTGAGCAACAGGAAGTGGCGAACAAGTTTGTCTGGGGAGTAAGAGATTGCCATTGGCAGGAGCGCTGCCACAACCTGAATAAGAAATCATAATGCAAAAGGGCGCAAAGAAAGCAAAGCAAAGAAAAAAGGCACAAAACAAGAAAACAAACGCACGTGCAAAACGGAAGCAATTATGTACAGCATGACAGAGCAAAGGAGAGGCGAAAGCGATAGCGAAAGCGAAAGTGTAAGTAGGCGCAAGGTAGACCAAATTGAGAAGAGTTTTTGAGCCCTCTCCCTGGACTTTGTGTTGAAAACTATTTGGCAATCTAGGTGGTTTGGGTAAGGTCAAGTTTTTGGCATTTATTTGCTAAAGGATTCCTTATTTATGGATGTTGCTTGAGTATTTTGAATTAATATAATCCTAATAATAACATTGGTTAAAGTGATGCCCGTGAAACTTAATGTAGAAATATTTTAACGGCTGAGAAAATGTCTAACGAGATCGACAGGACAGTCAGTTTGCCACAGATCGGACAACTAAGTATGATTGTTGGAATTAAATTAAAACTATCGAGTTTATTAGCACGATTTAACCAATGTCATTATGCATTTTATGTATTAAGGGTCGAATTGTATATACACGTATGTACATATGCGAATTTATATGTGCTTTGATTGATTACATTGATGCAAAATGTGCTTTTTAATGTGAAATACGATAAGGGATTGAGTCGATGCGTTAAATGAGATTAGCAGATGTTAAAGAATTCACTAAATGCGGGTTATAGACGATAAGAGACGTCAAAGAGCGAGAGAGAAAGTGGTAGGTGGTAGGGGGTGTGGAGGTGTTGGTGGAGACAACAAAACTCACCGGTTGCGCCACACTGACTACATCCGGTTTTGAAGCGCTGCCTTCGTTTCTTGCTCTGCTGCCAACAAGCTGTGACCGCTGCCGTACGTTTGTGCCAGAAGCATGTGAGCCCCTGGGCATGGGCGCTGGCGTTGGCGAGGGCGTGACTACTACGTTTACTACTTGCATTGGCTGTGGTGGCTGTGGCGGTGTCAGTGCTGGTCGTGTTGGTGTCTTTGGAGGTGGTGATGTCGGCGCCGCAGAGCGGACATTTGGGCAGCGGGCTGTTGGGCATGGCCACCGGGGCAAAGCTGATGCCCCGCGGCTTTTGCTCAATGATCTCGGCCTCATCTTCATCCACAAATATGCAGATGCCACCGCGTCGGATTAGCGAGGATTTATTGGAAAATTCGTGCTCTGCTTGTATATTTCGATTTGTTTTTTTTGATTTTTGTGTTTTTTTTTTTTGGTATTGTTTTTGGTTTGATTGGAGTAAGAAGTATTTGGTTTTTGGTTGGACATAAATTGATGATTTGATTAACAATTACACACGCACAGACAAGGATAGATAATTGAAAAGAGATATACAGATAAGAATTAGAGAGGGATATAGAAAGAAAAAGACACAGATAAGTTGAGACGTAGACATAACACGTTGCATTTAAAAGGAGGAAGAAATCTTGTGATTAGGACGAGATGACATGCGGGTCATGCATTTGACACTGGACAAGAACAGGAAATATTTAAACGGAGCTTGTAGAAATAATATCGGTAGAGATCAGAGGTCCTATATAATTAATATGTGTGGTAGTTTTTCTAGTTAGTTACAGCTCTAATACTGATGGTGCATTTTACATAAAGATAAAGCATTTTGAGAATTTTCGGTAATAATTTTTCAAACGCCTTACTAACACAAAAATATTTCGTTAAGCTAAGGTCGGTCTAGGCGAAATATTGCTGCAGGAACTGAAATGCATTTTGGGTATTTGATTGTACTTTATGCTCTTAAATGATTTATAATCAATGAAGTTTTTTGGAAAAAACTATCCCAAATATGTAGAAAATTGGCAACACAATGTAGTTTTCCAGATTTTAAAGCCGTTTGAACTTATAAAAGGAAAATAAACGGAATTTTTCAAATACTCTAAGAATAATTGTTGAATTTCAGTTCAATCTGTTGCCATATTTTGCTTAGACATTGTACGCTACTCTACATCTAAGATATATGGAATCGGATTCAGTAAAGTTTTACATACTTGCCGAGCTGGTGGAGACGCGACCCATTGGTATGTAGCTGCGACTGTCGCTGTGCTCTTGCGAAAAATTAATGACATTTACGTCGTAGGTTACCACGGAGGCCTGCCGCTTGCGCACAGTTTGAATACCATCGTAGCCGGCCAGGATGCTGCTGCGATGTCTGCCGCCGGAAACACTTACATCCGTGTCACCACAGCCGAGGGTGCTATCTTTGCGCTTGAATAGCGGTGATGTGATGTCCTTGTGCTCGCCTTCGACGGGTGACAGCGTGGAATCGAGAATGATTTCGGGCTTGGGTGATATGTTGGATGTTGCAGGTGGCTGGGACGTAGTCGGCACCGGCAATGTGGTGACCACGTCCAGAGATACTGTGGAGGTGTCGCTTGGTGAGTAGCCGGGACCAGCAGTGTGCGGTGGTGGCGACAGGAAGTACACATTGATGGACGCCGACTGCGAAGAGGAGCCGCCAGCGACTGGTACAGTTTGCGTGGCAGCCGGTGTATTTGGTGGAGACATCAGATAGTTGGCACACACCTGATCACTGAGCGTGCTCATGCGTTGTGGGTCCGCCCGATGCCCCCTGGCCGAGTTATCGCCTAGTGGAAAGCTGAGAGAGCGAAAGATTTCCGCCAATTCGGAGCTACTTGCAATGAGCAGACTATTCTGTTCTGGTAGCTCTGGCGGCGATAGCGACGGAGGAGGAGTGGCGGGCTGCTTGGGAGACTCGCCAAAGCAGTCGGCCAGCTGGGCCAGATCGTCGGCGACTCTCTCGCCCACCTCGCTGTTAAAATCTATTAGCTGTACCCCATCACTGAATTGCTGGATGATATTTGTCCCGCTTTGCTCACTGAGAACATTGATGTCCAGTAGAATGTCGGGCTTGTTGGGCGTGGAGTCCGTGTCACTGTGCTGTCGGGTTCGTTTCTCGATTTTGCGTTCCCTGCCACCAGCAGCGCTTCCATTGTAGCTGTGTGACAACTTCCTGTTCCGCGCTCGTCGAAAGAAGCTCGAACCTTCGGAGTTGGCCTGCTGTCGTTTCTTTTCCAGGGCAAAGCCCTCTCCGCTTAAGCGTTTTGTTTTGGCGAGCAGGGTTCGAATATTGAAGCCCTTTTCCTTTCCGGGAAGTGGATCTGGTACTTTGGATTCGCTGATTGTACGCAAGAACTCCGAGTCACTGGCGGCAAACGCCTTGCGGCCACTGACTGCTGCCCCAGCCTTAAGTCTGATGAAATCCGATTCACTGAGGGCTGCATATTTGCTGCCACCTCCTATGCCGACTCCCGTTCCCACTACCCCACCCACTTCACCGGCCGCTTGCTTCTTGAAATACAAGTAATTATCGTCGATGAGACGTTTCAGCTCCTTGTTGTCCTCGGCCAGGGGCAAGTGTGTGTCATAATGGTCTGTGGTCTCGCTCTCGTCGCTATTGCGGCCGAAAACCCTGTAGGCAGTCGATTCTGGTTCCTGCTCACTAGTCCCACTACCACTGGTTAGGCTCAGTTGCTGATGTGGTCCCGCCTGTTGCTGATAGGGCTGTTCGTGTTGCTCGTGGTGCTCTTGCTGTGGCTGCTGATCCTGTGGCATCTTTGTTATCGGCAGTGTTTCTGTCCATATGTGTGGGTTGAAGACAGGGGCAGGAGGTTGCAACTGGTTGTGCATATGTCCCGGCTGCTGCAGGGCCATCATGGAGGGTGCACTGTCTGTATGGGTCACCTTCTCGTATCGCTCCTGCTCCAAGTCACGCAGATCGATGCTGCTGCGACTGAGGCGTCGTGGAGGCGGTGATGGGACTCGCAGTTCATCGCACTCGTCCTTGTCATCGTCTTCGTCGGTGGCCGGCTGCAGCATGTCCTGTCAAGTTGCAAGAATAATCAACAGCCCAACAGGCATGTTTAAGTTTCAAAGTCAATAAATGAGATTCCCTACTCTCAACCACATATAAACGATTCCATAATATATGCTCGTTTGATTATAACTCACCTCTAAATTGCTCAGTGCACTGTGCGTCTCCTCGCGTGTGGAAGTGGCATTAAGATCGCAGTCACTCGGATGCAGATAGCTCAGGCTTGTGGGCTGTTGGGTGTGACCCATGTGCACACTGTTTAGCAATATGTTGGAGCTAGTGCGGCTCAATGCCTTGCGCTGGCGAACGGCCTCCCTAAGCACCACACCAAAAGGAAGGATAATTAGAAATTGTAATGATTATCATTGTGGTACTCACTTGAAGATGCGCCAGTACATCACTAACATTACGATGCCTGGAATCCAGAAGCTCACAGAACTGGATATGAGGGCGTAGGCCTTATTTACTACGAATGAACATTGGTCCGGATGGAGCGATATTTCGCGTAGATGTTCAGCTGTGGTGTACCATCCCAGAAAAATTGGCGTGAACGAGATCAGGGCAGGCAAGATCCACACATTTGCTAGCATAAAACACACTGTTTTATGTGTCATATTTAATGGATACTCCAGGGGTCGTACAATTGCATAGTATCTAAGTGGCAAAAATATCTAATATCAATATTATGTAATAGTTTTGTTTAGTGTTTACTTGGTTAAGCCTTCAATGAGTTATTCTGACTACCTATTATAGTGGGGCTCGTATTTTTTCTGCCTGGCCTTCACCCTCTACCGCATACAGAGCCATGTATGGTTTCTTACTTTTAATAAATTTTGTTTTTAGCTAAAACGGTACTTAAGCAAAGCCGATTGTTTTCAGCCATATATGTATGTATGTCCTATAAAGTATACATAATATGATATTTACACCTGTTTATTCCCAGCCAAGAGCAGATTAAACAATAAATATCAAAGAAGCAAAGAAGCTTTCTTTCCCTGCAACTCAATTCATTAATACACTAACAAAACATTATTACTCTTTTTACTCCAATTTTTCTTCTTCTTCCATCATTCCCTAAGCAAAACACGGCACGCATACACATACTGTTCATGTAGCGTTGCGTCTGTGTGTGTATGTGTGTGCTCTGTTGATTTTATGATGACGTAGTAGGCAGCAAGCAGCGCTGCCGGCAGCGTTTGAACCGACTTATATTGACTGTAACTTGTGTTCTATTTATCCGATCGGATTGAAATTTTGGGATCTGATGTTTTAGCCAATTCTATCACATTAGTAAATTTCATGGGGATACTCCAATTTTTATGAAAATGTTTCTTCTAGATCTATATGATATAGTGGTCCGATCCCGACAATTTTCATACTTTATTTTTCCTGGGTTATAAGTAGCTCAAATCCCAATAGCTCTTAAGATGGCTGAGTAAAACGCATACGCACAGACGGACGGACATGGCTATATCAACTCGGCCTTTCATGCTGACCAATAATCATTGGTAATTATTGGTATAAGTATATATATTATAATATATATACTTTATGGGGTCGGAAACGTCTCCTTCTGTGCGTTACAAACATCTGACCAGTTCTGTAATACCCTCTGCAAGGGTATACAAATTCAAGATTTTCCTCTGTTGTTTGTTAGAGTTGTAACATGAAAGCTAGACAACCTTGTCAAAATGATTGTCCATTCAGTTTTATTGAGGCACTTTTCGTTCCTTTGCAGTGCTGTCCTTTTTATATTTATATGTGTGAAACGAAGAATTTAGTAGCTAAATAGCATGACTTTTTGAGTCACTGTAAGACTATCCAATTGAAATGTATTCCAACTTTAAGAACTAGAAACATTTTATTGCAAACAAACATGTTATAAAAAAAATGTATCATGAATCCTTTCCATTCAAAAGTAGGTAGATAAGAAGCATTTGAAAGGCGACTCATTAATTCTCTAATTTCCATTCAATTTTGTTGCTTATTTCTCTTTAGTATTTTATGTTCATCGAAAGGTGAGCGAAATACAAATTAATTAAAACAGACAAAAGGCCCAGCTGTAGCGCCACTTCCATTCTCCGCTGACCATTGTATATATATTGTTGTGTAGGCATCGCAGCTGTTGGTGCTTCCGTTCAGGCATAGCATCAATTAACAGCCCGAGGCAGAAACAGAGGGGTGGTACATTCAGCTGCAAATCATTTGGGTCGCATTCATCATACCCAGAGCCATGCCCATGCCGATGCCCATACTATACCCATCCCATACCCATACCTTTACTTGGAGTCACCGGACGGCCTAATGTTTGCTTTTGATATAAACGCGCCTTTCACAGTAATTAATTGTTTCTCATTCGCTATGCGCACAAGGTTTTGTATTGAAAGTGATTTTGCCTAATCCAGCATCGCTGGGCAAGATTAATGGGAGTTTTATTTAAAGAGAAATTGCCACACCCACCACTTCAATACATTCTAAGCAATTTGAGTGAAAATGTGCGAACATTGTTTGCGGCTTACTTACCTATCGACCGATATGCAGCACAAATGCAATATGCTGGCCGTCGAAAAATAAACATCCAGACTGTTGTACACGTTGCACATGAACGGGCCAAACATCCACTTGCCTCCGGACAGCTCTACAGATGCGTTGAACGTCATGGCGCAGAGGGCGACCAACATGTCAGCCATTGCCAGAGAAACAACAAAGTAATTTGTTATTACACTGTGAATGAAACAACAACAAAAACAATAACAAAAAGGGACTCATATTAGGTATATCCATCCCTCTATGTATGTATGCAACCGCCAAGCCGCCAAACCACCAACCGTCATCTAGGATACTCCAGTGTGTTAGAACTAAAAACCATATCAAGCGAATGACTCTGCATCTGTTTACCAAATGCATCAGCTTTCGTTTAGTACATTCCCTGTTCGTTGCCTTGTCCTAGTGCCAGGAGTGAGAGCTTAGCATTACGTTCCATTTCTGCGCTTGGCACCAGGCATAGGGTAGCTCTTACAGCAATTTCCTTGGTTGTCATAAGTCATTCGGCTCGCCAGACACCTGCCATCAGAAGCTTTCGTTCTAGGTTCAAAGTAACTACATTTCATTCAAAGCGCAACATTTCATCCTTATGCAAGGAAACCGTTGACTTAATTTTACTCAATTTTAGCCGTTTTATTAAATTGTAATAATTTTATCATGTCTTGAAGTCATGTATCTAATATAAATTTATCTGCGTCTTTAAGGGTTTAACTAGCTACTGTGGTGGTGCATTTGATCTATGGCAAACATTAAATTCTCTCCACCCACATGCTTTAAAGATGAATTTTAAAAATGTACGTTCTGCTAGAATATTAAAGTATTTGTTTTTCCTTGAAGACGGAATACAAGCTCGTCCCTTCTCTGCATTAACGCTGCACATAAAAATTGCTAGCACTGAATTGTATGCTACAGTTATTTGCACGGCACTCTATATAGATACACAACGTTGCTGTCATTGCTTGTGCAGCGCTAGTGTGTCACATTTAACTTTATATTGTGCTTTATTCCACTTGTCGCTCACGTTAATTAAATTTATAGCGATGCCAGCCTCCATTTCCATCCCCACCTTCAACTCTATCTCTCAAATTCCACCTCCTATGTATGTATATCTGCTGCACTGTTTGTGCTCTTGATTCGTAATTAAATACAAGTGCATGTCAATGTGGGCACTTACCGCAGTTTCCGATTGCGCTGTACAGAGATGATGACCAAAGCGTTGCCCAGAACGGCGGCCAAGATAATTGACGAAAAGATAAATCCCTTGAGTATCAGTAAAGACGTATCCAGCCAACTATCATCGGGGTCTGGCTCAATGAGCACGTTTGTGGTATTGACATTCGGTGTTATGTTTGTGGCAACTGTTGGGAAAAGTTCATGGGCGTCTAAGGACGACTCGTAGTACTCCGAGGATGTAGATGTTATTGAAAGTGAAGCCAACGAGGCATCGTCAAACTGCAATGTTGTTGGTAAAGTAGATGTTCTTGTTGTTGATGCTACTGTAGCTGTTGACAGCAGTAGACTGCTGCTGTTGCTGCTTCTGGCTGTGGAGCCTAGAACTGTGTTATTTGCGGCAAATGTTGGAATCGATTTGTTTTTGCTAAACGTGGTTGTTGCTGAGGCCGTTAAGGTTATGACTAATGCCATTGTTGTATAGCTTAACAAGTTTTCAAAATTCAGCAGTGCGGTCATTTTGACTCATCAGCTTTGTAGCTTCATTTTCACTCACTTCAGCTGGGCTGACAGTTTAAAAAGCCCATAATTGCAATTTGCAAGGCAAACAAGTTTCGACCCGTAGTAGCAACATCATCCCGATCGACTCCTGCCGCACTGGTGGTACACCGACTTCATCAGCATTGACTTTGAGTGTTTGGCCAAAGCTCCATCTCACGATGGCTGTTCACCTTTATCTCTGTCACAGTCGTTGGGGTTCTTCCCCCTTTGCTGTGTGCTCTTTCGTTCTCCTTCTGAAAAGTGTCGCCTGAGCGGCGTTTCAATGCTCCGACACGGACTGCAAATGAATAAATGAATACTTTATGAAATAAACGAAATAAATGCCAGGTTTTCCTATACAAGTTGCGGGAAGTTTGTGATGATGTGAAAGAATTCTTCACGCCACGCAGCCCATAAATCGTTGTGTGTATTGATTGCTTTGCAGAATTCTTTCATCAAATGGAAAAGTAAAATAACAAAACGAATAAAAAACAAACAGAAATAGCAGAGTTACAAGTTAAGTTTGCTTTGTGCCGACGACTTTATACACTCACAGACTCGACACGACTTTCACAAGTATCAAATTACACAAACGAAAACGAAAGCTGAACAGTTTTTGTTGCCTCTGACATTGGTTACTTGTGTTTGTTGGAAACAAACAGTATGAATATTTAAGAGCCTGACAGTGAGTAGCCCGTGTATTATTCATTATGTGATAGCTAAGTCGACGCTGCATTCAAAATCTGAATCTTCATGCACTTGGTATATGATGAACCAAAAATACCTTCAGAAAGCAATACATTTTTTTTTTAGTCGATTAGTTTACAGTATTCTGCGGGTAATGCACTTTCGACCAAAGTTAATCTTCCTCTTGTCAGAGAGTATACATATATTACTTATACGCCATGCGAGCACTTGGCATGCATTTTATTTGAATGCAAAGCAACGTCGTATCCACATTTCTCCAGTGACAGGGCACATGGACAGTCGGACAGACAGAAGCAGGGCTGTCAAGTGTTCACATTTGTGAGTGGGTGATGGGAAAATCTACAATTTGTTTCTTTAAAAGTTCAGATTAAATATAAATAGAGCAATGAAGCTAACCTTATGCATTCTACAAGCTTTAAGATTGATATGGCGTGAAATTGTCTTTGCCAATAGTAAAAAATGTTCAGACGGCAAGGTATCTTATTTTCTTATCAGAGGAACAACCTAATCGTTAGAGAGGTCTAAACATTTCAATACTTTTTGAAGGGTTTCACCATTATTCATGTGGGTTAGTTCGTTCTTCGACTGCTGGCAGTTGGGTTGTTTACTTGGTCCAGTCAAATGCTATCAGCTCCGTGCCCTCTGCCTGCCAAATAATGCTTTCTGTCTCTGTCTTAATGCTTTTAGGTTTATTTGGGATAAAAGCACATCCACTTTTTTTTAAATCAGCATTAATATGGCCGAGACTTATAAATTTCAAGCGCTATTATTTATTGGTCGCTTGACTGGCTAAATCCTTCACTTCACTACGCTCCACTTCAATTCCTGCTTTGCGGCATAATTAATGTCTCCGAGTTGCTCGTTTGGTAAGCAACTTGCGAATGGGGCCCGTTGTCGGAAACTCAATAAAAGCCGTGGTCTTTTCGGCAGTCGAGTTTCGCCTGAGCGCAAACATCAAGTTGTTTCTTGGCTGCCAGGCTGCTTCGTGGGTCAACCCCAAGTGCTCTGGGGTTATTAGGAGCAGACCGTCCCCATCTCCTTCTTCATTCATATTGCTGAACCAACTGAGTGGTCGGACCAGAATTGTGTAGTGCAAACTTCAAAGCGACGCTGCGTACACGAACAGGACTAATTCAATTAAATCCGTTCGCTAGGTCATTGAGCCAGGCCCCTGGCCCATTGAGTGGGCGTTAAAGGGCATTAGCAGAACGTCACTTGGTCGCCTAGCATGGCCAGGATTAGCTAACTGATAAAGTGCACAAGAGCAAATAATTGAACAAATGCTAAATGTAAACATTGTTGGCTTTGGCTTAGTTGTTTGCCATGACAAAATGTTAAGAACCATCGCGTCTTCAGCTTGACTGCGGTAATTGAATATTGAAGATTATTGATTACAATGGAATTTTTCAAGCTCAGTCTTAATTGTGAAAACAGTAAAAGTAAACATAAAGCACAACAGGGAGGGTTTCATGCTTTATATACATATATGAATACAAAAGTTAGCTTCGGACTTTTTTAAGTTTGTATACCTAAACATATTTTAATGTTGCTCTTTCTTATAAAAAGAGAAATATTTTATCCATAAGGGCAAAAAATCGACAGCAAACTTCAACCGGAATAATGCGGCACAAGTATATTAGAATCATGAAATTTTATTATATATTTGTTTGACTATGATTATATTTGTTTAAATTTAATAGAATCTTAGCTAATTGTAATTATTCATCTACTTACTTATCGCAAGATTTCACCCTATGGGTGTATGGTATAAAAATCCTTTGATAGAAAAGAAAAATAGGTTTATTGTCAGTTATATTTGCAATTTCATTCGTGCTGAAAAATGGCTTGAGATATACAGATATTGAGAAATCTCATGGAGATTGCAAATGACGTACCAAAATAAACATACCCCAAGTGTAAGGGAAGCTCGTAGACCATTTAATGTTCTTGATCATTTGTCACTCTTGACATATTTAATGTCTTTATAGTGTAACTAAATTTTTAGGACTATCTAAATAAATAAATAAATCCCCCAAGTATACAAACCGATTCCTGTTCGTCTCCATCTGCCTTTAGTACCCTCACTGCCTGTTGTCGGTCTCATCTATATTAGGTTACTAAATAAATAAATGACCGATTTATAGAGCCCGGGTCTTGTTTATTTTAAAATGAGAAAAGCTACCACGGTTCATGTGGATGTCCTTGCAATGGTATTGATGGATTGATGAGCCTTACCCGCTGCTGGCCACTGGATAGTGCTCCTTTTATTAGAAACATTGCAATCTAACCTTTTTCTATTAATTTTGCTAAATAGCCCTTGAACATTTTATTGTTGGCCCAGTCTTAAGTACCAGCAGAGTAAAATGCTTCATCAGCAGCAACCGACACGAAAAACATACTGTATTTGTTAGTAGTTGGTTAAAAAGGATGACTAGGAAGGGCACTGAAGCAACTAATTTGGTGGAGAAGGACACTGTTTTGGTTTATTTTATGCACATCTGTTAATCAGCATTTAGCTCATTTGAAAAACCACGCAGTATTTCAGCATGAATACTGTGACCATGAAGGTTACATGCAAAATCGTTTGAACTTTTTATATTGATCAAGAATATATATGCTCAAAAGAATTGGAAAAGGCGTTCTTTTCCCATGGTTAAACTAATCTTTAAATATCAAAAAAGCTAACATCGGCTATGCCGTAGTTTATATAACCTTGCAGTCCTTGGCAATAAAAATTTCACATGTTCAAAATTTGTTTTCTTCAACTCAATTCATCAATACACCAAAAAAACATTATTACTCTTTTTACTACAATTTTTTCTTCTTCTTCCCTCATTCCCAAAGCAAAGCAACACACGCATGCACATGCAGTTTATGTAGCGTTGGGGCTGTGTGTGTATGCATGTGCTCTGTTGATTTGATGATGACGTAGTAGACAGCAAGCAGCGCTGCCGGCAGAGCTGGGAGCAGAGCCGATTTTTATATTGACTGTAACTTGTGTTATATTTATCCGATCACATTCAAATTTTGGGATCTGGGGTTTTATTATATTATTTATTTATTTATTTGTACAATGTTAGCTTATAGATAAATCTATAGCTACAGGGAGGACAGCCATAGCTGCTAAGGCCTTCGGCTGGTTCATGTTTAGATATTCATTCTTTTAATATAATTCATACAATTTTCTTAGTCTAGAATATATTATTTTGCTATGCTAGCTTATCTTATAAGAGGTTCATAATATTGGTTAGATTGAGGTATTTTATAATTTCTTTTAGATTTTCAGGGGTTGAGTTGGATAGGAGTGCGATAAGGTTTTGGTTTGGGATATGGTTTCGAAAGCTTTGAAACACCGTGCATGTGTTCAAGATATGTTCAATATTCATAATAGAATCTGTGTTGCAGAATTTACAGTGGTTGGGATTATTTTGAAGGAATCGGTGTTCGTGTGTTAGTCTCGTATGTCCTAGTCGTAGCCTTATAAGTTTTATTTGGGTTTTTCTAGCTATTTGGCAAATTTCTAGTTTTTTAAGATAGTCATCAACATTGTATTTGTTATGTCTGTTTATCTCTTGATACCAGCATGATGTCTGTTGAATTAGTAGTGTATTTAGGTTGGAGAAGTGGTTTTTAATGTGTCTGTTTATGTCTGTTTTGTTATAATTGGGATGCGTAAAGAGGGGTGATATAGTCGCCGTTTTTGCTGCTTCATCAGCAAATTCGTTGCCCTTTATACCAACATGGCTAGGGACCCATAGGAGCATGATTTTAGGCTGTTGTTTGATTAGTGTTTTTCGAATTATGTCTGGGTAATATGTGTTGTTGTTGATATTTTGAATAGCTTCAATTGCTGACAACGAGTCAGAACAGATGCATACTTTGCCTTTTATCTTGGTGGCTATTATGGTTGCATCGAATATGGCAATGATTTCTGCCGAAAATACCGATGAGTATAGTGGCAGAATCCCCAATTTAAGAGTCTTGTTTTCTGTCGTAATTGAATACCCTGTTATACAGTTTTTCAGAGAACCGTCGGTGTATATAAATGTGTGATCGTTAAGCTTAAGCTTAATTTCTGCAAATTGTTTAGTGTAAATTTTATTGCTCGTGTGCCCTTTCTTAAAAACGTTCAAGTGTAGGTCGATTGTATTTGTGTTAATGAACCACGGAGGGTCTGACTTAGGTGTTTTTCCTATTTTGGTTGGTGTAATACCCAAATTGAAGCAAGAATTTATGCATTTTTGTAAGGTGGAATCTCTGTACGCCTTCCTATTATTTTTATTTATTTTATTTATTATTTCTTTAAGTGGGGTGTCGTACGAATTAAGGATTGGGTTAATCACTTTGGTCAATTGCTGTTGCGTTCTGTTTTCAATGGTTGGGATGTTTGCTTCAAAATATAGATTATTTATTGGCGTCGAGCGGAAAGCGCCCAGAGCGACTCGGTCTGTGTGCGGTCTTTATTGGCTTGATTGTTGTCTTGGGGGCCCTACCATAGATCGGAAGGCCATAATCTATTTTTGAGAGGCATATGCTTTTAACTATTTGTACTAATGTGTATGTGTGGCAGTTAAATTTTGGGCTCGAGAGACATTTTAGAATATTAAGGGATTTATTTAACGACTTTTGCAAATTTTTTATGTGGGAATGCCATTTGTACTTGGCACTAAAGGAGAGTCCTAGCAATTTTAGTTCCTTGACGTTTTCTATGGTGGCTGATTGGGACGAGACTTGAGGGTGGCAATTCTGTTTTCTACAAATATGTAGGTGTTTACATTTTGTGAGAGACAGCGATGCCCCCGAAGTTTGGCACCAAGTGTCAATGTTTTCAAATAGATTGTCTAGTTTTATTGTACTTTGTTTTTCTTTATTGAGATCAACTAATATATTGTAGTCGTCTGCGTATGCGGTGAAGTTAATATTTTTGTGCCTTGCTATTAACTCAGAGAGACTATTAAACGCTGTTAGAAACAGTATAACCGATAGTGGTGATCCTTGTGGAATACCGTTCCGAAGAGGCTTGCAATTTGAATAATTTTTATTGACGCACACTCTGATTTGCCTATTGGCCATGAAGTTTTTAATGAATTTTATTATTGTAGGGCCACATTGCCATTTTTTTAATTGATTAATAATGGTGTGGACTCCGACTTTATCAAACGCTTTGGCAAAATCTAACGAGACAAGTGATATGTGTCTTTTTGCTGAAAGGGATCTACTGATCAGAGCGTCTACAAGGAGTAGACAATCGGCAGTTGATCTTCCTTTTTGGAAGCCTAGTTGATGGCTGTTAAGTAGTTTGTTTGTTGTGACAAACCACCATAGCCGCTTTGAAATTATCTTGTCCAGGACTTTTCCGATACATGAGTTTGGGGATATGGGTCTGTATGCTTCTATTGTAGTTTTGTCTTGTCCCGGCTTTAAAACTGGTATTATTGTGCTGATTTTATAAATCTGTGGGATATGTGTTTGTAGGATGCGGTTGAATAGAGTGACGATTCTAGTTTTAAGTGGTGTTGATACATGTTGAATCATGCAGTAATTGATTTTGTCGAAACCTGGTGTATGTCCTTTAAGGCTGTTAAGTGCTGATGCGAATTCTAAGAAGCCTATCTCTTGTTCCATGAATTTGGCAGAGTTGTGTGGTGGGCTATAGGTGTGGGTAGTATTTGTTTTTTGTTTTGCTTCTACAAATGCAGAGGTGAATAGTTGGTCCTCTGATTGTCTAGACCAGTGGTTCGCAAAGGATGTTGCTATTTCTCCTGCGTCCGAATTCAATGTATTTGTGGTCGTGTCCTGCATGCAGTGGATTTGGGAAGATTTGTGGAGTCCGTTAAGTCTTCTTATTTTATTCCATATTGTTTCGGTGGTAGATCTAGGGGAAATGTCAGAGGTAAATTCATGTACACTTCGAGCTTTGCTCTCTCTAATTAATCTACGAAGTTGAGCATTAAGTTTTTTATATCTGATGATATTCTCTGTAGTCATGTCTCGATTAAGGGCTTTCCATGCTAGTATTTTTTTTTCCCTACTGTTAGCTATTTCCTTGTTCCACCAAGGTACGTTGTATTGACGTTTGGGTGGTTTACAGAGGGGGATACTTTTGTATGCGCTTTGTAGGATAATTTTGTTGATGTTACTGGCTTCCTTATTAACATTTGGGGATATTGTTGTTATATTGTTAAGCTCGTCAGTCAGTCTTTCGAATTTATCCCAATTTGCTTGTTTTGTTAAAAATCTTTGTGTGTATCGTGTGTGAGTTTTGTATTGATCGTTCGAGAACATTTTTATGGTGATAGGGAAGTGATCACTTCCTTCGAGAGTGTCGCTGATGCTGAAGTCGCAGTTTATTTTAAGTTCTGCTGAGCAGAATGCAAGGTCTATGTGCGTGAATGTGTTGTGAGTAGAGAAGTGTGTGGGTTGACCATTGTTTAGGATGATATTGTTGTGGTCGTGAATAAATTTGGCTAAAATTTTACCTCTGCGATTGCTAGAAGGTGAGCCCCAGTAACTGTTCCAACTGTTAAAGTCTCCTGTATAAAGGGTTGGGGTGCTTGTATTTGGGAATGCTGTTTCAAGGTCTACCAAAGAAAATTTTTGATTAGGGGGTATATAGGCGGCAACAATATAAAACTTTTTTGCTGAGTGAATTTCGACTGTGATGGCATCAAATGATTGGCCGACGGAAATCAGTTTATGTTGAATTGACTTATGCACTAAAATAGCCACGCCGCCCTTTGATGTGGAGCAGGTAGTGTGGTGCATTGAAAAATTAGTTGGAATTGGAACTTGACTCAAGTTAGTTAGGTGGGTTTCTTGTAAAGAAATTATCTTTGGCTTGAACCGATTTATGAGGATTAAGAGCTCGTTGTAATTGTTTGAATACCCATTGAGGTTCCATTGCAAAATTGTTAGTGTCATGTTAAGTTTATAGAGTGATTAGATGTAGTGCTAGTTTAGATTTAGATCTTAAATTTTGACGTTGTTAGATTTTATGAGAGTTTTCAAAGAATTTGGAGACGGGTTAGTGTTCTTAGACTTAGTCATGCTTCTTGTTATGATACGTTTCGATCTATTAGATATATTATGTGGGAGTATGCTAGGGTTTTTAGACTTGCTGCTTGAATCGGCAATTTATGCAACTTGGCTCTTTGTCGCATATCTCTTCTGTTAAAGTATCAATATGTTCGTCTTGGCTACAATTGTTGCAGGTAGTTTTGTTGTTGCATTTTGCGGCGGTATGGCCCATTCGTAAGCATTTGTTGCATCGCAATGGCTGGGGAATGTATGTGCGTACCTTTACTTTTTCATATCCAATGTAAAGATGCTCTGGTAGATTGTGGAGGGCAAATGTAATAATTACGATGCCAGTTTCAGTAAGTACTCCATATTTTTTTGAAAGAATTTTTTTTATTTCTTGGACTTTTTGATCTTTTAAGTTCTCTAGGATGGTGTCTTCGTCTATACCTCTTAGCTCGTTAGAGTAGATTACGCCTTTAGTAACGTTTAAGGCTTTGTGCTCCTCTACTTTTATTGGGATGTCGTTTGGCATAACATTGAGCTTCAGTAGTTTGCTTGTTTGTGCTGGGTTTTTGGTTTGGACTAAAAGATTACCATCACGAGTTTTTTTGCACAGTTCAACTTCTCCTCCACAGGTATAATCAATTGTTTTTTTTATTATGAAGGGAGAAATGTTTGTCATATTTCCGTTGTCAGTTCGCGAAATGGTTAGAAATTTGCCATCACCAGACGGCGGATGTTTTCTCCAAATGACCGGTGGCTCAGTCATATTGCTGGTTTTGCTGTAAAGCTGCACCGTTACTTTTTGATTCTTACACGTAAACAGTTATGTGTGTCCAAAAATAGATTATGTTGTTTGTTGTTGTTGTATTTTTTCTGACTTTGCTTTGTGCTTTGAGTGTTTATTGTCACCGAAAGTATGCCCTACCGCAATGAGAGTCACAATTCAACTGTTTATTATATTATATTTTATTATATTATATAATATTATCACATATGTAAATTTCATAGCGATACTCCAATTTTTATGAAAATGTTTCTTCTAGAGCTGTATGATATAGTGGTCCGATCCTGATAATAGGAGCAGATCATACTTGATAATAAAAAGCACAGAAAAAAAATTTCAGCCCGATAGCTCTTAAGACGGCTAAGTAAAACGCATACGCACGGACGGACAGACGGACATGGCTATATCGACTCAGCTTCTCATGCTGATCAAGAATATATATACTTTATGGGGTCGGAAACGTCTCCGTTTGTGCGTTACAAACATCTGACCAATTTTTTAATACCCTCTGCAAGGGTATAAAAATATGGCTAGATCAAACAAAACCATCTCTGGCATATTGAAATCCTCTCCTTCACCTTTGTTGATGCTTAGACCCCATGTTGACCAAATGATTTGACAATTGGCTTGAATGCCTAGGTGTCTGACAGCCGATACTCAAATAGACAAACTTTTGAATCTGGGGTGCAAATGAGGATGTAGGATGCGCAGCTGTTTGCAAAGCAAATTGAAGTTAATGCGGCTTTGAAATGGCAGCGACATTTAAACAAGCCAAGAACGGGAGTAGAGAACGGGAATGTGGCATGAAGCCTTTCCAATAACAAGCTCCAGCTAAGTCACAATGTGACGACAACTGTCAACATTTAAATAAGATTGATCGATTGGCATTGGCATTGGGGTTGACATCGGCTTTAACGTGGGCGTTGCCGTTGTCGTTGGGCTTTGCTGGCGTCTGGGTCCTGCCGGATTTCTCACGCGCTTTGATTTGCATAAAAGAGGATAGAAAATCTGCTGATTTGGGCAGCTTCACACTGTGTAGGAACTGGACAAATTGTTGGCACTTCCGTTTTGGCTTTGGCCAGTTGCCCAGTTGACCCGTTGTTTACTGTAGACCAGCAAACTGTGCTGTCTGCAGCCTGTTGCCGATGGGAGTTTGAGTGCATAACAAATCACTTAGCGGCTGTCACTCAATGGCCTAATCATGCTCGCCATGTGAGTCCAGGCAATCTTGGCTATAAAAATTCAGTCCAGCTCACTGGACGCATCAGTTGTTTGATAGCCTCTGCACTCGTCGCGGTCCTTGCTTAAGTAAGACGTCGACTCCAACCAGCAGCAACCAGAGTCGCTCGCAATCGTAAAAGTCAACTCATTCCCTAGCCCAGTTATGTGCAGACCGCGTCTATGCACTTTGGTGCTAATCGCGGCATCTTGTTACGCCCTCGCCATCAGCGGCAATGCCAAGGCCATGCAGGTAATAACCGAGGTGCGGAGAGGGGCACTGGAGTCACTTAATTAGTTTTATTTGCCGAGGAAAGTGCTTCATAACTTGCAGCTATATAATTTATGCCCGCAGCTAAAGTTGAAGCAAAAGCTGTTGTCTCTCAGAGCGACAATTTGGCGAAAGTTAGGTCTGTGTGTTTTTTTTTGCAATTTCCTGGTTGTCATTGCCAATTGCTGCAACGTTAATTAAGTTGTCGCTGTTCGTATTGGTTAAGTAAATTCATTTGCACCCGGGGAAATGTCCTTAATGAGCTGATTACATATGCAGGTGTATGAATTGGTAACTATATGGAAACAAGAAGTGGTTGCCTTCTGTCGCGGTTTCGCAACTAAGTTGCTGACTATTGCAATAATCTCAGTCCCTGTCAAAGGACGCAAAGGACTACAGTGCAAAAACCTGTAATGTGCTTTAGTCTCAATACGAACAAAATCTTGATATTCTGTTAAATTTAACTTGAGAAAAGGATTTTCCTAAAGACTTATTTACGATTCGTACTGACTCGAGTAATACTTTTTTAATAATTTTGTACTCTCCAGTTCAATACCAAATATCTTAAAAATACAATTATATTAACAGAATAACCTATTTTTTCTACGGCCTTTAATAATTATTTGGATCCTCATATTACCGCATTAGTTTGACAAGAAATTGTATATGCCATAAGTATTTTTGACTCCCAAACTGAATTTCTAAAAAAAAGTAAAGCATATTGTTAATACACAAAATGTAATTAAAAATAACCTAGAAACGATTATAAGTTTTATTTTAGTATTGAATCGATACAATTTTGATATATGACTCCCAAAGAAAAAAAATATATTAATGGTTTGTAGTTTCCTGCAGTATTGAATGCCTAATAAATGTAAATGTAAAATCCTATTGGATTTTCATGAGAAACCTCTCATTGCAAAAGTCAATTCGGAAAAATCAGAGATACATAAATCCAATTTGATTTATTTCCCCATATTAAATATAAGAAATTTATGAAATTGAGAGAAATCGTGAGAAATTGTTTAGAATTATTCGCTTGCAGGCAAACTCAAACACAGACACACATATATATCCTGTGTTATGGGCAAACTGCGATTTACAAGTCGATTTAAGCTGTTGGTATTTCAATCTACATTGAGTTGTCTAATCAAGCGGCACACGCTGCCAGCCAGGCTGTAAATTGAAACAATAAAGTGCTTGACTCGCACATTCACGACCATCACCCACCCACATAAACTTGTACACCTACACCAATACAGCAACACACCCACACTCAAACCCACACACATTACGTTGTGTGTGTGTGCACGGCACGTATACGCATAAATAGACAGCGTAAAAATAACTTAACACGTGTCGACAGTTTGAAAGCCGCCAAACCAGATATTGAAGGCTCCACACATCCTTGCAGAAATCCACACTCACGAGTGTTTCAAATGTATATTTTGATGCCTTAATTTTCCACCCTTCTCATTTTGGTTCCTATTCCTGTTGTGCGCTTTGTGTGCTTGGGGCACTTCATTTGTGCAGGGCACAAACAAACTGGATTTGCCAAATCGTATCAGTGGAGAGGGAAGGGGATCATCGTTCGGTACGCCGGCAACAGGAGCACGAGCAGGAGCAGGAGCAGGAGCCCTAGTGCCACAATCTAAGGAAACTCGCCAGAAACGGGCCATGGGCGAGTACAAGGAGTTAGTTGACATTATTGACGAGCTGGAGGAAAATAGTTTGGCTCAGAAGACTCAGAGTGTGGCGGTGCCTCCGCCGCAAACACAGGAATTTGACTTGGATACCATGCCGCCATTGACCTACTACCTGCTGTTGCAAAAGCTCAGGCAATGTAAGTCCCCATCTTGGCTAAGTCGAACCAAATCACGTTCACGTCATCATCTTCATCTTCGTCTACGTCTCTTCTCTATTTTTGCTTTTTTCGATTATCTCGACTGTCTTTCTAGTGCAAAGCAACGGCGAACCCGCTTATCGCGTGCGCACGCCACGCCTTGGCCGTAGCATTGACTTTCAACAATTGCTTGGCGAGGGAGGTGGTGCGGGAGCGGATGAGGCCAGCGGTGGCCAGTTCATGTCGCGCATGATAAAGAAATCGGTGCCATTCAAGCCTCGCCTGGGCAAACGTGCTCTAATGTGCGGCGAGGACTGAGTCACGGCAAGGACACGACCACGAGCCGACAAGCCCTAGGACAAGGTTGAGGACACTTGGTCATTAAGTTATCCATTCGGCTCTGACCCCCAACTCGACCCCGCTCCCACCCATTGCCTAACGAAGCTACGCATATGCTTTTTCTATATCTAGTTATAATCATATTTTTTAGAGGATCTAAGCATGTACATAAACAACCACTATTCATATGTATACTTACATACGAGCATACAAACAAACTTACTTGTAGATATATGAATATTTGAACATACTCTGTAGCCCCAGATATTGAACACGCAAACCAAATAAACAAAATGGCAAAGATTACAGCAGATTTATTGGCCGCAGGAGCAGCAGCAGCAACCACTTCGCTCTTTGTTTATGCATTTTCATTGTTGCAAATGCAAATTAATGAAATTTTCATAAGCTGCGATAAAATGCGTAAATTGAGAATTGTACGGTGGCAGCTGCATGACGTTCGGACGGACAACACGGAACAGGCGGAGTGGTGCTATGATGACCGACAAACATAACCATCATAGGCGTGGCAGTTGCAGCTGTGTTCTGTCATATGTGTATAAAATCTCATATTCCGCGGTCCTACTCGTGTTGGCCAAAAGCTTTTGGTTTCATTCAGCATGATGAAGCATAAAAATTTTCTCTCAACAATTTCCACAATTTTCGTGTTCTGGTTACTTTTGGGAGCTCATGGGAGCTAGTGGGTGAAGGCAACGCACCAACTGAAAAGTCAGAGATGTTTTTATTTTTTTAACCACTCACACAAACATATTTGTTTTAATTGAATTTAACAATTTGAGTTTAACAATATAATGTATACCAAATTCAACATGGTTAGCAGGACCTTATTGTTTCGAATTAATAATGGAAAAAGTACACGAATTTTCGTGTAGCTATGTATTAAAAATTTATATTGAAATTGGTTAAATTCAATTTATGAAATATTTAGTATTTACTATCACTGACAGCAGATCGCACATTTTATTAAATTTACCAGTTGGTGCCGTATTAAATGCATGAATAACTTATTTATGACTTAGTCCTTTTCCATGGACATCGATTTATACCAAAACGAGTTTTTCGTAAATGATGGGACAAGTCCTTGTTATAGATGCGTGTACATTAGGGGTGTTCTTATTTTTAATGAAGTAAGTAAGTCGTCTCGCCGACTTAGGTATACCATACACCAGTAAAGCAAACATTTCAACTTTATTAAACAAATGCATTTTCACATGCTTTTTACAAGCATATCTTAGTATCTCGCTCACTCAATCATACGAGCTCCCTAGCGCCCCCTTATGGAAAAACGTTTATATGCATAACTCGACTGTTTTTTGTCCGATTTTGATCAAATTTGGTATTTTGCTAGATATTAGTATTAAATTTAAGTGTGCCAAATTGCATAAGGTAAAAAAATACGGGAGATATTCAAGTTTTTCAAATTACGGGGGCGGAAAAGGGCGTGGCAAAATTTTTATACATACAAAATGTGTGCATTTACTAAGCGAATATACATACCAAATATGGTGTCTCTAGCTGGAACAGTTTTTGAGATAAACGCTTTTTTTTTAATTGCGTGAGCGGAAAGGGGCGTGGAAAAAATATGAAATAAACTTGATCACTCTACATACTACACGAGTCTACATACCAAATTTGGTGGCTCTAGCTCTTACAGTCTCCGAGATCTAGGTGTTCATACGGACAGACGGACGGACGGACAGACGGACACGGCTAGATCGACTCGGTTGTTGATCCTGATCAAGAATATACTTTGTGGGGTCGGAGATGCTTCCTTCTGCCTGTTACATACATTTTGGCGACTTTAATATACCATTTCACCCTATGGGTGTATGGTATAAAAATTTGAAATTCACCAAGTGCGAGGCAATTTTTTTCCCTTCAAGTCTAAAAAAAAATCTCAAAAAAATTTGGGGCCAATTGGATAATGTTTAACGAGCGCGGAAGTCCCCTAAAGTTTTCAGTGTGATGCTCCCATATAAGCATGCCATACAAATGTCATAAGAGTGAGCGAGACGGCATGCTATGAAATAAATGTAGTACATTGTCAACACTATTGATGTTATATTACAAAAAGAAAAGAAACTTAGAATCAAATGTTTCTTAATTAATGGCTTTAACCTAAATTTTTCTTATTACCAATGACTATGTACATATGTACAAGCATTAATAAGATATCAAAAATTTTAGTAATCTTTAATCGATTTTATCCATTGTTCGGAATGAATATTCTCAAAGGATTTAGTGGCAGACTTGTTTCTGACAAGAAACCGAATAACGCATACATAAACTCATGGTTAAAATAATAAGTAAAGACATAAGACTCCCATCTAGTCCAAAATATTCCAGTCTAGAATTAAAATCGATTAAGATAAAACTTGGTATTTAAGCAATTGATTACCTGGGTGAAATGATAAATATGTTACACCAAGTTGTTAATTTGATCAATTTCGGACAAAAATAGCCGAGTTATGCATTTAAACGTTTTTCAATAAGACCGAAGTTGGCCGTTGGCTGGTGGGAACACTAGGGTGCTCGTATATGCTTGAGTGAGCGAGATACTTAGATATGCTTGTAAAAATTATGTGAAAATGCATTTTTATACCCTTGCAGAGGGTATTATAAAATTGGTCAGATGTTTGTAACGCACAGAAGGAGACGTTTCCGACCCCATAAAGTATATATATTCTTGACCAGCATGAGAAGTTGAGTCGATATAGCCATGTCCGTCTGTCCGTCTGTCCGTCCGTGCGTATGCGTTTTACTCAGCCGTCTTAAGAGCTATCGGGCTCAATTTTTTTTTCTGTGCTTTTTATTATCAAGTATAATCTGCTCCTATTATCAGGATCGGACCACTATATCATATACCTCTAGAAGAAACATTATCATAAAAATTGCAGTATCGCTATGAAATTTACCAATATGATAGTATTAGATATAAACTCTCAGATCCCAAAATTTGATCTGATCGGATAAATAGAACACAAGTTACAGTCTATATAAATCGGTTCAAGCGCTGCCGGCAGCGCTGCTTGCTGCCTACTACGTCATCATCAAATCAACAGAGCACACGCATACACACACAGACGCAACGCTACATGAACCGTATGTGTATGCGTGCCGTGCTTTGCTTAGGGAATGATGGAAGAAGAAGAAAAAATTGTAGTAAAAGGAGTAATAATGTTTTGTTTCTGTATAAGTGAATTGAGTTGCAGGGAAAGAAATTTCAAAAAGGAAAAATATTATTGCCACGGGTATATAAAGTTCGGCAGAACCGAAGTTAGCTTCCTTGATATTTTTAAAAAAATTTGAAATATTTGCTTTACTGGTGTATGGTATACCTAAGTCGGCGAGACGACTTACTTACTTCATTTAAATTGGAATTTTAAATAACTCGTAAATCTTTTAAGATCGTTTATAGGATTAAAGTCCAGAGACTGACTTGGCAGTTGAGAAGCACCATCATTTCTTTTATCCAAACCACATTTTTATACCCGAACAAAAAGAGTCTATTAATTTTGGTCAGAAGTGTGCAACGCATGGAAAGAAGCATCTCCGACCGTATAAAGTATATATGTACATATGTACATATGTACAAATATATATGTATATTCCCGATCAGCACGACGATACGACTTCATATAACAATGTCACAAACGGCAACTCACGAACAGTGTGAACAAGGAATCCGGGAGAAGGAAACTAACCCAATCTTCATTCGTTGAATTTAAAGTATGAACTGATTTTATTAAAAGAATTGTTGTGTATACAAATGAATTCTTAGACTCTAGGCTCCAGACTCGAGGCGACAATTGTTCTTAAAACTGCTTATTATCTAAAAATTGTTTATATTTCATGCTTGCGTGCGTTGGCGACTTGATATTGCGCCGTTTTGGTCTTAAGCTTCTCCACAGAGTGCGGATGCATGTTTGTTTGGTTTTAAACAATACTTGCCATATGAATTTTTATGACTTATTTTGTTTATGTTCCGTTTTGTATATTTCTTTGGTCAATCTGAATTGGTGAAGCCATTTCAGCTGACCACGATATTTAATCTTAAACACAGTGCTTTGCGCCTTGTCAGACCTGATGTTCGGTCAAACAAACATCCTTAAAGATTTGCTTTATCATGGTACAAGTTTTCACCTCGGATTTGACAAAGTTTGACGTTAAGTCAATCCGATTCCCCCAAGAAGCGCTGCATTACGGTTTGCAGTTTTGCGATGGGAAAGAAAAAGTCTCTGGAAGCTCTGGAGGCAATAATGGATACGTAAATGGATGTATACCAATAAAGAGGATGGCTTACACCAGATTTGGAGATAGTAATGGTTTTATCTACTTTAAAATTCATTATGTAGTGTATTCAACTATTGAATAATAGTTTTTAAATTGATTATAAAGGAAGTGTTAATTGCCAATTACTGATTGACGGTTTTTAGCTTGGCTTAACTTAAAATTGACAAATGTTAAAGTCGTTGCCTTCTTATAATAAAAAGTACAAATGTTTAGAAATGTAGCTGACGCAGCTAGTTTTTCTGCCAACTAATTGCAGTGAGCAGAAAGTTTTAGCAACTCATTAGAAAGTCCGCACGTGCCAATTAGATGGCTTAAGAGCGACCAAGCATGTCAGAAGCAGACACCAATCCCAGTCGCAGTTTATGCCAAGTCCAATTATAGGCTCCAATTGGTAAAAGGTTAACAAACATTATGCAGAGGGGTCGCAAACTGAAACTCAAACTTAAGCTAAACTGGATGCAAGACAAATGATGCAGACATCACGTAGACCAGCAAGGATATACATACATTTGGCCTCACACACATACACACATAGGTGAGCATATCAATCGAAATCGTGCTTAAATTGTGCTAATGGCCACATTACACAGACACTCACAGATACACACACTTACGGAAAAACGGAACGAGATATTGAAACATTATAATTGCAAAATGGTAATAAATTTTATTGCTCCATCTCTAGTTTTTAGCACAGGTAGGAGGACTGAATCGCGATCTAGACACGCACAGCAGATAGTGGAGCAGGAGGAACGAAATCGGAGGTTTCTACTGGCATAGGAGTCAGGGCAGGAATTCGGCGTGACAGCCTCCTGGCGTTGGGTAAATTTACACTTGGGTCGTTGCGTAAAGTTAAACTAACTTAACATCAGCTGGCACTGAGACGGCTTCCTGTCTACGTGTTTCCGTCCTTTACCCACATACACACACACACACACACACACACAGAATCATATGCAAAATGATAAGTTGCTCTCGGTAAGTTTCAGGATGGAGTGAGGATGAGAAGCAGAAGGAAAAATCACTTTGCCTGATTAAATGACGCCAGGCAAAGTTAAACCCACATTTTGCATTCTTGGCCAATTCTTGTTGGCCGAAACGGATGCCCCAACTAAAAACCATTACAGTGAATTGTTAAAAATGTTCCCTAATATTGGAGGGCTACCTAAAAGACCGGGACCGACAACTGAAAGCCCTTATTTATTGTATTTAACCAACTTTGATTTAAATTGATGGCCACATTTGCCTGGCACTCACTTAATCAAATTTCACTCAGGGCAACAAAGAGTGCCTGAGAATGCGAGTGTTAATGGGAGGTTCCCCACCCAAAAAATGGCTCCAAATTGGCTTAGAGATTTGTGGCCGCTTTGAAGTATTGCGTGTAGCGGGCTACCTTTATAATGTCAACGTGCTTATCATGAATGGAGTATTAAGTATTAATTAATATTCTCCAGACAGTCAGTATAGTCAATATAGATGACATGCGATTGATAAGCCATCATCATGGATCCTTTCGTCCGAGTTGCTTTAATGATATCTTCATTAGCTCACAATTTAAATTCGAGTAATTAAAGAAAGCTGCTGCTTAGGATTCTTCCTACTTCCTTAAACTACTATGAGCACTATATTGTTGTTAATGTAAACTGAAAACAATTATTGAATTGCCCGAGGCGTTTGAGATCAGAGCAGCAAAAACTCATTAAAAAGTTTCTGTCAAACTCTGTTGAATTGAGCGAATCCTTAAAGGAGCTTTTAATATAAAAAACTTGTGCTTGCTTCCAAATTTTTTTGTTTATTTATTTTTTCGTCTTATTTTATTTTTTCTTTCACATTTACATTTCGGAAAGCCAGCATTAAGGAGTTCTTCTGTTTGCAATTTCCTTAACGCATCGCAAATTTTTGTCAGGTCCTGTGAGTGCATTTCCGAGTAGATGTCAGAAATCCAAATGGCAAATATCCCGACTGAGTTACGGGCCGGCAAAGAGTCAAAGAGCCAAGTTCGTATAGACCTAGGCGCCGTCGCCATCAGCAACTGTGATGAAACTTTAACAAACAAAGTTTCTGCTGTCGTTGCAGGCCTGCAAATTGTACAAATTGCAAATGCAGCAGCCACATTAGCCCGCATTTTCCCCTGACTTTGCCACAATTCAGCAAGGTCGGCATGAACAAAAAAACGATACACACGCATACATACACATATAAAAGGCAGCCAAAAATCAACTGGAAATCGAATTTTTTTGGCAATGGCACTGACCGTGTACCATGTGAATTCGTTGTCCCCCGGCCATTATGGCATTGCCACCATTGTTCTCGCCTGTGTGTCCTTGTGAATGACGTGGCTTGTCGTCACCAGCTACATCATAGCACATCTTGCTTACTCCCCTTACAGTATGCAACACTTTGATATGTTGTCCGTGTGTATGTATGTAGTACATACATACTATGTACGGATGAATGTGTGTGCTACTAGTGACTTGGCAGCTTTCTGTATGGTAAATCTCAATTCGCACATGACTGGCTGGATGGCAATCATTCATCAATTTCGCTACGACATTTTGGCTGATATTGCAAACTTTGGTCTCACTTTGGGTATCCTTGCGGTTGTGTTTGGGAGTTTCTTTAATTACTGTCAATTAGGCAACAACATTGTGTGGCTCGCATTTATTCAGTGGATAAAGCTTTGCATACGTGTGTTGCAGTAATTAAATTACATGCCAACTAAACAACTACCTAGAATAGAAACAGGCAATGAACTAATCATTTAGGGACAGGGGCAGGGCCAGGGACAGACCAAAACCAGTCAATGTCAATGGATATCAATAAAATGGCGCCATAGGTTGCCCTTGAATGCGCGCTAGGAAATTGTTTTCAACTTCGGTAGTTTACTTGGCAGCCATCCTGGCATTTTCTTGCCTGCCATCTGAGTGACAGGTATAGAGACTGATAGACAGACAGAAGGACGGTGGGACAGATGGACAGACAGGCAGACGGACGGGCCAAAGGACTAGGAGGAAAGCAGCGCAATCAGCTGACCGGCGATTCTGTTATAAATATTTCTTCAATTCCATTAGCCGCACTTCTTCAGAAATCAGTTACGTGTGCCGTTTGCTTAAACAACACAACAGAAAAGCACAAATCAACATCGTTACGTCGAGCCTCCTGATAGCCATTAATTGTATTGTCGTGCCCATGAGAGAATTCGGCATTTCCCTTTGGGGGCCATTGCATGCTGGACATGTAAGGAGCGGCTGGGCGGAACGTAATGAAAAAATTAAATCAAAAGGCACGCAAAGTGGAAAAATTAATGTTAGAAACTCACTGCATACAGAGTTGACCTAATGAATTAACGTAAAATCTTGTTTATTAACAATACTAACTTAAGCGCAGTTAAATAGTTAAGAAAAACTTGAAAAACGTTAGAGCTTGAACAAATCTTGTTTATAAGATTAAGGTTTGAAACAACTAATCCTTTGAATTATTAATTGAATTTAAACTCTAATATAGATACGTATAATCTTCAATTCAGCTATACGTAAGTACAAGTGCTTTAATTAAATAAAACTACTTATTCGACATGTACATTTTATTAAATTAAGAGGGTCATTACAGGCTCAAGGGTTGTAAAGTTGTATGGCTTGTCTAGGGCTGAATTATGCGCCTATCAACTGATTTAAGACACCTGGTAAGAGATCCATGGTCGCTATTTGAAACTTGCAATTAAGAAAGCAAATAATTGTTTTGAATGTATTTAAACAACCAATAATTTCTCTCAATCTTCAACCTTAACTGAAATTAAATGATCTAGTGACTTAGACTTATCGTGTGTATTATGGGTAGACATATTTTTCTATTGAAATAACTTATTGAACTGTTCTTTATGTTTAAGTCGATTTAATTATTTCAAATATATATTTAAGTTAAAGATATACTATTTTACATGAAGTGTCTAAGTGTGTATGTGTGTGTGTGTGTGTTGTGATGCGTGTGTGAGTGAGGTCTCTTGCAAAAGCGTGTTGAATGTCAAATTTAATCGCAACTAATGATGAACCTTTCTTGAATGGAAAAAAGTTAAAGCAAAAAAAAAGGAAATATGGAAATACTCAGGTAAACCCAACAAACTCTTACAAGGTTGCGTGATAGTAGTTCATATATGGAGAAACTATGAACAACTATACTAGACCACCAGACCACGCCCACCTGGGATTGACTTTGCAAGGGTGTGTGTGTTTATGTGTGGCATTGAACTTTTACATCAAGGATAACCATTTATATGCAGGTGCCCCTGTCATTTGATCGACGTTCTAAACGGACATTAATAATTGAATGCTCCGCGCTCACACCCATGTCAGTTTCAGGATATCTTTTAGTGTTGAATGCAGTTTGGTCAGTTAATGTGAAATTCGATTGCGAGTAAAATTGGGCAATAATTTCAATATATATCAAATTATAATCAGTTGTTTTTATACATTGACATGTTCGAATTGCTGGCTCAATGGCTCTCTCTCATTTTGGACAAGTTAAACACTGGCAATTACCGATTTAGTTGTTTTTGATTTCACCCACCATCCCCGATACACTCGCATAGAAAAAGAGTATGTCGATTATGGTCAGTGGTTTGCAATTCTTAAATATATACCGAACAATCATCAGATATAGAAGGTGAATGAAATAGTTTATAAAATAAAAAAAGAGCAAGTTTCATGACAATTTGCACGAAATCGCAAGGGCATAGGTACATATATTTATATTACATATGCTCATTTAAATAAGGGTATTTAAAATGGAAGGCAAACGTGGGATGTCGTCGTCCCTTTCTGATTTTTTGTTTTTGCTGCTGTCAGTGATGTCTGGCAATTATGACGTAATCATGATGTTGGCCTTATGTAAATTGACATAGGACTCTTTGGATATTTCACTCTGGACTTTTGGTTAGCACACCATTTGTGACTTTAAACTGCTTCTCTGGGCGTGTGTGTGCGTGCGTGAGCATTATGGCCACTGCGGTTGGCCACTTTGGCTGTCTATTGAAAGTCAGACACTGCCAATAAATGACCTGCGGAAGTGATTAAAGTACCAACTTTAAAGTGCTAAACTCATTTCAGGACACAAATAACACGCATAGAGCAGACACAAATTTGTGTTGCACTTAATGAACAAATTTACAAAACATTTGAGCGCAATTACCAGACAATTTAAGTCAAATGAACTGCTCTAAGCGCTGTTCTTTTTCATTTGTACATTCTCCCTTCCATTTTTTCTTGGGTGGGCAAATTAGGGCCAAGGCCGATCTCAAAGGAGAATGGGATAAACACTTTTGCTTTGAACAGCAACGGACAAAATGGAACAGCTACATAGCTGGTTAAATAAATAAAAGACAAGGCCAACATTAGTCATCAAGCAAAGTGCTCGCTTGATTAGTCTTACAAATTCTACGTGCCTTTCTGTACAAACTGGATAATGAAACGAAATTACAAAACTTTTAAATAAAAATACAGACCAAGTTTTATGCATACGGAAATTACAATCAAAGGAACTCGAAATACTTGCTCTTGTAATGTGTATGACACAGTTATACCCTTTTCAAAAAGGGTATATAAGTTTTGCAGCGAAATTAATTCAAAATATCTTCAAATATTAGACTTTTAAAGTAAACACTATAATACAAGGACATCTTATTAGCAACACGATAAGCTTAAAACGAACATTTTTAGAGTTATCTTTTGTACAATAATTCAGTGAAATGATTTTTAAGAGTAGTTTTACTCTCCGCTTAATATCAATTTTATCGATTTATTTTTCCCAGTCAGAGTCAAAATTTATGGCTCTCCCCCCCAAAAGCAGAGAAAGAGTCCCTGAAAAATGCCGCCAAAAATTTGCATGTTCTGTTAGGTTGCCTGTTTATATTTATAATTCTGTTTCTTTTTTTGGCTTTCGTCTATTTCGTAGAATGTATGTTCATATGTATGTATGTATGTAAGTACTCTGTTTTGAGGGCACCACAAAAATGTTGACCAACAAATTTGAATAGCGTCCTCGTCCATTTACTTGCTGGCACTTTGTTATTTATGCTTCTCCCCTGAATACACGTCCATACACACATACATACATATGTGCTTTCATATACTTTCATATAAGCATACATATTTTAGTGGGCTTTCCTTTGGTTTTCTTTTTGCATTTAATGTTCTCATATATTTTTATATTTTAATGTGCCGCTTAGGCACAAACAAAAACATTAGCATAAAATGGTTTTTTCTCCCAAAAATACCGAATGCAAACATGGCAAAAAGAGTAAGCTATACCTACATATATATGGGTATATTTAAAAAAGAATGTTTATTTGGTTCACATTTCTTTGGCGGGCGACAAGTGTGTAAAACCGCACTCGCTAATTAAAAGGAATAGTCAAAGAAAATACCGAGCAGCGGAAACAAAGGACTGGAATGCACGAACCTATGTGTGTATGTTCATATGTATGTGTGTATGTGTGCAGGTACTAACTACTATAGTGTATGATAAACAGAATCACTCATTCGTCGTGGGCGTGGCCCCTAAATTGCGATTAATTAATTTGAATGGCCTTCAACTTTACAATATCCTTGTGACCAGAGCGACAAGTTTGGTGAGTGCACGTTAAGTGGTTCCAAAGTTTGGTGCTCAGATTCCTTTATTCGGTAAATAGTCAACTGGCTGGGAATTGTGTGATTAAGACTCAGCCAAGCGTTAAGAAAGCAGACCAGCCCAAGTGAGCATGATGGTCATCGTGGTGACTCTGAAGAGACTTTCTGACTTAACCAACTATTGCAATAAATTTAAGGGCCAGAAACAGGAAAGCCGCCAAGTGTCTCGTGTTGATCGCGTCGGCAGAACAAAATCAAAGCTGAAACCTTATGATTGTTGTTGAATAACATAACATTGCTAAAGTTGCGACGTTATTTAAACCTGCAAAAATAACATTATGAAAAGCCTAAAAATTAATGTACGGGCACACTGTCTTCTTTACTTCCTCTTTCCTATTCGAAACGTGTAAGTGGCTGGTCGTGTGAAAATTAATAAAATAAAATCTAATAAAATAAAATCAATCATAAAACAACTAAAAAGATTATTGTGCTTTTATTAAAAACTAAACTAATACTAAGCCAACCAAACCAATATTACAACAGGTTATGGGCCCAGAGTGCGTTCTATAAAAAAAAAAAATAAAATAAAATAAAAATTTGCACATTAAGTTTTTTTTTCACAATAGTCGTTTGTATTACACATACATATAAATTCAAATAAAAAATAAAAATATACAATTATGGAAAAGATAAAGCTTACTATAAATCAGTTTAACGGTGAGAAATATTCTGTGTGAAAAAAAGAATAAAAGCACTTCTTGCTGAACAAGATGCATTAAAAGTTATTGATAGCGAGGCTCCTAAAGAAACAGATGAAAGTTGGGTTAAGGCCGAACGCTATGCAAAAAGTATAGTGGTAGGGCACTTGAGCGATGCATTTTTGGATTTCGCAACAGACAACAACACAGCACGTGATATTCTTAGGAATCTGGATTCTGTGTATGAACGAAAAAGTGTGGCATCTCAGTTGTCTGCGCGAAAAAGGCTGTTGTCGCTTAAACTAAAAAACGAGATGGCTCTTATACACCACTTTATTATTTTTGACGAAATGGTTAATGAATTGTTAGCATCAGGCGCCAATATAGACGAAATGGACAAGGTTTCGCACTTACTGCACACTTTGCCATCATCATATGACGGGGTCATCACTGCTATAGAGACACTATCGAAAGAAGATCTTACTCTAGTTTTCGTTAAGCACCGTTTGCTCGATCATGAGACAAAACTAAATAACGCTAATAATGACACAAGTAAAAAGATATTACACGTTGAGGTTAAAAATAAGTATAATAATAATAACTACAAAAACAATTATAACAACAAATATAAATATAAAAATCAAAATTATAAAAAAAATAATAATACTCGCAAGCCATATAATGACAAATACAAACAAAATTATATAAAATGTCACCACTGTGGCAAGCCAGGGCACATAAAAAAAAAATTGTTATGCATATAAAAAACTAATAAATGACAATAATAAAGAAAATAACACACAAGCTCATATTGCAACGACCACGCCAGGTTTCGCGTTCATGATTAAAAGTTTCAATTCAAATAATAATAAGTTGAAAACAAATGTGAATTTCATCCTTGACTCGGGTGCATCCGACCATATAATCAATGATGAGACACTTTTTATGGATTCTACTGAACTTCAAACTCCAGTGAAGATTGCTATCGCCAAGGAAGGGCAATACATCTTTGCAACAAAACGTGGAATCGTTCGTCTTGAGAATGGGTACCAGATAACACTAGAAGATGCATTATACTGCAAAGAAGTTACAGAAAATCTAATCTCTGTAAAAAGACTACAAGAGGCTGGAGTGACAGTAGTGTTTGACGAGTCTGGAGTTAAATTGACAAAAGGTGGTATTATTATTGCCGAAAACTCAGGTGAGTACAAAATGCCAATTTTTGAATTCAAAGCATATAAAATTGATATAAAAACTGAAAATTTATATAAATTATGGCATGAAAGATTGGGTCATATAAGTATAGGGAAAATGTTAGAAATAAAAAGAAAGAATTTGTTTCAAGATAATAAACTACTTGATAAAGTTAATCCTACAGACGATATATGTGAAGCTTGTTTAAATGGAAAGCAAGCCAGATTACGTTTTGACAAATATAAAAATAAAGAACATATAAGTAGAGCACTTTTTGTTATACATTCTGATGTCTGCGGTCCGATTACACCCACAACTATTGATGATAAAAATTACTATGTAATTTTGTAGATCAGTTTACACATTATTGTGTTACTTACCTAATAAAACATAAATCGGATGTATTTATAATGTTTAAGGACTTTGTGGCAAAAAGTGAAGCGCACTTCAACCTGAAAGTTGTGAACCTATACATCGATAATGGTAGGGAATATTTGTCTAGCGATATGCGAGACTTTTGTACTCAGAAAGGAATCAGTTACCATTTAACTGTACCATATACTCCACAGTTAAATGGAGTATCAGAAAGAATGATTAGAACAATTACTGAAAAGGCTCGTGCCATGGTCAATGGTGCAAAGTTGGAAAAATATTTTTGGGGTGAAGCTGTTCTGACAGCAACATATATAATAAATAGAATTCCAAGTAGGGCACTTGGAGATCGTGCAGCAACACCATACGAGATGTGGCATAATAGAAAGCCAGTTTTAAAGTATTTAAAAGTATTTGGTTCAACTGTATACGTACACAATAAAATTAGAAAACGGAAATTCGACAATAAATCGTTTAAAAGTATCTTTGTGGGATATGAACCTAACGGCTATAAGTTATGGGATATTGAAAATAAGAAATTCATTGTTGCTAGAGATGTGGTAGTTGATGAGACAAATATGGTAAACTCAAGAGCTGTTGAAAGTGACATTCTGAATGATAGTAAGGATGAAGTAAACATTGAATTCCCGAAAGAGAGTAAGGAAAATATAGAAGATAATTTCCAGAATGAGAGTATGGAATGTTGTGTACCAAGTATCCTGAACGAAAGTAAGGATAATGAAGAAGTGAATTTCCAGAATGAGAGTATGGAATGTTGTGCGCCGAATATCCTGAACGAGAGTAAGGATAATGAAAAGGTGAATTTCCAGAATGAGAGTATGGAATGTTGCGTACCAGAGATCCTGAATGAGAGTAAGGACAATAATAAAGACAGTTTCCCGAATGAGAGTAAGGATGACAAACAGCCTTGTGAAGTCTCAAATAGAGTTATCAATGATGCAACTAGAAAAAGCGAAAGATTGAAAAATAAACCACATATTTCCTATGACGAAGATGAATTAAGTTCTAATAACTATCTTTTCAATGCTCACACAATTTTTGACGAAGCCCCTCATTTATTCGAAGAAATAAAAAGTCGAAGTGATAAGGATTTATGGGAAGAAGCTGTTAAAGTAGAATTATCCGCTCATGACTTAAACAATACTTGGACTATTGTTAAAAGACCTGAAAATAAGAATATTGTAGATAGTAAGTGGGTGTTTACTTTAAAACATGATGAAATGGGAAATCCAGCTAGATGTAAGGCAAGATTAGTTGCACGCGGTTTTACACAAAAATATCAAATAGATTACGATGAAACATTCGCTCCTGTTGCTAGAATTCCTAGTCTTCGACTTGTGTTGTCTATTGCTGTCCAATATAATTTTAAAGTACATCATATGGATGTTAAAACGGCATTTCTAAATGGTATGCTAAAAGAAGAAATATATATGAAAGTCCCTGAGGGAATTATTTGCAATGATGGAAGTGTATGTAAATTAAATAAAGCAATTTATGGGCTCAAACAAGCAGCAAGGTGCTGGTTTGAAGTGTTTGAGCAAGCGCTAAAGGAGTGTAAATTTAAGAATTCTCCTGTTGATCCGTGTATATATGTTCAAGATCAAGGAAATATAAATAAAAATATTTATGTGTTATTATATGTGGATTATTTAGTAATAGCGACATCAGACTTAAAAATAATGAGCAGTTTCAAACAATATCTTATGACAAAGTTTAGAATGACAGATCTTGGGGAAATACGACACTTTATTGGAATGAAAATTGAAATATGCCAAGATCAGATATTGTTAAGCCAATCTGCATATATAAAAAGGGTTTTAACTAAATTTAATATGGAGGAATGTAAATCTGTAAATAATCCACTTCCAAGTAAACTAAATTATGAAATGTTAAACTCAGACGACACATACGATGCTCCTTGTCGAAATTTGATTGGAAGTTTAATGTACATTATGCTTTGTACTCGTCCGGATATTGCAACAGCCGTCAATATTCTAAGTAGATATACTAATAAAAATAATATAGAACTTTGGAAAGGTTTAAAAAGGGTTCTGAGATACCTTAAAGGAAACATTGACATGAAACTAATTTTTAAAAAAAATATTGATTTTGAAGATGTGTTCGTTGGCTATGTTGACTCCGATTGGGGTGGGAATGAAACTGATAGAAAAAGCACAACAGGTTATCTTTTTCAAATGTTTAATTCAAATCTTATTTGTTGGAACACAAAAAGGCAGAATTCAGTAGCGGCTTCATCTACTGAAGCAGAGTATATGGCCTTGTTTGAAGCTGTAAGAGAAGCCTTATGGCTGAAGTCTCTTTCAAAAAGTATTTATATTAAATTAGACAAACCTATAAAAATATTTGAAGATAACGAGGGTTGTATAAGCATAGCCAGTAGTTCATCATGTCATAAGCGGTCAAAGCACATAGATATTAAATATCATTTTGCCAGAGAGCAAGTAGAAAATAATCTTATTTCTATTGAGTATATTCCCACAGAAAATCAACTGGCTGATATTTTTACAAAACCGTTATCTACTGGAAGGTTCATGGAGCTAAGAGGCAAGATGGGACTGCTTTGAGAAGTCAAAAGAAACAAAATATACAATTTAACAAAATCTCATAAACTAAACTGAAGTTAATTTTTAAGTAATGTTTAACGTAACTTTTTGAAATGAAAATAATGTTTGTTTTGCTTAAATGATATAAATGATCTGATTGGTTTTTCTGGGTTTTTCCAATCTTAATGGTGAATGCCAGATCATATTGTAATACCTCCCAGAGTACACGCACCAGTCACAGTAATTGAATTATTATTTGAATTTGTTTTTTTGAAAATTAATATAATGTAATTTTTGAGGGGGCGTGTTGAATAACATAACATTGCTAAAGTTGCGACGTTATTTAAACCTGCAAAAATAACATTATGAAAAGCCTAAAAATTAATGTACGGGCACACTGTCTTCTTTACTTCCTCTTTCCTATTCGAAACGTGTAAGTGGCTGGTCGTGTGAAAATTAATAAAATAAAATCTAATAAAATAAAATCAATCATAAAACAACTAAAAAGATTATTGTGCTTTTATTAAAAACTAAACTAATACTAAGCCAACCAAACCAATATTACAACAATTGTGAAGAACGATATACTGGGACCGACATCAGGCACGTAGTATAATTTTACTCCATGCGGTGACCATTTTATTACGAAAACCGCCTTTGGCTTTCTGATAATACCGTCGTCGACACTCGTCGTAACTTAACGTTTTTTAATCTTTGTATACCCTGTATTCTGCACTCAAATGGGTTATATTTGCTGCATAAATTTTTGAACAACTTTCAAAAATATCAACTCATTGTTCCTGTTGCCAGAAATTAACGGAAAAGAGCTAGCTTTGCCGTCCTAGTTCCAGTGTAGGTAAGCTTCTTAGTCGCGATAGTTAGTACCTTGATGGTTTCAGATCAAAGTGAGTAACACATAAATTGGTATTAAAAACATATTTTAGAGTAATTCAAAGGATTCAGCATAGAGTTATCTATGTCACTAGGTAACTTAAAGGCGAATGGATCTCTCATTTTGGGCGCTTGCTAAACCAACGCCTCGTTGATAAAAAATTTTGACAAGTGCCAGTTATTATGTTCCAGGGGCCAAGAATAACTTGTGCTCTTGCTCTTGGCTTGCCTTCGCCATTGACTTTGCCCTTGCCAGGGGGCAATTTGGCAACGCATTATGTCGTAGATTATGGCTTATGCATTATTTATGTGGGTCAGCGAGATGAGCAACGAAACGGCCTATAATTGGATCACAAGTGCGCCTTAATGTGGCAAACGGCTGTATTAGAAAGTTTCCCGCCTTGCAGTTAGTGTCGTGGCCAGCAACTCGAATATTTCATTCGCAGATAGTTACATATGTACATATGTACATATACCCAGAGATGGGTAGCAATTCAGAAATATGTTGTTGCCGTCGGAAAATAAAGAAAACTGGCTTTAAAGTTTTTAATGTTTTTTCTTGTCTTGTCTAAATCATTCACGAGGCAAGAAAATTTAATGAATAACAACTGAACAAGTGAAATGTCCTGGCGCAGAGCCAACTCAGCAACAGCACAGCAACAACAACAATTGTAGTGGCAGCAGGAGCAACACAACGAACTGTCAAAAAGGGGACATTGTGTCCTAATGGAATTGAAAGCCGGGGCACTACAAAAGGCCAACAACGCATATCCACGCATATTAACACAGTTCCATGAGCACAGTCAAAGGCAAATGAAAGGCGTGAGGGGAAACGGAAACGGATAAAATTGTCCTGGGCCAGTCGACAACATTTTACTCAATGAATCATGGACAACAGCTGATTTATATTTATGAGCTGGCACACATACAAAAAGACTCGTATATAAGTAAATACGTTTTTAGGGTCATGAGAATCTCTGTGTGTGTGTGTCAGGGTGTGTGTGTGTGTGTATGGTGGCAGCGATTGGTGCCCTTGAAAGTATTCAAGTACAAACGACAAGTGCATTAAGTTCCTCATTGTGCATTTTATATGAATGTGTCTGTGTGTGGCCGTCATGGAGGACACTGGACAAAATGCCATGATGGCTAGGCAATGTCCTTATATCGGAGCTTCTGTTGCCGAAGCTGCTGCTGCTTGCCCGACTGAGTGGCCTGAAAAACAAAAGTCCGAATCCATCTATACGGACCACATAATTGACAACGAGCTGCTGCTGAAAATCAATTGAGAGGCTTTGCATGTACCTATTAATTCTGAGGCTTTTCCTTGTTAGTCCTGTTGCTGTCGCTTTCATCGATGTCCTTGCCGCTAAGTCAATACAGGACAAAGACATTGAGCGCGTTCAAAGTGAATGAAAATGTTGAAATCCCGCTGCCGCTGCGCACGTCGATGGCATCTTGCCATCAGTTGCCCCCTCCATCCCCGACCCCTGTATCTATTGTTGTTGCGATTGTGTTTTTTGTGTTGTTGTCGATTGGCTTCAGTTAACTGGATGTAGTCGAGGATACAGAGCGAGAGAATGACATAGGGATACAGGCAGACACAAAGAAAGAGTGCGAGAAAGAGAGATAGATAGAAGCGTTGTTGGCCCAGGTGTGCGCTTTGTTTGAAGCTGTGTGGGTATGAGCAACATCAGCCACAGCAGCCGCAGGCGCGTCATTTGCGCTCCTTACTGTTTGATTAACGTTTTAACGATTTGCGCAAACAATTGCGGCAGTAACAACCGCACACTGGGCGGAAGAAACAAACCCGAAGGTGGGTGCAATGTAAGCGCGGAAAGGATTTTCATTTTGAGTTTACTCTCGGGTAGCGCTTATAGTGACGCTTCACGCATGTTCCCCCATGTGTTCTGTCCTGTGAAGTAATCTTGCGAATATTTGCGTCTTGTGTTTTGTTGCTTAAGCAAACAGTTTTTATAGTCAGTATATAGACAAATACGGGCATTCGGAATGCTTGCGTAGGTATATACGTAGTTGGGGCCGGTGTGCCTTTTGGAATGAAGCCTATTTCAAATTGTTAACTAGGAATAATAATGGAGTCGAACAAAATCGGAACAAGGGGTTCAACAAACCTATTTCTATATTCACTGTTATTTCTTTTTGTATTGATTTTGAATGCTATATGCTTGAAAGGAAACTTTTGTTAGGCGCTAGAGAATCAGCGCCCAAATTAACGTTGTATAATTTTTTATTGATTCGACAGGATTTTAATGGTTTCTACATCTGACTGAACCTGGAATGAGGACACTCTGTGGGCTGCAATCAATACTTGCTCCATTACATGGTGCCGCTTACTTACCCGCCTAGAAAGCCTTTTAGTAAACATCCAAGAGAGTATACATACATATACACAATGCTGGCATCTAAGTCATTCAGTAGTCACTTTGCATATCTTGCGAAGCGGTAGCTAGCTGCACTTTGGCTTATTGCCTACGCGGAGCACTTTTTGCCATTCCAGCCATTGTTGACTTGTTTGCAAATTGGTTTTCCCAACGTCTTCTCCGTCGTCTTCGTCGTTCATTTGAAATTACTTCGTCGCGTAAATTAGGTAGCCCCCTACTCCTATTCCCATTTCCATTCCTACTTTCAGTCTCACTTGTGTATGTATATGTATATGTATATGTATATGTGTGTATCGTATTTTTCATCTTCTTTGTAGTACAAAATTTGATTTTGGTTTTGTTGAACGCGGCTAATTTCATTTTGTGTCAGGCCTCGACCCCTACGTCACGGCCCAGCGACCCGTCTCTCACACTGACTGAAGCAGGGGCAGCTCCCGAGAAGTGACGCTCGCCTACGCGTAATTTCATTAAAAAGGCTCAGCGAAAAAAAATAACAACCAAAGAGGAAAAAATGTAACAAGTATGTGAAAGGAAGGGCAAGTCAACTCATTTTTTTAACTTTCTCCTTCGCGCTCGATGAATAACTTTAACCTTTTTTATGAATCTGTCTTACTGCCTATGTCTGTGTCTGTGTTTGTGTGTGTGTGTGTGCAAGAGCTCCTTAATTAGAAGCCATTTTCACTGGCTGCCTCACTTGGTCCCTTTAAGTAAATAACCTCATCTAATGAGCCTGCGCCTGATTGTGATTTCAATGTTGATTCTTTTGGCCCTCCGCTGTTAAATCTAATCAGGTTTCAATAAACAGAGCATCAACAGCTGGAGGGCGGCTGGGGGTGCCCCAAAAAGGCTGAAAATGCAAATCAACAGCTTAAAATTTAATTTAGGCGTTAGCTCGGTAAATAAAGTTTTGTGTACTTAGGCGGAGCACTTTCCACTGCTCTTCAGTGCTCCACTGACCATTTATGATTTGGTCCTTTTACCAAATTCAATTCCAAAACATTTCGTTAACTTTGTTAAAAAGACGAATATTAAAATAAGGGAAAAAGTCGCCAATGTTTGACCACATTGCGGCAACTTTTTGTGGAACGAATTTGTACTTGTACGATTGTACCCTTGGCAAAAGAAGCATTCCGGATGATACAATCATTTAATCTTTCTCCCCCCTTAAACTACATCTCACTCTCTCTGTATTTTTCTTGAATATTTCAGAAAATATAACGCGAAAGTGTAAAGATATCCACGAAATCCACGACCAAGGTAACTCGGGGTTCTACATGAAGTTCCTTACAACGCGTGCTTGAAAATGTAAATTGAAACAAAATAAGTGAAGAGAAAGTGTATATTTATTCTTTTGCGTTTGTTCAAAGGAAAAGTTGAGGAGCTCATCAGGCCGTTGTAAATTGAACAATGATTTCAATTTGGCAGGTTAATGTAGACCTGAAACTCTATTGAAACCTATACACAAAATCGATAATGGCATAAATAATACATGTGTGTGGGTTCTGCTCCGCTCCTATTACTGCTGCTGCTGTTCCTGCTGCTGGCAGTCCGCCGTCAAAAAATAGAAGAAAAATGAAGTAAGTAAGTCGTCTCGCCGACTTTGGTATACCATACACCAGTAAAGCAAATATTTCAAGCATTTTCACATGCTTCTTACAAGCATATCTTAGTATCTCGCTCACTCAATCATACGAGCACCCTAGCGCCCCCACCAGCCAACGACCAACTCCGGCCTTATGGAAAAACGTTTATATGCATAACTCGACTGTTTTTTGTCCGATTTTGATCAAAATTGGTATTTTGATAGATATTAGTATTAAATTTAAGTGTGCCAAATTTGATTGCATGAGGTAAAAAAATACGGGAGATAATCAAGTTTTTCAAATTACGGGGGCGGAAAAGGGCGTGGCAAAATTTTTATACATACAAAATGTGTGCATTTACTAAGCGAATATACATACCAAATATGGTGTCTCTAGCTAGAATAGTTTTTGAGATAAACGCTTTTTTTAAATTGCGGGGGCGGAAAGGGGCGTGGCAAAAATTTGAAATAAACTTGATCACTCTACATACTACACGAGTCTACATAAAAAATTTGGTGGCTCTAGCTCTTATAGTCTCCGAGATCTAGGTGTTCATACGGACAGACGGACAGACGGACGGACGGACGGACGGACGGACGGACTGACAGACGGACATAGCTAGATCGACTCGGTTGTTGATCCTGATCAAGAATATATATACTTTGTGGGGTCGGAGATGCTTCCTTCTGCCTGTTACATACATTTTGGCGACTTTAATATACCATTTCACCCTATGGGTGTATGGTATAAAAATGCTTAGTGAGACAAAGGCCTAGGCCGACCATGGGGCCATGGGCCCATGGGCCAAACGAAAGGACAAAGGCAAACATCGGAGGCCTCGCTTACACATGCCTGACATAACACAAAAACGAAAGTTGAATCCGAAAAAAAAGAAAAAGTGTTTCGAGAGACTGAGAGAAAGTCATAGGGACAGAGAGAGAGTGCGAGTGTTTGCACGGAAAAGGAGAGCTAGTGTTGTACGAACCTCTAACTATCACACAAAAGCCTTTCTCAATGGTCTCTAAAGTTGCAAAGGGAGAGAAAGGAGAAAGAAAGCACGGTAAAGCAAGGCAAACGCAAACGAAAATGCAAAGAAGAATGAGCCGAGTGCAAAGCAAACAGAAGCAATGAAGGATACTTCTGCTAACATACGTATGAATGAACGAGGGTTGCCCTAAGCATTTCATAGCCAGACTAAGATCCTTTTCTTTTTTCTCTGCAAAGCGTATATACAAATGAAAAGTGAAATTGCCATTACAATTTTCCAGTTTGACATTTTTCGACCAGCCCCTCTCTCTGCGACTCCCTTGCAATAGACCTAGAGAGCTTGAAGAATACAAACAATAACTGCTAAACGCCAGTATACCAATTCAGAGTTAGAATAGCAATCAGCCAAGACACTCACACAAAAACACGCACACAAACACACACATATAGCCAAACAAAGGCAGATGTCTCAGTCCTCTGAGCTCCACTTAATGACACAAACACTTTTCTGGCGTTGACTCCATCTTAGTGGCTTTTGGCGGCGGAAGTTGTTTTAATGAGAAAACCGTTAAGCCTCTTTTCTACCCCCTCTACCTCGACCTCCACCATCCAGGACCCCCCTCACCCATTAAAGCTCTTACAATTCTTAACACTAATATTATTAATTTGCCACTGTATCCACTCTATGGCTATTTCATTCAAGGGCAAAGGCAAAAATCATCATCGTATTTAGGAGCTAATAAAATGCAAAAAGGCAAAATGGAGCAAAAGGAATTTCCATTTCCACTTCCAGTTGAGTGCCTACGGAAAATGTAAAACTGATTTAAATGCTTTCTTAAGAATGTTTCCGAATTTGGTTTTTGTTTGCTTAGCTGATTGCAGGGAACAAAAAAATAAAACAAAAAAAGAAAAGACAACAAAAAATAGTCTGGAAATTAAGTTTCTGTTTTTTCCTCACAGCGGTTGATTCTCATGTGCTGTGTGTAACAAGAATTTGTGGTTTTCTTTTTTGTATTGGGTGAACGGAAAATGTAAAAGAAACGTTGTGGAATGGTAATTTCAATGTGATCATTGATTGAAAGAGTGTGAATAGTCGGAAATATAAAAATATACATTCACTGAATAGTTTAGTTTAGTTTTTTGCCAATTTTAAGAGACCATCATCTTGTGGACTTTCTAAATCTAAATTTATTGATATAATACCGTATCAATAATGATTTTTTGTATACACCATACTCAGGCTTTGCATTAGCCATTTTTCATTAATCAAAATTTCAATCCCACACACACATACACATACATCCAAATAGAAACAGAAATCGAAGACAAGGCAACATTTTTCAAACAAAAACGAAAGGAATCATCATTATGCCAGCCATGAATTTGATTAGCTTACAGCTAAATCCAAACCAGAGACGAAAATCAGAATAACAACAAGGACTGACGCCACGCCCCATCATCAGTCCCTGTGCCCGTCCCCAGTGGCCTTGCTATCTCGGAGTGGCAAACAAAAATGGCTAAAGGCATTTATTCTATTTATCATTTATCCACCCATTTATCGAAAGACATTTGAGAAGCTGCCATAGAGGGGGGTAGACGATGAAATATTGCAAGTATAAAAGACGCCGTTTACATTTAAAACATTTATGCGTAAATATTGCCAAAGCTTTAAGGGCATTACTCGATATCGATGGATAACGCATATATGTATATATACATACATATTTGTTTTAGGTATTCATTTCGTGATTGAGAGACTATAGTCTGGGCGTGGAGGGAGGGTGTAACGGTGCGTTCTAAAATCTCAACAAATTTAGTGAATTTGAAACAATTCGAAACTTTACAGCAAATAAAACATAGACAACAGCAACAATCCCAAACGCAACTCTGTATTAGTTGAGTTGAAACTTTTTCGAGCGTAACGTGAAAAGTTTCAATTTGTGTATGACAATCTGCGTGTCTGTCTGCCGACAGTCAGTCTGGCTGTCCGTCCGTCCGTCTGACTGCCTGTGGTATGTGTATTTGCATATGTTTGAAAGGATGTTGTCCATTTTAGTTTTCAAATTTATGCTGGTAAAAGTTTCTCTGTATTACTTGGAACAGACTCAATTTGAATGCTAAGCAGGTGGGCGTGTGTAGTTTTGGTTTGGTTGTTTTTTTTGTGTTTGCTAAATTTGATTCGAATGGAAGCTAAATTTTCAATTAAGTGCAGGTGCAAACGACCTGGCTTTAGAAAATCGATAGAAAAAGGTCATATAAAAATACAAAGAGGCAAAATGGCAACGAAACGGCAAAAAAAGTGAAAAGTGAGAAGTGCAGCAGCAGCAGCAGAAGAAGCTGCCGACCCACTTGGGGCCAACATGGGGAGGTTCAGGTTGCGAATCAAGTGGCAAATGGCAAATGCCAGCATGACCCAGCACAAGTCTTTGAACCAAAGCTCACCATAGTATTGAAATCTTTAAAACAGATTAAAGAAATATCACTAAAAACAAAAATTGTCTCACATAGACAATTACCACTGTACAGGTATGGACACCATTCGATTTTATGTATCATTAGAATGGCAGACAGTGTGCGACAATCTGGCCTACTTAGTCAATGTTGGCGGAGTATTAAAAATGTCAGACAACTAACAATTTTAACTTTATTAAAGCACAACAAGGGCAGCACAGTGTGACAGCAGCAGCAACATTGTTGATGGGTTGGGAGGGATCGAGGGCGGTCAGAGGTATGCTATCTGACTGACGACCGCTGACCTCTGCTCACCGTGTACAGGACAGACAGACAGCAATTCCAATTTACGTAACCGCTAAAAATGGTGCTTAACTTGAGTTTTTTGTTTCGTTCTCTCGGTTTTTGGTGCGAGTTTCGTGCTGCGCCTGAAAGCAGGCAACACCAAATGGCGCTGAAGCTGGTAGAAGGAAGAAAGTTTCGTTTTTATTGTTTGCTTACTTGCTCAACACGCGCTATGCGTCCGCGGCAGGAATCGGTATGGCATGGAGTAAGGTTGAGTATGGTGGAGTGTTGGAGGACCTCGACGCCGTCATTGTCGTTCTTCATTTGCGTTTTGCAGCTTGATGGGGTCGTTGGGGGAGCAACTTTTAGCCGTAGGCTGCGGCTCCGACTGCGGCGGGCTGGTAATACCAACGGAATAACACGACAAAAAAAAGTAACAACATATACACAGAAATATCCAAAAAGGAAACTTTTCGTTTGTTTGTTGCTTTTATCGCAGTTTATTGTTGTCGATGTGTTTCAGTTGTTGTTCTTGTTGCTGTTTCTCTTTTGGTTGATAACAGCTTCGTTAACTTCTTGCACGCGCGCTTCTTAATTTTTTAATGCCTTTTGGTTGTAGTTGTTGTTGCCTTTTCTATCGCTATTGTTGTTCAAACAATTTAATTTGTCATTAGCCCGAATGTATGTAGTAGAGCTATTTTTATTGCTGTCCAAAATCAGCGAAATCGATTTGTAAAAATGGTATTTCTCTTATGATTTTCACAAGGACTGGCCGCACGTTTTCCAAGACCAAGACCGGGACCAATAAACGTAAACACGTACAAGAGACCCAGCACACACACATACATATACTCTCACCCGTACAAGAGTAAATTGCACAACCCCACAGATTTAGATACAAATACAGACGCAGACACAGTCACAGATATAAAAAGACACTGACACAACTCACGTAGTTAGACTTTTGTATCGGGTTTCGCTTATTTTGTACCTTATTTCTACGAGTGTCGGGCGAAAATCGAAACACGCACATGTGCACCAGAATAAGAACCAGAATCAGGACCAAGACCAGGACCCAGGACCAATAAAACAACCGGCTGTTCGAGCTATTGGAATGGCACTTAAGTCAGACGGTAATGTCGCGAGCGCGAACGCCAAAACGCTGACCGTCGCCAACAGCTGTCATAGCCACTTTCGATTTGGTTACTTTATTTGTATTTTGCTATAGATATGTGTGACATGTGTGGTGGACGAAAGGCGTCCAGGTTGGACGGTCTTTCTGTGAACGGAGGTCGGTGGTCGATGGTCGGTCAGAGGTCTCAATTGTTTTTTCTACGGCCCTACGTTGCGTACGGCAATCGCAGTTGGACTCCAGCACTTCGGAGCTGTGATGTGTGCTTCGGTTGAATACTGGCCACTAACTAAATTGTGGGCATCGTGCCAAGTCCTTTGGCGGCATATCAACACAAATTTACGGCGAATTCTCCTATACGAAATCAAGAGCGATTCTGCGCACTCGAATTTAGGCGGGCAAATAAACATTTGCGTTTAAAACAGAGTTGCTCTTTAAAGTAGTAACTTTTTGAAACTCTTTTGGAGACGATATCCTAAAGGAACAACTTGCAATTATTCAAGAATTTTGAATAATTGTTAGCCTAAACTATAAAATTTAGTTCAAAGTTCATTTTTAGTAAAAGTATCTTTCGTAAAAATACTATTTTATTTGTAGAATTCAAATCTGCTACCTTTTAAATCAACTATAATGGCAGAGAAACGAGTGTGGCGCCAAGACTTGTGCCACTTGCTGCTTTCACTTGAATTTGCCGCATAATCTGCTTAGCCACATACTGGGTAAAATGGCGTCTGCCTCTACCTGAATACTTACCTGCATGCACAGCGTCAATATTTGCATTTGTAATAAAAATATTTTGCTGCCACATCCAAAAATGTGTGCGTAAATCTAAAAGAGATTTGTTATTTCTGCTAGTGTCGCGTTCGTGTCGCGCAACACGGAAGGGGAGGGGCAAACACACAAACAACTTACAATAATAACAGGATCCAGCTGACGAAAGCAACACATGTTGCAGCTCCATGTCACTGGGATCGAGAAAGAGATTGCTGATGGGGTGCTTGTCGTCTGTTGTACATGTCAAAGTTATTAAAACTCCATAAAAAAGGAAGAGAAACGATGGCACCGAATTTGATTTCTATTTCTTGATTGTTGGTGTGTCTGTGGCTGAGTGTGTGTATGGATGGGTGTGTGTGTGTATGTGTGTGACAGCCTCACTGAACGACTGACTGACTGAGTGATAGCGCACAGGACTATTTGACACTCTTTGTGCATTTAAATATTAAAATTTGATAAAAAATGAAAGAAAATTTGCGACTGCCATGGCATTTAAAATTGTGTTTATGCTTTTGACACCCAACATCCAACATGTCGCCTGTCAACTGTCAGGGCCAAATTAGTGGCATCTTGTGAGCGATGATTGTACCTGGCTCTCTCTCCCCTTGACCCCTCCGATCTCTTGCCTGACATTATGAACCACTCTATATATTGGCAAGCAGCAAGAACGTAATGGAAGCAAGACAGAGAATAATAGCGTGTTTGGCCCCAAGAGAGTCAAGTAGCAGACGTCAAATGCGAACGATTTCATTTAGACTTTGATGAATGAATTTTGATTTACACGCGCATTCATTATGATCGACTTTCCTTGGGTTTTGTTGTTGTTTGGCTAAATTTTTATATATAATATATTCTTCGGCAGTAATTCATTTAATAATAACTTTCTTCCCATAACTTCATCGGACGATTGAATACAATTAATGATTGATAACAATATTTTAGTTTTGACAGACTAGTTATCTATGTACATAATCGACTTCAAAGACCTTAATTCGTATGGACAATACTAGCCAAATGAAAGACATTAAATGAATTATGTGGGAATTTCTTGAATCAATTAGAGTACAAGGATTCCTTGTGCCACAAGCACCCCGTATTGTCGTTGATATATTCAATTCTAATTGGTAAAAGGTCAAACACAAATCTGTTGGCAAATTATCAGATTAAGTTCATATATTACTTAATCGGCTTAAAACATTAATGGAATTCAGTCTAAACACCAAGTAGCACTAAGTAGCTATTGGAGGCTGGCATGCATTGTGAAGTACTTTGATTTCAATAGATGATGATGGTAAATTGCATTGAGTTATTAAGAATTCTGCAATGACATCTAAGGGCACACTATATCTCGAGATCATCACCGACTTGTTTGCAGTCATTCAATTAGTTCATAAATTGAGATGTAAACATATTTCAATGCTTTCGCTCAACAAGCACTTTCCATAGGTATATTCGTTTTGAGACAATAGACCGACTTACGGCGGTTCAAACTTCAGTCGTGTCTTATATATTGTGTTTTTTGTTTTTTTTTTTTTTTTTTGGCAAAAATTTGCAATATTGCACATGGGCTACATTATGTTACTTTATGAGTTTTAAAAAATACCAATTTTAAGAGTGTTGGAGGAGTGGTGAGAGAAGGCCTGACTTTTGCGGAGGAACTTTGCCGAGTCTGTCACCTTTTTCGTAAATAAATTTAATTTATAACGCCCTATAAAATTGCAAAAACTTTTGCTTTTCTTATTTTCTTACAGCGCGGCCGTGGAGGCTGAAGCACACAGAGTTTGGGGCCGTATGTTGTGTTATTTAAAGTATTCAAAGTGTTTTTCCAGTCTCAAGTTGAAGTTACTTTGGTCAGGAAGGCGCAGCAATATGACAAATTACTTTTGCCAAGTGTTGCAGAAGGGAAGGGTCGGCGATGGAGACGTAGGAAGAGATTAGAAAGCGTGGGCCACTGGTATCGTTGCCATGACGCCGGTTAAATTATCTGCCAAATAAAAATCACTCATACGCCGCGCGTACCAGCGCCTTTCGCGAACGTTGCTAAGGGGCTTTTGAAGAAAATTTTGCAATTTGTCAGCCAACTCGCAAGCCTTGGCAGTTATTTAGAAGTTTACAACTGTCGCCGGCAGTAATCAGCTTTACTTTTGTACTTGCTGATAATATTTTGTTAATGTACTTTCCCAGGGTTGGGTGGTTGTTTGGCTGGTTGGAAGCAACTCGTACCGCAGTTCCATTGACTTCTATCAAATACAACGAAACGAAAGACTCGGTTATGTTTATAGATTTCATGTTTATTTCTGCATTTTCAATTTGGTTTTATGTTTTCAACTTGAGTTACGATTTCTTTCCCATAATACATACATTCGCTTTTGCATTTGCATTTCACAATTTTGGGTTTACTTGATGTTTTGGTATTTGGTTTTGTTTCTTGGCTTAATGTATATTACTCGAGGCTAAATCTGCTTGTCAGCTTGCATATAGCTACTTATTTGTAAGTTATTCTCTTCTCAACTTGTGTATTTTTCTCTTTTTTTTATTTTTTTATTTTTGCATAAAGTAACGAAAAGTTCAGTAGTTAAACATAACACATACAACATACAAATGTCATTAGTCATATATAATGTTAGTTTTTGTTTTTTTAAAAAAATATAACAAGTCCTTTGGAGTTTCTTTTGTTTTTTTCATTAATAATTATTTTGTTTTGCAATCTCGATCTCGTGTTGTAAGTATGTATATAGTTAGATAGTTTCAATCATTAGATTATTATACCCTTGCAGAGGGTATTATAAAATTGGTCAGATGTTTGTAACGCACAGAAGGAGACTTTTCCGACCCCATAAAGTATGAGAAGCTGAGTTGATATAGCCATGTCCGTCTGTCCGTCCGTCCGTCCGTCTGTGCGAATGCGTTTTACTCAGCCGTCTTAAGAGCTATCGGGCTGAAAATTTTTCGGGGTATTTTATTACCCGGGAAAAATAAAATATGAAAACCATCAGGATCGGACCACTATATCATATAGCTCACGAAGAACTAGAAGAAACATTTTCATAAAAATCGGAGTATGCTATGAAATTTACATATGTGATTGTAAAATAATTGCTTTGTTTGTATATTGATGAATTGAGTTGCAGAAAACAAATTTTGAACATGTAAAATTATTATTACCAAGGACTGCAAGGGTATATAAACTTCGGCATAGCCGATGTTAGCTTCTTCGATATTTTTATACTCTTTGTTTGTTGCAATAATTCTTAGGGGAAAGTTGTTTAATAAATACTATACATAACATTTACATACGTACACACATTCTATATTACATATATATGTTTTTATATCTATGTTGATTTAGTACACAACGAGCTTAAGTTCTTTAGTTATCATTGTTTAGCATATTATTTTTAAAATTTTATAATATTAATTTTTCTATAGACTAGCGTCGCGCTTAAATAACATGGAACAATTTACTTGAATTTCTTATGACTTTATGAATACAATTTATGGTTGTTGCTGCCATTACTGATGTTATTGTTGCTGCTGTTACCGTTTATGTTGCTAGTTGCATGTTGCTTACTGCTTGCAACAGCTTTTGGCTAAATAATAAATACGGCTTTCATTTGGTTTTTGCTTGAATATATGTATGTGTATAAATAAATATCGAATAGAAAATGCATTCGCATTGCTTTTCAAAGTCGTAGTCAAGATTCGTTTATTGTTTGAATTGAACACTGTTGAACGTTGAGCTTGGGCCGCAATTGCTGGAATCAAGTTGCTGACTTAGTATGCAATGCTCAAGCCTTTCCCCTAACAGGCTACACAGTCAACTTAATTCCAGGAACTGCAACGCAATTGTCACACACACATACTTACTCTCTCTCTCTCTCACTCGCACTGTTGCACTTACATATATTATTATTATTATTATTACGTTAAACACTTTATGCAACGGAAACGAACATTTGTTACTTACAATGTTATATACATAAGTAAGTCGTACATTGTATTGAAATGTTCGCGTCAAATCGATATTCGATGCACTTGAACTATACTAATAAGACTTCACACTTATTTTTGATTTTAACTGACTTTGTTTTGTTTTTTGTTTTCTTTCTCATTTTATTGCTAGATATATTTATTCAACTACAAGTTGCTAGAATTTAGTTAAATTTATTCAATAATTTTTTTTTTTGAGCATTGGTTTCGTTTTTTCTCTGTTTTGTTTATATCATACGATTGTCATGTCGAATAACACTTTCTTCTATCCCCTACACACCACACATTTTTACCAATTAAATGGCAGTCTGACCTATTAGATTCTAGCCATTCCAGTGTGTGTGTGTGTGTGTATGGTTGGATAATTTATGTGTGAGTGTTTCTCGTTTTTTAATTGGCACAGTTTGCAGTTTGTTTCCTATGTACATAGTATACAATAAATGTGGTATGTATGTACATACATACCTATAGACATTTATGAAAACATACATACGATGCATAGTATAGCTCAGTAGTTGATTGCCATTTCTTTGTTCTTGTGTTTTTCTTTTGTCATTGAATAAATAGCTTAACAAATTGTAGAAACTTAGTTGAAATGATGATTTTACAACCTGCTATTATACAAAAATATTAATTATTTACAATTGAATAAATAAATTATTTAGAAGACATAGTTCTCCCCAGGCAAAGGACACTTAGAGGAGAGTCGGAGCACATGTGTAAATTAAAGATTATCATTATCATCTGGACTAGAAGGTGCAATTTTTTCCCTCGTTCAAGTTCTTACACATGGCTGGAGGCGGTGGAGGAAGCTGCATTGTTATTCTTATTCCATTTGTTGATGTACTCCATTGGTATCTCAATTTGGATCTCCTGCACATCATCACTGGCCACCTGGGCTGGTCTAGCCACTTCAAGTCGGGTTCTGGCCACCTCCCCGCCAGCTGCTAATCGCTGCTGCTGCTGAGCAATCGGCGTCAAAAGCGCCTCGTCCCTGTATTATAAATTGTCGCCCATTTGCGACTGACGGCGATGCGATGGAGTGGTCGAGTTCAGGTAACTCTCCGAGTAGACGCTCTTGGCCCTCTGATCGTATCGGAGGCTCGAGCGGCGTATGTCAATGTCGAGGGGCATATGGCGATCCTTCCACCAGTTGCAGAACAGGCAAAGAAGTGTGTTGCGGAAGGCCTCTCGGAAGTCGCGATTAAAGTACGCGTAGATGAGGGGGTTTAGTGTGGAGTTAAAGTAGCCAATCCAGAAGAGTATGGAGACCACGATATCTGGCACCTGACACGGCCCGCAAGTCATTGAGAGTGTGTACCTGTGGAGCAGGAGAAGTAGATTAAGCGGAGCTTCAGAAAAGAGCAGTACAAATGTCCATAAATCTCTCAAGCATGAGTAAGTGAGCCCTGGCTTTGCATAAATGAGAATATTTCGCGCATCTCGCGGCTTTTGGTTCTTTTTTTGTAATTTTTTTTTTTTTTGGTTTTTGTATACTTGTGTTGTGTTTTTATGGGGTGTAAAGACAAACACAACAAAGGCACAATATATGAGTTATATTTAATTATGCATGCTTCACATTAGATAAATTATGCCCTCAAACACAAAATCCCCTGTCAGCAAGAGCTGGGCCAGGGACCGGGGGGCAAGCCGTGAAAGCCCTCCACTCACCACAAAAAGAATGGCAGCCAGCAGAGTATGAAGGTGCCCATAATGATGCCCAACGTGCGTGCAGCCTTGTGCTCCCGCTTCATTTTGATTAAGTGCTTGTCCTTTGTGGGTGTGTGCTCCTGCTCGACCTCGTGCAGTGTCAATGTTTTCGATGAGCCCGAGCCGCTCAGCGCTTCGCCTGCCAAAATGACAACATGAGAAATGCGGGTTAGTTGGGACTAAGTGGTTAAGGACTAGGATTCGCCTTCCGTTTTGGCGGGGTCTCACCTGACGGCTGCATAGATGGGCGGTGCATAAGCATAGCGTTGCCGTGTCGCATCATCAGCTGCTTTTCCTGCCGATTGGCCTCACGGAAAATTGCGAAATATGTGAATATCATGATGGTGCACGGTATCCAAAATGAGATTGAGCTCGATATTATCGCATAGTACTTGTTCACGACAAACGAGCACTGCTCCGGATTTTCCTTGACAAATATCTTGTGCTCATCGGTCGTATACCAGCCAATGAAAATGGGCAGGAACGAGAGCAAAGCCGGCGATATCCACGTGTTTAGCAACATAATGCCAACCACGCGTTTTGTCATGCTAATCGGATACTTGAGCGGCTTAACAATGGCATAGTATCTAAAAAAATATATTCGAAATCATGATGAACGGTTGCTGATGCCTTATTGTGGTCTAAAGGGCATCCGAGTGCTTACCTATCGACGGATATGCAACATAAATGCAAAATGCTAGCTGTTGAAAAGTACACATCCAAACTGTTCCACAAATCGCAGAGAAACGGACTGAAATTCCATCTGAAAGTACAATAAAATTATCTATGCAAATCTATAACAAGTAATCTAAATGTCATAAGACCTATCTTCTTATCTATGAGCATTGCCCAAATAGTATGCTATGCCAAATTATGCAATAAGCCAGTTTCTTTTTTTTTATTACTTGTCATTGCCTCTTAGTATTTATCGATTACATAAATCAGGTGACATTGGCCATGTCTATACCAAGAAGCGTCCTTCCAACTAAGAGTAACTAAGAGAGGGGAGTGGGGGAGTCAAATTAAAAGCTTAAGTGCAATGAGCGCTGAAAGTGGGCTACCAAAACCAACATCACACCAGCTCCTGCATCAGGAACTGCATGAGAAACTCATTAAAACTTGCCTCGCCGTTGCCCATGGCTGTCGTGATAGGCGCTGGAAATTTAATATCGAGCGACCAGTTTCACATCAGTATCAAAAACTTTTCGACTATGGACAAACTGTGGCAAAGGAAGCCAGTAGCAGCTCGCAGGTAGTAGGCGCACTTTATTCACCTCTACTCTGCGCTTCTTTGGCAGCCACTTGATCCTGATTTTATACCCTTGCAAAAAGGGTATATTAATTTTGGTCAAAAGTGTGCAACGCATAGAAGGAAGCATCTCCGACCATATAAAGTATATATATTCTTGATCAGCTCGACGAGACGAGTTCAAATAGCCATGTCCGTCCGTCCGTCCGTCTGGATCAACGCAAACTCCTCCTAGACCGTAAGAGCTACAGAGCTGAAATTTTGCATGTAGGCTTGTATATACTGCAGGCGTTGTATATCTCGGATTCAGCCGGATCGGATCACTATATCATATAGCTCTCATACAAAAGGCAAAGTCACGAACAGTGACTTTTCTTAATAACTTCGTTATTTTCTGAGCGATTGTCGTGAATTTTAATATTGGTGAGTTAATTACACATATAAACGACTATGCCAAGATCGATTTGATCAAGATCGGGTGACTATATCATATAGCTCCCATAGGAACGATCTTTCGAAAACAGTGACTTTGGTGAATAACTTCGTTACTTTTGACGCGATTGCTTTCAAATTAAACATTTGTTAGTTTAATATATCTGTTAATGATTGTGCCAAATTTGATAAGGATCGGGTAACTATATCATATAGCTCCCATAGGAACAATCGGTGGAAAACAGTGACTTTCATCAATAACTCCGTTATTTCCTATGTAGGCCGTTCTTTCGCAAACATTAGCCTTTTTAGCTTAAACGTTTTTCCACTTTTGATGGCTATAGGTAAGGAAAGAGTTACCAAAAATGTTGCAAGGGTATACAAACTTTGACGCGGTCGAATTTAGCCCCGGCCCTCTGGTTTTTTGGTATTTTCATGACTTTTTGTTCTTTTTGTATGCACCGTCATGAATTGACGCTTAAGCTGGGCCATGTAACAAGCGCTACGATGAAAATGTCGACGACGCCCTGGGCCCAACAGCGTCAATTATGCAACTGGCTGTGAAGGTGAAATTGCTAATGAATACCAAGTGGGTGGCAATAGGCACGGTGCCGAAGACGATGGGGACGAGAACAGCGGCCAATGCCAATTTATACGTTGCCGCCGCCGTGGCCAAGTGGCCCAACTGAAGTTTTCCTGGCTTGAGCTCAGCTGCGCCTGAAAGTGTGCACATTATGCCCAGACACTGCCGGCAATGGCACTGACAACATTTGCTCTGATCTCGACACTGAAGTCGAACTTAAAGCGAGCCCTTTAAGCAGCGGCGTCCATGCATAATTAACTAAGTTGAGCCAGCTGCACTTGGCATCATATTCGCGAATCGCATTACATACTCACACAAATGCATCCACGCAGACATTTGTGTGAAGGATGTGACCATGTCACATCATGATGGGTTTGCCATTCCTTAGAATAGTTTTAAAAATGTATCTGCCCAGTGGGTGGCCAAATACATACATACTAAGAGGATAGAGTATCTAAAGAAATCTTGTTGGTAACTGGACTTAGAATGTCAACAAAAAAAAAATTTAAATTTGAAGAAAAGTCACTAGTTATTATTTAGTATTGAATGTTTTTAAAACAAAAAGATAAAAATAATCATTATTGGTTATTTAAATAACATTTTGTGGATTTATTTGCTGTAGTTTCCAAAAAATAGTTTAGTTGGTAGTTGAATTAAATTCTTTGCTGATAAAACGTTTATTAATAATAAGATAGATATGATTTAAGAAATAATAGTAATTTTCGGTCTCTGATTTCGTTTGGATTTAAGAGTCGGAACCTTGACCTATTCTCTGAATATTTAATTAGTCGTTTGTTTGTGGATAGTCAGTGGTAAATCGAGAGCGCTAGGCAAAAATTACGGTTAGCAAAGTTCCTATTATCTATTATGTATGCTTTTCGTTTACCGTTGTGTTAGTGTACACAAATACGTATAAAATTAAACTTTGGTTGAATTACGTTGATACATATGAATATCCTTTTTTTAATGAATCCCTTTTATAGTAATTTCTTCGTAAGATTTAAGAGTTTTTGTTTTGAATACATCCACAGTTTATTTATCGTTAAATATTGGCATAGAGATTACAAATTCGATTCTAAATTTTGGAGGGAAACCTGTAATCAGTACAAAGAACACAAGTGAAGTAACTAAATTAGAAAAGCGACAAATGAGATTTTATGCATGTGTTGTCTAGAATTCAAATATTTGGACTTTCAGTTGTATAAGATTGTTTTCCGATTTATTGGTAAATTAAATTTTTTTAGACTGTGGAATTCGACAAATATTAAAATAAGTATTCAAAATATCATTTCGTAGGACGAATGCCAAAATCACAGAAAACTATGAGATTTCAATGTGCCATAGACTTTCGTTTGATGAAGTATAAAGAATGGCATTAGAGTGACCTATTAAATTTCCTATATGTAGGACTTTTTTTAAAATGTTTAGGGTATGAGAGATTCGGAGAGTGCAATATTAAGCATGCCAGATTGTTTTAGTTTTAATACTTGAGCACAAATGCACGCACATGAGCAGAGAAAGGATGCTGACTTGCCACATTTGCATCACACACACGCAAACACACAGGGGAAAGGAGATCTGGGAGGGGGGCGTCATGGTCTCACTGGGGCATAAATAAACGTTGCTTTCATTTTTCAGGGTTTTTTGTTTTTGGGTTGTTTATTTTGTAGCTACTGGCCGCACCGTTGCCACCGCTGCCTCGTCTACCTAACAAATCAACCGACCGACTCTTATGGCCATCTCACTCATTCCTCCTCTCGACATTCGGACTGGCATTTCGTTTGGTCTTGCATTGAGCTACAGTTGTAATTTTTGCTCAGTAGTTTTGCTTACTTCTTGTTGCAGCTTTTGTTGTTGCTGCCATTGTATATATGTATATAGGGATATGTACATATGTATGTACTATATAGTATGTATGTATGTAGTTTTGTTTGTCTTTGTACTTACCGCCCAGTTACTTGCACACTAAAGTTAAATGTCATGGCCATAATAGCGACCATTATATCAGCCATAGCTAAGGAAACTACAAAGTAATTCGTTATAACTCTGCAAAGAGAAATCAGAATAGAAGAACATCAGAAGAATAGAACTGAGTGGAATCGGTATTAAAACGAGAGAATTGCAAACAAAATGGCGAACGAGCTAATCAGGATATATCGCATGAAAGTCTGAAAGGATGCGTGATGCATGAATGCTTGTAGTGTGTGTTAGTGCTTCTTAGCATTGTGTGTGTGGATGGGAGTGTGGCTGAAGGTTTGCATGAATGTATGTTTGTATGAGTTGGCATTCGTCGTACTCGTATGTTGGGCTTGGCCCGCCTGTGGCTTAAATGGCCCCCTTTGTAATGGCCAGCATGGGGCATAATTGAAAACCGCAGGGAAAGTTGGCTAACGAACCGACGAGTAGAGTAGTAAACTGATTTGCAGCATGGAGGCACTGAGACAGGTGGATAAAGGTTTTCAATTCCATTTTTTGCATATTTGTTATTTAAATTGAATTTAAATTACATTGTCAATTAGACAATGGCTCTACCGGTGAGTTTCTTTTCTCGTTATGTATTCTATTAGATGGCGATGGGAAATGGACTCGTCGTAGTAGCTAAAAGTGCTTTTAATATTTTCAACGTTAATTGCAACAAATCGGCGCCATTTTGCGAATGTTTTACCATTAGTCAGCCGGCAAGGCGGTTGCCAATAATCTACACAGGCGAAGCAGCGCCAAACACCGATGGGAATGGGGAACCAAAGTGAAGGCACGTTAACAGTAAGCGGAAACACTTGCCAGATCCCGGCACTTGCGCATCCTTCAAGTGAAGGCGATGACGGCAGCGTTTCCAGTGCGTTAATGAGCTTCTATCTTTCCCTAGATACTGTACATAAAAACCTTATATATATATATATGTTATATATATATGTAGGTTTGGATCATCTTTAGCAAATAATTTAAAATTCGCCTGGCAAACAAAAAATTTTATTGTGCATAGAACATTTTAAATTTATGCTCTCATAAAAACCATAAGCTGCCTTAATTGCCAAAGTTGTTGCCGCTGTTGCCGTTGTTGGTTTTTGTGTTTGTATTTTTCTTCCATTTCCTCTGTGGCGGTGCGGTGGGGTGGGGTGTCGTTCCCGGATGGGCGCGTGTGCTCGGAGCTGAGGCAACGGCATTTAATTGTCACTTTTTTTGCCATTCCCTTGTTTTTACGCTACGTATGCGTAATATCCACGAGTATTTGCGGCAAAAGAACAATAGAAAGTTGCGGAGAAAGAGGCGAAACGAGGGAGAGATACATACATACACAGATAGATAGATGGATGGGGGCGGAGCTTAGACAACAAACTGACCATTGTGAAAGAGGCTCTATGCTTTTCAGATTCGTTGAAATATTTGCTCACTTAAATTTCACCCGTCCTAGGCAACATAAAAACAAAGTCAGAGACATCATCCGTCGGCATCCTCATTAGTGTCTAAGTACCTAAATATTTTTCCCTCCAAGCTTTGGTCCCGGACGATGGTTGTTCTCACGAAAGTCACTTATAGTACATTCTCCTAATAAAAAATGCCGCTCATTAGCTGCAGCAAAAGGAGAAATTAAGCGACGTTCAACCTTAATTATGCCCTTTTTGTTTTTCTGTAATTTTTTTATATTTGTTGTTGTTTTATTTCTCTTTTGCTATCTGGTAAAAGTTTGTTTGCCTTTTTTCGCCACGCGCAAGTTTTGGCCAAGAGTATTTAAAGTTTTGCTTTATTGCAAAAAAATGTGCGTGGAGCACTTAGGAAAAAAAAATTAAAATGGCCTGGCGCAAGCTTGGAGGATGGTTCTAGCTGACGAGTGTCGCGTATAGGAGGAGGGATCCGACAGCGTCAACAACTTTTGATTGCATGCCTGTAATATGAGGCAGGGACAAAGTAAACTTTTGATTATGTTGCCGCCGAGTTTTAGTTAAAAGGAGTGGAGTGCAAAAGTAAAGTGAAAATCGACTGGGTGGACGCAGATAGTGAGCAGATTCATGACGCGCTAAATTGATTTGCCTGCCAGTTATTAAAGCATAACTAAAAATATTAATGAACCGAAGCCAGCTGACGTCTCATCATTTATCACTAAAAAGTTGTTTTTGTTGTTGTGCTTGGCTTTTCGTTGGTATATTTTATGGTAATGTGTTTCAATGTGAGAAATGTTGAGCGAAGGACGGCAGCGGACCCCGACCCGGCAGTTGACAGCGCATGTAACGAGGTCGTTCCGAGACGTTGACAAGTGTGTGTGTGTCTATCAGTCCCTCTGTGTCTGTGTGTGTGTGTCTGTATTTGAATGAAACATTTTAAAAGCGAAGTTTTATTGGTTTATTATTATGATGAGCAAATCATTCGAATTGACATAAACAAAAACTTGTAATCTTTTTTAAGATCTTAAACAATGAAATTGTTCGAAGCAAACACATTTTGTTTGTAAAATAGTTCACTTTAGTTGTAGATTTTGGTTTTGTTTGCCAGAATTCACTAACAATAAGTGGAACCCAATATCCATTCAACTCAAAATGCTGCGTACTGGCAATTAAGTATCCCTTAGCATGCAAATTGGATTCGTGAATAAAGTCATAAAAGTTAATTTGTCATTAAAATAATGAATGCCGCCGCACTGCTCTTTGTTGCCTGTCATATCGGAGACGTGTAATAAGGCGAGGGGCGGAAACGGAATGAGAGAAAAATGTGCAAATGATGCAGTTGAAACGAAACGCAAGAGGGCCAATGGGGCGGGGATAAACAAGAAAGGAAACTTTTGCGCTCAATTATAAGCTAAATAAATAAGGACAATGGAGAATCTGCATAAAATACAATCACATGGAAACGCAGGATTCAACGACTACGAATTTCCTAGCAGCGGGAACCCGGAAGCAGAAACTCTTCCGAGGCAGGTAAGAGGGGAATATGCGAGTATATAGAAGCGAAACTGGAAGAGCATCAACAGACATCTTTTGGGAGGAGATGGCAAAACGGACGTGCATGAATTTTATGCAAAGTTGACAAAAATCGCGCATAGAAAGCAAAAATGCTTCTCACTTTTTATTCGTGTATTTCCTGTTCTGTGCTTTAAGGGATGAAGGAAAAGGGACAAAATTAACTCTGCAAAACAATTTTATGCAAATTACTGGGCTAAGGGGGAGTCAAAAGAATTACATAGCGAAAGCAGCGCTAATTGCTTTTTCACAGATAATTACAGTTTGAGTGAGAGAGTAAGTCAGTGGGTAGGTGGGTGAGTCAGTGAATGGATGGATGAGTACAAATGAAAGGGAATAAGCGGAAAGGGTTTTGTCTCAGCTATACGCACCTTAATTTTCTAACACGCATCACAGAAATAATAACAAGAAGATTACCGCAAATGGCGGCAATGATGATGAACAGCATCACAAATGCCTTGAGTACCCAAACCACATCATCAAACCAATCCTCTCCTGGTTCGCCCATTGGCATGCTGCTGCTATTGTTACTGCCACTGCTGTCATTCAGAGGCACCGACGAATTCAATGCGTGCATCGATGTGGGGGGCATGGGCGTGGCAATGGCCTGCAATGGCAGGACAATGGCATCAGCGACTGTCGCTGACAGGGCGTTCGTTGTGTGTAGCATAGCGGCTGCTGCTGCGGTCAGCCCCAGTAGGCCTAAACTAGAGCAACGATTGCTTATTGTATGCTGGGAGTCTGGCCGCAGGCGCTGTTCCTTTTCATCACCTTCCATCTCGGTCTCCAGCTCCTGGACCTGCTCCGGCTCTACTGGTTCACAGCAACAGCGTCTTTTACGTATCCTTGCGGCGCTTGTTCTGTGTCTGCGGAGTCCACCTCGTGTGGTTTGTGCTGCTGCATCGATTGCTAATGTTGCCGAGTCGGGCCCATGGCCTTGATCAAACTCCAGCAACATGATTTTTGTCTCTGATCGTTTAACACTTGATTCGGTTCAATTGCTTTGCTTGTTTGCTTTCTCACAAAAGTTTGTCCAGTTTCGCGGATTTGTTGCATTTGTTAATTCACACCGCCGACTGCGACCGCCATTAGAAATTCGCGACACGCTCGGTGCTAACAACGTTGAAACCAAAACTGAAACGGCCACCGCAACGGAAATTGATTCGCAAAAGTGTTGCGGCGACGTCGACGTGGACGTTTCCGTCGACTTGTTCACGTCCAACGTTTCTCCGACTGCTGTCCCTGCCTGACGACGCCCACTCAATGGATGAGATGATGATGATGGTGGCCTCGTTGTCGCCGCTGCTGTTTTTGTTGCTGCTGCTGTTGCTGATGTTGATAATAATGCTGCTATGGAGGCAAACGACGCTGTCGCTGACTGGACTTAGCGTTCTGTTTCTCTTTTCTTAGGTCTGCGTTGTTTTTTATTTCGGTGTTTTTTGGGCTATTTCACTGTGCGGCTTCTGTTTTTGTATATATTGCTCGTTGATTGGGTTTTTTTCTAGCTTCAAGCGGCTGCTTTTTAATTTTGTTCATTTTTTGCGGCTGTTAAGGGGGAAGGGAAGGTGGAGGCCACGTCGCTTAGATGATTCTCCTGCTGCTGCTGCTGCTGCTACTGCCACCAAATTTCATTCTCTTTTAGTTTTATTTTTAACATTTCTTGGCTTCCATTTATTTTTAGTGCTTCTAGTTTTTCCCTCTGCCACTAATTCAAATTTCAATTTCGTTGCGCTAAAAAAAGTAAATGATTGAAAAACAATCAGGACTAAATGGATAAAAGAAAAAACAAATCAGAAATACAAATTCTATCGATTATAATCATTTTTTTTTTTTTTGCCAATGAGTAGAAAATATTGTATTAAGTTCTTGTTGCTGCTGCTGCTGCCTTGGCCATTTGTATTGATTTGAGTCAATATTTGTTTATTTACTGACGCAAAAATGTTGCCTGATGATGATGCGTGTGCGTGTTTTGGGTTATTTCGCGCCAAAATACAGGGTGTTGCCCCATTCGATTGTATGGTCATGGGAAACTGCTTTGCACTTTTGTTTTGTATTTGTTTGTTATGTTTTCCATTCTGCCTTTGGATGAATGAAACTAGAAAATCAATTACAAAATGACAACACCCAGTATACTGCTAATGATTTATATGACAACAGCTGCTGGTCTGAAGAATGTCACTGGCTTCAAACGCCGCCAATATTTTAGCTAAATCTATAGGTAAGTGTATTCTCATACATACATAAATATTTCTTAGTTTTTTAGCCCTCCTCCTCATCCTACAAAGTTGGGCAAAGATTCACAAACCCATTTATATTCACTTGCAAAATGGGTACATTCGTTTCAGTGTGCAGATGGAAGCAAATAGAAAATAAAAGATTATTCTCTTTGTTTTTAATCAAAAGGATTCTTAAAAAGATCACGAAACAGAAGTGTGTACCCTTTGATATGTTGCTTATATGTTAAGGATCTAACCACATTTAGACACCAAATCAGGTTAGCTTCAAGTATGTATGATAATGTCGCCGCAATCACTTTAAACAAGTACTATAAATACAGAAATGATGTAACTGACATATGAAAATGACATACTATATTCAGAATTATGTTACATAAACTTTATTTAAATTGAAGATCGACTGAGAACTAGTTGTTGAAAGAATCAATTGACATATAGGGTATAGACTCCCTCAATGGGGGTCAAAACTTGATTGGTTCTTTGATTTGGTATTCCTTTGGCTGCTTTTTGCCATGGTATCTTTAGATCTAATGAAGTAAGTAAGTCGTCTCGCCGACTTGGGTATACCATACACCAGGTGAAACAAATATTTAAAATTTCGAAAACCAAATGTATGTCTATTAAATTGTTTTAACATGCCTCATACCATATGCTATCTCGCTCACTCTACAAACACACGAGCACTCTAGCGCCACCACTAGCCAACAGCCAATTCTGCCATTATGGATCGCGTAGCAAAATACGTTCATACGTATATTTTGTATGTTTCTAGTCCGATTTCAATCAAATTTGATAGTGTAATAGAAATAGATAAGATTTATTAGTCTGCCAAATTTGATCGCGATGGTCAAAAAATTGCAAGAGCCAATCGGTTTTTTCTAAATTATGGAGGCGGAAGTGGGCGTGGCAACATAGTGAAATATATATATTCTGCGCGCATTCTAAGCCAATTGACATACTAAATTTGGTGACTTTAGCTTTGTTAGCTTTCGAGAAAATCAGTTTTGTTTAATTTGCGGGGGCGGAAATGGGCGTGGCAAAATTTTTAAATAGTCAATATCTGCGCGTGTATTAAGCTAGCTTACATACCAAATTTAATGTCGGTACCTTACATAGTTTGTAAGAAAATCTGTTTTTTGTAAATTCCGGGGCGGAAGGGGGCGTGGCAAAAATTTGAAACAAACTCGATAGCTGTACATACTACACGAGACTGCATACCAAATTTGGTGGCTCTAGCTCTTATAGTCTCCGAGATCTAGGTGTTCATACGGACGGACGGACGGACGGACGGACGGACGGACGGACGGACGGACGGACAGACGGACATGGCTAGATCGACTCGATTCCTGATCAAGAATATATATACTTTGTAGGGTCGGAGATGCTTCCTTCTGCCTGTTACATACATTTTGGCGACTTTAATATACCATTTCACCCTATGGGTGTATGGTATAATTATATATGTATGAATAGTTAGTGTATGGCAGTCTCTGGTAATACATATTTATTTGTATACATATACATACATATGTATGGATATTTTTTATATTTTTATATTTTTTTTCTGAATTTATTTCCTGATGATGATGTTTTATTTTCATGTTCGCACACGCTTTCAACGCTCGCTGCTTTCTGTCGTTGTTGTTGGAAACAAATTGGCCTTAAATTAGACGGAGCAGTCGCGTAGGGGTTTTTTTTTAGATTTTGTAGTACCGACTATTTATTTTATTTATTTTCATTTTTTCTTGCGACACTTTTTTAAGTATGTTTCGTTTCCTTTTTTGTTTAACCGATTGATTTTTCCTTTTTGTCGTTTTTGGTGAATTCTGTTTTAGGCTTTTTTATTCTCGTATTCCAAATTGCATTATGGTAGATTGTTAATTAAGCCCAATGTCCCAAGTTGAAGTTCAGAGCCATGAGCTAAAACATATGCCACGCCCTGGCGTTATTCCAAGTTGACAAACTGCAGAGACAAAAAAAAAGACTGAAAAGAAATATAAAAATATTAGAAAAATAAGATACGGACGCATGAGCGAAGAGATATATGTATATATGTATATATATATAGTATATAATATATTATTTAACTGTGCATGAATATCATAGGAGGAGAATGCCTGACGATGATTCCTCTATATATACAAACGTACTTTTTATTCTACAATACAAATATATATTTACATATGTATGTATGTACATTTGAATGTTTGCTCATCAAAGTACTGCCGCAGAGGGGGTTATTCTTTGTGAGTTTTTTTTTTTTTGCTTTTTTGATTCTCTTTCGCATGTTCATCCACTCTTTTTATTGTTTTTATTTGAAATTTATAATTTTGTACTCGGCAGCAACCGCCCAGTTTGGCTTTTGCTTTTGACCCGTGGGCGTATAATTAATTTTGTGGCTAAATGAATTTCTTTCACTTTTTCGGAATATAAATAGATTACATGTTTTCAAATTGATAAAACCAGAAGCAAGAAATGATCCCCCAAATAACTGTGGCAAGCCAAAGGCAGCCTTGTATCTACAAAATGTATGTAATTGGTTATATCGTACATACACTACAGATACATACATACACACATACATGCTTAACGGAAATGCATTGAGAGCTAGAAGGTTGGCCTATGACACATGATGACAGACACAACGGAAGCAATCATTATGGAACCTCACACTGACACGCACCCGCACTCGTCCGATCCGCTCTTGAGGCAGCTGTTCTAATGTGTTTTCCATTGGCTGGTCATTCATTCAACGCCTTGCAAAGGCAGCCTCCAAAAATTGCCAATGTTAATGCCACGAAAATCATGTTTTTCTCTAAAAATTTAATTTGCGTTGCGCGTTTTAAGTATATGTATGAACGTATGTGTATACCATTTATCTGAAATATGCCTGCACATATTTTGGACTGGACTTCAATTATATCATGCATATTTCGTGACTCAAAAAGTTATATCCAGCTTAAAGCATTATTCCGAATATATTGACAGTGGGGTTATATTATACATTATTTTAATATCTGCAGGAACAATAAGAGAAACCAGTCTTTTTGTATATTTCGGCTGATCTGTGATGTGGTTGACATAGTGGCCAAAGATCTTGCTCTTGGCATTGACTAACCTTGTCGTGTATCGTGTCTGTTATTGTAGTTCTTGGTGGCAAATGGATGCCAAATTATGGCGCACATGACTAACGATAAGAAAAAACACAGACACACACAATAAAGCAACGATATGGGATGAGCATCGAGTGGCATGATGAGTTGGCATCAAGTTCTCTTTGGTTTTTAGCCTGGACAGGGGCTCTAATTAAGCTTAACACACTTTTTAGCAGAAAGTGTTTGCCACATGAGACACACTTGCTCGATGCTTGCCACTCGAGCAACAGACTGCTGTTAATTTTGTGCATGCTCTATCTTGTTGAAACTTTTAATTAATTAACTTGCATTTATTTTTATTTAATAAACAAAACTTTTAATTTTACTCGAGAGCTTTTTGGGGCCTGCATGTTTGTAAGGTGCCACAGCTGGGGGAGTTTGTGCAGATGGCAGGGCATCCATGTTGGATGGATCTTTACCATACGGGCGGTGTACAGGTGTGTCGCTCTTATTTGTTTATTTAGCAAATTGCCACACCCCCTTTTGGAAAATTCTACAATCCACCTGAGCCCAGAAGTGTTGTCTTTCGTTTTGTGTTTGTTACCTCGTGAATTGGTTTCGTTATATTACACTCTGTGGAATATTTGAGTTGCCTTACGGCAAATCAAGGGAAACTCGTTTGATGAATTATCGTCGAGGAGATAATGAAGATGGCACTTGCAATTATCATTGCCACATGCCAAACTTTGCATGCAACAGAGTTGTTTTAGTCCATCAAAAAGATATCACAAATGTATGTGCTTAATATATTGACTATTCAAACATATCATGAATATTCATTAAACCATTTATTACAATACAAACACAGAAAGTAACCCAGAAGGCCATCAAATAAAGACATGGCCAAATTTTCTGTACTCTACACTTTCATCATTCAAATGCCATAGCAATAAGAATGAGAAATAACTTGAGGAAATTTATTGAAAATTTACACAGTACGATGTTAACTAAATTGCTTGGACTACTTTTAGTATTGATAATAATATGAGATCGCTCCAAAAGATTCTATACTAAGCCATATAAAATTTTTGCTAGTAATGTTGTCAACCATTTGAGAATACTCTTCGCAGGGGTATGAAAACTGAAAGTCAATTTGCCAGCTTTTTGTTAGTTTCTTTTTTATTGGCAAAGGAAAAAAACAATTTCATTTAATTATAAAATGTATTTTGTTTTGGTTTGTTTTTATGCAAATTCATTTGTGTTGACAAGATGCTTGACTGGTAAATTAAACTCGTCAAAAGTGGCGAAAACAAACATTCGTGTGTCAGAGGAAATTGGCTTTTCTCACACTCATGAATTGTACAGCTCGCTTAACATCGGTTTAAGAGTATATATTTCTACCTGCTATTGAATATATATGTACATATGTACATATATTCAATTTTTCGATGCGAATAATGCAACATCAACATTGAAAGTGCTCAGATCAATGCATCGTTTGCCAATGACACACTTAAACTTTTTAAATGGGTTTCCGTTCCAATTTGCTTACAATCAATAGCTAGCAAATAAAATCCATGCATAAAAGGCACGCCACTTCACTCCCACCCACTCATCTTTTTATGCCCTGTTCTATATATTTATGTGCATAGATATATTGTGTATATATATTTAATTTTCGCTCTCTTCACGCACAGAGACAGCTTTTCAATTTCAAGTCGCACAGATAAATAAGCCAGTGAATTGCTTCTGTACTTGTGCCAACTGCTAAAGATTTCCACTGGCTAAGGATGGGCCACTAAGGGGGGAATTTTGGCCTCGAGCGTTGTGATTTTATTGGTCGTAAAGTAGGCAGCCATGAAATCGGAGTAGAATCGTCCTATCGTGTCCCGTCCCCAAGGGTTTCGAAACGAAGAATGAGCGACCATTTAAAAACCATTGTAGCGACATCCACTAAGTCCACACAATGAAAAACGAAACTTGGCTAAATAGATGGCACAAGGAAACACATACAACAAAAAGGAAAAGAAGGAAACGAAAAGAAAAAGCTACTGTGAAGGATAAGCCATAGAAAACAAATGTCAAAGTCAACACCCAAACCAATGCAAACACAAATATAGTCTAGTACAGGGCCTCCAATCGACCCACACACCATCACCCTGAACCACCCACACCCACACACGCTCTTAAGCTGCAGATTGAAATGCTCAAGGGAAAGGGTAACAGAGAGTGAAAGAAAGCAAAAACTGGATGAATGGTATTTCGGTATAACTGGCTGGTAGGAGTGCTGTGCATATACAGTAGATCGAGAACCCAGATATCTCAACACTAGGCTACTTCAGACTTGATTACCCAAACAGGATGGGAGACATAACGATTTTCCTCGACCTGATGACGATCGGAAAGATGAAAATCCATCATCGATCAATGTGACTATTAAGTGGTTTTCAATTGGTGAATCTAAGGAAACCATTTCCCATTTAAATTCTTGGTTTATGATTATCTTTAACCATTATTTAAAGGGTGTGCCACAGTCGCTGCTACAATTATAGACATTTTGTTGTCTATCTTCCGTCGTTGCCGTTGAGCCCCTGCCAGCCAGGCATCATTGCTGTTGGCTTGGGAAGATTATAATGAACGTCAAGTAGCGGTACGATTAATGAAAATTGCTTAATAAGCATTATTATCTTACTGGCATTAAATTATTTAGTGAAACACTGGCCAACAAGGCATAGCGCCTAGATGGACAAAAGCAAGAAAGGCAGGAAACCAGTTAGTAACCAGACAATAAAATGTTGTCACTGTTGGCTTTGTCCTTCAAAGAGTTGTCCAGAGAGTCCTCCAGAGTGGCCCTTCCTCCGCACTTTCATCCATGCGTCTAACCGAAGCCAACTGCTAATTGATTAGAATGGACGTTCGGTTCAGTTGCGGAAAAGAAATAACTAATAGTAGAGCAAACAGCGAATTTAGTACACAGCGAAAGATAGAAGAAGTGAATCTTTTCGTTTTATTGTTGCTCTGTCGGTGCTGCTGTTTGCCAAGTTTCCGTTTGTCATTTTAGCATTTGCTGTCTGTGACAGCCCGCAACTGCCAAGAAGTTCTGCAAGCTGAGCTTTGATTGACAAACACACAGACATAGACACAGCGACAGAAGGATGCTAGCCGTATCCTCAACAGCCATTCTGCAGGAATGACTCGATGAGTGTGTATGTGTGCCTGTCACTATCATTCCCTTGGTAGAGGTCGCAGCTTAATGAGCGCCTGTCTAGCATTGACAGTTCAGTTAAGTGGCTTTGCTTTCTGTTGAACTCGGTCACTCTTAATTCATTTGTTTCGCTCTTCGGACAGAACCTTCAGAAAAAGTAAATGCGGTTAAAGAAAAAAAATTGATTTGAACTTGTGAGCGAGCCGCCTCTTTCAATGAGGCATTGCCAATAATTTGGCTCAGAGTTTCACACACAACTACCTAAACCGATTATGATTATACCTTGGTATAAATGGCGAGGCATTCGTTTAGTCCTCTAGCAAAGTGGTCTTTAATCTTTAATCTCCAGGTGAGAGCCACAGCCACAAGCGAATGTTTGCCTTCAGATACATAATAATTGCTAATGCTCTCTAATCCCTACAACGTTTTGCCCTACAACATCGGCCACAACAAGTTGCATTCGGCAAATTATTAAACCATTTGGAGAGAGTTAGCCCCTGCATTGCACTCGAGCATAAGCACCAGTATCGCCTAATAGCACCTGGACAAGGTCTTCTCTTGCCAATGCAGTAATTTCATTCAGACATGACAGTACTGGTATTTCTTAAAAGGATTTGCTACTACTTCGATTGAAAGTCATGTATATTCATGGGCCGCCTGCTGTGTGTGTGTGAAACATCCGCTTTTTGAGCTTCTTGCGCTCCCAATCGACTCCAACACATCCGTCTACATTCCACCTTCTGTGCTTAGCGCTGGCTCTGAATGGTGAGGTTGTGTGAATTTGGCATGGACCGTTTAAATTTTATGCCATGCCACGAAAATTGAAACAATTTCAATCGAATTTTTCGGAGCACTATTCCATTATTCTTTTTTTCCCTGTGTTTTTAGTTTGCCTCCATCATTCCGGACACTGTGCTCAGGCACAAACATGCGCGTGCAAGTGGCAAAAGTTCTCAGCTCTCGAGGTAACTGCCTAAAAGTGAAAATGCATATGACAAGCGCTTCCACTGGCAAGTCTCAACATGCTTCCGCCTTCGACTTTCCACTTTCGACTGTCAATTTAGGTAGTGAAGCGGAGGAGGGGTTTGAAGGATTCCCTGGTTGGTTTCTGGCTTTTGCATCAAGCTGTGGCTCGAGAATATAAAACATTCTCAGGCTGTTTGAGATTCCTTGTGTGCCCCCTGGAGATGGAGTCTGATGTTGAAATGATGGCATCAAATTATGGGCCGAGGCAAATAAGGTTATCAAATAATTCTGACGCCCTGCAAATTCGCTCATCAATGCCAAAAATGTGGAAGATACACAATAAGACAGCAAGAGCCTGAAAGTATGCAAAGTATTTGCGGCATTGCCGGAATATAAACAGCCTCTGTCCTTGTCTTTATTTGCTCAGGCAATTTTAAGGAACAAACTAACCCATCCGTCTCCCGGGCCTAACACAATAAAAACATATATTTGTGTATGGAGAGAGCTGTTGTAGTGGGGACTTTTGTACATACATAGTAGACATACAGATATAAACAGATATAAAAAAATGTGTATAAAAATGATCAAAAGCTATGGATTTTTTTATATTCTTCGTATTATAATTTATGGAGGGTATTTGGTAGAGAACGCAAGGCCACACAAATTTCCACGCTAGCTTTGGCTTCCACATTCCACGCGTGGCTAGTTCGCATTTCGTTTTGATTATTAAAAATTCCGTGCGTTTTATTTAAATCTAGACTTTGCGATACCCTGTATTCGTAGTTTAGGGTACTCGACCGCTAATCTTCACCAAATTTACAGAAGGTCAGATTAAAAATTTCCGTGCAATTGTTTAACAAACATTCTCCGATAGCAGTTTTCTGATACTATTGCTACAATATACTTCGTTTCTCGATTAGTGTGGGGTATCAAAATGTTTATGAGTTGCTGGTGTCGGGGCTGTTGGCAATTTCATTGCGTTATTTCGCTGCCATGTTGATTCTACTTTCTATCCTTCTATAGCTTTTAAAAGTGTCATATAGTTCAGCAGTGAGCGACCTTTAACCAGTGTTTGTCAAATCGAATTGAATTGCATGTACCTCTGAATTGGTGCTCCTAAAATCCTTATCAAAATGTGAAATACATTTGGAGAAAAGTCAAATAACCCTGCACTGGCAGAGTTTACTCTCTTTTCATTCCACTCGCAACGAGATTTGCAATTAAAATAAAGATTTGCCTTAGACTTGAGGGAGTGCAAACAAAATTGCATTTTCAGGTGAAGTTGTAGTTGTAGTTGCCGTATGCATGACAATTAGATGCAAATGACTATCCCTTGTGGGTTCGTCACCAATAATCTAGAGAACAAAATCATGGAAATATATGGGTGAACTCATCTCATCATCTTTTTTCATCCACATTTTATTATTATTATCCATGTACACATATTTCTTGGAAAATCAAAACACATTGTTAATGTTGTGCCCCTAGTTTGGTACTTTATCCCTCTTGAATTTTAAGCAGCTTAAAACCCAGATTTTCGTATTGACCTTTTTTTACTTTTGCAACGAACTTTTTAATGTTGTTTAAGGAAAGTAGATTACGAAAGAACACACACGCACACACACCAGTATGGTGAACTTATAATTATTGTTTCTAAGTACATAAAATTTCTAAGCCATACAGTTTTTGCCTTAGACCAGCCATTAAATTGCAGTTAGTAAGAAGAAGATTGGATATATGTATGTGGGGTCGGTAAATTAAGAGTTTAAACAATCACTTTAATAGACATGCCGCAAAATTAGTTTAGGGACGTTTTTTCGGTTAGACAAAACACAGAAGGCCCATCCCTGTAGGGACGAAGACACAAAAGTATATTGCAATTACAGTAAAACACAAACACACAGATACATACACACGCACACACACACACACACACAAATACACCAACACGAAGTTGGCAGACAAATCATTTTAAAAGTATTTTAACAAAATGCGATGAGTATGTGAAGTCAGGCAAAGGCAAATGTCTGACATGTGATGAGAATGGGCATCGGCATGGGCATAGGACTGGGTCCCACTCTCATTCTGGTATCTTATTGAGGAACAGGAAAACTAACGAGTGTACAGAGTTGACAGCATTTGGAAGCCATAAAGCAAGAGCAAACGAAATGCTGAATTTATAGAATATTTGTACAATGATACTCATATGAATGGAGGAAATAAAAAAAAAAATATATGAAAGAAAATTTCTCGTTTTGTGTGATATGACAACTTGAGCTCGAAGTGCAGTCAACTTAAATCACAAAAACTTGTTTGGCGAGGGAAGTTATGTGTATTTAATGTGAGGAAATCGCAGGAAGGAAACGATTAAATATCAAAATATTAAATGCTTTTTAGCACATTTCTCTTAATTAAAACGTTTGAGTTTATTAAAGCAAACCAATTTGGATACATTAAATTCTTTCTACCAAAATGTTTTAAGCCAGAGATTGTCATATAGATGTTAAATCTCTATTAAGCGATATATGTACATACATACATATGTACTACTTCACATTCCTTGGCTGGATGTACTCCGTGTCTTTCTCTTCGTTTTTTTGCTCGACTTGCTTTTTCCTTTTGTGGTTGACAATAATGAAATGAACAGTGAAATAATGAAACAATAAAACAAGCAGGAAACATATGCATCAAAAAAAATTAAACAGAATGGAAAATGTGAAATGAAACTGTGACTCTAGCCCATTCGGCAGCACTTTTTGATATGTACTTGGGTAAAAGTGGCGGGTTGGCTAAAAGCCAAAGGAAAGTGCCACAAGCAAATATGCAGCATTCGGTGGTTGTGTCAGTGTTCTTTTTATGGATTTGGCACTAATTGGCAGACATCACAAAAGACGAAGACATCATCAAAGTAGAAAAGGCAAACATTCGTTAGACCCAATCAATTGCAAATGACAATCAAAGCCATTGAAAATCCATAAAGGAAAACAAGAACCGAAAACAAAGATGCCGGGACAACCGCTTACATAATCAGAATAATTTTTATATGCGGCTGCAGGTAAACTTTACCAATCATCCCACATCCATTCAAACGAAATGCAATTTAGAGAATATAAAAGAAAAACGGGAAACGTATATGGCTTAGGGGAGCAATCAGAGATGGAGGGCAACACAGACGAGCCACATATGAGCCACATAGCAGCCATATTGAAAACTGAACTCTGGCTGCCCGAGTGCTCGACTGGCAGGCAGCCTGTTTGTCAGTTTGGGTGCTGCCGTCAGCACATTTAAATTCATTTGGCAAAAGCTAGCTCTAAAACGCACAAAAAACGCACATAGCCGAATCCTCGAACACAATTGCTGGGTTAAAGCGAAAAAGAACAAGCAAAAAGAACACCAAGTTTACCCATACATCTCACCAAGACCACCCACCCATCCACCATCGCTGCTGTTTCCTTTTCAATGTGCCACAAGCAGGAGAGAAACAGAAAAAAATGTAGCATACTTACGAGAGCAATTTACCTTGTATGCTCCCAAAAAAAAAAATTAAATAAAAGAAGAAAATTTTATTGCTTACACAGCAGCAACCCTCCGCCCACATATGGAATATGGAATAACCAACTAAGGTCAGTTGGCCGACTGAATGGTTTTGGTGCGACTTTCGTTCTTTGGCTTGCTAAAAGTTTTATTACCGTTTCGTTACCGTTTCCTTGCTCCATGATGAGACCACCAGAGCATAAGAACTCGAGAGCATCAGCATCGGACTCGTTATGTGTTTATTCAATTTGGCTGCTCTTTCTGATGCTTCTGCTTCTACTGTCGTGGCATCCACTTGGAAAAGCCTATGCGGCCTGGTTTTTTATGAGCCTGAAAAAAAATAGATGATAACTTTATCTGGAAGAAAGCATGTTGGCCCTAATGGCGAACGTATGCATTGACCCAAGCAGAGACGAGGGCGAGCGGTTTGCTTAGTCACAACATTTCCTTTAATTTCATAATGCATCAGTTGGAATTTTTGATTCCTAATCTATTCATACGACCTACATGGAGATTGCATGAAGAGATTGCTGAATACATATTCAATGTGATTATTATCAGTACTATTCGAATGACTGCGCTCATTACACCATGTTCTTTATGTGGTATAGCACGCTTATGCCCAACAGATATATGTGACAATAAACTGAAAGCCAGCCAGTCAGATCGTAAATGTTTATGGCAGGCGACTTCATTGAGAATGTTGCTGCCGTCTCTTGTGTCTGTGGTCTGTCGCATAGCTCTCACTCTCAAGCTTGACGGGCCACTGCATGGAATTTGGTACATTTTTTCTTTTCCTTTTTTAGCTTTTATCATTTCATTTGGTGTTTCCGTACATATGCTGTCGCAGTTCATCTTCGTTGGCAAAGATAAATGTGCATCAAGTGCACTAGGTCAGCATGAAAGTCATAAAATGGATGTTAAGGAGAAGACCAATATTAAAGTAAATGTGGCTTTAAGTGGTTTTGTTATTTGGCTTGCTCTCTCTCACTCTCTATCTCAACTCTTTAGATAGTAGAAAATGAGTAAACATCTTTATCGATTTAAATTTCATTCAAGACCTGCTAGAGCAAGACAAACTGGCACCATTAATTGTGCACTTAGTTCGGATCAAGCGTTTAATAATCGATAAACCTCATAACTGTCAGATGGTACTCCCAAGACCTGTGCCTGGCATGCTTGGATAGTGTAGCTGCAGCCAACACCTGCCAAGCTGCTGGCAGACGCCACTTGAATGCGTACCAGTCTCAAATGTACTTTTATGACCGCACTGTGCACAGTACATTGGCTCGGACTTGGATATGAATGCCCAAAGGTTCAGAAAAGTCAGACCTTGTTGCTACAATCTCTGTCCAATAAAATCAGTATTAAATGAGAAAACACTTTACAATTTCAAAGAACTCCTCCGTTAAACCGCTATAACGATGTACTATATATGGCCTCAGCTTAATGAAATCCTTTAAGTAGTTTGTCGTTGTCGCGTGACGCACTTTCGATAAACATTATCCTTTGATGGCGGGTTGGGGCTTATTTGCTTGAGCTGCTTTTAGTTATTAATTAAAGTTAATTTAATTGCAAATTAATTAAAGAAAATAGAATAGCAAATAATTACGAGTATGCGTGTGAGTTTTATTTAATATTAAACTGCCACATATTATATAAGAGTTAGTTGTTGGAACAAGCCATTGAATTGTGCCTGCTAGTCTTATACACACATATGTACACACACATACACATAAGTATATATGGTTAGATAAATCAAATACCAGCTGGATCATCTGAAACGTTTCTGTGGTATTTTAGTCTGAAATTAACGATATGGGACAGACAGTGGTATCATCGTCAACATCACTCATAACAAAGTGTGAGTGGAAATGGTCGAAGGCAAGAATATAGATGGCAAAAAGCGTTGCCTACTTTTATGTGCTTGCCATGTCAAGTGCTGGAATGTGCGTGTGCGTGTGGGTGAGTGTGTGTGTGCCTAAATGTCGCTGTTTATGGGCTACCAGTTTGTCTCACCCTCACACACACACACACACACACACACTATTGCATGCATACATATATGCTTACACCTTCATCTTCACTTTTTCTCATGCATATGTATGAGTGATTTCACGCTTCGTGTCTCACTCTGCGAATGGATACGCGCCCACCGCAGAGAGTGCGTATCGTTGTGTGGATATGTAAAGCTATTACCATATTTCATGCTTTACATGAGCCCATTTTGCTTGTCAGAGGCCATGCTCAATGTGCCAGCAAGGAGGATTGTCGAATCAACCAAACTTTGTGGACTGTTCTGTTTAGCCCTGGGACAGACAGTTGAATGTCTTACTAACATATGCCAAACTCTGAGTGACTAACTGCTTGACTGACTGTCTGTCCCTCTGTTTGACTAACTGGCACTCTCGTGCGCTTCACCAACTAACCGCCAAGCGCCACTATGGCAAATCAGAGAGACATTTCGAATTGGTTTACCTGACGGATGGTTGCCCATCATCCACGCTTTCCCACGCTGCTTCCCAACCGACTAATTCCATTTGTGCTGCCAAATCCCCAAAGGTGCAAAAACATGCGCGCTTACATTGTTTAAGCCAAAACTCAAATATGCAATGGCCGGGCCGAGAGGCTCAGCTCGCCTCCCAGTTACAGTTTTTCCACTGGGTCCATGGACCCAGCTCAGTTTACATAATATTAAAATTTTAAAAAGGAATTTTTCCGACAGTCCCCATGAGGACATGGAATATGAAATTTGCTGCTGTTGTTAACCAATTTCGTGCGTTTGCCGTTAAAGCGAATTTATCCCGAGACCACCATATTCCATACAATAAGCAAATTGAAGAAGTTTTTATATTATATATGTATATTTTTTTTTTGAATTTAAAAAAAAGGATTTGCAAAGTAAGTCGTTATTTACGACTGGCCCAGCTTGCAGTGATTCTTCAATTTGCCCTTCTGCAGCAGCCAATTCGAATCATGCCACATCAACTTTTGTTGCAATCCACCCACTAACCCAAGAACAGATACATACAGAGAATGAGAATTCGACGGCCGACTTAACTGCCGAATTGAAATCCTCAACTAGATGAAAGCAAAAACAAAAGAAAAACTGGATCAAGGCGAGTTACAAGCCAAAAAGCCAGCAGCGAAAAACAACATTCGCAATACAAAAATCACAGAGATAGACAGAGAAGCAGAATTATACCAACCAAAAGAGGGAGTGAGGGAGAGAGTGAAAGAGTGAGAGAGGGGGAGGTGGCTCCAAAACCAACTCGAACATTGTAAAAACTTCAGCTTATGCTCATTGAACGGGTTGTTGGTTGTTGCTTTCCGTGCCGCCTAAACCTCCGCATTTATTACATGAGCTAAAAAAGTTTTTCCTTGGTTTTGGGCTTTCTTCTGGTTTTTCGTTTCTTGGGCCTTACAGGCAGGGCAATTGGGGGCAATTTTGTAGGTTTTATGATGCGATCGCTGCGACTCAGCCTTATATACATACATATGTATATACCATACTCGTTTTTGAGTGTATTTGTGTGTTGGCCTGGCATGGGTTGGGTCATATCATTTCCGGCTTATCAAAGGGTGTTCGTCGTTGACAAAATGCGGCTGGCGGTTTCGGGCCATTGGAATACGGTCAGTGTAACGCTAACAAGACATTTAGCATTCCAAATGGGCCGCTTGGCAAAATGCGGCTAAGTTTATACATTTTCTTGGGCCAACTTTGGTAATAAATTTTTCGTCTTGCAAAAACCGAAACTTTGTTTTTGTGTTTTTTTTGGGTTTGCGTCTGCCTTGGCACACAAAGTAAGTTTACGGAATTAATGAATGATGGGGGGAGGGGATTGTGACTAGGAGAGGGGGTGTTGTGGGATATGGATATTAACAATGAAATTTAAAGTCACCAAGTTTAATTTGCTTCGCTTGCTTTTTTGATTGTTTTTATGGCCATGTATTTGTTTGTATGTAGGTCTGTGTGAGTGTATATGTACACTATGTGTGTTAGCGACTCCTCAGACTTAGATGTTCCTTCTATTTTCGCTCTTTATTGTCACGTTAACGGCAATTTTCGTGCACAAAGTTTTACTCTCAGTTTCGTTATTGGTTTCAGTTTCGTTTTTCGGTTTCAACGTTTATTCGTTCTGGCAGTTGGCACAAGAATATTGTCTATTTGTATATGTATGTATATAATTGTCTGTATGTGTCTGTGGGTTTGTGTTGCCTGTTCGTGTCACTTAACGGTAAATTCAAATTACCATTTAATTTATCGCTGTCACCGTTATGGCTGTCGCCTGTCATGCTTTATATGGCTTGTCTTCAGAATATATTGAGGAAACTGGTTGATTCCTTCATTTTGTTACTTTGCCACTAGCCTTGCGCTCATAACAAAAAGGACATGCCATGACACCAAATGTTGACAATTCTCTATAGAAATGGCGCAACGGGGTGGGAGCAACTGCCCAAACGTATGTATAAGGAATAAAGATTATTCAGGTGACGTGAGGAATTGTGAATTGTTCTGTTGAAAGGTTAGACAAAGAAAAAACCAATTACGTTGAATTATAATTCAATTGGTTCTGAATTTCACTGACTTTTCTAAGCGCAAATAAAATTCAATCCAGTTTTGTCTTGACAAGCAGAAACCTTATTAAAGGCTTACAAATATGAGAAATTTATAAGTAAATATTTTATTTTAAGTTTGAGAATAGTATTATATTTTTATACCATACACCCATAGGGTGAAATGGTATATTAAAGTCGCCAAAATGTATGTAACAGGCAGAAGGAAGCATCTCCGACCCCACAAAGTATATATATTCTTGATCAGGATCAACAACCGAGTCGATCTAGCCATGTCCGTCTGTCCGTCCGTCCGTCCGTATGAACACCTAGATCTCGGAGACTATAAGAGCTAGAGCCACCAAATTTGGTATGCAGTCTCGTGTAGTATGTACAGCTATCGAGTTTTTTTTTAAATTTTTGCCACGCCCCCTTCCGCCCCGGAATTTACAAAAAACAGATTTTCTTACAAACTATGTAAGCTACCGACATTAAATTTGGTATGTAAGCTAGCTTAATACACGCGCAGATATTGACTATTTAAAAATTTTGCCACGCCCATTTCCGCCCCCGCAAATTAAACAAAACTGATTTTCTCGAAAACTAACAAAGCTAAAGTCACCAAATTTAGTATGTCAATTGGCTTAGAATGCGCGCAGAATATATATATTTCACTATGTTGCCACGCCCACTTCCGCCTCCATAATTTAGAAAAAACCGATTGGCTCTTGCAATTTTTTGACCATCGCGATCAAATTTGGCATACTAATAAATCTTATCTATTTCTATTAAACTATCAAATTTGATTGAAATCGGACTAGAAACATACAAAATATACGTATGAACGTATTTTGCTACGCGATCCATAAGGGCAGAATTGGCCGTTGGCTAGTGGCGGCGCTAGAGTGCTCGTGTGTTTGTAGAGTGAGCGAGATAGCATATGGTATAAGGCATGTTAAAACAATTTAATAGACATACATTTGGTTTTCGAAATTTTAAATATTTGTTTCACCTGGTGTATGGTATACCCAAATCGGCGAGACGACTTACTTACTTCATTTATACTTTCTATTGTTGCATTTGCCTGTTGCTGAGCTTTTAACCCAGATCTCCGTTGGGAGTAAAGTATTCAAAACTGGGTCAAAATCCAGCACTTAGTGTATGTGTTTATTGATTATTTATACTCGAAACTTGTCAGGTAACATGAAAGTTGGCTTTCAAGTCATTTGCTTAAAAACGATTCAAAATTAGATTATCTGTGGTGTCCTTTTCCAAGAGTTAGTGCTCCACATATATAGAAACAACTAGAGCCAAGCCTTATAAACGATACTCATTCACATTAACTTGGGCATTTTCAAACGTAAGTGCTGATGACTTGCTTCAGTCTTAACGATAATATAAAACAGATTGCGTTTAAATGTTTTTTCTTTTATGGTTCAACAAATATAATACTCTAAAGTTAATTAGTACCGTTAACCTTGGCCAAGTTAAAAGATCCAACAACTGCCTACTAAATTCAAATTTTTAATTCGGCCCAAATTGAAATCTATACTTAAAACTTGTAGTAGACAACTGCGTCAAACAGATATATTGTCAACATTTAAAGTTTAAAAAATGTGTCTCGCCAAATGTGCAACCTGCTCAACAACATTATTCAAAAATCGCTTTAAACCCAAAGTACGAGACTACATATATGGTCCACAATTGAATGTTGGAGGTACATATATCTAATTTGACAGCCAGGTCAGCTATCATTACTGTTATTCCCATCGTTCATCGATTTAATAGCAACTGTAAACTGTTTTCGATTTGTAAACATGGTTTAATGGGAACAATTCGTCGATTTGACGAACTCTTGTTCACTGGCCTTTTAAGTCTGCGATTTATACGCTTAATTGCTGCCAATCACTTATTTCAATCAATTATTTAAAACAACTGACAATTATGTCGATGAATTGACAGTAATTTAACATTTATATGGGATTGTAACGATGAATTATAACCAATTTAGTTATACAATTATTAAAAGGCCAATCCTACATTTATATGTATTTCGTAATACTTTTATATTTTCCAGTAAGCAAAATGTTAAAAAAAAATTTTGTTTGTGTTCTTTATAGAGTTTAAGGAAACTTTAAATTTCGTTTATTCTTTAATTACCTATGGCTTTTAATATTTAAAGGGCCAATAGGAAAAAGGGGCAAAATCCCATGGCGACACAAGATCTGGTGGGGCATTTGACCCATTTAATCAACTTATTTAATTTTAAATTTAATCAAGGATTATTAAAGTAGTCGATCTGCACAAATTAAATTTTGCTAGAATTTTGTTGGTAGCAAATATTCTGACAAAGAAAATTTATGCATTGTCAAAAATGCCTTTAATTGCAAGTTTTGACTACTTTTAAAAACAGTTTATCTTAAAAAACAATTAGAATAAACATAATAAAGAATTAGTTTTATTTTGCAAGACATTTTGGTCAAATAGAATTATTTCAAATATGTCACAAAAGTTGCCACAGGCTATTTTCCTAGGCACGAGGAAGTGGACTATTGATAGGTTAGATGGTTTTTGAAATTACTGGATAAGTTGATCATCCATATGGTACTATGTTTGTCCCCTGATAGAGAGAAGAGTGATGCGGGAAGTATCCAATTTGGTGTGGTAACTATTTTGCTTCATTTTTATTACACACTAAAACCCAATGAAAACTCACGATTTTCGTTTTGAAGTCATATACCGAAGTTTTTCGTGTTCGAAATGATTTCTAGGCTGCATGGGACCAGATGACGAGATCTTTTTCTATGAGAAAGAGTAAACTTTGATATGACTAACCCATTGATGGGATCGGATACCTGAAGCAAATATAGTACAGATTGTTTGTATAGTATATGTACATTTCCGGGTGAATATTTCATTCGCAACTACGTGACACGAATCACTGGTAGCCGTAAGTGTTGAGCGCACGTTACAGCACGTGACTTTGTTGTGTGTTGGCTCTGTCATTACCATTAGTCACCAGAGAGGAGTAGCGGGAGCCTGAGCCTCAGCCTCTCCGTAGCAGAGCGAAAGTTGTCACAGGCTTTCTCTTTTTCTCGTTATCTCTTGCTCTCTCTCTCTCTCTCTCTTTAGCTTCCCAGTTTCAAAATCTGACTAATTTAATGAGCTCGCATCTGAGGCCTACTCACAAAAGTTTTCCATTAAAGTAACAAATTTTAATTTTAATTAGACTCTAACGAGGCTAAGTACAGTAGGGGCGTGTGACAATAGACACAGCACATTCACGTTTACCCCCGCCCCCATAACAGCGCAATAAATGTACCAAGTCCCCTTTGGCAGTTGGGCAAACTTGTCTTTCTGTGCCTTTGGTTGAATTTTTGGTATTGGACTGGTCCACCGAGCATAAAACGTTGTCAAGCACGACAAGTTGTGTTGCCTAGTGTCGCTCATGAAAGTGTCTAAAGGATGCAGCGGCTATACTTCGCATTTAGCAACACCTTTCCATATCCATACCTACAACCTTCTTCACGTATATATGTATATCGTATAGTCAGGTACATTCATATATTCCAGATAGTAGCGAAAGAGATACAGCCCCCATTCATGTGCGTTCACATTTTACAGTTTTGCAGTTAGCGCTGCAATTTATGCACAACAAGAGCACCCAGACGTCCCTCTTCACCCGCACCCCGTGGTCCTCTAGTAATGTTTTCAGCCTTTTTCAGAGAAAAATGTTCCGAAAGGGGGTGTTGGACACGAGGGGTGGCAGCCACGTACTGCATTCATTTTGAGTGAAAAGCGTGATGCTAACCATAGCTATGTATATACATACATACATAGGTTGGTATGTACATTGAATCGCGACTCTGTCTTTCAGTGGGGCGAGGTCTTTAGAATGTTTGCCATTGCTATCCCAGAAACAGCAAGCGCTTGCGGCTTGCCTCAGACTCCAGTTGAGTCTAAGCTGGCAGTGTGCATAAAGAACCAACTTTTAAACACTTTAACAGTTTCTCGAAAGAAAACCAAGAATTTCATTAAAACTAAAAGGAATTTCAGTTACAGACAGTGGCTTGGTCGGTTGGTGCTCCATTTCTCATCGAGGCTTTCGGTTTGATTAAGTGACTTTGTAGTCAAGTCAACTTGATTGGACCAAATTGATGTTGACCAAGCAAATCAAATCAGATCAAAAATACACTTGTCAAAGGCAACCAAAAATTATATCAGGCAGGCATACACTAACAAATTGCAAAAAACTCTCTGTCGCCTGTAACCCGATAGCGAATCTTTTCCAGTTGAGAGATCCTGCCACGATTTCTGGCTAAAAGTTGAAATAAAAAGCGCGTAAAAATGAAAAGTGCCAAACCAGCGAGTGACAGACAGTTTTGTGGCGTCGAATCCCATTCCCCTCTCGAGTACATTCCCATTCTCTTTTGGCATTTGCTGTTATACAACGTAAATTTTTACTAAGTTAACAGCTCGCTAAGGGCCCTGACGTTGATGTTGGTGTTGGCGTGTTCTTGTTGAAGGCACTCGTTGAAGGTGTGGGAGCGGGCGGCTCTTGGCCACCTTGTGGTGATAAAAATACGAAAAAAAAAAAACCAAGCGACAAGGAGATGTCGTTAACAGCAGTCGGATAATGTCAGCTCCATGCGACACCCTCCTACCTAACGGTCAGTCTTTGTGGCATTGTTCTTTCCCTTTGTTGGTCCTTAAGTGTGGCTTTGTGCATGCCGCCCCCTTTCTATTTGCCTCATCTTGACTTTTCTCGCCTCGTCGACTGAGGCCAGAATTTATATTTAACGAATAGAAAACGAAAAAAAATTATGATGAAAAAACCAAGACAAAAACAGAAACAGAAACAGAAACAGATGACTGACAACGGCAACAAAATAAAATAATATATCATAGATGACAGCGGGACACAGTTTTTGCACGCAGTTGCACCCGGCGAGCAGTCGAGCGGCACAAATGTTTAAAATTGATGCAAGAGACGCCAAATGAAACGATCTGAAATGAAATGTCTGCCAAAATATAATATCTGAGCAAAAAAAAAAGACTAATTAAAATGAGAAGAAAATATTGCATCTATATTTTATATCGTATCTAAAGATAAGTCTCTGGATTGGAATGTATCTGCTTGTCATCAGCCATCAAACATTTTAGACACCGAAGTGCTCTGACAGTGTAAGCCAAGGCCAAAAGTTGTAAGTGTTGTGAGATAATCAACTTTTCCTCTACGGTTCTAATGTGCTCAACCATATTTTTCTGGCAAAATGTGTTTTTTGCTCACTGTAATTGCCAACATCTCGCGATATGCCCCCGAGGACATCACCGAGTTGACAGTGCAATAAATTTGATGTGGTTTTAATTTTAGCTACAACATTTTTTTCGAACCTAAAAGCAAAACGTTTTTGGGCTTTGCTGTATTTATTGATTTTGCTTTTCAGCGCATTAACAACATGGGCACATGCATACATACATATACATACATAGACATAGATCTATACAATCATGCATAGATACATACTTACATATGTACATATGAACATCTATACACGTTTGTTTCTACTAGTATAGTAAGTATGTAGAGATGTGGGTTACATGTGTTTTCGGCTAATCCCACTAAAAGAAAATTGATTAGAGGCGCACAGATGCCGAAAGGTGCCAAGCACATATTTGTTTAGTAAAATGTCTATATACTATATATGGGCACTATTTAGATAGATGTAGGTATCTGTACATATGTATGTATATTTGTATAATAGGTAAGTAGTCATTGCTCTTGCACTTGGCCCCAAACGTCTCGTCGAGGCAAAATTTAATTATATTTTTGACTTTTTATGCTCTGCCGCAAATGTATTATGGAATAATCCGACCGAAATGGATTACAAAGTTTCGCATCAAATCTGTTTCATTTTTGCACTAATTAACCAAATTTGTTGGCCTGCAATTGACAATTATTCAATTTGGCAATAATGAATAGACAAACAATGCGCATAACAATTTTCCTTATGGCCACAAATAATGTCAAAGAGCATGCAATGCACGAGGGCAGTTTACAATTTTGAGTAAATATGGAATAGTAGAATATTTGAGGCAACGAGTAAAGTTAAATATTGTGCACAAATCGATCTGTAAAATATTTGGTATTCCAAGCTGGTTTCAATTTGTAATCAGTTCAACTCATTGATTCATGATTTCAACAGACTTCTAAGGAAAGACATATAAATAAATATTATAAGAAATGGATTTGACTACCTCTTTGGGAATAGGCATAGGTAAAATTCCACACATCTCGGTAGTTAGCCAAAGAAAATTATCTTAGCACACTTTAACATTTAAAGTTTCTATTAAACAGATGTTACTTTTCGTAAATTTGAAGAGTCTTTGTCTCATCACTCCACCCTCGTTGAAATCGTTTTCGACATTTAATGGCGATAATGAAAATTGAATGTATCTAATAAATGCATTTAACGCATTTTTCACATCAATTGCATCGTGAATGGATTGGGCAGAGGGCGGTGGGCGGTGGGCGAGGAAAGGGTCGGGATGGACGGAGAATAATTGAATTTTCAGTTTCATTGCCGTTTACTCGCCCTTATGGCTTGGTCTTTGCCTATCGAACTAATTGGAGCATCAACGAGGGTCGGATGCGGTCACACGAAACTTTAATTTGATTACCGACACACACACACACACTCGCACAAAGTGCTTCCTTGTGGCTCGATTGTGGATGTGGCGGTGGTACTGGTGACGACACCCACAAGTTGTCAGCTGGTGAGCCAAGCATTTATTAGTAGTTACTCGCAGACAAATTTCATAATTTAAATTCGCATTCATCTCTCGGTTAGAGAGGGGCCCTCTAATGCTCCTGGCACTTTGGATAACCCTATTTCTTTTAGCCCTAGCCTGCAGGGAAGAGTTCAGGGGAGAGATGTCTAATGAGTTTTTCGTGTCGGGGGTTGCTTAGACAAGAGCACGACACAGCTGTTAGAATCTTTCAAATTAGTGCTTAGCTTAGAGAAAAAACTTGAGCAAAAGGGCGCTGATAAGAAGTGCACACCTTTCATCTCGGAAACTCGTAGATGGGCAACGATTTAACCAGTTTGCTTGAGTGATTAGCCCCAATTTGAATGAGTTTTGGCTGTAGCTATTAAGTAGTTTTGGAAAATAATAAAGAAAGCTACACCTGTTGTAGTTGAATTGCCTTTGTTTTCTGATGAACGACTTTTGTCTATTACTACTCACCAGTTAACCGGCGATTGCAGCTTCACCCGCAGCTGCTGTAAATGACTTAAGTTTTTACATCCATAACATTATTAATACGAATTTCATTGCACTATGAATGGGCTACGTGCTTTGTATGTTAATTAGAAGTCGGAAAGTCTCTGCGCCCCTCCACTCATATTTTTTGCATCGCACTACAAACAATTAAGCAATCCGTCAGTCATTGCCTGAAATACAAAAACCCAAAATGCGGTATGCCGTTGATTGAATGTGGGAAAACAAAAACCCGAAATACACTCTGCAAATCTTAACTGCACCGATCGATTTAATACACTTTACTAAACCGAGGTCTTAAGTGTATCTGTACGATTTATTGTCATTAATTGCAATATGAGGCTATGTTTGATCCGTATATCAGTAGGTAAAGTTAACCAGGTTAACTAGGTAATAACCCATCTCAGCACAATGTTTCGCAAACACCTCAATAAAATGTATATAAGTACACCTTTTCAAGTGTATTAAAAACTATGCCCACTTCGTATAAATCAACGCTCAATGTCAGAGCGTTGCTATTTACTTTTACTATTTCTAATTAGAACCGGAGACACACAACAATCACTGGCCAACGCATTGGGTGGTTGGGTCGGTGGTGGATGGAAGATGGGGGGTGGATGGTGTAGGGTCGATGGTGGACAACAGCCAAGAGCAGGGTGAGGTTGAGGTTGTTGGTGCCGTTGTGTTCAGCCAGCCAAAATGTTCACATGACGTCTAAATGTTTGTTGCCTAGGGATTGACATGTTTGCTGCATGCAGCTTAATTGATTGGTTGACTGATGGGGTCAGACAAAAGCGTTGATTGCAGTGCCCTGCCTCTTTAGAGCATCTCTTTCCGTCTACCTTCTCGATCTCTTTCTCATGCTCATGCACTTGGTCTGCCTCTGACAGCGATGTCAGTGAGCAGCGCTTTGAATTGGCACGTGGGCGTTGAAATGAGCACTGACCAGGGGCCAGCCAGAATGAGCTGCTGTCTGTCTGAAGTGGGGCTCTCGCATTAAGTTTACATGAGCGCCCGTCATGTCACACAGAACCCAAAGCCAAAGCCAAAGCCACACTAAATGATGCACAATCACTAGGCAAATGCACAGTTCCATACGCCCTGTTGGCTATGGGCATGGCATTTTGAGTGCCATCATCCTATCCCCACCACATTGCATCTCACTCCATCAACGATAGACTTGAATGGCAATTACCATTTATATTGCCGATAAATTTGCCTGACAGTGACAGTGACTGAGCGTTCGATTGCCACCAAAAGTCGGACAATTTCATAAGTCCAAAAGAGCACAAAATGGCCAGTCGCTTTAGTTTTAGCAAACTAAAATACAATTTTAGTTAATTGGAAAACAGCAACAAAACTAACTAGTCAATGCGGCAATAATAGCATCAGATGCCACATACGAACATGCTCGTAATGTAGGAGGAAGCTTTAAATACATTTTTCTGGGGCCATGAACTTGGGCGAGGCAAAAATAAAACAATTTAACAAGAGCATCAACAATTAAATCAAATAAAAATACCAACTATTTTTAAAAGCATCGCCAGCTGCGACGCCAGCATCGAATGTCTCTCTCCCCACCTTTTTCTCCGCCTCTCGTTCTCAGTTTAATTCTCTTTGGCAACTTGTATCAAAAAATAAATCATCAAAAATGTTGCTCGTTCCTCGAAAATTCGCTACAAATGCCGAAAAGTCATTCAAATCAGCAAGAGATAATTTAGATTTTCACTTCAGTCTAACGGTAGTGGGGCTCAAATCTACCCAAATATAATAAATAGCTTAAACTAATATTTTAAAATTTTTGAAGTGGTTTTGGTTTTTGCATGTACATTTTATACATTGCTATTATCTAAATGGAAGCACTGAATCGGGTTGAAATTCAATAAGCAAAAGGATAAATAAATAATTAATTAATGGGCATAAATATATAAACTTTAGAGTCAAGTTGCTTCAAAAGTTTGTGCATGGGTTGTCAGGAATCATTAGGTATATAAAAGAATATATTAGAGAAAAGGAAAGGATTGTGGAAGGAATAAAGCCGTAAGAATCAAACAAAAACAGTTTTTCAACTATAGGACAGATGCTAGGATGAAGAACAGTCAATTCTACGAGTTTGATTCATTTACTTGACTCATATTCTTTTTCGATCTATTCGATATATAACTTTGCTGTCTGTGAAACTATTAAAAGGTGTATTCAGAGAACAATAATCCTTAAAAGTGAGAAGACATAGATAGAAATTTTGATCACAATTTCATAAACTAATGCTTGAACTTTTTAAATAGAGAAGACTACTCTGAGAAACTTTGTCGCAATGACTGGACTATACATTATAATATGTCACGAATTCTCTTTTCTGCGAATCTTCGCGAGGTTGGTTTAAGAACAACCTAACTACATTATCAGATTAAGTTTTAAAGTCAAGACGCTAACAAGATAAATTAAATTACTCAAAAGATCTTTGGGATTTAGTTTATTAGCTTCGCGTATTGAGAGTTATTATGTTTAATAGTTAAAGCCAATTGATATTAAGTGTGGTCATTGTGTAAACCAGTTGCAATTGAAACACCTCGCCCCGTCACCAAATCAGCTCTAAGTCAATCTGTAAGGGCACTAAAACTCATTCACACTTTATGTACATACCGAAACGCCAGCTTAATGCAAAATTATTTATAAGGCGGACACAAAAGAATTATTACAAGTGCATATTCCTATCAGTGTGTTAGTACACACACTCACATACACACACACACACACACACAGTGAACGAGTACGGCCAGCTATGAATATGAATTTCATTTTCAATTTAATGTACGTGCTCATGTGCGGTTCGCGCTCGCCGTCGCTCACGTAGTCGCCGCGCGTCGTTTGGACCGCAGACAGAGTTGACGCTGCCGAAGCCGCTGCTTCTGCCGCTGGCATTACCTAGCGCTGCTGCTTCTGCTGCAGCTGAAGTTACACCTATGTTTGAATAGCTGGAAGATGCAGATGAGCGGATAGGGAGAGGACTAACGGGGACTGCCGATGATGATTAAGTCATGCAATTACTTTTATAAATGTGTTTTGAGCTCAGCGGCTTTTATGCTTTAGTCATAATTAGCTGACCCCGCCACAGTCAATGAATGACTGAATGCCCAAATGCGCCAATGAATGAATGAACGAATGAATGGATGGCTGACTTCCTCGGCTAGCTAGCTGTTTATTTAAGAAATCATTAAAATATCCATGGCGGTTTTTACTCGCGGTAGCCCACAGCCAACCACTAGCTCCTAACAATTTCTATTCGATCGATTTAATGAATAGCCATAATTCACATGCACAACTGCAATGTCTATTTAGAGCCAATAAAAAGTTCATGAATTTTATTTTTGTTGCCCGGACTGTGGGTGAAAAAAAAACGAAAAGTAAATTAGCAGAACAAAAAAAAGCACAAAAAATGGCAAACATTTCTGTGATTTCAACAAATAGATTTAAATACGTATGTAAATATGTTTATTTACTTATATAAAGTAAGTGTGTGTGTGTACGTATTTAGCTGGTCCACGGTATGTTGCCACTGACTCAGTTGTTATTGGAGGGTAACACAGCACTTAAAATAAAATTAATTGATGGGAATTCCATCACGTCTTAATTATATTTTCACCCTATATCAGAACTGGAAAATGTACAACCAATAACCGTCGCAACGCAGCTTCATATTGCGCATACGACATGTGGTCCAGTGACTATTTGGCATATTTAAAGTAATTTGCTCGAATTTATTCCCTTGCCAGCAAAAAGCATAATCATGCATGCATAATCCATTGTTGGATGGACAACATTTCCCATGGAAACCGAAGAGAGAGGGTATAAGTAATTCGTCTTCTTTGCTGGATGCCTTATGACAGAATTTATTTATTTATTGAGATGAATGCTCAGTCAATTGGAAATTGTTTGTGGTCTGTGCAAATGAACTTGGAAAAATGCGAATACAATAAAACAAAAACAATAACAACAAACACAAAAGCGATTAAAATAATAAAGTGTCACACACACATACACAGACAAACGCACACAGATGAGAACAGACGCAGCACAAATTGTTTGCAATTGATATAAAAATGTTTATATATCAAATATGCACACTGGGGATTTCGGGTTCACTTAGCCCGGGGCCCATCCCTATGTCTATCCTGTAGTACCTTCCCAAAAGCCCATAAACATAAATGTAAGCCTAACGTCAACTGTTGCCCAGCTGTCAATTAAACGTAGCATGTTGTAGGCGTAAAACGCACAAGCGTTTTGTCACTCAACTATAAACAGCAGCAACACCAACCATATCTATGCGGGTGCAGTCACAAAACGATAGAACTAAATCACACATAGAGCTTTGCCAAGGGTGTGGGGGAGTGGCATTATCTTACACTTACATTTATCCCCTCATTACGGACTGTAGTGCCCAATCCTATCACAATCTTGCAAGCAAATCAAAACACTTCACACCGCCGTTTCGGTTAGTATAAACAAACAACACAGATGTACAAATTGCTTGCCGTGCATTTCAGAACACCTCGCCCCAGAACAAATCTTTCGGGCCATCGTTTCAATTGAAAATTCGAATCAACCATTAATGGGCCCATAGAATAGATAATTGGCCATAAAGCTCATCTGCCGTTGCTGCTGCTGGTCAGGCATATTAAAATATTATTGTGACTCCCCCCTCCCCCTCCATTCGTTCACGCATCACAGTGTCTCTTTGTGGTTGTTCTCGTTGTTATTGTCAAATATATATAGTCGGTCGGTCGTATAAGATTCTATTTTTGCGTCTATTGTCTAACAAGCGGGACGAGTCGTTTGCCACATACAAAACTAATCAACGCAGTAAAATAATGATTTGTGTACTGACAAATTTGGAATCAATTGAAGCTTAATGAAAACAAATAACGACGCTTGGCCATAACTATGAATGAAAACGTTTGCCAAGCCTCTGAACGAGCTGAACTGAGCTGAACTTAAGCCCTGGCTAAGCTCAAGCAGATTAAGTGAAGTCGTTTCCGACAACTCAGCATAGGTGAATTGTTTTTGATTTTCAATTGTCACTTGACGAACAAGTAGTAAACGGCCTTGGGCTTTGGGCCAACATTAAAGATACTCATACATAGGTAAAGGGGAGGAAAGATTCCATTACTAGAAATGAAATACATATTTCAAATTGAATTGAATCAGCTTTGCCCTGAGTTCACACAAATCAAGTAATTCATGTGTAAATGAATACGACTATTCGAAGGTCTTTGACTGACCAATGAACGAGCGTTAGAGATGAAGAAACACTAACTGCAAAATTTCTACTATGAAAACATGACGTATGCTTAATATTCAATTAATTTGATTTGTTTCATTGCAGCAGCACCACCAGGAACAGCAATGGCAACAGCAACAGTGCAAAGTCAATTAAAAATTTACTTCATTTGAGAACCTCCACCACGATGCCCTCTGGCGCCGCGTCCCACTTGTCAATTCGTTTATTAGTTAGTTAGTTGAAAAGAAAAATAATTCTAGCTTTTCAATCGACATTGGCTTGTTGAACTTTGACACTATTGCTCTGTCTATAACAGTTGCCGACTCGTAGAAATATGCAAAACGTAACTGTGCATGTATTTAGAAGGTACTTGAAGAAACGAGAAACCGAAACTTTAATAGTAAATCAGCCAGCAAGCACTTCCCATGCCTATGCAGTAGTCCCCCATCTCCCTTCTTTCATCTTTCTTGGCCAGACCCCAATGCGGCAGCTGCCTGGCAAACTAATTAAAAGTTGAGCGATTTTCTTTTAGTCACAGTCATCTTTCATTAATTCATTTTTATTTTCATTATTTGCATTTACTACCACATTGCTGCAGTCGTGGCAACATCTTTGTCTTAAATCTTATTTAAGCTATTTGCTTCTTTGAGCCACTTTGAGTTGGTCGAACGTACTTTAAAGGTGCAGTTTCCCCTCGAAATTACATAACAACTGGAAAATAATATAGTCTAGAAACTAATTCATAGATGTTATCTTTAAATTGTGGCTAAATTAAACGAGTTTCAATCTCCAACTAAACCATTGTCTACGCTACTGCTGCTGCCCCAACAATGAATAAATTATAAAAATTAATATGGAAATAAACCTTTTGATTTGGCATTGTGTCGTGGTAGTCTCTCTTTTTTCCACCTTAATTGACTTTGCTCTGCTGAAGCGTATAGAGCTGATTTTACTGGCTGAAGTGAAAATCTATCACCCATACGCACTGTCTAACCAAAGGTCTATCTATATCTGTCTGTATCTCTTTGTCCCGTTTGCTTTCTCCTTCTTTCCTGCTTCATCTCTATGTCTCTGTGGCCCTAAGCAGGCTTGGCGAAAAGTTCACTTGCCAACTTTTATGCTTTTTGTTTGCTTTTCCATTGCCAAATCCATCCTTTCTGGCAAAGCGATTTTCAACTTGGCTTTTAAGTTGTCGGCTTTTCAGTCATGCTGTTTCAGTCTGAGTATATATATGTGTGTGTGTGTAATAGACAGGCCGAAGGCAACCAAAAAATGGAAAGCGCATTTAGCGCTCAATTCTCAGGTGTTGAGATACCAGTGTTTTTCTTTCGTACGTTTTGTAAAAGGCACAAAAAAAAAATTTGAAGAAAAAAGACAGAAATAAAGAAAAACCAACCTGCCAACAATGAAATATCCTTTTTCTCATTTGCATACTTGCTCAACTATTTTGCATTTGTACTTGTACTCTGTCACTCTGTTCCGTTCTGTTTATCTCCCGTTGAGTGCTGCCAAATGGAGACCCTTAAAAGGCCACATGACAGCGCCCAAATAAGTAGACAATTCGGGCTCCCAAGGGTAGACCCACACAGCCAGGCCGGTCTGCAGAGCCTACACAGCATGAGTGAAATGGATGGCAAGGGTTTACTGACAGTGCGCTGACATCGAATGCCATTCAGGTCAGGACTCAGAACTCGGAGATGGAGCGACAACAGTCACACTGCAATTTCGAAGGATGACATTAAGCAGGGGGCACGGAAGGAGAAGCAATTCAGAGAGCACCAGCTAAGACTACGTGGCCATTAATTGCGTCGCGCAATGCCAACCGCAAAACCGAGGCCGAAACCAGAAACTAAAAGCTCCCAATGTGTGTGAGTGTGGGTGTGTGGAGTGAAACCACAAATTCTAAATAGTAGTTGGTATGGATAGATAGTTTAAGTGTCGGCCTATATAGAAATTTCAGCTGGCACACCTAAGTACATATATGTAATTTCGCATTTCGTACTTATGTTTCCACTGTACCTCTATTTCTCCATTGAAATCAAAAATTCAACTGAAAATATTTTAGACAAGCTTTAAGATGTTTAAATTCAAAACACTCTGCTTACCAAAATGGTCGTCTATTTTTTCTGTTGTGGACTTAAGGCCTCCCTGCCTTTTGCCTTGTGCCCTTACTGAATCTAACATGTGTCAAAGTTTTCGCTTCAATGAGCTTTAAATATTTGATTTGTTTCTTATACATAAGTGTGCGGGAGAGTGTGATTTGGTGAGTGTGTGTGTGTGTGGGGCCGTGGTGTGTTATGTGTTGATTGGGATGGTGTGTGGTTGTTACAAGTTTTCCCCCCATTTCATCTCGTAAGTGGTGGCAAGGAGAAGCAAAAGATTTTGAATTCGTTTTGCGGTTGTCAGCCTGAAGCTGTCGCATAACAAATAAATAGTTAAATATAAATATAACAAAAATACATATAATCGTATGTGTTAGATTTCTCTGCCTTCAGCGGTTTAGTCTATCACATAATTGTCATTGTCATGTTTAGAAAATGTTGTCACCATTGGAAATTGCTAGATTTTTCGCACAGTGTCTGTAAGCGTGTATGAGAGCAACTGACAGGCAATTAAAAATATTGCAAAAGCCCCGAAAAACTGGAAGCACTTCACTTCGTCACCAAGCCGCTGGCCAATAAATCAGGTCCGGCCAAGACAAGACAGGGCCGGACAGGACAGGACTAGGCAGGACAAGCCAAGACATCCCAGGATGAGACAGGACAGGACAGCACAAGGACATCAAACGGACCCTTGGCCAGGAGCAGCTCTGAGTATGCAAAGAGTGCGAAATGTAGGTTAAAATAAAAGGAAAGTTAGAACAACGAAACGACGAAACGACGACAATGGCAAACAAATGGTGGAAAAATGTGTATATAAAATTCAATTAGATTTCTATTTTTCCCATTTGCGCTTTTCTCCCTTTTTGGCGCCTTTTCTTAGCGCTTGCAGCTTTTAAAATCAAGCTCGCCCAATAGAGAAATACAGGATAGGCATTTCCCTGTCCCTGCTCTTGTTCCTGTTTCTTTTCCTCTTGTTCTTGTTTTTGTAATTTGAAGTTCTGGCAGAGGGCCAAATCAAGCGGAAGCTGTGTGAGCAACGAGTCCTGGGAGCAGGATTTTCACGCTGCCTTCATTTGTTCTACAACTGTGTGTGTGCCAGGGAAAGTAGTGTGTGTATGAGAGGGTAAAGGGGGAGTTTTCTCGATAATTTTCTGCCTTTCAACACATTCAATAGCTGCCTTTGACACCGCCAAGCACATCCTCAGCGACGAGGTCGAAGACGACCGCAAATTACATTTTAAAATTCCTGCTTGATTGAAGTTGATTGAGCAAGAAAATACCGACAACGCCCCTTAGACATCGAGGAGTAACCCCGATTCCCGCCATCGCTTTATTTTACTCTACGTATGTGTGTCAAAAGCAAGTCTTAAACACCTGTGTCCTTCCATTTCCACCCGTATGCCTTTGCCTGTGGGCAAAGTGCGGTTTAAAATAATTTTTAGCGTCTCAATGTATCATAATTAATACCCACCCCTTCATTATGTTGGTGAGAGGGTTGTGGTAAAATAGCCAGCAGGCAACTTCATTTAACTCTTGAGACGAATATCAGTGGCGAATATGAAATATTGAGTTTTTAAATCAATACCCTTTCTAAGTCTTTCCACAAAGAGAGCGACTGTTAGTTCGACTGCTCTAACAGATAAAATCGTTAGATATGTTATGATATACATATGTATTCATGTATTCTGTAATTCATGAAAGAAACTCTACCACTTTTCCTAAACAGTAGGCTGCTAAGCATTGACAATATTCCCAGTACTGAAACAGTTTGGCCCTTCATCAAGATTATGAAGTTCCCAGGAAGATTGAATTAATAGTAAAGTTCAGAATTCCCAAGTATTTGTTCCTGATAATACACTATCAATTAATAGGAAATAAATTGTATCAATCAGTAATAGACACACACGTTTTGAAATTAACACTATCACTGACAGCAGTTAGTAACAGCTGCTATCTGTTTTTAATATGTAAAACACATGGTACTCACCATTTTCGAATGGATCCAAGCTGGCTCTATTTGGAGATGCAACTCGAATTTAAGACTCGTGAAAAGCCAAGTCAACAGACAAACAAATCATTTGAATGGCACGATTTCCGCGCTTTCACGCACTCACACACAGATACACACACTATAATGGAATTGTTCTATGGATGGCGGGAAAATTTGCATTTTAAATCTTGAGATTTTTTTTTTTTTTGGTAACGCTTGAGAGCGCAGAGACAGAGTCAGGGGCGGGAGCAGGGTGAAATGCAAATCGAATAAATAGAAAATAAATAGAAGGCATAAATAAATAAAATCACTCAGTGCATTGGTTCATAGTCCATGTTTAGAGTCTAGAAGAATGAGGAGGAGGAGGAGGTGGACGGTTTGATGAGACAAGTGAGTGTTCATTGAAGACCTTTAAAGAAATGACTTTGTCAAGCTATCATCGTCCTGCTCCTGCGCATGTGTTTGTTATGGCTTTAAGTAGTGTGTGACCCTTGGGGCGATGTGTATGTTGGTATGAAGGGGGGTTGTGCTGAGGTGGTGGGAGTGTGTGATGTCTTATATGAGATGCTCCTGCAGAATTGCTGACTATGCTGCTCAGCTGAGCTTAGTCAGGCTGCGTGCTGAGAAGCTTAAGTCGTTATGAGATGACGATGACGATTTCCATAGAGCAAGGGCAATATCAACACTTCCGTTCCCTTCTTATACACCCCTCCGTTCCTCCCTGAATTACATCAAGGCGAACAACTTTGATTGCACTGGCCTGCGGCATTTTATCCATGTGTGAGTGTGTGTGTTGTAGACTTCTGAGACATTTACGAGGCATTCTGAGTGAAGAATTTAGTATGTAATGCCTCTGCCAAGTAAAGCCGCTGTCTCGCCGGCTGCCGTCGGTGATTTGTTTGGCAGTTCTTTCGTTTTATTCCTGTTATCGCTCCATGCCATAAATGTTTTTGCTGTTTGTTTCGTAATAATTTTTAATTTGTTGTTTTTTTTGCAATTGTAAAACTACATTGGTTATCACATCATACAAATAATTAAGCATTTGCACTGCGTTCTTGCACTATATTGTTGTATATTTAATTTACATGTTTAGCCATAAAATGTTTGCGAACGTGCAATGTGTGGCGTCAATTTCAATATTCTTGCGCGACAACATTTAAAATATTTATTTTTATAAACGACAAATTCGTGAAAATAATAAAATTATGACACAAAAGGTAGATGCAAAAAAAAAACGCAAATGCGGACCAACGATTGCAACAACAATAACAATTTAGCGCCCGACAATATTTGTATCTGAAGGCTGCTGCACTCGACGATGGCAACGTGAACGGCAAAGACAAACCGACGGCGGCGACAGAGCGGGAGGCGGAGACAATGGATTATTTCATCTCATTTTATTGCAGTTTGAGAATTGGCACAACACGAATTGTACGATATTTCACGGCCCTGCAGTTCAGCGGCGACGGCATTAACGGCGGCAACGGCGGCAACGACGGCGGAAGCAAACGCGCAATGCCATCAAACGGCAACGCTGCGTATACGCAATGGCACGCGCGAACCACTGCGTATCTCACTGAATGTTTGTGAGTGTGTGTGTGTGTGCGTTTTTGTGTAAATGAGAGGGTAAGATTTACCGTTGTGAGCAATCAGTGAGAGCCTGTAATCTGCAACAATATCCATTAATTTGCTTGGCCACTATTGATGCTTCAGTGGCTGCTGCCGATGCGAATGGTGCTGCTGCTGCTGCTTACTCTCAGCATGCGATTGCGAATGACAGCAGCCAACGTAATGTAATGAACGAGCGAACGATAAGCAACGGCAACGACGTGGCAACGCACCAGACGGTTCACAAACGAATGAACTACCGAATTTTTGTGAGCGTCGCACGAAGCTCGACATAGACACACAGACGACGCTCAGAATTTCCACACACCCGCGCACACACACACACAGACACAGACACACTTGGATAGAGACTCTTGAATTGAGCGAGAACCTTTTGTTCGATAAAACGTCTTCTGCTGAGAGTCACTCAGAGATGCGCGCATGGTGCACTCAAACATCCACGACTGGGGAAATTCGCTCGGCCAAACATTTGCTCACTCAATGCTTACAAAGACACAACAGTGAGTGCAACTGTTAACTGTCAACTGTTAACAGTGGCAGCAGTGTAAGAAGTGTGTTATTGGGTTACAATTTTTACACTGAGCTCTCGATAAAAGCGTGACAACCCGCTCGGCTTTGTCTAAGCTATTAAATGCATGGGAAATTTGCTTGTCAACAAAGCGGAAGACAGCAACAAAACAAAACAAAACATGACAAAAAAAAGTTTTAACAACCATAAATTAAATGCTACGCAGCTACCCAAAAGTCGCAAAGTAAATTCCAATTAAAATTTCAACGTAAATGCCACAAAATGTAAATGTATTCGAAATAAAGTCGTTGGCGGTAACGGTGGCGTTGGCGTTGGTGCTGGCTGTGGTGTTGTTTTTTCAGCATTGCGGTTGTGGTGGAGCCTGTCAGCACCCACAACAAACGCACACACACGCACACACACACACAGTGACAGAGACTCGCACGCGTAATCACCCCTTTTCGACATCATCAGACTGTTTGTCTTCAGTTGATGTGCACGGTTGCTCCACAAAATCCTTCCAGATGGCGTTTGCTGGCATCAAAATCCGTGGGGTCTACCAGTTCGAAATTGCTTTGAGGCGGAATCCTTTAAGTAGACTATAAATATCCCACATACAAGAACAAATTGATAGCACACACACACACATGTACACAGACGCACGGCAACTAACACTGACGCACGTTCGATTCAATAATAAAAAATGCCTTGCAGCAATTTTGACATCAAACGTCTTCACCTATCTTCAGCTCTCTCTCTCTCTCTCTCTCTCACACACACACACACATACACACATATATATTGATAGCTGTCAGCAAAGTTAGGCATTCCCAACAGAAAGGAACTACGTACGCACACTCGTACGAATATTAGACTTCAATAAATTCAATTTACACAAATTTCAAATCCAACAAACACGCCCAACTCACTCTAAAGGCACACGAATCGCCCACAGCATACAACGCAACATGCATCGACAAACAAATCAAACGACCAATACACAAAAACAAGCCAAATCTCTATGTATATGTAGATCGAACTATATATAGATGTAAGCTATAACTTGTATCGGTTTGAATAACTAAAATATTGGAACTAATTCGCATTGCAAAACTATTTTTAAAGAAAAGTCATCTACTTACTTTCTAGAACTAATCGCATTGTTAACTTATCAACTCTTTCTTATTATAATTTTTACATGTAATGAAATACAATGGACTTAAAGTAAGAAAAATTAAAAACTCATATTGCGTTCATAAGTTTCTTAAGAAGGTCATAGGTAAGAATAAGAATTTGAATTGAGGCTAGAAAACGCAAGAAAATACCAGCATCTGGAAGTCGGCTTAAGCTTAATTTTATGGGCAGCACAAAGAGGTAAGAGCTAATCTTAAAAGCTTTTTTAAGCAGACTTTTCTAAAGACCGCTCGAATTGTATCATATAAAACCATTAACCATTAATACAACAATAAATGTTGAAAGTTTACAATACCAAAATTTAAAAGAGGAGAAGAGATCATTTTCTTAGTTCTTGCTCCCCCATGCGAGAGATTTATAGTAACATTGTGTAAATTCAAATCGTTTTGGAATTGAAATAGAAATTAGTTCGAGAAAGCTCACTATTTTAAAAGGGAACAAAATCAAGTGAATGTCTGATAACGAAAGTAGGAAAAGACATAAGTTTATTAGAAATTGAAACCCAGATATAATTATAATGTACATACATTCTTAAAGTTAAAGTGAAAGCCAGAAAAGTATACATACATATGTAGATGTTTTATAATCCAATTCAATTTAATTTTTATACCCTTGCAAAAAGGGTATATTAATTTTGGTCAGAAGTGTGCAACGCATAGAAGGAAGCATCTCCGACCATATAAAGTATATATATTCTTGATCAGCATGACGAGACGAGTTCAAATAGCCATGTCCGTCCGTCCGTCCGTCCGTCCGTCCGTCCGTCCGTCCGTCCGTCCGTCCGTCTGGATCAACGCAAACTCCTCCTAGACCGTAAGAGCTACAGAGCTGAAATTTTGCATGTAGGCTTGTATATACTGCAGGCGTTGTATATCTCGGATTCAGCCGGATCGGACCACCATATCCTATAGCTCCCATACAAACGGCAAAGTCACGAACAGTGAAATTTAATATTGGTGAGTTAATTACACATATTAACTACTATGCCAAATTTGATCAAGATCGGGTGACTATATCATATAGCTCCCATATGAACGATCTTTCGAAAACAGTGACTTTTGTGAATAACTTCGTTACTTTTGACGCGATTGCTTTCAAATTAAACATTTGTTAGTTTAATATATCTGTTAATGACTGTGCCAAATTTGATTAAGATCGGGTGACTATATCATATAGCTCCCATAGGAACGATCGGTGGAAAACAGTGACTTTGATCAATATCTTCGTTATTTCCTATGCTAAGATTGTAGGCCGTTTTTTCGCAAACTTTAGCCTTTTTAGAAAAAACGTTTTTCCATTTTTAAGGCTATAGGTAAGGAAAGAGTTACCAAAAAAGTTGCAAGGGTATACAAACTTTGACGCGGTCGAAGTTAGCCCTGGCCCTCTGGTTATAGTACATATCTGTTTGGTTGTTGGCTAACGGCTGCGCCCTTGCGGAGCCCCAAACTGCTCGCTTTATATGATGCGGCCTTCGGATGATTTCCACCGAGGCGGCTTTGAGGCACTTGCGATTGGGAAGAAATGGGATGACCAGGTTGACTTCAATCCAGTTGCTTTATTTTCTTAACCTAAAACTATAGTACAATTGTCGGAGGGCACAGAAGGTGCAACCGCATCGACCGAGATTAATTTCAAGAGTAAAAAATCCACGCTGTCTTTTACAAAATTCAAAGTTCTGGAAATTTCCATAGAAGAAATAAGAAAGAAAAGAATTGAAGTAACGGATCTCCAAGTTTGTCACTTCAAAGTAACTTACGTTGTTCTTGGACTCTCTCTCTCTTCGTTAGTTTTCTCTTTTCAGCAAAGAGAGTCTGGCTTCAGTTGCAGCCCAAACATTGGTAGACTGTATTTTATTAATATTTAATAATATAAAACTCTTTTTTTACTTCGGATACAATTCAATACTTCTTATATTTAAATTTACAAGATTATTTCATTTAAATAAGTGAGTATAAGTTGAGTATCGTTAAACTAATCTTTCAGCATGTATGGGTAAGTTGTTTTTTTGGCTTTATTGATTAAAGAATAATTTATTGAACACTAGCAGTCTTTTCTTTAACTAGTTCCTACTTTTAAATATATTCTAGGAATCTGACTAAATCTGTCATTATATTAAATATTAGACATACGCTAAAGTCCCTCTAAACAAATTTTCGATCAAGATGATTGTTAAATATTAGAGAAATTAACCATGTAAGGGTATAAAAACCATTAATGGATAGTTAAATTGTCGATGAAGAATCAAAAGCCTAGGAATTAGCCTCTGGTGCACTTAAAGTGATGCTAAGTTGCTAATTAAAATTGATTGGTTGAATTCAGCGATTGAAAAAATAAGTAGAATAATTGTATTCATAGGATTTCCTGAGGATACATTGAGGTTAGTGGAACAAAGTCTTATTTGGCTAGGTTGTGTTATTAGTAAAGATTCAATTATCCTAAGTACTGCAAATGTCATGTTAAAATATTGTCGATTCTTTCTTAAACACTTGCCGCAAGTAACACAGACAATATTGAAACAAGAACTGTGAGGCCGACACAAAGCGGATTTGCCGGATTTGACATATTTCATCAACGTATACCCTAAAGAAGCGCTGGCAAAACAACAGGGAATTTGAGATGGAAAATTGGGTTTTGGGGTTGGAGAAGGGGTTGTTTTCAAAATGCAGTTCAAATATGCGACAAGCGCCAAACTGTTGGGCCAATTCAATACGCCTCACGGTATGCTGCCCGCATAGCAAATGACTTTTGATTGACATGTTTGACATTTTGCAAAGCGTACAAAAAAAGGAAAAGAGAGGGGTGGGCCACAAATACCCCAGATCCTGCCCACTTTTATTGCAGTTTAAATGCGTCAGCATAATTTTCCCAGGAAAATTGAAAATTGTGCAACATCAAATTACGAAGGGAGTAACTAGCAGGCTACAAGTGGAAGTACTGCTGCAGCAAAACAAAGAATAAGAATTCCATAGAGCAAACAATCATCTGTTTGAATGTATGTGGGTGTGGGTGTGGTTGTGGTTGGTTATGTTTGGATGTGTTCCTTCATGTGTGTATTTCTACAAACATTTGCAGAGTTCAATGCACAATTGATGGCCGCAATGTGAATAGAAAAGTAGTTGTGTCCCAAAACTAACAATGCCAAGCAAAACAGTGGATTATGCCTGACCCTCATATGCGTTTTCCAAAAAAAATGGGGTATGAGTGGAGATATCAATAGGAGCCATCATTAGGATGGCCGAAAGTCTATTAGCTAAGCTCTGACAGTGGCATAATGAACATCAACAGCATCATCATCAGACAACAACTAAGAAGCAATTGCTAATACATAGATGGAAGTGGAGGACACTTAGAGTCCAGCTTAGGGTCAGGGCCATGTGCCGAGGAAGGAGTAAAACGAGTACTGCTGGGTCGAGGTTGAAAAAGCAATTTAAATGCATCCATTTACAAAAATAATCAGATATCACATGTGCGAATCAATAAAATGTATGCATATTAAATATGATTTTCATACAGGGTGAACTTTTGAAAAGGACCAACCAAAATGCAAATTAATAAATACCAGGGAAGGAATTTAGAATATGTTTCGTCCGATGCAATGCGATGGCGACTATTTCTGTTTCTAAATGAACATATATTTCTACATGATCACGCCTTTATGACCTAAGATAGTTGTTATTAATCACCCTGTTGTTTGATTAATTAACTCTGACATTGTGGCCGTAGCATACTTTCCAGCGCTTTTCCATAAGCCGATTGGTATTGATGAAGTTATTTGCGCAATAAGCATGCCCAACTGTTTAAACATATTAAAATTTTAATAATACACAAAACAAGATTATTGAATACTGCCCCGTCCCAAACGAAGCACCCACACACACAAATGAAAATAACAACCCACAAAACCGAAACATAATCGAATTATGAACAAATGGTTTCCACAAAACCATTTAATTGACTTTTGTGCTGAAGCAAAATGCAATAACAATAATCGTCATAAACATAAACATAATATAATGTTGAGTGTGTTGTGGCCAAAAAGTGCCAGCGGGGCGTAAGTAGCAACGGGAACGACACTGGCCACCTGAAACCAACTAACAAGAGCCAACTGAAAGCCATTTGACTAATGGATGCTGCCCTGGCTCTGCTTCTGATTCTGCTGCGGCCAGTGCTTTGCCTTCGTTGGCTCCATCTCCTGCTCTTCCTTCTTCCCTGGCTACGATTTGCCCAAAACCTTGGGCCCCCCGTCACGCACTGTCATCCACAAGTTTGAATCTTTGGTTGACTTTTAGTAACTATTTTGTCCTGGCTTTGGTTTTAGCTCATGCCCTAGGTCCTTGCTGAAAGTGTGTATGTGATTTTGCGGATTTTACCGAAATTACGAGCACGTGACAAAATCAACAAAATTAATTAATAAACTTTGGCAGGAATTTCCGTTGCTGCCGTGTCATGTGACAGTTCTCATATTGCCAGCAATCTGGCAGTGCATAGCTACAGAAACACACAAGTAGAATCATTTCGAGAGGGAGACGGACTGAACTATATGCCGCAGCACTTTAATTTGAGTTAGTTCACGCTGTGCGTGCATGTGTGTGTGTGTGTGTGTACCTTTTATGACTAGGCGGAGGTTCGGTGATGGTTGCCATGGCCCAATCGTTAATCAGCATTGAATTCTGCCATATCACTGCGGATGCCCCCAAAATCTGGTTACAGGAAATGTGCGAAACGAATTTTGGTTTGTCGTTTTATATTGAATAATAATTAATGCTGGAAGGATGTGAGTTGCTTATTTCAACTTGAATGGTAAGTATTGACTTAATTTTCAAGACTAGACCCCAACAATGTTAGTTAAAAGTGATTCAGTAAAAAATTAGTACCACAATACCGTATAGCTCACTTGGGATTCATTTTAGAAATTCAGTTAATAAGAAATTTGACATCCATCAAATCATATGTGGCTTGTGAGTAAAATTACTGATACTAATTTTAATCGACTCTGACTCTTTAAGTGACATTTTACATAAATTTCAAAAAATTTGAAATAAGATATACATTCAATAAAGGACACGACTACTCTGACTTTAAAGGACTAGGTTATTTTTATACCCTTGCAGAGGGTATTATAAAATTAGTCAGATGTTTGTAACGCACAGAGGGAGACGTTTCCGACGCCTTAAAGTATATATATTCTTGATCTGTCCGTCGGTGCGTATGCATTTTACAGTCAATACAAATTAGTTTGCAAAGTGCATGCATTGCAAAGTTTTGTTTGTGGTCTGATGCATTAAATAATATAAAAAGAAATTTGAACATTTAAAAATAGTGTTGCCAAGGACTGCAAGGGTATATACACTTCAGCATAGCCGAAGAAGTTAGCTTCTTTGATATTTATTATACCCTTGCAAAAAGGGTATATTAATTTTGGTCAGACCATATAAAGCCGGATCGGATCACAATATCATATAGCTCCCATACAAACAGCAAAGTTACTAACAGTGACTTTTATCAATAACTTCGTGATTTTGATCAAGATCGGGTAACTATATCATATAGCTCCAATAAAAACGATCGGTGGAAACCAGTGAGTTTGATCAATGTCTTATTTATTTCCTATGCTAGGATTGTAGGCCGTTCTTTCGCAAACTTAAGCCTTACAGGTGAGGAAAGAGTAACACAAAACTTGCAAGGCTATACAAACATTTACGCGGAAGAAGTTAGCCCCGGCGCTCTGGATTTTAGTTTGCAGTAATCATCATGGTGTACCTTGAACTAGGGCTCCACTACGCTTTACAAAATCAGTTTAGTGCTGTTTCGAAAATATTTTAATAATTCCTTCATTTAACCAATAGAAATAAAGGAATGCGCAGGTTAATTAATGTCCAATTCGCATTCCTTCTTAGTTCTAGCAATAATTTGTAGCCAGTAGAACATTATGTTCGGATGAGTAAAACTAAAACTAACCATTAAATAAGTTTATTTGTTTTAGGTCATTATTACACTCATAATGGTCATCATGAAATTAATTCACATCCCTTTTACTCCAGGACCCTTTGACTTTCTTTCATTTTCTTCCTAATTGCAATTGCAAATAACCCAATTGTATTTAATCGTTTATGGAAGAGATGGTGGCCAAATGGTAAACTTCTAATCGATTTTTGTAACATTACTTTTACTATTTTATTTCTCTCTCTAATTTTGCCAAAAATTTCAGTTGTGTATAACTTATTTATATATTTAATCTATTTATCTAATACGAAATTTTCTGGTGCTAATCATTTCCTTATCGTTTCCTTATTGTTTTTTAAATTTTGTTTTCTGAAATAAAAGCAAGGCAAGGGCAAAGTTTTGTCCAAATGAATAATTAAAATTCATCAGGCCAACATTCGAAACTGGTTACTAATCCCTCTTAAACAGACTGCTCAGTTCGTAAAATAGATATGAGTTTGAAATATACATTCATAGGTTCTTCGGCAAGCAAATTGAGTGATTATTGAAACTAAATCAAATTGTATTCAAATGGTTTTTGCGGTTTTGATTTCCAGATGCAAATTTATGCAAAAGCCTAAATAAAACCGCTTTCATATGTACAGTAAGATTTCATTTAATTGCCAAACACAATTGCAGAACACACACTTACCTTTGCACTGTGGTAGACACATTGAAAGTAGGGTGACCAGAAAAGACGTGCTCAGAGACGGAGAATCCATTTGCTTCTCCAGCTTTGTGCTGAAATGTACAAAATTAATAAAAGCATTTTTCTCGTCTTGTGGCATGATTACATCTGGCAATGCTGCAACAACAACCTAAAACCAACAACCAACAACCGAAACAACGGCAACAGCAACAATGGGAAGAACTATGTGTGTATACGCTTACCTACTTAGCAGCTCTTTACAAACATGCCGCACGGTCCACACTCCCAATTCTCTCGACTCCCGACTCCCAGCTCCGAAGTTCTCCCGTCCATTCCATTTTGTTTGGTCCTGTTCCCGTTTCGTCTTCATCCACGCACACAGAAACATAATTGCTCGCTTTTTTATGTGGCTTGGTCGTCGTCGTCTACAACATTTTCTATGGCTGTCATGTTGATATTACATTGCTTGTAAGCTGCTCACCAAAGCACCACCCCTCACCCGTCTATCGCACTCGCCGTCTCTCTGGTTGGCCCCTATCGTCAGCTCAACATTTTTATTTTATTATGCTGCCTGCATAATAATGCCGCGCCTCATGTTCCCTCTTGCCTGCTCATTTTTATCTGCTCACTCATAAAAATAAAGCGTTGCGCATTCTTTCACGCCATTTGCAGTTACTTTGATAAGAGCCAGCTAGCTAGCTAAGAGTCGGCTACTTCCTGCCTGGCAGCGAGAGGCAATGGGAATTGAGAGTGGGGTCAAGGGTCAAACGCAAATGCCTTTGTTTTGATATCCGTCTGTCAATGCTCGCATCGCAATATCTCAGCGACTCCTTGCCACACCGCATCTCTCTCAACCCGAAATGGCGCTTCTTCAGGCGTATGCGTCATTATCAAGTGCAAATAATAAATCATGACAAGGCCTGGCATATTAGTTCGTGACGAGGGTGGCAAGGAGTGGGTAAGAGTTACAGATACATACATAGCAGATATGTATATATATAGATACATTGTGGCTTTGTTTGTTTGTTTGCTCAGCAGATTTCCCATCATTGAATGTGTCTTTCTATGTATGTGTGTGTGTGTGTGTGTGTGTGTCTGGGTGTGTATGTTTTCTTTAGCTATTGTGCGGCATAATTAATCATAATTTGTGTGCGTTATGTGGCAATTAATAATTTCTATGGCATTTACATCAGACGCAAGTTGAACTTGAGAAGGATTCGAGCTTAAAAACATGGCAAGTGGGTAATTAAAGTTACAAACTTTCTTTTGATAATTGGGTTAACATCGGTCCCAACGGGTAAATTCCCACCACACATCCCAAAGACACTTGAAATTAAATAAAGACGTGTATTAAATAAATCTTAATGAATGAAGATACTTACAACTCAATATGCAATCCAATGAAAAATGCCAAATAGGACAACCAATCGAAGCAATTTTGAAATGAGGTAGTTATTATCCTTCAACTACAACATGACTTTTGCACCCATTTTTCTTCATATTCCAACGACCATTAATGGCCAAAACATATTCTACAGCTCAAAGCTTTCATCTGAAAACTTTCCGTCCTAGAAAAACTTACTTGCCGGTTCTGATTCGATGGTAAAAGAGCTAGTATAATGACTCAGAAAACTTTACCTTATTTGGGAAGGTAATTTTTTCAAATTCATTCGAGGGGAGAAGAAGGATTGCAACTGATCCCAATGAAAGTTGAATAAATATTTTCTTACTTTTTTTTATATCTTACAATAAAAACCATTTTTTTCTGAATCTACTTTTACTTAGTTATCAGCATATAAAAAATGTAAACCTTAAATTTAGTTAAATATCGATTCACAAAAAAGTCTGCATCAATTGTCACTTCAAACGATTTATAACTGCCGTTCTTTTGTCACCTTCGACTTGGTTTTATCTTACCATAAGCAAATCGATATCATTGTAGGGTATTTCCCCTTCTTCGATGTCTGTTTCTGCTCATGCTGATGTGGGTCGATATAATTGAAAAACATCAAGTGCTTTTGAGCTCTATGAACACACAGACAAAAATATTGCTCAGCCATAACTCATACGCAGCATAAGCCCAGGAAGCTAGAGTAAATTTTGCCACTTTTGGGCTCTGACCCGCTTGATAGCTGGCTGCCTTGTTGCCCTGTTGCCTAGATGGCTTGCTGTTTATTTTACTTTTTTAAATGAATTGACTTTCAAGTGTGCCGCAATGTTTTTTCCTTTTTGCTGCACTGAAATGCAGTTAAACTTTTTTGCGTTTTCAGCTTCTGTTTTTTGTTTTTGTTTTGATTTGATTGCAGTTGGTAGTGGAACGCATAATTTATGGCAGTGGCTGTGGCAGTGGGAATGTAGAACTTTTGTTTACCCTGTGGTTTTTTGTGGGCGTGGCACTACGTGGCACAAGTTGACGTTGACGTTTCCAGTCAAACGCACAGCCAGAGCCAAAATGTCAAAGTAAGCAAATTGGGAATAAACAAATACAAGTAAAACTACTTTCTCTCTATCTCCCTCTATCTATCTCTCTATCTAAGTCGCTCCTTTTCCAGCACGCGCTCTCTTATATTTCTGTCTCTTTTTTGTGCAACAAATTGCGTGCAAAGTTATTCACTCTATGTGTATGTGTGTTTGTATATTTATTTTTTTTGTATTCATCTTGATTTTTCAATTTTTGCGCACTGCCAGGCAACTTCTCTGGCAAGTTGATGCATTTCTCTATGGCTTTTTGCCCTTTGGCATTTGGTCAGTTGGAGTTTAATTGAGTGATTATTCCAAACAAGAACTTTGACAGCTTGCCAAAAGCAAGAGCAGTCCTTGTCGTCCATTTCGATAGCCGAAAATGAGCTCAAGTCGAGAGCAAACTTATTAAATAAAGCGACCAGACAACAATAGCCCATACAATCGGCCATAATTGCTACAAACACACAAACTTGGGATGGCAATGATTGACTATTCAGTAACTGATGTTACAGCTTCTATTGTTTCCATTGTGTGTGTGTTTTTGTGTGGTCAGAACTAAACCAAAATCAAATGAAACAAATAAAGTAAGCAAATCGAAATAACTAACAAGAAATGCATTGTAATGCATATTTGTTGGTTATTGTTAAATCGATTCTTGCTACGGAGATATTGGATGTCCATCAATAACTCATCTGTTTTAATTTTAAGGCATTGCAAGACCCTCGATATTTATTTGTCTACACAAAACTAAAGTAATTGACAAACATTAAATGTTCTTTGTTTGTTTGGGCATAATGAATGCTTATATCATTTTCAAGAGTTCAAAAGCCTTTGTCACCTTAACTTTAAGCTTCCAATAATTTTTACCAATAAACTGGGAACTTATCTTCGCAAAATAAAAAAAATCAAAGAAATCAAAGTAGAATTTTGTGTTTTTTTATTGTAAATATTTCTTTTTTGTGTATAAATTGTAAGTTTTCTTTAGTTTACATTTTGAATAACGCTATTTTTGGTATTTCATTTATTTTCGATGTCGATTTCAATGCAAACACTTTTTCCAGCTGACTTACTGTCATTTACGGGTAAATATAACCGAAATTTAAATAAATTTGACTTACAGGTTGGCTGAAGTTACTAGTCCTGCGGACTTCAGGGAGGCCACGCACGTTTGCACGGATCCACGGAAGGACGGTGATGGTATTCGTATAATAAAAAGCAGATTACTAATGTGGCTGCAGAGTCTTCTATTATGCGATGAGGAGCAAATGACAATCCGAATACCAAACCCGAGAACCAGCCCAGAAAATGTCGATTACCCAGCTGGGGCATACTAAATGTAAGGCGAATCTAAGGACCTCAAACATTTCAGTTGTTTATGTCACATTTCTATTCATTATGTGTACTTGGTTCGGGTCTTGGTCTAGCGTTCCTTTTATTGTCCCAGCTGATAATGATTCCCATTTTTGGTTGCTGTTTGGCCATCTGGGCAGCTGCTACTTGGGCTCGGATATGCCTCAACTCTAATCGTGAGAGTTACACGCAATTAATTTTACTTTTGTAATTAACAAAGATTCCCCTCACTGCCTCCCTGGCTTTGGCCCCAAAGCTTTTTTGTTTTTTATTTTTCTGGATTTTATGGACATGTCCGAAGTCCATATAATATATTAACAAATTTGCACATTTGCCTCGACCATGCCAGACCTCAGGCGTGTGAAAATGTTGATTAGGGCAGTGCCTTATACTTCATACCCTCCACTTGCCCCTCGCATACTCTTGCCCTTTCTCTTTCTATCTTTCTCGTATCACACACAACAAATTCCAATTCCAATTTGCGTCTCCAATGAACTTTTCAAATAGCCACCCGCCTCAATTTGGCCCGAGTCACGCAATTCGTCTCTAATAATAGCTAACGGTAATTACGCCCTTAAGAGTTTTGTTGCTTAGGCCAATGCTGACTGGCGCTCTGTTGTTGCCTCTCATCAACGGCTTTTGTTGTTGCAAATAATGAAAATTATAATCGACTTCCGAATTTCATTATCGAAATTAGATGTTCAAACTGAGAACAAGACCGAGACCGAGGCCGAGACTGAGGCTTGGTCTGAAACGCAGAGTGATGCTGATGAATTCCGCTTCGACTTCTGCGGATGTTGCGCTAACTTGTCAACTGGCATAACGCAACGACAAACGACCAAGTGAAATTCATTGTGGGCGTGGCAGGCGGTCTGCCTCTTGGCCTTGTCAAATTCAAATTGACTCATTAAAAATTAAGTTGCCTGCCGCACTTTTACTTCGTTTGTCCTTTACTCTCACTCGTGCCATTCCTTTTGCTGTTGCTCTCGCTTTGTGAGCTAAAACGTTAACCAAATGATAAATAGCAAAATTAGATTTGACAGCCAAGCCGCGTTTGGTTTGGCACACAAATTGCAGCATTCATCTTGATTAAATTTCTGGTCGGAAAGCTTTGAGTTGAGCAATTTACCCGAGTCTTGCCCTGATTTACATTATGACATTTTTGTGCCAACGACAACTTTAATAAAACGAAATATTTCAAATTTCATGTTTTCTTCTTCCATCTTTAAAGAAGGCCCTAATGGAAAATATTACCCTCCCAAATGTTCAAAAACATGCCAGTCAGTTGTCTTTAATTTAACTTAAAGTAATATTAAAGTCCATTATATGATTCTAAGTCTAACGCATAGAAATTTATTTTAAAAGTTAATTGAAATTGGCTAGTTATATCTGAGTATGTCGATTTATTTATTCGGCAGTGTAAAAGAGAATTAAAAGTTTTGAAACTCTGAATCGGATTTTTTCAACGGTGTTTTCTATAGTTATTTTTAAGTGTACGGTTCGAAAACCCCTATAAACTTATTCTACCTGAGGTGACAAAGAGCTTAAAGTGGATGTTTTATACCGATAGTTCATAACCTGATGAAGAACGATCCAATGATTCAGACGGACTGGAACTGGACACTGGAACTGGACACTTCTGTACTACAGACATTTTACCAATTTTATGCAAGGGTTTATAATATATAAATATAGGCCGCTCTAGGCCAGGGTCTTTTATGACCTGCAGGTAAATTCGCTACAGTGTGTAAGGGTGCGCTGTTTCAAACTTTAAATTTTATAAATCTGCTAGCTAGCAAATATATTTGCTATGCACTATTTCTACGGCGAATTGACCTTGAGCTTTTTTTTTTTTGAACCGAGCTACACGATCCACTTTCATAGAAAAACTCATACAAGATAAGTGCCCAAAAATTGAGCTTGAATAGTGTGCGGGGAGTCTAGAATGGGCTGAGCTACTGGCAGTCGTGCGAATAAGAGGAGGGAGAACGCGGAAAAAAACGGCAAGTGCAAGCAATGCACGTGGAGTGACGTAAAACTTCGGTACCCTCGTGGACATTACATAAGTCCACGCTTCTTTATTTTCGAGTTCCAATTATAACTAAGGAACATCCACGAAAATAATACGCCACTGCCAGCGCTGTCTTGCCTCCGTAAAATGCAAGCGCGTACCTATTGTGTTAGCAACTATAGGCCCGAAGACGACCCCATCCATGGTTTCATGTCGGACTTTTGGGACTACGACCAAATAAATGTCGACCCGGTCCATGAACTGACCATAGGATAAATTGTTGGAGAGCGATTTGGCCATGAGTGCGCACACATATCGTTGTGCGGAGCGTACCCAGCCAGCCTAATTCCTAGGTGAACCCTCGTTGGATTGGATGTTTCACCTTAGGGCACGGGATAGCCCCTCGCAAAAAAGACTGGAGATTTCTGGTGGGAAGACGTTGCTGCAGATTTAAAACCCAGCCATGGAGCCATCGTCAGGCCTGCTGACTGGATTGGACTCTACAAACTGTAAGTACGGCATAGCCGCATAAAATCTATTGCAGATTTAGTTGGATTTTTTACTTTTTCAAATTGAAATAAATGCTTAACATAAAATTTAGTTTAGATCAAATTTATACTTATAAAACAACCCACACATTTTTGTACGATTACTCTCACCGAATTAGTTAAGAATTATATATGTATATTTGAAATTATTGTTAATGCTTCTATTATATATGTAAGTGGGATACGAAATCCGATGTTATCTTCTTATCTTAAAGGCATATGCCCTTTTTCTCTTTGAATTGAATATATGTATGTATGAAATGATGAATTGCTGAGTTAGTTTATTTGGGCACCTGACGTAAGAGATTTAACAGCCAAAATATGGGTAATACCGAGATTCTTTCGGTTTTACAAGGTTGGATGGGTAAAGAGAAGGCAATGACATCTAAGTCATTCGAATAACACCCATTACCTCTGCACAAAAATCCCTATTTAGGTGTAGTCCTTTATTCCTTATCTCTGTCTTCATTTTAGTTATGTAGCGCATGTTTTGGGAGAGCACAAAAACCACCCCATTTTCCCTGAGCTCAGCCGAGCCACTTGTTAGAAAGACAGAGAGTGAGCACTCCGACACCCGCAAGTGATAAGGTTCGGGAAAAGAAAGACGGTAAATAACACGTCAAAGTTGCAGTTGAATACGGAATAGTCAGTTTCGATGGTCAGACCATGTTAAGTTATCATAATAAATATAGAAAACTATTTAAGGTATATTAATGTTGAAAAATCATATTTAAGTTTTGGATAACTTAGTTTATTCAAATATTCAAAGCTAAAAGTATAAACCAGCTTTATTTTGTGGCACAAATTATGGCAATCAAATTATTGTGATTGCGGTAGCGGTTTAGACACTACAGCTAAACAAAGTTTTTCGGTGTGCCGCGGACTCAATATGATAACTTATGATAAACTCATTATATATGTATATACATACATATTTGAATGTACAGATCGCGTAATTTATAACTCAGCCATAAACCCATAGTTCCTATAGTATATACATGTGAGTTGAGTGGGCTTACTCAACTAAGTTTATTTATTAATTTGATTTAAAGTAGTTTGGAAAAGTTACAAATAATTAAGTCTTAATCGGCTGCTTCGGTTCGCTCGCTTTTTCTCTCACTGCTGTCTGCTGTACTCTCTGTTGCTCTGCTGCTAAACTCTGCTGTTAACGATCATCTGTCCGCTTGCTGCTGTTAAGCCTCTGTAACTCTCCATCGTACCTTACATTCGGCCATTCCTGATCATTCATGTGTCCCAGATGATAAATCGTCTTCGTTGTCCTTAATATAGCGCCACATTTTCATATAGTCGCAACTGGTAGAAGTATTTGTAGGCCCTTCGACATCCGCTGCTTTCCTTACGTCGTATCTACCATTCCTCTTTACTTGCGTCACCTCATAAGGCCCTAAATATTCGCTGGACAGTTTTTTTCCTGCGACAAACTGCGTCCTGCGTATGGCGACTAAGTCTCCAACCTGATATCCGGCCTCTGGCTTTCTTTTACTGTCAAAGTGCTTCTTATAAGACTTCTGCGCTTGTATAATTTCAGCTTTCGCGTTCTGCCTCATTAGTTGGCGTTCTTCATCAAAGCGTTGGTACATCTCTTCTTCAAGTAGCTGTATTAAACGGTCTGCTGGTTTATTGTTCATCCTTCACACCAAACATGAGCTCGAACGGCGATTTTTTTGTCGTTGTATGCGTCTGAGAATTTACAGCTCTCTGTACTTCTGGAACTGCCTTAAACCACTTGGTTGGATCGCTTTCGGAAATCTTTGCAATAATCGACAAAATTGTTCGATTTACTCTTTCCACCTGTCCATTTCCACGAGGAACTCCCGTTGTGCTCCATACATGCTCTATGCCATTCGTTTTCATATGCTCCGCAAACAAGTTGGCCGTAAATGCTGAGCCTCTGTCGGAAACTATACGCACAGGATTTCCGAAGATTTGTGACCATATATCTATTTTTTTAGCGCTTCCTCGCAGCTTGTAGTTTTGGTCGGAAACAGCCAAATAAACTTTGTAAAAGCATCAACCATCGCCAAGATGTATTTATACTGCTTCGTAGTGGCGTCCATGGGGCCTAAGTGGTCAATATGCAACGTATGAAGTGGTTGGTCTCCTTTATCAACATAATTTAGGAAACCCTCTTTCTTGCCTAGTTTTTTGTTAAAAATTATACATTTTACACAGTTATTTACAATCTGCTGAACCTTTTGTTCGAGATGGGAAATCCAATAAGATTGATACACAGCATGAAGGGTTTTTTGCACGGCGAAGTGACCAACATTATAAGCGTCCATAATCACCTCCTTTTCCATTTGCTTCGGAACAACAAGGAGATCGTTACCGTTTTCTTCCCTGTAAAGAAGTCCACCTTTCATCTTGTATCCCTGTAAAATCTCCACAATGGCTTTAATAGTATCATCTTTAGCTTGTGCTGCTTTTATACGTGCTGTAATCTCCAGAGAAGCCACCATTATACAAGGATTGCGACTTAGGCAGTCAACATGCTTTAGCCTTTCCCCTGGTCGATGTTCTACTTCGTAGTCAAAGTCTTGAAGATATATTATCCACTGTGTTACTGATCTCGGTACATCCACCTTCTTCAGCGTTTGTTTGAATGCAGAGCAATCCGTTACCAACTTAAATGGCAAGCCCAGCAGGTAGTGCCTGAATTTCTTTACTGCTAAATATACGGCCTTCGCTTCAAGAATATAACTGTGTTGCCGTGACTCTGATTCAGACGATTTTTGGCTCCAGAAGTGAACTGGATGCAGTTTGCCTTCTGACCATTGCAAGAGTGCCGCTCAACTGCAAGCCGTCGACAATGTAGCGGATTACGGACTGCACATCAACGTCACCAACCGCTGCCAGCTTTCTCATCTGAAGAAGATACTCGTGAAATGACTCCTGATTGTGCTTTTTCCGATCCCGTAGCTCTGCGTGAATCTCGGCGCTGCATTTGCTTCGTTGACCAAATTCATTCTCCAGCGTCATCCGTAGCTCCGAATATTGGCACACCTGTATGGCCTCCAAAAACAGCTTTGCCGTTTTGGTCATTTTGGCACGTGCTTGTACATACATCTGCTTTATATTTAGGCCATATGCCTCAGCATTTAATTCGAAATTCCGAAACCAATGTTTTACCGGAATCGTTTCGCCATCAAAATCAGGGATGATTTTCTCAAAGCTTTCCGCTGCGATTGTACCACTGTTTCTATTCTGCTCGTCTGCTCCCACTTTCAAAGCGAGCAACTGCACCAGTTCCTGCAGAATTTTGGTGTTATCAGCCATGGCCTGAATTCCAGTAGCACTAACTTCGCCTCCAGATGCAACTTCATCCAGCTTCAACACGCCACCCGCTTCGTCTGCCATTCTCTGAACTGCCTCCTTTGCTTTCGATCTGGTGTAGTATGGTTGCCTCACTGCCACTATTGGTATTCTAGAACGCTTTGTTTGTACTTTCGTCCCTCTCATCAGCGTCACTCAGCAAATTCGCGGCAAAACTTTATTGGTAGTTCTGTTGTCTCCCTCTCTCCAGAGCGCTGTGTTTGTAGTGCCGTCCCTCTCAGCAGCGTCACTGAGCAAATTCGCGGCAAAATTTTTGAGACTCCTCTGGCCAAATTTGAGACACCTCCGGACAACTCCAAATAACTTGCACTTTCCAAATTAGGACGAGCCCCCAAATGTGAGTTGAGTGGGCTTACTCAACTAAGTTTATTTATTAATTTGATTTAAAGTAGTTTCGAAAAGTTACAAATAATTAAGTCTTAATCGGCTGCTTCGGTTCGCTCGCTTTTTCTCTCACTGCTGTCTGCTGTACCCTGCAACTTCAACTGTCTCTCTCTCGTGTTCTTCTCTTCTGCTGTCTGCTGTACTCTCTGTTGCTCTGCTGCTAAACTCTGCTGTTAACGATCATCTGTCCGCTTGCTGCTGTTAAGCCTCTGTAACTCTCCATCGTACCTTACATACATACATACATAGTGTACCGATACTTGTCATATACATGACCACAATTCGATTACCTGGGATTTCCCGTTTCTCGACATATTTCCGCTAAGAAGCTCTTTATAATAAGAAATAATTAATTCATTAAAATTATCATTACTATAAGTATAATCAATACGAACACGGTGTGTACATAATCTCATACGTCATGTTTGCATATATACTATACCCTTTCAAAGAGGGTATTCAGCCACCACGACGAGACGAGTTCATATACCCATGCCCATTCTTCTGTCCATCCATCCGTCTGAAAACTCCTCCTAAACCGTTTAGGCTACAGTGCTTAAATTTTGCATCTGAGCTTCTACATATATATTGCAGGGGATGTATATCTCGGATTTAGCCGGATCAGATTACTATATCATACAGCTCCCATACAAACGACGAAAGTCAAGAAGAGCGACTTTTCTCAACACCTTCCTTATTTTGTAAGAAATTTACATGAAAGTTAATATTTGTCAGTTAAATATATTTGTATAATTTGTATAATAATTTGTATAATTATATAACGATCGGTCGAAAATACTGCCTTTTAACAATAATAATTAAATTTAATATTTATGATCATCATGATTAGATGACTATATTATATAGCTGTGAAATAAACATACAATAAAATAGCATGTTATATGCGCCGCATTGCTCCAGCCTAAGATTGTAGCACATTCTTTTGCGAAAAATCGGCTTTTTAGATAAAACATAAGTTATATTGGGTAACAAAACAACTCGCAAGGGTATGCAAATTTCGGCACATAAATGGGGATATCCCAGATTTGTGGTCAATAAGACGTGGGTGAATCAGACGTCATACCACTGGATTTACTCATAAGCTCGTAAGCATTAATAATTTCGACTTTCCAAATAAAATAATGTTCTCTTTATAATTAGTTTCATTGCGAATCTGTACAGAGTTGGGTGTGCTTTTTAAATAGTGTTAAACCTTAATATGAATCAAAAGGCACTAACGCTTAAAGGTAAGTTTTAAAAAAGAAACAAAAATAAGGTGTAAATAAGAATATAATACTGTACTTTACTGTATTTTTTTATGACTCAATACAAAGATGTCATCCATTCAAAACTCTTTTTTGCTTTTCCGTTTGTATACTCTTGCAAATTCTAATTTCAGTCGCTTGCTAAGAGGAAGTGTACAATTTATAAAAGTTCGGGTATTTTATGTCGGGTTCAGCCGAATAGAACTACTATTTAAGTAAATCTTGGACATGATAAAATTTGACATCAGCTTCTTTTAGCTTTATTGTTGCAAATTTCATCGAGAAATGTTTGTAGTTTGCTCATTAGTCTATTATTTGCTTCCAGTTCTCACAATGCTATTGGTTTTATTGAGGATTTCCAAGGCGCACAATTTCAATAAAAGAAAGACTACAAAGTGTATAAACGGTAAATGCGTTCCAGCCACTGAATGTCCACAATCGGAGCCAAAATATTGCAGTCGCGATTTCCCAACTGTCTGCTGTATGACTTATAAAGATCCACAAATTCAGAGCATGAGCCCATCTGCACAAGGTTAGGCCACAATTACATGTCCCAGATTTGTAAAAACCTTAAGTACATATATCAAATTTTATACATTTTTTTCCATAGCTTGTCATAACTTCTCGATTAACTATTGTCCAGGAAAACAATTGATTTTTAATGGTAAGAGAGCAAAGAAAAATGAATTTCCCTATGTTGTTGCTGTAGGACGTAAGCATCCGAAAATTAAAAAAGTGGAATTCGATTGCGGAGGTACTTTAATAGATCACAAGTTCGTTTTAACTGCTGCCCATTGTATTACAGGCGAAGAAGATAAAGATAAAGAGTATGTCATCAAAAATAGCCTTACATATTAATGTAAGTTCAAGACTAATTCTAAAATTTATTGGTTAGGACAATGTATGTTCGAGTGGGCTCATCTAATCGATCTGAAGGAGTGCGAATTGCGGTGAAAGCCAGTAGAGAACACCCATTGTACGATGGCGGAGTTCGAAACGACATTGGCATATTGGAATTAGTGGATTCGGTGGAGTTCAATAAGAAGATCATGCCAGCCTGCTTACCTAGTGATTATGGGTTTAAACATCCTTATTTCACAATTGCCGGCTGGGGCGATTCATCAGATCAGTTGATGAAAATTGATACTAATCAGCTAAATATCAGTTCCTGCATTCGCCATTTCGTTAAACTAAACAACTCATTTCAAATTTGCGGTGGCAAATCAAATCTAGAAGAGGTCGGCGATGCTTGCAAAGGTGATTCAGGGGGCCCTTTGGCTCTACCCCATCCTCTTTATGGAAATTGCTTGGCACAAGTTTTTGGCGTTGTTGGACATGGGAATATATGCAACGCTCCAATTGCAAAATCTGTACATACTAGAATTTTTAGGCATCTAAAATGGATCGAAGATATTGTGTGGCCGACAAAGAATACTTCACTTATTTTATCGAATCCACGGATTAAAGATACTGCGTGGCCGTTAAAGAATACTTCATTTATCTTATCTAATGCATGGAATAAATTAAGTTCATATTTTAAAAGATTTGATTGGATTTTTTAAAAAAGTATATGAAATTCGGAATATTAGTAGGTCAAATCATGCACTGCTAAAATTAATACTTTGCATTAATTAATTATATAAAATTTGAAAATAAATATGTATTATTATTAATTGTGATAGCTTTCTCCGTGTTAAACTAAGAGTATTTATCAAACTGATGTATTTTATACCCTCGCAAAAAGGTTATATTAATTTTAGTCAAAAGTGTGCAACGCATAGAAGGAAGCATCTCCGACCATATAAAGTATATGTATTCTTGATCAGCACGACGAGACGAGTGCAAATAGCCATGTCCGTCCGTCTGGATCAATGCGAACTCCTCCTAGACCGTTAGAGCTACAATGTTGAAAATTTGCTTGTAGTTTGTATATCTCGGATTCAGCCGGATCGAACCACTAGATCACATAGCTCCCATACAAACAGCAAAGTTACTAACAGTGACTTTTATTAATAACTTCGTTATTTTCTGAACTTCTGTCGTGAAATTTAATATTAGTCAGTCGATCTTTCGCAAACACTAGACATTTAAGATTAAACGTTTTTTCACTTTGACGGCTATAGGTAAGAAAAGAGTAACTAAGAACTTGAAACGGTATACAAACTTTGACGCGGTCGAAGTTAGACCCGGCCCTCTGGTTTATCTTTGCCACGCTCACTTCCGACACCATAAACCGAAAATTTGGCACACTTATACTCTGTAATCAACATCTGACCATCAAACTTAGAAAAAAAGAATACAAATATCCAAACGAGCAGTGAAAAGAATTTCGTGTTCAAATAAATATATCAACTCAGTCGCATGAATTGTACATTTCAAATAAGTAAGCTACTGTGTCAAATTCTGTATCATGCACATAATGAAAGAGTATTTCATATTCATACACAGATGTTTATAAACGGATCATGGCTGTATTGAAAATAACCTTGGACCAAAAACGGACCCAATAGACAAGCAAAATTCCAATCGCATTGATTATTGTAGCAGTCTGTCCCTCCTTTGTCTGCCGCAAGACGTACATCGATTCTCCAAGAACCAGCTTTTATATTGCTGCAAGAGGTTAACCCACAATCGTGAAGCCAAGTTATATATACACTTAGTTTAATCATTTGGCTAATACATACATAGCTTCTTAAATATGTTCAGACAATCCTTGCAAAGAAGAAACATTAACCTTTTAGGCAATAGGACACAAATTTGTGAATTTTCCGCTGGCCCATCACACTGCATAGGAAGATGACAAGGATTATTCTCATCATTGTATGTTATATCTCTTGACTGCGTTCTTTGAATATTATTCCAAGTCTAATGCTTAATTATTGTTCTGAAGGAGTCGAATTCGAAGTGATTTGAAAAAAATACAAACCGAATACATACTATACAATACTGCAATATTCAAGTTGATTCTTAAGTTGAATTCAGTGAACCCATTATGCCACCCCGCTTACCTACATGGGTGCGAAATTCTTAGTTTATCATCACTGGGAGAGTCATGTCAATAACAGCAGTTTTTCAAATGAGCTGATAAAATTGAATTCAGCTCCATTGGGTTCGATCAGTGCAGCCAGCGTTTTTTATAATGCAAGTCAAAGATTTCACACATGGAATTCAGGAATATCGGATCCAGAGAAAATTTCCTTAACGAGTCAGATGGTCCTGTAGTCATACCGCATCCCAATAAAGGAAATTCATTCTCATGTTTTTGCCAAAGTGAGAAGGGCATTCAATCATGCACTTTAAAACTCAAGAGCCACACATGCAAGAATCTTCGAAAACCGAGAATGGATTGATTCAAGCATTTTATGGGATTAAATGGCGAAACAAGGAAACCATTCTTGATAAAGAACATTGATCTTTGAATCTTTGTTTTCGATAAAGAAGCTAAAAGCTAGATACTAAAGTTGACGCAAGATTGGTGGGTCCAAGTGGCATATGGCAATGCGACAGCAGACGACAGTCCGTTACAAATTTCACAACATCCGAAACTTTGTAGTGGAGCTCAAAACACTCACCTATAAGTGAGAGGGATTCATCAGCATGAGCTAGATTGGGTAAGTAGTTGGCAGTAGCCTAACAACTTGAAGGCAATGCATGTCAACTGCACTTGCAATTAGCTTAACAGTTTGTCGGAGAAAGAAAGTGTCTGTATTTATACTTACATATACATTCGTTGTAGAGATGATAAAGTATTTCTATTTCAAGTTTCATTATTCATCCCGCTGCGTCCTACTGGCTAGCTCATAAATAACATCTTGCTGCTTGAGTGGCATTGCATTTTGCACAAGTTGTGTGTGAAATTTTTGCGCAAATTTTACAGGCAGCACATGTTGCACTTGCAGCTGCTGCTCCTTTTACTTGGGCCGCTTGCTGCCTCGTGGCAGTTTTCATTGTTCATCTCACAAGCAGTTGTGGGTGGCTAGCCAACAGAGAGGCGGGGTGTTAAATCAATTGGGAGCTTGTTGCTGGCTTACTTAACTTCCGCTTCCGCTCCCAGCCACGATGAGCACCACATGTTCCCACATGCTTGAGTCGGGGTCTGCATTTTGTTTTTGCCATTTCTCATTTTGTTTCGCTTTTTTACGGGTTTCCCACTTCCTGCTCTCTTCTTTTTAAAGCGAATAGAATCCTGTTTTATTACACTTTAATGAGAGTCGAGAAAACTTCGCAATCTAAGAACATCCGCCTGGGGTTTTGCGGCAATGTTTTTTCATGTTTTTTGCTAAAAACCCAATCCAACACACAAATTGTATTTCGTCAAGCTAATTCATAATTATCCCCTTGTCGATTTACACAGCACGACATGACGAGTTCATAAATCAAGGACACAAACATTTCCTTAACGGATTAGCTTTATAGGCCAATTTTAGACTTTTTACCTGAAGAATTTTTTCTTTGAATTTACATACTATGCACTTGCTACGGCATGCTAAAGGCATGAAGTTATTTATACAACATCAAACCTTTTTTATACCCTTGCAAAAAAGGTTTATTAATTTTGGTCAGAAGTGTGCAACGCATAGAATGAAGCATCTCCGACCATATAATGTATATATATTATTGATCAGCATGACGACACGAGTTCATATAGCCATGTTCGTCCGTCTGGATCAACGCAAACTCCTACTAGACCGATAGAGCTACAAACTTGAATGTTGCATGTAGGCTTGTATATACTGCAGGGGTTGTGTATCTCGGATTTAGCCGGATCGGACCACTATATCATATAGCTCCCATACAAACGGCAAAGTCACGAACAGTGACAAACGGCAAAGTCACGAACAGTGACTTTTCTCAATAACTTCATTATTTTCTGAGCTATTGTCGTGAAATTTAATATTGGTGAGTTTATTACACCTTTAAACTGTGCCAAATTTGATCAAGATCGGGTGACTATATCATATAACTCCCATAGGAACGATCGTTCGAAAACAGTGACTTTCCTCAATAACTTCGTTACTTTTGACGCGAGTTTGACGTTGAGTTGTTAGTTTAATATATCTATTAATGACTGTGCCGAATTTGTTAAGGATCGAGTGACTATATCATAAAGCTCCCATAGGAACGATCGGTCGAAAACAGAGACTTTTGTCAATAACTTCGTTACTTTTAACGCGATTGCTTTCAAAATAAACATTTAATATTTATTTATTTATTATTTATTTATCTTTCGCAAACTTTAGCCTTTTTAGATAAAACGTTTTTCCACTTTGATGGCTATAGGTAAGGAAAGAGTTACCAAAAAAGTTGCAAAGGTATACAAACTTTGACGCGGTCAAAGTTAACCCCGGCCCTACGGTTTTCAGTTGGGTTATATTAACCGAGATAATTATTACTTATTTTAAATCAAAGCCTAAACAATTTTATTTTAATCATCTTCCAACATTCCCACGCCGAAGTAGAAGATGATAATGATCTGTCGATGGTCGATGATCTGTATGTTGCACCAAGGGCCAATCAGATCTATCAATCTTTATTTTCAACATTATGATTTTGTAAGGATTTTTGTTCTTTAAGGATATATTATATCTTATAAGGATATATTATATCTTATACTTAAAGAACAAAAAAAAAGGATATATTATATCTTATACTTATATATACTGCGGGTCATCAGGTTAGTGCCTCCTTAACATTTACCATTAATGCTTTCCAGACCGTTTGGAATATTTGACCCAAATTTTTTTGTACAATACAATTCAGTAAATTCTCCTTTGAACTTTTAATACTGTAAGTCATGAGATTAATTTATTATTCATCAGGTAAGCGCCATCAGAGATAGGTCAAAATATATAAATCTTAGTGAAACGTAGGACATTTTTCTTTTGCTTATAAATAACAACATTCTTAATATTTATAACAAATTAATACCATTAATACCAATGGGTGGTCCCGCCTGTGTTTGTTATAAGTTCAAAAATCGAAATTTATAACTTTTTTTTCGTTGTTACAATTCAAAACACAGGATTATTTTAGTAAATTGTAAATGAACCAAATGGTTCATTAAGTTTATGCTGGAAATATATTCGAAACACAGCTATATAGCTAACAATATAATAGATAATGAATTATTTGTGTTGAAGCTCAAAAAGCATCTTCATTTAGTCGTCTTTTTTTTGTAAACAACGTATAGAAGACCAGAAAGTTGGCTATGATTGCAACTCCATTGCAGCATTTGTCGGAGTGAAAGTAAGTGCTTGTTGGGGAATGTTGGCATACCCACAATGTCAATCAGCGCCAAGCAATCAGTGAATCCTATTTATCAGCTGAGCTGCTGACTGCGCACTGGGCAAATGATTTGGAGCTCGCCCAGCAACAATCCAACTAAATCCTTTATGTGCCACTTGCATGTGTATATGTAAGTATCTGTGAGCTTTGTAACACCAAAGTGTAAATAAATACACTAGACATACGAACAGACATAAAAACAACATCTAACTCTTTAACAAGTTTCTTAATTCATATGGATTCTTACAACTTTTAAGTTTTAATATAAATGTAGTTTCTGACGGCGTACATGTACATGGCACGCAGAAGAAATCTTTTCCGACAATATAAGATGTACATATATTCTTGATAATCATCAACAACCTGCTGTAACGAGTGTTGGTAAGAGATCGCTTGATCTCTTACAGAAAACACAGGGTAGTTAAATACAATGTAGCGTTGCTTCTCCGTTGCTTGATGAATGAATATAAAATTACAATATAAAATTATTTCTTTTCGTCAGTTACTTTAAGAAGTTGGTAGAATAGAAATGATATCAAAATCAACTCACTAATCCACTTTCCTGTAGTATCTAAAGTATGGAAATAGTGAATGTCAGATAATGTATGTAGATGTATTTTGCATTTTGAAGCTGTCATTCCATTCAAAGAACTTTTATCGCCCCTTAAAGTTGGCCACTCACTCGATTCATGTGATGGCAACTATTTTTATAGCATATTTTTAGGTGCTGCGGCAAAATTAATTGCACTTAAGCTATGCTCATTTACAACGTTAATGAGTTTCTTAGAGTCGGAGTCGTCCCAACGGACGTCTGTGGGTACTTGGTTGCGGAACTGTATGGGAGGGATGATTGGTTTAAGGAAGCTTAGCTGCAATTAAATTTAATTACACTGCAATTGTCGCCCAGTTAGGCAAAAGTGGGCATGCTGTCCGTATTGCCGTTGTTTTTGTTGTTGTTTTTGGTGTTTTCGTTGTTGAAAAGCTACTTAAAATACGTTTCGCTTTTCAGTTGCTCCGCACATTGCTCATACGCCCCGTCGTGCCTTAGTGAAGAACGAAGGCAATGGTTCAACGCGTTTAGCTACTAACTGCTAATGGATTTATATATACGGTACACACACACACACACAGAGTGAAAGAGAGGTTTTGGCTCCATCCTTTTATGCTACAGTCGTTGCCATGTTACCACCACACACGGTGAAGAATCATAGCAAATAATGTTGTTGGAGTCGCAACTTCTGTTTCTGGGCTTCCTTTATGACATTGTGTGCCCCGGCTTGGACCCGGTTCAGTTCATTAAGCTCTAATGCAACAAACGATGGGTCGCGACCTGGTCAGATGCAGCTTAGACTGGCTGTTCTCTGCTTCTAACAAACTCTATTAATTGGTTGTGCTATGGTGAGCCATATTGTATTTCTTATTGTCTCTTTTATGCACATTCCCAGTATTTAATAATGAAAGCCCATGGCAAATGCAATTCAATATCCTGCTGTTGAATGCAATGTGCATTCTTCTTGATAATTTGCATAACTTCTTGCAGGTTTATCTCCATTTGTTTATCTCTATATGAATGATCGTTGCACAGACATCAATAATTGTAATTGAGTCTAGCGAATTCAATTTAAAGAGATGCCGCAACAAAAGGCGGCAATTACACAATTACTCAAAACAATTTCCGCCATCAGCTTTTCCTCTGGCAGAACAATTGAGACGACAAAACTATTGCTGCTTTTGGCACTTAATGACTTAAAATAAGTTATTTCATATCAACAATTAAGTCATAATGCCATCAACTATTCGAAAGGAATTCGAATCTTAAACTGCAGCTGTTGCGCGCAATCAGTGAACTTTTAATTGATTTGATTAAACGAATTGCATTTGATTCACACTGCTCTGTTAAATACTTTTGCCATAGACAACTGGCCGATGAGTTTATTCATTTGGTGCGGTAAAAAAAACTTTTCATTTTATTGCTTTAAAACGCTTGATTTCATTTCAGCTTAATTTCAATTTTCGCGTTCATGTTGACGTTGTGGGTCGGGGGAGAGAAATTCATGACACCATAACTATTGGCATTTATGTTTATTCGTGACTCGTTAACGCGTGTTGTTACTTTATTTTTAAGAAGTTCCTGGTATACCTTACAGCCTTTATAATTGGCAGTATGATTTTCATGACAGTGTACACATTTTGGAGGGGTTTCCTTATCCTTGGGACATTTTTTGGACTCATGTTTTTTGCCACATTTGACACATCTATACGCCTTGCCGCAGTATGTCTGCGTGTGACCGTATCTCTGACATCTGTGGCATTGGAGGATATCGCTTGTCTTTCTTGGAGGTTCTATTGTAACTATCGCGTTGCCAATATTATTTATCTTGTAGATTTCGGAGTTTTTGTTAGTTGGCTCTAGATCTACATAAAACATGTTTAAAGGGGCTTTGGTGATACGGCTTTTTATATTAGCAACGTTTCGCACAGTTTGACCAGTTGCCTCAACACAGTTTTTGATTATTTCTATTGGTGTAGAGAAGTGTAAGTTTTTAACTACCACTCTAAATGCTCGGTCCTGCTTAAGCTGGTACGTATGAAACAAGACACCGTCTTTTCTCAATTCTTTAATTAATTCCCTATTCCCGACCCATCAGAATCCATCCAATGAACACAGTAGACAACCAACATATGGTCAAATTGTTAACAATCAACCTGATGTTACTAAAAGTGGTTCTTTGGAACGGATTGAAAAACTATTAGAAAAGCAATCAGAGCAAATTTGTGACCTTCTTAAAACAATAAACCTATTGATTATTAAATTATGCAAATAGACCTCCACATTGCTATATGGAATGCCAACGGGCTGTTAAATCACGTTCATGAAATAAACTTATTCATTAAGTCAAATGATATTGATATAATGTTGATATCTGAGACTCACTTTACAAACAAATCCTTTTTTAAACTGAGAGGATATGAGATTTACTGTGCAAATCATCCATCTGGAAGAGCACAAGGCGGGGCGGCACTAATTGTTAAAAATGGAATAATATATGAAACTCTAGATCCCATAAGAGAGATCTCATTGCAAGCTGCCAGTATCAAAGTCAATTGTATGCATGCTGACTTAATTGTTACTGCTATATATTTCCCTCCAAGGTTTATTGTTAAAGAGATAGATTACAAGCAGTTCTTCATAAAACTTGGAACAAAGTTTATTGCTGGTGGAGACTATAATGCGAAGCACCCTTGGTGGGGCTCGAGACTGGCAAACCCTAAAGGCAAGGAGCTCTATAAATGCTTGAGAAATAATGGCCTCAGTGTCTTATCAACCGGTAAACCTACATATTGGCCCACTGATCCCAGTAAAATTCCTGACCTAATGGATTTTGTCGTTTATAATGGAATCCCACAGCAAAATCTTGCTATCTCAGAGAGTTTGGACCTAAATTCTGATCACTCGCCTATAATTATGGCTTATAGTACGCGAATCAAAAAAAATCCGAGAAGCCCATACAAGATTATAACAAGCAAAACTGATGTGGCTGAGTTCAGATACTTGTTAGATCAAAAAATTGATCTAAACATTTCTTTAAAAACTGGATCAGAGATAGATACTGCTGTAGAAAATTTTACAAACGCGATTCATGAGGCCAGCTATTGGAGTACACCCCCAAGCGATGAGACTCAAAATAACAACTTTACTGTACCAAATGAAGTAAGACGTCAAATAAAACAAAAAAGAAAGCTTAGGAAAAAATGGCAAGAGACAAGAAGTCCAATAGATAAAGCGTTGTTTAATAAAGCCGCGTCAGATCTTAAAAAGAAATTACTGGAGTTAAAGCAAGAATCTCTAACAGAGTATCTAAAGAGCTTAGATCCACATTCGCCGAATCAAGAACACAATCTCTGGAGAGCTACGAAGTATCTGAAACGCCCAACAATCAGGAAAGTTCCTATCAAGGATATCAACGGAACATGGTGTAAATCTGAAAAAGAAAAAGTAAACGCTTTTGCTCAACATCTATATACAGTCTTCCAGCCAAACGATATTCATGACGCTGGTATAGAAGATGAAATAAAATTATTCCTTGACTCTCCAAATCAAATGAGTCTACCAATTCGAAAAACCAGCTTCGAAGAAGTCTGCGGAGAATTCAAAATAATTAATACTAAAAAGTCTCCCGGGTATGATCAGATTGATGGTATCACTGCAAAGAACTTGTCTCGTAAGTCGATTGAATTCCTGACACTTATTTATAACGCCATTCTTCGTCTTGAACACTACCCTAGCCAGTGGAAATGTGCTGAAATAATAATGATAGCCAAGCCGAATAAACCAGAAAACTGCGTTTCATCATACCGTCCCATTAGTCTGCTGGCTACTTTTTCCAAAGTATTTGAAAAAATACTGCTGAGAAGAATGTTGCCAGTGTTGGACGATCTTTCCATCATACCCGAACATCAGTTTGGGTTCAGAAAGCAGCATGGAACACATGAGCAATGCCATCGTTTAATTAATGTAATCACTAATGCTCTTGAAAATAAGGAATACTGCTCCGTAGTTTTCCTTGATGTACAGCAAGCGTTTGACCGAGTATGGCACGATGGCATTCTGTATAAAATAAAGAAATGGCTTCCTGCTCCTTACTATCTGTTATTAAAGTCTTATCTTGGCAATAGACATTTCTATGTTCGACAACAAGGAGAAATCTCTAACCTATGTACTATAAATGCAGGAGTTCCCCAAGGAAGTGTTTTAGGCCCTGTACTTTATACATTATTTACATCTGACTTGCCTATCGCATCTAATGTCAACGTGGCTACATATGCAGATGATACGGCGATAATCGCATCAAGCAGCATTCCTAACAGGACAACAGAATACCTACAAAGAGAAATTTGCCTAATAGAAAAATGGTTACACAAATGGAAAATCAAAGTTAACTCGCAAAAGTCTGTACAAGCAACATACTCCTTAAGACGAGGAAATTGTCCAAAAGTCTTACTAAACAATTGTGAAATCCCCCAAAGAGATTCAGTTAAATATCTTGGAATTCATATTGATCGAAGGTTAACCTGGAAGGCACATATCAAAGAAAAACAGAAGCAGTTGAATATTAAAACCAAAAAAATGTACTGGCTATTAGGACAAAAGTCTCAGCTTAACATTGAAAACAAAGTAAGACTTTACAAAGCAATATTAAAGCCTGTTTGGACTTATGCGCTACAACTTTGGGGAACCGCGAGCCAATCAAATATTGAAATTATGCAACGCTATCAATCGAAAACCCTACGCACAATCGTTAACGCACCTTGGTATGTTTCCAATGCTGAAATACATAAGGACCTTAATATACCATTTGTAAAGGATGAAATAGCAGAGTTTAGTGTTAGATATATTGACAGACTGCACAACCACCCAAACTCATTAGCTCTAAGTCTACTTAATAATATAACAACAAGAAGACTAAAAAGATTACATATATTAGATCTTCCAAATAGGATTTAACTTTTGTTTTATATATGTACATATACATAAATATAAATATATATACCTATAAATATAATACACATGTATAAATACTTAAGTAGATTTAATTACTCGTCTGTACAACTTAGAGTTTATATATAAAAGAGTTGACTCAGTGGAGCCGACTATTCCTGTTATGTTTTTATGTATCTCCAAATTTACTGATTGTCCAAGGACAGATTGTAAATAAAAAGAATTGGTAAAAAAAAAAAAAAAAAAAAAAAAAATGTTGACGTTGTATTTGTGTTTTACTTTTTTACTGCTTTTTATTTTTTTGGTATCTGCATTCTGCCATCAATTTCTGTGAAGAGCAGGACAAACACAGTCAAAAATTAAAAACAAATTAAATTCCAGCCAACTAAAGACAAATAAACGTAAGAGAAGTACTATAAATGAAAGGGTGGACAATGTGAATCCTTCGAATAGTTTTCGTTTTCAAATTAAACTTGGGGCAAAATATCTTTTATATATCATGTATCTTTAGGTATGTGTGTAGGTTTGTAGGTCTGGCCAACCCCTGGACCAAAGTCGATGGCAACTGTAACGTCATTAAAGCAATGCTACGCATAGTTTGGCAAACTGAAGCCAAGTCCATGGCAAAGTCCAACGGCAGACGAAGAGGTCAGCCAAGCGATGCTCTTGGTGGGTGCTGGCTGCTGGCTGGGTAGCTTAAGATTTTATGAGAGCTACGGGAAAATTGAAACTTTTGATTGAATAGAAACTACAATCTCATAGCCTGGCAAACTTTCATACGAAGTTGGGTGTGCTTGCTGGAATTGGTGGTTACCTGACACACCGACATCACCTCCCACTTTTACTCTTGTTCCTATTGCCTTTAGCTATAAACTTAGTTTTCTAAATTAAAATAATACAATGAGGATTATATAACACAGAGCAGGCAGTCATGCAGGCAGCCAAACATTCAAGCCAACTTTGACTGCAATGTTTCTGGCCATTGCCTCCATCCTCCTTCATTCATGTAGGCTCCACGCTATTCCAAGCGCTCCTACTACTCGTATTCAAATCTAGTTTTTCCTTCAACATAGTTGGCAAAGTTTATTTTTCTAGTTCTTAAACAGACAGTTACAATTAAAGACTTAATAATTTCTCCTTGGGAGTTTGTAACAAACAAATTACTAAGAAAAGTTCATTCAAAATATATTCCACACATAAAAGATAAATAAAATCGTTGTTTCACATTATATGAAAAGTTTGAAATACATCAAGAATTATATAATTTAAATTGTTCTCTAATTATTTCAAACGTTGTTTAAATGTAACCCAAAAATTTATCTCAGTGTGTAATATTTTAATTGACTTTCTGTGAATTCAAATTAATATCGATATATGCATGAGCACAAACGGAAACGAATTTAAAGACTGCAATAGCCATTTCAGCTGATTCAACAGTTAATCAAAATATTCCAGCTGAAATGATTATAAATTAAGTGTGAAAGTGAGTAAAACTATTAATTTTTTATCGCACTCTATATACGGGTTCCTACATTTGCTTTATCAAGTTGTGATTCCCCAACTAATATACAAGTACTAATATGGCATTAAAATTCTAGAATGGTTCGTAGACTTTCTATTTGAAAGTAAGTAAGGGCATATAAACTACTTATATAATTGCTATTAACTTTTTGGACCTTAGATACGTATACATATGTACACCTATATGTATGTATTTATACATAAAAATACTTTAAAAAATGTATTCACTTTTCAAATTTTAAAAGGAGATAGGATCAATATACGGTTCGATATTTGTATAAATTGCATTAACCGTTTGGCATGTTTTAGACAATTTAAAAACAACGAAAATTTACAGCATCATCATCATCAGCCATCACGATGATATGGAAAAGTTTCAAGACATAACTTTGACATTGCAAATTCATCAATTTGCTTTTATATTCCCTCCACTTAAGGTAGAAAGTAGACAACACACACTCACTCACTGGCTAAGGCACGAAACCCACACAGAAAAACACAAAAATGCTGTCAGCTGCCGCACGCAAATAACAAAGGAAATGCGAAAGAAGAACATAGAAGAGAAAGAAATTTCTCAATTTAAGCCAAAGTCTGAAGCGATAATAAGGATAATAAAGACTGCCAAAACTTTTGAGAAGGTTGTCACAAAATAACAACAAAATACAACAACAAGAGCAACAAAAACACTCCCAACAGCAGCAGCAACTAGAAAGAACAAAGCAAATGTCTGTCGGGAAATTCATGTTGATGAAAAATGTTTTTCATGCGCGCTGCCTATTACAGGGAATCGATGCCACACTGTGTATGAAGGCCTCAATGTATGTTATACACTCATACATACATACATATGTCAGAGAGTGTAAGTGAGTGTGTATGTATGTGTGGTTGTTTGTATATCCCCAACATATTCATGACATGGCCGAAATATGAAATAGGCCCAAACAAAAACAGCTGGAGGCCCACGCAAAACCCAACTACCGCCCCTCCCTAAAAAATAAAAGACAATACAGAAATAAAAGGAATTTTTCATACTTGACGCCAAACAAGTGAAGATGTGGCCAACATAGAAGAAAAAGGGGAGAATAGGTTATCAAAGTAAGCTGCTGCAAACATGCTCAAACTCAAACATAGAACGCAACTCACTCAACCGCACCCACATCCCCAGATACAAACACAGCCACACGGACACACTCACACACACAACAGCGGAGGAGCACAACAGCAGCCATAATCACATGAAGCAACAGCCAATGTTAGCAACTTGCAACTGTAAATGTGTCAAAGGACGACCTTGAATCCCACTCGCTGGCTGTTGAGTGAGGCTTGAGTGAGGCTTGAGTGAGGCTCGAGTGAGTTACTTCATATCCGACTGAGTGCGAATGCTTGCAGCCCAATGATGAGTGAGAAATTCTATCTGCTGTAGCTCATAGATTACAGAGCAAAGGTTGAATGAGTATTTTTTTGAATTAAATACAGTAAAATCAATTATTGCCATAGAACTACAGATAATCATTCATTCATTTGTTGTGCATATGTATATCAACATTGCTCAATTATGTTAAGATTTCTCTGCATCTTTCCTAGAAAAGAAGGAATCTTTTTCTTTAAGAGAAAGGAATTCATTAAAACTCACCATTAAATATTATATTTAGATGTATTAAGTACCTAACAGAATTTCCAATTTCTCATTTTCATTTGCACAATCAATCAGAGGAATGTTAAGGATTTCATGGAATTGTCTCTTTGAGAATTGCCTGCTAGTTCTTCTTTGATCTATAAATACTTCAAGATATCCAACTGAATATATTAGAGACATTTTTATTGTTCATCAAGTGATTTTTTGACAATATTCTTTATCATTTATGTAGACTTGTTATACTTGAATAATTGAGGCTTTGAAAATCGCAAACCTTGGCCAACCATATTATGGCATATCATCCGAACGAAAAGAATAAGACTTTCACTTTTACCATCAAAAAAACTAATAATTGTTGTTTACAAAAACTCGATTTTTCATGGGATAACTTTCGACTGGTGGACTGTTTTTGTACTCTTGCAGAGGGCATAGAAAAATGTATCCATATGAAAAGTTCATATGAAACTTTTTAAAAGCAAGAATATCCAAATTTATACTACTTTAAATCTTTATTCCAAATGTTCAAAATTAAGTTTCTTATTTGCTTTAGCATTAGAATCGCACAATAAATATACTAACATACATATACATATATGCAACAAGTAAACTGGAGCTACTAAATTCGGAATCGGATTGGTATAGCATGTATACCAAATCGGTTTTACCATTTCGGTTTTTCTTACCCCAAAAGAATGATCCAGAACAGATACAGAACGTCTGCGATCATATAATGCGAATATATTCTTTGTCAGCACGAGACGATATTATTTAGCGTGTCCGTCAGAAAAAACTCAATTTTCTCTAAAACACTTGATAAAACATTTTTCGTGTTAGATGCTTGGTGAACGACGTCGTACAGCTCCCATTGGAACAATCAATTTACTAGTTCCAAGCTCAAAGAGAGTTCAGTCTACAATTCCTACATTGTACTTCTTATTGCTCTCTCTTAAAACAAATAAATTAAAAGAAATCACTGAACAATAAAAACTCAAATGCGATGAAAAACTCAAAAGTCGTCTAAACTTAATAATCGTAAATTGACGCAACTTTAGCATTGGAATAAAAGTTGTAGAAATTTTCTGAACTGTAATTACCATCAACGCAGAGTTGACCGCCAGGTGCGCTACAGAGCTCGTATGCTGATATCAGTTGTAAGTCTAAAACAATAAACTGACAGTCCATTTTGTCCATTTTCCGCCCATTAAAATGTTAATGGTTAATGGTTAAAGGTAAATGGTTTGTCCTTTCGCCCGCCGATCTCGTCGTATTTAGTTGCATGGCCAAGGACTCATGTCTTATTTCCATCCATCATTTGCCAGCGGAAATATTATACACCTCCGACGGAAACCGTCTGCCATTGACTTTGGCATCCTTCAGGTGGACATTTGAGGACATGTTGTTAACATGCTTTTTGACGCTTTCAGTCTGCCCACACATTCGTCCCAGTGTTTCTTACAGCAGTTGTATTCGCCGTTGGCATAATTCTTATTAAACTTGATTGAGCGCAAAACTTCATTACAATGTCCCACGTTGCTGGCATTTTTGTCTTCGTTTATTTTTCGCATCTCCTCATTTTTTTTCCGTTTTTGCTGTGCGGTGTGTACAGGAAATTAAATTTTCGTGCGGCATAAAACACACATACACAACGCACCCACACCTAAGCATACACAGAAGCGATTTAAAGCCCTGACGGCGAGAGAGAGGCGGAAAATGTAAATGTAAATGAAAATGGATTAGGTGGGGGTGGTTGGTGGGGTGGGATGTAATACAAACATTTTCCAAGTGCTTACAATTCATTTGGCTCTTATTAAAATGCTTAACTAACCTTTTGCAAGTTTTTCAGCTGCATTTGCAGCTGTCGCATGCCGCTGCGCTGTGCTGCAAGGGATTATGTTAATCAGAAGAAGAAGAAGAAAAAAGTAGAAGGACGAAAAGGAACGCTTACACACAGAGCGCGAGAGCATTTTGCACTTTAACAAGTTTCTTCGCAAGCAAGCTGGGAGAAAGTCACAAGGCCAACTTTGTCTCGGAACTTTTGCACAACTGCTGCTCCTGCTCCTGTTGCTCTTGCTATTGCTGTTGCTGCACAGAAGCAAAGCAAGCACAAGAAACAAGAAGAGGGACAAAATTGTAAGCTTCTGTGCACTATAAAAGATGACTTCCTTCCTGGACTCCATCTCTTGGCAAGCAATCCTCTGTCCGCTCTGCTTCATTCTGTCACTTGCCGGACGTTTTTGTGCTCCAAATTCAATGCAATCTGCTAGAGGCAGAAGCGCGCTCTGTTTCCACCATTGTCCACCATTAGCCAGAGTTACATTTAATATAAATTTCATAGCATAACTTCTGCAACGAGCAGGGCGTAACAAGTTGCCTATTAGCGACATGGATTCGCCCATCCAACTGCCCCACTCCATTTGCTGGTCAGCAAATTAGGGCAGCTGCAACTGTTGCCGCATAAACGAAATTGCCCCAAAGCCAATTTGGCAGCAAGCAAAGTCATCAGCTACGCACACGCACGCCTCAATAAATTCAATTTACACGAATTTGTAAAGGAAAAACTTGGCGAGAGAAGCGAGGAAAAGATTGAGGAGGATACTGTAGGAGTGGTAAGACCAAGAAAAATAACAGAAACTTGTATAGCATCGATAAGTTTTGCAGGTGTGAACAGCAATATAAACAGCAAGAGTGATGCCCAGGTGGAGGAGTAGGTGTAGGTGGGGTCAGGGGTCGGTGGTCGGGGTATTGACGTGCATTAGCAGCACCACAAATATCAAATACCTACAGATACATACACAGGCAAAAGTCAAGTATAACCTCGCACACACAAAGCTTTCCCTCCCACGAAACGATGCCATGTTCAATGCATGTACAACAACGGCAATTACAATAACTACAACAACAAGCTGGAGCTGGAGCTAGAGCTGGAGCAACAACAACAACATCAACAACACATACATACAGTTACAAGCTAAATTGCAAAAGAAAACTTTTTTGTGCACTGCGGCCGCGAGCTGCGTGGTTTTAGTATGAACTTGGAACTAGGAACAGGAACAGAAGTTGGGCTACAGATTCGGGGGCAATGAGCAGATTGCTGATGCCGATGTTTGCTATACCATCACTCTGCATGGGTGTGTGTGTGAAGGGAGTCTGAGTTTTGGTGTTTGTGTACGTGCAAAGGTGTAAATTAAATTTCAACGCCATCACGAGTATAGCATGCCAATGCCGAAACCAAACCAAACCACAGAAAATTCATTTCGCCAATATATATCACTTCTTTGAAAAAGAAAAAGCAAAATATCTATTGGAATGATCCAACGACGTTTTGATACCTTGTATGTGGTGGAATTACACAATCTAACACGGTTTTTTAGACTTAAGACAATTACAACTGATGTACGAATTTCACACTACAACTGACAACTGACTACTCTGGACTTGCATGTTCGACTCCCGTTTTTCGAGTCCTTTTTCTTTTCATGATTCTTTGATACAACAATCTTTCATATACCAGGGATGGACATAACCATGCAGACCTCGACACCTCCTCACCTACGTAGATTTTAGTTATAATAATAAACCCTTTTGTCCCAAAAATACAGGGTATACGATGGAAACCGAACTAATTTGCCTATACTTACTGATTTGGCCTTTCAAAGTTTTCGTCCGTGGCTAGTCCTTAGGCACGGTCATTGAGGAATCATTTTAATCGACTGCATTCGCCATAGAAGTGGTCTCTTCACTTTGGCAGGTGTATAAATTTAATTGATGAAACTTGAACACAGCGACTATCGTACAATTGCCTTGTAAGTGCCAAAGATGACCCACTATGGTCGCCAGCAACAATAGATCCTTTGACATGGCAGCGCGTAAAGTGGTCGTGAACTTAATATGCAAATAATACCAAAGAACGAAGCCATTATGAAGATGGACCATGCACCTGTGCATGTGTATGTGCGAGAAAACAGTGTCCATTCCATTAAATAACTTGGGCATCGACAAGGTGATCCTGTTGTGCTATTTTTCTTTCTCTCTCTTTCCCCTGGGTCCCTCATATTAAGAGCTATTGAAAAATGCAAAAGGATGGGCCAGTCCATCCATTGTAAGGATACTCTGGGCAACACATTGAACAGCTGCACTTGCAGCAGCACTATCAAGTGCATGAGCTATAATAAAGAGAGGCTGCAATTTAATCGATGGCTATATACTGACCCGCACTGACCGGGTTGACCACTGATGAATGGGCCCCAAGCGTTGCCGATTCAATCCTTAAGCCCCTTAAATATGTTTTAATTGAAATGCATTTGGGCACAATCGCACCAGCGAACAAACGAACCAGCACACAAAGGGATGACACGCCAGAACCAGGTCGAATTGCCCCCTTGGCGTGTTGTCTTTAAATCATTTGCTCCTACTGAAATCGGAGAAAGAGCTGCGAACTTAAGGCTTAAAGTTTTCGACTTTGGCACTATAATCCTTTTTCGCCTGAGTCTGGATTCAAGGTAAACTAAACTTTATCATGCAACTTTCACCGAGCACCACTGACTTTAATTGCATCTCATTACCGCCCACAAGGTCTGTCTCTGCGGCAAACTGTTGGCCGACAGTTTTAGCCAAGCGTCACGGATGCGCCACTTGAATAAAACAATGGGTCATGTGTCCTAATAGGTTGGTATCGCTAATTGCTAGTCATGCTCAGTACTCGATGCTCGGCTGCTGCTTGTTAGTTGCCAGGATCTGCGTTCATATGGAATGCATGCGGCACTAGCCAGAAAAGAAATGGCAGAAACCGACATGGAACATGACAAAAGAATATTCACTTGCATGTAGCAAAAAGCTGGAAAAACGGAAAATGCTATTCTTAAATTGGTTAGGAAGTGTGCCAGACAGTCAAAGTGAACGAAAATTTGATAAATGGTTTAGCCAACCCAGCCACGACGACCAGTAGCAAATGAAACCAGCTGCTTCAATACTGTTACGAATCTTCATGCAATATATGTATAATATCTATGGAGAAAATATGTGTAAGTATGTTCATCCAGGATATTCACATGATTTATCCCTTAAATTGAAAAAATGGTTTAGCTAGATACTTGCAGCTCATAACTTTTTATACCCTTGCAGAAGCTAAGTCGCAGCCATCTTAAGAGCAATCGGGATGAATTTTTTTTTTTGCGTCTTATAAGGGTAAGATAAAGTATGAAAATCATCAGGATCGGACTACTTTATTATATAGTTCTAAAAGAAACATTTTTTGCAGAAATTGGAGTATCCCCATGAAATACCAATATCATAGTATTGGATATAAAACCTCAGATCCCAAAATTTGAAGCTGATCGGATAAATAGAACACAAGTTACAGTCAATATGAATCGGCTCAAGCGCTGCCTAGTACGTCATCATCAAATCAACAGAGCACATGCATACACACACAGACACAACGCTACATGAACTGTATATGTATGCGTGCCGTGCACGCTTAGAGAATGATGGAAGAAGAAGAAAAACTTATAGTAAATAGAGAAATAATGTTTTTTTGTGTATTAATGAATTGAGTTGCAGGGAATGAAATTTCAAAATGTAAAAATATTATTGCCAAAAACTGCAAGGGTATAAAAACTTCGGCATTGCCGAAGTTAGCTTCTTTGACATTTTATATAGATTTCAGGCATTGAGGGCACTTCATAGTAAAATTTATGAATATTGTCGAGAATCGAAACAATATGCAGCAATTCTTTTTGCAATCAATCTGGTTGGAGATTATATTTTTATATGTTTGGCAATTTCATTTTTCTTGGCAAAGTATGTATTATTATTATTAAATATGCAACTTGAACTACTTGAACTAAAATAGTTTTATTCTTGAAATTTTTTATTAAGTTTTTACATATGTATAAGTATACTCCAGAATCCGTCATAATAAAATAAATGGCAGAAACGTATTTATTAATTTATGTAGACACGTATAAGGATTTGCTTAAATAAGTAATAACAATTAAATAGTTAATAAATATTCATACGAATTATGAGTGTACACACTTGCGTGGAAAAGCTAAAAGGAGAGCTAATGAGCTTAAAAAAGTAATTAATTTGTTTCTATTGCGGTTAATCTGCTATCTAAACGAGGTTCTTTCGCCCGTTATGGTCCTACTATATATTTTAAGGTTTTGTCTCTAATCTTGAGTTCAAGTTAAGAAAGTTGTATGGGTTCTCAGCCTACATCCCCACATACAATTTAATTGTTTAAAATATTTCTTGGTGTCTATGTAATTCCTCGAGCTTTAAATATTAATTGGCATCTAAGTCGCTTGTGGCATTTTGATTACAAAAAACCTTTAATTTAACCAATGAGAACTTGGTATTAATTGGGTTGCCAGGCAATTTTCTCGCTTCGAAGATAGAACAAAATGAAAGTCGAATTATAATTTTTAATATGCTTCATTGGTGCTGCTGTGAGGAGAATATGATACTAATACGATTACCTCATCAATCGGACTGATTGTTGGTCTGCCCGAGGCCTAAAGGTCTCTATCTTATCATAGATAAGATAGGGATTCCATCGGTCCATTTGTCTAACATTTCAATTAAATACTCATTTGTGATCAAAATTGAATTTCAATTAAATTGGTACACATTGATTATAGACCATTTGGTCTTATGCAATGCTGTGTATGTACATATATATACATATATGTAGAGAGTCTGGAGTCTTATTTTCCAATGTTCAATATTTAAGTCACTTTTTATGTCAATTAATAGTTCCTTTAATATATTTTGTTCAGAGTCTTTTTTCGTGCCTTTTGTCATTTTTGCTTGTTGGCAAAAGTTTTCCCCGGTTGGCAACTATTATAGACATTGTGGCGAAAGGGTGTGCAGGTGGCTATGAAGGCGTAGTTACGCCCTCTATATATTTTTCGCTTGGTGCCAAAATGACAATTGGGCTAATTGCTTTAGTTGCCATGCCTCGGGTGTGGGTTAGCCTACAGGAAGTTTGTTTCGTACTCCATACCATTGGCAAAAACGACGTCCAAATCGGCCAAGGTAAGAAGAGAACGTCTATTGTCATAATGATAAAAGTTATGGTCTAAAAAGTTTGTGATTTTTACCGAATTTCGGCGAAATAAATTAAACTGAGCGTCAAGATATTTATCTTAATTTTACTGGCAGTCTGCTTCCCCTACCCTGACAAAGATACCAAAGAGTTAAGTTTTCAAAGTTGTGTACCAAACCCCGGACGAGAGAAAAAAACAAAAACAAAAAACTGCGGAGGAGACGAAAGAAATAAAAGTACCTTTACTTTGTGGCCCTTTTTCCGAAACATAAATAAATAAATAAACCGCTTTTCTCCAAATAAGCGCACACTCGAAACTGGGCAAAATTCGGAAAACTCTAACTGCCAAGGGATCCGATTGGGGGGTCCGACTGAGTCCAAAATTGTTCAAGTCGGAAAGCAGTGCCAAAGTAAAATGCGAAAGGAAAACAGAAACCGAAAAAAAGTTGGCAAAGCAAAGACAAAGCGAAAAATAAAACAAAATTTATAAATAAAAATGTTGCTCCCTAAAAGGGAAAGTAGCACTTCGACATTTCCACATTCCCACTTGCCTTCCTTTTGACCAACAACCAGGTCTAGAGTGGGAACAAAACGAAATGAAATAAAATTTGCGGCAATGTGAGAACGGGCGGCCGTGGCACAGCATGCCAATAATAAATCAGTTCCTTGCTCCATATCCTCCACATCTACATCGACCGACCAACATCAAAAGAGTGGAACGGTGGAGTGGAGTGACGAAGGCAGATGGATGACGGAAGTGGAAAAGGCATGCGGCGTGCCCCAATTGCCGACATCATTAACAAAAGATGTGTGTGCTGTAGCTGAAAATAACTAAACCTTGCGATGCCACTCCAACAAAGATTTCGTTCACTCCGAGGGTGGCATCATTGTATTTCTCAGAATTGACAAGACAGTCATTAAAAATGTATTCACAAACTTAAAAATTATCTTCGGTCCCTCGTTCAAATATGCCAATATAATTAAGGCCCAATATTTTAGGGCTGTGTTAAGTAACGACTCTTCTTTGTTGCTCACTATTTAGATTTAGGTCAATAGTTAGCTAACAGATGGAATACAAAGAACACATATATTATACCAAAAAGAAATTAAAAGAATACTAATTGTTGAAATCGCATCTGTTTTTAAAATATGAATGATCAACAACAAATATTTTGGATATACCAATGACCCAATGAAGGCAACCAAATAAAGGACGTCATCCTCAAATGGCACAATCTAAAGAGAGAAATAAAAAGGCCGCCGACGCTGAGTGGCGACATATTTCATGAAGCACGCGGCCCACCTCCATGGGGCAACAATCACAGTGGGAAAAGAATGAAAGGGTTTCCCACGGGTCCAGCCACGTGATGTTTGACTAAGTTGGACATTTATGCGCCCGAGCAGACAACGCAAAAAAAACTTCTTTATTGTTTAGCTCAGTCAAAAAAACCCGCACACACAAACAAACCAAAAAAGAAAGAAAGAATAAAAACAGTAGAAGAGCAAAAAAGGGATTATTTGCTGGACGTTAAAAAGTAAAGTATAAAACATAAAACAATAAATTGAAGTAGATGCATAAATATGCCAATAGGTGGCCATTAAAGCCTTCGCCGGTTTTTATGTATGTCCCCCTCTGTGAGAGGATTTTAGGGTGCGCCATCCTACTCAGATGGCTCCTCCTGAGGCTGTTCCATTTCAACTTTTTCATTTTCACTTTTCTCTTGGTTTTCCATTTATGCGTATTTATGTGCATACTTAATGAATTTAATGTTTTATTAATGTGAGCACGTTGTTCTGGTTGTTGTTGCTGCTGCTGCTGCTTCTGTTATTGCTGTTGCTGCATGTGTCAAGCTCTTAAGTGACAAATAATTAACAACACTTGTGTCGAGAAGCAAGAGGCCAAATGGAGAGACAAAGACAGCATAGAGACCTGAGGACACCAAGGGTGCGAAACGAGAATCTGAGTTGGGACAGAATGCTAGAGTACGTTCCATAATCTGTTTAATGTAATTTGCAATTTATATTAAGCTATTGAAATTTTATTGAACGTTCGTCTAGCAAGTTAAAGAGAACAAAATTAAATAACAAATATGTATAAGAAATACTTTGCTTTAGCTTCTTTATTTAACTCTTGGTAGCTTCCGTTTCCTTCATGGCGCGGAAGTAATTTGATGGCACGCAAATTTCTGGTTTAATATGTTTAATGGCAAACTTCGTTGCTCCAAGCTCGAGGCTCCTGGCCAAGGGCTGTTTCATTTTCAGTTCGATGTGGATGTGGATGCGGATGAGTGAATGCCTTGACAGCATCGATTTCTCCTGTGTATCAAATGCATTAGGAACGTGATTTATTCATAACGGTGCGCGGCGAATGCAAATTTTGCACATGTAACTGCAATTTCCATACATTCTTGCCGCTTGCCAATATACAAGTGCCCACACACACACACACGTATGCCTGAAAAGCCGAAGAAAGTTAAGCAAAAGCATAGCATACTTATAAGGGCAACATAAAATATTGTTTCTTCCACACATACATACATACATGAAAATACTTGCCCTTTCCCCACAAGCTCCTCCACCGGTGTCTCTTCACACACTCTGACAGCATATTCATACATATATCTAGGACTTCCCCGTCATAGCCCCCAACCGCAATCCCCTACTGCCAACTGTCGCATAAACGAGTTTATGTTGCAAGTTAGTGCGCGCAATTTGCAATTTGATGTGCCCTCGCATCTGCCTCACGAGTCTGCCTCTCGAGTTCCTCAGTTCTTCTGAATCTCATGTTTGCGTACATATATGTATGTATGCGAGTCTGTGCAAAGTAACTCGGCAATCCAAATTATGGTAATTTGGCAAGCTCGACTGCGTGGCTTTGAGCGCACACTTAATCTATTTTATTGCCAAGTGCAAAGAACAAGGGAGGACGGGAATCTTAAGAGTGCAAGTGATCCATATTTCGATTAGCCATATTTTTAGCATGCTCATCTTAGAACAATAGTTGAGAACTACTCAAATTTTTTTAGTTGAATAGAAATCTAAACTCAATTAATAATGCTCAAATAAGCCAGTCTAACCAAATCATAAAGTTTAACTGTTACAGTCTGGCAAAGCTCGAAAGGCACTTAAAGCCACAGACTAACATACAATAGTGTATCACGTATACGCCATGTGTGACATAAAAACCATTATATGCTCACGAATATGCTGATGGACGTTATAAACAAAATTCAAACAGTGAGCCAGTCAAATTAGCCACCATAACTAGTACAACTGCAACAAAAGACAAAAATTTCATAATTTCAAATTGTTGCAAAATTTCCTTTTTTTTTTTTGGGGGGGGGGCTGAAGGAAACGCGTCTGACATCACAACTCTTTCGTATGTAACAACAATAACAAGAAATAATAATATCTCCCAAAAAATATGCAAAATTTCCCAAAACCCAAAGAGTACAAAATATAAAAACGATTTGGTTTCAAATAAAGTTTGCTGAACTTGGAAATGCCTTTTGAAAAATGGTATTTTTCGGAACTATTTTTAAATTCTAAATGAAGTGCCTAATTCAATTTCTGTTTGTCGTTCAAAGGACGAACCACATTGATAAATTTCGACTTTATAATTTAAGGCAGTTCAAATACTTTGTTAGTATGTTTTTGTGTGTCTTGTTTTTTCGGTTACTGCATAAATATTCCACATTTTCTGTACCCGTAAATTCTAATATTTTAAATGAGAGCTTAGCGACATTCGGCAAATGGACTACACTATGGAATATAGACACATCATTCCTATATGGAAGCAATATTTAGCAACTGCAATTTAGTTTTGAAAACTAAAAGAAACGACTTATATTTACCGGTGTATTATAGGTATCCAATAATAAGTTAAAGTTAAGTACAATGAAGTAAGTAAGTCGTCTCGCCGACTTATGTAGGTATACCATACACCAGTAAAGCAAATATTTCAAACTTATTCCGTATAAACACCTAGATCTCGGAGACTGTAAAGCTCGAGCCACCAAATTTGGTATATAGACTCGTGTAGTTTGTAAAGTGATCAAGTTTATTTTCATTTTTTGCCACGCGCCTTTCCGCCCCCGCAATTTAAAAAAAGCGTTTATCTCAAAAACTATTCCAGCTAGAGACACCATATTTGGTATGTATATTCGCTTAGTAAATGCACACATTTTGTATGTATAAAAATTTTGCCCGCCCTCTTCCGCTCCCGTAATTTGAAAAACTTGATTATCTCCCGTATTTTTTTACCTCATGCAATCAAATTTGGCACACTTAAATTTAATACTAATATCTATCAAAATACCAAATTTGATCAAAATCGGATAAAAAACAGTCGAGTTATGCATATAAACGTTTTTCCATAAGGCCGGAGTTGGCCGTTGGCTGGTGGGGGCGCTAGGGAGCTCGTATGATTGAGTGAGCGAGATACTAAGATATGCTTGAAAAAAGCATGTGAAAGTGCATTTGTTTAATAAATTTAAAATATTTGCTTTACTGGTGTATGGTATACCTAAGTCGGCGACTTATTTACTTACTTACTTCATTAAGGACTTGCAGACTTAGCTTCATGATGATCAGCGACATCCGAGATCTGTGGTTCCAATAGATTTTCTATTTATGTAGTGTAATCACTTCACCAGTCTTGAATTTGCACCACTTCTTTAGTACATCCCTGGTGATGGATGGGAAAATCAGGCAATTGGTTTCATTAATCAGATGGAGTAAAGAAAATATAATACAACTGTACTTTTGTCACAAACAACTAACCTAGCATATGACTAGAAATACAATCTGCCACAAACGTTGTGGAAAAACCCTTGTCATTGAAAACTAACCCAAAAGATCACAACGGCAGGATGTCAAGTGGCCGACGCCGTGCCCAAAATAATAATAACATTTCAACCCCCGAAAACGTGGGTTTGAGTCTCACTAGAATAAGATCTTCTAAGAACTTCTTAGATTCCCTATATAAATACTTGTGTAAATAAAATCAGTTTTTATTTTGAATTCAACGAATGAAGATTGGGTTAATTTCCTTCCCTTTGGGTAACCTATTCATATATAATTAGAGTTCCCTTTACATCACGGCACATCCTCGGCACGCATAAAATTTGGAGTTCGCTTCTGAATAAGACAAACTAGATTTTGTTAAATAGTTTCTATAATACTATAATTCTATAATTAGATTAATGAAACAAATGCGGCCGTAAAACTATGAATGTATTTAAGCTAAAACTATAGATATATAGTGAATAATATTTAACTGGTCCATATACAACACCCATTCCACTTTAAGCTACAGGGTATACCAGTGTAAGGTTGTACTTTTTTGGTTTTTTATACCCTTGCAGAGGGTATTATAAAAATGGTCCGATGTTTGTAACGCACAGAAAAAGACGTTTCCGACCCCATAAGGTATATATATTCTTGATCAGCATGAGAAGCTGAGCTCATATAGCCATGTCCGTCTGTCCGTCCGTCCGTCCGTCCGTCTGTGCGTATGCGTTTTACTCAGCCGTCTTAAGAGCTATCGGGCTGATTTTTTTTCGGGGTTTTTTATTACTCGGGAAAAATAAAGTATAAAAACCATCAGGATCGGACCACTATATCATATAGCTCTAGAAGAACTAGAAGAAACATTTTCATAAAAATTGGAGTATGCTATGAAATTTACAATTTACATTACAATATAATAATCGGCTCTGCTCCCAGCTCTGCCGGCAGCGCTGCTTGCTGTCTACTACGTCTTTCGTCATCAACAGAGTACATGCATACACACACAGACGCAACGCTACATAAACTGTATGTGTATGCGTGCGTTGCGTTGCTTTGCGAATGAGAGAAGAAGAACAAATTGTAAAATAGAGAGTAAAATTGTTTTGTTTGTATATTGATGAATTGAGTTGCAGAAAACAAACATGTAAAATTATTATTACCAAGGACTGCAAGGGTATATAAACTTCGGCATAGCCGATGTTAGCTTCTTTGATATTATTTTTTTTTTCTTTTATTTAAACCCATTGCAAATATTATGTTTGCGTTGACTTTTTCGACTTTATTCTCAACTGGAGCAATGGTAATTAAATTAACATCCTGCCCAGACCCTCTTTCCTGCTAAAGCAAACACATACACACAAAGGGAAGCTGAGAGGGTAAAACAAAAAAATGATCGGAATAAATTTCCGGCTTTAAATCTGTACAAAAAAAGCCCAGGCAAATAAAGCTTAAAGTCCTTCCTCTAGAACCTTTTTTTATGGCACATTTTAACATGATGATGAAAAAAGGGTCACAATTAGTTTGGTATCCAGGTCGTTTGGTTGCTGCTGTTGTTGTTAATATTGGAACAAGTTCATGAAAAGGAAAGCTCTTTGATATTGAGACACGTAATCTTGGCTTGTCGCTCAACTCCCAGGGACAGTGGATAGAAAGGAGCACGGGAGACATCAATGAAAGAAGGCAGTCAAACAACATGCGAGGCAAAAACGTTTGTCCATTCGATACGCATGAAAATCAAACTACAATTAGGCACAGTCAGAAGGAGAAAGGGAGAGAAGATAGATAGAGAGAGAAAGGGCAACAGTCAGTGGCAAAGTCGAAATCGAAAAACAGAGCCCATTGCTGCTGATGCCTAGTTGCCTCGGGCTAACCATTGGGGCATTAAATGTCAGATACACATAGACGCACACACAGAACACACACTCTGGGACGTGGCATGTATGTATTTGCTTTTATGCTTATGCTGCACAATTGATACTCCTCCCTTCTTTAGTCAACGAAATGCCTTCTGACGCAATATATTTGCAGCTTAACTAAAAGCAGGATAAATATCCTGAAGCCAGGGCCGTGGCATTAGCTCAATCTAAACTGTTGGCGGCAGGCGGCGTCAATTTGCTTAATCTTGAATATACATACATACATACATACAATAGCATCAACAACTAAAGCCGAAAGCCAGACGATTTCAAAAACATTGCCCAAAGCCGGACCTTTTGGGTTATATTCCTTTTCTTTTTTTTTATACCATACACCAATAGGGTGAAATGGTATATTAAAGTCGCCAAAATGTATGTAACAGGCAGAAGGAAGCTTCTCCGACCCCAAAAAGTATATATATTCTTGATCAGGATCAACAACCGAGTCGATCTAGCCATGTCCGTCTGTCCGTCCGTCCGTCCGTCTGTATGAACACGCAGATCTCGGAGACAATAAGAGCTAGAGCCACCAAATTTGATATGTAGACTCGTGTGGTATGTAAATATATAGAGTTAATTGGAATTTTGGCCACGCCCTCTTACGCCTCCAGAATTTACAAAAAACCGTTTTTCTTAAAAAGTATAGCAGATAGAGACATCAAATTTGGTTTATATACTCGTTTAGTTAGCGCGCAGAAAAAAATTATTCCAACTTTTGCCACGCCCCCGGAACTTACAGATATTGACTATTTAAAAATTTTGCCAATTTTTGACCATCGCGATCAAATTTGGCAGACTAATTAATCTTATCTATTTCTATCAAACTACCAAATTTGATTGAAATCGAACTAGAAACATGCAAAATATACGTATGAACGTATTTTGCTACGCGATCCATAATGGCAGAATTGGCCGTTGGCTAGTGGCGGCGCTAGAGTGCTCGTGTGTTTGTAGAGTGAGCGAGATAGCATATGAGGCATGTTAAAACAATTTAATAGACATACATACATTTGGTTTTCGAAATTTTAAATATTTGTTTCACCTGGTGTATGGTATACCCAAATCGGCGAGACGACTTACTTACTTCATTTTTTTTTGCTTTTTCGCATTTCTCCATCCACGGTTTTGGTTATTCTTGTGATTTATTTGGTTAAGCTGTCCCAAATCCAAGCAAGGCCCGAAAAATCCAGCCCACAAATTATGGAAGCTAGTGTAAGTCTCAGGGAAAAGGACAAACTACTTTAGCTTCATTGGCAATGGACGGTCCACGGTGGATAAATTTGGGAATGGTGTCAGAGCGAGACGCACGAGCAACCGTCCTTGGCAACTGTTCGAACTGAACATGGCATTCAAACTTGACTACTAATGAGTTAATAAGGTGATTTACTTGACGCCACAAGAGCCTTAATTACTTACATATATATAAAATTCTCCATCTAAAGACTTTCTCTCCTTTGTAAATTTCTCACACATGATAATAAGCCCCATACCCTTACACACACGAAGTGAGAAATGGATGAAGCATCGTTGATTGTGGTATCCATTCACCTGCTTCTATCTCCCCTCTGTCTCTCCGCTTCCAGTCTGCTTGTGTTGATTTTCACACTGCCTTTTGGCTCATTAAAATTCACATTCAAACATTTTGCAAAATACTTATTAACAAACCTTTTTACGCGAACTTATTTATGGCACCAAATATTGTAGGCACATACATATTCAACCTTCCAACGGCGGCTTAGGGGAATTGGGGATTGGGTGCTTTGGGTCGGTTTATGGGACGCCGGATCAGCATCGTTTTGGGACACTTGCCAGATGCTGTTTATGTGCCTGTGCGGCGCATAAATCGAGCGGAAGCAGAGCGCATAACGAGAACCAGCGAGTGAATGCCAAGTGAAGAGCCACTTGCATTGACCATGACCATGAACTTTTGTTGGATTTCTTAATGATGCCAGACAAACGTCTCGGAATGAGCCACCAGCCTCTAGATTTCCCATCTTGTCCGGCCTCGCCCACCCTTGTCCCAACCCACTTGACATTGCCTTGTCAGGGACCAGCAGACAACAAAAAGATACAAATCTTTTGCGCACTGGCCCTACTCGCCCCTATTCTGTAGGAGCGGTTAGAAAGATTTTAAGCCGCAGCAATTCAGAAAATAAAATATCTGCAACATTTAGATAATCTACGAAAACGAGTATTTCGATGATGCGCAATGACCCAAAATTAACCAATATCTAATTGTAAAACAAATTTAAGAAAATTACCTATCCTTATCTGACCGGTTTAAAGTATATTTAAAGAAGTGGGAATGTAGTGACATTAGATTCTATTATACTTTCGATTAAGTCGCTTAATCTCATCCATCTGAACGTGAGAAATTTCAGGTGGATAATTCCATTTGCCAGGCGTGTTATGGTCCGAACTCTCTGAAGCGTTGTTTACAGAATCAAGACTGGAACAATTGGTTAAAGTTTTGTGATGCAAGAAAAGTTTCATTAGGGGTGTTGGTGGGGCGGAGAATGGGAATGAGAATGGGGATGGGTGGTGTTTTGTACACCACCATCTACATAAACCACCAAGCTCAACCATCGCCAACCAAATTTTTTAACTTCATTTAGAACTCATTAAAAACTTTGGCATAATTGCATAAATTTGCAAAGTCAATGGAAAACTTGTCCAGGAAAAAGCAAGCCAGAGAGCTGTAAAGGAGCAGCTGGCCCGCCCACATCCCTCCAGTATCGCGTCTTGCTGACCATCCGCTGCAGAGGGTGGATGTAATTGTAATGATTTGAGTGACTTGGGCTTGGCTCAAGAGGCTGCGGCAACTCTATGTCCATTGACCATTTAGTGACCAAAAAACTCAAATTTTTTAAAGTAATAATTTCCCCTCTGACCTGACATACCTATGTTTAATTTAATTCCATTGTGATATTATAGTGCTAATCACATTTGTCATTTAAAATTGCATGTTTAAATGGCTGTGCCTTTCTCCACCAACTATTTAAATTTCTGAAATAATCCGAAACATGTCAGACGAAAATAACAAAACAAAATTATTAGTATTGCAGTAATAAACCAGAGGGCCGGGGCTAACTTCGACCGCGTCAAAGTTTGTATACCCTTGCAACTTTTTTGGTAACTCTATCCCTACCTATAGCCATCAAAGTGGAAAAACGTTTAAGCTAAAAAGGTTAAAGTTTGCAAAAGAACGGCCTACAATCTTAGCATAGGAATTAACGAAGTTATTTACAAAAGTCACTGTTTTCGACCGATCGTTCCTATGGGAGCTATATGATATAGTTACCCGATCTTTATCAAATTTGGCACAGTCATTAACAGATATATTAAACTAAAAAATGTTTAATTTGAAAGCAATCGCGTTAAAAGTGACGAAGTTATTGACAAAAGTCACTGTTTTCGAAAAATCGTTCCCATGGGAGCTATGTGTTATAGTCACCCGATCTTGGTCAAATTTGGCACACTTATTTATATGTGTAATAAACTCACCAATATTAAATTTTAAGATAATAGCTCAGAAACTAACGAAGTTATTGAGAAAAGTCACTGTTCGTGACTTTGCGGTTTGTATGGGAGCTATATGATATAGTTGTCCGATCCGGCTGAATCCGAGATATACAACCCCTGCAGTATATACAAGACCACATACAAAATTTCAGCTCTGTAGCTCCAACGGTCTAGGAGGAGTTTGCGTTGATCCAGACGGACGGACAGACGGACAGACGGACGGACGGACATGGCTATTTGAATTCGTCTCGTCATGATGATCAAGAATATATATACTTTATATGGTCGGAAATGCTTCCTTCTATGCGTTGCACACTTCTGACCAAAATTAATATACCCTTTTTGCAAGGGTATAAAAATAGTATATAATCTCAATGTTTTAAGATTTTACTCCTGTTGCATTCCCTAGGCAACAAAAACTATATTTCATTCATTATGCAAGTTTATTTATTTTTTATACCATACACCCATGGTGAAATGGTATATTAAAGTCGCCAAAATGTATGTAACAGGCAGAAGGAAGCTTCTCCGACCCCATAAAGTATATATATTCAGGATCAACCGAGTCGATTTAGCCATGTCCGTCCGTCTGTATGAACACGCAGAACTCGGAGACTATAAGAGCCAGAGCCACCAAATTTGGTATGTAGACTATTGTTGTATGTAAATGTATAGAGTGAGCGAGATAGCATATGGTATTTAATAGACATACATTTGGTTTGCGAAATTTTAAATATTTGTTTCACCTGTATTTTATTTAAATATTTGTGGTATACCCAAGTCGGCGAGTCGACTTACTTACTTCATTTTTATACGCATAGAAGGAAGCATTTCCGACCATATAAAGTATATATATTCTTGATCAGCAAGACGAGACGAGTTGAAATAGCCGTGTCCGTCCGTCCGTCTGTACGTCCGTCTGGATCAACGCAAACTCCTCCTAGTCCGTTGGAGCTACAGAGCTGAAATTTTGCATGTAGGCTTGTATATACTGCAGGCATTGTATATCTCGGATTCAGCCGGATCGGATCACTACATCATATAGCTCCCATACAAATGGCAAAGTCACGAACAGTGACTTTTCTTAACAACTTCGTTATTTTCTGAGCTATTGTCATGAAATTTAATATTGGTGAGTTAATTACACATATAAACGACTATGCCAAATTTGATCAAGATCGGGTGACTATATCATATACCTCCCATAGGAACGATCTTTCGAAAACAGTGACTTTTGTAAATAACTTCGTTATTTCCTATGCTAATATTGTAGGCCGTTCTTTCGCAAACATTAGCCTTTTTAGCTTGAACGTTTTTTCACTTTGATGGGTATAGGTAAGGAAAGAGTTACCATAAAAGTTGCAAGGGTATTCAAACTTTGACGCGGTCGAAGTTAGCCCCGGACAAAATGAGCACTTCGGCTCAGACCTTATGACTTCAGGCTCACTTTTTACTTAGACCTTAGGATTTTTTCCGTTAGAAAAAGAAGAGAGAGCGACTGTGCCGCAGAGTGGGGCCTCTGCCCGAAAACCGGTGCATTTTATTATTATTTTTCTTGTAATAATATTCACGCTTATACTTCATACTTTCGGACAATTATTGATGTATTAATTGTAAAAAAGACTTTCACTTGTACTTTCTCATGGAAATTAAATAAAAATACAAATACATTTCCTTTAGGGTTTTTAATAAAAAGCTCAAATATCAAGTTTAATTCCTATCGCTTTCTAATTAAGGGCAGACGGTCATGACCATATAAAAAATATATAAGTTAACAAGTAACACTTAACATAGGATATTTTATAAGTTCATAATCTACCCTCGCTATCGCGTGCTCTATAAGTTAAGTAGCAGCCCTCGCGATTGCGACATTGCATAAATTGTATCAGCGCGCTATAGCTGCAATGGTCAGCGACGGTAACCGGACACTTTTGTTTTGCTGCAAGAGTTTCCGTTATCGCCGAAGATTTGCTGAGTCGGCTTGCCGACCATGACATTGTGGCATGATGCGAATTTTGGGCTTAGCTTAAGTGAAATATTCTATGTATTAAAAAATCAGTTTGAATACAGCGCTCTTCCAGTAAGTCGCTTAAATAAATATTCACTCCGGCACTTAGCCGTAAAATAATTTGTTTTATTGTCTGAGCCCAAGGCCAGCAATAAGAGGCTCAGTTTGCCTCTCAACCTAATCTTCACCCTTAACAGGACTGGAGCTTTGTAATTGGCAATAAGAGGCTCAGTTTGCCTCTCAACCTAATCTTCACCCTTAACAGGACTGGAGATTAGTAATTGGCGCCCAACTAGTGGTCGGACTCCACATCCACTAATAACCAAACAGCAGCACAGGAGCTGCAACAAGCAACAACAAATAAGACAGCAGCGAGGGAGCTGCCAGTGACCAACAAAAAATTAAGACAGCAGCGAGGGAGCTGCAAGTGACCAACATAATAAAGAAATATTTTTTTTTGTGTTAGTGGAATCATGTAAGTGGATACTCTAGCCAAAATTTTTTCTTATACAAAAGTCTTAATTTTTTGTAAAAATTAGTTTAGTACTTGTGAGTGTTTAATATTGCAACAAATCATAATTAATAACAGTAATCTGAACTAGGTGAACTTGTGAGAGTGACTGCCTTGAGAATTCTAGGTAAAACAATTTGTCATCCAGTTCGTTAATAAAATTAATTTGTGTTACTTTCTGTGTCTAAAATTGTGCTGTATCAATACATACAGTTCTCGTGGTTCAGAGCTACAACGTAATTCGACCCGTTTTGCTTTTCGCGGCCACTGGCCTGCGCATGTTCAGCCAATACAGAACACCTCGCAAGCACTTTAGCGACTCAGATTCCGACTGTGACATTCGCATCGAAGCCTCGGCTACAAATCCTCTCCCTGCATTTTCTCCCCATTAGGTAAAATGGATCCAGATCAGCTTAGGGAAATAATAAGGTCAGCTGTCAGCGATGCTTTAGCTGAACAGGCCGCTGCAAACGAGCAGAGGGATCGAGCATTGACTCAAAGAATTAATGAGTTGGCTCAACAAATAGCAGCAGCAAACGCTGCCGCCCCACAAATAGCAGCAGCTAACGTTGCCGCCCCACAAGTAGTAGCATATGCTACTATAGGAATTAGAAACGACATTCGCTGTGACGAGCCACTAGATGCCGTCACAGGAAAAATACCTGAGCATAATAGGGCCCATAGGTCTGCACAGGAAAATATTAAGCAGGTACTCTCGGAGTACTACTTTCCAAAGATGGCAAGAATTGCCAATGAAATAGTACAAAATTGCAAAACATGTGCTAGGGCTAAATATGATAGACACCCCAAAAAACAAGAGCTTGGAGAGACACCGATCCCCTCACATGTAGGAGAGATGTTACACATAGACATTTTCTCCACTGACAAGAAATACTTTCTAACTTGCATCGACAAGTTCTCTAAGTTTGCTATTGTCCAACCGATCCCCTCAAGAACCATTGTGGATCTGAAGCCAGCTCTAATGCAAATCATGAATTTTTTTCCTAAAGCCAAATCCATTTACTGCGACAATGAACCGTCATTGAATTCAGAGTCCATAGTGACTATGCTCGCAAACAACTATGGGGTCAGCATTTCAAATGCACCGCCATTGCATAGCATCTCGAATGGACAGGTTGAGCGCTTTCACAGCACCCTGTTAGAGCTAGCCAGATGCCTAAAAATCGATAGAGGCATAAATGACACTGTAGAAGTCATTTTACTGGCTACAACTGAGTACAATAAGTCGATCCATTCGGTCACCGACCAGAGACCAGTCGATGTGGTTCAGGCTCACCCAGATGAGCCACAAGGAAAAATACAAGAAAAGATCAGAAACGCTCAGACGATGCTCAGAGCTAGGGAGAACGCAAATCGTCAGAATAGGGTCTTCGACGTTGGTGACAGAGTTTTGGTCAAGTCCAACCGACGGCTCGGAAACAAACTCACACCTTTATGTGATGAGAAGACAGTGGAAGCAGACCTGGGGACCGAGGTCCTCATTAAAGGGAGGGTGGTCCACAAGGACAACCTAAAGTGACTCCCTTGTCTTTTTTGTACACCTTTTTTTACGCCACTAGGCAAACTCGTATAAGTTAGATATAGTTATTCAACTTACCTCTAGCCACTTGGCATAGTTTAGAGCACGCTAGGTTTACTGAAATGCAATTGATAAACGCCAATAATAGACAGATAGAAATAAACACTAGAGTTCAGGACCAGCTTAATCAGTTAACAATTACTGTCAACAAAATTCTCAAGATAGCCAAAGACTCACAGGTTGACACTGGCCATTTATATGAAACACTTCTGTCTTGAAACAGAATGCTAATGATGGAGTTGCAAAATTTAATGCTTGCTATTACTCTGGCAAAGGCCAACATTGTTAGCCCAAACATTTTGGACCATTCAGATTTGAAATCAATTTGGCTAGAGGAACCCACCAACACTCCCATAGGAGATCTTATGTCCGTTGCGTCCGTAAAAGTTCTTCAATCCATTAACACGATACACTTTATAATTAAATTCCCCAAGATTAAAAGAGCTTGCAGAAAGATCACAATTTATCCTGTTATCCACAAGAACTTCATAGTGCGATTGTTTGACAACGTCATAGCCGAATGCGATGGAGAAACCCACACACTGCAGAGTTGCGCCGCTTCACCTGGAGCCACATTTTGTCGTCTGGCTTTGGAGAGTTCATGTGCCAAAGAGCTCCATGCAGGTGTCACGGCACACTGCGAGATCCAGCCGAGCAACCTGGAAATAATCACCCATGTAGATGACGGAATCATAATCCTCAACGACGGGTCCGCAAGGATTCAGGTGGACAACGGCACTGAGATCCAGGTACAAGGCATGCATCTCATCACGTTCGGAGACCGAGTCGCAATTATCGGGACTCTGTTTTATAATCACAACAACGTGCGCAATAGAGTCCCGGGTATTGCCAATTCTCCCTTGCTGAACATCACTGCCACCCAAGATGTCCTCAGCCTCCCTTACCTTCATCGTTTGAATGAACGTAATCTGGAGGTTATACAGCAATTCCAAAAAAAAACGCCGGAACTGATCAGGCCTATCGTGTGGCATTCATCATCGGAGCCATATGCTGTGCTTTGATCTGCATTGGCCTCACTCTTTGTCGACTCATCGGTGCAAAGAAGTCTGCAATGCAGTTACGAGAAGTCGTCGCCGGCATTGGGTCGGCCGAGGACGGCCTTACACTTGAAGGGGGAGTAGTTAACAATTAACACTTAACATAGGATATTTTATAAGTTCATAATCTACCCTCGCTATCGCGTGCTCCATAAGTTAAGTAGCAGCCCTCGCAATTGCGACATTGCATATCAGCGCGCTATAGCTGCAATGGTCAGCGACGGTAACCGGACACTTTTGTTTTGCTGCAAGAGTTTCCGTTATCGCCGAAGATTTGCTGAGTCGGCTTGCCGACCATGACATTGTGGCATGATGCGAATTTTGGGCTTAGCTTAAGTGAAATATTCTATGTATTAAAAAATCAGTTTGAATACAGCGCTCTTCCAGTAAGTCGCTTAAATAAATATTCACTCCGGCACTTAGCCGTAAAATAATTTGTTTTATTGTCTGAACCCAAGTTCAGCAATAAGAGGCTCAGTTTGCCTCTCAACCTAATCTTCACCCTTAACAGGACTGGAGTATTGTAATCAATAAGAGGCTCAGTTTGCCTCTCAACCTAATCTTCACCCTTAACAGGACTGGAGCTTAGTAATTTATATATAGCTGATGATAATATATATTATACACAATATAGTAATACCACTACAAGGATATAAAAAAACAGTACTTTAAGCAGAACTCCAGATACTCTTTTCGGTTTTGAAGTAAAATTTATTTAAATATTTTTTGGACAAATAATAAATAATTATTGAAAATTAAGAGAGTTTTGTTTAAGTTTTAAAAAAATGTAGTTAGAAAGACTGTCTAAAAATTTCAGACATCGGATCAGCCATTTTCGAGAAATTTTTGTCACCGACTTTGAAAACACATTTTGAGCAGTCAGTTTTAGAATCGTAATACATATATGTGAATAAACGTTGTCGGTAGTCCTATATGCTCCTGTTTTCCTATTTACAATCCCGAGGGTTTGAAGGGCGTGGACAACGTCCTCGTTCTGATTTCCAATCTAAGAGAGTAATTAAATTTGTAAATTGTAAATTTGATTAAATACGTTTTTGCAATACTTACGTTCCCTCTTTTTGCAAGCATAGAATTCTAGTTTACATTGTTTTTTAAAAGAACATTGCAAATCCCTTCCACGTCGCTTGTAATGTCCACAAACTTCTACATTAGGATAACGATTACAATCGTCACGACACCTTTGAGCAGCACCCAAGCTGGTCATATAAAGGACAATTGCGAGAACTAATAAAGTAACTGTTAACTTCATCTTTACTGAAATATATTGCTTGCTTGGATTTGATCTGCCGCTTATATAGGATCAAGAGTTGCCCCAAACCCGGAATTCCCATATCGGCTGAGCAAATAGATTTAACAATGAAGTCACTGGAAATTTTTTTGAGATGCATTTAAGCAATTCGATTATAAATAAGCCATTGTTTATGATCAATTTAACCCACATTTTGTTCTGAATATAAGATTTATCCCTTTTGTTCTTAAGTTAAATAATGCAACAGATAAATATTATTTTTCGAGCAAAATATTTAGTCAAAATTTGTTCTGAAAAGAAAAGTTCATATTTGCTGGCAGTTTTTAACCTTCGTTTTTATATAAAATAATGATCAATTTTAAATCAAAAGACAATTTTATTGCAATAATAACAAAATAATTTGGATAACTTAATTAGCTGAAACTTGAACAAATTGATTGGTCTGATTTACGATATCAGATATACATCAAACTCGGCGATAGTACTCAAACGGTACTCACAGGTTTCCTCAAGGAGCAGATACATCTACCATCAATGATGGACCCCTTCGTCCTGGAAACTTCAATACGCGGAGGGTTTATATATAATGCCCCATTCTAAAATCCCACCAGATCTATGAGGTCTCTAAATGGTGCCTCAATTGATTTAATATTTCTAAAGCCACGATTTCTCTTCGATTCATTGATGACGACAAATAAACCAGTTTGGCCGACACTCACACACTTTCGATGATTCAACAAGTTAAATTGTCTCAACTTAGATACAAATGTTTATTACTCAGTAGTTAGTATTTCTTTCCCCAAAAAAAAATTGTCTTAGCATTGGACGTGTCATACTCTACGAAACAATAAACATTTATTGAGGAGTCCCTAATAATTGCGGAATTTAAATTTACCCAAAAAATGTTCCCAATATATTTACGAGAAATAAAAAAACTTGCATTTGTTAAAAAAAAAATTCTTAAATTCCTAATTTTGAATCCTTCTAGTAAAGAGGAAGAAATTATTACAAAATCATATTACAAAAATTAAATCCTTGCCTTTTTATACCCTTGCAGAGGGTATTATAAAATTGGTCAGATGTTTCTAACGCACAGAAGGAGACGTTTCCGACCCCATAAAGTATATATTTTCTTAATCAGCATGAGAAGCTGAGTCGATATAGCCATTTACTCAGCCATCTTAAGAGCTATCAAGCTGAAATTTTTTTGTGCTTTTTATTATCTGGAGCGGCAAGTAAATTATCAGGATCGGACCACTATATCATATAGCTCTAGAAAAAACATTTTCATAAAAATTGGAGTATCCCCATGAAATTTACTACCATGATAGTCAGGCCCGGACTGGGACCCTAAGGGTCCACCGGGCACAAGTTGAAGGGCCCCCTATATTATATGCTTTTTTGGGTTTTACATCAAGTATGATCGTTTATGTGAATAAAACAAAAACGACTTCTTACAAATAAACAAACATTTTTATTTGCCTATTTTTTTCTTTACCAATGCGCTTCTACGTAAGGCGTAATTTTACTAGATTTTAACACTCATCAAACAGTCAAAAGCTTTTCAAATAAATTGCTCCGTAAGGATAAGGCGTTAAGAATTCGTTCATCTTCAATTTGATTCAAGTTTTTTTTTCAACTGCCATAAGCAAGAAAGTTTCTAAATGCTTTTGCGTCAAACAGCTTCTCAATCTGTTTTTGACATATTTTAACTTGGAAAATGATCTTTCAATGCAAGAAACAGCAAGAAACAGCTACGATATGAGGAAAATTATTCGGGTCGAGGCATGAGAAATCTGCTGCTAGTTTTCCATGTTCCGTAAACCGTGATTTGATTGCACAAATGGTTTTATCAATAATGACATTGTGAACTTCTACCATAAATTTTTATTGAGGTTCATCGATTGGTTCATCACGGGTTTTCTCACCCAGTAACCTTTTCTTTTTGTGCGGCGTATTTTACTGGGAACCTTGTATATTAAAACATAGTAAAAATAAATTAAGTCCTCTGCTACATAATACTTCTTCGCTTTGGAAAACAATGCCTGAAAATCGAATGTCTTACAGAGCCTGTGAACGACAGGGGCCCCAGCGCCCATCGATTTGTTATGGTACAAAAATGATTCTTAGTGGGAACCTCGTACGAAGGGCCCTAGTGACTAAAAACTGCTACTCTACTACATGAAATTTCATCAAAACACCCCCACATCACCCCCTACCTTGAGGGCCCACCGGTCATTTGCCCGGTTGCCCGGTGGGCCAGTCCGGGCCTGATAATAGTATTGAATATAAAACATCAGATCCCAAAATTTCAATCCGATTGGATAAATAGAACATAAGTTACGGTCAATAAAAATCGGTTCAAATTCTGCCGGCAGCGCTGCTTGCTGCCTACTACGTCATCATCAAATCAACAGAGCAATGCTACATAAACTGTATGTGTCGCGTGACGTGCTTTGCTTAGGGAATGATGAAAGAAGGAAAAAAATTTTAGTAGAAAGAGTAATAATGTTTTGTTTGTGTTGTTATTAATGAACCGAGTTGCAGGGATAGAAATTTCAAAATGTAAAAATTAGTGCCAAGGACTGCAAGGGTATATAAATTTCGGCATAGCCGAAGTTAGCTTCTTTGATTTAATATTAATATGAATTATCTGAGCTTAGTACTCTCGATCGTATATACAGTACCTATATTTTAAAAACTTAATGCATCGAAATGCAACTAAAGGCGCAAAAAGATTACCCTATTTAAACCACAGAAAATGTGATTCACAGCTTTAAGATTCGAGACTAAGTAAATCAAAATATGCCATCCATATGATTGCAATCCTTTGACATAACTGACAGATACCCCTTTGTCAGTTGCTTCAGATTATTCAGAACACATGCACTATTGAATTCGATTGCACATTGGTTTTCGTATCTTCTTTGGAAGAGATTGGTTTTTGTTGGATTTAACATGATTTGGTGTGTAATTTATTAACTCATCATTTAAATGTTCTATAATTTATACATATATATGAATCATTAATTATTCTTTAAACATACGATTAGTTGAACATATTTTTGTTGTTTATGCTGTTGATCAAGTGATTTGTTCACCCGTGACTATTACCACGCAACAAACAGATTTGGATGGCATTAATGCAGATTTCATTAACAATTGATTAATCAAAAAATTGAAAAAAATGATTCCGATTAGTTGTCTACATTGCCTACGTTTAAGACATTTCTGGCATTTTTTTTTTTCTTTTTATTTTTGAACTTAGTATTTCATTTATTTATTTTTTTTTTTATTATTTGAGTTGCTGTACAAAGTGTTTACAAAGATCCGTGCGCAGTGCGGGGACAGGAAATTATGGTAAGGGACGGGGTACGGTTACGGGGAAAAAGTGTCTAATACTTGTGCGAACTGATATCGAAGCGCGACAAATCAAAATAAAAGCAACAAGAAACTGAATTTTGGTTTGGAATGCAACGTCGATTCAAATAAAGAAATGATAATTTATAGAGCACAAACTTAAAACCTAACAAAGAAAATGTTGTAAACTTTAACAAAATGAACGCGCGAAATAGGGAAAAAAAACATTGAGTGTACAAAGTAATTTGCGACGATTAAACAATTCAATTATTTATGTACAACGATAGGAGGACGACAACGATAACGACGGCGACGACTACGACACGCATTAAAATAGTTGTTCTTTCTATTCTTTTTTTTTTTTTTGTTTTTGCTCCGTTGAATATTATTTAACTAGATCGGCTATCGCAAAGGTTGAACAAATAGATACGATATTATATATAAATATATATATATTGTGGCTTTATGTATGTGGATATATCAAGATAAACACATACACAGCGGGATATTGCAAAAGCGGATAGCTCCGCCGGCTTAAATTATGAATGAAACAAAATTTTGGACAAAAATCAAAAACAAAAAAACAATCAAGAATCAGAATCTAATGGCGGGAGTCCCTAGGATAGAATTCAGCCAAAATGGAGGCTGGAATACGTTTCAACATCTCCTTGGGGAAGATACGCAGCAGCTGCCAGCCAATATCCAAGGATTCAAAGACAGTGCGGTTCTCGTAGTTGCCCTGTAAATCAAGAGAAATTAAACATGGTCATTGACCTAACTGTACGTCTAAGCTCACCTGAGAGATGAAATTCTTCTCGAACTTGGTCAAGAATTCCAAGTAGAGCAAATCGTCGGGCGTCAAGGCCTCCTCACCGACCACAGCCTTCATGGCCTGGACATCCTTGCCGATGGCGTAACAAGCGTAAAGCTGATTAGAGACATCTGAGTGATCCTTGCGGGTCATGCCCTCACCAATAGCAGACTTCATCAGACGCGACAGGGATGGCAACACATTGACTGGTGGGTAGATTTGTCTGTTGTGCAACTGACGATCAACGTAGATCTGTCCCTCAGTAATGTAACCAGTCAAATCGGGAATGGGATGGGTAATATCATCGTTGGGCATAGTCAGAATGGGAATCTGGGTAATAGAGCCATTGCGACCTTCCACACGACCGGCGCGTTCGTAAATGGTGGCCAAATCGGTGTACATGTAACCTGGGAAACCACGACGACCGGGCACCTCCTCACGGGCAGCGGACACCTCACGCAAAGCTTCAGCGTATGAAGACATGTCGGTCAAGATAACCAGCACGTGCTTCTCGCACTGGTAGGCCAAGAATTCGGCAGCTGTCAGAGCCAAACGGGGAGTGATGATACGTTCAATAGTTGGATCGTTGGCCAAGTTAAGGAACAGACACACATTCTCCATAGAGCCGTTCTCTTCGAAATCCTGCTTAAAGAATCGGGCAGTTTCCATATTGACACCCATGGCAGCGAACACGATGGCAAAGTTATCGGTATGGTCGTCCAGCACGGACTTGCCTGGCAGCTTGACCAGACCAGCCTGACGACAGATCTGAGCAGCAATTTCATTGTGCGGTAAACCAGCAGCTGAGAAAATAGGAATCTTCTGGCCACGGGCAATCGAGTTCATCACATCGATGGCCGAAATACCGGTTTGAATCATTTCCTCTGGATAGATACGTGACCAGGGATTAATGGGCTGGCCCTGAATATCCAAGAAGTCCTCAGCCAAAATTGGGGGTCCCTTGTCGATGGGCTTGCCAGAGCCGTTGAAGACACGGCCCAACATGTCCTCGGACACGGGAGTGCGCAGAATATCGCCGGTGAACTCGCACAGAGTGTTCTTGGCATCAATACCCGAGGTACCCTCGAACACCTGAACGACAGCCTTGGAACCACTCACCTCCAGCACTTGACCAGACCGGACGGTGCCATCAGCCAGACGGAGCTGCACAATCTCAGCGAATTTGGGGAACTTGACCTCATCGAGAATAACCAGAGGACCGTTCACACCAGACACAGTCTTGTAGGCTACGGACGGAAAGATGTGTGAAAGGGAAAAGAAAATAGTAAAAAATAAATACGTATTTATTTTGTTGGATTCTACCGCTCACATGAAACACAACCAGTAGAAAATTTAACTGATAAGAAACTCAACTGTCAACCGAAAAAAGTTGTGATCGTGGGAGGGGGAGTAACGGGGTAAATTATGTCAGCTGACTATCCACGAGCTGCAGCCAATTTTTAAGGAATTGATAATGCAAAATCACAGAGAATCGAAAATCGAAAAGCAAAGCCACTCTTTTTCCATAATATAACATGAATTAAAATTGTTTTAGAGTTTTAACTGCATCCCGTTACATAAATCGTTAATCAACTCAACTCAACTTAATAACTCAACTTCAGTTTCCAATTGGATTTTTAACTCTCGCCTCTCCACCCCATTCGTAGTCAGGTGCCCGCTTACTGACAAGAGAGCAAACAGCTGAGCTGCTGCTACTGCTCTGTCACAACACAAAAGTCATGTGACAGTGAAAATTTTTCGTAAAATTGAATTTACAACACTTTGTCGGTTGCTAAAACACTAATTAATTACAGATTCATTATTATTTGCCTATATTTCACAATTACAAAAGATTGAGAAGCCCCTTGCGCCAGTGGTGGCGCAAAATACCTTATTGATTCTTATGCTTTTTGCCTTACACCCAGATTCGTGCAAACTGTCATGGCGGACCCGTGAAGCGCTTTCGGTTGTTCGCCTTGTCTTTTCTTGTCAATTGTCACAATTTTTAAGTAATTTTTTATTACAATGGTACTCACTCAGGCGTGGTTGCGAGATAAAGTCCCTGGAGACGGCCAGGACATGCTCCCGTTGTGCTTGTTGGGCATTCATTTTGTTCTCTTTTTATTTTGAAAAGTGCACAGCAAATTTCGAGCTGGAAAAATAGAACAAATCACAAACGGCGTTGGTGAATTTAATTGCTCAAATCAATAAATTAGTTCAATTTTTAGATAAAATTCACTTGGTCGTATTGTTCTTGACATACAATTTTTCAGTTTCGAATTAATACTGAGCGACACACGCAAAATTCCAGGCCTGCGAGTCGTTGCGGAGTACGAAGAAAAATTACTCTGGAAGTGTAAAATTTGCTCTGACGTCACGTGCCATCACATGACCGTAGGGTTGCCATTAATTTCGTTAAAATATCGATATATTGTAGCTACCGTGGAGCAACCCTAAAATTAATCGATAGCGGATGTAGACCGGTCACACTACAATTTATTGGAAAGTTTGTGTTGTTGTAGTTAAACATTAATTAAATTATATTAGTTAATACAGACAGTGTAACCCAAACAAAGGGTAGCACAAAGGACAACAAAGTTCTCGAAAATTGCGGCATTCCAATAGAGTGAGAAGAGAGAAGCAACAGCAGTAGCAGCACCAGCCACAACACAACAACAACAATAAATAAAAGAAGGGAAAGACCAGCACTACACCACAAGAAACCCGTTTGTACAAAGGGGGGCGTCTACCACAATTGCAATTAGAGCTTCTACTGCAGCATCAGAATGATGGTTGAGGATGGGACCGCCGATGCGACTCGCCGTTTGAATGTGAAAAAACAAACACTGGACGATGCGTACGCGGTGCCGGCCAATTTCCTTGAAATCGACGTGGTCAATCCACTGACCACGATGGCGGCGGGCAAGAAACGGTACACGGACTATGAAGTTCGTATGAGAGTAAGTCCAAATTGATATCCAAGTAACAGCCAAACGAATGGTACCAAAAAAAAAGCGTTGATAAGTGATTGCGGTGAATGACTGCGCATATATGTACATACATATGCATATGTGTATCTGTGTGTGTGTGTGATACGCCTATAAAACGAATCGGAGCGATAACTATTAGTCACAATTGCAGCAACGGCATCCATTGCTGTGATTGAGTCATGCGGGTCACTAAGTGTTTTCATTTTCCCATTTCCATATTTTTAAACTTTTCCAGACCAACTTGCCGGTTTTTAAAGTGAAGGAGTCCAGTGTAAGACGACGATACAGCGATTTTGAATGGCTGAGAAATGAGCTGGAACGGGACAGCAAAGTGAGTAGGCAGAGTGATCATCTTCTGAATCGATAGTGACATAAACATTCTTTACAGATTGTTGTGCCCCCGCTGCCGGGCAAAGCTTGGAAACGACAAATGCCATTTAGGGGAGATGAGGGCATCTTCGATGAAAATTTTATCGAGGAGCGGCGCAAGGGTTTGGAGGCGTTCATTAACAAAATAGCTGGCCATCCACTGGCGCAAAATGAAAGGTGCCTGCATATGTTCCTGCAGGAGAATGTCATCGATAAGAACTACGTACCCGGCAAGATACGCAACACATAAGTGATCAATTGTGAGGGCCAAAACCAACCACATCAATGCAATGACTCGAACGAACAATTTAGGGAGGAAGAGAGGACAATGGAAGTGGAATCTGAAAATGATAATGATGATGATGGGAACTGCTCAGTTAATGTTGAGCCTCTAGTTGAAGTGTTGGGAATTTTTATGCAAATGCTAAATTCAAGTTTATATGCAATAGTATACATAAAATATGAAATATATGTATATATACATACATATACATTTATTATATACACGACAAATGTATACATATATATATATATACCGAATAGTGTACATAATAATACATAAAATTGTCAAATATTTCGTGGCAGGCTTCTCCCCTGCTCATTACTTAAAATTTTGGAGCGTGCCGCATTTGACGCGTGGCCCCTAACGCTCACGGCCTGCCTCTGCCCCCTTCCCCTGCCCCTGTTATCCCCACTCATTACCATTAGTTGTTCTGTGTAAAATTTGAATTATTATTGTTTTTCAAATTGCAGCAGTAAATTCCCCTCCATCATCATATACATACCTACATAATATTGTATAAAACAAAAAAAAACCTAACAATTATTGAATATTTTGAATCAATTTAGTGAATAATATTGTACTTCGAATCAAATTAAAATAATTCCAATGTATAGTTGATTTTTGTGTAATTTTTTATTCAAATTTCTCGTTGATTTCTTTCCAGAAAAAAATTGAATTTTTGTAATAAGTGCTAAATTTCTTCAAAAAGTCAAACGTCTCGGCGATACCCTACATAAACATCAAAAACAAAAATAGGTGGAAAAAAGTACTCGGAGCTCGGCTCCCACTATATTTCAGGCTCCCCTTCGAACTGGCTCACTGTGTTAGATTCATGTCACTAGAGCTGGGAGTCCATCGATAGTCTCCCCCCTCGATGGATTTTGCAGCGAAGGAAAAAAGTCGACAGTATCGATGGTTTCATTTGAAAGGGTTATTCGGTGCAAGAATGGTTACACCACGCAAATGAAATACAAAATGGTTAATTATCTTTTTTAAGTCCATTTAATTAACTTCTTAAACAAAAAACTAAAACTTCATGGTGATACACTTATTGTGCTATGAAACAAAAAGAATAACTTCATTTATATATTTCAATCTAGTGATAGATACCCTAAAAGTATACACTATACCGGTGATCTTTATGCCTCCTATCACAAACGTCCCGAATACTTTGTCACCAATGTGTTGTATTATATGCAGAAGATTATGTTTAATTAACTAGAACAATTTGTAACAAATTATTATTCTGCACTTTACTGAACACGTGACCACGCACAAATCAAGTTCGATACTATCGCACTTTATAAATTCCATCGATACTATCGATGGAGCCATCGATGGATTTCCCAGCTCTAAAGTCGAGGCAAAGTGTCTGCACTGAGAAATATAAGCTAAATAATATAAACTAAATAATTTAAAATAAATTGTGTAAATCAAATTACTATTCCCAGTCGAGTTGAGTGTACAGAACATACATACGGCATATATATATATTTATATCGCAAATTTTTCCATATTTACACGTCTAACAGCCTAGTTTTTTAAAAGCAGCCCCTGGTTCGCATGGATTTTGCGGAGACAACAAGAACCCAAAACGAAGATGAAAACTACAGCTTGCTGTGCAAAGCCCATGAGCAATTCAACAAGTAAGACAAGCTCCATATAGTAAGTCCATCCGTCTAAGTTTATTCTGTTGCCCCTATTCTTACAGCAACGAGTACGACCGCTGTCTGGAGCTTCTGCAGCAGCTGGAGTCCAAGGGAGAAAACAGCAGACCCATTTTACGGCACAACACGGCTGTAGTTAACTATTACAAAAGCGGCTGCACCCAGCACGCTACGTTATTGCAGGACTTAGAAGAATTGGTTCTAGACGTCAAGCCCATACCTGGCTCTGGCTCCGTGGCCAGTGGCACCGAGGGAGTAACTGTTGGCCTGTCGCTGAAACATGGGGGAGGGGGTAGTGCTGCGACTGTAGCACGCTATAACAAGGCGGTCATCTACTACCATCGGCACATGTATGCAACCGCCTTGGAAAAGTTGGCTCCATTAGTCGGTCGTATGGAGGCTTTAGAGAAGACCATTTTGGCCCTGGTGGCCACACTGCAACTGCAGCTGCTCCTAGCTACCAATCAGTTGAATCGCGCCGAGGCGTTTCTGGACCACTTACAATACAAACTCAATTTAGTATCCAGTGCTCCAACCATCGTCCCTACCACAAACACCACCAACACCAGCAGCAGCAGCAGCAACAACACGAGTGCCAGCAACCCAGAGGAGGCCACTGCTGCAGCCGCCACTGTGGGATCTTCTGATCCAGTCGTAGCTCGTGTGGGTAACGAGGGAAGCAAAGGTACTAGCTTGCAACTACTGCAGCTGCTGACGCACGTCCTCAATCGAAAGCCCGTGCTTATAACCGAGGATGGCAGTCCGGAATATGCAGCTCTTAAAGCGCAGCAGTACTACATTATGAAGGACTTTCAAATGGCCGCAAAGCAATTGATGCGCATTAACAATGAATGCACTCAGTCTGGGTAAGAACTATCAGTTTTCAGGGATTTCAAAGAATCGCTAATCGAGAATCCGTTTCAGTACCATTACTCCACACCTCAGTACTTGCATTGCCAACAACATGGGCGTCATCCATTTAAGAGTGCGTCACTATGCTATTGCGGCAAAGTTCTTTCAGAATGCCCTCAACTTTGATAAGCAGTTGGCTTTCAATTTGAGGCAGAGAACGCTGCAGACCATGAGCTCGGCCCACTCCTGCGAGATTCTGTACAATCTGGGAATTGCCATGCTTCATCTACGGCGTGCCAAGGAGGCGTTCCAATGTTTTCTTGTGCCAATCAAGCAATATCACAGCAATCCCCGACTATGGCTGCGCATGGCGGAGGCCTGCATTATGCAACATGAGGCGGTAAGTTGCCGCTTTGGGGCACCCGAATGAAATTTCAATTTATTTTTCGCTTATTTGGACAGAAAGTGCAAGAGGAAGAGCGACAATTTCTGCCTGCCAACGAACACAATGCCAGGAAAAAGCAATATGCGTAAGTACAAATGTCTAGATGATGTTTTCTCTAGCATCTTCCTGGAAATTAATGAATTGGATTTTCCTCTACAGTCCTCAGTCGGCAGCTGTGCCTGAGCTTACATTAGAATTTGCTGCCCTGTGCTTACGAAACGCCCTGTCGCTTACTCTCCATTATAAGGCAAATTTTCATGTTGTCGTTTTGTCGGAGGACTCACCAGAGCAGAAAAGTGATCTGGACCAGCAATCGTGGCGACATTTGCAGGACAATAATTTTTGCAACCCATCAAAGCCAATTAGTATAGAATCATTAGAGAATATGCTTGCCGCCATTTATGCTGCGCATAGTTATGTCTCACTGCGCCTTGAGGATTATGTGACGGCTTTGGAAATGGCCCAACAAATGCTCCACTGCGAACGGTTGTCGGATGCCCACAAGTTAGTCCCATTTCCATTTCTAGTGGGCCCCAATTCTCACTTAAATTGATAATCTTTCTCAGATTGCTGGCTCACATGTACGCCGCCGAAGCGTTAATGCGGATGCACAAGCCTACTGAAGCTCGCGATCACCTGGACCCATCATTCGTCGGAACACTAAATGCCTTTGATCTAGAGACTCGTGATTGGCAGCTCAAGTCTCTCGACGCAGCTCAGAATGTGGTGCGCTACAATCTGGCCGTTGTAATGGCCATGCAGAAGGACTATCCAAAGGCCAAAACACTTTTGTCCACTCTGACCCATGCAGTGGTCAGCCCGAAGGCACTGACTTTACGTCGCCACATAGACACATATTCTGCCTATCCTGCACCCAATTAGACAACAAATTGTGTAAATATTGTAGACGGATTTCATCTGATAAATAACAAAACTGAAAACCGAATGTAAATATAAAGAAATTCTTGACACATGTATATCGAACAGTGACTTATTCTTTCCACATCTAAGCGCCGGTCAACAACATTTGTGTTCTAAATTTTTATGTCATTTGCTGGTCATAAATTAGATGGCAAACTTACATGATTACAAAGATTACAAATATCTGTTATTGGTCATTACACTTTCTCAAAAGCAAAACCAATCAGTTAAAAATACATGTACAATTGTCGGTTTTTAATAGTTGAAATAGTTTTACATAGTTGAAATTAAAGTTGTGCTACTTAGCGACTTGGGTATGTTTGTGTATTGAGCGTTTCTTAAGATAGAGGAGACTGAAAATACTTATCAAGAAGATACAATTTCTCTGCTTAGTTTACATTAATACGCCAATAAAACAGTAATTATAAAACAAGGCAAATTACGAAATAAACAGGGGATCCCCTTGTAATTTTTATGGGCTATATATATATATATTCAATAAAACAATCACCATAAACCATAATGATGGGAAATGGTTTCCCTGCAATTCGATTCACTTTGAATTTTGTGTTTAAAGTTTAAAGACCCTAAAGCACTTACCATGATTTCGAAATATTGTATCCTCGTTCGTTGGCACTTACTATTTAATATTAATCAGGTTATTTAAGGCATAGCTCTTGTACAATTACAATTAGAATTTCTCCCACGAATGCGTCTTATAGAGAATATTACATTACCATTCAAATATTCTATCGCCCACCATCGCTTTCTCTCCCATTCCATTTAACATTTCCACCTGTTGCACAGAGCATGAAGAAATAAAGTAATTTTATTTATTTTATTATGTAAATTCATCGAATATAATACATATAGTGCAGATTTGCAATCTTCTTTTGTGAGTTGATATCTCGAACTCGACATGCTCTTCAGTCTTTTATGACCTATTACTAAGCTTTGGTATTTCTCTCTTGAAGTCTGGAATTAGTTATTAACATATTAAAGCCTTTAACCTTTACCTAATCTCAACTCGCGTGAAGAAGCAGCGATATCAACATTTTTTGCTTTTAAGCAAAAAAGAAAAAAATATAGCATACTGAATGGGGCAGGTAGATTTAATTGTAAGTCAAGTTAAATTTTTTTTGGACATTCCATTTAAAAGAAAAACACCACAAAGATCTAAATGTAAACCAAATTTAGTAAAAATCTGAGAAAAATATTCAAATTTTGTGAATCAAATGGAAATATGTAGCAATATATGTACATACTATGCTTTCTGTACAGCATGTGGGGAAAAAATTATACAAATACACGTGGTTTTTTAATGAAAAACAAATAAATGTAATAATAAATATGAAAAACCAAAAAATAATAAAGGGACCAGGATGTGTCAAAAAAAAGGGAAATAATTACTAAACACAAAAATTACCCATCCGAATACGAATCGATAAATCTACTATAAAGTTGATCCAAAACACCAGAGTGGTAGAGATTCGCGATCTTATTTTATTTGCGATCTATCCTAAATGGACCTTAAGCAAGTATTGTCAAAGGTAATCATTAAATGGGGGTGGAATCACCATTCAACTTTCTAGTCTAAATGGCAGGTCAAGTGGGTGACTTCATTTCAGACGTCTAGTCAGAATGCTGTTTAAGAGCCAATGCATTATCTTGGGTAAGATCTATAAATAACAGTCGTTTTCGCTTAAACTTCTGTCACATTCGGAAGTCATTTATAAATTTAAGGTTTCGATGGTGATGGAAGCTTATTAGCTTCCTCGATAAAACCCAATTAAAGGATGAGGTACGAGTCCAGAAATCATCCTCTGGTCAAAACATTACAAACAAATGTATCATCAAAGTTGGAAACAGCGCAATAAATCGACCTTATACTAAAATAAATAACAAAGATGCTTTCTTATTGACAACTAACTTTTTAGCATATGTTTTCTGGATCAACTTAAACAAATTAATGTTAGACAAAAGCAAGTGATTAAAATAAATAATTGCAAATTGAAATCATTGAATTGAAGGCATTCGTGGACTAGGAAGGTTTAATAAAAATAAATATTTACGATTAATTGAAATTAATGATAAAGCCTATTGGACGAGAAACGTTATATCAAGAAGAAACCCATTGGTTTGCAGATCTGGTTTTGGTTTCCATTCTGCAACTGAGATATAAAATATGAAGCTATTCAAAAACCATTTTATGGAAGTAATGACAGTAAAGTTGAGAAGATTGGTTTATTGGGTGAGAAAAATTGAATGCTTTAATGGGTTCCGAATTCTTCAATGTATGAAGTATTTAGCCAAATGGCAAACTCGGGGACTGGATACTTAGGACCGAGGATGCCGAAATAGAAGTCTTAATAATCTTTGTCATTTAGTCCTATCCCCATATTATTTAATATGAGCCTCAATTTGTGTTGATTGTTGAGTGTTCTAATGCGCACAATTAAAATATTTCAGAATTTATTCTCCAATTTTTCGTCAGCACTTAAAACCAGTAACAGCAGTGGACTACAGCAGGCATCGAAAAACGAGCTACTTACACTGGGAAGATGGGCACAAAAAACGGAATTGGATAAATTATTTTAATTATTTTAAACGTCTACTCAACCAATTGAAATAATAACTTTTTTTTTAATGAATCGTTTTTGGAGCCTTAGATCTAAGTTGTAATAAAAAAAGGGACTATAGTCTATATTACTTAATCAGTCGGTACAACTGCAGATTCAGTTTCTCAAATTGTTCTGTTTTTGGCACTCTTGGTAAGTCGTTCTAGTTGTGCTCCTGCTAAGAGACGGTCAGCGACGGCGTCGCTCATAGCGATTCATGGAGATAACGATGTTGTCGAAAATATATTCTCGCACTCCCAGTCCACAGATGAAGTCAAAGTGATTCCACCGCTTCCAGGGAACTTTGTATACGGCCTCCACGTTTGGCAGACGTGACACCAACCGCCAAATGTCAGCCGGGGCAACAATATAATCATTCTCCGAGAAGAATATCGTAATGGGCGTGGTCACATTCTCCAGAGCATATTCGGGGGGCTCCAGCTGCTGATAGTGCAGCCAGTTACGCTCCGGCCCATAGTCATACTGTCGAAACTTGGTCGACACATAACCCTGGAAGTAGTGCATCAATTGCTTTACCGAGCCCCCCGCCGGAAAATTGGCCATTAGATCAGGCAGCAGAGTCTTGTTGAGGAAACGGGTGTCGTAGCCTACGGCTGGCCAAAGCCGAGTGATGCACACCAAGGGCTTCTCGTTCTCCAGACAGGTCATGGAGAGAAATTTCTTAAAGAACTTATTGGTCGAGAACATCTCGACGCCCTCGAGCATTTTGGATACATAATTGCGAGTACCCAGAATCGGCCCTATGACCTTGGCCAATCCGCTCTTTGTGTTACTCACATAGGCCACCGGGGCCAAGAGTGTGGCAGTCTTGAAAACTGCGTTGTACTGCGGCAGTATAGAGTTTAGCACCAGGAACACGGTGCCACCCTGTGAGATGCCCACAAAATGCATTTTCGGCACACTGCTCGATCGCAGAATGTAATCTATCTGGGCAGGCATGTCGTAGACACTCATTTCGTGCCAACTGAAATTCCAGAACTCACGCTCCGTGGTGTTCATCCAGAGATTGTGACGGCAGTAAATATTGCCCCTGTTGTTTCCCAGCCAAACGTCATAGCCGGCGCGCCATAATAGATAAGCTAGCGAATCTTCTCGTCCATTTAACAACCAACTGCGAAGATAGAGAGAAAGAAAGCGACAAAGAGAGAGAAAGAGATGAATGTAATCAGCAAGCGGAAGTATCTCTGATTAATACTACGTACACATCCGAAGAGGCATACAGGCCGGAGAGCAGAAAGACAACGGGTCGTCGAAGCACCTGACCGTGGATCGGATCCACCTGCGGTATACGATGCAGAGTCAACACGTAGCCATCCTTTGTAGCCACCCTGTGTTCCTCCACATTGTAGCCGTCGTGCTGAATACGTCGCACCTGCAGGAAGTTCGTGTTGGCAAACATTAAACAAACAAGAAATAAGACAACTACAAAAACCACATCAGACGCACGCCAAACAATGTTGGCACATTTATCGCTTGACATTTGGAGGCCATGCGACGCGTGCGTTGTGACATTCAAGTCATTAGGAATTCATCAGACACCCCACCTCGAGTTTGGGCCTCTCCCATCACTATCCCCCAGTATCACAAACCACCGCAACCACCTACCGCATCTGTAATGATGATTTCGCGCGACTGTCGAATGGCCATCACCTGCAGCAGCAGCAGCGATGTCAACATGACGAAATCCAGGCCCAGAAATCTCATGCTAACCAGGACTACGATTACATCAGTGTTGGAATGGATTAAGTAATGCCTCAGACAATCGAAGAAGCTGAACCGGTCGATGCAGGGTCGGGAGTCGGGGTACCGATCGAAAATGAAAGCCACCAGTGCCAAGTGAAGTCAGAAGAAAGGATCGGGTGAGCACGAAAAGAAAGTGCTGCCAGACAGCAGAGCTTTCCGAAAGCCAAAAGGCAGACAACAGACACAGGCACAGACTAAACAAATCGGCCGCCGAGGCCCAGCACACCGTTTTTCACCGTCTCACAGTCGCATGAATGAATATGAATGGAATGAAATTGGCATTGCAATTGCCGGCGTATCGTATCGTAAGCGTTACGTTGATTATTATACCGCTACCGCTGCTGTTCGTTTCGAATGTGTTTTATCGACTGTGCAGGGCTTTCTGCTGTTACTCACGCTTCAACCGGCTCGGCTCAACTCGGCCCCAATGCCCCATCCCAGAAACGCTCCAGCCGCTCAAGCTGCTGCTGCTGTTGTTGCTGCTTGGGCTGCTGCTGCTGCTGCCACCTGCATGCCGTTGCCATGGCGCATCCAGCGAGCTGGCTTTAAGAAAGCGTCAAATCGTACACTGGGCATAATATAATAACACAATTGAAATTGAATGATAGCCCCATCTGCCAATGTGTATGAGTTGGCATCATGCCATGCCGATTTCAACAATTAAAACGCACACACAAACCCCGAAAATTGTCATTTTACCCGTGTGTACAGTGAGCAACAAAATTGTTGTCGTCAATTAAAGCAAATTATCGCACACTATACTCGTAGAGTGGAAAATTTGTGAATAACCGTTGATCAACTTATCTGACAAATGACAAATATTAATCATAATTTAGAACCCAAAGGAGAGAATTCGAAATAGTTGTGGGCTAAATCCATTTCTTGCTCTTGCAACATTCTCTTTTCCAAACCTTTTACAATTATCACAAGAAATGTTAACTGAACACTGATTCTAACTTATATTTAAAAGTTTAAAAATATTTATAGTTTTATCTGGTAAGATTAACAATAAAATCGGAACAGTGTACACAGTTCTCTAGAGACAAAGAGAGAGAGAGAGAGAGAAAGAAGAAACGAACAAGAACACTTTCGATTAAAATTGTACAATTTATTTTTTTTTTGGACAGTGTATACTATACAGTTTCTATATAAAGATGTACATAGGTAATTTTTGTATTGTTTTTTTTTATTATTATTTTTTTTTTTGTATTTTGGGGAGTAGCTTACACATTTTTGGCGTCGGCGTCGCACAGTGGTTGATTTTGTCAATCTGATGAACAAAAAAGACAGCAGTGGCAATTATTATCAATTCCCATTAAATTCTCTGTTTCTTAAAGATTTCTTAAAATACAATTTTGGCAATGTTGAAAAACATTTAATAATTTGATTCAGTATAATTTTTACTTGAAATACAAGTTTAGAGACTTCCTCAAATTTTTTGACGAATCAATTTAATCTGAATTGGGTTTCAATCCTTTTAATTTAAGAGATTTGAGGTTTGGTGTGTTTAGAACAGACTTTGGTAAAACAAGTTGCGAACTACAACTATAGAAAGTCGAAATTGGGGTTCCTTAAGATATTTCCTTTTCCTATTCTCATGGGTATCATTAAATTTATTTGTTTTTAATTGTTGTTTTTAATTGGCAATGTTGACCATAGTGCTTCGGCGTCGGCGTTCGTTTTCGTCGCATTGTCGTCGTAGTTGTCTACCTTTTCGCTGAATTGCAATAACCTGTTGCCGTCGCCGCTGCCGTAGTCGTTGCCTAATGTAAACGTAAACGTCGCGACGCTCGCTGTTGGCAGCACGCTGCTTATTTAGGATATGGCCTGGCCCAAAAACCGCTGCCGAAGTGCTCCATGCGCCACACACACAACAGACAACACACACCATGCTATGGCACACACTCGTGCCTGTAGGTTTATTAGTGTTTATGTTTACGTACTTGAAAGACAATCGACACCGTCCCCCGCTGCCTAAGTACAGCTGCCCGCCCACTCCTCACCGTTCCAAGTCCACCAGCTGGCAATTCATTCAGTGAAGCGGCTAGTCTCAAATACAGTTAGCTGAGCTTTCAAAGCTGACGTAGTCCGACACTCCGACGGTCTGTCGACCTGTCGAGCAGTCGGTGTATTTCTTTATATGGCATTTTAATAACTCCAACTGGCGCAAGAAGGGTTGTAAATGCCCAGACATATGTATGTACATACATATATACATTACGCATAATAAGTGAGTCGGTACCATTTGCCGGGTTTGCCAGGTATAAATTTCTATATCCACATATGCAATTTTAGCGTTAAATCAGTTTACGCTAATTGTGAAAGATCCGCAAAGTGTTTGACGTGTGCGACAAAGTGTCGGGTAAACAGATTACAAGCCTTGACAATTAAACAGACGAGAGCTAGTAATTAAACGGGATTGGGGCCACGGGCATCTTTCGCGGCTTGTTTGCCTTGTTGCCCAAAATAGTTTTGTGCACCCCCCGACCCAATTGGCTCGACTTGACTGAGGTGGGGAGGCCGATCGCTCGGCTTAACTTTCTTTTCTTTTCGGCTAATGGATTCTATGTAATATGGGCCCAAGCACTTCATAAACCACAGTTCAGCTCGCACTCTATTGCCAAATTATTTTTTTGTTTTGTTTGTTTTGGTCTTTCTGTTTAACAATATCCACCGATGTGTATATACACATATGTTAAGGTCTTGTTATGTAAGTTTCTTCGACGTACTTCCAAATGCTCTATCAAGCTCAAACGAATTCAAACTAATCACTTTTGGTTTCAAAACACTAACAATAAGAGCGATTCAAATTAATATATTCTGATTCTGTTCTGATTCTAGTCGTCTCGCCGACTTAGGTATACGATACACCAGTAAAAACAAACAAATGCACTTTCACATGCTTTTTACAAGCATATCTTAGTATCTCGCTCACTTAAGCATACGACCACCCTAGCGCCCCCACCAGCCAACGGCCAACTCCGGCCTTATGGAAAAACGTTTATATGCATAACTCGATTTTGTCCGATTTTGATCAATTTCGTTGGATATTAGTATCAAATTTATGTGCGCCAAATTTGATTGCATAAGGTAGAAAAATACAAGAGATAATCGATTTCAAATTACGGGGGCGAAAAGGGGCGTTGTAAAATCTTAACCCAAATATAATGTGCGCATTTACTAAGCAAATATAAATACCTAATATGGTGTCTCTAGCTAGAATAGTTTTTGAGATAAACGCTTTTTTTAAAAAATTTGAAATAAACTTGATCACTTTACATACTACACGAGTCTACATACCAAATTTGGTGGCTCTAGCTTTTACAGTCTCCGAAATCTAGGTGTTCATACGGACAGGCGGACGGACGGACTGACGGACAAGGCTAGATCGACTCGGCTTTTGATCCTGATGAATAATATATATACTTTATGTGATCGGAAAAACTTTCTTCTACCTGTTACATACATTTTGGCAACTTTAATATACCATTGTAAAAAAAACACCCTATGGGTGTTTGGTATAAAAAATGTGTACTTATCGATCACAAAGCTATTACAACTTGAAATTAAAGTGAAATTTAAGGTTCATTTAATACTCTACATATATGTATATTGACTAATGCAATCCATCGTACATATTTGTATGATGAATTTTTATTATACCTCTCTCTCTTCCTGTTTGATGCTAAGTCAACAGTTACTTATTGTTAGATTTAATTACAAAAGGTAAAAAATCATTTTAAACACAAAAAGAACTTCTGTATTTGGATCATAGTTTGAATGACTTTCGATGTTTTTGGGTAAATCAATAGACTCTTTCGACATGCTCTCCCTTATTGTGGATGAAGTTCGCTTGAACTTGAAGTCGCCTGCAGCGGATTCTGCATAATGCAGTGGCTTATAATGTGAATACAAGATTTTTAGGTCGATATGTCGGCCACAAATCAAAGGCCGTTCAAACTTATCCTCCTCAACAATGAGTTGACATTTTACTTTTCACTTTAAGGGCTCTCTTTGTTTGATAAAGTGTATGAATATTTTTTTTGGAAGCACTGCGGCTCTTTGCATATGATTTCCGGTCAGGCGGCCTCGTCGTCGTCTTGTTTATCGAAGTTGCTTATCAGCTCTCCCAGTCAGTTGGGGGGTCATAAAACGAAAGTGATTGACGCAGCTCTGGGAAAATAGAAAAATCCGATACAGAAGAAAAACACACACACACCCAGATTGTCAACCAGATTGCAGCTGGGCTGATGGGTTAGAGTAATCAGCCGCTAATTGTTTCTTGATGTGTTTATAACTCAAGCTAAGTCAGCTTAGCCAGACATGACCAGAGACCCGTCTACCTGTCTGGTGTGGCTTTAATTACACCAATTGAGATAGGGTCCAGGTATTGCCCGCCTATGACTGCCTGAGTCATAGGCCACGACTTAGATTGCTCTAAGCATGCCAATTCACGGTGCTGAAAAGCAAAAAGCGAAAACACACACACACATCCGCACACCCACCTAGACGTTGACAACAAAAGGAACGTTGTGTGCCGTCGCGACGCCCTGAAGAGGAAGTGGCCAACGTCGTTGTAGTCGTTCGTCATGACTAAGCGTTATTACTCAAAGGGAAACCAATTGATTCCTTCCTGTTGCAGCAAGCAAAATCTAAATATTTAACAACTAAATTGAATTTAAAGGCGCGCTTACATTAGTCAAATTTGCTAGCCACGATTTAGGATGTGGATTCGGCTGGAGCTGGTGTATGGGGCTGGAGCTGACGCTGAATCTGAAACAATGTGTACCTGCTGGCATAATCAATAAAAGATAAACACAGTGGACCGACAACTTGCCATACTCACGTAATGGAAAATGCTGCAGGGGAATACCTACAGCAGCCGCATCAATACAACAATAACAACTAAGAGTACGTATGTACATATGTATATACATACATACATAAAAAAAAAATATATATATATGTATATGTATATGTAAGGTACAAGTAGACGAAGTCAATGGATGGATGGATTGTTGTCGTCGAAAACAATTTTACTTGGCCATTCTGTCAGACCGATCGCAAGACCGAGCGACCCCCGTAGACAGATGCAGAGTCTGATTACGAACGAGTCCCAAGTATGCGACATTTTGAACCTTCTGACTGGATCAGGCACAATGACTAGGCATATCATTGACATGTTGATAATTTAGAAACTTCTAATAATAATAATCAACGATCTGCTAGTTGACTACCACCCATGTATAGCTATCTAAAGGTATATCATTTTTTATTTCATAGACCTGTTCATGATTTGTCATATGACGCTCGTCCAACTCGTTTGATCTCATTGTTTCTGCTCTCCTTTGTATTGGAGGAGCTTTTTATACCATACACCCATAGGGTGAAATGGTATATTAAGGTCGCCAAAATGTATGTAACAGGCAGAAGGAAGCATCTCCGACCGCACAAAGTATATATATTCTTGATTAGGATCAACAACCGAGTCGATCTAGCCATGTCCGTCTGTCCGTCCGTCCGTCCGTCTGTCCGTCTGTCCGTATGAACACCTAGATCTCGGAGACTGTAAGAGCTAGAGCCACCAAATTTGTAATGTAGACTCGTGTAGCATGTAGAGTGATCAAGTTTATTTCAAATTTTTGCCACGCCCCTTTCCGCCCCCGCAATTTAAAAAAAGCGTTTATCTCAAAAACTATTCCAGCTAGAGACACCATATTTGGTATGTATATTCGCTTAGTAAATGCACACATTTTGTATGTATAAAAATTTTGCCACGCCCTCTTCCGCCCCCGTAATTTGAAAAACTTGATTATCTACCGTATTTTTTTACCTTTTGCAATTTGGCACACTTAAATTTAATACTAATATCTAGCAAAATACCAAATTTGATCAAAATCGGACAAAAAACAGTCGAGTTATGCATATAAACGTTTTTCCATAAGGCCGGAGTTGGCCGTTGGCTGGTGGGGGCGCTAGGGTGCTCGTATGATTGAGTGAGCGAGATACTAAGATATGCTTGTAAAAAGCATGTGAAAATGCTTTTGTTTAATAAAGTTGAAATGTTTGCTTTACTGGTGTATGGTATACCTAAGTCGGCGAGACGACTTACTTACTTCATTATTATTATTTTCTTTGCTGTTTTGTATTGTACTTAATAAACAATACAAGAATTACGAGTGCAGAGGTAGAAGTAGCCGGTCGAGAGAAGTTTTGCCTGCAAGCGAAGTAGCTACCTACAATGAGAAGCTTGACGATGATGATGATGATGATGATGTGGATGTGGATGGGAACTGAAGTTCCCCGTCATACAGCCAAGCAAAAATATTGGAATCAGAGTTGGCGCTAGTCTATTACACTTATCAGACAAAGACACACATACACACATATCTATATTTGTGTTTATGTCTATAGTTGTATTTCTATATCTAGAAAATAAACCCCACGGCGGCAGCCGAAGAAGGAGACGCAGAAGCCGTATGCCTGCCTGCCCATGCCCTATTATTACCCAAAAGCAAATAAAATGCAGGCGTTTGATGGATCTACCAGGCAGCAACAGGGACAGGGATAGGGACAGAGAATGAGAATAAGAGGGAGATAGAGACTGCGTGTGAGAGAGTGACAGAGACAGAAACCAAAGCCGGCTGACAACAAAATTCCAGAGCGCACGCGTTCTCAACTTTAGTTCTTTGCGAGTGGCCAACGCGTTCGGTTCGGTTTACATTTTGTTGCACCAAAGTGCAAGTGGAAGTTGATGTGAAAGACGAAGAACAACCAGGGGCAGTGTCGGTGTCAGTGGCAACAGCAGCCGCTCTTCTTCTCTGTGTGTGTATTTGTGCCTTCCGGCCAGTTTTCTAGATTGTTGCTTATTTTTTTATCGTCAAACAAAAAGAGGCAACCCAATCGATCAGTCATTCAGTCATGGCCATTTCTAAGAGCCAGCCTTGTTCATCGTCGTTGGGCAGCTGCAACACCAACCCAAGCAGCAGCAGCAGCAGCAGGAACAGGAACAACAAAGTGTTGGCTTTGCCGTCGTCGTCGTCAATGCTTTTCGTGTTGTTGGCTGTAATCTTCATGCTGGCAACTGGCTTAGCTGAGCCTTGTAAGTATCAGACACGACAACTCTACTTCATCAATTGCAACTGCAACTGCACCAGCAACAGCATCTCCATCTCCATCATCATGATTGTCGTTTTCTTCGTTGTGGTCGTCGTAATCACTTGCAGAGTCTGTTGTTGCGGTCGCATCAGGCCTTTGACTTATTTATCGGCCCCGTTGCTGGTGCTTCTTCTCTTTGCTTGCATGCCTTTTTGTTGGCATAATTCAAAACAGGCGTAATTATGCCACTGCCACAATGAGGAAAAGACATGGGCAATAACCACAGATAGATATATTTTTGTGGGGCATTTTGGTGTCACATTAATGCCCTCTTAACCGCTCCCCTAACTGCTACTCAACTCGCAGCAAGAAGCGTGCGAAAGTTCAATAATGTTTAGTAACATGGCAATTGATGCGGTCGCCAGGGTTGGAGTCGGGCTTGGGATGGGTCTCTGGGTTCAAGTTGTGCGATAAGAGTCAGATAGCAGGAGCGCATCCATTTGGCCACTACATAAGGGTGATTGACCCGCTGATAAAGTCATATAAGGTTGATATATTTTGTAATTTAATTGAAAACCGCATACTTTAATTTCATTAGTCATTGTAGTCCAATTGATAATTATGGCGGAAAATTGGAGAATTGTCATTAAGTAAGATAAAATAGACTAAACATGGAATTATAGAAATCAGCTTTAAAGATTTTTATGATCCTTTGCAACAGCAATTAACAGAAACTTGTCTTACAGGGGAAATATTTGTTTTTGAAGTTTTGTTTTTATTATTATTTTTTTTTTAAATTGATCATTTGTCTAATGTGTTTATCTTTCCATAATTTATAATAGCCATTACGCATATCTCTAGCGACCTAATTGATTATAAATTGTTGCATGACTTATATGTTGTTATTATGATCATCTCAAATGGAAGTATCCAAACTGCAAAACACCCGTTTAAATTTTTTCGAGAGCGAAAGTCATTCACAAAGGTCTTCAAATTATAAAACAAAGTGTAACTTTGTTAAATTACTAACTTAAATACATGAATGAATTCCTAGTTAACATAAAGACTTTTAAGGACTCGACCCAAAACTGTCAGCTGTTGCACTATTGTCTTTTGGTTGCCGAGAAGTTATTGCATAAAATGACATGACATTTTCGAAGCACCCTTTTGGGGAATACAGGGTGTCCGGGCTGGCACACTGTTGACGAAAAGTGGGATTTGTTTCATATCATCAGTCCACATAGATTAAAAAACAAAATATAAATTCTACACACGCACAACCGAAAATACGCATACACACACACATTTTAAAGGGACTGACAGATGACACTGCTCTGGATTTGGGAGATGGAGGGAATTGGAAATGCAGCAGCTATACGCACACAACATACATACATATGTACATATGTATGTATGTATATAAAATGAAGGGAAAATGGATCTTTTATTTTCTTTAAATGCCATTTTCATTCGTCTGTGGCTGTGTGCCTTTGTTTTCATTTGTGCGGCATGCTTTGTCCCATTTTAAGACCTTTAGACACTTGGACGCTTCTTGCCATTGTTCCCAAGGGATTGACATGGGATGGAAAGGGACGGGAAGAGGCAGAGCCAGGGGCAGACGCCCATTAATATCTGAAAGATACACATGTATCTCACGCAGAGCATCTAATTCTAATATTTTTCTACGAATGCAGTTGCATCTTGCTGCGTGTGCGGGACTGGGAGCTACTTTTCTGGGCGGGTTGCCTGGTCTCGTTGGTTTGTTTATTGTGTTTACTAATTTGGGTTTCCTCGATTCGTTGTTGTTGTTGTTTTTGTCATATTGTGTGTTTGGAATTTTAATCACTGGCCACTCGGACGCATTTTGAATTATGAGGCGCGGGCGAGAATTTGGGTTGCTCAGTCTATGGACCTGGGACATGGAGCCAAACGGCTTGGCTAGTAAATGAATGTGTGAGAAAATGTACCCAAAGTGATGACAGTGATGATAGCCAAAGCGAATGCTAGTGGCTATGAATGAACCACGACACGATACATATTTCCGCCTCGTCTAACTCTAGCCATAAAGAAAAAGTGTTGAAAAAAGTCTAATGGCTAGCAACGTGGACAAACAGTAGTCGTAAAATTAGTTAAATTTTTGGTTAAATGGCAAATTTATTAATGAAATCATTAGGCCATTAGCATGACTATTTCTGTCATTTGTGTCATATTGCAATTACCTAATTACCTGTGAATTTCTTTCTTCTAGACGAGTCCACAACTATCACTGCGGAGCTAGAAGGTCCCTACACCGAGGTTATAAAACAGGATATAACGAATTTCCAGTTCAAAACTGCTGCTGATGACCTCGAGGACGATAATTTCGGATCATTGAGTGAAGGCGGACTAGAGCAGGACATACGGGATGCTGTAAAGAGTGAAGTGGAATCGGAAATCGAAGCAGGCGCCTTTGATTTTGTACTGGCAAGGCGTGATGAGCATTCCATGACTCCCGATCGCGTTATTGTTACCCATAGAGATGACACGGATGACGGGAATGAGGGTAAGGTTTGCAAAACAAAATTCAGGCCAAAATTAATCACATTTTATATTCAGCAGTTGCAAATTCACGTGAAGCCAAAACATTGGAAAGCGTTGCTGTAGCCAAGGAGGAATCGACTGAGAGTCCCGAACCAGCAGCGGAAGCCGAATCAGAGTCGAAATTAGAAACTCCCTCGGATAGTCAGACTGCGGAGAGTCGCCACAGGCCGTTGCCTAATATAACCAGCGACCTGGTATCGGTGATTTTCAATGAGGATCGCGCTATAACTGAGCAGCCCATCACTAAAATAAACTTATTGGCCTTAGAGCACCAGCACAAGGACTTAGAATTAAGGGATACCACGCCCGCTCCTTATGTCTATGATCCGCCAAAGCATCAGGTGACTAAGAAGCAGGGAGTTGAAGATCTCCTGCCAATTGAGCCGCCGGTTGTACCAGAGGCCGAAGACGATTTTATCCGGGAAGACCGGAAACTAAAGCCGGAGACAAATGCATTATTGGAGCCAATCGCAGTCACTCACTTGCCGGATATAGAGGAGAATATAAATGTCAAGGATCCGAATCCACAACAAGAAACTTCTAGCTCTCCCAAGCCTTTGGTTACGGTGGAAGCAGAAGAGGCCGATGCAGAGCCAAAGGTGGAGCAGGAGACGGCGGAGACGGAGGCAACATCAGAAGGAAAAGACAAGGTGCCGGAAAATGCAGTTGAAAGTGATAATAAAAGAGTTGTTCACGCAGATGAAGACGTCGAAGGGGCTGAAGAAACAACCATTTCTGTCGATAGACCCGTAAAAACTACCACGGAGCTGAATTATGTTGCCGAAGCAAGCACAGATGTCGTTTTTGATAACGAAACTACTACAAAGTTGGTGGAAGCGGAAGAGGAGCCAATTAAGGTTGAGAGTATTGATCGCGCAGACGACAGCACAGGCACCGCCACTCCACTGGTGTCGTATCCTCCTCACGACGCCGATCAGACTTTTGATAGCAATTTGGCGGATGAGCGCACTGCCCATCTCTCGCTATCCTCCACCAGTCGGTCCACCCTGATCATCGCTCTGTGCTCTGGCACAGCTGTCATATTCATCATTATCTCGTTGGTTATATTTGTGGTATCGTTTCAACGACAGCATGGCACACTGGATATTGAAATGCAGGAGCAACGACTTGGCAAGGATTCGTTGGACGAGGAAGATGCTCAATTGAAGCTGCTCGACGTGGATCTGTCGGCGCCTGCGATCCTGGTCTCCATGGGGAATGAAGAAACCGATGAATGTCTTTAAAAATCGAAACTGAATCGAACAGAATGGACTGAACTGCAGCATAGTGCATTGTAAATATACCTAAACCTTAAAAATTTTGAGATATTCTTTAAAACAAAAGTTGAGAAGACTTGAGCTTCAATTAGCTCCTCCAATTGGTTGTTACATTTCTGGTTTTCAGAATGGTTATCAAATCGAATGCGAAATCGAAGCAAACATTTGCCATATTCGTTAATTTTTAACTACATCTACTTTTAGTTTTTTCACAAGCAAGTAAACGTAATTTAATATATATACTTATATTTATATTTAAGCATTTAGCACTTATAATTATTGAGTCTCTGATAAGAAATCAGAATAAACATATTCAATTCACCGAAAAATTCAGAAATATTTGAAATTGTTAAACTCTACCGCCAACAACTATCAACGATAGAATATAACATATCGATAATATATCGCCGATAACCGCGGACAGTGAGAATTTTGCAACACTAAAGTCAAAGCGCCAAACTCAAACCTTTCTTGCCATTCATACAAAGTTTTTTTTTCCGATTTCCGAGAAAAAATTAACTGCGACATGTAAGTGTTTTCAGAACAAAACACACTCACAGGTCACTCATAGATTAAGGGTTTCTCACTAATTGCATGAAACTCTTAAAATTGAAAGGGGCGTGAATCAAAGGATGTTTTTTTCATTAATTAGTTCTCAATGATTAAGAGTAGCGGGAGAATGAGAGGGAAATGAGGAGCAGGGAATGCAGCAAGAGAGCTTGCAACATATTCAATACATATTTAACCTTTGCGGCCCCCAACCTCTCCACCCATCGAGACACCATAATTTTAGATCATAAAGAGCGCCATATAACTTCGAATGATGCCTAAATTGAGTTGCCTTCCTGCGTTCCTCCCCATTAAAAACATTCGTTCCAAATGAGTTGAATGGGCATAATGAAAAGGCGATCGCACATCATCAGTTCTTCGATGAAGACTGAATGTCAATTTTCGAGATTAAGAGCTGTTTTTTTTGTTTACTTGTGAGGTTATGTAATCGCCCGCACAGTGGTTGCGAATTGTATGTTTCCCCATCTTCTCTTCTGCGTCCCAAATCAATTTAAAAGCAATAAAATATCAATTGAAAGCAAAGTTTTTCCAAAAAATCAATTGTCAAATTTCTATTTCAATTGGAAACAAATACTGAAGAAGACGCTAATCCCATGAAAATATATATAAACGCACATTTATGTGAAATGGAAACCGCTTTTAAAAATTATATGATAGCGTGGTTAAAGATGAAAAGTTTGCAATAATGCCAAAGATTAAATTGCACTGCAGTCTCTTTTTTTCATTGTCTTCCAAACCCATTTTCTATTGCTGAAAGGCTTGCCAGAGCACTCGCTCCCATTTATATACGTACGTGCGTACCCTCTGCCGCTCCCTCTCAGCAGTGTGTTACTTATTCTCTGTTTGAAATAGTTTTTGAAATGAATTAAATAGTCTATGCCATGCATGCCATCTCTCACTCCCACAGTCCCACAGTCCCACTGTGCGTGTGCTGTGAGTGAGTGAGCGCGCGGCTAGATAGCTGTTTTTTGTTTTCCATCTTCCAACATTTTTTTGAAAACAAACTAGCAACATGAAAATGTTTCTCAGTTTGCTTGTTGCTGTAGACGCGTGCGGTTCGCTTTGAATGTTCCAGTTCGGTTCTGTTTTCACTCACTCATCGTCGTGCCAAAGGTAGAATACAAAAATTTTGAAATTCAGCGTCTATTTTCGACAGCTGTGCAAACCTGATGATAAACGTGTCGTATACGTAACGTCATCAAGATTATTGCAATTGCTGCCGAAAGAAACATGAAGGATTTCGTATTTTGCTGATTTTTGCAGTTGCCGCTCTAGCATGAAATTTGTGAATTTTAAGGATTGAAAAATAGAAAACTCGAAATTAAATCAATTCTATTTTGATCTCTGCATGCGTGTGTGTGTTTGTGTTTGTACGTGTGTACGTGAATCACACCTGCCCCGTCGCGGTCGCGGTCACGGCAGTGAATTCGGTAACGAATTGAAAGAAAAATGCATTTGATAAACAACATGAAAAGAAGGAAAACAAATAAGCAAATTCAGCCCGTTCCCCCTCTACCATCCTTCTTTGGATTAAATAAAAAATATAAACAAAATGCCCAACTTTAGTGGCCTCTGCCAGGTGTTGCAATCCACACGATCATTATGACAGAGACTTTGATGATGATGCTCATTGGGGCGGCATGCTGGGAGGGGAGCTGGCAAGAGTACAGAACTAAGAGAACCACATTTGGCACGCTGAGACACAATTACCAGGGTTATTTATCAAAGAATGAATTGTTGTTTGTTTATTTCACTTGGCACTTGCAACTGGTATAACTATGTAAAAAGTTGCATATGTAAATCCCAATACCAACAATAACTAGAGCATCATCTTGATTTCTTTGCCAAAGTCAGCCAGAGGCGTGGGCGCCAGTGGAGGACGACGAGCCAGAGGCGAACCACAGGGACGCGCTTGTTGGGTGACTTTCTACAACCATGACTATGACTGTGACTATGACAAGCGCCCACAATTCATCTGTGATGTTGTTTTTGCTTTTTATTCATGTTTAATAGCAGTTTTCCAATGCCTTCAATGGCATTTCAATACAATTTTGTGGGCTGCGGTGGCTTTGTGTTGTCGTTGTAAGCATGTGAGGCGTGCGAGTTGCCATTTCTGACGCCAATTGTATAAGACAATAATGGGAGAATGACAACAAATAGCTACTATTATAGATACATATATAAAGCCCCAGCTGGCAAATAATTTAATACTTTAAAAACATTGAATAGCTTAATTTGGTTTAGTTATTGGATAATGACATCCAAATGAATTAGTTATACTGTTTAGCAATTAAAACAATTTTTCAATCAAATTCTGACAGAAAAAATATGCTGTAGAAACGGAGCACTTCAGAAACTGAAGGTCCACAATCACTATCAATTAATTTGGTAGGCGCTTCCCTTTTGTTTTGCCATTTAAGGCGAATTCAAAATAAAAGCAAATCTTAATGTCAGCCACCCACACGCCATATATTGATATGTACATATCTTGCATGTTTGGTAAACTTGGAGCTGAGCTTGGCTCATTTCCAGCATGATGGTTGGCATGTTTCATAGTTTGTCGCTTGGCTTTACGCATGATTAATTAAGGCAGCAATTAAATAATTTGAAAGAGTCCAAAGAAAACAACAATGGACAAAAAGCAAACCGATGAACTATTTAAATAGTTGCCAAATTGGTAGCATGAGCAAATCAACCACACAAAAGGCAGAAGGAACGGAAGTTATAAATTTCTAAATGGGCTGATATCATAGTTATTTCTATATAGTTCTCAATGTCTCGACTAGATGTCATACATTGCAATTGGGGAATAGAAGTTACCGAGCAGAATATCAATTAGTAGAAAGCGCCAACACCCTAGTCTTTAGGTGGACACGCCCACATTTAAATTCACCTGGGTGCAACATGTGCCATGTGCTAAGACGAACCGAAACGAAACGAAAGCGAAAAAGTAAGCAACAGGCAGAATCGTTTGGTTTTACGTTCACGTTCCGGTACGGTCATTAACCGCAAAAGTGCAAAACGACTAGATACAGATACTCGGGCGTTGATGGTTTCGGAGACGAAGACGGCGAAGACGATGGCTTCCTTCTATTTCCATTGCCTAGTTCATTAATTGCAAAAATGTTTGATTTGTTTACACCAATAAAAGAGAATTTTGTTTTATGTTTTAGAGTGCTGAAGAGTGCAAGAACAGAAAAATAAACAATTCCATCCGATTCTATCGGGCCCAAAGAGAGGAGTGGATACTGTAGTGTTGGAATTTTAAGTGCATATACAAACAATGACGACAGCCAAATGGATTTGGCGCTTGGCGCTAAACATCATCTTGTTGGGTACGTACACATACTAAGCTAGTTGTACATAGTAAGGATGAATCAGATATGCCAAAGGCAGCGATTTCGGCCAAGTTTATATTTATTAACTTTTGATCGATTTACGATATTTTTAGCAACCAATGCTTGTTTCAATTTGAAATACTTGAAATAATTGCACGGCCTTCGATTATGAAGAATATTGCCTTTTGAAAATTTGGCAGAGACAGTGCGTCATAGAATTATGCGGCCAAGTGATGACATGAGTCTTATTTTTGGAAATACAAACACAGCTGTATTTTCCTCTTTTTCTAGTTTTTGTTTAAATTTTCTTAATGGTCTTTTTTCTTATCGTAAATTCTTTTTAAATCATATAAACTAATTCAGAACAGATGATTATATGAGCCTATTAACAAACAAATTAATTCAAAAAACATTTTCATTTAAACACAAAAGAGACATGAATTCAATAACATTTGCCATAACGAAACTGGAATACTCTTAATTTCAATATTTTTAAACTTCTTGTTAACCAAATCGTAGCAAAACGGATTATCATAGCATAACTTTATTAAACACGTTTCTTTTTTTGAGAGTTTCGTCTGCTCTATATAATTAAAAAGAAAAGTAAAGAAGATCAATTTCCAGTTTAAAAAAATTGAATCATCTTAAAAACAATTTGAGTAGCGTCTATTGCTTTAGATTTTTCATTAAGTAAGTATTTAATTTTCTCTGGAAGAGTATATGAATTGGTATCTGCCGTCCCAAGTGTCCACGAATCATAAAAATAAATCAATTCTATATACTCGTATGCTTCCATTGCCTTTTTTTTTTGACAAATCGCCGCCTATCGCACAGATGGCAAAATTTTTGGCAATGAATTTTGGCTACCTCTCACTTGTCACTTGTCAGTCGATTTCCTTTCCTAGTATTTTGACAACTCAATCAACCGGCCAACTCTCAGCTGTGGTCCAGTTGCCACCCATTGAGACTCTTGTTACGCATACGCAGAGTGTGACTCAAGCTGTTGGCGGCTACTGTAGATACCCTGGAGCAGGTGTCCCAGGCGATAAATTGAGGGCAAGTTCCGTTGAAAGTGAAATTCAAATAATCGCTTGAACCAAAAATAAACCAAACCACTGACGATCCGCAAGGCAAGTCGCATGGCCATTTAACGAGCGTGGGAACTTGCTTCGTTTTTGTCACCGTGACGCACTTGCTGCTATTTTCAGACATTTAGTATGGGCCATTAATAAATATGCATAGAGTAAAACTAATGGCAACAGTTTTGAATTCTATTTATCAACAACTTTTACGAATTGTTTTTATTGATATTTATCGCATTCTCATTTGCAGCATTATGCGGGGTCCACGCCGAGAAGCCCAGCGGGTATTATCGACAAGTTTGTGAATCCCGCAAAGGAAAACTGGTGAGTAGTTGCCTCCCCCTACTAAATAAAAGTTAATCTAAAATTGGTTCCACAATGTAGATTCAGCCAAACAGCGCGTATCGAAGCCGCTTACTGGCACTGCGCGAACAAATGCAAATTCGAGCCTCACTTGTGGGTCCCGAAATCTATGGCTACATATTGCCCTCGACGGATGACCATCTCAACCAGGAGGTGGCTGCCCGCGATCAGCGTTTGCGGTATCTCAGTGGATATACGGGAGTGCGAGCTTTTGCGGCGATCACTCATCGGGGGGCAGCTATTTGGTTGGAGAACCGTTATGCCCAGCAGGCAGATGGCGAACTCGATTGCGACTGGGAGATATATTTGGCAAATAGCACGGTCAGCATAGCCGACTGGCTCGGCAGTCAGCTGCACCTGGACAAGCGGGTTGGTGCTGATCCGCAGCTTGTTGCGCACCATTTGTGGGTGACCTGGGAACGCGAGCTCGAGGATAGATTCTTAAAGCTCGTTAAAGTCAACAACAATTTGGTGGATCTGATATGGGGTGTGGATCGCCCCGCGCCACCCAAGAATCATGTAATCCAGGTGCAAGTGCAAGACTTTGCTGGTGAGCATTGGCAAGATAAGGTGAAGGAGCTGCGTAGACGGCTGGCGCATCTGGGCTGCGATGCCATGGTGGTCACATCTCTAACGGAGATTTCATATCTCTTAAACATACGCGGTACAGACATACCCTATACGCCCGTGGTGAAGGTGCAGTGCAACGACAATTATTACCTAACAATTGGATATTTAATGGGCTCTTTCTTTCCAGTCGTATGCCATCGTGACTCCGAATGATATTTTCTTTTATGTGGATCATGACAAGATTAGCCTGGGCATTGACTTACATTTACGCACGGATTGCTTCAATGAGGATTGCGTCAAGTGAGATTTTGTTGAGATGAAGGCGTTCCCCTTAACTAACGTTTTTTCTTTTTTTATAGGATAAAGGAGTACCATCAAATCTGGAGCGATATTCGCACTTATGTTCAAAAATGGAAACGTGTGCTCGTACCAGCTCCTTGTGTCCAAGAGCTGGGAGCCACCGAAGCCATTCACGTTGCTGTGGGAGATACAATTGTGGAGCACATCTCTCCTATCATATTTATGCGCGCCCAAAAGAACTCCGATGAGCAGGCTGGCATGAGGAGGGCACACGTTAAGGATGGGGCAGCCATTTGCGAGGCCATGAGTAACCTGGAGACCAGATTCAACACGGAACAGTGGACCGAGGAGAAAATCAAATACGAAATCGAGCTGTGGCGACTTTCTCAAAAGCATGCCAAAGGACTATCGCTACGCACTGTGGTCGCTTATGGCGAGCACTCGGCTCTGCCCTATTATATATCCAGCAATGTGACCAATATTGAGGTGTCGGACCAGAGTTTGTTGGTCATTGAATCGGGTGGCCAGTATCTGGAGGGCACGACGGATGTGTCACGCACGTTTATCTTCGGCCAACCCACTAACGAGATGAAGAAAGCCTACACAAATGTACTGGCGGGCATTTTGCATTTGGCTCAACTGAAGTTTCCAGCCGACTTAAAACCCTCCGAGGTGGATGCTCTCGTCCGCAGCATGGTGTGGAAGGATATGACAGATTATCCACAGGCCACAGGACATGGCATTGGCGCCTATGGCTCGGTGGAGGAACGTAAGTGCACTTTACTCATGACAATCGATTCTCCAATAACATAGTTTATTTTTACATCAATGTAGCTCCCATCTCGGTGGCTTACGGAAAGAACAGCAGTTTCCACTTTAAGCGCGGTTACTTCTTCTCGAGTGGTAAATTATTTTTCACATTTATCGAATTTATTATACATTATCTTTTACGTCTAGAGTCCGGCTATTACAAACGCGATGACTTTGGCGTGCGCTTGAAGAACGTTCTTGAGGCGATCGATACGGGGCACACACATCCCAGTGGGGCTCACTTTCTAGCATTCCAAGATGTCACGTTAGTGCCATATGAGCCTAAACTGATAGACAGCACACTTCTAAGTGCTGTAGAGAAGCGTCTGCTGAACGACTATAATGCTAAGATTAGAAATGAGGTCGGCGACGAACTGAAGCGGTTGGGTAACATGAAAGCCTTCTACTGGATGATGAACAAGACGCGACACATACGGGAATATTTGCCGGAGGATGAGTATCGTGCAGCCACTGGAGGAGCAAGCCACAGGACACAAAGCTATCAAAACTATGCCCTAACGATTATTACTTCTATGCCAGTCATCTGGATTGTGTCCAGATCATAAATTTAATTCAGGTGTGTGTGTGTGTAAGTGTGTAGGTGCGTGTGTGTGTCTGTGTATGTTACTGTAGTTTTAGTTAGTTATGCAAGTTTAATATTACTACAACTAAAATAAATCGACGAGGGCTAACATCCAACTAGAACTTTCTTACCAAAATTCAACCACTGCTGTATAGTAGACATACTTAATCCCACACGAAAATCCGAATCGAGATACGTAATTTCAAAATGTATAAAACTAATTATAATCAACCAAAAATATGTTATTATTAATACCTATAATATCTCTTTATGTTTAAGCGATAACCCTGTATATTTTTTTATCTAAATGTGATTAAATATGAAACTGTCAAAATTATAATTCTTTATAATCCGAAGAAAGATCTTTGAAACCTTTTGAGTATTCTTTATTGTCTAATTAATTCGTCGAATCGAACCAATATAATATTTATCTGCCATAGAAACCTTCGATCGAAATGCCTTCTTCATTGAGAAATAAATCGGTTTTAATCCTCAAACAGATAAATTTAAACAATGTTTGGGGTCGATAATAGTGAAACGTAAGTTTTTTCGTTTTCTGTAATTTAATAAACTAGAAAATATACTTACGACCTGTATAAATATTACAAAAAACAATTGTAAACTCAATAGGTACAATAGTTTATTATTTTATTGGTTTTACTCTCAAATAACAATGGAAGGCTTAATTATCTTTCGCTTTTATTACACATCCGTTAGCTGCGAGCTTTTCAGATGGAAGAACGTATCAGAGTTGTATCTTTTTAGAAGTCATCAATATCACAGTGTTGATATCAATATCACTTAATCGCTATGTAATACCGGTTATCGCTTATACAATAGGGTTATTTAGACAAGGGAATTTATATGTAGCCTACTACACAATAAAGCCCATATCTTTTGTAGAGTAAAAGTTAGGATTTTTGCAACCTAAAATGAACAAACGAGACATTGACGCAACTTCCGATCACGGTTAGTAATTGCAAATTCAGGAGGTACATATGTTTAAAAAATGAATTCTGTAAGGGAAGGTAATTCTGTAGGATAGAAAAGAGATGTAAGACTCAGGATCGTGTTGAATATTACTAATTGTTGGAATTTTCAATGTTGTACCCCAAATACATACAGTGTCGATACTGAATTGACGGCTGTGCAATTAAATGCACCATCAAATTCAGACGGTTACAGTTGAATTGCAACATCTTACATTTTATTAAAACTGGGTCATACCACTATTTTAAAATGGCATGAAATCAGAATTAAGGTTTGAAAACACCTACATGACATAGTGCCATTACTATAATCGATACAAATGGAAAAACTTTAACTTATTTCATTTAATGTGCACATAGTATACAAATTTTAAATATTGCTTTACAGTTTTTTTTTAGAAGTTAAAATACTAGCACACTTTAGATTTTGGTCGAATCAGCATCTGGGCAGATTTGAGAGATTTGAAAGCAGCGCCCCAGTTTATACTCTCTTTTTTATACACTTCAGTATTATGGTATTTCCCGTTGAAGTGGCTAATAAGTGTGGAAAAACGATATCTCAATTATCAATTTCTATATAATTATTATTCTTTACTTACACGAGACTACATGTTTGATACCACCAACCGCCACCGACCGTGATCGCACAATTTCCCTCAACCCATGGATCATTGTCCTGATCAAAGGTCGAGAACTTCTGATTTAAGTGATAGTTCATATTATTTGGAGCTGTTCCTCTAAATCGACCCAGCGATTTTAATTCATATTTCTCGTCTTCACTACCAATGCTAAAATTATCATAGGCAGCAAAGTTGAAGCTTCTGTTAAAGAAACCTAATTGCATATACAGTTCAAAGGATCCGGAATTGGTTATGCTATGCAGTTTTTCGAGCCCAATAAAGAATTCTCCCCCAACGTTCCCGAAACCTTCACGATACTCCGTCCAAGTTCTGTTAAAGTCTACGCTACCATCAAATTGTTTCTGAATTACTATCCATCCACCACCTTCTATATCCCCGTTGCAGAAGGCAGAAAAAGGATCAAGTTTATTAACTGCGATCATATAAATTCCAGATGCGAGGCCCTTACAACCGGTCTTCGGTATTCTTTCCTTACACAAGTCTAGTCTTTGCTTAGTTCGGTTCAGTTGTTTAGAATTGCTTTCGAGTAAACAAGTTTTCGCAGTTAATTTAGTATGGGTTGTTGTTAAATCCTTTTTATAAGAAACTACCTGGGAATTTAATTCTTTCATTTGATTGCTACAAGTGTTTCCTTTAGCCTTATAGGTTTCTAATTCTCTTATTTTTGATTTAAGGTCTTTCTTCAAACTCATCTCAATTTCAGAGGGTTTTGTCTCCATAGGATATCGTAATTTTTTTATTTCATCTTTTAAGTCTTCCCGAACCTTGGCTTCGTTAAGTTTCGCTTCTTCAATCTCTCTCTTTTGCCTCTGCATTAAATCTATTATAAACCCCTCGATTCGTCCAATATTACTTTGTTGCTGGGCAAATTTACTGAGAAGTTTTCTCAAGTTTTCATTTGCTGAACGCAACCTTTCAATGTTATCAATCTTTGCCTTGTTTTCAGCTTTTAAATAGCTTATTTCTAATATTTTTTTTTTAAGTTCAGCATTTTCATTTTCAACCTCTGAATGTTTCTGCTCGGCTGCATTGATTTCTTTTTTTAACACGGTTATGTATTCGAGAATAGGTGCCCCGGACTCCAAGCAATGGGGTGAAGAGGAATTTTCTCGAGCAACTGAGATCCCACGATTCTATAAACAGATTTTATGACTTTAGAACAATTTTTATTTCGCTATTTCATTCACTGCTTTTGAAATTACGTTTTGGAATCCACGTAGAATAAACAGCACGCAAATAAATCGTATATTCATTTTGGAAATTATCCCAAAATATTCAAGATTTATGAATTATTTAAATCTTAAGTTGTTCACCTCACAATGTCTATAACGAGAATGTCAATAAAGACATTCAGCAAACATCCGACCAAATGTAAGTTAAATTAACGCTAAATTATAAAAAGTTATACAACCATTACTCTATGTACATGGAGCAAACCCGATAAAACCGTGTAAATTAAAATCTTGTGGGTTACATTTTTTTTTTTTTTGGGTGAGTCTGAATCCGAGGTGTCCGATGCCTACGGGATATCAAATTCTGCGTGCAAAGTTTGCGTTGAGTGAGTCTGCAGTCAGTCAGTCAATGAGTGAGCAAGCGAGTGAGTCAAAAGAGACATCACTTGACATTTTTATACCATACACCCATAGGGTGAAATGGTATATTAAAGTCGCCAAAATGTATGTAACAGGCAGAAGGAAGCATCTCCGACCCCACAAAGTATATATATTCTTGATCAGGATCAAAAACCGAGTCGATCTAGCCATGTCCGTCTGTCCGTCCGTCCGTATGAACACCTAGATCTCGGAGACTATAAGAGCTAGAGCCACCAAATTTGGTATGCAGTCTCGTGTAGTATGTACGCTTATCGAGGCGGAAGGGGGCCCCCGGAATTTACATAAAACTGTTTTTCTTAAAAACTATGAAAGCTACCGACATTAAATTTGGTATGTAAGTTAGCCTAATAGACGCGCAGATATTGACTATTTAAAAATTTTGCCACGCCCATTTCCGCCCCCGAAAATTAAACAAAACTGATTTTCTCGAAAACTAACAAAGCTGAAGTCACCAAATTTAGTATGTATATTGGCTTAGTATGTGCGCAAAATACATATATTTTAATATGTTGCCACGCCCACTTCCGCCTCCATAATTTAGAAAAAACCGATTAACTCTTGCAATTTTTTGACCATCGCGATCAAATTTGGCAGAAAAATAAATCTTATCTATTTCTATCAAACTACCAAATTGATTGAAATCGGACTAGAAACATACAAAATATACGTATGAACGTATTTTGCTACGCGATCCATAAGGGCAGAATTGGCCGTTGGCTAGTGGCGGCGCTAGAGTGCTTGTGTGTTTGTAGAGTGAGCGAGATAGCAAATGGTATGAGGCATGTTAAAACAATTTAGTAGACATACATTTGGTTTTCGAAATTCTAAATATTTCTTTCACCTGGTGTATGGTATACCCAAGTCGGCGAGACGACTTACTTACTTCATTTATTATATGGTCCATGGTTTTTACCAAAATTATCCCTTTCGCTTTTTCGGTATTTGCACGAGGCTCAAAGCAAATGCTGAGTATACAGTCCTGACAGTTCAAGACACAGATTTTAAAGAGGTCGAATTATTTAGTCCCCAAAAAATGATCGTTCGAAGTAGGCTGGGCAGCGTGGCATTGCCAGATTATGTGTTTTATTATCGATGTGGGAAATAGGACCAGTTCGGATTGGTCTGTGTTTTTGATTCTCTTTTTCCTTTGTGGAAACTTTTCTTTCGTTTTAAATTTCTGCGATTATGGTGTTTTCACCATTTAGGATTTTAATTGCCTCTAAAAAACTAAGGTATAAATAGTTACGAAGCAAACCGCCTTTGTACTCGACTACGGCGTATCCGACATTAGTGTAAAGCCATTTTTTTGGTCGACTTCTAAGAAAAGTTTCTGGTATCTTAGTTTTTGTATTCGTGTCTGTCGCATCACAGCTCATAGACGATTTGTTGATAATATCCTATATCGGCTTGGCTTTTTATTGCATCCAACAATTTTTTTGCAGCAACTGCTGCTACAGCCTCTGGTTAAACCCATTTGGATGTAGATAAAACTCAGGGTAGATATTGGACGCCAGGCGCGGATAACACAATGTTCTTTCTATTTAACCTTCACCTTTTTGTATGCAAACGATGAGAAACTGTTTGGTTCTTTTTGTAATTATTTCACTGAACTTATCAGTAGGAAGCTTAAAGAGTTTTTAAATTCACTACGATTCTTTGGCTATTTTTTTTTCAACAATGCGCTTCTACGTAAGGCGTAATTTTACTAGATTTTAACACTCATCAAACAGTCAAAAGCTTTTCAAGTAAATTGCTCCGTAAGGATAAGGCGTTTATAATTTTTTCATCTTTAATTTGATTCAAGTTTTTTTTTTCAACTGTCATAAGCAAGAAAGTTTCTAAATGCTTTTGCGTCAAACAGCTTCTAAATCTGTTTTTCATGGTTTTTCTCACCCGGTAACCTTTTCTTTTTGTGCGGCGTATTTTACTAGGAACCTTGTGTATTAAAACATAGTAAAAATAAATTAAGTCCTCTGCTACATAATACTTCTTCGCTTTGGAAAACAATGCCTGAAAATCGAATGTCTTACAGAGCCTGTGAACGACAGGGGCCCCAGCGCCCATCGATTTGTTATGCTACAAAAATGATTCTTAGTGGGTACCCCGTACGAAGGGCCCTAGTGACTAAAAACTGCTACCCTACCTTGAGGGCCCACCGGGCATTTGCCCGGTTGCCCGGGCCTGCTTGTCGCAGAATCGAACATATTCCTCCCTCCATCGTCTCCTCAGTTCTCGTTGCACTACTTTAGTTTTCTGAGATCGATTCTCGTAGAAAGCGGTTAGGGGTGCCCTTCGAAAAGTGGTGTAGTGTTTAGTTAAGTGGGATCCAGTCTCTTGAGCGTATAGTCGACGTGAGTTAAGGACTGTTTCAATTTTAGAGAGGAGGGTGGAGAATTCTTCGAAAGTGAAGATTTGATGTCCTGCCACGCGTCGGAGATGTTTTTTAAAGTTTTCACAGCTGGTTGATTTTTTCAGCAGCATCTAAGAATGAATTTAACGAACGAAGGGAGTTTTTCGTTGATACTTGCCGATTGCGAATTAACTGATTGTATTCGATAAGAGCAGCGATAGGGATTTACCATACTGATCGTGCATTGGGCCATGAGTTCACTGAAAAGGGACGTCGGAAAGCCGTTTACAAATATTTTAGGGGTGATGTCGCTGCCGACGATGGCGATTTCGGCTGCCATTGAGAAGTCGGCCAGTTCATAATTGCGCAACATTGTCCCTGACAGTCCTTCGAAAGTGATCCATGGATTTAGCTCTTGTTGCACTGAAGGATGGCCAATCGTCATAGGGAAACCGTCGAAGGGTCTCTATCAATCACCTTGTGATAGTGACAACGTGACACGTTTAAGGTTCTAGTAAAAAATGAAGTAAGTAAGTCGTCTCGCCGACTTGGGTATACCATACACCAGGTGAAACAAATATTTAAAATTTTGAAAACCAAATGTATGTCTATTAAATTGTTTTAACATGCCTCATACCATATGCTATCTCGCTCACTCTACAAACACACGAGCACTCTAGCGCCGCCACTAGCCTACGGCCAATTCTGCCCTTATGGATCGCGTAGCAAAATACGTTCATACGTATATTTTGTATGTTTCTAGTCCGATTTTAATCAAATTTGGTAGTCTGATAGAAATATATAAGATTTATTAGTCTGCCAAATTTGATCGCGATGGTCAAAAAATTGCAAGAGCCAATCGGTTTTTTCTAAATTATGGAGGCGGAAGTGGGCGTGGTAACATATTAAAATATATGTATTTTGCGCGCATACTAAGCCAATATACATACTAAATTTGGTGACTTTAGCTTTGTTAGTTTTCGAGAAAATCAGTTTTGTTTAATTTTCGGGGGCGGAAATGGGCGTGGCAAAATTTTTAAGTAGTCAATATCTGCGCGTCTATTAAGCTAGCTTACATACCAAATTTAATGTCGGTAGCTTTCATAGTTTTTAAGAAAATCAGAGTTATGTAAATTCCGGGGGCGGAAGGGGGCGTGGCAAAAAGTTGGAACAATTATTTTCTGCGCGCTAACTAAACGAGTATATAAACCAAATTTCATGTTTCTATCTGCTATACTTTTTAAGAAAAACAGTTTTACGTAAATTCTGGGGGCGGAAGGGGGCGTGGCAAAAATTTGAAACAAACTCGATAAGCGTACATACTACACGAGACTGCATACCAAATTTGGTGGCTCTAGCTCTTATAGTCTCCGAGATCTAGGTGTTCATACGGACGGACGGACGGACGGACGGACGGACGGTCGGACGGACGGACGGACGGACAGACGGACATGGCTAGATCGACTCAGTTTTTGATCCTGATCAAGAATATATATACTTTGTGGGGTCGGAGATGCTTCCTTCTGCCTGTTACATACATTTTGGCGACTTTAATATACCATTTCACCCTATGGGTGTATGGTATAAAAATATCAATGAAGCTAACATCGGCTATGCCGAAGTTTATATACCCTTGCAGTCCTTGGTAATAATAATTTTACATGTTTGTTTTCTGCAACTCAATTCATCAATATACAAACAAAACAATTTTACTCTCTATTTTACAATTTGTTCTTCTTTTTCCCTCATTCCCAAAGCAAAGCAACGCACGCATACACATACAGTTTATGTAGCGTTGCGTCTGTATGTGTATGCATGTACTCTGTTGATGACGAAAGACGTAGTAGACAGCAAGCAGCGCTGCCGGCAGAGCTGGGATTATTATTATATTGACTGTAACTTGTGTTATATTTTTCTGATCACATTCAAATTTTGGGATCTGGGGTTTTATATCCAATATTATCACATATGTAAATTTTATAGCGATACTCCAATTTTTATGAAAATGTTTCTTCTAGAGCTATATGATATAGTGGTCCGATCCTGATGGTTTTCATACTTTATTTTTCCAGGGTAATAAAAAACCCCGAAAAATAATTTCAGCCCGATAGCTATTAAGACGGTTGACTAAAACGCATTCGCACAGACGGACGGACATGGCTACATCAACTCAGCTTCTCATGCTGATCAAGAATATATATACTGTATGGGGTCGGAAACGTCTCCTTCTCTGCGTTACAAACATCTAACCGTCAGTATGAACCAGTAGATCTCGGAGACTATAAGAGCTAGAGCCACCAAATTTGGTATGTAGTCTCGTGTAGTATGTACAGTTATCGAGGCTGTTTCAAATTTTTTACCTACCGCCCCCGGAAATTAAGTAAAACCGATTTTCTCAAATACTATACTAACTAGACACACCAAATTTGGTAGGTATATTTGCTGATTTTGTTTGCACATTTTGTTTGTGTAAAGATTTCGCCACGCCTTTTTCCCCCCCACGTAATTTGAAAAAACTCGATTATCTCCCGTAATTTCCTTGTCCAATCAAAAATAAATTTGATACAAATATCCAGCAGAATACCAAATTTGATCAAAATCGGATTAAAAATATCCAAGTTATGCATATAAACGTTTTTCCAGTCTGTTGTCTGTTGGCTGGTGGGGTGCTCGTATGCTTGAGTGAGCGAGATACTAAGATATGCTTGTAAAAAGTATGTGAAAATGCATTTGTTTAATAAATGTCAAATATTTGGTTTACTGGTGTATGGTATACCTAAGTCGGCGAGACGACTTACTTACTTCATTTCTTGTTCTGATGGCAATGACGCATTAGTATGCTGGCAGCGTTTCAGCAGAGACCATTTATATTTACTGTAACTGTAACTTCTTCTATGTATGTATATATCCGATATTTTTAAAATTGGGGGGATATGTTGTTTTATTCGAACATTAGTACTTCACCTTCGCTTATTTTTCGTATACATATCAATAAATGATATAGTGGTCCAATCCGGATGATAGTTACTTACATATTTCATCTCACCGAGGTTATAAATAGCTTAATTATAGCTTTACTCTATATATTGACGCAGTACATATGTACTTTATCGGTTCGGAAACGTATGCTATATTTATGTGAAACATTTTCAGAAAAACACAGGGAAAAATTCCTTGAGTTAGTGAGTTACTGCGTCCTTGATTTAATGAGTCGGTTAGTTTCTGAGTCACGGAGTGAGTGAGTCCAATATAAATGAAACGTATGGGTATGAGGCTTTGCTATATTTCACGAAAGGGCAAAAATAATTTTTATTTTAGACACCTTAGAAGGCAGCAAATTGATCAGTAATTCTTTCCATCCAGAACTAATCCAAAAGTTCGCACCTCTTATATGTGTTTCTCGACGTCAATTTTGATTTCCGTCTCCATGTTTTACTGTAAAGGTCGAAGTTTAACTAATGAATTTTCCTACATTTACCAACATTACTATTTCATTTTGTATTATCCATTATATGAAAAGGTTTTATCGAGAATAAGTACCTAATAATATTACGTAAAAATAACTTACGTATTTTAATTCGACTTTGAATTAATTAATTTTTTTTTGTGCAAAAAAAGGATTGAATAAAGCAATGAAATTTCGCATGTGATCCTTTGTACTCCATTAAAGATACAGATTTCAGCCGAATCAAATCATTTAGCCCCCATAGGAACGATCGGTCGTCAACAGTGGCATTTCACAATGTTTAAAATACCAATTATTGACTGTGCCAAATTTCATCAAGATGAAATCTCTTTTACAATCGCTCACTATGGGACACTCAAACGGACAAGACTAGATATAAAGTGCATATAACAAGAATATTATTTGATGATAAGTTACACATTCATTGACAGTTTTGGAAGATTTTCGTAGATGTTAAGATACCCTTAGACGTTATTTTAATCGGATGAGCATCTGGGCAGATTTAAGAGATTCGAAATCAGCTCCCCAGTTTATACTGTTGATTTTGTTGACTTTACTTTTATAATATCTGCCGTTAAAATGGCTAATAAATACGTACAAAAATATATTAAAATTGTTAGTTTTCATTTGTGTAAAACAATAATTCATTAAATACTTACACACGAAGACAGTATTTGTACCACCAACCGCCACCAACCGCGAAAGCACAATTTCCCTCAACCCATGGATCATTGTCCTGATCAAAGGTCGAGAACTTCTGATTTAAGTGATAGTTCATATTATTTGGAGCTGTTCCTCTAAATCGACCCAGCGATTTTAATTCATATTTCTCGTCTTCACTACCAATGCTAAAATTATCATAGGCAGCAAAGTTGAAGCTTCCGTTAAAAAAACCTAATTGCATATACAGTTCAGAGGATCCGGAATTCGTTATGCTATGCAGTTTTTCGAGCCCAATAAAGAATTCTCCCCCAACGTTCCCGAAACCTTGACGATACTCCGTCCAAGTTCTGTTAAAGTCTACGCTACCATCAAATTGTTTCTGAATTACTATCCATCCACCACCTTCTATATCCCCGTTGCAGAAGGCAGAAAAAGGATCAAGTTTGTTAACTGCGATCATATGAATTCCAGATGCGTGGCCCTTACAACCGGTGTTCGGTATTCTTTCCTTACACAAGTCTAGTCTAGTTGTTGTTATGTTCTTTTTATAAGAATTTACCTGAGAATTTAATTCTTTTATTTCATTGCTACAATTCTTTACTTTAGCCTTACAGTTTCCTAATTCTTTACTTTTAGATGCAAGCTTTTTAAATGCTTCAATTCGATTCGCCTTTTCGGTTGCTAAACTCCTATTTAAACTTTCTATGATGCTCTTCAAATTCATCTCTATTTCAGTTTGAGATTTAGATTTCGTTTCACCTTTTCGTAATTCTTCTATTTCTTTTTTTAACTCTTCCTGAACCTTGGCTTCATTATGTTTCCCTTCTTCAATCTCGTTCTTCTGCTTGTTCAACATGTCAATGATGTACCCTTCGATTCGTCCAATATTATTCTGTTGCTCCGCGAATTGCCAGAGTACTGTTCTCAAGTCTTCATTCGCTGTGCGCAATCTATTAATCTGATCACTCTTCGCATCGTCTTGGGCTTTTAAATAGCTTATTTTCAATAATCTCTCTCTAAGTTTATTGTTATCCTGTTCAAACTCCAGGCGCTTTTGTTTGGTTGCTCTGATTTCATCTTTTAAGTTGGATATATATTCGAGGATAGGTTTCCCGGACTTGAAGCATTTGGAGAGATTGTCTTCCGCAACTGAAAATCCCCAATTCTAACAAAAATAGTTTTATGTCCGTTTTCATTTTGCTATGTCTGAAGAAAATACCTTTTGGAATCCAAGTAGGAAACAAAGTTGAATGATAACTTGTAGAATCATTCTGGGAAATATTCCAAAATATCTAAAATATATGAGTTATTTTGTATTTTGTGTCCACTTGACAAGTTCAACTACGGGAATGTTTCAAAGAAGCACAGTTTAAGAACTCTTAAACACTTAAGAGTGTTAAAAGAAATCCTACGAAAATATTATTATTTACGGTAAATTATAAAACCATTTCTTGATTTACACGATGGAAAACCGTAAAAATTGAAATTACAAATTTATTTAAAATAAATTTTCAAACGCGCCGAGTTATCTTTACACATTGTTCCGTTGATATCGTTGATAGGATCTTTTCTGATGGCAGGGGTAGGCACGCATACAATCAAAAATGAAGTAAGTAAGTCGTCTCGCCGACTTAGGTATACCATACACCAGTAAAGTAAATATTTCAACTTTATTAAACAAATGCATTTTCACATGCTTTTTACAAGCATATCTTAGTATCTCACTCACTCAATCATACGAGCACCCTAGCGCCCCCACCAGCCAACTGCCAACTCCGGCCTTATGGAAAAACGTTTATATGCATAACTCGACTGTTTTTTGTCCGATTTTGATCAAATTTGGTATTTTGCTAGATATAGAGTGAAATGGTATATTAAAGTCACAAAAATGTATGTAACAGGCAGAAGGAAGCTTCTCCGACCCCATAAAGTATATATATTCTTTATCAGGATCAACAGCCGAGTCGATCTAGCCTTGTCCGTCTGTCCGTCCGTCCATCCGTCTGTCCGTATGAACACCTAGATCTCGGAGACTGTAAGAGCTAGAGCCACCAAATTTGGTATGTAGACTCGTGTAGTATATAAAGTGATCAAGTTTATTTCAAATTTTTGCCACGCCATTTTTCGCCCCCGAAATTTAAAAAAAACGTTTATCTCAAAAACTAATCCAGATAGAGACACGATATTTGGTATGTATATTTGCCTAGTAAATTCGCACATTATGTATGTGTACAGATTTTGCCCCGCCTCTTTTCGCCCCCGTAATTTGAAAAAATTCGATTATCTCCCGTATTTTTCTACTCTATGCATGCAATTTGGCACACTTAAATTTGATACTAATATCCAGCGAAATACCAAATTTGATCAAAATCGGACAACAAATAGCCAAGTTATGCATATAAACGTTTTTCCATAAGGCCGGAGTTGGCCGTTGGCTGGTGGGGGCGCTAGGGTGCTCGTATGCTTGAGTGAGTGAGATACTAAGATATACTTTTAAAAAGCATGAGAAAATGCATTTGTTTAATAAATTTGAAATATTTGCTTTACTGGTGTATGGTATACCTAAGTCAGCGAGGCGACGTTCTTGCGTTAACTTTGTTTTTTTTTTAAGATTTTGCGTTTTATTCAAGTGATTTGACAAAAGCGAATTTGGCAATTTCAATATAATTTTTCTTAAAAAATCTCACTGGTTTTATGGAAAAACAATTTTTTCTGACCATTAATTCATCTATTTTAATATAGAACTCACTGTATGTATGACAAGCTTTTAGTGTTGTGTGGAGCGACGTATTGCAAGTTTACGCTGCATATAAAGCGAGCTTTAAGATTTATTTTCTAAACACAAAAAAAAATTAAGTAAGTAAGTCGTCTCGCCGACTTAGGTATACCATACACCAGTAAAGCAAATATTTCAACTTTATTAAACAAATGCATTTTCACATGCTTTTTACAAGCATATCTTAGTATCTCGCTCACTCAATCATACGAGCACCCTAGCGCCCCCACCAGCCAACGGCCAACTCCGGCCTTATGGAAAAACGTTTATATGCATAACTCGACTGTTTTCTGTCCGATTTTGATCAAATTTGGTGTTTTGCTAGATATTAGTATTAAATTTAAGTGTGCAAAACTTGATTGCATAAGGTAAAAAAATACGGGAGATAATCAAGTTTTTCAAATTACGGGGGCGGAAAAGGGCGTGGCAAAATTTTTATACATACAAAATGTGTGCATTTACTAAGCGAATATACATACCAAATATGGTGTCTCTAGCTGGAATAGTTTTTGAGATAAACGCTTTTTTTAAATTTCGGGGGCGAAAAATGGCGTGGCAAAAATTTGAAATAAACTTGATCACTTTATATACTACACGAGTCTACATACCAAATTTGGTGGCTCTAGCTCTTACAGTCTCCGAGATCTAGGTGTTCATACGGACAGACGGACAGACGGACGGACGGACAGACGGACATGGCTAGATCGACTCGGTTTTCGATCCTGATCAAGAATATATATACTTTGTGGGGTCGGAGATGCCTTCTTCTGCCTGTTACATACATTTTGGCGACTTTAATATACCATTTCACCCTATGGGTGTATGGTATAATGAAGTAAGTAAGTCGTCTCGCCGACTTAGGTATACCATACACCAGTAAAGCAAATATTTCAACTTTATTAAACAAATGCTTTTTCACATGCTTTTTACAAGCATATCTTAGTATCTCGCTCACTCAGTCATACGAGCACCCTAGCGCCCCCACCAGCCAACGGCCAACTCCGGCCTTATGGAAAAATGTTTATATGCATAACTCGACTGTTTTTTGTCCGATTTTGATCAAATTTGGCAAAATTTTTATACATACGAAATGTGTGCATTTACTAAGCGAATATAAATTACAAAGCTCCAGTCCTGTTAAGGGTGAAGATTAGGTTGAGAGGCAAACTGAGCCTCTTATTGCTGGCCTTGGGCTCAGACAATAAAACAAATTATTTTACGGCTAAGTGCCGGAGTGAATATTTATTTAAGCGACTTACTGGAAGAGCGCTGTATTCAAACTGATTTTTTAATACATAGAATATTTCACTTAAGCTAAGCCCAAAATTCGCATCACGCCACAATGTCATGGTCGGCAAGCCGACTCAGCAAATCTTCGGCGATAACGGAAACTCTTGCAACAAAACAAAAGTGTCCGGTTACCGTCGCTGACCATTGCAGCTATAGCGCGCTGATACAATTTATGCAATGTCGCAATTGCGAGGGCTGCTACTTAACTTATGGAGCACGCGATAGCGAGGGTAGATTATGAACTTATAAAATATCCTATGTTAAGTGTTACTTGTTAACTACTCCCCCTTCAAGTGTAAGGCCGTCCTCGGCCGACCCAATCCCGGCGACGACTTCTCGTAACTGCATTGCAGACTTCTTTGCACCGATGAGTCGACAAAGAGTGAGGCCAATGCAGATCAAAGCACAGCATATGGCTCCGATGATGAATGCCACACGATAGGCCTGATCAGTTCCGGCGTTTTTTTGGAATTGCTGTATCACCTCCAGATTACGTTCATTCAAACGATGAAGGTAAGGGAGGCTGAGGACATCTTGGGTGGCAGTGATGTTCAGCAAGGGAGAATTGGCAATACCCGGGACTCTATTGCGCACGTTGTTGTGATTGTAAAACAGAGTCCCGTTAATTGCGACTCGGTCTCCGAATGTGATGAGATGCGTGCCTTGTACCTGGATCTCAGTGCCGTTGTCCACCTGAATCCTTGCGAACCCGTCGTTGAGGATTATGATTCCGTCATCTACATGGGTGATTATTTCCAGGTTGCTCGGCTGGATCTCGCAGTGTGCCGTGACACCTGCATGGAGCTCTTTGGCACATGAACTTTCCAAAGCCAGACGACAAAATGTGGCTCCAGGTGAAGCGGCGCAACTCTGCAGTGTGTGGGTTTCTCCATCGCATTCGGCTATGACGTTGTCAAACAATCGCACTATGAAGTTCTTGTGGATAACAGGATAAATCGTGATCTTTCTGCAAGCTCTTTTAATCTTGGGGAATTTAATTATAAAGTGTATCGTGTTAATGGATTGAAGAACTTTTACGGACGCAACGGACATAAGATCTCCTATGGGAGTGTTGGTGAGTTCCTCTAGCCAAATTGATTTCAAATCTGAATGGTCCAAAATGTTTGGGCTAACAATGTTGGCCTTTGCCAGAGTAATAGCAAGCATTAAATTTTGCAACTCCATCATTAGCATTCTGTTTCTAGACAGAAGTGTTTCATATAAATGGCCAGTGTCAACCTGTGAGTCTTTGGCTATCTTGAGAATTTTGTTGACAGTAATTGTTAACTGATTAAGCTGGTCCTGAACTCTAGTATTTATTTCTACTTGTTTATTATTGGCATTTATTAATTGCATTTCAGTAAACCTAGCGTGCTCTAAACTATGCCAAGTGGCTAGAGGTAAGTTGAATAACTATATCTAACTTATACGAGTTTGCCTAGTGGCTTAAAAAAAGGTGTAAAAGAAAAACAAGTCACCTTAGGTTGTCCTTGTGGACCACCCTCCCTCTAATGAGGACCTCGGTCCCCAGGTCTGCTTCCACTGCCTTCTCATCATAAGGGGGTGAGTTTGTTTCCGAGCCGTCGGTTGGACTTGACCAAAACTCTGTCACCAACGTCGAAGACCCTATTCTGCCGCTTTGCGTTCTCCCTAGCTCTGAGCATGGTCTGAGCGTTTCTGATCTTTTCTTGTTTTTTGGGGTGTCTATCATATTTAGCCCTAGCACATGTTTTGCAATTTTGTACTATTTTATTGGCCATTCTTGCCATCTTTGGAAAGTAGTACTCCGAGAGTACCTGCTTAATATTTTCCTGTGGAAACTCAGGTAAACATTTGACGGCATCTAGTGGCTCGTCACAGCGAATGTCGTTTCTAATTCCTATAGTAGCATATGGTACTACTTGTGGGGCGGCAACGTTAGCAGCTGCTATTTGTGGGGCGGCAGCGTTTGCTGCTGCTATTTGTTGAGCCAACTCATTAATTCTTTGAGTCAATGCTCGATCCCTCTGCTCGTTTGCAGCGGCCTGTTCAGCTAAAGCATCGCTGACAGCTGACCTTATTATTTCCCTAAGCTGATCTGGATCCATTTTACCTAATGGGGAGAAACTGCAGGGAGAGGATTTGTAGCCGAGGCTTCGATGCGAATGTCACAGTCGGAATCTGAGTCGCTAAAGTGCTTGCGAGGTGTTCTGTATTGGCTGAACATGCGCAGGCCAGTGGCCGCGAAAAGCAAAACGGGTCGAATTACGTTGTAGCTCTGAACCACGAGAACTGTATGTATTGATATAGCACAATTTTAGACACAGAAAGTAACACAAATTAATTTTATTAACGAACTGGATGACAAATTGTTTTACCTAGAATTCTCAAGGCAGTCACTCTCACAAGTTTTAGAAACCTAGTTCAGATTACTGTTATTAATTATGATCTGTTGCAATATTAAACACTCACAACTACTAAACTAATTTTTACAAAAAATTAAGACTTTTGTATAAGAAAAAATTTTGGCTAGAGTATCCACTTACATGATTCCACTAACACAAAAAAAATATTTCTTTATTATGTTGGTCACTCGCAGCTCCCTCGCTGCTGTCTTAATTTTTTGTTGGTCACTGGCAGCTCCCTCGCTGCTGTCTTATTTGTTGTTGCTTGTTGCAGCTCCTGTGCTGCTGTTTGGTTATTAGTGGATGTGGAGTCCGACCACTAGTTGGGCGCCAATTACAAGGCTCCAGTCCTGTTAAGGGTGAAGATTAGGTTGAGAGGCAAACTGAGCCTCTTATTGCTGGCCTTGGGCTCAGACAATAAAACAAATTATTTTACGGCTAAGTGCCGGAGTGAATATTTATTTAAGCGACTTACTGGAAGAGCGCTGTATTCAAACTGATTTTTTAATACATAGAATATTTCACTTAAGCTAAGCCCAAAATTCGCATCACGCCACAATGTCATGGTCGGCAAGCCGACTCAGCAAATCTTCGGCGATAACGGAAACTCTTGCAACAAAACAAAAGTGTCCGGTTACCGTCGCTGACCATTGCAGCTATAGCGCGCTGATACAATTTATGCAATGTCGCAATTGCGAGGGCTGCTACTTAACTTATGGAGCACGCGATAGCGAGGGTAGATTATGAACTTATAAAATATCCTATGTTAAGTGTTACTTGTTAACTTATACATACCAAATATGGTGTCTCTAGCTGGAATAGTTTTTGAGACAAACGCTTTTTTTAAATTGCGGGGGCGGAAAGGGGCGTGGCAAAAATTTAAACTTGATTACTCGACATACTACACGAGTCTACATACCAAATTTGGTGGCTTTAGCTCTTACAGTCTCCGAGATTTAGGTGTTCATACGGACAGACGGATGGACGGACGGACAGACGGACATGGCTAGATCGACTCGGTGGTTGATCCTGATCAAGAATATATATACTTTGTGGGGTCGGAGATGCCTTCTTCTGCCTGTTACATACATTTTGGCGACTTTAATATACCATTTCACCCTATGGGTGTATGGTATAAATATATCAAAGATGTTAACTTCGGCTATGCCGAATTTTTCAAATTGCGGGGCGGAAAGGGGCGTTGCAAAAATTAAAAATAATCTAAATCACTTTACATGCTACACGAGTATACATATGTATATACCAAATTTGGTGGCTGTAGCTTTCATAGTCTCCGAGATCTGCGTGTTCATACGGACGGACAGACGGGCATGGCTAGATCGACTCGGCTGTTGATCCTAAGCAAAAATATACATATGTAGGGGAGAAGGCCTAGTTGTGACATTCTCAAATATTTTTGAAATGCGGTATTGAATGGCAGTTTGAGCCCTGCAAATCATATTTGTTAGACGTTCTGCAGTTTTTGGACAGACCCCAACGTTAATAATCGTATTGTGTACATACGCGTACCAAACATCGTGTTGAAAATCGTGCGAAAAAGTTTTTTCCATTTTTTTCAAAGTACCAAAATTTTGTGAAATCAACAGTGAAAAGGTGAGTGCAATGCATCAAAGTATTGTATTTGCCGTATATTTTGTGATTCTATAAAAATTTATGTGATTATGTAGTGTCTATAAAAAATATAGATATAAACTTTAAACTATAAAAAGGCCCGGTTATGACTCAGCTGGGGTGCCCAGTTATGTCCCATTTTTTTTGCACTCGGATTATGTAAAATTGTCAAATTCCAACATTTTTGTTGTTGTTTAACAACAAGGAAAGGAAATTTACATATTGAGACCAGTTTGTCCAAGAATATTCTGGATGATCTCGATCGGGAATGTTCATTCGAAGTGCGCTAATATGCAAGCAAGTTATTTTACTTGCAAAAACTGCGAAAGTGACATGGACGACAAGGAATAAAAATCGTTGTCATTTATGGCCATTGGAAGCCATTTTCTTTTGTTTTTTTTTCATTGTTTTTGCCATTGAAGGCCTACATAATAAATAAACCATAAAATTACAACAATTGGTGTGACATTCCTTTCATATTTTCGTATTTTCAGTGAATTTCTTAAGTCATAACTGGGCCTTCGGCCTAAAAAAAGTTATCCAAATTAAATCTGTTCCAAAATTTTTTGAGTAACTCAAATAAACATACATTCTTTGGAAAACGTTGCGTTTGGTTAATATTTAAATGTTAAACTTCTTAATTTTTAATTTGCCGGAACTGAAGAAAAAATTTCGAGGTTTTCCAAACCCAGGTCATAACTCCCCTACTCTATTTTTTCCATTATTATTTTCCTTTTTATTAGAGACACATACATACGCGCACAGACACATACACAGAATAGTGAAGGGTAAATAGATAGAGGAGCTTTAGGATTCGAGAATTCAACTTGTTTGTTAATTGTCATAAGGTAAACAGTACACAAAGATAGAGGGTGAGAATGGAAAAAACATTTCCTTAGCACAAAAAAAATTATTTAAAAGTAGAGAGTGTCGAATATATGTAGGTAAGTTTCATTTGTGTTGTGTTGATTTGCTTGGCTTTTGATATGATGATTACCAAGACCCAAATCATCTTCATCTTCATGGACAACCACACCGCGTCCAATGATGATGTGTTTGCCAGTTAAACTCAACACGGAATCGGTAATAGTTACATTCAAGATGCCGGTGGAGTTCACTGCCACATTACCCAAATCGCCAACATGACGCACTTCATGGTCAGGGCCACCATGATCCACCTTTTGTGGATTGTAGTGAGCTCCCATGCTGGTGCAGCCATTGGTCAGATATCCCTTCTCGTGTATATGGAAACCATGTTTGCCCTCCTTCAGGAGAGTCAATAGAATGCGCACATGAACATTTTGCCCACAATCATTCTGAATGAAGGTAACATTGCCCTTGACTTGACTATTATCCTCTTGCACAGGTCCAATCACATAGGCAATGGCCTCCATTGGGGTAGCACGTGCCGCACACATTGAGGCACATAAGACCAGGGTAATTGCCAAAAGACGCAGCATGTTATTGTCCAACCCAAGTTTGTTTTTTATGAAATTCCAACACAAAAATTCTACCGCTATTATATTACCTGCACTTCTGTACCGTTGAAGAACTGCGTTATGCATGCATGGGTGGGTGTTATGGGTGCATGGGATAAAAATGTTTAGTAAACCAGAGGGCCGGGGCTAACTTCGACCGCGTCAAAGTTTGTATACCCTTGCAACTTTTTTGGTAACTCTTTCCTTTTCAAAGTGGAAAAACGTTTTACCTACAAAAGGCTAATGTTTGCGAAAGAACGGCCAACAATCTTAGCATAGGAAAAAACGAAGATATTGATCAAAGTCACTGTTTTCCACCGATCGTTCCTATGGGAGCAATATGATATAGTAACCCGATATTTATCAAATTCGGCACAGTCATTAACAGATATACTAAACTAACAAATATTTTATTTGAAAGCAATCGCGTCAAAAGTAACGAAGTTATTGAAGAAAGTCACTGTTTTCGACCGATCGTTCCTATGGGAGCTATATGATATAGTCACCCGATCTTCATCAAATTTGGCATAGTCATATGTACAATGAACTCACCAATATTAAATTTCAATAGCTCAGAAAATAACGAAGTTATTAAGAAAAGTCACTGTTCGTGACTTTGCGGCTTGTATGGGAGCTATATGATATAGTGGTCCGATCCGGCTGAATCCGAGATATACAACCCCTGCAGTATATACAAGCCTATATGCAAAATTTCTCTGTAGCTCTTACGGTATAGGAGTTTGCGTTGATCCAGACGGACGGACGGACGGACATGGCTATATGAACTCGTCTCGTCATGCTGATCAAGAATATATATACCTTATATGGTCGAAGATGCTTCCTTCTATGCGTTGCACACTTCTGACCAAAATTAATATACTCTTTTTGCAAGGGTATAAAAAAAAGAAATAAAAATAAAGATATTTGTTGGGATTGATGTTCATGTGGAGCCCATCTCACTGTGCTATGGTGTCGGAAATATATGTTATGTATTATACTCCGTAAAATATTGGCTTAATTAGAGTGTACAAGATTTTTAAGCAGGTAAAGATACTGTTACACTTTGAATTTTGTCGATGGAGCATATGGACAAATTTGAGAGACTCGATTGTTGATTTCAGTGACTTTACTTTTATAATATAACGTACAAAAATATAATTATACAAATGATAATAACAATAATGAATTATTATTAATTATTAATTACGCATAGTTACACTTTTAATTGGATAACACAAATTCCATTTACTCTTTCTTTTTCGATGTAACAGTTTTCAAAGTTTTATTTCCATTCGCCTTTTCCTTTTCTAAATTCTTTTTCAAATTTTCAATTTCTTTTTTTAAATTCATCTCGATTTCAGATTGAGATCTGGGTTTCCTCTCCATTTGATTTTGATTGTTAATCTTTATTTTAATTTTAGGTGTTGGTTTCTTATCCACTTGATATTTAACATTTAAGGCTATTTTACGCAATTCTTCCATTTCTTTTTTTAAATCTTTCTGATTCTTGGCAGCCTTAAGTTTCCCTTCTTGGATCGCATTCTTCTGCATGATCATAAAATCAATCATATTACTTTCGACTCTTGAAATTGTATTCCGTTGCTGCGAAAATTCCCAGAGAATTCTTCTCAAGTCTTCATTTTCTGTACGCAACCTATCAATTAAATTATCCTTCGCATAGTCTTGAGCTTTTCGAAGTTCAACATTTTTCGCTCTGATTTCTTCTTTTAAATCGGATATATATTCGTGTATAAGCTTCCCGGACTTGAAGCATGTCGCTAAACAGAGACTGTTTTCGGCAACTGAATATCCCGGATTCTGTGATATATAATTTTAGGTAAGTTTTCATTTTGCTGTATTTGAGGGGCTTTTGAAATTACTTGTAGAAATCCGAGTAGGAAAAAGATGAAACAAAATCGGGTGACCATTTGTTTGTTCATTTTAAATTTAATCCAAAATATTTAAAAATTAAAAAAATATTTTAATGTTATGTTCACCAGCTTTCCACAAATGTTCAAAAAAGTATTGAAGAAAAGTGTGTTATTGATGCTAGATTATATAATATTATATACCGTATAAATCGATTAATAGGTTTTCGGAACACTGTGTTAATTGCAATTTTTGTGAAAACAATATACAATGAACTAAGTTTACCGACTTGGGTATACCATGCCTTATACCATATGCTATCTCGCTCAAACTACAAACACACGAGCACTCTAGCGCCGCACCTAGCCAACGGTCAATTCTCCACTTATGGATTACGTAGTAAAATACGTTTATACGCATATTTTGCACGTTTCTAGTCCGATTTCAATAAAATAGATAAAATTAATTAGTCTGCCGAATTTGAATTGCAGTTGGCAATCGATTTTTTATAAATTATGAAGGCGGAAGTGGGCGTTGCAAAACACTAAAATATATATATTCTGCGCGCATACTAAAAAAATCTGCATACTAAATTTGGTGACTTTAGCTTCGTTAGTTTTCGAAAAAATCACTTTTATTTAATTTTCGGGGGCAATTAGTAATAATAACTAAGCATATAAACCAAATTGGATGCCTCTAGCTGTTATACTTTTTAAGAAAAACAGTTTTATGTAAATTTTGGAGGCGTGGCCCAAATTCCAATTAACTCTATACACGGCCAGACGGACATGGCTAAATCGACTCGGCTGTTGATCCTGATCAAGAATATATATACTTTATGGGATCGGAGAAGCTTCTTTCTGTCTGTTACATACATTTTGGCGACTTTAATATACCATTTCACCCTATGGGTGCATGGTATAAAAATATTTTTACCGAAATGCCAACCATGTAAAAATGAAATCGTAAAAAAATAGAGATGGGAGTGTGGTTTTGGATTTTCGGGTTCAAACAAAACTTTGAGGTTCCTTTCACTTTTGTAGACGTCACCAGTCACTGTCACCGCTTTTGCCCACAGGCAAAATTTAATCACCGTAGTTTTGATGGTCGGTTGTTACTATGAAAAAAGTAACCATCCCACGGCGGAAGATATACATATTTAGAGTTAAATAAATGGCTTAAAAAAGGTTATTGTTACCCTTTTTTTATTTTACACTGTTTTCACCACGGTTTTTGCGACTTAAGTTCGCTTTAAAGACGCCTTAAGCTTGACTTAAGTTCGCTTGAGATTGGTTGCCTTAAGGATGCCTTAGGATCCCTTGAACTTCATCTTGGGTTGCTTTAATGCCGCATTGACGGTCTATTTTCGCGATTCTGTTTCTCATATTTTGATGGCTTACATTATATTTAATTTTCGATTCCAAATGATTATCTAGAGGTATATTTTCGCTGTCACTTGATTATGATTATGTATTCTTCAGTTTGTCGGTATCCCTTAATTAAATGAAGTAAGTAAGTCGTCTCGCCGACTTAGGTAGACCATACACCAGTAAAGCAAATATTAAGCATATCTTAGTATCTCGCTCACTCAGTCATACGAGCACCCTAGCGCCCCCACCAGCCAACGGCCAACTCCGGCCTTATGGAAAAATGTTTATATGCATAACTCGACTGTTTTTTGTCCGATTTTGATCAAATTTTGTATTTTGCTAGATATTAGTATTAAATTTAAGTGTGCCAAATTGATTGATTGCATAAAGTAAATGAAGTAAGTAAGTCATCTCGCCGACTTTGGTATACCATACACCAGTAAAGCAAATATTTCAAGCATTTTCACATGCTTCTACAAGCATATCTTAGTATCTCGCTCACTCAATCATACGAGCACCCTAGCGCCCCCACCAGCCAACGGCCAACTCCGGCCTTATGGAAAAACCTTTATATGCATAACTCGACTGTTTTTTATCCGATTTTGATCAAATTTGGTATTTTGATAGATATTAGTATTAAATTTAAGTGTGCCAAATTTGATTGCATGAGGTAAAAAAATACGGGAGATAATCAAGTTTTTCAAATTACGGGGGCGGAAAAGGGCGTGGCAAAATTTTTATACATACAAAATGTGTGCATTTACTAAGCGAATATACATACCAAATATGGTGTCTCTAGCTGGAATAGTTTTTGAGATAAACACTTTTTTTAAATTTCGGGGGCGGAAAGGGGCGTGGCAAAAATTTGAAATAAACTTGATCACTCTACATACTACACGAGTCTACATACCAAATTTGGTGGCTCTAGCTTTTACAGTCTCCGAAATCTAGGTGCTCATACGGACAGACGGACGGACGGACGGACAGACGGACATGGCTGGATCGACTCGGTTGTTGATCCCGATCAAGAATATATATACTTTGTGGGGTCGGAGATGCTTCCTTCTGCCTGTTACATACATTTTGGCGACTTTAATATACCATATTACCACTAACCATAGAACACATAGATAGGACAAACTCATGATTTTTTGATTGCAAACGCTAGCCTAGTCATGGAACCCCAGAGAACTTCGGGAAAACCCGAACGCTCTCACTCTCAATGAGAGCGTAAAATGGGGAGAGGGCAAAGCAGCTACGAAAAAATTTCAGTCTAGCACAGACTACAGAACGACGAAGGCAGGCCTACGTCGCTTGTGATTTCGTTCTGTCTATGTATGTGTACACTCGTCGGTACATGCTCAGGCTTCGTAGTGTGTGTGTGACGTGAAGTTGTACAACATCGCATTTCAATAGCTCGCTCGACCAAAATTTTTAATTTTCGACAAAACAGCGACAATGCGAATAAGAAATGCCCCTGTGGAAAGAATATCAAGAAATATTGCCATCTTCTTCGTATGTATCCCGGTGGCTGTGCCGATAGAGTGTTCGCTTGGCGAACTGAATGTCGCTGGTTCGATTCCCACTTCGGAACCGACCAATATGGTTTTTTTTTCTATTTTTTAATAAATAAAAAATAAATAAATAATAAATGAATAAAAAAGAAAAATAAACAAAAAATAAAGAAACAAAAAATCCACAATAAAAAACAAAATTATAAAATAGAAAAAAACATTATATAAGCCAATGATTTCGAGTGGGGAATCGAACCAGGGACATTCCCCAAGTCACATCACGAAGCGAGCACTCTATCGGCACAGCGTTTGCAATCAAAAAATCATGAGTTTGTCCTATCTATGTGTTCTATGGTTAGTGATATTACCCTATGGGTGTATGGTATAAAAAGCTCTTATGATTTATCAATATTACAAATGAGTAAAAACTACGTATAGACACCTACACCAAGATCTATCAATGCTTGCATAAATATAAACCGGAGGGCGAGGGGCTATCTTTGACCGCGTCAAATTTCGTATACACTTGCAACTTTTTCTTTTCTTTTTTAACTCTTTCCTTACCCATAGGCGTAAAAGTGGGAAAAAGTTTTATCTAAAAAGGCTAATGTTTGCGATAGAACGGCCTACAGTCTTATCAATGGAAATAACGAAGTTTTTGATCGAAGTCACTGTTTTCCACAGATCGTTCCTATGCGAGCTAGTCACCCGATCTTAATCAAATTTGGCACAGTCGTTTATAGGTGTAAGAAACTCACCAATGTTAGATTTCACGACAATACCTTAAAAAACCAAAGGTATTGAGAAAAATCACTGTTCGTGACTTTGCCGGTTGTGTGGGAGCTATATGATATAGTGGTCCGATCCGGCTGAATCCGAACATGTGCAGTATGTACACGCATGCAAAAATTTTAGCTCTTACGGTCTAGGATTTTGCGCTGATCCAGACGGACGGACTGACGGACATGGCTATTTGAGCTCGTCTCGTCGTGCTGATCAAGAATATATATACTTTACAAGGTCGGAGATGCTTCCTTCTATCCGTTGCACACTTCTAACCAAAATTAATATACCCTTTTTCAAGAGTATGAACAGAAACTAAAAGGTACATAGATCGACGGCCAAATTCATTTATTTATGCATGTTAGGCATATTTAGGCATTTGAAACATTTACAATTTTCCTTCCCCCTCTTTAGAAAGATTCTTCTTCAAAGGCAGTTAACAGCGCATCTAGTTTGGATATCTGTTTATTAATAAGCAGCACTAACTGACGGATATCATTCAATCCTGGCACATTACTTCCTGCATTCTCCACGTCATTCCGCAGTTTTGGTTTTAGGATCTCCAGCGCGGAATGAGCTTTTTGCAAATTTCGTCTGATTTCCAACTGCAAATTCCTAACGACTCGGGTTTGTCGTTTTCGCTTGGAATAGTCCCTATGTCTTATAAAAGCCCAGACGACGAGAATTAGCCAGAAAGCCAGAAATATTGAAATAATGCCATTCTTTTCAATCTTAGCCAAATGATTTTGAATAAAATGAATAGCGGTATTCGACCAGATCTCCATTTGGTCCAAATAGTCCATACTCTTGTTCCAAATCCACATCAAGAAATTTTATACTTTTAAAATTGCAAGATTTAAAATTGTTTTTCAAGTTGTCTAAGATGAACAAGAAAAATTGATTTATATAGATTAAGAAGTATTCAGTTCGGCTTACTTATGTTAAAAAACTTTTTGGTTTTCTAAATCTGAAAAAAAATTTTAAAAAACAAAACAAATCTATATATTTATATGTATTATATATATATATATACATATGTATATATAATATATATTAATATATATATTTATATATATATATTATATTTATCTATATATATAAAAGAAAGTCGTGTTAGTTACAACACTTATAACTCGAGATCTGCTGAACCAATTTTCATGGTTTTTGATTTGTTGTATTTGTCTCCACCCCGAATAGGAGAATACATCTTAAAAATAATAAATAATTGCCGGAAAACCCCTTAAAACAGCCAATTTCTTTTCCCTATACAATCGTTTTCTAACAGTCAATTTAAATAAAGTCAATTGTTGTTTTAATGTCGTTGTAATATACCATTTATTTTGTGAAAACTATCGGAGAAATTCGAGTAATGTGTTTTGTGTAGTGTTTAGTAACCCATATTATCAAACCAAACCAATTAGCAATCTGATCATCATGCCACTTCCTAGAATATCCAATCTCTCCCAGCGGAGTCAATTATCTGAAGAACAACGAGACATTGTTCAAGTAGAGTGCCGCGTTAGTACTTGACGAAAAAACGCCTGGTTTGTGCAGCCTTAGTGGTAAATTGCCATTATTGGTCCCACCACCAGAGCCATTGTATTCCCTGCTTTATTGAAGCATTGAAGCATTGTATTCCTTACTATTGAAGATGCACAGCATAAGTTCTTGCAAATACTTATACTTCATGGACAATATGGGAAAACAACTTGATCGGCGTCAGCTACGAAAAAAACAATTCTTCAAGATTTGCAGCAAACTACAACGAATATATGAAACACACTGTTAATATGACACGTTACGGTGGTAATAATGCTTAGAAATTTAAACCAACCAAAACTGTGCAGTGGAACCAATGTGATTGACGCGTCAATAGTTGAAGAAAAAATTAAAGATGAGGAAGCTCTTATTCCAAGGACTCTGATGATCCCAACGGATATGCCGTTTGAGTTTAAACGAATTCAATTTCCGATTAGTCTTGCCTTCGCCATGACGATCAACAAATCACAGAGCCATTCCTTGACTTATTGTGGCCTCAATCTAGAAAATTCACGTTTTTTTATGGTCAGTTGTACGTGGCATGCTCACGTGTTGGCAAACCATCTGCTTTATTTGTTCTTGCGCCTGACCAAAAAACAAAGAATGTCGTTTACCACAAGGTGCTTGAATGAAAATTGTGTTTTTTGACTTTTCGAATATAATACAAACTTCTCTTTTTTCAGAGAAGTTCTCACGGATAAATGGAAAGTTAATACAAGACCTCAGTGTAAAGTTATCCCTAGTAAAAATCTATATTGTTTTGAATATATCTTTAAGCTCTGAAAATACTTAGGAAAAGTCTAAACTTTAATGTTGTTAAATATTTATTAAAACAAAATTCTTCAAAATTTGGTATTCTTTTAATAAAAAAAAAATAAACTGCAACATCATTAATATTCCTATTGATAGTTTGAGATCCGGTTACTCCCTTAGCAGCCGTGGCAATACGATCTTCATACGATTAACAGATCAAGAGTTGTGATTTTTGTATCAAAACACTTACGTGAATATCTGAGAAGATATTAAAATAATATAAACCAAATTCTAAGTAAATTTTACTATTAATCTAAATTTTCTGAATCCGTAATAGGATGATAATCATCATTTTCGACACCTCTGGGCGATTGTATTGTTTTCAATCTATCATTCCACAACCACTGCCAAATGGGATTCCAATAGCAATACAGTAAAACAAGAAGACCTGCCACCAGTGTGAGTGACACAATAATGATGATAAACGATGAAGTTGCAGCAGAACATTGATCCATCACGTTGGTAAGTAATTCAGAATCACTGCATTTTGCTATCGAAAGATCCTTGATGTTGTGAAAAAGTCCTTGAAAATGAATCTCATTACATGTGCAATTCCATGGATTTCCCGATATGAACAGACTGAGATTGAATGAAGATATTTTGTTACTCAGAAAGTCACTTAGTGTAGTAATATTGTTGTTGCTTATATCAAGGATCGCACTATGGACTTCAGGTATTGGTGGGATCTCAGTCAACCCTCTATTTGTGCAGTTAACCAAAAACTGGGAGCCATTCACACAACAAGTACAGTTCCCTGGGCAGGGACCCTTCAGATGGTGGTGGTGCACAGTATTGTCAATAATATTATAGTATGGCTTACTAGTATATTGGGTTATTAGAAAATTTTCATAAGAAACCTTTTCTACTCTCTTCTGTAGAGTGGAAAGATATCTTACAAGCTTTTCATTCTCGCAATTGCATTTCCAATACACTCCAGATTGGACAAATGTAATGTTTCGTTGTTGCAAAAATTCGACTGCCTTTGATTCGAGAGATGTTATATTATTATTACTTATATCTAGTTAAGTGAGATTTTGAGGCATTTGTTCTATGCTTAAATTGCTTATTTTGTTATTAGCCAAATGGAGCTCCCGTATAATATCGTATCCATGGGACGGCAGCTTAGGCAATTCTGTTAAAGCATTGTTTTCGAAATGTAAATTTGTCATACCTGTGATGGGTGTAGGAAGGTCTGACACTTTTCGAATCCCTTGATTATCGCAGTTTATGCCAAATGAATTGAAAAGTGGTGACAGTTGACATATGCAATTTTTCGGACATCGCTTGCCATTTGTACCCAAATTGAAAAGACAAATTCTATTAATACAAACAAAAGCTGTTATATTGGTGCTGGATACTTTAGAAAAAGAGTCCGGCATTCCAAAAGATACGTCAATTTTGTGAAGATTTTTGTAATTCTTAAAAAAGTTGTATTCAATTTCCGTCAGAGAATCGTACTTTATAACTTCCAGATTATTTTGAAGAATGTTGGACCTAGGAATTCAAATTTGATACATTATAAGTAAAAAACCAGAGGGCCGGGGCTTTCTTCGACCGCGCCGAATTTTGTATACCCTTGCAAGTTGATTGTGTTAATTTTTCCTTACCTATAGCCGTCAAAGTGGAAAACGTTTAATCTAGAAAGAATAATGTTTGCGAAAGAATGTCCTACGTATAGTCAACCGATCTTAATCAAGTCGTTTCAAACGGACGGACAGAATGACATGGCTATATCGACTCAGCTTCTCATGCTGATTAAGAATATATATACTTTATGGGGTCGACAACGTCTCCTTCTGTGCGTTACAAACATCTGACCAAATTCATAATACCTTTTGCAAGGGTATAAAAACTCAACAATATTTAATATTTAATAACGAAGCTATTAAGAAAAGTCACAGTTCGTGACAAGCCTAGACAAGCCTACATGCAAAATCTGTAGCTCTTACGGTCTAGGAGGAGTTTATGCTGATCTAGACGACCGGACGGAAGGATGGACAGACGAACGGACGTGCCTGTTTGAACTCGTCTTGTCGTGCCGATCAAGAATATGTATACTTTATATAGTCGAAGATACTTTCTTCTATGCATTGCATACTTCTCACCAAATTTAATATACCCTTTTTGCAAGGGTATAATAACCAAATATCATACTTTATTACTTCTGATACCAACCTAAGAAATTCATGTGATGTAAGGTTGCAATGGATGAATTTTAAAATTTTTATTTTCGTCAAATTCTTGACCGTCGCTTTACTAAATTTAGCCAAATTTATATTGTTAAACTCAATCCTCTCTAGCTGAGTAGCATTGTCAAATACGTTACTATATAGCGTACATTCTTCAGGTGAAGAATTGGAGATATATACCTCTCTCAATTTTTCCATCCGCAGCGAAAAGTAATTGTTTAATAAGGCGGAAACGTTCATTTTCAAAGGTGTTTCTAATTGTAAATGCGCAGCCGATGCTCCGCTTTTAACATCGATATCCTTTTCTAGAAGTATACTTTCACTCTGAAATTCACTCAATTCCTTTAAATTAAGAACTTCCATATAGCGAATGGATGGAATTATTATATGATTGAACACTTGTGCAGAATTAGTTTCAGTCCGTGGCACATCAACATTAATTTCTAGTTTCTTGGCAGTACAATCTGATCTATTTGTTAGTTTGTTCAGATAGTTCAAGTTCACAGGGTATATTTTCCAAGTTAATGTTACATTTTTATCCAAAAGTTCGATCGTGTACTTGTCGGTAATTACTATGTTTTTGAAGTTGGTGCATTTTTTATCGATTTCACTGACGTTAGCATATTTACACTTATTTGCACAATAATCGATACAGTAATCGTGTCTGATATTCTGAATGTACTCCTTAACATCTTTTTCACAAAGTCCGTTTGCCATAAATAGGCAAAAAATACCAAATATATTTAAGAACATTTTTCTTTCCATTTTCGGAAAGACAGTTACAACCAAACTGAAATAGTCACTAACAAGCTCTTAGCTATGGGAAGGGAAGGCTGATAAGTAATGAAAAATGAAGTGAGTAATTCGTCTCGCCGATTTAGGTATACCATACACCAGTAAAACAAATATTTAAAATTTATAATAACAAATGCATTTACGTATTTTTTAAAAATTCTGTTCACATCCTTTTTGATACCCTTGCAAAAAGGGTATATTAATTTTGGTCAAAAGTGTGCAACGCATCGAAGGATGCATCTCCGACCATATAAAGTATATATATTCTTGATCAGCACGACGAGACGAGTTCAAATCGCCATGTCCGTCCGTCCGTCTGTCCGTCCGTCCGTCTGGATCAACGCGAACTCCTCCTAGACGGAAAGAGCTACAGAGCTAATTTTGCATGTAGGCTTGTATATACTTCAGATGTTGTATATCTCGGATTCAGCCGGATCGGACACTATATCATATAGCTCCCATAGGAACGATCTTTCGAAAACAGTGACTTTTGTGAATAACTTCGTTACTTTTGACGCGATTGCTTTCAAATTAAACATTTGTTAGTTTAATATATCTGTTAATGACTGTGCCGAATTTGATAAGGATCAGCTAGCTATATCATATAGCTCCAATAGGAACGATCGGTGGAAAACAGTGACTTGATCAACAGCTTCGTTATTTCCTATGCTAAGATTGTAGGCCGTTCTTTCGGACACATTAGCCCTTTTAGCTTAAACGTTTTTCCACTTTGATGATAGGTAAGGAAAAAGTTACCAAAAAAGTTGCAAGGGTATACCAACTTTGACGCGGTCGAAGTTAGCCCCGGCCCTCTGGTTTCACTTTAAATTTAGATAAGAATTATATTCAAAAGATCCACAAGCATTTGGAGAGCAGGCGATCTAAGCATTTTTATACCCTTGCAAAAAACGCTTCTCTACCCTTTTATGCTTCTCATGGATTCAACTGGAATCGCAATGTTAATTTGCCTTACAATCTCATATACCATCATATGTTCTAGGAATGTAGGGGCCACTGAAAGTTGTACTTTGACGGCCAATATCTAACACCTTGCAATTTTTTTTGCTCTGATCTTTATGTGATCTATGAACAATTGTAGTCTAAAGTTGTCAATTGACACTTGCAATTAAAAAATAAACATGCCATGTATGCGAAGTAGTATAAACTTATAATAAATGAGAAAATTAAAAGAAACTAGGGTTTCAATTTTAGTTGATTGAAACCGTGAGAAATATGCAAAAAATTAAAAATTTCACGATGAACTCTTCAAAAAAGAACGGCTAGAAATTACAGGAACTAGTTTTTACTACTAAGTCGAAAAGGAAACATGAAGTTTGCTATTATTTTTCTTATCTGCGCTCTCTTGGGTTTGAATGTCAATGCCCGTAAGTTATCCGTATTATACCTATTAAGATAGCTCTTAACCTAATAAGTTTTTCTATTCATGTCAAGATGTGTGCAATTCGCCAACTAATAAAGACGGCATCTGTAGAAAGTATAATCCGTATTATACCTATGATAGCTCTCAAAACAAATGTATTGAGTTTAACAATTGCAATGACAACGAAAGTGAAAATGTATTTGAAACCCTTACTCTTTGTGAATATCTTTGCAAGCTCTAAGGAATCAGAAGAATTTTAAGAATGCAAATTTTGGCAGATTGGATAAACCCATTCAATTTTGATTTTTTTACATACTTTGTTTAATTTTTTATTAATAAAAACTTTCATCTTTGATTTTTTCTGATTCGGGACCAGCACACTCAAATTAGTGAACACCAGTAGAAAAGCTTCACGCAATCGACATGTTTATATGCCAATCTCCTCCAGGCTGAATTTAATCAACTATTAACAATGAGTCCACTTAAGAATCACAATATTTAGCTCGTGTTGCTTCCTACAGACGGACATAACTATGTATATCGATGCTGTTTATTATAAGTTTTTGCGTCCACATTGATTTTAACCGTCTTGGGGCATCATTTGTATGGCATCTAAAGGGCAGCAAAATACAGCATTGATTGACTATGCAGTTTGTAACGAACACGCGGGTGTCTCTGTCTTTCTAACAAGAGGTTAACACAAACAAGCGCTACATAAGTAAAACAAAGACAAAGATGAGGAATAGAGTAATACAACTAAATAGGCATCTCGGTGAAGAGGTAATAGGTGTTAGTCGAAGAACCTAAATGTCATTGCCTTCTCGGATTTCGCATCCCACTGATATAAGAACCAGAGGGCCGGGGCTAACTTCGACCGCGTCAAAGTTTGTATACCCTTGCAATTTTTTTGGTAACTCTTTCCTTACCTTTATAGCCATCAAAGTGGAAAAACGTTTAAGCTAAAAGGGCTAATGTGTCCGAAAGAACGGCCTACAATCTTAGCATAGGAAATAACGAAGATATTGATCAAAGTCACTGTTTTCCACCGATTGTTCCAATGGGAGCTATATGATATAGTTACCCGATCCTTATCAAATTTGGCACAGTCATTAATAGAGATATTAAACTAACAAATGTTTAATTTGAAAGCAATCGCGTCAAATTAACGAAGTTATTGACAAAAGTCACTGTTTTCGAAAGATCGTTCCTATGGGAGCTATATGATATAGTCACCCGATCTTGATCAAATTTGGCATAGTCGTTTATATGTGTAATTAACTCAACAATATTAAATTTCATGATCATAGCTCAGAAAATAACGAAGTTATTAAGAAAAGTCACTGTTCGTGACTTTGCCATTTGTATGGGAGCTATATGATATACTGATCCGATCCGGCTGAATTCGAGATATACAACGCCTGCAGTATATACAAGCCTACATGCAAAATCAACTCTGTAGCTTCAACGGTCTAGGAGGAGTTTGCGTTGATCCAGACGGACGGACGGACGGACGAACGGACATGGCGATTTGAACTCGTCTCGTCGTGCTGATCAAGAATATATATACTTTATATGGTCAGAGATGCTTCCTTCTATGCGTTGCACACTTCTGACCAAAATTAATATACCCTTTTTGCAAGGGTATAAAAATATTAACAATAATTGTAAGTATATAACTCCTTACTAATTGGGCCATAAATGAGCGTACAAAAATATTTGAGTAACTTTATAAGTAAAAGATTTGATCTCAACTAAATTTAACGTTAAGTATTCATGGCATTTTCAAATAGTATAAAACAAAACTAACTAACTCTGCGGTCACGGCAAGCGGTTATATTTCGCCAATAGATTTTAAGTCAACGGCTATGCCGTGCTTACAGAATATACAAAACGAAATAAAAACATAACACAAAAATAAGTCATAAAGATTCATATGACAATTATTGCTTAAAAACAAACAAAACATGCATCCACACTCATTAGAATAAGTATTTTTAAGAACAATTGTTGCCTAGAGTCTAAGAATTCATTTATATACACAATTCTTTAAATAAAATCAGTTCATATTTTGAATTCAACGAATGAAGATTGGGTTATTTTCCTTCTCTCCGGGAATCCCTATTCACTTTGTAAAATACGAAAGTCTTAATATCCACAAATAACCACTTTTTATACCCTTGCAAAAAGGGTATATTAATTTTGGTCAAAAGTGTGCAACGCATAGAAGGAAGCATCTCCGACCATATAAAGTATATATATTCTTGATCAGCACGACGAGACGAGTTCAAATAGCCATGTCCGTCCGTCCGTCCGTCCGTTTGGATCAACGCAAACTCCTCCTAGACCGTTGAAGCTACAGAGTTGATTTTGCAGGCTTGTATATACTGCAGGCGTTGTATATCTCGAATTCAGCCGGATCGGATCAGTATATCATATAGCTCCCATACAAATGGCAAAGTCACGAACAGTGACTTTTCTTAATAACTTCGTTATTTTCTGAGCTATGATCATGAAATTTAATATTGTTGAGTTAATTACACATATAAACGACTATGCCAAATTTGATCAAGATCGGGTGACTATATCATATAGCTCCCATAGGAACGATCTTTCGAAAACAGTGACTTTTGTCAGTAACTTCGTTACTTTTGACGCGATTGCTTTCAAATTAAACATTTGTTAGTTTAATATATCTGTTAATGACTGTGCCAAATTTGATAAGGATCGGGTTACTATATCATATAGCTCCCATAGGAACGATCGGTGGAAAACAGTGACTTTGATCAATATCTTCGTTATTTCCTATGCTAAGATTGTAGGCCGTTCTTTCGGACACATTAGCCCTTTTAGCTTAAACGTTTTTCCACTTTGATGGCTATATGTAAGGAAAAACTTACCAAAAAAGTTGCAAGGGTATACAAATTTTGACGCGGTCGAAGTTAGGCCCGGCCTGGTTTTTTTGCAATTTAACTTTTTAGCGCATAACCTCATATTCCTGCATATGGACGAGATTTTAATATAGCAGGAAACAACGAATTAGGAATTAAGTATATGGAGTTAATTACAGTGCTCCAGGTGTACTAGATGCGAAATTATAAGTGAATCGTGGGCGTTATTATACCCTTGCAAAAAGGGTATATTAATTTTGGTCAGAAGTGTGCAACGCATAGAAGGAAGCATCTCCGACCATATAAAGTATATATATTCTTGATCAGCACGACGAGACGAGTTCAAATAGCCATGTCCGTCCGTCCGTCCGTCCGTCCGTCCGTCCGTCCGTCCGTCCGTCCGTCTGGATCAACGCAAACTCCTCCTAGACCGTAAGAGCTACAGAGCTGAAATTTTGCATGTAGGCTTGTATATACTGCAGGCGTTGTATATCTCGGATTCAGCCGGATCGGATCACTATATCATATAGCTCCCATACAAACGCCAAAGTCACGAACAGTGACTTTTCTTAATAACTTCGTTATTTTTTGAGCTATTGTCGTGAAATTTAATATTAATGAGTAAATTACACATATAAACGACTATGCCAAATTTGATCAAGATCGGGTGACTATATCATATAGCTCCCATAGGAACGATCTTTCGAAAACAGTGACTTTTGTCAATTACTTCGTTACTTTTGAAGCAATTGTCATAAAAATTTATATTTCTCAGTTTAGCATAACTATTAATGACTGTGCCAAATTTGATTAAGATCGGGCGACTATATCATATAGCTCCCATAGGAACAATCGGTGGTGAACAGTGACTTTGATCAATATGTTCGTTATTTCCTAAGCCGTTCTTTCGCAAACATTAGACCTTTTACACAAAAAACTTGCAAGGGTATACAAACTTTGACGCGGTCAAAGTTAGCCCCGGCCCTCTGGTTTTTTTTATACCCTTGCAAAAAGGGTATATTAATTTTGGTCAGAAGTGTGCAACGCATAGAAGGAAGCATCTCCGACCATATAAAGTATATATATTCTTGATCAGCATGACGAGACGAGTTCATATAGCCATGTCCGTCCGTCCGTCCGTCCGTCCGTCCGTCCGTCCGTCCGTCTGTCCGTCCGTCTGGATCAACGCAAACTCCTCCTAGACCGTTAGAGCTACAGAGTTGAAATGTTGCATGAAGGCTTGTATATACTGCAGGCGTTGTATATCTCGGATTCAGCCGGATCGGACCACTATATCATATAGCTCCCATACAAATGGCAAAGTCACGAACAGTGACTTTTCTCAATATCTTCGTTATTTTCTGAGCTATTATCGTGAAATTTAATATTGGTGAGTTAATTACACATATAAACGACTATGCCAAATTTGATCAAGATCGGGTGACTATATCATATAGCTCCCATAGGAACGATCTTTCGAAAACAGTGACTTTTGTCAATAACTTCGTTATTTTTAAAGTGATTGCTTTTAAATTAAATATTTGTTAGTTTTATATATCTATTAATGTCTGTGCCGAATTTTATAAAGATCGGGTATCTATATCATATAGCTCCCATAGGAACGATCGGTGGAAAACAGTGACTTTGACCAATATCTTCGTTATTTGCTATGCTAAGATTGTAGGCCGTTCTTTCGGAAACAGCTTTTTTAGATAAAACGTTTTTCCACTTTGATGGCTATAGGTAAGGAAAGAGTTACCAAAAAAATTGCAAGGGTATACAAACTTTGACGCGGTCGAAGTTAGCCCCGGCCCTCTGGTTTTTTTTTTTTTTGTACCAAAACATTTAGGACCAATTCGAATGTTTTTAAGTTTATTTTTTTAGATGGCAGATGCAAACGACCTTTTGAATAATAGGGAGTAGCTCCAATAACAACACAAAAATTGTTTGCGCGACTTTAATGTCTCATTTATGGACACACAAAGAGGAGAACGAATTAGAAAATAAGGTTAGCTACCTAAAGCGGTAAGTAGTACAACACAGTTCCTGGTTGCTATACATATAAGGCGAATCGTCACGTCAATAAGAACAACAGAATCGCATATTTTAAAAACACTTTCCGTATAAAAGTGGATGTTCAGATCCTTTGATTTTCGCTTTAAACCTAGAAAAAAAGCATTTCTCTAATTCCATTAATCAACTTTAAGAACAATTTCTAGATTTTTTTATGAATCTTGGCCCTAAATTTTAAGAAAATATTAAAATCACAACGGTTGTACGAAAAGTATTACATTGAATGAGATACTTAGCAAATTTTTCTGTTCAAAATACTGGTTTTTAACCGTGGAGGTTACCTCACGCAATGCAATGAGACTGAAATTAAGTGCTCAAAAAACGGCTCCGCACCCCTATGTGCATTCCAATCGGCAAACTATACGTTATTGTGTGAGGCCTATCTCGATGTTATCACGATTCATCTGCGGGACTCTTAATGCGGCTAGCAAAACAATCGGCTGGGGTGGTTCTTTAATGAATGTGTTTTACCCACTCACACGTCAGCTACTTTAAATAAAGTCCCTGTGCTGAAACTCGAGATAGAATAGAGAGAAAAGAAGAAAATAGTCATAGTGTTGGCTGTATATGTAGGTGTTTTTACAGCCTCGCTCTCTACTCACCGTACCATGATTTTCTTTCAGCGCTAGTGGAAAATCCCATAACAAACATCCTTATTTACATTAGATTGCCCAAAAAGAAAAATCAGAAAATTACCTCATTATAAATATCATTATTATTCACTTAAAATGAATGTTTTTCTACAATCATTCATTTCTTAAAATGTAGTATTTTATTCCACTAGGTATCTCAGAGAGCAAAGTTAACACATATTAAAAAAAAAACAAAACCATTCTATAAAATATATAAGTTAATTTACAATCTCATGACCGACAAAGAAAATCGAGTTGTAATTATTATACAAAAATATAACTCAAAACTTTAACGCATAACGATTTATATTCAAAGTTTAATAAATCAACATCAAAAAGAAATGTTCTAACCACTCGGCATAATTTCATGAACGTTAACTTCTTTTTTCAAACTTTGACCCACTGTGCAAAAGCAAACCGTAACACCTACATATGCAGCGTATAAAAATCAAGTGTTCAATTCTTTTCCTCTTTTCTTTTTTTTTTTATTTTTATTCTTATTTTCTTTTCCTTACGCATGATTTTATTTGAAACAACATTAGAAGAATATAAAACATATGGCGGGGCAAACGGAGTGGAGTGGAAACGACAATTGTTTTCGCTTTTGTTTTTGCATTGAATACTTTTGCTTAACCCTCTACTGCATGATGTAGTGATGTACATGTGCACGTGTAGTTGTTAGCTGCCTAATTTTTCTACCTTGCTAACGATAACACAAGTGTATGCTAAAGATCGGGGTCGTGCACTTCTAGCGTTGCTCTTGCTAAGCTCGTCGGATGAGGGGGGGTTCTTTCCTACTCTAGGCATACGCACGGATCATACAGAAAAAATATAAGTGCACTATCAGAAACTAAAAGGATGTAAAAAGCAAAATATTGGACCAGATCGGGATACTATTAATTGTGCGGACGACTTCTCTGCAGATTAGCTAAAGGTGTTGTTCGCTAACCCTTTCTGTACCCACCCTACCTTGGCAACCTATTGGGTTTGATTGATTGCCCCTTAACAGACTCTTAAATGATCTTAGACGATTTGTAACGGCAGCATAGTCATGGATTCAGGTGACGGACCCCTCAAAGAATTAGTTTACACAAACATGACGAAATTTCAAGTTACGGGTTTAATTCCAAACAAAAGGGTTTTCATGACTTAATATTCTAAGAAATTACAATATAAAGATATGCAAAAAGATATAGCAAAATAAATTTAAATACGATAATTAGAGCAAATATAGATTCAAAAAAAAATTCATAGTAATTCAAAAGAGATTTGGGTTATGTGGCCGCGTGTGCCAGTTGGCAATGAAACAAAATATATAGTATATACATGTGTGTGTTAACTCACGATTTATCCAACGGTGCGATCTCTGGGCTCATCGATGCTGCAGGGATTTGCTGTATAATTTAGTTATTAGAAAAATGAAATGCCACAAAGCCAATCTCAACGCATTACATACCCATTAGGTTTTCTACTAAGGAAAACTGATTTTACTTAACCAAATAGGGACTTAATCTTATTAATATTTAAAATTTCGTTACGTTACTTAAACTAATAATTCATTTAAATTTCTTTTAGTTAAGCAAAAATTTTACATTAATCAAAGAGAGGAGAAAACCAGAGGGCCGGGGCTAACTTCGACCGCGTCAAAGTTTGTATACCCTTGCAACTTTTTTGGTAACTTTTTCCTTACCTATAGCCAATCAAAGTGGAAAAACGTTTTATCTAAAAAAGCTGTTTCCGAAAGAACGGCCTACAATCTTAGCATAGCAAATAACGACGATATTGATCAAAGTCACTGTTTTCCACCGATCGTTCCTATGGGAGCTATATGATATAGTAACCCGATCTTTATCAAATTCGGCACAGTCATACACATATTTATTAAACTAACAAATATTTAATTTGAGAGCAATCGCGTTAAAAGTAACGAAGTTATTGACAAAAGTCACTGTTTTCGACCGATCGTTCCTATGGGAGCTATATGATATAGTCACCCGATCTTGATCAAATTTGCCGTACTCGTTTATATGTGTAATTAACTCACCAATATTAAATTTCACGACAATAGCTCAGAAAATAACGAAGTTATTAAGCAAAGTCACTGTTCGTGACTTTGTCATTTGTATGAGAGCTATATGATATAGAGATCCGATCCGGCTGAATCCGAGATATACAACGCCTGCAGTATATACAAGCCTACATGCAAAATTTCAACTCTGTAGCTCTAACGGTCTAGGAGGAGTTTGCGTTGATCCAGACGAGCGGACGGACGGACATGGCTATATGAACTCGTCTCGTCATGCTGATCAAGAATATATATACTTTATATGGTCGGAGATGCTTCCTTCTATGCGTTGCACACTTCTGACCAAAATTAATATACCCTTTTTGCAAGGGTATAAAAAAGAGAAGTATGAAAAGGTGTTGCCGTGGTGCAACAAGAAAAAGTAGGATCCAAACTAAAGGGCTGCTACTCCATACTTTGCGTAAAGATGAAACAAGAAAAGGTAGCAGAACTACTACTAAGTATGCATATGCACCAAGAAGAAATCGAAAAGTAGTAGATCTCGCTCATATTGGGTGTATAATGTTGGTATTTAATATATACATATTAGCCGGGGACTGCATCATTTCATCACCAGACTAATTTAGTCTGGCCCATGGCGATGATTATTGATGAAATGGAAGGGTTGATAAAGAAACTCCGAGGCTCGCTGGTGTCTTGGTTATTTAACGATGTTCCTTTTTTGTTCCAACGAAGAAAATATCAGCGATTGGGCTGGGGTACAATCAACCAAATTGTCCCAACGAAATTGAAAAATCCAAGGCTGCTTGAAAGCCAAAAGTTTCTTGGTCGACGCCACGCGACCGAAATATAAATTTTAACTGAAATATATCGGGGTTTAAATTCTAATATTTTCACTAAATTTAATTTTATATCACCTTATTCTTCGAATATTCACTAATATTTTTATTCACTTTAGCCAAATATCTATATATTACTGCCTTGTGCAGTCACTGTACTTTTTAAAAATTATGTAATATGCACGTGTTTCACAAATATATATGTATATACATATATTTATGTGAATATTAGTATCCACGTCTTTTCGCAATCCAAGTATCAAATTAAATGAAAAAGCCTGTACCAAAAATTCTGTTTCTAAGCAAATGCAATGCATGCGAACGAATTCTAACGGATCTTTTCCATGCTCTCTTCTTTGCTTACGCTTTGCGTTCGCTGTGCGAAATGAGAGTAAGAACCGTACCAAGTGAAGACATGTGCGTAGTACTCAAGGGGGGTTATTCATTTATTCTTGCAAACAAACAAAAGAAAATATTCTTTCCGAAATGCAATTAAAATTATTATTATTAAAGAGGGCTAATACAATGACCAAAGAAAGAATAAAGAATTTTATTTATATCAACTTGGAGTGCATATATGTAGATTTGACTGATCAACCAAGAAATTCATCAGAAGGTTGCTAAAAAAATATCAAAGAAGCTAACTTCGGCTATGCCGAAGTTTATATACCCTTGCAGTTCTTGGCAATAATATTATTACTTTTTGAAGTTTCTTTCCCTGCAACTCAATTCATCAATACACAACAAAACATTTAAATTATTACTCTTTTTACTACATTTTGTCTTGTTCCTCCATCATTCCCTAAGCAAAGCAACGCACGCATACACATACAGTTCATGTAGTGTTGCGTCTGTGTGTGTATGCATGCGCTCTGTTGATTTGATGATGACGTAGGCAGCGCTTGAGACGATTTATATTGACTGTAACTTGTAACTTGTGTTCTATCCCTCTAGTACTGGTAACTAGCTCGTAGCTGGTGAAATCACTACTTACTAGGGTACCACCATTACTTACTTTGCTGACCCTAGGCAATGCATTTCATCATTTCGCTTCTTTCCACCACATTGTTTACCGCGAACTATCGAATTGGGTCACCATGAAAGGGCTAATCACATGGGTACCCATGCCAGGGGTGCTGAAATGGGTACTCAATCCAGGGGTGGTGAAAAGAAATGAAAAAAAGTTAAAATAGTTTTAATGAAATTTTGTTTTTTATTTAAAAATACATTTTTTGACTTTGAATCCGTTTCATTTTCATTTTTTTTTTTGTTAACGCTACTGTTTTTAAAGAAACGCTTCTTCTGCAGCTGCATGGCCTTTCGCAGTTGTTCTTCGGGTGATCCACTGCCATCAACCAAATTTATTGCATTTAGGGAAAAAATGTGAAGATTAAATTTTGTAATTAAATCGGCAATGAATTAAATAATACCTACCAAGTAATACTTCATAAAAATACTTATACCTCTTAAAGAATGAATTTCTTCCATGAGAATATTCAATTTTTCCTGGGCCACTTTCGTCTCGTCTGAAAAAGAAATAAATAAATTTATTACATCATTGTAAATAAAATATCGTGACACACTTACCACGTGACGAACGAACTTGTTCAGCTAGGAAAGAAACAACGACAGAAAGCAAAGATTGTTTTTTTCCTTTACCTATGCGCTATTCGCAAAACACCAAAAATATATGTACATATGTGATGATACTACCGTTTTTTTTTCGTTTATGTTTTCTGCCGTTTCGTGCATATACTTTGTTGCTCGGTGGTTCTACGTTCGCTTACCATAGGGTCAGTCAAGTAAGTACCAAGTAAGGACTAGTGGGGAAGGTATTTCAACTATGGTCAATCGCCACCTCCAGTACTACAGAGATTTAATTTGGGATCTGAGGTTTTATATCCAATACTATCATATTGGTAAATTTCATGGGGATACTCCACTTCCTGGAAAAATGTTTCTTCTAGAACTCTATGATATAGTAGTCCGATCCTGATGATTTTCATACTTTATCTTACCCGGGTAGCTCTTCAGATGGCTGAGTAAAACGCATACGCATCGACGGACACACGGACATGGCTATATCGACTCAGCTTCTCATGCTGATCAAGAATATATATACTTTATTGGGTCGGAAACGTCTCCTTCTGTGCGTTACAAACATCGGACCAATTTTATAATACCCTCTGCAAGGGTATAAAAACATGGAAGTTAACAAATTTTTTATTTTCACTTATTCTCAAAATTTTTCATCTGACTTAATTTTTTTTCTTGTTTTTTTTTTTTTTGCTTTTCATTCTTGTTTCAATCACTTGTTTTTAACTCGTATTTATTTTCTTTGGGCTGCGTGTTTTTTTCGTTGTTCTTGTACTTCTCACCGCTTGCCCTAGCATTTGCCGGTGTCGTAGCGAAATTTAACTGATCAGTGGGTCGCTAATGCAATTGCTTCGTCCCCTTTGGTTAATAACTTCTTCGCTTGCACTATCCAACATCAATATCTTGGTTTTCTGGCTTTGCAAATCACTGATACCAAATTTCGGGCTTTACATTGTCTGACAACAAAAAAATTATATACATACATACATACATACATACATGTAAGATGGAGTCCTCAATTAAGTCCCCATATTATAGTTTATTAGTATTATAAATCGTGGACGGGCGAATAATGATTATAATGTGCAACTTAAATCTCGGGTTCTGTGTACTGCTGATTTATCGGCTCCTTACTGACTGCTGATACCTCTGACTGCTGAACACCGACTGCTGAACCTCGATTGTTGACTGCTGATCCTCGACCGCTGACTGCTGAACATTGACTGCTCACGATACCTCACGACTGCTGCTGCGTTGCCAATCTGCATAAGGGAGTTGCCACCACGCTGCAAATACCTTATCCCATCTCACATTCGGCCTTCCTGATTAGTCATCAGCCTCTGATGACCATGCATCCTCGTTCTCTGCTACAAAACTCCACAATTTCATGTTGTCATTGCTAGTGGTCGTATATTTTGGTCCCTCGGTGTATGTTGCTGCTTTTCGAACATCATAGCGTCCTGCACGTTTCAGCTTCACTATCTCGTACGGTCCTAAAAACTCGGATGCCAACCTTTTGCCTGCTACAAATTGGGTTCTACGAATGGCCACCAGATCTCCAACATTGTATCCGACCTCGTTCTTTCGGTTTTTATCAAACTGTTCTTTATAACATTTCTGAGCCATCTGTATATTTTCTTTTGCTTTGTCACGCATCTCCTGCCTTTCTGAGTCAAAGGTGTCAAGCATTTCTTCCTCGAGCAACTGTAAGATATCGCTTTCGGTTCCGCTCCTCATTTTCACGCCGAGCATCAACTCAAATGGAGACCGCTTTGTGGACTTATGGACAGAAGAATTAATCGCTTTTTGAACTCTCGGTGCGAACTTATACCATCTCTCAGGCTTCTCCTTGTTCTTCTTTAATTGCCAGTAGTCAATGCCCACTCGATTATTGCCATCCTTCTTTTTTATGACAACTGTACGACTGGCGAAGTTAGATGATGAACTTCGTATTGTGTCATCCTTCAGCCATTCGTCGATCTGCTGCTTGACCACATCTGCTTCGGTAATGGCTATTCGGCTTGGTGCGTGCCTAAATGGCTTGATGATGTCGTCAGGCACGATCTTCAACGTGATCGGGCAGTCAGCTGTCTTCTTTCTTTTGCCAAAATCCTCAATTATCGATTGAGCCACATGAGTATACTGCGAAGGCACATCAGGGTCAGTGTTTGTTTCGACTACATTGTAAATACTTATCTGATTTTGGTTGGCAGCTTCTTCCTCAAATAGCTGTGCGAACGTATATCCAACGGGAGTTAATGTCATTTGGAACTTTGATATGAAATCGTATCCCAACAGTAATTCAATTCCTATTGTGCAGTTATCCACTACCAGGAATGTGTGTGTGAGGCAAATACCATCGATCTGCACCTCTGCCTTGAACTGACCTACAGGACGTTTGGTGTTCTGTCCTAGTCCTCTCAGACAAGACGTACTTGCTAACAGCTGGACTCCTCGCATTCGGCTGAACACAGACTTTCTAAGTAGAGACACGTCAGCTCCGGTGTCTATCAATCCCTTTACCTTCACCTCGCCTATCTGCAATGATTTGAGTCGGTTTTCTTCATACACCATGTTTACAGAGGAAGTAGGACAATTTTTGGCCATGTGTCCAGTTTGGTTGCAGCGGAAACACTTGACTTCCTCCTTACAGTCCTTGCGCAGATGCGCCATTGATCCGCATTTGAAGCAATGTTGCTTCCTTTCCTATTGAAGTTTGATTTCGGCGTAAACTGCTGCGGAGCTCGTTTTGCTGCTTCTGGCTTAACCTTGGTACTGGCGATTTTTTCGTAAATGTCATATTTGTCTTTCAGCTCCTTCAGTGACTTGCAGCCGTACAACGTGTATTTGTAGTCACTCTTTAGGTTCAATCCATTAACGATGTGCTTGATAACTGACTCCATATCAATAATCCCACGGGGAGCGATCCGTTTCATTTGTAAAATGTACGCATGAAAACTTTCATCATCGGACTTCATACGTAGAGATAATTGGTTGTGAATTTCGGCACTGCACGGCTGATCGCAATCAAATTCCTCCAGGACTTGCTGGCGAAGTTGTTCATATTCGTAGACAGCCGTAGACTCGAGAAATAGAGCAGCGGTACCAGTCATTTTCGGCGGGCTTGAACGTACTTCTGTTTATTGTTTAATCCATATGCATCGGCGTTGAGTTCGAAGTTTTGAAACCACTGTTGTACAGACATTCCTTCCCCGCAGAATTCTGGGATGATTTTAGAAAAGTTCTCCACCACCAACTTGGTGTCATTCTTTTTGTCCATTTCGTCGGCATGCACTTTCAGAGAAAATAGTTGGACCAGCTGTTGAAGAGTCGCGGTGTTCTCCACCAGCATTGCTGATTCGGCCTGATTTTCATCATTTCCATGGTTGTTATCAAGTGCCTCTAATTCATTAACCATTTCACCTGGGTGCGACATCGGGGCTAATTGGTCCTCTTGGTCCGACATAATGATGCGATTTCGTAACACTCTTATTGGACGCTTACCATCTCTTATTGGAATCTCGCTCGCGACTTTTCCTCTTCGTTTTTCGCTTGCTGTATTCGTCTCGTTTTTTCCGATTGCTGCCTTCGTTTCGTTTGCCGCCAGAATTTCGCGTCTGCTTGCTGTCTCTTTTTTCGTTTTGTTTGCCGCCAGAATTTCGCGTCTGCTTGCTGTCTCTTTTTTCGTTTTGTTTGCCGCCAGAATTTCGCGTCTGCTTGCTGTCTCCTTCTTCGCTTCGTTTGCCACCAGAATTTCGCGTCCGCTTGCTGTCTCTTTCTTCGTGTTGTTTGCCGCCAAAATTTCGCGTCCGCTTGCTGTCTCTTTTTTCGTTTTGGTTATTTCGTGTGGCGCCAGGGCATCGCGTCTTCTTGCGAACTTGGAATTCGTTTTTTCGTCTGAATGTATTCGCTCTCTCGCTTTTTCTCTCTCGTTTCCTCTGCTGCCGAAAACTTTCGCTGTCACACTCTTTCCACTGTCAACTTTCCAATCATGTATTTCCAGAGTCCGCGATCGGTTGAGCCCCCAAATGTGAGATGGAGTCCTCAATTGAGTCCCCAAATGTCTTATATTATAGTTTATTAGTATTATAAATCGTGGACGGGCGAATAATGATTATAATGTGCAACTTAAGTCTCGGGTTCTGTGTACTGCTGATTTATCGGCTCCTTACTGCTGACTGCTGATACTTCTGACTGCTGATACCTCTGACTGCTGACTGCTGAACCTCGACTGTTGACTGCTGATCCTCGACCGCTGACTGCTGAACATTGACTGCTCACGATACCTCACGACTGCTGCTGCGTTGCCAATCTGCATAAGGGAGTTGCCACCACGCTGCAACTACCTTATCCCATCTCACATACATGTATATGGGATAAATAAAAAAGTCGTTAATGCTTTTTTTTCTAGAGAGCTGAATCATCCTTCTGCTCAATCAAACCAATACAATTTAGTGTCCTTTTTGGCATTATGTTAGAACTTACCGAGACTTTGAAAATCTATGTGCAAAAATTTTATTTGCGAAATTACCAAACTTTAATCAACCAAAGAAAATTTTGCACTCACACAAGAACTATATCTCGACATAGAGAACACCATTATACTTAGTTTCTTTTCATCGCCGATTCAAGCCCATCAAGGATGGCTTGTATTTATTCGGATTTAAATTTACTTGTGTTACTTCAAAAACGAAAAAACGAAATATTAATTTATTCACTTCCTGCAAAGGACTGTTCCGCTCGGTTCAAAAGATTTCAAAAGAATTTATCAAGTTGGTTCGCCTATGCTCTAGGCCTCGCTTTGATCGTCGTTTAGACCCAAAGTCAATTGTCAAAGTGACATTATCAGCTATTGGCATAATGGGAAAAAAAGAAATGTACCACTGCACACTGGGCTGAATTAGCAAATAAGTGGCATAAAGTCGAATAACGCAGAAATCGAGCTGAAACTTGGTATCTTTGATAAGAATATCACTCTAAATATTGAAACAAAGTTTGAAGTTCAGTTGACCACGCCTACCCCAATAGCCCATATAAGGCAAAAGTGCGTATACGTGATCACAAAGTAAAGTGTGAGAACTACATATAAAGTACAACAATTTTAATATTTTTTATGTATTAGTGATAGTAATATAATTTTATATATATATTGTTATTATTTATTTCCGTCAATTGGCCAAATATCCAGTTTGCAACAACGGCAGAGTTTCGGCCGCTGTCCATTCATAAGTCCAGCAGCGTTGAATGACAGAACTCAACATGATCTACAAGTTCAAAATGCCGGCAGAGCCGCAAAAAGCCGCAAACAAGATTATTACTAACTTTTTATACACACTCTCTACTTTATTTTCACATACATTACATATGGCAGAAACACGCAGAAGGTTAGTTTTTACTCCACAGAAGACGAACACATATGTTTAGTTTTCTATCTTTTTAAACAATACAAAACAGTACACATATATAAAATATAATAAATTTGAACACCAAATTGTTTTGTTTTATCCATTCTACATACCTTGGCCTCCAAAATCCATTTTTTACAGTATCTTATTTTTCTTTTGTGTAAATTTGTCAAGCGCTCAAAGTGAATAAAAATTTCCCGCCAATTTTGTCGCAGGCATCAGCTGACTAATCACCTGACTTTCAAGCTTGATCAGAATGACAGGGTTGCATGTTTGGTAAAAGCGATCATCGATTTTTCCTATTTAGGGACTCTAGTTTGCACTGTGGAGAACTTTCTTTCTGCAATCAAGCAGTGCATTCGGGGTCTTTTAAATTCGGCCTTCCTTTCCTTTTTCTTGCTTTTTATACCCTTGCAAAAAGGGTATATTAATTTTGGTCAAAAGTGTGCAACGCATAGAAGGAAGCATCTCCGACCATATAAAGTATATATATTCTTGATCAGCACGACGAGACGAGTTCAAATAGCCATGTCCGTCCGTCCGTCCGTCCGTCCGTCTGGATCAACGCAAACTCCTCCTAGACCGTTAAAGCTACAGAGCTGAAATTTTGCATGTAAGCTTGTATATACTGCAGGCGTTGTATATCTCGGATTCAGCCGGATCGGATCACTATATCATATAGCTCCCATACAAATGGCAAAGTCACGAACAGTGACTTTTCTTAATAACTTCGTTATTTTCTGAGCTATTGTCGTGAAATTTAATATTGGTGAGTTAATTTCACATATAAACGACTACGCAAATTTGATCAAGATCGGGTGACTATTTCATATAGCTCCCATAGGAACGATCTTTCGAAAACAGCGACTTTTGTCAATAACTTCGTTACTTTTGCCGCGATTGCTTTCAAATTAAACATTTGTTAGTTTAATATATCTGTTAATGACTGTGCCAAATTTGATAAGGATCGGGTAACTATATCATATAGCTCCCATAGGAACAATCGGTGGAAAACAGTGACTTTGATCAATATCTTCGTTATTTCCTATGTAGGCCGTTCTTTCGGAAACATTAGCCTTTTTAGAGTAACCGTTTTTCCACTTTGATGGCTATAGGTAAGAAAAAAGTTACCAAAAAAGTTGCAAGGGTATACAAACTTTGACGCGGTCGAAGTTAGCCCCGGCCCTCTGGTTTTTTCTTTGAGTTGCAAGTTTTACTCAAGGCACCTCCACACAAGAGAAGAGGTGTTCCCTAATAATAGTCGGAACTTGCGATAAGAGGCTTGGACTTATGTAATGACCACGAGGTTTCAGGAGTATGACGTCACTCCACGTGCATTACATGCACAAGGGTTTTTTTCGCTTTCTCCCTCCTCTTATTCGCACAACTGTACTCTAGCTTAGGCCAATTTAGACCCTGCTCCTCTATTCAAGGATAATTTTTTGGGATTTATGTTGTATGAGCTTTTCTTCGAAAGTGGATCGTGTAAGCTCTGTTACAATAAAGATCGAGATCAATTCACCGTAGAAATAGTGTCAGTCAAATGAATTCATCTAGTTACAAATTTGTAAAATTTTTGCACCCTTACAAGTTAGGAATCATTTAATCAAACCAATCAAATTTCCGAGGTTCGGAACTTACGCATTATAAAACTATAATTAAATGATTAAATGATGATTTGATTAAATGATTATGCCAACATAGCAATTCTTATAAGAACTATTATTTGTCGGTTTAATTTACTTATTAATAATTGTTGCAAATTTCATCAAGTCCGGGCGATTATATCAGTGACTATTTGTTGGTATATACTTGGTCAATAACATCTCTCTTTTATACTTATTCATTAATATCTTTGATCACAATCGGTCGTCTATATCAAATACCTTACTTCATTACCACTTAAATAAATTAACGACTGACTCAATTTAATGAATCGCCTGTAATATCGTGTATTAATCAGGATCGGACTACTATATTATATAGTTCTAGAAGAACCATTTTTGCAGAAATTGGAGTATCCCCATGAAATTTACCAATATGATAGTATTGGATGTAAAATCTCAAATCTGATCGGATAAATAGAACACAAGTTACAGTCAATATAAATCGTCTCAAGCGCTGCCTACGTCATCATCAAATCAACAGAGCGCATGCATACACACACAGACACAACGCTACATGAACTGTATGTTCAGAGAATGATGGAAGGTGCTTAGGGAATGATGGAAGAAGAAGGAAAAATTGTAGTAAAAAGAGAAATAATGTTTTGTTCGTGTATTCATGAACTTAGTTGCAATCATATTTTTTTTTTCACAAGCACGAGCCGCGGTGTTTGTAAACTTTAGCGGACGTTGACGATACTATGCACAGTACGTTCAAGTGGCCCCTACGACACCAGGACAAAGCCTGTTACGCGAATTAAGATTGAGTCTGTTCTGGTTGAGTGTTAAATCAAGACTGCTTTATTGAATCAAATCATATTCTGGTTTGGCTTACATCTAAGTGTTTATAATGTTTTCTTCTGGTCACTTTTCTTGTGACACTCTATGTTTAGGGAAACTGTCACTTATCTTGTGACACTCTATGTTTAGGGACTCTGTCACTTATCTTGTGACACTCTATGTTTAATGGAATGGTATTGTTTATGTTTACATTAATGTGGAGTGTAGACCTCTTGGGTCGGCTGTTATGGGAAGTGTTGCTAATGGCATAACTCCTCCCCTCTGAGAGTATGAATTCTCCTGAATTCTATTTACATTAATGTTTATATTTTTCTTTTTACAGTATATATGTATATAAATGGATAAACATATAATAATAATAATAAAAAGTGTTAAAAATATGCCATTTGTCATTTTCTTTTCGTATTTAAGTTCTGTGATTTCTTTTAAATTGTCAAAATTATCTATTGTTACATGATCAAAGTTTATTGTGTTTTTATAGGTTTGATTCAATAGTTCTGTTGGATAAAAAAATTTTTCGTGAAATTCTGTTTTTTCGTTAAAAAATATTTCATTTAGAATTTGAATTTTACAGTTACCGAATTGAATTAAGTTACTTCCATTAAGTATAATATTTCTTTTATCGCAATTTTGATATATTTTTGTATTCTTGGCATTTTTGATTATAATTGTATCATCGTCAATTTCTTCAATACTCGTTATATTGTTGAATATAAATTTGCAATTATTATTAATGGTACAACTTTTACTTAATTTTAATTCTTTTAAAATTTTGTTGGGTTCATATGTAAATGTTTTACTATTTATTTCTGCAATTAACTGATTTTCTTGGTCTATTTGTATATAATCTATATTTGGTATAGGAATAATTAACTTAACATCTATGGTTATAAATGATTTTGGGATTTTAATTGCGATTATGATGCAATTATTCTTATATTTTAAAATGCCCATACGGATTAGCTTTAATTTATAAAAATCAATGTCAAATTTATTTATTTCCTCTTCTGATAAAATTTCTGGTACGATTATATTATTTTTTGCTGAGCTATGTTTTCCTGAATATAATTTATTTTGAATTCTATATTTTTTAATTTTCCCATTTGGTCATTATGAAGTATTTTCATTTCTATTTCTTGATTTTGATTGTCCATGCTTGTAAGTATGTCCTTGATTATTGTTCTGTCTTGTTTAATTGTTTCTGCTAAGTTGTGTATTGTTTTATTAAAATGTGTATTTATAACAATTTGTTGGTTCATGTCTTGTATAATATTATGGTTGTTTTGGTCAATATTGTTAAGGTGGTCTAAAATATCTGTTCTATCTTCATCGTCCATAATTCCAAAAAGCCATTTGTATGTTGTTCCTACAATATTTAACATTCCTCTTTTTATTCTGTTGTTTGGGGTTATGGATTTTATTTTAGCTCTAATTAGATTTATTTCGGCTAATAGCTCCTTTTTTCCTGTGATGTTAAAATTTTTAATGTTTGTCTCCATTTGATTTATTATATTATTTAAAGGGTCGATATTAATAATGTGTAGTATAATTACTGTTTCATTAACTATTTCCGTGGAATAAGTTTGTATAGGTGCATATCCTGCATTTGATTGAATTGGTTCAATTTGTAATCTGCCTTGAACACACATTATAACATAAAAAATTATGAAAATCTGAGGATAAGAGAAAAAAAAAATTTTTGTTTCAAAGATGTCAATCTGTCTTTTGTTGGAAATTAATTTTTTCCTGCTTTGACGGTCTTTTTATATTACATGGATGAATATTATTTAATGTTGTAATTCTAAAATATGGTTCATCCTTATGCCTAACTCGTTTATAGTTTTTAATTGGTCCTTCCTGTCTTTCCTCCTCATAATCTTCTCTTGTTTTATTTTGTTTGCTTAAAATTTTTTCTTTGTGTTTGATAATAGTGTTTTTTAGTTTTTCCTCATCTTCTATGTTTTTTGCATAATTTGGTGTACATTTTATTGTAGAGTGATAACGGTTATTATAAGCTGTTATTGCTAATTGCATTTTGGATGAAATTGATAAATCATCATCTATTCCTGCTATTATTTCAATGAGAGTAGAATGTAGTCTTTCTATGTCTGCATTTCCTGTATGTGAATTTGGCTTTGTATAATGGATTTCTATTTGTTCTTGGTTTAAGTATTGTTTTATCTGTTCTGATCTAAATTCATTATCCATTATTATTTTATGTGGCTTATTGAATTTGGCAAAGTGTTCAATCATAATTTCCATTTTAGTTTTCCAGTTTCTATCTGTTATATTATAAGCGACTGCGAATTTTGTGAGCTTGTCTATAATTGTAACAAACGATTTGTGTTTTATATGAAATATGTCCAAATGTTAATTTGATTTTTGAGATCCGGTGTTTCTGTGAATTGAAACTTAGGTTTGATTGGTTTTCTGTCATATTTAATGTCCTTACATTTTTTACAATTTGAAATTATCAACTGAATATGGTCGCTTAGCTTTGGAAAATATATTTTGTTCTTTAACGAATTAAAAGCTTCATTTATTCCGCTATGTAATGAATCTTTGGTGTGGTAAATAGCTATTTGTTTGTGTAACTCTTCCTCGCTTGAAATTTCCTGAGCTCTCTTAGTACATTTAAAAAATTTTATATTATTACAGTGTGAAAAAATGTTCATTAAGATACATTGTATCTTATAATATTCTGAGTCTGGAACTTCTGAAAAAATTCCTACTGTTCCTTTATTTATATTATTTTGCATTTTGATTTCGATTTCAATTTCTGTTTCTGCTGGGCTTACTTCTATTATTTTTCTACCATGCTGAATATTAATATTGTCCGTTGTTGTATAAGTTACTATTATCTGAGTTTTATATTTGTTTACAATATCGTCTTTTATATAGAAATTTGTAAATCCTCCTTCCTCTGCTGAATGCTGTGTATCTGATAGTTCAAAGTTTGACTCATTTGTTTTATCCTTGTTTATTAGTTCAGCTGTTTCCTGTCTACTTAAAAAATCTGCCACTTTATTGTCTTTTCCTTTCAAATATATTATGTCATAATCGAATTCTTGTAATTTTAAAATCCATCTTTGGTGTCTTGCTGTCATTTCTTTCCCTTTGTATTTCGCGTTTAGATATTTTATCGGAGCATGATCTGTTATAATTTGGAATTTATTACCTATCACATAGTGTCTTAAATAGTTTACTGCATGTATAATGGATAAAAATTCTTTATCAATTGTACTGTAGTTTTTTTCGTGTTTATTTAGAGTTATTGAAAGGAATGCAACTGGTTGCTCTTGTTGAGACAATACTGCACCTATTGCGAAGTCACTGGCATCTGTTGTAATGGTAAATGGTTTATCAAACTCTGGATATTTTAAGATTGGATGTGAGCTTATAAGTGTTTTAAGGTTTTCAAAGGCATCTATAAACTGTGGGTCATTTGTATTAATTTGTGTGCCTTTTTGTAAATATCTGATCATTGGGTAAGCTATTTTGGAATAGTCCTTAATAAATTTTCTGTAAAATCCTGTCATACCAAGAAATCCTTTCAATTGCTTTTCTGTTTTAGGTAGCTGCATTGCTTTTATTGCTTCTATTTTATGTGGATTGGGTTTAATCCCTTCCTTTGTGAGAATGTGTCCTAAATATTCAGTATATTGTTTCATGAAGGAACATTTGTCTGGTTGAATTTTTAAGTTATGCTTTCTAAGTATTTTGAAAATGTTTTCTAGAGCAATCTTATGTTCCTCAAGTGTTGTTGAAAATATCAAAATATCGTCCATGTATACAACACAACTTTTGTTTATATAATCCCTCAGTATTTCATTCATTAAACGTTGAAATGTGGCTGGGGCATTTTTTAACCCAAAAGGCATTCTAACATATTCATATAAACCCATTGGTGAAATGAATGCTGTTTTCTCTATATCTTCTTCTGCCATTAAAATTTGGTGATAGCCTTTTGCTAAATCTAATGTAGTAAAATATTGGGCTTTACCGAGTTTGTCTAATACAGCGTCCATGATAGGTATTGGGTACTTATCTGGAACGGTTACTTGGTTTAAACGCCTATAGTCTACACAAATACGATACTTTTGAATTCCAGAGCTATCTCTTTTTTTAGGTATGACACATATTGGAGAACTATATTTGCTTTTGCTTTTTCTTATAATTCCATTGTTTTCCATATAAATTATTTGTTTCTTTATTTCTTCTTCATATTTTGGGGAGACCCGATAGAGTTTTGAATTAATAGGTTGGTCTGTAGTAGTTTTTATGCTATGAACTATAGTGTTAGTATTGGTTAAGTGATCCCCTTCTTTGAAACATAACTTTTCGTACTTTTTTGAAAGATTTCTTATTATTTGTTCTTCCTCAGTATTGAGTTCTTTTAACTTAAGATCATGTAACGTTCCCTCCTGTCCAGTGAACACCGGCAAGTACCTTGTTTCCTTCTCGATGCTGTTTCTCTCCCTTGTTGTTGGATTAGAATGCATCTCTTGATTGGATATTATTATTGATGTTAGCATTTGAATGCATTGTTGTATTTCGTTAATTTGTGCCATTTTAATGGTGTATGTTTTATTGTTTCGTTAACTTTTTTTTTTTTTTAAGTTTCCACAATAATTCTGTTTGTTTGCACAAAGTGTTTTTACAATATTATATTGTTTCGTTATTTGTCACAAAATGTTTTTATAATATTATATTGTTTCGTTGGCTTAGATTTTCTCCAAAGTTTCCACAATATGTATATATATTTTATTTTGTCACTAAATGTTTTGTTTTCCACAGTATTATATTGTTTCGTTATCTTTGATTGCGTTCAAAGTTTCCACAATATTTTAGCTGTGAACTCGAGTACCGACTGCGCCAATTAAGATTGAGTCTGTTCTGGTTGAGTGTTAAATCAAGACTGCTTTATTGAATCAAATCATATTCTGGTTTGGCTTACATCTAAGTGTTTATAATGTTTTCTTCTGGTCACTTTTCTTGTGACACTCTATGTTTAGGGAAACTGTCACTTATCTTGTGACACTCTATGTTTAGGGACTCTGTCACTTATCTTGTGACACTCTATGTTTAATGGAATGGTATTGTTTATGTTTACATTAATGTGGAGTGTAGACCTCTTGGGTCGGCTGTTATGGGAAGTGTTGCTAATGGCATAACTCGCGCGAGCCCAAGCAGATAACTGCCCACCTCCCACCCGACCGACCGAGGGGTGCAGCCGTATAACGCACGGCACGAATCGCGTGGACAAAATACACAATAGAGAAGACAGAGAAACAAATAATACTATAGCTATCTATTAACTAAATGGGATAGGATAGATGTTTTAAGCATATTAATAGAAAACTCTGAGCCGATTACAGGGAATAGAAGGTTGTAATCAGAGCAGAGGACCCTAAAAGGTTCATGCATAGCATTGTTAGAAGAACAACGACTAAGGGATAAAGGTATCAAAGGATGTCTACTCCGTCTACATGGTACCGACAGATTCACCTGAGCTAATAACTCAGGCGAGTCGCTATCACCAATTAGGAGCTTATGCATAAAAATGACACCAAGCATAATTCTACGGTTAGTTAGGGACGGAAGGTTAATCAAGAGATGTCTACTAGAATACGAAGGCAAATTGACATTGCGATCCCAGCTTAAGCCACGAAGAGCAAATAGCAAGAACTGCTTTTGAACGGATTCTAGTCTAATCTGGTGCGACTCATATTGAGGTAACCAAATGCAAGATCCATACTCTAAAATAGGACAGACAAGCGAAGTAAAAAGAACTTTAGTTGTATAGGGGTCATCAAATTCTTTTGACCGTCTTTTAATGAAACTCAGGACACTCATGGCCTTTGCGACCTTGGTGGAAATATGGGTGTTAAAATTTAACTTATGGTCCATAAGTACGCCCAAATCATTCATATTATTTAGACGTTCTAAAGGGCTGTTGTTTAGAAAATAAGTGACCAGTTGAGGAGAGTTACAAAAAAAGTCATTACGTTACATTTGGTAGTGTTAAGATTTAGTAGATTAAACTGGCACCAGGATTGAAAGTTTTTAAGATCAGCTTGTAGCCGACTAAATGAATCTGTATCTTTATAAGTAAGACAAAGCTTGACATCGTCAGCATACATAAGCACACGCGAATGAACAATGACTGATGGAAGATCGTTAATAAATAGTGTGAAGAGCAGAGGGCCAAGATGACTACCTTGAGGTACACCAGAAGTCACAGGAATGGAAACGGAAAAAGAAGACTTAAAAAGTACCTTCTGTTTTCTATTTGTTAAATATTCTCGAACCCAAGAAAGGAAAAGGGGTGGAAACCCAATGTCGCTCAGCTTAGAAAGTAATAGGGTATGATTAACGGAATCAAAGGCTTTGCTGAAGTCAGTGTATATGACATCAGTTTGTTTACCATTTTTGAACCCCTTGATAATTATTGATGTAAATTCTAAAAGGTTAGTGGTTGTAGATCTACGTTTCACAAACCCATGTTGGGATGGCGAAATAATAGAGCTGCAAAAATGTTGCAATTGAGAAGTTATAATTTTCTCAAAAGCTTCCGGAATAGCGGACAATTTTGAGATACCCCTATAGTTAGAGGCTTCGCACTTTTTGCCATTTTTATGCAGAGGAATAATATACGACTCCTTCCAAATAGATGGAAAAGAGGAAGATTCTACAGACAATAGAAACAATTTTAAAATGGGTTTACATAATGCGTTTGCACAGAACCTGAGTACACATCCAGGAATACCGTCTGGCCCCGGAGAATAAACAGGTTTAACTAATTTAAGTTCGCTAAGAATAGAACTTTCATCAATCACTGGATTGAAAATGCAATTAGCCTTTTTTAAATGATAAGGATACGGACTTGCTCGATATTCCGTTGAGGAATAAGTTGTTTTGAAAAAACTCGCAAACATATCGGCAATTGCCTGATCAGTGCTCGCTTTTTTATTTTGAAAAGACAAAAAAGATGGGTGCACAGAGGTCTTACGTTTAGAATTAACAAAATTATAAAATTGTTTAGGGTCAGAAGAAAACTGAAGCTTACACCGCTGAAGATAATTCTTATAGCATTGTGTATTAAGCATCATGAATTTTGAACGAGCGACTGTATACAGAGCATAATCTGATGAACGACGTGTTTTTTTAAACTTCTTATAATATCGTGTCTTCACATTTTTCAAATTGGATAGCTCACGAGAGAACCAGGGAGGTTTGTTAGGCCGCTCCAGCCTACCAAGAGGCACACAAATATCAAAGAGTGAATTCAGAGTATCATAGAAAAAACGAACAGCCGAGTTCATATCACTACAATTGTACAGATAAGACCAATCGGTAGTAGCAATGTTTTCATTAAGGCTGGCAAAGTCAGTCTTACGAAAGCACCTAGTTAGTGGTAACTCATTTGAACCAAGTAATGGTGAAAGCAAGGGCAAATCAATTTTTAAATTTAATGTAGGATGAAATTTGTCTTCTGGAAGAACAAATGGTTCGATCCTAGAAACCTCACAATAAGAAGAATCCAATACAAAAATAAGATCTAACGATTTTCCATTAGAATTTAAGACAGGATTGACTTGGGATAAAGATAAGCCTAGAAGGCCATCAATAAAGTCATGTGACAAAGAGGGCAGCAACGTGGTAGATTCATCTGTTAGTGACCATGCTAAAGCGGGTAAATTAAAATCACCTACAACTATGAGCATGTCTTGACTCGAAACTAAAGAGGAGACAAACTGAATTGCCTCTAAATGATTTAAATATACCACCATGTCTGACAATGGTGGAATATAGGAACAAGTAATGAAAGCATTTACTTTAACACCGACAAACTCAATCTTCTGGGTACTAGAAAATTGAATCATTTCAGATGATAAAGCAGCATCAACAGCTATCAGAACGCCACCACCTATTCGAGAAATCCGGTCACGTCTGAAAATAGAAAAGTTTGTGGAAAAAACCGATGCATCAGCAATATCAGGTTTGACGTCTCTGTGAAAGCTAGAATGTTATGCTCAAAAGAAAGACTATCTACATAGAGATTAGGAAGTTTAGATTTCAGTCCTCTAACGTTCTGGTAACCCAGGTTAAGGGACGAAGCTAGTTTTTTGACACACCAGCAGATGCTGATGTGGCAGGAATAGTATTAGTTGTTGTTGTAGGCAAGCGAATCGGTTGCCGATTTTTCTTTTTTACAGTATATTCCTTAACTATTATATGTTTAGGCCAAAAATCTTCTCGACATATAGTGTCGAAGATATTGGCAGAAACACTAATTTTAAAGGACGAAATGTCCCGAGAATAAGAAAATTTAAACTTCTCCACCGCAATATTCGAGACGTTAACTTTCTTCCGAATATAGGCTATTACATCATCATATGTGACAACAGGGTCTAGCCTAGAAACAAATATATGTTTCTTTGGTGGTATGCCAACGAGAGGCCGCGGTCCCGAAGCGTCAGCCGCAGCAGTAACGTTGGACAAGTCACCCACTGCAGCAGTCAACTTGTTTACGGGGCCCTCGATACTTTTAGAACTATTGGCAATTTCCATTGGAATGGGTAATTGCCCAGACACATCGGACACTACAATAGGCATCGTTTTTAAGAAATCATTCCCAGGTGATACCGGTAATTCATTACTAATAGCATTCACAACCGGGCTCTTAAACGATATCAATTGCTGTACATTAGGAGTGGACGGTGCATGAGACCGGTCGGGGACGATAAGAGCCGCTGGCGGATCTACAGATACAGAAACACCCCAAGGACTGGTCCTTTTACGTTTCGGAGACTCATTCCCAAGCGATAAACTTCTGAACTGAGTCTCCACCGCAGTAAACTCCGCTTGGAGTTTATTAAAACCTGCCCTTAAAGTGTCAAAACTATCTCTAGTCCGCCTCATGAAAGAGCGCATCTCATTCTCGACCTCCCGGCAAGCATCACATCCATATTTTAAGCCACCACCTTTAGCAATAGACTCCTTGATTCTGCCTGTGAAACCTGCACACTTAACGTGAACCGCATTGTCACACAACCAACAAAGAATATAATCATGGGAGTCAACCGCATTAGTGGCAACTATGCAATTATTTTTTGAGCAGACAACCATTTTATCAAAAAGTTTAATTTAATTACCAAAGGAAATACAAAAAAATAAAAAATAAAAATTCTAAAGGTAAAAAATCTGTGTATAAGAATATACTGACCAGTTCTGACACAGGGGTTAATGTGCAGAGTAAGCCTTCACAACTAAAGAATAAAAAGAAATGAAAACACAAAATCAAAAACACGTATCACAGAGTCGCGGGTAGGCAAAAGACGAGAGCGCAAATCAATCAAGAATAGGAAAGAGCGGGAGAGCGCGTCAAATTGAACACATGCAACAACAATTTGTACGCAAGAGCGCGAGAGTTAGTTAAAACGGTAAAGACACAAAAGCAAAAGAGATAAACAAAACAACAACACCGCTAATGCAAGTATTGTTGTAAGTTTTGATTTTATTTAAATTTAAACAAAAACGACAGCAAGAACTCGCGAAATGAAAATAATATTCGGATGTTGTAATTATTATTAATTAAACCGATAATTTAAGAGTTATGTAAAAGTATTTAATCGCGAGAAAAAATAAAAGTTGATAAGCGCAAAAAAAACACGTCCGTCCTCTGCAACGAGTGAAAGTATGTACATATGTATGTTTAAATGGGATTTTACAATCATTGCATTTTGATTGTGAGTAGGGAACAGTGAAACCTATGTACTGGAAATCTCAGCTGTATCTGGAGACAATGCTGGGTTTTCTGTATCAGTTTGTTCAGGCTTATTTGTACCCGACTTAACAGCCTCAGCAGCCATAGGGGACACACCTGTCTTACTCTGAAGAACAGCATTAGGGTTATCTTTTGAAATAGGCCTTCGAGTGGGCAGCAAAAGGCTTTCCAGAACCCCGAAAGGAGCCTCAACTAGAACATATACGACATAGGCCATCAGCATCGTGAAGCCAAAATCAGCCCAAAATCGGCACATCTGAAGGACAAGAGAGAGTATTTAAATATTATATAAATAAGTCCTTGTTTTCTGTTTGATAACTTACGATTTGGTAGTTGCCGAAAAAGGTATTTGTTCGAGTGACGCCAGCTTGAAGGGACATCATGAACATGTGGAAGATGTAACCACTGTAGGAGAGCTTAGACAAAGGTTGCCACAGTGGAGACGAGAGGAACCCAGTGGCCATGCCACCATAGCCCTTCAAACATGCGAAAACTATCCAACTTAGACCAAGCGGCCAGGCAATGCGAATCAGAGTTAAATAGAAAGCCTCTTCGATAATGGTCATCGTTGCAGATTCATAATTGGCAAATAGACAAGTGAAGATCAGGGACAAGCTGAGAATCCATCCGAAGAAGACAGCGATGCGATTCAACTTGAAGGTCCTGCCACGGTTAATATGAAGAAAGTAGCCAAAAAGGGCTCCAACTATGTATGGAGACGTTCTTGAATTGGTATAGTGATAAAGACTCCGTTGTGCCTCTGGGATATTCCTGTGAACGCCAATTGATTAGGTATTTGTTTGAAGATTTGATGGACTTAAAACTTACATGGACAAATTGTATATGACCATTTTGCTAAAAAGGCAAGAGGCCAAGAGGAGCATGAGTACAAAGATTCCTGCTGCCCCTTTATTTCCCCACTTGTAGAGGATAATGAGAAAAAGAGGTCCAAAAAGGTACAACTGCATGTCCACGGCCAGATACCAAGTATGGGTGAGACACTATTGAGAAAAGATTGAGAGTTATCACTAGAGTCACGTCTCAACTTGGAAATCAAAGAAATATTACCAACGTATCAGTGGCGTAATTTTGCAAATACAACAAGGTCCAATACCAAGTCTTCTCGCAGACACTGTAGTCGTCGGGTAAGGCGCTCGAAAAGATTGGTCCACCCCCCAGAAGGGGGAGTATTTTCATGTAGATGAGAATGGCCACAGCCACGACGGGAGTGAGTCGTAGGTATCGATGCAGATACATCATGAGCACATTGATCTTGCCCTTTGACCTGAAGGGCAGACGGGAGCCTTTAGTTTTAGTGAAGCGCAAATTTAAAACGTAACTTACTTTTCTATGGCACGCAGTCCATTTGCCACCACCAAAAGGCCGCTAACAAATAGGAAAGTATCGACGGCATAGACCCCATTGGTAATAATCTTACTAAAAGGTGTTCCAAGCCACTGAAAATAATAAGATTAGATTAGTTATCCGCATGATGCGTTCAAGTTAATTCACATACGGAATAGGCTTGATTCCTGTTGACGTTTGGCACACGGAAGCCCACTAAGTATTCATGCAACAAGATGACCCACATTAGCGATAGGCAACGCATGCCGTTGAGGCAATTGATTACATTGGGATTAGATTTGCTATCCACAATGTGGAAGAGGGCCCGAGAGTTGGCACGAACCGAGAAAACCTTCACCAAAGCAGGAAGTTGTTCTGTTGCAAAAAGGGCCAAAGGGAAATATATATGTATAAGTTTTACAAAGTCTGTTGTTTTCTTCTTAAGTTCCAACTCACTTTGATCCTCACAAAGGTTGTAGTCATACAGAGTTGAGAGAACACAGGTGGTGGTCAGGATCGATAAGAGGATTCTACAAGGTATAAACAGATATGAATAAACGACATTGACGATCTGGATTTTCTTACATCGTGAAAATAGTCACACCATCGAGAGGTTCTTGCTCAGCTGTTTGACAAGTAGCTTCATTGACAACTACCTCATCTTCATCGATCACTAGATTGAGCAGCTTCTCAACTAGACTACGTATCATCGTGTCCACCTGGTTAGCCGTGCAGGAGGCGGGAAAGCAGACAGCGGTATTTACACTGATCGAGCTTATTTTGGCAAAACAGTATTTGCCTTGCAAACTATAACTACTATTGACACTGTGGTCGATGCTCAGGCATTCTTCGTAGTTTCCTAAGTCCCTGCGGTTACCAACGAGTACGCCGGATGGCAACGAACCCCAGGAGTCTATCACTGAAATGGCATTATGTTATTTCGCGACTAACCGTGTGTTCAGAAGTATTTGAACTTACTTTGCAAAGCCCATTGGCTGTCCGAGCTCAAACCCTGTAATACAATGTGGATGTCCTCCAAACACTCATTATCCTGTTCATCTGTGGTCTCAACGGAAGTAAGACCCGTCAACGTCAAGTTCTGATAGAAATCGAAAAACTCGACAACCAAAGGTCGTAGTTTCAGAGTCGCTTGAAAGTCTCTTGGACTGACATCTTTCTGTTTCTCTCCCAATCCAGCTTTACTTGATCCTAGCGATACTAGCGCCACGAAACACAACAGCAGCGCGTTAAATATGCTTACACTCGGCATAATTCCCCGGCTAGTGAATAGTAAACTGATTAGTTTTAGCGCGCCAACACTTATTTTATACAGAACTTAGTCTGAGACTATGTCATTGATAAGGACAAGGTCGGGGAACAGGTGTGGTGGTTCAGTACAATCGTCGATACGGCAACTCAATTGATATTTATAATTGGTTGTTGATTAAAGACACTACCTATTTTGATGGTACGCAAGGCACTTGAATGAGTTGATTTGGCCAGATGGTTTGATGACACATCCATCCATTGAAAGGCTTAGCTGATAGGGACATTCCAACTTTGATTCTAGGCGTGTGGTAATCAAATGTAGTAAGTAGTGTAAAGTGACTTTTTTAGTTGGTATGTATCTGTTCGTAATGTAGTATATACAAACTCTACTCATATTTTAAGCGACATCAGATAATCATTTGGTTTGGTCAAGCATTTAGATAGGGTTTTTTGAACGGCAAAAAATATAATTTAATTCCAAAGTACTCATATCAATTTCCTTAAAATTTGAATCGCATTATTAAATATTCTGACATTATCTGAGCTAGTGATCAGTTCCATTGAAATAAAACGCCACTCAACCTCCCTAACATACTGCGTACAATAAAAGTATAAGTGAAATTCCGGGTATGCGGAGTAGGTACTTTATAAGTCTGTAGGTTCTCCAGCAAAATCCTTGTCACTGGACAAATAAAAATAATCGAGGAACAGCAATGGGAATTTTAGGAAATCGACTTTGTACAATTGATCCAACACTATGAATTTCATTTAAACTGATTGTTGCTTATGAAGAAGATTTTTTAAGCACATCAGGCTTTCACATTGATTATTAACAAATACCGCCTAAAAGGAACTTATGTGGATGTGTTAAAACCAAGTGATAAAGTCAAAATTTAATATTGTCCAATCAGGTTTAGTTTGATTTCAAGTAAGTATGTAAACAAGTATGAATTATGTCTTTTAACCGATTCACTTTACGGAATTTAAGGCGACGAGCTGGCCGCGTCGCGACTCGTCGTCTCATTTTGTTTGCCAGATTTGAAGTATTCGTTCTACTTTATATATGTATAAGTAGATAAAGAAAACCGATAAGAAGGTAGAAATAATCTGCACATATATATTGTATTTAACTTTAATTTAATAAAACAATTATTTGAATTGCAGGATAAATTTGATTTAATTGATTTCTGTGTTACTTTTCACGAGGGCAGCTACAAATGATGCATTCAGGTGAAAAGGCAAAATTCAAATAGTGAATGAGGCAAAATGCTCTACATTTGGCGAGATCGGAGATCGAAAGATAGTGGGGAAACAAGTTATTTCAAACATGATATAAACGTATGATAAATTAGCACACTGTCTGACAACAAACGTTGGACCCAATCGTCGGTTTTTTATACCCTTGCAAAAAGGGTATTTTCATTTTGGTCAGAAGTGTGCAACTTCTGGATCAGCCCAAACTCCTCCTAGACCTCCTGTAAGGGCTACATAGCTGAAATTTTGGATGTAGGCTTGTATAGACTGCACGAATTCAGCCGGATATCTATAACATATAGCAAATTCAAGAACACTGATTTTTCTCAATAACTTCGTTATTTTCTGAGCAATTGTCGTGAATTTAAATATTGGTGAGTTTATTACATCTATCGGGTGACTATATCATATAGCTCCCATAGGAACGATAGGTGGAAAACAGTGACTTCGATTAATAACTTTATTTTTTCCTATTTAAGATTGTAAGCCGTTCTTTATCAAACATAAGACTTTTTAGAAAAAGGTTAAAACGTTAAAACTGTTTATTAAATTGAGAAAAAATCTCAGTTTTGATGTTACAGAAATAAAGTAGATTGTTTATATATAAACCAAAGGGCTAACTTCGACCGCGTCAAAGTTTGTATACCCTTGCAAGTTTTTTGTTACTCTTTCCTACCATCTTAGCTTAGCAAATAACGAAGTTATTGATCAAAATAAAATAACGAAGTTATTGAGAAAAGTCACTGTTCGTGACTTTGCCGTTTGTATGCGAGCTGTATGATATAGTGGTCCGATCTGGATGAGTGCGAGATATACAACCCCCGCACTATATACAAGCCTACATGCAAAATTTCAGCTCTGTAGCTCTTAAGGTCTAGAAGGAGTTTGCGCTGATCCAGACGGACATGCCTATTTGAACTCGTCTCGTCGTGCTGATCAAGAATATATATACTTTACATGGTCGGAGATGCTTCCTTCTATCCGTTGCACACTTCTGACCAAAATTAATATACCCTTTTTGCAAGGGTATAAAAATCAAGCAAAAATATTGATATTTAAGCTCTGAAATTTTTTTTAATTTGCTGTTTTGTCAGCGATTTTTGAAAATGTTGTTAATTTTGTACCCTTGTAGTTCTAATCTATATTGAACTAAAGCAAAATCCGTGTATGAAGTTTGCTTAGACGTTTCTATCTGGCATTAACCGGCTTTGGCTGTAGAATTGAATGGGTATGTAAATGCTCCGACGCAACTCTATAATTGCTTAGAGGAATGGGAGTGGTATGGGTAGGCGTGGTGAAAATAGTCCACGTTTTTTCCATGTTTGGGGCTATTTGCATGAATTATATATACTAAGTTTCAGCTCAATATCTCACAGAGTTTATGCGAAAAAATCAACGATTGGGCCCAATGTGCCAAGTAACGTTGCCGAAGCCCATCGAGCGGTTACGGTGTACATGAGACGACAGCGCTGCGGTAGAACAATAAATCTAATTTATCTCTATTTCAGTTTGTTTCTCCCAGCCTTTTTGTTTTCCACCTTCATTTGTTGTTTACTGATCGATACGGGTGTCCGTAAATATATTTATTTTTTAAATGTATTTGTCCAAATCCTCTTAACCCTTGACTGTTTTAAACTTTACTTCCTCAATTACATTCTGTTTCATACCCTTGCAGATGGTATTATAAAATAGGTCAGAAGTTTTTTTTTAGCTTTTGCAATATTATTTGTCTTTCCCAGAAAATTAGACAGGCCGACATTTTTAAGGTAATGATAATGCACTGCCACTCAAACTGCTCGACAACAACATTCAGATTAGGCGTCTAAAAAGAAGTTACCCACTTGACATGCCATTCAGACGAGAGACAGACTGGTGATTCCATCTCCATTTTATGATTACCTTTGAAAATATTTGCTGTTGTCCATTTAAGATAGACTGCAAATCAAAGTAAATAAAAAAAAAAACAGAGGGCCTCAGCTTACTTCAACCCCGTTAAAGTTTGTATACCCTTGCAAGTTTTTTGTTACTCTTTCCTTACCTATAGCCGTCAAAATGGAAAACCGTTTTATCTAAAAAGTCTAATGATTGCGAAAGAACGGCCTACATAGGCCTTAGCATAGGAAATAACGAAGGTATTTTTCAAAGGCAGTGTTTTCCACGAATCGTTCCTATGAGGACTATATGCTATAGGCGCCAAGATAAAACTGACGTTAGACGGACGGTGAGACATGGCTATTTGAACTCGTCTCGTCGTGTCGATCAAGAATATATGTATGTATATACTATATATGATCGGAGATGATTCGTTCTATGCGTTGCACACTTCTAACCAAAATTAATATACCCTTTTTGCAATCGTGTAAAAAGTTCAATAGCAATTGGGAGGTGCTGATCACTGCTGTGTACTAAGTTTTTGTCGAATTTACACTGTTTTTTGCAGTAGAATCAAACCGGACCAGGAGTATATCGAATGTTCTTTTAATGCTGAACGTGAATACATGTACTTATGTATGTATATTTGAAGAAGTCGAAAACGCGACCCTCTAGTACTGGGAACTAGTAGGGTACCACCATACACAGCGGCAGAAAGCGAAGATTGTTTTTTTCCTTCACCTATGCGCTGTTCGCAAAATACCAAAAATATATGTGATCATAGTACCGTTTTTATTTCGTTTATGTTTTATGCCGCTTTCGTGCATATACTTTGTTGATCGGTGGTTCTACGTTCGCTTACCATAGGGTCAGTCAAGTAAGTACCCATGTAAGGACTAGTGGAGAAGGTAGTTCAACTATGGTCAATCGCCACCTCCAGTACTACAGGAAATGGTAAAAAATGGATCCACTGCGCTATGTTAATTACAAGAGAACTGTTAACACCAGCCTAAAACTATGTGAATTTTTAAAGTAGCAACTCAAAAACCGAAAGCCTAAAAGATTGCACCGTATTTCTACGAGACTCTTAGCATAAACTTGAAAAATAGCTTGAAACTTTTTTCTATTTAATCTATAATGTGGATTAAATTTGCAATTCTTTGCAGTGCATATAAGCAAATGCTACGATACCCGCGATTGTAAGGGCGTCGTCTAACGATTTTTGTTCGGAATAAATTAGGCAAATTGACACAAATAAAGTTTTGAAATATTTTGAAAAATCCTATTATTTTTGGGAATCTATACCTTCGTCAAACTTTAAGCGATTATCGAATGTGATAGTTTCATTTAATGCTTTTAAAGTCAATTTTTAAGTAATTTCCAAGCAAAACTAAAAAAGCTAAAAAACAGCAAAGTATTTTAGAAAATTTTAATTTCACGAAGTTCTATTTTTTTTTATTTATTACGTATTTGAAAAATACATATTTAGAACGATTCAGAGTTTAAGAAACGGGTCTAAATTATTAATTTTTTGAAATATCCAAGTGTTTGATGCTATTCTATGTAACTTTTTGAAATCGGCCAGAAATTTAATAAAACAATTCCCAAACAACAATAACCCAAATAAAAAAAAAAAAACAAATTATTAGCATTGCTACAGTCAATACTTTAAAGATCGCATGAAGGTCGGAAATAATTCCTTTTGGACAGGTTTTGAAGATTTTAGTAAACATCGGCTCGAATAAGTTGCCCTTAGGAATACTAATGTAGTTAATTACGCTGATGAAGAATACACACTTTTAACTTTTTGGGAATTGGACGTTCATAGCATTCAGTCGATTTTTCAAGTTGTTCAAAAGTTGTATTATTTCTATCATTATAAGTAGGATAGGATATAGTTTAAAACGATCAACCCAACTATTTAAGTAAAGCACTGGCAAAACTATGGCTATCGGCTTAGACTTAGTATATAAAAATGGTTTAAGGTGTCCTTGCTGGTTTTTTAGTTTACTCCACAACCGAGATTAGATTTCCATTCCTAATGGGGATCTTGGAAACAACAAACACAAACAGAGACCAAAGAGATGGTTACAAATATCTAACTTAAGAACAAGTCCAGCTGATCCGGCGTGCTCTTACTACGCTAAATTTTTATACCATACACCCATAGGGTGAAATAGTATATTAAAGTCGCCAAGATGTATGTAACAGGCAGACGGAAGCTTCTCCGACCTTATAAAGTATATTCTTGATCAGGATCAACAGCCGAGTCGATCCAGCCATGTCCGTCGATCCGTCCGTCCTTCCGTCTGTATAAACACGCAGATTTCGGAGGCTATAAGAGCTAGAGCCACCAAATTTGAAATATGCGTATGAACGTTTTTAACTACGCGGTCCATAAGGGCAGAATCGGCCATTGGATAGTGGCGGCGCTAGAGTGCTCGAGTGTTTGTAGAGTGAGCGAGAAAGCATGTTAAAACAATTTAATAAACATACATTTGGTTTTCGAAATTTTAAATATTTGTTTCACCTGGTGTATGGTATACCCAAGTCGGCGAGTCGACTTACTTACTTCATTATATCAAAAATCTAACAATTCCAGTTAAAATACACTTGAAACACATACATATTTGCATTGCGTTACATCAAATGGAATACTCTCTTGCCTTTGGTCTTTGAACTTGAAATCAGTTGTCATTGGAAGTGAACCTGAAATTTGACTAATTAAAGTAAAGTTTAAAAAAGTTATTCAAATATTCTTTGTATGTGTGTTCTGGATGGAACTACAATGTGAATGGCTTAATCTCTCATGAAATGGGTCATCGTCGCATGTTCGCATGTAAGGAGCAAGTCCATTTACGGTTAAACGGCATTTTATATCCCGTTCAACAACGTCTTTTGACACATTTCTTAGTGTCCAATAGGTAGGCTGTCAGGCAGCTTCAATCGCCCATCTAAATCCCCCCGAAATGAACTGGAGCTGCCGCCTGGCGTCAATGGACTGACACAGTTTACTAGTAACCGGCCAAGACCATGGCCCACCTCATATTTTCTGTGGTTGTTTCAAAACCAGCGCCACCAGCGCGCGTTTGGAGCTTTCTGAGAGATTGACCCATTTAGGCAATTGGCGCGTAGCTAACCTGTTTTCTTCATTCTGATAAGTTGCAGATGCAACTTATTGACGCTGCGGTGCAACATTGGGACCCAAACATGTATTAATTTCAACTGGCAACTGGCTTTGGCGGTGGCGGCGACTGCGACTATAGCAATGGCCTCGACCGACCGTCTGTCTAACGGTTTACACAAATATTGGTCAAAGATTTTCTTGCGAATGAGCACAGTCAGACTACAGAGAAGAGCAATTTGGGCCACTGTTCACGCAGGTTTTTCAACTTTTTGGCAACGAGATCAAGGATGTTAATCGAGAACTAGGTAAAGGTTCCTACTGTACAGCGATGCGTGTGTCCCTACAGCAGTCAAAATTCGTGGGGTTAAACTGACTGTTCTGACAACCTGACAACTTGTTGACTTAAACTCTGAAAATCGCTGTTATTAGTGTCGTAATTAACTGAGTTCATGAGCCGCCACAACTTGCGTCTCTGACTACGAATTTTGGCTAATTCACTTTAGATGTCGCCTTCAGCTGAGTGCAATCAGCAAGACAAAGCCAAGCGAAGTCCGACACAAGTCCAAGTACGAGTCTGCTTCAATCTTGGATCCGAGTCGGACTTGTCGTCGCTCTGGACGATGCCATCGAATTACTTGTGAGCGGTTCAGTCGACTTATTGACTTCGCGCGCTTCGGTTGCTGTTTCGGTGGATGTGCTGCATTTCATTTTCCCAATGGAAAGTGCACGATGATTATCTTGGTCACTCGTGAAATAAATGTGTTGTAATTGAATGAAAAATAAGGAAAAAATCAAGAAAAAAACATTCTATGAACTCAAAGTGTGATTTAGTTAGAGGCTAACAAGTATGTGATGCAATATACAAATTAAACTCTTACATATACATATCAGGTAAGGAAAAGTTAATACAAAGATCTGAATTTACAAAAGGTCAATTGAAAGGGTGGACACATTGAAGAAACGGCTCCTTGATTCTGGAATTATGTGGCCAAGTTCATCATCAACAGACTTTGCTAATGAATCCAGAGTTGTAATGGCCATACCGTATATTTAACGCTAAAAGTAGTTGGGAATTCAAACTACATCAAGCGAAAAACGATCATTTTGATTATATGACAAACGAAGGTTGTAAGTCGGCTCGCCGACTTGGTTATACCATGCAAGCAAATGTTTCAAATTTCGAAAATCAAATGTATTGTTTTTACATGCAATCGATTTTTTCTAAATTGTGGAGGCGGAAGTGGTGGTCGCAAAATATTAAAATCTGCGCGCATACTAACAAAATCTACATATTAAATTTGGTGACTAGCTTTGTTAGTTTTCGAGAAAATCAGTTTTATTTTATTTTCAATATCTGCGCGTCTGTTAAGCAAGTTTACATACCAAATTTAATGTCGCTAGTTGTCATAGTTTTTAAGAAAATCTGTTTTATGTGAATTCCGGGGGCGGAAGGGGGCATGGCAAAAAGTTTGAACAATTAGTTTCTGCGCGCTAACTAAACGAGTATATGTACCAAAATTGATGTCTCTAGCTGTTATATTTTTTAAGAAAAACAGTTTTATGTAAATTCTGGGGGCAGTGGCCCGAATTCCAATCAACTCTACATTTACATACTACACGAGTCTACATACCAAATTTGGTGGCTCTAGCTCTTATAGTCTCCGAGATTTGCGTGTTCATACAGACGGACAGCTAGACGGATGACTAGATCGACTCGGCTGTTTATCCTGATCAAGAATATATATACCCTATGGGGTCGGAGAAGCTTCCTTCTGCCTGTTACATACACTTTGGCGACATTAAAATGGTAGATTTTCACCCTATGGGTGCATGGTATAAAAACAGTATTCTTTATAGTGCCCATTTTAGTACAGTTAAAATAGTAACTTGTAAGAAATCAAGGTTTAAGTTTATTGCAAGTTTCAATTCGGTAGTACATAGTTGCAACCTACTTTTACTTATACAAACCTTTGAAAATCCTACCTAAAATTTATGAATTATAATTTCTTTTGTTTTTAAAGAGTTTCAGCCGCAAAATCACTGAAACAAGACATTCTTTCAACAAATTGCATTGAACCTTTGATAGTTAGAATTCCACATCAAATATACAGACTCAGTATGTATGTATATGCCGGATATATGTATAAGATGCCGGAATTTTCTCATCGATATTATGTAAACTTGGAAAAATCAAACAAACCCAGATGAAGGGTTTAAAAGCAAGAGTTGCAACCTTTATGACCTGTTTTGATGGTGATAATCGTATTCAATTGGGTAAAAATATTGCACAATGACTTAAGAATCTTATTGATTGGTAACAGAAAAGTACACAATTATTCGATTAGCGCTATTCCAACTGTGTTGTCTGTACATTGGCAAGTAATCTTTTCCTGCTCAACTCGACGCCTCTGTCTCCATGCGATTGTCCGCAATTATTGTCGGCATTTCTTCTAGCAGGGATCTCTGGCGAGTGGCTTCTTGCAATTATTTTCAGATTTTCTCCTCAGCAGAGCACAAAGCGCACTGCACTTTGCACATTGCACACTCCACTCTGCGGCTGCGTGACAGGTCCGCGGATCAGAAACTAGAGCATCGATGTGCAGTTTATTTGAGCGGCAACAGCATCTGGCTAGCTCAAGCTGGCTAACTTGCTGGTTACCAGTTCTAAAAGGTGGGTCACAGCCATAACTCCTCGACAGAGTCCACACACTTACGAATAGTATATGTGTATGTGTGCAGTATGTATGCAGCTTTGAGCCATTTCCAATCACCAGTTTACCGCTACGCACGCTCAACTATCTCCTTATTGGGTTGTTAGAATGTGTTAATGAGCCATTCAAGGACTAATTAATGTAGCAGTCGCACAATAGAATGAAAGCCAGTTTTGCCTCTTGGCTGGGATGGCCAAATGTAATCAAATAAATTTAACTGATTCACGTACTAACTGGATAATGGCCTCAATGTCCATTATGATTGAGTCTGTTGCAATTAAAATTGCAAAACTTTCCCTCCAACAGAGAGAGGGAGAGGAAAACCAACCAGAATTATGATAACGTTGTAGCTTAAATCTTAATGTACCAGCAACGGCAACGGCTCAACCCACAAACCCATGATGCAAATGTGTCAATTTCATACCCGTCTTGTTGGTAACCAGAAACGCCCCCGTGCGGCATAGACACCAACACCGAAAACGACACCGAGAGACACCAACCCGTGACCCACAAACCACGCGCCTTTTGAACTCAGCTGACCGAAATAAATGAAAGTCGTTTAGTACCCCAAGAGAAGAGGAAAATTGTTAAATTACCAACCCACTGGGCACTTTGCGCCATTAAACAAAGAAGAAATCGCTCAATCTCGGTCTCTTCTTCACATTTGCAGTTATATTGCAATAAAACATTTTGAGAATCTTTACAAGAGCCGCTAGAATTCGGGGGCGTACGAATGATAGATATCTACATACATATGTACTCTATAGTTACCATATGGTTTGCTAGGAGCTTTGGCTAGTTAAAATATGCAAATGCTTTATGGCAATTTATGGCGCAGAGTTCATGAACAGCAACAACAACAACTGGCGTCACGCTCTTTTGAGCAATTTCTTTGTTAGATTTCATTATCTACGGCGTAATGCTCACCTTATGAGGGGGCATTGTTCGGTAAAGTGTCCATATTTCTCAGGTCTGCTTAAGAGATGTTCATGCCCTGCTACAATAGACCAATTAGATATTTGCATAGGAAAGTTCCAGTAGCAGCGCTCCATCGACATTCATTCAAAGGTATTATTTTTGTTTTTACTTTGATGGCCGCAAACGTTTTTGCTTAATGTATCTATTTACTGACCTACTAGACATTTATATAAGATTAGGTATACAAATTCACGACAAGTTTGGGTCTTTAGGTTTTCACCTCTATGGGTCATCTGGTCGTGATTGTGGTCGTAGTAACAAGATCGTTAACAAAAAAAAACAAAAAAAAGTGGCCAAAAACCACGCGAATATCAACTGCAATGCCTGAATGTGAATGGGCCATTGTTAAAGAAGAATAAAGACGACAATGAAGTGAGAAATGCCGTAATGATGGGCATAAGTGTAGAGAGAGCAAACCATGTGACAATTGCTAAAAGTGTAAGTAACTCCGAAGCGTGTATTTTACTCCATTTTCGTGACTCCATGTGCGAGACATGGAGCTTAGTGACGTAACGAACCCGCAAACTAATCGTTAGTGGCTTGAAATGAAGCCATAACTAGAATTCAGGCATGGCCGAAAGATCGATGTATGGTTCTCCGATAATTGCATAACACTTTAGCAAAATAAGCTGGAGAGAAATATATGTAGCTAGATATATGTACATACATATGTATATCTCAGTGCATATCTTGTTCAGTTTTTGCCCATAGTAAGCGCATGTCAGATACGCAGTGTTGGGCACAAAAGAAGCGCAAAGGAATCAAGCGTATCGTATCTGTATCTGTGAAACCTGTGCGTCTGCCACCCGAGTATATATCAACATTTCTATATGTATCTGTATCTTCAAGCATGCATGCGCATTCGCCAGCGAACCTAAGAGAGCAACAAAAAAAAACAACTAATTTTTAAAATAGTTGCCAACAAACTAAACACACTCACACAAAACAATTGTGTAGAGAAAGTGATTTTATCATGATGATAAATAACTATGACATTATTCGTTAAATACATCACATTGACAGTCACTCCCCCTACCAGTCCTCTTGTCAGTCGGTCCAATTCCTGACCCCTTTTGAAAAGTGAAAATTCTGGAAGACAAAAAGCTGTTTAATAGAAATTCAGGTTCTTCGTTTTATCAATTTTATGGCCATTCGTTCATCACCAGTAACAAAACACGAAACCTTCATGCAGCGGGATAGGGTCACGCAGCCCGGCTTCATAAAAGTAAAAGTGCTTGGTTGCTGTTGGTTTCTGTTTTGTCTTTTGATTCATCAAAGACATCTGGACAATGAAGAACCATTAAGTTTCCATTGTTTTATGTGGTCCAATTTCAATTAGTCGTTACCTTGATACTGTTATCTCATGAATAAACATCAAGAGATCTTTTCTGGTCTTGACAATTTCAAACCGGCAGCAGCAACATCAATCCAAACAAACCAATAATTATGAAAATGTATACAAATGAAGGAAAGTTGTCGATTTAAATCGTCTACGTTTAGGTATAGATTTTTATGGCATTTCGCTCAAGAGTATTTCTAATAGAGAAATGGAAACGCAGCTTTAATTGATTACGACTGAAATTACGAGCGAAATGGCATACTTTGGACAAACAATGTAGTTATATTCGTATATATGTACATACGTACGTACATATGTTTGTTTTTAAAATTATCGATGCATAACAACAAGTACGAGTATCTAGTTTTGCTTTTATTATATTTTTAGATGAAATAAACAAAACGGATTAAAACGAAAGCAAATGCCAATAAAAATTAATTACTTCCCGTAATCAATTTTCTTTAACATTTTTTGATTCGTTCTGTTGAAAGATCTGATGTAAAAAGTGGACTTTTAGACATCTAAGAATATTGAATACTAAGGAAAACAACTAACGAAATGTTTAATGATATTCTTTCATTTAAACACATTCCGAATAAAACTGAAACAAAAAACATATATGATTGGGATTCTGAATAAAAAATCAAATCATTCCCGAGCCAAAAGTTTTTTTTACTAAAAAAGAGAAACTAGGTATTGATAAGGCATGGAGATTTTCAAAGAAATATATACTTGATATTAAGAAATTTTACAACTATTAGAGCCAGCATTAAAAATTTGTTTTTAAAGTCAAATCGTCTCTTAATAATAGATATAAAACAATTTAGAACAACTTTTTTCTATGGCACTTTTAAGGTTCATGCAACATTTTTAGTTTGTTGTCTTAATTCTTAATATTTTTCTTATATCCGATTTGTCAAGAACACAGAATAAGATAAGAACAATTTTTTTGTGATCATAGGAAAACAAATAAGTGTTTACGTTTTAAATTGTAATTAAGTCTGTTGTCTCTGCTGATGTTAATGGCCCTAATTTGATCTAATTTTATGAATTAGATTCAAATTGAAAAAAGCGAAAAACGCAAAATGGTTTAATATTCGATTTGTTTGAAGTTTTGTCCCAAAGTTCCCGAACAAGTAGAAACAGCGGCTTGTTGTCTTTCGAATAATCGAAGGCTGTTCAATGCTTCGAAACTTTGCCAGAGAAAGTTTGTTGAAAAATCAACGTCTAACGTTTGGTTAGAAGCCAAAGATGAAAGTGCTTCGAGATATATGTATATAAGTACCTTTGGCACAAAAAAAAAATTCAAAAAATATTGTATATGGAAGAAGAAGATACCTGCTTGTTCTGATTCGTCCAGAGCAAATACAACTTTATCGAGTGAAATTAATTAAGCGTTTAGGTAGTCTTAGAGTTCTCACAATAGATGCGTTCAATCATCTCATTGCATGCACTTGAATGATTAACATGCCACATCAGTTATTTTCTTAAAAGGGTTTTGGCTCGATTTCAATTCTTTTTCGAAACAATCAGTTTTCTAGTTCAGAACATTGTAATATTCAACGCCTCTTGTCGACTTTTCTATACCCTTTCCATTTCATTGCAGATTATTTTGATAGACCTAAGTCCTACAGTTTTCACAATCCACATGGTGTGGCCATTCCAACCAGAAATCCCTGAGGCTCTTCTTTAATCAAACTGGATGAGAGGGTTCAACTTCTTTGAGGGTACATATCAGCATCAATTAAAGTGAAACATGATCACGGTCATTGATTTCGAAAATGCACGATGCATGATGCTTTCAGCCCCCTCACTCCCTTCCCAATCCTTTCCATTATCTATGGCTGTGCCGTCACAGCTTCTGCGCTTGCGCAAATGGTAAAACCGGGACGGCTGGCCATTCGGGAGTCAAGCAATTCGGTTGCGATGGCGAATTGGCCAGCGGCGCCATCAGATGGGGAGATTGACATTGGGCGACTGCAAGGTTTTGCGTAAATGGTTAACCATTCACGGTTATTCAGCCGCATAACACACATAGATACACACTCACACACCTACAGAGAAAAACTGCAACAAGTGAAACATAATAATAATCCAATCCAATCCAAACATATTGTATGAGCATTGGGCAAGTGATTGTTCATTTGGAGTGTGTGTGTGTGTGCGTGCATGTTATGTTGAAAGGTGTCGAATGACGGTCGATCTCGTTCATCTTGTGGATTGAAGCCGAGTCTAGTTGGGAGCTGAGTTGAGCTGAGTTCATCAACAACAACTAAAACGGACAGACATTTTCATTGTGCCACGCTGCCCACTTACGCCAGAGACAATATTGTTTTTGCCATTGTTGGACCACCCTTCGACTCCTCCCTCCACATGGAATCTTCTGCCCCCCAACTGTTTCTTGGTTCGCTTGGCCATTTCTTTCGGCTCGGAGAGTCGTTGTTCGTGTTTACTTCATTTTTTTTTTGTGTTTCTGAAGCGCATCGACGTTTCGTTTCATTTCGGCCACTCGCAGTCGCTGTGTGGCATTCAACGAACTCAGACTCGGACTTGGATGAGGCCGGGCTTAAAACTTTAGCAAACCAAACCAAATCCGAAAATTACAAGATTACGTTTTGCAATCGGGGGCATATATTGCCAGTAACTCTAGTGTGTGTGACTCTAGTGACGAGAATGCCTTTAATGGCACATTGATAAATCAGCAAGTAAATAGCTCATCCAATTGGGTTAGGTCTCTATCTGTGAGTGTGTGTGTGTGTGTGTGTGTGTGTGTGTGTATTAAGGCATTTACTAATTACTGCAAAAATAACAAAACATATGTGTGTATCTATCTATACAGTGAAAGTATCTTTAAGATAGAGACGCCGAATGCGTATCACAGTTTGTTTGTGTGTGTGTTTGTGTGTGCTTTTGTGTTTGGCAACAAATTTTTCTCAAACTACTAATATTGCATTTTATGTGGCAATTTATCAGTCAAAAATATTTGTAATCGCTTTGATTTGTGCTGCTTTATAATTTGTTTTCTGCTGTTTGTTTCGCTTGCAGCTAATTAATGAGCCAAGCATAAATAAATGGATCCACATACACGCCATGCAATCACCGACACCGCCACCACAACCACCACCGCCGCGAATGTTGTTGCCACCACCGATGGAGCACTACCGCTCCGAGAATGCAACCGGATCGCCTGCATCTCTCCGTTGTCCTATGCAAAGTGTTAAAAGATGTTTCGCTAACATGTTAAAAATTAACATTCAATGTGAATAATTGAATTGCATTTACCGCTAATTGCACACAAATTGAGCAGATGAAATAAAAGCCTCAAAAACAAAACAAAACATAACAAAAAACCCAGTAAAACAAAAAACTCTTTAAGCCAACTGCAATGGTCACTTGCAAAGTGGACTCTCAAACTGTAGTAGCCGTGCCCATTCCCAAAATGAACTCCGTGCGAAGTCGCAAGCCAACCGGAGGAAGTAACAACAGTCTCAGCCTCAGTCATAGCAACAATAGCAACTCTTCCGGCTTCCGGCTCTTGGATGGCGATCAGCTTGAAAACAATTCAAGTGTCAGTCGAAATTCGATATACAAACTCAAGATCGATCTGATGTTTGATGATTCCAGGTGAGTTCTAACATTAAAATATAATCGAAATTATCGAAACGATTAGATTAGATTCCATTGGTTGCGCTCTCCTTGCTTCAAATCAAATCGATTAAGTTGTCCATAAAGCCATCAAGCCAACTTTCAATAGAAATGAAATACACTTTCGTTCTCTAACCCACAAAATAGAAAGAAAATAAACCCAAAAACTTTAACTAAACTTAACTGAACTAAGCTAAACTGGTCTGAGCCAACCAAACAGCATCTCGATTTCATGTTTCTTTTACCGTTTGTTGGTTTTTTTTTTTTTTTGTATTTCCATAAGCAACAAAACTACAGTTAGTTGGAAAATTAAAAATTCGTATTGACTTTTGAAATGCTTTTGCTGTTGATGTTGTTGCTGTTGCTCTTTCCATTGGTGGATCTGGCGGGGCTGAAGTGAAGGCTAAGTCATCTCGGACTGGGAAGTAAGAAAAATGGAGATCAAAGATAGATCTGTCTTGAACAATCGACACTTGCTCTATGCATAAATATTGAACACATTGACACACATTCACGGGGCGAACTATTTAATTGATTAAAAAACAGAAAACTCTAGAGCCATCCACCATGCATCATCTTCATTCACATTCACCATAATGGGTAATAACAATAAAGACGACGGGGCAACGTTCTTTGGAAATCAGCATTTTCGGTTTTATGTCAACCAACGGTAAACATCAGAATAGCTTCTATTGGAACCAGACTAAAGAGCGGTGTGCCGCATAGAAAATACAACAACAAAAAAAAAGAAGATGTTGGTGATTCAATGGGTGGCATTCACTGGATACTCATACCCATTCCCCCATGTGCAGGATGTCGATTGCTGTGCCACTTCGCACATACTTACATACGTATAGACAAAATATGCTAATTCACGGCTAGTTTGCTTTAATCAGTCATCAACTTTCACAAAAAAAAAAACACATAAAACAACTTTGAACATTTGCCAAACATATCAAAAGCTGTCATCGAAATTTTTGACTTGAAAGCTAAAATATATATTTGTTATATGATTACATCTCAATAGTGGGAAGTGCAACATCAAAAAAAAGTGACAATAATTTGATTTCTTCTTGCGAAATGGAATTATTAAATTTGACCACTTAATTTGTCAGTATGAACAAAATTTCATAAGTGTAAGCATATCAAGTGGCATTAAGTTAAACTTGTCTGAGACAACTATTTCTAGAGCCTTTTGTAATTGTTAGAGGAATAGGCGATCCCACCTAGTGGGCTTATTCTGTACTTTGGGGTGAATTCTGTGGCTTCTCGGACAAAAACTTGTTACCGCAATCAATTTCCGAGTTACGAATAAAATGCATGGTCAAATATAAGTACATAAATAGTGGTTTAATATTGTGAAAAATCGGGAAAGTATGTGTAAAAAGCAGATGAAAGCTAGATCTAGATCAAGTTGAATTAGCATCAACAACCAAGTGGGTAGAATCATGTCTTTATAAAAGTCACCAAATTGGAAATGCATTTATTACACTGTGCATCACCAAGAATCAAACCGCATCGGACCTTATTTTCTGAAAGTACATCTATTGAATAGCAAAACCCTATTTGGGGTTTTCAAAGTTAGCTCGAATTTTTTTTTAGCGAGTTGAAATTTTTCGATTTGTGGTTATTTTTAGTTCGTCATATGAGCTAAATATGACTTAGATATCGATTCCTTTTTCATGCATTCGACCTAAATCATCCTTATTTGTTTAAGATATATTGTTCATGCTTAAATAAATTCATTTTATGATTCTAACATAACCCAAAATGCTACTTTAAGCTACAGTTTTCGAAAACATTACAATAAAGCCCTTTTTATACCCTTGCAGAGGGTATTATAAGATTGGTCAGATGTTTGTAACGCACAGAAGGAGACGTTTCCGACCCCATAAAGTATATATGTATATTCTTGATCAGCATGAGAAGCTGAGTTGATATAGCCATGTCCGTCTGTCCGTCCGTCTTGGCGTATGAATTTTACTCAGCCGTCTTAAAAGCTATCGGGCTGAAATTTTTTTCGGTGCTTTTTATTACCCGGGAAAAATAAAGTATGAAAACCATCAGGATCGGACCACTATATCATATAGCTCTAGAAGAAACATTTTCATAAAAAATGGAGTATCGCTATGAAATTTACATATGTGATAATATTGGATATAAAACGCCAGATTCCAAAATTTGAATGTGATCGGATAAATATAACACAAGTTACAGTCAAAATAATAATCGGCTCTGCTCCCAGCTTTGCCGGCAGCGCTGCTTGCTGTCTACTACGTCTTTCGTCATCAACAGAGTACATGCATACACATACAGACGCAACGCTACATAAACTGTATGTGTATGCGTACGTTGCTTTGCTTTCGGAATAAGGGAAGAAGAAGAACAAATTGTAAAATAGAGAGTAAAATTGTTTTGTTTGTATATTGATGAATTGAGTTGCAGAAAACAAATTTTGAACATGTAAAATTATTATTACCAAGGAATGCAAGGGTATATAAACTTCGGCATAGCCGATGTTAGCTTCTTTGATATTTTAGGGTAGTTTTGGAAATATTTTTAATTTATAACTATTTCTTGTGATATGAAAAATTGTAAAATTAATTTTGAAAAATAATTTAGACTGTAGCTTAAAGTGGCATTTTGGGTTATGTAAGAAATAAAAATTCGAGCTAACTTTGAAAACCCCAAATAGGGTTTTGCTATTCAATAGATGTACTTTCAGAAAAAAAAGGTCCGATGCGGTTTGATTTCAACAACCCACAATTGTTTTTCTTAATACGATTAATCGGTCGGTTCCATTAAATTTCATTAAAGTGCAATTTTAAATAGCCAAGCTATATACAGTAACGGTTTTGACTAGGGTAAGCTGAATTGGCTGGGTGCGCTAAAGTGCTGGTGAACATGTAAGAGTGGGCAAGATGGCCTGGGAAACAAATTTTCTATATTGATTTGGTCTTTTAGCCAATCAGTTGATGCATGATTAAAAGGCAACTGAAATATTCAAAATTTTTAAACTATTGTAAAAATTTTGTAATGTCTAATCTTTAATCTAATGTTAAGCTTTTTAAATAATACACTATGTAATCGAAAACTTTAATTTTTCAAATATAAGATAGAGGGATGTCCCCGTATCTTATGTAAGACTTCATGAGATTTTGTTAGACTGTTTTTTACTGTATTTCTCAAAAAAAAACGTTTTTATATCCATATTTAGACGAAGTTGCAGCCATGGACGCATAAAGGTTAGGAGTTAGTTTTTATTGCAGGGTAATCACAAAGTTGTGATAACGCAAAAGAAATAATTTATATTCTAAGTGCATGAGTTATAATATCTGTTTGTAAGTTGATGTTAGTCTGATAGGGACAAGAGCTGAGAGAATTTAATAATATTTCTAATATGTTTTAAATGACTGTTGGTAGGTTTTGCATTAATTTTAAAAGGTTTTTTAATAAAATACGACATTGAAAAAGAAAAACAAAAAATTAATTTTTATTCTTGGTGGTTTTCAATAGTTCCAAAACGAGACCCAAACAAGAAAAATTATTTTAGGAATCAGGGCCCTTAAACTAACTGAGGAACAAAAAAGAGATCCCTGCACCAAAATGAATGTTTAGACTTAATCGTCTTCATTAGATATAATTTATATGGCTAAATATGTTATTTTAGTCGAGAAATACCAAAACTGTTCGTTGTCTGATTTTAGGCATTTTTTTTAAGATTGACTTTTTCCTTTCCATTAAGCAATACTCGTATGTTTTAATAGTTTATGATGATGATTTCAATTGATTTAATTTTTCTTATCGCTCTAGATCGATGCGGAGTAACCGCCTCGATGATCCGCGAGGATCGCATCGCACGCGCTCCATCATAATGTATGGGCGTAGTGAGTTGGCCAGCACCGCGGGCGACAACGGACGTTCGCTGAGCAGCTTTCTGCACGAGTCGAGCGAGTCTGCCAAGGTTCTGGCCGAGGCGGCTAAAAATGACGTGGAGCGGATAAGCAACAGTGTCCAGGCGCAAATCGAGCAGCTCTTCACCGATGTGGCCAAAGATGCCACCAGTAGCTTCGAAGTTACATGCCTAGGATCGCTGCCACTTAAAGACAAAGTGACGAGTTTGCAGGGTTTGCAAGAGCCACTGCGACAACTCTATCTAAGTGAACTACCCAAAAAGGTAAGGCATCTAACAATAAGTGGAGTGGTCAATCAGCTAATCGCATCTACCTGCAGAAACTCTGCTCGGGATCATTGGATATTTGCGCCACAGGATTGCGTGTGAAGATGAGCACAATTTTAGTGCCACACGCTCTGGGCTCCGATGAGCCCGACGCCCATATAACACCTTTCCACAACATTGCCGTGTGGTCGGCGGTGAAATTCGTTATTTCGGAAGATGATGGCGGAGCCGCCTTTCTGCCTTTGATCACGGATCCAGATAATATAGACAAGACCGCACTGTTTCAGCCGCTAAGGTAAGAGACTTGATCACAACCTATTGAATAAATGGACACTAAATGGGTCTTTACCACTTCACCCTCCCCAGCACCAACGAACAATTGTCTGTGGAGCACAACATCCATATACATGCTCCGATCTTTGCAGTTGTCATGCGTTCAGCCAGCTCGCCCAAGGTGCTGGAGTGCCACGGCTTCATCTGCAAGAGCACCGAAGATGCCATTGTCATAGCGGCGACTCTCTACCAGAGCCTGATGGCCCATGTCAGCACCAATTCGCACCGCAGCACGAAACGGCGTACGCCGCGTCAGCAAAATGGAGTTTCCTGCATTAGCATAGCAAGCAGTTCGGCCATCACGGGCTCCAACTATTTGTCCCGCTCGCAGTTGGCACACAGTGTGAGTGGGCGGCGCAGCTCCTTTCGGGACAGCGGCAGTGTTCAAGGAATGGGTGCTGTCGGCACATCAGCATCTCGATCTGTGCGAAAAAAGCGAGTGTCGAACAGTTCACTCAGTTCCAATAGCAACGTGATCAACGAGGCGGCCGAAGCCGAAGTGGACACCTCGACGGAAGAACGGAAGCGAAAGTCCCACAAGACTAGGCGGGCGCCTCCTGTTCCAACAACAATTCCAGGTTCTGGCTATAAAGGCAACGGCAACATTGTGTGCAGCAATGGGCATGTGAATCGCCTGCAACACTCGAAGAAGCCAACTGCTGGCCCTGCTTTGGGTGCCGGAGCCGTGGTGTCGGGGGGTGTGGCTGCAGGGGAAACGAATGGAGATATACTTACTCGCGTTGCCATACCCAGATCTGGCAGCTTCCTTAATGCAGGCGGGTTGACACGCTACAAATCCAGAGCGGCACGTCGTCACTCCGGCAAACTGAGTGGCGGCGGCGGAGGAGGAGGTGGAGGGTGAGTATACTAGCTGACAGCTTGGGCCCCAGACCATCTAATAATCTGTGGGCCCATAGGCAGGGGGCTGGTGTTGAATAATTTTAATTTTTGGTGGAAAGGTTTGGTTTGGTTGATTGGCGTCATTTGAATTGTGCTTCTAGTTCCCCACTTGGTTTCAGCGAGCTGTTCAATGAATTCCGATTGCACGAGAACCTTCATTCCCTTGACGACATCCTTTATGCCATTATCGATGCCGACGGCATGTCCTTCAACGATCTAAAGCCCATCTATAAAGAGTTTCTGCTAAAGCTGGCCGTGACCCTCACTCAGGATGAGTTGTTTCAACGTTCGAAGAATATTATGAGGAGGCAAAAGAAAAAGCAAAAGCATAAGACTAGTTTGAATGGGTCCCAAGTGAGTTGACCAGACCGCAGATGTCAGATATATCCAAACTAATCCCTAATCTATTCAACTACCTCTACCCATGAAATAGAAGAAACCCAAGGGGTGTTTCTTTGGTGCCAAGAGCTTGAAGAAGGTCTTCCAACTTGGTCAGTTTCGTTCGTGCCGCGGTAAGATGCCCAAGGCCAAGTCGTTGCGTTCAAAGGAGGCAGCTGCCATTGGAGGACAGCAGCAACGACGCAAGATCAGTCCTCCCATACTAATTGGTCCTCCCATTAGTAGCCACAATCTTGTCCAAGCTCATGTCCAGCCTCTGCAGCAGCGTAATCGGGCAGCAACAAGTGGATCTGATGTGTCCGTGGTGCGGAACGAGCACGCCCTTCAAGGACTCAATCGAAACAGCAGTAGCGGGTAGGTCCTCAACACTTTGAACATCCTATATACAAGGATTTTTTACATTTACTCCAAAGAAATCTACATCCTTCTGATCTACGTATTTTGAATTCTCCGTAGATATGTGTCTTGCTCGGAGTGCAGCTACGACTCCGAGTCCTGCACTTGTGCCTCGGCCGATCGCTGCTATTGCAGCCTGCGCACCGAGCACTTGAACCACAAGTTGCGTCAAAAGAATGAAAAGAATATGGCCATGGCCAATTCCCGGAAGCCAGCGCCCAATGCTGTGGCAGCCAATCGGCATTCCTTGATTTCCTGCCGGTCTGACGACAAATGTTACTGTTCCATGGTCGAGGAGGAGCCCAGCATGCAATCCGACACCACCACCTGGTGCGACTCCGACAGTTGTGTCAGTGCCAGCAAATGCTATTGCAAACGCACCCAACGACGTGCCCAAAGAGCTTCCCAGGCGCCGATTAGCGATGACTCCCTTTCACAACGCAAGTCGCGGTCTAGCGGTAATAGGAAGGCTAAGTCTACCGAGAAACTGGGCTTGGACTATGAGCTCTTCACCATTGGCGGCAACAGTCAGCCAGTGCAACCCCATGAGGCATTGAGCGTTAAAAAGAGTGTGGAAGCAGCCGCCGTATTTGCCGACATGAAGTTGAGCCAGTCGACAGACATCAAGAGCCTTTGTCCCCAGTCCGGACAGAACAAGGGTCAGAGCGAGAAGGCTTCGATGAGGGCGGGCAATGGCAGCTGTCGTTCCTATGTTTCCTCGGCCAGGAAGTCCTCATATCGAGCGCGCGAGTCCTTTAGCACAGATCGCGCTGGCACGGCCGCACCAGGAGCCGTCTCCCAGAAATCTTGCAGTGCCGACGACCTGCTTTGTAGTATCAAGGCCATGGAGAAGGCGGCTTCGGTGCGAAGCAGTGTCAGTAGGAACCGAATGGGAAGCTATCAGTCTATGCGGGCTGTAAGCGCGTCTTTGGAAGACTCGTTGGGGTATTTGCCATAGATAATTATTCCAATACTCGATGTATATATACGCAAACGTACGCGCTGATTTAACCGATCTGAATAATTATACCACATACGAATATATTTTCCTAGGCATAATACTCCTAACTATGAGCGGCTTATGTTTCCCAAGATAATTATCACATACGTTATCTTCGAATGTCGTGTACTTAGTAATTCTCTTGCGAAACGTAATCACAGATCATATCTTACATGTAATCAGTTTAAATATATATACACATACATACATACATAGTTGTAAGTACACCCGATGTGACTTTATTTCTAAGTCTAATATCCGTAACAAGGTGCAATATAAAGACCATCATACATACAATAGATCTACCACTTCCAAACAGAGTGCAATATTTATTAATATATATTACGATTAATAAAATATATACGATTTTACATACTCACGTCCACAATACTGATTACAATACTGTGTTTAATAGTTCAATTCGGAAAGATAGTACGGGTCAAATGGGCGACACTTAACGAGCTAAGTAATAACAAGATGACAAAGCTATTTTAAAAATTGAATTCTCATTCTTTCCGAAAAACTGATTACCTAGTTAAAGTCGCTTTTTGTGTATTCCATTCATAGCTAATGGGCACTCCCAACGATTCTCAGGCCCTTCATCAGGGGCAAACCTAGATCTCAACATTTGACTAAAGTAGCCATTTTGGAGCGCAAATGGTTCTTATATATAGTTATTTGGCTGTTTCCTTTTTTTCCTTTCAATCCTTCCTAGATCTGGATTTTCGTCATAAAGACATGTTATAAGTATGTTTGGATAATCAAATAGAAGAATCAAATAAAACTCAATCTTAAAACCAGTTTAAGTCGAAAACTTAAGAAATAACAAGTTTTTGACTAATTTTAAGACTTTTCGAACGATATATCCAATGCAACTATTAGCTATATACTTTATTGTCTTAAAGATTTAAAGAAAGCTTTATGAAATTATGTCTTCTCACAATTTAAACATGTTAGTATACTCTTTCATCATATTCCTTTTACAAAACATTTTATTTTAATCTTGCCTCCAAACAAAAAACTTTCTTAAAAACTTATTTTCTAAAATAGCCTTTGGTACAATCAAAATACATATATAAGTCAAAGACAGCATATAATTTCTGTGTAGCTATACCAAAAACCACCAAGTTCTATCATCAGCAGAACTTGCTAAAGAAGTCAGAGTTGTAATGTTCATTCCATATCTTTAAATGGTAGTTGGGAATTTAAAGTTCACTTTTATAGCTTCTTATATCATACATTTTAAGAATTCTTCAAATAACGATCAGACCTCCCCTGCCCATATCTGGCTAAGCCCTTGCCTATTTCGATTAGTTCTTTGACCAATATAGTAGTTCTAGTTACATATAAGTACATATAGGTAAATAGATGACAGAAAAACAAAAAAGTCTAAAACTCTAAAAATCAGTGTGCCTGCTAGTGGTGCCAGTGGTGCAACTAAGGAAGGATCAGTAACCTACACCAGAAACGGATCCAGGGAGGTGGTCCAGGCCCCGTGCAGGACATGCTTCTTCTTCTTTATTATGGATCATGTATCAATGTTGTAACCCTACCACAAAAAGGTTAATAACAGTATAAATGGGCTATTTTGATTTTGTTTTATTACGTATTTTCGAATGGAACCCAAACAAAGTTTTTTGTAAAGTCTTCCTTGACCTACACGGATATATACATATGTACTTGTACAGACGATTATCGCACTTCTTGTAATTTTCAATCAAACAGTTAAATTGGCTCATTTACAACAAATATTTATAGCAAATTTGAAGTGAATCGTGATTCGATTAAACTAACTTTGAGAAAAATTCGTTGAAAAATTTGAAATACATATGTAATAATTATATATATAAAGAGAAAACAACAGTTAACTGAAACTTGCTTCGATTTAACAGCTTTTTATACACACGCCTGTTATTTTGAATGCCTCAGATTTGTTATTTCGAATTTGTTTTCCCACTGTTAATCAAAACCAGGAGGTCAGGGTCAGGGGTATAATGAATATGTATGTATGTACATACATATGTATGTATATAGCAAAAAGCGAAAGCCACCTCATACACACACACGTGCAGCTTCGAGCAGATGTGGAATTAGTTCTGGACGGGCGGGGCTGGGCTGGGCTCTTCCCTCGCTTCGTGTTTCCGTGCCGATGGCCGCGCGTCAAAGCGGTCTTTCAGTGATAAGATAACGGATGACGATGAGTTGGCATACCAGATGGTGACTACCAAATTGCTCCCGTTTTGTGGCCAGAGTTAACGTGGCAAGTGGCGGCGTGACGAAAAATTATTTGTGTTAGACCTGCCACCCAGTGCTGATCGCTAGAGATGACCACGTCCGCTGATAGTGTTTTTGTTGCCCGCTCAGATGGTATATCCGCCGAAGGAGTAAGGGATCAGTATGCGGACGGCAAGGCGGCCAAGGTGTGGGAGATATTTATTGGAGATAAGAATTCGCGTACAGACAACTACAAAAACTTCCTGATTGAGCTGCTCCGCGAAAAGGGATGCAAACGAATCTTAGATGTGGCCTGTGGCACTGGGTAAGTCAAAGGATTTTTAACTTAACGCAAAGGAAGTAAAACAATGGGTTCATTTCTGACAGAGTGGACTCGATAATGCTTCTAGAGGAGGGTTTCGAGGTTGTCTCAGTTGATGCTTCCGACAAAATGTTGAAATATGCACTGAAAGAACGCTGGAATCGTCGCCAGGAGGCGGCTTTTGACAATTGGGGTAAGTGTCTGAGTTGGCAGGAATGAGAATGGTTTAATATCTGATCCTTCTATGACAGTTATTGAAGAGGCCAATTGGTTGACCCTCTACGATGATATAAAGGACCAGATTAAGGAGGGCTTCGACGCTGTCATTTGTCTGGGCAACTCCTTTGCTCACTTGATGGATGGTCACGGTGATCAGCGAGAACACAAGCAGGCAATTCAGAATTTTGAGAAGTGCCTAAGGCCAGGCGGTGTCCTTTTGATTGATCATCGTAACTATGACAACATCCTCGAAACAGGAGCAACGCCCGCCAAGAGTATTTACTATAATGTAAGTTACAGATTAAATCTCTTGATCTGAATTGTGCTATTCATCATCGTCGTCGTCGTCATTAATTAAAAACAATTAAATGACACATTCCCATTTTGATGCAAACTAAATAATGTTGCCCCGTCATTGTCAATAGTTTCATTGATAGCGTTAGCTGGTTTCATAATCCCACTGTCTAGCGATGCAACGCCCTTGATCATGATCATCCCATGGTATCAACGAAAATTTAAATATTCTAATCGCGTTTTCCCATGACTGGCATTATTTTGAAATTTGTTTTCTGTTTGCAGACCAGCCACACGGCGGACATTAAGACTTCCGTCCTGTTCTATTGCGGCAAGCCATCTTTAATTTCAATGGATTATCTCATCGAAGCCAACAAGCTGACCAGCGAATTCCGCCTTTCCTATTATCCCCATGAATTGAAGCGTTTCCAGGAAATCCTTGCTGAAATCTTCACAAGCCACGCCAAGCACAAATTGTTCGGCGACTTCAAGGAAATGAGCCAAACTAAGAATCCTGCCTTCTACATACACTTAATTGAAAAGACTTTGGTTTAAATTTAAGCAATTACTTTTCACATATATTCACATGCATCTGTCGCCATCTCTCTGCCTTATTCACACATTGCCACACAAAATATACTTTGTACTTTGAAAACAGTTGAAAAGTTTCGATCCTCTTTAAATCATTAGTACGTATCTGCCCACGATGGCGCCAAAATAGAGCGTCACCATCGAGGCCTCGATCACGAACGGAGACGTCGTCTTAATGAAGTTGTACATCCGAGTGTAGATGGTGGAAAGGCAACTCAGTAGACTCCATGACATGATAGCTTCAACAACAGCTCCGGGAAAAGTTTGCCTCTGACTGAACACGCAATCGAAACGCAAAAAACAAAGCAATGACTAAATGCCGTACATATCATTAGACATGCAAATCTCTTTTTTCGAATGTTTTCGTATGGTCTTTCCATAGCGTTCGAAGTGCGGAGACACAGAAGCACCTCAACATACACGAAGAACGAGAACAGAGGAGACAGAGAAAATTAAAGAGAAAGGCAAAAATAAAATAGAAAAAGTGCCAATCTATTACACTCAATATGCAGTAACGAAAATTTTTGAAATTTTAACAGTCGACACGACTCACACTTCATAAAATACTAATAACATCGTAAATTCTATTGAAGTCGATGAGACTAATTCTGAAAACTAAAAGGCGAATAATTTCATCATCCGATACTTTAAGCACGGAAAGGTCAAATAAATCTTTTCCATCAAGACTATATTTGTATATGTACTGTTTGCGTTACGCTTAGATGTAACTCATTTAAAAATCCCCTCTTTAGGAGTATAAAAAATTGCTTATAACTTAATTTCATGTTATGACAAATGTCTTTTAAAGTCGAAGCAGTTAAGTTTAGGTTTCTAACTTAATTCGAAATTGATTATTCGGAGTTGCCGCACAATCCGGTACAGATAATGTCAAACAAATGGGTAGTTCTAATTAAGATGAGCAAGAGCCATTTATTTAAATACCAATAATCTTATTTATACGCTTCACATCAGTGACCTGTCGATCTATTTCACTGGCCAATTGCATTAGAATCTCGGTTATGGTCCGATTTTGTTTCTCCGGCAACTCGAATGCATTTTGACGGACCTCGTCTTGGTTTTTGGCTATGAAATAACGCTGTTTGTTCATGGTCTTCTTGGCATCTTCCAAGGCAGCAGCAATTTTTTTGTTAGCCTTATTAATGTTTGCCACCTGTTGAGCGAATTCACGTTCAGCCACAACGCTGTTTGGCAGAGCAGTATTGGCATTTTGTAGGAGTCTATGGCATTTGCGGACAAGCCAATCCTGATTATCGCTTATTTCCTCAAAACGTTCAGCAAGTTTGTGAGCACGCTCACTAATCACCTCCCGCTCGTCCTCTAGGTCCTGAATCTCTTGCAATTGTTGATCTCTTTTTATGCGAATTTGATTAATGTGCTTAGCAAACTCGACAAGCACCAGTTCATGACGTTTGAGGTACTGTGAACGCAGCACGACAATGGCTTGGCTAAGCAACTCGTAACCCTCGTTGGCGTTGGAGGAGGGCTTATCAGCTAATATGGGCTGATTGACGCTACGCTGCAAAATACTTTTAATCTTGTCCTGAAATGTTTGTCCAGCCTCTCCTTGCTCGACAGAAGATGTCGTTAGAGTTTGCTCACTTGGTGAAACTAACAGTTGGGCATCGACGACCAGCTTGAGGCTAATTACCTGTCCACTCCCCAGCAAAACAACAACTCCAGCCGGAGTTTGGAGTAGAGCAATACCAAAAACTGCATTGATGTGGTCGCTAGAATCAAATTTAGTGCACAGTATGTACTCAGCTCGTGAGGGCGTTGTAAAATTCAGCTGGTCCTCCTCTGCCTCACTCTCCAGATAACGCTGCAATTCGGATATGAAGTTCACGGTGACAACATGAAGACCAGCATTGTGATATGCAAAGTACCGCAGTTCATTGATAACATCTCGTTTTAAGTAGACAGGGGACTTGTAATTCGATTTCGAAGTACCGGATTTTATTCCCAACTCTAATTCCACAGTCTCTCTCACATGGATCACATATTCGGAGGGCTCAATGACGATAAAATCATCAACTTCATTGAGCGAATGCTCGGGAGTGGCTGCTTCTAGCAAAAGAGCATGATGCAGTTTGCCACTCGACTCGCCAATAACCAAAGTGGGTGGCAAAGAGGGGATGACCATAATTGACGACGACTCCAGTCCATAGTTGTCCCTTTTCTGAGGGGTTATCGTAATGGGTCCCTGGAGGCGGGTTCTGTCCGAACTCATTTCAGTCATGAGTATATAAATGTTTCCATTTTCCCGCAAAAGTACAAGAGGCCACTCAATCTTGTCCTGCTTAAGAGAATTATCTGTTAAATTTACACTTTCTTCTAGTTCTTCTGTCAAATCTCTTTTGGATTTCACAGGCGGTGCTATATCAAAGTCAACTGCTGCCTCACCAAAATCCAAGGCGGAGGTTCTCAGCCCGGATCTCACGATGGTGGGACCAACTTGCCACACATGCATCAGCTTGTAATGATTGTAGAGCCGGATGGTGTTGTTGTTAAACAGAATCAGCAGCATGGAGTCGGAGACGGAGTTAGGATGCCAGCGAATCTGACGCACCTCCAAGTGAGGATTACTCTGAAACAGCTGACCGTCCAGATTATATGTGCGACAGGTGATAATCGCCTTTCCACCATCAAAGTAACCTTCTGGTCCCCAGCGACGAGGCAAGTCCAGGATACAAACACCACGTGGCGCACTCAAAGCCACCAGTGAGCACTCATTGGAAGCCACTACACGATCCACGTCCAGACTAAGCGTACTAGAAGGTATCAACGTCTGGTAAGTAATTTTCTTCTGCTTTGTTGCAGTTGATTCAGGTACTGTGTCTGCTTCCATCAAAGATGCGCGCCAATTTTTCACCAGCAATGAGCAGTCATTGGAGTTCCACGCGAAAAGAAGATCGTCCTTGCAGTCCAGGAGATTCTGTGATTCTTGCACAATGGGCAAGCCATCCCGGATTTTTGCAAATATCTCAGTTTTATTTAGACCCAAAACATCAGTAGTTGCCATTTTGCCTGTACGATTGAAATCTATTAAATTTTCTGTTCACTATATACATTTACTTATGTACCTGATAATATATTCAAGCAGACCGGGTAGCTTTGTTTATTTTCAGAACTTTTTCCTTTTATATATGTGATAAAATGACTGAAAACCTGGCTTGCCACCTGAATATGTAGCAAATTGTTTTACACAATTTAGTTTAAATTATTTACCTTATATTTCTCAGTGCAAATATTTGCCGTAAAAAATTGAATATTCGCCGAAAAAAATTGAACTCTCGTCGTAATAATCGTTATCGATAAGCTTCGAAACAGCGTTGCCAGATAGCTTAAACTACTAACGTTAAAAATTGAAAACCAATTAACGAAAACTACATTATTTTAGCAACAGAAAAGTACATAATTGTATTTCAGCAATATGAATATTGATGAACTGATATAAAAACCATAATTGTTTTTGTAATTTTGTAATATTTCGGATCAGTACAAAAGCTATATCATATAGAAGACTGATCTTAATAAAGTTCGGTAAAATATCCAATGGCTCGAGGACACAGAAGTACGAACGAATATTTGCACTGTGGTTTTTTGTCGATTGTATCGCTTATCTTGTGAATTCTGGATGAGAGGCCTTTGCAACCGTTCGACCGTTTTATATTGCACTCTGTTTAATTTTTCTCAGTTTGATTCAGTTGTAAAGAATTGCTTTCAAGTAATTCACTTTTATCAGTTAATTGAGTTTTAGTTTCTTTTAAGTATTCTTTACAAGAAGCCTCCTGCTAATTATACCCTTGCAAAAAGGGTATATTAATTTTGGTCAAGAGTGTGCAACGCATAGAAGGAAGCATCTCCGACCATATAAAGTATATATATTCTTGATCATCACGACGAGACGAGTTCAAATCGCCATGTCCGTCCGTCCGTCCGTCCGTCCGTCTGGATCAACGCAAACTTCTCCTAGACCGAAAGAGCTACAGAGCTGAAATTTTGCATGTAGGCTTGTATATACTGGAGGCGTTGTATATCTCGGATTCAGCCGGATCGGATCACTATATCATATAGCTCCCATACAAATGGCAAAGTCACGAACAGTGACTTTTCTTAATAACTTCGTTATTTTCTGAGCTATTGTCGTGAAATTTAATATTGTTAAGTTAATTACACATATAAACGACTATATAAATTTGATCAAGATCGGGTGACTATATCATATAGCTCCCATAGGAACGATCTTTCGAAAACAGTGACTTTTGTCAATAACTTCGTTACTTTTGACGCGATTGCTTTCAAATTAAACATTTGTTAGTTTAATATATCTGTTAATGACTGTGCCAAATTTGATATGGATCGGGTAGCTATATCATATAGCTCCCATAGGAACGATCGGTGGAAAACAGTGATTTTGATCAATATCTTCGTTTTTTCCTATGCTAAGATTGAAGACCGTTCTATCGGACACATTAGCCCTTTTAGCTTAAACGGTTTTCCAGTTTGATGGCTATAGGTAAGGAAAAAGTTACCAAAAAAGTTGCAAGGGTATACAAACTTTGACGCGGTCGAAGTTAGCCCCGGCCCTCTGGTTTAACTATTGTATTTACTTTTTCCCAATTCTTTCTTTTATCGCTCTATCTCGATTCGCCTAATAGTTTTTATTAAATTCTCTTAACCCTTACAATTCGTATTTCAAAAATTCCTGATCTTTAGGTGCTTAAAGCAATGCTATTCCGTTTTTACACAGATTCCGTAAGAATTGACCTCAATTCTTTATTCTGTATGCAACTCCTCAATCTGCTTCCTTTAATCCTTGATTGTCTTTTTTAACTTGGTAATCTATTCAAGAGAAGGCTTCACTGACTGTTTGGCATCTTCAATAAGAAGCTGAGATATTCCACTCTGCATCTATGAACAGTTTTAGCATTTAGAATCTATTTCGTTCTGCTCTTTTCACTTCTTTCAACTTACCTTTTGGTCATCCAATGTGGATATTACTTTTTGATTTCAAGACAAAAGAACAATACAATTAATTAATTTTTTTTTAACAATAACGACAACAACAATTAACAATTTTTTTTAACTCACTTTACGCGTCAGACGGTCTGTTTTCAATAGCAATAATTGTAATCCCGTTTGAGATTGGGATGCGTTTTGATAAAGTCTAATTGTAAGCTGAAAATGGGAAGATCGTTTGGGTATTTTTTATTAAAATTAACCTATTATCAATTAAACACTTACTTTAGTTCTTGTCGAAAAAAATAGTCTTATTTTTATACCCTTGCAGAGGGTATTATAAAATTGGTCAGATGTTTGTAACGCACAGAAGGAGACGTTTCCGACCTCATAAAGTATATATATTCTTCATCAGCATGAGAAGCTGAGTTGATATAGCCAAGTCCGTCCGTCTGTGCGAATGCGTTGTACTCAGCCGTCTTAAGAGCTATCGGGCTGAATTTTTTTTTCGGGGTTTTTTATTACCCGGGAAAAATAAAGTATGAAAACCATCAGGATCGGACCACTATATCATATAGCTCACGAAGAACTAGAAGAAACATTTTCATAAAAATCTGAGTATGCTATGAAATTTACATATGTGATTGTAAAATAATTGTAAAATAGAGAGTAAAATTGTTTTGTTTGTATATTGATGAATTGAGTTGCAGAAAACAAATTTTGAACATGTAAAATTATTATTACCAAGGACTGCAAGGGTATTATAAACTTCGGCATAGCCGATGTTAGCTTCTTTGATATTTTCAGTTTTTATTACATCTACAAATTAAATGGAAGATTGAAACTTATCCACACTTAGAAAATTCGAACTTAGGCTTACAGGTAATAAAAAAATTTTTCAACTTCCAAAATTAAACGGTACTCTTCCACAAAATGCTAAAAATAGCAGCTAACGGTAACATTTTGCAGCATTTTCTTTGTTCTTTCGATCTCAATGTTTGTTTTTGTAAAATTCTAAGGAACTTGTATTTGGCGAGGAAAAGAATTCTAATTTTTTAAGTGTCTTATCATTTTGATACGCACCTTATTAAAAACTTCTCGTGTTAGACAAAATAAAGACCTTTTTAACATGCTGGCAGCCTCTTCGTACCCACTTATTGCATCACTGAGACAAGTGCGATCACGAAAGGACTTGGAAAATAGCAACTATAGTCCCGAAATGTTGAGTTTATTCGATATTGATGTAAATATTGAAAATTATTTTGAAAAGAATCAGCCATCAATAGCTAATTTTCAAAATTAACCTAAAAAAATTAAAAAAAATTTTTTTTTTTACGTATTGTAATTATGTTAGAAAATAAAATTAAAACATTAATAAATGATACATAGTCGTTTAAAACAGTGAAAAATTCCTTTGTTATTGAAAAAAAACGGATTTCGCTCCATTTTTAAAGGAAAAACATGCTTGGAAAAATTTTCTGACTTTGACCTTGAATATTATAGCACCACGAACACCCAGCACTCTTGGCAAACATTCTTTTGAAGCTTGAGGTATTCTTTATCATATTTTTTAAATCGCTTTATCGGTTTAGAAGCTATGATTTTTGCAATGTAAAATGCCAAAATGCCCCACTGTGCGACGCCTCATACATATCTTATTTCTAATTAGTAATTCTAATTACAAACTTAAACTTTAATATGAGACTATTTTCAATACGACATTATATGCATCATTAAATTAATCATTCGAGCATTATCTGGATTGTTTAGTACACGTACACGTTATAATTGACTGATAAGCCATAAAAGCATCACCATAACATCGGTTTGACTACCACAATGCTTCTCTGCATACACATCATTCATATTCAATATAGACTAAACGGATCCAAAACCATCAAACTTTTTATATAACAGCTACTAAACATATTCTTCCACGGTTATATAGTAGAGATCTGCACGAGTACATTCGAAACGCAAAACCAAATCCCTCTACACTTTTCGAACTCGGTCTCACACTTACTCGTATTTGCAAATCGAGTATACCAAGCATCTCATACGAACGAATGAGTTTAAACGAGCAGGGCATACCGAAAAATCCGGTAAAGCAAATCCGAGCATATCGATAAGCAAGTTTCGAAAACCGAACCGAGTACTAGGTACTGTTCAAATGTCTTGCTCGTTCTCGGTATACAGAATTGTGAAGCAAGTAGCTGACAGCAGAGTCAATGAATATGATATGAAACATCTGAAAATAAATTGATTTTATAAAAATATTTACGGTATTTATAAACAAAAATAAAAACATGATTTTATTAAACATTTAACAACAATGATATCTTAACAATAACTATAACCCCTATAGTTGGCTAGCTAAACCAGTGTCGCTTAAGTCAAATTTAGTTTTTCTACTTAAATTATGCAAATTATGGTATTACTAAATGTATAGTCGGATAGTTTTCTCCTTCTAATGCTTTCGAAGCCTTTTCAAGGTGTTATAAAATTACTACAATTGATTTGATCTTGTCAATGTTTACATTTTGCAATCTAGAAAGTTCAATTTTTTCCTTTAAAATGGTATCGATGTCATCCCAATTTTGTGCTATTGAAGAGCACTCTCTCTATTAGACTGTATTCCAGCTAGTGTGGCAGAGTCTTTTGAGCGATACATTAAGCCGGGAATTTCAAATTTCATTAAGGTCAGATAGTTCTAAATATCCCTAAATGCTTTCTCCACAATATTATTTAGTAGGTATTTAGTATAGTATTTAGTAGTTATGCAATGAATGTGATTATAGCACCCTGAATTAAATCAAACAAATTATTAAGTATCTTTAAAGATTTGAATGACAAACATTATTTTCAACCGATAGATCCTAGGGTAAAGACGATCTACAAGGGGCTTTCTCCAACAAAATTAGGCAAGATACATTAATACGCATTCAAATCTCGAGTCAAATCTGGGGCAGAAAAAAGGTCATCACAGAATATTTACATCCTGTAAAACCTTAACTAGTGGCAGGGCTAATTTCCGCCGTGCAGAGAACGAACACGAACCACCAAGATTTTATGCAAATATGCTATAATATTGTGTTACCTTATATAGAGGAGCAAATTATCTTACATTCAACATTTTAGCAAGAGGTCGACTCGAAAAACATTTAGAAAAGGGCCAGAAAAATTGCAGTGCCCAGAAGTGTCCCAATTACTAATAGAAATATGTTTTGGCAACGTAACCAAACAAACCCTTGCAGCTGCATTAAACAATTTGTCAATATTGCAATAGTTTTCAAACTTGGGATTTTTTTAAGATTAATCGTTTTTATACCATATGTACGCTTATCGAGTTTGTTTCAAATTGTTGCCACGCCCCCTTCCGCCCTCGGAATTTACATAAAACTGTTTTTCTTAAAAAGTATGGCAGATAGAGACATCAAATTTGGGTTATACACTCGTTTAGTTAGCGCGCAGAAAATAATTGTTCCAACTTTTTGCCAGGCCCCCTTCCGCCCCCGGAATTTACATAACTCTGATTTTCTTAAAAGCTATGAAAGCTACCGACATTAAATTTGGTATGTAAGCTAGCTTAATAGACGCGCAGCTATTGACTATTTAAAAATTTTGCCACGCCCATTTAAACAAAACAGATTTTCTCGAAAACTAACAAAGCTAAAGTCACCAAATTTAGTATGTATATTGGCTTAGTATGCGCGCAGAATACATATATTTTAATAAGTTGCACGCCCACTTCCGCCTCCATAATTTAGAAAAAACCGATTGGCTCTTGCATTTTTTTGACCATCGCGATCAAATTTGGCATACTAATAAATCTTATCTATTTCTATTAAACTACTATTTGATTGATTTTGATTGAAATCGGACTAGAAACATGCAAAATATACGTATGAATGTATTCAGCTACGCGATCCATAAGGGCAGAATTGGCCGTTGGCTAGTGGCGGCGCTAGAGTGCTCGTGTGTTTGTAGAGTGAGCGAGATAGCATATGGTTATGAGGCATGTTAAAACAATTTAATAGACATACATTTGGTTTTTGAAATTTTAAATATTTGTTTCACCTGGTGTATGGTATACCCAAGTCGGCGAGACGACTTACTTACTTAATTTTTTTTAAACAAGGTATATACCTTGGCTTAAGCTTTTTAACTGACAGTTTCACGTCAATCTTTTCCAGACTGATAGTCAAAGTGGAAATAAACCCGGTAAAGGTTAGTCAGTAAAATCAGCTTAAAAACCACTATCCACTTTTAAAAATGACACCATTTACTACTCTAATTCAATTAGCTAGTAGCTAATCAATGATTTAATAAATCCCTTAAGTTTGTTTCTTTTGCCTAGTAAAGGATTTTTAGGATTTTAGTCGAATCGAAATTTAAGAATCGAATCGTTTTAACGAATTGTATATACAATTTTATGTCTGCGATCTAAATTTATTTACAACAAAACAAAGAAACGAGCATCTATTATATTATTTACATTTGACGTCTTGTCAATTTATTATTACTTTCTTTTTTTTAGTTCCAATAGGGGTACGGATTTTAATTTAATGGTTATATCCTCAATAAAATAAAGATCCTCAAACATAAAGCTAGTTTTAAACTCGTAATTTCTCAGCAATTTGGCCAATGTAACTTTCGCCGAAATAAGGGCATATCTCCAACCTAAGAAACAGAACAAAAGACAACTAAAGTCCACATCGCTTTACCAATAGGCGCCAACTTACCTATACAATTTCGGAGACCCTTGGTGAAGGGTATATAGGCGTAGGGATGCTTGTCTTGATATATATGCGGCAAGAAATGATCGGGATTAAATGTTTCAGCCTCGGGACCCCAAAGCAACTTGCTGCGATGCAAATGGAATATATCAATGGCAATTTGTACACCCTTGGGAATAACAATTCCATTTGAAAGCCGCACATCTTGAGATGTCTGCCTGGAAACGATAGGTACTGGTGGCACAACTCTCATGGACTCATTTAAGATGAGATCCAAATAGACCATCTCTTGAGTCTCGGCATATGAAACATCAAAGTCACCATTGTGCGGGAACAAAGACTTGATCTCTTCAAATGCCTTCTCCTGGTACTGGGGAAACATGGCTAAAAGCATTAGCGTATAGTACACAGTATTTGCCGTGGTCTCGAAAGCACCAAAAACCATAACATTTGATTCGTCTTCGACATTCTTCCAACTAAAGACGCCACGTTTTAACAGATCGATGGCGAGATTAAAGAATATATTCTTATCTTTGGGGGCCAAATCTGCTGTTTCGTCCTCAAGCACATTTTTCTCGATTAGCTGGCAAATAACGCCGTAAATATCGAACACAATCTAACTTGCATTTGCATAGTAATATGTTCACATACCTTTCTTATAAACTCACGAATCTCCGTCTTTGCGCGCCAATAGCGCTCCTCTTTGCCCAGGAGCTGGCGAACCCACTGACTGTTCAACCAGGGCGAGAAGCACATATCTGTCATGGTTTCCAATACACTATTAATGCATAGAATTAATCAGTCGAATCTAAAGCAAACTTACCATTGATACCGTTCTAACAAGCTGTGACTCTCAAAATTTTCCTCTCCCTTCACATCGCTGCCCATGGTCGTTTCTATTCTATGCGAAGAAAATTAATAATTCTTGGAAAACTTTTGATTTCCATCACTCACGTGTTGCTATGCCCAATGTGAAATTTTGAAGTAGTGGTATTAAATCCTTTTCCCCTGTATCTGCCAGACTGTCCAGTAAACTGAGCAGATTTTTCGTCTCATTGTTGAAAATAGGGAGAAATCCAAGAAGCACCTTGTGTCCAAAGGCTGGATTCAGAAGCTTACGATGTACACTCCAGCGAGGATCTAAAAGGATGTTAAATGCCCAAATCCAGAAAGCATTAAATATGCACATACATTTTATACCTATGCCCAAAACACGAATCTTCGAATTTTCGTATTACCTAACAAACTCTTATCTTCACCAAACTTTTCAGGTTTGGAATGTGCTCTTATTTGAAATGTTTAAGTTTTTGGCTTCCGTTCAGTTCCGTTCAAAAACCAACAATGACTAAAGAAAAGTGAAACGAAGTAAGTAATTTTTGGCAGACTTCGGTATACCATGCACCAAGTGAAACAAATATTTTAAACTTAAATTTTATAGTGGCAGCGTCTAGGTGCTCGCAGGAGTGAGCAAGAAAGTATATGCTGGCTATCAAGCATATGAAAGAATTTTATGTTCATACATACAAGTTAACAATTAACACTTAATATAGGATATTTTATAAGTTTATAATCTACCCTCGCTATCGCGTGCTCTATAAGTTAAGTAGCAGCCCTCGCAATTGCGACATTGCATAAATTGTATCAGCGCGCTATAGCTGCAATGGTCAGCGACGGTAACCGGACACTTTTGTTTTGCTGCAAGAGTTTCCGTTATCGCCGAAGATTTGCTGAGTCGGCTTGCCGACCATGACATTGTGGCGTGATGCGAATTTTGGCTTAGCTTAAGTGGAATATTCTATGTTTTAAGAAATCAGTTTGAATACAGCGCTCTTCCAGTAAGTCGCTTAAATAAATATCCACTCCGGCACTTAGCCGTAAAATAATTTGTTTTATTGTCTGAACCCAAGGTGAGCAATAAGAGGCTCAGTTTGCCTCTCAACCTAATCTTCACCCTTAACAGGACTGGAGTATTGTAATTTACATACCTAATCTAAAACTTTTATTTAACTTGGTGCATGGTATACAGAAGTGGACAAGGCGACTTACTTACTTAATTAATAATAAGACATGATTTGCAGATGAGAAATTTGTACTTTACTGTGAAAAATATATACATACACACATGTCTGTACATTGTACATGTACATATATGTATGTACATATGTATGTATCAGAAGTTTGCTTTCAATTCAGTGACTTCAAGAATAACTTTTCTCTCAAACAGTTTAGATGTTATCCATAAGTTTGAAGTGCGTCTAAAACAAATTTTGTGTCATTAAAAATTAAACCGCACCGAACTTACAAATACATAGCCTATTTAGTTTATCCAAAGTTAGATCAATCGAAATTTTCAGGACATCCCTAAATATTCTTTGAGAGGTTAAACTTTTTTTGGAGATTTATGTGCTGCCTATGATTAAAAATCTTGTAAATTTGCAAGATTTATTCGACAGCTAAAAACCTAGTTTCGATTAACTTCAAAAAGGTCAAATCGTTAAAAATGGACATATATGAACATTTCTGCCAAAATGTCAACCAAGAGCAAAATATTAAAACGTCCTTTGAATCTTTGTTTTTATTTTTTTAAATTTTATAAATAATGTTTTAATTTGAATATTCTATGTAGTTTAAGCACATATTTATTTACCATGATGACCATATCGAATGGAAAGTCCGAGAATCAGTGTTTTTTTATTTAAGCACTTTTAATCACTTCCATTATTTCTTATCTATCTTCTGTGAATAAGTTTTTACACGGTTAGAAGTTTTGCAAAAAATGCAGAAGTATCAGTTCTTTCTAGAAACTTAGTATAAGTTTACATTGTGCCAAAAATTCAAAGGCCATGAAGTTGAAAAGTTCGCGTCAAATATAGTTTTTAACTAATACCGACCGCGTCAAAGTTTGTATACCCTTGCAAGGTTTTTGTTATTCTGTCCTCACTTGTAGCCGTCAAAGTGTAAAAACGTTTTATCTAAAAAGTCGAATGTTTGCGAAAGAACGGCCTACAATCTGGGCATAGGAAAAAACTAAGATATTGATCAAAGTCACTGTTTTCGACCGATCGTTCCAATGGGAGCTATATGATATAGTCACCCGATCTTGAACAAATTTGGCATAGTCGTTTATATGTGTAATAAACTCACCAATATTAAATTACACGACAACAGCTATTGTTATTGAGAAAACTCACAGCTATATGATATAGTGGTCCGATCCGGCTGAATCCGACATATACAATCTGTGCACCTACATTCAAAATTTCAGACCTGTAGTTCTTACAGTCTAGGAATAGTTTGCGCTGATCCAGACGGACGGACAGACTGACGAACACGGCTATTTCAGCTCGTCTCCTCATGCTGATCAAGAATATATATGCTCTATATGGTCGGAGATGCTTCCTTCTATGCTTTGCACATTTCTGACCAAAATTAATATACCCTTTTTACAAGGGTATAAAAAAACCCACTCCCATAAGAAATCTTTTTTTTTTTAATTTTCAAAAATTTTTAAAGTTTTGTCGTTATACATGGCATCGGCGAAATTCTCCAGTTCTACCTGTAAGTACTAAGTTCAGGTGCGGCTGTTTGAAATGGTACGAAGGAAAAGGCAACAGGAATAGAATCGGTTTTCTTTAACTTTTCGAAAGTACATTTTGGCACATAACAAAAGCCAACAATATTATAATTTTTTCACGATGAGCTCTCTCTTTCCTCGAACATTAATGGCGTTTGCCTTAATTATATGAACATAAATATATCTTCGGAACATTTATTAAGTGCGTAATTGGCAAGAGATATCAGCAGACTGGACTGCATGATAATGCAGTGATAACATAATAAAAAATTTCGTTCGAATATCCACTTATTTCAGAAACTTGAAAACAAAATATTCACTACAGTTTGCATTCACTTTAGTTGTTTCTTTTTGGTAAAACAGAGTCAGCTCATAAAGAAAATCTTGTCCCTATACAATTGCTTGTCAATACATACTTAATGGCCCTTTAATAATATCCTAAATGTTAGTACTTTATCTCAGTCATTCTGGACTCACATGAAATCCACACGTAATGGTTTAATCCTGCGTTTTTAACATATTTAAGTCCGTTTGGAAGAACATATGTGTGTAAAATCGTTATTTACGCACGATCGTCTTAACGCATATAAATTTGTTGCTGCTGTGACTTTTAATATTCCGAAAACTCCGCCCCGATTTAATAATGGTAATTTCGTGTTTTTCGGTTCACATAGATTTCAATTGATATTCCGCGAGAATAATTGAGTTTAATTCCACATTTCTTACCCTTTTTTTTATACATATTAAGTTACTGCCTACCTTGTAAACTAAATAGTCCAGTGCCAGCCCCATCATCCACAGCCTGATAGATAATCCCTTTATTTATGCAGTGAGGTGATGTCAGGATATCCTGTATGGCCTGTGGATCACTGACTATCAGAAATGGTATTGGTCCCAACCAGGAGAATATTGTACTCCCATGTTTGTGCAGATAATAGCCAATTGCGTTGAGAATATCTACAGAGACTAACAATTATTTTTGGTTTTCTGTTCAAGTCAGCTTTCTTCCGTAGGTTAACCTTCTCGGCGCATAAGTCTATGAGCCATTCCCAAAATGGGATATCCAAGAGGTCCGGGTATCTTTAGAGTTAGTAGATAATATCGACGACGAGTCCATAGAAAATATATCCACAAAACTACGATAAACCCACTCCATAATGTCCATGTCAGCATGATTGAAATCCTTCCTCAAAATGTCTGGTCTCCACAGAAATCGCGACCGCAAGTTTCAAAGTACTTAAGCACATTAATGAAAAAGTTTTGTGTGAAACGCGTTTTTATATTCCGGATGCGATGACTGTTTTGGTAAAGGTTGTCAAATCTATGTGTATAATCACGCGTTCAATTTGGTCGACTATCAAGCGTAAAGCTCATACACACACTACCCACAACGAGCTCCCCACTCCAGTTCAATGGTGGCTAAAGCTACGGTTCCAATGAACCATACATAGTAAGCCACAGTTTTTATAGGGCCTTATTGTCGAAGACGTGCATACAAATTGCTATAATTTTGACTATTATCTAGCTGCGCCACCCCAAACACTTTGGGAATGTGAATAGGCGAGCAATACGTCATCGATCAATGGATTCCCACCCACTTGCACTGCCTGGCGTTCATTATTGGCTGGTATAAGCTGCTCTCACCATATCGTCAGGCCCAAATATTGTGGCAGTTGCTACTAACATACAAATACTCGATTATAGTGTTTCTTAATTGATTCAAAACGGTGGAAACAACATATAGTTGTTTCCTCCTTCCACGTACAATTTCTCTGTGTTAATTATTTTTATTCCGGAATCGGATCGACGATGGCTGTTCGCCCAAGAGAATTTTTACTGTAGATGCATAGGTATATACATATTTCCAGCTACACACATATTGTTGAACGGGAAGAGTTAAGCCTAGCAATTGGGAGGCCATTCAGAGTCAACGACTTAATAGATACCCTACTTAGCTCTCAAAAAAATTGGCTCGGACTTAGCCAGCTTTATTGAGTAATTATACATAAACTCTAGGCAAGTTATTAGATGTGCCATCTTGCCCTAGTAAGGAAATAACTTCAGTGAGACTACCAACAACTACTTAAAAACTGAAAATGGAGACATATTGGCTATAACGCATGCAATTTTATCGTATATTTGTATAACAGCTTTACGATGAAGACGTTTTATATTTGCATTAGCAACATAACAAATATTATGACTACAGTAATCTTTGTGAACGATCGTTTTTGATGAAATTTGGCATAAACATAAATAATTCTGCTGACAAACTAACTTAATGGCTCTTGAAATGGATACACAGACAACCTGAGTAAACGACATCAGTCAAAGAGCAACTCCGCCCTTATGGCCCCACCAACTGAAAAACGTTTAAAACGTACGTATAACTTCGCAATTTTTATTCCGCTTTTAATAAAATTTTGTATTTTGCTATATATTGATAACAAATACTAGTGTGTCAAGTTTTAATTGCATTAGATTAAAAATTGCGAAAAACAATCAAGTTTCTTCTAGATGTTTTTGTCAATTTTCCTTTACCATCCAAAACAAATTAATTCTGAACATTATTTAATATCTCAACAGCAGCCATAATTAGTTTAAACTTACATATATCGAAGTATATTAAATTATCATACCCTGCATTTATTTCTCTCATACCCTTGTAGAGTGGTGTCCTGACCCCGAAAATTCCGTCATTTATCCAGACAATCCGGCAAAAAAACGAGAGAATAGAACGTAGCCTACCAAGAATCAGAGAACCAAGAACCTAAGCCGCACATTTTAAGTCAGTCTGGTCTTTGCTTGTCGCGTTATATATGTACAAGCTCCCACTAGTAATTGTAAATGTGTAAAATATAACTTAATTTTTTGTGGCAAATAATGAAGAATGGGTTTTATTGAATAATAATACGAAAGCATCATGCAGATGCAGGACCGAACTGCTTTACGAATTGCAGAAGAAATCTGGATGGTTCTTCTTAAACGGTTATAAGAGCCTGTGCTTTTCACAGTCATTCTCATTTCGAAAGGACTCGCAATATATGTATGTATGTACTATATATGAGCCAAGTTACAATTTATCTGTTGTTATACAATTAAAGTGTAAATTACGCAATTTGAATGAAATACATTAATAGTAATTAAAAAAAATCATTTAAGATTTGTTAAATTTATTCAAAAAACTTAAGTAAATAGTTTATCTCTTAATCCTAAATAGGATGCAGTGTACCTGGAGTACACGTACATGAGAGTCTCCGCTAAAGTTGATATGTGCGGTTGGTTATTAAACAAAATGAACACCTCGATTTGCGCCAGCTGCCTCTTCCTAGATCTCGATGACGATGACGACAATAATGACAATGTTGATAATGACACACGGTTAGCAACTGTAAAATGGCAGAACTTTTCAATTGGTAAAGTTTTTGTGGAATTTTTGAGTTATAAGACGACGGCGATTTTTTGTTTCCCCTAGGACGCCGATCCTTCGGAGTCGTTGAGTTTCTCTGAAAGATTCACAGGATATCATAAGAATATAAAAGTAAGCAATTCAATGAAAGCTTCATGCAAAATGGCATTTTATTTACAGCAATTTAAGCTAGCAAAAGCAATCTAAAACTAGTTAAATGGAAATTGGAATGGGAATGAGATTGTGTAGAAGAAATATATGTGTATATGTATGTACATGTAAAAATTAGATTCGAATCTAAGAAAAGCTGTGCAACCAAACGGGCAGTGACATAGAAAATGATTAGAGAAACCATAAGGTGTAAGTTAATTTCGACTGAACTGCATACCCCGGCAAATTAGAAGAATTGAGAATCACTTCCTATGGCAAGTAAGAACGATCTCATTTTCTTTGCAAGGGTATACATATATGTCTTGATGGATTAGTATATGGAATAGTTATAGCGACGCTTTTGAGATTCCCCTATAGACGCCGAATTGGACAAAAGACACGAGCCCATGTACGACCCAGTCAATGGGATGGACAAGTTGGAGCTACTCGCTTGGTCCAGCAAGGGCGAGTGCGAGCAACTGGCCAGCGATGAACCCATTCCCATGTTAGTAAATGTCGAACTACTGGACGGTTCTAAGATGCAGATAGAGCGAGAGCAAGCTGTAAAACTAGGTCTGCGTGCAGAGTACGAACCAGTTGTTGTATCGCCGTGTCCATTACTCAGAGCAGGCGATTTGACTCCGTTTTGTGCTATACCCATAAGCGGAGTTTGGGTTTTGGAACCTAGAAAAGCAGCAACATGAAAACGGTTCACGAGTATACTTCGGAGTAACATTTACCATTTGTCGCTGTTTCAATGTCACCATTGGGCAAGGCTATAGCTCTGGGCGCTTCGGTAACTGCGTCACGGTCATCCTTCACACACTTAACAAGGAACAGTAGCGAAGAGCCCACTAAAGGCGGCAGACCGGCCAATATGAACGGCACTGTATACGATCCTGTGCTGTCAAAGATCATGCCGGCAACTGGCGGTCCAAGCGTCAAGGGAATAGAACTCAGACCTAGCAGGAATCCAATGGCTTGTGTGGCTCCAGATGGCCCGCATATCTCATAGGCGATGGGTCCCAGAAGGGAAATAAAACAACCGTCAAAGAGACCCATAAGAAGGGCAAAGAATAGCAGGACCCCATACGAGCTAGTCAAGGGTAGCATTAGTGTCATCAAGCCAATGCAAACTAGCGATAGCTGCTGCAAGTACATGCGATTCACACCTGGCATATCGGCGATCACGCCAAAAATAAGTCGCCCTATGCCGGAGGTAATGCCGATGAACATGACCGGCAGATTGACATCTTTGCCTGGAAAAACAGTCTTCACGAACTCCATCATATGGACATAGGGCACAAAGTACCCAAACAATGCCAGCGGGACACACAGAGCCCAGATCACATAACGCGTACGCTTCCAGATCTCCACGTTCACAATGGAGCGAAGGAAGAGATTGATTCGAGAACGTCCCGGCTTGTTCTTGGGCGGCTCTGGTGGCGGGTGCAGTGGCTTATAGACGAACGAGCACAGTATCACAAATGCAGCGCCCAGACTCATTAACTGAAAGAAAATAAAGTTATTCCAACTGAAATGAAATGAAATTAAAAGTTTTCAAGTTTACCCTTAAGGTAGCCTCCAGGCCATAGCTCTTCAGAGAGCTCTCCAGACAGGGGGGCAGTATCGCAGTGAACACACTGGAGCCTGCCGTCACAAAGCCACTAACCTTTCCCAGATACCTCTTGAAGTAGTGTCCCAGTATTGCCAACGTGGGAGTGTATGCCAGAGCAGCTCCCAGCCCGAACATGATGCCATAGGTAAAGTACAAGGCACTTATGTTCTCAGTGCAGAAGGAAGAAAGTAGGAGCCCACCTGCTGTCAGCACTCCACCCGCAAAAGTGGTTAGACGCAGTCCGATCTTGTCAGTCAGGCAGCCAGCGACGGTGGAGAACAGGAATGTGGTGCCAATGGCCAGGGAGCCAACCAGAGCTGCAGAAATTCAAGTCGAGCATATATTTACATATGTACATATGTATGTACGCATACGCAGTAAAATTTGTTGCTTTCCACTAATCGAATCTCATGCAAGTGTGGTTAATTGTGAACTGAACTGATTCCACCATTTGTTCCAGCCACTCTCAATTGACATCCAGCTGAATCACCCCAAGCCGACAAAACCAACTCGGTTATGCAACATGCCACACATATTTCTAATTTATTTTCCATTTTATCTCTAAGGCGTTGATCCCGCTTTGTTTCCAATTAATTTGTCAATTATTTTCAGAATTTTTAAAGACTAATCTATGTTTTATCTATTGCCAGGGAGGAAAGCTTAAATTGGCTTGGATTATCAATCCTTTAAAGCTATTGCTTAATGCAGAATCCTTGTAAGTTATGTAAATCAGTTTTAATGAATGGCTGTGCCGAATTCATCAAAATCGGATAACTATATTATATAGTTAAACATACAAATAGCATGCTAGATAGGCCGCTCTTTATTTAAATTTAACTTTTTAGATACAGTGGTCACAAATTTATGGCATTTTCAATTTTCGGACTTTAGTTCTGATTTTCTCTGATGCTAAGTAAGTTACGGAAATAATTTTGATTAATTAATTAAAATTTATTTAATTTGTTGGTAATTGTATTCTGATGATGATAAGCTGTTTCCGTTTTTTCCACAGGTCCATTTCAGCAAAAAAAAAAAAAAAAACAATTTTTGGTTGGGTTATAAAGAAGAAGTATGATAGAAGTATGAACTCTTTGACGAAGTTGTAGATCTAGAAAAATTAAGATCAACTGCATACCAAAAATTTGTAATTTACCCCCAAATTTCGAGCCCATTAGAATTTAGAATTTTAAATGGCATTTTTTAGTACTTTGGGCGTGGCCATTTTGCGACACTACTTTGTACTAAAGTACTTTTTTCCTTGAACTACGTGAATTGAATTTCCCGTCAAATGACATATTATTATTATTATTAAAATTCGATAAAAATTAGTCATTTTTCATCGTCTATCAATAGGGGTAATTTTTAACGAGTTCAAATTACAAAGTATTTGATATTCGAAAAAAGATTAGAGTTACGTTTTGAATTTGTGAGTTGTGAGTCCACTGGCTTCTCCCAATTCAAAGAATCCAAATATGAGTTAAAGTTCAACTTGGTTTCGTTTTCATAACTGGAACTATGCTTAAAGAGACTCGTTTCTTTAGTTCACTTCATAGAGTTATTTGCATTTAAGAATTGATAGGTCAGAATTCAGAATACAACTTGTCATTCCAAATTTGAATTTCGATTTTCAAATTGTGCAACATTTTCTGTTAAGATTTTATTCCTTTGTGAACTTCGATGCCTGCAAAATGGATAATATTTAAAAATAGGTTCCACCAGGAGATATAATTTTAAATACTGTCAAATGTCTGTAAATTCAGTATTAATCAAATCAATTTCTGCAACTACATATATGTCAACTAGTACGTGCCTAAAACTGAAACTATGAAAAGCATTCTTGAAACTAGTTTAATTTTCCAGCATTCTGTTGGACTAAGGATGCTAGGATGAAGTTTCCTTTAAGTGAAGTTTTATTTTTAGCGGGTGTTCGATCTCTCAACTAGAGCCCATCGCTTTCCATCTAGTGTAAACTATTCATTTATATTGTTCACTTTTGTTTTCTATCTCTCTGTTGCTCTCGATAATCTAATAATTAGATTTTATTTTCATATACTGGAAATCAGTTGGTTTGCAATGAGTAAACACTTTCGTCTGCCCCACTTTGGCCCTACAAATTGACATTTTAGAATGACAGAATTGGGTTAATTCTTTGTTTTGCGTTTGCCAAAGCCGATCTAATTTTGATAAGCGGCCCACAATTGACAGATGGCTGATATGCAACTTCGGATGCAAATCGGGTACAGGCTGTCAAAGAGTATCGAGTCACTATGACTTAATACCGGATGAAAGTCCATAGATTGTTTAACCCAATGAACGCTTTTAAACAACGCTACTATGGTCAATAAAGTTTAACATTTACGTTGGGACAAGTGAAGTAAAAAACAATTTGTAATAATAATAAATTATTCCGATTTATATTATGTACTAAATATAGGTATATAATTCTCACTATCTCTTATTAATTTAGACAATAATATTACCTTTTGATCGCTGTTAAGATCATAAAATTGCACCTCCTAATAGGTATTTCTAATCATTTTTTTAATAATGCTATTAATAAAGCACCGGAACTTAAGATAAGCAAATTGTTAAATGCGTATGTTTCTTGTGATAATCAGCCTACGCAGAGCTTTATAAATGAAATTTATATTATAAGCTATGCTTTACTATTCAATAGACTGATAAGCACTTAATCCTTGAACTGCGATTTCTTTTCGACGTCTGACAATTTGATGACTGCTTCCATTTAATATGTTTAAAGAATTTCCTAAACGAATTGTATACACGCCCAAGAGTATGTACTCAAATGTACTCGTAGTAAGTTCTGAGAAAACGAGTGCACATTTTCCCCAGCAGCCATTCAATGTCAATGCCAATAATGTATACAACTGCACGAGAGAGACAGAGAGAGAGAGAGAGAGGGAGTACGACACCCACATTGCATCGTGCGAATATGTGTGCGGACTATTAAAGAGAATTATTAGATAATACCCAAAAGCACATTAGCTATTGGAATGATGCCAAAATTCTATAAAAGAAACAAAGTGCAGGGTTACATGTCTGCCGGTTGTCTGAGCAAAAAATAAACATTTCCCTAAGTATTTTGAATTCAACAATCTGTGATAATTTTCTTCTCATGCAACCTATAGCAAAATGAGGTAATGCCATTTTACCTTACCGGCAAAGATATGTATATATGTACTATTGTTGCTTTTATAGGCATCATAATAAACATTGGACAATGAAATTTTTATCTCCCTCGAACGTTTAGGACTGTGTTCTAATGTGATATCTCTTTTAATTACGCACAATCAGTCATACATGTAAACCTCTCAATTTAGAAAATAATTGTTTTGTACGAAGATTCTTGAACAATGAAAGAAAGAAACGTTTCAATCAAAACAAAGACTGAATACATAAAGATTCAAACAAAGAGATATTAACACAAATGAATACGACCAAATAAAAGAGTTTGTAGGTTTTGGGATGTTTGAAAACTTTCCAAAGAAACTGCCAAAAATGTTTCTAGGTCTAGTTCATCTAATAAATTGCTAATATATTCCTTAATCTGATGTCTATTGGCTAGAACCCTTGATTAATTGTCTTGTGCCCACATGAGTGTGTAATTGACATAAGTCTGGCAATTAATTGATACCCACAATGCAACGCAGAGTAATTCAAAATATGGCATCCCAACACCTTAGCATGGTTGGTATTAGATTACGTCAACTTTTAATCATATTGCGGAACTAATGATTGTCAGCCGACGCTTCATCTCGAACTGTAAAGCCAAAGCGCAGGAGGATCGCTGTCAAGCTAAGGCACTTGAGAGGCTTCGCCAGTCGACCAAGTAACTGGGTCAGTGGCGGCGGGCGGACTTTTGCCACGTTTTTTTCCAGCCAGTTGATGTCGTATTATCTTTTTGTTTGCGGCTTTTGTCTTTTGCTAGCCAAACTGGTCAACGGGTCGTTTTTCTTGTCCCTGCCCCCAATGCGGCGTATGCGTAGTGCAGCGGCCCAAAGAAAATAAAACCTTGACAAGTATGGTTTAGTTAAAATGAAATATGTATTTTTAATTCTATCTCTATTTTTGGGCTATTTGGGCTTTATTTTCCGATTAGTCTCAAAGTTTGGCACGCAAAACTATTCACCGCTAATGGACAGTTTAACTTTGAGTTTCGAACTCTCACTTGACATGGCATCGCTATCGTCGGTCCGAGTGTTGAATAATTCTTTATGATCCAATCAAATTCTGAGCAATTTAATTCACTTGACATCGCCAGTGCGGCGATTTTTTACAGCAACAGTTCTACTACGTTCACATACTACTACGATATACTATATTTATATGTACATACGTATATATATATATATATACTCGTTCACTTGCGATGTTTTATTGAACCCAACAACAAGCAAATTACTTAAGAACAGCAACAGCGACAATAAATAAAACGACAATCGGCAGCAGCAATTGCCTTGAATGGCCCGCGAGAATCGATTTTCGAGTACAATCCTCTCAAAAAATGATGAATGAAATTGAATAGCATTGCATGCCATTCATAAAATACAACCGACTATACTTATTCTATACTAATATGATTAAAAGTTGAGATTAAAAATCGACTAAATTTTAGATGTAAATTTAAAAACGTTGTCCACTTCATCTTCAGCACAATTGGGATAAGTTTGGGACTTTCATTACCTAATCTAATAAAAACAAATTGGATTCAGATCTATTCAGTGTTCGCTTGACCTTTTTATCACATTTAAATGTGAATAATGTCAAGTCTTATTTACCCAACTGTTTAAAACTTAACAAATATATTAACAATAAAAGAAAGCATAGTTTCCATGGAGAAATCTTTCAGCTAATGGAAACTAACTTAATAGACTAAAAAAGAAATGTTTGTCGACAATAAGTTTGTGAAAATACCCGAATCTTCTTATCATATAAGTATATCTTAAATAATATTTAGTTATTGTACAATAAAACGAAATTGGAAAGACATTATGTATTCGGAAATCACTCAACTAAAGAGAGAAACAAATTATCACTCTTTGTTTGCCTTTTCGCAAATCACGCAAATGAAATGTCAAATCAGATGACACTGGTCAGAAATTCGTTTTTGGGGGGAGTCGCAGAGTCTATCCACAAATAGCACCACGCTTTTGGGAACGTGCCTGATACTGGCAAATCTCACGGGGAAAGTCATAATTTATGGTCCCTGCAATTGATACACAGTCAAAGAAAAACAACTGCCGGGTTCTCATCTAATCTTATTTGCTCCCTACATAATTACAATCAATGCTGGAAATTCACAATCAATTTTGGACAAAATTGCCGCAGGCTGTGTGTGACGTTGACACGAAAGAATTACAGAAAGGACACGCCGCGCACTCACCCGCTTTGCTGGAGGCCTCTGTGTCTCCTGATGCCGTCAAACGACTGGCCAGCAGTGTATGCAGCACCCCGTACGTATTGATGAATCCAAAGATGACTCCATTGCAAAGGAATGCACTGATCATGACCAGCCAAGCCCTTGTACCGCCATCCGGTGGCTCCTTGCCGTGTATGTCTCGACAACAGGGCGCCTCGATGTGTTGTGTTTGTGTTCCGTTCGCCTGAATTGTAGGCGCCTTGCCATTGCTGTGACTCAGCTGTCCATTCCCATTAGATGCTAGCTGTGCATTATGCCCATTAGATCGCAATATCCGTCCATTCGGATGACTCAGTGTCTCGTTCAGTGGCTCGTGCTCGGCCATGGCTTAGCTGATTAAGAAATAAATAACCAAACAGAAACGCTTATGATGTGGTTTTTGCCTCAGACCCAAGTCCATTGCACTTTTAGGTGCCCAAAATGCATGCCAGTTTGCTTGGCTGGGCAAATATTTGGCCAGAGCTTATCTCTAAATGTCAATCTTTGCTTATGAGAATACAATTTACATTTCCTAGGGCCAAAGATTTGGATGAATCCAACTGAATTTGGAAATACAGATAAGATCCAAAATTTACTCATATTTCTGATCAAATTCTTTGAAAATTATTCCCGAAGATTGAATTACCATTCATGCCAAGTTGCTTTTAGAAATTAGCTACCGCAAAAATACTGCTTCGATTTCTTGGCTTACCTAACTATCAGATAGTATTACAATGCGATAACGAAAACTTGTCATGCCCACATACATATGTATGTACATATATACATAAGTATGTATTTATGAGAAAAACATTCCATGCATGGTAAAATTTGAAAAATAATAAAATATGCGCACCCCTGCAGAAAAACCGGGGACAGCTCCACTGTCAATGCTAAGTTTTGCAGTTTTTGCCAACGTGCACATCAAATTTATATATACTATATGTAGGTAGAGGTATGTATATAGTATATACTCGAAATGTCACGGAGAACGAAGTCTTTTGTAAATTGTATGTAAGTACAGCTACAAAGTAAAGAATCTCTGATTGCGACTATCGTAAAGAATAACTACGAATTCGCATTATCAAGAGATGCGCACACGTGTCCGCCTATCCAAGTCACTGAGGGTCACTGCCAAAATCGAAGGTCACGCACTTGACGCTTACGCAATAGAACTAAATCTGAGGCACCTGAATACAATTGGCAGTACATTGGCTACATACATGCAAAGCCAGGAGGAGCAGGATTTCGAGAATTCAGAAATATTTCTTCAATCTGCTAATCACAAACCGACGCGAAATATATCTAAATCGGATAGGACGAGCCCAAGTGCGTTATCACGACCGAACGCTTGCGATGTCAGCGGCGGAATGAAGAAACAACTGACTTATTTTCGCTTATTGCTCTGCGCTCTGAGAATGGGGCATTGTGTGCTTGTGCTCTGCGGTAAACAAAATCACCTAGGCAACGACGACGACAACCACAACGACAACGACAATGGCAACGACTCGGACAACTACAACGAATATGCCTGTAAAAACAAAACGGCGCAAAAAAAGTCTCCATCTGTCCGCTCCAGTTGGTATGGACATTAGATCTTATTCGAATGGACAAATCACATGACCAACATTGGTGGCGTTTTTTAATTGATCAATTCCCAGAATTAGAAACTGAACCGAACAGGAGGAGACGCCATTGCTCTCGCTCAATCATTGTCAATTAGGCGGAGGTGCCAATGCTCGGTAAAGTGAGCATATCCGTTTTCGAGATCAAAAGAGTCTCCGTCAACTGAATCTTCCGGCGCCGGCGCCTACAAGTGTCGTGTGGATGAATCGGTAAGTATATTCTGCCTTAATGTATATAAAATTGGTAAACTTAATTGTTAGTGGAAGAGATTCGGAGAGTCTATGAATTAAAATTAAACATCAAGCTGCATCCAGCGACATTGCGGTCTGTGGGGGCGGCAACAGGCAAACAGGTTGATCCACAATTAGCCGAAAATTCTTATCCGGCCAATCGAACTCCAAACGTTGAGCGGGCTCTGTGCTCTCGTCCAGATGAGCATTTCGAAAGTCGGCCATCATGCGTGGCACCAAATCACTGGGTATCAGAACCTGAATCCAATAGCCGAGCACTCCGTACGGCTCATTGATGTTAACCGCAGCTCCTGTCACAGTTTCGGCAACAAACGTTAGCGCGAGGTGCTGGGCCTTGAAGGTGAAATGACGGCCATGCCTGATGCGGTCCTTAATGGCCAGAAGCAGGTACTTGGCAACACTCGGCGCCAATGTGATCTCAATACCATCCAGGGAAATGCAATCCGGTGCCTGCGGCTGAAAGTCCAACGGACACGACTTGTGCAATGAATTATTACTCAGGGACATTGACTGAGGGAAACTGGGCTCCTCTCGCTTGACTTGGGACTCGGTGAGAGTTTGTCTATTATTCTCCTCGCTGGCACACCGTTCGTTTAGACTCTGAAAGTCGATCTCCTCTTTGATGACTTTTCTCGGTTTAATCTCTTTGAACGTGAACTCTGCATTGACGCCGGCCAAATCTGAGCCCTGTTTCTCCAAGTCGTCCTGCAAATGCAACAAAGTCTCTGGAAACAATTCAAAGACACTGCGGATGCGCTGCATATTCGTGACCAACCACTCTCCCCCAGTTTGCACATCCCGGCGCAAAAAGTTTAAAACGCCCCTTCCGTTCCAACGTGAGGCCTGCTCTAGCTCATCCTCAAAGACTCCGACAATCTGGCAAAAGTCCACAGTGCCAAAGGGTGTTTCAATGCAGCCAAGCTGTGGATCCTGTGCCACTAACAGACTCTGTAGTGGTGAATTTGCTGGGCTGCCATCTAAACTTTTGCGCCAAGGAATGTTATCCCCAAAGCACAATCCATTTCCTGTTTGAAAGCAATAGCGACCAATTGATTGTAGAAGGTTGGCTGGCCAAGTGGGTGGTCGCAACGATTTTTCTGGACACTGCACTTGCTGTTGAATCTCCGCCTTAGTCTTTGCTAAACGGAAGGTCAGTTCAAAGCCCATGCCAGATCGTGTGGACTGCTCCTCTGTCGAACGCATATGGACACGCTCATCTCCATGCAGGTCACTCAGTCCAAAGCTAATGTAGTGCCAATGAGGTGGCACATTCTTCTCTGGGTCTCCATTGTTGTTGTACATGCTAATGTAATCCAGCGGATCTTGCCCTCCCAGCCAGTACTTCAGTAGTGTTGTCACCTAGCGATACATTAGAAAATATAAATCATGTTGTGCACGCAAACACATCAACTTTACACTAACCTGCAAAGGATTCGGCTGGTCGGGATACATCTGGCACAAGTGGTCTATAATGGCCTTCAGGCCAGACGGTGGCTTGACCGCATCATTGGTTTTTTTGTCCGGATTCGAGGCACACTCCGACATTTCTGCAATTGATATGATTAGTGTTGGCACTTACCAAATGGGGAGCAGTGGATTATTCGCTAAATAAAACCGCTCAACACTTACGTGACTGATGAAAATCACAACGAATTAATTATATATATTAACAGATAGAAACCTAACCAGCATAATATCAAAAAACAACTCACTCTATTTTCCGAGCAAAATGTGAATGAAAGTCTTTATTAATATCTTGTTCAGCAAAATCGCAAAAAATTTTCGCTAGTCACGGCTCATCTCTAACAGAAATGTGTACATTTTACAATGTAGATAGCTACATCATCTACATAAGTGCATAAATTATAGGAGAAGGGTCACACTTGGATAGTAAATTAGTTAAATTTGCAAACTTTTTTATAAACGCACAAAATGGAGCCTTATGATGTCGTGGTTAACCAACCTGTGGTCATAGATAACGTAAGTGTCTTAGGAATCATCCAAACCACTGTTCAGACAGAGATTAGAAAACTCCGATATTTTTCCGTGATTAGCCCGAGTTTCACTCGAATCAGTGACATCACCCAAAACGACAAATAAGATGAGCCGCTTCCCGAGCCCCTCCTTTGTCTAAAGTTAGTTTCAACGGCTTTTGCCGACGCCATCTACATACATGTATGTTTCTAGCCACAAATATGACTAATCGGGCGTTGAAGATTTTAGAAAACTATCAATTTTTATTTTTTTTTTTTTATAATTTATACGGGTTTCCCATTTATCGTTTAAATGAGGTATCCGTGGTCTTCTGAAAACGTCCGGCCATACGGAACTGTGCTTCGCTAGCCATGTACCTTTTAAACTCAACGGGATAAATGACAGGTTGCTCTTCGGTCATCCAGGTGACAGGTAGGCTCAGTAAGGCAATGCTACGGTCCAGTTTGATGCCGCATTTGCCCTTGTGTGTGTGAAAAGCGGCTGGACAATGCATCTTATTGTAGGAGTCGCGATAATAATCTCTGTAGTCCTGACAGTCGTTGTAGAATTTGTCCACTTTCTGCATATCGCCGTCCATAAATGTAAGACCAGACAATGGAGCGCCAGGCTTTCGATGCAACCTCGAACTTTTCGAAACTGCCATCATATCGGCTTCAGGAAGAGACATGTTGAAATTTAGTGAAAATTCAAATTGATGATATAAACAAATGAAAATGAAATGAATTGAATGACTTTTTTGTTTTCTAGGGCTCTGGTGTTATCAAGGCCGGCTTTGCTGGCGAGCACATTCCAAAATGTCGGTTTCCCAACTAGTAAGTAATATCAGTGAAGCATAGAGAGCCGGTAATTTATAGTAAATCTTCTCTCAGCATTGGCAGACCCAAGCATGTTCGGGTGATGGCTGGTGCCTTGGAGGGGGACATATTTGTCGGACCCAAGGCGGAAGAGCATCGCGGGCTACTCAGCATCAGATATCCCATGGAGCATGGCATTGTGACGGACTGGAATGATATGGAGAGAATATGGAGCTACATTTATAGCAAAGTAAGCCCAGCTTTATCATAAAATGCTCTTCGATTTGCATTTTTAGTTCTCCCATTCTAGGAACAATTGGCCACCTTCACAGAAGATCATCCTGTGCTGCTAACAGAGGCGCCGCTAAATCCTCGCCGTAATCGAGAGAAGGCAGCCGAATTTTTCTTCGAAGGCATCAATGCTCCTGCCCTCTTCGTGTCCATGCAGGCCGTGCTCAGTCTGTAAGGTCTACTAAATCCTTTTGTTCCTTCAAGCGATTCAAACCCTTTTTCTCTTTCTCAGCTATGCCACTGGTCGCGTTACTGGAGTGGTACTCGACTCCGGCGACGGTGTGACGCATGCAGTTCCCATCTATGAGGGATTCGCCATGCCTCACAGTATTATGCGGGTGGACATAGCTGGTCGGGATGTCACCCGCTACCTCAAAACACTTCTGCGGCGCGAGGGTTTCAATTTCAGATCAACAGCTGAATTTGAAATTGTGCGTTCTATCAAGGAGAAAGTCTGCTATCTGGCCACAAATCCGCAAAAGGAGGAAACTGTGGAAACGGAAAAGTTTGCCTACAAACTACCCGACGGCAAGACCTTCGAAGTGGGACAGGCTCGCTTCCGGGCTCCAGAAGTTCTCTTCCGCCCCGATTTGCTGGGCGAAGAATGCGAAGGCATACACGACGTGCTAATGTACTCCATTGAAAAGTCGGATATGGATCTGAGAAAAATGCTCTATCAGAATATTGTGTTGTCTGGTGGTTCCACACTATTCAAAGGTTTCGGTGATCGACTGCTGTCTGAGTTGAGGAAACATTCGGCCAAGGATCTAAAGATCAGAGTAAGTTTTACCTTTAAAATTGTTAATATACCAATAATACGTGAGGGGCAATATTTTCGCAGATTGCCGCTCCACAGGAACGACTCTACTCCACGTGGATGGGCGGATCCATTCTGGCCTCGCTTGATACATTCAAGAAAATGTGGATCTCTAAACGCGAGTACGAGGAGGAGGGCCAACGTGCCGTGCATAGAAAGACTTTTTAGTTTGTTTATCGACTTAAACGCTATTAAAAATTCTTCGCTAACTACACATATACATAAACATTTAAATATCAGGTCTGTGTGTCAGCTAAGATCCCCAATTAACCGATTTCCCCTGGAGATTCATCGTGTGTTTTGTTTTACGCAAAAAGTGGGCGCAAAGTATTTAAAAATGCTATTTATTGAAACATTGCTTTCTCAGCCTAGAAAATAAACAATTTATCAAACAAAAAATTTATAAAACCAAACCAAACAAAATTCTTGATTAATGTACGAAAAGCGAAACATTGCGTCTAAATGAGAAATCAATGAATGGCTCACAGCCTGCTGACGGAACGGAACGCCAGAGCTCGAGAGCTTTAGCTTTTGTTAGGTGTTAGTTTCTTTATGCTTTTCAGTTGTTTTATCGTTTGGTTGTGTTGCAAACTCGCCGTATCCACGGTAACGACGAGACTTTATGTTTCAACAACTCAACTGGCCAAAACCAATGAAAACTATCTGTTCCAACGAAGCGTGACTGGCGGAACGCAAAACAAAAACATAAGAATTTATATACCAAATATATACTTTAGACAGAGGTCAAAATTACCAACCGAAACTCTAACAATGGCTCTAGTGGTGGCAGCTGGAGAGGAACAACATCGAAATGTTAACGAAACGGAGGCAAGTCTCTAAATATTTTCATACCACCGAAACGTAGTCTTGGGTAAAAAAAACCCTGATCTTCATCACATATATTCCTGTTTATTATTTGTCAGCTTACATCATTTACAAACATGTATGTATGTAGTTATGGAGCTTGGTATAGCCACAAGTTCCACTTGCGAAAGTAGGCTAAAAACTAAATAGAATGGCTAGAAAAGTAATGAAAGCTTAATAATGGAATCTGCATAATTAGTGAATATACTGCACCAATATTTGCAATTAAAAGGGATTACAGTCACTAACGACTAAACAAAGTCAGTTGAAAAATAATTAAAGCATCTGAAAAATGACAAACCTCATTTAATTTGAAACCTGCCCTCGTTAATGTGCCAGAGTGTAATTATTCGTGTGCAATTCAATACAATTCACATATGACGTCCAAGCCTTACTATTAAGGCAAACCCGGTTCGGTACTTTGATGAGCTGTGCGAAAAATATTTTCATTTCCCGACTGCCATGCATGAGATAGAAACTTTTATTGATTTTTTAATTAAAATAGACCAATTACGAGGGAGCGGGAGAGGAATATAATGAATTATCCTTTGCTCCAGCTCATTGTTCAATCATTCAAAGTTTTTTAGTTGACAATGTTCGATACTATAAAGTTTCCACAATTCTTTGCGCGAAAATTTGACAACAATGCTTGGGAGGTAAAATATATCAAAGAAACTATAAATGTGATTTGTAATAAGAGAAAGATGCAAGACTTAAGGTTTACATAATCAACTTTATTGTTATATAAATTAAATCCAAAATGAATTTATAGTTCTTAAATCGCTAGCACGTATTAAGTGTTTATCAGCTAACAACAATCTGTATTCATTTAAACTTTAAACCGAATTTGAAAATAAATATTTTTGACTGTGCTAAAGTGGAAAATGAAATCAGAAACGTTAAACAGCATAAGAGTTTAGTATGATCTCTACATATTATGGTTGCTTGATTCTGAGTACGAAGTTTTGCATAATATATATAAAGATAGACACACTTAGATGACCCCAACCACATAAGAAAGCATATTTCGTGACTTTTTTGAAATTAAGTTTGGATGCATAATAAAAATGTTGAATCTCACGTCCCAATGCTGATTACTGCAAAATTTAAGAAATTTTGATTAAGTTTGTTAGAAAATATCCTTGTTCTCAATGTTCTATCTTGACTTGCAACAATCAATTTTGGTTTCCAATTAGTTTGAGTACAATTCGAAGCATACGATAAGTTTGTTACGTTATCAGATGCATCAACAATATCCAAGATAAGAAACAAGCAAGATGAAAATGAGCACGAAAATTGATTATTTGGCATTGAAGTGTAGAGTAGAGCAGAACAAACCCCCAACATTCTATAGTCGGGTCAGTCAGAGCAAGATGTTTTCGATCTTCCAACAAGTATGATCACCCGTTCTTTAATGGACGAATGTAAATCCCAATTCTACCACATTTTTATTCCAGATGAAATCAATGGATGCCAATCGGTATGCCACCAAGAAGACCATTGCCCAGGGCATGCTGGATATTGCATTGCTGACGGCAAATGCCTCCCAATTGAAGTATATACTCCAAGTTGGCGAACAGCATCAGTTCTATAAGCTAATGCTGATTCTGATCAGCCTGTCGATTGTGTTGCAGGTAATTATAGAAATATCTCTATATTTGTATTGCGGCCTCTATCGTGTCTTGATGGTACTATGTCCATGTCCCATGTAGATATTGTCCGGCATACTGAGTTTGTCGCTGAGTTTACTAAGGGACTGTCGACTGCACCAGCCGGAGTTCCACCAATCGGCCAATGTGATTAATCATGTGCGCACCGCATTTGCTTTCTTTACGACAATGATAAATCTATTTATCTCGGCCTTTGATAGTCGCCTGCCCCCCATTCAGGGCGACCTTCTCAATGTGAATTGAATTTCCTACTAAATCAACATATCCATCTATCTATCTATTGTATGTTCTTCATCATCGAACAGCTTTTGGTTGGAATTCTGTTTGTGGCCATCGGGAGTTTAAATATTAACAAGCAATCAGATCAAACGGCTGCAATTATCTTGAACGATGTAATATTGGTGGTAATCTTTGTGATATCGGTGGTGAATGTAATAATATCCGGTTTCGGAATCGAGTATTCATCCCAACCGCTTAGACTCATCGATACACATGCTAAAACCCCGTAAAACTAAGAACTAAACCAATCCAGCGATTTATCGAGTTAAAACCATAAAATATTTTTAAAATTAATTACATGTTTAAGTTTTCAAGACAGAAAAAGAGAAATAAATAAATGTTTACCCTACCTTCTATGTGATTCAGGTCTCCGCTGGCGTTTTACTAATCGTACAATCCGTTGTCGGCGACTACAAGTCAGAGCGAAATCGCTCTATGGCTTTCATGCTCAACCATTTCATCGATGCTTTCATATTTCTCTCCGTATTTTGTGACATTATGAAGATGAATTTTGGTCTTGATCCAGCCATCCCTTATCCAATGAATGATGTGGAAGTTTTAAAAACATGAGCATGACTAAGGGGAATTTTTTTGAAATGATATGGAGTACTCTATTCAAAAGCTGTTCAGATTATATCATTTGCATTTTAAGTCTGAGTTTTTAAAAATTAATCTATATTTAGTAACAAAAACAAAAAAAACCTAAAAAATATTGAAATGCCACGACATGATGGAGGTGATGTGGGGTAAGATGAAATCTCCAGAAAATAAAAACCGTTAGTTTTATACAGTGCTTAGTCTATAGAGTATTCTTGATATGGAAAATTATATATTGTAAATATAAATCAGCCAACCGCTAACAAAAAAATTAACGTAAAAAAAACCAAATAAAATCTTTTTAAATTTAGTTTATTAATTTTTATTATAAAATTGTCTGTTTCTTTTTGAATATTGTGCATTATTTCGGTCACACTTTATGCGGCTCGATGACAACTCTGGGTAAATTTTTTGGCCAAACCACTCCGGCGAGTACTCATATTGTTACGGCGAGTATTCATTTTGTTACGGCAACTACATTTTTTTGTTACGGCGAGTTTTCAATATTTACGGCGACTCGGGCGAATTTACTATGTCCAGGCAAATTTACTATTTGTTGTTGTTGCATTTGAGAGTCTAGGCGAAGTGTTTGCGCTGAGAGACATAAAGCTAAATAATATACACTAAATAATTAAAACTAAATTGTGAAAATTGAATTGCTATATATAGAGGCGGCAAGCCGGGTTTTCAGACATTTTATCCCTAAACGAAAACAATTATATTCAAAATTTTCGCTTAAGACTATTCCCCGTACCAGTCGAGTTGAGTGTACATAACATATATATACGGCATATGTATATTTATATCGCATATTTTTCCATATTTACACGTCTACAGCCTAGTTTTTTAAAAGCAGCCCCTGGCCCGCATCTTCTGCTGCCCTGTTCTCGCAAAAACTAATTGTTGTGTATTTTGTGTGTGTGTGTGTGCGTGTCCGTGTGTGTGGCACAATGTTTAGCTTTCTGAAGCGCGAGAAGAACACCCAGGAGGTCGTGGAAAATGTGATCGGTGAGCTGAAGAAAATCTATCGCAGCAAGCTGTTGCCCCTGGAGGAGCACTATCAGTTCCACGACTTCCATTCGCCCAAATTGGAGGATCCCGATTTCGATGCCAAGCCCATGATCCTGCTGGTGGGTCAATATTCCACAGGCAAGACAACATTTATCCGTTACCTGTTGGAGCGGGACTTCCCGGGCATACGCATCGGCCCTGAGCCAACGACAGATCGTTTTATTGCCGTAATGTATGATGACAAGGAGGGGGTTATACCCGGCAACGCTTTGGTGGTCGATCCCAAGAAACAGTTCCGCCCACTCTCTAAATATGGCAACGCCTTCCTCAATCGGTTCCAATGCTCCAGCGTGGCTTCACCTGTGCTGAATGCCATTTCTATTGTAGACACGCCTGGCATTTTGTCTGGAGAGAAGCAGCGCATCGATCGTGGCTATGATTTCACCGGAGTCCTGGAATGGTTTGCCGAACGTGTTGATCGTATCATTCTGCTCTTCGATGCCCACAAACTGGATATATCAGACGAGTTTCGGCGCTCTATTGAGGCTCTTAAGGGGCACGATGATAAGATTCGCATCATCTTGAACAAAGCTGACATGATTGACCACCAGCAATTGATGCGCGTCTACGGGGCGCTTATGTGGTCCCTGGGCAAGGTGCTACAAACACCCGAGGTGGCTCGCGTTTACATTGGTTCGTTCTGGGACCAACCGTTGCGATTTGATGCCAATCGGCGGCTTTTTGAGGATGAAGAGCAGGATCTGTTCCGCGACCTGCAGTCACTGCCCCGCAATGCAGCCCTGCGCAAGCTAAACGATTTGATCAAGCGGGCGCGCCTGGCCAAGGTGCATGCCTTCATCATTGCTGAACTGCGCAAGGATATGCCTTCAGTATTCGGAAAAGATAGCAAGAAAAAGGATCTGATCAAGAATCTTGGCCAGATTTACGATCGTATTCAGCGAGAGCACTCCATTTCGCCAGGAGACTTTCCGGACATTAAGAAAATGCAGGATGTCCTGCAGCATCAGGACTTCACCAAGTTCCATTCACTCAAACCTCATTTACTGGACATTGTGGACAATATGCTAGCAAAAGACATAGCCCGACTAATGGAAATGATTCCTCAGGAGGAAATGACTCTTGTCTCAGAGCCAGTTGTGAAGGGTAAGTGCCAAGGACATTACTTTTGCGGGCTCCAAATGCAATCTTTCATCAAACTGCACATCACACACATCTTGTTCTCACCCCATAGCCAATGGGGGCCACCACACAGTCTTCCTTCCTCCTCTCACAAAATATCGCAAGTTAACCCACTTGGCAAACAAGTTTTCCACAATATAAAAGAAATAGCTTAGGAAAGTGCAGGTAGTCGAGGAGACGAAGCAGGAGTAGGCAAGGGGGCATATGCTTAGCCGACTGTGCACAATGAAAGTCCACACCACAAATGGATATTTTAAAAGAGTACTTTCATTCGTTGAAATCGTTTTCTGATAGACATTCAATATTATTTTTTAAATGGTTACCAACTCCCAACTTAGAGATTGGGGGAAATTGGGCGATTATTATGATGTTGAACTTTAATGTTACAAAATATTTATTTTGCGGACTTCTATTCAATCATAGATTTTCTATATCCCGCCCTCTCAATTAACTTGAATAGAATATTAAAAACAATTTGGCTAAATAAAACGTTCGCACATTTAATCTCATATCATCATTTAGCTTATTAATGCTAGCAGCTTCCTCTTTATTTTTTATGTCTACATTATGCAATGCCTAGCAACGGCTAGTTATATTTTTATTTAATACTACCACATACTTGCTATATAAACAAACTGATAAGCAGAAATGAAGCTGATAAGAGGGTGCTTAGTAGACACCGGTCTATATAGTACGTTTGAATGTATGCGACATCTAAACGCACTTTTTCGCCACTTTTAGGGAGAAGGAACTGACAAGCAGAGAAGGCTTCTCCTCCGAACCTTGAGACAACTTACTCTCCATATCTTAGTTAAATATTGTAAAGTGATAAGCAACAACTACTTTGCACTTGAAAGTGGGCGGCTACTCCAGGGCGTGGTGGATAACAGAAACTGTTATTGTGTGTCAATCATAGTCATCGAAAGCGAGAACGGCGAGAATTGGCGGTTTGCTTTCGTCATGCCCAGAATTGAACTGCTCGTCCGTTCCGATAAGAAGCTTTATGTTTGTATGATGTTTGTATGATGTAAGCATTGGAACACGTAAATGCTTGGTTAGCTTTTACTGTTTCTCCAATTGGCCTGACCAATACATACACACATACATCCATAGGTGACTCATTCACCCTCTTATCTCCGCACACCCAAAAATACAAGGCGTACTGTAAATATTTCACACTTCAGCGCCCTCAGATATCAGCTGTGTAGGTAGATCCAGTCCGGCCAGAGATGCAGCCAGGGAAGCGTAACGGATCTAACGATCAAGAGCACACGCATTGAATAGCATTAGGCCACAAAACGGCCCATGCTCAATTCGGAGAGACCAAGAGCAGAGCAACACAGAGAGAGAGAGTTTCCGACTATCAAAAAGTTAGTGAGTGTTGCATGAATAGATTGCCTCCAAATGTAAATACACTTGTGTTCATTAATTTAAAAATGCATACACAATTGAGCGAATTAACGAGTTAAGATATAGAGTTGGACTTCAAAATTGTTGGATTTTTACAGAAAAGGCTTCTAAATTATTTCAAGAATTTGAAGAAACGGAGAAAAGGGAATAGACAAAACAATGCCGAGGTCTCTTGGTCACCGACTTTCAAAACACAGTTTTGAGAAAAACAAGGTTAAAGTTTTAAAATCATTTTGCCCACCACTTTGAGACGCGTTGATTAAATTCAAAATTCAAGAAAAAAAGAATATAAATTATTCTATTAGCTTGTGTTAGGCCCTCTTCATTGTTTGTCCAGATGTTAAGAACCGTCTGCAAAGATCCAGAAAAAACCAGAAGACTATCATACAAACTTGTTTTCTACACCAGAACATAAAGCTCTCTTAATTATTAAAGGACATGTTACATTCTAGAGCTCTTCAGTAGATAAATACTTCTATTAATTTAATTAATATGTTACTTAAAGAGTATACTAATTATTTATTTAGAACATAATTTAAACAAAGCACTCTTAAATTCATTCAGAAAACATATGTATATATTATGTAGGGGAGAGTGGGGCTAATCGGCGCATTTTTTTTTAATCCTTCATATATCCTGATCGGGAGCTCGTATCCTCTCATATGAGCACTTAAATGAAAGGTTAATTCATTGTACAACTATTGATTAAAGATACGTTTAAATATAATTTACCGTTACAAAGCTATAGCTGTTTTTTCGAACATACCCGAAATTGGCGTTGTCAAAAATCGCGGGGCAATGTGTTTTACAAGTTCGCGCATCGGCGTTTTACAAGTTTTTTATATAGAAACAAGCGATTTTTCGAAAAAAAAAAAAAGTAATATAGTTTAATATTAAAAAATTTGTTTTATAAAAAAAACCTTTTTTTTACCACCAACAAAGTTGATTGGTTAAGACTTTCAATTATGATTGCTAATTTCATCGTTTATATGGCAGCTATATGATATAGTATTCTGATCCATCTGATTTTGGCAAATGTACTGTTTTTATCAATTCACACGTTTTTAAAATATTAAGTTTAAAATGCTAAAACTAAGGGTGGGGCAAAGTGGCGCACTAGTAGAAATTTAAAAATGGCGTTTTAAAATCATAGCTATATTTGAATAAAAGTCCGATATATAAACTAATTATTGATAAAAACAGTATATTTGCCAGAATCAGACGGATCAGAATACTATATCATTTAGCTAATGGTAGCTAATGGACAAACGATGAAATGAACAATTATAATTAAAAGTCTAAACCAATCAACATTTTTGGTGAAAAAAAAGTTTTTTTATAAAACAAGTTTTTTAATATTAAGCTATATTTAGTTTTTTTTTTAAATCGCTTTTTTTTATATAAAAAACTTGTAAAACAACGATGCGCCACATTGCCCCGCTATTTTTGACAACGCCAATTTGGGGTATGTACGAAAAACCCGCTATAGCTTTGTAACGGTAAATTATATCGAATCGTATCTTTGAACAATAGTTCGACAATGAATTAACCTTTCATTTAAGTGCTCATATGAGAGGATACGAGCATCCGATCAGGATATATGAAGGGTTAAAAAAAAATGCGCCGATTAGCCCCACTCTCCCCTATATTTATATTTTTAATCAGCTCATTCTTCTCTTCTCAAAGAGTTAGTATCTTTACGAAACTTTTGATGCAGAACTATTTTGTAGTATTTAATAGATATTGAAATAAATTCATCGAGTTTTCAAAAAACAACGATGCTTTTTGTGAGCTCACAATAGATCTTCTGGTGAACTGATAATAAAACTTCCTAGAAGTTGTTGAATTAGGTGGAAATGTCATTTGGTGGAATCGTGCAAAAGTAACGCAAAAGTATTAATGCATAATTTAGCAAATATTCTTCACTAGTCATTGGGACAGATCTTAAGTATAACTCCCACAAAGTCGTTCAGAACCAGGAACGAAAATATAAATTTGTTTCTACATATCGGCTTTAGGGAGCAAAAAGACACCTGTAAATGCTTAAATTTTCACAGACTGACTTAAATTAGTTTTAAAATTATGGTTTAAAAATTATTATAATTTTTTTTTTCAAGTTCTGAAAGTCTAAAATAAAAATTGTGGATTTATTAATGTCAAGCTTATTACATGATTCTAACTAGATAACAGTTTTTATAAATGAAAAAACAAATTTCAGAAAGATCGATCAATATCTTTTCAAATTATATATATAAGACATTAAATTGTATGGCAAAATTTAAATTTGTTCGCAAATTCTTAGGTGTTGAAATTTGTCAAGAGTCTCTACCCTTATTATATTTGTTCCTAGCTAATGTTTTGCTTCTGATCTAATGGATATCGAATGTAAAGAACCTTTTCGTTAACCTGCCCAATTCACTCGTTAGTCGAATGGAAAAATTGAGTGGATAGTGTGGAAGAGAGAGCATCAATTCTAATTGTTTACAGTAAATGTTGTTGCCTGCCCCTGGACTGGTTTTGTTTTGGCGACCTGTGAAGTCTAGTCGAGCGAAGCGAACGCCACGAGTTCAAGGTCTTTGGGCGTCTACTTGCTCTACTTACTTTTACCACCTGCTTGTTTTCCTCCAATGAATTACTTACACACTCTGCTGTTTGTTGTCGTTGTTTGGACTTGACGCGCGCGTTGCCAGGCTAGGGGGAATCTAAAGATAGATAAAAATCAATGTAAAACCCAGTGTGAGTCGGTGGAGTAAGGCTTATCACATACATATGTATATGTACATGAGCAACTATACCAGTGGTCTAATTTCGAGTAATAAAGAGGCTGCTGCCTTATCTACAAAACCGCAAAATAAACAGCGCCACATAATTATTTGTAAATAATAATGTGTGCTTTGTGAGGATGACTCGAGAACCAATACTATGCCAAGGTACAGTAAACATTGGTCGAGTGGGAACCATTTTCCATTAGGCGCCTGCATAAAACTTCACAGACATTTGTGGTCACTAGTGAATTATTATTGTGATATATGCTATATACAGCAAAATAAATCTCCCCCAACCATTGGGGGAGGAGTATATAAATAATTATTGCTCAATAGCCAGCCGCCTCTTAACGGAATAGAAACGGAACCAACTGGCAGGCGCCCATTTAAAGAAATGAAAAAGAAAAGTTTGTTATGCGAATTTATGGCTAAAATTTGCACAATGAACACAATTTGCAGCTCATTTGTTGCTTTGGAGCCGTGAATCCGTCCCTCCATGGATAGTCTCGTGAATGCATTATGTCTTGTGCCTAAGCTGCTTAAATTAAACCCATTCTCGGTCAGTTACTTGCTGAGCAAAACCTGAGATCTGAGGTTGCGTATGAATTTGCGGATCATGGTGACTTGGGGCGTGTGGCATTAAGTGGCTCATCCTCCCGGTTCTATTGAGTGAATTTGTAAATGCAGGAAGAAAGCATTTACTCTCGCATACATACACACACATACATACATATATGGGAATGAAATGGATTCCACAATAGACAAAAGAAACTAGAGAAACTTGCTAGCGATCTGTGGCTGATCTTTTCGTTTTAATATTTTTTGGTGGCCCACTTGAGTGGTTTTTTCATTAAACTATATACTAGCACATATCTCGCGACCTTGGGCAAAAGTTAGTGTGTGTGTGTGTGTGTGTGTCATATACACTATAAGTATGTCTAAACGATCGAACTGATGTCATGCGATCGTTATTTGATAGAACGATGCGTCACTTTAGTTTGAACTTGCTTTTATGCTTGCTGGGATTGCAGTTGACAATATGATAGCCTCTAATCCAATCACACTTCCATGTGAATGAACTTTTGCGTTTAAAATTACCCCAAAGCCGACAGCAACTGTTTATGGGCGGTGGAAGGGGAAAGACAATGCCATCACGAGACAATCCCTCAACTTCTTGCCCTTTCCCAAAAATAACTTATATCACAACGAACCAATTTTGACAATGCCGAAGTTTATATGCTCTTTAACTCAAATCAAATATTTTGACCACTCAACTAAACGATCGGCAACACAAATAATGATATTCCTTCTAATTCATCTTCTCTTAGTCGATTTATGGCCGATTCGTTTATATTCTGAGATCTCTTAAAGTTTAAAGTTTGAGATGTGTGTCCTCTTGGAAAAAGGTCGTGAATCTATCGATTGATGATTCCTATGGCCACTCTACGATATTTGGGTTGGCTTATGTAAAATCGAATCGATTGACCAAGAACATATACATATATAGTTTATCTGTATGGAGTCTCTTTCAAGCATCTAATCAATTTTATTTTACTCTCTGTAAGGGTATGAAGAAACGCAAAGAATGCGTTGATAAAGTGTATCACACAAAATCAAAGTCAAGAACGCGAAGATGTCGACAATGCTAATTTAGTGTTTGTTTCACTGTGTATGTGTGTGTATGTATACCCCCAGTTTATTTGTTGTTTTTATATTGCATAGTTTGATTTTGTTTCTGCCCATTTCCGTTCCTTTGCTTTTCTTTTTTCTTTCATTTGGGTAATTGACTTGTGACACATTATCAGGAACGATGTGCGGGAAGAGAAAGTTCAACAACTTTTCAAAAATTAACGAAAAGTTACGATAAGTGATGGTTAGAGCTTCTAACTAAGAAGCTTTTGCTTTTTGTCAACTTGGATTGAGATCGCAGTCTGTTGTCCATAGATGGCAAATGTATCTTACTAGAGAGCTATACTGTTTCCTTTAACTTAAGGTGATTTGAAGTTGTTTTAGTTACGATTGTCACTTCTAACTTCTGCTTGGCTGGCAAACGCAGGGAAACAGGTAAATGAAACAAAGCGATGGTAGTTAATAGACAATATTGTGATTAGTTTTTATACCTTTTAATGATGTGTACCTACATACATACATTGTATATACTTATCTCTGTTTCATCACTTAAAACGAGGCGCTAAAATGACATGCGCCACTAAGACGAATACATTTCGGTTGCACTTTACCAAATTGAGTCTAGTTTTTCTTTCAATTCATATTAGTCATTTGTTGGCAAATTTTGTTGGCTTGTTTCTTTCATCCATCACAATCCAGCTCAGCAAGCACCTTCATATCGGGCCACATGTGGTGGCATCACCTGTTTAGCAATATGTCGCTAAATAGTTTCTACACGCGTATATAAACATATACATACAAAGATATATGTACGTATGTATGGCACACTAATTTTTAGTTGATTGCCATGTCTCTGTCACATTTGCGCACCAAAAGATCTGCCCCCACATTTGACTAGTCCCCCACCTTTGAACGAGAACTATTCCTTTTCTTTCATTTCCTTTCCCAATCGCATGCTGCAACTTCTCAGAAGAGGATTTCGTGGGTGAGGAGACAGAAATTTCGACACCAATATCTCAGAGATCTCAGTTTTCGGAGCGCCTCGATCGCTGGCTGCAGAATCTGCGTCAGCAGCAACATAAATTGTTCAGCAGTTGCACTAGTAGGGTGGGCCATGTGGAACAGGAATTTGACTCCTCCAATGCCCCACCAGAATCAGAGGCCCAAGCAGAATCAGAGGCAGAACCAGAACCACCACAGACAGAGACAGTCATTGATGTAAGCAGCAGTCAACCTGTTGTCCTCAATAGGCTGCAAATAAATTGAGCATGTCAGATGAGAAGAAATCCAAAAGTGCGCCTAGTGGGGCAACATCAAATACAAATTGACTCTTGCAACAACTTGCAGGCAATTTCAATTGTTGGGCTCGTTTAAGGCGCCGCGCAATTGTTTGTTGCAGTTAAAGTAGGCACTCAAAGTACGTACTTAAGTCGGTCAGCCGTTCTGTCTGGTCACGATACGTTCAGCAGTGGCGGCGACGTCAATTGGAGCCTAAAAGATCTGAAGGTTTTAATTGCCGTCTAATTGGAATGTTTTGTGTACGGCGACGCACTGCAGCAGCTTAGATTACGTGCTTAATTAATGCAAATTTATATGTGGGGCTGCGCTTTTGCTTATAAATGCGCTGCGAACTGGATATGATACTCACTGATCGCACTTTTTCACTTTGCAGGAGGCGCCTTCGAGGGGGTCATCGACGACCATGTCTCACCATTCGGTTACATGAAGGGCGAGGGAATTGATGCCGGCTACGGCGAGCACGAATGGATCTGCAACAAGGACAAGACGCGCACCGATGCCATTTTCAATGGACTGGGTCCTGTGGATGGTCGAATATCCGGTGCCAGTAAGTAGAATGAGAGCGAATACAGTGACTTAGTTGTGCTTATTCGTTTTCCCGTTTCCTTTTCCATTTGCAGCTGCCAAACAAGAGCTCATCAAATCGAAACTGCCCAATTCGGTGCTTAGCAAGATCTGGAAACTATCAGACGTTGATGGAGATGGTTTCCTTGACTCAGACGAATTCGCCCTGGCCTTGCACTTAATCAATGTTAAACTCGATGGCTGTGAGCTGCCCACTGTGCTTCCAGAGCACTTGGTGCCACCGTCGAAGCGCTATGAATAAGCACGGATCACTCAAAAACGCAGCCTGCCGCCACCAAAAAAAAAAAAGAAAAATATATATATATATATATATATATATATTCATATATATATATATGAAGCATTAACTCCCACATGCTGCACTCTCGTTCGTTTGATCGTTTCTTTTATATGTACTATACTCGTATATAAAATGCGCTGATCTGGGTATGAAGCACACAAAACACATACACACACACACACTAAACACACCAATGCAAGCATTGTAACTTTAAAATATCAAAGCATAAATTCTTAGAATTTAAACGCAAAGCAAAAAAGAAAAATGCATATTTTTGTATAATGCAATAACGATAACAATCAAGTTTTTAAGATGGGAAAAACTGTCGCCCAAAAACCTAGTGGAATTGTATACAAATCATAATCATGAATGAGAATGTATATGCGCCGCCTAATTACCCACAATCGTTGTTGATTTAAGAGAAAAGTAACAAAACGAATGCAAGTTAAAAAACTGTATACAATATATTAGATTAATGTTGGATTGTCCAGTTCCAACAGAGCCACTTTTGATATGAATTATACATATTTTTATATCTATTTATATATATATATATATATATATATATATATATATATATATATATATATATAAATGATAAATGAAATGATGATATGAATTATACATATTTTTATATCTATTTATATATATATATATATATAATATATATATTTATATGTATGTATATAATACACTACAAAACAATGCAAGAGTGCGGAAAGAACCTGGCAGTTATTTATTTTTTTTTTCTTTAAATTGTGCAATGAATGAAATCTGTTTTTGTTTATGTTTTCTAATTCGAACTCTATTGCCTTTGCTTTGATTAATATTATAAATTATTTAGTAAATTCTTGATTATTTGTGAAATTGAATTGTGTATAAAAATAAAATGAAAAATTTGAATGTGATTCATCGATTTGTTTTTCTAGAACTGCTGGAATTATTACCAGGGAACCCTAAAGTATGTTAAAATGGGCAATCCCTGATTAGTTCATAATCGTCGAATTTTCAATGTTCTAAAGAATCAAGAATGTATTATTATTGTATTAATTGCAAATTTATCATTTGAAATTTTATACTGTAGGAAATCGCTGACATACAGTTGAAATTATCTTATTGTTAGACTGATTCCCTCAATCAATGGATGAAACATAAAATACATCTTTATTTCGATGGAGTTCCGCTTTTTCCCGCCTTAGCCACATAAAAACCTTTCTTTGGTGTCTTCTTTATCATCATATTACCCAATTTGCATGGCTATGTGACAAGATAACACATTGTTAGTGACACTTTATTATTTGTTTGCAATTGAGTTACTTCAAATCGAATAAAATTGTAGCTCCAATATAAAGTAGATTTTCCTACACCAAATATTAAATATAATATTTTAGGTATAAATATTTATTCCCCCAAAAACAATATTTTACCAGCTTCTCAGCTTCTATATCAATCAACCGATATTACCTAACCCAATCTGCCACATGCTCTTTCTGTTGTAACATAGACAACCGCTATCACCACCTTCAGTGATTATTCCCGAAATTTACTTGGTCATGACCATATTATCCAATCTTTTTTCCTCTCACACATTTCCCCACTCTACTTAAAGAAATTACTCTACTTGAAAAGATAGTTATCGAGTTTTAAGCGGATCCGAACTGCATATTTTCCTAGCGTAAAGAAAAGTCAATAATTTTAGCAGTCTTTACCAACTGTGATTTGCACTTGGAGTCTCATAAAATTAATATATAATCCATGTGTCAAAACTAATTGAAATCGAATTAGGAAACTGAAAATAATCTTGAATTAAATTCAAACTTTAAATAAACGTAAAATAGTAAAAAAAATTAATATTTGTTGAAAACCTATAGGCAGATAAAAATCATTTTTATTAGCCAGGTTTAAATTAAGTTTTGCTAAATCTTATCTATAGGCAAGATTTTCTATCCAATTTTTTATCTCCAATGATTGAATCCTTTGATTAATATAGTATTTGTATATGGACTTGCACAAAATGAACAAATGATTAAGTGAACCACAATCCCAACAAGTAAGTCGGTGCACAAGTAAATGAGTGGAAGTGAATGAAAGCAGAATTTTAGTGAACAGATTTGATAATTGACTGAGCTAAGACTATGAAAAATTAGTTAATTTGGTTGGACTTCACCCTGCGCCAATTGAGATGGCTAACTTAAATTAATATATTCGCCAGTTTCCTTTACAGGCCGCCTCAAGCCACATCTTATTCATCGACCATAATGCGACCACTTTACACCCTTCTTAATAGCATTTTAAAATTCCGATGCGTACTTTACGATTATTTCCTCGCTTGGCTATCCCTATGCTTTGAAAGACGATAACTTTTTTAAGTCACCCGCCCTAAGTTTAGCCGTTGATATCGCTGGCAGGTCAACATTTCATTTATCGGCGTACTTTTAAGAAAATAAGCATTTTCGATTTGTATTTTATTTTTCGGCGATGGCTACCTACGACGACGTCAAGGATATTCCCAATCATCCAGATCAATACCTCTTCGATGTGCGAAACCAGTCGGAGTTGAATGAAACGGGAACGCTGCCGGCCAGCATTAACATTCCGCGTAAGTCATCAGCAGCTCCCCGACTCCTAAACCCAGGGGATTAAGCTGTTGCGATTGGCTCATTTTATTTCTTTTCGACAGTTCCCAATTTGGAAAAGGCCCTCAACCTGCCCGAGGCTGATTTCGAGAAATCCTATGGACGTCCAAAGCCGCCAATCGATGCCGTCCTGATCTTTTCGTGCAAAGCCGGCGGACGTGCTGCTCGTGCTGCCAATTTGGCTCGTACTTTGGGCTTTCACAAGTAAGTCTTTTTTTTTTTATATATGTGCGTGTGTATTTCGCAATGTATATTTATTTAACAATCTAAATTGCAGCGCCAAATCTTATGCCGGCTCCTGGACGGAATGGCAAGCGAAGCAAAGTCAATAAATTTTTACATTTTAATAAAATTCAAAAATTCTGTGCTAAAAATTTGATTTAAAACCTATTAAAGAAAAAAATTACAAATTGCCTATATTCCTACTTCCTTCAATGCACCCCAGCTGCGACCAATCTTCAGTTTCACCTTGAGTGGTACACTCAGTTTGACGCAGCTTTCCATGGTGAGACTTAAAACTTTGGCTATTTTTTTGGCCTTATCTATGGGCACCTCGAAGATCAGTTCATCGTGAAGATGTAAAACTAAATTCACAGAGTTCTCAGTTATCCCCAGGCGTTCGCGGTATCGAAGCAAATGCTTCTCCATGCGCAGAATGGCACTTTTGGCAATATCTGCAGCTGAACCCTGAATGGTCGAGTTAATGGCCTGGCGTTCGGCCTGATCTGTGGGCAAAAAATTTGTTTTAATGGACATTGAAGCGAATTTTTTTCAAGATACTGACTTTTTATTTGCAGTTCTCCGCTATTGATGTGTTCCAGATACCGTCTTCGTCCAGTTATGGTCTCCACGTAGCCATTGTTGCGAGCAAACTTGACTACTTTCTGGATATAGGCTGATATTCCAGCATATGTTTGATGGAACTGTTCCGAAACCGTTTGCGCTTCATTCTCCGTGCATTTCAATGACTCGGCAAGGCTGCGCATGCCCATGCCATAGACGATTCCATAGCATATCTGTTTGGTGCCGTTGCGCAAGTTCTCCGATACTTCAGATTCGTTCATATGATTCCATCGGGCGGCAATAGCTGTGAACAGATCCCGTGGTGAATTCATCACCTCCAGGAGGGCTGGATCCTGCGACAAGTGGGCTAGGATTCGCATTTCCAATTGGCAAAAATCTGCCGAAATCAGGCAACGTTTAAAGTCCATGGGCAGAAACGCTGAACGACAGGAGATGTTGACCTTATCCGAATCCAAATTGATCTCAAAATCTTTGGCAACATTTTGTAGATTTGGCTCTGACATGGATATGCGTCCAGTGGCTGTATAGGAAAGGCTCTGCCCATAGACGCGATTGTCCTGGCAACATTTGAGCAATGGCTGGACATTCTTTGCTAATACAGTGCTCAGTTTTCGATAGCCGACTATCAGCTGAGAAATGGGCGAGTCCAGTTTCTCAAGAATCTGCCGGGATGTGCTGACCTTGCCACTAGCCTTGCGGTGCAGTCCCAAAACCTTGGCCACGGCCTGGGAGGAGCCCAGATTAAAACGTGAGCCATGCAACTCGTAGATCTTGGCTTCCAATTTCTTCATGGTGCTCAGCATTTGCTGAGAGAGACCCTGCAAGGATTCTTGCTTGGCCGGAAAGCCAGTGAACTCCATGTTGCAGAGCGACAACTGAATGGGCATTTCGAGATCTAGAAGCAAACATGGTTTATTACAAGTTATCGGGATTCATTCAGCCTCTGACCTCGGAAAAACTTGAGCAGTTGCCCAGTGCCAATCCTCTCAAGATTCTCAATCTGACCGTGGAGTATATGCATGGACACACAGGCTTCTACTGATGCTCTAATCTTGGGCAAAATAGCATTGCTGGCATCTAGACCGTAGCTACTGTAGCCTCGTCCACTCCCACAGAGATCGGTCAAACCCTTGCATTCAGGTGCGAATTGCTGGCACTGAAAGCAATTGGGATTAGTTTTAGAAGAAATACTACAATATTATTCTTCATTTACCATGTTGTGGAAGCTGAGCACCTTATCGGGCTGCAATAACCAATTGGCCACTTTGGGATCCTCCAGTTTAATGGCGATCCTCACTAGCTGTGGCATTGCATGCCGTAGGATCTTTAGCTGCTCCTTGCCATCGTGCATTATAAGCGTCAGTTCGGGGCGAGTCAACAGTTTGACCAGCTCCTCCACCTTTAACTGAGTGCCGACAGCTTCTTTCTTGCCCTCCTGCTGCATGTTCATGTAGTAGGCCACATTGTCGGCTAGGCAAAACGATAAGCATGCTATAAATCTATTGTCATCCACTTCGAACAGCACATCGGAAGTGGCTGCTGCCTCTTGTTGCGCCGCCACTTGGTTGATTAATAGATTTGCTCCAATCAGAGGTTTCCTTTTGCCAGCCTGCATTTGAAGTCCAACACTCATCCCACAACGTGGAGCGTCGTGCAGCATCTTGAATGCTGCCTGAAATAGCCTTCGACTCCCACAGATGTCGACAATGTCAATAGAGTTAAAGCTGGAGGCCACATCATCGTCCTTGGAAGCACTCAGAATATGTGATGCGTTTAATTGCAATGGATTCTGAATCAAAGAACTCTCAGACGAAGACATCTCAGAGAGTTCCATGGAGGAGGCAACACTCTCAGTAGAAATCGTGTCAGGTTCGCAGACATTCGGACTTGGCTGAGGACTTTGCACGCGTTGAGATCGCAGCTGATAAGAGCGCATTATACGCGAGGCATAAGGCGTCTGTCCATTGGCACTAGCCAACTCTGACGACTCCTTTGGCTGTGAGCTTGGGATTTCGTCTGTCTCCGAACTGGCAGTTGGCAGAGTGAATTTGCTTTCGGCTGCTGATATAGCAGCAGTCACAGCAGAGCTGAGCATAAAGGAATCATCGGCCATAAATAGATCCTCCTCTGCAGGAACTCTACTCCTCGGTGGTTCATGATTACGTGGGCTACGTCTTGGCATTGAACTGGGTGGCGTGGGAAAATTCACTTTACTGCGACCCACTTGGGTTTGTGCTTTGTTCGTGCTGATTGCAGAAGATTTATTTGTGGAGACTTGGACTGGAACCCTCGTTTTGTTTGGTGTTATAATTGGAGCTACTTCTGGCATCTTGATCCCCTGTGTTTCCGTACCGGATTTTAACTCTTTACTAAGACCGACTGGGGGTTCTACTTTGTTCGTGCTGATTGCAGAAGATATATTTGTAGAGACTTGATCTTGAATCTCCTCAGTTGTTGTGTTTTTCGTATTGTTTGGAGCTACTTTTAGCATCTTGATGCCCTGTGTCTCCACAGGCAATGTCTGACCAACATTCTCCATTTCAGCACGCTTCTTGTTGATTTTCAACAAAGCCAAACGACGACGTTCCGCAATTTCCCTTCTTAGAAGCTCTTTGCTAGCTGCACGGCTTGTTGTTGGTTGTTCCATATCAAAGTTATGGGAAGTGGTTGGATTTGGTACCACAGGATTGTCTGTCGTGGAGAAAGGGTGTATATCTCTTGTATTTCCTGTGGCAGAACTATAAGCTGCAGGTTTCTGTGGATCTTTTACAAATGCTGAAGTAACAGGTTTCAGAGGATTTGATTGAATTGTTGGGTTTTGGGTCCTAAATCGCGACGCTTTATTGGTAACTGTTGGAATGGTAGTATATGTCGATTGCTTGGAGACAGGAGTATTTCTCTTGGGGTCATCTGCTGGAACTTCGGGCTTTTCCGTGCTACATTTCGCCCTTTTGGTACCAGGATCACGCATGCAACTGACATCAATAGATGATGGCTTAAAAGCGGAATTAGGTACAGAATTTGGGGTCTTAAGCAAAGACGATTCCGTGCCATTCAATTTGAGGGAACTTTGCGTAGGTGGATTTTGAGTTTTGAGTACGGAAAATTGTCTTGAAGATTCTGAAGTCTTACATGCTTTAACTTCCGTTGGTCTTGTGACCGTATCCTTGGCAGCGCTCGTTAAATAATTTTCCTTGGCTTTGTCGACAACTTTATCCAGCTTAAGCATCTTAAAGGGCGACGGCTCATTTGGTGATGAATCTAATCCCTCCGACATCTTGCGTTTGGGTATTGAGGGGTTTATTTTGTTGTGGTGCGTGTCCTCTACTGACATGTGCAAATCTGTCGTAGTAGTGGCCTCCTCTGTCTGCGTCCACTTGATATTTCCCACTCCGATTTCATACTGAACGAATTGTCGAGCCTCTTGGATGAGCAATTTGGCTGCCTCTGCCACTGACATGCCCGCATGACCTGTTATAAAGACATTTCTGGCCATATTACGTTTAGCTGCTTCCTGGGCATTCTCATTCTCCAGCTGCTTGGCCGTATCGAAGCTATGAGAATTGAACAAAGCCTTCTCAAGAAGCAGAACATCGGCGCCGGCCAATTCCAACAAATTGGTGAAGCCGGCGTCGTGTAGTGCACGAGCTCGCTTGTGCGTCAAGTCCGGAAGGCGCATCAGATCAATTAGGTCTCGATGGATGCCAAAGAACAAACGATCCTTGAATTGAGATACGACCAGGGCCAGAGTCGACCACTGCAACGAGTTGCAGAAGGCGGTAACAATGCCCGCGAATGTGGAGGCCATCTGTTGCAGGCCCTGTAACATGCCTCTCTGGCATTTAAACTTGTGGGCCACCACATTAATGGGCGTCTCGTTTACCAATTCCTGTAGCGCCAACGCTGTATAAAACCTAAAATGTAATAAAGTGAAGTAAGTATGTCATCGCGTCGACTTCGGTATACCATGCACCAAGTGAAAGAACTACATCTGGCCTCGCTTGACACGACTTCTTTTCCACGATTGTAAATTTGCTACCTCTCTCTCTTTTAACCTTAACCTTAAACGATTGAACATAACCATTTTGGTTAAAGTAAATTTTTAAATGGCTTTCCTGGAATTGCTAATTTTGCACTCCAAATATTCGCTACTGAAAAGGAAATCAAAACAGTGTGAGCTACGTGATAAAATAGCATCTGTTCATTTACTGATAAAGGATTCGAAGATCATACAATCCGCGACTTGCAAGATTTGTTGAAACGACGACACATTACAATAATTCTGAGATATAAAAGTAGTAAAATTTGGACAATAAAAAGTTTTTTTTAGCCGTAGTGGAAGTCTTGGAACGTTTAACACCAGTGCGTCCTAGGAACCTCCTAGCAGCCCTTTTAATTTAATTAAAATGCTGTTGAAATGCTGCATAGCTTAGGCTATCTCCTTGGTCTGATTTTAATAATATACTACAAAAATAAATCAAAAATAATTAATTAACACTTCACACATAAACATCAAACCTTTTGTGGCAGACGAAAAGGGAAGAACACTATTCCAAAGTATGATTTTGACTCCTTCAGAGAATAGACAGTTTAGCAATTGAGTTCTGAGTATTTTCGCCCTAATTTTACTTTATAGGAGTTAAGGTATGGATAACAACGAACTCAGTAAAAAATAAAGACATTTCATTTGTAAGAACAAAATTTGACTGACTCAAAATCCTACATTTTGCTTTAAGTTAGAAAATCTTCTAAACCGGAGAAAACTGAACAAGTTGCCAACGCATTCTGATTCAGCACATCCCAACCAGATGGTTAACTTCGCCCAAATTGCACGATTTTTTGTTACTCTTTAATAAGTAGTAAAATTTCCGTGAAAAAAGGGCTTACAATCTTAGGCTGCCATTTTATGGTCTGTTTGTTTCGCATCTATTTAATACAGTTTTCCCATTTTGATCAAATTTGACACAGTCATTAACAGGTATGTTCTACTGACATACATATGTTAAAAAACTAACGAAGTTAATGATAAAAGTCACAGTTTTCGACCTATCTATCGTTTATGTGAGCTCTATAAAATAGTCCCCCGATCTTGAAGATCAATAATAGTCAATGTGCCTATAAAACAAATTTGGATTTCCTCTTTTAGTTTTCGGACGGCGGGAGTCGGCGCATAATGCTTATTATATGTACTTCACGGAGTCTGCCTGTTACATACAGTTCGGTTACTTTAGTATAACATTTCACCATATGGATGCATGGTATAAAGAATATGTAATGCGTACCGCTTGTGTATCTGCATTTGCTTGTAGTCTAACTTGGTTTGACCTCGCATCGCTCGCACCAGGAACGCCTCTTTGACGCCAATTAATTCACCCACCTTCTTCATGGCAGGGCTCAGTTTCTCCCACATGTCCAGGTAGAGCAGCCAATCAAGATCCTGCAACTGGTAGCACACAGAGTAAGGTGTTACTAGATAAACAGCGTGAAGTTCTGATTCCAAGACGAAACAGCGACGAGACTTTTGCAACTCTGCAAAGAGAATCAGGCCATCAGTGGGAGGCATAGAAGAGGCCAGGCAAGCGGCTCCCAAACGGGTGGCCACATAGTTTGATGTTTCCGCTTCCTCGTCTGTTTGTAGTCTTACGAACTCGTACTCCATCAGAAAATCTAGCGCATCACTAATGTAATCCGTCCACTTTTCCCCATCGCCCTCTTCTTCATCCTTTTCTGTGGTAGTGGGGGGTGTGGCCAACTTTTTTTGGGCACTCAGCAGAGTGCAATTGACAAAATCATTTATATTCTCCTTGGTGCTGGCCACGCCCGAGGATATGACTTCCAACAAGGCACGCTTCAAGTGGGTCTAAAATTCAAACAGATCTTTAGTTCAAAACAGATGCTTCTGTGGGTATACCTACACTGCCATCCATCTCCAGACACGAGGTGATCGGCTTAAGTTGTGCGGTGACCAAATCTTTGCCAATCCGGGCATTACTCTCATTGCAGATGAGTATCGATTCTCCGAGAGTGTCCCTTCCCGTGCGACCGGCTCTGCCAATCATTTGGCGATAAGTTAGCGAGCTCATTTGCTTGCCCCCGAAAAGCGGGGAACGGATGAGTACACGACGAGCCGGTAGATTGACACCGGAACTTAATGTGCTGGTGGCCACAAGAACTTTAATAGCTCCGCCCTTAAAACTCGCTTCGACAATGTCTCGTTCCTCTGTCGTCAGACCAGCATGATGGAAAGCACAAGCATAGGTGATTGCCTTGGACATGACTGCGTCTAGACCTGCAAAACATTTTTTGGATGAGCAATCAAAGCATAGCCAAAATCATGTTGTTTACCCACCTGTAGGGATATCCCTTAACTGTTGTTTAACCTCTTCAATGGAAGCCGGGTTCAGATGCGTGCGTAGGTTTTGACCCACTTCGGAGCCCGACTTAATCAGAGTGTGAATTGCTGTTGCCAGCTGGACAGCTAGATTCTCGCACCAATCCTTCGATGGGCAAAAGACTATAACGGAGCAGCCCTCGAGCAGCGTTTCGATACACAATTGTGCCACATGGTCACAGTCATTACCCAGCATAGGCACCGCTGACTTTTGCGTGATATCTCTCAGGACTCGCAAGTTATTATCATAGATCTGAGTGCCTACCTTAATCATCTCCTGAAGAGCCACTGGCCGATAATTGGTTATATAGAGTTCTGCATTCAGCCAGCTCTGCAGCAATTCGACATTGGCCAAAGTGGCCGACATTGTGATGACTTGGATTTGCAAGGCATGCTTCCGCGACATATACAAAATCTTTGCCAGCAATAGTTCAAGAATATAGCCCCGGCCCGGGTCGGAGATGAGATGTATTTCATCCACGACTACGGTGCCGATCACATCTAGTTTGCCCTGCTCCAGCAACTTGTTCACTATGGCATTCGCCTTCTCGATGGTGCAGATAGCTACATTGAGAGCGTCAAAACCACCTGGAGGCGTGTAACCACCAAAAAAACCTTCAACCCGGTATCCTGAGGGTGTGAGAAGATCTTGCAGGTACAACATCTTTTCCCGCACCACTGAGATAAATGGCAGGATAACTAATACTTTCTTGCTCCGTTCTAGCACCGTTTTTAGCAGCAAGATTTCGCTCACCAGGGTTTTGCCGGCAGAAGTGGGAGCTGAATAGACCAGATTACGGTGTTCAAAGAGTACTTGCGGCTTGCTCAGACACTCCACCTGCCAGTCAAACATCTGGACGACTCCCTTCTTTTTGTACTCGCTGAGCACGCTGTGCGGTAGATTCCATGCGGATATGGATCTGAGCGATTCCACGTCCAATGCTTCATTGGCATCTGAAGCACTCGAGCCGGTTGAGGATGTGGGGGACACACGTTGCTGATTGGGCGACATTTTGCTTAGATTTTGGCTCAGTCTGGGTGATGTGTTCGATGCCTGGCGATACTCCACTTCCTGATTAACCAGTACACTGCGACTGCGCATAAGATCCTCCTGGAGTTGCTGTGACGCCTGCTCATCAAGCGCTGGGCACAGAAAACTGCTTTCGTCTAACTGAAGTTTGCCCTTGGTCTTGGAATCCTCGTGAGATCCATCTGTGCCGAAGACATCTTCCGTACAAATTTGAGCTTCAAAGGCGGAAGGACTGCCGCAACTTTCAAAGGCAGGCGAGTTCAGAGCAGCCTCCATTTGGGAAACGCGCGTCATAAACTGATACTCAATGGGCGTCGTTGGCTTGCACAGTTGCTCCATATACGGAAAAGAATCCTTAAAGAACTCGGAGTAGTTGTCGCAGCTGGCATTAGAATTTTTTGGCTGGTTCTGAACATATTTTGACTCCATCGGCTTAATATGTCCCTTCACATTCGTGGATTTTAGATCGTTTTCCAGCTGCATCATAGTGCTCTCTCCAAAATCAAAAGACTGGGAAAAGGCCATTGATAAATTTAAATATTCTAGTTAAAATTATAATGTAAAAACTATTAATAAAATTATGAACAAACGATTAAAAAAAGAATGAAAACAAATATTGCGGGCCGCATCCGCAATAGTGTTGCCATTTGGGTAAATATTTACTTAAGCTACTCGAGATTTCAGTGTTGGAAAATTTTTCATCGGCTAAAAAATCCGCTAAATTGCATTTTAGTGTTGTGTCACGCAGTTATTCTAGTTTTGGCGCTGCCAGACTGTCTTGTTTTTTGACGCGTATTTTGAACAGCAATATAGCAATTTTTGGCGGTCAATTTAAAACGTATTGTTAATATCATTTTATTTTCCCATAACCCAGTTCTGCGAAAGAAATATGAAAAATGTTCCTTAAAAATAAGACTTAAAATACTGATTAAAATTAGATCTTAAAATATTAACAACAAAAAAGAGTCAATTTCAAAATAAAATTAAAAATAAGACTTAAAATACTGATTAAAATTAGTCTTAAAATTAGGTCTTAAAATATTTAGAACAAATATCAAAGAAGCTAACATCGGCTATGCCGAAGTTTATATACCCTTGCAGTCCTTGGTAGTAATAATTTTACATGTTCAAAATTTGTTTTCTGCAACTCAATTCATCAATATACAAACAAAACAATTTTACTCTCTATTTTACAATTTGTTCTTCTTCTTCCCTTATTCCCAAAGCAAAGCAACGCACGCATACACATACAGTTCATGTAGCGTTGCGTCTGTGTGTGTATGCATGTATGTATGTACTCTGTTGATGACGAAAGACGTAGTAGACAGCAAGCAGCGCTGCCGGCAGAGCTGGGATTATTATTATATTGACTGTAACTTGTGTTATATTTATCCGATCACATTCAAATTTTGGGATCTGGGGTTTTATATCCAATATTATCACATATGTAAATTTCATAGCATACTCCGATTTTTATGAAAATGTTTCTTCTAGTTCTTCTAGAGCTATATGATATAGTGGTCCGATTCTTATGAATTTCATACTTTATTTTTCCCGAGTAATAAAAAACCCCGAAACAAAATTTCAGACCGATAGCTCTTAAGACGGCTGAGTAAAACGCATACGCACAGACGGACGGACAGACAGACAGACGGACATGGCTATATCAACTCAGCTTGTCATGCTGATCAAGAATATATATACTTTATGGGGTCGGAAACGTCTCCTTCTGTGCGTTACAAACATCTGACCAATTTTATAATACCCTCTGCAAGGGTATAAAAAAGAGTTAATTTCAAAATAAAATTAAAAATGAAAATCATCAAAATGACGGATGATGAATTGTATGAATTTTTGTTTGCTCATAGAGCACTTTGAAGGACAGTAAATTGTACCTCCTGTGATAAACCAGCGATATTGATCAAGGATCTTAATTTCCGATGTCAACGTCAATACCGATGCGTACAGAATCGTCTATACCAAAAGTAAGGTATAGGCATTCAAAGAACTTTTGTTTTTTTAATTTTGTGTAATCTCTTTCACGATATTCCAAAATTCTCGCATTCAAGATATTCTAAAATCTGTTAAAAAGGAACAAAAAAAATTCCTTTACTTTCTATAGTAACTTTTGCCAAAACCGAGTTCATATTTGGAATCAGCATAAGCGAATTAGTTAGAAGCACCTCTCAAATTAACATTGTCCATAATTCGATTTAAAAAAATACACATGACATAAAGCAAACTTTATTTCAAAATGTTTATTATACCCTTGCAAAAAGGGTATATTAATTTTGGTCAGAAGTGTGCAACGCATAGAAGGAAGCATCTCCGACCATGTAAAGTATATATATTCTTGATCAGCATGACGAGACGAGTTCAAATAGCCATGTCCGTCCGTCCGTCCGTCTGGATCAACGCAAACTCCTCCTAGACCGAAAGAGCTACAGAGCTGAAATTTTGCATGTAGGCTTGTATATACTGCGTTGTATATCTCGGATTCAGACGGACCGGACCACTATCATATAGCTCCCATACAAATGGCAAAGTCACGAACAGTGACTTTTCTTAATAACTTCGTTATTTTCTGAGCTATTGTCGTGTAATTTAATATTGGTTAGTTAATTATACATATAAACGACTATGCCAAATTTGATCAAGATCGAATGGTCACTCGAATCATATAGCTCCCATAGGAACGATCTTTCGAAAACAGTGACTTTTGTAATAACTTCGTTACTTTTGACGCGATTGCTTTCAAGTTAAATATTTGTAAGTTTAATATCTCTATTAATGACTGTGCCAAATTTGATAAGGATCGGGTAACTATATCATATAGCTCCCATAGGAACGATCGGTGGAAAACAGTGAATTTGATCAATATCTTCGTTATTTCCTATGTAGGCCGTTCTTTCGGAAATATTAGCCTTTTTAGCTTAAACGTTTTTCCACTTTGATGGCTATAGGTAAGGAAAGAGTTACCAAAAAAATTGCAAGGGTATACAAACTTTGACGCGGTCGAAGTTAGCACCGGCCCCCTGGTTTTTTCTTCATGTGGATGTTTTTAAACTATTTAACATAAATTTATAGTTGAATTATGTTTAATTTAGATGAACGTTTTAAAAACAATGGTTTTATTTATTTATCGCACATTACTTGTGAAAATCCTGTGCAGTTTGGGTACTTGTACCCTTTTCGCGCTTCTGCCCAGATAGGCAAATGTCCAACTACATCCTGCCGCACCATTTGATTAGTTTTCAAGCTTCTTTAGTATCTCAATATCGATAATATTTAGCCGAAAGTCGGAAGAACCACAAAGTTTAATGTGTAATACATCCTTGCGAACGCGTTTATATAAAAACCTGGCATTGCTGACAACCAATTCTAGTAGATGGTGAAAAATACGATCCTACCACTTCTTGGTAAAATTTTGTATCTTCCAGTTACGCTGTCGATTAAATCAACGCCTTCCATATACCTATTGTATTGTGCACCCGGAAAGGGACGGTCAATCTCAACATATTCTTTTTAGGCTTTGTTTAATCGACAAACTTTGTCCTTGGGAAGTATCCCACTGTTGGTCAATTTCTCGCCAGTTACTTAATTGTTTCCTTGTTAGGAGATTCGATGCCTAATAACTTCCCTTGCCACACAATTTTCCCGAAAAGATTAGTCGACGTTATTCCGTCTGTACATTTATTTGCGTTCGTCGCATTCAAGTTCTCATGGTACCTACAGTAAATTCTTAAAGTTATATGCTACGAGAGAGAGCAATTCAAAGTACAATGTAATGGGAAAAGCAAGCAACGTCGAAATCTGCGACATACTCAACAGACATACCCCGTGGATGTTTCATTAAAGTAATACTATCAAGTGCATTGTTGTTTGGGATTCTATTTCTTTGTATAGTACCCAAAGCTAAAATTCTTTAACCGCCAAATATTCAAAAGAGGCAATGAATTGAAATAATTATGAAAATAAAGTCGAAAATTCAGTTGCCTGGGCACTTTTGGTCATTCTTACAGGTAGACTCTATCAGAGTTTCAGATTACTTAGACATGTTAATAAGAATGTACTTTCAGCTAAGTCTAGTTACTTCCATAGAAAATTTGGAAATGCAGTCACTACCTATAGTGAAAACCTATAAGAAATTTTGGATCTTGGGTATACAAAACTTAAATGACTTCACATTTTTTTTAATATCTAAATTCTGAGCCTGATCAGGATCAGAACTACATCCATGCTTACACTTTAATTATTTACTGCATCGAGTAATCCTTTCCGCCATCAGCATTTCTATTTTCTTTAGATAACTTTGGAGGCCTTGCAGCAGACAGAAAAAAAAATTTATTTTTCTTGGTTCTCAATTCAATAAACTAACATAATCTTAATAATTGTTTCCGTTTTTAAACAATTTTCTTTAAAAAGGTCCCAAAAGACACTAACAAAAGAAATAGCAGCAAAAATAGTAGGTCACAGTTATAAAAACAGCAGTAATCATTAGTAGTAGTATTAAGTAAATTAATACTCAAGTATTCATAAAAATCAATATATATGTTGTTAAATCTTTAAATTTGAAATGCTATCAATTTGCTCTATTTTAAATGAAGGCAAATAATCTTATTTTTAGCCTAACTAACACATTCATAAAAAAGTTTTATCGTTGCAGTGCTAGGATGCTAGAAACAAATTAATTATAAATTTAATTATTTCAATTTCAATTTTCCGAAATAGTAAATATTAAATCCTTGGGTTTAAATTAATTGATATCAAAATAAATAACATTTGAAAGAAGTTTTAATTAATTTAAATTTTAATGGCTGTCATTCCGACACAAGAAGGTTTGATAATAACGCGTTCAAATTATTAAACACCAGAAGTTCACTTTTCATAAATTCTTATAGTGATTAAAGGACTTAACGATTTGTCAATTCTTTCGTGGCTTGTCTTCTATTCCCTATTTTTTCTTATTTTAATTTAATATTCCATTTAGGTAAATACATATGTAGGTAAACATCTTTAACCTTTAACTTTACGTCATTGCCCGTTAAATTAACCCAATTGCACTGAAGTATAACACTTATTATTATCACATTATTATATGAATAAATTTTTGCCAATTGTATTTCGTAATAATAAACATTTTTTTATCAACAATATATTTGAATTTGCCGCAAAAATTTAAATATGGCGCCAATTTTTAACCAGAAAATTTGATATCTGGCAACGCCATTTGGCGGGCTTTCCAACATTGTCCTAACATTTGGCCACACTATTTTAGCTTTAATCCCGCTAAAAAATGAAATTTTCTTTTGTTAATTACACAAAAACTACATAATAAATCGCCAAGGCGCACCTGAGGTCGTGCTCGTGGAATTTTTCTCTTTCGTTTGATACTAAATTTATGTAGTTTAAGCGCGTTTTAGGCCCGAGTAACGTAAGTAAATATTTACCAAAAAGCCAAAAATAACGAGAGAAGAGTTAAGTACGGCAACACTGGTTGTCAGTAAGCCCCTATTTTTTTACTCTGGTTAGTCACTACGCGTTAGTACGATATCTTATCAGCATGCAACACTGAGTTAAGATTCCGAGTCAGCTGTTGCAATTGTTTACTTTAAACACACAAATTGTTTTTTTTTGTATCGCAACATGGACGAGTTCAAAGTGCCCGCTCCGCTGCCTAAGCTGAAGCCCGTCGTGGTGGAAAAGCCAAAGAGCGATACAGAATTGACCATAACGAAGATCTCTCCTCCTGTTGCGTGCCCCTACAAAGTTCCCAAATGGTCACAGCCAAATTTGGTAGGTTTATTAAACGTATAAGAAGCGTAGGAGTTTTGGTTCAATTATACATTAAATATTTTAGCCAGATGCCGAACACAATTACAAGTTCGAGGTGCTCAAGTCAGGTCAAATTATCGATGAGGTAAAACTACGGAACCAGGCCGTCTGGACATTTGGTAGACTCCCAGAGAACGATGTGGCGGCTGCTCATCCCACAATTTCCCGGTACCATGCTGTGCTTCAGTACAAACCGAAATCCACAACAGATGAGACTCTGGAGGAGGACGCTAAGCCGACGCAGCCCGAAGGCTGGTACATTTATGACTTGGGAAGCACACACGGTACATTTCTCAACAAACAACGGGTGCCGTCGAAAGTTTTCATACGCATGCGAGTGGGTCACATGCTTAAGTTGGGCGGCAGTACACGGGCTTACATTCTACAGGGTCCCAGCGAGGACGAAGAGCCAGAATCAGAGCTGACCGTTACAGAACTGCGGGAGCAACGTGAACAGCAAGCAGCTGCAAGTATTGCAGAGAAAAAACGTCAAGCCGTGGAAGCAGAGGAACGCGAACGTAACGAAGGCGTTTCCTGGGGTATGGGCGATGATGCCGACGAGGAAACCGATCTCACGCATAATCCCTATGCTTCTACCAACAATGAAGATCTTTTTTTCGACGACCCCAAGCGCACACTGCGGGGATTCTTTGAGCGCGAGGGCCTGCACCTAGAGTACAAGTGCGATGAACTGTCGCAGGGTTCATTCGTATGCCGTGTTGAGTTGCCTATAGATGACTCAAATGGGAGGCCTATCGTTGTAGAGGTAACTCACAAGGGGCGTAAAAAGGATTGTGTGGTGCAGTGCGCCTTGGACGCCTGTCGGACTCTAGACAGGCATGGCGTATTGCGTCAGGCTAATCAGGAGTCACAAAAGCGTAAGCTGGTCAAGGCTGGAGACTCTGATGATGAGGACGAATTTTGGGATCGCACAGGTGATGTAGCACGCAAAAAGCAACGTAAAGCGAACACAGTCATGTGTGAAACTCTGACCTATGACGATTTGGTATGAGACTAGTATCCATTATCGAATAATCCAATAGACTAATGTGGTTTTTCCTCTCGTTTTGCAGCTCAAACAGGAATGTGAACTCCACTTAGAAATGGAAAAAATCAACATGGAGATCGCAGCATATCAGTTAAGAGAAAAGCGTCAGAAGGAACTCACTCTTAAACAGCAACGGGCCAGCGATGATTTAGATAATTTTATGGACACTCTGACCGAGGATGTAGAGCAGGTCGACAAGACGGAAATAAAAAAACTAAGGGTAATTGAACTGAAGAAAAAACCCCACAACCGATTAAAAATTATCAAGTTTATTTTCTCAGTTGGATCTACAACGCATCAAAGTCGAGCAACAAAAGATCGAGCGGCTGATCAAAATTGCGAAACCAACGGCTCTACCCTATTCATCAACTAGTGCAAAGGAGAGCATACCATCCACCCAAGAGGAAAGCGTCGCTAAAAAGCAACTACCTATGATTGGCAAACGGAATCAGTTTAGCAAATTTAAAGTGGTTAAAGCCACGCCAAGCACACAAGTCACTTCCCACTTGAAGGCATTCGCTTCGGATGAAGAGGAAGTCGAACAGGAGGAGGAAGAAGAAGAAACAGTCAAGGTGGAAACAAAACCAGATGCTACACCGCCAACATCAACAAATAAGAATGAAGAGAGTCTTGAGGCTTCTAATGCAAACGAATCGCAATTGGAGATCCCTTCCTTCACAGAAGAAGTTTTGGCTGGACTTCTTACTGGTAATGAAAATACTCCCACTGAAACTGAAGCTATCCAATATTCTACTCCCGCTGAAACTAAAGCTTTCCAAGAATCTAAAACATCCGAAGTGATTGCTGAAACTGTCGAGGATGCTGTATCCCAGAAAAAGCCACGTCCAAGACATCGAGAGCGCAACAAACCACGTCTCGATGTGGACATGGATATTAACGAGCTGGCAGAACATGAGGATAGCGCAAAATATGCCAAATGGGTACCACCAGCTGACCAAAGCGGGGATGGCATAACACATTTAAATGAGAAATTTGGCTACTAATCGAGCATTAATCTTGTCGTATTTAAATAGAATTAAGTATATTTAAGCATACTGTATTCGAACATGTTTAATCAATTTAAATTCATTCTAATTTGTAGTTGTGTTTAACAAATATTTGTGTCGAATCTTTGACTTTCATTATTTTGAAGCATTGCAAGTTGAATTTGCAGTCTTCGACATTTTTTAAGATGAGTGCACAATTAATTAAACAATTGAAAGTACATATACAAATTTGATTTGATTTGTTGGTAGGCAAATGCCTTCTTTTATTCATGCTTCATATTATTACTGAAATATAAAAAATTGCTACTATAAGACGTTTTTAAACCTGTGTGTGGAATTATGAATATTTCCTGTTTTGGGATTTTTGGTTACCCGATTTTGACAAAACGTAACATAATTATACGTTTAATAGTTAAAGAAGAAACATTTCCTTCTAAATTAAGTACTTACGACAAATTTCAGGAAGCAAGTGCTAAGTTTTAAACCAACTCATCTGTATTTTATTCTTAAAAATGTTATGGAAAATCTGGTGGATCAAATTTAGATTAAAACTTGAAAGCTGAGCGACGGCGAAAAGGAAGTTGACTAAAAGTGTCGACTGGAGTTGCTTAAAAATTTTTTTTTTTCGGTGGTTCCAGTTACTCAATGTCATTTATTTTTGTAAAGCAAAAAGTGTAATGTGGTAGTACACTCTTATGACTTTATAACTTAACTAGATTCCATATTTTTTGACAAAATTTATACATACGTGTACGTATATGTAAAAGTATGCCCCAGATCTAAAAGTTTAAATGGCCCATATTTGGAAAATTGTTGTGGAAGAAAAAATAAGTAAAATCTTATATGTACATACATGTAGCTTAGGCATTTTGTTTGCAAAATTTAGTCCAAAAATCTCATTTGACGGATAACAATCTATACTTTTCTATGCAGCAATAATAGTTGTAATGTGACATCAAAATTAAAAAAAAAAAATTTAGAGGAATAAGATCGTACTATATATGTATTTCTTTCCTCTATCCATGTTATTCATTTACTCATGCAATATCGAAAAAAGGCGATTTTGTTGTACTGTGCTATTTAATCATGTTTTTAAATCATTATGGTTCCTTGCCTAATTGGAGTTCAGATTGAAATCAAGCGTGGTTTGGGGTAGAAACAATCTCCGCAATTCACAAAACGAGCCACTCGAAATGCTGCTGAACTTCAATGATATATATACGTGTGTCAATGGAAATTAATATAAGTGATAATCACTTGAGATTATCTTTTTGGTATCCCCTCGCGTAAAGGTTTATTACCTTTCTTTTTATAAAATTTTATCTTATGAGGGTAGTAAATGTGACTATGCAGTAAAAACATTTTATTTTGCTTGAGCTTGATAGACTCCCCTTTTTAAATTATTAAAATCAATTTTGCATTTTCTGACCCTTGACAAGATCAGTCACAATCAATTTAGAGAAGTTATCATAACTTTCGTTCGATCGATCTTAATCCAATCCTCTAGTTTACTATTAAGATTATGCCGGAAATTGAATTTGTACATACGGCAACATAAGGCTGATTTGCCAGTAACAACTATCACGAATGGATTACGCTTTCGAGATTTAGCTTCCGTTGATAGCCAACCTATCAAAAACTGAAGAGCTTTTCATTGATCCCCAGTATCGATTTCGCCAGACAGCATGATATAGGCAATATATTGTATTGTGCACTTACAAAAAAAAATCAAAGTACTTATTTTAACATAGATTAGAAGCCATAATTGACTTGGTCATCAGATCTGCGGGGGCAATTCTTTTGAAGTAGGATTATTTTGTTCGGTAGCAGATGTTTCCCTTGACTTGTTCAAGTCTAATGGAAGTTCATTGACATTTTCTTGGGTCTTTGTTACCGTTACCCTAGCACTGGACCTACGATTGGGCAGCAGTAGGGTCAATCCACCAACCAAAGGTGCCTCAATCACAATGTACATAACATAGGACATAAACAGGGTAAATCCAAAGTCAGACCAGAAATTCAACATCTGTCAGTAAATTAGTTAAAAATCTCTTTTAGGAATGTGCATCCAGCTTACCATTTGATAGTCCGAAAAGTATGTATGTGAACGTAACAGCATGTGGTGAACTTCCAGAAGGAAGATGTGCCAGATATAGACGGAGTAGGAGAGCCGTGAGAGTGGTTGCCACAATGGTGACGAGAGAAAGCTGTTAGCCATTCCTCCGTAGCCCTGTAGGCAGGCAAAAACTATCCAGCACAGAGCCAGAGGCCAAGCCACGCGGGTGAGTGTATAATAAAAAGATTCCTCGAGAGTCGACATTGCCGGAGCTCTCCACTGCGCAGTGGAATATTTGCTAAAGAGTGATGTGAAAATCATACCCAGACTAAGTATCCAAGCTAGCCAGATGACCAAACGGTTTAGCTGGAAGCTTTTGCCACGACTCGAATGGAGAAAATAGCCAAAAAGGAAACCAATTAGCCAGGGAGCTGCATGCGTGTGTGTTGCCAAATAAAGTTTCTTCATCGACTCCGCAGCTAGCATGATATTCATATTCCTTAAAGAGGGATGGGAGGCCAAATAAAAAGGAGATCGAAACATGGATTCTAATGGACTTACAATTTGAACTGGAGGGAATATTTGCCAATCATCATGGTGGCAAAGAGGCATGCCGAAAGCATCAGCATCAAAACAAAAATCCCACCTGCAGCCTTCCTACCCCACTTGTAGAGGGCGATGAGGAACAAGGGGGAAAGAAGATACAATTGCATGTCCACGGCTAGATACCAAGTATGGGGCAGACACTGTAAAAGCAACAATCTGAAGAACAAATGTTCGTCCGTATCCCAATTCGTCACCCACAATATCTGTTACTCCATAATTCTGCGTATACGACAGAGTTCTATACCAAATCCGTTCACAAACACTATAGTTGAAGAAGGAAGATGTAGGCCCGTTGCCCAGCAGTGGCAAGATTTTCATATACATGAGTATCGCAAGTGCAAGCACGGGTGTGAGGCAGATATAACGATACAGATACATCATGGGCACATTTAGTTTGCCCTTGTTCCTGCAAATGCAAAAACCGTTGAAACTGATCATTTATTTTAATGTCAGACATGATACACTCTTTTCCATGGAGCGCAGGGTAACCAGCACCAGCAATAAACCGCTGAGAAAGAAAAATGTATCCACCGTAAAAGTGCCTTGCAGAATGAAACTAGAATAGGTATACTCGAACCACTGTGAAACGATCCAATACAGAATAACATGATTAGGTAACCAACATGCAAAACATACCCAGAATAATTGTGACTGGTTTAGATTTGGTTTTTTCACGGCAAAAACATATTCGTGGCCATAGACAACCCAAACAAGCGACAGGCAACGGATTCCCTCTAAGCAATTGATCACATTTGGAGACGATTTGCTGCTGTCGACGACACAGAAAAGTGTCCGGGAGTTGAAACGTGCCGAAAACACCTTTACGAGCGATGGAAAGTCTTCAGACCAGAAGTATAGTTTTTAGTCTAACAATAAGTTAATCTACGTATACATATGTTACTCACTCTTATCCGTAAAAATGAAATAGTCGGCGAGCGTAGCCGATACCATGAGAACGCAAAACACTGACAAAAGGACACTGTAAGGAATGGAATTTAAAAGGCGTATGGGGATGGAGAAATACACATAGATACATAATAGAAATGGTCAATCCATCGAAAGCTTTACTCTCATCTATTCGACAACTAGACTCGTCTACGCTGCCCAATCCAGTTGCTTCCATGTTTGTGTAACGTTTTAGCATTTGGCCAAGAAACTTATCCATAGTTTTTGCCGAGCATGAGGCAGGAAAACATGTAGCAATCTTCATGTTGGTATATTTGAGCATCTCATTGTCCACACCAAACCTCTGGGCAATGGGTAATTCGAGGAAGCAGTATTTCCCCTTGATGTTGTGACTAGAGCTTATTAACTTTCGTATGCCCACACACTCATCATAATTGCCCAAATCTACAACGTTTCCAACTAGGTAACCGGATGGAATGGAACCCCACGAATCGATCACTATTCACGGATACAGAAAATGAATGGTACAATCATAGATTATCAGGTAATCCACTTACTCTTCAGTGCCCAATAACTTCCAGAAGAAATGCCATTCGTCCATTGGGCCATATCGGCAAGACACAGCAGATCTTGCTGGCTGGGTATATCCCATCTCATTTTAGTAATATTATTGTGTACAATATATTGGCTGAATTCCACACCAAGTCGGCGGAGATCCAGTCGCTCCTTGAAGTTCATGTATTTTCCGACTGTAGTCGTGGCCCCCACAAAGGCCAGGCCATAAATATAAATCAATACAGACAGAGTTCCCATAACATCGACGCTTTTATTTAACTAAAATTTCGGTTATGTGGAATTTATTTAAACTACTCCCCTTTTATATGTTCCGGAAATCTCGTAATCTATCTCACTATCAATTGTAGTCTTATGACGTTGGTCATCAAGAGATAATATAGTCAAAATATGTACTCGTACTTTAAACTCTCTTGAATCGAATGAAAGCTTATCCCGATAAGTATTTCCTAGTGAAGAAAATTAATCCCTTTCACAATTTCTTTTATTGAATATTCAAAGGCGTGATAAATATTTTTTGCTCTAACACTAAATAAAATGTTTATTTGAAAAATCATTGCTAATTTAAAACAACATAATAATTTATTATTCGCCTATGTTAAGTCTAGTAATTTGGAATGGCAAATCGACCAAAAACTCTTTTCAGTCTCAAACACTAAATATATCTATGATTGTAGAATCTCTTTGGCTTAGTCGACTTCCTCAGCAGTGGGCCCAGAATAGCCACCAAATCCGCCAGCCTGCTGACCACAGTTGGCACCAGATCCAGCTCCGGCCGGATGACTGGCGGACTGATGCATTCGTGTCATGATCGGGGAACAGTGTTTGGTGAGCTCCTCCAGTTTGTGGTCGAACTCTTCTTTTTCGGCTGTGGTGTTCGTATCCAGCCATTTAATGGTCTCGTCACACTTTTCAATCACGGAGGTCTTGTCTGTTACGCTGAGTTTGTCGGCACTGGCCTGCTCCACAGCCTGTTTCACGTTAAAGACGTAAGATTCCAAGCTGTTACGGGAAGAGATCCGTAGGCGCTGTTTCTCGTCCTCATCAGCATAACGCTCCGCATCGCTCACCATTCGGTCGATATCAGCTTGCGACAGGCGTCCCTTGTCGTTCTTGATTGTGATATTCTTGGCTTTGCCCGTGCTCATCTCCTTAGCGGTGACATTGAGTATTCCGTTGGCATCCATGTCGAATGTGACTTCTATTTGGGGAACTCCTCTAGGTGCCGGAGGAATTCCAGACAGATCGAAGGTTCCCAGGGCATTGTTGTCCTTGGTCATCACTCGTTCGCCCTCGTACACCTGAATAGAAACTCCAGGCTGATTGTCGGCATAGGTGGAGAACGTTTTGGTTTGCTTGCAGGGGATCCGGCAATTGCGTTCGATCAATTTGGTCATAACTCCGCCAGCAGTCTCTATGCCAAGTGAGAGTGGTGCCACATCCACCAGAAGAACGTCCTGGATCTTGCCGCTCTGGTCGCCACTGAGAATAGCAGCTTGGACAGCAGCTCCATATGCCACAGCTTCGTCTGGGTTGATCGAGAGGTTCAGACTCTTTCCGTTGAAGAACTGTTGGAGCAGGCTCTGCACCTTGGGAATCCGGGTGGAGCCGCCCACAAGTACAATGTCATGGATTTGTCCCTTGTCCATCTTGGCATCATTCAGAGCCTTCTCCACAGGCTGTAGGGTGTTGCGGAAGAGGTCGGCACACAGCTCCTCAAATCGGGCACGACTTATTTTAGTGTAGAAGTCTTGTCCTTCGAACAATGCATCCACCTCAATGGTGGCTTCTGTGCTGGATGACAGGGTGCGCTTGGCACGCTCAGCCGCTGTGCGAAGGCGCCGCAGTGCCCGTGGATTTGAGCGCAGGTCCTTTTTATACTTCCGCTTGAATTCATCTGCCAAATGTGTGACTAGTCGGTTGTCAAAGTCCTCTCCGCCAAGATGTGTGTCGCCGGCAGTGGCGCGAACCTCAAACAGAGATCCTTCATCAATAGTAAGAATGGATACATCAAAAGTACCGCCTCCCAAGTCGAATATCAACACATTTCGCTCTCCCTTGAGATTCTTGTCCAGGCCATAGGCCAAAGCCGCCGCCGTTGGCTCATTTATGATTCTCAGCACATTAAGACCTGCAATATGGCCCGCATCTTTGGTGGCCTGCCTCTGGGAGTCGTTGAAGTAGGCTGGCACTGTGATGACTGCATCTGTGATGCTCTGGCCCAAGTAAGCCTCAGCTGTCTCCTTCATCTTGGCCAGCACCATCGAACTAATCTCCTCGGGCGCGAAACGCTTCGGCTCGCCTTTAAACTCAACTCCCAACTTTGGCTTGCCTCCATCGCTGACCACCTTGAATGGCCAGTGCTTGATGTCCTCGGCTATCTTGGGATCGTCGTACTTGCGGCCTATCAAACGTTTAGCATCGAATACTGTGTTTCTTGGATTCATGGCCACCTGGTTCTTAGCGGCATTCCCTATCAGGCGCTCCGAGTCGGTGAATGCCACATAACTGGGCGTCGTCCGGTTGCCCTGGTCATTGGCTATAATCTCCACCTTTCCATGTTGATAGACACCCACACAGGAGAACGTGGTACCCAAATCTATTCCAATTGCAGGCATTCTTTTGTTTTTATTGTTCTTTTACTTGAATAATTTACTTCTTGAATGATTCTTCTTTGCTTGAATTTGTAAATTAATCTGTTGACTTTTGAGTTTGTTTAAACAGTTTTAGTTGTTCACTTTTAACGTTTAATGTTTTTCAGTTGTTTAGCTTATTCAGCTAGTCGCTTGTTTTGCTTTTGCTTGTTTCTGTGATGTTATCACTTCGCTTGCTTGAATTGAATTGCTGCGAAGAGAAATTGCCGGCCCTATTTATACCTGGCCGCTCTCTTTCGGAAACTTCGAGACGTTCTCTTCGCGAACTCTCTCGAACAATCGACAGATAGCTGTGAGTGTAAGCGGGAGAAGACATATTTGGCGCACAATACTGCAGAGGGTGGAAATTTCGTTAAGTTCTCGTTTTCTCTTTTTTTCGCTACCTACCTCAACAATCATTGCAAGGTAACATTAGAACTCGGCTCTAGAAGATTCCATAGTGCCTTGGTTTTTTTTTTTTTTTTTTAATAAAGACTATTATTGGTCTTTAGTGGCTTTAAACTAAACAATCTTTTCTGCTAATCTGAACTCACGTGAATTAAACCTGTAGATAGCGTTAACAAGCTTTGAGTCGTTGACCGACTGTGGATAGTGGGATCTGATATTTTGATGAATGAGTTGCAATACAAACATACATAAGTACATACATACAGAACGCTGGCGCCAGACAGTTCAAGTCTAGACTTTTGTTGAGGCGAATATTTGAGTATGTTTACATAGGTTGCAATATTATCAAACTTAAATTAAAAATAACTAATTTTCTTTTTCAGCTTAAACGAAAAATCATTGTTTTGTTTGCCTACTTCAAAGTTTTATAAATTTAACAAAAATTTGGCCAAGTTACCTGGTGATTTGTGGAAATATGACAAGAGTACGGTGACTTTAGTGGCACACTGTATGTACTATGTACATATGTATGTATGTAGATACATACATATGTACATATAGGGTCATTTGTACGTGAATGTAATTCAAAACCAGATTAATTTATGAATCAAACCTAATTTAAACTTTAAAAATTTTATGAACATTTACGCTGAAAGAAAATGTTGATTTTTCAATTTTTTAAGTTAAAGTTTTCGTTACATTTAGTTATAACAGGAATCTTAAAGTTTATTTTAATAGTTATACAGCAAGTTGAAATATTAATTTAATTTTCTTCCTTTCTTGAAGAGGTCAATAACCAAGTCTAGTCAATCTACTTTTGGTCTCAGGAGCTAAAATTGTTCTGTAACGACGTTTAATACTGAAACAATTCCCTCCGTCAGTCGATTAAACTTGAGTAACCACATTCAGGAAACTGTATCCAGAAAACTGAAAACTCTGGACGAATGCTTAGGGGGTCTAGCAAGTAGTCCGTCACTAGCAAAGTACAAATTTCGAATGCTGATTCGTGATCCCACCTGCTGTTCAGTAACAAAAGTTGCCAGAATTTTGGAACTTATCGATCAACGCCTGGCCCATGAACTCCTCAAGGAGAAGGCTGGTACAACTTTTTACAACAATACAAATATTAAAAACATTAAAGTTTGATATAAAACTAATGGGTAATTTCGTAAAAGCTGAAACAGAAGGAAGAAAAATTGGGAAAATAAAACTCCTTAAAAAAATAAAGGTTGAAAATCCTCCGCTTGGCACATTTGTCGTAAATTCACGTTTTTAGAGCTGATTTGTAAGCTGTAGTCGAAATTAGTTGGCTGTTTTCAGTTGGAAATCCGTTATAGACAAATAATAGAAACTGTTGAGAGAAAAATCTTGAGCAATTGTTGAGGCAGGTCGTAAAAACCCTAGTGGAACGGAGTATCTAAGGCAGTTTTCAACTTTGTATTCCCTTTAAGTTTGTTGTTTGTATCTAAACCATGATAAATATATCCGAATTGACCTTAATTGCATTGATAATACAAGTTGGGTGATAATAATAAAAGAAACACAAAGGTTTTTTACCATATATATATTTATATTTGTAAAAAAAAAGGACTCCATATTTCTTGAGTATTTCAAAATATATTCACTTTGTAAACACCTATTTATTGAACAAAAATGATAAGGATTAGTTTCTATTGGTCGGATTAAATCTTTTCCTTTCGCAGATGCAACTTGCTCGTTGCGTCGCCGGAAGAGAAGAGAGAGAGAGACCGTCCCTCAACCTATCGATACTTATCACTAACAATCGATACTTATTACTAACAGTCGATACTTATTACTAACAGTCGATACTTATTACTAACAATCGATACTACAATACCGGTTTCGGTATATACATGAGTATTTAACAGACTTTAAATAATTGGGATCTTACAACTCGGCCGTCCTGACGAGGAATCGACCTCGATTCCAATTGTTAACAATGAAGGGGGTAAATAAGAATCTTAAGTGGCTGGTGTCGCCTTTGTTTGGTTATCAGAAGTGCAATCTTGATCCGGGGCAACCCATAGCTTTAATTTGGAGGCTTCTAGGACCCCATCATATGGTAGTTGGGTGATTTGGGAGCCCTCTACATCCCGGATAACATATCGGTCATTCGGAAGTTTCTTATGAACCACATACGGACCACGATACCGCCTGATAAGCTTTTTGTTCGTGCCTGCCGAAGTATCCACATTCTTAATAACTACGAAATCCCCCTCCTCAAAACTAACGGCAGGGAGGTGATGCTTCGAATAATATTCCGAATTATATTCTTGGGACTTAACAATGTTACGGAAGGCTAATCTCCGGACGTCTACCTCTGAGGCATCGACCTCCTCAGTTCTCTCACCCAACCGTTCGGTTAGTTCATCTACTACCACACCTCGCTGTTCAACACCGAATAGAAGTACGGAAGCGGCAAATTTGGTTGTGGAGTGGACGGAGTTATTCAATGCAAACTCTATGTTCGGCAGTTGTTGGACCCAATCTGCGTGGTCCACAGGTTCCGTCAGTTTACCCAACATGGGGCCCAACACACGGTTAACCCGTTCGACTTGGCCGTTGGCCCGGGGTGAGGCAGTGGCATTCAGCACATGAATTATATTATTGGCCTTCAGAAATTCTTCAAACTCGGAGGAAGTAAAGCAGGTACCTCGATCACTGATGATTCGGCGGGGTCTACTGTAATTTGCGAAATACTGAGATTCTAATGTCTGGCATACTTCACGTGAATTAGTCGTGGCGGCAGGGTATAGCTTCACAAATTTGGTGAAAGCGTCAATGACAACCAGAAGATACTTTTTCTTAGAACGTATGGACGGAAGGGGGCCCAAATGGTCAATATGGACGGTATCAAACGGAAGGGGCACTTTCGGAATACTATGTAGCGTGACACGGTGGTCCGAAGCGGACGCGGAGTAGTAGATACACTTGAGGCAATTTTTAATGTAATTGTTAACGTAAGACTTCATACACGGGAACCAGTAATGCTTCTTGATCTGTGCACAACATTTCTCCGTGGCCATATGGCCAAGCTTCTCGTGCACTACTCGTATGACATGATTTACCATTTCGGAAGGGACATAAAGTTGGGGTATACTCGTCGAGGACAGGCGGTACACTACTCCATCTCGCAGTTCGAAATTCGCTATCTCATATTTCTCTAACTCATCTCGGAGTTTGACAATCTCAGGGTCCCGGTTCTGGGTTAACTGCAGTTGGAAGTCAAGGTTTATATCGTCAACGTATGCGGCAGTTTCTATTCTACTTAGAGCATCAGCATGGGGCATACCAACCCCCGAGCGGTGTACAATCGTGTAGTTATAGTTTTCTAACAGCAGGGCCCAGCGGGCAATCTTGGCGGAATGTCCACCATTTCTCAGTGTCAGCGCAAGGGAATTACAATCGGTCACGATTTTGAACGGGATGAACTTAAGGTACGTCTCAAAACGTTTTAAGGAATACACTATAGCTAACGTCTCTAGCTCATAACTGTGTAGTTTCGATTCAGCGGCGGAGGCCATCTTAGAGAAGTAGGACACTGGGTGTAATTTACCGTCTGTTTGTTTCTGGAGGAGCACTGCTCCGAAACCAATTGAACTAGCATCGCAGTGTAACTCTGTTTCAGACTTCGGGTTGTAAATAGATAACACGGGGGATTCGATCAATTTCAACTTCAGTGTTCGGAAGGCTTCAAGGCATTCATCGGAGAAGACATAAGGGGTATCTTTTCTTAACAATCGGGACAGCGGACACGCAATCTTAGCGAAACCTGATACAAATCGGCGGAAGTATGAGAATAGGCCTAGGCAACGCTCTAATTCCTTGCTATCCCTTGGAATGGGCAAATCCCGTATCGCCTGAATATGAGCTGGTTTAGGCGTGATACCGGCGGAATTGGCTAAGTAGCCCAAGTACTCTAGTTCCCTATACGCAAAACGGCATTTCGTCAGCTTCAGGCATAGCCCGTTCACTCTTAACACATACAATATTTCCTTCAGAATCTCAAGGTGGGTTTCAAAGTCATGCGACGCGACTAGAATGTCGTCCATATATATCACCAGTTGACCTCGGTTTATAAATTCCTTAAGGACAAAATAAACGAATCTAGCGAACACGGAGGGGCCATTACAAAGTCCGAAGGGCATGCGTACATATTCAAACTGGCCATCAGGGGTTACAAAGGCAGTATATTTGATTGAGTCTGGGTGCATTTTCACATGGTGGAAACCGTTCTTCAAGTCCAAGATGGTGAAGAATGATTTGCCACCCAGATGTTCAATGCAATCATCTAACAGAGGAATCGGAAAATGATCTCGAACTGTAATTTTGTTCAACGGGCGGTAATCTACACACTTTCTTAGCGTGCTGTCTTTTTTGCGTACAGGGACAATCGCGGCAGCGTAAGGGGAACTACTGTGGCGAATAATGCCAGCTTTCAAGAGATCGTCACAAATCTCACGCACCTCGATTCGTTCGTGGTGCGACAGACGGCGGGGGCGGCAGAAAATCGGAGTTTGGCTAGTCAATTCTATTTTCATCTCATAGTTCATGGGCTTGATTAAATCTGGATCAACTTGTACATACGAAGCGGAAATAATAGACTTAAGGGCTGCGGTTTGCTCTTCCCGTAACGCGGGCTCTATATCAAAGTCTAATTCACTGACAGCAGGGAGCTCAATGGAATTTATCGCCCTAAGTGCATCGTTTAATGTTTCCGAAGGTACAGCAGAAGTTTTCGGAAGGGGAGAATCAGACAACAATTCGGCAGGCACCATCTCATTCCTATCACACTCTATATCAAAGTCTAATTCACTGACAGCAGGGAGCTCAATGGAATTTATTGCCATAAGTGCATCGTTCAATGTTTCCGAAGGTACAGCAGAAGTTTTCAAAGGGGGAGAATCAGACAACAATTCGGCAGATGCAATCTCATTCCTATCATACGGCAGTATCACTCTCTTTTCCATAAATATGTCAAAGGACTTCAGAACAGCAGTAAGTTTTGGATTTATACATTCAGTCGGTTTATTCATGAGTATCAACGATTCTTTTCCATATTCTCGTTCCTTCAGTTTACAGAGTCTAATATTAATTTTATACAGAAGATCTCTACCTATAATCATCGGCAGTTCGGTTGCTTGGTTCGTCAGGACTTCAAACGTATGTATTGTCTGTGTGTTGCGGAGGCGAACACTACACTGGACTTGGCCTAAGGACAGAAGTTGGCTATTTCCTAAACCACGGCAGTTCAATGTACGGGGGCTAAGACGGCAGTTGGAGGGGACTTCAGATTGACGGATAAAACTCTTTGGACTGCCCGAATCCAGGAGGGAAAACATATCTATAAATTTCCTATCTTGCACTTCATCACAAACAAAAGCAACACTCACCAGTTGTAAATGGTCTAGTCGAACTCCTGCTTCATCAGCGGCGGCAGCAATGAAATTGGTGGCTTTTCCAATTCGAGACGGGCAGTTCTTGTAGATGTGGCCCACTATGCCACACTTGAAACACGAATTCGGCGGTCTTATTGGTTTCGGGCATTGACTCTTGTAATGCCCCCATCCTGAGCAGTTGAAACATCTGGTCTCACTCGTAGCGGTGCCCGATGATTTGTTTCCAGGCGCCACGGCAGTTGTTGTTGGCTGCGCCTTCACGCTGTTGCTCTGTCGGGAGGCAGCGGCCAGCATACGGAGGCGCTCGTAGCGTTCCAGTAGGGGCTTCAGTTCAGCCATTGTCCGAGCTGAGTACAGCATGCCGACTCGAGTAGAGTTGTCCCGCAGTCCATCAATGATCAGGTCGACCAGCTCGTTCTCCGGAATCGGAGCATTCATGGCAATCTCCTGCATCTCGATTGCGAATCTTAAACATCCCTCGCCTGCCTTGATGTGCCGGCCACGCAAAGCGTGGTACACTTCCTCGATGCTACACGAGCGTCCAAATTCTCGCAAGAGGATTGCCTTCAATTCTTCGTAGCTGTGCACCGATACCGTGCGCAGCAGCACCGCCGCCGTACCTTCCAGCATACGACGGCATGCGACCAACCGTAGGCGGTCGTTCAACTGCAGAATTTCAAATGCGTCTTCCAGATCGTTCAGCCATTTCTTCACATCGTATGCGGTATCCGCTGAAAATCGAGCCACCATGCTCTCAATAACACTCACGTCACAGACTTGCTGCCTCGGTGCTTGGGATTCGTCAATCCCCTGCTGCAGTTTGCGGATTTGATGCTGTAGCTGTAGCAACTCATGTTGTTTTCGCAGCGTCACCAGTTGCTCATCCAGGCTGGGGGAGGCGGAAGTGGCCGGTGTGATGGCGGCCGCGGCAGTCGATACGGAGGGCACTAAAGCGGGCATCTCTTCCCATGGGTCCTCGTCGGGACCAGTGGCGGGGGCGGCGAGCGAGGCCGCAGCCCGCATGGCAGACATATAGTCGGCGGGTACAGCAGTGGCAGCGGGTGCAACGGCGGCAGCGGTGGTGGCAGCGGGTACAGAAGTGGCAGCGGGTACAGCAGTGGCAGCGGGTGCAGCGGCGGTGGGTACAGCAGTGGCAGCGGGTGCAGCGGCGGTGGTTACAGCAGTGGCAGCGGGTGCAGCGGCGGTGGGTACAGCAGTGGCAGCGGGTGCAGCAGTGGCAGCGGCGGCAGGTACCGTAATGGATGCGACAGCAGCGGCGGCGGGTACAGTGGTGGCAGCGGCGGTGGGTACAGCAGTGGCAGCGGCGGCGGGTACAGCAGTGGCAGCGGTGGTGGGTACAGCAGTGGCAGCGGGTACAGCAGTGGCAGCGGCGGCAGGTACCGTAATGGATGCGAAGGCAGCGGCGGCGGGTACAGCACTGGCAGATGCAGCAGCGGCGGGCCCAGCAGGTGCGGATGCAGCAGTGGTTGGCCCAGCAGGGGCGTATGCAGCAGCGGAGCGCCCAGCAGGGGCGGATGCAGCAGCGGTTGGCCCAGCAGGGGCGGATGCAGCAGCGGAGGGCCCGGCAGGGGCGGATACAGCAGCGGCGGGCCCAGCAGGGGCGGATGCAGCAGCGGTTGGCCCAGCAGGGGCGGATGCAGCAGCGGTTGGCCCAGCAGGGGCGGATGCAGCAGCGGCGGGCCCGGCAGGGGCGAGTGTGGCAGCGGTTGGCCCAGCAGGGGCGTATGCAGCAGCGGAGGGCCCGGCAGGGGCGGATGCAGCAGCGGCGGGCCCAGCAGGGGCGGATGCAGCAGTGGTTGGCCCAGCAGGGGCGGATGCAGCAGTGGTTGGCCCAGCAGGGGCGTATGCAGCAGCGGAGGGCCCGGCAGGGGCGGATGCAGCAGCGGCGGGCCCAGCAGGGGCGGATGCAGCAGTGGTTGGCCCAGCAGGGGCGGATGCAGCAGTGGTTGGCCCAGCAGGGGCGTATGCAGCAGCGGAGGGCCCGGCAGGGGCGTATGCAGCAGCGGAGGGCCCAGCAGGGGCGGATGCAGCAGTGGTTGGCCCAGCAGGGGCGGATGCAGCAGCGGAGGGCCCGGCAGGGGCGGATGCAGCAGCGGTTGGCCCGGCAGGGGCGGATGCAGCAGCGGCGGGCCCGGCAGGGGCGAGTGTGGCAGCGGTTGGCCCAGCAGGGGCGTATGCAGCAGCGGAGGGCCCGGCAGGGGCGGATGCAGCAGCGGTTGGCCCAGCAGGGGCGGATGCAGCAGCAGTTGGCCCGGCAGGGGTGAGCATGTCAGTCGTTGGCCCGGCAGGGGCGAATGTGGCATCAGTTAGCCCAGCAGGGGCTCGTATAGCAGCAGTTGGCCCGGCGGGGGCGAGCATGTCAGCGGTTGGCCCGGCAGGGGCGAATATGTCAGCCGTTGGCCCGGCAGGGGCTCGTATAGCAGCAGTTGGCCCGGCGGGGACGAATATGGCATCAGTTAGCCCGGCAGGGGCTCGTATGGCGGCAGTTGGCCCAGCAGCAGCGGGCCCGGCAGAGGCGAGTATCTCAGCAGTTGGCCCGGCAGGGGCGAGTGTGGCGGCAGTTGGCCTGGCAGGGGCGAATGTGGCATCAGTTAGCCCGGCAGGGGCTCGTATGGCGGCGGTTGGCCCAGCAGCAGCGGGCCCGGCAGAGGCGAGTATATCAGCAGTTGGCCCAGCAGCGGCGGGCCCGGCAGGGGCGCGTGTGTCAGCAGTCGGCACAGCGGTTCTCGGTACTGCAGCGGTAGTCACAGCAGTGGGTGCACTAACAGCGGTGGGCGTGGAGGCGGCCGTCCTAGATGTGGAACGTGTGGCGTGCCGTGTCCCGAAATATGTATTCTTTCGGGTGGTCATCCCACTTCTGAGTTGTAAACACCTATTTATTGAACAAAAATGATAAGGATTAGTTTCTATTGGTCGGATTAAATCTTTTCCTTTCGCAGATGCAACTTGCTCGTTGCGTCGCCGGAAGAGAAGAGAGAGAGAGACCGTCCCTCAACCTATCGATACTTATCACTAACAATCGATACTTATTACTAACAGTCGATACTTATTACTAACAGTCGATACTTATTACTAACAATCGATACTACAATACCGGTTTCGGTATATACATGAGTATTTAACAGACTTTAAATAATTGGGATCTTACAACTTATCATATTGGTTAGGTCAAAATAAGGCGGTAACAAAAATAGCACTATTCAGTCACAATGGCGAAAACAAAAGATTAACTTAAAAATGTAAAACAAAAATACTTGTAATTCAAAACTATGATATTTAACTAGTGTGTTAATACTTGGTTGAGTATCCTTTATTGGCTATTACGGCCGCACAGCGCTTTGGCATGGAATCCACTAAATCCTGGCATCTAGAAATAGGAATCCTTTCCCAACTTTCTTTCACAACCATCCAAAGTGCTTCATTTGATGTTGCGTTGCAGGTGTGAACTGCCATTTTAACATCAGTCCACAATTTTTCAATTGGATTGAGACCCGGGGACTATGGAGGCCAATCCATGACGTTGATGGTGTTGTCTGCAAACCACTTTTCCGCTTTCTTGCTCGTGTGCTTGGGGTCATTGTCCTGCTGGAAGACCCAAACTAATGGCATTTCATCCTCTGCATGTGGTAGCATTATATTTTGCAGGATTTCAACGTAGACGTGCTGATCCATGATCGTCTTAATCCAATGAATCGGCCCTACTCCATAGTACGAAAAGCACGCCCCTATCATAATATTGCTTCACCGTTTTTTTTTGTGTACATTCGTCTGTACTCCTTATTTGGTGGTCTCCGAACGAAAGTACGAGATCTGTCTGTCCATATAACACGATTTTGTTCTCCTCTCCACTTTTCCCGGACTTCGAGCATTTAAATTATTTTCCCGTAGCCTAGTACGTATGGTTTCATCAGATGCAGAAATTTGTAAGTCTTTCTTAAGCTCTGTTGCTGGCTTAAATGGTTCTTTCTTGCTCTGTCTTACCAGACGCTTGACGAGTAATGGCGATATTGCGGATTTTCGCCCACGAGACGCGGCTTTTGGGACATATTTCTTGGCGTTCCTGATCATTTTGTTGGAACAGCCCAGTATAGGACCTATTTCGGCGAATGTTTTGCCTTCTTTCAGCATTTTTTTGATAAGTTTCCTTTTTTCGTCACTGCAATGGTTTCCGCGACCCATATTCAAAAAATTGACAATAATTTTGTTTTTAAACTATATTTTCCTTTGAAAAATAACTTTTTCTAATAAACACGAGGGTTTCCCAATGATAATTTTCGTGCAAATGCTTTTTTTCTATGACAACATGTGCTTAGTGCTATTTTTTTCACCGCGCTATTTTGCATTCTCCTTTCGATTTCGCTTCTTCTGAGAAGAACCATTATCATTTTTGTTCTCTTTTTTGCTCTTCCAAATCAGAGAGACTGTCAGTAAGGCAAGAGAAAAGAAACTTCAAACCAAAATTCTTTTAGTCAAGTTTTACTGTAAAATAAAGTGAGCTGTTTGTTTTGGTGCTATAATTTTCACCGGCACTGTACGTACATATGCACAAATTTAGTTTGGACATCTTCGATCTAAAACTCCATTATTTAAGGATTACTCCTGTGGGAGCTTTTTATATAGTGGTCGATCCAGACTGACTGATACATCGATAGTGACAGACCAAAAATACATAAATAAATAAATGTATGTATAAAGTAATAATAAAGAAATAATTTGTTATTCGTTTCACACTTCACAATGAATATACTAGTTCGGTAAGGGTATACAAAAGAGAACAGATACTTCAAGAAAATACCGTTCCTAACAGAGGCTATCGCACCGCAGGGGCAGATATACATACATATGTGAATATGCATATTCTCTCCCGCTCACACTCACAGCTATCTGTCGATTGTTCGAGAGAGTTCGCGAAGAGAACGTCTCGAAGTTTCCGAAAGAGAGCGGCCAGGTATAAATAGGGCCGGCAATTTCTCTTCGCAGCAATTCAATTCAAGCAAGCGAAGTGATAACATCACAGAAACAAGCAAAAGCAAAACAAGCGACTAGCTGAATAAGCTAAACAACTGAAAAACATTAAACGTTAAAAGTGAACAACTAAAACTGTTTAAACAAACTCAAAAGTCAACAGATTAATTTACAAATTCAAGCAAAGAAGAATCATTCAAGAAGTAAATTATTCAAGTAAAAGAACAATAAAAACAAAAGAATGCCTGCAATTGGAATAGATTTGGGTACCACGTTCTCCTGTGTGGGTGTCTATCAACATGGAAAGGTGGAGATTATAGCCAATGACCAGGGCAACCGGACGACGCCCAGTTATGTGGCATTCACCGACTCGGAGCGCCTGATAGGGGATGCAGCTAAGAACCAGGTGGCCATGAATCCAAGAAACACAGTATTCGATGCTAAACGTTTGATAGGCCGCAAGTACGACGATCCCAAGATAGCCGAGGACATCAAGCACTGGCCATTCAAGGTGGTCAGCGATGGAGGCAAGCCAAAGTTGGGAGTTGAGTTTAAAGGCGAGCCGAAGCGTTTCGCGCCCGAGGAGATTAGTTCGATGGTGCTGGCCAAGATGAAGGAGACAGCTGAGGCTTACTTGGGCCAGAGCATCACAGATGCAGTCATCACAGTGCCAGCCTACTTCAACGACTCCCAGAGGCAGGCCACCAAAGATGCGGGCCATATTGCTGGTCTTAATGTGCTGAGAATCATAAATGAGCCAACGGCGGCGGCTTTGGCCTATGGCCTGGACAAGAATCTCAAGGGAGAGCGAAATGTGTTGATATTCGACTTGGGAGGCGGTACTTTTGATGTATCCATTCTTACTATTGATGAAGGATCTCTGTTTGAGGTTCGCGCCACTGCCGGCGACACACATCTTGGCGGAGAGGACTTTGACAACCGACTAGTCACACATTTGGCAGATGAATTCAAGCGGAAGTATAAAAAGGACCTGCGCTCAAATCCACGGGCACTGCGGCGCCTTCGCACAGCGGCTGAGCGTGCCAAGCGCACCCTGTCATCCAGCACAGAAGCCACCATTGAGGTGGATGCATTGTTCGAAGGACAAGACTTCTACACTAAAATAAGTCGTGCCCGATTTGAGGAGCTGTGTGCCGACCTCTTCCGCAACACCCTACAGCCTGTGGAGAAGGCTCTGAATGATGCCAAGATGGACAAGGGACAAATCCATGACATTGTACTTGTGGGCGGCTCCACCCGGATTCCCAAGGTGCAGAGCCTGCTCCAACAGTTCTTCAACGGAAAGAGTCTGAACCTCTCGATCAACCCAGACGAAGCTGTGGCATATGGAGCTGCTGTCCAAGCTGCTATTCTCAGTGGCGACCAGAGCGGCAAGATCCAGGACGTTCTTCTGGTGGATGTGGCACCACTCTCACTTGGCATAGAGACTGCTGGCGGAGTTATGACCAAATTGATCGAACGCAATTGCCGGATCCCCTGCAAGCAAACCAAAACGTTCTCCACCTATGCCGACAATCAGCCTGGAGTTTCTATTCAGGTGTACGAGGGCGAACGAGTGATGACCAAGGACAACAATGCCCTGGGAACCTTCGATCTGTCTGGAATTCCTCCGGCACCTAGAGGAGTTCCCCAAATAGAAGTCACATTCGACATGGATGCCAACGGAATACTCAATGTCACCGCTAAGGAGATGAGCACGGGCAAAGCCAAGAATATCACAATCAAGAACGACAAGGGACGCCTGTCGCAAGCTGATATCGACCGAATGGTGAGCGATGCGGAGCGTTATGCTGATGAGGACGAGAAACAGCGCCTACGGATCTCTTCCCGTAACAGCTTGGAATCTTACGTCTTTAACGTGAAACAGGCTGTGGAGCAGGCCAGTGCCGACAAACTCAGCGTAACAGACAAGACCTCCGTGATTGAAAAGTGTGACGAGACCATTAAATGGCTGGATACGAACACCACAGCCGAAAAAGAAGAGTTCGAACACAAACTGGAGGAGCTCACCAAACACTGTTCCCCGATCATGACACGAATGCATCAGTCCGCCAGTCATCCGGCCGGAGCTGGATCTGGTGCCAACTGTGGTCAGCAGGATGGCGGATTTGGTGGCTATTCTGGACCCACTGTTGAGGAAGTCGACTAAGCCAAAGAGATTCTACAATCATAGATATATTTAGTGTTTGAGACTGAAAAGAGTTTTTGGTCGATTTGCCATTCCAAATCACTAGACTTAACATAGGAGAATAATAAATTATTATATTGTTTTAAGTTATCCCAGGCTAGTGTAGGGATGTAGTTTTCGTCTAAGCCGAAGGCCTTAGTTGCCAGTGCTTGTATAATATAGTTAGGTTGATAGTTTACAACTATATCCTATACTTTAATACAATACAATACAATTGTTTTAGGTTAGTAACAAATTCATAAATATATTCAAATTATTGAATCAAAGTTGAAACACAAATGACTTTTTTCTTCATTCCTCAATCAACAATATTCGTCTTTTAAGTGTTTGGTTTATTGGTAAGTAAAACAACGATTCAAATTCCGTATCATTTAGTTTTTCCTTTTTATACACTCGCAAAAGGGTATAATAATTTTGGTCAGAAGTGTGCAACGCATAGATGGAAGCATCTCTGACATTACAAAGTATATACATACATATATTCTTGATCAGCACTACGAGACGAGTTTAAATAGCTATGTCCGTCCGTCCGTCCGTCTGGATCAATGCAAACTTCTCCTAGACCGTTGAAGCTACAGAGCAGAAATTTTGCATGTAGGCTTGTATATCTTGGATATATCTTGTATATCGGATCACTATATCATATAGCTCCCATTTCTCAATAACTTCTTTATTTTCTGAGCTATTGTCGTGAATATTATATATTGTATTGAATATTAGAGAGTTTATTACGCTTATAAACGACTGTGCCAAATTTGATCAAGATCGGGTGACTATATCATATAGCTGCCGTAGGAACGATCGGTGGAAAACTGTGACTTTTCTAAATAACTTCGTTACTTTTGACGCGTTTGCTTTCAAATTAAACATTTGTCAGTTCTATATATCTGTTAATGACTGTGACGAATTTGATCAAGATCGGGTGACTATATCATATAGCTCTCATAGGAACGATCGGTCGAAAACAGTGACTTTGATCAATATCTTCGTTTTTTCCTATGCTAAGATTGTAGGCCGTTCTTTCGCAAACATTAGCCTTTTTAGAAAAAACGTTTTTCCATTTTGATGCCTATAGGTAAGGAAAGAGTTACCAAAAAAGTCGCAAGGGTATACAAACTTTGACGCGGTCGAAGTTAGCCCCGTCGCTCTGGTTCCTAATTATTGTTCCTACACTTCATCCACTTCAAAATCCAAAGCTTAACTTTGGCACCAGGAAGACGGTAATAATATTCTTAACTGGTCTCATCTCAAATGAAGTAAGTATGTAAGTCGTCTCGCCGACTCGTCCCTTTAGAGCGCCTCGTTTATGCGTAAATTTTGCGTGTTTTCTAGTCCGATTTCAACAAAATTTAGTAGGTTGGTAGAAATTTGTTAGACTAATGAGAAAATTTGATTACGATAGTCAAAAAAGGGATAAAGGGAAGTGGCAAAGTGGGCTTGGAGTATAGGTGTGTCATAAATTCTGGGGGAGTCAGGGGGCGCGGCCAAAATTAAAATTAACTCTATATAATAACATACTACACGAGTCTGCATACCAAACTAGGTGGCTCTTTCTCTTATAGTCTCCGAGATCTAGATGTTTATACATCATTCCCAAAAATTATTAATTGTAAGTCCAACACAAAAGTAGAATGTGTGTTAAAACATTTGTTATTAATTTTGTAAACCTTTATTTATCTTTAACTTGAAGATATATATAAATTCTTCAGCACAACTTTCCTATTACGGATATTCTCTGCTCATTTTATACAAGAAAATTGTTATTTTTGTTCAATGGCCGGAATGGCAGGAATGCCATTTCCATTTTAAAAGTCAGAATAATCACCTTTATTCTGTGAAAAAATTGGAGAGAAATTTTTTTTTACCGTGAGTGTTTCTATGCGTTGCACACTTCTGACCAAAATTAATATACCCCTATATATAATGAGAGTCTGTTTTATATACATGTATACTATTTTGTAGCGTCCAACGAGATAAAAATCTAGTCCCAAGTGCTAGTCCTTTGTAAAGTGAAAACTAATGCTCTTTGTGTTTCTGTTAATTATAATGTATGTCAAAGTAACGAAGATGTATTTAGATACATTAGTGTTAATCTCGTCCGATAAACTTGACAATGTACGTAAGTGCTATAATACAACTTTATATTATAAGTATATTAAATTATGTCGTATTCGATAAGGGCGATTCGGCCCAGTGCGCGATTGTTGTTAAAACTAATTAATTAACGTTTAAACTGACTTTTAGAAAGAGCAAATATGAAACTTTCCAAATATATTAAAACAAAAAGAATTAAGCATATTATTTTATAATTGGAACTTTCGGGGACCCCCCTAGCTACGCAAATGGTTAAATCGCTTCCATATTTGATTCTTGCTTAATTCTTTACACTCTGTCTGGTCCGGAATTGACGTCGAATTCAGCTTGTTAATCAAAATCTAGAGCTTTTTATCAAAATACAAAATTTTTCGGCTTCAGTAAAGTTTTCAGCTTCATTATGGAATCTTCTATCTCACAATATAGGTACAATTTTAACATGAATGCGCCCCTTAAATCAGGACTCTCGAGGCATTTATGATCTATTTTATTTTGAATGAAAGTCGGCCGCGAAAAGAGACTTTTATCTATGTAGGAAAAAGTAGTCCAAACATATTTCGCGGTAGCCCATTTATTAGGTCTATCTGTTCAATATATTTTTAGTCGTTATACGTCGTTTCTAATTAATGGAGACAGAAATCTTTATATGTCTATTTATTTTAACTTATTTACAATACACGATTCAATTTTTCTTCATGTAAAATTGTGCCAAAATTGTCTTGAATATATGAAGCTAACTATACCGTATGAAATATTGTTTTTAATCAACAAAAAGAAAGATTATCTTTCTAGTTTAACGATTGAAGTAACGTCATACAAAATTGCATACAAATACATGCAGTCCTTGGTAGTTGAGTTGTCTAAGTGGCCCAGTCATTTGTCAACTGAACAACGAGGATCCGGGTTCGAGTCCCAGGCTAGTGTATGGATGTAGTTTTCGTCTAAGCCGAAGGCCTTAGTTGCCAGTGCTTGTAAAATATAGTTAGGTTAATAGTTTATAAATATATCCTATACTTTAATAATAATAATAATAATAATACAAATACATACACAAAGCACAAAAAATGGTGTACAACGAAAAGTTGAAGAAGAACAAATATTTGAAGAAAATGAAATTATCAGTATGATTCCTTTAAAGATGCTTTTGGAAATTATCTTATGAAAAGTTTATTTAAAAATTTTCACATTTATTTCAGCTGGCTCGAGCTGGGCTTGATTTTAGTTTCCTGAGGGCGGAGCTCTACTAATCTTCACGGCGACTGGGGTAAGCTTTGGCACTCTTTTGCGCTTCCTTTAGTTGCACTTCCGTACTAGTATTAGCGTTGAAAATATAGTATAGCTATGGTAAGACGGCCAATGCTAGAAATAGCTGTAAAGACTGTCAAGCTGCCTACCTTTTTTTTGAAATAGTTTTTATTTAAAGATTGAGCTCAAGTCGGGGCAGAGTAATGCCACGTTCAGCATTTTACAGATAGATATCAAAATAGATACAGGACGTGCTTTCCTACATATTTATGAATATTAGCATTGAATCAAATTCATTAGTTGATTATTTAGATAAGTGTTACAGTTTAATACAATTGTGCGTGTATACAATATTTTATGTTTGATTGTGTGGTTAATGGAAAAAAAAAACGTTTCTCAAAATTTACACCAAACACGAATCGTTTGTCCTTGAATTTTTTTTAGCGTTTATAGCAAAGGATAAATGTACGGGAAATTGCTGAATTTTCTGTTGGGCATTACGGTTGGTTCCCAAGAGTCTAAAACTCAATGATACCAAGTCTTTCCTTCTTTTTGTTTAGCGTTTTTGTTTGGTATTTCTGTTCTTGAAGCTTTAATATCAATCACATACAAAGTAATTACCTTAATGTGTATTACAAATCTCCAAAGTTTGAAAGAAAATACTTTCCTATCCTTCAGGACACAGAAAATGAATTGCATTGCTTTAATCGTTGCATCTCTATCAAATCGGTTCAGTATTCTTTTCAGTTTTCAATTAAAAATATTGTGTATAAAAAAATGAAATATTTATGAAGAATCGATTACACAGGCCGACATGATTTTTGGTGACGTTAACCTGACGCTGATTCTGACTGCATACTCAGTTTTTGTTCATCACGTCCAGATTTTGTGAAATTAGGGGATCGAGGGTTGGAAAATAGGCACCCAAAAGTATACTACATAAAGTTAAAAATTGTTTTTCTACATTTTTAACGAATTGTAGAATTTCTTGTTTAAGAAAAATAGCTGTTGTTTTTTTAACATTACTTATAAACAATTTGTTAGATTCATAAAATTACAATAGTTTTTTTAAATTAACAAGTTGCAAATGCTTCGAATCCCTATAGCATACTTTTGGTTCGAATTTTACTCATTTTGGAACCATATCCAAAGTGCATGATAATATGCATGATAACAAAGAAACGCCTCTTTGATTTTGTGTAAATTGCGTTTAAATCATACCTAATATATTAATAGGTTAAAATAATAACGTTTTGAGTATAATAACTTGTTTATATTATACTAGAAAATATTGAAAATGAGGCCATTTTGAATAATTCCAACGCATTTTTTTCGAAATCCTGTCGTGATGGGCAAAAACTGAATACAGTGCCGTGATCAGCACCCCCAAATTACTATAAAAGACCTGTTGAACTTAGAACACTTTTTCATGACCTGGAAAATGTCGGCCTGTGTTATCGCTAGTTCCTAGCCTCTTTTTGCCACAAGAATTTGAACGAACATTCCTTCGTCTCGTTCGTTCTTCGTTTTCTCGTTCCTATTTACTTCAAATATCGACACTTAAAAACAACCAAACAATAAAAATACGGATATATGCCTATTTATTGATTCAGTTTCGCTACTTTCTGAATGGTTTCATTAAATCCCTTCAGATCTATTGAAACGGTATTTTCTGTTCTTCAGATTGGGGGCTGTCCATAAATTACGTAACGCATTCAGGGGGGGAGGGGGTCTCTGTGTGTGTGACAATTTGTGACATAGAGGGGAGGGGATGGGAAAGCTTGTGACGTAACATATATTTTTATAAAATGGGTCAAAAATTGTCAAAAATCGCGTTACGTAATTTATGGACAGCCCCTTGGACCAATTAGAAAAAATTGAAAATCTAAAACTATTTAAAGCAGGAAAAGATTTTCAATTTTTATACCCTTGCAGAGGACATTATAAAATTGGTCAGATGTTTGTAACGCACAGAAGGAGACGTTTCCGACCCCATAAAGTATATATATTCTTGATCAGCATGACAAGCTGAGTCGATATAGCCATGTCCGTCTGTCCGTCCGTCCGTCCGTCTGTGCGTATGCGTTTTACTCAGCCGTCTTAAGAGCTATCGGGCTGAAATTTTTTTTCGGGGTTTTTTATTACCCGGGAAAAATAAAGTATGAAATTCATAAGGATCGGACCACTATATCATATAGCTCTAGAAGAACTAGAAGAAACATTTTCATAAAAATCTGAGTATGCTATGAAATTTACATATGTGATAATATTGGATATAAAACCCCAGATCCCAAAACTTGAATGTGATCGGATAAATATAACACACACAGACGCAACGCTACATGAACTGTATGTGTATGCGTGCGTTGCTTTGCTTTGGGAACAAGGGAAGAAGAAGAACAAATTGTAAAATAGAGAGTAAAATTGTTTTGTTTGTATATTGATGAATTGAGTTGCAGAAAACAAATTTTGAACATGTAAAATTATTATTACCAAGGACTGCAAGGGTATATAAACTTCGGCATAGCCGATGTTAGCTTCTTTGATATTTTCTAATTTGATCGATATATCGATTTAAGGCAATTATTTTAACTCGATTAGTACGTCTCCAAGAAAAATTCTCAATAATTTAGCCAAACAAAAAGTTCAAAAACTCTTTACATAATTTGTTTTTTAATAGCCGTTTGCATTAAAATAGTTGTACGATAATTTATTATAATTTTATCTATAAAAAAAATTAAAATGCAATTTAAAAGCAAGTGAAACAAAAATATCTCCATCTTTTGTATAATATACATTTTTATATTCTTTGAAAACACATAAATATTGCAACAGTAACTTTTAAAAACCAAAATTTATTTAGTTCAGTAACACTACGTGAATAGGGATTCCGGGAGAAGGAAAATAATCCAATCTTCATTCGTTGAATTCAAAACTGATTTTATTTACAAAAAGGGTATATTAATTTTGGTCAGGAGTGTGCAACGCAAAGAAGGAAGCATTTCCGACCATATAAAGTTTCTTCTTGATTCTTATTATTGATCAGCATGACGAGACCAGTTCATATAGCCATGTCCGTCCTTCTGTCCGTCCGTCCGCCTGGATCAGCGCAAACTCCTCCTAGACCGTAAGAGCTACAGAGCTGAAATTTTGCATGTAGGCTTGTATATACTGCACAGTTTGTATATCTCGGATTCAGCCGGACCATTATATCATATAGCTCCCATACAAACGGCAAAGTCACGAACAGTGACTTTTCTCAAATAACTCTAAATAACTTCGTTACTTTTGACGCGTTTGCTTTCAAATTAAACATTTGCCAGTTCTATATATCTGTTAATGACTGTGCCGAATTTGATCAAGATCGGGTGACTATATCATATAGCTCCCATAGGAACGATCGGTCGAAAACAGTGACTTTTCTAATTACCTTCGTGCGGAAAGAGTAACAAAAAACTTGCAAGGGTATACAAACTTTGACGCGGTCGAAGTTAGCCCCGGCCCTCTGGTTAGAATACACCCGACCGACCGAGTGGTCGTATAACGCACGGCACGAATCGCGTGGACAAATACACAATAGAAAAAACAGACAAACAAATAATACTATAGCTATCTATTAACTAAATGGGATAGGATAGATGTTGTAAGTATATTAATGGAAAACTCTGAGCCGATTACAGGGAACAGAAGGTTGTAATCAGAGCAGAGGACCCTAAAAGGTTCATGCATGGCATAGTTAGAAGAACAACGACTAAGGGATAAAGGTATCAAAGGATGTCTACTCCGTCTACATGGTACCGACAGATTTACCTGAGCTAATAACTCAGGCGAGTTAATATCACCAATTAGGAACTCGTGCATAAAAATAACACCAAGCTTAATTCTACAGTTAGTTAAGGAAGGAAGGTTAATCAATCTTAATTAGTTAATCTACGGTTAGTTAAGGAAGGAAGGTTAATCAAGAGAATTCTACTAAAATACGAGGGCAAATTGACATTGCGATCCCAGCTTAAGCCACAAAGAGCAAATAGCAAAACTGCTTTTGAACGGATTCAAGTCTAATCTGGTGAGACTCATATTGAGGTGACCAAATGGAAGATCCATACTCTAAAATAGGACGGAAAAGCGAAGTAAAAAGAACTTTTGTACATAGAACGTTGTATAGGAGTCGTCAAATTCTTTTGACCATCTTTTAATGAAACCCAAAACACACATGGCCTTTGCGACCTTGGTGGAAATATGGCTGTTAAAATTTAAACTATGGTCCATAAGTACGCCCAAATCATTCATATTATTTAGACGTTCTAAAGGACTATTGTTTAGAAAATAAGTGACCAGTTGAGGAGAGTTACGAAAAAAAGTCATTATCTTACATTTGGTAGTGTTAAGATTTAGTAGATTAAACTGGCACGGGGATGGAAAGTTTTTAAGATCAGCTTGTAGCCGACTAAATGAATCTGTATCTTTATAAGTAAGACAAAGCTTGACATCGTCAGCATACAAAGGCACACGCGAATGAACAATGACTGATGGAAGATCGTTCATGGATAATGTGAAAAGCAGAGGGCCAAGATGACTACCTTGAGGTACACCAGAAGTCACAGGAGTGGAATCGGAAAAACAAGACTTAAAAAGTACCTTCTGTTTTCTATTTGTTAAATATTCTCGAACCCAAGAAAGGAAAAAGACTGGAAACCCAATGTCGTTCAGTTTAGAAAGTAATAAAGTATGATTATCAGTGCATACTCCTTAAAAAAATAAAGGTTGAAAATCCTCAAAAAAAATCTTGAGCAATTGTTGAGGCAGGTCGTAAAAACCCTAGTGGAACGGAGTATCTAAGGCAGTTTTCAACTTTGTATTCCCTTTAAGTTTGTTGTTTGTATCTAAACCATGATAAATATATCCGAATTGACCTTAATTGCATTGATAATACAAGTTGGGTGATAATAATAAAAGAAACACAAAGGTTTTTTACCATATATATATTTATATTTGTAAAAAAAAAGGACTCCATATTTCTTGAGTATTTCAAAATATATTCACTTATCATATTGGTTAGGTCAAAATAAGGCGGTAACAAAAATAGCACTATTCAGTCACAATGGCGAAAACAAAAGATTAACTTAATGTAAAACAAAAATACTTGTAATTCAAAACTATGATATTTAACTAGTGTGTTAATACTTGGTTGAGTATCCTTTATTGGCTATTACGGCCGCACAGCGCTTTGGCATGGAATCCACTAAATCCTGGCATCTAGAAATAGGAATCCTTTCCCAACTTTCTTTCACAACCATCCAAAGTGCTTCATTTGATGTTGCGTTGCAGGTGTGAACTGCCATTTTAACATCAGTCCACAATTTTTCAATTGGATTGAGACCCGGGGACTATGGAGGCCAATCCATGACGTTGATGGTGTTGTCTGCAAACCACTTTTCCGCTTTCTTGCTCGTGTGCTTGGGGTCATTGTCCTGCTGGAAGACCCAAACTAATGGCATTTCATCCTCTGCATGTGGTAGCATTATATTTTGCAGGACTTCAACGTAGACGTGCTGATCCATGATCGTCTTAATCCAATGAATCGGCCCTACTCCATAGTACGAAAAGCACGCCCCTATCATAATATTGCTTCACCGTTTTTTTTTGTGTACATTGGTCTGTACTCCTTATTTGGTGGTCTCCGAACGAAAGTACGAGATCTGTCTGTCCATATAACACGACTTTGTTCTCCTCTGTCCACAATATATTCCTCCACTCTTCTACTGGCCATTTGGAGTGTTGCTTGGCAAAGTTCATGCGTTTAGCTGCGTGTTTACTGGTCAATAGTGGCACTTTTCCCGGACTTCGAGTATTTAAATTATTTTCCCGTAGCCTAGTACGTATGGTTTCATCAGATGCAGAAATTTGTAAGTCTTTCTTAAGCTCTGTTGCTGGCTTAAATGGTTCTTTCTTGCTCTGTCTTACCAGACGCTTGACGAGTAATGGCGATATTGCGGATTTTCGCCCACGAGACGCGGCTTTTGGGACATATTTCTTGGCGTTCCTGATCATTTTGTTGGAACAGCCCAGTATAGGACCTATTTCGGCGAATGTTTTGCCTTCTTTCAGCATTTTTTTGATAAGTTTCCTTTTTTCGTCACTGCAATGGTTTCCGCGACCCATATTCAAAAAATTGACAATAATTTTGTTTTTAAACTATATTTTCCTTTGAAAAATAACTTTTTCTAATAAACACGAGGGTTTCCCAATGATAATTTTCGTGCAAATGCTTTTTTTCTATGACAACATGTGCTTAGTGCTATTTTTTTCACCGCGCTATTTTGCATTCTCCTTTCGATTTCGCTTCTTCTGAGAAGAACCATTATCATTTTTGTTCTCTTTTTTGCTCTTCCAAATCAGAGAGACTGTCAGTAAGGCAAGAGAAAAGAAACTTCAAACCAAAATTCTTTTAGTCAAGTTTTACTGTAAAATAAAGTGAGCTGTTTGTTTTGGTGCTATAATTTTCACCGGCACTGTACGTACATATGCACAAATTTAGTTTGGACATCTTCGATCTAAAACTCCATTATTTAAGGATTACTCCTGTGGGAGCTTTTTATATAGTGGTCGATCCAGACTGACTGATACATCGATAGTGACAGACCAAAAATACATAAATAAATAAATGTATGTATAAAGTAATAATAAAGAAATAATTTGTTATTCGTTTCACACTTCACAATGAATATACTAGTTCGGTAAGGGTATACAAAAGAGAACAGATACTTCAAGAAAATACCGTTCCTAACAGAGGCTATCGCACCGCAGGGGCAGATATACATACATATGTGAATATGCATATTCTCTCCCGCTCACACTCACAGCTATCTGTCGATTGTTCGAGAGAGTTCGCGAAGAGAACGTCTCGAAGTTTCCGAAAGAGAGCGGCCAGGTATAAATAGGGCCGGCAATTTCTCTTCGCAGCAATTCAATTCAAGCAAGCGAAGTGATAACATCACAGAAACAAGCAAAAGCAAAACAAGCGACTAGCTGAATAAGCTAAACAACTGAAAAACATTAAACGTTAAAAGTGAACAACTAAAACTGTTTAAACAAACTCAAAAGTCAACAGATTAATTTACAAATTCAAGCAAAGAAGAATCATTCAAGAAGTAAATTATTCAAGTAAAAGAACAATAAAAACAAAAGAATGCCTGCAATTGGAATAGATTTGGGTACCACGTTCTCCTGTGTGGGTGTCTATCAACATGGAAAGGTGGAGATTATAGCCAATGACCAGGGCAACCGGACGACGCCCAGTTATGTGGCATTCACCGACTCGGAGCGCCTGATAGGGGATGCAGCTAAGAACCAGGTGGCCATGAATCCAAGAAACACAGTATTCGATGCTAAACGTTTGATAGGCCGCAAGTACGACGATCCCAAGATAGCCGAGGACATCAAGCACTGGCCATTCAAGGTGGTCAGCGATGGAGGCAAGCCAAAGTTGGGAGTTGAGTTTAAAGGCGAGCCGAAGCGTTTCGCGCCCGAGGAGATTAGTTCGATGGTGCTGGCCAAGATGAAGGAGACAGCTGAGGCTTACTTGGGCCAGAGCATCACAGATGCAGTCATCACAGTGCCAGCCTACTTCAACGACTCCCAGAGGCAGGCCACCAAAGATGCGGGCCATATTGCTGGTCTTAATGTGCTGAGAATCATAAATGAGCCAACGGCGGCGGCTTTGGCCTATGGCCTGGACAAGAATCTCAAGGGAGAGCGAAATGTGTTGATATTCGACTTGGGAGGCGGTACTTTTGATGTATCCATTCTTACTATTGATGAAGGATCTCTGTTTGAGGTTCGCGCCACTGCCGGCGACACACATCTTGGCGGAGAGGACTTTGACAACCGACTAGTGACACATTTGGCAGATGAATTCAAGCGGAAGTATAAAAAGGACCTGCGCTCAAATCCACGGGCACTGCGGCGCCTTCGCACAGCGGCTGAGCGTGCCAAGCGCACCCTGTCATCCAGCACAGAAGCCACCATTGAGGTGGATGCATTGTTCGAAGGACAAGACTTCTACACTAAAATAAGTCGTGCCCGATTTGAGGAGCTGTGTGCCGACCTCTTACGCAACACCCTACAGCCTGTGGATAAGGCTCTGAATGATGCCAAGATGGACAAGGGACAAATCCATGACATTGTACTTGTGGGCGGCTCCACCCGGATTCCCAAGGTGCAGAGCCTGCTCCAACAGTTCTTCAACGGAAAGAGTCTGAACCTCTCGATCAACCCAGACGAAGCTGTGGCATATGGAGCTGCTGTCCAAGCTGCTATTCTCAGTGGCGACCAGAGCGGCAAGATCCAGGACGTTCTTCTGGTGGATGTGGCACCACTCTCACTTGGCATAGAGACTGCTGGCGGAGTTATGACCAAATTGATCGAACGCAATTGCCGGATCCCCTGCAAGCAAACCAAAACGTTCTCCACCTATGCCGACAATCAGCCTGGAGTTTCTATTCAGGTGTACGAGGGCGAACGAGTGATGACCAAGGACAACAATGCCCTGGGAACCTTCGATCTGTCTGGAATTCCTCCGGCACCTAGAGGAGTTCCCCAAATAGAAGTCACATTCGACATGGATGCCAACGGAATACTCAATGTCACCGCTAAGGAGATGAGCACGGGCAAAGCCAAGAATATCACAATCAAGAACGACAAGGGACGCCTGTCGCAAGCTGATATCGACCGAATGGTGAGCGATGCGGAGCGTTATGCTGATGAGGACGAGAAACAGCGCCTACGGATCTCTTCCCGTAACAGCTTGGAATCTTACGTCTTTAACGTGAAACAGGCTGTGGAGCAGGCCAGTGCCGACAAACTCAGAGTAACAGACAAGACCTCCGTGATTGAAAAGTGTGACGAGACCATTAAATGGCTGGATACGAACACCACAGCCGAAAAAGAAGAGTTCGACCACAAACTGGAGGAGCTCACCAAACACTGTTCCCCGATCATGACACGAATGCATCAGTCCGCCAGTCATCCGGCCGGAGCTGGATCTGGTGCCAACTGTGGTCAGCAGGCTGGCGGATTTGGTGGCTATTCTGGACCCACTGTTGAGGAAGTCGACTAAGCCAAAGAGATTCTACAATCATAGATATATTTAGTGTTTGAGACTGATAAGAGTTTTTGGTCGATTTGCCATTCCAAATCACTAGACTTAACATAGGAGAATAATAAATTTTTATATTGTTTTAAGTTATCCCAGGCTAGTGTATGGATGTAGTTTTCGTCTAAGCCGAAGGCCTTAGTTGCCAGTGCTTGTATAATATAGTTAGGTTTATAGTTTACAACTATATCCTATACTTTAAAACAATACAATACAATTGTTTTAGGTTAGTAACAAATTCTTAAATATATTCAAATTATTGAATCAAAGTTGAAACACAAATGACTTTTTTCTTCATTTCTCTATCAACAATATTCGTTTTTTAAGTATTTGGTTTATTGGTAAGTAAAACAACGATTCAAATTCCGTGTCATTAAGTTTTTCCTTTTTATACCCTCGCAAAAAGGGTATATAAATTTTGGTCAGAAGTGTGCAACGCATAGAAGGAAGCATCTCCGACATTACAAAGTATATATATTTTTGATCAGCACTACGAGACGAGTTCAAATAGCTATGTTCGTCCGTTCGTATGGATCAATGCAAACTTCTCCTAGACCGTTGAAGCTACAGAGCAGAAATTTCGCATGTAGGCTTGTATATCTTGGATATATCTTGTATATATATCGGATCACTATATCATATAGCTCCCATACAAACGGCAAAGTCACGAACAGTGACTTTTCTCAATAACTTCGTTATTTTCTGAGCTATTGCCGTGAAATTTAATATTGGTCAGTTTATTACACCTACAAACGACTGGGTCAAGATCGGGTGACTACGTCTTAAAGATCCCATAGGAACAATCGCTCGAAAACAGTGACTTTTGTCAATAACTTCGTTACTTTTTACCAGATTGCTTTCAAGTCGCTGTGCCGAATTTGATAAAGATCGGTTACCAAACTATATCATATACATAGCTCCCATAGAAACGATCGATGGAAAATAGTGACTTTGATCAATATCTTCGTTTTTTCCTATGTAGACGGTTCTTTCGCAAACAATAGCCTTTTTAGCTTTTTCCACTTTGATGGCTATAGGTAAGGAAAGAGTTACAAAAAAAGTTGTAAGTGTATACAAACTTTGACGCGGTCGAAGTTCATATACTTATGTGTAAAGCAACCTCCGAGTTCATGTCGAATTTTTTCTAATTAATGTTCCTTCTCTTCATAAATAACGATTGGACTTTGGCATTCGTTTATGAACTGGTGAATTTAGCTATTTGGTTTTTCTAGAATTGTGATGATCTTGAGTTGCAAAAGAGGATCGTTTGACATCCAGTTGCCATAAGTCCGAAAAACCTATACTTACAAATATATAACCTAACAGACATAGACATGACAAAGTCTGATTTAGACCGACCTATCCGGTTGACTCGTGCAACGCAACACGTGCAGTATGTATATAGAAGCCCACATGCAAAATGTTAGCTACAGAGCTTATGCGGTGTAGAAGGCGTTCGCGTTGATCCGAACAGACGGTCGGAAATGACTATATGAATTCGTCTCGCCGTTCTAATCAAGAAGATGCTTTCTTCTATGGTTTGCATACCTCTGAACAAAATGAATACACGCTTTTGTCAATCAATCGTAAGAACTCGAAGCTATAAGCAAAAATACGGTTCGGCTTTACGCAATAAAAATGGAAGTAGGATTGAACTTTCAACTAATAAGTTGTTTAAGTCTGAAAATCGGTTTTTGATTTCTGTACAAAACATTCACTAAATGGTTTTCAATAAATACAGATCTATTTTCCAAGATCATTTGCAGTTTCTTTATATTAGCGTCAAAATTAAATGTAGCGCTCAGATTAAATGTAAGTAAGTTGTCTCGCCGACTTAGGTATACCATAAACCAGTAAAACAAATATTCCAAATTTATAATAACAAATGCATTAACATATTTTTAAAAAACTCTGTTCACATGCTTTTTACAAGCATATCTTATTGTTAGTATTTCGCTCACTCAAGCATACGGCCAACCTAGCGCCACCACCATCCGACGGACAACTCCGTCCTGAATGTTTTGTTTTGTTTTTTTTGAAAGAATTCAGTTGCAGAAAAAGAATTTTGACATGTAAAAATATTATTGTGAAGGACTACAAGGGTATATAAACTTCGGCATAGCCGAAGTTAGCTTCTTTGATATTTTAGTCCGATTTTGATAAAATTCGCTATTTTTATTTTATTACGAGAGATAATTTAGATAGTTTTCAAATTACAGGGGCGGAAAGGGGCGGGGAAAAATCTTTACACATACAAAATTTGCGCATTTACTATGCAAATATATGTATACCAAATACGCTTTTTTTTTTAATTGCGGGGGCGGAAAGGGGCGGGGCAAAAATTTGAAACAAACTTGATCACTTTAGATACTACACGAGTCTATAAGCCAAATTCGGTCGTTGTAGCTTTCATAGACTCCGAGATCTGCGTGTTCATACGGACAGACATACATGGCTAGATCGACTCGGCTGTAGATGCTGATCAAGAATATATATACATTATGGGGTCGGAATATTCATTCAGCCTGTTACATACATTTTCGACTTTAATATACCATTTCACCCTATGGGGGTGAGAGGGGTCCGGGGCTAACTTAAACCGCGCCAAAGTATATATACCCCTTCAAGTTTTTTGTTAGTCCTTTCTTACCTATAGCCGTCAAAGTGGAAAAACGTTTTATCTAAAACGTCTATTGTTTGCAAAAGAACAAGCTTAGCATAGCAAATGACGAAGTTATTGATCAAAATCACTGCTTTCGACCGATCGTTCCTATGGGAGCTATATGATATAGTAACCCGATCTTGATTAAATTTGGCACAGTCATTAACAGATATATAGAACTGACAAATGTTTAATTGAAAGCAAACGCGTCAAAAGTAACGAAGTTATTTAGAAAAGTCACTGTTTTCGACCGATCGTTCCTATGGGAGCTATATGATATAGTCACGCGATCTTGATCAAATATGTGTAATAAACTCACCCATATTAAATTTCACGTTATTGAGAAAAGTCACAGTTCGTGACTTTGCCGTTTGTATGGGAGCAATATGATATAGTGGTCCGATCCCGCTGAATACAAGATATACAACCCCTACAGTATATACAAGCCTACATGCTTTCATTTCAGCTTTGTAGCTCTTACGGTCAAGGAGGAGTTTCCGCTTATCCAGACGGACGGACGGACATGGCTATTTGAACTCGTCCGTCTAGCTGTAAAGTATATACATATACTATATATGGTCAGAGATGCTCCCTTCAATGCATTGCACACTTCGGACCAAAATTAATTTACCCTTTTTGCAAGGGTATACAAAAGTCTTACATTTTTTTCCAAAAGTACCTCTAACAGAAGAGTTTCCGATTCTATTTAACGATCAGCATCAGCAGCCGACTTGATCTAGCCATATATGTACCTCCGTTCGTACGTATAATCAAATTTATTTCGGAATATGTATTTTCTCATCATGAACATCCCACTTTGTGTATATTTATTACTTTTTGAATTCAAAAAAAACCTCAACATCCACTACAACATTGAATGACCAAGAAGTGAGTGTAAAGTGAATGCAGTGAAAAGTGAAAGTCCCTATAATAGACAAATCTGTTTATAGTGTTGTGGATTTTTCGACGATGAGGAGGATCTATGTTCCTCTTAGTGCTACAGTTCATTAAAGCTTTACTATATGTAATAGTATGGAGTTGAAGGAGAAAATCAAAGGACTGGAAGGGAAACAATCGGTGGTTAAAAACAAAAATATAGAACTTCGACAAAGATTATTAGAAATGGAAAATTTAAAAGTTCAAGGTGAGCAGATTGAGCAATTGCATACAGCAAATAATAACAATTCTGAAGGGTTTTGCTCAGCAGCAGAATAATATTGCGAGAATTGAAAGTTTTATCAGTGATACAACAAATTGCAAATAACAAACAGAAAAATACGATTTAAGAAGGGAAACTTAAAGCAGCTAAGAATCAGAAAGATTTAATAGAAAGAAATTGAATTAATGAAAATCGAAAATTAACAAATATTTGATTTCATGGTAAAAAATTTGAAAAAAGACATCTAAAATTTAAAATTGAACTTAGCAAACGAAAAGTCGAATCGAGATAAAGTTAAAAGAGACCTTGATTCGAAAAGGAAAGAATTAGAAAATTGTCTGGCTAAGGAAGAGAATCGCAATAATGAAGTAAAGGAATTAAATTCTAAAGTGACATTTTGTATGAAGGATTTTGAAGAAACTCAAACTATGTTAGCTGATAAAAGTACTGATCTTCAAAACAATTTTTTGTAAATTAACCAGACTAAGAAAACTCCGAAACCCAGTTGTAAAGGCCTTTCATCTGGAATTTATCAATTTTAAGTTAATGGACATGTTACGTTTTCTGCCTTCTGCAATGAAGATATAGAAGGTGGAAGGTGATGGAACTTGGAATGTCTATTGTAATGGACTCGGCAATGTTGAGGGGGAATTTTTTATTGACCTCGAAAAATTGCATCGCATCACCAAATCGGAGCTGAATGAACTGTATATATTTACAATGGGGATTCTTTAAAGGAGATGTCAAATTTGCTAGTTCTGATATGAACTCAAATCGGTGGGAGAATTCAGAGGAACAGTTCAGACAGAATTGACTACCACATAAACAAGACATTTTCTACAAGGGATCGTGGCAAATTTTTAAATTGTGCCATCGCGTGGAGTAGTGGTTGGTGGTATCAAAATTGTTATACAGTGTAAGTACATAATTACAAATAAAATAATAACAAGTAAAAATTCACAATTGTGATATGTTTTTGTATTTAATTATTAGTAATCTCACTGGCAAATATTTTAAAAGTGAAGTCGAGGATGTCAAGAGTATGAAGAGTAAGTATGGGATATTCCTTCTCTCAAAGCTGCCAAGATATAATTTTTCAAATCCTAATAAAATGTATATGTATATGCCTTGTGTCTTTAAAAAAAAATTCTTTGAGCAGATCTCTTTCGATAAAAGAGTGGCTCTTTTAAGAAACAAAAAGAAACTTATTTTTAGGCTGTCATTTTGGAGATAATAGAAGTACCTAATGAGCTGATAACATAAGATTTACCAAATTCCCCAAGGCGTATCAGATTTAGCGCTATATACCTAAACATGGTTGGATTAAAAATTGGTGTTTTGCTTCTCTTGGTGGTTACCATTGAAAACTCAAAAAAGCGAACAGCGAATACACTAGCCTGGTATCCGATTGACTGAGTCTCAGTTTATTCGTAGTAGTTTTAACTAACTGACTAACTAGTAAATTTATATTTTTTATACGATGCACCCATAGGGTGAAATGGTATATTAAAGTCGCCAAAATGTATGTAACAGACAGAAGGAAGCTTTACCGACCCCATAAAGCATATATATTTTTGATCAGGATCAACAGCCGAGTCGATCTAACCATGTGCGTCTGTCCGTCCGTTCGTCTATATGAACACCTAGGTCTCGGAGACTATAGGAGCTCGAGGCAGGCCCGGACTCAAGGTAGGGGGCCCCTTTTAATGAAATTTCATGTAGTAGAGTAGCAGTTTTTAGTCACTAGGGCCCTTCGTACGAGGTTCCCACCAAGAATCATTTTTGTACCATAATAAATCGATGGGCGCTGGGGCCCCTGTCGTTCACAGACTGGAAAAGACTGGGGCCCTTTAAAACGAATGAAGTATAGAAAAATTTTCTTGAAAAACCGAAGTTGAATGTAGCAATATACCAGTCAGCCTCTAGGGGCCCTTCAAACGAGGTTCTCAGTACGAATCATTTTTGAAACGTAATAAACTGATGGACGCTGGGGCCCCTGGAATTCAGAAGCCCTGTAAGCTACTGCAACTTTAGACATTGTTTTCAAAATTTTAGAAACTTTCTTGCTTATGTCAGTTCAAAAAAAAAACTTCAATCAAATTGAAAATGAACGCATTATTAAAGCCTTATACTTACAGAGCAATTTACTTCAAAAACTTTTGACTGTTCAATGATTTAAAATCTAGTAAAATTACGCCTTACGTAGAAGTGCATTGTTGAAAAACGATAGGCAAATAAAATTGTTTGTTTGTTTGTAAGAAGTCGTTTTTTTTTTATTCACATAAGCGATCATACTTGATGTAAAACCTAAAAATGTGTACCTTTCATTTTCCTCGACATAATTTTTCAAGCATCTAGTATAGGAGGCCCTTCAACTTCAATGCCCGGTGGGCCCTCAGGGTCCCAGTCCGGGCCTGGCTAGAGGCACCAAATGGTATTGGTATGTAGACTCGTTTTATTAGCGCGCGGAAACAAATTGTTCAAACTTTTTCCCACGCTCCCTTCCGTTCCCGGAACATACATACATAAAACTAACGACATTAAATTGGATATGTATACTGGATACTAGACGTGCAGATAGTGGCTGTTTAAAAATTTTTCCAGAGAAAAGAAAAATAACCCAATCTTCATTTGTTGAATTCAAAATATGAAATATAAATGAACTCTTAGATTCTAGGCGACACTTGTTTTTAAAAATACTTATTCTAATGACCAACGTTTTCGGGGGTTGAAAATTGTTTATATTTCATGCTCAGCGGTGACTACTTGATACCGCGCCGCTGTTATAATCCTAAGTGTTTTCCACAGAGTGTGGATGCATGTTTTGTTTGGAATTAAGCAATAATTGTTATATGAATCTTTATGACTTATTTTTGTTTTATGTTTTCGTTTCGTTTTGTATATTTCTTGGTGCATCTGATTTGGTGAAGCCATTTCAGATGAACACGATGTTTATTCTTAAACACTTATTTTTGCGAAAACTAACAAAGCCAAAGTCACCAAATTTGGTATGTAACTGGAATACTAGATTAATGGTACATAAATCTCGGATTGAGTTGAAGTGGGCATTTACATATGTACATACATATATAGTTTTCATAGTAACGGTCATAATTCAGTTGCAGATCAATAGTTTTGTTATTTTCCAAATGATTGTCATAATATATAACATTATAATTGTGAAAATATATATACCTACATATGTATATACATTTATTATATTTGTGAATTCTATGTTCAATTGTAAAATCGTATACTCTACAATCTTTCGCTTTCGCAGAAAGTTGTTCTGATTTCATGACCACAATGAACGCAGTTTCTGTATTCATCTACATCATGTGTTCATGTATTTAACGATGTCTGCACAGGGAGGTTACAGAAGCTTTTCACCACATTTCACTTCCACAGTCGGGGATGGAATTTCCCCGAAGCGGGTTATTCCAAGTGTGCTGCAAATGGATAAACACTACCCCCGCTTCCAGGCATGTGCCTGAGTGAGTGAACATGTAAAATTCCTGCGTACATACAGAACAAAATGAACTCGTCGGCGTTTCGTGTTCACGAGGCCATCGTTGCCGCTGTTGGGACTCCAGCACTTAAACTTCCAATTCAGTTAGTATTTTGTCGCTCGAAACGCTAGCACGCGGAACGGCTGAATGTGGCCAACGTGGGTTTCCTTCTTTTTGATTTCACCCAACTAGTCAACTAGCCAATGAAGCAGTCGAAGTCGATATCATAGTTGTTAGTTGAGTGCGGGGAAAACGATTGCAAAGTTGTAGCATACTTTGATGCGCACATTGGAAAAGTTTCCCTTTTTCGTACACATTTTCCCTATAAATTATTGAAAGTTGGCGAGAGAGTGATAAAAAACACATTAGTTTAATGCAGCCGTCTCCCGTCTCCCATGTGCGGGCTACACTTCAAAACGCGTAACAGTCCGTCTCAAAAGACGTCCCTCCGTTGGGGCGACTGCTGCTGGTGCCGCCGGTGTAATTCCTAAAATCGCATTGTTGATTCCTATATTAAAGTAGAATCTAGTTGAAACTGTTATTATTATTATTATTATCGAATTTTCTTATTGTGGTTCGCTTTGGAGGATCTGTGATCGGAACGGTGAAACTACAAGTTTGGTTTATAAAAGAAAATGTTGCATAAGTTGAGGTTGAGGCACATTTGATTGGCGCGCATCTTTTGCCATCGAGACGACTAAAGAATAACGCGTCGCCCACAGGCCTTGCGACAACGCTGCCAATTTGAACTTGGTGGTAAAGGTGAGTTTGAGTTGAGCCGAAATCATGCGCAGAGAGCAATCGAACCTGTATAAATATGAGTATAGGGCCGCTCGAAGGTCTTTTGTCTGCGCTCAGAGCTTTGTCAGGTTTTTTGTGAATGAAGACTTTATACAAATATTCGGAAAGGGGGGAGGTTGGAGGGACTGGATGAAGTGTGACGTAGTCGAGTGTGTGCTTATGAATTGTTAATGCATTTGGCCTAAGGTAACGTGCATATCAATACATTGATAATCTGCTCTATAGTATTTTTGATCTCGTTATGTAAGAGCCACAAACCGAACGATTTCAAGTAAATTGCGATACCATTAACACACTTAATACCGTAGTTCAGGGTTGGGGAGTTGGGGTTGGGGGCTCTATCCTTGGTGAAAGGTCAGCTGCTACATTTTGTTTACCATGGCCAATGCAAGGATTAAATATTTAATGTTGTGCATCGGGTAGAGGGCAGTTAATCATAATAAGCTGAAGGCAGAAGTAACTTAATGCATCCAACTATTACGCTAATTAGTTACTTGCGGCATGGATGAAAGTGGTTAATTTGGACTGTGTGTAAAATCTTGACTTGGAAATATGGTAATGAATATAATATTTTACTATACCCTTTATTTCCTTCTTCTTCCCTTTTAGCGGGTAAAGGTCAAACTTATTCCTAGAGTGTCAAGTAACAACAAGGCAGAACAAGAGAGCGTGAAATAAATTGGACTCTAGCTAGGAGGTGGTCTTTCCATAAACTTCAACAATGATTAACGTTGCTGGCGTTGTGAGCATTGTGCTCTTCTATCTGCTGATTCTGGTGGTCGGTATTTGGGCAGGGCGCAAGAAGCAGTCGGGCAATGATTCAGAGGAGGAGGTTATGTTGGCTGGACGCTCGATTGGATTGTTTGTTGGCATTTTCACCATGACAGCCACCTGGGTGGGTGGCGGATACATTAATGGCACTGCGGAGGCGATCTATACTTCGGGCCTGGTGTGGTGTCAGGCGCCCTTCGGCTATGCCCTTAGTTTGGTGTTCGGTGAGTTCAACTTGAGTGTCTCTCAAGACATAACAACACTAAGAAATGACTTTTATCCTGTCTCTTCTCTTTAGGTGGCATCTTTTTTGCCAATCCGATGCGCAAACAGGGGTATATTACCATGCTGGATCCATTGCAGGACTCGTTTGGCGAACGAATGGGCGGCCTCCTCTTCTTGCCTGCCCTCTGTGGCGAGGTATTCTGGGCTGCGGGAATTCTGGCCGCACTGGGTGCCACTTTGTCGGTCATCATAGACATGGATCATCGCACTTCTGTGATTTTGTCGTCATGCATTGCCATTTTCTACACACTCTTCGGCGGCCTCTATTCGGTGGCATATACGGATGTGATCCAGCTATTCTGTATTTTCATTGGTCTGTGGATGTGTATACCATTTGCCTGGACCAATGAGCATGTGCGCAGTCTAAGCGACATGGATGTGGACTGGATTGGGCATGTGGAGCCGAAGCAACGGTGGTTTTACATAGACTACGGCCTACTTTTAGTCTTCGGTGGTATTCCCTGGCAGGTCTATTTCCAGCGTGTTCTCTCTAGCAAGACAGCAGGGAGGGCCCAATTGTTGTCCTATGTAGCTGCAGCGGGATGCATCCTAATGGCCATACCGCCCGTCTTAATTGGAGCAATAGCCAAAGCAACGCGTGAGTTAGAAATGTCCTACATGAAAAATAAGATGTTCATCATGCTTTTCCATTGTTTTTCTTTGCGTCTTGCAGCTTGGAATGAGACGGATTATAAGGGTCCCTATCCACTCACCGTGGACGAGACAAGCATGATTTTGCCAATGGTATTGCAATATCTGACGCCGGATTTTGTCTCATTCTTTGGTCTGGGAGCCGTCTCTGCCGCTGTCATGTCCTCGGCCGACTCCTCGGTGCTCTCGGCCGCCTCCATGTTTGCACGCAATGTTTACAAATTGATTTTCCGTCAGAAGGCGTCCGAAATGGAAATCATTTGGGTAATGCGCGTCGCCATCATTGTGGTTGGCATATTGGCCACCATAATGGCCCTCACCATTCCCTCGATATACGGCTTATGGTAATTGGATTGCATAATTTAGTCTGATTGACATCTGCATAAGTGCAACCCGACTTCTTTCAGGTCCATGTGTTCGGACTTAGTCTACGTTATCCTGTTTCCCCAACTGCTGATGGTGGTGCACTTTAAGAAGCACTGCAACACCTACGGAAGTTTGGCTGCGTACATTGTGGCCTTGTTAATCCGCTTGTCCGGTGGCGAGGCCATCTTAGGACTACCCGCCTTTATCAAGTATCCCGGATACGATGAGGAGGAAAAGCAACAGATGTTCCCCTTTCGCACAATGGCCATGTTGCTCAGCCTAATCACACTGGTCTTTGTCTCCTGGTGGACCAAGTGAGTTCACTATATCACTGCTTTCTACCTCAGTTCTCTTAATTTTTGTTTTTCCCCTAGAATGATGTTTGAATCGGGTAAATTGCCGCCAAGCTATGATTACTTCCGCTGTGTGGTCAACATACCCGAAGATGTGCAACGTGTGGACGACCAGTCCGAATCTGGCGAGCAATTGTCGGTAATGGCTGGTCCCCTGGCACGATCCTACGGTGCTGCGACTATGGCTGGCAAGGATGAGCGAAACGGGCGGATTAATCCAGCTCTGGAATCCGATGATGACCTACCAGTTGCCGAGGCCCGACGCCTAAATCAGCAAACAGCCCAGGCTCAAGTACAAAAAATGCTGGACAAGGCCACGGGCAGTGGGGGTGGTCAGGTAAGTCAGTCCATGCCCACGCCAGAGCAGGACAATACTGCTTTCTGAGCAATGGCAATGGATTAGGGACTAGATTGAATTGCACAGTATTTTAACTAGTTCGCCTACAACTATGCAATATATTTTGTTTAAACTTCATTTGATTAAGTTGCGCTTGTTTAGAAACGGAGGCGGTCTAAACCAGAGTGGGCGGGGCTGATGATGTTGATAGTGAAAAGTATTTTGAAACACACAAGTGCTCAGGTAAAACAGTGCAGAATGTTGAGAACGTAGAACTTATTTATAATTTTGCCAAGTTGTTGTGTAGATTTTTATGTTTGAATAACAATCCTAAAAAAAACAAACGAAAAACATATTAAATGCATTTCCCATAAAAAATGAAGAAAAGAAAAACTGAAAAATGGACATTTAAATATACGTATTTATTGGCAAAGTTTTGGCAACTTGTAAATCATGTTTGGAACCAAAAACAATATAAAGCCGCATTCCCCTTGAAAACACAAAGAAAATAATGTGAATCATGTGTCCTTCCAAAAAAAGAAGAAAACAAACGATAACGAAATCAACCAAAACTACAAAAATGGGCAAACGATATATAATGAATACATATCAAAATGATGACAGACAACAAATACATATCATGAATGTAACAGTTTAATATGTAAGAGAGAATATCTATATATATATACATTGGATATTATAATATCTATCTACATATCGTACTATACATACATATCACTGTTAGTCTAAGCATACACAAATATAAAGCATACATATATATACATATAGATAATATATAGAAAAAGGAATTTTAGCTGCTCTCAAAGAGCAAAAACCACAAAAGTATAAAAGAAAATAAGAAAAAGCAGAGTTAATGCATTAACGAAAACAAAGAAAAGTAATTCGAACATATTGCGTCGTAGTACCTAAAATATACCTATACATAAACCTATATATATTATAGAGAAATGTCATACACTGAATTTAGAGTCCCAAAACCCCTCCCAAAAAATCTATGAGAAGAAAATTAAAAACCTGCCGAAGATCAATTTTCTGGGCAAAAAAAAACTAACTCAATTGTATACACACGCTGCCTAAATCCCGTCAAACCGAATACAATTTCTGAAAATGAATTCAAAATGTTTTTGAGACTATTCATTGAGTACCTATTTGTATTTGTATTTGATTCACTTGGCTCGTTGCATAACTAACTTGAGAATTAATTGTTACTTAACCGACAACAGAAACTATGAATGAATATAAATGTTTGTAAACTAATCTACTTAATTGTAATAAATGTTGACTGCTTTTTGATTGAGCTTGAGCCTCATATGTTTGTTATATTGGGGTAAAAGTTATTTTTAACGTTTACATAAATGAAATGTTTGATCTACTTAATACATGGGAAATACATACATACATACATAATGCATAAAATACTTTAATTTGTTTGTTGTTACCTATTGTTACCCTTACATCCGATCTGAGTGTATATTTTCGGCTAAAGTTCAATAGAGTCTTCAACTCTTTTTCCGACAAAAGAAAATAAAAACACAAAAATACACTAAATGAATAAAAAAAATATTAATATATATATAAACCAATATGTGTACATAAGAATCGAACTTGAATTAAATCGTTTGTTTTAAGCAAATCTACTAACTAACAAGAAAAACCACCAAATGTTTTATCTACCTAAGTAAAGATTCCCCGATACTACGCCGTTTTGTTGGACCTCTATCATATGTATACCAATTACTATCAATTACCTATCTATCTATCTATTAGGTATTTATTGTTACTCAAACTTTGGCATATTCCATTTGATGTATTGCAAATGTAATTAAATATACCTAATTATTATTTTTAGCGGCATTATGTTAATCAAGAAACAAAAAAACAATTCATAATGACATACTGAATATAAACAAATGAATACATATCAATGTTTAAAGCATAAAAAAACTTACAAAAACCAACAACAACAAAATCAATAAACAACAAAACAAAGTATTCAATAAATAACAAAAATAAATATATATAAATTAAAGTGGTTTCTTTGTTGATACAGAATGAATTTGTGTGTGTGTTTTTGTGTTTTTATGCCCTTGCAAAATGCGTATATTAATTTTGGTCAGAAGTGTGCAACGCATAGAAGGAAGCATCTTCCTCCTAGACCGTAAGAGCTACAGAGTTGAAATTTTGCATGTAGGCTTGTATATACTGCACAGTTTGTATATTTCGGACTCAGCCGGATCGGACCACTATATCATATAGCTCCAGTGACTTTCCAAAATAACTTCGTTATTTTCTAAGGTATTGTCGTGAAATTAATAATAATTAATAATATTGGTGGGTTTATTATATTTATAAACAAGTGTGCCAAATTCGAACAAGATCGGATGACTATATCATATAGCTTATACATATATGAACGATCGGTCGAAAACTGTGACTTTTGTTCACGCGTTTGAAGTTAGCCCCAACCCTCTGTTTTTCTTTGCTTTATTGAAATACAAATTGGCGTAGGCGATTAGTATTTCCAATATTTATAAACTAATTAGTGTAGTACTTTGAGTGTTTGAATGATTACTGATCTAATCGAATTTTTAAATTCGAAATTCAAGTAATTATAAAGTTCTGTTCAGCAGAGAGTTGGCGATAAGAAACCGAACTAATTTCCTGCCTCGACAGACCGGCAAAATAGACATTCAATTTTATTTTTCTGAAAACCATCTAATTAGTTTTCCTTTATTTTATATTTCACTATTTTATATTTATACCCTTGCAAAAAGTGTATATTAATTTTGGTCAGAAGTGTGCAACGCATAGAAGGAAGCATTTCCGACCATATAAAGTATATATATTCTTGATCAGCATGACGAGACGAGTTTATATAGCCTTGTCCGTCCGTCCGTCTGTCCGTCTGTCCGTCCGTCTGGATCAACGCAAACTGCTCCTAGACCGTTAGAGCTATAGAGTTGAAATTTTGCATGTAGGCTTGTATATACTGCAGGTGTTGTATATCTCGGATTCAGCCGGATCGGACCACTATATCATATAGACTTTTCTCAATAACTTCGTTATTATACCCTTGCAAAAAGGGTATATTAATTTTGGTCAGAAGTGTGCAACGCATAGAAGGAAGCATTTCCGACTATATAAAGTATATATATTCTTGATCAGTACGACGAGACGAGTTCATATAGCCATGTCCGTCCGTCCGTCCGTCCGTCCGTCCGTCCGTCTGGATCAACGCAAACTCCTCCTAGACCGTAAGAGCTACAGAGCTGAAATTTTGCATGTAGGCTTGTATATACTGCAGGCGTTGTATATCTCGGATTCAGCCGGATCGGATCACTATATCATATAGCTCCCATACAAATGGCAAAGTCACGAACAGTGACTTTTCTCAATAACTTCGTTATTTTCTGAGCTATTGTCATGAAACTTAATATTGGTGAGTTAATTACACATATAAACGACTGTGCCAAATTTGATCAAGATCGGGTGACTATATCATATAGCTTCCATAGGAACGATCTTTCGAAAACAGTGACTTTTGTCAATAACTTCGTTACTTTTGACGCGATTGCTTTCAAATTAAACATTTGTTAGTTTAATATATCTGTTAATGACTGTGTCGAATTTGATAAAGATCGGGTTACTATATCATATATCTTCCATAGGAACGATCGGTGGAAAACAGTGAATTTGATCAATATCTTCGTTATTTCCTATGTAGGCCGTTCTTTCGGAAATATTAGCCTTTTTAGCTTGAACGTTTTTTCACTTTGATGGCTATAGGTAAGGAAAGAGTTACCATAAAAGTTGCAAGGGTATTCAAACTTTGACGCGGTCGAAGTTAGCCCCGGCCCTCTAGTTTTTTTAGCTATTGTCGTGAAATTTAATATTAGAGAGTTTATAACGCTTGTTAACGACTTTGCCAAGTTTGATCAAGATCGGGTGACTATATCATATAGCTCCCATAGGAACGATCGGTTGAAAACAGTGACTTTTGTCAATAACTTCGTTACTTTTGAAGCAATTGTCATAAACATTTATATTTCTACGTAATCTAAAATTATGCCGTTAACGTTTCATGACAAAAATTTGCAAGAGAGCCACAGACGGCTCTTATTTCGGCTTCTAAGCACAGTGGCCAATTGAAGTGAAATTGGTCTGAAATCGCAAGCAGATTAATAGGACTCAAATAGAATTTTTATTTTTGCAATCCGACAACGGTTTCATGCGGATTTGTTTCAAATGCACTATTGCATTCTTTTAAAGAATGTTTGCAATATTTTTAATAGAGTTTAAATACTAATTTCAAATTTCCTTGGTAATTTTAGTCTGAAGTCAGTTTGATCATTGTATTAATACATTTCACCAACAAACACGCACTGGGCCAAGTATTTGGCATAAAGTCAAATTTAAGTGTAAAGTTGAGATGGTCATTAATTTATACCTTCAAGTTAATGATACGGCACCAAACGGGATTGTTAGTATCCTTGAGTTCATACTTTATATATGTATTACATACATTACGTACATACTTCATATTCTTTATTTTGATATGAATTACGGTTCACAGAAACACACAGAACATAGGCTTATACTCCACAGAAGACAAGTACCTTGAACCAAGTTGTATATACCCTTGCAAAAAGGGTATATTAAATTTGGTCAGAGGTGTGCAACTCATAGAATGATACATCTTTCACCATATAAGGTATATACATGTATTTCTTGCAGTCCTCTGTAGATGAGTTGTCTAAGTGGCCTAGTCATTTAGTCAACAGTACAACGAGGATCCGTGTTCGAATCCCAGGCTAGTGTATGGATGTAGTTTTCGTCTAACAATAAGCCGAAGGCCTTAGTTGCCAGTGTTAGGTTTTAAATTTTTTAACTATATCGTATACATTAATACAATACAACATATATATTCTTCATCACCACGACGAGACGGCCATGTCCCGCCTTCTGTCCGTCCGTCCATCTGGATCAGCGAAAACTTCGTATAGACCGCTGGCATATAAACTTATGATGAAAGGGAATGTTATATGCGCCCATTGCCATAACTTTAGACTTTTTAAATAAAACCTTTTTCACGTTGACGGCTATACGTAGAGAATGAACAGTAACAAAAAAACTTGCAAGGGTTTACAATTTTCGGCGCGGTCGCTGTTAGTCCCTCTCCTTTTTTATACCCTTGTTATTATTATTTATATATTATTAAATTGGTCAGATCTTTGTAACGCACAGAAGGAGACGTTTCCGACCCCGTAAAGTATATATATTCTTGATCATCATAAGACGCTGCAAAGCAAATTTACGCCGCCATCTTAAGAGCTATCAGGATAAAATTTTATATTTCAGCTACTTATAGCCCGAAGCAGATAAAGTATGAAAATTGTCAGCATCGGACCACTATATCGTATAGTTCTAGAAGAAACATTTTTGCAGAAATTTGAATTTGAGTACATGAAATTTACCAATATGATAGTATTATATATAAAATCTTACATCCCAAAATTTCAATCCGATTGGATAAATAGAACACAAGTTACAGTCAATATAAATCGGTTTAACCGTTGCCGGCAGCGCTGCTTGCTGCCTACTACGTCAACGCTACATGAACTGTATGTGTATGAGTGCCGTGCTTTGCTTGGGGAATGAAGGAAGAATGAAAAATATAGTAAAAAGAGTAATAATTTGAATGTTTTGTTTGTGTATTGATGAATTGAGTTGCAGGGAAAGAAATTTCAAAATGTAAAAATATTATTGCCAAGGACTGCAAGGGTATATAAGCTTTGGCATAGCCGAAGTTAGCTTCTTTGATATTTGACCGTAGAGCAGTTATATTTTATTTTATATTATTTAACATCTGTCCTTACAAAACTGACTCCTAAACACGGGGCATTTTCAATAATTCTATCAATTTAAATTATTATTAAAAATATATTACAGAAGAATCTCAGGAGCTTTACTCGTTTGTTTTAGTCTTAGGATTTAGATCTAAAAAGTTACCATGTAATCATTATTTTCTTAATCATTTTTTATGACGTCTCAGTTAAACTGGAGTCTTTAATTAAAATGTACAAAATCGAAATACTTTGAAAGCTTCTGTAATTTATATATGTATTGTAATTTAGCTGAATAATATACTAATGTAAAGTAAGTGCCCTATGCTTGTGCAATCGGTAGACAATCCGTCAAGCTGAACCTATTCCAATGACAATTTGAGACAATAGACGAGCGGAAATTTCTCATAATAAAAATGCAGATCTTGGTTAGCGTTTCAGTGTTTGCTGGAACAATGGCTTCACACAAGAAGATCCAAAAGAGATCTATGTGGAAATAGTTACTGCAGTTAAATAGACGGCACAGTTAGTCACAATAACTAGTTTGTTAATTCGGATAAAGACAGCTTCGAAGGGAGTCAACACAAGTCGGGGAGTCAATTAGCTGGCTGATAATTTAAATGGTACCCATTGCTGGCAATTAACGGGTAATCTCGATCTTAGATTGGAATCGGCAAAATGGGCTCATAACTGGTGTCGCTCAAGAATCGCCCCCTCTAATTGTCGTTGCTGCTGCTAACTTGGCTAGTATCAGATGAATTGGCACGTAAAGTCGATGTTGTGGCAGATGTAGTTATATCCGGTATTTTTTTAACCAATATTTGCATACTTGAGGGGAACCTTCAACTGTCGTTTGTTTGATCTGCCAATTAGCAGACCGCAAGAATTTCAAGTCATGTCATGAATGTGAAGGGTTAGCAGATCGTTCAGCAACGATTAATCAATTCAAGGAAAAGGAGAATAAACGCATATATGTATGTATATTTCTCAATTTTATTTGAATAAATGTTGAAATGATTTTTTGATGTACATACGTATATCTAACGTATAAATGAATTATAACTAAAATTTTAATGGATTTAAATGGGGGTGGAGGATGTATAAGAATATATGAGCAGAAGTATGATAAAGAGAAGGTATTTAGTTCGTTTTTGTTTTTCTTTTTTGTCAATTTGGGAGAGAATAATTTACAAGTAGATACAGATGGCGAGATGATGTTGGGGATGCATGCTTGTGGATACGACGAGTATTCGAAGGCACTTAATCGAGATTCAATGATCCTCACTTCTTGCGATAGGTGTAGCCACCATCGGAGCTGTAGCCCTGCTGAATAGTGTCAGGAACATCCTGACTGGGTCCCGAGTAGGCATAGCCGGCATCCTGGGCAGGTGCGTCATAGGAGTTTGATGGGGCAGTTGGGTAGGGGCCAGACGCAGATGAACCGCCAGATGGTGGAGCACTGTAGCTGGACGAAGAACCGCTGCTGGAGAAACTTTGTGAAGATGAAGAACCACCATTAGTGGATGGAGCTCCATAGGAGCTGGATGGGGCGCTGGGAGCACTGTATGAAGCAGACGGGGCTGAAGAGAAGCTACCGCTTGAAGAAACGAAGTTGCTGGAGCTGAATCCACCACCAGATGAGGGAGCACCATAAGACGACGATGGGGCTGCTGGATATGATCCGCCTACATTGGCACTCGGACTGGGTGCCGAGTAGGAAGACGATGGCGCCGATGGATAAGGCCCTCCTCTTGAAGAATCTGAGCTAGGAGCAGAATATGAACTGGAAGGAGTTGCTGCTGGGTAAGATCCGCCTACATTGGCACTTGGACTAGGAGCAGAGTATGAAGATGATGGCGCTGATCGGTAAGGTCCACCGCTTGAAGAGTCCAAGCTAGGAGCAGAATACGAACTGGAAGGAGCTGCTGCTGGGTAAGAACCGCCAACATTAGCACTTGGACTAGGAGCAGAATATGAAGATGATGGCGCAGATGGGTAAGGTCCACCATTATTTGATCCGGAACTGGGAGCAGAGTACGAGCTGGAAGGAGAGGCAGCTGGATAGGATCCACCACGATTTGCACTGGGACTTGGTGCTGAGTAGGAAGACGATGGCGCCGATGGATAAGGCCCTCCTCTTGAAGAATCTGAGCTAGGAGCAGAATACGAACTGGAAGGAGTTGCTGCTGGGTAAGATCCGCCTACATTGGCACTTGGACTAGGAGCAGAGTATGAAGATGATGGCGCTGATCGGTAAGGTCCACCGCTTGAAGAGTCCAAGCTAGGAGCAGAATACGAACTGGAAGGAGCTGCTGCTGGGTAAGAACCGCCAGCATTAGCACTTGGACTAGGAGCAGAATATGAAGATGATGGCGCAGATGGGTAAGGTCCACCATTATTTGATCCGGAACTGGGAGCAGAGTACGAGCTGGAAGGAGAGGCAGCTGGATAGGATCCACCACGATTTGCACTGGGACTTGGTGCTGAGTAGGAAGACGATGGCGCCGATGGATAAGGCCCTCCTCTTGAAGAATCTGAACTGGGGGCTGAGTACGAACTAGAGGCAGCAGGATAAGATCCGCCTACATTGGCACTTGGACTGGGTGCCGAGTACGAAGAGGCTGGCGCCGATGCGAAAGAACCACCTTTGGAAGATCCCGAACCGGGGGCAGAATATGATGACGAGAAGCTTCCACTGCTATAGCTAGCGCTGGGAGCCCCATAGCTAGACGAGGGCGCAGATATAGGCTGGAACGAAGGCGACGAAGAGAAGCTTAAGCTCGATGAACCTGACGGAGCGCCATACGAAGAAGAGGGGGCAGCTGGGGCGTCATAGGAAGCGGCAGGACCAGAAGTGTATCCACTGCTTCCCAGAGTTTGAGTCTTGGATGGAGCACCATAGTTTGATGACGGAGCTGAGGGCAGAGGAACAAAACTGCTCACACTTGGAGTTCCATATGAGGAAGAGGATTGCGATTGACGAGAGGAAGGAGGGAGGTAAGAAGATGTTGGTGGTTTCGGTGGAGCACCATAGCTAGACGAAGGTGGTGCTGGTGCGCCGTAGCTTTGGGATGGCGGCGATGATTTGGGTGGGCCGTATTTCGAAGATGGTGGAGCTGGTGCACCATAGCTTTGAGATGGTGGAGCAGGGTTCGATTTAGGTGGGCCATAGTTCGAAGAAGGACGACGAGGTTGATGTTTTCGGGCTGGTGGTGGTGCTCCATACGATTGACTCGGACGACTGGGTGGTGGGCCGTAGCTAGCAGATGGACGCGCGGGGGGACCGTACGAACTGGAAGGTCGGGTAGCCGGAGCCGGATAAGGACCTCCTGCAGATCCGCCAAACGATGGAGCCGAATAGCTACTAGATGAAGCACTAGATCCGTGATGAGAATGAGAATGCGAATGGGAATGGGAGCCGAACGATGGAGCAGGTCCCGAAGCTGGCGGCAAATACGAACTAGCAGGAGGAGCTCCATTTTTGCTGGATGGTCTCTGTGGTGCCGATGACGGCGGCAAATATCCGTTATTCAGAGGTGCCTCACGTTTAACTCCAGCCACATCGTAGCCCAGAGCCACAATGAGGACGGCGACGACGAGAATACGAGAAAACTGCAAATGAGGAAATTAGTTTTCTGTGCCGCATCGGTCAATGGCATTTATTTGCTTACCACTCGCATGGCTGCTGTTGTTGCTGCTGCTGCGTTTCAAATGCAAATTATCCAAACTGCCGATGCAAAAATAAAAACAGAAAAGAAAAGAAAATCAAATGCATAAAAATGAAAGAGAAGCGCCAAAGAAAGTGAGTCTTTGTAAAGTAAATTACATAACTTTGCATAACTTTTTTTCTATATGTACTGAAGCATGGAGTGGTTGGCCAGTTGACCCAGCCACCCCAGCACCTAATGGCTATGACCGAGAAATGAAAGCCTTCAATCGCTCATCAATCTTCTACTGTCGACAGATGGCCAATGCCAAGAACTGGCCAACTGTCCAAGCGTGAAAAATTCGCCCCTAATTGGGTGTTTTTTTTTTGGCCAACTACCGAAACCGAATAGTTGTTCAGCTTTTATGCTAAACTACTCCATTCACTCGGCCAAATCTAAGTCCAAAGCAAAGCCAAAGTCAAAGCCACTGCCGCAGTCAAATCCTATAATAATCATCATCATCTGAGGCAATATAAAGTGAAACTTTTCTTTTATATCAAGGCAATTGAATAGAAGCCGCCGGCTAAAAGTCCAAAGCTGCCTCTAGGTCTCTCTATGGCTATGCTTTGTGAAGTGTGGGCGTGCAATCGTAGATTTTATGACATTGCAAAATCGCACAGAAACACAAAAAACACAACAGTGCGAAATTGCCAACTGACAAGACTTGGGTTGGCTTGACTTTTCATCCATTACTTTGGAGTTGGCCCCCACTTTCCAATGTACTATCTCCCCATGCTCCTGCACCTTAAACACCTCTGCCTCCTCGCCTAGTCATCATCGCGTGCGTGCAGCACCGAGTGACATATATTTTTCTTAACGGCTGCCAATTATTGTTTCTCCTCTTTAACTTAATTTTTTTTTCTTTCCCCCCACTTCTACACTTTCCGCTGCTTTATATTGCTTTGACTGTGGCTCGTATTGCAAAAAATATTTACTTACATACCTTTAGACATACATTTAGTAAATTATTTTCTCTACTCTCGCAAGTGTCTAGTGACCCGCGCTAGTGAGGCAATCTAAGTGTCTTCATGTTGCATTGGTCGAGTTTCTAATTGGTTATGCTTCTTATGCAAGCAACCATAGCTAATGAGCTTGGATGCCACGCGAGGCAGCCCGACTACATACGATCAGCCAACTGAAAGTGATTTGTACTTAAATAGATTCGATTTTGCAATTAATGACAACGATTCTTCTTGTGAACAAAAAAATTTCTCACAAAAGGACCAAAACGAGAAGCAACTTGGCCTAAAGGTGAATCTTTCAAAAATAATCCTATAAAGTCAAATATTCTAGATTGTTTGCCTTGTTCTTTTTAATACGAGTTCTTCCGAAAATATATATTAAATTGACGTTCTAGTTTCATAGAACATATGTGTGATTTAACGTGTTATTAAAAATTAAGGAAATTGATCACTTGATCAGTTCTTATTTTATTGAACTGGAATATCACTTAGCTGATTAATTAGTTAGCTCACTATTCGGATGTCAACACTAATCGATGCGGTATCGATAACTACTTAAATTCACTGGGTGAAAGGGCAATTAATCCTGCGAATACCTATTGATAGCTTTGTTTCCTTTATTCTGTGCACCTTAATTCGCTGCAGTGGGTTCACTTCGAGTTCTTAATATTTATCCTTGGTACTGCTGGCACACTAACCGTTCTTTAAGCACCCACAAAAATGACTATAATCTCTGTGGTCTGTGCGGATGATTTCACTTGGAGATGTTAGGCTCAGCCGATGGACGGATTGAAACTATACTGTCGACTGATGCGCAGCATGCACTTTTATAGCTAACACAAATAGTAAAAGCCAAAGTCAAAAATAACAAAGCTTCCATCGTCTTTGGCAGAGGCAGAGGCAGCGGCAGTTCCACTATCCACTATGTTAGCTTATTTTTTTCGGCTACTTTATGTAACTTCAAATGCACTCACTCTCCGCAGAGCAACAACAACAACAAACACTAAGACTAACATTATTAAAATCGAAAAAAAGCTGCCGCTCTTGCTCCCTCTATTGTGGCGCTCATCTGCCAAATGGAGCTTTTTTCTTCTGTTTTTTGTTTTGCTTTTGCGGTTTTTGCATTGATAAACGAAAAAACGAAAGACCAAAAACCCAAAACCAGATCGTTGTTGGTAGTCGCCGGCATGCTAACAAGTTTGCCGTTTACCGTTTGCCAGGCCAAGTTCAGTGGCGGAATCTGCCAATGGCTAACGGTACATGTTGTAGAAATGTGCATTGCGTATACGCCACGCTAACCCAATCAAATTATTTTCATTGCTGTTGTCAACATTTGATTTATTTAGGCCACTGTTGGAGGCATCTCAGGCTTCTTCCAGATATAACTGGCCCAGGGTATGCACTCCTTGAGTAGATGCATATAGGCCATGCCATTGGGGCAGTCCACTTCGGTGGCCGCTTCGCCCAATTTCTCGCAGAGCCAATACTTAGCCGGATCAAAGTGATGAGTGTAGGTTTGTCCCACTTCGGACTCATCCTTGCAGGCCGAGCGTCCCGCGTCAGCAGAGATAACGACAAAAATGCCAGCCAGAATGGCGCACACAACGAATACTGGAAAATATATAGAAACGATAGGACGAGAACGAAATTATCCTTTAGACTCTAATTATCTGTTTACACCCACCGTACTTCATGTTCAGCAAGTAAGAAAGTTCCCCCGGAAACGCACACACAGAAAATGTAAGAACTGTGCGCTCGACTCTGGGCAATTGCGTCTTTTATAGGCTAGGCAAGAACACGCGAAAAATTGACACGCGCTTCCGTTGATTATTATCAAGAGCAACCCAAAATAGACAACATGACAGCGATAAGACGCAGAGGAAAAGTGTCCAAAATAGAATCAACGAAATCGATGGAACAAAGGAGACAAAAGAGGGGGCGCCGATTTTTCAGGCGGGTTGGGCAAATTATTAAAGTAATTGATGCCATTTTGTTGCATCTAGATAAGGCGTCGAAATGGATGCTGTCATTCCATCAGGGAAAAAGTTAATAGGAGGAAAATTTAAAAATGGAAAGGTTGATTGGTTTGCGATATATGGATACAGCTTCATATATATTTATTTACTGGTACACGTGAAACAGAAATCCGAAATAAAATTAGTAGAGTAATGACTTAGTTATTATCTCTTAATCGAACTTTGAAAGAAACAATAATTAAAAACCTTTACTTTAATGTACCATTCAACTATTTATCATTAGTCTTTATACTTCAACTTTCTTGATCTTTCTTTCTTTCTTATCATTTACTACATTTTAAAAAGTAAATAAAAAACTTAATGGAGGTGGGATAAGGTTCTAAAGCCCAAGAAAAATCACATTTCTAAACATTTTTTGTGAAGATATGAACAATCTGGGACTCTTTGTTTTATATACACTTGAAGTATGATTGTCAAATTTTTGAATTCTATATATATATATTTCGATCTGTTGCATGCGCATCTGCTGTGGCTCTATGAAAAAAAGTGTTTGAGGTGACCACGATGCTGGGATCATCCGAACGAAAAATATTAAATTCCTTTTAAAACCTAAAAGATATCCGCTGATGCTTTTTTTTCGAGAATTTTTTTATACCCTTGCAAAAAGGGTATATTAATTTTGGTCAAAAGTGTGCAACGCAGAGAAGGAAGCATCTCCGACCATATAAAGTATATATATTCTTGATCAGCACGACGAGACGAGTTCAAATAGCCATGTCCGTCCGTCCGTCCGTCTGGATCAACGCAAACTCCTCCTAGACCGTTAGAGCTACAGAGCTGAAATTTTGCATGTAGGCTTGTATATACTGCAGGCGTTGTATATCTCGGATTCAGCCGGATCGGATCACTATATCATATAGCTCCCATACAAATGACAAAGTCACGAACAGTGACTTTTCTTAATAACTTTGATATTTTCTGAGCTACTGTCGTGAAATTTCATATTGGTTAGTAAATTACACATATAAACGACTATGCCAAATTTGATCAAGATCGGGTGACTATATCATATAGCTCCCATAGAAACGATCGGTGGAAAACAGTGCCTTTGATCAATATCTTCGTTATTTCCGTGTTTGATTGTAGGCCGTTCTTTCGGAAACATTAGCCTTTTTAGCTTAAACGTTTTTCCACTTTGATTGCTATAGGTAAGGAAAGAGTTACCAAAAATGTTGCAAGGGTATACAAACTTTGACGCGGTCGAAGTTAGCCCCGGCCTTCTGGTTTTCTATTTTTGCAACGGTTTTTAAGTAAAAATTTCGTTTTTCGGCAAAATTAAATAAAAAGATAAAAAGAAAAACGCTTCATGTCGACCTGCTTATTTACGTGTAGAATTTTTCTGAAAAACTTGAAAACGATCAAAGGAGTAATTTTCCCTCTAGAGTGCTCACCGACTTGGTAAATCCTGTTCGTCAGAAAATCGACTTAAAGATTTTATACTCAAACAGCTTCAGGCCAATCAGTTGAAGCGCTATATCTTTGTCTTTGTTTCATCCCGATTTACTTCAGACTTTGACACATTCTTCAAATGCTAAAATTAAAAATCAAAAATAAAAAAAAAATGTGAAAAAATTTGTTTAAAAACTTAAAGATTAATAAGTTTCTTAACTGAACCACCGATTGAGGGAATGCCATCAAGCTGGCGGCCTATTACAGTAATCAATAATCAATAATTATCATAATGATATCATAACGAAACGAATCTGAATTCATTTAAATTGTGAAACAAAAATCACCAGCCCATTAATTGCAACCCATTTTTATTTTTGCATGGATTTTTTTTATTTTTTGTTTTTGTTTCTCTTAGTTATTTAATTTATACATATAATGTTGTTGTTATTGCTTGCCTTTGTCATTTTGCAAAGTATTTTATATTAGTGTTGGCTCTTTTGGTTTATCTCTTTGTATCGTTTTGGCCATTGTTTGGTTTTGGTTTTGGATTTCGATTTTCGATTGTTGAAGCCTCAAGCATTTTCAGCGCCAGCCACTTGACCAACATACCTAAATGGCCAAGTGTGGACAACAAAAAAGTAAAACAAAACCAAAGATTCATGAAAAAATCATTTAACAGCATAAGTTTGACGAAAACAAAAAACCGAACGAAAATCGCTTACAAAATGTTTAAGATTTAATTACAGTTTCCGCATTGAAGTGGTGACCAAACAACGAAAAGTTGCAAGAAATTGGAAATGAGAGGGGCGATGAAGGCACGAATGGAATGGGGGAGAGGTGTTGGGCCGCCGTTGCCAATCAACTTAGTCTATGTCTCGCCTTTTGGGTAAGTAATGATGTGTCCATAGACTGAGACAAACTGCCGAAGATGACGCAGCATACCCGCTGTCCAGTTGATCACCAGTAACCAGTGACCAGTCATCAACTCTTCTGCGGGTGATTTTAGTGCAGCGCCTAATTATCGATTAGTTAGGTCGGTTACGGTTTTGGGGCTTGAGTAAATCTAATTATTGGGAGCAAGTGAAATGTGTCTCATTACTATTGCACAAACCGATCCCCAACAACAATAAAAAACACCAAAAATAGTTATATCGATGTTCATGAGTATGTTAGTAAGTATGAGTTGTTGGTAGAAAATAATTTTAACTAAGTGACTTTTCATGTGTTCAGCCTTTTCCGAGAATTCCGCGAAGTGATAAGATGGCTGCTTGTATCATACGCAATCACTATAAATATGCCAATATGTTGCCCTTGTTTGCAGCATTCGTACTCAAACCGTCTCAACAGAATGCTTAAAGGTAGGGGCGACTTTTTTCGCAAGTTCACCGTATGTAACATGATTCTAAGATTGCAATCCAATGTGTTGTAGCCTCCTTGCTTTGTTGCCTACTTTTGGGCTTGTTCCTGGCTGTCTGCACGGCCTACAACGGACAGGATATCTATGCCGAGCCAAATTGTGACATTGTTAAGGACCATTCCCGCAAATTCCGCGACATTTCCGATCCCACACACTACTGGGTCTGCCCAGAGGGCCAGGAGAAAGCCGATTACATTCAATGCCCCGACAATCACGCCTTCATGGAGCCCGAACAGGGCTGTGTCGTCTGGGAGGAATGGAAATGGATAGAGCCCTATACTAAATAAACTTTTGGCATTTGTCCGACTAAAGCAAAACCAACACCATAAAAACATAAGTTTGGCCAAGTTTTTGATTAGTTTCGATGGCTATCTGGGTGGTGAAATAAATTAATTGTGTGTTCAAACACGAAGGAAGGGTAAGGATCGTCACGCATTGTCCAAACCCTGCCCAAATCCTCTGGTTGTCTTGCCCAGAAGTTCACATGATGCAGAACTTTTAATTAAAAGACACATGAAGAGCCACAACGACATTGTCTGTGGCACTATTTCGGTTACTGTTATGGCTAGAGTTACACGCGTTTTCCCACAGGGGCCCCAACCGACGAGTAGTATGAGTTATATGTTTGATAAACGATAATTAGGCAGTGCGTGTCTGTTGCGCTTGTAATGTTATCTAACACCTTCGATTGCCAATCAAAAGCTGATGCCGACGCTTTGAGTGCTGCTGTTGCTGCTACTACAATCAATCAACTTGTATTGTAAGCCATGTATGTACATACAAACACATATCTTCATAATGTATGTACGTATGTGTAGACATGAAAGATTGTTCAAAAAACAAATCTCGACCATATCTGAAATTAGGGATGGCCAAAATAATAGGACAGTGACAGAAGAATAACCAAATCGCCACACCAAATTAAAAATTCCCATAATATGATTGACTATAAATATATTGATATCAAAACTAATCGGGATTAAATGATAAACGATTATTTCTAGGTAACTGCTTTCGAAAACATTAATTCACACCGGTAATTTTGTATATTCACGACAATCATTCGAAAAAGAAAACAATTCACAGACTTTTACAGATGATTGCATTGCTGATTTTTTTAAGCCGCAAAGATATACGAGATAATCTATGTATACTAGATATTTATCCAATTATTTCCAACTTTGTCTTTTTATGATATTGATAGATATTCTTATACATGGGAAAACACTTCTATTAAATAATCCAAATGGATTATAATGGTTTCTATTATTAGGAAATGTTAGATATACCATATTTAATAAACGTAGAATCCTATCAAATGCCAATATTGATAATTCTAAATCGTGTTTTTGAACACTAAGACATATGTATAAGATAAGTTGATCATCTCTAACACGACAAATACCAAATTGAGGGAGCAGTGCTCCAATTTGAAGCTTGGCATTATAAAAATTGGTTGGTTTGTTATTTTCCTCTCTTAATTTTACCATTTTTTTTTTCTTTTTTACAAGTAAAAGTCATAAATATCAAAGTGAAGGCCTCGATGGAAAGATGAGAAACAGAAAAAAAAATAACAACCACATATTCGTTCGCATTAAAAGTGAAAAGTACTTCAATAAATTTTGTTAGAAATCATTGCCGTAATGTAAACAAGCGGGAGACGGCGACTCGAACTGTGACTGTGAGCTGAAGTGGCTCACTTGTTATGTATGTATGTATGCATGTACGTGTGTCTATGAAAGATACATATCATATGTATGTATGTATGTATGTCTATGTATGTCTATGATACATACATATGTATGTATGTAAGGCAGTGCCCACGGCAATTGAAGTGCTTGTGCTCATCAATGGGCTATGCGGTTGGTGGGGGCGGTAGGTATCTCTGCTCTGAAGAAAGTTACCACGGCCTTGACAAGGCAGAAGTTTCATTATCCGCATAGATAAAGACTCCAACTAATGGCTTTGACAATGACAATGGGGCATGGAAACTAAGCACTTGTCAGGTATTGCAGCAGCAGCAGCAGCAGCCCTACCAGTAGCAATTGGTTCATTTGGCAATATCTTTAAACAATATAGTTAATGGGTACGTCTGTGTGGGTTTTGCATATTTATCAGTTGGTCGCATCGGCTGTCTGACTGACATGACTGAGGATTGCCTCATTTCCATATTTCTGGGTTAAGTTTGCTGCAGTGCCAAAACGCCAAAACGCAAAGAGCACCCAGGCCAAAGCCAAGACAAAACTCTCAAGTGGCGCACTTGGGTCTAGCAATTACATGACAACAGCAATGACAATTATAATAACAATTGTTATTTCTATTATGTATTTATGACTATTTCAATAAATTTAAAACGTAGTTGTGCAAATACGCTATAAGAGTAAGTGCCGAAAAGGGAAGAGGCATCTGAAGAAGTTTATTGTTCAGCGTGATTCAATACACAGCAATCGACATTGAACTAATTTTTTCAGTTTTGAGGTAAAAAACGTTGTATCGTGTTTATCTGGCAAATGGCATTTTAGAACATTATGCAGACATCTACATGTTTATCAATGTGTGATGCAGACCTAATCATCAAACCATCATTATTGTGGCAGAGCAAATTAAACACCAAATGGCTTTAATGGTAATCATAGGTTGTCAAACGAAAGAACTATAATCAATCAACTGATATGCATTGCCTGCGGCAATGACCCTGACTGACTAACATGAGCTAAGAATTTCCAAAAAACTGATCTTTGGCTTTTTAAACTACGTTACCTAAGTTTTTTATATTTTGTTCCATTGAAAATGATTAATTAATCAAGAGAAAGGCTGGAAAAGCTTCAAGTTGATGAGTCAAAATGTTAAGAAATAAAGATAAGACATAACTAGATGCCTCCCTAATATATCTTCTTTTTTTCACCAAATGTTGTAAGAGATGTAGAACAAAACCTACTAAATAAGAACACTTCAAAATAGCATTTCCATACGGGCAATTCTCCAGTGTTGAACGTGACATTCGTAGGCATTCAAACTAAAAAAAAACTATGTCAAAACACATTTTTATATTATAAATGGGCACCAGTTTTAGCTCTTAATTAGTATTCACAAGTTTGGATTTCGTGTTTTAGGAAGGAATTCCCATGCTACAAATACAGACTTTCCATGAGAATCGTCCATTTATTGTTATTGGTATATAGCCATTCTTAGAATTTTAATTTTTACCAGAGTCGGCTCATGGTTGTTTAATATTACTAATATGATGTATGGAACTGAAAGTAAAATGTTCTACCTCTTTTCTTCAAATTGGAGTTAATTCTCGATTGCTTGAAAGTATTCCAGGTGTCCCTGTCCAACACGACTCTAGTCTTTTTTGACAGATGTAGATAATAATTCATTGTTAGAATTTCTGGTTTTAGCTTAGTCAAATGTATTTTTTTTTTACTGTTTATCGAACCATCTTGGTCTCTGTGTCTGAATTAGAGTCTGCTGGAATTATGCCGATTCTATCGGCAAGTGATTCCGATTTGGAGCCGCAGACGAGCGAATGCGTTCCGATTTAATCGATATCGATGGTGTGCTTAGATTTCCTCGTGGCTGATGATGATGCAAACGACTTTTACGTAAAATCATTCATATTTCTATTCCAGGGAATAAGCGACCACCGAGATTTGACCAAGTTGCTGTCCGATCCATTTATATCTATACATATCCTATGAAATTTTTAAAGACGTTAGTTGCCTTTTCGATGGCAACTTGTAGTTCCAGGTTTTTATCGTCGATATCCTTTTTTTTCACTGCAAGTTAACGTAAGTTATCTTGTTGCATGTAGTCCAGTGGCTTGTTCCCGTTCCAGTCCATAATATCTAAATTGGTCTTGTATGCATTGCACAGAAGTTCACACGTGCCATATCTCTGAAATTGGCTGGCAATATGAAGGGGTGTATATCCCCCATTCGTTATAGCATTCACATCGGCTCTAAAGGCGCCAGCCAATAGTTTAACAACATCTTCATTGCCATGTTTTGCAGCCCAATGTAGGGCGTTATAGCCAGTCGCAGGATCCTTTAAGTCTACCATCTCCGGGAATTGGACAGCTGATTTAGCTAGCTGTTGGCAATTGGCTTCAGCCATCGCTACAATCCATTTCTTCGCCTTGGGATGAGCATGTTTAATTCTACATTTTTCGTTTAGTTTGTTCCGAGGCAGTTCTTCAGTCATAAAAATGTAATAAAATAACTTAGCTCAACTTTTGAAGTTTAGTGATCCATTGAATCCATTGTTTTATTTAATGTGTTTATTTTATTGCACTTATTTTTCTTAATTATCATTGTGATTACGGTTATTTTGGTTTCGATATGCTTACTCTAGGATGTTGTTATATGGTCTTATATGGCTCAAGTCAACAAACATCGTGTCGTCTTTTGATCAGTTCCTGTTTTTCATCATATAGGTATATGTATATATACATGTAAAGTTTATTATATTGATTATGTTTATTAATTAAAGTATTATAGACAATCTGGGTGTTTAGATTATATAAAAGACAACTGAGAACAACTTTGATTGGGCTTCGCGACGACTTTCGACTGACAACTGACGACTTTCAACTCTCAACTGCAACTCACGACTGACGACTCTCGCTCCAATTCGCTCTCTCAATGCTCTTGTAGACGCTCTCCCAATTACCAGGGACGGGCATAACCATTCTGATGCGGACAACACCTCTTCACATTCGGCCCCCCTGATTCCGGATCGTCATTGTCAACAACATACCTCCACAGCTTCATATTGTCGGAGCTTGTGCTCGTCTGATTTGGTCCTTCCCCTTGGGCTGCTTTGCGTACATCATAGCGGCCGTTCCTCTTTATCTTAGTTACCTCATAAGGGCCAAGAAAACAACTGGCCAACTTCCGGCCTGCGACAAATTGGGTTCGCTTGATTGCTACGAGATCACCCATCAAGTACCCATGATCCTGCTTGCATCCTTTGTCAAAGTTGCGTTTGTAAGTCATCTGTGCTTCTAGGATATTCTTCTTGGCTTCGTCACGCAAACTCTCTCGCTCAGCATTAAAGTTATTGATGAATTCTTCGTTGATTAGACATAACAGTCGATCTCCTGCTTGTGCACACATTTTCGTTCCAAACATCAGCTCGAATGGCGAAAATTTTGTAGATGCGTGGACCTGTGAGTTAAGAGCCTTTTGAACCTGTGGGACATATTTGTACCATTTGCTTGACTCTTCTGCAGACAGCTTCGATATGACGGCCATATGGATCGATTCATGCGTTCTATTTGCCCGTTGCCTCGAGCAACTCCTGTGGTTGTAAGGATGTGTTCGACTTTATTCTCGGCGACAAATTCTGCTAATGCGTTCGACAAAAAGGCAGAACCTCGGTCACTTATAATACGTTTCGGGAAACCAAATATGTGAGACCAATCTGTCAGCTTTTTTATGACTTCATCGTGGCCTGTTGACTTCGTGGTAAAGAGCCACACAAATTTTGCAAGTCCGTCTACCATGGCAAGGATATATTTGTACGACTTAGACGTATCCATCGGCCCCAAATGGTCGATATGCAGAGTATGCAACCTTTGTCAATCAAATGCTTTGTCAATCAAATGCCAAGTTTTTTGCTGTGAATTATACAACGGATACAATTATCAATAAAATTAAACACCTTACGCTCTAAATGAGGTATCCAATACTGCTGACAAATCGCATGCATTGTGTTGCGGGTAGCAAAATGGCCAATTTCGTGCGCTTCTCGAATTATTTCATTCTCCATCTGTTTCGGCACCACGATTAAATCATTTCCATCTATTGCTTTGTACAGTACACCACCTTTGATCTTGTAATTCTCGTACGACTGTTGATTGAGAATAGTTACCACAATAGTTGTGCTTTTTTGATGCGTGCCGATACCTCCGTTGATATATTATAAATTGATTGTGAATAGAGGCTCAGATGATCCACGTGCTGCATACTTTTCCCTGGTTTGTGAATAATATCGCAGGTGAAGTCTTGCAAATATAGCACATACGATGTCACCTCTCTTGGTACGTCTTCCTTCTTTGTCGTCTGCTTGAACGCTGAACAGTCCGTCACTAATTTAAAGTGAATCCCAATCAGGTAGTGCCGGAACTTTCGTAGAGCCAGGTACATAGATTTGGCTTCTAATATGTAGCTGTGACGTTGAGCTTCGGATTCGGTCGTTTTTTTACTCCAAAAATACACCGGGTAGAGTTTATCGTTAAAACTTTGGAGTAGCATCGCTCCAAAACCATGCTTTGATGCGTCTGTGTGCAACTCGGTGGGAGCATCTCTCGAGTACAGATGCAACAGTGGTTTGCTCGTTAGCAACTCTTTTAACTTCTGCAAAGATTGTAGTTCAGCTGCACCTATATAAAATTTTACATCCTTTCGAAGTAAATTTGTTAATGGTCTTGCGATTTGAGAGTAGTCTTTAATGAATTTTCGGAAAAATCCTGTAAGTCCAAGAAAAGACTGAACTGCTCTAACATTTTTGGGCGTTCCAAATCGATTGACGGCATCTGTTTTTTCTTTGCCTGGCCAAATCTTTCCACCGCAAACGATGTGTCCAAGAAAGTTAATTCTTGACTGTAAGAAACTGCATTTTCCTGCATTATACTGTGCAGCCAATTTCAGAACCTTCTGTGTCTTGTTTAAGCAGTCATCAACGGAATGGGCATACACGATTATATCGTCCATGTACAACTGCATTATATTATCGTTGATTAAATTTTGAAAGACATAATTGACAAATCTTATAAATGCGGCAGGTGAATTTTTAAATCCAAACGTCATCTTATTGAATTCGAAAAGGCCCTCTTTTAGTACAAATGCTGTTAGGTACTTACTGGACTCCTCCACCGGCACGTGGAAAAAACCATTTTCCAAATCCAGAACTGAAAAGAATGTGGCCGCTTGAAGCTTTTCTAGAACTTCTTCTATCAATGGGACCGGAAAGCGGTCAGACAAGGTCATACTTTTGAGTTTTCGAAAATCAATGCAAATCCTTGGTGTACCATCTTTCTTTTGAACAACAACTACCCGACTAGCCACACTCGATGTTGATTTTCATACTATCCCTTGGGTCAGCCATTCGTCTACTTGATTTTTGACTGCTTCTGCCTCGCAGGCAGACAATCTTGATGGCGACTTCGCCCTTCGAAAACGTGTATTCCCCCTCGGCAAATGTGACGGTCAACCTTTCAACGAAGTCGAATCCAATTAAGGCATTGCACTCAACTGCCTCATCAGGCACAATGATAAATTTCTGAGTTGTATGCAGATCGTCAACAACAACATCGGCAACAAAGGCGCCTGTCGGTTTTGTTTCTTTTTTGCCCAGACCAGTCAACGTAGATTCGTTCCTATGCACTTCGATGTTTGGCAACTGTTTCGCAGTGCTTTCCGAGAAGATTGACACATCCGATCCTGTGTCTACAAGCAAGTCAAGCAAAACACCATTTACGGACATCTTTTTAACTCGTCGACGATTAACTATATTGCGGACTTTAAAATCTCCACGAGTATCCTTTTTATCGTTTCCACCATTAAGAGGGCAATTCCTAGCAAAATGTCCGTTCTCATTGCACTTAAAACATTTTGTTTCGCCCAAGCAATCTTTTATTTTGTGTTCAGCTGATCCGCATTTAAAACAAAACTGCCTTTTGGGAAGCTGCGTCTTTGCTACATTCGTTGTGGTTTTAAAAACACTCCTTGGATCGTTCTTGGCCAGTTTATCCACGATTTCATAGGCTTCCTTTAGCTCCTTAAAGGTTTTACATGCATATAGACCAACTTTGAATTCGTTCTTAAGAAACAGATTGTCTACGATGTATCGCAAAACAGCTGACTCTTCTACATCCCCATCAGAGGCGATCATTCTCATAGTGAGAATATACTCTCTCAACAGTTGGTGGACTTCAGCGCTATTTAATTCACACTCAAATTCATCGATTAGACAGCTTTTCAAATTGGCATAATGGTTAACACTTACTGAGTCCAAAAACAGTTTGGCAGCACCTTTCATCTTGCCTCTCGCCTGTGCGTACACTTGCTTTTCGTTGAGCTCAAATGCATCTGCATTGTACTCGAAAACTTCAAACCATCTTCTTGGGCCAGTTCCATTAAATTTTCCAACAATGTTTTCAAGGCAATTCGATGCCATATGGACTTGGCTTTCTCGCTGCTTGTCGACTTGTATTTTAAGCGTCAGCAATTGCATCATCTGTTGCAATTGACTTTGCATTTCCACGGCGTTAGCCATCGCTTGTTCCGTTTCCACTGTTTCAATTTTGTTTATTAGGTCAAGCGCTGTTTCGGTCGCTGCTTCTGTGATTTCTTCGCTCACTGTTCCGATCACTGTTTCGGGCACTGTTTCTGTCTGTCTCTCTCTTTCCTCTTTCAGCTTCTGATGCCGAATTTTTGGCGGCACTGATGATGCTTTGTCTGCTGATATTGGCGCCACAGCCACTGCGTTTTGCGCCTTTTTCGGCGTTTTCTCCGATTTCGATTTTTGAGATGGTGTGCGTGGCGTCATTAAACACTTTGTATGTATGCTGCTGGTTCAACTTTGTCCACTTTTTGGTCTCTTTTTTCTTTTCACGCACGTACATATGTATTAGTATAACATCGATCGTAGAAACCGAATCCAACTGGACGAGTTCCTAAATGTAAAGTTTAATAGCCTAATCCAACTCAGAATGGGACGAGCCCCCAAATGTAAAGTTTAATAGCCTAATCCAACTCAGAATGGGACGAGCCCCCAAATGTAAAGTTTAATACCCTAATCCAACTCAGAATGGGACGACCCCCCAAATGTAAAGTTTATTATATTGATTATGTTTATTAATTAAAGTATTATAGACAATCTGGGTGTTTAGGTTATATAAAAGACAACTGAGAACAATTTTGAGTGGGCTTCGCGACGACTTTCGACTGACAACTGACAACTTTCAACTCTCAACTGCAACTCACGACTGACGACTGACGACTCTCGCTCCAATTCGCTCTCTCAATGCTCTTGTAGACCAGGGCTCGGCACAAAGAGAGCGCTAAAAAAGTTTAGTTGTATGTGTGCACTTGCTTGTATTCGTATGTTGCTTTACACTGCGCAAAATTAAACTTCATCAAATTCTGCCTCGAATCAAGAAAACGAGTGCAGCAAATAATCTTATGCAAGAAAAAGATAGAGAAAACAAAGCAGCGATCAATTTTTTCATGTGTGTTTTCTCAACAAAGCGACATAGATCTGCTTGCGTCGAAATGCTGAGGTAAACTAAATCAACCCTCATCCTCTGTGTGAGAACTTCGGCAGCCGTTCGGTTACACGCATACGAGGTGCCGAACGTGTTCGTCCCCCGGGGGATATGAGTGCCGGGCTCTGTTGTAGACGCTCTCCCAATTACCAGGGACGGGCATAACCATTCTGCTAGAACTTCAGTTTTGAATCTATTCATTTTTCTGCTGTATACTGGATCCGTATAAATCAAAAAAATAAACAATAATTTCCATTGAGAATTTCGGAGAATTTATCTATTGAATGTTGGTTTTTGGCCTGAAATAATTAAATCAATTGATATTTGTCACATTTGACCTCGATTACAAATTTGTACGCCCTTAGGCTTTTGAGGTTTGTGACATATTCTTTTCCTTAAAAAAAAAAACCTACAAGTTCTTTAGTGGCGTTCTTTGCAGCTTCTGTTTCGACTCTAATTATGTATCGCAATCTATCTCTATCTATCTAGCACGCCTTCACGATGGATTTGATTGATGGCTTTTGTGATTTTACTGATAAAATAACCTACATGTACATATGTAGGTAGATAGTTGGTTGAATGTAGTTAGAGCAGCGTAGCGAATATTCGATACTCTATAAATTTATAGAAAGCCAGCAAAGTGTGTTCACTGGCATGATTGAACCAGAGAAGGTAAGTCCTTTCGTTAGATAAATAAAGGTTGGTAAAATTCTTCAATGCATCCTTTTGGCCAAAAACGAATGTACCTACTGACAAGGGCACAAAAGCAATATGAAAACAGTCAAGACAGGTAAATGACAAATTGACATGTCGGAAAAATGATAAATTTACAGCAGACAGATAGATACAAAAACGAAAATCCAAATGACCTCTCATCAAGCTAACAAATAAATTCAAAGCGACAAGGTTTCTTATCAAATAAAGAAAAAACAAAAACTCCTCCCCCGAGCGATCCATCTAACAATTTAGCTCTTAGCCGGTAGCTAAAATTTGAGCATAGGTCAAAGTTCGCAAGTAAGTCAAACCCACAACTCCAACAACAGAGTCGAATTCAAGTCCGTTGCTGACGTCATACGCTAGAACATCTGAACCGAGTGTATCTATGTATGTAGATTTGTATATTTCCTGTACCCACATCAATTAAGTATCCAAATTTGTGGTATCGACATCTGCATCCACCTCTGTTACACCTGATGCTACCACAAAACGTGCCGCGTTTGAGTGGAGAGATCGAACAAATAAATGTTTACTTTGAAGCCCATAAATAATTCAGCTGAAAATACGCAATCTTTATGCATTAAAACTTAATGCCTCTCAAGTGGACCCCGGCATTTCACAATAAATATGCGTAGGTCAGGTGTACGATAGAAAATTGTGTTAAGAAGTTCACTGGAAAAAAAATGCTTTGTCTGAAACCAATTACGTTGGCATTTCCGTGACAATATTAAAAAACCTGAAATAAAAATATCGTCTGACAATTTTCAATGCAATTGGTATAACAATTTTACTGACACTTACAACGAAGGCAAGAAAATTGTAACTCTTTTAATTTGAAAGCTTTCACCACACTTTTACCCCTCTATTCCAGTGGTTTTTGGTTAAACAGCTGATGGAAGTCCATGGGAAGGCACAGATGTCTTTTAGACTCAGTGAGAACTGGAATATGGCCCCCTGACGCATATCCTGAATGATGGAAGGATAGCCGAGCTTCAAGTCGGCTCCGCCTACCGCCATCCAGTTTGGTCTGAGTACGTTTAGTCTAAGTATTGGTGACAAGGCCACACCCACGCGGCCATGTTTGAATGAAATGACAGGCAAAATCAAAATAAAAAACCAAACGAAAGCAAAAAACAAAAAAAATTAAATTAAGATAAGCTTTTTAAATTGAAGAGGACCAGAATGGCAATGGAACAGGCGAAACGATTTGGTGAATTGAAATGCTACTTATTGTTAGTAATAAAAATTTAGGTTACAAGCGACCGAGAGAGATAAAAAGAGAGAGAGAGGGAGTATGAAATTGTGTGAACGGGAGACGTCAGAAGAAGGGGTGGAAAAAAATTAACTGCAAGTGTTTCGCTTTGTAACTAGCTTAGGTAAGGTCATCGAAATGTCAAAAGTTGCATATGTTCGATACGATAACACAGCAACAACACATGCAACACGCATGTCCCATTCTCATGCCATGACATTGTGTTGACATACACGCACAAACGTATACATACGTATTCATACATATGTATGTGTGTTTATGTGGGTGGCAGCGACATTTGCAATTAATTCGCAGACTTTAAATACTTTGTCCTGTCGCCATGACAGCGCCATTTGTGTGAACAAAAATATATATTTATCGATTTATTTTTTATTTTTGGGCTTTTCTCCCGCACTCACTCTCCCATTCCCAGTCCCACTCTCATTCTTTTGTTATCTGGGTCTATCCTCTCTTTTATTCATTCTCTCCTTCTTGATGTCAGCCATTATTAGTTTCAACACTTTCGTCGGCCATTTTGCTTTCTTTCTTTTTTCGCTTTCAAAAATTCCATTACTCTCTCGCACACACACAATCGATGGAATTTCTCAATAGACGCATGTATGTATGTGTGAATGGTTTTTGTGTGTATGTATGTGTATATGTTTGATTCCGTTTGCCAAGCATCTCTCACTCTCAATCTCTTTTACTTTCACCATCATTGTGTCTATCTCCAGTTTTGTATTCTTTGAGATAATGCAAAGTGTCGCCTGAATTTCAATTCTAAACATAATATTCTACTCGCAAAATATCCATTAGATATGATTGCATATCGCTTTCCCATTTGCTTCTTTATGCTCTGTGTAATTTGTCGATAATTTTTCCCAATTTACGTCTTTAATTTCTCTGAGAGCAGGGTTTTGGCCAGTTTCATTAACTGCTGGTAATTTAATATTGTATGTAGCAAAACGGCAGTGAAGGTTCTCTCTCTGAAGGTTCTCTCTCTGCATCCCGTTATATAGCGAATTGAATTTCGCTTCGCAAATTGCTGCCCCATTTGCCTTAACCTTTGTGTGTGGAGCAACACTAACGAGACAGCAGCAGCAGCTCATGTTCCCTTTTGCCCTCCATGGCAACCCTGCCAACAGCACTGACAGCATCAAGGTGGATATCTCAAAAGATAGATCAGTGCACTATTCGGGCAATGGTTGAAAACCAATTTAAATTAAAGCGAGTTCAAGCATCAGCAAAGTGATGACACATTAAGCGTGGATTTATCAAGCCAGGAACATGCTGTTACATATGTACATATATCCAGTAAAACCTTGTCTATATTACATGAGGTAGCTATAACTATACCAGTTGAGACGGTTCCAAAAGATATGGGATGACAACAAATTAATGTCCATGAAATATTTATGGCGGGCTTAATGCCTAAAAGGGAAGAAATACATGCACATATGTATGTACATAATTCAATACATTTAAAATATTAAGCGAGAGACGTTCTCAGACACTTATGTACCTATTGTGTATAACAATTATTAAAAAAAATTAATAGATAGTGTATTATTAAATTAAATTCCATATAGGATTTGAAATCTGAACCTATCCGAATCAATATATGTATGTACCCTTTCCAGTTGGACCATTTATACTGATACAGTACCTCAATCTCGCTCAAGTTAAGTGTTGCTCGAAAGAATTTTAAGCGCTTTGATCCCATAAGTAGGCTTAGTTCCCTCTATATATCTATATATATAAAATTCTCGAGTATGTAGTGTTTGTTACCAAACTACTCCGAAACGGCTCGACCGATTCTCACGAAATTTTTTATGCAGATCGTGTAGGACTGAGAATAGGCCAACATCTATTTTTTATACCCAAATAATAACGAGCTCACGATTAAAACTGACTAACTGTGCTGGATATCTGAACTACCCTGTGTTTTATACGAGTGAAATTAGACACACGGCCTACTTGATAAGAGATGAAATTCAACAAAAATAATTTAAATCTTCCAATCGAAACAGGCCGTGAAAAACCATATACAACGTTGAGACTTTCTAGATTTCAGTAAGGTGATGTACACTGTTGAGTTCACACGGCTTCGCTTGGGGATTTCCGTATACAAAAATTTAATTTTCCAGTTTTTTTTTCGGAACAAACAGTTGAAATTTTCTTTTAACTTCAGGACAAGCGTTCTGTCGCTGTCGCCGAGTGTGGTTCGGTGGAAGGCGCGCACAAGAATTGTGCGTCTCGAGTTCAGTCGTTGTTACAACTCGAGTGCGACCGAACTCGCTGCGCTAATTATTGATCAAGAAAATAATACACGTTATACACCAATCAGTTTTCCAACTTGATTTATTACAACAATGCCACGAACACGCAGGGGGGCTAATTTGAGTCGTCAAACAAACAGATCTAGAGGCATGCAAGATAGAAGATCAATAAGATCAGATGCAGAAAGGCAACAAAGTAATGCAGATGTCCGTGTAAGAATGGCGCAGTTACGAGATGAGCGAAACCAACAAAGACAATTGGAACGAAGAGAAGCGCGCAGATTCGTAGCGTAGATTGACGACGTGGCTGGAATCATGGTTGGCGACCATACAGCTACGCGACAAATCGTGATTCGAAGAAGAAATAATTCTCTTCAGTCCATTCCTGATACCCATCGTTTATATGATGCTCTCCAATATCCACTCATTTTTTGGAAGGGACAAGACGGATATTGCATAAACCTTAAGCAACGAGATCCGGTAACAGGTAATTCATTCATTAAGAATATGAAAACTCTTCAATTAATACATGGATATCTATATATATAAAATTCTCGAGTGTGGTGTTTGTTACCAAACTACTCCGAAACGGCTCGACCGATTCTCACGAAATTTTTTATGCAGATCGTGTAGGACTGAGAATAGGCCAACATCTATTTTTTATACCCAAGCTTTAAGAGTAGTAAAAGATTTTGCTCAACCTTTTGCCATCCATCTAAATTACTTTTACATTGAACCCACCACGGCTGTGCAATGGCACACGATTGGTTATTAAAAAATTAATGAAGAACGTGATTGAGGCCACCATTTTAAATGGCAAGTTTCTAGCTAAAAGGTAACACGAAATTCTTTGACTGTTAGGCGTTACGAAGTTCGCCGGGTTTGCTAGTATATATATAGAATCTATATTATAGATATATATATATATACGTTTTCTATTCCGTACAATACACCGTGTATGCAATAGTAGGTCATGAACTTAGTTTTTAAAGGCGAAGATTTCACACTAATTATTCATATCACCTAAGTATTCGCACAAAAATATGGACTTTGGTATTGGTATTCATTTAGTTCAAATTCTCAACTAATTTTCGCATTGAAGACATGGTATGGTTTATGCAATTTTGGAGTTCTTTAGCAAAGTCTGTTGATTATACAACTTCGAGTTTCTTGAAATAGCTAGACAGACGATCTGCCCACCTTATTCGGTTGCCTTTGAAATAATCTTCTTTTTGAAAATTGACCTCGACCCAGCTTAAATGGAAGGTTTGACTTATACTTTTCCAAATGTTAAAAAAAATTCTGATTAAATGAACAAAATGCATTATGTACTTCGTATTCATATTAATTTATACTCATTTTAAAAACTCTTAAAACTCTATTTTAATTATTATAATTATACTCTTGCAAAAAGGGTATATTAATTTTAATCAGAAATGTGCAACGCAAAGAAGGAAGCATCTTCGACCATATAAAGCATATATATTCTTGATCAGCACGATGAGACGAGTTCAAATAGCCATGTCCGTCCGTCTGTCCATCTGGACCTTTTAGACCGTAAGAGCTTCAGAGGTCAAATGTTGCATGTATGCATATATCTCGGATTCAGCCGGATGGACCACTATATCATATAGCTCCCATACAAACAGCAAAGTCTTGACTTTTCGCAATAACTTCGTTATTTTCTGAGCTATTTGAAATTTAATATTTGTGAGTTTAGTACGGCTATAAACGACTGTGCCAAATTTTATTAAGATCGGGTGACTATATCATATAGCTCCTATAGGAACGATCGGTCGAAAGAAGTGACTTTTGTCAATAACTTCGTTACCTTAGACTCGATTGCTTTCAAATTAAATATTTGTTAGTTTATAACTGTTAATGAACTTGAATATCTGTTAATGAATTTGATGAAGATCGGGTGACCATATCATATAGCTCCCATAGGAACGATCGGTATCTTCGTTATTCCTATGCTAAGATTGTAGCCGTCCTTTCGCAAACATTAGCCTTTTTATATAAATCGTGTTTCCACTTTGATGGCTATAAGTAAGGAAAGAGTTACCAAAAAAATTGCAAGGGTATACAAACTTTGACGCGGTCGAAGTTAGCCCCGGCCCTCTGGTTAATAATTAGATTATAATAAGTAAATTGAAAGACTTTATTGTTAATTTATCTTTTTATTCATGTAAAAAAATAAATATATTTTAAACAATACTAGTTAAGTGATAGTTTCGTTGTATGCTTTTTCTACCCTTACAAAAAATGTGTATTAATTTTGGCTGAGTGACAGTGACTTTTCTCCATAACTTCGTCACTCTTGACGCGATTTTAATATATCTATTAATAACTGTTCCAAATTAAAGCCAGGGCTTTAATAATCGGGGCTAACTTCGACCGCGTAAAGGTTTGTATACCCTTGCAACTTGTTTAATAACTCTTTCCTTACATATGAACATATTCAAGTGCACAATTATATTTTAATGCGTATATGTTTAATTGTTTATACTTGCAACAACGTGTTACAAGTTGAGCTCATTGTATTAAATGATTATTTGTATGAATATACTACAATAGTCACCCGATCTTAATCACATTTAGCACACTCGTTTATAGGTGTAATAAACTCACCAAAATGCAACAGTTGCCAGTCGAACAGTTACGCCGAATATTGGTGCTATTTATTGAATTCTTAATTGCCGCTCAGAACAGTACTCTACTACTTATATTTACACAAATAATTAGAAACATAAAAACAACAACAACAATTTGATTGGGATCGGGAAAGCATTTTAGGGAAAAAAACTAAAAGAGATGAGACCCTAAACGATCAGACAATCCTTATGCTAACCAGTATTAGAACAAGAGATCATCGTTGGAAGGCTCAATTTTTATGTGAAATTAATATTTATGTGCAATAAATCATCGCTAGTGAAATCTTTCGTTTTACCTATTTGTTACTGAATAATTTTAATTATTATTTTTTAATTTTCTTCCAAACAAGCCTTCAAAGGGAAAAAAGGGAGGAAGAGGCGGTGGTGGAGGTAGTTCAATTTCAATAACAGGTAAGTCCACCTCAGGCAACGATGGAAGAGTTAGATTCAGCAGAGGAAAGGCTGGCAAAGGTAAAGCAGGCAGAGGTAATGCTGGTAAGGGAATTGGTGGAAGAGGCAGAGGCGGAAGAGGAAAACCCGGCAATGGTAATGGGAAGAACGGGTCATCAGAATTAGGATGATGATGATTATGATGGTGAAAATGATGCTGCGGCCTGGTCGTTATTGCAGATGTTGTCTTCAATGTCGTTGTCGGTTCACCAGTGGTGGATGTGGTCGCCGCAATATTTGTTGTTGATGTCGACACCTCAGGAGTTGTTGTTTCGGATGTGGAAGTAGGCGTTGTCTCCGTTGTTTCTTCTGTTGTGGTTGTCGATTCTGTTGTCGTTGGCATCTTAGTTGTAGTAGATTTCGTCGTTTTTGGCTTCTCAGTCGTTGATTTCGTTGTTTTTGGCTTTTTAGAAGTTGTCGATTTCGTTGTTTTTGGCTTCTTTGTGGTGGTCGATCTAGTAGTTTTCTTTGTTGTTGTGGGACGTTCAGTAGTTAGAGATTTTTCGGTAGTTGTTGTCTCCGCATTATCTGTTGTTGATGTCGACTCCTCAGGAGTTGTTGTTTCTGATGTGGAGGATATCGGAATTGTCTCTTCAGTAGTAGGCGTTGTCTCCGTTGTTTCTTCTGTGGTGGTTGTCGATTCCGTTGTCGTTGGCTTCTTAGTCGTTGTCGATTTCGTTGTTTTTGGCTTTTTAGTAGTTGTCGAATTCGTTGTTTTTGGCTTCGTAGTTGTAGTAGATTTCGTCGTTTTTGGCTTCTTAGTCGTTGTTGATTTCGTTGTTTTTGGCTTTTTAGTAGTTGTCGATTTTGTTGTTTTTGGCTTCTTTGTGGTGGTCGATCTAGTAGTTTTCTTTGTTGTTGTGGGACGTTCAGTAGTTAGAGATTTTTCGGTAGTTGTTGTCTCCGCATTATCTGTTGTTGATGTCGACTCCTCAGGAGTTGTTGTTTCTGATGTGGAGGATATCGTAGTTGTCTCTTCAGTAGTAGGCGTTGTCTCCGTTGTTTCTTCTGTGGTGGTTGTCGATTCCGTTGTCGTTGGCTTTTTAGTCGTTGTCGATTTCGTTGTTTTTGGCTTCTTAGTTGTAGTAGATTTCGTCGTTTTTGGCTTCTTAGTCGTTGTTGATTTCGTTGTTTTTGGCTTTTTAGTTGTAGTAGATTTCGTCGTTTTTGGCTTCTTAGTCGTTGTTGATTTCGTTGTTTTTGGCTTTTTAGTAGTTGTCGATTTTGTTGTTTTTGGCTTCTTTGTGGTGGTCGATCTAGTAGTTTTCTTTGTTGTTGTGGGACGTTCAGTAGTTAGAGATTTTTCGGTAGTTGTTGTCTCCGCATTATCTGTTGTTGATGTCGACTCCTCAGGAGTTGTTGTTTCTGATTTGGAGGATGTCGTAGTTGTCTCTTCAGTAGTAGGCGTTGTCTCCGTTGTTTCTTCTGTGGTGGTTGTCGATTCCGTTGTCGTTGGCTTCTTAGTCGTTGTCGATTTCGTTGTTTTTGGCTTCTTAGTTGTAGTAGATTTCGTCGTTTTTGGCTTCTTAGTCGTTGTTGATTTCGTTGTTTTTGGCTTTTTAGTAGTTGTCGATTTTGTTGTTTTTGGCTTCTTTGTGGTGGTCGATCTAGTAGTTTTCTTTGTTGTTGTGGGACGTTCAGTAGTTAGAGATTTTTCGGTAGTTGTTGTCTCCGCATTATCTGTTGTTGATGTCGACTCCTCAGGAGTTGTTGTTTCTGATGTGGAGGATATCGTAGTTGTCTCTTCAGTAGTAGGCGTTGTCTCCGTTGTTTCTTCTGTGGTGGTTGTCGATTCCGTTGTCGTTGGCTTCTTAGTCGTTGTCGATTTCGTTGTTTTTGGCTTCTTAGTTGTAGTAGATTTCGTCGTTTTTGGCTTTTTAGTAGTTGTCGAATTCGTTGTTTTTGGCTTCTTAGTCGTTGTTGATTTCGTTGTTTTTGGCTTTTTAGTAGTTGTCGATTTTGTTGTTTTTGGCTTCTTTGTGGTGCTCGATCTAGTAGTTTTCTTTGTTGTTGTGGGACGTTCAGTAGTTAGAGATTTTTCGCTAGTTGTTGTCTCCGCATTAACTGTTGTTGATGTCGACTCCTCAGGAGTTGTTGTTTCTGATGTGGAGGATATCGTAGTTGTCTCTTCAGTAGTAGGCGTTGTCTCCGTTGCTTCTTCCGTGGTGGTTGTCGATTCTGTTGTCGTTGGCTTCTTAGTCGTTGTCGATTTCGTTGTTTTTGGCTTCTTAGTTGTAGTAGATTTCGTCGTTTTTGGCTTCTTAGTCGTTGTTGATTTCGTTGTTTTTGGCCTTTTAGTAGTTGTTGATTTCGTTGTTTTTGGCTTTTTAGTAGTTGTCGATTTCGTTGTTTTTGGCTTCTTAGTCGTTGATTTCGTTGTTTTTGGCTTTTTAGTCGTTGTCGATCTAGTAATTTTCTTTGTTGTTGTGGTCTCCGTATTATCTGTTGTTGATGTCGACTCCTCAGGAGTTGTTTTTTCTGATGTGGAGGATATCGTAGTTGTCTCTTCAGTAGTAGGCGTTGTATCCGTTGTTTCTTCTGTGGTGGTTGTCGATTCTGTTGTCGTTGGCTTCTTAGTCGTTGTCGATTTTGTTGTTTTTGGCTTTTTAGTAGTTGTTGATTTCGTTGTTTTTGGCTTTTTAGTAGTTGTCGATTTCGTTGTTTTTGGCTTCTTTGTGGTGGTCGATCTAGTAGTTTTCTTTGTTGTTGTGGGACGTTCAGTAGTTAGAGATTTTTCGGTATTTGTTGTCTCCGCATTATCTGTTGTTGATGTCGACTCCTCAGGAGTTGTTGTTTCTGATGTGGAGGATATCGTAGTTGTCTCTTCAGTAGTAGGCATTGTCACCGTTGTTTCTTCTGTGGTGGTTGTCGATTCTGTTGTCGTTGGCTTCTTAGTCGTTGTCGATTTCGTTGTTTTTGGCTTTTTAGTAGTTGTTGATTTCGTTGTTTTTGGCTTTTTAGTAGTTGTCGATTTTGTTGTTTTTGGCTTCTTTGTGGTGGTCGATCTAGTAGTTTTCTTTGTTGTTGTAGGACGTTCAGTAGTTAGAGATTTTTCGCTAGTTGTTGTCTCCGCATTATCTGTTGTTGATGTCGACTCCTCAGGAGTTGTTGTTTCTGATGTGGAGGATATCGTAGTTGTCTCTTCAGTAGTAGGCGTTGTCTCCGTTGTTTCTTTTGTAGTGGTTGTCCATTCTGTTGTCGTTGGCTTCTTAGTCGTTGTCGATTTCGTTGTTTTTGGCTTCTTAGTCGTTGTTGATTTCGTTGTTTTTGGCTTTTTAGTAGTTGTTGATTTCGTTGTTTTTGGCTTTTTAGTTGTAGTAGATTTCGTCGTTTTTGGCTTCTTAGTCGTTGTTGATTTCGTTGTTTTTGGCTTTTTAGTAGTTGTCGATTTTGTTGTTTTTGGCTTCTTTGTGGTGGTCGATCTAGTAGTTTTCTTTGTTGTTGTGGGACGTTCAGTAGTTAGAGATTTTTCGGTAGTTGTTGTCTCCGCATTATCTGTTGTTGATGTCGACTCCTCAGGAGTTGTTGTTTCTGATGTGGAGGATATCGTAGTTGTCTCTTCAGTAGTAGGCGTTGTCTCCGTTGTTTCTTCTGTGGTGGTTGTCGATTCCGTTGTCGTTGGATTCTTAGTCGTTGTCGATTTCGTTGTTTTTGGCTTCTTAGTTGTAGTAGATTTCGTCGTTTTTGGCTTTTTAGTAGTTGTCGAATTCGTTGTTTTTGGCTTCTTAGTCGTTGTTGATTTCGTTGTTTTTGGCTTTTTAGTAGTTGTTGATTTCGTTGTTTTTGGCTTTTTAGTTGTAGTAGATTTCGTCGTTTTTGGCTTCTTAGTCGTTGTTGATTTCGTTGTTTTTGGCTTTTTAGTAGTTGTCGATTTTGTTGTTTTTGGCTTCTTTGTGGTGGTCGATCTAGTAGTTTTCTTTGTTGTTGTGGGACGTTCAGTAGTTAGAGATTTTTCGGTAGTTGTTGTCTCCGCATTATCTGTTGTTGATGTCGACTCCTCAGGAGTTGTTGTTTCTGATGTGGAGGATATCGTAGTTGTCTCTTCAGTAGTAGGCGTTGTCTCCGTTGTTTCTTCTGTGGTGGTTGTCGATTCCGTTGTCGTTGGATTCTTAGTCGTTGTCGATTTCGTTGTTTTTGGCTTCTTAGTTGTAGTAGATTTCGTCGTTTTTGGCTTTTTAGTAGTTGTCGAATTCGTTGTTTTTGGCTTCTTAGTCGTTGTTGATTTCGTTGTTTTTGGCTTTTTAGTAGTTGTTGATTTCGTTGTTTTTGGCTTTTTAGTTGTAGTAGATTTCGTCGTTTTTGGCTTCTTAGTCGTTGTTGATTTCGTTGTTTTTGGCTTTTTAGTAGTTGTCGATTTTGTTGTTTTTGGCTTCTTTGTGGTGGTCGATCTAGTAGTTTTCTTTGTTGTTGTAGGACGTTCAGTAGTTAGAGATTTTTCGCTAGTTGTTGTCTCCGCATTATCTGTTGTTGATGTCGACTCCTCAGGAGTTGTTGTTTCTGATGTGGAGGATATCGTAGTTGTCTCTTCAGTAGTAGGCGTTGTCTCCGTTGTTTCTTTTGTAGTGGTTGTCCATTCTGTTGTCGTTGGCTTCTTAGTCGTTGTCGATTTCGTTGTTTTTGGCTTCTTAGTCGTTGTTGATTTCGTTGTTTTTGGCTTTTTAGTAGTTGTTGATTTCGTTGTTTTTGGCTTTTTAGTTGTAGTAGATTTCGTCGTTTTTGGCTTCTTAGTCGTTGTTGATTTCGTTGTTTTTGGCTTTTTAGTAGTTGTCGATTTTGTTGTTTTTGGCTTCTTTGTGGTGGTCGATCTAGTAGTTTTCTTTGTTGTTGTGGGACGTTCAGTAGTTAGAGATTTTTCGGTAGTTGTTGTCTCCGCATTATCTGTTGTTGATGTCGACTCCTCAGGAGTTGTTGTTTCTGATGTGGAGGATATCGTAGTTGTCTCTTCAGTAGTAGGCGTTGTCTCCGTTGTTTCTTCTGTGGTGGTTGTCGATTCCGTTGTCGTTGGATTCTTAGTCGTTGTCGATTTCGTTGTTTTTGGCTTCTTAGTTGTAGTAGATTTCGTCGTTTTTGGCTTTTTAGTAGTTGTCGAATTCGTTGTTTTTGGCTTCTTAGTCGTTGTTGATTTCGTTGTTTTTGGCTTTTTAGTAGTTGTTGATTTCGTTGTTTTTGGCTTTTTAGTTGTAGTAGATTTCGTCGTTTTTGGCTTCTTAGTCGTTGTTGATTTCGTTGTTTTTGGCTTTTTAGTAGTTGTCGATTTTGTTGTTTTTGGCTTCTTTGTGGTGGTCGATCTAGTAGTTTTCTTTGTTGTTGTGGGACGTTCAGTAGTTAGAGATTTTTCGCTAGTTGTTGTCTCCGCATTATCTGTTGTTGATGTCGACTCCTCAGGAGTTGTTGTTTCTGATGTGGAGGATATCGTAGTTGTCTCTTCAGTAGTAGGCGTTGTCTCCGTTGTTTCTTCTGTGGTGGTTGTCGATTCCGTTGTCGTTGGATTCTTAGTCGTTGTCGATTTCGTTGTTTTTGGCTTCTTAGTTGTAGTAGATTTCGTCGTTTTTGGCTTCTTAGTCGTTGTTGATTTCGTTGTTTTTGGCTTTTTAGTAGTTGTCGATTTTGTTGTTTTTGGCTTCTTTGTGGTGGTCGATCTAGTAGTTTTCTTTGTTGTTGTGGGACGTTCAGTAGTTAGAGATTTTTCGCTTGTTGTTGTCTCCGCATTAACTGTTGTTGATGTCGACTCCTCAGGAGTTGTTGTTTCTGATGTGGAGGATATCGTAGTTGTCTCTTCAGTAGTAGGCGTTGTCTCCGTTGTTTCTTCTGTGGTGGTTGTCGATTCCGTTGTCGTTGGCTTCTTAGTCGTTGTCGATTTCGTTGTTTTTGGCTTCTTAGTTGTAGTAGATTTCGTCGTTTTTGGCTTCTTAGTCGTTGTTGATTTCGTTGTTTTTGGCTTTTTAGTAGTTGTCGATTTTGTTGTTTTTGGCTTCTTTGTGGTGGTCGATCTAGTAGTTTTCTTTGTTGTTGTGGGACGTTCAGTAGTTAGAGATTTTTCGCTTGTTGTTGTCTCCGCATTAACTGTTGTTGATGTCGACTCCTCAGGAGTTGTTGTTTCTGATGTGGAGGATATCGTAGTTGTCTCTTCAGTAGTAGGCGTTGTCTCCGTTGTTTCTTCTGTGGTGGTTGTCGATTCCGTTTTCGTTGGATTCTTAGTCGTTGTCGATTTCGTTGTTTTTGGCTTCTTAGTTGTAGTAGATTTCGTCGTTTTTGGCTTTTTAGTAGTTGTCGAATTCGTTGTTTTTGGCTTCTTAGTCGTTGTTGATTTCGTTGTTTTTGGCTTTTTAGTAGTTGTCGATTTTGTTGTTTTTGGCTTCTTTGTGGTGGTCGATCTAGTAGTTTTCTTTGTTGTTGTGGGACGTTCAGTAGTTAGAGATTTTTCGGTATTTGTTGTCTCCGCATTATCTGTTGTTGATGTCGACTCCTCAGGAGTTGTTGTTTCTGATGTGGAGGATATCGTAGTTGTCTCTTCAGTAGTAGGCGTTGTCTCCGTTGTTTCTTTTGTAGTGGTTGTCCATTCTGTTGTCGTTGGCTTCTTAGTCGTTGTCGATTTCGTTGTTTTTGGCTTCTTAGTCGTTGTTGATTTCGTTGTTTTTGGCTTTTTAGTAGTTGTCGATTTTGTTGTTTTTGGCTTCTTTGTGGTGGTCGATCTAGTAGTTTTCTTTGTTGTTGTGGGACGTTCAGTAGTTAGAGATTTTTCGGTAGTTGTTGTCTCCGCATTAACTGTTGTTGATGTCGACTCCTCAGGAGTTGTTGTTTCTGATGTGGAGGATATCGTAGTTGTCTCTTCAGTAGTAGGCGTTGTCTCCGTTGTTTCTTTTGTAGTGGTTGTCCATTCTGTTGTCGTTGGCTTCTTAGTCGTTGTCGATTTCGTTGCATTTGGCTTTTTAGTAGTTGTTGATTTCGTTGTTTTTGGCTTTTTAGTAGTTGTCGATTTTGTTGTTTTTGGCTTCTTTGTGGTGGTCGATCTAGTAGTTTTCTTTGTTGTTGTAGGACGTTCAGTAGTTAGAGATTTTTCGCTAGTTGTTGTCTCCGCATTATGTGTTGTTGATGTCGACTCCTCAGGAGTTGTTGTTTCTGATGTGGAGGATATCGTAGTTGTCTCTTCAGTAGTAGGCGTTGTCTCCGTTGTTTCTTTTGTAGTGGTTGTCCATTCTGTTGTCGTTGGCTTCTTAGTCGTTGTCGATTTCGTTGTTTTTGGCTTCTTAGTCGTTGTTGATTTCGTTGTTTTTGGCTTTTTAGTAGTTGTCGATTTTGTTGTTTTTGGCTTCTTTGTGGTGGTCGATCTAGTAGTTTTCTTTGTTGTTGTGGGACGTTCAGTAGTTAGAGATTTTTCGGTAGTTGTTGTCTCCGCATTAACTGTTGTTGATGTCGACTCCTCAGGAGTTGTTGTTTCTGATGTGGAGGATATCGTAGTTGTCTCTTCAGTAGTAGGCGTTGTCTCCGTTGCTTCTTCCGTGGTGGTTGTCGATTCTGTTGTTGTTGGCTTCTTAGTCGTTGTCGATTTCGTTGTTTTTGGCTTCTTAGTTGTAGTAGATTTTGTCGTTTTTGGCTTCTTAGTCGTTGTTGATTTCGTTGTTTTTTGCTTTTTAGTAGTTGTCGATTTTGTTGTTTTTGGCTTCTTTGTGGTGGTCGATCTAGTAGTTTTCTTTGTTGTTGTGGGACGTTCAGTAGTTAGAGATTTTTCGGTAGTTGTTGTCTCCGCATTATCTGTTGTTGATGTCGACTCCTCAGGAGTTGTTGTTTCTGATGTGGAGGATATCGTAGTTGTCTCTTCAGTAGTAGGCGTTGTCTCCGTTGCTTCTTCCGTGGTGGTTGTCGATTCTGTTGTTGTTGGCTTCTTAGTCGTTGTCGATTTCGTTGTTTTTGGCTTCTTAGTTGTAGTAGATTTTGTCGTTTTTGGCTTCTTAGTCGTTGTTGATTTCGTTGTTTTTGGCTTTTTAGTAGTTGTCGATTTTGTTGTTTTTGGCTTCTCTGTGGTGGTCGATCTAGTAGTTTTCTTTGTTGTTGTGGGACGTTCAGTACTTAGAGATTTTTCGGTATTTGTTGTCTCCGCATTATCTGTTGTTGATGTCGACTCCTCAGGAGTTGTTGTTTCTGATGTGGAGGATATCGTAGTTGTCTCTTCAGTAGTAGGCGTTGTCTCCGTTGTTTCTTTTGTAGTGGTTGTCCATTCTGTTGTCGTTGGCTTCTTAGTCGTTGTCGATTTCGTTGTTTTTGGCTTCTTAGTCGTTGTTGATTTCGTTGTTTTTGGCTTTTTAGTAGTTGTCGATTTTGTTGTTTTTGGCTTCTTTGTGGTGGTCGATCTAGTAGTTTTCTTTGTTGTTGTGGGACGTTCAGTAGTTAGAGATTTTTCGGTAGTTGTTGTCTCCGCATTAACTGTTGTTGATGTCGACTCCTCAGGAGTTGTTGTTTCTGATGTGGAGGATATCGTAGTTGTCTCTTCAGTAGTAGGCGTTGTCTCCGTTGTTTCTTTTGTAGTGGTTGTCCATTCTGTTGTCGTTGGCTTCTTAGTCGTTGTCGATTTCGTTGCATTTGGCTTTTTAGTAGTTGTTGATTTCGTTGTTTTTGGCTTTTTAGTAGTTGTCGATTTTGTTGTTTTTGGCTTCTTTGTGGTGGTCGATCTAGTAGTTTTCTTTGTTGTTGTAGGACGTTCAGTAGTTAGAGATTTTTCGCTAGTTGTTGTCTCCGCATTATGTGTTGTTGATGTCGACTCCTCAGGAGTTGTTGTTTCTGATGTGGAGGATATCGTAGTTGTCTCTTCAGTAGTAGGCGTTGTCTCCGTTGTTTCTTTTGTAGTGGTTGTCCATTCTGTTGTCGTTGGCTTCTTAGTCGTTGTCGATTTCGTTGTTTTTGGCTTCTTAGTCGTTGTTGATTTCGTTGTTTTTGGCTTTTTAGTAGTTGTCGATTTTGTTGTTTTTGGCTTCTTTGTGGTGGTCGATCTAGTAGTTTTCTTTGTTGTTGTGGGACGTTCAGTACTTAGAGATTTTTCGGTAGTTGTTGTCTCCGCATTATCTGTTGTTGATGTCGACTCCTCAGGAGTTGTTGTTTCTGATGTGGAGGATATCGTAGTTGTCTCTTCAGTAGTAGGCGTTGTCTCCGTTGTTTCTTCTGCGGTGGTTGTCGACTCCGTTGTCGTTGGCTTCTTAGTCGTTGTCGATTTCGTTGTTTTTGGCTTCTTAGTTGTAGTAGATTTCGTCGTTTTTGGCTTCTTAGTCGTTGTTGATTTCGTTGTTTTTGGCTTTTTAGTAGTTGTCGATTTTGTTGTTTTTGGCTTCTTTGTGGTGGTCGATCTAGTAGTTTTCTTTGTTGTTGTGGGACGTTCAGTAGTTAGAGATTTTTCGCTTGTTGTTGTCTCCGCATTAACTGTTGTTGATGTCGACTCCTCAGGAGTTGTTGTTTCTGATGTGGAGGATATCGTAGTTGTCTCTTCAGTAGTAGGCGTTGTCTCCGTTGTTTCTTCTGTGGTGGTTGTCGATTCCGTTGTCGTTGGCTTCTTAGTCGTTGTCGATTTCGTTGTTTTTGGCTTCTTAGTTGTAGTAGATTTCGTCGTTTTTGGCTTCTTAGTCGTTGTTGATTTCGTTGTTTTTGGCTTTTTAGTAGTTGTCGATTTTGTTGTTTTTGGCTTCTTTGTGGTGGTCGATCTAGTAGTTTTCTTTGTTGTTGTGGGACGTTCAGTAGTTAGAGATTTTTCGCTTGTTGTTGTCTCCGCATTAACTGTTGTTGATGTCGACTCCTCAGGAGTTGTTGTTTCTGATGTGGAGGATATCGTAGTTGTCTCTTCAGTAGTAGGCGTTGTCTCCGTTGTTTCTTCTGTGGTGGTTGTCGATTCCGTTTTCGTTGGATTCTTAGTCGTTGTCGATTTCGTTGTTTTTGGCTTCTTAGTTGTAGTAGATTTCGTCGTTTTTGGCTTTTTAGTAGTTGTCGAATTCGTTGTTTTTGGCTTCTTAGTCGTTGTTGATTTCGTTGTTTTTGGCTTTTTAGTAGTTGTCGATTTTGTTGTTTTTGGCTTCTTTGTGGTGCTCGATCTAGTAGTTTTCTTTGTTGTTGTGGGACGTTCAGTAGTTAGAGATTTTTCGGTATTTGTTGTCTCCGCATTATCTGTTGTTGATGTCGACTCCTCAGGAGTTGTTGTTTCTGATGTGGAGGATATCGTAGTTGTCTCTTCAGTAGTAGGCGTTGTCTCCGTTGTTTCTTTTGTAGTGGTTGTCCATTCTGTTGTCGTTGGCTTCTTAGTCGTTGTCGATTTCGTTGTTTTTGGCTTCTTAGTCGTTGTTGATTTCGTTGTTTTTGGCTTTTTAGTAGTTGTCGATTTTGTTGTTTTTGGCTTCTTTGTGGTGGTCGATCTAGTAGTTTTCTTTGTTGTTGTGGGACGTTCAGTAGTTAGAGATTTTTCGGTAGTTGTTGTCTCCGCATTAACTGTTGTTGATGTCGACTCCTCAGGAGTTGTTGTTTCTGATGTGGAGGATATCGTAGTTGTCTCTTCAGTAGTAGGCGTTGTCTCCGTTGTTTCTTTTGTAGTGGTTGTCCATTCTGTTGTCGTTGGCTTCTTAGTCGTTGTCGATTTCGTTGCATTTGGCTTTTTAGTAGTTGTTGATTTCGTTGTTTTTGGCTTTTTAGTAGTTGTCGATTTTGTTGTTTTTGGCTTCTTTGTGGTGGTCGATCTAGTAGTTTTCTTTGTTGTTGTAGGACGTTCAGTAGTTAGAGATTTTTCGCTAGTTGTTGTCTCCGCATTATGTGTTGTTGATGTCGACTCCTCAGGAGTTGTTGTTTCTGATGTGGAGGATATCGTAGTTGTCTCTTCAGTAGTAGGCGTTGTCTCCGTTGTTTCTTTTGTAGTGGTTGTCCATTCTGTTGTCGTTGGCTTCTTAGTCGTTGTCGATTTCGTTGTTTTTGGCTTCTTAGTCGTTGTTGATTTCGTTGTTTTTTGCTTTTTAGTAGTTGTCGATTTTGTTGTTTTTGGCTTCTTTGTGGTGGTCGATCTAGTAGTTTTCTTTGTTGTTGTGGGACGTTCAGTAGTTAGAGATTTTTCGGTAGTTGTTGTCTCCGCATTATCTGTTGTTGATGTCGACTCCTCAGGAGTTGTTGTTTCTGATGTGGAGGATATCGTAGTTGTCTCTTCAGTAGTAGGCGTTGTCTCCGTTGTTTCTTCTGTGGTGGTTGTCGATTCTGTTGTCGTTGGCTTCTTAGTCGTTGTCGATTTCGTTGTTTTTGGCTTCTTAGTTGTAGTAGATTTTGTCGGTTTTGGCTTCTTAGTCGTTGTTGATTTCGTTGTTTTTGGCTTTTTAGTAGTTGTCGATTTTGTTGTTTTTGGCTTCTCTGTGGTGGTCGATCTAGTAGTTTTCTTTGTTGTTGTGGGACGTTCAGTACTTAGAGATTTTTCGGTATTTGTTGTCTCCGCATTATCTGTTGTTGATGTCGACTCCTCAGGAGTTGTTGTTTCTGATGTGGAGGATATCGTAGTTGTCTCTTCAGTAGTAGGCGTTGTCTCCGTTGTTTCTTTTGTAGTGGTTGTCCATTCTGTTGTCGTTGGCTTCTTAGTCGTTGTCGATTTCGTTGTTTTTGGCTTCTTAGTCGTTGTTGATTTCGTTGTTTTTGGCTTTTTAGTAGTTGTCGATTTTGTTGTTTTTGGCTTCTTTGTGGTGGTCGATCTAGTAGTTTTCTTTGTTGTTGTGGGACGTTCAGTAGTTAGAGATTTTTCGGTAGTTGTTGTCTCCGCATTAACTGTTGTTGATGTCGACTCCTCAGGAGTTGTTGTTTCTGATGTGGAGGATATCGTAGTTGTCTCTTCAGTAGTAGGCGTTGTCTCCGTTGTTTCTTTTGTAGTGGTTGTCCATTCTGTTGTCGTTGGCTTCTTAGTCGTTGTCGATTTCGTTGCATTTGGCTTTTTAGTAGTTGTTGATTTCGTTGTTTTTGGCTTTTTAGTAGTTGTCGATTTTGTTGTTTTTGGCTTCTTTGTGGTGGTCGATCTAGTAGTTTTCTTTGTTGTTGTAGGACGTTCAGTAGTTAGAGATTTTTCGCTAGTTGTTGTCTCCGCATTATGTGTTGTTGATGTCGACTCCTCAGGAGTTGTTGTTTCTGATGTGGAGGATATCGTAGTTGTCTCTTCAGTAGTAGGCGTTGTCTCCGTTGTTTCTTTTGTAGTGGTTGTCCATTCTGTTGTCGTTGGCTTCTTAGTCGTTGTCGATTTCGTTGTTTTTGGCTTCTTAGTCGTTGTTGATTTCGTTGTTTTTGGCTTTTTAGTAGTTGTCGATTTTGTTGTTTTTGGCTTCTTTGTGGTGGTCGATCTAGTAGTTTTCTTTGTTGTTGTGGGACGTTCAGTAGTTAGAGATTTTTCGGTAGTTGTTGTCTCCGCATTAACTGTTGTTGATGTCGACTCCTCAGGAGTTGTTGTTTCTGATGTGGAGGATATCGTAGTTGTCTCTTCAGTAGTAGGCGTTGTCTCCGTTGCTTCTTCCGTGGTGGTTGTCGATTCTGTTGTTGTTGGCTTCTTAGTCGTTGTCGATTTCGTTGTTTTTGGCTTCTTAGTTGTAGTAGATTTTGTCGTTTTTGGCTTCTTAGTCGTTGTTGATTTCGTTGTTTTTGGCTTTTTAGTAGTTGTCGATTTTGTTGTTTTTGGCTTCTTTGTGGTGGTCGATCTAGTAGTTTTCTTTGTTGTTGTGGGACGTTCAGTAGTTAGAGATTTTTCGGTAGTTGTTGTCTCCGCATTATCTGTTGTTGATGTCGACTCCTCAGGAGTTGTTGTTTCTGATGTGGAGGATATCGTAGTTGTCTCTTCAGTAGTAGGCGTTGTCTCCGTTGTTTCTTCTGTGGTGGTTGTCGATTCTGTTGTCGTTGGCTTCTTAGTCGTTGTCGATTTCGTTGTTTTTGGCTTCTTAGTTGTAGTAGATTTTGTCGGTTTTGGCTTCTTAGTCGTTGTTGATTTCGTTGTTTTTGGCTTTTTAGTAGTTGTCGATTTTGTTGTTTTTGGCTTCTCTGTGGTGGTCGATCTAGTAGTTTTCTTTGTTGTTGTGGGACGTTCAGTACTTAGAGATTTTTCGGTAGTTGTTGTCTCCGCATTATCTGTTGTTGATGTCGACTCCTCAGGAGTTGTTGTTTCTGATGTGGAGGATATCGTAGTTGTCTCTTCAGTAGTAGGCGTTGTCTCCGTTGTTTCTTCTGTGGTGGTTGTCGATTCTGTTGTCGTTGGCTTCTTAGTCGTTGTCGATTTCGTTGTTTTTGGCTTTTTAGTAGTTGTTGATTTCGTTGTTTTTGGCTTTTTAGTAGTTGTCGATTTCGTTGTTTTTGGCTTCTCTGTGGTGGTCGATCTAGTAGTTTTCTTTGTTGTTGTGGGACGTTCAGTACTTAGAGATTTTTCGGTAGTTGTTGTCTCCGCATTATCTGTTGTTGATGTCGACTCCTCAGGAGTTGTTGTTTCTGATGTGGAGGATATCGTAGTTGTCTCTTCAGTAGTAGGCGTTGTCTCCGTTGTTTCTTCTGCGGTGGTTGTCGACTCCGTTGTCGTTGGCTTCTTAGTCGTTCTCGATTTCGTCGTTTTTGGCTTCTTAGTTGTAGTAGATTTCGTCGTTTTTGGCTTCTTAGTCGTTGTTGTTTTCGTTGTTTTTGGCTTCTTAGTAGTTGTCGATTTCGTTGTTTTTGGCTTCTTTGTGGTGGTCGATCTAGTAGTTTTCATTGTTGTTGTGGGACGTTCAGTAGTTAGAGATTTTTCGGTAGTTGTTGTCTCCGCATTATCTGTTGTTGATGTCGACTCCTCAGGAGTTGTTGTTTCTGATGTGGAGGATATCGTAGTTGTATCTTCAGTCGTTGGCGTTGTCTCCGTTGTTTCTTCTGTGGTGGTTGTCGATTCTGTTGTCGTTGGCTTTTTAGTTGCAGTAGATTTCGTCGTTTTCGGCTTCTTAGTCGTTGTTGATTTCGTTGTTTTCTTAGTGGTTGTCGACTTTGTTGTTTTTGGTGTTTTAGTTGTTGTCGATTGCGTAGTTTTTACTGTTGTTGTGGGACCTTCAGTAGTTGCAGACTTCTTAGTAGTTTTCGTCTTTGAATTCTCTGTTGACGTAGATTCTTTAGGAGTTGACGTCTCTGTTGTTGTTGTTTCATCAGAAGCTGCCGTTTTCTCTGTTATTTGTTCTGTGGTTGTCGATTTCGTTGTTGCTGGCTTTTTAGTGGTTGTCGATTTCGTTGTTTTTGGCTTCTTAGTGGTTGTCGACTTTGATGTTTTTGGTGTTTTAGTTGTTGTTGATTTCGTTGTTTTTGGCTTTTTAGTCGTTGTCGATTTCGTTGTTTTTGGCTTCTTAGTGGTTGTCGACTTTGTTGTTTTTGGTGTTTTAGTTGTTGTCGATTTCGTAGTTGTTATTGTTGTTGTGGGGCCTTCAGTAGTTACAGACTTCTCAGTAGTTTTCGTCTTTGAATTCTCTGTTGACGTAGATTCTTTAGGAGTTGACGTCTCTGTTGTTGTTGTTTCATCAGAAGCTGCCGTTTTCTCTGTTGTTTGTTCTGTGGTTGTCGATTTCGTTGTTGCTGGCTTTTTAGTGGTTGTCGATTTCGTTGTTTTTGGCTTTTTAGTGGTTGTCGACTTTGTTGTTTTTGGTGTTTTAGTTGTTGTCGATTTCGTAGTTTTTACTGTTGTTGTGGGGCCTTCAGTAGTTACAGACTTCTCAGTAGTTTTCGTCTTTGAATTCTCTGTTGACGTAGATTCTTTAGGAGTTGACGTCTCTGTTGTTGTTGTTTCATCAGAAGCTGCCGTTTTCTCTGTTGTTTGTTCTGTGGTTGTCGATTTCGTTGTTGCTGGCTTTTTAGTGGTTGTCGATTTCGTTGTTTTTGGCTTTTTAGTGGTTGTCGACTTTGTTGTTTTTGGTGTTTTAGTTGTTGTCGATTTCGTAGTTTTTACTGTTGTTGTGGGGCCTTCAGTAGTTACAGACTTCTCAGTAGTTTTCGTCTTTGAATTCTCTGTTGACGTAGATTCTTTAGGAGTTGACGTCTCTGTTGTTGTTGTTTCATCAGAAGCTGCCGTTTTCTCTGTTGTTTGTTCTGTGGTTGTCGATTTCGTTGTTGCTGGCTTTTTAGTGGTTGTCGATTTCGTTGTTTTTGGCTTCTTAGTGGTTGTCGACTTTGATGTTTTTGGTGTTTTAGTTGTTGTTGATTTCGTTGTTTTTGGCTTTTTAGTCGTTGTCGATTTCGTTGTTTTTGGCTTTTTAGTGGTTGTCGACTTTGTTGTTTTTGGTGTTTTAGTTGTTGTCGATTTCGTAGTTTTTACTGTTGTTGTGGGGCCTTCAGTAGTTACAGACTTCTCAGTAGTTTTCGTCTTTGAATTCTCTGTTGACGTAGATTCTTTAGGAGTTGACGTCTCTGTTGTTGTTGTTTCATCAGAAGCTGCCGTTTTCTCTGTTGTTTGTTCTGTGGTTGTCGATTTCGTTGTTGCTGGCTTTTTAGTGGTTGTCGATTTCGTTGTTTTTGGCTTCTTAGTGGTTGTCGACTTTGATGTTTTTGGTGTTTTAGTTGTTGTTGATTTCGTTGTTTTTGGCTTTTTAGTCGTTGTCGATTTCGTTGTTTTTGGCTTTTTAGTGGTTGTCGACTTTGTTGTTTTTGGTGTTTTAGTTGTTGTCGATTTCGTAGTTTTTACTGTTGTTGTGGGGCCTTCAGTAGTTACAGACTTCTCAGTAGTTTTCGTCTTTGAATTCTCTGTTGACGTAGATTCTTTAGGAGTTGACGTCTCTGTTGTTGTTGTTTCATCAGAAGCTGCCGTTTTCTCTGTTGTTTGTTCTGTGGTTGTCGATTTCGTTGTTGCTGGCTTTTTAGTGGTTGTCGATTTCGTTGTTTTTGGCTTTTTAGTGGTTGTCGACTTTGTTGTTTTTGGTGTTTTAGTTGTTGTCGATTTCGTAGTTTTTACTGTTGTTGTGGGGCCTTCAGTAGTTACAGACTTCTCAGTAGTTTTCGTCTTTGAATTCTCTGTTGACGTAGATTCTTTAGGAGTTGACGTCTCTGTTGTTGTTGTTTCATGAGAAGCTGCCGTTTCCTCTGTTGTTTGGTCTGTGGTTGTCGATTTCGTTGTTGCTGGCTTTTTAGTGGTTGTCGATTTCGTTGTTTTTGGCTTTTTAGTGGTTGTCGACTTTGTTGTTTTTGGTGTTTTAGTTGTTGTCGATTTCGTAGTTTTTACTGTTGTTGTGGGGCCTTCAGTAGTTACAGACTTCTCAGTAGTTTTCGTCTTTGAATTCTCTGTTGACGTAGATTCTTTAGGAGTTGACGTCTCTGTTGTTGTTGTTTCATCAGAAGCTGCCGTTTCCTCTGTTGTTTGGTCTGTGGTTGTCGATTTCGTTGTTGCTGGCTTTTTAGTGGTTGTCGATTTCGTTGTTTTTGGCTTTTTAGTGGTTGTCGACTTTGTTGTTTTTGGTGTTTTAGTTGTTGTCGATTTCGTAGTTTTTACTGTTGTTGTGGGGCCTTCAGTAGTTACAGACTTCTCAGTAGTTTTCGTCTTTGAATTCTCTGTTGACGTAGATTCTTTAGGAGTTGACGTCTCTGTTGTTGTTGTTTCATCAGAAGCTGCCGTTTTCTCTGTTGTTTGTTCTGTGGTTGTCGATTTCGTTGTTGCTGGCTTTTTAGTGGTTGTCGATTTCGTTGTTTTTGACTTCTTAGTGGTTGTCGACTTTGTTGTTTTTGGTGTTTTAGTTGTTGTCGATTTCGTAGTTTTTACTGTTGTTGTGGGACCTTCAGTAGTTACAGACTTCTCAGTAGTTTTCGTCTTTGAATTCTCTATTGACGTAGATTCTTTAGGAGTTGACGTCTCTGTTGTTGTTGTTTCATCAGAAGCTGCCGTTTTCTCTGTTGTTTGTTCTGTGGTTGTCGATTTCGTTGTTGCTGGCTTTTTAGTGGTTGTCGATTTCGTTGTTTTTGGCTTTTTAGTGGTTGTCGACTTTGTTGTTTTTGGTGTTTTAGTTGTTGTCGATTTCGTAGTTTTTACTGTTGTTGTGGGGCCTTCAGTAGTTACAGACTTCTCAGTAGTTTTCGTCTTTGAATTCTCTGTTGACGTAGATTCTTTAGGAGTTGACGTCTCTGTTGTTGTTGTTTCATCAGAAGCTGCCGTTTTCTCTGTTGTTTGTTCTGTGGTTGTCGATTTCGTTGTTGCTGGCTTTTTAGTGGTTGTCGATTTCGTTGTTTTTGGCTTCTTAGTGGTTGTCGACTTTGTTGTTTTTGGTGTTTTAGTTGTTGTCGATTTCGTAGTTTTTACTGTTGTTGTGGGGCCTTCAGTAGTTACAGACTTCTCAGTAGTTTTCGTCTTTGAATTCTCTGTTGACGTAGATTCTTTAGGAGTTGACGTCTCTGTTGTTGTTGTTTCATCAGAAGCTGCCGTTTTCTCTGTTGTTTGTTCTGTGGTTGTCGATTTCGTTGTTGCTGGCTTTTTAGTGGTTTTTGTTTTGGTTGTTTTTGGCTTCCTTGTGGTAGTCGGTATAGTAGTTTTTTTTGTTGTTGTTGGATGGTCTTTGGTTACAGATTTTTCGGTAGTTGTGGTTTCTTCAGGATTTTTCGTCTTCGTAGTTGTTAATGTATTAGTTGTTGTTGTTTTATTACAGCTTAGATTAAGATGGGGAAATAAATTGCAGAGGCTTTCCGTTGTTCTTCTATGTTGAGATCCAATAATTGCAGTCTCCGGCGCATTCTCGTTATCTGCACTTCTTACGTGGATTGCAAAAGCAGCTTGGCATATTGCAAATAACCAAAAATTCCCAAGAAGTCTCTGCAATCAATTTTGCATGATAATTGCTTTTGCGTTTAAATTTTGTTACTTACCATGATGAGCCAAGCAGGAAACTGAATCGTTCTCTGACTTAAGAAGTATTTATATTCCAAAGGCGAAGTGTGATAGCACACAAAAAGCCAATAGTTCAAATAGTTCAAATAGAGTTCAAAAAAGGTCATATTATGTGAAATATTCAAAACCATCAAAGTACCTAAATGTAATTAAGATAACTCGAAGTTTCAAAATTGATTTTGGACAAGTAAAATTGTATGTCAAATTTTTTCATTTTCCGGAGAATTCTTATTAAACATTAGAAACCTAATGCATGTCGATAAACTAAAGCTGACATGATATTTTGATGTTCGCGTAAGCTTGATGTGAATGCTTCCTGCCGAACATGATAAAAACTAAAGCTGACATGATATTTTGATGTTCGCGTAAGCTTGATGTGAATGCTTCCTGCCGAACATGATAAAAACTCTCAACATGAGTGTTGATTATAATTGTCTTTCCCCCACTACAACAGGTTGAATAGAAATGTTCAAATTTTTCAGAAGATAAGGGACAGTTGATGTTTGCGTGTCGTTAACCTTTCATGAACTTTAACCTCAACTTAACGCTGTTTATAAATTGTTTTATTTTCATAGCATCTGCAATCTTAGCATAGGAAATAACGAAGATATTGATCAAAGTCACTGTTTACCACAGATTGTTCTTATGGGAGCAATATTATATAGTCGCCCGATCTTGATCAAATTTGGCACAGCCATTAATAGTTATTGTAAAACTGACAAATATTTAATTGAAAGCAATCGCGTTAAAAGTAATAAAGTTATTGACAAAAGTCACTGTTTTCGACCGATCGTTCCTATTGGAGCTATATGATATAGTCACCCGATCTTAATCAAATTTGGCAGAGTCGTTTTTACGTATAATAAACCCACCAATATTATTAATTAATATTCATTTCATCTTTGTACAGTCGTTTGTATGTGCAAAAAACTTACCAATATTAACTTTCACGACAATAGCTCAGAAAATATCGAAGTTATTGAGAAAAGTCACTGCGCGTGACTTTGGGAGCTCGATCAAGACGGACGGACATGGCTATAAGAACTCGTTTCGACGTGCAGATCAAGAGTATATATATTTCATATGGTCGGAGATGCTTCCTTCTATGCGTTGCGCACTTCTGAATTATATACCCTTTTTGCAAGGGGTGATGAGGGAGAAAAACAGGGACATGGATTGCCATTGTGTGTTTCAATTGGCTATTTAATTTTTAGTGAGGATTAATACAAGTGAGTACGTACAGTGGTGGGCACAAAGTTAGGGCATTTTGTATTTTCGAATATTTATCATGATTTTCTTAAATCCCAAGTATTATAGTTTAAAAAAAAGAGATTTGTAGTTAATTCTAAATTTTTGTGTTATTGTTGATGCAATCATGTTTCGTTGTATGCTGTTTTTTTAAAATTCTATAAAGTTTTAGAAGCAAGTTATATTATTCCAATTTTTTCCCAATGGTGGTATAGGTGGCGGTGGTGGCAATTCAAGTTCAATAGTTGGGATATCAACGACAGAAAGCGGTGGCAAAGGACGAAGATCTGGAAATGGGAAAAAGGGGCCGCAAGAAATATAGTGATGATGATGATAATGATGATGTTGATGATGTTGAGTCGGGATTGAGTCTTCGTTGAGTTTTCGTTGACTCAGTAGTTGTCGATGTTGTTGTTGTGTTCTTAGTTGTTGAGGTTGACGTTGTCTCTTCAGTTGTTGTCGTCTCCGTAGTTGGTGTTGTCTCTTCAGTTGTTGTCGTCTCCGTAGTTGATGTTGAAGTTGGTGTTGTCTTTGTTGTTGTAGTTGTGTCATAGTCTAGATTAAGGTAAGGAACTTGCAAAGGGTTTCCGTTGATGTTATTGCTGAGGTTGTTTTGTCATTTTCGATTGTTTGTGTTGTGGATGTAGTAGTGGATTCCCCAGTAGATATCGTTGTCGTTGCATTGTTGCAGTTGAGGTTGAGGTGAGTAAATAACTCGCAAAGGCTTTTTGTTGTTGTTGCATCATTATCCGCCTTTTTTACCAGTTTTATTAAAGCAGCTTAACAAGGTACGATTATCGATAAATACCTTTGAAGTTTCTGCAAATAAGTTTGCTTTATAGTTCATTTTTCATCGTTTTATGTGCTTTTAAAATTTTATGCTACTTACCATGATGAGCCAAACAAGAAACTGAATTTTTTTGGTTTAAGAAGTATTTATATGGCAAACGAACTGTGTGATAGGACACAATGAGACAATGATTGAAATACTTGTAACAGAGTTCAAAGAATGTCAAATTACGTGAAATGTTAAAGCCCATAAAATAACTAAATGTTATTAAGATAGTTCGAAATTGTCAAATTTTGTCAACAATCGTCGGTTTCTTGTTAAACATTAGAAACCTAATGGATGCCGATGGACATGATACATGCTCGTTTAAGATTAATGTAAATGCCTCCTGTGGAACTCGATAAAAACATTAATTTTGAATGAACTTCAACGTCCACTTAACACTATATGTCTATTAGTAACATGTTTGTAAAATTTATCATTTTCCTAGCATATGCATATGTACTGTTTCAATTTGGAGACAATGGTTGCCAAGACTTCTAATATTTAAAAAAGTCTTTACACAATCATTGCATTTTACGTTGGTCGCTTTGCTCCAGGAAAAAAATATTATTATATTTCTGAAAAATACTGTATGTCTCATAAATATATAGCCCAAACTAGCAAACCCGGCGAACTTCGTAACTCCTAACAGTCAAAGAATTTCGTGTTACCTTTTAGCTTGAAACTTGCCATTTAAAATGGTGGCCTCAATCACGTTCTTCATTAATTTTTTAATAACCAATCGTGTGCCATTGCACAGCCGTGGTGGGTTCAAGTTACGGAGCAAAATCACCGGAGATCCTACTTTCAATTGTAAGTGGTGCGGTGGCATGCCTGGCAAATCCAAGGAATTCAAAAATTCTACTGGGTAATTTACAGCTTCGATAGTATTGCAAACTGTATCAACAGATTTGTATGACACAGAGTCTGTTGGCAACAATTGTTGTATCTTGAAATTTAATCCATGAACGTCCACATTTTTCGCTGCTAAAATGGCTCTTTCTGCCAGCCACTCAAGATTGTGTGTGTACATCGGGAAATATACAGTCGATGAGAACATCTTGCGAGTGGACGATTGTGCAAAAACCGGTTGGTAATTTTATTGATCCAGTATTTTCATGTACGGCAACTTTCCCATTGCCAATATCTAATAGCTGTTTCGAAAAAGTTTCGGCGGATGGATCCTGAAGCGTTTGAACGCGCATGTTCACATGCCCTGCCACGCTTCGCTGTGCCCGCTTTTGAAAAATTAAAATTGCGGTTGGTAATTTTATTGCTGAAATTCAAGTTAAACCCTTGAAGTAGATGTCTTTGGATATGTTGAACGTCTTATTACTATGTTAAATTCTATTTAACTCTATTGCTGAGTTGCAGTTAAGTATAAATTACAGTCTATTTGTTAAGCAATTTAGATGGATGGCAAAAGGTTGAGCAAAATCTTTTACTACTCTTAAAGCTTGGGTATAAAAAATAGATGTTGGCCGATTCTCAGTCCTACACGATCTGCATAAAAAATTTCGTGAGAATCGGTCGAGCCGTTTCGGAGTAGTTTGGTAACAAACACCACACTCGAGAATTTTATATATATAGATAAATTAATTGAATAGATTAAAAGTATCTTAAAATCTAGTATTTAGTATTTGTAGCCTTGCAAAGGTGAAAGGTCTCTGCGTTTTTCAGTCATTTTATCGAAACTATATATTCGTTGAAATCGGCTCGATTAAAATATTACAATATAGAAAATAAGTCGACTAGTACTTTTAGGCATATCTACATATATGGAAAATGTCAATTTTTAGAATAACAGTTCAATTTGAACAGTAATCTTTCAATCCAAATGTAAATACATAATTATTTAATTAAAATATGTATTAGGAAGATTCGTAATTACACTAGATAGTGTAAGTCATGAAATTAGCTGTATGAATTTGATATGGTTGCAAGGAATAGAAGGAACCATCTCCGACCATATAAGGTGAAAATAGCCATGTCCTTACGTCCGTCCGTCTGGACCGACGCGAACTCCTCTTAGACCTTAAGAGCTACCGAGTTGAAATTTAGCATGTAGGCTTTTATGTATATACTGCGCTGTTTGTTTATCTCGGATTCAGCCGGATCGGATCACTATATCATATTGCTCACATACAAGCGGCAAAGTCACGAACAGTGACTTTACTCAATTACTTCGTTTTGCTCTGAGCTATTGTCATGAAATTTAATATTAGGTACAGTCATATTGATCAAGATCGAGTGACTATATCAAATCATATAGCATAGAAACAATCGATCGAAAACAGTGGCTATGTTTAGAAAATTCGTTATTTTCTATAGCATTAGACTTTTAAAACGTTTCTTCACCTTGACGGCTATAGGCAGGGAAAGAGTAACAAAAAACTTGCAAGGGTATACAAACTTTGACGCGGTTGAAGAGAGCAACGGTCCTCTGTTTTTTTTAACAGAGGAACTTAGAGCCTAACAACAAGTTTCAGATATTTTTCTTACTCTAGTACTTAATATATACTGGGTATGCTGCAAGCGGCCATTATCACTTATTATTGGGTTGGTATGTCATTCCTTTTAATACAAGTTATATTTTTAGTTTAAGCAAGAGAATTTGCAAGAACATTTGAATGTGCTTCCAGCTTTGCAGAATACTTTAGTAGCTGAGTGCCTATTTTAGATTTCACGCTAAGTAAATTTTAATAATTTTGATGATCATTTTAAATTTTAAATTTTGATGATCATTCTCAGAATCTTCGGCTGCGCAGTTGTTTAACATCGATATTGCTGATACTCCAGATGGGCTTCACTACAGATTTATATATAAGGACTTTATGCTATAGATGTAGAGGGGAGCGAGCACTGAGGATCCAATGTAAGCTACTCGCATTCTGTTCTAGCTGTGATTTCTTTCCTTCGATGCGCTCGCACCAAGTTAGTCTTCTGTCGAGGAGTATTATTAAAAATTAACTCTTTTTTTTTTGTATTAAGAAAAAAATATTTCCTAAGTTTATAAAATTGAAATAAAATAGATTTTTTTGTTATTTTCATCACCGAATTTGTCAAAATATTGCCAATTTATTTCTATAGCCCAAACTAACAAAGTTTTCTAGAAAATTTAGTTTTCGAAGTAAAGATTTTCCATGTGGTACCTCAAACCAAGGTTTTCTTGAAAATTTTGAAAACAAACGCCAGCGTTAATATTGATAGCATACTTTTGGCACCTACAAAATCGAATTCCATGGCAACTAGTTAGTTAATCAACGGTTGAGTTTTCTATTTGACTTGCATTGATATTTGCAATGTAAATGTGCGTGGTCTAGTAGTAGAAAAAAAGAACATCTAAATGTAATGTCTCGTTCTATAGGTTCCGTTTCAGTCAAAAAGATATCTAACCGTCAGAAATAACTTCCCTTTTTGATAGCTAACTCTTCACTGAATCGTCTACATCCCAGCGGGAGGACAACACAGTTGAGAACGCTTTTGGTTGCTATTCCTGTCGCTGCCATCAAACAACGTTTGACACTCTGTGGGGTAGCTACCAGCCCAGAAAGCTAAAGCCAAAAACCTGACGCTGGCAACCTGCTGTCTATCCGCCTGTCAATATCAGCAGACATAAAAGGATCAGTAACGTGCAATATAAAGTCATCAGCCCAGACAGACAGACAGACTGTCAGATAGACAGCAATGAAAATATTTTAATGAAAATATAATTTCAAACACTTTTAAAATGCGGTAACAGAGAGTTAAGGGTAAAGGCCTCAGGTCAGGTGTGTGTACCTCTTTAGGTATATAACCCAATTGTAAGTTATCACAGGCTCAATCAAATTAGGCTAGACGGATGTGAGTTGTGTTGGCAGATTCTTAAACCATTTATGGTAAGTTCTTGATTATACCCATCTCTTTTTCTCACTTTTCTACCCCCATCTTGGCCAAATCAAGAGATACTATGTGCATATTTAAAAATACACGCACACGCACATACAGACACACTTTTGGATGTGGGTAGTTACACACATACCAACAGTATAAAAAATCGATAGATTGTAGGCACATAACAAGAAGGCGGAGACGGTTTACCTTGGCCAAAAGGCAGAGACCAGACCCCAGGCACAGCGTGATATTTTTTAAGTGTTGTTTTTGTTGTTCTTTGCCTGACATGGTGTATGGGGATGGGAATGGTAATGGGAATGGGGATGGGGATGGGGAATGGAAATATGGGTGGTTGGAAATGGTGGTGTCTATTTTACGCCTCGATTACATTCGAGCAGATGCCATGAAACCAAATATCTAATTGCCAAAAGACCCACACAACGTGTATGTGTGAGTTTTTTTCTAATTGAAAATAAACATTGCTCGATGTTTTTCAATGTGATTTTCTTTCTTAGACCAAGCGAAATTCAACCTTGAAAGTTCAAATTTGATTCACGTCGTTTTTTTCTCTGTGGAATCAGTTAAAAATGTATGATTTGATATAGAATAAGTCATAGCTTGTGGATTACTTCTTTTGAAATGGTAATTCAACACTGAAGATGACTAGAAATACCACTTCGAAAACATAAAGAGTATTCAATGGCATAATATTTAGAATTCCAAGTCATCAGATGAACTCACGACAATACAAAAACCTCACAAAATCTCTTCGGTATTGCATTTCTAAACATTGCGGTAATCTTATACTAAACTCGAGTCTTTAGATAAGTTACGAAATTTCACATCGCAGACAATTAGCTGTAAATTAAAATTGAATTAGAGCTAAATACTAAACAAATCGTCGAAAATTTCTACTGCAAATTCCCTTGACTAATTCTTTTCCCTCCTTCCTGCCGTCTATATATAGAGGCAACTGCGTTTTTGTTTGTTCTATTGTGAGCTCGTACCTAACAAGCGTGCCTTTTCTCTATTTCTTCTATTTCTTTGGGATAGCGTGTCTTTCAGACATTTTTTTGTGCTGTTGTTGTTTGTATGGGCCCAAAGCACTCCAACGTAGGTTGAAACAAGAACTCCTTGGCCGCCGCGGGCGAGTAACCTTGTTTTGCAACCACTTTGGGCAACCAAAAGTACGTTAGCCTCCACGTCGGCAGTGGCGATGATGATTAAGATGATGATTAACCTGATGATGATGATGATAGTTGTTCCATATATTTCTGCCTCCGCCTACATATGTATGAAGGTACATAAGTCGAGCTATGTGCTTTATATTTATAAAGCGCACAGCACGCGACCAGGCACACCCACTGTGGGGCACACCTTGATTTACCTTTATGGTTTACCTTAATTTTTTGCTCATGTGACTGTTATCGATCGACAGGCAGCCTTAGTATGTATCAAGACACTCAAGAAGTAGTTTCAACAAAATGTGAACCCACGTAATTGCCTTGACGCGGGCGGCATTTGTAATCTTCGTGGACTTAAGATGGAAATTCCTTGAAACTGGAAACTTTTGGCAGAGCTCAATAAAGTTGAAAACTATTGCTTAGAGACTATATAACTAATATAGGTATATATTATAACTAGAGCGTAGAGTGCGTGGTAATATTCTATTATAATAAGTCATGATATAATCAATCAATTAGAAGTTACCCTCTAAATTTGCTTTAACCTTCCCATGACTTTGAGGAGTAGGAGTAGAGCAGCTCAGCAGACGGAAAACAATTCTTATTACTTTTTGTCTTATTACTCAAAATAAAACTAGATAAAAGCAGATAAAGCTATGCAAAAGAATTGGACTCTCTTTATCTCTTTCTTTTGGCCACTTCAATCTAATGCCCGACATTTGAGCCAGAGAGCACAAGTTAAGTCTTGATAAATTGGACAACAAGAAGAAATCTAAAGGCAAAGTGATAAATGACAAAGAAATTGGCACATTGAGTGACCATTTGAAAGGGAGATCCAAAATTCAAACAATGGCGACATAAAAAGGTAGTTGACTGCATATCCTTCTCTAGAGAGTCCTCTCTAGTCATTTGATTTTCATTTGTTCGCACCTGATTATCGTGCTGGGAATCGGGCGGTGTAAAACAATTATGCCGTGTGATTTGGAGATGAAAAAGAATAAACCCCTGTATGTATGTATGTGTGTGTGGACCCACATAACTTACATAACCTACCGCCTGTGTACACCTGGATGGCTCTGTGTTTGGCACAAAAACCACAGGAGGAAGCTAAGCAATCAGAGGAAAAAAAACAAGAAGAAACACACTCAGTTTGGCCAGACAGGTAGCTCGAAAAGAAATTGATTTTCTTTGCAAATGCGCGAATGCGAACAGAAATTTATTCAAATGGGCTCAACTGGGCGAGAGTAATGTGCATGGGAAAACCAACAACGCGACGGCGGGCAGTCGGCAGCCAATTGGCTGACTGTCTCCATCAGGCGCATGCGTTGTATCCTGCGCCGTGGAAAGCTCATTCGGTCGGTCCCCTGCTCGCTTGGTTGGACGGGCAGCGTATCATCAGCATTCCAGGCTGAATACCGACAAAATAACGGTATACCAGGCGAGTAGCGCTTACCATAGCCAGACAGAAGTTACCTTTGCTCCTGCCCGGACGACACAACGCACGCTTGCCTACTTGCTGTCCGTTGGCGTTGTCTGGCCTCTTCCTCTCCCACACAGCAGAGTTTTTGTGTAGATTCTTGATTTAGAACAAGAAAACTGCGATTTCAACTTCGAATTCAATTATACAACATTTGCAGAATTTTCGCGTCCATTGTGGAGTTGCGGTACACGGTGTAGAGTGTCAGGTGTTCGGTTCGGTTTGAATTCGGTGCGAGTGCTGGTGTGTGTATTGCTTCGTGGTGTGTATCTTTTTTGTGGCTCAACTTTTTACATAATCCCCCACCAAAAAATTAAAAATAAGTGAAATTTTCAAAATCTGAGCCAAGAACGATATCTTAGGAGAATCTTTTGAAAATCAGGAGAAGAACGGTCGCGCGCCTTTGTTTCCTCCTACCCGGATTTGGGTATTTGTCTGCATCGGAACGAACGTGGCGTCCAACGAGGGCAACACCAGCAGCGCCGCGGGCAGTGGCGCGGAGTCAGCCGCACTGTTCTCCAAATTGCGTAGCTTCTCCATTGGCAGCGGTCCCAACTCGCCGCAGCGTGTTGTCTCCAATTTGCGCGGTTTCCTAACACATCGCCTCAGCAACATCACACCGAGCGATACAGGTGAGTTCCTTTAGGTTCTGCCACCACCACCACATTGGGTAACAATGCTGCAATTTATTCGAGTGCTTACGTAACCTGACGTTTCTAAAAATGCATATAATTAAAACTAAACAACATCTCGTCTGCAAACACAAGAAAAACCCGAGCCACAAGAGCTCCAAGTGGTGTCCTCCTCGTTGGCCTCGTCATCAAAAGACCTCCTCTTCAGCATTGTCCTTTGACCAACACACGAAGCTCCATGTGTGTGTGAGAGAGGGAGTCTGTGTATGTGTGTATACATGCCCCTCGACATTTGCCACATTTCACAGGGTGGGCACATTTTATTTATGGCCCACTCATCTGACAATGAGTTTCACCTTTTTCCTCAATGAGCGGTGACCCAAAATGGAATGGAACAGTAACATTTCACTGTCTGCCACCGACTGAGACGCGACCTCGTGAGTCCTTCTTATGCAACACCAAAACAACAAATGCTTGTGAATTAAACACAAACCCAGAAAAAAAAGCAAATGAAAGAAATTTTCAAACTATTCCAAATCATTAAGAAATCTTTAAATCTCCAGAAATTTTTTAATACTTTGAAGCTTTTCTTACATAAGTAATACATGTATAGAGCATTGAATAGATTCAAAAGCACAAACGAATTATTTGGTTTTTTAAATGTCGTGTATTTCACTTAAGAGTCACTGGCTTCTCACAACTCAAAGAACTTAGCACGCTGAAAACCGAGGTCTCCTTGGATCTACTGAATAATATTGCGTTTTTCACATTTGAATTTTTCATTAATATTATGTATCTCTTTGAAATCATCGTTAGGATGTTGTTAGAATTGTATGATCTCAATAATTCGAGCATACTTTAAGGCGCAATAAGTAGTTATGAATTTAGTTTTGATTTGTTAAGTGTTGTGTTAGGGCCCTTAATTTGATCTTTGCTAAGAAGTTTTGACTTTTTTTCCTGTTTTTTGTACGTTGAGAATTGTAAATGAACTTAGAAAATGATGTGGCGTTATGATAAATATCTTCAAATGTTGTTTGTTTGCTTCCTAGGTGGACTTTACCACAGCTAAGCCTTATCTAAGGTTGTTGCACTTAAAATGTTATATTTGACGAGAACTCATATTTTATCTCTGGCACCAATAGAGAGAAATGGTTTATTAAATTCACAAAATTATTTGCATATTTGTTTAATGGCAGAGGTTTTAATAACTATAAGAAGTAGAACTATTTTATTTTGAATATAGATTTGTGCAAAATGTGTGCTGATCAATTTTTGACCCTGCGATTTAAAAAAAGGAAGTTCAATGCCCATATTTAAGGAACATAAAAAGATAGATCTACCAATTGTAGAATATTGATTCGGGTGGCATGGATGCATATCATTTATTAGATTTTGGAAATAAGTAATTGAAAAGAAGATGAAACAAATAGATGAAAAGAAAATTAATTAAAATTAACTTTAGTATAAGACTCGCTATACACTAGAAAATAAGTTAATTTATTTATGAGGGTTTGTACATATCAAACAGTTTTTTCACTTGCTACATAGTCAGCGAGCGTTGAGACAATAATGAGAGAATTCAAATTTAAATGTTTTCTAGATGTTTGTCTAGATTTCAACCTCTTTGGGTTTTAGCATAAATCTTACTAATTTATAAGATTATTATTCAGGCAGCACAAAAGGCAAGGAGGCTATCTGTATAGCTATTTCAAGAACCACCACGTTCCATCATCATCAGACTTATTGTTAGCTAAAGAATCTAGAGTTTTAATGGTCATGCCCCATTTTCAACGCTAAAAGTAGTTGGGAATTCAAACTACATGTTTTCTAGATGTAGAAGATTAAAATGTCTAACAGTTCTAAAAGTCCCATTAAAAAGTGTGTTAGAGTATACTACTCCATATTCATTTATAATCTATTTATGCCCTTGCATGAGGTTTCTCAGCGAAAAACAATTGAAGTAATATTTTAAAAAATGCTTTGACAATATCGCTGATACGCTGTCAGCACACAGAATATATGACATAGTATTTTAATTGATGGCATTTTTATCAATAGGCGCCTTTCAGTGTAATTTGGACAATCACTTCGATTGACATCACCTGAACACCACACAATTATTGATCACTATTGGTGCGCTTTAATTTGCTGAGGTCAGAATCAGACAACTTATTGAGCCAAAGATGGAACATGCCCTTCATGATTCTCTGACTAATCAAATTTGTGTACGCTGTTTAATTAAGTCATTACAACCACTGAAATGTTCAGTTTGCCGATTTACCAAGATATGAGAATTTCTCGTTGGATGGAATTGAGGGGAGGCTAGTTCCTAGCCACCTGACAGCCTGCCTGCCACCAGGACTAAACAATTTTATTTGGTCCTTGGGTCTGCGGATACGGATGCGGCTGCTGTGCCTGCTGCATAATGAAGGCAATAAATATAAATTTCACACACACAAACAAAAATACAAACGAGACAACGGCCAACGTCATTAGATTGTTTGCCTTGTAGACGCGTTTGTAACGCTGATGTGTTCATAGCGGTTTCTTGTCAAAACAGAAAGGGTCCCAACCATCTAGCCACATTCAGCCCGGAGGGTTGGAAACTGGGTGGTGGTGGTAAACCTAGAAACAAAGCCTGCCAGGAAGGTAGCTCGTAATAAGCTAAACGAGAAACAAGTAACGCATTTGTCTTGATGCTGTCTGATAAAAATTGTGCCCCGAGTCCCCCCATGCCTGTGTTTGTTGTTTCTCTGCGAGGGTTGGCCATTGAGCCATCAGTGGACTCGAAGAGACGGAGGGCGTTTGGCAGAACGTCTGCTTTTGGCGGCATCAAGCAACGATAGCAGGAGCAGCGACATCAGAAGTCGTAAAACGGTCGCTGATGGTGTTGTTGATTGCTTCTTCGCATTAGCAGGACTACAAATAGCCACATTTTGTCTTGGCCCAAGAAACAGACCCAAAGACCTGTTCTGTTAATCAAAATTGAAAGAGAAAATTAAGTAAGATGAAAAAGAAATTGTATCGAAAGGTAATTTATTTTTCTTCTTACATGAAAGAAGGCCATAAACTTTACAAGTTCGAGTAATTTATGTGCAAATCAATTTGTAATATGAGATGACTGACCAACAACACAACGACACACATCCAGACCGAGTCTGAAAGTTAGGGGTGCACATGTGAGGAGGACTCAAAAGAAACACTTCCACCATTCCGCACCGCACTTCCACTCCCATTGAATAGGTTCTCCTTGGCCACGCCCAGTTAATGTTTTGATTTATAGGCAGCCACACACTAAAGGGGCAGCCCTTTGGTGCTATTACCCATGTAGCTAAAACAAAATGGCGTCAACATTTCACTTGTCCCTTTCTGCTCTTTTTGTACTTTTATGATTATAGAACTTGCCTTGGGCTGAGTGCCAGCAACAGCATCCATTTCCCAACTCCATAGGGAATAGATAACAGCCCAGCTAAAGAGAGCAGACAAGACACCCTAGTTAATGCTTTGAGCATTTCGAAAATTTAAGTGAAAACTTTTTTGTGGCAACCTACGGCTAAGCCACATTGCGCTTAACCCAGTGAAATCGATAGGGGCAAAGACAAGGCAATTAAACTTGAAACGCAAATGTCGTCACTCCACCAGCGACAAAGGAACGCAGCGAAAAGACAAGAAAAAAGGGGGTTAAGGCTAAAGTGCCAACCACATTAATCGATCAAGAACGACAAAAAGACAGCACACACCTATAAAGACATCGATACAGAAAGACCAAAGGTGTGTGTATGTGTGTGGGAGAAAGTGGGAGTGGGCTTAGTCTCATTAGTTGACCACAGTTCATTAGCAGCCACAAGCAAATCGAGCACACAAATTGCAAGCGCCTGAAATTAGGCAATAAATTATAGTTCGCCCTGCCTATCCGGCAACCCTTCAGGGCTCAGCATTCAACATGAGGCACAGGCACTTGAACAAAGCAGCTTACAACACTTGCGGAAACTCTTACAAGGGGTGATTTGTTCTTCCATCGGCAATATCTCTCCATATGTATACACAGCTCGATAGGTCGACTTGGAACACTTGTAAGGATTTCACGCTGCCTTTTTGTCAAGTGGCCGTTGGGTGTGAAAAATACAGCTTAGTATTAATATTGCGATGGATACACTCACTGGATGGAAACTTGAAGCTTTTTTTTTCATCCATATCATTTAAAATGCAAACAGCCCCCCCAATAGCCAAGGACAGATACACTTTTGTATACATTTTTTATGGTTTACCCTTCAGGAAAATGAAATTTTATTTTACGCTGATTACCTCGTCAGACACACAGACGAAGGCGGCACACCCAACCACGCCCTAAAAGCCAGACAACCAACAATGTTGAATATTATTTATTTGCCACCCCAGCAACAGGGGGGAAAACTGCTGTCAGAGTTCCCAAGGTAACAGTGGCAGGTGACAAAAAATCGCCAATCATCTTAAAGGTGAAGCCGCCTTTCATTTCAAAAAGATTCCCAGTGCATAACGAATCCATGCTACCATATACAAACATGGAAAGATTCGTTCTGCTCCGTCCCAAGGCAAATTCAGATGCATTTTTAATGAACAAAAGTTTCTGTTTTACTGTGAAGCCTTTATAAGCAAAACACATGGGTTTCCATAATTCACTTGCGGCAAAAACTGATGAAAGCTGCGCCAAAATGAAAAGTAAGCAAGATACCAAAACGCTTGCCTGCTAATTGTGTCGATTCGAAACCATAAGCCTGGCCTTCTGGGGTTGCGACCAACAGTCGCAAACATGAAAAGGAAACCCGAATGACATGATGCCCCAGGATAATGAACACAGACTGCTCAACAAAGACCAAACCAGACCAGAACAGACGAGGCGAGGCCATTCAAATTAAATGAATGGAATGAAGCAAACGCAAAAACCGAAAACTGAGACTCTTTCGCTTTCAGAAATATTTTTGATATAAATGCTTATGCATCGGCGACTGGGAAATTTGTCAGCTGTAGCTATATGGGAAAATCAATAAAATTATACAAGCGTAAACGCTGAAACGAACACGGTTGGTCTTTAGAAATTCCTTATTATTATAATCAACATGTAGCCACACGTTTCTGCACTTGACTTGAGCAGCTGCAGGCGGCCCATGAGCAACCCCCAATGCAGATGAAAGCTGGCCCCAGCAACCACCATATCCCCCCAGGGTCAAGAGCGACCTCCCACCTGGCCAGCGCCTCGGTTTGCCTGCAAAATAAGAAAACTTGAAAATTAAAGTCCATGGAAATGGAAGTGGAATGGATGGAAACGGTAGAGCTGCACACAGCATAATTGACTCACGGTCCCGCCTCGATCGAGGGCAGTACATAAAAGATACATATGTACATATATACAACTTGGATTGGGGATTCTGGAGATGGGGTGTTCACTCTACACATGAACGTGGTCATGAAAATTTAATGATAAAACGAAATGTTTTTGTTACGTCTATGCAGTAAGATACAGGGAGGGGGTGAGTGAGCAGGGTCTGGGAGGCGTGCCAGAATGGGGGAGGCCAGAAGTTGGTTCTATAGCAGCACACGTCCTGTTTTAATGTTTACCCAAATGGGGGTGGCTTGACTCCAGACTGTGCCAAGGTAGCAAAAAAAAAAAATAAAATAATATATATGTATGTACGTCGAAATTAGATCAACAATGATAGCTGGCATGGGACAGAGCTCGAGCCAACACAGACAGACCTATCCGACATTATCAAAGTGGATTATAAAGCGAAACAAGATAAAGTTGTGAAAAATATATATACATACATATGTATATACAAACAGTATTTCCTGTTTCCAGGACAGCAAATAAAAACTATTTTCATCAAATTAAGTTGCATTGGATAATACGTTAACAAAAAAATCCCCTAAAATGGCTCTTGACTTCATTCGTAGGTGTCACTCGGCTACCGAAATTCATATACTATATATTATTTGAAGGAATTACTTATTTTACTTCATGATACTAATGCAAATCTTTGGGAAACAGTTTTTATACCCTTGCAAAAAGGGTATATTAATTTTGGTCAGAAGTGTGTAACGCATAGAAGGAAGCATTTCCGACTATATAGTCATATAAAGTATATATTTCTTGATCAGCATGACGAGACGAGTTCATATAGCCATGTGCGTCCGTCCGTCCGTCCGTCCGTCTGTCCGTCCGTCTGGATCAACGCAAACTCCTCCTAGACCGTAAAAGCTACAGAGCTGAAATTTTGCATGTAGGCTTGTATATACTGCAGGCGTTGTATATCTCGGATTCAGCCGGATCGGATCACTTATCATATAGCTCCCATACAAAAGGCAAAGTCACGAACTGTGACTTTTCTTAATAACTTCGTTATTTTCTGAGCTATTGTCATGAAATTTAGTATTAGTGAGTTAATTACACATATAAACGACTGTGCCAAATTTGATTCAAGATCGGGTGTCTATATCATATAGCTCCCATAGGAACGATCTTTCGAAAACAGTGACTTTTGTCAATAACTTCGTCACTTTTGACGCGATTGCTTTCAAATTAAACATTTGTTAGTTTAATATATCTATTAATGACTGTGCCGAATTTGATAAAGATCGGGTTACTATATAATATAGCTCCCATAGGAACGATCGGTGGAAAACAGTGACTTTGATCAATATCTTAGTTTTTTCCTATGCTAAGATTGTTGGCCGTTCTTTCGCAAACATTAGCCTTTTTAGCTTGAACATTTTTCCACTTTGATGGCTATAGGTAAGGAAAGAGTTACCATAAAAGTTGCAAGGGTATACAAACTTTGACGTGGTCGAAGTTAGCCCCGGCCCTCTGGTTTTATTGTAGAATTTGTCATATAATTTTTATATATTCATATTTTATGCCCTCAAGCTCACACCTATTAATATGGCCATGAGTGTACCTCAAGTGTTATCATGGCAATGAGAAAAAGGGGAAATCCACTTATTATTTATACTTTTCCTAATTTCGTCCCTGGGTTCGAATTGTATACAACTGAATAATGTAGGCTTTAAGAAAAAACGTAATAATGTCAAAGAACCTCTATGGGAGTTTTCGTGCAACTCGAATTTGACTTGAATTTTTTTTGTCTAAGTGTACACTTTTTTGTCTAAGTGTACAAGGAACCAGAGGGCCGGGGCTAACTTCGACCGCGTCAAAGTTTGTATACCCTTGCAACTTTTTTGGTAACTTTTTCCTTACCTATAGCCATCAAAGTGGAAAAACGTTTAAGCTAAAAGGGCTAATGTGTCCGAAAGAACGGCCTACAATCTACATAGGAAATAACGAAGATATTGATCAAAGTCACTGTTTTCCACCGATTGTTCCTATGGGAGCTATATGATATAGCTACCCGATCCTTATCAAATTTGGCACAGTCATTAACAGATATATTAAACTAACAAATGTTTAATTTGAAAGCAATCGCGTCAAAAGTAACGAAGTTATTGACAAAAGTCACTGTTTTCGAAAGATCGTTCCTATGGGAGCTATATGATATAGTCACCCGATCTTGATCAAATTTGGCATAGTCGTTTATATGTGTAATTAACTTTACAATATTAAATTTCATGATAATAGCTCAGAAAATAACGAAGTTATTAAGAAAAGTCACTGTTCGTGACTTTGCTGTTTGTATGGGAGCTATATGATATAGTGGTCCGATCCGGCTGAATCCGAGATATCCATCCCCTGCAGTATATACAAGCCTACATGCAAAATTTCAGCTCTGTAGCTCTTTCGGTCTAGGAGTTTGCGTTGATCCAGACGGACGGACGGACGGACGGACGGTCATGGCGATTTGAACTCGTCTCGTCGTGCTGATCAAGAATATATATACTTTATATGGTCGGAAATGCTTCCTTCTATGCGTTGCACACTTTTGACCAAAATTAATATACCCTTTTTGCAAGGGTATAAAAAGGTTGTTCCACTTGAAGGCTTAGTGTGTGGGTCGCAGTCCTTGTTGCTCGCGTGCCAGTCGAGAGGTCCTTCGACCTTTTGTGTGGAGAAAAAGCAATAATTATAATTACGGCAACGACTCAGGGTTCAGCGTTTTTGATGAGTACAACCACGTGGCTTAAAGTGTATTTCTACTTCACTTTTTCAACATTTAACACAAGCCGCAAAACCCAATTAAAATAATTGCCATATAATCTCCTGTTTCTGTTTTTTTGCCTGAATATGCAATTTCAATAATTATAAATTGTACCTATGTACATACCCAGCAACCTACACTAACTATATGTATATATTAATCACTATATATGTATGTATAACAATGAAGGTGTGTGGGTATATACATATATGTACATATCTATGACATAGTCTTTTAGTATTTGTTTTATGATTGAAATGTGTGTCTTACGAAGCTAATCTTATATAAATCGCTGTGAGAAAAATGCCAAGAACTAATCCTAACATTAAACATTTTCTGTTCACCAGCAGGCATCCTTTTGCAACACAGAAACAACATTTCAATCATAAAAGCAAATGAATTCCTATTCTAAATATTAATAAAAAAATAATAATCGAAAACGAAAATGAAAATGAAAATGAGCAAGAGATGCATTTTAACCAATGAAATTCAATCGAAATCCAAATTATATGCCTAGAGAAAGACTAACGAAATCTTGTTTCTGTGTCGTTAAAGGTTGTTCACTGGCATACCAACAACTCGCACACCTTCAATAGCAACAACAACAACAACTCTAACTGCAACAACAACACGAAATCATGTAAAAGCACAAAAACAATAACAAGTGCAGGAAACTCAGTTAACCACAAAGCAACGAGAAAAGTAAAACCACATTAAAAGCTGCCGGCCAAATCCTTTAAACTGGAACTGAAACTGAATTTGGAATTGGAACTGGAACTGCCACTGAGACAGGCAATTTGTGTACACCGGAACCAGAAACGCTGACGTGTGTCAAACAATCGGAGAGCAATATCCGAAACAAAGATCATGAAAACGATCAGCTAGAAAACATTTTGAGAAGATCAATTCTAAAATTAGTAAATATCACAACAAGAGAGAGAGAGAGAGAGAGAGAGAGAGAGAGAGAGAGAGCAAAGAACTTTTAGTACAAAGCAAAAGAAAAGAAAAAACAAACCAAAATGGCCTCATTTCAAATACCTTTAATTAACCTCGAGATGCGCGAGGTCAAGGAGATCGTTTGGGAGAAGATTCAAGAGCCGGTGAATCAGCGTCGTCTGATCCTGGTCATCGTGTCGATAGCCCTGCTGCTGGACAACATGCTGTATATGGTGATAGTGCCCATTATACCGGACTATCTGCGCGAAATAGGCAGCTTCGATGACGGCCCAACGCCACCGCCACTGCGAGATAATATCACGGGCAAGATCATACCCGTGCATCACGATCATCACGGACAGGACTCGGCAACGGGCATACTGTTCGCCTCCAAGGCCATTGTGCAATTGATGGTGAATCCATTCTCTGGCGGACTTATCGATAAGATTGGTTACGACATACCCATGATGATTGGCCTGACAATTATGTTCTTCTCGACGGCTGTGTTCGCCTGCGGCAGCAGTTACAGTGTTCTGTTCTTTGCACGCTCCCTGCAGGGAGCAGGATCGGCATTTGCCGATACAGCCGGATTGGCCATGATTGCGGATCGCTTCACGGAGGAGAATGAACGTTCTCAGGCGCTGGGCATTGCATTGGCGTTTATCAGTTTTGGGTGCTTGGTGGCGCCACCGTTTGGCGGAGCTTTGTATCAATTTGCCGGCAAGGAGGTTCCATTCTTAATTCTGGCTCTGGTCTGCCTAGTCGATGGCTTGATGCTGTTGCTGGTGATGAAGCCGTTCAAGGAGCAAATCAAGCAGAGCAAAGAGGTCCAGGATCAAGTAATTCCGATTTGGCGCCTCCTCATGGATCCCTATATAGCGGTATGTGCTGGTGCACTGACCATGTCCAATGTGGCTCTGGCCTTCCTCGAGCCCACCATATCGCTGTGGATGGAGGACACAATGACCACAGATAACTGGAAAATCGGCATGGTCTGGCTCCCAGCATTCTTTCCCCATGTCCTGGGCGTGGTCATCACAGTAAAAATGGCTAGAAAGTATCCGCAGCATCAATGGCTGATGGCAGCCGGAGGATTGGCTCTAGAGGGCTTTTCCTGCTTCATCATTCCGTTCTGCAGCGGCTACAAGATGCTTATGCTGCCCATTTGTGTCATCTGCTTTGGCATCGCCCTCATCGACACTGCCCTGCTGCCAACTCTGGGCTATCTGGTGGATGTCCGCTATGTCTCTGTCTATGGCAGCATTTATGCCATCGCGGACATTTCGTATTCCATAGCGTATGCCGTGGGACCCATCATTGCCGGCGGTGTGGTGGAGGCCATTGGATTCACTGCCCTCAACTTTCTAATTGCCTTCTCCAACCTGGCCTACGTGCCTGTGCTTCGCAAGCTGCGCAATATCTACGACTTCAAGCCGTTCGAGAACGAGGCCAACATCCTGATGCAGGATCCACCCAATAAGGAGTATCAAACGTATGTCATGCACGATCAGAAGCCAGTCGAAGGCGGCGTCAAAAACCATCTAGAGTATGGTCAGCAGTATCAGCAGGAGCAGGAGACGAGTCTGAATGACCAGCAGTACGACTATCAGCAGTCCGGTGGCTATCAACAGGATCAAAACTATCAGCCTGGTTATCAGGAGCAGGGCGGTAGCTATCAACAGCCACAGCAGGGACAACAGCGAGTGGCTAATCCCTTCCAACAACAGCAGCAGCAGCAACAACAGCCGCCAAGCAGAGGTCCTGCTGCCCCAGCCAATCCATTTAGACAAGGATTTTAAACTGTTGTCTTACAAAAAAGAAAAATTAGCATTAATGAAATTACCTTTTCCGTTAGCCAGTTTATCGTTTTCGTTATAGATTCACACGATTCTTTGTTGAAGCAATTACTACATATATATATAAACCTATAATTATTATACTATATACATATAAATGATATAGGCAAGTGGTACGTACACTATAACAAGCATGACATGCAGTTACATAGTTAAAGCAAACAGAAGTAATGCCTTGCACTGCACTTCTCCCGCCCAATTTTGTATTATACACACAAGTTGAACTACGCGAAAAGCGAATACCATATGACATATATATGTAAATATATATATACATAACTCTATGTGGAGTTGTTCCGATCTATCTCGGAACTCTCTATGCCCTATACTCAGTAATCAAGCAGCCGTTTTCGTGTCTATCAGAGAAGCTAGAGAAACCAAAGAGAGTTAGTCATATATAGATAGTTAGGTCAGATCAGCGGATGAGAGCAGCTCTCTGCCATATCACATAAATATCAGATATACATACATACATATATACAAAGTTAGTTATAAGCGGATGGGCTGACCATGCAACCCTTGGCATCAAATGTCGCCGTTCCACATGCAATGGCATCAATATCGCAGACATATCAAAACGATGCACAACAATTAGAAACTCTTTCGGGTGCCATTGTGGCGGGTTTGATGGATCTGAGGCGACCACCTGGTCAGCTGGTCTATATGATTTCACTTTCGCGAAAACCACTGAAATTTATATAATTTTTATTTTGATTTTTCTAACATAAGACACAACCAAGGTAACGATACATATCAGAGTCTCAATGGCTCGCCTGTTTAAATTACCAAAAGTGATATTACTTATTGCTATTAGTCTATATATCTATATGTATACACTTATACATATATATACCTATAATACCTATTTATACATATATCGTATCATATCAGTAAATTACATATGTTTAGGTCGTACATATATTATACGTGTACATATAACGAAAACAGCTCGAAACCAATTTGAAATTATTCAAAGTTTCACATTTACCTACCAATCAATTATTATTTGCTTGTGGACTCTATGGGCAGACAGGGTGAATCCCTGATCCATTGCCTCCCTTTGGGAGGTGGTGCCGCCATAGGAGATCCCTGATAGCATAGCATAAATGTGTGTACCTTGTGTATAAGCTAAATACATACATATATACTTATATATACATAAATATCTGTAGGCAATATTCTCAATTGATTTCAATTGCACCAACATTTTTTTAAAGAGGCGGCCTTTTCTGCCACGCATATATATTATACACCCCCAATTAAATGTATATTAAATTTGCATTTTTTATAAAATTATATATATACACATACCTACATATATGTATGTCGGATTGTCAGAAAATATTTTGATGGAAATGGTATGGATATATCCACAAAAACATATCAGTGAAACGTGCATTCTGGAACTACACTTACGATTGCCATCAATGAGACAAAAACAAAGGCAATTGAAGGTTTAATATGTAGACAGATAAACAGAAAGACAGACAGACAGACGGAAAGACATCAGCTAAATATATATATACATACATACAAACATATTAAAAAACAGCAACAAAAATCCACTGATTTTTAGGCAATTTTTTGAGTTTGATCATGTCTATATTAAGTATTCAAAAATAAAATCACGTAAATAGTATTCAAGTTTTATCAATAACTTTACTATTCCAGATTATTTTTTTTTATTTCTTCTTGCACACATGCACACATAGTTACATATACACCTACAAAATCTAAGTAATCTTATATCTATAAAATGAAATTTAAACTCATGAAAAAATCTCCCATCAAAGGTATCAATTAAATCGATGAAAGACAAAGTAGAGGCAAACAATTATATACATATATATATATATATGTGTAATATAAAGAGTATATTATAAATATAATAAACAAAACTAAAAACAATTAAAATAGGCAATAACAAAATTTGTGCTAACAAATGCAAGCAAATTATGTTCGTTTAAGTAATTAAAAATTTGGATACATAAATACATATAATTTTCTAGATATATAATCTCATCATGAGTCCCAAAACAACCCCTAGAAAAAAGCAATATCTTGACGCCATTCCGATTAACCATGAACAACACAATTTGCAAATTGTCAACTTCGAGCCTTTGGCATGACCTGAACACAAAAATAAAACAGTTCAAAACAATAGAATTCGCAAAACCCATTCATTAAGAGATGAAATCTTCCACAGAAAAACAAATACCACACACAAAATGCAAACACAAATAAATGAATTTTAAACATTTACATTTATATCTAATCATCGCATTAAGTAGTTAACTGACTCAAATGACAGATGAGTGAAATGAAGAAGCAGCATCGTGAAGGATCGACGACAGTAGCTTAATAAAAATATATTAACTAATTATACCCATTAATATTAAACAATTAGCAGTGCCGGCAAATGTGTAATATCCAATATATATATAAATATAGTAAATGGGACAAAATGTTGCATTCAAACTAGTCAATGTATCTCATGTATCATAGTAAGTACAATAAAAAACACACAGATACATACATATGTATCCAATAGTTGTAATGGAATATATGCATTGATTTTAAACGATTAAAATGTATGTATTAAAGGTGTTAAATGTTCAATAATCAACAATTACAATTAAAATTATATTTAAAAAAAAAAACGGAAAAAAATAACCAAAAAAAGACAATTCGAATTCATTTAACAAAAAAACAACAAATTAGAAATTATTTTTGTGGCAATCGATCACTTGGAAATTTAATTAATTCAAAATGTTCATATCTGGCATATGGAAACGATATTTTCTATATACGATCGACGAGTATAATGTATGTGTTGTGCGTTTTTAGTAAAAAAATTGAGTTCTACAACTTTTAGATGAAGCAAATAATCCAATTGAAGCCCTTAAGCAAATGCCGCCACAGTTTAGTTTAGATTTTAGTTTTAGTTTTTTGTTCTTGTATATATATAAATATATACATAAGCTTAAACAAAAACAAAAACAGAAATTAATATTTAACAACGTCTACAATTTCAATTTGTTTCCTCTAATGTTATAGACGTTTGTGTTGCATAATGAATAACTAACTTACTGATCAACAAGCATAAACAAATAACTAATAAGATGTTCAAAAAAATAAAGAAACAAAAACAAAAAAAAGTATATGAATGAAAATGCTATGTATTATTATGTAAACCCAAAAGTTCTGTAATGTTGCTGTTCTATTTTCAAAAGTCTATCCATCTAAAAAATCTTTCCCTCTCTATATATATATATATATGAAATTATGTTTGTATGTATCTTGATATTGAAATCGTTTCAAAAGTTACACTCCCTTATCCCTAGCCCACATTACAGAAGCAAAACTAAAGTCTAACTTAAGGCGCAATGAGTATCCGAATTGGAAAGGCGAAGGCGTTTGTAATATGTAAACCTAAACTAACCTAGCTAGAGCATACAAAACATTTCAAGAAAGTCACAACTGACAACCAAAAATAACAACAAAAAAAAAAAATAAAAACTATTCCATAATCAAATGTTTACAAACAAAAACCAAATAAGAGGAAAGAAATGACAGAAATAGAAAGGGATTTTTGGCTTGCCAAAGTCCTGCAGTATTCTTGAGGACTTTGAAGCTTAACTTAGGCTTACAACGAGGACACTCAAGAATGTGAAATCCCCTCTCACACATCCACACCCAGGCATAGCAACAAACACACACACCCATTTGACATATGAATTTGAAATGCATTCAACTAAATTCAATATCAATTTGAATTTGCAACACAAACGCGAAAAAAATGAATTGTTAAACCGGGATAAAACATTGTGTGAATTAAATATAAATCGAAATGAGCAGCAAGCTACACAAACTTGAAGGCGAACATATTGTGTTCAAGTCAAATGGAATAGCTAAAGCGAAATCAAACACACACACACATCATACAGTCATACCCATACATACATGCATATACAAATACAACAAGTACTATTGAAATATAATTGTTAACCATGGAAAAAAAACAAAATGTTCTTTCATTTATTGACAACTTTTTCCATTAATAGTTAATGAAATTAATTAACTAATAAGAGAAACGCGGAGAGGGAAAACTTTTTCAACAGTTTTCCCATTTTTGTGGTTGTTTTCCTAGCGGACAGCGGAGAATGTGAGAAAAACATTCTATTATTGCAATTTCCATTAGCAAAGTTTGAACTCAGTTTGGACACGGAAGCTGTCTCAATGTATCTACCTATCTACCTAGCCACCTATCATCCATCTATTGGTATTGTAAGCAAAGTAAATCCATCTGCCACATTGTTCTAATGGCTAACACAATACGTCAGCAATTTACGCTTTCCGCTTGTTTCGAATGCCAACAATTACAACAACTTTTGAATGCCTCAGTGCGGCAGTTAATTTGAGTTTGTTTGCCATTACGAACAACAAAACACACAGAAGAAGAAAAAAAACAGAAAAACAGAAAACCAAATCGAAATGAACAGGGTAAAAACGACTTACCAGACCGAAGCATCGAACAGACCACAAAAGCGCAGTGCCCTCAGCAGAGAATGGAATGTGTTGAAGGTTGTACGTCAAACAGAAAGGGCAGAAGGAAAGAAAAAGTAGCGCTAAGACCGTAAAGGATTTACGGCTCAATTGTTCTATGCGTGCGCCGACGACGACTTGTATGAAGACCAGGACCAGGACCACGACGAGGACACGGACACGGGCAAGAGCAACCCCTCGAAATAAATAAAAGCCCTTTACGAGCAGCGAACAAAGGAGCAAAAACTCATTCATTCAATCGCTCAATGTTATGACCCGGCAGCATCCCTGACGCAGCCGGTATCCCGCCTATCTGCCTATTCCATAACACACTGGTACCAGCTCCCAGACACTGTGGCTGCGGTTTCGGGCGAAGGGTCGCTTGTTGGGTCACAGCTTGGGCCTTGTTTCGAATGCTTGCTGCTGCTGGTGTTTTATGTAGTCACAACGTGTCGCGTGGGCGGCATCGGATTTGTTTTGCCTTTTTAAATTCTTCTCCTTCATTTGCTTCGGCAGCAGCTGCCCTTGTACTCGTACCCATGCCCCGATCCAAGCGTTCTAATGAGCTAGCCACGCTCTTTGTGAGTTGAGGGCGCGTGGGGGGTATTGGGGGTTGACTGTTGCTAAATTGGAATCATGCCGGCAGAAACATTATTTTTCATTGGGATTACATTTTTATCGCATTCTCTGACAGGCGGCAGCAGTTGCCTGTCGCTTCCTTTTCGAGCGTGATTTTTGCAGCTTAATAATGAGCCTGGTTTTTGCTGTTCGGCGCAGTTTATTGCTCGTATTTAAAGTGGCCCAATCCACCCCACTCCCCTCTCATCCCTTCTCATTGGTGGTTGGGTGGTGTTAAAGCGTAATGCTTACACGTTAATGCATAGATCCATTGGCCCAAATCGAATTTGGGGCCCCAAAATAATCAAACTTTTGATACAATCATGAGTAGCCACAAAACTGACAGCAATGGACAAATTGAAGCTGACTGAAGGGACAACATCTGAATCCATTGAGGGTGGCTGAGACTCCAGCAGAGCCTTTTAATGGTGCATGAATATCTGATTAGTCGGCATCTGTCAGGCTAATCAAAAATCCTCGCCATCAATCACTCAATTGGTAAAACGTCCCAATCCATGTATGGAATTGAAAGTGACACAGTGATTCACCAAACCGGATGCTCCAACAATGCTCCATCAGTACACTCAGAAAAATAAATTTGTTAATTCCTTATGATAGCAAATCACAAACGTGTCGAGTCTATTTTCGAAAATCGTTAACCCACCGTTTAGCCCATGGCACGTTCAGCTAGCTCTCTATAACTTAATTCTCTATCGATTCCAGAAAAATTGAATTTAAGAATGGTCCCGGAACAAAGTGTAAGTAGTGTAAGCATTGGCTTTTTAAAATGGCAATTGAAAAAACTAAATGGGAAAAATAATGATGTAAATTGCATTAAAAACATCGATATCTATGTTCGTCGATGGTTTAATAATTATTAATATTAATATAATGGTCGTTGTGTTGAAACATCGGAATAAAATCTTGATGCATTGACGTACGACCGAAGTTTTTCTGAATCAATAAAGTTGCAGTGCTTGTAATATATGTATAGTTGGGTTTGATAGTTTACAACTATATCCTATACTTTAATAATAATAAGAGGGCCGGGGCTAATTTCGGCCGCATTAAAGTTTGTATACCATTACAAGTTGTTTGTTACTAAAAGCATAGGAAATAACGAAGTAATTGATAAAAGTCACTGTTTCCGAACAAACGTTTCTATGGGAGATATACGATATCGTCACCCTATCTTAATCAAATCAGGGACGGTCGTTTTTAGGTGTAATAAACTCACTAATATGAAATTTGACGACAATAGCTCAAATGAAGTAAGTAAGTCGTCTCGCCGACTAAGGTATACCATACACCAGTAAAGCAAATATTTCATCTTTATTAAACAAATGCATTTTCACATGCTTTTTACAAGCATATCTTAGTATCTCGCTCACTCAATCATACAAGCACCCTAGCGCCCCCACCAGCCAACGGCCAACTCCGGCCTTATGGAAAAACATTTATATGCATAGCTCGACTGTTTTTTGTCCGATTTTGATCAAATTTGGTATTTTGCTAGATATTAGTATTAAATTTAAATGTGCCAAATTTGATTGCATAAGGTAAAAAAATACGGGAGATAATCAAGTTTTTCAAATTACGGGGGCGGAAAAGGGCGTGGCTAAATTTTTATACATATAAAATGTGTGCATTTACTAAGCGAATATACATACTAAATATGGTGTCTCTAGCTGGAATAGTTTTTGCGATAAACGCTTTTTTTAAATTGCGTGGGCGGAAAGAGGCGTGGCAAAAATTTGAAATAAACTTGATCACTCTACATACTACATGAGTCTACATACCAATTTTGGTGGCTCTAGCTCTTACAGTCTCCAAGATCTAGGTGTTCATACGGACAGACGGACATGGCTAGATCGACTCGGTTGTTGATCCTGATCAAGAATATATATACTTTGTGGGGTCGGAGATGCTTCCTTCTGCCTGTTACATACATTTTGGCGACTTTAATATACCATTTCACCCTATGGGTGTATTGTATAAAAATACCGTAGTAGCTACGTACTAGCATGGATTTTATACTGGGATTCAGCCGAATGTGTCAATTTTGTATACCTATCATGATCTGGTGACTATATAAATTTGATCAAAATATAACGTACGGATAACATGCTACAGCCGCCGCATCGCTCCATCCTAAGATTGTAGGGCGTTCTTCCACGGAAATGCGACTTTTTAGATAAAACGTTTATCCCCTTTGACGCCTGCAGGCGTATACGAACTTCGGCAAGCCTGAAGTTTGCCCTGGCCCTCTAGTTTTTATTTGAAGCTGTACAAAATTTCATTACACATTAAGATGCATGCAAAGTTAACGTTAGCAGTATATACATATGTATTCTGTTCTATGCAAGCTAGAGTTGTAATAATCCGCTATAAACTCACAGAGTTGAGTGTAAAATCTCAAGTGTTGAGATATAATCGAGACCAGTGCGCGGTTAGTCTTTCTTTTTAGGAAATTGCGACATGTCAGCCACCTGCAGACGCCCCACACTCTTGTCACCTGCCCTGCCTGCCCTTGCCAGGATACGAATACAGTTCACGCCTCGGGGCGTCAACTAGGGTTACGCCACCCATGTCGCTGGCCATTCGTTTTCATTTTTCAAGGAGACTATTTATTTAATTTTCCTACGCATCAACTGCAGAAGTTTTTAATTAGAATTTATGTAAAACGAAGAAATGTTGAGAGAACATTGGCTAATACTTCGTTTAAGGTTTAAACGTTGCCATCATTTGAGGATGTTTGAAGCTTATTGCTTAAAGAAATGAGAAATTCAACATCCCCTCGTCTAATTGCTTAATTTGAATTTCTCAACGTTGCTGGCTAATACAATTAATTATAATTTTTAGCTGGTTAACTTGGATATGATGACTATGCCAGCCAACAATATGATTGGTTGGCACAAAACAACGGCCAGCTGTAAGGAGCGGAGCGGAGCGGGGCGGATGTTCAAATTGCCGCCACGTGACTCCATTGTGTGATTACCTAGTTGTTGCCATTGTAGTGAAGATAATGAAAAAAGGATAATAAATTGCATTAAATTTGACATCATTTGAGGGTAGGCGACGCGTGCGAGCCCCAACTCAGTCGCTCTTTTGATCGTGATTGTCATAAAACCATTTTTATTAATAACATTATGATTGCCCACAATAGAATCAAAGGTGGAGACATGGCAGGAAGTGGGCTCTCAAATTGGCAGCCATTTTTGATTACATTTTTTTGTCAATCTTGCCATGGATTTTCTCCACAATGCGACCTTAAACCGGAAACCTTTGCTACTTGGAGAAGGAAGCACTTAGTCGCTCGAGTTACAGTCTCATGACAATCAAAGTTTTCATAGGAAATCCAAACGGATGGACAGGCGATTCAACTGCTGCAAAAGGAAGTTGCTTTCGCTCGTCTAAGAGTTTCCACTTTTATTGCAATTCAGTTTTGTGCGGATGTCTGCGAAAGACAATAAATGGCAAACTTGCACGAAATTCGTGAGATAAATGATATCCTTACATACGTGCATATGTGTGTATATACATTGGGGGTGGTCGATTCCAATTTCAGTTGCCCTGAAGGTCGGCATCTGGCGATTGCACGTTATTTGAGACATGTTAAAGATTTTGGAATTCACCCCCTTACAAATCGTGTACTATGACGCATTTCATAGTCTGCCCTATCTGACTGTCAGATAAGCCAAAGAATTCCTCGCAAACGACTCGAATCACACTCGATAGAATTGTGACATTGATCAAATACCCCACTCAAAACTTAACAACAATTTCTTAAATTCTGTTGCTGTTGTTGTGTTAACAAGAAATTAGTCAACATAACAATTAAATTTGCTGTTCAACAACTAATCAGTTAACGATTTCTATTTCTTTTTTTAGGATGGAGAGACTCAATATTATCCATACCGAAAAAGTGGCTTTCCACTGCAGAGTCTGTCGACGAATTTGGATTCCCTGACGTGAGTACAATTGATTAAACAAAAATTTCAAATATTTACCCAAAAGCAAGGGGCTGCCTGAGTACGCTTACAACCTGAATAATTCAAAAGAACACATACTCGAATGTATAGACAGATAGATAGACCAACATACAGACGGGCAGACTTGTAGACGGGCCAAAAAAATAACGGAAGGACTAATCCTGTTTGCTATAATTACAAATGCAAATAACGAGGGCTTTTGTGCAGCCAGGCAACCGACTCACTTCCAGCCAACTCACTCCGTACACAGTGTGGGCAAACAAACGTGCCAGCCATCCAACCCCCGTTACCACACTATTACCTGACAAAAGGCACAGCAGCCCCCCCACACAAAGTATCAGCAGGTTGTGTATCCACCCCCGAAAGAAAATAAAATTAGACATCAAAATTGTAAACCAGCTACAAGGCAGGTCCATCAGGTTGGATGGATAAAGCCAAGAGAAGCTTTTCCGATTTCAACTGCGAGTAGAAGGGTTCGGACAACTTTCGGCGAAGACCCAACCGATTCTAAGCCGAAGTATACACACTCCTACACACTCTTGTTTTAAATGAATAGTAAGGGGTTTCCAAGAAAAGAAAAAGAAGAAAAAACTCATCAAGAATTACAAAATAAATATTTATCTTTGTGAGCTTTTTTTCTATATATGAATGCATAGTTTTACTACTCTTAAATCAGCTTACATTCTGAAAAGATCTACAGTGTGTCCCAAATTATAGGACAACTTTAGAGAAAAAATTGTCGAATGTGCTATTCGGTTTTAAGTCGTTTGCTTTGAAACCAGTGGAATGAAAAGTAGTTAAAAGTAGCAATCAAACCAAACCAATCACAAATTACACCTAAATTCTTTTTCTCAGGATTTGCACTCAGAAACAAATTTGTAGCTAAATAAGGACGAGTATAGGCACGGCAATTCTGAACGCAGATATTAGTAGGCGAAAAGGAAATGTTTCGAGCTTAGATTTGAAAACATATGTAAATCATTGATATTTCATTCGGAATTGAGAACCGCAATTTTGAAAACGGAACGAAACTGCTTTCGCTTTTCGTTTGAAATACATAGATTCGGGAACGAGAACAGGCCTGAATATTATATAGAGCCTTGGACACGAACCTGGATGATATCCTCGTTGTGACTTTTTGACTGGGCTACTACTCATTTCCCAAGCACTGTTGTAATTTAGGACACTTAATGTAGTTAGGTCTATAGCATTTTTAAACGATAATTACCATCAGTTATTATACATAGAACAGTATGACAATTAGAAATCAAGTTGGAACTTTCAAGAGGTCATTAAAAATCTGTCTAAAAAAAAGTTGTCTAAAACTTGATTAATCTGTGGAGTCAACAAGTTCTCAGCCAATGTTTAACCATTTTTTACAATATTATGTATAAACGGTATAAACGGATGTGGCATTTCAAACATTATGCAATTTTATCTTCATTGTTGGCCATTATAGGTTTGTCAACTATATTTCTTTTATTGATAACACAATGGGAAGTGCTTTTCCACAGGCCAAGTATTCCATTGACACTCGGAAAATCGATTCTCATTGAGAATGATGTGTGCGAATCCACTAGGGAATTCCAAGGTGCCCGAATCTCTCAATTGATGAACATGTTAAAGAAATGTCAAGTGAGACAGAGAAAACAAAATAAAATGAGTTGGCGAGGGGAGATTCAAGCCATGGCCATGGTTTCCTTATTTTTCTTTTTTTTCTAGTGATTTGAAATTTAGGTCCCCAAGGCAAACAGCTTTTTTTTACTTTTTCTTTTCTTTTTTTGTTATATTGTGTTGCTAGGATTTTCACTTTTTGCTTCTACTTTAACAGCACAAACGTTATGCATACAAATGAGGGAAATGGGAAAATGGGAAAATGGGGAAACGGTTCGATGGGGGAAAAGTTAAAGGAAATGAAATTCGGCTGATACAAACGGCAAAAGGGGTTGCTCTTGAAAATGTACTGAAAACTCATTCTATTTATTTTTGTTTCCCCCTCTGCCACTGCAGACTCTACCAAAGGTACCTGTCCCACCGCTAGAGGAAACAATGGCCGACTATGTGCGTGCAGTGGAGCCGATCACGACACCGGCTCAGCTGGAGCACACCAAGGAGCTGATCAAACAGTTCACAGCCCCGAATGGCATGGGTCCGAGACTTCATCAATATCTGCTGGAGAAGCGCGACGTCGAGGATAATTGGGTGAGCATTGATCGTTGATTGAAATCAAACTTTATTCTGATTGAATGCAGGAGAAGGCTAAATAGAAAAGAAATTTGACTTATGACGAAGGGGTTGGGGGCTCATCGACAATGACCGGGGCGGTGGGCACAGGAGTCTCGGGCGATGGAACATCGGAGTCAGCTGGCGACGGGGGTCCGGGAACAGCGATGGTGGTGCCAGAGGGTGTGACCACGCTGTCATCGCTGGCCGTTGTTGTGGTAGTTTCATCAGCAGTAGGTGGTGTTGGTGCGGAGGTGGTAGTGGTGGTTGCTTTGGTGGTGGTGGTGGTGCTAGATTCTCCGGGAGCTTCAGTTGTGGTTGTAGTGGTTGTTGTGGTAGTGGTGCTAGAGCTGGAGCCGCTTTCGGTTGAGTCATCCTTCACTGTGGTAGAGACGGTTGTTGTGGACACACTTGTGCCATTGATGGGCACGCAAGTGACATTGATCGTCAAACCATGACACCGGACTGTTGGGATATATTCTTTGCAGCTGGCACATCTCTGGAGCGGATAGCTGAAATAGGTGCCTTCGCTGCAGACGACTAGACCTGTTGTGTTGGCCTTCTTATCTGTGCATGTGTAGTAGGAACCGGGGTTCTCATAGTTGGGCAGTTTTAGATTTGGATAACCCTCAATACACCCGATAGGAGTGTCAATAGCGTTCTCATATTCAGGGACATTGCAGCTCTGGGCATGAATGCTGACAGCCATCAAAGTGGCAACGACAAAGAGCACTGCAAATAGAATAGAACCGAATTTAATTCTACCTGGTGTCCTGCAGTCAAAAAGGTGATTCCTTACCGGCTTTCATTTTGTTGCTACGAATATTCCCTCGGATTTGGCTTGGAGATGTATTGCTGACTCGGTGATCAATGCTACTATTCCATTCAGTCATGGGCAAAGCCTTTTTATGCCAGTCTCCAGTCTAACTGCGAGTCGCAATTCTCCTACATTCGGCTACATTTTTAATCAGTTCGCGTCTAGATTAATTCTTGTTGCCCTGGTGCAAAATTGAAGTCAAACGAACGAAATAATTGAAATGCTCTGTGTAGCTTTGATAATCTTTGCCAAAGATAACACATGACGGAAACTACAGTACATTAAAATACCAGAAAATAGCTAGACAGGTTGTCAACCATCATCACTGATCAATTGTAATAATGGTTCAGTAACTACATATAGAGAGCATTCTCAAACATTACCAAGATCATCTGCGGGGATGGATGGAATCGCTCACATGACTTAATGGCATTTCTGATGAATTTGAAATGATATAGACAAAGGAATTGCTACAAATGAATAGATAAGGGCATCACATATCTGACATTGTCAAAGGTTTCCCCTGAAAACATTTGAATTTTCAGAAATGAAATATTGTCATTCGACAATAACTTGACATTCTCATTGACTTCCGCTTTTCTTTTGGAACAGATAGCTATCTTTTACTTTAGATTCTGTTGGGAAATTTCTTTCAAGTTGAACATGTCAGACAACGTTGTGTAACTGTCTCTGCTCCTCCTCCGATTCGTCGGTTACTTTCTGTTTTGTTTGGCACATTACATTATCAATTTGAGGTGTCAAGGTAAAGGCCTATCGGAATATTCCACAAATAACCCAAAAAATGGCAATCAATTAACATTTTTTGACGCTTGATAAGAGTTCCTTCCCACGAAGAATATGTTAGAATGTGTTCGGGTGGGTGGGTCGATTCTTGGAAGAACGCTTCAACCCAACACAGACCAACACACTCCAATACCCAAGAACATTCTCAAAATTGTTTCGTGCAGTTAAAACATAATTGTTAATTTTATTTGAGGATTAATTGAACATTTTCGAATGAAATTCCGCTTGGTGAAGATAAAAAGATTGAATTAGAAATTGTCTGAACTGCTCTTTGGATGGTGAAAGAGAGTTAGGCCGATGGCTTCTTCTGGACCTTACGTGGGGGAGCTGGCTTCTTGGCGGCCTTGGCTGGCACAGGAGCTGGCACCGAGGTCTTCTTGGCAGCGCTGGTACTGGTGCCCTTGCCGGGCTTGGGAACAGTCGGCTTCTTGGCTCCACTGGACACTGGCTTGGGGACGGGCACTGGTTTCTTCACCGACTGCGATTCAACCTGAACTGTGGGTGGAGTTGGTGGAGCAGGAGCTGGTGTAGGAGGAATGGGATGGGCCACTGCTTGCTCGCCACTTTCGTTCTCTTGTTCATGCTCATGTTCATGCTCATGTTCATGGTGATGATGGCCATGATGTTCGTGCTCGTGCACTTGTTCCTCGGACTGCTCTTGTGTGACCACTCCAATCACTGGCGGGGAATCGACGACCAGGTGAGTGGTGACCGGCTCGGACGTGGGCAGCTTATCCATGGGTGGAGCAGGTACATAGAGGGCCGGAGCGGCACATTGCTGGAGAACGAAGGTGAACACCTCGCCGGCAGGACAGTGAACAGTCAACTGATTGCCATGAACGCCCTGACAGACGTAGTACTCGGAGTTGCTGTGGTAGCTGGGCCAACGGATACTGATCTCATCGCGGGTGCACTGCAGCTTGTAGTCCAGACGGGCCTGCGACAGAGCCGCCAGGCTGAGAAGGGTCAAAGCGATAACTGTAAAGGACCAAATTTCAGCTCCACGACGAATTCTACTCGGCAAAACGTTTTCAAACTAACCTTTCATATTGTATCCGGGTGGGCTGATTGTGGGTGCTGGGGTATCCGTGTGTATCAAGGGGAACTGTGTTACTGGTACTGTTCCGACAGAGGTCGTCTTGTCATTATTTATAGTGTCTCATCAGCAATCGCTATCACAATCGAAGATCACTGATCAGCGATAACAACAAGTTCTTCGGCTGATAAACTTTCCCCAGCATCGCCCAGCATGCCCCACCCAAAAAACTTGGCTAATTGAATCTGTGTCGTACATAATGACATTTCCATGTTGTCCCCCCCATCCATCCATCCATTCACTCTTTCTTTCCAGGCCTACTATTACTGGCTTAATGAAATGTACATGGACGTCCGCATACCATTGCCCATCAACTCGAATCCTGGAATGGTGATGCCGCCGCGACGCTTTAAGACCGTACACGATGTGGCCCACTTTGCAGCTCAATTGCTCGACCTTCTGCTGGCCCATAAGGAAATGCTAGACAATGGTGAACTGCCATTGGAGCGGGCCGCCTCGCGTGAGAAGAACCAACCTCTGTGCATGGCGCAATATTATCGTTTGCTCGGCTCGTGTCGTCGTCCGGGCATTGAGCGAGATTCCCAGTTCTTGCCATCTCGAGAGCGACTCAGCGATGAGGATCGTCATGTGGTGGTCATTTGCCGCAATCAGATGTACTGTGTCGTGTTGCAGGCCAGCGATAGAGGCACTTTAAGCCAGAGTGAGATTGCCTCCCAGATACTCTACGTTCTGAGCGATGCTCCATGTTTGCCGGGCAAACCGGCTCCAATCGGGCTGTTAACTGCCGAGCCGAGATCCATTTGGGCCAAAGATCGCGAAGCTCTCCAACTGGACGAACGCAATCAGCGTAATCTGGAGCTTATTGAGACAGCTCTGGTCGTTCTCTGTCTGGATGAACCTTTGGGCAAACATTTCAATGCACGCGGTTTCACTGGCGCCTCCCCCACAATTCACAAGGTTGGCGAGCGCGACGATACCAATATGGCCCACGAGATGATCCATGGCGGCGGCAGTGAGTACAATTCGGGAAATCGTTGGTTCGACAAGACCATGCAGGTAATGCCAACCAAAACAAATGACATCTGGTATCCCGTCATTAAAATTTCTCTCGTTTGGACAGCTTATCATCTGTACCGACGGCACTTGGGGACTCTGCTACGAGCACTCGACATCAGAGGGCATAGCTGTTGTCCAGTTGCTGGAAAAGATTCTGAAAAAAATAGACGAACAGCCAGATGAGGAGGTTGGCTTGCCCCAACACCATTTGCCACCGCCAGAGCGTTTGGAGTGGCATGTCAGCCAGCAACTGAAGCAGAGATTCGGCCAAGCGTCCAAGAGTGTTGACAAGGCCATTGATGATCTCGATTTCTATGTCTATTGTTATCAGGGGTATGGTAAAAACTTCATCAAGTCCAGCCAGGTCAGTCCGGATGTCTATATACAACTGGCTCTACAACTGGCCCACTATAAGCTCTATGGCCATCTTGTGGCCACCTATGAGAGTGCTTCCACCCGACGCTTCCTGCATGTAAGTTGTGAATTCGATTCAACTTTATAACTTCTCTGATGCCCTCTTTCTTGGGACACGACAGGGACGTGTGGACTGCATCAGGGCGGCCAGCATGGAGGCCTTGGAATGGTCCAAAGCCATGTGCCAGGGTGAAGGGGCCAATGTGACCCTTGAGAGCGATCGAGAGGATGATTACGAAGAGTCACGAAAGGTCAAGTTTAGCATTTACAGCGTAAGTAATTGGTGATCAAAGTACGCAGGTCTAGAATCCTATGCTATCAATCCCTTTAGAAGGATCATCTGCGGGAGCTGTTCCGCTGCGCTGTGGCCCGCCAAACGGAGGTCATGGTGAAGAACATATTGGGCAATGGCATCGATATACCTTTGCTCGGATTGCGTGAGGCTAGCCTGGAGGTCAATGGCGAGATGCACGAACTGTTCACCGATGAGACATATAAGATATCGCAATGCTTCTTACTTTCCACGAGTCAGGTATCAGAGAGCATTCCAGTTGTCCAGAAACACATGGCACCAAGCACTTTGCACCATTTTTATCTCTGTTTGCACTACTACTATTACCTAATCACATTCTGCACCCCCCTCCACAGATGCACCACAGATACGTCCATATGTAAGCTAGTCTCCTGGTTATTCTCTGTCCAAAAGTCGTCCAATATTGTCAATCTGCATCCTTAAACTTTTTCCACAGGTCGCCTGCACCACAAACAGCTTCATGGGCTATGGCCCTGTGACGCCTCGTGGATATGGCTGCTCCTACAATCCCCAACCCGAGCGGATTATCTTCTGCGTGTCGGCGTTCTACAATTGCGAGGATACGAGTGCCTCTCGCTTTGCCAAATCCCTGCAGAACTCGCTCGACATTATGCGTGATCTTCTGCAGAACTAAAAGAAAACAATTTGAGCCACAAGCTCAACGACAAACATATCAATAAATGTACCTTAACTCTACTACTTACCAGAAGAAAAAAAACTCCAAGAAACAAGAAACTAAATGTAACTTTGTGGTTTATTGTCGTCCACATGAGTCGGACATTTCCTTTTGATGACCAACCACCAAGTATTTAAGTAGAAGTCTCCCAAAATCAAACAGAAACTAACTAAAAACATACACAAAACCAAATGTCAATCATGGACACATTAAGATGAAATGCTACTTAATTATATTCACAAATATGTATGTATGTTTGTATGCAAATCGTTTGCTTTACCTGTTTACCGTTATTCAAATCGACTTGTAGAGGAATTAGCAAAAGAAATCTAGTCAATTAAATGTTTTTAGAGTAATTTTATGCGTATTGCAATTGTTAGTGAGTGTTAATCTGTTGACTATACGATATATGATTTGAACTATCGGTTAAAAGCTACAATTTCCCCCAATTACCTAGTAACTGTGTAGTACTTATAATTATTAGCTGAGCTTACTAACCATAGTTTTGCGGACACTGATGTGACGCTGCCCAAAAGTATGCTAATATTCTGACAACAAAAAAATATACGCTTGTTAAAATCGAAAACTTTCAAAGATTTTGTTAATCGTTTTACTTAAGTGTTATTAGAGTTAAATTACAATACATACACACACATACACACAAGCAAACATGAATTAATCTATAAATCTGTTGAAAATACCTTGAAAATTTTATGGGAATTTAGTGAGCAGAATTTGTGACCTAGACTAAAGATTCGACCAGAGTACTTTAGGTGCTGCCCACTGACATCAAGCAGAAAGATTTTTTTGGATGAATATATTCATAACTATATAATACCCATGCATATAGACTTGAGACGTAACAATACATATCAATAAATTTATACAATACTGTTTAATTAACCATACCAGAAAACCAACAAAAAAATGTTGGGGAATTAAAAGCAAAGTATAGACAAACCACAAAAAATGAAGGTAAATGTTAACCTGTAGAAAGGAAAAATTTATATGTATGTTTGTTTGTTTAAAATGTTAGCGAAATGAGTGTTTTGTAGTGACTATAAAAAGGTAAAAAATAAAAAATATATATATACGTACGTTATTTACAAGAAAGTATATACACATACATATGGAAATGTTAATGTAACAAATATGTAACTAGTTGCTGTGTTCATTGTTGCTCTAAAATTCAAAATATATATTATATATGTATGTATGTATGTATCATTATATGTTTGCAAACTGTTAACTGAACTAAACTATTGCTATGGATTAATCAATTCTATAATTAACCAATTATGTTTGTTGACTATCGTTAAGTTTGCTAAATATTTGTTTCAAGTGTATGCAAAAAAAGAAAATAATCACAAAGCTAAATAAATGCATTATACATAAAACAGCAACAGCAGTTGAAATCCTGACCTACATATGCATTTACGAGGGCGGTCTTAAATGTTTTTACATTCGACTGAAAAGCCAAAAACATTTTCCTTTCATTCCTTTGATTACATTTTAAAAAGTTGCTAAATATTTGAAGCCTAAGTGGGTTAAAAATGCGATTATTGTACCTAAACAATATAGAAATTATCAACTCACAAGTTGAAATATTTGTAGTATTTATATTTTCAAGACGAAGGTTACATAGAATAATGTAATGTAAAATGGTCATAATTTTTCCGTTTTAATCTTTGTGATGACTTAAATCCGTATAGTTGGATATCAATTGATAGGACTTTTTAACCTGCCCTTGTATACAAATCCTAATACGGATGCCTACGCACCTAGAATAGGGTAATTCTATTTTTTACTCTAAGAGAATGATAAGCTCGCTTCCGAGAAAAGTTTACCAAAAGTTGGATGTTTCGCCGGAAGATTGCGCATTATTTATACGAAAGATATAGATATATGAATGGCATATATGTATATATGTATGTAGATGCGATAAGCCCAGCACATGTGATAAACTGAAGGCACTTGATTAATATTTTAATTAAATCAAAAGAAGTGAAAAGAAAAAACAAAAACCAATGACCCGATTTACTAGCCATATAAAAGACAGCCGATGGCATAATGTCAACAGTTGTTCGAGAGTCTTCCAAAAACAATCAACATGAAATGTAAGTAACCATTCTAAAAGAGAGAAATTCGGTTTAATAGTTATTCTGGATCCTTGCAGTCTTCCATTTACTTCTGACCCTCTGTCTGGCCATTCTTTTGTGCGTTGGACCAATGGTTCAGGCCCAAGTGCCCTCAATTCCAACAGATGCGCCTACTCCCCCAACTGGATCTGGCGGTAGCGAAGCCACGACCAGTTCTGGCTTCCCCGGACCACCAACAGCAGCCAGCACCGCAGCGACTCCCGAAGTTAGTACCATTTACCCAGAGTACGGCGTCTAAGGGGCTATTTCCAAGAGTCAAATTAAATATTCTGTTAAAGCAATCAATGAATCGGTGTTTACATTTACATTTAAATATAGCATAAACGGATATTTATTGTCCAACATAAAACTAGACGCATATAAATTACACAATACACAACACACACACACACACACACTTCGTTACATATATAATCCACTATATGTAAGGGGGTATGCGAGGATGAAGCCCAAACTGGAGGCGACTAAGTTGCCTTACAGTTTAGCTTGTTGCCACATTGCGTCGAAAGGATCCGCGAACCTGAATCTGCAGTTGTTCGCTACTGCAATCATCTCGGCCCGACTGCAATTCGACAAATAGATAATTAGACAATCGATAAACAACTAAAGCTATCCCAATCTCACAACTGACCTTGCAAAAGTTCTGTTCCAGCAGTTCCATAGCCGTCAAACGCTGTTTTGGATCATGTTGCAGACAATGGTCAATGAAATCGTGACCCTCCTGTGAAAGACTCTCAGGTGCCTGAGGTTTCTCTCCCATTCCTACTTTAAACATGATTTGGAAATTAGAATCGAATTGAGCCCAAGGCCGCTAAAAAAAAAAAAATACAACAATTAACTTTGCAGCTCTATAAAACATTAGTTTGATTAATATTAATAGTCAAGACTGTCCATTTTAGTCCATGAGTTATAAAGGTAAAGCTTACAATTTAGTTAGTCCAAATTTGGAACTCATCACTTATACACAGATTGTGGGCAACTCGAAAAGCCAGAAAACTATTCTTGATTTGCTCTTTGATATGATTTCTTAATAAGTTAATCAAAACCTTGTTCGATCATAGTATGTTTGGTTGAAAACGGGGAAAATAATGTCCATCCTTGGAATGTGGAAGGTAAAGACAACCCCAATGGATATAACATACATCCCTTGGGCTGTACGGCATTTCCTCAATCAGATCAAGCAATTAAGGCAGCTCACGAATGACTCATTTGATAATGCCTACTGCTGATTCCGCATTTAAAAAGTGATACCTAAGTTCCCACAACTTACGAAACATGCCAGTAATTTGTACTATTATCAGATATCGGTTATCAGTTTAGTGCTCACCTTGCCCGAGGCCATCTCGACGACAACGCAACCCACCGACCAGATATCAGCGGCGCGTCCATGGCCATCGCTGTTCGTCTTGGTAAACACCTCTGGAGCCATGTAGGCCTGGGTGCCCACATAACCTTGCAGTTCACCGGGGACAGTGGTGTGGGCCTGGATCTTCACCGCCGATCCAAAGTCTCCCAGTTTCAGGCTGTTGCTGCCGTCCACGAGGAAAATGTTAGCAGTCTTGATGTCGCGATGCACTATTCCGTGTTTGTGCAACTCGGCCACGCCCGACAGCAGTTGGGCGGTGAAACGACGGGCCAATGCTTCGGGCAATCCGCCAGTCAGCTCCACCAGGGACTCCAGAGTACCCTCGGAGCAGAGCTCCATGAAAATGAGCAACTCTTCGCGATGCACTTCGATGCCGTAGTAGCGCACAAGATTTTTATGCTTGATGCCCTCAAGAATCTTCAGCTCTTCAGCAACATTCTTAAGAGCACGAGTCTCGCCTGGCTGAATGGCGATCTCCTTCATGGCCATCAGTTCACCCGTGTTGTTATTGACAGCCGTGTACACTTTGCCGAAGCGTCCCTGACCAATCTTGATGCCGCGATGCCAGCGGAAGTGCACACTGCGAGCTCGGATGTGCACCTTGTCGCTGGAATTAAGTGCCTTGACCTGGCCAATAAGTCGCCGATCCCGCAGACGCTCTTCGAGATCCAGATCCAAGCGATTGACAGCATCGCGAACTCTTTCCTGCCTCAAGGCAAGCGGTGTGCTCGCTGAGGCTGAAGTGGGTGGCGGAGTCTGAGGTACCAGGAGGCGGAGCTCGCCGTTTGGACTGCTCTGGCAAGGTGTGTCCACGTAATCCGCGCTATCCACGGAACTGTACACATTCGACGACTGCTGCAGCATATCCTCCTTGAGGCTAAACTGCGGATGAAGCAATTTGTTGTACGGTGGCGATTGCAGCGGCGGTGTATTGGGATTCAAAACGATGCCAGCTGACATGGGCGTTCGTGTGGGCGTCCGGGAACGCGAGGTAGCCGGCGACGATGTTTTGCGTGTGCGTGGTGAGGCCTTCTTGCGCGCCACCTTCTCCGGCTCTGAGGTAATGCCAATCACATGTGAGATGCAGCGGTCCATTTGCTGTTTAAGTTCCTCGAACTGATGCTCGTTAAGATGCTGGGTGATCTGCGGATCACATGCCAAAATGAGAAACTCTAGCCCTTGGGAGGCCCAACGTGGTCGCATGCCGCGTCCCCGCTCGCATCTCTCCATGACGAAGTGCATCCACATCTTGGCATACGTGATGATGCCCAGCGCCAGGTCAACGGTGTGGGCGCCGCTGTCTTTCTGGTCCATAATTCGCTGTTCAAACAGCCGTATCACATCCTTGTGATACTCGAACCCAAATTTATAGCCCTGATGGAGAATCTCACGGGTCCGAGACAGCACCGCCTGGCGATCCTGTTCGTCCAGGTCGCGCATATTGTTCATGCAGCATCGCTTCTGCACGCCCTCAATGATCTCGGTCAATTTGTTGCGCACCTCTAGGACATCTTGCTGCAGCAACTTGAAGGCAGCCTTCACATCCGAACAGATAAAGTCGTGCTGCTGAGTGGCCACATCGTGCTCGTAGTGCTCCCGATGGAAATCCGTTGTCTCCACATCGCGACAGAAGGTCTTGGCAAAGAAGAGCACCTTAATGGAGCGCTCCCGCTCCACGGTCAACAAAGCCTGAGTCTCGCGGCAAATGGTCAACAGTTGCCACTTAAGTTCCTCATTGTCGTCATTGTCTGCCGCCCCGGCTATCTGCTTGTCCAGCTCGGCGGAGCGTTGCACTAGCCGTGTTGCAATGCTACGCAGCAACTTGCTGATGATGCCGCAAAATTTCTGCGAGGCCAACGTATGCATGCCCTTGATCATGGGACTAATCAGCTTGGTGAACATCCACTCCTTCTCCAGCACAGACTTTTGATTTGTCTCCGGCACGGCAACCAGCACCAACTGATCGATGTACTCCAAATAGAGCTCAAAGGTCTTTCGTACCGTCGCATCGTAGTGATTGAGAATACTAATGTACTTTCCCATCTCCGTCTCATTCTCGACCAGAGCTGTCGTTATGTGCCTCTGGTAGCGTTCACGGTGCGTCAATGCTAGCGTTAGGCCTTCGCGCAGCTCCTTCATCAACTGCTCCAGACTGAGTGGATTGGGACGCACTGGCCGAGTCTCGAGTCGCATGCGGAGGAACTCATGCATAAACTGCAACGGGATTCCGCTGAGGAATACAAAGGTGGGAATGTATGAGGGCAGATTGATCGATTGGGCCTCCTCGCTCCAGTAGCCGTATGTGCGCAGTTCGATGACCTGCTCGCGACTTATATGCGGATCCAGGCGTGGCACATCTTCCTCGATGGCTTCCGCATCCAGTTCCACGTCGTAGTCCTCTGTGCCAGGTTTCTCCAGAGCAATGTGCGCCTTGTACAGCGCCACATTGTGCAGCTTGTGCAGGAATGCGAGAGACTTGGCCAGGCCTCGGCATTTAAGGACATTCTCGATGAACTTGCGATACAAGGCCGAGGACTGCTCTCCATCGTTGCTGCAGGTACCCAATGGCTCGACACTAAATATATTTATGTCGTGCATAGATCCTTTTCGCAACTGTGGACACTCATTTGATATTGACAGCTGACTGATCTCCGTCGAGGTGGATCTGCAAAGGAATCAGTGTAAATTAATTGTCGGACTTATCGATTCGACCCTAGTCATTATTACTCACTCATTACTACTGGAAGTTTCGCCGGGCACATGTGTGCTATCGTTGAGCATGAACTGCACCTTAGCGCAGGACATGCTTCCATTACCATTGGGACACCCACCACCCGCTCTTCTCCCGCCAGCCACACTGGGCGGTTTCGAGGAGTCTATGGAATTGACAGCCGAGTCGTTCTCGTTCTCCACTCCCGAGGAGGAGGAGTTGCCGCTGTCGGACCCAATATACGAGGTCTGCACCGGCCACGAGAACTTCTCATCTTGCAGTCTGGCAAGAATCTTACCCAAAATGCTTAACTTCAGTTTGTTCTGCTTGGTAATGTTGTACCACAGGCACATGGACTTGATGCGCCCCACAAAGCTCTGCGACTTGTAAATGGGATGTGACGCCCCCATGGCCTGTGACGAGGGATATAGCGACTCGGCGACCTCCAGACGTGTCAGCATATCCTCCACCTCCCGCAACGCCAACTCCTGCTGATCCATGCAATCCTTGCAGTATAGGGAAATGCATCCCTGGCACATCTTGCTGGGCAAAGGAGCTAGAATCGAGTTTAAAACAAAATTGCAAGTCACCTTTTACATTGGTTTCGAGCAAGAAGTACTCACAACTGGCATTTGAGTTGCCATCCGAGTGAATGCCACTGTCCAGACTGATCAAACTCGGTTCGCGACGATAGCGGGGCTGAAATCTGTAGCTAATTATCTGGGTCAGCAGATCAGAGACGCCCAGACGGGCATCGAACAGATATTTGTCTTGCTGCTCCACAGTACGATCGGCCTGCCAGGCCTGCAGCTCCAGCCAGATGAGATCCTTCAGCTCCGTTTGCCAGGTGTGCTCTTCCTGCGACGGCTTGGCCTCCTGCCTATCCACACTGCCCAACTTGATGAGATTGGCAAATGTCTCGTGGAAATCCTTGCGTTTGCCCAGGCCTGCCTTCTGTTTGCCATCGCCTTTGAGTATGCCAGCCGGCAGAAGCTGCGAAGCAAAGGCCAGAGGCGGAGCTGAAGAGCGGCAACCGATTGGCCGCGAGGAGACACAGCGATATCTGTTACAGCTCTCCACAACTTTGGAAGCAATCCTCAGTGGCAGTGGCGCCGACACATCCGAACTAAGTGGCATAATCTTATCCAGAGATTCCAGGGGATGCGCTCCCTCGTGGAAACTATTGCCCCGCGGTGGTGGCACCGCTGCCGTGGCCAACGAATTCTTCATCTCTCGCTCCGAGTCACGCAGCAGCGATTGCAGCCGTTTATCCGTCCGTTTCTCATCGTTGACAAACATCTCATTGAGGAGGGCGCAGTCCATGGTGTTGCGGCGCAGGACACGAGATCGGGCCATACGTGACATGCCCTTCTTTGGAGTCCCTCCAGCACTAGCTGGGGAATCTGTGGACCTGCAAAAGAAACATATTAGTGATCCTGAATGAGCATATGCAAAAGCTGGGAGAGCCAACATGGAGAAACATATGGAACCATATGGCGAGTTCTCATACTCGGCACTGATAACCACCCAACATGTCGGGACCATCATCGATTCGAGTGAGTCCACTCCATAGCGTGGACACAAACCCTTATCGCATATGATATTACATAATTTTGATTGATTTCTCTTTTTATCTGTTTGCAAAACCTATTCAAGTCAAGTCCACCACTCTGCTCTTCTCTCTATGAATCTCTCTTTCTCTCTGCTCTATGATCTCTATCAACTTACGCTACAACATTGGCCACTTTTTGCTTGCGTTCCCAGTCCCGATTCTTGATTTTGAGACGTGTGCGTGGTGGAGTTGTGCCGAATTCCTCGTAGTGGGCGGCCAACTCATCGTCGGGATGCAAATCCTCCTCCAGGGTACCAATGCGGGCATTCAGCATTTGCACTGGCCGCGATGCCGCTTGCTTCACCCGAAACTCCACTCTAATTAGGAGAAAAGACAGCGAAAGAAGAGACTAATCAGTTGAAAGTTGGACTTAAATGGAGCCAAGGTCTAATAATTGTTTTGGCTAATTGGCATGCAGCCAAGTGCCAGCTAATCGCCGATAAGAGGGAGGTAAATATATGGTGGTATATGGTTAGGACTATGAAGGGATGGGAAGGGCCATAGGAGACGTGACTATTGGTTTATCTTATCGACCCTCACTGCAGACAGACGCATGTCACGCCCGTAATTATGCTTTAATTTTAGCACAGGTTTGATTTACACCACAAACGAGATATTAATTGGCAGCATTTTTACGTCCAATCGGCAATTCGCGGCACTTTTGCATCAGCCTATTTCATCATTGATATGGAATCCTTTAAAATATCCTCTACTGAACAAAATCCATCACGATGATTCAAAACTCGTAAAGATATCCGTAACGTACATGACGGAAAGCAATGATTACACAAAAAAAATTCCCTAAAGTCATTGATAACTTTCCTTAACCCTTTCCATGTACTTACTTTTTTCGCCGCATTCTGTCCGAGCTAAGCTTATACAATGGCTTTCAAACTGTAAAGGCGGCAACGAGAGCCGCAAGAGAAAAAATGATAAAATTCTCGTTTTTTTTTTTTGTACTCTTTTGTGCTTTTTGTTTTCGGTTTCTTCTTTGGCGCTCAGGGCTTTAAAGTGTTTCACCACAGTGATTATATTTCCTTAATTTGAAAAAAAATTGAAATGGTCCGCGGGGGTCCCCTCCCCGGTATTTATACGGGGACTGCGACAATAATAATGCCAAATACATATAGATTATATATACGTATATCTGTCCACACGCGAATGTGTACATATAATACTCGCAATTACAGTGTTCAGTGCTGGAGAACTTTAGACGCGGCCAAGCGAGAAAACAAAAAATAAAAAAAAAACGAGCAACGATGACTGTGTGTGTACATATGCCGCAGGGCAAAGGGGTGGTGGAAGTCGATTTTCTCTGGGTGGGTGGGTGCTTGATGTTGGTTTTTATCTTTCTTTTCTTCTTTTTGAGCTAACCAACATTCCGTTTAAACACACACAGTGTCAGTTCAGTGGGCTCCTTTGAAATTTCATAAGCCGCTCGCTTGGTCTCCGAATAATTTGATCACTTGACACTTTCATTGTTAGGGGCGAATTGAAATGCGGTGCGGCGGGCACTCAATTTATTAGCACTTTAGCAAACAGAATTTACCCCATGTAGTCGCACAGCAAAATATGATTTCTAGTGTACGAGATTCTACAAACACATGTGCATATACATAGACAGACCAGACCAACTACGTATTTATGGGAGAGCCGACCGACCGACCACCGAGCGACTGCAGCCCACAGTCGGAACCGTTAAACTAAACCATCGAACGGCGGGGCACTAGGAGTCATTGTCATCCGAATTGCTGTATTGTTTATGCCCAACCAGAGAATCAGGAGAATCAAAGAGCAAGCCAGGGCATGAGAGGTAGAGAGAGCGCGATTAAGAGAGTGAGTGAGTGGGAGAGCAAACGTGTTTACCGGTGGGTGGCTAAAGAGAACTTGTGGAACGCAAGTGGCAAATCGAACCATCGACTGATCAGAATTCCATTTGTGGCTTGTAATTGGCTTCCAACTGACAGTTTCTGTTTACATATTCATTAATTTAATATTATTGTTAAGTACGATGATTATTAACGGCAAAGCCAAAGACAGAAAACAAGTGTTTTTTCAGCTAGACTGAGACTATTTATCAATAATCCCACTAAAAAACAAACGAAATTCAATAATCGATAAAATTCTCCATCTAGACAAATAATTTGGATTAAATATTAAAAAAAATCAATATCCCGTATCAATTGGCAATGGGACAACACTGCGTATGAGTAATATGTTTGCCCGGATAAGCTGAAAAGAGCCAAAGCAAAAGCAAACACACTGTTTAAATTGAATTGCAAATTAAATGCTGGGAATAGAATCACCTGCAGCTTATATGTTTAGATATGGACTTGGTTTCTATATTATATTTATGTTCGATTAAACTACTACTTTTCCCACTACTGTATCCCACAAAATTTGCTATTATTCTCCAATGCCATTGCAAAAACTTGATTTTTTTGAGAATGCTAATCCTTTCAGATCTAGATAATCTTCGTTTTTTAAAGTAGGTAAGTAACAAATCACAAATTGCATTTGTTTTTAAATGTAAATTGTTCCGATTGTAGCGAATTTCTAATAAACTTTTAAACTGACTAAGCAAACATCATATTGATCACTTTTTAAATTTATTAAACCATTCATCACTTGCACTTTCCCTTTAAATTTGTACATACCTTTTTTGCCCAATATCATTCTGAATATGATATTTTGGTTTGTTGGCCCATTATTAACTTTAATAGCAGCTAGCACTTCTTTTTAAAATAATTTAAAATATCTGTTTGAATTACGCCCCTTTTGAAATTTAAGCCAAGCCGTCTAACAATAAGTCGGATCGAGGTCAACTTGAAAAAGATTATTTAAAACGCAGCACAAAAGATGTGATCAGGTTTGAAAAGCTGAGTCGATATAGCCATGTTCGTCTGTCCGTATCTCCGTCCGTCTGTGCGTATGCGTTTTACTCAGCCATCTTAAGAGCTATCGGGATAAATTTTTTGGGGGCTTTTTATTACCCGGGTGAGATAAAGTAGAAGAAGAAACATTTTCATAAAAATTGGAGTAGCCCCATGAAATTTACTAATATGATAGTATTGGATTTAAAACCCCAGATCCCAAAATTTGAATGTGATCGGATAAATATAACACAAGTTACAGTCAATATAAATCGGCTCAAGCGCTGCCTACTACGTCATCATTAAATCAACAAAGCACACGCATGCACACACACATGTGTATGCGTGACGTGCTTTGCTTAGGGAATGATGAAAGAAGAAAAAAATTTTAGTAAGAAGAGTAGTAATGTTTTGTTTGTGTATTGATGAATTGAGTTGCAGGGAAAGAAATTTCAAAATGTAAAGATTTTATTGCCAAGGACCGCAAGGGTATATAAACTTCGGCATAGCCCAAGTTAGTTTCTTTGATATTTTTTTTTTTATTTTCCAACATGTTTATTTTAGCATTTTTGATTGGCCGCCATGAAAATTCTTTTGAGAATTCTAATTTGTGTTAATATAAATATTAACATATTAAATATTCTTAAAATGAAAATAATTTTAATCACATATGTATGTTTCTATGTATTTACGAGATATGTACGTTGGGGGAAAAGTAGGAAAAACATTGTATTTTAAGAAATTTTTAGTTTAATACATTTAGATATGCATATATGTACATACATACATATGTAAATATGTACACAAATACATAATCAATTTCATATATTTCTATTGTTTAAAATTTTGATTTTTTGCTTTGCTTTTGCAAATTATCTTTGGAAGATTTATAACAGATCTTGTAGATAAATACATACATTAAATATGTACCTACAGATAATAATTCTTTATTTTTTGTTGTTTTGTTTCTACAAAAATCAGAATATACTGTTAATGATAGACGCGTGCTAAAATGTTCATGTTGTGTGTGTGTGGGCCATTGCGGAAATACATAGGTTGCCAGGCATGCGTATGTGTGTGTAGGCAGCCAATTCTAATTACGCTTATCAAAACTTATTAGATTGTACTCATTTACACTCATAATTTGTTTTGTGTATTTTTGGCCTGGCCATCGTTCCAATCAAAAACCAGAGAGAGAGAGAGACTGACAATCTTACGGCGGCAAGTGGCAAGTGCACGGTGCACCTCAAATTTTGTTACGGTAATTAAACATGTGTGCGTGTGTACGTGAGAGACAGATGGAACAAACTTCGTTTAAGAGTGTGAAACTACAGTTAATAAAAGACCTTCGTTTGTGTTTTGGTTTTTCTTTTCGTTTGTTGTTTTTTTCTTATTGGAATTCCATTCAAGAGACAAACTAAAGACAAACGAGAGAAGAAAGCAAATTTGATTTCAAAACAGAATCAGGTCTCTCTCGCGAGGCGGACGACGCGTATAACGAAAGAGGTTACAAAGCGAAATGTGCAGGCGCACGTATTAAAACGCGTTTTAATTTCCCCCCTCCCGCCATTCGCCACCATCCTCTCTTGACAACCTCAACGACTTTAAGCCAAGCAAATTGATCACCAGCAACAACAACAACAAACTGGTGTACGAGACAAGGAGGAAGAAGAACGAGTAGAGAGTTCCAAGACATGCCAATCTGGAGACTTAAATTAATTTCACTAAACTTCTGTGGTAGAACAGGTGACAGAAAGTCAGCAACACACACACACACACACAAGTGTATGTGTGAATGCTAAACTGTGTTAAGACATGCAAGATTTTTGTATTGAAGAAATGGGTTTATCCCATCCAAATTGAAACAGAAAACTTTTCACTTCACATACTATGTGAGCTTTGACATTGAGATACCCTCTAAGAAATGAAGGCGACGAGCCAATTTTGATAGGCAAATCGATCAAAAAGGCAAGAGCAAGGGCGTATTTTCCATTGTAGTTAGAGACAAACTCTATTTGTTGGTTGTTGTATAACCAAATAAAATATGTTCTCAACATTAAGGAAAGAAACACGAAGCGTCACATGCCCTAAAAAGGACAATAGCAGAGCGTTGCCAGATCTTTTAAATAATACACAAAAACAAAACCAATTTCAATCTCCTTATCAGTGTTTTATTTCTTAAAATAAAGATTTTCAAAACAATTCTGCAGATCCTTCTACACTACGGACCACAATCAGTCTATGTGGAACTCCCAATGGATACCCACCGGCTAAACCTAACGCAATAATTGGACATTTTTTAAAAAATAATAATGCTTAAATCATATTAGTTACCTTCGATACTAAACGACCATCGACTTCTGCCCGAAAGAGAATATTGTTTTATCAGTCCTCTTGTTGATTAAAAATGACTTATCAATATGCTCCAAATCTGATTTATATAAAGTATAATGCAAACAATCGACACAATTTAACAGAAGAGATCACATTCAACTCGTCAAGAGGAGACGTGACTAGGATTTTCTACTGCCAAAAGAGTCATTTTTGGTATTATTTTCATCGAAAAGATTATATGATCAGAAATTCGATAAAAGATTTTTATTTTTACCTTATAAAACGATGTAGCGATGAATTCACCTTTTAATGTTTTTGGGTTTACAGGGTGCTAAAAATGAATAAGCGAAATACATCGTAAAAACGACGAAAAAAAAGCGGAAAAGGTACCACAATAAATGCCATAGATATGCATATGCATGTCCCTGTCTCTCACGCTCTCTCTCTTTCGGTCTCTCTCGGCCTCTTTTTGGCTATGTCGTTGTGTTGTCTTATCAGGCAAGAGTCATCGTTATCAGCAAATATCTTAGAAGACTTAAAAACCCCCACCGAAAAAAATGAAGGCACAACAACAACAAAAAACAAAAACGAAAACGAAACCTGGGCTATGATCAATGGTTCCATGCATAATTATAATTATTGCGCTGCAGAGCTAAAGAAATAAAACACAAACTATACAAAATGTACATACATAAATAATAATGAGGGAAAAAAACAAAGTGTTCGATTTCAAGAAAAAAGTTCACATTTTTACAATAATTTGTTGCTGCCTTGCAAAAAAAAAAAACCAAAAACCAGTAAGCCAGGCTAACATTGATTGGCTGGCTGACATAGCACCTCCTCTCCACCTTTCGAAGTGATATAATTGTATGATTTCGCCTCGTTTTTCAAGATGACAATATTGTTGCTCCTTTCTTTACATAAATTTAGCTAATACATATGTACATAACAACTGCTTAAGGCTTAGCTAAATTTGGTAGTTTGTTTCGGATAATGCAAACTCTTGGCCAAAATTCAATTACCCCTTGTCGAGGGTACTTCGAGGGCTTATTCATCGGGTTCGTTGATTTGATTTGGTTTTTCAAAACACGTTGTTTACGTTTCAACAATTAAAAAACTGGAGACGAAAAGAAAGAGAGAGAGAGAGAGAACTCTCACAATCTCACCCACACATGGATGCAGAGACAAGTTTCTAATACATATACATACATTAGTCTGGTCTGTATATGTGTCGTAACGAGTCTTTTACTTCAACTTCTTTTTGTTTTGTTCGTTCGCTTTGGGATTTCCCCCCATTAAATAACGCACATTGACTAGAGGCTCTCACCTTGCAACATCCTCGTCCACACTTTGCTCACGCCGTAATCGTATGGGAGGCACGGGTGGCTTTGTGGCTTCTTCTTCTTCCGATTTTTGTTGCTGTTGTTGTTGTTGCTCCTCATGGTCTGTTGTTGCTGCAGCCGGCGGTATTTGTAAGCCTTGAAGTGCCACCAAATCGATTGTACGCACTCTTCTGCGATTATTTGACATATTTGTTGGTTATTCTTGGAATTCCTAAGCAGCTTCGCTCTACACTACACACACACACACACACACACACGCATAAACACACAAGATTAGCACAAGAGTTTGCTAATGTGGGAGAAACTGAGTGTGTGCAGGAAGGAGGGGGATACAGAGGATGTTAATCAAATTTATTTTAATTTTTACTTTCACGACACAAGAAACACACACGTATCCACATGGAACCGATAAAACCAGGTGACGCGTCTCACCTGGGCACCAGGTTTTCTTAGGTATTTGTTGCGTTGCTATTTTTTGTCTTGTCGATTAGACAAGCAGTTGCAATGGCAAGAATGAATTTATTTATATCCACTTTTTAATATTTTACTCCACATTTTTAACGCGTTTTTTTTTTATTAAAAGTCGCAGTTTTTTTTTTATTTTTTATTTAAGCGACAGCGAAGAACACTGGCAATTTTAAACAGCAAAAACAACACTGAGAAAAAAATCAGTGGAGATGAGCACTGTTAAGTTGAAATTTAGAGTGCTACCAACTGTTTGGAATTTTGGAAAAGTATTGTTGATTATTTTAGCTTGAAGGATTTAGCCAAAGTATTGTTGATTATTTTAGCTTGAAAGGATTTAGCCAAAGTATTGTTGAAATTAAAATTAATATTACTTCAAAATGGCTTTTAAAATATTACATATTGTAGGGATAATTTTTAAATATAAACAAATTTTCAAACTTTTTGTCAGAAAATATGGCTAAATTGACAACACTAAAATTAACACTGTTAAGAAAGTTAGCAGACTCATTCGTGAGTCAGGGCTGCAAAATTATGAATTTTCACGCCAGCTCAGAAGTTTAATGATTTCACAATATTCATTTTAAAATTTTTTTGCGTTGTACACTTTAATATACAACTAATACTAATACTAATAATAAAGCAAAAATCTTGAAACGTATTTTTTTATATATATAACAAACCAGTTGTTAAGGTCGTGCACTTTAACCAAAAATTAAATATAATTCTTCTTTTCTTTCCCTTTTTTTGCATTTTCTGATCCTATAACAAAGATTTTGCTATTTAAATCTAAAGAATTCGAAAATAATTAGCTGATTGAAATGAAAGTTAAAGTTACTTTGATATCTGTAGATTCCTGTTTATACATAGTTTAAATTAGTCGAAAGGGGCTAAATTATGCTCATAAATATTGGAGATTCGAACTTCTAAATTCGGTTTCGCATTTTAAGACAATTTTTACTAACCCGCTTGCTAAGACACAACAGGTGTCATTCGTGAAAGAGGAACAGAGGACTTTTTATCATTATGTTATTTAACAGAGGTTTACGCTCTGGCAACTTGGAACTGGTTCATTGTCCTTGCGGCGCCAAATGGGCGGAGCTTATTTCAAAAATCCTGCTACCCTTATTGCCTGCAGTAGGCCCGGAAGTTAAATCAGGGGTGGCGGTGGTGCCAATTGACCAATGGCATGCGTTAGTGCCTCTGCTGCAGGTGTGGCAGATGGCGTTTTTTATTAACCACAATTTAAGGCGCCCTTGCCTGTTAATTTTAATGTGCCGAATAATTTGTGACGCGTAAAAGTATTTGTTTTTCTTTTGGTCTCATTCGCTTGTCCTTACTGACAGCGTTGGATAAGCGCCATCGCTTGACCAGCAAGGAAGCGCTGCCCATTCCAGAGGCCTGGCTCTGCCATCGGAAGTAATGTTTAATTTCAGTCGCTTGCCGATTACACAAGTGATTAGTCCACTTTGTTCGGGTTCCTACAAATGTTGCCCTCACAAAACCAGTGCCTAGATCATGGTAACAGCCTGTACCATAAGTCGCCAAGTCCAACCGGGCTCCCGGCTCCAAACAATGTAACTACCGTAACCACTCCGCAACGTCCGTCGTCGCCGCGTCAATTCTTTGAACGTCTTTACGGCCATCTCGAGACGCGAAGCAGTGACAATGGCGATATCGATGTGGTAGCTGGCACCCACAAATCCCCCAGTTGCAGAACCCCCTATCACAGTGATGGCGGGACTGTCTCCTCGCCGGATATCTCGATTAGTGATGAACATGACCGTGTGAATGTATCTTCAGTTGGTTTACCCACCGCCTTTGATATATACGCACCCAAAGTGGATTACCAGAGCAGCTATGCACCAAGTCCAACGGGGCCCATCCCGACCGTCACTTCCACTTCGGTTTTACCATATCCTGGCTTTCCAAGTGACACACAATTTAGTGCTGGATTTTCCGCATTTCGTGAGTATGCATTTCCTAATTGGGACAGTTTTGCTTTAAATTAACTGGTTTATCTTTTCGAAAAACTACGCTCCTACTTTACAATTCAATCTGTTGAAAGAAACTTAGTTAAAATATTGAGATTTAGTACATTCGAGTAATTAAAATCTACTAAATCACTAAACGGATGACTTTTTTTTTTTTAAATTAAGTTTTAAATTGAAATATCACGCAAATATACACAAAATCCTTAAGGACAGCAAAGTTGTAGTTATTTATTAGAGTATTTGAAAAATGTATATTTTTTCAAGTCAGAATGATCTGCATTTAAATTTCGAAAAACTTAACTTTTTAATAATTTTCGAAAAAGATTGTGGGTGATAGCCGGGTCCAAATTAATAAGTTTTTATGATGCCACTTTAAAACATGCTAAATTAAGATATAATTTTCTAAATTGGGGTAGAATTTACATAAACAATAAAACGACGCAAATTGACCAACAAATTTATGTTTAAACAATTCAAGATAAGATAATGGTTTTCGAATTGGTTGATTGCAACAAGCCCATTGTTGACTTAATCCGGCACGAGATTTGCAAGGCCTTGTGGAAAAATGTTTATATGCATAACTCGACTGTTTTTTGTCCGATTTTGATCAAATTTGGTATTTGTATGGCATTTGGTATATCAAATGGTATTTTGCTGGATATTAGTATCAAATTTAAGTGTGCCAAATTTTATTGCATAAGGTAGAAAAATACGGGAGATAATCGAGTTTTTCCAATTACGGAGGCGACAAGGGCCTTGGCAAAATCTTCATACATATAAAACGTGTGCATTTACTAAACAAATACACATACTAAATATTGTGTCTCTAGCTAGAATAGTTTTTGAGATAAACGCTTTTTTTAAATTGCGGGAGCGGAAAGGGGCGTGGCGAAAATTTGAAATAAACTTGATCACTTTACATACTACACGAATCTACCAAATTTTGTGGCTCTAGCTTTTACAGTTCTCGGAATCTAGGTGTTCATACGAACAGAAGGACATGGCTACATCGACTCGGCTGTTGATGCTGATCAAGAATATATATACTTTATAGGGTCGGAAAAGCTTCCCTCTGCCGGTTACATACATGTTGGCGACTTTAATATACCATTTCACCCTATGGGCGTATGGTATAAAAAGCAACTTAGGAGTTATTACATTAAGAAATTTGTTTCCACTAGACTTTGCTTTTGACCAATTAATTTATTATAGAGTACTCAGTACTGCGATTTGACAGACCTACTAATTTATCTATGACATATCTTAAATTAAATACAGAAAAAAAAATTTAACATTTGCACATTGCGCATTGTTGCTGAGCAACAATTTTTTCTCGTATAGCCACATTACGGTGGCTAAGGAGACATGCTAAGAGACGTAAAGATCACTTAAGATAGAATTTTTGGTGGATATAGATCTTATTCCTCCAGCGAAACAATCAATCTGGAAACTCTGCATTCTGTCTTACTTTTATGTTCTATATCTTTGGTAAATCGAAAAAAAATATTCTGCCCAAGGAAGTTACATTATTATTTTCGAATAGGAGAGTAGCATTCCCAGACTGGAGTAGTTGACCAGAAACCTTTGGATCTCATCTTGTTTACAACGGGTTCACAGGTCATAATCTAGACCATTCCATATTCTGTGGAATAATATGTCCTGAAATAGACAAGGAACTTGCTGAACTTACAGCTGCATTGCGAAGGGTTTCCAGAGAATCCAAATTCCTTCTGCTTTGATATGAACTTTGTAACATTGTCGTCAAGTCCTGTAAACCTATTTTCACGAATATCCAGCATTTTTATATTGAATGGAAGTTCATCCAGCTGAAGATAGATGAGTTTGTTGTTTTTCGTGTGCGGCTCGGCAAGGATCGTGTTCCTTGATAAAGACACTGGCAGAGTGTCAATAAGATTATCAACCAGAAGAAGTATTGCGTCTCCGGCTGTTTCAGTTGTCAAAGTGAATAAATGGCTTTATTTGAGAAGTCAATTAAAAAGTGGGTTGCTTCAGATCCATTCACACAACCGCTACAGTCCTCTTGATAGGGTCCTTTCTTCATAAATGATTCTTTCTGCATAAAAAGGCTTTTGAAGCTTTTCCATTTTCCCTTTTTTTCCTCTTCTTGAGTATGTTGAACTAATTTAAAAGAGCCGTATTGTTGTAGTTGTCAATATATTCCCGATTGGAATACTGAGATTTTGTACTTTCGCTCCAATAGACATGTAGCAACATTCGGATCCAAGGACGTTATGCTAGCCAGATGAAGTTCTTGTAGATTATCATAGCCCTCTGACGACGTGTTGGGCATTTTTGAGAAGCCGTTATCTTCGAATAATAAAAGGTAGGCATTGCCTGTGATTCGAATAGTTAACTTCGGAATAATCGATAGTCCTTTTCGAGTGCAGTTGGTAAAACCATTAATATTCTTTGAAGCATTGAGTAAACTGCAAAATGCTTTAAGACAATTTCCTCTTTATTAAATAAAAAATATCTGTTTCAAATTATGTTGCAGTGGAGCAAGTCTGAGGACAATAAAGTACATTATAGGGTTTAGAGTATAGGAGAATTCATTGTTAATATGCTTACCAACCTTAGAAGTGCTTTAGCTTGGATACTGTAATTGAAAAATCCAAACCATTCTAAGTTTATTACATTTTGGTAAATATTTACTATAGCTACTCGGGCCCAAAACGCGCTTAAACTACATAAATTTGGTATCAAACAAAAGAGAGCACGACCACGAGCCACCACGAGCACAACCTCAGGTGCGCCTTGGCGATTTATTATGTAGTTTTTGTGCAATTAACAAAAGAAAAATCATTTTTTTAGCGGGATTATAGCTTAAAGTAGCTTTTTCCAGCTAAAAGAAGCTGTCAAATTTTGAGATAGCGTTGCCAGATGCCAAATATCGGATACTCGAATACGCGCGCTTTTTGAAACTTGTGTTCGCACTATTCTCAACAATCGAAAATATTGTTAAGTTTACATTATTTCTTGATTTTAGAGAACAAATATAGTTCAGAATACGATTTTCGGCTGCCAGAGCAGCGGAATATTCCTTAATTTTAGAATTTAGAGTAAAATATTTAGCTGCCAGGGCGGTCAAACAACGCGCCAAATAAAAAATAGCATTTGCCAACACTGAAATCTAGCTGTAGCCGATTTTTTCACTTTTCAACACTGAAATCTCGAGTAGCTTAATATTTACCCCAAAACCTACAGAAACTAGTCAATCCGAGAATATTTTTTAAAAAAGCTGAGTTTTCCCTCCTTAACGGCCGATCAACCCCACCAAAATTCTGAGCTAGATCCACCACTGAAACATCTATACATTTTTGTATATGTATGTATATGTAGGTTTTTAAAAATGAAATGTAAATGTGTATGTAAATGTATGAATTTTGACTGTCTAATAGCTTTCGAGTGTTTTTATTCTTTATCTTAAACTAATTGCCCGTCCTATCTTAGAGGATAAATTTTTTATTTGGTCCTCAATAAGAATCGACTCAGACTAGGCTTATTTTTACAGTATAAACTTGCCCTGGACTCGACTGAGTTATTGACTCAGATAACCATATACTATAGGTAATTCGATGATGTGCTTTGCATGAATCGTTTGGGGTCATAGATAGTTTATGTTTTATATGCTCTGGCAACTTAGGTTCGCGTCTATAGAGTGGCATACACATCTTTATAAAGAAAATATGGTAAAAGAGACATATACATCAGTCATGATTCTTTAGACTAAACACACAAAATACCACCGGTCGAGGTGTCTCCTCGATTTACAGCCAGTGTCAAGATTAGTTTCACCGTCTTTGTTGTAGGTTTTCGTTAAGTAGAAGGCGAAGTAAAAAGATAAAAATATTAGGAGGGATAAGGTGGGAAAAATTGATAAAAGATTAATAAAGAATACAAAACGATTCGAGTAGGGAGTAGTTATGAAAGGTATATAAAAATCCAAAGTACCTAGAAAATAGGATAAGCAAACTTCAACGTTTATCAGTGAAGTGAAGGACTTTAATAATATAAGGACAGTCTGAATAAGTAGGTAAGCAAAAAGAATTGGATTTCAACTAAGACTGCGAACCGCGAACTTGAGGAATTGGACCTACTCTCTGGCGAACACCGCATTGTGGGTTCCACACTGGGGAGCGACAGTAAGACAAACTAACGAAGTGTATGACACCTTAGTTACCTAAGATCATAAAATTCTTTAACCTAACGTTTGATGAAGCCAAGAAGACTAGATGCTCTGGTAATAATTATGTATTAATATAAATGATAATATAAAAAGTTCGAAAGAAAGTTTTGGATCAAAGGTTATCCCCATCCAAAGGATCAGACATAATATAATACTGAACTAGGAACGAACACAAATGACTTAATGACATAAAAGAACAGGTCACAGAGCAAAAATCGGAGAATGCATCGGGATCTGACTGCAAGTTTCAAGACCAAGAATGAGAGTAAAATGAAATAATTGACCTTGTTAATGGACAAGAATAAGTATCGACGAATCTAACTTTGGCGTTCAAATCTTCAGATTTACCTAGGGGAATATCGACGGGTCGGAACGGAACGACTCCTATTCTGCGATACAAATGTCTAATTTACCCTCTTCAAGGGTATACAAAAAAAAACCAACATTTTGTGAGTCAAGAGTTATTGTTTATTTCTTATAGTTAATGAGGTTGAATGGTTCTTATGTTATATTTTTACATATGTAGATTGTGCTACCCAAAGTTTCCCAAAAATTCTTATCTAGTCCTTTGTCGTTGTCTTTGGATCATCGTCTGGTTTATCGGGATTTGACTCTCGCAACTTCTTAAGATTTCTCAGCTCCAAGCTCAAAAACATTTTCAGGTTCGGATCTGTGATTTTTTTCAAAATAATCTCACGAGCACACTCGTCGTTGTCGTTTAGCAACTTGGACAAGGTCTGGGCATAGTCCAACCACACACAATTGGCACAGCCGGACATGCAACAGTTCGTGGGTTCGGGAGGGATCTGAGAAACAAATTAGGTCTAATTACTTTTAATTTGTTTACCTTGATTTGGTTTACCTCAATGTCGTCGTCGCACTTATCGGCCAGATGCCTGGCCAAGCTACCAATCGCTGATCGAACGCTGCTTCCTCGTTTCAGCAGCAGACATCGCGGGCAGTTGAAGCACAGAGGAGCAAACATTTCACTCGGAATCCGTAAGATAATGTGAGTTCTTAAAAGGAAGTGTCACAAATTTCACACGCCTGTGCAACCACAGGTGCTGCAACAATCTAGAAAGAGGCAGAGAGAAAAACTCAGTTCCGCAGGAACCATAAAAAGTTCTAAAGGATACGAAAATATAGCAACTGACTCGACAGGCTATTAAATATCATTGCAGCTCACTTGTCAGGATTATGTAAAAATCACTAAATGAAAAAACCAACAAGCCGAGCTAAAGCAGAGGAAACAATAATACAACAGAAGAACAAGAACGGGATACCAAAAGAAAACAAATTAGCAGAAAAGAGGAGAAGAGAGGGTAAAAAAAAATTAAAGTGCATTGAGCTGTGAAAATTCTCGTTTACTTGCGGTCTTTTCGTTTAAGGTGCTCAATCTGAACGGTTTCTTGGGGGAAGTGTGCGTTTTCTTTCAATTATAGACTATTATCACGGCCATGCAGGATGAACCCTGTAAAGGTTACATTAAGTTTTGATTGGGAATATAAAAAATACTCCTTTAAGTGTAATTTGTTGCAGGAATATTGAATACTTTCATTAATATTTAAGCCTAAAGGCTAAATTAGTTAAGACAACTAGCCAATTGACCAAGGCATTTGAATTTTGACTACTGTTCTTTAAGTCCCCTAGAATTGTATTCAATTCATTGTATTTACATTATACAAAAAAATATTTGCAAAATTAGCATTACTTTTGATTGAGAAATAATTATTGTCATTATTATTTCTACCACTCCTTTTTCATATGTACAAACTTCTTTCAAAAAGGAATAGTCAGATAATGCTTAAGGACTTGACTCTAATTGAGAGCTTATTTGTAGTCAGTCGTAGTAAATTCAACATGCAATAATATAAATTATCTTTAAGGCGAATCCTTTTCTCAATTTATCCCTAAAAGCATTCAAACTTTTCAGAATTCTTGTATTACCAACTAATTACTGTTATCTGCTCAAATCATAGTAGAAAAAATTAAGATTGTAATTGAGCTTAACAGGAAACCTCAAAAAAATAAAAACCACCATAACTTACACCTGAACGTTCAAAGGACACTTGTATATCGAATTTCACACGTGATTTCGAAAAGAAAAGCAAAAAAAAAAAACAGCAGGAACAATAACAACAACATCAAGAAAAAACGTGGATGCGTTTTGTGTATCGGAGAACTTAAGCCAGTTTCGTGTTTTAGTAGTAGGCAAAAGGGTAATCGGGCAAAAACCGAAGATTACCCCCCTCACTAAGGCATATTCCCCCTGTCGCCAATTCGACACTCAACTTGTCAGCTTCGCCTTGTTACATACATCAATTAGGGCGCCAGACAATGGCGTTTGGGCGCTTGGAAGTTGGGAGAGTTGGGCGGCATAATGTGCGGTTGGTTGAGCTTGTTTTAACGACGATGACGAATGTATGTATGTTTGTACCTATGTACATCACCAGAGATGCAGGCAAACAATGCGGACAACAAAAATGAGAATAGAGAGCCGTTGCCAGCTGCGGGTATTGTTGAAAGTTTCCCGGATGAGGAAAGAGATTGCCGCCGTCTAACGTGGTGGTGGCAGGAGACAGACAGGGCAGGACAGGGGGTGGAGAGATACATAGATCCTGTAAAAAGGAAGAACCACGTGTAAAATGCATTTTAATGTTCACTATCAACGCGAGAATCGCAGTGAAAGAATTGTGCGGTTGGTTAATTATTTGTTTAACTTGCCGACACGCAAGGACATTTAGTAACATTTATAATAGAAATGGTTACCCTTATCCAGCCGGAGCAGGGGTAGCACGCCCTAATGTGAAATTAATTTCGCTTTAACATCTCTATTGTGCTTGAAGAAGATTATGATTGGTGATATGCTTATTCTTTTCTAGTGGCGCGTCGACGTCGCAAGGAAGGACGCCAGCGTCGACAGCGGACAACATTTAGCACGGAACAAACTTTACGCCTGGAGGTGGAGTTCCATCGCAATGAATACATCTCGAGGAGTCGCCGTTTCGAACTGGCTGAAACACTGGGTCTGACGGAGACACAAATTAAAATCTGGTTTCAAAATCGTCGTGCCAAGGACAAACGTATTGAGAAGGCACAAATAGATCAACATTATAGGTATTTAACCTGACAACCATTCACCCACCAAGTAGTAGCAGTAGTTTCCCCGTCTCTCTCTCTGTCGAAGGACCCTTTTGAATTTTTATTATATCTTTGCAACGGAAGTAATTTAAGGAAATGTCAGAAATTTAATTGATGTACTCACATAAAATTAACACGAAATTAATTTTACGACATTTACGCGCACACGGACCCAATTAGACAGGTAACTTATTCTCGCACAGTGGTTAAAATGGGAATAGGAGATCCTGTCATGAACTCTGACTGTAGTGGTCAGCCATACGGAATTTTTGCTAACATATTCCAGTGATAAATTGAGAAATGAAATTCCTATGGACAGAGGAGAATTTAGAGTCTGATGTGGCCCACTGTAGGGCAATCTATCGGGCCCATCCTTATCAATTAAAATTATCCTACAGTTTTTGATGTAATCAATTTTTCAGGAACTTTGTCGTGGCCAATGGTTTTATGAGCTCTATAATGGGTCAAGCGACCAATGCGTCCACCATGCTGCCTTCCAGGGGTGGTGTAGCTCTGGGTGTTGGTGTGGGCATTGGCTATTATCCACCTCCACCTGCTCTGCCTCCGCCACCACCTCTGCCCACAGCAGTCCAAGTGCCGCAGACTGAACCTAAAAGCAACACGCAGGGTATTCAAACTATTCCAAGACATGCAGATGCCAATTACGTTGACATTGATGACCAACAGCGCCAAAGGCAGCGACAGCAACAGCAACAACAACGCGGAGCCTTCAACGGCAGCAACATCCCCGACAACAACAATAATGCTGCGCGTGGACTTGTCAATACTTGCTAACAATTAGACATTGGTTAAGTGCGTTGCAGCTTTGAATTAACATAAATATAATTATTTAACCAGATTTAAGCAAATTCACTCTAGGTCTTTACATACATATGTACATATGTATTTAATTGCATATGAGTCTAAGCAATAAAATAATTGTAAAGATTTGAACTACACTCACTTACTTGTACTTTAGTGATGCAACTTTCGCATTGCACAATGTGTTTTAAAGGACAAACAATTTTGGTGTTTTTATTGCTTTTTTTTGTTTATTGTATATAAATACTGGCAGTGTGACCTTACAAATTCGAACGAGACAGCTGTTAGTGTTGGAAAACTAGTGCTCGAAGTAGCAATTTTGGCGGCAAATTAAATATGTATCAGTGCACATCTATGGATTTGGAGATAAATGGAATTTGGTCTTTAATTCACTTAATGGGATGGTCTAATTTGCCTACCTTGAATGATCCCGACAACGACTATTATAGAACGATAAATTGGCTGGGACTGACTGATTTTGAGATGTATATATATTCATATCGCTTTGATGTTAATTTATTTATTAGCAGTACAAATAATTATGCGACAGAGAGAGCTACCATTGACAGTCATTAACAGCTAGCAAATATAGCAAAATTATTAAAAATATACACTGTTTGCTACCTTAACATGGTAGCTAAATAATATAGTTCCTGATCTTAATGAAATTTTGCATAATGGTTAATAGATATATTAAACAATTATTAATTTTTATGACAAAATTGTATACCTACATTTTCAAACTTATGGCGGCAATCGGCCATCGATAGTGACTTCACTCGATAAAAGCGATGAAATAGTTGCGGTACCATCGAAGGTATCATCAATGGTTTTGCCATCCCTAAGTTCCGCACTTAAAGCGATAATTAACAATTCGTTGCATTAATAAATTTGTAAAAAATGTCAAACGCGACGTGCATTAAGGACGAAGATAATGCCGAAGAACCTCCATCACCGGAAGTAATAGAGGTGCCCGACCGTGAAGATGATGTAAGTTGCTGTCGTCGCCATCAAACCTATGAAATTTTTGTAATTTTGCGTCTTCTTCTTCCACTTTCCATTTTACTACCTCAAACTCCACACACGTATTTCTATTTTTTACCCATCTGCGTCATGCGCGACGGTGGACCCAGCAGGATATATGTGAATTGGAGCACTTGCGTAAGCTTTTTATAGGCGGCCTAGCACCCTACACCACGGAGGAGGGCTTGAAAGTGTTTTATGGCCAGTGGGGAAAAGTGGTCGATGTTGTGGTGATGCGCGATGCAACCACAAAGCGTTCGAGGGGATTTGGCTTTATAACCTATACAAAGTCCACTATGGTCGACAAGGCGCAAGAGAATCGCCCACACGTCATCGACGGCAAGTGAGTGATGGTAGCATTTCATTTTATTTGCCATCTCTGTTTACTGTTTTATCTTTGCACTTAGAACGGTGGAGGCAAAACGAGCTCTGCCCCGGCCCGAACGCGAATCACGCGAGACTAATATATCGGTGAAGAAGCTATTTGTGGGTGGCCTGAAGGACAACCACGACGAGGAGTGCCTACGAGAGTATTTTGTCCAGTTCGGTCATGTGGTCTCTGTAAAGTTGCTAACCGACAAGACCACAGGCAAGCGTCGAGGCTTTGCCTTCATAGAGTTTGATGACTACGATGCCGTAGACAAGGCCATACGTAAGTAGAACATTTGCAAAATGTGAATTCTTTATTATTATTTTTACTTAATTCTAGTTCAAAAGCAACATTCAATCAAGTACGTTTTGGTGGACGTGAAGAAGTCAATCTACAATCTAGAAAAGAAAGACAAACTGCCGCAGGGTGCCCCGTCCAATGGCAACAACAAGCCACCAATGCAGCCGCCGCAGCAACAGCAGCAGTCGCATCAACAACCGCCTCCTGTTCTTAATGGAAACATGAACGGGCCACCCGGTGTCGGCTACCGTCCCCCCGTGCCTCCTCCACAGTATCAGCATCAACCGCCGCCGCCACCGATGAATGCGCCGCCTCCGAATTACAATTACTGGGGTCCACCGCCGCCGCCTGCCATGCAATACTATCCGCCGCCTCCTCAGATGAATGCTTGGAATTCCTATCCGCCAGCTCAAAATGGCTGGAACGCGCCGCCGCCTCCGCCTCCAGGGGCACAACAATGGCATCCACATCAATGGAGCTGCCCTCCACCAATGCAACAGCCGCCACCCACGCCCGGCATGCCACCCATGGACCATCATCGCAATGGACCGCCACCCCCAGCGGCCCCGCCCAACTGGAATATGCCGCCCAACGCGCCGCCTCCAGTGCCAGGAGCACCTCAGCCACAGGGTCCACCCCCGCCTCAGCAACAACAGCACCCACCACCACCACAGAATTTTGGCTATCAGCAAAACTACGGCGGAGGTCCGATGAAGCATAACAACGTGAACATGGCTCGTATGAATCCCTATGCGGCAGCGCCGCCCAACAATTACCGTAAGTTAGATGTGGCCTATAAGAGTGGACAAAAGTATTTTTGACTCAATTTTTGTGATCGAGATATGAGGTATTCTATTTTCAAAATTGTGCACAAGGAATCCGACAAAATGTTTTGCAGCTTGCCCACATGGGGAATGCTACAGAATGAAAGATCTTCGGTTGTGCATTCATAAAATATGATCTCAAATACTTTGCTCTGGCATTTGAACGGTATTCATACAAATGATTTGCCTTTTAAAGGATATGTATATTAATGATATTTTGCGATAGATTCTTTGCTTAAAGTTATTTAGGCCTCACTAAAACTTTAACTTGTGAGACGCTTAGTGTTATTTATTTTCACTCCGCATTAAATGTTGTTCCATTACTTTTGACCAAAAGACATTCAACAGACATTTTCCTTCCGATACAGAATAATAATTTTTGTCTATCATTTAAATATACTTACTTTTGTATAAAAAGCAAGGCAATGTCTTAAAGTCATAAAAAATTATGTCAAATACTTTATCTCTTAAACAGTAACAATGCTTATTGAATTCGCTTACTTTCTGAAAGCAGATAATGCCCAGCCACCGGCTCCTGGCTATGCTCCATATAATGCAGCTGTTGCTCCACCGCCTAATGGTAACACCCCGATGCCAGGTGTCGGTGGAGGAGGTGTACCCAAGTCGAATGTGAATGTAACCAATGGTTCGGTGGCTACTGGAGCAAGCGCCAATAGCAAATATCGTCGCTAGATCAAGCAGGTGAGTAAACGATACAAGTTGCGCGTTCACTTTTTACTTAAGGCGGGAGTATATACAATGTATATCGATTATCAGACAATCCTCAGTGATAGTAAGAGAAAATTAAAATCATTAATCGCACACCTTAAACAAATCAAAAATGTTTAATCTTCCGAGGTGGAAGCCTCTTTGATGAAATCAAGTTAAATTACAGTCAGAAAGACATAGTTTGTTCTATTTAGTGTGTTAAATTCCGCTCTTAAATGTCGAAATTCGCACAAAAATGTTGCCATTCTAGAAATTCTATTTTCGATTACACAGACTATATTGTTTTGTCGTAAGGTTCTTCCCTCTTTAAGTAAATTTATCAGTTCAGCATTCCCATTTTAGTCCGGACATGTTTATTGTACTTTAGCTAAAGAATTGAACTTTAGAATTAGATTTGTATATTATTCTATATATTGTTAAAATGCACTTAACCCGCTTAATCCATTATGAATTATTTTTATCTAATCGTATGTATGAATTGCTTTTAAAATTTATATACTAATTTGTATACTTCTTTTTAATTTAGATGCCTTTAGACTCGTAATAAGATAGTAACTAAAAAACAGAATACAGACAAAGCAGGACATCTCTCTATCTTATATAGGACAACTAACTACGGTTTTTACTCTATACCTAAGCTATACAGTTTACCATTAATATTTAATTTACTTTCTAAGGCCTACATTAATCTAAATATTAAATATAAATATAAAACTATTTTATATAATAATTCTCTATCAATGGGAAATACCTCTCTGAAGTTCCCAATTTAATTTCATTGTAAGATCTTGCTCTCTTTCACATTCTATATCCATTTTTAATGATAACTAATTTAGATTGTTAACGCATTAAATATATATATAAACAACTGAAAATCAAGTTCAAGCAATAAAATACAAATTATGTCAGCTTTAGCATAGTTTTTAGATGATCCACATATATACATGCATATGTATATGTATGGTATTGCCCCATTGAACGAATGATGAAATGAAGAAAGTTGTTGGCGCTTTAGAGCACGAATACGTCCAAAATGAATTTAATGAATTAATGATATGAAATCAAATCAAATTCTGGGACTCTGACTCCCAGCCCCCCCCCAAAAAAAAACAAGAGTTAATATCAAAATGAAAAGATCTTTATAAAATATATATATATATATATTTAGATGTATATGTATATATAGAGAATGAATAGAAAACAACAATTGTCAATTTTATATATATACATATATGAGTACTGAGAAGAAATCGTAGTAAACTAAATATTTCTGTAAACTTGTCGAAAGGTTTCTTAGTCTCTTGGCTGTTGAAGATGTTTTTATTTCTATTCGTTTATCTATTTCTCAATTAAAAAACAATCTGAATGAAGAAAAAAACCAATTAAATATCAAATAAAAAAATATGAGAAGAAAAGCTTAAACCACGACATGAACTCTAAGTTTAGCATTACTATTATTAACTAGATGTATGATTCATTATGCGACCTATTCTACATATATGTATATCTTCACACTTAACACACAACACACACCCACTCTCAACACACACACGCACAGACACACATTTATATTTAATTTTGTAGCTCACGCCAAAGGCTTAATGAATAATTATTTTCTGTATGTATTTGCAAACTGAATGAAATTTCAAGTCGAAGAAAGAGTAAATCTTAAGTCCTCCTACTCAGCTTAAATATAAATTTATTAAGAGAGGAATATTCCTTCATAATTATTTTAAATAAAAAATATAAAACCTGCTAAATCTAGCACACTATGTATTATATTATATATATTTTAACATGTCGATTCTCAGCTGAAGTCAGTTAAGTAAATAATGTAAGTTTCTAACTTTCTCTTTTCCTCAAAATCACCGCTGCCACCCTTTTTTATCCTATATTTTAATGTAAACCCCTTCAAGTATCTTAACTTATTGATTAAAGCAAACAAAAAAAGTTTAGTTAATTCTACGCAAAAACCAATTACGAATTTGGAATTGCATCTTATTTAAGCCTCTCAATATCAAGCCTAATGCCTTAAGGTAAGTTAATATCATCTCTCGGGCCTGCAACTATAATCATTAATCTCTAAAAGTGACTTATTTCCGTACAAATAGAATACATATTTAACTATAGAAACTACATATATATGTATATGACTATATAAATTATTCAACAAAATCCAAATATTTCTTTTCCAAAAACCAAAAATAATAATAATCTGTGAGACAAACTGGAATATACGGAACTTTCTCATTGAACCGATTTCTCAAAACAGTTTTGGGTAAGTTTAAAGGTTTTTCTGATCCTTCCCTTGATTTTACCCCAAATTCGTTATTGAAAAATAAAAACTGATTTTGATTCAAGCAAAGCAAAGCAAAGAAAATTTGTGTTTACTTAATTTTTGATTTGAAAAACGAAACAAACATGTTCCATGTCGACATGTTGGCCATCCCGAACATTATACATATGTACGCCGATCCAAAGTTATCATCATTGTGGAGCAAAACGATCGTGTTCCCCAGTGTCCGGCATAGAAGTAGTCAGTCATTCGCCAGCAACCAAAGCGCTTGGTCTGTTCGAAAAAAATACAGTGAAATATTAACCCAATAAAATAAAAACAAATTGTAAGTATAACGAAATATTTTCGATATTGAAGAGAGTGTTTAATTTCCTGCAAGATCAGCTTATATACATATGTACATACGTACATATATATCACCAAGTTCAACGCACGACATCCAGCAGTAACAGTTAATTGAACTCATTGGGCCAACCAATAAGAAATTTAAAGACAATTTGATTTATTTTGTCAAGTGTAGTTCCGCAAATTTAACTAAATTGTGCCCCTGAAATGGCGAATCAGTGCCCGAAGAGACTCTCAGATGATAGATAAAATAGGGGAATGGTATGGAATGTGCAGGGATCACGTCATCATTCTTCTTTAGTCAGTTTTTTGTTATAATTAAACTGCATCCATACACAAACACACACGCACAGACAAACATTAATGCACTCGTATGGATGTATGTATGTACATATATGCTAGACAGCAGCAGCATCCATTTGAAATATTCCTGGAATTGAAAATTGGCCACAATTCATTTGTATACTCGTTTGCTCTAGAAAAGCAACGATTAAGCAAATCTTTTTTATGTGTCTTAAAAAGCCAAAACGGAAGCCCACGATCCTGATAAGAAATGAAGAGGCCAGGCCTGGGACAGCGATAAGCCGACAGTTTGTCGTTTGTCGTTGTTGGGCAACTAATACTATATGCTTATTAAATCTGTATTACTCAAGGCGAGACTTGTGCTATATGGCGACACATATTGTGCCGATTAAAAATTACCATAGATTTGGTTAGAACTAAGGTCAACTTTAATCACAATTATTCACACACATAACATGCTCTGGACCCACAAAACTGAATACATAGAAATATGGAGCACATTAGATTCATACACAAATAAACGCCAAATACATGCCATGTGTTGAACATGCCGCTCCATAACTGACACCAAAATTTAGGTTGCTGTTGGAATATACCGAAAATTCATTCCGAGAAATTACCCATTCCCGAATATATACAAAGGGGAAAACTATGATATTCATATTATAGATAGACGTACATACATATATACGTCTTACACTTTTATGCTAGCCAAATACTATTAGCTCAGCAAAAAATATACCTACTAATACCGACTTGGACATTAATCAGGTTTTAAATGTTATATTTAGTTGGATTACGACCTGTTTGAAATTTATGTCGAACCTTGTTCTAGGATATTGTTCTAGTTATAGAAAGGCTAATTAATCATTCATTTGAATTCATGAAATTTGACTTTTGTCAATTGATTTTAGGAGAAAAGAAACCTCACTGTTACCTCCGCTTGAATATTGCTGACCTAGTTGAAATTATGAAATCTCTTGGCCATTTTTAGGCTTAAATTATTTAACCTTTTAATTTGAAACGGTTGTCGGCTCTGTAGATTTCAGTTTCATTTCGGTTAAAAATATTAACAAAATCAAGCAAGCGCGTGAAAAGAGTGTTAAATTTACATTTTTCCAAGAACTCGTTCAATTTAAGATAAAATTTCTTGGGTTGCCCCAGGTAAAAAGAGTTATAAACTATGTATTATTTTTGAACTCCCAACATTTCAAATGGGTTGTACGCAGATAAGTTTGTAAATAAAATCCATTTCAGTTGCATTCAGTGTGACAAAATTTTCAAGGAATTTCAAATGTCAAAATGGGAAAAACTGTATAGTCAAAATTGTCAGGACATCCCTAAATATCCTTCAAAACACTTTTCTTTAGAGACTCTACCCATGTACAAAAATGAAGTCACACAACATAATTATATTAGGAGATATAGGCAAAGTTGTAAAGGTATGTACATAATTCAAAGTTTAAGTAAATAATTTTTCTCAAAATGGTAATTTTAAATTCAGTGAATTCCTTAAAACCCTATTCGTAAATATGTACATTCTTCGGATATTTCTCAAAGAAATTATGCACTTTTAAGTTAATTAACAAAAAGTCAAGATTTTCGACATTAAGAACAACAAAAGGCGACAAAAAAACTGGCTTTAATAAGGTTTAAGGTTAATACAACTTTTGCTTTCGCTAGCTCGGGGTTTCCCCCAATTATTTTCTACCGCTTACCTTTTTTTGGGTCCCAGTGATTGTTTCATTCGCTTTTTGAACAATGTTTGAATTGTAATCTTTTTTTAGTAGTTTCAACTTGATGAACGTTAAAAATCAAAGTTAAATGGAAGCAGATGACCCTTACTGAAGAAGCCAAAGCTATCGCAATGTATCGTATAATCTTTAAACTTAATAATTGCTTGTATTTACAATAACAAATGTTTAGTTATCTTTTTATGACTCTTATTCTTATACAAATCTATATCCATAGTAGGTATGTACGTATATCCGTAGACTAAGGATTAAAATCTGAACTCAAAATCGTCAGCTGAAAACTGAATTCTTTTAAAAAATAATACATTTTTTATTTACACCGAGAGCCATCTGGGAACCAATCTGATTTACAGACACTGTACCAATCGCCTGGGCTAACCTAGAGAGGCCCACAATGACTTTACATTGTTTCGCTTTCGTATTTAGCACGCATTTTCCTCTAGATGTGGTTCTTGTTCTTTTGTGTTTACATATTTGACCTTTTGAACTCTGATTGTGTGTGTGTGTGTGAGTGTTTTATGCGCGGCGTCTTCAATATATCTTTGAAAGAAGAAATGGCGCACCGGGAAGTCACCCTCTTTACAGGGTGAGTAACGGCAATCCGTAACCGACACTTATATTACCGTTACATACCACAGGGGTACAGTTAAGCAGATGTAAGGTTATGTCTTGAAAGAATGAAAATCTTATGAAACTACTCCACTTATTATTTCAGTGCGTACAAAATGCGTTCCCTGTGGCTAATGCTCTGCCTGGGGCTGTTGGCCTTTTCGCAAGTCCGTGCTCAAGACGAAAATCTTGACGATTTGGATTTGGGTGACATAGCCGAATTCGATGAGAACGACGAGGAGTTTTTACGTTTGCTAGAGGAGAAGTCAAAGGTGAGTCCTTCAACGGATTTTTATAGAAGAGCAATCAATTAATTATTTCATTATCTCTCTCGGGTTAGAACCAAGACGTGGAGCGTGAAAATGAGCTGGCCAGCAAATTGGCTGAAGTCCAGCACAATCTGTTGAACCCCGTTGTCGAGGTTGATCCCTGTGAGACCATGCACTGCGGAGCCGGTCGCATTTGCCAGCTGAACGAGGACAAGCCCGAATGTATTTGCATTCCAGATTGCCCCAAAGAGTTGGAGATTCGTCGCCATGTGTGCACAAATAAGAACGAGACCTGGTCATCGGACTGTGCCGTTTATCAGCAGCGTTGCTGGTGCGACATTAAAGATCCTGGCTGCCTTCACCCGGATAATGCCCATCTGCATATAGACTACTATGGTGCCTGCCACGAGCCACGAACCTGCGACGGCGAGGATATGAAGGACTTCCCTCGTCGCATGCGCGACTGGCTGTTCAACGTGATGCGCGATCTGGCGGAACGGGACGAGTTGACCGAACACTATATGCAAATGGAACTGGAGGCAGAGACGAACTACTCTCGTCGTTGGTCAAATGCCGCCGTATGGAAATGGTGCGATTTGGATGGCGACACTGATCGCTCCGTATCCCGCCACGAGCTGTTTCCCATTCGTGCTCCGCTGGTGACCCTGGAGCACTGCATTGCTCCGTTCCTGGAGTCGTGCGATTCGAACAACGACCATCGCATCACTCTGATCGAGTGGGGAGCCTGCCTGGAACTGGATGCCGATGACCTCAAGGAGCGATGCGATGACGTCCAGAAGGCAGTCCCTCATTTGCTGGGCTAGAGCCACATATACATATGGAATGAGAATGGAAAAAATTGATGCCCCAGTTACATTCAAATTTTTGTTTAACATATTTTCTGTGCACAAAGTTTATTTTGCAACAATTATTTTGTAATAAAATGTCTCTAATAAAATTTTGGAAATAACATTTTAATGCGCTTGTCGTTTTCCATTTAATTATCGATTTTCTTTTATTAATTTGCTTGTATTTTTGTTTTTTTCTTTTGTTTTTGTGTAATTACTTGTTCTAGATTAGGTTTTACTTTCGTTATACCTTTTAATGTAAGTATATAATTTCTCTTTTTAACATTGTATTCTTTTGTTTTTTACTTGACAAATGTTTTTATGATTCATTGTGTGTGTGCGTGTGTGGGTGTATGTGAGTGCTTGGGTGTGTGTGTTTGTATGATATTACAAATGTTTGTAAATGTAAAATAGAAATCGTTAAAACGCGGCCTTAAATCCATTCTCTTTATTTGTTTATCATTATTTTCTGTATCCTTCTCATTAATTTTAAATATTTAGAAAACTTTTGCAAAATTTATATAAACCAAAATTTTTTGTCGTTTGTTCTATTTTGTTTTGCAAAAAGAGAGAAATTTGAATTAAAATTATTAATAGGCTTGAGACAATATGGGATTGCCCTTTCGCTGCGGATCCTGGACAGTGTCTTCTTTCTTGCCAATGAGAGACTTGTGTATGTGAGGTATCACACCGCCGCCGGCAATGGTTGCCTTGATCAGGCTGTCTAACTCCTCGTCACCACGAATGGCGAGCTGTAAATGACGCGGCGTAATACGTTTTACTTTCAGATCCTTCGATGCATTGCCAGCCAATTCCAAGACCTGGAGTTAAAGTTCAAATGCAGATTTTGGTTTAGGAAATATCTCAAATAGCAACTACAGTCAATAACTTACCTCGGCTGTCAGGTATTCCAGGATGGCTGCAGAGTAGACAGCGGCAGTGGCACCAACGCGTCCATGGGATGTGGTGCGACTTTTGAGATGGCGATGAATACGACCAACGGGGAACTGCGAGGGTAGTAATAATATTTATTTTAATTTAATTCGGCTAAACTTATATCCACTATATTTACTAGCCTATTTACTGATTGATAAACATTGATACTTTTATGAAACTTTGACTGGGAAGTTTGGGTACCTCAATCCGAAAGAGTATAATGGAATTACAAGATAAACAAGCACCCTGTATGCGCTTATATGTATGCGTACGTGTATGGTGGAATATGCTCACCCCGCGGTGAGAATGAAAAATGGCGCCAAAATTAGTCTCTCTCCCCCTTGCTGTTAGTACAGACAACAAAACTACAAACAGAAACAACAACAATGCTTACCTGGAGACCCGCGCGCGCTGAACGGGAGACTGCCTTTGCTTTAGCTTTGCCGGAATCCTTGCCTGCTTTGCCGCCAGCCTGTCATAGATGTAGAATGAATATGACAAATTAAATGAATGCCAACAAAAAACACACACAAAATGGTGGCGGGTCAAAATGTTTGAGGTTAGAACTGATTAAATTGCCGCCACACACAATAACAAATAACTGTATTTGTCCCAGTCCTGCACCGTATCCCTGGAGCGTTAGCATCGCCGTAAGATACCAATTGGGCAGTTGGGGATTGATTAGGCATTTTCAATTTTTGCGCGCTACGTGGGCATTAGATATATTTTTTATTAGGACGCAGCCGCTTCTCTAGGTACAGCAGCTGCTCATTATTTGTCTGACACTTTACCATTTCTATTTAATCGATTTTTTGTTGTGTTTTGCACTTGGGGTATTTGTTAATATTGCGATATTAATGCTCGTAGGCACACTTGGTTATTTATACGAGTGGAATGATAATAAAAAACTACACCGAAAGGTTTGTTGCTTCCTCTTTTAACGAAATTTCTTCTTCGCGTCGTCCGCTCACTTCTGTAAATTTTACACGAATGAAAAGACGCCGTGAGTGCAGGGTTGTTGTTAAAATGCTATCGATAGTAGACATTTTTGTAAGCCGATAGTAACACATCACGAATAAAAATAAAAACCAGAATTCTGCGATACAGAAGTTTGGGTACCCTTTCCCATTGCCAATTGCATACATATGACTATGAGAATTTGCTCCACAGTCCAACTATTTTGGTGCTAGAAGTTAATACTGTTGTTGATACTCTGTAAATGTTGTCAGCTTTCATTTCATTTGATATAGTCTTAATGCCAGAAAATGAGTAATTAATTTAAATTGTAACCCTAATAGTTAGTTTTATGTCATTGCGAACCAATGAATTGAGATTCGTTTTAATTGATTTTGCTTTCACTCACTTTTCATCGATAAATATCTCTGGCCTTCATATTGCCCATCTTTAACAAGCAGCATCTTTGTGGCGGCATTTCGAGCAGAAGCACCGGGTCATTGCAAATTTTTGTACATTTCTTCATCGTTGCGAATATAAAGCAAACCGTGGCAAAGGCTACGTAATGCCACGCGCCGTTAAACCAAAGGCCCCTGGGGCGTTAGCAGACAAGAAATCGGGTCCGGCAAAAAAGGCGAAGGGCAAACTATATGCCATGCCCGAGAAGCTTAAGGAAGGCACAGTTCTTACGGATTTGGCGAAGGGGCAGTGGCGCATTGGCCCATCTATTGGAATTGGAGGTTTCGGTGAGATCTATGCGGCTAGTCGCGTGGGTGATAAGAGTCAAGATGCTGTGGTCAAATGCGTAAGTCTGAGACGCAGTATGTGGAGTTTAATATATCATTTGTATTATCCTGCAGGAACCACATGGCAATGGACCGTTGTTCGTCGAGATGCATTTCTACCTACGCAATGCCAAGATGGACGACATCAAACAGTTTAAGCAGCAGCATGGCCTGAAAGAACTTGGAATGCCCTACATCCTGGCCAACGGCTCTGCTGATGTGAATGGCCAAAAACATCGTTTTATTGTAATGCCGCGTTACGGTAGCGATGTATCCAAGTTCTATATCGAGAATGGCAAACGTTTGCCAGAGGGTACAGTCTACAGGCTGGCCATCCAGATGTTGGATGTATATCAGTTTATGCACAGCACCGGGTATGTCCACGCAGATTTGAAGGCGGCCAACATATTGCTCGGCCTGGACAAGGGTGGGGCTAGCCAGGCATATTTGGTAGATTTTGGACTGGCCTCTCACTATGTGACGGGTGATTTTAAGCCAGACCCTAAGAAGATGCACAATGGCACCATTGAATACACCTCGAGAGATGCTCACATGGGTGTGCCCACTAGAAGGGCAGATTTGGAAATTCTAGGATATAATCTCATTGAATGGCTGGGCATCGAGTTGCCCTGGGTCAGGGATAAATTGCTAGGGGTGCCGCTTAAAGTGCAAAAGGCAAAGGAAAGTTTCATGAACGATGTGGGAACATCGTTAAAGCAATTATTTCCTCAAGGTGTCTCGGCTGCCATCGGTGACTACATGAAGTATGTGTCCAAGCTGGCCCACAACGAGGCGCCAGATTATGATAAGTGCCGCCAATGGTTCCTAAATGCCCTCAAACAAATGAAAATACCAAACTCTGGAGAGTTGGAATTCAAGCTGAAACCGCACAGTAGCAACAACAATGAGTCATCGCCTCCAAAAACTAAGCCCAATGCCGTCCGAAAAGTCAAGAAAGACTCACCACGGGTGATGGATTCTTCTACAGATGACATAATCTACGCCAGCGACGAGGAGGAGAAAGTCCTACCCAAAAAGAGATCTCCAGCAGATAAACGCAAGTTGAAACCACCCACTGTGTCACCCAAGAAACGTGCTCTTCAGGCCAAATCTCAGAACTCACCTCGAGTTCCTGCCACAGACTTAAGCAGCTCAAAATCTCTCTCTGGAACTCCCAATTCAAAGTTAAATTGCAGTCCAGGCTTGTCTTTACGCAGCAGTGGCCGACCAGGAAAGACCGTTATCAACGATGATCTTACGCCCAATCCACGCTCCAAAAAAACTTATGAGTTCAACTTCGAGCTGGATGTGAGCATGGATGCTAATGTGATTGTCAATGTCAAGCGCAAAAAGAAGGCCGGCACTGGGGAACAACCAAATGATGTCAACTCACCATCTTCTTCATCTAGTAAAGCAGTTAAAATCAACTCTGCCAGCGCCAAAGATAAAGATTCACCTGTGAAACGCATAAACCTCCGGAAGTTAATAAATGAAAGTGGCGCTGCATCTCCTTCTACCGCGGCTAGGTCGCACAGTCCACGGACTCCAGCCGTAACTGTGCGCAAGTACCGACGCTGAATGGAGCTGGAACTCGTTTTGTTTTCATATTCATTTATCTATACAAATTTAGTGTTAATTTTTTTTACAATAAAAATTTTCCAATTGCTATTTACTTAATCTTAATCTACGCAATGTCCATTCGTAATCCTTTTCCTTGTGGGTTTAGTCAGATATGTATTTTAGAGGGCTTATGGCTTAGTGAATTTAAAAAATTATTACATACATGAGTACAAGAGTAAATCCAATAAATTAACCCATACATGTAGATTAATAGAGCAAATGAAATGGAGCATTTCACTGAAATATTTCTGTCCTGATTGATTTTCCAATGACTATTAAATGTAGTGAGAGTTCTACTACAATTTAATAGTCATGGACTCGTCATTGCTTTGATCGGCGTCTACTGCTGCTGCTGGTGCTACTGCTTTCATGATGCTTGGAGGAACTGCTCTTGCTAGAGTTGGACTTTGAGCTTCCCCGCCTAGACGACGAAGTGGCATTTCCACTTCCGCTGGCAGAGGGTTTCTCTAGCGTGCTAAGGGCACTTAATGATGGGCCCAGTGTGGATTTGCTGGAGCGCTCTTCCTTGTGCGACTTGGAGGACGATGATGAGGAGGATTTGTGACAGTGCTTGCTGCTACTACTACTGCTAGCATTGGTGGAACTGCTTGGCTCGGGTCTGTAAAATGGTGACGAAGAGTTGGAGGATGTTGATGAATGAGACGATCCACCAGCCGCATACGACTTGCTCCGTTTGCTGGTCAGCGGAACAGGATCGTCTGCTATGAACACGGTGGAGGCGCCAGATGCCACTGAGAATGAGGTTGCTGCACGACTGGTTGTCGGCTTATTTTGACACGTATCGCATTGCCAGGTCTGCTCTTGGTCATCAGCCGCTTCCTCTTTGGTGATGGGTGGTTTATGGCATTCCTGGTGATACATGGCTCCGCATTTGGAGCATTCGATAAGACGATTGGTGGCTGTAAATACCATCTCGCCGCAGACGCAGCAGTTGAGATCCCCAAAATCCCCAGTGTCACCTGTGTTAACAATGCCAGCACTAAGGCCGTCGTCCGAGTCATTGATGGTATCCACCGAATCCTTATCAGGGGAATTGGTCAGATTGATGATCTCATCAGTACTGATGGGCTGGGGTGGTGTTGCAACACGCCCTGGAAAGTTGGCTTCATCGTCTATCATGCGCTGGGACATGTTGTTTGTAATCACTTTGTCTGGACCAAAGCGCATCTTAAGTGCTTCGTCCAACAAGAGTCGCAGCTCGGAGGCAGATGTCGAATTGCTAGAATGCAATAATTTGACGGCCTTTTTAAGCACAGGATCAACTTCTTGAGCTGCTGCGGCAGCCGCAGCGATGTTGGCAGCCATTTATGAATCTGAATGTTGAACTTTCAATTACAAATCGTAAGAATGCGAGGTTGTTTAAAAATATGCAACCGGCATAAAAAATTGCAATGCTTAGATATCAGCTGTTTGCAACATAGAGTTGCCACTTTAGTTTATTAATTGGAGATGGACGTCGATTTAATACAAAAATAAATATTTACTTGAATTAAAATTGCATTCAGTATTATATGTAATTAAATGTAGTTTAACAAGTGTAAAGGTTAATATGAATGGTTTTTGTAGTTTTTATTAGGTGTTATTAAAGAAATAATGGGCATAAACAACACGGTTACGTGGAAAACTCACGACCAGAGTTGTCGCCCGTTTCACCGGCGCTTTTGCATTTCTCTCTCAAAAAAACACACACCGACATATATACATACATACATACATACAGCAGTGGCGCTCAGTTGGAGTTAACGACAAAAAAGAAAATACGTTAAATCGCTGTGAAAATAATAATAGGGACGATTGTTTACATCAACTGGCTAAATGAGTCATTTCGAGTTAGTGCGACTCAAACTCGGTTATTATCTTCTGTATTATTATCTTTGATAATACTGATTCGCTCCCCCATTGAAAAATCGAAGGCAACCAACAGGCAGCGGGAGAGCACAAACAAAAACAATATTCATACCGCTAACAATAATATAAACAACAACAATACTAGTCGTCTCGTCTTCTCTCGAAAATAAACAGTTAACAAGAACATCAGATAAGCGGGCCGATTCGTTTGGGTACTTCGAATTTGCTTCGTGTGCGAAAATTGTTGATTATAGCCAACAGCTTATAAGATTCTTTGTGTTTCAGTTAACAAAATCAGTCAGTGGCAGTGACAGCTTTTACTATTAGATGCACATTAGACGGTAAAAGTTTAAACCAAACACAAAAAAAACAGCAAAAGAAAAACCAATAATGCGACAGAAAATCAACAATTGTGGGCCAACTTGGCTTGCACATCTTCTTCTTGTTTTTCTTGGCCTATGTTGCGGCGCCAGTTTTGCGGCTGACGCAGATGATCAGCTGGTAAGTTTGGTAAAGGTGTGAGTAACTGTGTATGCGTGTGTGTATGTGTGTTTTGTTGTTTTGCAGATGGAATGGTGAGAACGGGAAATTTGTTTGTTTTCGTTATGTTTCGTATGAGCACTTGTTGCCATGTTAGCCGACTCATGTATGTGGGCAAAAGCAAATCTCATTTCAAATTTGCTAAATTGACTAAAAATCAAATGGGATCAAAAAGCAAAATGCTTAAGTTATGAAAACTTAAAAAAATTGGGGAATATTGAAAATACCATTCATATTAAAAAGAAGTATCTGCAATATTTTTATTAAATTTATAAACACCGAAGAAATATTTCTAATGCAAAACATAAAAATGTACATATTATATTCTAGTTCATACATATATGAGTGTGCATGTTTTTTTTTATATACAGTACAATCTTCGAAATTAGAAGCACTCGTGTTTAGCCGAGTGAAAACTAAAATTTCACTAACTGAAATTAAAAATAAGTACATAAAAACAAATATAATTTGAAATTAATTTTAATCAGCTTATAATATAAAAACAATACTCAATTTTTGCTTAACGATAATATTTTTTATTTAAATGTAGTCGTTTTATAGATGAGTTTAGATTATAGATTTGTAGCTATGTACATATGTATGTGTTTTTGTGGCCCGTGCTGTAAAATGCGTTATATGCGTTCCAGTCTTTGTTTTTTTTACGCTCGTATTTGCAATCAATCAGTCGCAATTACCAAAACTGATAACATTCCCCAAGTCTGTTAAGTAGATGTTAGACTCGACGGTTTCTAATTTTACATATTTTGGTCTTTATTTTAGATATTTTCAACCAACGAGTGCAAGATTAAAGAGCCCGTCTATGGAAGCACTTTCGATTACAGTGGACTTCGCTCCGATTTTGCCCATGTAGTGGAAAGCTTAACCAACAAAGGCGACACATTTGAGTTCAACATATGCGGCAACGTCACGCGACCTTGCAACGGCGAAAGCAATGTGGCTGCTTGCCTTAAAAGGAATGGCAAGGAATACGTGCTGGGTAAATCTAGCCAAACGGTTTTTTTTTTATATGAAAAACTCGATGAAAACCAATGGAAATTATTATATTTTAGGGCGCCAGCATGAACTTAATTATCGCAAGGGCAAAATGTATTTGAATTATTTAAATGGCTCAAAGTGTGAGAATGGCACAGCCACCAATCCCAATTATCAGATCCATGTCCAGCTCAGTTGCGATTACACTTTGGATGTCAATCCTTTCCAGATTATACCCTATGTAAGGGAAAATTTATGCTTTGATTTTTCCCATTTAATTTTCTGATTGAAATTTTCGTGCAAGGCAAATGATGCATGTTCCTTCTACATCAATTTCGAGACGCCATTGGCATGTCTACCCGTTCTGGATGCTGTTCGATCAAACAGTTGCAGTGTCCGTGATCCGAACGGGAAAGGAACTTTCGATTTGATGCCATTGAGTGATATGAATCATCTCACTAGCGATCGGCAGGGACGCTTCTTTGTGATTAATGTATGCCAGCCAGTGCTCTATGGTGAGAACATGATGTGCCCCCCAGGAAGCAGCATATGTCTATATTCCCCAAAGGCCACCAATTTGTCAGAACGGTATGGTAGTGCAAGAAAGCCGAAATTCAAAAACACCCTAATTGTAACAATTTGCAGATTTGTCAACTTTGGCACGGTCCAATCGAAGCCCGTTGTGGAAAACGGTCGTCTTCTATTGCGTCACACTTCAAACACACCGTGTGCCGCCAATAAAAGTTTAAACTACACGAGCATTGTTTATTTCAGCTGCGATCAGTCAGTAAAGGTAGGAGCTAACAATTAAAATTTTTATTTGGGGAATGATTTACTTTCAATTTGGTTCTTGCAGAATGCTCATCCCACTTTTTCAGGATTCGGATTAGATAGTTGCACGTATCTTTTTAATTATGTTACTCCGCTGGCATGCAACGATCTAAAACCCTGCACTGCTGTCACTTATAGGAACGAGATGTAAGTTATATCGCTTACTAATACATGTGCATTTTTTAAATTGGAACTTTTCAAAATTAAATCTAACTCATTCGTCTTCCAAAGACGTAACCGATTACTAAAGTGATCCTATAATTTAATTCAAATTTATTTCAAATATTTACAAAATATATTTGAACTCAAGTCTGATTGTATAAGGACAACACTTTCCACTCAAATCGAGCTAAGACTAATGGGCAAAGAGATTTTCACAAGTTCGTAAAAAACTGACTAACTGACTTATCGATTCAACAAATAAGTTTTGTTTTTATACTCTTACAAAAAGGGTACATTAATTTTAATCAGAAGTGTAGAACGAAGCATCTCCGATATTCATACAAAGTATATAAGTATATTCTTGATCAGCATGACGAGACGAGTACAAATAGCCATGTCCGTCCGTCCATCTGGATCAACTCAGACTCTTCCGTAATAGCTGAAATGCACAGTTTGTATATCTCAGATTCAGCCGGATCGGCCCACTATATTATATAGCTCCCATACAAACGGCAAAGTCACGAAGAGAGACTTTTTCTTAATAACTGCGATATTTTCTGAGCTATTATCGTAAAATTTAATAATGCTGAATAAACGACTCTGCCAAATTACATCCAGATCGGGTCGAAGTTAGCCCCCGGCTTTCTGGTTAAAGTGAATTTTTGTGGTATTCGTTAGTTTAAGAAGATATTAAGTATAGTTTAGATAATTAAAATTGGCTTTTAAAATTTAACTTTGACACTTTTATCTTTGTTCTTTTCCATTACCCATCGGAAACACACAGTCTGGATCTCAGCCCACTCAGCAAGGAAGAGCCCCACAAATTGAGCAAGGATGGCAAATCGTACACGGTGGCCGTATGCGCTAGTGCTGGCAAGCCGTGCCTGGAAAAAGGCGGTGAGTCGGCTGAAATTTTAAACTGAAATATTAACATTGCTTTTAAGTGCTGAACTGGACTGGCAGCATACATCAACTTAAGCATATACTCATATGTATAAGCAGACAAAAGGCGGAAAAACCTTTTTGCCTTACCCGGTTTTTCTTTTTTCTTGGTTGGTTTTAATGATTTTTTATTGAGTTTCCGCTTGAGCAGCACTTAAAGCCATAATCGTCTTGGTGACCAGTAGAGAAAAACGGAATGGTATACATATAAGTATATCTTTACTCTTTTGGGTCTTCAGTTGACCATATCATCCGTTTAGCATTAAAGCGTTCATGCGTGTTTGTTTTGTAGTTGCCAAAGTCAGGGGATGATGATTTGGATTTGTGATGTGGTCGTCGTAATATATTTACATAATTCCTCGCGTGTGCGTGTGCAAACCTAAAATGGTCGTCATCAGAATCTCCTTTAAAATATTGTATTTCACGTTTGCCAAAGCTGAGGCAAAAACAACAATTTAATGCTAGTATTGCACACTTAGGTGGGTTGGTGGGTTACATTTTGCTATTATTATTATTTTTGTGATGGAAATTGCTCAAATCTTTAATATTTTTTACTAGAATACAATGGTAATGAATTTCGTGTTGACTAAAGAGGCTAAACACTTTCATTTAATTTATTTATTTACTATTTATGTGGGCAATCCTCAATTTCTAAAAAGTTGATTCTATAATTTTGGGGGGTTATTTTGGTTTATCATCTGAATTGGAGCGCATAAACAGATAAGCTCAGATAAGCTATTGCATTTGGAGTGCTAAAATAAATTGTTGTGATTTAGATCACGATTATCTTTGAAATCTCCAAATGCTGCTTTCTATAAGCTAATTTTTTTCTGAACTTCTAAATGTTTCGATTTTGATTTAAAGCAGCAATTAAATGTTTTATAAAAATGTGTTGCAGTGCTGGCAGTATGACATTTGAATTGATTTTAGTAAAACGAGATCCATAGCATCGTTTTTTCTTCCTTAAAAACTTTTATAACTTTTGTTGGTCTTCTTAGAAAATATTTGGAAGTTCTATCCTTTAACCGCTTTGGAAAAGATTACTGTTACACATTCGTTTTGCTGCCAAATTGTAAAACAATATTTTTCCTTTGGCCATCATTCTATTCAAAGTGGATACAGTGGAAACACATTTTTAGCTAAACCACGAAAAGGTATTTATGTTAGGATAGTTTTACTATCTGTCATATCTAACTGATAAAGTTGCATATGTATATACATATTTATTAAACCTATCATTTGTATGAAAGCAACGCACATTTATTTTATGTATTTATTCAATGTACAGACAAAAAAAGGACTTTCAAAAAAGCACTTGTTTCCTGGCAAAGAGCGGCATTTTTTTCCATTTTCTGTTGGCATGGCAAACGTGTTTAGTATCCATGCTATACACACACATAGTCACACACACACACACACAGACGCTCTGTGGGTGTGTATTTGTTGTTCTGCATTCATAGTTGACTGCAAACGCATATCCGTTTGCCGTGTCCTTTTTGGGGTCATCTCGCGAATAGATACGAGTGGGCCATGTTCCGTATGCACTGCAGACTGCATCTATTTACGTGGCCCACTGCTGGGCCTAAACAAATAAATAAGCGGACTCCCTTTTGGCAACCAATTCCCAGGCCTGCTGAGCGATGGGGAGAAAGGAGTTCTACATGAAATTTTCATTTGTTAGGAAAATAGTAGAAACTCACAGGAAAAAGCTTTTGTAAATAGACTCACACACACACCAACATGCACTGGCCCAGTGGCATTTCTAATGCAACTGGGGCTGGGGCTGGTTCTGGTATCTGGCGTGGCGCCCCAGCTGACATGGGCAGTCGCCATGTTGCCCTCGCCGCTTGATGGGCCAGCATTAAAGTCTCCTCCTGCTGCTGATGAGTCTGTGCCTGTGCTTGGATGTTGAGTTGTTTGTGCAATTTACATAGTTGAATTCAATATTTGAAGGAATTTTGGCGGACCATATGGCCTGCGAGTGAATTATGGACGGGTCCGCCCCTTACAGCTGTTAATTGCTTATGCAGCATGGGCCATGGCCATGCCACACTATGCTGCACTGTCATTTTGTGTTATTTTCATTTTGCATTTGTATTTATTTATGACCAGGCCAGGTCGTATAAATCCAACATACATGCATACTCAGGTTGTTTTTTTTCACAATTTCTACGCATACGTGGGATTATCCTCCATCACATGGGACACCCCCCACACACACACACATGCGTAATTCCTTGTCTACTTCTAGTCCGATCATGTCCCTTGTGTCAATATCAATATTATACATTTGCCTTTGCATTCGGCCTGCTTAGCAAATTTGCATACATTTGGCAGCTCATCAGTTTTGGAGAGATGTCTCAAAAGCCAATTACCTGACATTGGCCAAGCAAATGGGGCATGAGATGAACCAATAATCGAGCGGTAGCAGGAAAAAAAATGTTAACCATTCCATGTAAGTTCCATCTGGGAAAGGAAAATAAGTAGGGAGAGAACTGAGAATCGTATAAAACTGAACTCACCTTAAACCGCAAGAGTTTGTTGTTAGTAACCAGGAATTCTTCCTAAGCAAAGTAATAGTATATTTATCGTCATTTTCAGCCGATTTCCCAGTTATGCACAGTTATTGTGTTTCTTGGTATAAAAATAGCCTGCAATCGGGAGCTGTATGATATAGTAAGATGCCTGTAGTATTTAGAAGCACGACAAGGCGGCACTTGGCGATGCATATAAACTCGATTAATTGTCCTGATCAAAAACGTATATTATATTTAACAAACTATAAATTTATAGATATATGCCTTTACGTAAGCAGATAACAAGGTATGCTTAGCCGTTCGGAGAGACCCTTATACACTTTTTACTTCTATTGAAAAGGAATTTTACTCTCCCATACCTACAATCGTCAAAGTGGAAAAACGTTTTATATAACCAAAGGGCCGGGCCTAACTTTGACCGCGCCGAAATTTTTTTGTTACTCTTCCCTTACCTACAGAGATCCATCGATATAAATGTGAAAAAACTATCACGGGAGCGAATGGACTACAATCTTAGGCTGAAGCAATCCGGCGCATGTAGCTTCTCATTTCATCGTATATTTATATGACAGCTATATAATATAGTAGTCCGATCTTTGTGAAATTCGGCATAGTCACTAGTAACTACATTAAACTGATAACTAAAGCAATTGCGTAAAAAGTAACGAAGTTGTTAAAAATGGAGTAAGTAAGTCGTCTCGCCAACTTAGGTATACCATACACCAGTAAAACAAATATTGCAAATTTATAATAGCAATTGCATTTACGTATTTTGAAAAAATTCTGATCACATGCTTTTTACAAGCATATCTTAGTATCTCGCTCACTCAATCATACGAGCACCCTAGCGCCCCCATCAGCCAACGGCCAACTCCGGCTCATGGAAAAACGTTTATATGCATAACTTGCCTATTTTTGTCCGATTTTGATTAAATTTGGTATTTTGCACAAGGTAGAAAATTACGGGAGATGATCGAGTTTTTTCAAATTACGGGGGCGTGTCAAAATCTTTACACATACAAAATGTGCGCATTTACTAAGCAAATATACATACCAAATTTGGTGTCTCTAGTTAGTATAGTGTTTGAGAAAATCGGTTTTATTTAATTTTTGGGGGCGGTAGGAGGCGTGGCAAAAATTTGAAATAAACTTGATAACTGTACATACTACACGAGACTACAAACCAAATTTGGTGGCTCTAGCTCTTATAGACTCCGAGATCTGGGTGTTTATAAGGACGGACATGGCTAGATCGTCTCGGCTGTTGATGCTGATCAATAATATATATACTTTATGGGGTCGGAAAAGCTTCCTTCTGCATGTTACATCCATTATGGCTACCTTAATATACCATTTCACTTTGGATGTATGGTATAAAAAATCATTGTGTTCGACCGAACACAACATATTGTTCCTATGGAAGCTTAATGATATGACAATAGCTCAGAAAACAACGAATTTAATGAGAAAAGTCACAGTTCGTGACTTTGTTGTTTGTATCGAAGTTATATTAAATGGTGTGCCAATCGGGCTGAATCCGAGATATCTATCAAATACTTTGTGAGATTATACTGAATGATTCGATTTTCTCTTCAAATAATGAAATAATTTAAATTTCACTGAAAAGATTTTTGCAATTGGCCAAAATTTGTTTTTGGTCACAAAGTTAGAAAGGAATCGACAAGACTTATTTTTATTAGACAATGAAAATAATCAAAAGCTACAAACGGAAATCTTCCGTTCGGTATATATGTATGTACATATATTTATAAGCATGTGAAAACTAAAATGAATAGATGTAGCGAAACATCCGTGCAAACTGTCCATATCGATTTGGGATTCCATTTTGTTTGTTGTCTTGAAATGTTTCTAATTTTCCATTTCTATTTTTATATGTGTAGATTTGGTATTTTACTCCTTTTTCTTTTGTTTCTGGTTCCCCACTTTGATTGTTGGCGCTTGGCGGTGCTGCCGGGGCAGATTCAATTTAGTCGAACACTTGCCGGCAGCTGTTTGGCCAGAATGTGCCTGCGAAGTGGTAGCTACTAAATCGTTTATATTTGTTTTTCTCTGGGTTTTTTTTCTTTTTCTTTTTTTATACCCTTGCAGAGGGTATTATAAAATTGGTCAGATGTTTGTAACGCACAGAAGGAGACGTTTCCGACCCCATAAAGTATATATTGATCAGCATGAGAAGCTAAGTCGATATAGCCATGTCCGTCTGTCCGTCTGTCCGTCTGACCGTCTGTCCGTCTGTCCGTCGGTGCGTACGCGTTTTACTCAGCCATCTTAAGAGCTATCGGGATGAAATTTTTTTTGGGAGCTTTTTTTTACCCGGGTGAGATAAAGTATGAAAATCTTTGGGATCGGACCACTATATCATATAGCTCTAGAAGAAACATTTTTGCAAAAATTGGAGTATCCCCATGAAATTTTCCAATATGATAGTAATAGATATAAAATCTCAGATCCCAAAATTTGAATCTGATCCGATAAATAGAACACAAGTTACAGTCAATATAAATCGGTTCAAACGCTGCCGGCAGCGCTGCTTGCTGCCTACTACTGCCATCATCAAATCAACAGAGCACACGCATACACACACAGACGCAACGCTACATGAACTGTATGTGTATGCGTGCCGTGCTTTGCTTAGAAAATGATGGAAGAAGAAAAACTTGTGGTAAAAAGAGAAATAATATTTTGTTTGTGTATTGATGAATTGAGTTGCAGGGAAAGAAATTTCAAAAAGGAAAAATATTATTGCCAAGTATACTGCAAGGGTATATAAACTTCGGCATAGCCGAAGTTAGCTTCTTTGATATTTTTTTGTTGTGTTTGGTTATACATTTTTTGTTGCCGTTGGCCTGGCCAATGTTTTTTAGGACTCTGTGTGGACCCTTTCTTGGCTGTTTTCTTATTGAAATTCAATTTGCTTGAGGATTTCTCTCTTTTTCTTATATAGGAATTGTTGTTGTTGTTGGCTGTTATTCCATCATTTCGTTGATGCCTTATCAATGGCACAAAGTCAACATTTCTTCAAGTCTGTTATATTTAACCTTTGTTGTTTTTGTTTTGTTTATTGGGAACAATGTATGGTTTCTTGGAGCTCTTAGTTCTCTCTCCACAAAGCGAACGTGGTTACGGGACACTTATGTACATAACATAGGCCTGAGTGTTTGGCCTGAGATTGCATTGAAATTGAATTTGTTAACTGTATCTGTGTGTGTTTTGGGGATAATCTCGGCCAGGAAATGATTTTCGTCCAAGGTACATAAAATGGTATGCGCAGAGGGAGTTGTATGGGCTTCTGTTTCATTTGTGGTTAACCAAAATGCAATTGCATGCTTCCGCAAGATGCTCTCAGGCTCAGACTTACACAGGGCAGAGTCACAAACTCACACACACACACATATGTTTTATGTCCTTGTGTGTGTATGTGTTTTCACGCAGCACCAACAATGTCATTTATCAATTTAGTTGACAGTCGATTTCTTTTCGATTTGAAAAGCCAATTCAATTGGCCTTTTCTCTTTGATTTTTTTTCTCTCCTTATTTTCTTCTCAATTCTGCATTTTTCTGGTCTGGTCTGGTCTAGTCTGCTCTGGTATCTGGTATCTTGGTTTGTTCGGACTTGCCCTAAAGTCTGCAATAAAGTATAAAAATGTCGAATGTAGAAATAGATGAAGATTGAAATTACTATACTCTAGTCAAATCACAATCACAATCGCAAATGTTACTACTGTTGTTGCTCTTGGGCACTCAATCAAAATCTGGCAAATGTGAATGACGTGGCTCAAACTAGTTGGATGACGAACAATAATGTTGGGGGGTTTTCGCAGGATTGTGTACGCCATCTGTTATGAAGGTAACATGACCATACATTGATTCATGAGTTCATCGGAAGAAATATTAATCAATTCTGAATTCACTAACTAAAAAATTTACGTTATTGAGATATTTGAGCCAAATTTTTTTGAACCAAATGAAATTGACTAAAAGCCACGGCTGGATAAAAGCTTTCACGAAATCCTTAAAGCATATGCGGGATAAGGGGAAAGTGGACAAACAGCGAGAACAATTAGTTTCGTCTTTGACATCCTGATGTGATGTCTTCCATCAGGCAGGCTGTCGCTCCATTTGAGTATAACAGGATGCAATCATGCCTCCACGCGTTTTTTTCTTGTGGACCTTCTGGCAAAAAAGACCCCAAATGGTCCATCACTGTGTGTGTGTCTGTGTAGTCGTGGGTTTTTTTTCTGCTTTAGCTTTGTCTAGTCCACTCTTAGTCCCGCATACACTCAATTGCTCTTGCACTTCTTTGACCACTTTCAGGCGCCTGCTATGAACAGAATGCTGAGACCATCAGCTTGGGTAACTTCAATTCGCATTTGCGTTTCAATCAGAGCGGCTCGGTCTATTTGCTATACGAGGATGGCGCCAATTGTCGTGGCACTACGCGATGGTCAACGAAAATCGAATTTGTCTGTGCGAACAATGCGACAAAGGACAATGGCGCTAGTGATGGTGCTGGTGGGGGCAGCAACAATGCCTTGAAAATAATTGAGGACTCCAATTGTCAGCTGTTAATTCAATATCAGACGTCGCATGCGTGCCGTGAGCAGATTAAATGCACGGCGAGTGTGTATGTGGATCGTACATCGGATACGGATGGTATGGGTAGCAGCGGTACCGAGCTGGTCGACTTGACTCCATTGATTAGCGCCAATGAGAACTATGAGGCGACAATAGATCTGCCGCCCAGTATGGCCAGTCTAGTGCCGAAATCAACCAAGGTGAGCTATTCCACTGTAGTCCAATGTAATTGTCTGGCTTTTGTTTTCCTCATCTCACACTGTGTAACTTTTCTCTTCTTTTGCAGTTCTTTTTGAATGTATGCCGTCCATTAGTGCCGAAATACCAATTAGGCTGTGCCGGCGGATCAGGTGCTTGTATGGCCAAAGTGACGTCGTCTGGTGCCCCCGAGGAGGAGCATGTAAGTACCCGTTTGTCCCTACAACAATTTCTAAAACATAGTGGGACGAGAAATGAGGGGAGTAGTTCTTAGTTCACCTAAAAGAAAGCCGCTTATGGGCTTAGAGCTCTTTGCATCTATGGTAGTGTGTGCCTCTGTCTCTGTGTGTGTGTGTGTGTTTGTGTGGGAACGTAATTTTCTGGACCCTCTGCTCCTTTTCCTTTCCATTCTCATCCTCGTCGTTGAAGTCATCGTCGACGTCCATCGTAAACGTTTCAATATGCCCGTTTTTGGGCCATTTGGTCAAATGCCCAAAATTGTGGCGCCATTCATGCATTAAATATGCAGCAATCTAATTGCTAAGCTCCACTCCAAGTCCCATTCCACATATACATACATGACCATCCTCTCCTATCGCCCCACCACCCAAACCTCTAGTGACCAGTGGCTAGTGGATTTGCTTGCTTCATTAAGAGGACTTGACCACGACTCTGCACTCGAACTCGAATTCGTATTGCGTCCGGGTCTGCCGTTGACAGTTTTGTAGACTACTGGCAAGAGCAGGCGGACTGGTTGCTCGGTTGGCAGCTAAAAAGTTGGGGTTCCCTCAAACCGCCGAATCTTGCCTTCATCTCTGTGTGTCTATATGTCTGACTGTTAGCCCTCTGCTTAAATAGTTAAGCCCGCCAAAGTATGCAATGAAATTTGCTTGAAATGAGATTTCCCTGCCTGCCACAAAATGGACGGCCAGCATGTTTGTTGGCAAATGAATGCGATAATTGGACACTGTCTGGGCTTTAAACAATTGAGTCTACCGAAATATATACAACAACAAAACAAACAAGAAAGTCTGTAAATTAATTATTAAATGGTTATCGTATAAATGGTTATTTACAAACTTTCCTGAATTTTTCAACTTATTCCAATCTTACAAAATCTTTAAGATAATTCATTCAAAGTGAACCAGAGTTCAACACTGTATAATAAGTCTATTCTTTTATTCTATGTACATTGAGGGTACCATATATCCTTTTGGCCCTTTAATTTTTGAAATATTTTTGTAGATGTTATGTTATTGAAAATTATTAAAAAACAACACGCACTTTTGGTGAATTCAATATAAAAATAAGTAGTAAGACTCCTTCCAGCGTTGATCTAGGTTCCGACTTCCACCAAAAGGATTGAATCGAATTTAAGAGGAACTGGAATAGTCTCCCGAAAAGCCTACTGCACACGTTTTAAACGACACAAAGTGCATGTTCTATGGTGGTACTATTTTTAGCTCACTTTCCATATGCCAGGCTCAGTCGCCTCTCAAGGACCAACCGCCCCAATGCGCGGTAGACCGTCAGCCTTTCCGATTGTCCCCGCTAACTTTTATCGCAAGCTGCACAAATTTCCCGGGAGCAAAAACATTGTTCAAGTTGCTAAAAAAATAAGCACGTACGCCATAGAAATGGCACTGCGGAAGTGAGAAAGAGAGCAATGGAGGGGACTAAAATAGGAAAGATTTCGCACGAGGGGAGGAGGCAAGGCCTCCAACATGCGACTAAAATATTCGAGCATAACGTAAGGTCAGCACTAACGTAACGCGTCGCGCAACGTAACGAAACGGAACGGAAGGAAATGGCAAAATGCGGTGGGCGGGAGGCGATGTAAAAAATAAACAAAATAAGAAAATATCTGTAAAAACAGCTTTTAACGGCCAGCAGCTTCCATGTGTGAGAGGATATGAAATGGTTGGCGGTGAGAATGTTAAAGTTGCCACCGGCGACGTGCTCTGCAAGGCATTTCCGCCTCCTGCCAGAGGAGGCTTTGGGAGTCGATGCGGTGCGGTGCTCATGGGTCTGGAAAGGAGGCCTTGGTTCAAACTGCCATCGGCTTTGTTTGCATGCCGCTGGCCCAGAAATAACGCAGTCATGGTAATACATACATATTTCTTTTTTATAAAATTTATATTGCTCTTCGTCCCTTCACCCCTCGTCGCGCAAGCCCACGATCTATATCTTCTATCCCTCTGTTGACATTTTGTGCCACGTTTTGCATTTTGAAAATGTTCCGTTTTCAGCGCATTTCGTGTGCGGAAACGGAAATGTGCTGCTAGCTGCTGACGCGCACTTGAATAACCCAAACGCAAACCCGAACTCACACGCCCAAAACCCAAAGCCCAATACCCAAGCTCCAGCTCAAATCCAAGCCAGGACACACCCACTCATTGACAGTTGTCGACTCCATTGGCAGCTCCCTGCTCGTGCCCACTTCTCAGTATGTTAGCACATATTTTAATGTGCTGCCATTGCATATCCTTCTTATCGCCAAGTACAGTGCGAACCAATAAGTAATGAACGACAGAAAAGAAAATTTGTGATTCGAATTGAGTTTTTTTAATCGATATACGTAGACTAGAGGTGGACATGGGCTGGTTTTTTGTCGGGTACCAGTGGGTACGGTTACCCGTTACCCGTATCCGTTTCGCTCAACTCGAGAAAAGTTTGAAAATAAGGCAATAAACTTGTTGAGAAATTACACTACACTGATTAGCATCTTTTAGTATTCTCCAAACCCACAAGAAATTTATTCCTGTCTTGTCGAGTAGTTTTAGTTAATAAGAGACTGTATAGGAAAACTTGGTTAGATATACTTGAGAAATGCAACAAACAGCCTTCGCAAGTTCTGACATTGGGCATCAATGTCTATCAAAAGTTCTAGAAGGTATTTCTATGCCCCACCCGAAATACTTCTTTAATTAGTTAGTCTACGTCCCTTAGGGCTCTGATCGAGTCGGATCACAGGAGACACGAAGTTTTACTAATTGTAAGATTATTATATGATTCAAAGTATGATTTTATTTATACATCAACTAACTAAGCCAATTCTCCAACCTATTCTTATTCGATATAATCATAAGGAACGATAAACACCAAAAACTTAAAACAAATACTTTTTGAATGAAAATGGTTCTTTGTAAATGATTTGACCTGTCCCTATACTCCCATTCGCACCCACTAACAATCCCGGTTGGCTTTCATCTTAACATGTCTGACTTCCATGGATCTGCATTTGCCCCGACACGATTTGGCTTACAATTTTTTTTTCGCTTTTCGTCTCTTTGGGTATTTTTGTTCGATTGGCATTGCAGTCGTTGACTGCATTCATTGGAATGCAGTGTCTCCTCCATTGTCAGCTTGAGTTGAGCATTTGACTTGAACTGAACTGCAAATTTGGCAACGGAGCATGTGACTGGCATCATAATCCTTGGCCGCTCGGTTGCCTTCGGCACAACTAGTTAATGCTTGACAACTTGCCATCGCACTTCCGACAGGCCAAATAGTTTTTAGGGAGAGGTGACTCGAAGAGGGGAGCCTGCCTCAATTATTAATAATGGCATTGATTGAATAGTTGTGTAAACAGGCAAATGCCATGCAGCACCAATGGCCAGTTACATGACACTGTCCACACATTTTTTTATTGGCCATTGTTATGCCCAGTATTGTATTCTTTCGGCTCACTCAAAGAGTGGGCTCCGCATCCCCTGCCATTGTGCTTTTTGTTATCCATCTTCCTAAATTCTTGGGTGTCTTTGTTGAGTCGCCAGTTGATGGTTTCCCATACCGCCCCGACTGCCCTTGGGCGTATCTCAGAAGTCAAATGCCGATTATGCTCAAATATTTCTTGCTTTTGAAGTAAAGTTTTACCCTTCTATCCTCACTTCCCCTCAAGTCTATGGCACAAAAATAATTGAATTACAATCAAGTTCCCGTGTAATCATTTGACATTGCGACGGAAGCAAGTATTGAAGTAATTCGAGCATCCAAAGTGTTAAGGACTTTCTAATTATTATCTGATAATTATTTTAAACTTTTTCCAAACTAATAATAATCGTTACTTATTTTAAACTTTACAAGGTGGGTTTCGATTATAATCAATTTTTATGAAGACCTAAACAATGTTTAAAGACTTTTATTCTTATTCATCATCAGAGTATTTATTTTATTGTTGTTTGACTGAATAGATCCCGATACTTAAATGCACTTGTCTTTGTTGATTGTAATGAATAAAAAGGCTTATATAGATATTCTTTATGAATTGTAAGTCCGTATATTTAAAACCATTTCAATATCAGCTTTCTGAAGAGAAATTAATCGTATGTTCAATGAAATCTGTTTAGTACGATTTTTAAAGGGTTTTCATTTTGACATCAAACTGTTAAAATCTTTTGCCATTCAACAGTTTAGAAAAAAACCAAAGCATATTAGTATAAATTAAAGACGTCTTAAAAGAAGAAATACTGGCTTTTATTATTAAAATAATAAAGCGTAAAAGTCAAAATTGTGAATAAATTGAGGCACTTTTGCAAATTCTTTTCTTGTTTTATTTTTTTCAACACGTCCATCGAAAGTTGTTTGTGACGTTTAAAAAGAAAGTGCGAACCTTTACAATGTCCAACCTTCCGAAATTCTTAAAAGACGAAAGAAAAGAACCTGACGATTGATCTGAAAAAGGCTTTAGTGCTATTTATTTTAAATGACGTTTTTGAAACTGATTTGAGTTTTTCTAACAGTGTTATGTTACAATTCCAAGACGCAAGGTTAACCAAATTCATGAAATAATAAGAGAGTCTATTCGTTGTTCGTCAAATGAGGAAAACATGCCAAGCTACACGCTGAAAACTATCAAGCATCAAGTCCTTAAAAAAAATAGTATGGGCTGTTTTCCTTTAATGGCGTTGGCCCTATTCCATTTATATTTGTACGTCAAATCTTACTTAGGTTGAGTTGAAAGTTTTTGTTGTGACATTGTGTCATACTTTCTTAGTACTTCAGTTTATTTGAACGGCTTGCTTTCATTGACCTACACATTTAAATATGTTGATTAAAATAGTTGTTAAATTTGAAGAATTTCTTTATAATAAAATTCAAAATTCCTTTAAAAGCTTATCAATATGATTATCTGCTATAGAGGATAAATAGACTTCAATTAAATTGATAGATGAATTCCAAATAATCTGAGTTTAAAAAAACGATTTGCACTTAGTATTCAATCTTTAGCTTTCGTTTAAAGTTTTCCATTGCTAGGGACTGAGTCGAGATTTCCTCATTTGTTTTTTTTTGCCATTTCTCTTTCACTTTGTTTTATTTTGTTTTGCTTTACAACTTATTTATTTGTATCTGCAAACAATTAAGTTACTTTCTGTTGTATTTTTTCGCCTTAAGAGAAAAGTTCACAAAAAAGAGGGAAAATGAGCACACACACACATACACAAATACATATTAAGAAGTTGCTTGTTTGTTCAAATGCGATAAGAAAGTTTTTCAATAAATTTTGCACAGCAAGTTACTAAAAACTTGCCTTGCCTTGTTCTAAGCCGGTAAGCTGGAGTCCCTCCTGCCATTAGTCCCTCCCACCACTCATCGCGGGGAGGAAGATAGTCTGCTCTATCCAATGCTAATGAGCTTCGCCTACAGCTGAAGGTCAGATTGACGCCTGGCTCCTGGCTCCTGGATGCTGTCTGCTGTTTTCCTTGTTGTTGTGTTTGTCGATGTCGCATTAGTTGAGATTTCAAATTTCCAATCGATTTTTTTGTAGTTTCCTTTAGTTTTTTTTTTTTTTTTTTTTAGCAAAAGCAAAGTGAAACAGTTAGCCATAAATAATAGAGGAAACTGCTAAAGCATTGCCTGAGCTGCATACGAAATGAATTTCGGCTTGCAGTAGTTACTAATACGTTTAAGATGGGAGGACGACGACGAGGACGACGACAACATGTGCAACGTTTGACCCGGACGTACATAAATCTTACGGCAGTCGAACGCCAATGCACGATTGCGTCTGCTTTTTGCACATTAAGCTCATATCGATGTTCTGGCAGGATTGAAGCTGCTGCTGGGCAGAGTCACGGGCGGTCCCTCCGCCCTACACGCCAGAAGTCAGGGCCTCTGCTGACCGCACAGGCGACAAAATGGTCGATGCCAATGTCATTGAAAGAGCATAGTGTCCATCTGTATGTCGCCTGGCCAGCCAATTGTGCCCGCCATTAAATGGTCGTTTGTGTCTATCTCAATCTCCCTCTGTCGCTTGGTCGATTCGAACCCCTTGCACCAGGAGTAGTGGCATTCGCAGTGGCAGTTATCGTCTCATCGATATGTCTGTTTGTCCTGGACACGCCACAAACGTGTGCGGCTCGTTGCCATCGTCGTTGTGGAGACTCAGACAGGGATTCCAAGTTATTTGCCGCAATCTCAGACATCAAGTAGGAGATTAAAAAAAAACAACATTTGTACATGATGTGTTATTAACACAATTCTTACTCTTTCATTCACAGAGCTTGGGCTTTCCCTTGATTTCACTCTCGGTTGGAAATCGGACTACGGCTGAACTGCTCTATGTGAAGGGTGATCCCTGCCCCCAGGATAATGGCACGGCACTATCCACACGGATTCATTTCAATTGTCAAATGCACGCTGGTCGAGTAAGTATCGCCGTAAGCAAAGGAGAATTGGTATATAATTCTATTGCATTTATATAACATCCGAGTTTGTTATTTAGATAACGTTAATTTTTAGATATCGGTCGAATAAACATTTGGTCTGATAGATAGACTTAACTCAATTCCAGTTGATTACAAGGTTCAGTGGTCAGTAATTTAATAAACCAATTTATCAATCAATCTCTATTCACTCTATTAACTATAGAAGAGCGAGAAAGAAGGTCCAATACATACAAATTGCTACTCAATTAATTGTGTGATTGAAAACTCATGGGTCAGATAAACTTCAACTAATTGCCTAACTAAAAGTGTCAAAGCCAAAATAGCTAAATTTAATTAATATAGTCGTAGATTTTTTTCCAAATTTGGCAGAATTCTAGCTTATTTTGATCATTTGTTACACATTCATAAGAAACAAAAAAGTTTTTCTGACTAAAATTGGTTTATTACAATCGCTTGGAGAGGCTTCATTTTGGTTTTGTATAAACATTTAGAACACAGTTCTTATAGCAATTATTATTACTTCACTTCCAATATTGTAGTGGAAGTTGGGAATGCGTTTTGAAATCTAAGGAATGGAAATACACAAAATGCAATGCCCAAGTTCCTTGTCCTGGTATTTCTAAATTATTTAAGCGCGACGGTTAGTAGGTTAAGGCGAAGCCCTTTACACTAATTCTGATGGCGCCCAAGGGTATGCACATAAAAAAGGTGGAATCTGCAGTTGCAAGCTTTGCCGTTCTTTTCTCGCTTCATGTAGTTTGAATTCCCAACTACTTTTAGCGTTGAAGATATGGTATAGCTATTACAACTGTGGATTCTTAAGCGAAGTCTGCTGATAATAGAACTTGGTGGTTCTTGAAATAGCTTACAGACAACCTGCTCATTTTTATACCCATAGGGTGAAATGGTATATTAAAGTCGCCAAAATGTATGTAACAGACAGAAGGAAGCATCTCCGACCCCACAAAGTATATATATTCTTGATCAGGATCAACAACCGAGTCGATCTAGCCATGTCCGTCTGTCCGTCCGTCCGTCTGTCCGTATGAACACCTAGATCTCGGAGACTGTAAGAGCTAGAGCCACCAAATTTGGTATGTAGACTAGTGTAGTATGTAGAGTGATCAAGTTTATTTCAAATTTTTGCCACGCCCCTTTCCGCCCCCGCAATTTAAAAAAAACGTTTATCTCAAAAACTATTCCAGCTAGAAACACCATATTTGGTATGTATATTCGCTTAGTAAATGCACACATTTTGTATGTATAAAAATTTTGCCACGCCCTTTTCCGCCCCCGTAATTTGAAAAACTTGATTATCTCACGGGTTTTTTTTTTTTTTTACCTTATGCAATCAAATTTGGCACACTTAAATTTAATCCTAATATCTAGCAAAATACCAAATTTGATCAAAATCGAACAAAAAACAGTCGAGTTATGCATATAAACGTTTTTGCATAAGGCCGGAGTTGGCCGTTGGCTGGTGGGGGCGCTAGGGTGCTCGAATGAAGCATGTGAAAATGCATTTGTATATAAATAAAGTTTAAATATTTGCTGGTGTATGGTATACCTAAGTCGGTAAGACGACTTACTTACTTCATTTATGCTGCCTATGATTTTAAATCTTATAAATTATTATGATTTATTGACCTGAAGCCCGGCTAAAACCCAGTTTTAATTAATTTCTAATTATATTATCAATTTTATTTAAGAGCAATGATTTAAACTCCAAAATACATAAATATATGATTTGAATGCGTTTTACTAAGGTTTAATGCGAAAAACTGGAAAATCGAAAATCGCTCTGTTATCTATTACACTGACCGAGAATTTTTAGATTCTTTCTGAACATATACCCAGTAAATAACAAAAACAAACACCGGTATCTAAAATTCAAAAAATTAATATGAAAGCGGAAGGCCCGACCCTTTACACTGCTTTGTTTATATGCTTTACTAATTACAAATGAATATGCAATTAGCGTTAAAACTATACAAATTACAAATCAAATGACAAAGTTCAATTATACCATTCACCCGTAAGGAAGCGTTTTTGAAACCATTAATGTTGTATTATTTTGACCATCATCAAAAGCAGAGTCGCCCTTGTACGTCTGTCTGCTGGTTCTCTCTAACTCTATCTCACTCTTGCCCTTTCTCTTCCCTTCGTTTATTTTAGGGAAATCCCGTCCTGCGGACAATTGAAGAGTGTGCGTATTTATTCCAATGGGATACCAGTGTCATTTGCCCGCCACACGAATGCACTTTTGATGAGAAAACCTGTGACATTGTGCATGATGAGTTAGGTCAAAAGTTCAACTTTAAAAATGCTCCCTTTACAAAGGCAGGCAAAATTGAGGTAAATATTTTTTAATATCTAATACTTATTATTATATATATCTCGAATATTCTAAAAATGATTATCCATTTGCAGATCGACTACAATAACACTAAACTATCTGTGGATATATGCGGCGCACATCGCAAGGCTATAACGGACTATTCCCAGGATTTGGTCAATATATATTTCACACACAACTCTTCCGATTGCGGCAAAGCAGGTCAGTTTCGGTAGCATTTACATTTTCTTAACTAATTTAATTTCCATATCCGTGCACTTGTTTTTATCCCTGACTTTGTGTGTCTATGTGGCATGCATATCGCTTGTCGCTTGTCTTTTCCGTTTCCGTTTCCCTTTCCGCACATTTCCGTTCATTGTACGCCATTTTGTTTGGCTTAGTTTTGGGTGTTACATTCTTTTTTTTTTGTTTTTTGGGCTGAGAAAATCGCATTAGAATTGGCGTTCAGCCCGTTGCACTTCCTTTTTACTTATCTGTCGCACTTTGCCCCTACCGCTCTTCTGTCTCTCTCCCTACGTGTCTTTGGCACTGTTCGTTTGCTTTTCTACCGGTATCTCTTGTAACTTAGGTTGCTGTATATTCATATTTTAATTCCTTTTGGTAAAGCATTTCAATTTTGTCAACTTATTTGAACTATAGCTGGTTGTGATTATCGAACCTTGGAATGCTTAGATAGAGATTTATTTAGTATGGAAAGTTAGCATGTTATGTTGAACGATTCTCATCTGCTGGAGTGAAATTTCATCGCAATTAAAAGACTTAGAAGAAATATTCTCTTTTGACTTTGTGAAAAATATTTATTTGTTTTAAATTTTAACTTGTGGTTTTCTAAGCGATTATATTTTAATCTTTACAATAAGTAGGCTCGAGGTCAGTTTGGAGCGAAATAAAATAAAATTTGGAGTTGGAAGTCAATACTTATTTCACTTCATCCAGTTGTAATTATACTATACACACATAGGGTGAAATGGTATATTAAAGTCGCCAAAATGTATGTAACAGGCAGAAGGAAGCTTCTCCGACCCCATAAAGTATATATATTCTTGATCAGGATCAACAACCGGGTCGATCTAGCCATGTCCGTCTGTCCGTCCGTCCGTCCGTCTGTTCATACACGCAGATCTCAGAGACTATAAGAGCTAGAGCCACCATGGTATGTAGACTCGTTTGGTATGTAGACTCGTGTGATATGTAAATATATAGAGTTAATTGGAATTTTGGCCACGCCCCCAGAATTTACACAAAATTGTTTTTCTGAAAAAGTATAACAGATAGTGACATCAAATTTGGTTTGTATACTCGTTTAGTTAGCGCGCAGAAAATAATTGTTCCAATTTTTTGCCACGCCCCCTTCCGCCCCCGGAATTTACATAAAACTGATTTTCTTAAAAAAGCTTATTTTCTTAAAAGCTACCGACATTAAATTTAATATGTAAGCTACCTTAATACAGAAATGTGTACTGGCTTAGTATGCGCGCAGAATATATATATTTTAAAATGTTGCCACGCCCACTTACTCCTCTATAATTTAGAAAAAACCGATTGCCACTTGCAATTTTTTGACCATCGCAATCAAATTTGGCGGACTAATTAATCTTATCTATTTCTACCAAACTACCAAATTTGATTGAAATCGGACTAGAAACATGCAAAATATGCGTATGAACGTATTTTGCTACGCGATCCATAAGGGCAGAATTGGCCGTTGGCTAGTGGCGGCGCTAGAGTGCTCGTGTGTTTGTAGAGTGAGCGAAATAGCATATGGTTATGAGGCATGTTAAAACAATTTAATAGACATACATTTTGTTTTCGAAATTTTAAATATTTGTTTCACCCAAGTCGACGAGTCGACTTACTTACTTCATTTTCAACTAGTTCTAGAGTAAATTCTGCTGATCTAAAACGACCAAGCTCATTCATTTGCAAATTTTGAGACGGTGATTACTTTCAGATGTCGGGTAGGCAGAACTTTCTCAATTCTATGTTCTTGAAAGTGTATTGAAGCTTCCGGCTAGCTTAATTTTTTGTTTTTTCTACTCTTGGCTGCTGCTTTTTTTGGCGACAATTTTTTGCAGTGCTTTTTACTTAAAATTCTTTTATGTCGGTCTGCACGGGAACATTACAGAAAAAAGTGAATGGCGGACAAAACGAAAAAAGGCAAGCAAAATGTAGTTTAAAAAAACTTGTCTACAAGATAATGCGGTAAAATAATCTAGCTGAACTTGAGAGCATGAATGTTTAATGCATGCAAAATAGACAAACAATGAATGTTGAAATGGTGGGACTGAGGAGAGAATATTGTATATATATATATAGTTATATCCCAGAGATAAACCTTCGAATCTACAAACACACTTATGTATATACATATGTATTCCAGAATGAGTTTTATTTGACGTAAATATATGTAATAAAAACTTTTTTGTTGGAAAATAAAACTGACGATTTAATTATGACTCTTCTTTGGTATCCCACCAGGCGACCATAATAAATAAAATTATTTCAAAACTCTATGCCTCTGAACAATGTTTTGTCATTGCTATTGTTGTTTTTGTTGTAAATTGTAGTTGTGTTGTTGTTGGTATTGGTGTTGGTAATGTCACGCAATCTGCAAGCGATCGGACAATTTGAATATGACCAGTGACAGGATGGTGCTGCCAGCTACCAAAACTGTCAAAGAGAACGAAAGTGAGAGTGAGAGAGTGTTGGCGAGTGACTAAGAGAGAGAGAAAGAGAGAGAGATAAAGACAGGAGCAGGAGGCATCCTAATGTTGTTGTACTCGTCGGTGGTGTGCAGATTTTATAGGCTTTGCGACTTGGGCCACAAGGGCGTAGGTGCCAGTATATCATTTAGAGCAGGGACAATGTATTGTGTTTGGGAACGTGAGTGACTGCTGCTTTACCCTGCAAAAAGTTTAATGTAATTGAAAACTGTGACAATTGAGAGAGTGAGCGCAGACGACCACAGAAGATTGAGAACCTAGAGTTAGAATAAATTTTAAGACCATGCGAAATATTATGAAAAATACCATAGCCAAATGGGTAAAATAATTTATTAGGTCCGCCACGTAATATTTAAACTATTGTAAATAATTAGATAATGTATATATTTGAACAGATCGTTTTCAAATGGGTCAGGACTGTATCGTAGACTCTCGTGGATCGATTTAGGCGATTTTAAAAATGATATTCTCAAAAAACGTGAAAAAAGCTTTCTTTGGCTAGGCCGAAGTTCATATACGCTTATATTAATTTTTCTATATTATGAAAAATTTCTCAACAAAGTAAGATTGTCGATCTCTGGATTCTCTGGCAGATATATGTATGTATTTTATAGTGGTCCAATACGACGAATTGTCCAACTTGATATCAATAAAAAGTTTGAAAACCAAGTTGTATTTCAGTAGATTTCTAACTAAGGGCAGGTATCTACACATGGTTGCATTTTCACGAAATTCGGTATTTTTGTTTTCCCGACGTGGATGAATCTGAAAAAAATATAAAAATGAATCTAAATTTACCATTAAGAACCAAAATAACGGAAATATTGACTTCGGTTTTTTAAAAGTAGGCGACACTATTAATGGGGGAATTAACGTTTCAGCTTCATACAAAACTATAAAAAAGCATTCCCTGCAATATGTTTTGCATATATTCCTTTTGCCCCTTACTACACCCATGCTTGAATCTTCTATGTAAAGAGACACACACACACAACATTTTACGCTGCGCATTTGAATGAGAATGACAGCAGAGCAGAAGCTTACGCAGCAGCGGCAGTAAGGGAGGGGTCAGCAGCCACAGAAGCAGCCCCTCTGACCGCGCATTTATAGTCCTTTTCCGGATTCGGCCATGGCTGGGCTTTTGTTGTCGTCTCTGGTGATAATTATTTTTGGCTTTTATGTGATAACTTTGCGGTGCGGTAACGCAATCCTATTTCCTCCCTCCCATTCTCTGTTTATCCCTCTCTCTAGCTCTCTGTCCCCCTGTCGTTGCTGCTTTCTTTCAATGGCAGGCATTTGAAATTTGATAAGGATTCAGTGCTCTGTTGTTGTAGTATGTGATTCTTATTGTTGGTGTTACAGGGCAATTAAAATAAAATGTTTTGGCTCTAGCCTGTACTCCTCCTTCGCCCCCTTCCGAATCTCTCCTATTCTGTCTGGTGTTTTTTTATTAGGGTTAAGTTTGTTTTAAGTGTGCGGGGTTTCCATTTTAGCTAATTAAACTGCTTGGTTTAAACATTGTTTTGTATTTTGATAGACTCTCATTCGGTATTCGGTTTAATTGCAGGTATGCTCAATGTCCAAATGCGATTGATATGCAGCAACAAAACGGAAAGCTCCAGCACCATTTCATCGGTAAGTAGTAGATAATACTAAGTAAATTAGTCAATCTAAAACCAGATATGAGTACGTACTTATGACAAAAGAAAGTGGAAGGCTTACACTAATTTTGGTTCTGTTCTGATCTATCTATGAAATATAAATATTAGATTCAAATTATAAACCTATTATATCAAAAGCTAAAACGATGATATTTACGACGTTTTATAAGAAAATTTTGAGAAAAAAACTGCGCTAGGGCGTGAATTTGAGATCTACAATGAGTTACTGATTTTTCCAAAATTATCAATAAATTATATTTTAATTAAAGTCTTGCGGTTTAAATAAGTCACTTAGTTCTTGAGCTTTTTAGGTGATTTAACAGATAGGTGGTCTTAACAGATTTGCCTAAATCGGTGCGATTAGTTTACAAAGACGGAAATTTCATCTTCAAGTTTCTTAGTTAACGAGGACTGAAATGAGCATTTATTTCGAAAACCTTAACGTAAAAACAAGAATTTGGAGTAATTCTTTGGACTTATTCGTATAACCTTAGAGAGTTTACTCTAATTTCAATCCGATAAGTGAGCTGTTCTCAAACTTTCTCACCATCTCCCTCGATTGTAAATTTGCAAATTTGTTTAAAAATTTTGGAAGTGAGAACCCACTGAGGTTTCCGATTTTGTGGATAATTCTTGAATTACTCTTTCTATGAATTAGAAAGATGATGTGAAATGATGTGAGGTTTCCGATTTTGTGGATAATTCTTGAATTACTCTTTCTAAGAATTAGAAAGATGATGTGAAATTTTATATTTTTAATCCTAAATGCACATCAAACCAAAGACAAATGAGAAAAAGAGGGTTGATTTCAGGTTGTGGGGAATACAAAAAGGAAATATACAAAAGATTTTGCATAACTCTTGCCATTGAGAAGGAGCTCAAGGAGGAGGGAGGTGAATCTTTGTTGGCCTTGCCAAGATTTCAACTGTGGCATCGAGTTTTCTTTTACAAAGTCTTGCCACAAGCAACTGGCAACTCGGCATCAAAGTGAAAATGTAAGAAGTATGTTTTTCGCAAAAAGGCCACCCAGCGGACTATGAACTGACGCAGTGCCTCCAGCGGGCAGGCGGGCAGCTAGGCAGGTAGAGGTGGGTTGGCGGGTGTCCTTTGTTATGCTTACCACTTGGCAATCGGCTTTGCTTTGCCCCACATCCACATTCTTCAATCCACTTGTTCTACTTTCCACCCTCGTGGTGCTATTTGGGTTTACATTTTCTTTCATTTTTTCTTGCGGTTCACTTTTTACATGTCTTTCTCTTTGTCTCGCCCTTTGTCATTCTACATCTTTTTTGCCCTATGCCCAGGCTCCTCCTCTGCCTATTATGGCTTTCACATAGTTCGGGCTTTTGCTTTTTAGACGACGCGAGGCTTTTGTTTAGTTGCTGTTTGCTGCTGCTTACGCCTTTTGTTGTCTTCAACAATTGCAGCCCGAAATGCAGGTGCCACCAGCAACAACATGTTGTTGTTGTTCCACTTCATCTTGGTTTTCTTTGGTTGCTCCTGTCTGGTTGCATGTATAAGAGAATGCATGGATGTGCAAACACCTTTTGACACTACTTTCAAGTAGAATGTGTAGCGGCATGTGGGAAATTTAATTACCAATCATCCCACTCGGTGAGATCCATATCCTGTGGTCTTCCATCTACATGTTCTTATGTGTGTGTGTGCTATAATTTAATTAAAATGCATTCGCCTGCGGACCTGAAGCTAATGACCATATCTGCATGTAAACCTGAGATCATGCACACATTTTATGTGGAAGAAAGCATCGTAATTAGTGGTCGCAGCCAATTAGTGTCAGACTATTGTAGTTGCTTCTCCATTACGCACAGCAATTGTCTCAGCCTTTGCTGCTGATTGAAAATATTTGCCATTGCTTCGGCTCCTGCTCCCGCTTCTACTGCTGACTAACACTTTTTCAGTTTTTACCTGTTTAGATAACATAATGAGAGCAACCCATAATAGGTAGAGGACCCATAACCCCGCCTCCGCTTGGATTCGCATTTTGCATGCGGCTCCAAACCGATTGGCCCCAATTTAAACCAGTTGACAAATAGCTGCTAGCTGTTTACCACCAGCAACAACAAACATTGCAAAGTGGCATCGTCCCCTACTAACACTCCCAACCCACATTGCCACCGCTTGGATGCGTATGTGGGTGGCGGCTTCATTTGTAGGTGGTTAGCTGAATGGTTCTGTGGCATGACTTTAGGTTCGTGGGTTCGTGTGTGTTGCACTGCCTGAAACAGAGAACAGATATTTGTTTAATCTATCGTTAATTGGATGTTACACTTGATGGCGTGTTAATAATTTTGTACTTTGTCGAACAAAAAGGATTGATATGCTTCAATTAGGCAATTGTCGAGCCACAAATCAAAAGCGTCAAAAATAAAAAGTGAAACTAAGTCAAAATTGAAGTCATGTGGTTAATCAGGAGAAAAGTGGATAGGGGAGAAAAGAAAGGTCTTTCAATCTTTTGCCTCTTTTCCTATTTTCTTCCAAGTAAATGCACTTCCAAGCGATTTAGATAAAAGCTGATTTTGATATTTAGCTTAAACATTTATTTGCAATTGGAATGAGCATTAGAGTTATGAAAAACGACTTCACTCACTCAGTTTTAAATGAGTGAACAAGCTTATTTGCAATCAGTCATTCAGTTGTTCACTCACTGACTCCCTTGTTAAGTTGACTCACTGACTCTTTTGCTCAGTATGTGATAACTTTACTGTTTTCTGAGGTCCCTGATCAGTTTTTGTGATAAGAACGTCCTAACAGTAATGGGACTTGTAAGTCGCAGTTTTTTTTTTGATCTGAGGGAACAAAAGGAAGACATTGGGCCTGACCCTATATAGTAGTACGGATGAGTCATTAATTGAATGTGAGAGCTTTTCGTAATGGAGAATGAATTGCTCCAAAGACCTTTCGCAAACAAATGGTCGTTTACCACTCAGAATAAAGTGCCCTACATTGCCTTATCGGCCTTAGAACAGTCGGCCGATAGAACTCACAAAAATATATCGATGATTTATTCCTTAATACCATCTATTGAAGACTTTTTTCGAGAAATTTATACCTGATGGGAAATAGAACTAATACTAATACTAAACTAACTAACTAATACCGTAATATAAATAGATGCCATCGTAATTAGTTAAGTTTATTTGGTGGCCTCTCGTTGTTTTTAAAATTGCTACTTATGGAGATAATCAAAGTTTAGTTTCGTTATAATACAAGTGGATGGAAATTTCCTTCTGATATGTACTCAGCGGCTTCTTTCTAATCCCTAAGTATGTTTTATTGATACCTTTTAACGAGATGTTTCCGAATTATACCCTTGCAGAGGGTATTATAAAATTGGTCAGATGTTTGTAACGCACAGAAGGAGACGTTTCCGACCCCATAAAGTATATATATTCTTGATCAGCACGAGAAGCTGAGTTGATATAGCCATGTCCGTCTGTCCGTCCGTCCGTCTGTGCGTATGCGTTTTACTCAGACGTCTTAAGAGCTATCGGGCTGAAATTTTTTTCGGGGTTTTTTATTACCCGGGAAAAATAATGTATGAAAACCATCAGGATCGGACCACTTTATCATATAGTTCTAGAAGAACTAGAAGAAACATTAAAAATTGGAGTATGCTATGAAATTTACATAATATTGGATATAAAACCCCAGATCCCAAAATTTGAATGTGATCGGATAAATATAACACAAGTTACAGTCAATATAATAATCGGCTCTGCTCCCAGCTCTGCCGGCAGCGCTGCTTGCTGTCTACTACGTCTTTCGTCATCAACAGAGTACATGCATACACACACAGACGCAACGTTCTATAAACTGTATGTGTATGCGTGCGTTGCTTTGCTTTGTGAATGAGGGAAGAAGAAGAACAAATTGTAAAATAGAGAGTAAAATTGTTTTGTATACTTGTATATTGATGAATTGAGTTGCAGAAAACAAATTTTGAACATGTAAAATTATTACCAAGGACTGCAAGGGTATATAAACTTCGGCATAGCCGATGTTAGCTTCTGTGATATTTTTTTTTTTAAATCTCTTGATCTTATGTCAATTTTCTATCCGTCTTCTAATATATGTACATACATACTTGTTATGAAAATATTGAGATGAGCTATCGAATTGGAGGCATAACCAATCGTAGAATTAGATTTTTCTACGAGAGCTTTTTGACATTATTAAGTGTAAAAAAGTGCTCGACTCTGTCTTCACAGCTTACCTGTTGCAACGGCAAATGATGTAATTAATTGATAAAACTATTTTAGTAAATAAAAGTTGTTGTGGTTGTTGTTGTTGCTAGACTAGATTACCAACTGAATTTGGTGGCAACATTCCACCTGTTGCATACCTTTTCGAGTTAATGGTTGCCGATGAATTATGAAAAGTTGCAAGGAGGGAGTTGAAGGAGTTTCTTAGCGTTGTAGTTTTCCACTTCTTCAGTTTGGCACGTTTTAACCCTTGAACTGTGAAGAAGCGGAAAACTCCCTTCGCACATGGCAACAACTTTTTCGTTTTTCTATTTATTTATTTTATTTTTTTTTTGGCTAACAACAACATTTAGGGCAGACGCTGTCGGAAAATTAGCGATTCAATGAAATGGGATTTTAAATGGCTGCAAACTTTTTAATGCGTCGCCATCGTAGTTGGGGACGGCGAATGGCGGACAAAGTGACTCTGTCTTTCCATGCAGAGTCCCTCTCTCCATGGCCAAGGATGGCTGAGAGTGTGTGTGTGTGTGTGTGTGGAGGACATGTTTGGCGTTTGGTGTGACTAGGATGGGCGGAAAATGGCGGCAAAGTTTGCTCCGTTTGCTTCTAGGTCGGTCGCGTTTTTTGCCACTTGCAGTTGCCTTGCCTTGCCAGTTGCAGTTGTGCCACAAAACTTTTTAAATTATGCGCACATTTGCTGTTTCATTTTGTTGTCGCTGCTTCTGTTCTGGCGCGCCGGAAATGGTCTTTGGGTGAAAGTGTTGCCAACGAGTGAACGCGGTCTCAGGCAAAAGGATGTTAGCTGTTGCGCCACAACTCGGCGGGCGAAGTGTGCCCGTGTGTGTGTTTGAGGAAGAAGCTATTTCATTCAGTCGTATTTTATTTCGAATTTATGCATTCTGCCATATCAATTTATTTATTTATTTTGCCTTGCACTTAATGAAGAAAGTTTCTAATTGCGGGAATGTCCCCCTGCTCTTTCTCTCTTTTGTTTTGCAGGGAGATGAATGCAATTTGCTTTATGTGCAACGTACTCCAAGCATCTGCCAGTTTTTGGGTCTGAATCTGCCCAATTCCGGAAGTGATAGTTCCAGCTCCAGCACCAGCACAACGACCACTACACAGACAACGCCAACGGGTAAGCCAACAGCTGCAATGGTCGTAACTTCGACTCCGGCAACGACAACAACTGCTGGTCCGGGAACGGGTCCGGTTGTAGATCCGGCGGCAACTCCAATAGGTCCAACAGCCTCCGTGGGCAGTAAGTGCCGCGTGCCCACATCATTAACTGGCGTCCTTGTTTACTCACTCCCTCCCTCATTTACTCCCTCTTCATTTCGCAGGCATACTGGCTGGCATTTTGTCTGTGACCTTCTTTGTGACGTGCCTGGGTCTATTTGCTTTCTCGCCGGCGCGTAGGCAGCGAGTGCGACGATTCTTCAGACGCAGCAGCTCAGCCGTGCGATATTCAAGGGTAACCAACTTTCAAATTTCTCATCGGGCCAAATGAACAATAATTATCCTATTATCTAGGTTCAGTCCAATGAGGAGGCCAACTTATTGCTCGAGCCAAACGGTGAATTTACCGAGAGTGATGACGACATGTTGCTTTAGGTGATGCCATCCTGGCCTTGGGACTGCATTACCATCACCACCACCACAACCACCTCCACCAATTGCAACTCCAACGACAACAGCACTCAAACAATGCACAAGGCCATCAATGCGTAAAAGACGCAGAGGAAACTAACTAGAAAAGACAAAAAATCCCAAAGACAAAGACAAAAATTGAAACTGATTGTGAGTAGTAGGCAGAGTTAAAGTTAAGTAATTGAGAACACTGTACAATACGCGTAGGCTACAACGATGACCCAATAAATGGACCTTCATACATGCATATAAGTATATATATAAATATATTATATATTTTATATACAGATCCCTATACCCCAAAAACTATTACCAATATAAATATATATACATATAATACTTATATCTAGCTTTAGAAATTTAACAAACGAATTGCACTAGACAATTGCTTCAAAGATTTTCTAAGTATTTTTGCGCCAGTGAATATTTGATATGTCGAGAGTTAATAATCGCTTTCTCTTTACAACAATTGCATGCAAATGTAACAATTTATAACAATGTGATTTTTTGTTTCTTACTTATCCCCCTACCAAAGTTATTTTCCAGTGATTTGTTGTTGACTTTTTCTGTCCTTATTTATTTGTGATTTTGTTTTTTAAATTAACTTTTTATGTATACCAAATAAATATATATTTATGTATAATGCTACTGAGAAATAAACAAAATTATTCCTTACACTTAAATTTGTGTAGATTTTCTTTTTGGAAACATATACATTTTTCTTTCGTTAAATTTTTGGATTTATAAGATGCCTGGTTAGGTTAATATTTAGTAAATTATAATCCAGAGCACCTAAACTTACACAACGTTCAATGAGGACGTGAATGTGCATAAATTCACTTATTGACAGAAAGACAAAACGGAAAAACTCCTTTCAAGCATATTATTAAATTAGTTACTAATTACGGTCAAACAAATAAATCTGGTAATTATTACATACTTTACGATGGTATTACGAATCTTTATGTATTAGTTTTCTGACCGTAGAACTTGCTATATAATTTGTATGTGGACATATTTAAAATCCTCAGGGTCACACCTATAAATCTGGGTTTGAGTGTACGGATATTCTACATTCTAGTTCTGAGTAATTGTATTCACGATGAAGAATTTTATGTTTATCAGAAGAGAGTGATATTGATTTCCCCAATTTATTGTGATTGACTGTGTGCGTTCTTCAAGTTTTTCGTCTTTATATCTAGCATCAGTAGTTAAATAGAAATGGACTTTTTCAGTAAAGGAATAGAAGACTGTTAAACAGCAATCAAAGGGATTAACAGGTAGCTATCTTCTGTTCATTGCCAAAGAAAAATATTGTCTGAATATAATTATATTGTGGGCCGTTCGTTCTTACAGGAGATATGTATATATTTTTATATATGTATGTGTAAAAATCTCACAAGTGAGCCACCTAAAAAAACTTTTGCGTATTTTTTACTCAAAAGTACCTATTTCGATTCATATGAATAAAGGAAATATTCATTTTGAACAGTTTTCAAAGATTCGAACTTGTACCAAAGTTACTAGCAGCAATACTTCGTTGCATGCTACTTTGAATAATTTTTTTCTTCTTACTCGCTGCTTTTATCAAGAATTTTTTTAGCTTGACCTTATATTAGGCAAATATCTTAAAATAGTTTTTTTTCTTTTGTCTAAGCCGCGTAATTACAAAAGATATTAAGAAAAATCAAAATATTTCTGAGTTTTGGATGGGATTATAAGAAGTCTTATATGTACCTTATACAAATCTTTGATTCATGACGCATCGAATACGAAAATAAAATATCAAAGAAGCTAACATCGGCTATGCCGAAGTTTATATACCCTTGCAGTCCTTGGTAATAATAATTTCACATTTTCAAAATTTGTTTTCTGCAACTCAATTCATCAATATACAAACACAACAATTTTACTCTCTATTTTACAATTTGTTCTTCTTCTTCCCTCATTCACAAAGCAAAGCAACGCACGCATACACATACAGTTTATAGAACGTTGCGTCTGTGTGTGTATGCATGTACTCTGTTGATGACGAAAGACGTAGTAGACAGCAAGCAGCGCTGCCGGCAGAGCTGGGAGCACAGCCGATTTTTATATTGACTGTAACTTGTGTTATCTTCTATATGTATAAAATTCTCGAGTGTGTTTGTGTTTGTTACAAAACTACTCCGAAACAGCTCGACCGATTCTCACGAAATTTTTTATGCAGATCGTGTAGGACTGAGAATAGGCCAACATCTATTTTTTATACCCAAATAATAACGAGCTCACGATTAAAACTGACTAACTGTGCTGGATATCTGAACTACCCTGTGTTTTATACGAGTGAAATTAGACACACGGCCTACTTGATAAGAGATGAAATTCAACAAAAATAATTTAAATCTTCCAATCGAAACAGGCCGTGAAAAACCATATACAACGTTGAGACTTTCTAGATTTCAGTAAGGTGATGTACACTGTTGAGTTCACACGGCTTCGCTTGGGGATTTCCGTATACAAAAATTTAATTTTCCAGTTTTTTTTTCGGAACAAACAGTTGAAATTTTCTTTTAATTTCAGGACAAGCGTTCTGTCGCTGTCGCCGAGTGTGGTTCGGTGGAAGGCGCGCACAAGAATTGTGCGTCTCGAGTTCAGTCGTTGTTACAAATCAGTTTTCCAACTTGATTTATTACAACAATGCCACGAACACGCAGGGGGGCTAATTTGAGTCGTCAAACAAACAGATCTAGAGGCATGCAAGATAGAAGAGCAATAAGATCAGATGCAGAAAGGCAACAAAGTAATGCAGATGTCCGTGTAAGAATGGCGCAGTTACGAGATGAGCGAAACCAACAAAGACAATTGGAACGAAGAGAAGCGCGCAGATTCGTAGCCAACAGACGTAGAGGGATTGACCAACATCAACAAGTACTTCGAGCATTTACATCACATTCATTTCTTCGACTAGCATTTCAGTATGAGCCTGATGTTGAATATTACGCTCATTCCAAAGTGGTAATTGGTACATTGGACAAGGAATGCCCGCACTGTCAAGCCCTTAAATTTAAAAATGAGCCAATTGGGATGTGTTGCTCATCAGAAAAAGTGAAACTTCCAGAAATTGAAACACCGCCGGAACCATTGCACGGCCTCTTTATTGGTACTGATCCAAATTCTTCGCTATTCTTGCGTTCAATTCGGCAATTCAATTCATGTTTTCAAATGACATCGTTCGGAGCAACGGAAATAGTTAAAAATACTGCTGCAAATGGTCAACAATTTAATTCCACATTCAAAATCAAAGGCCAAAATTTACCACAAAGTCGGCTCATTACTACCAATGCCAAACGAACCTTATAAATTTTTACAAATTTGCTTTATGGGTGGCGAGGACTCCGAACGGGCACTCGCCAATCGCGTGAATACACGTTGCAACTATAATCACCTCAATTCACCATTTGCAACGCGCATTGTCAGCGAGCTGGACGCTCTGTTAAATGAGCACAACGAATTGTTGAAATTATTCAAATCACATATGCATAAGCTACAAAGTGACAATCACGCTATTTTCATCAATCCTGATAGAACACCAGCTGGAGGGCATATACGTCGATTCAACGCACCTGTTGTTGACGACGTGTCTGGAATCATGGTTGGCGACCATACAATCGAAGAAGAAATAATTCTCTTCAGTCCATTCCTGATACCCATCGTTTATATGATGCTCTCCAATATCCACTCATTTTTTGGAAGGGACAAGACGGATATTGCATAAACCTTAAGCAACGAGATCCGGTAACAGGTAATTCATTCATTAAGAATATGAAAACTCTTCAATTAATACATGGATATACTATTATAGGAACCGAAACAAACAAGAATATTAGCTCAAAGGATTTCTATTCGTTTCGGTTGATGATTAGACGTGATCAGGATAATATCATTCTACGATGTCGTGAGCTTTGCCAACAATTTATGGTCGATATGTACGTCAAGATAGAGAGTGAACGACTACGATATTTGCGATTTAACCAACAGAAGCTGCGTGCGGAAGAATACATTCACTTGCGAGATGCTATTGTCAGCAACGCTGATACTGCCGAAATCGGTAACTCTGTCATCCTACCATCATCGTACATAGGTAGTCCACGTCACATGCAAGAATACATACAGGATGCTATGGATATAATATGGATAATATGGACGACCTTGCTTTTTTATTACTTTATTACCAAAATGGCAGGAAATTACATCGTTATTACCTGGACAAAGTGCAATACATCGTCATGACAGGGCATGTGAACATGCGCTTTCAAACGCTTCAGGATCCATCCGCCGAAACTTTTTCGAAACAGCTATTAGATATTGGCAATGGGAAAGTTGCCGTACATGAAAATACTGGATCAATAAAATTACCAACCGGTTTTTGCACGATCGTCCACTCGCAAGATGTTCTCATCGACTGTATATTTCCCGATGTACACACACAATATATAAATCTTGAGTGGCTGGCAGAAAGAGTCATTTTAGCAGCGAAAAATGTGGACGTTCATGGATTAAATTTCAAGATACAACAATTGTTGCCAACAAACTCTGTGTCATACAAATCTGTTGATACAGTTTGCAATACTATCGAAGCTGTAAATTACCAAGTAGAATTTTTGAATTCCTTGGATTTGCCAGGCATGCCACCGCACCACTTACAATTGAAAGTAGGATCTCCGGTGATTTTGCTCCGTAACTTGAACCCACCACGGCTGTGCAATGGCACACGATTGGTTATTAAAAAATTAATGAAGAACGTGATTGAGGCCACCATTTTAAATGGCAAGTTTCAAGCTAAAAGGTAACACGAAATTCTTTGACTGTTAGGCGTTACGAAGTTCGCCGGGTTTGCTAGTATTGTTATAATTATCCGATCACATTCAAATTTTGGGATCCAATATTATCACATATGTAAATTTCATAGCATACTCCAATTTTTATGAAAATGTTTCTTCTACTTCTTCTAGAGCTATATGATATAGTGGTCCGATCCTGATGGTTTTCATACTTTATTTTTCCCGGGTAATAAAAAACCCCGAATAGCTCTTAAGACGGCTGAGTAAAACGCATACACACAGACTGACGGACGGAGACGTTTGAGTGTGATTGTAAGAGTGAGCGAGAGTTTTACTTGGTGCATGGTATATTAAAGTCGGCGAAACGACTTACTTACTTCATTGATCTCTCGAGTTGGTTCTATTTTACAACACTGGAGTTAAATTGGTTATTGGTAAAATTCCTCAGTTGTACTTGCCAAAATTTGTCAGATTTTTATACCCTAGCAAAGGGTAACTTCGTTATTTTTTGAGTTATTGTTGTTGAAATTTAATATTAGTGAGTTTATTTCACCTATAAACGACTGTGCCAAATTTGATCCAGATTGGCTGAATATATCATATTGCTCCCATAGGAACGATCGGTGGAAAACAGCGACTTTGACCAATAAGTTAAGTCAAAGATAGCCTCAGCCCTCTGGTCTATATTTAAGAATATTATCCTGGTCAATCCGGATGGTAAACTTGTGACAGATTTTCATCAGTATCAGTGATAAAATTAAGGCATTTGTTTCGACTTCGATTTTTTAAAATATATTTTATTTACGTTTTAGATTCAATTATCTTTACTAATATGTATAATGAAATGAGTGTGTTTTTGTGTCTGAATTAACTTGTAGGTACCTTAGGCATTACATATCAGAGACTTTCCTAGAACTTATGCTATTTAATGGTTTAGATCGCGCTAGTTTATTACATTTACGTATTCCATATGAATATTGCATACAAATTTGATAGATGAAGGTCTGATCTGGTCTGTTTAATAATAATGATCTCAATGCTCTTGATAAGCGTATAGCGTCATTATGAATAATATAACCGAATGTTTGCGTATATTTTGCTGATAATTATATATATATATATATATATATGTATATATATATATGTATATATATATATAGTATGTATATAGTATGATATTTGCATAGCGTGTGTGTCAGAGAGTGAAAAAGAGAACATGGATATTTGTATTCAGCTTATGTACAGTTGTCATGACCTGTGCATTTTTCATTACTTACTTATTCTAAGTGATTTTTCTGTTTTCTCTTACATACATACATACATACAAAGTGGTGTGGGGTATTTGGGGGTGGGTGGGGAATCTCTTTTTAGTTCACAATTACATTCAGATTACGGTCAGAGTTATAGACTACTATTTGGATAAGTCATATTGTGTGATTAAGTAAATAATGTAAAAATAAATCTGAACCCAAAAAAAAGAAAATGAAATGAAAATTAAAATGAATTCGAATTGCAATTTGGGAGATTCGTGCATCAGGTAAAAAAATGCCTTCAATTCAAAACCTAAAACTAAATCTTACAATTTTAATTTATTATACAAATAATCACTAAATATTTGAGATTTTAAGGTCAGCGCAGTGTCTAAAAGCTAAAAGCTTACAAATAACACTTAACAGACTCTCGCATTGTCGTATCGTCTCGTCTCGTCAACAAAGGCCACATGAAAGATTGAAAATTGAAATTTTCCTCAATTAAAACTAAATAGGCGAGAGAGAATTTAAGTTGATCGAAGCGCTGGCATGAAAATCAATCGGCTGATGGGTGGAGATGCGCCCAGGTCCGGGATTTGGGGCTGGCTTCATTTCAGACTGCTCAATGGAACAGAAGCTCGTCATCGGGCTCGAACTGAAATAGCTCTGCCTTCTCCCAATCCTATACATCGCTCTGTTTGGCATTCGTGTTAATGATGAAAGCTCCATTGATGTGGCCATTGCCATTGGCCTTGCCATTGGGCGCATATAGGCTATTCGTCAGGCCATTCTTGCCGTTGGCAATCATGATGGCAGTGTGCGGAGTGCCGCCATTTAGCTGAGCCACTAACGGATTCTTAGTGGCCTCCGCCGGCGGTGTGGTCAGTGGCGGTGTAACTGGCGATGGTTTGATCAGTTCCAACTTGTCATCGGTGGAGCCCTTTAAAGCGGACTTTACCAACGCCCCGTTGCCCATATTTGCCAGGGGATTGCGATGAGGCAGAGCGTAGCGCAATTTGTCCCAGAACCATGGATCTCCCCACTTCAGGTATGTGTTCATTTTGAGATAGGCCTTCAGCTCTTCGTCTAGTTTTTCGGTGTCACCGATGTCCGAGTAGATAATCACAATGATCCGAGCTCGTCCCTCGTTTAGCGCTGATCTGTGAGCCGCCCGGAACTCCATGCGAGCCCATTCCGACTCAATGAAATTCTGACTCAGCACAATGATGGTTCGCCGGGAATCTGCCACAGAACGCACTATGTTCTCGGGTATAAAGCCACCGACCAGCCAATCGCGTTCGTGCACACACAGCTGAAACTTCTGGGGTCCGTGCTCCAGCTGGGGCACCAAGTACTGCTCAATGAAACTCTGATCTTTGTGCGAGTACGAGATGAAGGCATCGAATTTCTTATCCCTGTCCAGCTCCTCCTCAGTGACAAACCACATGCACAAATTGTGGGCATATAGCCAAATCTTGATCTCTATCTGGTATTTGTAGTACAGAGCAGCGGTAATACCCGCTAGGAAACCAGTCAAGGCGATAACCACTGCGAGAGCAATCCAAAGTCCCTTGGGCTGTGGGCAAATATCGTTCACCACAAGATCCTCCATGCGTGTGGGAACTTCTGCATCCATGCAATAGATGTCCCGACGATCCGCAATCGTTTCGAAGTTGTTCTGCATGAAGAGCAACAGCGGCTTGGCCGAGCAGTTGCACACCCAAGGATTCTGTGAGAGTTTCAGGGAATGCCGAGACAATGTGTGATTGAAGAAGCCCAAGACAAGTGGGTCGAGTCCCTGCAAGCTGTTTCGGCTCACATCTAGGTAATGCAGATTGAGCGGCAAATGGCCCAACGACAGCTGAGTGATATTGTTTCCAGAGAGATGAAGACTGGTCACATTCTCGTAGCCAGGCGAAGTAGCTGACGGCAGTCTAAGCAGTGTGTTGTTCTCCATATGTAATTCCATGAGATGCAGATTGGAGGGCAGGATGGGCAGTTTGGGCACCTTGGTTAGATTGCCATTGGAGCAATTGACGATGAGCGAGTGGTCGATGGTTCGCACGAGGCAATCACAGCCACGCGGGCACACACGTTCGCTGGGATCTTCCGATTTATCGAATGAGCAGTACAGTTCCCGTGGATCGACAAATCGCACCGGTCGATCCACCAACGCACTGGGCTCACTGCAGCTCAGTTGGTCAGTCAGTAGCTCCAGCTTCTTGGCATAGCTAGGATCAATCTCACCTCTGACCAGCTGGATGAATCGTTGAGCTACGCAGTCGCACACCAGCGGATTCCGATTTAGATCCACGCGGACAAAACTCTTCGATGGGGTTGCATCCAAAAACTCATAGAAATTAATGCTTCTGATTTTATTGTGGGTCATATTTATGAAGACATCGTGCTGGGACAGGAACTGAAGATCTTCGTAGTCCAGTGAACTGAGATTGTTGTAGCTTAAGTCCAACTTCCGCAGCTTAACTAAACTGTACTTCCAATCGCCATAGATAAACATTATGGAATTGTTGCGCAAATTGAGAGTCTGGAGATGCTGCAAGTGGCTAAATGGGGACCCGATCCCTGTTTGGAACTCTCTATCCAGCAACGGTTGTTGCAGGTCAATGTGATTGTGCTCCAGGTTGAGTTCCCTCAACTGTGTTGTAGCATCAAATGCACGATTATTAATCGTTCGCAAATGATTCCGACTTAGACTGAGTGTCTCCAGATTCGTCAGTTGTCCAAATATATCCCTATGAAGGAGAAAAATTAAATTTGTTGGAATTAATGAATTGCAACACAATTGCATGAAACAAAAAAAAAATATCAAAGAAGCTAACTTCGCCTGTGCCATAATATTTTTACATGTTCCAAACTCTTTGTCAGTATCATCAATTCAACAATGCACAGACAAAACCTTCCAAAAATCATTTCCATTTCTTTTTCTTCTTCTTCCTGCATGCTGCATGCTGCGATTGGCACGCATACACATACAGTTTACGTAGTGTTGCGTCTGTGTGTGTATGCGTGTGCTTAGCTGCTCTGTGGATTTCAAGCAATGACGTAGTAGAGCCGATTTATATTGACTGTAACTTGTGTTATATTTATCCGATCTGATTGAATTTTCGGGATCTGATGTTTTATAGCCAAAACTATCATATTAGTAAATTTCATGAGGATACTCCAATTTTTATGAGAAGGTTTCTTCTAGAGCTATATGATATAGTAGTCCGTTCTTGATAATTTTCATACTTGATCTGCTCCAGATAATAAAAAGCGCAGAAAAAAAATTTCAGCACGATAGCTCTTAAGATGGCGGCGTGAAGTTGACTTGCACAGACGGACGGACAGACGGACATGGCTATATCGACTCAGCTTCTCATGCTGTTCAAGAATATATATACTTTATGGGGTCGGAAACGTCTCCTTCTGTGCGTTACAAACATCTGACCAATTTTATAATACCCTCTGGAAGGGTATAATAAGGCAAAACGAATGCAGAAATTTAACTTACGCGCTTATCTCTGTGAGTAGATTGTCCGCAAGATTCAGATCCACTAGATTTTTGGTATTTGCAAAGATGGTATCCGGCAGATGGGTCAATTTGTTCTGACGCAAGTCCAGACTCAAGAGGTTGATCTGATGTTGCAGCAATTTGGCTGGTAGTGTGCTCAAGTTGTTATCCCTCAGGGTGATGTTTGTAATCTCGACGGAGTTTTCAAAGAGATCAGCGGAAACTGTTTCCAAATCACAGCGCACCAAAATGACTTTCAGTTCTGGCAGATTAGCAAAGAGTCGAGGTGGCAGAGTGGGCAGAGCCACGCGGTTGTTAAGCAACCGTACGTTCTTCAAGTGTCGATTATGTTCAAAGAGATTCTCGGGCAGAGATCGAAAACGATTGCCATTTAAATTTATTTCACTGAGATTGGTGAGCAGGGCAAAGACATCCGGCGGAAGTTGTTCAATACCATTGCCACTCAGGTCAACATCCGACACCGAGGAGACCCCTTCAAAGTCGTGCTTGCTGAGATTCCGCAGATGATTGCTCCACAGATTCAGGTGCTGCAACTTGTGCAGGCTGCGAAAAATGCCATGTGGCAGCTGCCTTATGCCATTGTTGCCCAACTCAAGGAACTCCAGACTCTCCAGATTGGCAAACAGCTGAGCAGGCAGCTCTACCACATTGACACGTAGATCTAGCCAATTGAGGTTACGCAGATCGCTAAGTAAGTCGAACGGGATGTGGGTTGAAAGACGCGAAGTGATGCGCAGTCGCTTCAGATTCTGCAGATGATCCAAGTGCTTTCGTGTGAGATTCACTCCGAGGTTGTTGCTCTCGAAAATCAGCATTTTGGGTGTGGGAATGCCCAAGTGATTCAAAATCCCTGATATGGGCGTGTGTCCGGGTAGAGGGCATCTCTGAATTTGGACACTGTCTATGTTGCCAATCCGAAGCTCTGGCAACTGCTTGTACTCAGAGTGATTGCTGAAAAAGCACTCGATCTGGACATTGGACGTTCGTTGCTTCGTCAGCTTGAATGTGGGATTGTAGATATTGGCCGGGCAGTAAATCTCATACTCGGACATCGATGGCTGGCACTGGCAGGAAGAACCGGAACTTAACTCATTGCATTCGTCGCGTCCAAAGTCCGCTTTGCTCGTTGGCCAGTGGCTCATCTGTTGCACCACCAGCACCAGAAGCAGCCTAGAAGCCGCATTCAGTCGACGCATAATGCAAGATGCGATGAAAAACTCAGAAGATAGGTCCTAATTATTCTAGAAGCTAAAACGAAACCGAAGCAAGGATAATAATTAACAAACATGAAAATGTAACTTGAACTTCTTCTCTCTCTCTCTCTCTCTTCTTTTCTTTCTCTTTGCCATTAATTAGACAAACAATGTGAAAATTCGGTGGCACATTTGTCATTATCATAATGAGAATGAAATAACAGAAATATGTGTTAATGTAATGGCAAAAACCTTTCGGCGGTGACTTAATTAATAGGGGCAAAAATATTTGGTTTTCGCTTGTCATATGCGACTTACTAGTAGCCAGCCGCTAATTAATTACTATCTCACTCAGTACGCCTTTGTGGAAAATATCAGAAAAGTTGATTAAACGAAATTCAGTAAATGTTTCGAATAAGGTTGGAAAATGCTTTGGTTTTCAATGTATGTAATTTAAATTAAATATGAAAAGTGTTGCATTCAATGGGTGTCCTGAAACCATATCCTTCTCCTTGCTCCTTGTCCCTAACCCTTTCTGTCTTTATTCCTGTGTGCGTTGCACTCTTTGTTTTTCTCTCTCCCTCCCTCTCTCTCTCTTTCTCTCTGGGTGTGTGTGCCGCAAAAGCAATGTTGCATTTCATGGTTGGCTCACCTTGTAACCACGCCTGGCTCTGCACTCCACTCCATTTGCCTCCCCTCTTCAATGTGGCGTAATTACGGTCAGAGTGTACCTACATAGGTAAGTATATAAAATTTTGTAAAATGTTGTTCCTCTTTGTTGCCGTTGCTTTGCCATCTTCATCGTAGTCATCATCATCTCCATGTGGGCAATGGGCACTTTACGGGCTTTGTGCATTTAATGAATTTGTCATGCACTCGACTGCTGAATAATGCCAGATTTTGTTTTTTGTTGTTGCTGCTTTTATCGTACAGCAGCAACAATACCAACACCAACAGCAACAACAACAACATCTGCTACTTGAGCAACAGTAAGGACTTCTCTCTAAAGTTGACAATTTAATTGTGCCCATTACGAACATTTTGAAAGGAATTCAATTAAAAGTTTTTTCGGCTCTTGTCACTTCCCGCTCAAAAATACAGAAGAAGAAAAATATCGTCCTTTTTCGTTGCATTTCCTGTCAGAGACTTAAATTGAGTTTTTGATAAGGCAATTTAATTATGTCCGTGGCATAATTCAATTCACAAAATTTTGATGACTTCATCATAAGCATTCAATTGACTTGTCATGGGCCGGACTATTAATTAGGGTCAGAAATCAATCTCAATTCCATTTTAATAGAAGGTCCAAATTCAAAATTCATTTGAAACGCCAAAAGCCAGTGCAAATGCAATTCAATTGAATACATGTGTTTAAATAACTGATACTTGTTTAAATTAAAGCAATAATCTTCTTAAGCGATTTCAATTGAAATTCCACACTTGGCAATTGGGAATAGTTTGCAAACGGGTTAAAGTTAAAGCAAACTCTCAAGGCATTAAACTGTTTACCAATCGCATCTTCTTCATCAGCATCATCATTCCAAGCCAGCAAGTTGGCCAAATCCAATCTCAACACCTGTGTGTGTTTAGGTATGTGTGTGTGTGTGTGTATACACATTTATAGCCAAGTCGATGGGTGTTTCAAATTGTTTCCCTGTGGCATTTAAATTTCCTTATCTAAACAAAGACAAGCAAAGAAGTAGATGGAGTCAAACCCATGCCCACATTCAGTTTCACTGCTCGAGAGCAGCAAGAACCGGAGTAGCAGCAGAATCAGGCAAGAGTCCACAGAGTAAGAGTAGGTACGAGCTAAGTTGCCAAGATTTTAAACATTTATATTCACTTAAGAAAATTACTTTTCGCTTTTATGCCACGCTGGCCGTGTAAATATCCTGCAACGAGCTGGAACCTATCCCATTTCTGTTCTGTTCCGTTCTGTTCAGTTCCTTTCTGTTTTGTTTCGTTTTGTTTATGCAATCTAATCTGGGAAGCGAAAAATGTTTATTTTTATTCGTAAGGGTGTTGACAACTTTTGCTTGATGGGCAATGACCCAGGGGCCACGGCCCAGAGGCAGGAGGTTTTGCTGTAGCAAAAGTGCTGTATCCCTTGGCCAAAGTATCATTCAATTGCTTGGCAGACGGTGAGATTCCGTTCATTTGGCTCTACTTTTCTGAATTACTATTAATTCATTTATGCATAAAGCATAATATTAATTAAAAATGTGGAATAGTCCTAAGTAATTGCTCTTGTTCTACAATATCGAACCGTTTTTAAAAATTGTACTAACAATATTATTATTTAAATTAATATTACAGATTTATCAAAATATGATTTGTATAGAAGAAATTTTTGAAATTAAAATTATGAATAAATACTTTTAGGTAAGCTTTCAGAGGGTTAGTTTGCATTTATTCTATTTATTCTGTCCAGAAATATACTTCAGTTGATTTCTCGGTACTCATCAGTTATGAGAAATCTCCATGTTTTAATGTTCAACTTAAGTCATTAGGCCGAATTTTCCATAAATATTTGTGTTGACTTTTAGAAAACTATTATCCTTAAAACGTTTATATTTCTGACAGTGGCTAATGCCAATGACAAACAAAAAAAAAAGGAAAAGAAATTTTAGTTGAGAAAAAAGGTGATATCTCATAATTGTAGTGGGATCAAAATGCTCTATGGAATTATCCTTAAGTTGTCAGGCGGTTAGTGATTTTATATATGTATTAGTGAGCCAAAGCAAGGTCCTTAACTTTACAACAATTTGACAGAGAAGAGCGGGAGCAATGGATGGGTTCTTTAATTTAAAGAGTTTGTCGAGTTGCTTTGACTTTGGCGTACTGCGCACTAATTTGTGTTCAATGTCTGTTTTAATTAGATGCCGCCTTGGCTGTTAATAAAGGTTAGAAAAGTTTTGTACCAAGGCTCAGATTTTTCACACATTCACCTACACACCTAGACACACACACAGGCATTCCATTTGAGTGCGCATTTTTGCACTCACTTGGTTGTCGGCGTTGGCTTTGCCACTTCTCGTTCTCCCGTTACCTTAACCGGTATGTAACGGTACTAAATTCATTAGGCACACTAAATTACAACCGCAGGCATATGGAGACGAAGGGCAAACATTGTTCGACTGGCAAGGAGTTCATGCTGGGATGTTGGTGTTGCTGTTGTTACCTTTTCGCTTTTTATGTGCCCCATACAAAGTCTTGCAAGTGTTCGGCTACATATGTATATATGTACATATGTATGTCTTAGCTGTGTGGATGCGTGCGAGTGTATTTGTGTGTGTCAGGCATTTAATTTTAATAGTCATGCCACCCGCAGCGCGCCTTCAGAAAATTGGCTTTCGGATGCCTGCGGTGCGTTTTATTACTGCAACAACAGCAAGCAAGCTATTTAATCTTAAAATTCACATCTGGATTAAGGCGAATGCCAAGAGCAACAACGAAAATACTTTATTTTAATAGCTTTGACACATTCTGCAGTTGCTTCAGCCGACGAGCACTTTAAATGAAAACTTTTAACCCAAAAAAGTATGCTATGGCTCTCTCTCTCTCTGAGTTGGCAGTGCGTTTCTGGCACGCATCCATCAATCATCATGACTAATTACTACAATTTCTGTCAAGCATGAGTAAGACCTGAGGCAGGGCAGCGGTGCCAAGCAAGCAGAAATGGCAAAAGTGGAATTATTTCAAAATAACAACAAGAAGAAGTAAAAGAAATCTACAACTTGTTTAACAATTTCTTATTGAAAACTTACAACTGCTTGAGAAAACTTCTAACGCGCATGTGAAGTATTGAAACAACTAAGAACCAATCCCCTCACATCACCCTCGCCCCATACAAGCATAACATTTGACCAAGTGTATGTGTATGTTTGTGTGTTAGTGCTTTTACCCTGGGTTGTGGTTTTTTCTTCGCTTTTTATTGCGCTAGAAATGTTTTCATTTTCCTTCCCTTCCTATGTGTAGTATGTACTTGGGCGTCTGCCCAAAAGGATTGTGAAATACTCTGAAAACTTTCGTAAGTCCTTGTCCTCATGTTTTTGGTTCCTCAAATACACTCGTACAAACACACACAACAGGGATGGGGTGGGCTTTGGATGGGTGTGGTGCATACGGAGGAGGCAGCTGGTACCTTGTTTATATAGCCTGCAAAATGGACCAATATATTGACAAGTGAAGCTTTGAGTAAACAGCTGTGTTTCTTTTTCAAGTACCTCATGCTGATGTTGATTCAAATGAAAAGGCTACCAGGGCAGGGCAACCTGTTGTATCGTATTTAATATATGACAAAAAGTTGCCTCAGTGACTGGCGTTGTGTCTTTTACACGTCTTTATTTAAATTGTTCCTCAATTTGTTGTGTAAGATATGAAGCGTTTGACTTTTATTTTTGAAACATTTCGGGAAAAACAAATGAATTATCCTTAAAGAATATATAATCTGACAATGAGCCATAATAACGAAAATATTTTATGGTGTTTCAAATGAGAAACGATATAGATTTTTGGTTTTATAGGTCAAAAGTTAAGTTGATTTACCTTTAGGTGCTTAATCTAAAAACCTTGTGTAACTGAATGGGATAATATCTGAATGGCCAAAGTATATATAGCCTTATGTACTTTATTTTTTAACCTAAGGGTAGAAAACATTCTCTGGATTAAGTCATTTTGAAAATTTTTCTTTAAAAACCGGTGAACTGTCAGTGAAATGTCAAAGACCAACATGTCAAGCGAAGAGCAAAATTCCAAAGTAAATCAAAACTATGCTAGTTTTCGTTTTCATTTTTAAAACTTTATAACCTTATTAATTTAAATGAAAGATTTCAAATTTGAAATAGTAAAATATGAAACATAATCAGGATTGAATGATATTGCAATTTTAAGATTTTATCCACTTTCTGTACTAACAATAAGAAACGAATATCTAGAAGCAAGACTGGGATTTAGTATTGAACTATGTATATACGAACAGAGTTTAACAATAAGTTTCGATTATTACAATAAGTACATATAATATAAGTTATGTACTGGAATGTCATGATCAAATTCATTTTTGGCTTTGTTTCAACCGAAATAAAGAAGTAACTAACTGATGCTGATCAAACTATGTTTATACTCTTGATTTGGAAGGGCATTTAAATTACTCGAAGCTGCTTACGCTGTGACGCCTCAGCTCAAGTGCAAACCGCCGGCGGCTTGGCGAGGCGTTCAAGTGCAAAGCAAGAAAGAAGTTAAACTGGAGGAAGGGATGAAGGCAGAGGTGGGTTGGAGGTGACTAAGTATAGGTTGTATCAGTGCCGTGGCGTGAGTGGTGTGTGTGCCGTGTGGTTTGGTGTGGTGTGGTGTACGATGTGTTTGCTGCTTTCGAAAAGAAAAACTACAATTTGCAGTGGGGCTGGAACTGCAGCTGCTGCTCAACTTTCAGAGCGCAACTTCAAAGTCAACGACAAATCCATAAGATAGTCTCCCACTTCATTCATTACTCAGCTGCCTGCTAAATTTTTGCTAAAACTTCAAGTTGCTGAGCTAAGCAGATGAAACTAAACAACTAAAAAAATAAAAAGTTGTGCGCAAAAAAGGGGTTAAGACTTGATTTGCGTATGCCAAAGGCAAAGGCGAAGGGCCTCAAAGCCAGCGTATTGTTTGCTGAAAATAGAAAGGCATAGCCCAAAGTTGGAGACAAAGAGGTGGAGCTGGAGATGGAGAGATGCTGGTGGTAATGCTGCTCAGTGGCGTTGCCATGACGAAAGGAAACTTACCAAGTGAAAGGCTTTGTAATGTCATTTGTCTGTTAATCATGTTGTCGTCGTCTATAAGCATTTCGCTTCTTTTTTTTTATATTTTTTGCATCTGCTTTGCTAAAAGTTTTTGCATAATGCTCGCTTCGTGCCCAAGACAAATGCAAAAACTTGTTGAGTTCAGGCTTAAGTACATCAAGTCGTTGAGGAGAGAATTGGAATAGAAGGCAGCTCAACGGCGAGGAAAGGGGCTAGGCTGGTCTGGGCTGGGGGCAAGCATGCGTGTCGCATTCAAGTTTAATGGCCTGCCATTGTTGTACAGGTTGAGACTTTGCTACCGCAACGCGGTTAAGGCTGACCAGAATGGATGGAGAGCCCACAAAATGGGACTGCTCGACGGACTGACGTACGATGATGACTGAAAATCTTGTTTATCCAGGCCCAATCTCTCAAAAACCACCCGAAAGTAATTCAAATGGATATACTGTGGTCGACTTCGGCTGACTCACGCTGCCAGGCCCTCCTTCAAATCCTTGTGCTCGCTTAGTGCACATCCTGCTGTTGCCAGCGACTTGTTTGCCATCTCATCTGTGTTTAGTTTTGGTGGAAGCGCAAACATTTAACGCAAATTGATTTCCACTCGCAAGGTGATGATGTTTAAGCTCACAAGAAGCCACCAGGAGCCACCATCATCATCCCCAGGACGTGCATCGATGGATTTTAATTTACTGTCTGAGAAAATTTTCAAGTTTCTGCATATCTAAGGGTCTGGAGTTTACTTAAAGATATACTTGAGGAGGTAATCAAACTGGTATAAGTCTATTTAGTATTTATTAAATAGCTTTGGTCAAAGATATTTGCCTAAATATATGTATATGCTTTTTTCTCTTACTTAGATGTTGATGGTGGCAGCACCAGCAGCATCATCATCAATCTCTTGAGTTGAGTCCACTTTTCTACTTCTAACTTGTCATTTCCTTAAGCCAGAGAGCTCTGCACCAGCTGTTGCCAGTCGCCATCGTTTGCGTTTCGTGGAGCGGCCCACTGTCTCCGCTGCTCTACTCTGGTCTGCTGTGTTCTGCTTAACCAGCTAAGTAAATTTATCTGCAACTTCCACACACGCACAGTCCATCACATAAATAAACAACTGATGGCAGGCAGCAACACCACCAACAACCATCAGGAAAGGAATAGAAATAAAATAATAGACACTCTACTCCCAATCCAGACCCATGGCCCCCTCCTCAGTCACAGTCGTCGTTCAATTTAACCTTCTCGTTCTCGTCCCGTCAGCCAGCGGCATCGTAAATGAAAATGTCGTCTGTTGCACGTTTGCCTGCTGTGGCCGAGCCATTTATATAGCATTTTATTATGGCCAGCTCGCCTATTGGCACTCATATTGTAAATAATACAGCATAATAAGAGTGTGTATCCCCGCAATACAAGCCCACCCCACACACCCATCGCCCAGTCGCAGTTGGCCATCCAAAACGCCAACTTGGCCTGATTGCCAAGGGACGCACGCGCGTACACTTCAATTACCAGACAACAACAGTTGCATCAGTTGAGGCGCTCCCTCCACTGAGGAACTGACAGGGAATGGGAATGGGAGTGGGAGTGGGAATAGGACTGAGGCAGAGACAGGTTCTACAACTACTTAATTTTTTCGTTTTCACAGAAGTTCTCAGTCGCTCTTTTTCTCTCTGCATTTCTGTTTGTGTCTCTGGGCATTTTTATGCTTTCTTGATTTCTGTTGTCGCTTGTTATGTTTGCTTACCCAATGCGTCGACCACGGCCGAAGGCCCTCATAATTTGCGCTTTGTTTTCATATATATTGAAGATGCAGTTGAGTTTGATCCACCAAGCAGAACCACAACTAGAACCAGCACCTAAAGGAGAGCGTCTATTGTGCCGTTGCCCATCCTGTTTGAAATGTGAGTCACGTTTAAAGAGTTGTGCGTTCTTTGCTCTTTGTGGACCTTGAATGGTAAGCCCTGATCTCCCCCTTTGGCATTCAATGTGACTATGGCTGTGGCTACGGCTGTAACTCGTTTCCATTTATAGAGCTAATTGTGCACATTTTGTGCTTGTTATTTATAAACGCACACGAGTTTTGTTCTACTCATCCACTTATAAGAGCAGAGGATGGCAGTGAGTTCAATATGGTTGGCTAGCCATAGCTCTTAAATTTTGGGGTTGGGCTTGGAGCAGTTGATGTAAGGAATTACTATAATTTTTTGGCAGCAATTCCGTTGGCCATAATAATTAAGAGGCATTAGTGATTTTGGGTTGGCGCCAGTTGCTTCGTTGCGTCAGCCAAGTTGGCAAAACTTGCTCAACTCGAAGATATTCTACTTGGCCAGACGAGAAAACAAGCAAACTAAATAACAAATAAAAACTAAATATCAACTAAAGTGTGAGGCACTGGATAAATACACTGTGAGAATGCTTACAAATGTATTTGTTGTTTGTTGGCATAAAAAGTGTTTCCCATTTCGAATTTGCCTTATTTGATGGTAAATAGGGTTTAATATGGGAGTAAGGATTGGCTGATACGCCTTATCGAAATGTTCTATTGTGGCTTCTTCTGTTTCGACTGAGGTCAGACATTTGTCGAAAAACTAGACTCCTGCGGTTTATCAGTCTTATAGTTCTTGAAACTCTTACACGGAGGAATCAATATGACTTTTGGCTGTTACCCAAAGCAGAAAAAGGGCATTAAAACAAATTCTAATTCAAACATAAAACATGATAAGAATCCAACACATTTTTTTATCCAGAGATCTGGTAATTTTTTCAATCTTCAAGAATTTTGAATGATAAATACATATCTGTGTCATTTTGACTTTGGGATAACGTTGACCTGTGCTTTATATAATTCAATGATGAGAATGTCAAAAAAAGGATGTCAGCTGCCGTTGTCCATGTCAGAATCATTATATAGTAGTTGGTTGATTTAGACTGTCAGTTCTGGTTTATCCTCTTGAACTATTTATATCTCTTAAATCTTTTTAAATTCAGGATTTTCATGTAAGAACCTAAATGCTTTTGCAATTTCCTTCGGTCATTAGATTGTGGCTTAAAATTTGGCATGTGCATGGGTATTAGTAAATCTGAAATTACAATTGCATTAAATCAAATTCGCAAAAAGTGAGTTAATACCCACATACAAAAACATATGCATATCAACATTCGCACATGCATTTTACAGTCATATCATGAAATATGCACGTGTTCAGGTGGAATTTGTGTGCATATTTGCGCTGATTGCTTCATGCAAACACACAGCCAAACGGCGGCCACATCCGACCAAACATTTCGCCGATTCGTGCAAAAACAATCGAAGCCAACAAACTAGCCACAAAAAAAGAAAGAGAAACCTATGTGTTGCAATGGTTTTTATGCTGTGGAAGTGCAAATATATTCTTGTTTTTCAATAGCCATTAAATATATATGAATATTGACAGGCTGGAGGCCTATTTTGATATATCTGTATGTATATGTGCTGCACTTGCCTATGAATATGTGTTAAAATATGCGACTGCCATTTATAAAGGCATTAACATTTATCAATCTGAAACAAAAATAAAAATTGGAGGAAAGGGGTTTAAAGTTGATGCTGTGAGAGAAAGAGAGAGGAGGCCGGAGACGCGTTTTCCCGCTGCTGCTTAACATAAATTCTACCCCAGGCCATGGGAGACATTTGCAGTGGTAACAAGAGCGGCCTAGCAACCGCAGTGGCGATAAATAAAGATTAAAATCTCTGAAATGTGCACAAAAGTGGCTGGCACTTCATTTCAATTTATATATATGTATGTACATGCCTATATATACATACATACAAATAAGTACACACACGCAGCGCATACACACACAAACGCAAGCTGCCAGAGTGATAAATCAAAAATCGTTGCATACTTTTTTGAGCCATAAAGTAATATGGCCAGAACAGGAAGCTTCTCGCATTTGTTTGCACTGTTTGTGTGTTGGTACCAACACACAAACATACACACATACGCAATAAACGCAATTCCATGTTTCAATTGTAAAAAAAGAAATCAAAAGAAAAAGCCAGAAAATTAAAGCCCCACGTTAGCCGGAAAGTGGAAAATCAAAATGGCGACGGACGAGCACAAAACATTATGTGTGGTACGATGAGTTGGTATTAAAATTCACAGCATGCCTTGTGATTTTTATGCCTCTTTTGCCACACACACACACACGAATACAACTCCAACCACCAACGCACTTTAGAATTTCAGTTTTTGTTTGGTTTTTGTTTTTTATAGCCATTAAATCAAAGTACAAATAAAAGAAAGTAAATAAAAGAAATCGTAATAACCTTCAAAGTGGTTCGACAGTGGTTGTTGCCTTCAAATGAAATGCTGAAATCTCCTCATAAAAATGCGCAAATTCGTAAAGTGCACTTTATACGCAACGTTTGTGCCCAACATAAATACACAGCATGCAAAATAAGACACAAATATCAAAGAAGCTATTTCCGGCTATGCCGAAGTTTATATACCCTTGCAGTCCTTGGCAATAATATCATTACATTTGAAATTTCTTTCCCTGCAACTCAATTCTTCAATACATAAACAAAACATTATTACTCTTTTTACTAAACATTTTTCTTCTTCTTCCATCGTTCCCTAAGCAAAGCACGCCACGCATACACATACAGTTTATATTGACTGTATTTTGTGTTTTATTCAAGATTCAAATTTTGGGATCTAAGGTTTTATATTCAATACTATCATATTGGTAAATTTCATGGGGATACTCAAATTTTTATGAAAATGTTTCTTCTAGAGCTTTATGATATAGTGGTCTGATCCTGATAATTTTCATACTTGATCTGCTCCAGATAATAAGCAGTGGGGCGGGGCTAACTTCGACCACGTCAAAGTTTGTATACCCTTGCAACTTTTTTGGTAAATCTTTCCTTACCTATAGCCATCAAACTGGAAAAATATTTTATCTAAAAAGGCTTATGTTTGCGAAAGAACGGCCTACAATCTTAGTATAGGAAATAACTACGATATTGATCAAAGTCACTGTTTTCCACCGATCATTCAAATTCGGCACATTCGTTTATAGGTATAAAAAACTCAGGATTATAATATTTCACGACAATAGCTCAGAAAATAACGAAGCTATTGAGAAAAGTCAGTGTTTTGGTTTTTATCTAAGCAAAGCCATGTAGTAATACTACCTTTGTAATACTACCAATGCCTTTTAATACTTTAGTTATGCACAATGTTTATTCAATTAGTTGGAATATAAAAACTGTCAACTGCATTGTCAAAGTAAATTTTAATTGCAATTTGAATGGAAATAAAGGTTAAGTAGAATTTAAAATCTACAGAAATTGTATAAATAATAGCTTCATGATTAGGGTCAAATTGCAAATCGCAAGACAGTTTTCCACTGCTATAAACATATTTGACAATTTCCATATAAATGTGGATTCATCTACACACACACGGAGGTGTGTGCATAGAATATATATGGTGCCTTGGCATACAGTTTTGTATTACGCTTCCACCTCTTTTAATCCCCACTGGTAATTTTCTTTTTAATTACATTTTAATATTTAGGCCAATGACTGTAATAATCCACACAAATTCACACACACACACAACTTTGCCTAATTGTTGGCCACAATTTTAGCCACTGCCAATGCCAGACCATGCGGCTGCCGGCGGTGACACTTGGAAAACCAAAAATGAAAATAAAATATGAAATAAAAATAATTTTATGGTAATTCACATAAAATGTTATGCCGTAGTATATGCTTCTTACACTCGTTTTCACAGTACGGTTCGTGTTTTAGTTCCGGGCTCACGGTCTGCTCGTTGGAATTAGTTGATTTTACGTAATATATAAGTATACACACATAGGTATATATGTATATATATTTTGGATTTAGGGTGTCGAAACTATGCACAGCATTTTATAAATGTAAATGTAAGTTTAATGAGCTTTATATGATGGTCATGTGGGTGTTAATTTGGCAAGTATGTATGTACATATGTATAGGGTGGTTCGTTGGCGAGGGGAGGGAAGCAGTTTTGTTAATTTTTAATTTTAATTGCAGTCGCTTGTTTTGTAATTTTTGCATAATTATGGATTGTTGTTATTGGGTGGCTACTACTACTACTACTACTGATGATGATGCTGCTGTCAACATGGCAACAAAATTGCCATATTTATTTGACAAATACATGGCCAGCAATTGGTTCTAGACCATATACCACCGAATTCAACGCCATCAATTAAACTAATTGCGCATTTAAATTGGCAAATTATTGTTTTTTTGTTTTGTTGTTGTTGCTTTAATTATAAATTATGTATACAATAAATTTGCATAAAGTCAAATAAACTGACAAGTGGTAAAATGGTTGCTGGTGGCCGGCGGGGGCAACATCGATGCATTTGGATGGATAAATGCTGATCAAAGAGCGGTTTGCGAAATGCAATTTAAATACATATTTCTGGCCAGTTTCCGATCCCCCATTCGACGGACCACAGTTGCGCTGTTGTTTTTATTTGCGGCCAGGCGTTGCTAAGGTCACTGAAAACGAAAATCCAATTAAGTGGGCTCGAAAGCTGGACCAATGGCCAGCCAGCATAGCGAATGGTTCAGTTCTGAGAAATTTCGCATTCTTCGTCTGTTGTTTAGCTGTGCCCAAAAATTTAATTAAATTTTCAACCGTTTGTCGCATACAATTGCATTCGCAACTAAAGTGCTGCCTACTTTAAGGGGCAGTAAGAGCTCTAAATGTTGGCAGGTCGGCAAACAAATGAACATTAACAGTGGCTGCAATGTATAGATTTTGTGTTCCCCCCGCTTCCTCAACATTCCATAAACTCTTTGTTTCCCACGAACAATTTAAAAAGCCTTTCAAGATGTAAAAGGATACACATATGTACACTTGAAGAAAAATAATATGAAACGAACGACATTCTCATCTCCTTAGCTCTGAGGCATTAAACAATTCCTTCAAAATTTGTTTCAGTGCAGCATTTGTGGCCAAGTGTTAGAGTTTTTTATGCTTCTCTTGTTGACATTTAAAAAAATGGCTGTCACAGTGCATTTTCATATGAGAGGCGAGAATAAAACAATGCAAACAAATGTGTGTCTCTGTGGGTGTGTTTGTGTATGTGGGTGTGTGTTGTGCGTGACAGTGAGTGATAAAAGTTATGAACTCTTGGGGGAATATAAACAAAAAATATTAGAAGTGTTGTGTGCATTGTTTCTCTTGCTTTTTTTTCCCATTGTCCATTTGCCTGTTTGCATTTTATTTGTTGTTGTTTTTTGTTTTTATATTTATAAAAAATATTTGCGGTTTCGCATTTCCGTTCTACATTTACGCAAATCTCTCTACCCACTCCACCCTCATTATAAAACCAACATGAACACGAAACATTTATATATTGTTTTTTAAAGCAATTAATTTACGTTTGTGATGGTTTCTATGCTCAATTAAACAGACCAGTGATTAAAAAAAAGTCGGAAAAAATGAAAAAAGTAAAAATATTTATCTATGTATGTATCCTTTTATTCTCTTTATATCAGTAGATATGCTTCTCTTTTGCATTAATTATAATTTTTAATGAATATTTATTAGAGTAGAATAAATATTTACTTCAACTCACCTTTGTTCTCTGTGCTATCCTTAGAATCCTTTCTGCTGCTGCTGCTGTCGTTCTGACCTTCCTTTTACAGTTGCAGCTGTAGCTTGTTGTACATTTTTAATGTATTTTTAAGTAATTTACTGCAAAGAGAACGAGAACGAGAGAAAAGAGCGTGAAAAATATGCAAATTAGTTGAGTTAAAGAATCACAATTCAAAGGGCTAGAAAAAGCAGCAGAAGGAGCTGAGTCACTGCCAGCGAGGGCATCTTATTAACATTTCAAATGAGCGACTTTTCAACTTTTTTAGCCCTACCGATGTAAGCAAGAAGTGGCTGCATATGTGTGAGAGTCGTCGTTATTATGACACTAATTATGTCATACATATGCAAAGGGAAAAGTGCCAAAGTAGCAAACAACCCCCTTACCCCCTTACTCGATCCTCAACCCAGCAGTTCCTAAGTGGGCTATAACACGTGTTATGGTGTCTGTCTGTCCCTCTGTGTGTGTGTGTGTGTGTGTGTGTGTGTGAATGAGCCAGCGAGTGTATGCCACTTAAATTTTAACGTATACGTAATGCCTATTCATGAGGCTGTGCCCTAAACTCAACTCACTGTATCTGTGTCTCTACATACATGCATACATATGTAAATACTTCATTTAATTAAGCTTGATGCTACTTAGCCAAGTCTTGGCCGCATGAATTAGCAAAAACAATTTTCAAGCCAAGTGTTCAGCACTTGAAATGGCTCGAAAATGCATAAGAAATGCAATCTTTGGGGATAAGACCAAGCTTATACCCATGCGAATTCATTCCAAATGCAACAAACACTTGGCTATAAATTTAAAAACTGGAAAAAAGTATGTGCACAGACTTGATAATACTCTACAATACAATAACTAAGTTTCAGTACTAAAAATGTTTAGCCCACTTTGTTTAGTAGACTGCAGAAATTCTAGGTCCTTCTTTATGTCTTGCTTTTACTCTGATCCTTCATGCAAATTAAATCAAAAACACAAACAAAAAACACAACAAAAACAATTCATTGCAAGATATTTGATATTTATTCAAGAAAATAATTAAGCACTAAGCCGAGATGCAAATCAATGGTCATAACTTATTTTCACATAAATAACAAATTTATCTCTTTTTGTGTTAACGGAAAGGAAACTTGTCCCGAAGTCAGAAAAAGTGAACCAAACACAGAGAGAGAGAGAGAGAGAGAGAGAGAGAGAGAGAGAGAGAGGGAGAGAGATATAGAGACAGAGAGAGATAGAGAGACATAGAGAGAGGTGTAACAGTGTAAGGGGGAGAGGTCAAGGCTAGTAATTTAGTTAGTTTAGAATTGCAAAAAGGACTAAAAAGATAAGTTTCTTTAGCTAAGAGTTATAAATATGAAAATAGGTTTTGTTCTTTTTCCATTTGTTTTTCCAAATAGTGTGTGTGTGCGTGTGTTTTGTTTATTTATGTGCATGCCAGTTTTACAATTTGTTCTTTATTTTTTTGGGGGTTTAAATTCATCAGAAAAGATCATCGCACAAGATTGAGAAATCTACTTTCAGGTCCCGCACAGTTTGTTTTAAGAGGTCCTGTGCCGACCTGCAGTGGTTTAGATTAAGCTGTAGAAACTTAATCCTTCCTGTTACTGCCAGCCTCTACAAACAACGGGCAAGCTCTGCTGAGCGTGTTGTGCGCCGTATTGCTCCGCTTATGTCGTGTGCAAAGTATGCACGCTGCCTTCTGATCACATTGCTTTGAAGCGTGATCCTTGCTACCACAGTTGAAGCATAGCTTGGACGCGTCGTGCTTGCTTCTGCACCGAGCTGCTGTGTGCCCAAAGTCCAGACACTTGTAGCACCGTCTCGGCTCAGTCTTCAGGCGTACTCGGCATATGCACATGCCTACTCGTATTTTGCCCGCCTGCAGCAGCTTATTCGCCAGATTCGGGTTCACCATCATTGTTGCGGTCTGTGTACCGCTGTACGCTTTCCGCATCTTTGGGTGACATTCTGCCGGCAAATCCTCGTCGATGAGTTCCAGGACGGCGAGCAGAAGATCATCTGCAGTGTGGAATTCTGCGAGATCCTTTATTTCGACCATGGCCTTATCGCTGATCGCCTTGACATCAGCGGTGTCTCCAAGTGCCTGTTTCACTGCCTGCTGCAGTTTACCAGTTGCTTCGTCCGCTGGCTTGGTCAACTGTAGGAGTAGTTCCCCGGCTGCTGTGCGTCGAACCGCACATACATTCTCCTTGAACTGCTGGATTCCGGCGTCTGTGTGGACTGACTTCAGTACCATCGCGTAATTGGCTGGGTCTTTGCACTTCACCATGATGACGTCTGGCCTCTTCTTTTTAATGGGTCTCGGCTTGCTTTTCACCTTGTGCCATTTCCCTCCAGCGATGTTCGTTGCGTGAGTTGTTTCAGCTACTACTGGTCCTGATGATACTGCTGTTGCTGCGGGGCTTCGGGTCCTTGGAGTCCGCTCCTGGATTGGCGACTTCTTTTTCCTCCTCCTGTCATTCTTATTGGCTGTCGGTGGGTCTTCCGTCCTGGTATCCTTCCTTTTCGTAACCTCTTTGTTGGTTTTGGCGGCAGAATTGCGCGTTGCGCATGCAAGGCATGGTCCAGCCTTCACCGGATATTCCTGCATCTGCTCCATTACCTGTAGGTGAATGGATTTCATCTTAAGATGTGCCTCCTTCATCCATTGGGTTGTGTTGCGCGTCGGGGGAGCCTTTTTATTAACCGAGCCATCTATGATCTCGTCTAAGATCTTGCCCAGTTCGGCCATCAAAATGTTTGGTGCCTGCGGCGGTCCTTTTAGTTTCTTCGGAGTGGTTCCACTTTCGGTGTTGCAAGGGCTTGCTTCCCTTGCCCGTTTGGGTGTCTCTTCTTCGCATCCAGCCGAGACAAGTAATCCTCGAATGGCTGGCGGGGCCGAGTGAAGAGCCTGCGGTGGTGTCCTGGCGATCTTGCTTCCTTTGGCGAAAGGATTGCCTCCGTTTGTGCACAGTCCGTGCTTTTTGCTGCTGCTGCTGCTTGTAGCTATGTCCGCTGCATCGGCCAAGTTTGCCACCGGTGCAGTAGTGGTGGTGATGACGGTTGTTGGGGCCTCCAGAATCCGTGCCCCTGCCATGGCTTGTACCATGGGTGGATTTCCACAACTGTGGCTGCCACCTGGAGTAGTCGACGTTTTTCCAACCATTTTTCCATGTATTTTTTGCATTTTATACCTGCTGCCAGGTTTTATACGCTGTGGGTTTGTTGGTCCTCTTCTTGTAACCTGAAAAGATTGCTAGTCGGTAACTTAAGACTTACTCAGTCTATAGGGGATTTTTAAAAATCGCGCCTAAGCGAGCGCCCAAAAGCACGCAGCACTTTGGAGGCTACTGTTGTGAGCTTATGTTAATCCGTCAGCTGGCTTATCGGCTCTGTTATCGATCGACGGTTCGCAACACTAGTTACCAGCTGATTAATTGCAATCGGCAAAGGCAAAGTAAAAAAAAAAGCGCTAAGAAGTCAACGATAAGGAAAATGCAAAAAAGCAATTTTTCCCACCACCGGAGAAAGCGCGGGATATGGTTAACACCCCCGCCGCCCCTCCCGGCGTGGCCTCCAAGCTAAGGCTGATGGGAAATAAATAATTTCTCCAACACAACAGATGCAGCCAGCTGGGCAGCCGATTGTAGTCCAGGTGAGTGGCCAGTCTCTTGGCGACCCTTCCTAATCCTTCCCCTCTATATTCCAGGTATTGTACGTCAATTGTGTCCTTTTACTTTGCGGAGCGACTGATAAACGCGACCGCACTTGAAAATACACATAACACACAACCTCTTTGTATGTCTCTGTCTCTGTATTCGTATCTACATATATCTATGTGTGTGTGTGTGTGTTCTTTTCAATCTGAAGTATGTCTAATTGCTGGCCGCATGCAAATTGCCAGTTATCAAAATGCAAACTGACAACTTTTCTAGGATTTTCATAATCAAATTGTGTTCATTTCGTCTTTTCTCTCACTCTGTGGGTGTGTGTGTGTGCGAAAAAGGATTTGATAGAAGGAACTGTGAGTGACATTCATGTATGTATCTTTTACTGTATCCAAGCTCTATGGCATGTTTATTAAAGATTATCATGGGCATTTTGCATAAACCACTGCTATTTCTTGCTGCCCTTTTGCACTTTGCTTGCAACAGACATTTTCTACCACATACATATACATTAGCTATGTATATACAGTGGAGATACATACACACGTGTATGCATTTTGTAGACAGAGATATATGCCTGCTAATTTGCATAGGCTCAAAAACCGCAGTTCGTCGCTCATTATGTTGTTGCACTCGTATTCATCCAAGCATGCCATAACATGCAGTCAGCAAACAACTCCCCCAACTGTCTGTTTGCAGCCGACTGTCAGTCTATCCGACTCACTGTCTATCTGTCTGACTGTCTGACTGCCTGCCTGCCTGCCAGTGGCGGACTGGCAATTTCATATTGAAAATCACTGAAGTGGCAGACCGTCGGGTGGGCTAAAAATCCCATTGCCAGGCACCTCTACCCAGCCAGAGCCAGAGTTTTGTGTGGTAAATTCGGTTCTTTCTGCTACACAAAATGTAACGAAAGAAATGTGTAAAACAAAAAGCAGCACATTTTAATTTTAATAGACAGAGGCAGCACAATAAGCGCTGTTTAGTAGGACTGGCAGCCCTCATTGGGATGTTAATAAATGTATGGCATGGCATGCATAATTTTTATTGCACCAACTCATATTCATCTGTATTTTTTTCTGTGTTGTGTTGTCTTTACATAATGAAATGTGCAAATCCAGAACCATTGCATTCGCCAGTTTCTACTTCTACTTAGGCCCACATGGGGAAAGGGAGTGGAAATGGAAATGGGAATATGTGGAAATGCGTTTCTTTCTTATTGCAGTCAGTAGTCTCCATTTTAATACCTTTACTTTTCTAATGTAAATCGAATTCAATAGAAACTTTGTCCACTTATGATTTACTATTATAAATTCAGAGGAGACTTAAAAATGTCTTTGAGATATACTGATCCATTGAAATTTTCCACAACTCTTTTTAGCCAACTTGGTAATGTCTTATAAATAGATGTAAAACGAATTTTTTTGCTGATTGAAAATAGTGTACTATCAAGGATGGAGGAAGAGGAGGAGTATCAAGGATGTTTCCATTTTTTAAAACTTGTTTTATTTCTTTAATATTCCATTTTTCCATATGAATGGAATTGGAAATGAACGATTGTTGGAAGAGTTCAAGTAAGTAAGATTGCAATTTAAGTTTCTGCTTCACTTATTCGCATAAATTTAGATTATTTATCGCTATAACCAGATTTTATTTATATCATAAATCATTTAATCTTTTATCGACTAGGAATACCTTTTGGCTACTCCAAGAGAGTCTTCAATAATTTACTGAAAAGTATTTGCAGCAGAATGTGTGGAATATCAAAATTCATGTTTCATTTGAAATTTCCACTAACAATTGTTTGCAATTTCTTTGAAAGTTTAGTGTGTTGACATTTCGGTTCTTTGAAAGAGAAAAATTTTCGCTATTTTAATATAATTATATGTACCACCACCACCGTTAGCTCTCATCCTAGTTGAGAGCTTATTTTTTTGCTGCTTTTTACTGCCTTTTACGCTGTTTGGTTTTGTTGTTTGTTGCTAATTTATTTGAATATGCATTTGGGTCTGTTTGCATTCATGCAACTTTTGTTCCGTTCTCTCCACATTCATCCCTCTCCCTCGCTCTCCTCACCACATTTGAGGCATTTCTTCTTTTACACTGCATGGCTTTTGTATTAAAATAAATGTTTAGCAGCCCGGCAGCAGAATGTATCTGGCGGATATGTTGGTCGGGTTCTTTTTTCTTTTGGTTGCAGAGAACAATTACAATTACAACTCCTTCTGTTGGTGGCTCTGTTGCGGCTGCTGCTGATACTCCTCCATGGCCATAATTTGCGCTTGGTTGCGCCTTTTCTCCATTCCACAAGCCTCGCAAATGTAAATGTGGCAAAAGTTGTGCGTATTCATTTCAAAATGCTGGCAGTTGGCACTTTCTAAGCTTATTTTGATGCTCATTAGAAGTGGCTCTTGCCATTCTCCACTGTGCTTTGGCGGTGGCTTCGATTTCCCATTATATTTGACAGAAAACTAGTTCTTGCTCTCGTTCCCAATCTCCCTCGGCGCTGGCTCTGTTTCTTTTAGCTATTCTCTTCTAATCAACTTTGCCAACCGCAGACGAGTCGGCGCATTGAACCGGGAAAGTAGATTTATGCATTGTGTTCTTTCTTGTTTGTTGTGTTTGGTGTTGGTTCCTATTCGGTGTGTTAATTACCCATTGTGGGGTGTTGCTTGTGCTGCTGCGTTTGAGGAAGTAAATCGCTCACACACGCATTAACCGCAAACAAATTCCATGAGAAGTTCTTTTTAAGAAATGAAATTCCTTTCCATACCATACAAACATGGAGCGATTGCCCTTCAATGCTAGAGAAGGATATTTTAAGCCACATTATGATCAACAAGATTCAAGATTTATGTTCTAGTTAAAATCTTTAATTGTTTGATAGATAGCATTCATAAATGCTAACTCTTTAGTATACAAATTAATCTAAAAGTCAATGCACTTTAGCAAACATTTTAAATAGTTTTCAATTAAGCCCTTGTTTAGTTTTAATTTTTCCTACCATGTACCCAACGAAGGGTATTTTAAAGTCGTTACCTCCTATGGAAGAACAAATTGATGTTCTGTTCATGTTGCCTTACACATAAATCATGTTTCATTAGCATTTACAAAGATTTCAAAGAAGATAACGGCCAAAAAAAAAGGTCGAAAGCAACAAGAAGGTATGTCGAAATTCCTTTCCATTTTTTTCTTGTGCTTTTTTGGCTTGCATGTTGAACTTTAATTGATATATATGAGGAGAGGGAGGCGACCTCAAAAACCGAAAAACTGAAATGGGAAAATGTGCCAAACACGCAAAGGATCCAAGCGAATGTGTAATCCAATATATATCACTTGACCTTACAGAAATGAAATACAATAATAATAATAAACGACATAGAGTCAACAAAAGCCAAAGTTCTGTGCATTGAACCTTGAAAATTGTATTTGCTTGGTTTTTGTTTTTGCTTCTTGTTTTGTTTATTTCCAACCTACTTACCCGTAAAACGAAGCAGGGAAAAGTTTTTTTTTTTTTTTTTTTTTTGAGAACGGAAAAACCAAGCATGCAAAATATAAGTACGTTTTTTTTCTTGATTCTCTTCTTGGGCTCGCTCTTCATTTTTCTTCTTGTAATCAACCAGTCGGGCATATACATAAATATTTGCCTGGCCAGGCCCAAAAAAAAAAATAAAAAACAAAAAACAAAAAAAAAGGAGGCCGCGTACTCATTATGGTATGAAAGAAGCATCAGTAATGGCAACAACAACAAACAGAGTGGCATGACAACAACAACAACAACAATAAGATGTCAAACTGGCGCGTAAAAGTGCAAAAGCTTTAATTTAACATCAGCCACGTAAGAGGATGGTTGGTGGGAGAAGTTGGCAGTTGTGTCAGCTGTCATTGCCTGGACTTTATTTTATGCGCTGACAATTTCTCATTATAAAAAAGTACAGCTACCGAGCAACCGACCCAAGGACTCTGAAGTTGGCGACAACATCAGGAACAAGATAAAAGACAAAGGACCAAAAAAATAAAAAAATAAAAAGGAAAGTGCGGGGACGTTGTGAAGAAGTTTTTGCATCCACATAAATGTCAACTGTCAGGCTGCAGCATCTTGCTCTCGAATTGTGGCAGCAGAAAACTTATCAAATTATTAAGTTTTAATGGAATTCTTGGTCCAAATAGCCCGTTAGTTCTATTAGCTCAAAGCTTTTGGATCTCCGCTCGGGTTTGCTCATTAATGCCTCCTGTTGAGAGCCTTGGGCTTCGCCTCCCCCTATTAACTCCCGTTCGAATTCCTTCACTATTTCACCCACTCCTACTCCTTTGACATTTTGCTGGCATATTTGTGCCAGCTATATAAATCACGGTCCTTGCATGTCATTAACTTGCCATAAATCTGTCATAAACAATGCATCACATAAATTGCATGCAATAAGTGGGAATGAGACCGGCTGAGAGAGAGAACGAGATGGTAAAAGAGGGAAAAACAGAGAGTTTGAGTGCCATTTGAAGGGGAGGAGAAGTAACAATGCTGAAAATGCAAATCAGTGTGAGGAAATTCACAAAAGGATATACTGGTAAGCGGGGAGCAGGACAACCAGCGGCAACACAATGGCCAATATTATCTACGGATTAAGTTGAAAGCAATCTATCCATTTTAACAATAGTTTTTAAATAAAAAGTAATTTTATTTTCTAATTCTTTACAATGCGGATATAATAATTCTTTTATTTCGGTTTATATTAAGGGAAAATTCATGCGGGAGAATTGTGGAAATCTCGACTTTAACGTTGCCTAAGTGGGAGACACATAAAAGCGTATCGAAAGGAGATAAAATTGTATAGTAAATTTGATTTACGCATAATACAGAATAGATTTTGCTGAACTACTTTGTCAAAGTTGTTTTAAAATAATATTAAGTAATAATTAAAGGTAACAGGTCTAAGTTTCCATTTTTCAGCACTTCGATTTCGTAAAACTGGCACGCTGTAAATTTCGTGTCTTTAATGACTCAATTTAAAAATGAAGTAAGTAAGTCGTCTCGCCGACTTAGGTATACCATACACCAGTAAAGCAAATATTTCAACTTTATTAAACAAATGCATTTTCACATGCTTTTTACAAGCATATCTTAGTATCTCGCTCACTCAATCATACGAGCACCCTAGCGCCCCCACCAGCTGACGGCCAACTCCGGCCTTATGGAAAAACGTTTATATGCATAACTCGACTGTTTTTTGTCCGATTTTGATCAAATTTGGTATTTTGCTAGATATTAGTATTAAATTTAAGTGTGCCAAGTGTGATTGCATAAGGTAAAAAAATACGAGAGATAATCAAGTTTTTCAAATTACGGGGGCGGAAAAGGGCGTGGCAAAATTTTTACACATACAAAATGTGTGCATTTACTAAGCGAATATACATACCAAATATGGTGTCTCTAGCTGGAATAGTTTTTGAGATAAACGCTTTTTTTAAATTGCGGAGGCGGAAAGGGGCGTGGCAAAAATTTGAAATAAACTTGATCACTCTACATACTACACGAGTCTTCATACCAAATTTGGTGGCTCTAGCTCTTACAGTCTCCGAGATCTAGGTGTTCATACGGACAGACGGACGGACGGACGGACGGACGGACGGACAGACGGACAGACGGACATGGCTAGATCGACTCGGTTGGTGATCCTGATCAAGAATATATATACTTTGTGGGGTCGGATATGCTTCCTTCTGCCTGTTACATACATTTTGGCGACTTTAATATACCATTTCACCCTATGGGTGTATGGTATAAAAACCAGAGGGCCGGGACTAACTTCGACCGCGTCAAAGTTTGTATACCCTTGCAACTTTTTTGGTAACTCTTTCCTTACCCATAGCCATCAAAGTGGAAAACGTTTTTTCTAAAAAGGCTAAAGTTTGCGAACAATCTTACAATCTTAGCATAGGAAATAACGAAGATATTGATCAAAGTCACTGTTTTCCACCGATCTTTATCAAATTCGGCACAGTCATTAACAGATATATTAAACTAACAAATGTTTAATTTTATACAAGCCTAGATGCAAAATTTCAACTCTGTAACAGTCTAGGAGGAGTTTGTGTTGATCCAGACGGACGGACAGACGGACGGACAGACTGATGGACGGACATGGCTATATGTACTCGTCTCGTCATGCTGATCAAGAATATATATACTTTATATGGTCGGAAATGCTTCCTTCTATGCGTTGCACACTTCTGACCAAAATTAATATACTTTTTTTGCAAGGGTAAAAAAATAGAAACAAAAGCAAGAATGAAATGTTGAACTGAAAACAAATGCTCCCAAATATACTGGGGTAATAATAAGTAAAGAGCAGACTGCGGCACTTTACAAATTACAGCTCAGTAAAAATTACAAACTGCAAAGTATTTGGTAACACAGAAAACAGCAAAAACAACAACAACAACGTCCAAAAGGAATGCAATTTCGTAACAAAAGTATTTTGCACCAGAAAAAAGGTTCCCATTAGCTGGCACACACACGTACACCCACACACATGCAGGCGATACAAATCTGGAGAATGACGTGGGGCAAAATGCTTCAATTAAGTACGTCGACTCGTCGGTGTGTCGGTGCGCCGGCCGGTCGGCTGGTCGACTTGACTACAAAACAGTGGGCCTTGTGTTTTTGTGGTGGCGGTGCTGCTGCTGCTTCTGGCCCGCTTCCTGCACTGCATTGACATGGAAATGACCTTTAATTGATGGGCTCGTGGCTCTGGGCCTCCGTCTTTCTCTTTTTTCGTTCTTTCCATCGATTCCAGTGATGGAAGGAACTTGCACATGGCAATTTGCATTCTGGTAAATGCCGCAAAACTTTTTATTTTAAAGTTGTTTGGGGCCGTTTGGTCATCCCCTTAAAGTCTGTCTCTTTCTCCGTCTCACCGTCCGTCTGTCAAGTCGTGTGTGTGTGTTAAAATATTTATGTAGCTTCGTACTGATTGCGGCTGAGTGCCGATGAATACCGTGTAGTAAAAGCGCAGTCGACTGGCGGAATGGAAATTTATCGCAAGCAGAGCAAAAGACAACTTAACTTGGATGACTGACCCTCACCCTCACCCTCACCCACTCCCATTCGCATTCCCAGCCAGTATGCTTATCTGTGTGTGTGTGTGTTAATGGCTTTTTTGTGTTCATGTGTGTGACAGTGTTGCCATCTCTATCGCACTCCTGCACTTCCGCCGGAAGTTTGCATGTTTCTATATCATTCGCTTGAATCTAAAGCGCGCCAAAATGAGCGCTTAAAAAAGGAAAAACAAAAAAAATATTCACCGAGGGTCAAACCGGGGCGGAGATTGGGTCTAGAAAGGTTTATGTTTCGGTTGGCGTTCCTGTTGGCCTTTATTATTGTTTGTTTATGATCCCGACGACACCCATGCTTGGTCTAACGGTAATTGCGTTAGTCCTACTAGCCCCGTCCATCTGCCTGCTTCCACGAAAAGTCGATAACATGTCATTTGAGCGTCGCTAATGTCTTCATTTATTTTTAGCATGCCGCACCTCGCCTTCTTGTCGTTACGTCAAATGATTGTTGCCTCGCTCCGTCCAGTCCAGCCCAGGCCAGGTCAGTTTAGTCCCAGGTTTTGTTTTTTTCTTTTTGTTGCCCAAATGAGCTGTTTGTTTAGATAAAAGTTCGCCCTGCTCTGCCCATGGTCATAATTGGACGCGGGAGCTCAACGCCATCGTCGTCGCTGTCATCTTGTTTACACATGCATTTTATGGCCGTTTTTAACGTGCCAATTTTGTGGGGCGCTAGCGATTTGGGGTTAAAGAGTTGGGCGTGAGCTTAACCCTAACATGGGCAGCTCATCGCTTTGTCATTTGTGTGTGTGTGTCTGTGTGTGCGTTTTCCTCGCTGAACACATTTTCTTCAGTGTGCCAAACTTTGACTAGAGCAATTATCATGCACAAAATGAGCATAAAACTGAGGGAATGTACACGCAACGGCCGTACTGGAATGGCCAACAGTTGTGGCTAACTGGAGACGAGACGAGGCTCAAACTTGGCTAATTTCTCAATCAACGAATGGTGCTCTAATTGTCCAATGGCATGGAGACGTCGGCAATATGGGGAAACGAGCAGACTGCTGGGGAGCAGGGCGCGTTATTTGGAAAGTAATCAAAAATTCTCATCAAAGTTATGAGAGTTTGCCAAGTTGCTGCTATATGGGGATTTGGTTTTTGTTCCTTTTTTTTTTTGGTTTTTACTCGGTTTTTGTTTTATCCATAAAAAGTATCTCAATTCGCTGAGTCCAAAGGATTCGTAGGGGGCGAAAAATGCAGAAAGTTGAATAACCCTCGATTGCTCTACTCCCCTCTCCGACAAAGGGATGCACAAGTGCTAGTCACTTAACCCCACATACAGGCACATCGTAGGGAGAGGTGGGGTCGGGTTGGTGTTGCAAGTTCCACTTGCAGAAAAACTCCGCAAAGCCGCAGTAATGACAGTTCAAAAGGGCAACAAAGTACTAAAAATAGTGGAAATTACCGCAGGATATTCAAATTTCCACACACACAAACACACACACCCACACCGTAGGTATGAGGCGGGAGACGGGATTCGGAGGAAACATTGTGACGACTTCTGTGCTCATGGCATGCAAGCGGGGTAAACTCGTCGGCATAATAAACCTCAACGAAAATGCAAGAAGCAGTTGGTCCTAGTTGGGGGCGGGGGGAAAACAGCAAGGAAAGCACTAGAAAAGCCATTTGTATCGGATAACGGTGCATGGCAGTGGTGGTGGTGATGGGAAGGATCAAGGATCCAGAACTAGAACTCTTTGCACTTTGGCCGTTGGCATTTCCAGTGAGTAAGTGAGTGTGGGCGAGTGATAAGAATCGAATCGCCGCTGCATTTTCCATGCCTGTCCCGCACCGTTATCCTTTTCCGTTTTCCTTGTGTTTTTGCATTGCATGTTAACACATGCAAATTGAAATGTCTCAACTCAAAGGACGGGAATATGCAGTAGAAATAACTCAAATTGCAATTTAATTGGTGGCCGCAGGCTTGCCGGCCATATCTGTACGTTTGTGTGTAACTCCGTACGTATGTATGTAGATATAATCGACTCTAATATGCTTTGAAATGGCCTGAACCACAAGGCTTTGCCGTATCAAAAGACTTAAGGCTTTAAGGCAACATCATTTAGTGGCTTTTGTGGTCTTGATATTGGTCTCTGTCGTTGCAAAATGCCGCGCAAATGAAATGAAATACTTGCGGTGGCAACAACTACTGGCCACGCCCACTGGCCCCCAAACACTCCATCGACCTGGCCACCCACCATCTCCAGACTCGCACCATCGTACAGGCATATAATTAATTATTGTCGCAACATCATTAATCAGACTTGTGCCAGGACACAGTGTTCAGTAGTCCCTTACCCCTGTCAGTTTCCCCCCATTTCTCTTCCTGCCATGCTCGTTCACTATGTCACTTGTTTATTTATCTGTCGACTCTGTTTCAGCGCTGTTGTGTGAGTGTCTGTGGCAGATTATGGTCACACTGCGCATAAACCTCAAACAAGCACTTAAACGCATACAGTGTGTTCTTGTTGTGGGTGTGGGATGGCGTGAGGGAGGGAGGTGGGTAGGTAGGTGAGATAGTCTTGTAGCAAGTTAACCAACTGACTGATGACTGTCATGTGCCTGACCCCACTTACATTTCCTCTCACACTTCCATTCAATCTACTATGAAAAATGATATTTTTAATATGCCACCAGGCCATTTGCAAATGAAACCTGGTAACACCGTTTGAAATGATTCTCGAAAGTTGTGATTAAATTTGAATAAACCGCTTTAAGCAAAATGTGTAAGCAATTAATAAAAACTCTTAAAATGGAACTCTTAAAACTCCAATGGAATTTGACATTGTGCAGACTTAGAATGGGTTTTTAAGCCAAACTTATTTGTAAAATGTTATTCTATGCTGTGAAGGCAGCCAATAATATGCATTCGTCAATGTCCATATGTATCTCTATTATGTATGTAAATATTATTTACATATACATACATTGTATACTTACTTGTACTGTTTTTCCTTTTTTTTTTAAATGAAACTAACAATAAATTTTCACTTTCTAAAATGTTTGCACGATTTAAATATTTAAGGTCTTTTGCTTTTTGTAAATTGAAACATTAAATTTTAACCAATATTTATGACATTATTTAATATCGTATCTAACAGATATGCGCATAATTCAATAATTTTTAATGGCAGGTATAATCAAAGTATAGTTTACAAAATAGCAGATATACCGAAGGGGAAGGCTAAAAAATCAACTAAGTACACATATTTGTTAAAGTAAGTACGATTTATAGAAATAAATTATAGGAGAGGATTCCAATATAATTTCCCCAATTCAGGAAGGCGATTACCGGATGCCCCTTGTTGATGTGAACAGTTGCCAAGCATTTAAAAAACACATCCGAAATACCAATTTGACTTGAGAGGAATCAGGAAATGTGTGGTGAAAAGTGGTGAAATATATTGTCACTTTGCTTAGCTTGATACTGATGGAATTAATGAAATTGTTTACTTTTCTACAACTAGACATGTAAATTTTCAGCAAGTATGTACTACCTTTTGGTTGTAAGTGAAAAGTCAAGAGCCAGACGTAACGATCTAATTGATATACCATAAAGAAAGAGGTTGCTGCCGAAAAAGGCCAAGGAACTGAAAGGAGAGTATTTCTCTTATTGATGATGATAGCGAAAGCCAATTGAAAGATTAGTTAATCTATAACGAAATTGGATCAAATTTCAATGAAAGCAACTAATTACGAATTATAAATAATAATTTCGTTGCCCATTTTTGCTTCAGTCACATTAACCACATTGTATAAAATGTAGTTAATTAAAATTATGAATATTGCATGTGGCCATTATGGGAAATTAATTGGTTAAACCCAAGTGCGGCAAACTATTTGGGCCAATAAATATTGTAAAATGAAATACAAAAAAAAGTAAAACGAGAAAAATCAATTGAAGCATTGATGTGATTTTTAACAAAAACAAAGTGTCCGGGTGGATGACAATGGCTATTAAGTACTCTTCGTTTTATTATTATTATTTTTATTACGATTATTATTATAAATATCTTTGTGTGGCACCCCATTAATGTGGCCCTATTATGGCCATGTGTTGGTGGTTGTGATGATGATGATGACAATGTCCTGTCCGTCCAGGGTTCTGTGTCTGTTCTACTCGTGTCTGTTGTCGGCTGTCTTTTATTTTGCCGTCCCGGGCACAAAGTGTTTAATTGTTGTTGCATTTACAACAAAATTGTTGCTTAAATGCCTATAATTTTACACAAAAGGATTGCCGATGGCCACTAACATGCGATTAATTAAGAGGAACACTTAACTGCAGTTAAGAGGAGGGGAAAGGAGTAGGAGTGAGGAAGACGGCAGACACAGGAAGGCAGATATTCAAAATACACATGAAAATTAATGAAATTTTTGTGTTTATACAAATTGATAAAACATTTATTAACAACAACTTTGGCCAACTTGTCGACCATTCACTACCAACATATATCTACTGGTATATGCATACATCAGGAAGTAGGTGGGCAGTGCGGAGTGTTGGAATGAGAATGGGCGTAGCATAGCTGTAATTGCTTAGGACAGCCTCAAGTGGCCTTCGGTTATTACAGCAATTGTGGGCGCAACTGTCATAGAGAGTGGGGCGTGGTCAATGTGTAATAGGAAAATCAATTTCTCTGTTGACCGAAGCCAAGCACAACAAACAGAAAATATATTTTATAAAATAAAAGAATAGAGCGAACGAGCAACGATAAGCCATGGCAGAATGAAAGACAAACAAGTTGCTGGCCATTGGACCAGCATCACAATCGCCAAGACCCTTCATATGCAGACCCAAAGACCTGGCAGAAAGTTATTATTAACAAAAAATAAAAAGGAAAAAAAAAACGAAAAAGAGAAACCAATTCAAAATCAGCGCAAAGTCAAACGAAATAAAAATCTATAAAATCAGATTTCAATATCGACAAACGTAGTCAGGACATGGCCAGAGATAGTAACTGGTGGTCAAAGGGGCAGGGAAGAGCCCGGGAGACGGGATGGAATGGAATCGCCAGCTTGACTTGTGTACACACACTTGACACCGCAGGCTGCTGCGGCCTGAGCATCAGCTTCAGCGGCTCGGGCCGTTGTTGCTGCCGTTGGCCAGGATAAACGTCTGTCTGTCTGTCGAGAATCGACGTCGTCGTCGTCGACGTCTCTGCTTTCCTTCCTTTTTGCATTTCACTTGGAATTGCATTTCATTTCAAGTTGTTTATCGATAAAACGCAGCAGCATTGCCTCCGGTCTCTTTTTATCATAAATCACCGAGAATCGTTCCAACTGGCAGAGGTCCTGGTTATATACTTTTTCTACCTCATTCCTTCCTCGTATATGTTTGCATGATATATACAATTTATGGGCGTGCGTCTAGGTAGGCGCCTAGGAGGAGGTAGGGGTGCATATAAAGTGTAATAATAATAATGGCTTAATGATTATGTTTTTCATAAGCTGAATGTGGGTGGAACTTAGGGCTCCAAACTGGCCTAACGGCTCGGATTACGTTTTATGAAGTGCCGTAGGTCAGACTTAGCAGGGCCAGTGAAGGATTTGTCAACACCCCTTTTAATACCGGAGGGAGAATCTGCCATTATTATTGAGCCGCTTGTGCATGCCCAAGATCCATAAAGGAATACATACATTAAAGAATCATTTGCAAAAGGCGCTCCTTCGTGTTGCTGGAAGTTTCGATTAGTCGTGAATTAGAACTTTTAAAAAAGTGTTCTTTGTTAAATAGTTTGATTAAGCAGATCCCAAAAATGTATGCTATGACATTTAGTCGTGTCATTTTCGCATGTGTTCTCTTAATAAATGAGTAAATGATTTCATTTGGTTAGTTTAGTCCAAACACTTGTAGTTCCAGCACTAACTGTATGTATGTACTATAATATATGTTTATATATGTATGTGTAAGAAAACTGGCGTTGTTGCCCGAGTTCATCCTGTTTATTTGCGTGCGGAAATGAGCACATTGAAGGCATACAAATACCAAACATAGAAACACAATTACGCCCACTTCCTGGAAGAGACGGCAGGGGAAACAGGACTTTGGCTCCCTAAGTTGGTTTTTATATATTTTTGCCACTGATTCACATCTGTGTGTGTGTCTGTATATGAGCGCGTATGTGAGCATCTATCGACAAATCATTGAGCTAGCGAGTGAAAAAACCATAAAAGAAATGTCATAATACATATTACAAATATAATAAAGTGCCCCAGGACATACAGGCAGGACAATGTGATATGAAATGTTTACTTGCGCACATGCTTAAAGCTGCTGCCACTCTTGGCCTGAAGGAGGCAAAAATAAAAGATTATCAAGAGTGCTCAGCAGGCTGATGAGTTTCTGGTGTTGCTGCTGCCGCTGCTGCCGCTCAATGACACGAACAGGCAGGCGTATGTGTATAAAGACGTATATATATATATAATTTGTTATTCCTCGTCAGCAGCAGGCTGTCAGTTTAATATTTTCGCGCCTAATGAAAAATAAAGCCCCCGAAAAGAATTCATTTTGTGGGTGGAAAGAAATCATAGATATAGACTGTTAAAGCCTGTCGCAGAGGCATATCCATACACATCATTTGTCACAACCAGAGGCGCTGACACACACACACACATGTGATTATCCTTATTTTTTTTTTTTTTGCAAGTGGTGCGTGTGTATGCGTTGCCAGGGCGCTGTTAATGCAGCTTTTAGCAATTTGTTATGTGCTGATAGCAGATAAGCATTTGATGAGGTTTAATATTAAATGAAAATGAGAGCAAGTCTGAGACTGGGATTGAGGCTCAGACTGAATCAAAAAGAAAAAAAAACCAGAGGGCCGGGGCTAACTTCGACCGCGTCAAAGTTTGTATACCCTTGCAACATTTTTGGTAACTCTTTCCTTACCTATAGCCATCAAAAGTGGAAAAACGTTTAAGCTAAAAAGGCTAATGTTTGCGAAAGAACGGCCTACATAGGAAATAACGGAGTTATTGATGAAAGTCACTGTTTTCCACCGATCGTTCCTATGGGAGCTATATGATATAGTTACCCGATCCTTATCAAATTTGGCACAATCATTAACAGATATATTAAACTAATAAATGTTTAATTTGAAAGCAATCGCGTCAAAAGTAACGAAGTTATTCACCAAAGTCACTGTTTTCGAAAGATCGTTCCTATGGGAGCTATATGATATAGTCACCCGATCTTGATCAAATTTGGCATAGTGGTTTATATGTGTAATTAACTCACCAATATTAAAATTCACGACAATCGCTCAGGAAATAACGAAGTTATTGAGAAAAGTCACTGTTCGTGACTTTGCCGTTTGTATGGGAGCTGTGTGATATAGTGATCCGATCCGGCTGAATCCGAGATATACAACGCCTGCAGTATATACAAGCCTACATGCAAAATTTCAGCTCTGTAGCTCTTACGGTCTAGGAGGAGTTTGCGTTGATCCAGACGGACGGACGGACGGACGGACGGACGGACGGACGGACGGACGGACGGACGGACGGACATGGCTATTTGAACTCGTCTCGTCGTGCTGATCAAGAATATATATACTTTATATGGTCGGAAATGCTTCCTTCTATGCGTTGCACACTTCTGACCAAAATTAATATACCCTTTTTGCAAGGGTATAATAAAATAAAAAATGAGGCAAAATATAATATATAAATACACAGGCTAAGCTGCTTAGTATAAGCAATTTTCAAGAGCTTAGCAATTAGCTGGCAAACTGCTAAACCATTCAACCGATTCTTTAAGCTTAACGTATTTCTGAATATGTAAATAAATATAGGTATATATGTAACCATATGTACATATGTACCACACATTTATGGAATGTGCAAAAACAAAAACTGCCTTTGCAGTTGTTTGCAGCTTTGTTGTGGCAAAAAGTAAAAAATAATAATAAGAGAAAAGAACCACAACCACCAAAAGGGATATCAAAGGAAAAGTTTCTCACGCATTCATGAATAAAATTTATTTATACTGAAATACATATCAAAAGAGATAGATAGCATGGGTAAAAGAGAAAGCGCATGCGAGCAGTACTAAAATATTCAAGTTTCATACATTCTACTTTACCCAACACACAATTGTATTCATTCATTTTAATTCGAATTTTTCATTACCAACTTCCCTCTAACATTTCTTCCTGTCCTTACGTTTTGTGTGTGTTTGCAAATGCAAAAATGGTTCGTTTATTTATTTTTATACCATTTAAGTGAAATCCGCTTATGCTGACAAAAAATATTAAAAATAAAAAACTTAACAACAAATCGTGTAATTCACAAATAAACAGCAACTTTAAATGCATATTTAAAATACGAAATTTAAAATTATGCAATGCTCTTAGAGTGAATGAGCAATGGGGAAAAAAATGTCCAATTCCATTTGAATGAGTTTTAAATTCACTATATGAATATAGGTAAAGTGTAAGAATTAATTCTAGTTGAAAATTATGAGGATATTTTAATTGAAAATTCCTTTTGAAATGCAAATTCAAATGTTGTAGAAGCAGGCAAATTCAATTAGGGACAGAACAAATCTACTTCAATCTCTAAATGTGTATGTGTAAGCAAAAGTATGTGTGTGTGTGTGTGTGTGTGTGTGTGTGTGTGTGTGTGAAGTCAAGCTTGAAATTGAACTGGTAAAATGTGGGAAGAATAAAAAAAGTGTGTGTGTGTGTGTGCGAGTGTGTGTGTGTTGTTGTATGTAATGTAATAAGGCAGCATTAATAATTTAAAATATAAATTGCTACAAGAGGAGCACATGAGATATTTTAACCACAAGCAATTTAAATATTAAATGTATATGAGAAACTCACTCATATACACACACACACACACAAATGCAGACTCATTTATAAGAGTTTTCTTCAGATGAAAAGTGGGCAGTTGCATAGAGTCACCCTCTGGCTCTGCTTGCCACTGTCAGCCATTCAGTTCAGGTTTGTGTTGTTTCCATTTCCTTTTAAGGCAACCTTCTCTCCGTTCTCTCCCTCTCAGTCTCTTTTTCTTTGTAGGTGTGTGTGTGCACGTCAAGTCAAATAAATTTAATAACGCATACACATACGGCATATAAACCCAAAAAAGCCAACCAACAGATGGAATGGCGGAGCGTCTGGTCTGGTCCAAAGGCACGGCATATGAAGTTACGTATACGCAAAGGGTCCTGTTTCTGTATGTGGTTATGTGTTTGTTTGCGTGTGTGTTTGTGTATCTGAGAATGCCCTTGCTTTGTTTTGCCATGCTCCAGCCTCTAGCAAGAAGTAACGAAACTCGCGGCAGTGGCAGCTTTTGATAACAATGCAAATTAACACGGCGTATGCGTAATATTTGTTTTGCTTTTCCTTTTCACCTTAGCATACATTTTGGTGTTGCTGTTGGTATTGCTGAATGGTTTGTGATTGGGCACTGTTTACACTTTTAAGCACTCTGGCAAATTGGTCATAAATACACACACACATAAATACACAGGCTCAAACACAACAAACACATACGCTTATAGCGATATTTTATATGTGGTCTGCATCGATTTTTACTGCCGTTTTGTGCCCATTTTTAACTGCCATTTTATGAGCTGGTCGTTAAAACAGCCGCTGAAACGCCCTCACATACACACACTCTCATGTATGTACACATAATTTGGCCTGCAATGATGCGCAAGTTATTTCCCAAAGTTTGACTTTATCCTTTTTTAAGGGTTTTACAAATCGATTTCTCAAATGCTTCTGAATTATGTGAGAAATCTTCCTTCAATCAAATCTTGAACTCGCCTTTGATACTTGTACGATTTGTTAGCAAGTGCACTATCTTAGCCGATCTCTTGATGGCCTAATGAATCAATTCAAAGTGTCTGACGACAAAAGATCGTTTCCTGTAAGTCATTCATAAATGTGACACCGAAACTTGCCAATCGCACTCAGGTAATCAAGTATCAAAGAGAAGGAATGGAGTGCCTATATTAACTGGCAGGGTTTTTGCGGCTTACTAGATCATTAATTTTAGTAAAGTGTCAAAAGGCGGGCGCATATTGTCCCTCTAGCTCGTTTTCCTTGTCTGGTTGTGCATTGGAAAGCCATCAATTACATAGTAAACAGTCAATTTAATGTAATCCAGCCAGCTGGCGCATCTTAATCGTCGACATATCCACTAGAGCTACCAAAGTTGCCAAATCACAGACTGACTCTGTATCTGAGGCTCTCAGTGTGTTTCTGTTGCTATTACTTTGGCTATGGCCTGCTTAGTTATGCATGCGCATATGTCATCATCATCATGAATATGCGCAAATGTTGCGCCAATCAATTGAAGCTGGAGCAAGCTCGCGTACGGAGCTCTGTCTATGTATTTTGGGCAATTGTCTATGCAATTTGAGGCAAACAATTGTGGGAAAGGTTAGAGCAAAAGTCATGCAGCAGCAGAAGTAAATGAGATCTGTTTTTATACCATACACCCATAGGGTGAAATGGTATATTAGAGTCGCCAAAATGTATGTAACAGGCAGAAGGAAGCATCTGCGACCCCACAAAGTATATATATTCTTGATCAGGATCAACAACCGAGTCGATCTAGCCATGTCCGTCTGTCCGTCCGTCTGACCGTCTGTCCGTATGAACACCTAGATCTCGGAGACTGTAAGAGCTAGAGCCACCAAATTTGGTATGTAGACTCGTGTAGTATGTAGAGTGATCAAGTTTATTTCAAATTTTTGCCACGCCCCTTTCCGCCCCCGCAATTTAAAAAAAGTCTTTATCTCAAAAACTATTCCAGCTAGAGACACCATATTTGGTATGTATATTCGCTTAGTAAATGCACACATTTTGTATGTGTAAAAATTTTGCCACGCCCTTTTCCGCCCCCGTAATTTGAAAAACTTGATTATCTCCCGTATTTTTTTACCTTATGCAATCACACTTGGCACACTTAAATTTAATACTAATATCTAGCAAAATACCAAATTTGATCAAAATCGGACAAAAAACAGTCGAGTTATGCATATAAACGTTTTTCCATAAGGCCGGAGTTGGCCGTTGGCTGGTGGGGGCGCTAGGGTGCTCGTATGATTGAGTGAGCGAGATACTAAGATATGCTTGTAAAAAGCATGTGAAAATGCATTTGTTTAATAAAGTTGAAATATTTGCTTTACTGGTGTATGGTATACCTAAGTCGGCGAGACGACTTACTTACTTCATTTTTATTTTCTGTTTGGTTGCCCTGGGAAAATATTGCACGAACTCCTGAAGTTTGCTTTCACAGCGTCAACTAATCTTCTGTTTATTTTTTTTAATTTCAGGTTTTCAACAACAACATCCTTTCTCTCGAAGGCACTTGGCTGACCTCTCTTTATTCAAGAGAAGTTTATCTGCTCTTGCTACGTGCCATAATCAATAATTAAACTCACCTGGCTAATCAAGATTGGCATGAAACAAGATGCTCTTGTGCACAATGTGCCGCGCGAACGGTCGCATTCATAAATATCAACCATGTCAAATGGATTTTTATGCAAGCTAACACTCCCCTCCCCACTATGTGTGTGTGTGTGTGTGTAGACACAGTCATTCCAATGTAGATGTAGATGCAGATGCAGATAGGATTTCCTGGTGTGGTATGTTTGTGTGTAGCATATGGTGCAAATATTTCATTCATGATGCTTGTAAATCTTCTTTTGATTGCACTTAATACTTGTCACAGCAGCACAGAGGATGGAAAAAGAAAGATAAAATAAAGAGGGGAAAACCGAAAACGAAACGTAACGTAACGAAATCCTGTAGTGGGTAGATAGGTAGTAGGTAGTAGGTACATGGCACAAATACAAAAAACCAAGAAAACGAGAGAAAAATGATAAAAGAGAGTAAGCTAACAAGAAAAACTGCCAACGGTTCGTAGCTAAAAAGAAAATCATAATAATCCAACATGTTTGCATTCAAATTGAGAATTTCTCATATGCCGCATCACCTGAATGTGCCCGAGTCGAGTCGCATATCTATAGGGAAATCTCATTTCAGTTTTATCCCATGCAACAGACACACACACAAGGATATTGTATGGTGTGCTGTGTGAGTTGTATGTGTGTGTGTGGCATTCAGTTTTAGCAGTTAAAAATCATGTTTTTTTCTTTCAATGCGTACAGCAAACACACAAGTTGCCTAAAGATTGTGGTTATCGGAGGACAAACAGGGTGCACATAGCAACCTACTTTAGATGGCGCATATTTGTTGCTGCAAGGATGAATGAGAGACACCTTTTACCGCAATTTATCGTTTCGGTGAATCTTAAATCTCTCTCCTGCCAGGCCTTGGATTATTTGCATGTTCTCGCCCATGTTTTCCCATCCTTTTGCGTTGGCAATACAATGCATGTGAATTGAAAACAAGAATTATATAGGTTTCATTCCAATTTGTTTTTTTTTTTGAAGAAGAAGAAGAAAGGTGTGTGTTAGTTCGGGGCTATTGACAATGCCGAGGTGTCAGTCTCCTAAAACTCGCTGTGAATAATATTACCTTTTATTTTTTTTTTTTTTTTGGCTAACATTCTTTGGCATTCTTTTCGGGTTCTCCTGCTTGCCTTGTCAATTGCTATCATGTCAAGTTTTGTATGCCAACTTTTACAACAGTCAACTTATTACCAGCTTTTTTCACAGCTAATAAAAAAGGCAGCAAGTACGTCAACTGCCAACTTTGGCTGTCTTCACTTTTCGTCAAGTTCTACGAAATATTCAAAGTGCCTTGTTAACAGTTTTTGAAGTAAACTTTTCAAATCTACAAATTGGTTTCGCCTTTAACCGCAAGCGCATACACACTGAGACCGCGTTTTTTGCCCCTGGATTTCTTCCAACCATTTCTTCGTTTTGTTTCTTTCCTCAACTGACGGCACATGAGAAAATTTCACGCCATCCCGAAGGAAAGTGAAAAGCAAAGAGAGGCTGACACTGAGACGGAGACAGAGGCAAAGCAAAATCAAGCATAACAAACGCAAAACGTGGGACTAACAACGCTAATACCCCAAGAAAATCCCAGCAAACGAGAAGAAGGAAAACTTTCCCAACCATCTAACCATCTTCCCATCTACCCAACTCCACTGCTCCAATCCCTCCCTAAACTGACTCCCTTTTTTTCGCATTGTCGACGACCCTTTAGCGACACAAACAAACAAAATCCAACAAAACCAACTTTTCTGCAGAAAAAATAAAAAGAAAACAAGAAAAAAGGAGACAAACATGTAGAGAGGAAGCGAGAGCTAGAGGAAAAAAGAAAACTTTATGCATTTCACTGCTCATGATGAAAAAAAAGAGAGGAGCAAACGAAAGTCAGAGTCAAAGTTAAAAGTTTTCTTCGTTTTTTCTTTTTCTCGATTTAAAATTTCTGTAAAACGTTTCTTACATGTTGTTCCCCTTTGATTGTGCATGCCCGCGGCCAACATATGGGTGGGAGGGTGTACCCAGCAGAGGGATGACAAAATCAGCGATAACTTTTTGATGTTTTATGGCTGTCAAGTTGTCCTGTCGCAAAAGTCCCTGCACCTCCCCCCAACCAGTCACGCATTGTGTCCTCCTGTCAGCAAGTCAAAAATGATATTATGAATTTCGTTGGTTTGCTGTGGCCTACCCCTAAGACGAAGCCATTGATTTGCATAAAAATGTTAACAAATATTTTCTTTCGTTTTATTAGAACATAAAACGAGGGGATCCCAGTGAAGTAGGAAGCTGTGGGAGGGTGAGGTGAGGGGAGAGGTGTCTCAAAGACGATATAAATAAATAAATAAGAACAAACACAAAAGGCCACACGGAAAACAAGCCAAAATGACAAGTGAAAATTCAATATGTTTTTGCATTTGCGTTCCTTCCATTTTTTTTTCGCTGTGTTCTCCTTAAAATCGCCGTTATAATGGCCTTCCTCACTCTAGGCCTAGTCAAATACATCTTTGCCATACATTGTATTGGTTGAAAGGTAGAGTTTTCAATTTGCCCAAGCATAACGCCATACACTGGCAAAAAAGAAAAACACACGCCATGAATAATGAAAAGGAAAACAAGCCAAAATGACAAGTGAAAATTCAATATGTTTTTGCATTTGCGTTCCTTTCATTTTTTTTTCGCTGTGTTCTCCTTAAAATCGCCGTTATAATGGCCTTCCTCACTCTAGGCCTAGTCAAATACATCTTTGCCATACATTGTATTGGTTGAAAGGTAGAGTTTTCAATTTGCCCAAGCATAACGCCATACACTGGCAAAAAAGAAAAACACACGCCATGAATAATGAAAAGGATTTTCATTGTGATTTCAATGTTTAACTTGATGTAAACTTTTCATTAAGCTTAATTTCAGTCAAAGGGAATTACTCTTCTCTTGTCCCTGTTTTCTCTGCTTTCATTTTGAGTGACAGTTTGCTTTTCTTAGAGTGTATTCTCCACGAAACCCTCTTCAAGGATTCAAGCAGACTTTTGGGCGCAAAGGCAAACAAGTCCTTTCGCTCTTATTGTTGTTGCTGTTGCTGTTGATGTTGCTCTTGGTTGGTTGTGGTGTTCTGCCGCTTGCTATATATTAAAAATACATGCAAAATTCAATTTGTCTCTGTGTGTGCAAGTGTGTGTATGTCGCGCGGCAGCTTGTCGCAAATGAAATCTACATGAAAAACCAGCAAGGAAAAAAAAAGAACCAAAAGTGAAACGAAAGGAAGAAACAGTAGCGAGGGAGGGAGCCGGCGTCCCATCGCAGCTCTTCAGTTCTTCCTTTTGCCTCGTTTGACACTTTTTTGTTTTTTTTTTATTTTATTTTATCAAGCTTCATCATATAAATAAATAAAATTCTTTGCGGCTGTTTTGCGGTCCTGCCTGCTGGCACAATTAATGGAAAAGGTTTTACTTTTGCTTTAAATAAAAAGCAATTTCAATGCTTTGAAAGCAAAATTTTGAATTTCAAACAGGTCCGGATTTTGAAACAGATATCTCTTACTATGCAATAGGCAATAGGTTAGCCAAATTGTATTCAAGGCTCATCGCAAAAAAAAATTAAGTTTCTATTAGGTATTAAATAGTTTAAATGTTGGGTTAATTGGTGAAAAAATTACAACTAAGATTCGGAAAATTCGATAAGGGCCCTTTAATTATTCTTCTGTGACGTTCCTGTTCGACATTGTGCTGGATATCGGATGTGCAATGCTTCACTTCCCTTATTTCCGCAAACTCTTTATTCACAGGTAAAAATCCAAATCCGGCCCTGGGTATATCAAACACATACAAGAAAATCAATGACTGCGTTTGATTAAATCAAATGTGTACGCCAGTTTACTGGTGATTGTGTGTGTGTGTGTGTGAGAGAGAGTGTGTGTGTTGCAATTAAGGCCGATCTAAGAATAAATAAGCCTGAAATTCTCCATCTAGTCTTAGCCTGGGGCAAACTCTCATGCATTCCTGTCACGATTTTCGATTTGCTTTGCTTTTAAGACGTCGTCTGAGTTTTGTGTCTCGTCTTGCCGTCTTCTCCCGCCCATCAAAGGGAGTTTGCATGTGTGTGTGTGTGTGTGTCTGCTTATTTACAATCAACTGGGCTAAATTGGGCTAAAAACTTTTTAAAATGCCATACATCTTCGTTTTTGGGCCCCGAAAATCCTGAGAAACAAGCGCTTAATTTAATTTATTTTCCTCTATTCTGTTGCCATTGTCGTTGCTTGGCTTTTTGGTTGTTGTTGTTGTTAGCTGGGTGAACGGATGGGGGGTTGGAGCGATGCTGAAGCTCATTAATTTTGTTTTATTTCGTTTTATTGGCGCATCAATCGACAATAGACATCCCATTTGACAGCGTCAGCAATTTTTGGGCTATTAAGTGTTGAGTTTTATGCAATTCACGTTTCCCTCAGTTCCACTCTCCCCCTTCTACCCATCCACAGTCCTTTGTCATTATCGGAGTAAATCTTTACGATGATAATTGAAATTACAATTCTAATCGATATTTCGTTGTTGAGGCTTAAAATGTCAGCTACTTTTCTTTGATCAAAACTGAATGGCTTTAAATCCCAAACAAAGAAATCAGCTGAACTTTGTGTTTTGTTCAAGTACTCTTAAATGGTATAACCTGAATGTTTGTGTGTGGGAAAGTTTTTTGAATCCTGATGCATTTTATGCTGGTTAAATTCTCATAAATAGAGAAAGAGGCAGAGAGCAAAAGGAGTTCACAATGGAAACTTGGATAAAGGAACAGACCATTTTGAAATGGCATTAAGTTTCAAGCAGGATGAGCATGGCGAACGGCAAGCTTTATGGCATCCTTTTCGAGTTCTAAACAAAAGCCCCAATATTCGTTTTTTTTCGGCATATACTCACACTCACTGTTTTATATGAACAATGGGAATTGTTCGTGTTGAAATGCTTACCTGGAATGAGAACAAAAAAGATAGAAACAAGTGAGAACATTTAAAACGGAGAATTAACAAGTTGGTATAATTGATTCATTTCGTTTCGACTGGCGTAATAGGTCAATATTTAGCATGTATAAGAACCTTGGAAACCAGATGACATGCAAAGAAGGCATTAGAATACGACTTTAATCGCTCAAGAATCTCAGTGAGGTATTGAGGTCTCGAGGCTCAGATGCCTGAAATGAAGCAAATGAAGATAAGATGTCTTTCTTTTGTTACTTTGTTGGGAGGGGGTTTTCCGGAAATGCTTTGATATATTTGCTTGGCCTCACTTGTTTTGATTTAATCTGCTTAGAGAGCTGCAAGCTGAAAATCTTTTCTAAGACCTGGAATAGCCATGATGACAGGCATTTCCCACGCTGGGATTCCTGGGTAGGATTAACATAATCGAATAGGAAAATTCATCAATAATTTGGTTAGCCACAATATCGCATCAAGGCAGGGAAACAGCAAAAGCAACAGATTACCATGAGGTTTCCGTCTAATTGAATTATTATAATGCATTCCTCAATAAATTTAACCATCAAAGGTGTTGCCACTGCGGCACGATCACGAGAAACCGTCGATGACCCCGTTTTGCTATACTAAGTATATGTATCTTGAAGCATGAATAAGTAAGCCACAAGCATTTTCCATTTACTCACATATTTGGTTTTTAGTGAGAATTCTGGAGGGTTGGGATGGATGGGGGAGACTCTTTCTCAGCCTTGTATCTGCTGTCAGTTTTAATAACTTTTGACTTGGGTACCGGCCATAAAACTTACGGATTTAAGCCGCTGAGGCACAAGTTCGGTTCATTAAACTTTCCATGTTGCAGACTGGCCATAAATTGGGCCTACCAAGATAGGAAGGACAGGGGGAGGCGGAGGAGCCATAAAACTGTCTAACCATTAAAAAGCATGAAATGTTCTTTGCCTGGGCACTTGTGATATAATCTACTGTAGGTAACATGCCCATGTATGCACACACACACATACAGAGAGACACAATAATACGTGTTTAATAATTAATGCGCATTGTCCTAATAATAACAGTAATTAATGCAGAAAAGAATTTGATATAAGCAAGTGCCATGTTTTTTGGCCATTACCAAATCAATATTCCATCATAATGCGACCCACGCACTAGTCCAGCCCGATGGGAATTTGACGGCAAGACACATAGAGAGAGAGAGAGAGAGAGAGAGAGAGAGAGAGAGAGAGAGAGAGAGAGAGAGAGAAAGAGTCGGAAAGTCCAAGAAACCAAAAAATCCAAATCAATTTTATGTATTTTTATGACACTATTTTCGTAGTGTTTTTTGTATTTTTGTCATTCATTATGTATTCTTTTGTGGCCTTCTCAACATTGCTTTGAAGGTATTTATGTATATGACTCGTTCTGATTTGGTCCAATGACCTGCTGAGATCTGAAAACATTACACTTTGATTTTAATGGCTTCAATCTGGAAAAATTGTAGCCGAACATTCCAGCAGTCATTTCCATGTTCACATTCGTGTCCTGTCTCTTTGCCCCACTGCATTGTCTGTCATTCAGTCCATCTGTCACTAGTCCGTTCCTGTGTGTCTGTCTGTGTTTGCATTAATAATTCTGTTTTCTATTGATTTATATGGGCAAAAAAAAAAAAAAAAAAAACAGAAAAGGTTGCCCCCTAAAATAAAGGCACATTCGGAACATTTGAAATGTCAGTCAGTCAGTCAGTCAGTGAGAGTCGCAGTCATGGGCTTGGGGCTCCATATTGACACATTTGGGGTTCACGACTCTGATTGCTATATAATTTCAGCTGTCCCCACCAATTTGACTGAACCCCAATCCAATCCAACCCCACTCTCATTACGCATGCAAATGTTAGTCCTTGCCGCGTTTTAATGTGCTATTAAATTTCAACTGATATGCAATTGATGTAAATTTGTTGGGTTTTGGGTTCTTCCTGGACGGCATTTGTCTATGGCACTAGTTTCCCAGGCCAGGCAGAGCCGGATATCAATCATTAATGAGAAATGGCTTTAATTGCTGCTGACCAAACCAAAATGCTGGTCGAGTGCACCTACTCATGGGACTGCTGAAGGTTATCAGTGGTTGGTCATCATCGTCTTGAACTGTTTTGTGTGTGTCTTTTGGTTTATCAGTTTGCTTACATCTACATGTCTGGCTGATGGCTTCCTTCTTTCACTTACCACTTTTGAACATGGGTAGGCACAGAGCTGCTCCTTAAGGGCGCACCGAGTGATGGGTTCGTCTTTTCTCCTTGCCTTTCTTTTGGCTGTTGTTGTTGCATCTCTTAAAGATTCTCTGCTCGATGATGATAACCTTTATGCCACATGTGGGCTGCTATTATCAGACACGCATACACAGATACATTCTCACGCCCACTTACACATGGCCACCGAATGATTCTTCATCAATTATTGAGCGTGGGCTTTTCCACATAAATGGAAATTCTCCACCGATGAAAGAATCCGCACCTCCCCCGCCTTTCTCCCTCTCTCTCTCTTTAACCATCTTGGGGTCTGCACTTATCGCTCTTAAGACTTAAAATCCCATTAGGCGGCTTAACTTTTATTCTTTCATTTGTTGTTGTTGTCTTGTCTTAAGCTAATGCTTAAATGTTTCTTTTTGATTATATAGAACATATTTGAAAATTAGTTAAAAATGTTTAATTAAGCCCGTGTCTGCCCTCCATCATCAGCCGTCCCCGTCCCCATCGCCATCACCATCAGCGTCTCCATCTTTGCTTACTAATGAAGTTCAAATATTTTTCTTAAATAATAACCTAAGCATTTTATGCTAATGACAAATGCTTTTATCTTTGCAAGAACCAACGAAAAATTAAAAGTAAAATTTGTTGGCAACCTGCTGATGTCGGTGGTGGTGCTCCTGCTGCTCCTGCACAGCACACACTTTGCTGTGCCCCCATGGGCCGGCCACCGACCCTAATCATTATGCTGGGCAATCCTGCAACTTGGGACCGTGAAAATTACACATTTCTTTCTTGCCTCCTCCTCCAGCTCCTGATGGCCATGGTGAGTAAGTGTGTATTTATGTATGTGGGCGGTGTACCAGGTGGGCGGCTAAATTTGACCGACTAAATTTATTCTGCATTCTTTGGCCATGCTGCTTTAATTAAATTTCTATTTTTCGTTTCTTTTTTTTTCGTTTGTTTGGTGTATTTTGTTGTTGGCTTTGCTGGCGGTTTTCCCTCTGTGGCCGCTAATTTCCACATTTAGGCGCGTCCGCGTAAAATGTTTCTTCTCCTCCTGCTGTTTCTTTATTTGAATTGGAAAATATGTGTGTTGGCCCAGGGCCTAATTGCCTTGTCCAGAGTTGGTTTATTATATCAGCGTTTTGGTTTTGTTAATTTTTAACGTCTGCATTTAGTTTTCGGAGTTGGTGTCAGCTGTAGCAGCAGTTTTATTTGAGATACCAATCGATCATAAAAGCCCAAAAGAGCTGGGGCTAATGAAGTTCTGGCACTAGAACTGGAATACGTGTAACCTGAACCCTTATCCCTGACCCCTGACCCCTCTGATTACATCCAGGCCGATGTCTACGTTGTATGCATTGTCCGCTTGGCTGCACACTAGGCGAATACAGGTAGAATAAATGATAAAAGAGAGAGACAGAGAGAGAGAGAGAGCAAACAATGTGGAGATAACACAGAGAGTGCGGGCCAGAAAATTAATGAGATTTTTCATTCCGTGCAGCTGATGAAGGCATTAAGCCAACTGGAGAAACGGAGGGTAAAGAATGTCGCCATGGGGTTCACATTTTCCAACATTTATTGCACACAAAGCCAAGTAAAAATGCAATAAATTGACTTGAATTGAATTAATTAATTTGAACATGTCAGACAAGTCTATAGAATATTATTAAAAACGTAAAACCTCACACGTGGGCTCTTCTCTCCCCACGACTCTAGTCGGCTTGGACGTCACAGATCAGTAAGAAAAAACCCACCGAAAGCCACGAAGAGAGCGAGAGAGCAAGTGTATTATAATCAGCTGAGCACATGTCATCGAACCAGCAAGCGACATGGCAAGCTCAAGCTGTATATACAAGAGCAGATCAACAGGCTGCTGACTCATCCAAAGCTAAGTTTGCACCCAAAGAGCGAATACAGAAAGAGAGAAAGAGCGAGGAAGAGATGTGCTAATTATAAGCACACAAGCCTGAGACTAAAACGAAGCGCTCTAACAAAAAAAAAAAAAAAACACTTGGCGAAATGGTAAACAAAAAACTGAAACACCCGCATGAAACAGCGTTTTTTCTTTACTATGTTAGTTGGAAATTTTTGAAAGTCGGGGAGAGGTTTTTGTAGTTTATCAAAGGCAAAACGCCCACCGAGAAGGCGAAGAAGAAGAAAAAAGGCTGACAAAAGCCAAAAGGCATTACTAACAATAAGTTTTGGCAGTGTCATTGCAAAATTGTTGTTTCACCTCTTCTTCTTAATTTAGCTTTTACCGCCTGCAGTAGTCAGTCCGTCCATCCGTCCAACCGTCCATGTCGGTCCACTAACAGTAACAGCAAGAGCAACACAAGTACAGCTACTTTCTAACGTGACCAAGACAAAAGGCAAGAAGTAAGCGCAAAAAAATCAACTCGACTGCAAAAGCGTAGCATTTTTTTAACAATTTCAGTTGCCGTTTTCTTCTTGGCTGGCTGCTGGCTGCCACTTTTGGCTTTTCTTTTCAGTTTTTCTCCAAGAGGGTTTTTTTTTGGCAGTAAAACTAAGTAGACTGTTAAATGACTTCCGCAGCAAATTTTACCTTCAGTCTAAGAGGCTAAGACTTAAACGTTTTATGGCCAGGCTTCGCTTCTTTTGAAGTTTCTATTATTTGGCTAACTAACTTTGATCTGGACAAAAGATGACCCAAAAGGAAAGGAAACAACAATGTGTAAAATATACACGCTCAAAAATATTATAAAATGAATTTTCCTTTAGCATTTCCAAATAATCAGAATATATTTTTATTGCCTGTTGGATTGATAAGCGCCGATCTGAGCTTAGGAAATAAATAAACCTAGTAATCTAAAAATAGTGTAGTTAAAAAATGGTTTTGTTCGTTCATATTGCCGCTGTTTAAAATGTGTATGTATTCAGCTTATCGTCTTGTATATTTTAAAATAATTTCATTGCTTTATTTTGTGACTAGCACAAAAACAACATTACTGATTATAATGAAACCGAAGAGAGTTGAAGAGATGAGAAATTTAATTTCTAGTGTAATGAAATTTGACCTCTTCCAAGCTTATCAACTGAGATCAATGTTAATGTCGTCTCTAAAGAACAATTTAATGCACAATTGGGAGGGGAGACATGACACTGGAAAGGGGGAGTTAATCATTTACTAGGCTTAATTCCCTTCAAAACTCCATCTGAGTGTTCTATAAATAGTCGGCGGGTAAATCATTTTCATTTAAGTGCACACCAATCGCAAATAACAACCAGAAATCCCCACTTTTTCAGCCACTGAACACAAAAATAAAAACCTGTTGAACAAAGCTCTTCATTTTGTTATTGTTCATACACAAATAACATTTTAGTAAGATTTTTTTCTGCTACGGTCGCTTTGCAAACGGGTTTCTCACGTAGCGTTAAGCTTTTGGGCCCTCCAGTCTAAGGTGGTTTAGGCCAAGTGCGTGTGGTTACGAATGCAAAAAGAATTGACAAGTGTCATCATCAAGGCCAAATGCATTCACATACACACACTAACACACTGATCTATAGGTGGGGAGCAATTAGGGAAGCCGAGGGATCAAACACCGCGGAAACTATCAACGTAATGAATGTAATGTTCCCATGTATGTATAACAAGTGTTTTTTCCTCTGACGACAGTAAATTGTGAAACAGTAACAACATTTGTTGTTACAGTTAAAAAGAAACAGACGCAGACACAGTCATGGTGGAAGGGGGATAGAGAGAATGCTATTGAAATTAAGCAACAACAAACGCACTGTCAGATCTATGCGAGCGAACAGATCGCCAATCGAAGCTTAATGCAAAATTAAGTTCCAAGAAAAGCTTAAAGCAATTGAGCGGGGAAGGGAAGTTCAAAGTGTAATGTGGAAAGAAACCGCTTGTTGAACGTATGTAGAGCATATGCACTTGCACTGTAGATGCTTACCGTTTGAAATGCTTTGGTGGCTGGTGAGGTTAGCTCTTCACTTTCCAGTCTTGGTTATCGTTCCTACTTTTTTTTTGGTCTTCGACTTGCCAAATATTTTTTGCAGCTTATTTTTCAATTTCACTTAAACAAATAATGAGCGAGAGAGACAAGTGGCGGGTCAGTACTACTCCACCGTCGCACTGCTTCCACTTTCAAGCTGAGCTTTTGTATTGTACAATGCGTATTTATTTATGCTGCTACACTTTCACACATTTCCATTCAATTGCGTTTTTTTTTTTTTGTTTTACATTTCTTTCGTAATTTGTTATTGCTCTATTCCTCTATGCTCGAATGGATTTATTGCCAAATTGTTAACCGCAAAAAGACAAGCACTCGAAAAACACACACGAACACGAACCCGTCTTGGCGTTCAACAAAATATCGCTATGCGCTCGACGTCCGAACGGTCTAAAGGCAGTCTGTTAACTGGCTGTTATGTTAGCGTATTGCGAAGGCGAACGTGCGAGCTCGTCTCTCAACTGCCTCGTTGGACTGCTACGATGTAACGAATGCTCACAAATTTCTCTCCCACATTTTCGGCTCTCTTGGCTTCCATGCCATGTAAGCAGCACTATGGGTGAATATTCCAAATGAGTTGATGGAATAATGAGTTTTAATTTATTTTGAGCGGTGAAATCTTAAAACTTTAATATTAAGCCCAGATATATCAACAAAACTAATTATTACGTATTTTATTAAATTTTATATCTATTTATCTCTAAAACAACCTTAGTTAAAGGCGTAATCAGGAAGAGGTAGTCATCATTTGGTGTTCCAAAATATGTGGATCAAGATCCCCAATCGAACTTTTCAAGCTTCTATCCGGTACTTCTGAGTAGTTTCTTCTTATCCAGAGCCAACATAATAAATATTTATGTCAGATAATTAATTTTTCACCCATGGTGCATACATACTTATGTACATACCTGAGTCGGCTTACCAAAGACCATTTCAAATTTCTCCTTCAGAGCGATAGAGAGAAAGAGGGCGAACAGAAATACTGGGTTTTCGTACACTGTGTATAAGAGAGAAGATTAAAGGAAAACATCATTTCCATTCGTGAGGACGATTCGTTTGCTTTGTTTTGGGGAAATGCCGGCAAATCGTACTAACTCGAACTGGATTGTTGTCAGCCAGGTTATGGTCAGAGTATATCTACATAGTATCGCATATCTCGTATCTCGTGCTCACTTAGACCGGTTGCGATGATGCCGACGTCTTGTGGAGTCAGCTGATTACAGTTATTATGGATTTATTAGTTGATTAGTTCCTCCTTTTGATGCGTTGCCATGTGCCAAACGATGGATCGTAATTGATGGCGCGGAGCCGAGAGAGTTGTTGGCTAATTCGATTTAACACTCATGCCAAATACTATCCTCCTCATATGCAATTTAGCCATGCAAACGTCATGTAAGTATGTACATACATATGTACATGTTTCCATTGCATACATATGTACATACATATATGGCTATTAATTGGTTCCCATTGTTTTAGCCAGCGGCAAATGCGAGATGCAAACTAACAATTAACCAATATTTACAGTAATCGAATACTGCTCTGAGAAGAAAACGATTTAACCCATTGTGACAATTGGAAGTAAACGATTCAATTACTTACATAAAGATTGTTTTTATATCATCAAACGATAGCCAACTCTATCCATGAACAGATTTAAAAAAACATTTTCGGAAAAGGTGAAAAAGGTTAATGTAAGTATGTATGTTAAATGCGCATTGAATTATTCTGACCAATACAGGTTTACTCTTTTTATAAGATTATAGTACTTAATGGTAGTGATGACAATTATTAGATCCCAGCCAATTAGTGAGCAAAGTAAGTTATCTAGAAATCATGCTTCACTTGATAACGAGAGTGATAAAAATTAATGGTGACAGTATGACCCTTTTCAAATAAGATACATACATAGGATTAAAATAGGATTAAAATGCAGTGACCCACGATAAGACTTTCATTAACCCTTTTCTAAACCCTTGACCAAGAAACTGAGAAGATACGATTGTGCACACTTGATTTAGATCAATCATTTAACGATTCAATTTTCAAAAAAGAATATACTTCATTCGGGTAATTCATATTGTTAAATTATGTGCAATGTTGAAACAATGCGGAGAAAACCCAGAAGTGGGAATAACCACCACCGCTTGTCAGATGTTTTACGATTTCTCGACGATATTTACGAGGACTATGGGAAGGGACAATGCGGCATTTCTTGTTGTTTATTTATTGTGTGAGCGTATATTTGTACAAAATTTCACTTTGAATCGCGCCTAAAATTTAATTTGCTTTCATTTTCATCAAATACATATAAATAGTGAAGGAAATGAATTTTGTACGTGCCGCAAATGCCAATGGTTGTGGAATGGGTGGATTGAAGAGGAGAAAATAGAATAACATATAGAAGATTGGGCATGGGCATTATCATCATCCTTGGACCCGCATGTGTATGTGAGTGTCGCTGTGTGTGTGTGCACCGTGGCGAGCGACAGGCTCAGATTTGTGACCATTTGTGCGTGGTTGGCCACGACACGCAGTGCCATAAATTTTCAGATGCTCAATAAACTAATGGCAATTTGTATCTGAAAGATACATTCGACTCGCTGCCCGTTGCCTGTTGCCAGATGCCTGCTGCTAGTCGAATGCCACGTACAAAATTATTTTTCTGTTATTAGTTTTTCCCTTATTTCACTCTTACTACTCTCCCTTTCTTCCACTTTCCCACTCTTTCACTCTGATTGTCTCTGTCTGGCTTTCTTTGGGTCTGCTTTCGTTTCAATCCTTGTGACACTTTTATCACACACGTTCGACTCATCAAAAAGTTAACGACGATAATGACAAACATTTCAAAAGCAAACACTCCGAGGCATGCAATGCCTTTAGTTCCCACTGCCAGAACCATAACCAGATCGAGCTCCTCCCCGTTCCCCGATCACATCCTCATCCCCATCCGCAGAGAAAGTGTGTGTGTGCGTCCGCTGGGAGATAAATATCTCGTATATAATGTCTAGCGTTGTTGGGCAAACACCTTAATTAACTTTTTTCATGAACATCTTGGTTTTCCCCCCCTACCTCAACTTGTAGCAACTTGGCTTATTTATTAGGGTTATTTGCTGAATATTGTGTGGTGTGTGTGCGTCCTTTCATACGTATTTCGTCTAGGTCCCAAACTACCTGCTCATTTTCACCTGAGTACGTGTTAATTTTGTATATTTATCTTTCTGCTGCACTGCCAACTAGAAAGATTGTATAGAAATTTCATCGTAAGAGGGCAGTCGGAATTCCAATTAACGATTGCCAGCTTAGAGAGTAGTAACAAAGACATAATAAGAACCAACTAACAAGACGCGGCTAGACCAAAACAGAACAGAGAAGGGTAGGAAAATGTATCTTACACACCCAACTCCGAATTCCGCTTTGAATTTGGGCAAGTTTTTCACCTTTCGCCTGGCAACGTGGGAAATGCAAATGCCAAAATGAAACAGTGCAAACGTTACCAAAGTTTTGGAACAACAAAACACCAAACAAAACGGGAACAAACAAAGCCTTCTTCGAAACGTTTCACCCAACCAACCAACCAACCATCCATCCATCTATCCATACATAGAGCAGAAGGTAACTCAAGTGCACGAACGAAGAGTAAATACAGCAACTACCGCATTGCCGATGGAAGGGGGATCGGATGGGATGGAAGGGGATGATCTGGGCTGGACTGGGCTAGATTCCGTCTAGTTGTATATATAGCTAGCGCCCTTTGTGCAAAGGCATTTCCCTTTCTATTTCAGCGAGTGATTGTTATTTCATATTTGAGTCCATTGTTTGTTTTGTCTTGCGTTCGACATCTGATACTGATGTATAGAGCAGTTCCTATACATATATGGCTACCAATTGTTGCTGCACACTCTCGTTTCCAACGGCAACTTCTCAAGTGGCTTTGCACATGCGTGGCATGTGTGCGATTCCACCAGTCGCAGTAATCCCAACGGAAGTCAGCGCTCCAACTGAATGCCACAAATGAAATGGAAATGTGATTTTTGCATCGCATGCATGCAAATTGTGCATTTGAGAGAAAGACACAAGCCTAAAATTACCAGATGCTGGGAAATAGCTGAAATAATGATCACATTGGCATTAGTATTGTTGATAATTTAATTAGACTTGCATTATAAGACGTTGACTTTTGCCATAATTTAGTTTATCCACCACCAAGAAGTCGATTCTAGATATTTTCTTAAAAAACCCTTTTCTATTTGCCATACTAAAGGAGTCAATTTATCCTCTTGTGACTCTCGTTGTCTCAAACAAATACCAAGGAAACTGATATGACAATATTTGCTTTTGCCTTCGACACACTTGATCTATTTCAAATCACATCTAAACAAAATTCGTCACCATTGAGTTATATTTAGATAGATTGATACTAGTGGAAGATTGTGGTTTGTTATGTTTTGGAGAGAGTACATAAATTTAGTTGGTAGGTAGGTAGTCAGAGTTGAGTCAGGCCATTTGTTGTGGTCTAGGAAATTGACTAAAGTAAGGAAATTCCCATAAACTTGGTTTTTGCCGCTTTCTATTCAAAATATTCTACAGTAGTTGTTGAGTATTATTCTAAGCTTGGTTTTGGAATGGCATTTGTTTTTGTTTTCTTTTGATTGACAGTACTTGGAATTCATTTATGTGCATATCGAAAAATTGAGTATTAAAGTAGACTTAATTGTATCAAGCCACATTAATTTTAAGACTTTTTATACTCTTGCAAAAAGAGTATATTAATTTTAGTTCTACGCATAGAAGGAAGCATCTCCGACCATATAAAGTATATATATTCCAGATCAGCATGACAAGACGAGTTCATATAGCCATGTCCGTCCGTCCGTCCATCTGTCCGTCCGTCTGGATCAAAAAATTGCATGTAAGCTTGTATATACTGCAGGGGTTGAATATCTTGGATTCAGCCGGATCGGACCACTATATATATAGCTCCCATACAAACGCCAAAGTCACGAACAGTGACTTCGTTATTTTCTGAGCTATTGTCGCGAATATTGGTGAGCTTATTACGCCTATAAACGACTGTGGCGAATTTGATAAAGATCGGGTGACTATATCATATAGCTCCCATACATAGGAACGATCGGTGGAAAACAGTGACTTTGATTAATATGCTAAGATTGTAGGCCGTTCTTTCACAAACTTTAGCCTTTTTACAAAAAACGTTTTTCCACTTTGATGGCTATATAAATAGGAAAAGAGTTACCAAAAAAGTTGCAAGGGTATACAAACTTTGACGCGGTCGAAGTTAGCCCCGGCCCTCTGGTTTAAACTTTTTTTAGTTGCGTTCAATACCCTTTCATTTCATTGTGAATATTTTTGTTATTTATATTCTTAAAAACAATGTCAAGTGAGATGTTTAATATATATGATAATAGCAAACAACAATGAAGATATGGTTTTTAAAATTGATGGGTAAACTTTCACTTTCAGGTAAATATAATTCCATTGAAAGAATATCATTCGGAATTTGTTCGGTCTTAAAAACAAACTCTTTTCATGATTTTTTCCCGTTATGTGATTAGTTCAAAACTTTTTTTGTTCTACTTTTTATGGCATTCTGATCAACTACACACACATATATTATAAATAAACATCCTGTCGCGTGGCTCGTTGGCAATTTCATAAATTTTCCTTTGCCTAATTGATGTTTCCGCCTTCTGTTCGTCGGTTTGATGGCAAAGATCAAGACACAAAATTATAAACATCGCGTCAGAACAGGACGACAATTTTGCCGGAATATTGTAATTTATAAGAATATTTATGAATTCAAATTGTGCCATGCCTCATTAAGATTGGAGGCGAGCATAAAAATCAAAACAAAACGATAATACCCCGCCAAGAGCGGCCACCGAGCCGTCGTTCAGTCAGTCAGTCAGCCATATGTCGCGATGATACGCCGAAGTAAAGGCAACTTCACAAATCCACGTTGACATAATTTGCGCCACATGTGTTCCCAACACGGAGCAGCAGCAGCAGCTCCAGCAGCAACTCTCGCTGTCCCGTTGTTAAGCTCCGTCGGGTTCCGTGGAAAAACTCGGGAGCACGGAAAATTAAAAATAAAATTGTGCTTTAAACACGTGCGAGAGGAGTTTCGGGGATCAGGCCGCCGATTGGGGAGGGTGATCAGTCTCTGACTCCACTTTGACTGACAATTAATTTCAATTGCGCATTCGCGTTAATCGCCTTTGTAAAAAAGGGACTACTGTAGCAGCAGCAGCAGCAGAAGGAGGAGAGGAAGTTTCCCCTTCCCCACCCCTCTTTAATGCCATAGCTTTGAGTTATTTTTAATAATTTTTAAATTTTTTTTTTTGTGTGTGTGTTTTGTTTCTCTCTTTAGGAGTTTTGCCCCCATCCCAATGTGTCGCCTGCTGTTGCATGAGATTAAAAATATAAGAAGTGACAGACACAAACACAGGCAGAAAGGAAAATGTCAAGTTCAAGAGTCATTACAGCTGCTTCAGCTGACTTGGACTACACACACACACACACACACACACACACCCACACTCTCTCACCCTGGGTAGTAACATGGAAAAGCAAAGAAAATACAAAGGGAGAAACGGTGAGTGAGACATATCTTTATATCTATGGAAGTTCTCCTCTCCAAGTGGAAGTGGATTAATTTTGACATTTATGATGGCGGCTTAAAGTGCTTTAATTGATTTAGGGCAAACGCATTATGAAAATTCACATATTTTCGTATAAGTGCCACCCACACCCTTCCCCCCATTCCCATTATCCGCATATGAGGGTGCGGGTGCATACGTACACATATGAATGCATCTAGGAGGAAGAGTGGGGGTAATGACGGCACACTTTTCGTTTATCTGCAGCAAATTGCATTAAGTGCATCGGCCGCATAAGAATCACGTGCATTCGCAGACGCTTTCTGTTGCCAGGGTATACGAAAGACAAACAAAGAAACCAACTCAAAGGAAGGCAAATAACTGCAGGCAAAAAGGTGTCGTACCGGGATCAGGATGAGGCCTACGATGGGGCCACACCAGACGAACCAACTTGCAGTTGTTGTTTGGTTGTTGTTATTGTTGTTGTCCGTGCTACTCCTGTCGGTTGTTGCTACTGCTGTCGGTGCTTGGGCATGTCCTTTCACTCACGTCCTGCCGCCTCTCACGTTCCGTGGCAAAGTCACGTATTTTCCAGGTAATTTACGTTGGCGAAACTGTTGCCACCAATATTTCTGGCCATGTTGGCCGTTGATTTTAGTCGCGTCTTCAACATGGTAGTTGTTATTGTTGTTGTTTTCATTCTTTCGTTTTGTTCGGTTCGGTTCCATTTCGTGTGCATGAAATGCGTTTTTTGGCCTCTGTACGTGAGCGTTGTCCCCCAGCGCTTATTGTTTTTTCTCCTGCTGGCCTGTTATCCTGGCTAGTGCAGCGAAATGTGCATAACGTGACCGGGTTTCTTAGTTGGCTTTTAGGACTGCCAACAGCAGCAACCAGGCGAAAGAGGGGAGGAGTAACGGGCCAATAGTGCAACCGAGGATGCACTCCTGCAAGTTCAGCAAACCATCCTGCTGATATTTCACTTGAGAACTTTTCGACAACTTTCGGACAGTTGTAATGGGATACTTCTACAGTTGATGCCGCCCTATCCCACCCCCCCTCCAGCTGGTGTCGAGTTCGTTGTTTGTAGTTGTGGCAGTTGTTTGCGGTAAATTAAGTTGCCGCCATTGAAACTGTACTTCAGCTAATCGTTTAATTGGGTTGCAGAGATGACCCAGTTGAAAGGCAAATACGTCTGATTTTTACGTTTAATGCAAATTTAAATTTAAAAAGTGTCTAAGACTATAAATCTTCAGGGGCAAATGTTGAAAATATTTTGCATAAATTTTAAATTTCAATTAAGAGGCCTTTTTCATACACTTATCTTGTTTAAGACTCTTTGGCTATTTTACGACTTTTGCAACTTATTAAAAAAAGAAGATAGAGAGGTAAATGGAGAATGTGTTTGTTATATCGCAAACCGCTCCTTTTTATTTAAATGGTTAAAATCACAATCATAAAAACTGGAAATGTCATTTCCCTGCTGTTGACCAACTTAAAAATTGAAATTTATATCCTCAATATGCCACACGGAGCATCTAAAAACAAAACGCAACACGCAAAACTCATTTTAGGACAGCTGGGGAAAATAAAAATAAATTTATATTTCATATACATAAGTTAACTTGAAGTATGGTGCTAACCCACACACACACACATACAACCCCTCACCAGTCAGTCACACCCTTTTCATTGATCCTGGGCTAACTTTGTTTTATGACCAATTCGAAGCCTGCGATAGCAAAGCATTCTCTCCTGGTTATTATTGCCGGTTTTTATGGGTTTCTCTGATGGGTTAGTAATTTTTAAGTGCATTTTATATACATTCGTGGTGTACATGAATGGCAAATGAGGAGAATGGTGGGTGGCAGGTGGTGGGAAGCTGTTGGTTTTATGCAGCACGCGATACCCAAATCAATAATACACAAGTGGAAAAGCATGCACTTGCTGGCAACATTGCTGGAATGCAATGAGTTTGCCATAAAATCGTATCAAATATTTAAACAATCAAACTGCAAGTGCACGGAGAGATGGTGTGGTTATGGCCCAATATCGAGAGAAAGCAAAGTACCCGAATGGCAATGGAGGAGCAAAAGGTACACATACATACAAAGCTAGCTAGAGCTCAGTTTAATCATAGTCTCTGCACTTTTGCACTTGCAGATGCCAACTGGCTGCCCCTGGCTCTGGCATCTCCATCTCTCTATCGCATGTCCATGCCACACGCGTCAGTTGGCCCGTCTGGCGCAGCCAGGTAAGCTTATTTAGCAGTTTCCGTTTCCGCTTACCTTACCGTTCGTTTGCATGGAACTCAGCTGGCACATCCTGTGCACACTCTCCAGCTCGTTATCCTTTTCGCAACCTCCTTGTCTCTGCCTGACTGTCTGTCTGTCTATATGTCTGCCTGGTGCCTGGCTGTGTCTTGTGCAAGTTTAATGCATTTAGCGCTTACATTGTGCCACGAAATTGGCAAAAGAAGTTCTTTTAGTTTTTTAATGTTCTCCTGCCTGTCGATTACTTGTGCGCATATCGTTATTGTGAATGCACTCGAAATGTTAGCAAACAAACGAATTAAATTTCGAACGAACTGAAAACGACCCTCAAGAACGGATACTAAAAATAAATCTACTCTGTCATTCAATTGAGGTCAGATCATATGGCGTTCCTATATTGCGGTGACATTAGAGACCCAAAAAAAAATGAACCCAAAGCCAAAAAATAAAAGAAAGGACAAACCAAAAGAGAAAAGATATCCCGTTGTGTTCGAATCGGTTACAGTTACAGTTATTACATCTGTGGCCCATGCTGTGTGACCCCCAAAGTTGTTTAGTTTTCGCCAGAGAGGCGAACTTTGGGGGGTGGTTGTGGAAAATGGGAAAACTCTCCATCTTATCGATGGCTCAGTTTTTGTTTCGTTCCGTGTTTTCCTTTCATCCGCAGACATTTTCCATTTGGTTAATTGTCAGCTATCTGCTAGTTTTTAATCTTCTAATGGTTGCCATTCCACGTTCAACATTTTGTTCGCTTTTGGCTTTGGTTTTTGCTTGTTTTCAATCGATTTGCCATAGCCGGGCCAATTATTTTCATAATGTGCCACAATGTGAATTCTCATTCTTCATTTTCGCATTGCCAAACCGCAGAGAAGCGGAAGCGGAAATAATATACCCCCGTTCAAGCAACGGAAATGATTTATTAAAAAAAGAATGAATAAAACTAAAAAAGCCAAGACCAAAACGAAATGCGGCTGCCATTGAAGTGAGGAATAATAATAAAAGAGGGATAAAACTTGCACAATAAATCGCAGCTGAAATCAGAAAGCGAAACAAATAGGCAAAACCAAGCACCTATCCCAACGAACACTCTGTACACTCTCCAAACACGAGCAGGACACTTCGAATGACGAACTAAACGGAACAATTGCAAAGTGCTTCTCAAAGAAGCAACAACCCAAAGCAAGCGAATCTGAATGGAGCTCTGTGTGTAGTGACACAGAATGAACGGCGACTGCCGCTGACAGTTGCCAACATTAAAGATACAAATCGAGCGCATAATCCGTGGAATAAAAAGCAAATCGTTTGCTAATGTTCAAAACAGGTTTACTTTAAATGTGTTTTCAATTGGACCGAAGCCATAAAATTTAACACTGCACTGACATAGAACCCAGAGTAGAAGAAGAAAACCCGATATCCATTCGATGTCATTTTGTCTAGATAGAGGGTGAGAGAATTCAAATGAATCCTCAACTGAACAACGAGGATCCGGGTTCGAATCCCAGGCTAGTGTATGGATGTAGTTTTCGTCTAAGCCGAAGGCCTTAGTTGCCAGTGCTTGTAAAATATAGTTAGGTTGATAGTTTATAACTATATCCTATACTTTAATAATAATAATAATCAAATGAATCCATTCGAATTGAATTCAAATAATGAATTCGAAAAATTCAAATTAAAACAAGCAAACAATTTGATTAAAATTGTATGTAAAAATTGTGGCCAAGTGAAATTGAAATATTCAATACACCAAAGACTTAATCTGTCACTTCGAAGCGTAAATTTTGGGGCAACTGGAAGAAATTTAATTAAAATGAAGTAAGTAAGTCGTCTCGTCGACTTGGGTATACCATACACCAGGTGAAACAAATATTTAAAATTTCGAAAACCAAATGTATGTCTATTAAATTGCTTTAACATGCCCTCATACCATATGCTATCTCGCTCGCTCTACAAACACACGAGCACTCTAGCGCCGCCACTAGCCAACGGCCAATTCTGCCCTTATGGATCGCGTAGCAAAATACATTCATACGTATATTTTGCATGTTTCTAGTCCGATTTCAATCAAATTTGGTAGTTTGATAGAAATAGATAAGATTTATTAGTCTGCCAAATTTGATCGCGATGGTCAAAAAATTGCAAGAGCCAATCGGTTTTTTTCTAAATTATGGAGGCGGAAGTGGGCGTGGCAACATATTAAAATATATGTATTCTGCGCGCATACTAAGCCAATATACATACTAAATTTGGTGAGTTTAGCTTTGTTAGTTTTCGAGAAAATCAGTTTTGTTTAATTTTCGGGGGCGGAAATGGGCGTGGCAAAATTTTTAAATAGTCAATATCTGCGCGTCTATTACGCTAGCTTACATACCAAATTTTATGTCGGTAGCTTTCATAGTTTTTAAGAAAATCAGAGTTATGTAAATTCCGGGGGCGGAAGGGGGCGTGGCAAAAAGTTGGAACAATTATTTTCTGCGTGCTAACTAAACAAGTATATAACCCAAATTTGATGTCTTTATCTGCCATACTTTTTAAGAAAAACAGTTTTATGTAAATTCTGTGGGCGGAAGGGGGCGTGGGAAAAATTTGAAACAAACTCGATAAGCGTACATACTACACGAGACTGCATACCAAATTTGGTGGCTCTAGCTCTTATAGTCTCCGAGATCTAGGTGTTCATACGGACGGACGGACGGACATGGCTAGATCGACTCGGTTTTTGATCCTGATCAAGAATATATATACTTTGTGGGGTCGGAGATGCTTCCTTCTGCCTGTTACATACATTTTGGCGACTTTAATATACCATTTCACCCTATGGGTGTATGGTATAATGAAGGGATGCCTAATACTTAAACACTCTTTAGTATTACTTCACTAGTTAAAACAAACGTCATCTTCGTTGAGTAGGTCATACATACAGCAATTATATAATATATGTATAAACATATATCAGAGGGCCGGAGATATATATTGTTTACCCTTGCAAGTTTTTTGTTACTCTTCCCTTACATAAATTGGGAAAACCTTTTGTATGAAAAATCCAATGTTCCGGAAAAAACGGACTACAATTTTTGGCTATAGCAGTGCGGCGCATGCTGTTCTTTTTTTTTATCGGATGTGTATATGACAGCAATAAATAAAATTTATCCGATTTTGATCAAATTCGGCACAGTCATTAATAGACATATCAAGATGTCAAATATTACCTTTGTAACGATCGAGTAATTTCGCTACTTGTTATTGGTAAAAGTCACTGTTTTTCACCGATTGTTTTTATGGGAGCTATATGATATAGTCAACCGATCTGGATCTGGCACATTTGTTTATTGTTATAATAAATTTATCAATTTTATGACAAATAGAAAGTTCAGAAATAACGGGGTTATTGACAAAAGTCTCTGTTCGCGACGTTGACGTTTGTATGGCAGCTATATGGTATTAGGATCCGATCCTGCTGAGTCCAAGATGTACAAACACTGAAGTATATACATTGCAAAAAGAGTATATTAATTTTGGTCAGAAGTGTGCAACGCATAGAAGAAAGCATCTCCGAGTAAATGTACATATATATATATAGACGTAGTCGTAGAACGCTCAGTAAGAACAAGTGACCCATATGACACTATGCCCTAAGTAAGATAGGTTAAAATAAAGATGACTACAATTAATTACGAGTGAGGAAGGACACGAACGCAGTTTTTGTAACCGGAAGCGATGTTTCCGAACCGTTAACGTGGTAAAGACTGTTGTGGTCGTTATATAGTATACGACAGGTTCATGCAGAGCAAAGTTAGTTGTGCAGGTAGGAAGTACATATGTATAAGCTATGTGTAATTGCGGGTCCTTCTAGATGCAGCAGAAATATTAACAGCTCGGAAGAGTCAATCTCACCATTCAAAAGTTACACCAACCATACATAATTCTACGATTAGTTAAAGAAGTTAGGTTAATTAACTGAAGTCGACTAGAATAAGATGGAAGTTGTTGTAATATTGGTTTGGTTGGCTTAGTATTAGTTTAGTTTTTAATAAAAGCACAATAATCTTTTTAGTTGTTTTATGATTGATTTTATTTTATTAGATTTTATTTTATTACTTTTCACACGACCAGCCACTTACACGTTTCGAATAGGAAAGAGGAAGTAAAGAAGACAGTGTGCCCGTACATTAATTTTTAGGCTTTTCATAATGTTATTTTTGCAGGTTTAAATAACGTCGCAACTTTAGCAATGTTATGTTATTCAACACGCCCCCTCAAAAATTACATTATATTAATTTTCAAAAAAAAATTCAAATAATAATTCAATTACTGTGACTGGTGCGTGTACTCTGGGAGGTATTACAATATGATCTGGCATTCACCATTAAGATTGGAAAAACCCAGAAAAACCAATCAGATCATTTATATCATTTAAGCAAAACAAACATTATTTTCATTTCAAAAAGTTACGTTAAACATTACTTAAAAATTAACTTCAGTTTAGTTTATGAGATTTTGTTAAATTGTATATTTTGTTTCTTTTGACTTCTCAAAGCAGTCCCATCTTGCCTCTCAGCTCCATGAACCTTCCAGTAGATAACGGTTTTGTAAAAATATCAGCCAGTTGATTTTCTGTGGGAATATACTCAATAGAAATAAGATTATTTTCTACTTGCTCTCTGGCAAAATGATATTTAATATCGATGTGCTTTGACCGCTTATGACATGATGAACTACTGGCTATGCTTATACAACCCTGGTTATCTTCAAATATTTTTATAGGTTTGTCTAATTTAATATAAATACTTTTTGAAAGAGACTTCAGCCATAAGGCTTCTCTTACAGCTTCAAACAAGGCCATATACTCTGCTTCAGTAGATGATGCCGCTACTGAATTCTGCCTTTTTGTGTTCCAACAAATAAGATTTGAATTAAACATTTGAAAAAGATAACCTGTTGTGCTTTTTCTATCAGTTTCATTCCCACCCCAATCGGAGTCAACATAGCCAACGAACACATCTTCAAAATCAATATTTTTTTTAAAAATTAGTTTCATGTCAATGTTTCCTTTAAGGTATCTCAGAACCCTTTTTAAACCTTTCCAAAGTTCTATATTATTTTTATTAGTATATCTACTTAGAATATTGACGGCTGTTGCAATATCCGGACGAGTACAAAGCATAATGTACATTAAACTTCCAATCAAATTTCGACAAGGAGCATCGTATGTGTCGTCTGAGTTTAACATTTCATAATTTAGTTTACTTGGAAGTGGATTATTTACAGATTTACATTCCTCCATATTAAATTTAGTTAAAACCCTTTTTATATATGCAGATTGGCTTAACAATATCTGATCTTGGCATATTTCAATTTTCATTCCAATAAAGTGTCGTATTTCCCCAAGATCTGTCATTCTAAACTTTGTCATAAGATATTGTTTGAAACTGCTCATTATTTTTAAGTCTGATGTCGCTATTACTAAATCATCCACATATAATAACACATAAATATTTTTATTTATATTTCCTTGATCTTGAACATATATACACGGATCAACAGGAGAATTCTTAAATTTACACTCCTTTAGCGCTTGCTCAAACACTTCAAACCAGCACCTTGCTGCTTGTTTGAGCCCATAAATTGCTTTATTTAATTTACATACACTTCCATCATTGCAAATAATTCCCTCAGGGACTTTCATATATATTTCTTCTTTTAGCATACCATTTAGAAATGCCGTTTTAACATCCATATGATGTACTTTAAAATTATATTGGACAGCAATAGACAACACAAGTCGAAGACTAGGAATTCTAGCAACAGGAGCGAATGTTTCATCGTAATCTATTTGATATTTTTGTGTAAAACCGCGTGCAACTAATCTTGCCTTACATCTAGCTGGATTTCCCATTTCATCATGTTTTAAAGTAAACACCCACTTACTATCTACAATATTCTTATTTTCAGGTCTTTTAACAATAGTCCAAGTATTGTTTAAGTCATGAGCGGATAATTCTACTTTAACAGCTTCTTCCCATAAATCCTTATCACTTCGACTTTTTATTTCTTCGAATAAATGAGGGGCTTCGTCAAAAATTGTGTGAGCATTGAAAAGATAGTTATTAGAACTTAATTCATCTTCGTCATAGGAAATATGTGGTTTATTTTTCAATCTTTCGCTTTTTCTAGTTGCATCATTGATAACTCTATTTGAGACTTCACAAGGCTGTTTGTCATCCTTACTCTCATTCGGGAAACTGTCTTTATTATTGTCCTTACTCTCATTCAGGATCTCTGGTACGCAACATTCCATACTCTCATTCTGGAAATTCACCTTTTCATTATCCTTACTCTCGTTCAGGATATTCGGCGCACAACATTCCATACTCTCATTCTGGAAATTCACTTCTTCATTATCCTTACTCTCGTTCAGGATATTCGGCGCACAACATTCCATACTCTCATTCTGGAAATTCACTTCTTCATTTTCCTTACTTTCGTTCAGGATACTTGGTACACAACATTCCATACTCTCATTCTGGAAATTATCTTCTATATTTTCCTTACTCTCTTTCGGGAATTCAATGTTTACTTCATCCTTACTATCATTCAGAATGTCACTTTCAACAGCTCTTGAGTTTACCATATTTGTCTCATCAACTACCACATCTCTAGCAACAATGAATTTCTTATTTTCAATATCCCATAACTTATAGCCGTTAGGTTCATATCCCACAAAGATACTTTTAAACGATTTATTGTCGAATTTCCGTTTTCTAATTTTATTGTGTACGTATACAGTTGAACCAAATACTTTTAAATACTTTAAAACTGGCTTTCTATTATGCCACATCTCGTATGGTGTTGCTGCACGATCTCCAAGTGCCCTACTTGGAATTCTATTTATTATATATGTTGCTGTCAGAACAGCTTCACCCCAAAAATATTTTTCCAACTTTGCACCATTGACCATGGCACGAGCCTTTTCAGTAATTGTTCTAATCATTCTTTCTGATACTCCATTTAACTGTGGAGTATATGGTACAGTTAAATGGTAACTGATTCCTTTCTGAGTACAAAAGTCTCGCATATCGCTAGACAAATATTCCCTACCATTATCGATGTATAGGTTCACAACTTTCAGGTTGAAGTGCGCTTCACTTTTTGCCACAAAGTCCTTAAACATTATAAATACATCCGATTTATGTTTTATTAGGTAAGTAACACAATAATGTGTAAACTGATCTACAAAAATTACATAGTAATTTTTATCATCAATAGTTGTGGGTGTAATCGGACCGCAGACATCAGAATGTATAACAAAAAGTGCTCTACTTATATGTTCTTTATTTTTATATTTGTCAAAACGTAATCTGGCTTGCTTTCCATTTAAACAAGCTTCACATATATCGTCTGTAGGATTAACTTTATCAAGTAGTTTATTATCTTGAAACAAATTCTTTCTTTTTATTTCTAACATTTTCCCTATACTTATATGACCCAATCTTTCATGCCATAATTTATATAAATTTTCAGTTTTTATATCAATTTTATATGCTTTGAATTCAAAAATTGGCATTTTGTACTCACCTGAGTTTTCGGCAATAATAATACCACCTTTTGTCAATTTAACTCCAGACTCGTCAAACACTACTGTCACTCCAGCCTCTTGTAGTCTTTTTACAGAGATTAGATTTTCTGTAACTTCTTTGCAGTATAATGCATCTTCTAGTGTTATCTGGTACCCATTCTCAAGACGAACGATTCCACGTTTTGTTGCAAAGATGTATTGCCCTTCCTTGGCGATAGCAATCTTCACTGGAGTTTGAAGTTCAGTAGAATCCATAAAAAGTATCTCATCATTGATTATATGGTCGGATGCACCCGAGTCAAGGATGAAATTCACATTTGTTTTCAACTTATTATTATTTGAATTCAAACTTTTAATCATGAACGCGAAACCTGGCGTGGTCGTTGCAATATGAGCTTGTGTGTTATTTTCTTTATTATTGTCATTTATTAGTTTTTTATATGCATAACAATTTTTTTTTATGTGCCCTGGCTTGCCACAGTGGTGACATTTTATATAATTTTGTTTGTATTTGTCATTATATGGCTTGCGAGTATTATTATTTTTTTTATAATTTTGATTTTTATATTTATATTTGTTGTTATAATTGTTTTTGTAGTTATTATTATTATACTTATTTTTAACCTCAACGTGTAATATCTTTTTACTTGTGTCATTATTAGCGTTATTTAGTTTTGTCTCATGATCGAGCAAACGGTGCTTAACGAAAACTAGAGTAAAATCTTCTTTCGATAGTGTCTCTATAGCAGTGATGACCCCGTCATATGATGATGGCAAAGTGTGCAGTAAGTGCGAAACCTTGTCCATTTCGTCTATATTGGCGCCTGATGCTAACAATTCATTAACCATTTCGTCAAAAATAATAAAGTGGTGTATAAGAGCCATCTCGTTTTTTAGTTTAAGCGACAACAACCGTTTTCGCGCAAACAACTGAGATGCCACACTTTTTCGTTCATACACAGAATCCAGATTCCTAAGAATATCACGTGCTGTGTTGTTGTCTGTTGCGAAATCCAAAAATGCATCGCTCAAGTGCCCTACCACTATACTTTTTGCATAGCGTTCGGCCTTAACCCAACTTTCATCTGTTTCTTTAGGAGCCTCGCTATCAATAACTTTTAATGCATCTTGTTCAGCAAGAAGTGCTTTTATTCTTTTTTTTCCACACAGAATATTTCTCACCGTTAAACTGATTTATAGTAAGCTTTATCTTTTCCATAATTGTATATTTTTATTTTTTATTTGAATTTATATGTATGTGTAATACAAACGACTATTGTGAAAAAAAAAACTTAATGTGCAAATTTTTATTTTATTTTATTTTTTTTTTTATAGAACGCACTCTGGGCCCATAACCTGTTGTAATATTGGTTTGGTTGGCTTAGTATTAGTTTAGTTTTTAATAAAAGCACAATAATCTTTTTAGTTGTTTTATGATTGATTTTATTTTATTAGATTTTATTTTATTACTTTTCACACGACCAGCCACTTACACGTTTCGAATAGGAAAGAGGAAGTAAAGAAGACAGTGTGCCCGTACATTAATTTTTAGGCTTTTCATAATGTTATTTTTGCAGGTTTAAATAACGTCGCAACTTTAGCAATGTTATGTTATTCAACAGAAGTTGTACATACATTTCTCATATTGAGGAGACCAAACACAAGATCAACTCCAATATGGGGCGGACTAATGAAGTATAAAGTATTTTGGTAGTATATGGATCCTTCAACTCCTTCGACCTGGTCTATTAAAATCCCCCAATCTTTAACAACCCATGAAGTATTATAAATTCATTCTAAAGGAAAATTATTTAAAATGTAACTGGCTAATTGGGGAGAACGTCAATAAAATAATTTTAATTTAATAATTTTACCCATGAAAAGCATTAAGGTCTGCTGGCATAAGAACTCTGGAATTAAAAAGAACGGTAGGAAGATCAATAATGAAAATGGGGAATAGTAATGGGCCAAGGCGACTACCTTGCGGGACTGCCAACTCAACACCAATGAACTTATAAAGAAAGGACCTAAAAAGAACCCTCTGCCTTCTATTGCTTAGATATTGTAAAATCCAAGCAAGCAGAGCATCGGGGAAGTCAACCGAATTCCAACGCGATCTCCTCCTTCACCGTAAGAGCTACAGAGCTGAAATTTTGATTGTGATGTTAGGTGGACGTCGTACATACGCCTAGAGCATAAAACAATCTTGCTTTTCGAAAAAAATCATAGGTACACCAACAAAAACATTTAGGCATAGTGGCATATGCATGATACAACTCCGTTGGCCCTATCCAGATAAACGGCATTATTGATAGATATCGCTCATTCACTCGAAGCGATTTTCATTAACTTAGTTTTAAAAATCGGAAGCTAAAATTTTCGTTCATGAAGCTCTCCAATAAAATTCAGTTCAGAAATAAGGATCGATGGACTGGACCAGTACATAATTTAGGCGGTTTGCTGAATAGTATCTCTAGAGCTGTCTTGGTATAGATACAGTGGTGGGTAGAAATTTATGACGGTGGGTGATAAAAATATGGCTACTCTGTATATCACATAGAACACATGCAATCAAAGATGTTCAGTATTTCATATCCACATTCCAAAAAAAATAATTTTCTGTATATTATTGATCGAATTAAACATTTGAATAACCAATATACTTTTAGGCAAACCTAAAGCGGGCATTCACTTACAACCATTTATCGTACAATGCGGTGTCGAAAATTGAATAATACGTGTTAGTTCCTCAACTCTTAAATTGGTAAATATAATATCGATTATTTCTGTGATTGAATCAACAGCAGATCAATGGGTTGGAAACAATGATTTGTTTAAATGAAGATCATTTATAAAGTTTAGAGTTATTAGATTTTAAATATTCTTAAGAATACGCACTGAAATCGGTATGCAGTGGCATGTTGCAGGTTGTCTGCCACTTAAGGCAGCATAATTAAAGCTAAGGGAGGTAATGCAACGGATCGAACGTTGCTATATATGCTTATAATGGGGGAGACAAGCAACTGCAATGTGCTGTCGAGTGGATTTTCCAATTATATTTTTATCAATTATGTAGCTTGTGTATGGGTATTAATATGGAATTAATGTTGCTACTCATGGGGGCGGTGGGATTGAAATGAACTTCCTGCCACTGCCACATATACACACTCTGCATACGCACACACGCACACGTCCACTGGTGCACTCAGAAAAGTCTTCAGGTTTTCCTGCCTTTTTTGGCCGACCCCTCGCCAGCTCCTTCTGTTGCTTACTCGCACTTATACATTAATTATAGCTATGTTGTGTACTCTTGAAATTTCTTTTGTTGATCTGTTTGCCAAGAAAGTTGGCAAGTGAAAGAAAGTGCAACAAGAAGAGGGGGAGGCAGAAGTGGCACTGTATCAACATTTTGTGGCTGCATCGTAAATTGAATTTAGCTTAAAACTCTTATCACTTATCACTTGACTAAACCGAGAACCAGCAAAAGGAGTACTAACGCTGCTCCATACACTCCAGTGCACAACTTGGCAAAACTAATTAGCAGGAAAGTCAGTCAAGAAAATAACTCGGCTGAGAGGCGGAGTCGGAGTGACTGTGACTGTGTGTGTGTCAGGGTATGCCTGTGACTGGCTTTGATTAGACCGCAGCTAAAAGAGTAAGTCAAGTGAACAGCAGCTCTAGGGTAAATTGTCATGAAAACTTGGCCACAGAATGCACATGCCACTTTCAGACCCATCTCCAGTCAGCATCAAACGCCACTCAAATATAATACATTAAAATATAACCGACTAGCTAATAAATTTTACTATAATCTAGCATTGTTTCACTAAGTACTTTGGCAACAACAACATGCACAACCTGTAACTTGTGTGTACCTTTGGGTATGTGTGTGTATGGATTTACATTCATGCCGGCAACAGGCCTCATATGCATAAATGCAGAGGCAAATGTCTGAGCCTGTGTCTCTGTTTGTGGCAGTAGCAGTGGCAGACAGTTTGCCAGCCTTCTGGTGACAAATAGGTCAGAGTAGGAGCTGCCTCCTGTCTCTCTGTCTGTCTGTCTGTCTGTCTGTCTATCTGTCTGTCTGTCGACGTTAACCGCATGTGAAAACTTAACTTCCGGTGACATAAACACAAGGAAAGGAGCTTGCTTAAAGTGCCCCCGGAATGAGCAACGAAAGTAAATGCAGACTCAAAGCCAGATAAAATATTCAAATGAAGAACCGACTCTCAGCTGTAAGCAACTCTCCAGCAGCCACACTCACATGCCGTAGATGTTGCAGTAACGGAGACACTTGGCCAAGTTGCAGCAGTTGCCCCAGACAAAAGGATAACGACAAAAATGTTGACAACAATCCGAGGAGACATTGTTACATTTGGCGGGCCATGCAAGACGGGGGCTGCGAAGGGATGGGATTCGAGGGACAGGTTGTCGACCTGATTGTTGTTGACTATACGTATATAGAGATGTGTGTGTGTGTGTGTGTGTGTGTGTGTGAGTGTGAGTGTGTGGTGAACTTTTGAACTATTTTCATAGAGCAGTAGGGCAGTATCTGGGTATCGGCATGGAGGAGTAGCAGGACACGCACCACCGAAAATTAATTGCATGCATGGGGGACTTACTGTTGATTTTACTTGGTGATTTATACTTTTGAAAGGGATGCTCTTAAGAGGGGGGAAAATGATTCAGCATCTGTTGCCGGAGGCAACAGTAGATTTTTGGTATTCTTAGTCTGAGCTTTGGCTCATCAACGCGGCAAACTTTTGGGCCAAAGTCGACGTTGATGTTGAAATGAAGTGACTGGCTTACGCCACGTTATCTGTTGCTTCCTGTTTCCGGGCAGGAAGACACAATCACGCAAGGGGAAAGTTTTTCCAAGCGGGGACTTGGCGGGATTCTTTGCCCGACTTTGGGTCGGAGTCTCGAATAAGTGAGAGTGCAAAACTTTCGGTGGAATCGCAGGAGAGTAGTTTGATGATGGCTGGCTGCATCAATGATTAGCAGACGGGGAATTGAAAAACCTAAGCCAAATCGACCCAGATTGCGTGCGTTTGTCGTATGGCAAACGTGAACGTGATGCGGGTTGGCTTTTTATGGGTCACAGCTACTTATAAAGTCATTTCGTCGTTGCATGACAAAAACGAAACTGAACGCGCCCAACACTCTGACACTCAGCCAACCCACACAAACCATTACGTAAAAGGGAGCCAGAGAGCGGCAGTACCTTCAAATGGCCTACTTTCAAGGCGCCATCACGTTGGTTCAGCGAGATTCATTTGCGTAGATAGCACGGAAAGAATTGTCCAAAAAGGACAAAGGAGAGAGAACCTTTTCAGAAAAGCTGCTTAGTGGTAGTACACTCCCTACCGCCCATCCTGCCCTCCCTTCAGTGTGGACATGGTCATCTTGGCCCATTGCTTGCCACGCCTGCTTGGGCAGCCACCATTTCAGGGATGGCAAAATGTTATTTTCTGTGCTTTTTCCTTCATAAGATGTTTTACGAAATGTGTGTGTGTGTGTGGGTTTGTGTGTGCCGTCTTACCGCAATCAAAATTGTTACTTTCTAAGCCAATATGTTTTATGATGTATGAAATTTGATGTTGCGATAACATTTTACACACTTGGCTGCACTTTATTTTTTCTGCTGTTCTTTAAGTCGAGCCAGGTCGATTGGATCCGATGGAGTTGCCGGGGTTGGTGGAGGGGTGTAAACTAGGCTGTGTCTGCCCCATTTAAAGTGCTGTACGTGGCTCACCGTTTCGCTATTGGCAGTTTAGCTTTCTCGCCCAAAAGCAGGCAATGATTCTGTTTCCTTTTTCATTTTATTTTTTTCGGGATTTGCCGCAATCGACAGCAAAGTTGAATGGGCCCAAACCGGTGGCCAATGCAATGAAATTTGCCTTTTCCAGTGAAATATTGTCAATTTCAGATGCATTTGCAGAGTTCATGTGCGTGTGTGTGCGAGTATGTTTGTATGCGTCTCAGCTATGCTTGTATATAAACAGTTTCTGAAACTTTTCAAGTAACCCGAAACTATTTAGTTTTAAAAACCAGATATTTTGCACCGATCAATAATTATATGACCACTATTCATTATCTGTACTGAATTTTGAAAATGTAATTAATTTAATTAACCTTTTATTAAAAAAATTGTATTAGGTAATGTTTTAGAGGATTTTAATTGAAAATGTCAAAGAAGCTAACTTCGGCTGTGTCGAATCTTATACCCTTGCAGTCCTTGGCCATAATATTTTTACATGTTCCAAACACTTTGTCAGTATCATCAATTCATCAATGCAAAGACAAAACATACCAAATATAATGATATAGGAAATGTCCTATCCTTTTGTTCTTTTTCCCCATGCTGCATGCTGCGATTGGCGCGCATACACATACAGTAGCGTTGTAGTAGCTGTAGCTGTTTGTACCATACACCCATAGGGTGAAATGGTATATTAAAGTCGCCAAAATGTATGTAACAGGCAGAAGGAAGCATCTCCGACCCCACAAAGTATATATATTCTTGATCAGGATCAACAATCGAGTCGATCTAGCCATGTCCGTCTGTCCGTCCGTCCGTCCGTCTGTCCGTCTGTCCGTATGAACACCTAGATCTCGGAGACTATAAGAGCTAGAGCCACCAAATTTTTTATGTAGACTCGTGTAGTATGTAGAGTGATCAAGTTTATTTCAAATTTTTGCCACGCCCCTTTCCGCCCCCGCAATTTAAAAAAAACGTTTATCTCAAAAACTATTCCAGCTAGAGACACCATATTTGGTATGTGTATTTGCTTAGTAAATGCACACATTTTGTATGTATAAAAATTTTGCCACGGCCTTTTCCGCCCCCGTAATTTGAAAAACTTGATTATCTCGCGTATTTTTTTACCTCATGCAAAATACCAAATTTGATCAAAATCGGATAAAAAACAGTAGAGTTATGCATATAAACGTTTTTCCATAAGGCTGGAGTTGGCCGTTGGCTGGTGGGGGCGCTAGGAAGCGTGTGAAAATGCTTGAAATATTTGCTTTACTGGTTTATGGTATACCAAAGTCGGCGAGACGACTTACTTACTTCATTTTAAATTATGTTTATTTAAACATTGAGAAATTTATTGGCCAAATAAACATAAGTTTTTTTATTTAGAAAAAAATGAGAGCCAAGCAACATCGGATGACTTCTTTTGCGCCACCTTGTATACTCTATGGGGTTGGAAACGTCTCTTTCTGGGCGTTACAAACATCTGACCAATTTTATAATACCCTCTGCAAGGGTATAAATATGTGCGTTAAAATATAAATATAAAATGAATTCCGATACTTTCCAAAAATGATTAATATATTAAGGATTGAACAAAACCTTGAAACCTTAAAAAAATACCTAACTAGGAAGAAAAGGAGTGCAGTCCTTTGTATTGATTTTCTGTTGCAAAATGGCAACAACGGATTTTGAAATATATCACAAATTCCGAATTCTTTTGTTGTTTAGAGTGTTGTCTCTAATAGAATATTTGGGCTTGTAGTAGTCAGTTTAAGCGGATGGCCAGATTGATTATCGATATCTCTTAACACACTTTCGACATAGCGAACTCTATAATGCGAAAAGAACATCACCCTTTTTAACCAAATTGTCATCTATATCATTGAATTAATAATTATCTTATAAGGGTTATGTGTACATACAATAGGGCTACTTAAATTGAGTTTTTATTATTTAGGTAAGGTATTGTTACATAAATAAGTACATTAGGTTGATTATAAGTAACCTGAAAGTTTATAAAATAGAGTTTTCTTAAGGTTTTATACTTTCAAAATTCTCTAGATCTTAAATCAATTCAGAAAAATGTTGATACTTTTTGTAGATAAACTTACACAGTATGTTTACCCTGAACTAGTATAACACAAGATGGAGATTCTCAACCACAATGAACAGCTGAAACGGAAACTATGCACCTACCCTGGTCTTGGCTTGGAATATCGAATATTATTGATATGCTTTTACTTTATTGGTAGTAATAATCTTTAATCGCTGTCCCAAGCTCTTCTGTCGCTTAAACCCTCACAAGGCATACGACAAAAACGAGCCTAACTAGTAACAAACACGGCTAACGATATTTGTGTTTGCATTGTACAGTATTTGAAGTTCTAATAGTCCGCATAATAGTTTTTATTTTTGCAGTTCTTTGTGTTCTGTCAATTGAAATGTGTCAACGTTTTGTTGCCTTTCGCCAGGCTTTGTGTGTGTACAAAACTCTTATCATATTTTCCCTTTTTCCCTCGATTTTTTTTTTTTTGGCTGCCAATTTTTGAGGAGCGTTTAAGCTTGAGCGATGGTAGTTGGCCAGCCCCTGCATGTTGCTGTCCTCCCCTCCCTCCTTTTCGTATTTGTGCTTGCCACTTTTGTTAGCTTAAAAATTCTTTTTGCGCACTCATGATTTTAATGCGCTTTGGCCATTTTTATGATGCGCTTCGCTCGTTGTCTCGTTGCTAGCACCCTGGCCATCTAGCCACCATGTTGGCCTTCATTTTGTTTCAAATTCATGAAGCAGGACGCGGTCTAGTAAGTACGACCTAAGCAGCCATTGGCTGGCTCGATTATATACCGTACTCTATGCAAATGCCATGGACCAAGTCATTTAATTATGTATTAAATACTGCAGTTTGCATAATTAACCAAATGCTTGGAAGAACTTAAAGTTCACTTGGCATACACTTTTACTCTTATCTTTCAACTTGCCGTCAAGGTGCTGGGGAAAACTTTATCCAGTCAGGTACCTTAAAACTATTTTGCCCGAGAAGCATTCGCTGTGTCTTCCTTTTAAAGGGAACTTCTTACATATGTATGTATCTACAGTAAACGCTCATGTTGCTTCGCTTGGGATGATTCGATTAGGATAAAGACGTGATGCCGAATCTAACCATTGTTTATTTATGTTAAGTAAACTCGGATTCAACCATTTTCTGCGTACTTAGACGCCATCTATGTATGTGTATGTGTGTGTGCGAGTATGTGTGCGCACTGCGTGTGAAATTGTCACGTCAACGGGAAACCTGCGACTGACAGCCAAAAGTCAAAAGTGTGACAAGACGCCAAGACTTTGCTGTGTGCCTCAATTGACATTTGCCGTTTGTATCCGTATCCTCGTACCTGTCTATGCGTCTGTGCGACAATGAATAGAAATCAAATTAACAGTTGCCAGAATATGTGCAAAACGTTTGCGCTTTCAGAAATGGAATTCACATTTCTTGTGAGCACCAAGAGCATCAAGTGTACGCCCTGTTTGGCTGCATGGCACCTGCTACTCTTGTGGCTCAAGAAGCTGCTTGTGTGCATTGCCATTGAGGAGGACCACAATCTGGGCACAGAGCACTTAGTGCCTCAGCACTAAAATGCAAAACACTTGGTGGTAAGCCAGCAGCAAGCGGATGCAGAGAGATAGAAAGCTGTGCCACAATGCCTCAAATGGGAGGTCAAGAAGACGTTGCATGCCAAATTAACCAACAGAAAGGCCATCAAACTCTACAAGGTAGAAATTAAAAAATTGTAGCAGCCGTTTTTAAACCCCCAATGAACTGGACACGAAAAAATTGTTCACTTTATGTGTAAGCTGGTTTCAAAACACCAGAACGCCGTTTATGCCAGACAACGTCAAATTGTGCGAGTCCTGTGCCCCATCGTGTGGCATATGTCAGCTTGCTGTAAAGACTGGAGAGGCGAGAAGGTAACGGCTGGCTGGTAGTCCCTGCCAGTGCCTGTCAGTCAGCGAAAGAGGATTTTGTGTGAAGATAATTGTTTTTGGTAGTCCCCGACAGTTCTGTCGTATTCGGTTTTCAATTATTTTGTTTCGCTTTCGATGCAACCCAAACGGGAAGCTTTATCAAACCAAATGAAAAACGAAAAAAACGAAAACAAAAACAAAACATTTCCTGGCATAAGCAACAACAAACTTTTGACTCAGGTGAAATGTGTCAATTTCAGCTGCACCACATCACGCCTCCTGCTGCCTAATTGTTTTCGCACCGCCACTTTGAGGGAAAAGCTAATTTCGATTAGGCAAAGCCACAGACAGCATCGGAAATTTCTGTTTGGTTTTGGTTTTTGTGCCTGCAGCTGCCAGACATGTATGCACATACATACATACATGACTACAAATAAAAATTAATTCCATACATGTTTAATGTTTGTGGTCTCCCGCAACAGCACAACAAAAATGAATAAAACTAAACAAATAGTAGGCCAAAGAGGCATAATAGACAATTTTGAATTTGCAGGATCATCTGGTTAGATCCTAAGTTTTCTCTTTCATTTTTAATTATTTAACCAATTAAATTAACCGATTGGCTATTTATTTTAATTACACTTTATTATATGATTGTCGCTTTACTTCGAGAACTCCAATTGAAAACTTTTAATGCTAATTGTACATTTCAAAAAACACACACAAACTAGAAAGACATACAAACAGGTTCAGAGTTCATATAGAGTTTTAACGGTTTTGAATTTTGCTGGAAAATGAAGCGCAGAAATATTTAGTTATTGAAAATAGGTTTGTTAAAATCGAAGAATCCTTGAGAAAGTGGAGGAACTATCAAAATGCTTTCGGCCATCTAAATGCCAAATTCTGGTTTTGAACTTCTGTACTGGAATTACAAACTCAAAACAACATTAATATGTAGAGCATCGCACAAGAGGAACACTGCATTTGCCATCGAAGATCATTATCAGATAGTAGTAGAGTTCTTAGTGGAACTCATCAAAGTGCATCCGGTTCTCTGACAGGGAAATCACCAAATTCGACAAACTCTTCACCAAAGAATGCGGGAAAGAGATGGGTATTTTTACAAGTTGGCGAAAATAATACACTTACATACATTTAATTTTCACGAACCCAGTTCGTCCCTTTTGGACTCTACAAAATTCTTTCCATTATTCCCGTCGGAACTACCTTTCAGTATTGCTTCTGATTGACAAAAACAATTGAAGTTCAGTTAAAGTACATATTCAATACATATATGTTGCTAACGATGTCGTGACTGTCTATTTAACTATGTATGTATTTCATGAACAACATTTGCCTGTGTCTGTGGCAATAACAACAATATTGGTCCAATTAAAATGCATTGTCTGCTTGCAACTAACTGTTCAATAATTAAATTGAAAAATATATCAAATATTTTAATTCGATTGCCTTCAAAACGCAATGGTTAATTTAATTATCATTGTAGTGAGATCAGTTGACGAGTTAGGGCCATGCAAATTGATTTGATTGCAGGAGAAATGTTGCCGAGGTTTCTGTTGCTGCTGTTTCCGTCGATGTTGCTGATGCTGTTTCTTGTCGGTGCGCATCATTTGATAATTAGGGCCAGTTGGCAGTGTCGGTTGTCCAATTTGACATAAGTAATGTACCGATAGAATTTTGTTGTGACATGCAGATCTAGCACTGAATAGCTCTTCCATGCAGTACAGTTATTATAATTAACTTATTGTTATCTCCAGAACTTTACCGAAGATATTTGACAGGCGGTATACACTCGTGTAGAAGCCTACATTTAATTCACCTTGTCTACTTATATAATTATTCTTATATACATATTGTTTATACAATAACCTTTATTCTATAGCGATTAAGCTACATCGATATCAACGCTGTGCTATCCATGACAATTAAACGAGACACCTCAGGCGTATAATTTTAAAGCTATTGAGATTTAATATCAAATTAAGGAAGACGGTAAAGTATTTTAACTCTTACACTCGATAGATCCTTTTGATTGGTAAATCGCATAATTAAATCGCTTATCACCTTGGATACTTCTCTTGTTAGCTAAGTTTGTCTGTGGCCTTCCCTTCTTGCACTTCTATGAGTGGGCAGCAAAAGGCTTTTCAGGTTACTTAATGGAACCTCAATAATAATGTGCATCAAGTACGAAAACAATACTGTGAAACCGAACACGCCCCAGAAACGAAGCATCTACAAATAAATTAAAATGAAACTGAAAGATTAGATGATACAACCAAAACTTACCAAACTGTAATTACTAAAATAGGTGCTTGTTCGTATAACGTTCACATTGAGAACCACAAACAACATATGGAATAGGTAAATACAATACGAGAGTTTAGATAATGGCTGCCATAAAGGTGATGATAGAAAAATATTGGCCGGTCCACCACAGCCCTGCGTACAGGCAAAGACTACCCAGCACAGACCCAATAACCACGCTATCCGAGAAAGGGTTAAATGAAAGGTTTGCTGCAAATGGGACCAATTTTTGGCGAAACAGTAGCTTTTAGAAAAAACACTGGTCAAGAGAAGGCCCAAACTAATTAACCATCCTAGACAGATTATAATGCGATGCAATTCGTAGCTCCTTCCGCGATTTATGTGCAAAAAGGAGCCACAGAGTAATCCAATTAAAAATGAGTGTGTGAGGCGAAGTAGTCCAAGTTGAGGGGGGTTCGGTAATACCTAAAGAAGAAATTTGGCGAATTTGAACTTTCAGTTCTGTATAATATAATAAAATTGACAACTCACATAATATAGTGTGCAAAGAAGAGACATACAGCCAGTAATGAAATAAGCACCATAATGCCAACAACTGCCTTTTTACCCCACTTATAGAGGGCAATAACTAGAGGAACTGAAACCACATAAAGGTGCATATCAGCGGCTACCAGATACCAGGTGTGAGACAGACACTATTGGATGTAAATTAGTCTAATATAAACAACATTTGAAACAAAAATACGTACAATATCTTTTCTGCTATAATTTTGCACATACAACAAAGTCTTGTACCATGTCTTTTTGCAACCGGCATTATAATCTTCAAATCCTATGAAAGGGCCATCTGCCAGCAGGGGAAGAATTTTCATGTAGATTGGTATGGAAAATGCCAAAAGTGGTGTAAGACGTAGGTAACGATGCAGATACAACATGAACACATTTATATTTCCCTTAGATCTGCAGTATAATTTCTTTAAATGTTTATCAAATAACTATAATCAAAGGCATACTTCTCAAAAGTTCGCATGCTACAAAATACCAACAACAAGCCGGTGATAAAGAAGAAAGAGTCGACAGCAAAAGAAAATCCGAAAATTTCTGAGAATATCGTTTTAGACCACTGCAAATTTAAAGAACGGCCTGAGTTACTTAAAAAAGGATCAAGACACTGCTCTCACCTGCAATATATCATCTGAATTTTGAATGGCCATTGTTGGATGTGGAGAGGTGCGACCCAAATAAGAGACATGCAGCGCATACCATGAATGCAATCAATGACATTGGGATTTAATTTGCCATCCTCAAAGCGGAATAGAGAACGCGAGCTTGCTCGAGCTGAGAATACTTCGATAAGTGTAGGAAGTTGCATTGAGTCCAAAACATAATCATATAATGTGGCAAGTAGAACAAGTAAAGCCATTATAAACAAAATTACTCTAGTAAATAAACAAATAAAAAGGGTTAATTTGTTTTCCATGATCAGGATGACATTATAGATACCTACATGGTAAATATAGTAAGACCATAAATAGGATCTCTTTTCGCTATCCTGCAAGTATATTCATTGACTACTTTAAAATCATTACTAAGCTTTTGACCAAGGAGTTGATGAAGAAGTCCACGAAGCAATGTGTCCATGATAGCGGCCGCACATGAGGACGGAAAGCAGATCGCAATGCTCACATCTGCATTTAAACCAAGCAGTAGCTTGGGAACAGCCGCAAAGCAGTACTTTCCCGTTACACTGCCACTAGATGTAATCTCCTGGTTTATATTTACACATTCATCATAGTTGCCAAGATCCCTGTAGTTGCCATAAAGTACTCCAGATGGCAGCGAACCGCATGAGTCAATCACTGATTGGATGAATTCGAGCAGTTAAAATTTTCAATGATGAGTCCCTAGAACTTACTTTGCCCGGCCCATTGTTCGCTCGAGACTAGGCCCTTGATTAGCAATGCAAAATCAAAAAAACACTTCGAATTTTCTTCGATTAGTCTCAAGCTGGAGTCATCTTTTTGAAAGTCCTCAGTTGTGAAATTCTGTAAATAATCGACAAATTCTATTGCCAACTGCCGCAACTTAGTGACTTCCCGATATTTCTTTGGAAATTCGACTTCTTTTGTTACACTGGCGGAAGCCGCTGCCACTGTGATCCATAATAATAGCAACACCGCTTCGAAGCCCTCAAATTTCTTCATACCTTGTTAATTGATTGGTACTAAACTTCAAATTATACACAATGTGTCCGTTTATCCGAATCATCTAACGAGTGAAGAATTGTATAAGATTTTCTAAGAATCTATCATTTCGCTTGCCTATGTGTCCGTATATTTAACATAAGACGAACGGTTCCAATTGTCTTAAACTACTATAACAGGAAATTTTGATAATTACAAAATTTGGTATTAATTAATGCCACACAACATTTAGATTTAGCTTTAAAGTTAAGTTTAAAGTTCTATAGACTCTTGATTCCAGACTACTTTTTGTTTTAGAGAAACAATTTCAACGTCAATTTCAGTGAAAACTGAAATCTAGGTGCCACAGACTGACACCTTGAGTGATTTTCAAAGTCTACAAAGCCTACAAAGTCACTGTTTACCACCTATTGTTCCTATGGGAGCTATATGATATAGTCAGCCGATCTTGATCAAATTTATGTTAGCTATATGATATAGTGGTCCGATCCGGCTAAATTCGAGATATACAAACTGTGCAGTGTATATAAGCCTACATGAAAATTTATGTAGCTCCAACGGTCTAGAAGGAGTTTGCGTTGATCCAGACTGACGGACGAACAGACAGACGGACATGGCTATTTGAACATGTCTCGTTGTGCTGATCATGATATATGGTCGGAGATGCTTCATTATACGCGTTGCACACTTCTAACCAAACTTAATATACTCTTTTTGCAAGGGTATAAAAAAATTTCTGTGAAAATTCTCGACCTCCGGAACAGTGTGCATATATTTGAAAAAAAAAAAACGGTCGAACTGGTCTCAAATAATTAGTGTTAAAAATGGCTGCAGACGCTAGCAGTGTGACCTTATTGAAAATGTCTTTCTAGTGTTGGTATACTAAAAAAGCGTAAAACGAAAAGCACGTGTTTTTGGTAAAATCTTGTTACAAAAACGTATTAAAAATATTTTAAAATGGAAAATTCGTCGGACAATGTCAAAATTGAGGCCAAGCCACCCTCGCCTAGTAGTGAGAAACCGAAAGAGTATACAGTAGAGAAGGTATTGGATTGCCGTCTACAGAATGACAAGGTGAGTTGAAGGCATTCATTTTGCTGCGGAAGATTAATTTAGATGTGTCTCTAGGTTGAATACTTGCTAAAGTGGAAGGATTACCCCGAAAATGAAAGTACTTGGGAGCCGGAGGAAAACTTAAATTGCCAAGAATTGATACAAGAGTATAAACTGAGCTGCATAGATAGGGTAAGAGTACTTAGAGCAATTTGATGCAAACAATATATGGAAAATTGATATTGGACAGGAAAATGCTGCATCCAGTGGTGAGAGTTGTCCTGCACGCAATTTCGTTGCTGATACCCAAGGAGCGAGTACTTTAGTCGACGGGGCAAGTGGCAACAACAAATCCTCTCTTCGCAATGGCTTCGATCGTGGCCTGGAAGTTGAAAACATTTTGGGAATTTATTTCGATCAGAGTAAACAGCGCAAACTCATTATTAAATTCAAAGGTGTTACGAAGCCTGAAATAATCTCGTCAGAACTGGCCAATCAGAAAATACCACGAATGGTTATAGAATTCTACGCGAAACGCCTCACCTAGAATAATCTGTAGTAAAAGAATGGCAATATATTAAGATATATGTATGTAATTAAGAGAATGGCGAGATGAAGAATGCAGTTTTAATTAAGACTAGTTAGTTGCATATAGAATTTTAACTACCCCGCTAACTTCAATTCCATTATCTAATATGTTTATTCCAATAAAGTGTTGTTAACTGGTCAATTGATTCGACTCTTCCCTTCCTCTCCAATCAAAATGTTAGCAACTAAGCCATGGAATTTTGAGGTTCCACTTTTTTTCATAAAATTAAAGGAGTATTAATGTTTTGATGGCTTTCAAGTTATATCTGTAGCGAAAAGTTAAATTTGTTATTAATCTTATCCAGGACAAAAAACTCATGTCACGCAGTGTGCTTAATTGCTTTTAAATGGCATCTCGGTTTAAGGGAAAGCCACAACTTAACTGATTCAAGCCAAAAGACGAGGCGACAACGTCTGGAAAAGCTATGGTTATGAATGCTGGGGAGTGGCAGCCGGTTACGTCCATGCAACATTTGTTGCAAGCAATTTACTTCAACATAATCATATTAAATTTTTTCCTACTCGTTTAGATGCCGCACATTCTCGGTTCCAGCTAAAGTTCGAAGGGGGAGGGTCCGGGCACATCCTTTTGTCTGGCATTTTCCACCTGGTCTCAAGCCTAGAGTCTGGCCATTGCAAATTGCATACACACACCTGAAGAAGGCAGCGTCCTGCACTCACATGGAGGCAACAAGCCAGTCGGCAAAAGGCAGACGGCAAATGGCAGTCAGGGCCGACCAGCCAGCCTGCAGGATGCGTGTCTACAAAGCACACACACACAGCCAACTTTGTAAGCTGCAAGCTGACACCAACATAAACACACACACAGAGAGAGAGAGAGAGTGTATGTCGATGTATGTATACCTTTAGTGGTGTACACCAAGCTTATACTTTTTACATTCGGTCTGGTACAGAACTCTGTTACCTTTGAAGCCCACTCCTTGTGTATTTATTTTCCTACTTTTCCTTCTGCCTCCATCGGGAGCCAGGTCGTTGGCTTTTTGTCTCACAATCAGATGGGCGTTCTTATTTTCTTCCAGGCATTTGGACTAATAGCAAAGGCGTTGAAATTACATGCAGTTACAGCTGGCAGTTGTATGTAGCTTTGCTAACTCGATTTCCATTTAGTTTCCACACATTACTTTCTGGGGTTCAACCAAGTGCAATTGCCAGGGCTCATCCTACGAGAAGCATAAACGAAATGAATTAATATAAGTTCACTGTCCGAGTAACTAAAATAAGATCAATTTGTGGCATAGCCAAAATGAGGATCTATTTATAAGGTGTAATAAAAGGTCAAGAAAGTTGTCAGATTTAACGAATTTGATTAAACAAATTGTTTTATTTAAGACTATCATCTAATATGTAATACATGTCTATCTTGGTGATATCTTTATAGTTTACATATACCTTACTTGGAGAATGAGTCAAATGATTAGTCAATCATTAGTAACAAATTTGAAATAGAATGCTTTAAAAGATTGTTATTATACTCATATACTTTTATTTCAATTTAAAATTGTTTTCTAAAATAGTGACAAATTACACAGACCGACATGATTTTTAGTGACGGTAACCTGAGATGTGTTTTTAACTAATTCGGGTACTCTGATTCAGACTGCATACTCAGTTTTTGTTCATCACGTCCAGATTTTGTGAAATTAGGGGATCTAGGGTTGCAAAATAGGCACCCAAAAGTATACTATATAAAGTTAAAAATTGTTTTTCTACATTTTTAACGAATTGTAGAATTTCTTGTTTAAGAAAAATAGCTGTTGTTTGCCAACATTACTTATAAACAATTTGTTAGATGCATAAAATTACAATAATTCTTTAAAATTAACAAGTTGCAAATTCTTCCAATCCCTGTAGCATACTTTTTGGTTAGAATTTTACTCATTTTGGAACCATATCCAAAGTGCATGATAATATGGATGATAACAAAGAAACGCTCCTTTGATTTTGTGTAAATTGCGTTTAAATCATACCTAATATATTAATAGGTTAAAATAATAGCGTTTTGAGTATAATAACTTGTTTATATTATACTAGAAAATACTGAAAATGAGGCTATTTTGAATAACTCCAACGCATTTTTTCGAAATCCTGACGTGATAGGCAAAAACTAAGTACAGGGCGGGGCCAGCACCCCCAAATTACTATAAAAGAAATATTGAACTTAGAACACTTTTTCATGACCTCGAAAATGTCGGCCTGTGTTATTGATAAATATTTTATCAATTAAAGCACTTACCTAGATATAGATTTTCTTTCTATTAAATCTTCAGTGTAAACTAACACTAACTGTGAACATCATCAGATGCTGCATCACCCGTAGAACCTGCCACCTGCAAGAGACGTGCAACCGCCCTGTAAGCCCGTGTGCAAAATGTGTGGCTCTCGTTAGTTTTGTGAATTCCATCACTAAAAGGTTTACACATCAAAATGTACGCATACATGGCTCGATTCTGTAGTCCTGTGGTTGATACATAAAAGCGGATAAGTGGGTGAATAGGAGGTCAGCTAATGGGATGGCGGTCGGTGCTGTGCGGTCGACCAACAACTGCCCCAGCAACGGCAGACATTAATATGGTTCTGTGTACTCTTTTCGCAACTTTTGCTCTTAACATAAAAAGTAGCGCATCAAGCATATAAATGGGTAAACATTTATTGCAGTTTATTGAAAAATTGGCGGTTATCGAGAACAGAAGCCAGAGCAATGAAAATTTGCCAGTCCGATAAGCTTTTTAATTTCACACAAGAGACGAAGAGTGTGCGCTACAAACGAAATTATTGAGTTTATTTGGCATACTGGGAAAGTCCACAAAAAGATTAAGGATTACAATAAGTGTGAGGTGCTATTCAGCAGCCTAGTTTGAAAAGAAATCAATGAGAGGATCAATATTTTAAGATCATACTTTCAGTTTAGTATTGAAATTTCACCTTTTAGAGTTTCTTTACTGTTTTTGCTCTATCCCCTAAAATGGGAAACTTCAGAGGTTTCGTTATAAACAGATGAAAGCCAGCGCATTGGTTAAATCAGTTTAACCCTATTATATGCATAAGTGAAACAAAGTGCCTACCCGCTTGGCATTTTTGCCGCCGTTCCGTTTCACAATTCGATTGCTCGCTTTATTTATTTAACATTTTTATACTCGTATTTGTTGTATTGCGTGCCTGCACTTTATAACCATACAAACACACAGGAGTCGACTCGAATGGAGTCAGTGAACGGCAGGCTGTGGGGCGCATGCAGTAAATTAAGTCGTTAATATCTTGTTTATCATGGCCACCGTTGTTGCAGTTGCTGTTGCTGTTGCTCCTCCAAACATATGTTGACCAGGTCCAGGTCAGAGTAGGGCCTGGCCATACGTGACTATGTACATGTTAATTACATGATTTATATGCATAAATATATGCATTGAGCTTGATTTATGAAATTAATTAAAAACGATTTACGATGCTAACCGGCCTGGATTCTCTGTGCTTCTACAGCTGCGGCGTCCAGTCAGAGCTTCGTTTCGTTGAGCAATGTAAAAATTATGTTGCATAACCCGCAGGCGCATGACAATTACAGAAACTGATGCGAATAAAGATACCGATACACGCAAACGAACAGGCACAACCTCACACATACACATAGACCACTTAATCACTTTATCACTTGCAACAAATTTAGCCAGCGCCCTTTACGCACACACAAACACAGATACTTACACACCAAGACACGCAAAAGTTTCATAAAGATAATTCCATTTCATTTTATTGGAACAGACACGAATTAGAATTGAGTTTAGCTCTTGCTTGTGGGTTCTCTCACTTGCTAACTCATTATAACTGTTTCATTAGCACCCCCAGAAGCAGCAGCAAACAGCAGCTCCCCTCCTTTTTGGCCCACTCGTTTCACTTACACTGGCTGCGTGGAATTACTTTATTAGTCTAATTAAATGCACCACTTGTACGCAAAATGGCGGGTGCTAGCGGTTTGGCGAAGTAAGCAAAACAATTAATGAAATTAGCAAAAGTGTTTCGCCTCAGCAGCAGTTTAGCCATCATCCATTCATTTTTTTCTGTCTCTCTGTCCCTCACTCTCTCTTTCTAGCACTCTTTAATTAGTGTACCTAATTAATTGACAGACGGATTTCAATAGAAGTCATTGAAACAGATTTAAAAGATTGAAATTTTGTTGAAAAATATTTTCCACGTCTGTGGTCAAATATTCTCTACCTTTCGCACCATAATACCAATCCTCTAGACACTCCGCACACACACACCCCCTATACACAGTTTTAACCGCAGCCGTAGAGCTCTGCAACGACATCAACGATTATGGCGCTAGCAGAACCAAACCCGAAACCGAACCCTGAATACAACCCCAAGTATGCGGACCCAGAATATATAACCAAAGGATTATGTTCGCACTATGAAATCCTCCAACTGACAGGCGTGGTCTTACCTCAGCCCCGCATATACATGTACAGTGGTGGTCAGCGGGTTAGCCCCTTTTTTTTTGTTTGATTTTAAATTTGATTTTCTCGGCTCCTAAGAAAGTTAATGAAGAAATTTTTTCAGTAATTTGTTGGTTATTGTATTTAGATGATGACACGTAATTATTGTCATGCCAGCTTTCGGCGTTTTTTTTACAGGTGCGTTTGAAAAAAAATAGGCCCCCCAAATGCTGGCCATTAGTTTAGCCCGGTCTTTCCAAAATCTTTAATATTATAGTTAGACATGTGTATTCTTTGAAGAAGTTGTAGATCTAGGTAATCTAAGATAAACTGCATACCAAAAATTTTCATTTTAGCCCCAGTATTTGTTTTGGGGCCCATCGAAATTTCGGGATTTTGTATGTAATTCTTGAGGTCTCTTTGTTTGATGACGTTTTACGATACCAATTTAAACTAGAGTAATATTTTCTTATTCTAAGTATTAAACTGAATTGAATTTCCCGTCAAATGATACATGTTTCATAAAAATCCGACAAAAATTAGATTGATTTCATCGCCCATACTTTAAAAAAACTAGGTAAGCAAAATTTCCCACACATCCTCCATCTCTTTCTTTGCACGCATGTATGGGAAATTTTTTTAATTTATTTTACCTGGTTATTTTTTAAAGTATGGGCGATGAAATCAATCTAATTTTTGTCGGATTTTTATGAAACATGTATCATTTGATGGGAAATTCAATTCAGTTTAATACTTAGAATAAGAAAATATTACTCTAGTTTAAATTGGTATCGTAAAACGTCATCAAACAAAGAGACCTCAAGAATTACATACAAAATCCCGAAATTTCGATGGGCCCCAAAACAAATACTGGGGCTAAAATGAAAATTTTTGGTATGCAGTTTATCTTAGATTACCTAGATCTACAACTTCTTCAAAGAATACACATGTCTAACTATAATATTAAAGATTTTGGAAAGACCGGGCTAAACTAATGGCCAGCATTTGGGGGGCCTATTTTTTTTCAAACGCACCTGTAAAAAAAACGCCGAAAGCTGGCATGACAATAATTACGTGTCATCATCTAAATACAATAACCAACAAATTACTGAAAAAATTTCTTCATTAACTTTCTTAGGAGCCGAGAAAATCAAATTTAAAATCAAACAAAAAAAAAGGGGCTAACCCGCTGACCACCACTGTATATATGTACATACACACACACACAACACACAGGCAGAGAGGGACAAACAAAGTAATAAAATTCCTTTTCTTTTTCACTGGCAGCCGTTACTTTTAAAATATTTACACATATGGGCATAGGCCGAAGTATCGGCGAGGCATACAACATACAGCATGTGGCATGCGGCGTGTGGGTGTTTATCTGCGTTTGAATGTGGTAAATGTTGCATGCAAGAAAAATGAGCAATTGCAACAAAAGTTGTGGGTTTAACTCTCTGAGAGAGAGTAGACAATCTTTGAACGCAAAATTCTGAGATGGGAAAAAAAACTATGGCAAAAACTATCAAGTTTTGCGGTTCCTTTTTGCAGTTTCGGGCCAGTTGGGATTTTATAAGCCAAATCTATTTACTAACCATATATAATATCAACTGCGACTAGTATGCCAGAGTGTAAAAAGGTTTTGAGATAAGCCGGCACACACTCGGTCCGAATGGAGAGCCACTGGCAACCACACACCTAGGACCAGCAGTGGGAGAACCAAGGGAAAGCAGAGCTTGCAATAAAATATTTTTTTAAAAACAATTTCAGCTTGATGCCATAGTTGGTAAAGCAACTCTCTTTCTGTCCTGTCTCTCTCTCCGTCTCCGTCCCCGCCTCTTTGCATCTCGGCCAACTGTATGTAACTTGGTTAATCCTATTGATTTTGATTTGCATACAAATTAGAATGTGCAGACGCAGTTCTAGTCCCAGTGAGAGCTCTATATAGAGCAATATGCCAAAAGGATTTTAACTAAAAACTCTCCAGCCGGGCAGTCAGTAGAGGAGCGAGCAAGAAAGTTGAGGCACAAAAAGTGTTTAACATGTGTACAACCAAATCCTGTGGAGCTTAAGCTTCTTATGGTGTGGCATTAAATTTCAATTTAAGCTGGACGTTTGGGGCTGATGCCAATGGCGATGGCAGCTGAGAGAGGTGGAGTGGTTGGGGTTTCCCCCCCTACAACTTGGAGGTGCTTGTGAAGCGACGAAGTGTGAATGCTTTGTGAAACAATTAGCATCTTGCTTAATTGTTCATAGAGAGAAATCAAGAGGGAGAGAGAGAGACTGACTAAGGGAAGGAGAGAGAATGAATGGCAGGAGAGGAACAGCATGTGTGTACATTGGGTATGAGCGTGTGAGTGTTTGGTGTAGAATTTTAATATATTTTAATGGGAAATAAACTGAGCTCATGTAGATTTTGCCACCGAAAACTCCCTCTTTGGCTCTTATAAAAGAAAAATATGAAAAATGAAATTTAATGCGGTGCAAATGCTTCTTAATACATACGTATATGTACTTTGCGTATGTGTGCATGTGTGTGTGTGTGTGTGTGTGTGTGCTTACATGTATGTGTGCACATTTTAATTTCTTTTAATATTTCATCACCGACTCATATGAGTTTGGTGGTAGGTGGAGGTGGAGCCAAAGAGCATATGCCAAGCCAAAAAGCTGTGCGGCAAGGAATTTCAATTAAGATTAATTCGCGCATGTATTGCCGCCCCCTTGCATCCACATAGCTCCAACGTCGGGGGAGCAGCTCACTTTTTGGCACGTCTCCCACTTGGTATCTGCGGTTTTTCTCACTCGGTTGCACTTTGAGCCACGCCTGAGTGCCGAACTGCTGCGTTATGAAGATGCTGACGACCAGGGCAGAGCAGAACAGAGACGAGTAGAGAACAGGTGAAAAACAGATGAAAAAAGAAAACACAAACAACATTATGGTGGTGAAAGGGGGTGGTAGGAGGAGAAGGTACAAAATTGTGCCACTTACCAAGAAGAAGCAGCTTAAGCAAGTGGCGACTGGCAAGCGTCAAGCCACAGCAGCCAAAGAACAACAGCAACAAATTAAAATAAACTTTAATCAGGCTTGGCAAACAAGAAAGTGTAGCACGCTTTTCAGAGCCAAAGCAAATGACAGCGCATTAAGTGCTGCATTTCATCATCGTCATCCACAACGCTATCCCATCATCCGCCATCAAACAACAAGGATTCCCCTTAGTCAGTCCCTTCTAGTCCCCCCTTGCCATCTCGGTGGGGCAGCTGCAACAGCATTGATAACTGTGCTTCTTGACGACGAGCAGTAAATATTTTTATTCAAGTTAATAATGTGGCCCTCATTGCTGGCGCTTGTTTTTTTGCTTATGCATCCTAGAACAGCTCTGGCCAGCTTTGCCAAAGGGCCAAGTCCATTCGCCACGTCTATTTGCCAGCACTGCAGTTGTTTACTGAGGTTTTCATCATCCGTTCCTTTTGAGTCCTATTCTGTTCTGTTCTGTTTCTGTTTCAGTTTGCAGTGTTTGTTCATTAGCCAAGCCAAGGCAACGCCATCAGCAAAAGTTGTCCAAAGGGAGCAGCAGCAGCGGAGCGGCAACATTTTTACTCTTCGCTTGTTTTATGTGGTTTCAAATAAATTGCCAGATAGCAACATGGTTATGAGCATTCACTGTTCGCTGGACCTATCGACTAAGAGATTAGCTAGAGGACTTTCTTTTTGCATAAATATTTGGCCCATGCTGCTATCAAATGTTTCTACACTTGTTGAATCCTAAAAATATTCGAATAATATTTTTTTTTAATGGGGAAGTTTGACTGTATTTAGTTTATTTACCCCTCACATACCCTGTAGAACTTCTGACGATACATTTGAGCTCTTTACTTTTAAACAGTTACTTCTATTTATGACCAACACTTTGCTGCTCGAGGTTGAAAGGAACGGGAAAAGCAATTAAATGATTATTTGTGCTTTTACTTCTACTCTTCAGTGATTTAATGACGTTGTTGAAATATGTTGGCCGTCTGCAGAAGAAGGATCAGGCGAAGACCCATACCCATAGAAATATGGGAAGGTAAAAGTAACGTCTAAAAACAATTAGACCACAAATGGATACATTTCTGCTTCACCATTTCCCCACCCCGAGTTGGAAGTGAACCGCAATTAATATCAATTTGTATGTGTTTTTATGTGTTTCTTTTTTCTTTTGTAAATGCTTTACCTTAATATATCATAATTAGCCAGAGATTGTTGGATTTTGGGGCGAGAATCGAGTGCGAAGAGCATATGAAAGTCTAGGCAAAAAAAAGTGAAAAATAAAGCCATAAAATTAGCATAGCATTATTGGGGGTTTTCTCCATTTTTTATTTGCTTTGCATAAGTTTATTTTTCTACTTTTTTCGGTTGAGACAGAGAAATGATATCTACTTTCTCCTTTTCAGCTTTTATCCCTTTAAACTGTAGATATTCTAATGAATTCTCAAGTCACTTTGTAACGTAAATGATGAATAGATATTTTTCAATATTTAGGTATAGGGATTATATAAATGAAAACGATTTGTGTACACAATTAAGATATGCTAAACAGAGCATATAAATCGCTCTGACTTGAGTCATTGTAATTGATTACAATGACAGGGCAGGTGAATTGGATTGGATTGCATAATAGCAATAATTTAATTGAAAATACACACTCTGGCATGTTGGCCAAGTCATTGTAATCAGTTGGGCAAACGTTGACTTTTGCTGACGGCTTTAAATCATCTATGGAACAAAGTGAAAGACCGGCCGGAACAATGCTCATTTGCAATTTAGGCAACGTTTCAAGCTCACAAAATCATTGACATAGATATTGATGAGGTTATTGTCGGTTATATATTGTACATATGTATGTATGTATGTACGTTTCTCAATTGTACAATTTGCAGGCATGGCATACGCACACAACAAACAACCAAACAAACAAACACATGCAGCAATATCCAAACAATGTCAAAGTAATTTGCACATTCCCACACAGTTTTGCATCCCCCAATCCATTGCTCTCTGGAATATCAGGTGTTTCCTGTACCTGACTTGGTATGCTACTTTGCATAATTATTATTATGATTGTTTAAGTTTGGGTAATTTGGTCATGTACACATCGCCCGCACGCACCCACACACCCATTGCAAATGTACTTAGAATTCAAAGCAATTGCAATTGCAATGAAATTTACTTGAATTGAAGTTGCAAATGTTGTTGGGACTCTTACATGCGTTTGCAATTAGTTTGCATAAAATATAATTTAATAACTAATTGCCAAATTTTGCATTGTCTTGGACAAATAAATTAAACTGTCATCTCTCCCGCCCATATACCAAATAGCGTCAAAGTGGCTTTCCATCAAATCCTTTGACTAATGCATTTTTGACTTTAATTGGCAAAGCTTTAACCCAAAACTGGTTAACCCCGAAAAAGGAAAAAAATATGTATGTAAGTTTTTGCTTGCCAAACTCTGTCTCTCTTTCTCTCTCTATCTTTGCCATCGGGTTTTTGGTCGAACCACCTGCAGCGAGCCCTCTCTAATGGCCGCACTGTGCGCGACCATTAGTGAAACATATGGCCAAAGCAGACCCAAGACCCAGATTCTTCTTTGGGCCAACTTTTGCGCTTGCCTAAATGTAACTTCATTCATTCTTTCCTTTTTTTTATTCGTAGCTCCTCTTGGTTTGGTTCGGAGCGGGTCAAGACCAGCTTGTTACCTGAATCTTTGCTCCTAAGGGGTAATTGGTCCCCGGAGTGTTGTAGCTACTTAGAGACATTCTGTGGTCTTTCTTTTTTTTTCATCTGCTAGTCAGCTATCTAGGCATATTTATGGCACAGAAGTGGCGATAAAAAACGCTAACGGTTTGGACTAAACTTTTGGCTTTGAAATTAGCGACAGCACTAAATTTTATTTGAAGAAATTACAAGCTAAAGCCTGAAGTTAGCACGAGGTAAGCAGCAGGTTACAAATGTTGGCCAGTTAAATGGCTTTTAAAGTTTACTTTTATGGGCCAAGCTTAAAGAGGCAAGAGCGAAAACTTGGGTTTAGTTGTAGAGCAGCCAAGCATGAAGTGGGTTTTCAGGAGGGAAACTCAATTTAACGCCCCGAAGGCAGCAAAGTAGCAGCACAAATACAGACAGACGACACAGACACATTCTTAGGGGATTGCTAGCTCATAAATAGTTAAGCAACCGAAATGAAAGGCAAAACCCCTCAAGAAAAAGGACACAGGGCAAGAAATGGTACAGGCCCAAAGGTGAGCATCTCTGTTAACAAAAGGTTCAAACGCATTTTATGCGTTTGTCAATAAAAGCCCAGGTATACACTTAATCCCAAAACCCCACACACCACCCACCTCCCAAAAGAAAAAAAGCAAAGAAGGCGATCCACAGAAAATCAGGCTAAGTGTAAGCATATTGACCCTCATCAGAAGAACAAACTCCCAGTGGGGGACAGAAGCGAAATAAAGCTGAGCAAAGCACAAAAAAAAGAGACAGAAAACAGAAACTACAAGAAGAAATATAAGCGAGGGGAAAGGGTGGCGCATGTGTGGCAGAACCTGTAATGGCCCCGCTGATGTGATTTAGTGAAAGTTCCACGTGGTCATGCGATTGCTTTGCAATTAGCGCCACTTCAGCCGTTTCAGCAGTTTTAGCAGCACTTCCGGTTGCTAGCTTGCTGTTAATTACCCAAGCCAAATGCATTTGACGGCTGCCCTGCCTATTGATTGGCCGAAATCGATGACAGTTTTGTTAGCCCCATTTCTCTTAGCTTCAATGTGCTGGCATTGCTCTCTAATGGCCTCAGAAAGGTGATCATAAATTTGAGCCATGCCCCCGCCCCCATGGGTCGTATACGAAATATCAATGAGCTAGGCCACCCATACAAAGATATGTGTATTTACATGTATATCCTTACACATAATGTAAGGAGGCGTAGAAGAAGTGTGTAGCTCCAATTAGTCGTGCTGCGCTGAAGTACCCTTTCAGAGTGCGAGCCTCATATTTATGTATGTACGTGTCCGTGACATGACTCTGGGCATGGATTACTTATTTTCAGAGTTGCTTAGCAACGAGCCTAACGAGCTAAGCACATACCACCATCTACAACAACAACGGCAACACCATCAGTGACTACAATAAACGCAAAGCACTCTTGCAGATCTGGTGCAAAGAGGAGGCTATGCATGTCCTTAGGACGACACACTCGGCATGAGTTGTCACTACTTGAAATGACGACGCTTAACAAATGAATAAAACTTGCATTTAAATATTTAAATTTCTCCTCCTCACATCAGATGTGAAAAATATCAGAAGGGGCACCTCCATCTCCGGCACAAGCGGTTTCGTTTTTGTTTTCCTTCTTTTTTGTATCAACATTAGCGTCAAATGGAAGTATGTATTGCTGAGGCCGTTGGCTATAAATAAACAAATATAAAACTCAGCAGGACATATTGTTGATTATTGTTTTTTTGGGCTCTGCGTGACTGCAAAGAGTTTTTTCTTCCTTTTTTTATGTTTGGTTTGCTTTTTGTCTAAGCGGCCCTTGGCAGTCAAAAGCCCAGCAGGCGTCGACGAGCAGCCGTGCTGTCAACAAATTTAACAAATTTCCAACTTGTTTTTGGATTTTATTTTTTATATTCGAAAGTCAGCCAAAACACACGCACAGCGAGCTTAAAACACACACACGCACACTTCAGACATTAGGTATAATCACTTTTGTAAAGGCTAACCTATTCAAAGTTTTCATCACATCGAAAACCTTTTTGTTTCGCCTAATTTACGGTATGAACGAGTTGTATTATAAACCGTGTTGACTTGGAATTAACTTTCCGGTTGGCGAATGTAATTTATGACATCTATAGTTTGTCATGCAACAAGTCACTAACGATAAGCAGTTTCCCCCATAATGACTCTATTTGAATACCCTAGCAAATTGGATACATTCCTTATACACATAAGTTTGTTTATGCCGAAATAACTAGAACTTTGGTTCCTAGATCGGCACGACATAATGAACTAACAGATCATTGGAATAGAATTCTTCTACTTATCAAAAGTCCTTGCCAATTATGAAAATCACCTTTTGGTAAGGGTATTCAAACTAAAGTCAAGCATGTTTTGCAGGCTGTATTTTTTAAATGTTAAGAGCTAAACAGAAAGAAAAAATGCACTGAGAAATGTATTCAGCAAGAGCCATTCAACAGAAGTGTGAATTAAAAACACGCAGACCTTCCCACAGTACTGAGTCTAATAAGCACTGCCGAGCAGAGTGCAGCAGCAGATCTTACGGAGGATGGGGAGAAAGGTCCTTTCGGACTACCAGCGATAATAATCTAGAAAATGAGCAAAAATGTTGCGCTAAAAAATTGTTCAATTAATGCGAGCTTGCTTGTTTTCCACATTGAGAAAGGGGTGTGTTTGGCTCTGGCTCCTGCTCCGGCTCCATCTCCGGAATGGTATGGAGTCTCTGCCACAATGTAAAATGTTTGTAACGCGCATAATTTTCACATGTATGTGGATGTGTGGATGTGGGGACCTCCCATGCCACTAATAAGAGTAACTGCCATGTAATTAAGCGCATGCTAAAAAGTATGCAACAAGAATTTGCTGTTGCCGTCAGCCAATCAATAAGTGGGCAGTTGGGCGTGGCACGTATATATAATTGATGTTGTGTCAAAAGCAGACATGCAAAGCAAAGTGTGGCAACAAAAAAAGAAAAACTGAATAAAACCAAACAATTTTAAAATGAGCGAAATAAAAAGTTTAAGCCACACCAAATATCACGCATACGCAGCATAGACCGCATGGTTGATTTTTTTCCCCTATCCAAAAATGTGTTTGTTTCGGAGTGTTTATTGAAATTGAATCAGAACATTTATTGTTTATGTAAATTTGCCAAACTTTTACAAAGCACCAAACGTCCTTTTCACACAGGAGAAACCACAAGTATATATGCACATACGATATATACATATGTATACATATGTAGTTGTAAAACTATTTGACAAACATTTACATAAACATGGGCGTATGTTTTGGCATAATTAAAAGCGAAATAAATATGCTTGTATAAACAAATGTCCAGAGAATTTGAACAAGAATTTCACTGTGGTTTCTTTCCAACATGCCAAAGAAATGTTGCTTTAGCAGTAGCTGGCTCCCTCTGTCGTTCATGTCAAGTCAAATAAATTTAACGCATATACCAAACTGTAAGCACATGCAGTAAGAGTATGTGTGGGGTTGATGGGTGCTGATGAAATGAGAATAAAAACAGAAGAAACACATACGGAGGTATGGAGGGTGCAGCATGCGATAAGCTGACGGTGGCGAGAGAGCAACCTAAACATTTTCTATTCAACTTAAAATTGTTTACAAAATAATGTGAAAATGGCTGCCAAGCATGTGTTGCCCGCCATGCGTATGTGTGAGTGTGCCGACATACACATATATACATGTGTATGTACATACATATGTGTGTCAAAATGGCGATAAATGTTTCTAAGCGAGAATAATAACAACAGCAGCAGCAGCAGCATCAGCAGCTCTGGGCTTGTGTACATGGGAATTTATGCCAAAAGCTCTTTCGTAGCGCTAGGTTTCGCACATAAGTTCAATGTTTTTAAATACCAAAAACAATCATTGGATTGGAGCGTAACGCCGCCGCTCCCTGAATACAAACATGATTGCACATCGTTGGTCATGCTAAATGGGGAAAAAAGGGGGGAAAACGAGTTTCACGAAACGAGCAACGAAATTTTTATACATTTCACGCGCGCACATAAATAACGATTATGCTTCAACCAGCCATGCAGAAGGTTTATGACTTTAGGGCAAAGTGGATTGCCATTGCCTTTGCCTTTGTGTGTGCCTTTGCGTGTGGCACTGCTCGTGCCTTAAATGGCTTCATTTTGTGGCAAAATGTCAATTGACAGCTTCTGCCAGACAGAAGTTTGCTAGCATGACTCTAATTTATGTGCATACATAGAGGGAAATCATTTTAAGAAAACAGAATGAAAACTTTGCCACAACCAGAATGGCGCGTTGTCTCATATGGTGCATACATACGTACATATATATATTGTGGCAAAGTTTCCGGTAGATTAATTCAAAGTGTGTTGCGGTCGAGCAGCAAGTGAAGTCAGAGTCAACTGCAAAGTTTTTGGTTGCCAAATTCGAAGACAAAACACAGTTATACACACAACAGAGAATACACAAAGTGCAGCGGACACATATATAAGAATTCTCCAGTGCGGTCGCGTTTTGTTATAGCTCCGTAATTTATATAAAAAATCGTAGTTAAGAGGACTTGACTAGATCCGAAAACTGCGCCGAGAGAGTCTCCTGTGTTTTCCCTGTTCGATAGTGATAGTGCTATAGAAATTGCGTCCCAGCAAGGTGCTAGTAGTGCTTTTGGTTTTTTTGGAGCTCCAGTGGTTTGGTGACCAATTCGGGCGTAGCGGGGTCGCCTCCTACCTCCTGCATTTGTGAGGGTGAGGTGAACGTAGCTACTCTTGTAAGCATCTCTCCACATTCCTCCACCAGCTGATTGGCAGACCTGCCGGACCACCCAAACAACATAGGGCCCCGCATGTTAACAGCTGCCCTTAAACTGTTAACTTGTAGCCTAGATCCCTACCAGCCGAGAGGTAAGCGGAGCTTTTATCCAGCATAATATTCCTCCCCCCTTGTGCACCATAACACGGAAACTGTAAGGGCACCTGCAAGCAAACTTCTAGCCACCGCCTGGTTCCAGCACCCCGTGGCGCCGGGGGTAGCACCTCAGTTGCTTAAGCCGAATTCCCTGGTTCAAATCCCGGCGAAGGAATTTGCTAAAATCCCCTGTTGGTTCAATAAATCTAAATATATATATTCTTTTTATTTTTAATTAATAAATTGATATAAATTTAAATTTAAATTGAGTCTGCACCAAATTTGCTGCATTGCATACAGTCTGTGCCAAGCCGGCGCGAATCCGCCTCTGGCGGAGCGGTATGAGGCCAAGCCTAAAGGATCGGTAGAGGTATAGGTTCAAATCCTGGGTTACACCTATATTTGTTCTCCTTTTTTTTGGTTTTTCATCCTTTTTTTTTTGGTTCCACTTTTGCCAAAGTAACCTTGGTCTACTAGTCAACGCTTTTAGTTCTATACTAGCTTGGATTTAGGCCACCGAGTCGGGGCGGTATATCTCCCAGCCGTCGTCAGGAGGAAATTCTTGGCCACCGGGGGACTTGCGTACGTAGACCAAGGCATACTGGAAGCTGAGTACGAATCGGCGTTCGGGCGACGACCGATGCTGCAGCGGTCTCCGCCACAGCAGGGAGTCAGCCAAAATGAAGTAGAGAGCCAAAAAAAAGGAGCAAATCTGGATCTAAATCCTGCCGGCACACTGATGGTCGCCGGTTCCAATCTAATGGCGAACCTAGTCTGTGAGGAGTCGAAAACTCAACCATCGGACACCCCAAAAAGAGCAAGAGGCACCCCGAGTCCTGCCAGTAGCCCTGAAACGAGGAGTGTTCCGTTCAAAAGAGTAAAAGTGCAGCCAGTATGCAGGGAGCTAGATGAAATGGGACTCGTGCTAGAGTCCATTTCAATGATGACCGTAAAATGTAAAGATGGGCGTAATCGTTCGATAACGAACCCGCTTAGGGAAAACGTGGCGAAACTTCAGAGACTGCATGCAGATCTGATACTGCTTTTCCAGGGCAAGGGCGTCACACCAGAGGAGACAGCAAGTCCAGGCTTAGTCCCGCCGCAGCGAGCAAGTAGAGAGCAGCAAACGGATGCAGAAAGTGCAACGGCATCGGAGGTACTTCCAACCAGGAGTTGCCACTGTCCTTGTGAATGCAGGAAGCCCCCATCAAGTGCTACAATAGGAAACGGCGGGTCTACTTCAACTTCGACTTCGAATAACACCTCTCAGGCGGGCCAAAAAAGTCCGAAGAATTCGAAAAGTATACCACATTTGCAGCGGCAACAGAGGCATCGGATGTTGCCAGCCGCTTCTGTGCAAAAAAGTGATCAGAGGGAAGATGAAGGTCAAATCTCAATCCGGACCAGCAATAGTGAGTCTAGCCAAGGGTGGCAAGAAGTAGGCCCAAAACGTAAGACCCGCGTAAAGGAGGTCAAGCCCCGAAGGGCAAAACCAGACGCCCTGCTGATTGAGCCGAGCTCTGGAGTCAGCTATAGCGATGTTCTGGCATTGGTTACCCGGCGAGTGGATGAAAAGCTGGACCATGTTCGCAGCCATGTAAGCAGACTAAAGCGTACTGCCAAAGATGGGCTTCTGCTGGAATTAGGCAACGCCCAAAGCGATTCCCGAGGCCTGATGGACGAAATTTCCCAAGTTCTAGGCGACTCAGCTGGGGTCAAAGTTCTCAGGAAATTCAAGTCCGCAATTATTCGGAATCTGGATGACATAGCTGAGCCTTGCCATATTATTCAAGCTTTAGTTAAACACGCGAATATTGATGCATCGACGTGTACAGTGAAGAGTATGCGACCGGGATATAAACGCAATACTCAGGTGGCGATCATCACAGCCCCGGATGTGGAAATGCAAAAAATACTGCTACTGGGTAAACTGGAAGTAGGCTGGAATCTCTGCAGCATCAAGGAACTGGATGAGCTACCAACTCGATGCTATCGATGCCTGGGCTTTGGCCATGTAGCAGCCAAATGCAGCAGCCAAACCGATAGGTCGAACTGCTGCCTCAAATGTGGACAGCCAGGCCATAAGGCGGCAAAGTGCGATGGGTCAGAAACTTGCTTCCTTTGTATTGAAGCAGGCGTAGACAGGGCCAAAATAGGCCACAGAGCTGGTAGTCGGCTATGCCCTCAGTTGAGACGGACCGGAAAAAATTAAGATGACGCCCAAAATAAAAGTGATACAGCTGAACTTGAACCATTGCATTGCGGCTCAAGATCTTTTGCACCAAACAATCCGCGAAGTATCAGCAGATATTGCAATTCTCAGCGAACCATACAGAATGGAAAGTATTGGAGGCTGGGTCTCAGACTCGACTAACAAGGCTTCTATTTGGACCTGCAGCGCACTCCAAGCACCTCTGGTTAATGTGCGATCATACGATGGCTTCGTCAGAGCGCAGATCTGCGGTAGCTACTGGGTATATAGCTGCTACCTACCCCCCAGCTTATCCATCGCTAGATTTGGAGAGGTCATTGACGAACTAGTGGACGATGCCAGGGGCCGCAGCCCAGTTATAATTGGCGGCGATTTTAATGCATGGGCCACGGAATGGGGCAGTAGTCATACAGATAGAAGAGGCCGTTTGCTTCTTGAGGCTCTGACAACTCTCAATGTTTCGTTACTCAACACAGGGTCCAAGAAAACCTTCAACAGAGCAGGTATGGGATCAATAATAGACTTGACGTTTGTAAGCGATCCACTGGTGCGATTTTCCAATTGGAAAGTATGCGATATATACTCCGCAAGCGATCATGAGGTAATATTGTTCTCCATTGGCCGTAGTACACCTTCTCACCATACTACTGTGAGCGAAGGAGCATTCAGAGTGGATACTTTGAGCATTCCTGCTTTCTGTGGAAACCTGCTGTTCAACACAAGTGAAAACAGTGCAGAAAACATGGCGAATAGTATTATGCATAGCATTGAGACAGCCTGCAGCGCTAGCATGACACGTCGAAAACTTTTTAAACGCCCCTATGCGGCTGTACATTGGTGGTGCGAAAATATAGCGGCAGCCAGACGAGCGTGTTTCCGTGCGCGGCGACAGTTTCAGCGTTCAAGAGGCACAGAAAGTTTTGAATCTCTAAGGCTGGAATACCATAGCAAACGGCTGGATCTAAAGCATGCTATCAGAACTAGCAAAAGAGAATGCTTCCTGCGTCTTTGCGATTCTGCCGAGCACGATCCCTGGGGAAAGGCATACCAGACCGTGGTCAAACGCGTTGATGTCGGGAAAACATCAATACCATCTGATGCAGCGAGCCTGAATCAAATCGTCAGCTCACTTTTCCCACAAAAACAGGTCCAGCCACCACTGGCAACTCGAAGCAGCGAGATAGAAATAACAGCGTGCACGAAAACAGAACTGATGGAAATCGTCAACAAACTAAATAATAAGAAAGCTCCTGGCCCCGACGGCATCCCGAACAGAGCTTTAAGGCTGGCAGTTAATCTGCACCCTGATGTGTTCATAAAAATGTACAATGCATGCCTGAGAGAAGGAACTTTTCCATCCAGATGGAAAAGGCAAAATCTGGTACTCCTACCAAAACCCGGCAAGCCTCCCGGCGAAGCCTCATCGTATAGGCCTATCTGTCTTCTGGACACAGCAGGGAAAATATTGGAATCGCTCATAGCTCGTAGGCTTAACAAGGCTATTGAGCAAGGAGGTGGACTTTCTCCTAACCAATACGGATTTAGAAAGGCAAGATCAACGATAGACGCGATAACCACAGTTGTGGACACAGCCAGAGACGCCATATCTGGTAACCGATGGAAAGGGGGAACCAAACAATACTGCATGGTGGTGACTCTTGACATCAGAAACGCATTCAACTCGGCTGAATGGAGTCGTATAATGGGCAGTCTGGCTTCTTTCGGCGTCCAGGGTAATCTGCTGCACATAGTGGACAGCTACTTCACAAATAGGCGCCTCCGATACTCGACAGTGGACGGCTCGGAGGAATATAGCATCTCTGCTGGAGTACCACAGGGTTCAGTCCTGGGCCCTCTCCTGTGGAATTCCATGTACGACGGAGTCCTCAGACTAAATTTTGATCCGGGCACACGCATAATCGGCTTTGCCGATGATATCGCGGTGGTGGTAACGGAAAAGGAGCTTGCAGTAGCGGAACAAAAATGCAACAACGCCATTGCAACTATTGGCCGGTGGCTGGCTGTTGCAGGTCTTGAATTGGCAGCCCACAAGACTGAAGCCGTTTTAATTAGCAGCAGGAAGAAAGTCGAGACCGCCTCTATAGAAGTTGGTGGCAAAACTATCACATCTAAGAGGGCCATCAAATACCTAGGGGTAATGCTGGATACACGACTCTGCTTCCGTGAGCACTTGGAATATACGTGCCAGAAGGCACTGAGCTCTGCACGCGCGCTGGCAAGGATCATGCTCAATACAAGAGGCCCCAAACAAGAGAGAAGGCTGTTGTTAACTAGCGTGACAAAATCCATTTCCCTGTACGCTGCCCCTGTTTGGGCTAGCGCGCTACGGGTGAAAAGCTATAGGCGAGGGCTGGAATCGGTCTTTAGACTCTGCGCAATGAGAATTTGCAGTGCGTTCCGCACAATTTCAGACGATGCTGCGCATGTCATCGCTGGTCTGTCTCCGATCAGCGACCTAGCGTACGAAGCAGACGCGATGTACAGAGCGCTACACTCCACACCACCGGTGGTCGAGCGATCGCCCTTAGCCAGTATACGGCAAGAAATACGAGGCGAACATGTGGCTCGATGGCAGCAACGATGGACAGAATCTGCGAAGGGCCGTTGGACTTACTGCCTTATCCCAGACCTACAACAGTGGATAGGCAGAAGTCACGGGCAAGTTACGTTTTACCTGACGCAAATTCTGAGCGGCCATGGTTGCTTCAGAGCCTATCTAAAGCGTTTCGGGCACGAGGCATCCGACGAATGCACGTGGTGCGGAGCCGGCATTGTCGAGGACGCAAGGCACATAGCTTTTCACTGCCCTCGCTATGAAGCACAGAGACGCGAGTTGGAGTCCAGGATCGGCACGCGTATCACCATTGAGAACCTGGTGCCTCTGATGTTAGAAAACGGTCGCGCATGGGAGGCAGTGTGCGAGTTTGCGGCAGCCGTTATGGTCGAACAACGGCGACTAGAGAGGCTGAGAAGGGAGGATTAGTTTAAAGGTTAAGTTTAAGCCGGCCGCTGCGAAGCAATACCTCGCGGTAGTCCCGCAGTAGCTTGTTTGAGTCACACCGCCAATAACTAACTATGTATATACGCGAAGAAAATGAAATTTTGTTGTAAATAAAAATGAATATAAAAAACACAAAGTGCAGCAGCACACACCACCACACACACAGCAAATGGTGTACCGAAAATTGTTGCTGGCAGCTGTTGCTGACGCGTAGGGGTAACAACTGGCAACAGCAACAGCAACACAAACTAACAACGAGTCAGCGGAAATTTCAACTGGCTGTTGTTGAAAATGTTTCAGCTGCAAATGTGTTGTCGTTGCCGGTGTAATCAACACCCATACACAGACACACACGCACGCACACACACACACTCATGACGAAACCTCAAAGTTGCAATATGGAGAAAAGTCAATTGCATTTTGATGTTGCCAACCACGAACAGGAGCAGAAGCCAAAGTAAGAATGAGTGAAGCAGCAGCAAGCAAAAGGACGACTAATGAAACAATATTCAATTATTTATTGCTGAATAAGGACTACTTGAGTGTTGGAAAAGTGCAAATTGTTGATGCGATTTACTCTTAATGTGCATAATATTAATAATAATAGTTACTAATAAACTAATGCAATTCGACTTTCACATTTTTGCCATATTCAAATGCAATTAACCATAAATAAATCATATATGCGAGAAAATTTGACAACATTTTCCAGTCGAATGGCTATATGAATATAACTAATTAGCATTAATATTCATGAAAATTAGTTTTGCATTTATCGGCTGAGCGAATAGCAAATTGAATTTCAAATTAAAGCACTCCATCCCATTATGCATTTACATATGGTTTTTTGTTGCTCTGTGTCGTGCATTTTGTGGTGTCGTGTCAACACCTTGTCAAGCTCAAAATCAAAACTTTGGCTCTCAAGTGTGGCAATTGGCAAACAGGTAACGGGGTCTTACTTCTATTTCAATGCATGTCAAGTGAAATGGGAGTCCTTTTTTTTGGGTGCATAAATGAAATACGTGCCTCATGGCAAAGAACAAGAACTCGAGTTGACTCAGTTAACTGCTGCACTTTACCTTTACCTTTTATGTACTTACTTTTTGCTACTCTCTTCTTTTTTCATTCTGTTTGCAAATCATGATTGACATGCGAAGTGCTGGAGAAAAACACACACACTCACTCAGTTGCTATTGAAGTTGCCTTTGTTTGCATTTCGTTTCGATAGAAGAAAATTCTACAAGGCCTGTCATTGGCAACGCCAATTGATTTTAATTAACCAACAGCAACCGAGTGAAATATGTGAAATTGACTTTAGAATAAGTATAATATACTAACTACTTTGAAATATGTGAAATTGACTTTAGAATAAGTATAATATACTAACTACTTTGATAAGCAACATTTTTGTTGGGAACACAATTTACAGTAGGCACGAATAAGTTTGAGGAAAAATAATTCAACATTTTTAGCTGTCACTTTCGGTTCTTGGCCATTCATAATGAAATTTTCACTAGTTTTCAATTAAAAACTTTTTCTGCCTGCCACAGGCCGACCTCTTCAATCCCCCACCAAGAGAAAGTTCTCTCTCTCTCTCTTTCTTTCTCTGTCTCCCTCTGCCTGCCGCCATTCATTTTACATTTCCAGCGAACTTTTGCAGCTTGTTCGACATTTTGCTGCCTTTGGCCTACAGAGACCTCGATGAGCTGCTGCTCCGTTTAAGATTTTCAACATTATCAGCACACACTCGTCGTGTGAGTGAGGGAATACAAATTTGTGACTTTATCTTTTTGCGGATTTTCTTGTGGAAATGACTAATGAGAAATTAATCAGACTACCTTGTCAAGGGATTTGGCCAGTCGTCATTGTGACACTCGGCAGGGAATTTAAAATTCATTTATATTCGTACCTGGGAATCGTAAGCCGGGAGTCCTTATTGAGACAGATATCCTGAGTGCTGCGTCGACTCGAATTGATTCCACTCGACTTCATCCCTCCACTTGACAACTTGACTTGTCATTTTTGCATTCGCATAGCAGTTTGAATTATTGGCAGCATAAAAACGGTGACAGCGTGCCTTGTGCTGCAATTTTATTTGATGCCCACGCCCAGTGGCAATGTCATCTCTATGGCTTTTCCAAGCGAATTGCAGTCCATTCAATCAGCATTTCAAGCATCTGAAGTGACAATCATAATGCAGGCATCAGCATTGCAATTGCAATTCCAATTCCAATGGGGAATTTACTTCCATTCCTCACTATGGTATAGGCTATGTAGATGGAGCTCACAAGAGCGTGCCTTAAAGCATAGATGCTGGAGATTTCCGTCTCTCTAGCAGGTAATTGACTTACAACACTTTGCCACTGTTTAACTGACACACTTGACTTAACCTAAAGTTGCCCCGGGGTAACCATAACTTGGTAACTCTTGTTGATGGTCAAATAAGAAAATAAAAATAATTACGTTACGAAATTATGTAGTCGACCCGTTTATGGAAGAAACCATTTTTCATTTGACTGACCTACTTGAAGTTGTTCTATGTTTTTTTATATTGGTCTGTTGCTTCAACAGGCCAAGAGTTTATGACCGAAAACCACAGGAAAATACAACATACAACACCCCCTACCCCACTCAAAAGAAAACACAACTCATGTCTCATAGACCTCAGCCGATTCACCGACTAACTCTATGACAGACCGCACAACTGACCTGAGAGTAGGAATCGCACGTAACGAAAAGTTGCCTGTACTTGCTCATGGTGGCCATAGCCGTATTTCTTTTCGGTTGAGTGTATTTTGTTTCGCTCCTTTCACTTCTCCTTTTCTTTTTTCATCGTCCTGGAGCTCTTTATATATTTTTTTTGCTTGGTTCGCTCTCTATTATTTGTTCTGACCACATTTTTCTAGTTTTTGCACGTTTCTACTTTATTACCGTACATTCTCAGAGCTTCTGCCTCTCCACTCTCGCCATCGCCATCGGTCTCACTCTCGCTCTATCTTTAGTGTGCCTCTGTTTTATGTGCTGGCCAACTACAAAGGCAGATAGATAGACAAACTGCGGTCAAGATGGCCAAGAGAACTGGACTCCATTGCTAAGGCAATTTCTAATTTTGGGCATTTACAACAAAATAATGTAATGTTTGTGCCCAACCGCACAAAATACGACATAGATAACTTAACAACTTAATGGCAGACCGCAAGTGAAAAAGGAGCAGAGACAACTGCAAATTGGGGGTTTGGGACTGGCCACAAAGGAAGAAGACCAAAAAAGTAGGCATCGAGATTTCACTATGGATAAATCAATGGATACACATAAGAATCAACACGATTACTTATGTCAGCACAAAAACACAAAACAGGACAATGGATCGACTGCCATTAGCAGCATGTGTACATGAGGTCAACAATGGAGCTACTTGTTGGTTGAAAAAAGGTGCAATGCAGCATCAGAGCAAATGCAAAAGCATTGCCCAGGTAAACATGTTGGCAAAGTGCTCTACAAGTGTTGCAAGTCTCTTGGCTTGTCCCCCCCGCATTGTCTGATGCGGTTGGCCTTAATCCATAGCTAAAGCCAAGTTGGTCAAGTGTAAGCCGACAAAAGTTGCATGATGATTGGAAAAACGGTGGGAGGGGCATTAAAAACAGTTTGACTTTTACAACTTACGCACACACACTCAGAGATCCGTATACCCACCTAGACACACATGGCTCGTCAAATGAGCAAATCAAATGACTGCTCAACAATGTTGGGTGAGTAGGATGTTTCAGGCATTGCATATTTATAGTGCAAAACAACTTTCTGGTGTCGTGATTTATGAACGTTTCAACTTTTACCACCTTATCAGCAAAAGTTTTGTTAGCTCTTTGTTCAGGGGGCAAGACCCACGACCCACGCCAGAGTAAAGACTTCTAACATTCGCAAACACAACCTACACCCCAGACACACTGCCACTCTCTATCTCTCTCCTTTTCTCTTCCCGTCGTGGAGCCAGAGGCAAGTTGCGGACTTGCGGCATCCAAAACTTTGGAGTAGAACAACAAAATTTTGCCAAACCATTTTATCACGTTACGCTTTTAACTGGCTATAAAAATGCATTCGCTTTTGGCCTGAGTTTGACATGTATCGCTTCCCATCGCGCCCATGGCGGCTCTCTGCGATAGGAAAACTGTCTATAAAATTATAATGCCCTATTTTAGTGCTTAAAATCGGGAAAAGTTTATCACGGGTGGTGGGTGGCTGGGTGGAGCTGGATTGTGCCTGAATTCACCCTTTTCAGACGATGACAGCCCTTTGATTTTAATACCAATGGAAAATCGATTACAAAATTTATAGTACAATGTAAAAGGCATGGGCAATACATACATATACATATACTATGCTAGCTCATAAATTGGTATCTTTGCAGTGCTTTCCCTTTAAATGAAATAAATGTTTTTAAAATAGTAAAGCAAGTAAACTTTATTGCAGATCTCTGTTCTAAGTTTTACAACGATTTAAACTATTCAAATGTGAGTGCTTTACGCGAAATCTCATCTTATCCTCATATTGTTGACTAAACAACTTTAATCTTATTACTCCTTAAATTATTCGAAGTAGGATGATTACACGGATGCCAATACCAACTAAAAATAAACTTTTATACCCTATTTATTTTACTCTATTAGCCTTAACAAAGTATTTCCTGATAGCATGATTAAATTAAGAATTTAGATAGAGATTCTTATGGTATCTAGAAATTTAAGCCAGTAATTAAATATTCAATCAATCGATCGATGTTTCTTACTTTAATTATACCACACACCCATAGGGTAAAATGGTATATTAAAGTCCCAAAATGTAAGTAACAGGCAGAAGGAAGATTCTCCGAAAGTATACATATATATTCTTGATATATGTATATATATCAGCATCAACAGGCGAGACGATTTAGCCATGTCCGTCTGTCCTTAAGTCCGTCCGTCTGTATGAACATGTAGATTTCAGAGACTATAAGAGCTAGAGCCACCAAATTTGGTACGTAGTCTCGTGTAGTATGTACAGCTATCGAGTTTGTTTCAAATTTTTGCCACGCCCCCTACCGCCCCCGCAAATTAAATAAATTTTGCTCAAACACTAGTTAGTAACTAGTAAATGCGCACATTTTGTATGTTTAAAAATTTTGCACGCCCCCATAAGGCCGGAGTTGGCTGTTGCCGGGTGGGGGCGCTAGGGTGCTCGTATGCTTGAGTGAGCGAGATACTAAGATATGCATGTGAAAGCATGTGAAAATGCATTTGTTTAATAAATGTCAAATATTTGCTTTACTGGTGTATGGTATACCTAAGTCGGTGAGACGACTTACTTACTTCTTACTTAGAGTAGACTCAGCTCAAAGCTTTACCAACAATAGTCTATATATTTGGGAAAAGTGCTTTTTTTTTGACACTTTGGTATGATGAATTCCATTTGATCTGAGATATATATGCAATATTCTTCTTTAATGATAGGTCAATTACTTTAAATTACTTAGATTCAGGTCAAATGCAAATATATTATGGGTAAGATGACAATACAAACAAATGTCACAGTTAATTAGAGAGGAAAAACATGCAAGTTTTGCTGTTAAATTGATTTAAATTTGTGTATCGATAATATTCAAACACAAATGACCGTAACGGTGAATGCGTAAACACAGTTATGTATAAATATTGAACAACGATAAATAAAATATCAAATTAACACCCACGCGTAACACACTCAGGAACTGTGCGACCTGGCCACAAATAGTTGTTAAACAAATGTTTGGATGCAGAAACAAATGTGGGCATTTGGCACCTATTCACCCACCCACTAAGGCGATGGCAAAAGCCAAATAAATTGCAATATTCATGACAATTGAAAACACATTGAATGCAAAAAGTTTGCGTTTCCTTTGTGTACATTCATACATATATTTGTACGTATTATATATATGTATGTATGTGTAGTACAGTTGCATATATTGTATATTTAATTTCATATTTGATAAAATTGCACAGTTCTCTCTCATACATTCAATTATATTATTATTAAATATTCATCATTTTCGTTCCAAACTCACTACTGGGCGCAGTAAAAGTGGTATTAAATATTTAAAACTAATTTGCAATTGGCCAACTTAAATGCGTCTGAAAAATGTTTGTATTTGAATTTAATTATGCCGGACACAATGTTGTTCATTCTGGCAAATTCAATTTGTAAACTAAGGACAAAATGAATAAGACGTTTGTTTCGCCCTTTTTATGACAGTCGAAATGCAATTTTTCCAATTTACTTTGCCATCAGAAGAATTAGCAAAGTTGGCGTGCCAAGCAATAAATAGTCGTTGACAACTCGAAATAAGTATATTCTTGTGGCTCGTAAATAACTGCTCCAAATTGCTTTTACCGTATCCTGTACTCTCCCATTTCCATCCTTGGCCACGTTTGAGCCACTGTTTTGGTATTAGCGCCATCGAAGAAGCAAAATACATAGCTGGCTGGTGACATAAATTGCCGCCTGAAAGGTGCAAATTGCCAACAATAAATTGTAATTAATGATTTATGGTCAGAACTACACCTACTTGTAAACAACTCTGACAATGGCCCTATTTGGCTACAGGGCATTTGAATGTCGTCAAAAGACAAATGCTCGTCCCAACAATGCATAAATATTTCAATGAAAGGGCGTGATTTGATTTGAGCCACAAATTCATTTTTGATTCATCCCAGAGTTTGTCAAATATTTGCCATCAAACACTTAAAAGCCTGCATAAATGAGTCATTTAAGTAAAGTAAACTTACCATGGGGCAAACTACAAACGAAAATGAAAATTGAGTGGGAAATAAAATTAAACAGTTCTCGTTTCCGAACGTTTGCAATCAAAATGCTTTTGCCACTTTTTATGGCTGCCAATAAACAACAAATAAAAACTAGATGCGGGGTAAAATCTGTTCGTTTATATAGTTGACAATAATCAAAAAAAACACAGAGGGCCGGGGCTAACTTCGACCGCGTCAAAGTTTGTATACCCTTGCAATTTTTTTGGTAACTCTTTCCTTACCTTTATAGCCATCAAAGTGGAAAAACGTTTAAGCTAAAAGGGCTAGTGTGTCCGAAAGAACGGCCTACAATCTTAGCATAGGAAATAACGAAGATATTGATCAAAGTCACTGTTTTCAACCGATCGATCCTATGGGAGCTGTATGATATAGTTACCCGATCTTTATTAAATTCGGCACAGCCATTAACAGATATATTAAACTAACAAATTTTTAATTTGAAAGCAATCGCATTAAAAGTAACGAAGTTATTGACAAAAGTCACTGTTTCCGAAAGATCGTTCCTATGGGAGCTATATGATATAGTGACCTGATCTTGATCAAATTTGGCACAGTTGTTTATAGGTATAACGAACTCACCAATATTTAATTTCACGACAATAGCTCAGAAAATAACGAAGTTATTGAGAAAAGTCACTGTTCGTGACTTTGCCGTTTGTATGGGAGCTGTGTGATATAGTGGTCCGATCTGAGTCCAAAATATACAACCCCTGCAGTATATACAAGCCTACATGCAAAATTTCAGCTCTGTAGCTCTTACGGTCTAGGAGGAGTTTGCGTTGATCCAGACGGACGGACGGACGGACATGGCTATATGAACTCGTCTCATCATGCTGATCAAGAATATATATACTTTATATGGACGGAAATGCTTCCTTCTATGCGTTGCACACTTTTGACCAAAATTAATATACCATTTTTGCAAGGGTATAAAAATAGGAAAATTAGGAAAAATTAACAAGAATTAGAAAAAATTCCTGTTGCAAACATTCCCAAGCCGGTGCCCTCAAAACAAAGAATAATTTTGTTTATATTTATAAATTATTTTTTTTTTTTAGCATAACTTTATAATCGTTCAACTGGAGCTGAAGACGGCAAAGGGGTATTAAATTTTAAAAATGTGTTCTTTATGGCCGGGTATTAGTTGAGACATTATAAAGACTCATCAAAGTCTATTAAATATCTGGAAAATTCTTCAGAAACTGCTGTTTCTTCAAGCAATTTTTATACCATATTGTACACCCATAGGGTGAAATGGTATATTAAAGTCGCCAAAATGTATGTAACAGGCAGAAGGAAGCTTTTCCGATCCCATAAAGTATACATATATATTCTTGATCAGCATCAACAGCCGAATCGATCTAGCGATGCCCGTATGTCCGTCCGTCTGTCCGTATAAGCACCTAGATCTCGGAGAGTGTAAAAGCTAGAGCCACCAAAATTGGTATGTAGCCTCGTGTAGTATTTTTGCCACGCCCCTTTCCGCCCCCGCAATTTAAAAAAAGGGTTTATCTCTATTCCAGCTAAACTATTCCAGCTAGAGACACCATATTTGGTATGTAAATTTGCTTAGTAAATGCGCGCATTTTGTAAATATGAATTTCTGCCCTTGTAATTTGAAAAACTCGATTATCTCTTGTAATTTTCTATCTTGTGCAATCAAATTTGGCGCACATAAATTTGATATCCAGCAAAATAACAAATTTGATCAAAATCGGACAAAGTCGAGTTATGCAAATAAACGTTTTTCCATAAGGCCGGAGTTGGCCGTTGTCTGGTGGAGGCGCTAGGGTGCTCGTATGCTTGGGTGAGCGAGATACTAAGATATGCTTGTGAAAGCATGTGAAAATGCATTTGTTTAATAAATGCCAATGAAAAAATTTTCATTAAAATAATTTTTTTTTTTTTTGGCCACGCCCCCTTACGCCCCCAGAATTTACACAAAACTGTTTTTCTGAAAAAGTATAACAGATAGAGACATCAAATTTGGTTTATATACTCGTTTAGTTAGCGCGCAGAAAATAGTTGTTCCAACTTTTTGCCACGCCCCCTTCCGTCCACGCAATTCACATAAAACTGATTTTCTTAAAAACTATGAAAGCTACCGACATTAAATTTGGTATGTAAGCTAGCCTAATAGACGCGCAGACATTGACTATTTAAAAATGTTGCCACGCCCATTTCCGCCCCCGAAAATTAAACAAAACTGATTTTCTCGAAAACTAACAGAGCTAAAGTCACCAAATTTAGTTGTATACTGGCTTAGTATGTGCACAGAATATATATATTTTAATATGTTGCCACGCCCACATCCGCCTCCATGATTTAGAAAAAACCGATTGGCTCTTGCAATTTTTTGACCACTGCAATCAAATTTTGCAGACTAAATAATCTTATCTATTTCTACCAAACTAGAAGTTTTATTGAAATCGGACTAGAAACATGCTAAATATGCGTATGAACGTATTTTGCTACGCGATCCATAAGGGCAGAATTGGCCGTTGGCTAGTGGCGGCGCTAGAGTGCTCGTGTGTTTGTAGAGTGAGCGAGATAACACATGGTATGAGGCATGTTAAAACAATTTAATAGACATACATTTGGTTTTCGAAATTTTAAATATTTGTTTCACCTGGTGTATGGTATACCCAAGTCGGCGAGAAGACTTACTTACTTTATTTTTCAATGCTAATGAAATGACCAATGCATTACAAAAGTAATGCATTAGGAATGACTCTGTCCTTACAAAACTATTGCTTGAGTATGTGAGATCTCTTCGCATATTAATTAAGGCACGAATGTTAACTTATTTAATTGCAAAATCGAAAAAAATTTTACTTCAATTTTAATTGTTTTTTTTTTTTTTGCCTTTGCCTTGGTGTTTGTCTTGACACAACGAGTTTAAAATATTAACAGTGTGTGAGTGTGTTTGCGTCTGTGTGGGCCAGGACATGAAGAGTGGTAAGGTGGTGTGGTAAAGGGGCTTGGGTGCAAGAAAATTCAATTTCGTTAAGGCAAACAAGTCGCACAGTTTTCGGTTGCTGCTTCAGCTCTGAGGACGACGACGTCAACGACAACGACGATGATGGCAGCAAATTGCAGGCTGCATTTTATATGTTCCGAAATTACAGCCTCCGAGGTTTGAGAGTGTGTATATGTATATGTATATGTATATGTACATGCACATAAAAAATACATCAGTGATGTGAATCAGACAGGCAAAAGGATGAGGAACAAGCTGAATGATGCGTCCTTCTTGTTTTTCTTGTTGCCGAAGCTGTTGCCGTTGTGTCGTTGTCGCCGACATCATTTTACGTCATTTATCACAATCATGACATGGCATCATGACAGGCATCCTGCTGGCCATCCATGAAGCGGACAGGGACCGGCAAGTGCTCCGATTGTGAGTACAGCTAACCAAATAAGCAGCCCGTTCAAGCAATCGCTGATGTTTTAATACATTTTTACAAATACCAACACGACAAGTATAATGTCCCTCTGAGATAAGCAATCAGCTTCGATTATAAAGAGAAAAGTTTATTTTAAATATACAATTATATTTCATTATTACATTTACAATGAAATGAATTCTCTAACGAAATAGGTAGTATATGTAGGTGTGTAAATATATCCACTTATGGACGCAACAAAGAATTGTTTAATCGAGAAAAATTTACAAATCACTTATTTGTTTCTATCTCTTCCGAAAAGTACAAATTTTTAAACATTAATCATTATTAGGACTTTCAGTTGTACAAACAAGCAGCATAACCGTTGCAAGATGATGTAATATGCCTCTAGTTTTATAACGTCAATTTTTATATAAAATGTAAAATCGTTTCTTCGCACATGGGGCCAGAAACATGTTTGTTTACTCTTATAAAAAGAGCATATTAATTCTGGTTAGAAGTCTGCAACGCATAGAAGTGATCATCTCCGCCCATTAAACGCATATAGATTCATGATCAGCACGACAAGATAATTCGTCCGTCTGTCCGTCCGTAACTAAATAATAAACAAACAGTATTATTTTTCATTGTTTGCTACATTTTATAGACGACTAACAAATATTATTGGTAATATTATTTTTATGAAAATCGCGTCAAAAGTCACCGATTTCGATAGATCCGTTCTATGGAAGCAATAATATAGTCACCCGATCTTAATTAAATTTAGCACAGCCAATAAAAGCTATGTATGTATGAGAAATATATTTAATATTTGTGGCATTGCGTTATTGCGAAGTTATTGTTAAAGTCACTGTTTTCGACCGATCGTTTCTATGGGAGCTATATGATATAGTCACCCGATCTTGATCAAATTCGGCATAAGCCTACATAATCCTACAGACATTCCAGCTCTGTAGCTCTTACAGTCTAGAGGAGTTTGCGCTGATCCAGACGAACGGACAGACGGACGGACATGGTTATTTGAACTTGTATCGTCGTGCTGATTAAGAATATATATACTTTATATAGACGGAAATGCTTCCTTCTATGCGTTGCACACTTCTGACCAAAATTATATACCCTTTTTATACCCTTGCAAAGAGGCTTACACGCATAAGAGGTGCCGAACGAGTTCGTCCCCCGGGGGATATGAGTAAAAAGACCAGTCCTTGGGGTGTTTCTGTATCTGTAGATCCGCCAGCGTCTCTTATCATCCCCTAGCGGTCTCATGCACCGTCCACTCCCAATGTGCAGCAATTGATATCGTTTAAGAGCCCGGTTGTGAATGCGATTAGTAAGGAATTACCGGTATCACCTGGGAATGATCTCTTAAAAACGATGCCAATTGTAGTGTCCGATGATTCCGGGCAATTACCCATTCCAATGAAAATTGCTAATAGTTCTAAAAGTATCGAAGCCCCCGTGAACAAGTTGGCTGCTGCAGTGGGTGACTTGTCCAACGTTGCTGCTGCGGCTGACGCTTCGGGTTACCAGAACGTTAGAGGACTGAAATCTAAACTTCCTAATCTCAATGTATATAGTCTTTCTTTTCAACATAACGTTCAAGTTTGGCACAGTTTATAGGTCTAATAAACTCACCAATATTCAATTTCACGACATTAGCTCAGAAAATAACGAAGTTATTGAGCAAAGTCACTGTTCGTGAATTTGACGTTTGTATGGGACCTATATGATATAGTGGTGAGATCCGGCTGAATCCGATATATAAGTTAATAATTTCGTTGCTTTCCAATTTATTTAGGTTATTTATTTAGTTAAGTTAATTTATAAGTATTAGACATCTACCGCTTTAGCTTTGCGTGTAGTGCCTTTGAGTTCTTTTTGATACTGCTTTCGCACACGTTTCAAGCCTATCGAGCTCAAGCTGCTATCAGCTGCAATATACAAGCTTTGTGGGACCAAAGCCTCGAGTGATAACTGTAGATCTGGATATCACCTGCGAGCTGCGCAAGCTTTGGAGTCTTAAAGCTTTATTTGATAACTAATCCCCCCCTCAATCGGGGACGTCCTCGGTGCCGAATCTCTCCGAGATTGGCCATAAGTGTTTGCGCGTAGCTGTGCACATGTGAGTTTTAGCCAGTTTGGTCAAAGCGTTGTTCCAGTAATTTAGGCAATACGGTATCGATTTTGATTTTTGTTGGACTGTGGATAATTTTCTACAAAGTGGCTTAACTAATTTTACAAACTAACAAAATTCGTATGAATATAACGATGTGAACTGCTCAACCAGCATGAATTTTTGTTTATCTTTTTTCCTCTTTTCTTTTACTTTTACTCTTCATTTTTCATTCCTTTTCATTCATCTCATTATTTTTTCTCATTTCCTTTTTAGTTTTTTCTTTTTTTTAATTTTTATATATATATTTTTTTATTTGATATTGTCTTTGTGCACAACTCTTCCCTTAACCTTAACCGTTGATCCTAAGTCTTCCTCAATTACCTCTTCTGTATATAGGGGCGTTAGTTTGTTACCAAGTCTCTTATTGGATTTCACCATAACTTTATCTCCTGTTTTATATTTACGATCAACAGTGATCCTATTATGATTTATTAATTCACTTTCTTGAGCTTTCTTTACTTGATTTATAGTCGCATTAATTCTTTCATCGTTCGAATTAAATAAGTCAATTGGTTTTTGCCCTGTTACAGAATGAATACTTCGATTGTACTCTATAGCGGCTAGCAATATTATGTCTGTTGTGTCCTGGATTCCTCTTTCTAGCTTTAGGCATCTGCCTAAAGGTGCTGTAAAAGGTGCCTCTTTCGCTCAAGGTGCTGTAAAACCTCTCAACCTGCCCGTTCGAAGAACTATGCATAGGAGCAGAGTTTGCAATTTCGATCCCAAAATGATCGCGAAGACAGGACACAATAGTATCCGAGTTCAAAGAGCGCTCGTTATCACAATAAATTGTTTTTGTTCGAGGGAATAAATTTAACAGCTGCAGAAGGTGTATTTTTACATCCAAAATTGTACGAGAAGCTATCTTTTTTACTATTGCGAATTTAGATAACTTATCCAGACATGTCAGAAAATAAGTTGAGTCCGTAGAGTAGATGTTAACATGCAAAAGTTCCCGACATAAGTTGGAATAGGAGTTTCGCATACCGGGTGTCTCGTTGGATGTCTAGCATACTTGCCCTTCGAACAAATCTTGCAATTTAACGCAACTTTTTTTGCCTTTTTTTCCATTCTAGAAAAAAAATAATCGCGAAGAATTTGTTTGATGTTTTCTTGAGAAGATCTATGAGCTCTATTATGTTCTTGATTAATAATTTCTAGTTGTTCGTTTGGGTTAACAATATCGGTTACCATTACTTCAGTGTGTCGGATGCTAAATTTTGCCAAGCACAGACAATTCACACTTAATTGCGTTAACTACACCTAACTTCACGCAATCCTGCACAGTGTTAATTAAGTTTTGAAAATCAGTAAATATGATCATATGTCCTAATTTCTTGCCAAACAAAATAGTGGTTTTCTTAGAGTGAGATTTTCCATGTTCGAGAATTATTTGGTTGGCGTAACAGTTGACCGGTTTAGTGACTGATTCTATAGTATTTGAATACGACTCCTCACTATGAATTGTTGCAGCGTCCGAATTTTGATCTTCCTCAGTATAATTTAAATACTGGCGAGACAAAGCGTCCGCAACCAAATTATCCTTTCTGGGTTTATAGAGAAGTGTTGCATCGAGTTCTTCAATAATCGCGTTCCATCTTTGGATTTTAGAATTCGGATTTCGATCCGATATGGCGTAAGTAAGAGGCTTATGATCCGTATAAATCTTAAGACCTTTTATACCGTAAAGGTAATTTCTTAATGATCTGAGAGCCCAAACAATTACAACTCTCTCTCGTTGGTCGCATAACGCTCCTCCGCTTTTTGTAGGATTCTCGAGATCATCGTGATGGGCCGGCCATTTCGGGATAAAACTGCTCCCAAGGCATTTGAAGAAGCGTCGGTCGTAAGATCGAATGGCTTTCGAAAATTTGGATATGAGAGCATTACCTCCTCTGAGATCAAAATCTGTTTTAATTTACTGAACGCCTCGCGCTGATTCTCGTCTAATGAAATTACTATTTTTTTTGACTGCGTCGCTGGAACACTGCCGTTTTCGCCACTCAGAATTTCTGCTAAGGGTTTAGCTATTTTTGAGTAATCCCTTATAAATCGTCTATAGTATCCGGATAAGCCCAAGAAGGAGCGAAGCGATTTTTGGCTGCGTGTTTCCGGAAAAGCTTTGATTGCTCCCACTTTCTTGAGGCAAATATTTGAGGCAAAAAGGCTTGATAAAATTAACTCTACATGTTTAAGATGTTCCTCCATTGTTTTTGAAAAAATGATAACGTCATCTATATAAACAAAGCAATATTTCCCGATGTGTTCCAGCAGAACATCATCGATGGCCCTTTGAAACACACTGGGGGCGTTTTTGAGTCCGAAAGGAAGGCGACAAAAATCAAATTTTCCACCGCTAACAGAAAAAGCTGTTTTTTCTCGATCCCGCTCTGCTAGCTCGATTTCGTCAAATCCAGATTTTAGATCAAGTGTTGAAAAATAATTAGAACCGCCCCGATTGGATACAATGACTTCGATGTTTGGAATAGGATACGAATCCTGTTGTTTTTGCATTTAATTTTCTAAAATCTCATAGAATAATTTAGAATGTGTTGGCTCTTCATCTCTTGTTCGGATTGTTGCAACAATATTAGTATTGTAGGGAAGCTTCTCATTAGGATCGGCGAAGACCCCGAATTTTCGTTTTATCATTTTATGAAAAGGTTCCTTTATGGCAGAAGGCACTGCCTCAGCTTGTAACTGTAAATGACTCACATCTTGGCCTACCAAAAACTGAATAAGTTCACTGCCAGAATCATGAGTAATTACTTTGGTTTTGAAATTCAGAGTCGCGTTAACATTTTTTAATAGATCAAGTCCTATAACACCATCGAAAGATGCCAAATTCGGGAGAATAAAAAAGTCTGAAGTTACACCGAACAAGTTAATTTTACATTTATGAGTTACAGAGGTAGTTCCATGAATGGATTTTACAAAAAATATTTTATCGACTATCCGTATACCCTTTAGCATAGGTAATGGTTTGATATAGCTTCTCGATGCTCCCGTATCGATCAGCAACTTTATTTCTTTCCCCCTACATATCTATGTATCCATGGCAGGAGGGAACTACCCTAAAAAATTAATCTCGTCATCTTCTATCCCTGCAACCTCTTGTTCTCCAAGCTCGTTGCATGCTGCGTCAGATTCAGGCTTCTCCTCATTAAGATGATTAATTCGATTAGTTCTAGAGCTTTGACGATCAGGCGGGCTATTAACCCACTGCCGAGTTTCAAGGTTTTGTCTACCTGATTGGCCTCGGACTAAGTGCGCAGTGTTTTGTCTGAAACGTGACGTGGAAGGGTCAGCATCCATTGGTTCGCCCAAAGATTGTATGACACCCGGCGTGCTGTTACTTTTCTGCGATACCCGGTTGTCAGTGACGGTCCTATTGGTCTCTGCTACAACATTGGCATCGCTACCTAAGTTTGGTTGTCTATTAGAATGAAGTAAGTAAGTCGTCTCGCCGACTTAGGTATACCATACACCAGTAAAGCAAATATTTCAACTGTATTAAACAAATGCTTTTTCACTTACTTCTTACAAGCATATCTTGGTATCTCGCTCACTCAATCATACGAGTACCCTAGCGCCCCCACCAGCCAACGGCCAACTCCGGCCTTATGGAAAAATGTTTATATGCATAACTCGACTGTTTTCTGTCCGATTTTGATCAAATTTGGTATTTTGCTAGATATTAGTATTACATTTAAGTGTGCCAAATTTGATTGCATAAGGTAAAAAAATACGGGAGACAATCAAGTTTTTCAAATTACGGGTGCGGAAAAGGGCGTGGCAAAATTTTTATACATACAAAATGTGTGCATTTACTAAGCGAATATACATACCAAATATGGTGTCACTAGCTGGAATAGTTTTTGAGATAAACGTTTTTTTTTAAAATGGCGGGGGCGGAAAGGGGCGTGGCGAAAATTTGAAATAAACTTGATCACTCTACATACTACACGAGTCTACATACCAAATTTGGTGGACAGACGGACGGACAGACGGACATGGCTAGATCGACTCGGTTGTTGATCCTGATCAAGAATATATATACTTTGTGGGGTCGGAGATGCTTCCTTCTGCCTGTTACATACATTTTGGCGACTTTAATATACCATTTCACCCTATGGGTGTATGGTATAAAAATATGGATTGCGATGACCTGGAGCTGAATCTGAGTTAATAATTTTTTGTGTTGGTTGCCTGTTCCTTACAGGGATTTCAGCACTACCCTTTGCAAAATGCAAAGCAAAAGTATAACGCTCATGATTTGCTCCGACTTCTTGTGCTAGTGCCAATGCACATGGTAAATCAGTAGGTCTTGATGCAAACACTATATCGCATAGGGGCTTTTTTAGTCCGGATATAAATACTCTTAAAGCGTCTCCTCTATATTTTCCGTTTATTGCATCAGCAATATCTGTTTCATAGGTCATAATGGACTTGTTAGTTAACAGAGCCAATTTTTCTATCTCATCATAAAATTCGAGAATTGTCGTTGTTCCCTGTCTTAAATTAGACAGTTCCTGTTCGATTAGATAAGCAGGGCGCTTATCCTAGTAAGTAGATCCAGCCTAGCAATTATGACATCAAAACTAAGCACTGTACTAAAAGATGATAATACACCGTCAGCAGCACCTCTAATTTTATTTCTAATTATTGTTACCGCCTGAAAATGTCGTGAGCTTCCATCAAATTCTTTGAAAATCTCGTACACATTATGTGCCGCCTCTCGCCAAGACACATATGACCCGGGTTGGCCGGAAAATTCGGGAAGAGTTTTCACAGCATCGAGCGTTTCCTCACATTTTATTCCAGGAACAATTTTTACTTCTTCCCACTTTTTCGCTGTCGGCTTATTAGAAATGGCGTTTATTTGATTTTTAATATTGTTTAATTCGTTTTCAAACTCTCTTCATGTATTTTCAACTGCTTCCCGTACTAACAATCTAACCTGAGCTGCATTCATTTTTAAGGGGGGTTTCTACCTTGTTGGGCCGAAAAGGCGCTTTTAAGTTAGAATTTTTTTTTGAGAAAAGTAATAGATCAAGGAATGAAATTTTCCACAGTTGTTGGAAAAACTTTATTCTATTTTTTTTCGGCGATCCGGAAATCCTACCGTTCGCAAATGAAGTCTGAACCCGAATATTAATCTAGATTCTTAATCTAGACATTTTTCCGCAGCGCTGGTAGTAGAACTAGAAAAAAAGGATAAAAAATGAAAAAATTATGAGCTTTTTTGGAAAAAAATTTATTTGTTGCCAGTATTCTTGAAACATATACCTATCCAAAAAGGCAATAAATGTAAATCGAAATTTATTATAACACAAGGTAGAAACCCCCCTTAAGCTAATCTCGTTTAAATTTAGTTGTCCGAATGAATATTCTAGTTCAAGCAAGGAAGAGTCGCACATGAAGAACTATTGTTCATGGCTTTTTTTACAAAGAAAAAATTGAAATGAAAATTGAAATAATTGTTGGAAAAAAAATTATTTATATAGAATTATATAGAATCTATATAAAAATATTTTATATAGTTTCTAGTTTTCCGTTGTTACAGGTTTTTCCGTTGGGCGCCAGTTAATAATTTCGTTGCTTTCCAATTTATTTAGGTTATTTATTTAGTTATGTTAATTTTTAAGTATTAGACACCTACCGCTTTAGCATTGCGTGTAGTGCCTTTTGAGTTCTTTTTGATACTGCTTTCGCACACGTGGGTGCGGGCTTCAAGCCTCGATCGAGCTCAAGCTGCTATCAGCTGCAATATACAAGCTTTGTGGGACCAAAGCCTCGAGTGATAACTGTAGAGCTGTATATCACCTGTGAGCTGCGCAAGCTTTGGAGTCTTAAAGCTTTATATGATAACTTATACAACCCCTACAGTATATACAAGGAGGGACAGACAGACAAGGCTTTTTGAACTCGTCTCGTCGTACGGATCAAGAATATATATACTTTATATGGTCGGAGATGCTTCCTTCTATGCGTTGCACACTTCTTACCAAAATTAATACAGTTTAATCAAATTCAACGTAGTCATTAATGTATGAGTATGATGCCTTGATTAGAAATGATGAGAGTCAAATACTTACAACTTGCAACACAATGAGTTGTGCTAGGACTGATATGTTGACTAGCAATTGTTGCTATTTGATTTCATATTATTTCCATATTCCCCCGCAGGTCTTGTTGTTGTTTTAGTTGTTAAAGTTGGAGTTCTGTTCTAACGAGCTGCTGGAAAATAGATACGTCTCCAGCCGCACACCACAAAGAGAAAAGGAAAAACTACGCCAAGCTAATGGATATACAAACAACTACCAAAAAGGGACCGACTAACGCACACAGTGCCTGCAAAGATCAACGAACCGTAATGCATCTAAACAAACATAAACACAAATGAGAACTTCGTTACACTTTTTGATTTGGTTTTCGGGGAAAGTATCAGAATATAATACCCTTACAAAACAAAGAAATCGGTTTTAAAACAAATTTCAAAATTTATTGTCTTATAAAAAGTTCAGTTAATTCGAATGCTTAATGTCGAATGACTATAAACTTTCTCACATACTTAAATAGAAGTAATTAAATTAAGCTTGATTTTATTTCGAGTTTAGTGTTTCTGTAAGCACAGAAAGTAATTGTTTAGAAGAAAGAAGAATAAAATTGTGTTGATTGAAATTTTCAATGGAATACAACGCAAACATACCAATATCAAATATTAATTGTAGCTTCGGAATCAGGAGGACAATCCTTCCTTTTGACGACATCAAAGTTTGTGCAGCATTGCAGATGCTTCTTGTGGATTGACAAATCAGTCTGCTGAAAATCAATGGAGCTACTAAAACATTTACCTTAAAAAATTCTTTAACTTCTTTCGGATAGTAAGCTTACTTATATCTTAAAAACTATACACTGCACAAAACACGATATTCGAAATTTATTATGTTACTACACAAAACACAATATTCGAATTTTTCCTTTAGTTTTCACATTGTATATTACAGAGTTTTAGGTGTTTGAACTAACACGACTTTCTTTTATATATATAGATTGAAATTAACAACTGATTTTGCTTAAAAGATATATTCTCGACAATAAGTCAAAGTCGTCACACAAAAAATGAAATCGCCAGAAAAAAACCTGTTATTTGTGAGATCTGGTCTTAAGTAATCAATTCTAGCAGTCATAATGTTTCTTTTATTTCAATAACGGTTTTTGCTTTCTCTTAACACAGGTAATCTAGCGAAGAGGTCACACCGTTGAGTCTTCTATAATAAAAAAGAAGACTAATAAAAAGGGTATATAACATTCGACTAGCGTTTTTGATAAATTTTTGTTGTGCTCGTTGTGTTGTTGATGAGGAGCGCTCTCTTGGGTTACCATATTTCGTCCTTTTTGTTTTATGCATATGGAAAATTCTTAATATTTATATTTCATTCTATTTCAAAATATGCAACATAGACAAAAAGGCACACAACAACAGCAGAAGTAAGCAAAACAAAACAATATGTCTAGAACAACAGGCTTTTTAATTGTTGGTAATACAACCACAAATGGAAAATGGACCTTTTTTGTGTTTCGTCTGTGTGTGAGCCAATGTCCAGCTTGCTGCATTGTGAACGACACCAATTCATTTCTCTGTGCCCCTCCTCCCTTATAACGAACAATCCTCCAGTCGTACCGCCTTCAGCCATTAAGCAAACAAAATGCTGTTGATGTTCCCCTGTGGTTTTTGCCGCCTGTTTTTGTCTGTGTCTGTACTCGCCGTGCGTTGTTGCAATTTATTTGAATTTATTATGCCACATACACAATTTGTTGCAAACTGTCATTCCATTTGTGTCATATTTACAAGACATTTTGACCCGATCCCCCGAATTTTAATATTAATTAGTTTTCAAGAATGGAGCAAACTTCCATACGAAGAGAAGAGAATATGATTTGATGTATTATATACATACATATATATAGGTATATATGTATTTTGTTTCCATTCTATTCAGAAATCATTTGCATGTTATGTTAATTTAGTTAGCCAGAAAGCATAATGGAAGAAAAAACTTTTGCCATTAGTTAAAACTGTCCTAAATGTAAATTATGGCATTTTGCATTGGCCATTTGAATGCCATTTGGCCAAACCAGCCATCCGGCCAGTTGCCATTAATTTAGATTATGCCCACTGAATCTCGGAAACTTTCTTGAAACCTTCGGAGTAAGCTTTTCATTTTCTTTTGGTGAAATTTACTTGTTGCTCCTTTTCAATTTGCCTTTCGGTCACAATAAAATTCACTAGAAATTGCAACACAAATGGAAAGCCACAAATTGAACAAATAGTCGAAAACATTGCCTTGAATGCTTTTAATTAATAACCAGCCTCCTGTTGGTCAGTCCAGAGCCAGTTGACCAACCGGTGACCACTCGACAAATGTCCCAACTCTTGCATGTTGCTGCCTAAGCAAATCGAAGGAGACTGCAGTGCACAGAAAATCCTTGCCTCCTGCTGTCTGTCAGAAACTGCATTATCCGTTGGCAACACAGGGCCAAAGGGTAAACAAAAATCTTGCACAATGCCACAACCAATAGATGTAGTTTCGATTTTGTTAAAAATTGTTGCGTATACGTAATATGTGCATACTGTGTATGGATACGATATTGGGGCATAAATTGGAGCTTAATTAAAGTTGCACTAAGGGTTGGGTTGGGGAAAGCACAGCAACGGGGACACTCTTCTGTGGTCCTGCATTTTGTCTTTGTTGCTGCCTAACTGAGTTTTGCTTTGTGCAATTTCAGTCATTAAATGATGCCAGCCATCCAGCTAGTCCTTGGATATCCTCAAGTGTTGCTTCAATTCACACGCCCTGCTGTTGTCTATATAAATATAGTAAAGCTTGTACCCCCCAGCAGAAATCTGCCCCCATAAGTCTTACCCGGTGTGTGTGTGTTTGTGTGTGTGTGTGTGTGTGTGTGGTCGTTGGGTGGTTGGGTAGCTGGGTTGACTGTGTGCTGCAGAGCTTTTTAATTTTAATGAGATCTCACAGGCAGGCTACGTGCCTGTCCTGTTCTGTCCCGGCCCAGCCTGGTCTGGCCGTTGTTAGACACGCCTTGACACTAATTGAGGCGGCAAAAAATGTTTTGCGCTGACTTGGCTCTGGCTCTTGGGCAGGGCAGTTTCTAATTACAAAAATATGCATATTTAAAGCGTTTGTCCAAAGATCCTGGAAATGGCTAGGACAATGCCTGACAACTTTCAGTCATAAAGTGACAGCAGGAAGTGTCATTAAGTTGAAATTAAAAATATATACATAACTAGTTACACTTACCATTAAAGGATTCCTTGAACTTTAAGCGATAACCGAATGTCAGTTCAGAGACGTGAATTAAATTCGCTTTTACGAGTAGTTTCACTTTATTAGTTGGCTTACATCAAGTTTACAAATAATGGCTAATTTGATTTCCACTTTCAGCTAATAAAAGCATCGACCCGACCACCCATCTAAATTCGACTGGGTAAAATAAACCACAAAACCGATTGATACATTTCATGTTCTGATTCAATGAATACACAATGTGGATGAGGGCGGGTGTTTGAGAGTGTGTGCACACACGTGGACCACCGACAGGATGCTGCTTCTGCTCTGCTCCCCACCTGGTGCGTCTGACTACTGATTGATTTGTTGCATTTCAAAATGCCAATACAAATTTCAACAAATTGGGTTTTTGCATTTCAATCAGCTAAAAAGCTTTCCATGATTTGTTGTGTCTGTGTGTGTACCTTAGATTTGGAATCTGGCCAATTTTTGTTTCAATATAGTTTAATGAATTTTTAAATATGTGATTAACAAATGTTTTGGGGTATGGACCAAGTTATATTTAAAAGCATTGCTTGATTTTCTAATTTACATAATTCTGTATTCATTTTTCTTACTCCTGCCGAAACGAAACTAAATTAGAGACGTTGGGTAAAATGGAAGGCACCCCGGGGAGTGGGTAAAATCATGTCAACGGAAATGTTTTGCCGGAATGACAATAACAGCAGCCAGAAGCGGCCGGAGATGGCGGCGAGGCAATGGACAACAGGGACCAGGTCCAGGAGCAGTCACAATGGAGGACAATGGCGTTGCATTTCCTTTTCCGTTGCGCTCCTCCGCCAAGAGCTCAACTCAACTGGCAGCACATAAATGGTGCAAATGAAAACTATTTTTTCTTTTTGCCCAACATCCGCTTTAGGTGCTTTCACTCGCTTTTCATGACAATGGGCGCCAGTCAGCAGCAGGGTTGACATTCCGCGCTGTCCAACAACAAGCAGTTTTTCTCAAATTTCCCAACCGTACAAAATAAAAAGTGACACTTCAAAAGGACCAACAGAGCTATGATACTACCGAATAATGAAAATCCTTTCACTGAGTATATGTCTAATTAAGTCCTACAATCTAACTGTTGTTTGGCTTCCAACAGAACTCGCCACCTTCGGAAGTCAATATTTCATATATGTATATATTAGGCTCGAATAAAGCAAGAATGAAAAACGTTTTGATATTATATCTTGTAGTTTTCTTGAAATGGGTTTTCCCGTCCGTCAATTCAATCAGTTTTGAAAAGTAAAAATTCACGGAAAATTCATTGATACAGAATGACAACCCTACCAAAACCAACCAACTAAGCTCGAAAAAATCAAATCTCTCGAAGTTCTGTCACCTGGTTTTTTTTTAATTCCGCGCGGAATTGAAACTGTCAGTGATTCTGTGATTTCTGTGGGACACCTGAAATTCTTGATTAGTATGAGAAGTTGAGGAGATAGGCGTTTTATTGAGCCATCTTAAGAGCTATAGGGATGAGATCAAGTATGAACGTGGCACGGATCGGAAATCAGCTTTGATGATATTTCGAAACCGCTAGAGATTTTCCTTTTGCACGCTTTTGTGGAATATATATGTATGTGGGATTGTCATTTCCCTTATTTTTTATTTCGATATTATTTAAGGATGTGATTTCCTTATTTAGTCTTATTTATTAAAAATGTTTCTTTGTGTTAAGAATACATATATTTATTATTATTATAATGGCCTTAGCGATAATTTGGGTGCGCGATGTAATCGAGGCGAGAGTACGAATACGAGTACGAGTACGAATACGAGTGACATTTCATTTCCTGCATACATTTATAGATATGTATACATATATGCATATGATGTATGTATTCAAATCAATATTTGAGACATTCAGTCACATAATAAATCGAAAACAATGAGTCGAAAACAAAAACTCTAAAGAGTCGAGCAGAACATTTTTTAATTATAGTTGAAATCTGTCAATAGTGCCAAGTTTCGACTGATTTTAAAATTAAAAATTAAAATTCATATATTAGTTTATATTTTAGTACGTAAACTTTATGCATTACAAACTCAAAAACTAAAATTTTCCTATTATCGTAGAAAATCACAGTCAAAGTTGTATACCCTTGCAACTTTTTTCGGTAACTCTTTCCTTACCTATAGCCAATCAAAGTAATCAAAGTGGAAAAACGTTTTATCTAAATAGGCGAAAAAAGCCTTCAATCTTAGCATAGGAAATAACGAAGTTATTGAAGAAAGTCACTGTTTTTGTCCGATCGCTCCTATGGGAACGTGCACTATATACAAGCCTTCATGCAAAATTTCAGCTCTGTAGCTCTTACGGTCTAGGAGGAGTTTTCGCTGATCCAGACGAACGGACAGACGGACGGACATGGTTATTTGAACTCGTATTGTGGTGTTGATTAAGAATATATAGGGGAAAGTGGGGCTAATCGGCGCATGGGGCAACCCGATCCAAAAAGTGATAAGTGTCCTAAGATCGCATTTTGGTAGGCTATATTTGGATAATAAACGTAGTATTCGAAATGTTTGGGATTATGTATTTTTTGATTTATGTATAATCAATTTTTTTCGCCGAGAAATGGTTTCAAAAACATTGAATAAATTTTTATACCCTTGCAAAAAGGGTATATTAATTTTGGTCAGAAGTGTGCAACGCATAGAAGGAAGCATTTCCGACCATATAAAGTAAATATATTCTTGATCAGCACGACGAGACGAGTTCAAATGGCCATGTCCGTCCGTCCGTCCGTCCGTCCGTCCGTCTGTCCGTCCGTCTGGATCAACGCAAACTCCTCCTAGACCGTAAAAGCTACAGAGCTGAAATTTTGCATGTAGGCTTGTATATACTGCAGGCGTTGTATATCTCGGATTCAGCCGGATCGGATCACTATATCATATAGCTCCCATACAAATGGCAAAGTCACGAACAGTGACTTTTCTCAATAACTTTGTTATTTTCTGAGCTATTGTCATGAAATTTCATATTGGTGAATTAATTATACATATAAACGACTGTGCCAAATTTGATCAAGATCGGGTGACTATATCATATAGCTCCCATAGGAACGATCTTTCGAAAACAGTGACTTTTGTCAATAACTTCGTTACTTTTGACGCGATTGCTTTTAAATTAAACATTTGTTAGTTTAATATATCTGTTAATGACTGTGTTGAATTTGATAAAGATCGGGTTACTATATCATATAGCTCCCATAGGAACGATCGGTGGAAAACAGTGACTTTGATCAATATCTTCGTTATTTCCTATACTAAGATTGTAGGCCGTTCTTTCGCAAATGTTAGCCTTTTTAGCTTGAACGTTTTTCCACTTTGATGGCTTTAGGTAAGGAAAGAGTTACCATAAAAGTTGCAAGGGTATACAAACTTTGACGCGGTCGAAGTTAGCCCCGGCCCTCTGGTTAATTTTGATAGATGTTAACTAAAACAGGTTCCTACAAGTATTAACTTATGGTGTGCACTTGGTTCTTTTTATACCCTTGCAAAAAGGGTATATTAATTTTGGTCAGAAGTGTGCAACGCATAGAAGGAAGCATCTTCGACCATATAAAGTATATATATTCTTGATCAGCATGACGAGACGAGTTCATATAGCCATGTCCGTCCGTCCGTCCGTCCGTCCGTTCGTCCGTCTGTCCGTCTGTCCGTCTGTCCGTCCGTCTGGATCAACGCAAACTCCTCCTAGACCGTTGGAGCTAGAGAGCTGAAATTTTGCATGTAGGCTTGTATATACTGCAGGCGTTGTATATCTCGGATTCAGCCGGATCGGATCACTATATCACATAGCTCCCATACAAATGGCAAAGTCACGAACAGTGACTTTTCTCAATAACTTCGTTATTTTCTGAGCTATTGTCATGAAATTTAATATTGGTGAGTTAATTACACATATAAACAACTATGCCAAATTTGATCAAAATCGGGTGCCTATATCATATAGCTCCCATAGGAACGATCTTTCGAAAACAGTGACTTTGGTGAATAACTTCGTTACTTTTGAAGCGATTGCTTTCAAATTAAACATTTGTTAGTTTAATATATCTCTTAATGACTGTGCCAAATTTGATAAGGATCGGGTAACTATATCATATAGCTCCCATAGGAACGATCGGTGGAAAACAGTGACTTTGATCAATATCTCCGTTATTTCCTATGTAGGCCGTTCTTTCGCAAACATTAGCCTTTTTAGCTTAAACGTTTTTTCACTTTGATGGCCGTTAGGTAAGGAAAGAGTTACCAAAAAAATTGCAAGGGTATACAAACTTTGACGCGGTCGAAGTTAGCCCCGGCCCTCTGGTTTTTAAATTCACACAGTTTTAAAATATTTAGCTTAAAATGCTAAAACAAAGGGTGGGACAAAGTGGCGTTGTACAATAAACTAGTTATTGATAAAAACAGTACATTTGCCAGAATTAGACGGATCAGAATACTATATCATATATCTGCCATACAAACGATGAAATTAACAATCATAATTGAAAGTCTAAACCAATCAACATTGTTGGTGGTAAAAATAGTTTTTTTTATACAAAAAACAAGTTTTTTAATATTAAACTATATTTAGTTTTTTTTTAATGAATCACTTTTTTATATAAAAAACTTGTAAAACACCGATGCGCCACATTGCCCCGCTATTTTTGACAACGCCAATTTGGCGTATGTTCGAAAAAACCGCTATATCTTTGTAACGTTAAATTATATCAAAACGTATCTTTGATCAATAGTCGGGCAATGAAATAACCTTTCATTTAAGTGCTCATATGAGAGGATACGAGAGGATACCCGTTAGGATATATAAAGGATTAAAAACCAGAGGGCCGGGACTAACTTCGACCGCGTCAAAGTTTGTATACCCCTGCAACTTTTATGGTAACTCTTTCCTTACCTATAGCCATCAAAGTGGAAAAACGTTTAAGCTAAAAAGGCTGATGTTTGGGAAAGAACGGCCTACAATCTTACCATAGGAAAAAACGAAGATATTGATCAAAGGCACTGTTTTCCAACGATTGTTCCTATGGGAGCTATATGATATAGTAACCCGATCCTTATCAAATTTAGCACAGTCATTAACAGATATATTAAACTAACAAATGTTTAATTTGAAAGCAATCGCGTCAAATGTAACGAAGTTATTGACAAAAGTCACTGTTTTCGAAAGATCGTTCCTATGGGAGCTATATCATATAGTCACCCGATCTTGACAAAATTTGCCATAGTCGTTTATATGTGTAATAACGTCACCAATATTAAATTTCAATACGACAATAGCTTAGAAAATAACGAAGTTATTGAGAAAAGTCACTGTTCGTGACTTTGCCATTTGTATGGGAGCTATATGATATAGTGATCCGATCCGGCTGAATCCGAGATATACAACGCCTGCAGTATATTCAAGCCTACATGTAAAATTTCAGCGCTGTAGCTCCTACGGTCTAGGAGGAGTTTGCGTCGATCCAGACGGACGGATGGACAGACGGACGGACGGACATGGCTATTTGAACTCGTCTCGTCGTGCTGATCAAGAATATATATACTTTATATGGTCTGAGATACTTCCTTCTATGCGTTGCACACTTCTGACCAAAATTAATATACCCTTTGTGCAAGGGTATAATAAATATATAAGAATTTTAAACGAAAATTTTTAGGTTTACAAAGGTGGTGATTTTTTACGAAAATAGGAACATTTTAGTAAACTGATACTTATATGAACTTTTAAAATCGGAAAATTGGCACTGATACTGGCCAAAAAAGGTGTCTTTGTGTGGATATCTAACTTCTAACCTGTTACCGGAATTTTTTATGTGTTCGGTTAAAATTTGGGAATATCTCTATATATTAATATTTAAATTGCTTTGGTGTCTATTCAAACGAGAGATCGATATAACTATATCATGGTTTAATCACCCAAATGCCTTTCTTTTGGGTAATTAACAAAATGATATAAGTAAGATTAACTTCTATCCAACATTTTATTATAAGCCAATGATGTAATTGGAATATTTGCATTTGACATCAGTCAGATATCTCGTAGTACAGTTATGCTCGTAAGTAATTACTATTATGTACATGACTATGCATTTTTTTTCGTCGGATGATTTATGATGAAAATTTCCGTGCTGGGGACATGCAGCCAGACAAAACGGCACGTGCGTGGGCTGCTTTTTATGGAGGGTCCTGGAATGCAGTACGTGTCTGAGCCGCCGCAGCTGCGTTTGCATAAATGTTGGCTCTGCCTTGGATGAGAGGCAAAAAACTATTCACAAAAAGTGGGATGACAAAAATTCAATTTGGGTTTTGTGCCTTTTTATGCAGGATGCTATTGTCGTAAGTTTCGAAGGCCTTCGGTGGAAGTACTAAGCCTGAAACATAAACAAAACTGAAAGCTGAGCTTTAGACGAGCGCCTGCAGCACTGACTTTTACAACTTACGACAGTTTTTATGAAAAGAGGCCATTTTTAGCGTTAAGTAAGCGTTTTTCTGCAGGCAACCAAACAAAAGAAAGAAAAAATAGAAGATGAAGAAGAAAAAAAATGGCCGAGCCAAAATTTAAAATGCCGGAGCCATATAGATGGTTATAAATGTCGACATATGCAGGCTGCCTGCAATTGCATGGGCGCCCTCTGCACTGCACACAGGAAGCACAGCGGGACGGCGGGTCGGGTGGACGGGCCCCAGTGACTGGGGATAACGTTTACAGGAAGCAAAAGGCACAATGTGATAAGCGCTTAACAAAAAGAGAGAGTTACTCTGCCATAAAGCAGGAAGTATAGACAGAGAAGACCGTACGAGGGATATAAGGGCATGACAGCCCTGTGCTCCGGGTTATGGGGTAAGGGTTGCATGTGTACGAATTCTGTTTCAGTAGCAAGTATTTTTATGACCTCTAGTTGTTAGGCTTTATTGGTGCGCAAAAGCAATTAAAGAAGGCATAAAACGGACTCATCAAAACGGGATCTGACCAAGCAAAAGTCGACAAAGTGTAGAATAAACAAGCCGTATATATATCTGGTTCATATGTATTTTCAGTTACTGAGAAAGATATTTCCCATAAATCATTCCGAATAGTCTGCGTTTAAAGCTTCTGGCATTTAAATTTCAGCCATCCAGCACCGGGAGAAGCAGCAGCAGTTGCTGTTGAAAAGTTTTGTTGTGAAAGAAAACAAAATAATATCGATTATTAGCACCACCAACGCGATGGCGGCCGCGGCTGCTGCTGTTGCTGTCGTCTCGCTTTTTGGTTTTAGAGCAAAAAGCTAAAGCGCCAGACAAGCAACAAAAACAATAAACAAACAAAAGCCAAGCGCCCCGGCAACGAGCTAGCCAAGTGAGGCGTGGCAACGGCGAATTTCGTTAGCCCAATTAAACCAATTTCGCCAGCTCAGCCAGCTTTGCAGTAGGGGTGAGGCAGAGAAGCAGGTTAGCAGGGCGTATTACTGTCAGGGGGCGCCAAAAAAAAAAAAAAAAATACAAAAAGAGCATAAACCAAACCTTTTTTGGTGGATGCCATTGGGTCCACATTTGGCATTTCATTAACAAGCATTTCTTGCTTTCAGGCAAGCTCATTAGATATGCCAAGATAAATTGTAAGCAACTGCGATGATGACCATGTTAGTTTAGAGGATTACCGACGCCATGGCAACCCTAAGCGGCTTAAAGCACTGGGCGAGCAAAACAAAAGACAAAAACAGAGGGGAAAAAAGACCAAGGTAGCCTTTATTACTATCTTTACTCCCACTTAAAGAGTCATTTTGTTTTTTACTGCTCCAATAAAAGCGTATAATTAATTAAAAAATACTTATTCTATCATTCTAACAATGATCCTTTATCGACTGTATTTCTTTAAGGGGTTACGCCACCCCTGAGGTCCAAAAAACAGGTGAAAAAATGAATTATTGCTGTGCGGCCAGTATACAATTTAGGAAAAAACTTTTATTATTCACAGATTGAGGGTACTTTAAAGAATATTTTTTGGAAAAAAAAAATTTTTTTTAAACAAAATGGGGGAGTTATGTGCCGCCAAGTGCCACCATGATTTCTAAATCCTTGCAGGTGGGGTGTCAAATTTCTCGGCTAAACATCACCCGAAAAATCCAAAAAAAAATCTTGTTATTCAGGAAGGCTATAGCTATCCGCCCACGTAAGATTTTTTTTTTTAATTTTTTTTGGCAAAATGGCGGCTGTTTGAAAAAAAAAACGCTCTTTTTCGGAGAACATTTTTGGCTAAAAAAATTCATAACTTCCAAACCTTTAATCAAAAAAATCCTACGTGGCGGATACCCAACACTGTGAAGAATATGTGGTAAAAATTTAAGCCAAATCGGTATAGTAGATTCGGAGATATTTGACACCCCGGTTCAAAAAAAGTAGTTTCGAGAAAAACGCAAAAGAAAATGAAGTAAGTAAGTCGTCTCGCCGACTTAGGTATACCATACACCAGTAAAGCAAATATTTTAACTTTATTAAACAAATGCATTTTCACAAGCTTTTTACAAGCATATCTTAGTATCTCGCTCACTCAATCATACGAGCACCCTAGCGCCCCCACCAGCCAACGGCCAACTCCGGCCTTATGGAAAAACGTTTATATGCATAATTCGACTGTTTTTTTTGTCCGATTTGAATCAAATTTGGTATTTTGCTAGATATTAGTATTACATTTAAGTGTGCCAAATTTGATTGCATAAGGTAAAAAAATACGGGAGATAATTAAGTTTTTCAAATTACGGGGGCGGAAAAGGGCGTGGAAAAATTTTTACACATACAAAATGTGCGTGTTTACTAAACAAATATACATACCAAATATGGTGTCTCTAGCTGGAATAGTTTTTGAGATAAACGCTTTTTTTAAATTGCGGGGGCGGAAAGGGGCGTGGAAAAAATTTGAAATAAACTTGATCACTCTACATACTACAGGAGTATACATACCAAATTTGGTGGCTCTAGCTCTTACAGTCTCCGAGATCTAGGTGTTCATACGGACAGACGGACGGACGGACAGACGGACAGACGGACGGACGGACAGACGGACGGACAGACGGACAAGGCTTGATCGACTCGGCTGTTGATCCTGATCAAGAATATATGTATATACTTTATGGGGTCGGAGAAGCTTCCTTCTGCCTGTTACATACATTTTGGCGACTTTAATATACCATTTCACCCTATGGGTGTATGGTATAAACACTGGAAATTTCTTTGCCGTTTCCTGTTTTAAGCTGTTACAAGTGTCTCTGAAATGCAACTGGGAAGTGACAGAGATTTTTCAATTGTTAGGTTAGCTTAGTTTGTTTTGAAATAAGTGGCGTTCTAATTAACTCGATTAAATCGGAAAGATGCTTAAAGATGGTAAAAAAATTCTACAAATTTCTAAAACCAAAATTTGATTGAATGAGTGATCTCACAAGGAAATTACGCAAGAAGGGCCGATATATCTTTCCGAATATCTCGAATGTCAAATGTCTCGACTGTATAGGCTGTCTTAGGCCTCAGCTGCAATTAAAGTTCAACCCTTTGCATTTTTAACATTAAAGAAATCTTAAGACTCAGTCGCACAACGTTCGAACGAAACAAACACGAATTGAATGAGTTTGTTTGTAAGTCAATGAGTTCATATGTTTCGAATGAATTTAAATTCCATTTTAAATTTTTGTGTTTTGTTTTACTTTTCCATACACAAATTTCCAAATTTGTTGACTCCACAAACAGACCGCCGGACTGACAGACGGTCATGGTTAATTTGACTCGGATGTTGATGCTGAGCAAGAATATACTTTAGGGATAATGTCCTTTTGCCTGTTACACACATTTTGCATAGTTTAATAAAGTAATTTTTTCACAGTTGAATTATAAGCGAGAGAAGTTACACATACTTCTTGTATTTGAAGCTTATGACTTAGTCCCTGTTCTTTCCCAGCCCTTGGTAGAAGTGTCTCTTCTGCACAATGGTCGATTGCTGAATTTATTGTGTTTGCATGCAATCAGCTGCAGACTATGTAATGGAAAACACTTGGCACAATCAACGGGCCAAAAACAAGGTGGGAGCCATAAATTAACTTGGCCAGCGAGTGGTGGCTGCTAATGATTTATGCCATTCCAAAGTAAAAGACAAATGGCTAAGTAATTTAATTACGTACTGCTCAAAAATGGAAAATACGAGAAGACAACTTGCCGAGTAAGCTTGGGCACTTATGCAAATTAGCATGACCAGGCGAAAGACAAGTGTCTGGGCTTGATAACATTGATTGCAAAATCAATGGCCACACTGCTGGATGGTGGCCAAAAGTTGGCTTAGGAGGCAACAATTGAAAATGCCAGCTCAAAGTTCACCAGCGGCCAGTTTTAAGCGGAAACGGAAACGCCAACGCGAACATGGCAAAAAGAGTCAGGGTTTGGCCAGAGGCAAACGGCAAAAAGGAGAATCGGAGAATGAAGTCATGAGCATTATTTGTGCAAAATTACCTTTAACGAGGTGACGGCGACTAGCTAGCAGTTGGTAGGTCCTTGTCCTGTTGCATTGCCATTACCGCAATAAACTATAGCAGTCCCAGCAGGACGTGGGAAGGAAAAAAGAGTAAGAGAAAGACAGAGAGAGAGAGAGAGAGAGAGAGAGAGGGAAAGATGACAAGAGGAAGATAAAAGATGTTGGTGAGTGCAACGCCAAGTTGCCAGCGAAATTGCACTTGACTCGAATGCCAATTACATGGTCCTGCAGATGGCAAGGAGGGCAAAGAATACGATAGGAATGACAAGGACAACGACGCCGCCGCCGGCAGAAGCCTTAGTGGCATCAGTGGCATCACAGTGCAATTGGCATAAAGTGGATTAAATATGAATAAAAGATATTTGAGTAAATTGCATTACTCTGCTGACTAGGGTAATTTGCGGAGGTCAACCAAGTATTAACCAATCCGCAAATCAAGTTTATCAGTAAATAATGATGTTCCAATTGTGGCCAAGCTCAGCTAGGCTTTGTGAGATAAACTTTCAACTTTAAACCTAAAGTATTTCTATCTATATTTCTTGCAAAAAGGGTATATTAATTTTGGTCAAAAGTGTGCAACGCATAGAAGGAAGCATCTCCAACCATATAAAGTATATATATTCTAGATCAGCACGACGAGACGAGTTCAAATAGCCATGTCCGTCCGTCCGTCCGTCCGTCCGTCCGTCTGGATCAACGCAAACTCCTCCTAGACCGTAAGAGCTACAGAGCTGATGTAGGCTTGTATATACTGCAGGCGTTGTATATCTCGGATTCAGCCGGATCGGACCACTATATTATATAGCTCCAATACAAATGACAAAGTCACGAACAGTGACTTTTCTTAATAACTTCGTTATTTTCTGAGCTATTGTCATGAAATTTAATATTGGTAAGTGAATTACATATAAACGACTGTGCCAAATTTGATCAAGATCGGGTGACTATATCATATAGCTCCCATAGGAACGATCTTTCGAAAACAGTGACTTTTGTCAATAACTTCGTTACTTTTGACTACTATTGCTTTCAAATTAAACATTTGTTAGTTTAATATATCTGTTAATGACTGTGCCGAATTTGATTAAGATCGGGTTACTATATCATATAGCTTCCATAGGAATGATCGGTGGAAAACAGTGACTTTGATCAATATCTTAGTTTTTTCCTATGCTAAGATTGTAGGCCGTTCTTTCGCAAACTTTAGCCTTTTTAGAAAAAACGTTTTTCCATGTTGATGGCTATAGGTAAGGAAAAAGTTACCAAAAAAGTTGCAAGGGTATACAAACTTTGACGCGGACGAAGTTAGCCCCGGTCCTCTGGTTTTTTTTGTTTTTTTCTCTTGCTATCATTCCATTCGACTGCAGCTTAACAAAAAGCAAAACGCATGTGGCAAAAGTAAAAACAAACATTTTTATTCCACAACGCCTGACTTTATATGGACGACAAACATTTTAATTAATCGAGCTCTGCAAGCTCAAAATATAAAATTTCAGGTTTGCTTTTAATTAAATTTTTTGTTTGAGCTGGCAAAAAAAAAATACACAATAACAAACGAAAGAAATGTATGTATATACGACTATATGAAGCCAGAACCACGAAACGAAACCGCAACTCTGAACGATGCTCATGTAATTGTGGGTAATGGGATTAGGAAGAGTGTGCCGATTGTGAGAGTATGCGTCTCTCTCTGTGTGTTCGTGTGTGTGTTGGCATGTGTGAGCCGCATGTAATTAAATTCCATGGCCGCGAGTATAAAAGCAATATTTGTTTCAACGACTCTCGGGTTCTCACTCTCTGCCCCAAAATCCGCCCAGTGACTATTGTCCGTGGCATCGTGGAACTTCCTATCGCAGTGGCAAGTGCAACAGGATATGCACGAGTAATTTGATTATGAGACACAGACGTGTTTCGGACAGGGGCATGGCAAGAGGATGTCTCCTTCTTTGAAGGACCAAAAATAGTTTTCAATACCAAATGGAATTTAGTCTGTAATTTAAATAAACATCACCATCGAAAAAATGCAAAAATTAAAGACTAAGATTTGTTTAGTTGCTTACCCCAGAGAAAAACAAAGCGAACTTGAGATACATATATGAGATATGACAAAGCCCAAATGTAGCAATCATATAGCCAGAATGCATAGCTATGAAGTACATTGTTTGCAAACAATTAAATCTGCGTTTTATTTGTAAAAGTCTGAAAGTGGCAACCCTCTTTGAAAGACGCCCATGATCACATCAGAGATACATGCGTATGTAGGCACGTTGACGGGTCACGTGTGCAAATGGCTACATATGTATACAGTTCAGGCTTTGGCGTCCTCTCTAGCATATCTTTTTCAATATACATGCTTGGGAGCCCAACTAACTTGTTGCACTTTGACTATCAAACTAATATGAATGAATATCGAATAATCATATCGGACATAGTAACTTTTGAACTCCTTCCAACCTGCATGTATGTACATATGTATTCATTTCTAAAAGCTTCTCATTTGTTGATAGAATTTGTCCTTAAATAGGAGCTGTGCACACCTTATTGGAACATAGCAATAGAACATCGAAATTCATAGTCCTTAGACCATTTGTCATCATTTAACATCGTTTGCAGTCGCCGCAGCTCCTTTAATGTACTATAAACCAAATGTAACAACTTATTTATAATTTATTAATATAAAAATAGGCTGTATCTATGGCCTTCAGCTTAAGCTAAAACCACATCCATGCACCAGCCTGCGATTTGGACCCGAGTCCTTGTTGTTCGATTGCCTAAGTGACTGGGCCACTTAGACCACTCATCTACCCAGAATTGCATATTTTAGATTTTTATACCCTTGCAGAGGGTATTATAAAATTGGTCAGATGTTTGTAACGCACAGAAGGAGACGTTTCCGACACCATAAAGTATATATATTCTTGATCAGCATGAGAAGCTGAGTTGATATGGCCATGTCCGTCTGTCCGTCTGTCCGTCCGTCTGTGCGTATGCGTTTTACTCAGCCGTCTTAAGAGCTATCGGGCTGAAATTTTTTTTCGGCGTTTTTTATTACCCGGGAAAAATAAAGTATGAAATCCATCAGGATCGGACCACTATATCATATAGCTCTAGAAGAACTAGAAGAATCATTTTCATAAAAATTGGAGTATGCTATGAAATTTACATAATATTGGATATAAAACCCCAGATCCCAAAATTTGAATGTGATCGGAGAAATATAACACAAGTTACAGTCAATATTGTAGCAGGCTTGCTCACTTAAGACGGTAGTACCTCTCTCTCATGTCTCAGAGAGAGAACATGCTCGTCTCTAAATGAGAGCGAAGTACGAGAGAGCGTCGAGTCAGTCTGGGTTGAACGAGCTTGCGAATCGGTCGTGCTAACGAGGATAAAAATCATAGATCACACTTACTTATAATAAATATATATATAAACAATTCAAACGAAACAGCCTATTACAATATCAGAAGTGGTCCTAACCCAAAACTATGAGTAACGCAGTTCAACTATCCGATTTTACCCTCGACCAACTAAAACAATGGCTATCAACTTTAAACATGCCAACAAACGGCTCAAGAAACGAATTAGTGCTTCGTCTGTATAGTGTGCCAGTCGAAACACGTGGTCTTGCCCCACCTGGTTGGAACGAACATGATAATTTAGACGACATCCAATTGATGCCTAACCCAGACCAATTAAATGAAGCGTCAATTGGCGACGCAATTCCGAGAAGTGTACAACAAGAAGCGGTAAACTCCAATTTCAACAACAACAACGATGTCGCGTTGGTTCAACAATTACTACAACAACTTCAACTGCTGATTCCTAGAATCGAGCATGGCCACGATTTGGGCAGATCTTTCCAGAATTCGGAAAACAATGGCAACGCCACTGGCAATGTTATCGATAACAACGTAGCTAATGAGAATATCGATGACAGCAGCATTCCCATCAATGGCAACGCCACAGTCGAAGCCACCAACCAATACTCTGGCAACTCAAACGGCGAATCGATGGGTACAGCTTTTTCACTGGCGAAGGAAGTATTGATGGACTTCAATGGCGAATCGTGCTCCAAAAAGTGGGTGGCTCAGCTTAAAAATATCGGTGAAGTGTATAACATAGGCAACACTCACTTACGAATGCTATTCATTTGCAAGATGAAAGGCAAGGCGCACTCATGGCTTCATTCGGAGGTTACACGTATTCGCGAGCCAGTAGCAGTACTATGCGAACAGTTAATGGCAGCTTTTGGAGAGAAGATGTCCAAGTCACAAATGCGTCGTCATTTCGAACAGCGTAATTGGAAGTTTGGCGAAAAGTTTGCAGTTTATCTCAACGACAAACTAATGTTAGCCAACAATATTAACATCGATGAAGAGGAGCTCCTTGATAAAGTTATCGAGGGTATACCTGACAAGGGATTACGCACTCAAGCACGGATCCAATGTTTCGCCAACCCTAAGCAGATGTTAGCTGCTTTCGCTGAGATACATCTAGAGGACATTCGACGCGCAACTAAAGATGAAAACGAAACTAGCAGAGCAAACAAGCTCCAAGAGATGCGCTGTCGTAGATGTAACATTAGAGGACACCTGGTGAAGGACTGCAACAGGCCGGACCGTGTACCAGGCTCTTGTTTCATCTGTGGATCCGTGGAGCATTGGGCGGCCAAATGTCCAGATAGGAAGGGCAGCCGTGAATCTAATGGACTCAACCGTACGAACCAGAGCAGCAACAATTTCGTAAGAGAATTCATTATACATTTTGTAGATTCGCCAAGTAATTCCTTTATTGCAGCGTGCCTCATATCTTCCTTAATCAAGAAGAAACATTTACCTAATCATTCATATCTTTATTCTGTCGAGCAATCTTATCAAGGGCTAAATGGAAGTCCTCTCATTACATTGGGAAAATTACTATGTTACGTTGTGAAAAATTCAATAAAGATTTACTTTTATTTACTCGTTATCCCAGACGAATCTATGAGTCGCGATGTAATTTTTGGAAGGGATTTTTTGACATCATGTAATCTTAAATTAGATTTAGATTCTTTTGAAAAAAGTGCGCTAGTAACTTCTCAAAGCCACGATAACGTAAGAAAAGTTAATTTTAAAGAAATTGGAATGTTGACGTCAGAACATATGGAAAATGAAATTGTTAATATAAGTGTAACGGGTAATACAGAAAACGAAAATATTAATGCAAATGATAAAATTAATACAGAAAATGTTAATGCAGATAAGGAAATTATTGAATACAATGTTGTTAACAAAAGGACATGCATAGATAAAGAAATGACTTTAGAGTTTGAAAAGAATATAATTAAAGGTACAAATGAGGAAAAGTATAGGATTGAAGAAATTAAATTAAAGGAACCCCGTAGTGAGTCTGAAACAAATATGGAAGATAACTTTGAGAGGAGAATGTTAGAAATTTTTTACATCGACAATGGAAACCCAGAAGCAGAATACGTGATCGGTGAAAACATAGATTATAAAACGGCTAAGAGTTTTGATAAGCTAGTCAGGGATAGGTATGTGAATGCGCAAAGACCGGATAAGCCGAATATCAGATGTGAAATGAAATTAAACCTAGAAAATTGCAAACCATTTAGTTACGCACCAAGACGGTTATCATATTCTGAAAAGGAAAAACTACAGAAATTGTTAGATGAATATATAAGAGAAGAAATTATCAGACCAAGCGATTCGGAGTATGCGTCTCCAGTAGTGTTAGTGAAAAAGAAAACAGGGGACATCAGATTATGCATAAATTTCCGAAAACTGAACAAGATGATTATCAAGGACAACTATCCGTTACCATTGGTCGACGATCTATTAGACAGACTAGTCAACAAGCGTGTTTTTTCCAAATTAGATCTTAATAATGGGTATTTTCATGTATTCGTCGATAAAGAGTCAGTAAAATACACGTCTTTCATCACGCCGCTTGGTCAATACGAGTTCCTAAGAATGCCAATGGGGATCAAGAATGCATCACATGTTTTCCAAAGTTTTATAAACCGAATTTTTGAAGACATGATCAGAAAAGGGCAGGTCCTAGTATACATGGATGATATAATGATAGCCAGTGCAAATACAACCGAGCACCTACAGACTCTAGAAGAAGTTTTTGATAGGTTAGTAAGAAACAAATTAAGACTACGAATGGACAAATGCGAGTTTTTCATGTCAAGTATAAAATACCTAGGATATAAAATCACAGAAAACAAAATATGTGCTGACGATAAAGGTTTGGATGCAGTAAAAAACTTTCCAGTGCCAGGCAATGTACACGCAGTGAAAAGTTTCTTAGGTTTGTGCTCCTACTTTAGAAGATTTATAAAAGACTTTTCCATAATCGCTAAACCTATGTACGACTTGATGAAAAAAGACAAAGAATTTCAATTCGGAAAAGAGGAATTAGAATGCTTTCTCAACTTGAAGCAAATACTATTGGAAGCACCAGTATTGGCGATATATGACCCCAGAGACGATACAGAGCTTCATTGTGATGCAAGCGCATTAGGTTTTGGGGCGGTCTTAATACAAAAGAAAGCGGATAAAAAACTACACCCAATATTTTATTTTTCGAAGAGAACAAGCGAGGTTGAGTCGAAGTATCACAGTTTTGAACTCGAAACGTTAGCGATTGTGTACTCCCTGCGCAGATTTAGGATTTATGTCCAAGGAAAGAAATTTAAAATTTTAACGGACTGCAATTCTCTGACTCTTACACTAAATAAGATAGAATTAAACCCTAGGATCGCGAGATGGGCCCTTGAACTCCAAGAGTACGACTACGAGTTAGCACATAGATCAGGGAAGCAAATGCAGCACGTAGACGCGTTAAGCAGATGCACCAATATCATGGTAATAGAACCGAATAGCTTCGAGCACAACCTAGTTATTTGCCAAGCAAAAGATTTAGAACTGAAAAAAATAAAGGAAATGCTAGAAAAATCAGAGCACAAATTGTTTGAAATGAGAAACGGAGTATTATACCGAAAGTCCAATGACAAGAAAATATTGTTCTACGTTCCAAAAGAAATGGAAAATCACGTTTTATACAAATACCACGATGAATTAGGCCATGTAGGTAGAGACAAAATGTTGGACGCAATAGGCAAAAGTTATTGGTTCCCAAGTCTTAAGGATAAAGCAACGAGACATATAGAAAATTGTCTCAGATGCATAGCATTCTCACCTAAATGCGGCAAAGGCGATGGATTTCTGAACAGTATACCAAAAGGCGATAAACCTTTCGAGTTAATCCATATTGATCACTATGGACCAATTGAAGCTGGAAGGTCTAAAAAACACATTCTTGCAGTAGTAGACGGTTTTACGAAATTCGTTAGGCTATATACAACAAAAACCACAAAAACAAAAGAAGCAATAGATGCTTTAAAAGCGTATTTTAGAAGTTATAGCAGGCCGAAATGCATAATATCTGACAGAGGGAGTTGTTTTACTTCGTCTGAATTCGAATCCTTTTTGGTTGAACAAAAGGTGCAGCACGTTAAAATAGCAACGGGTTCCCCTCAGGCCAATGGGCAAGTAGAAAGAATAAACAGGACTCTAGGGCCTATGCTGGCAAAGTTGACAGATCCAGATAAGGGGAATTACTGGGATACGGTTGTCGAAAACGTAGAGTATGCTTTAAATAATACAATTCACAGAAGTATAAAACAGTACCCCAGTATAATGTTATTTGGCATAGAACAAAGAGGAGTAGTTACAGACGAACTGAAAGAAGAGATTAAAGAGCTAAGAAATACAGAAAATCAAATAAACCTTGAAATGATAAGAAAGAATGCAGCGTTAAACCAGCAAAAAGCACAAGCATATAATGAAAGGTATTACAATAGTAAACGAACAGGGCAAAAAGAATATAAAATAGGGGACTATGTCATGGTTAAAAATTTCGACAGTAGAACGGGAGTATCTCGAAAATTAATACCAGAACAAAGTCCTGAAAAACAACAGATTTTTACTGAAAGATGTAGAGGGATTTCAACTTTCCCGTAACCCGTATCAGGGAGTATGGTGTGGCCAAAATATTAAGCCCTGGTTAAGAACTTGAAATAGTTGACTTTAATGTAATCATAAACTTTTGTTTTAATAATTGATATAAGATGTAAATAAAAGAAAAATGTATGTAATAGTTTGTAAAATATAAACAAAAAAAATGTATAGCTCGTAAGATATGAAAAAAAATGTATACCACCCAAGATCAGGAGATCTTGTTTTGTCAGGACGGCCGAATTGTAGCAGGCTTGCTCACTTAAGACGGTAGTACCTCTCTCTCATGTCTCAGAGAGAGAACATGCTCGTCTCTAAATGAGAGCGAAGTACGAGAGAGCGTCGAGTCAGTCTGGGTTGAACGAGCTTGCGAATCGGTCGTGCTAACGAGAATAAAAATCATAGATCACACTTACTTATAATAAATATATATATAAACAATTCAAACGAAACAGCCTATTACAATATAATGATCGGCTCTGCTCCCAGCTCTGCCGGCAGCGCTGCTTGCTGTCTACTACGTCTTTCGTCATCAACAGAGTACATGCATACACACGCAGACGCAACGCTACATAAACTGTATGCGTATGCGTGCGTTGCTTTGCTTTGGGAATGAGGGAAGAAGAACAAATTGTAATATAGAGAGTAAAATTGTTTTGTTTGTATGTATATTGATGAATTGAGTTGCAGAAAACAAACATGTAAAATTATTATTACCAAGGACTGCAAGGGTATATAGACTTCGGCATAGCCGATGTTAGCTTCTTTTATATTTAAGCATAAAAGTATGAAGTATAAACTTTTTTTTAAAGGTTTTACTTGCATAACTTGGCCGCATTCAGACCGATTTTAATGAAGTTAATGTGTCAGGTTTATTTGCAATAATTTCAGTATTGTGAGTGAAAGGTTTTTTTCTAATTACTGGGTCGGGAGGGCACATGTCAAAAATTTTAAACAAATTTGATCTTCGTTCAAACTTAACAAGTGTAAATACCAAATTTAATAGCTTTAGCTCTTGTGGGTTATACGACTTCAAAATTAATGCTGATCATGAATCTATAAACTTTATGGGGTTGCAAAAACTTACTTCTGTCTGTTACGAACATTTTGGCGGTCCATGGTATAATAAGAAGGCAAGCTCAGCAACCACAAAGTTTACATTATATTTAAAAATAAAAAATTAAATTAAATTGATTGGCATCAGAAAATATTGCAATGGATAGCAGATTACTTCGTTTATATGGCGCTCAAAAATAAAGTCACTTGAAAACATATTTTGTGGTAGTTTAATTGTTTAATAAGCAACTCAAATTATTCATTTTAAATGCTTTTTGTAAAAGCTGTTACATTTTTGGGCTTAACAATAAATATGTGTTTACACATACATAGATATATGTATATGATAAATGTGTACTATAGATAGTTTAAGTACAGAATTCACTAAACATATTTAACCGTTTCCTTATCACTTCAAAGAATTTAAGATTTTCTAAATATGCGGTTTCAATTTATTGTCTTATCATCACTCATAATGGATTTTCAATGTTTGTCAAATTAAATTAAGCTTGATGAATTCAATTAGTATAAACCGCAACCTTTTGCTATCTGTGTCACTCTTAATTAGTCTTCTATTGACTCAAAAAACACACGGAAATGGGCAAAACCCATCGATTTTGAATTATAAAATGTGTGTACATTATTAAGCATTTCATTTTTTCTAACATTTTTAGCTTTACTTGTATAGCTTAAATCAAAGCTTACATTTCCATTCCATTTGAAGTCCCAACAAAAAAACACAAAAAAATAAGGCAAAGGATAAAGTTTACAACAACAAGAGCGAAACTCCTGAACGAGTGCTCTAAATAAGTTGGCAACAGTTAAAACGCGATTCGGGCTTGGGCATGGGCAAGGGCTATATATTTTTGTGGCCACTATCGAGTGCCGCAGACATGAATTTTTCACAAAGTAGCAAAGTTTATGCCGCTGCCATCGCACATTTTTGCCAGTCACATTGGCAGAACGAATTCAGTTTAGTCTGTTGTACATATCCTATAAAGAAAATCCTGTATCCTGTGCATTATAGACTTGAAGATACCCTGCATAAAACAGAATTTTAAGCTATTTGTGAAATTGCACAGAAAATCCCTTAATATCTCTCATATGTTGCTAAACTACTACTATTTACCACAAAAGGATTGTGTGACAATATTTGGGTTAAGTTATTGATGTCTATGCAAGGGACCAGATTTAACACTTCAAGGCATACGTAGGGTGCCTAACTTTCGATTTGCCTCATAGCAAATACAATCCTTCAGGTATTAGGCTTAACAGTAGAAGATGTTTGGTGAAAATACTCTTGAAGTGAAGAAATGATCATCGAGACCATTGAAGACCTGGGAGCAGTATTTTTTTAACATTTTCAAGGATAACGATTGAATATCTAGGTTCCCAATAGCGTTTCTCTGATTCAAAAAAAATAAAAAAGATTATAAAACTAGATACTAATATTCTGCTTTTGTCATTATCGATTTAAGATAAGTGTGTTGATTCTTGACAAAATGACGAACGCTTGACAATGAAACATGTTTTTTTGGCGAAAAATACTAATACTCTTTCGACGATAAAAATCCTATCCCAAAAACTGGGTGTATAAATAGTAATATACCCTGTGGAGGCAATAAAAATGAGGGGTATGATAAGATTTATGTAGAAACGACGAAATCAAAACTAAAAACAAGCTTTTCCGGACATATGAAGATCGGACACTAATAAAACAAATGAAGGCAGCACGCAAAAAAGCGTTTTCAGCTTACTGTGCAATCAGTGGACATTCAACAGATGTCTCAGCAGTGACAATCTTGTGGCAAGAGGAAAATGACAACGAGAAAGATTCAATTTAGAGATGCTCATATCTGAAGGTACAAAACGGACACGTACGCAATGTACGTAAAGTGTTTTATATGTTTCTATGTTTATAAGAATGTAAAACTTAAATTATTCTGTATTTGTTGTAGCCTTGATTTTCGATTTTCTTTAAAATTGTAGGAAATTGACCTAAATATTCATTTCTCTTAAGGGAGAACAATATATCCCAAAGAATTGTACTTTTTTGAGTTTTACGTTTGGAACGATGGATATATATATATGACATATAAGATGGCTCAAATACATAGACCCAGTCATTGTATTGGATATAGGGTATAAAAGCAAAAAAGAAAAAAAAAATTCCAACTTTTTTGCCTCACAATTTTTTTTTGTGTGTGCTTTGTCGTTCTATACATTTACGTCTATGTATTTCTTTATTTATGGAACTTTTTCAATTTGGAAATAAAGTTTGAGTTTTTTTTTTTTTTTTTGGTTAGTTCGTTCATATACATTTTTATTCACAACAAAGCAAAGCGTGACCGTAACGGAAAAACCAACAAATCCGCAAAATATAACCAGCCAAGGCAAGGCAATTGGAGTAATTGTTTCGCTTGGTCGGCCCCAAAATTCACGCTGTGATATATTTTTGTTATTAAAAACTAATTTAAATTGTGTAAACGGCCAAAAATTGTGATGTGATTTATGGTTTTGGCACAAAAAGCTCTATAACTACTGGTAGAAATTTACTGGAAATGCCACCAAAAATGTGATGCATTTTCCGGGCAAATAAAATAAAAGGGGAATGCAAGCGGAAAATTTGTATGCTGGCTGGCCAGGAGCAATGTTTGTTCGCTTAATGGACCAGTTCGAGAAAGACACAGAGCATTTGGAAGAGTTTTCATTAAATTTAATTGATATTTCAGTGGGTAATTAATGAATTATTAACTAAATAAAGGTCGAGCTATTGCTGCAATTGCTGTCAAAGACAGCTCGAATTGTTGCTTAAATGTTGCGTAAATGTTGCTTAAATGTTGAGTAAATGTTGTCCGAGATGGGCGGAGTTAAGTGGCGGATGGCAGGCGAGGCAAATTGAAATGCAAATTTTAATGAGTTTTGTCGGCACTTGCTGTGCATCGTATGGAAATCAAGTAGCCGACCCACTGACCCATCCAGATATTTATCTGTCCATCGTTGGCAAATACTGAAGGCGAAACAATCTTTTTATAAAATAAAGAGGCCAGCGTGGGAATGACATCATCATAATCCCATTTAATGTAGCCGAAATTGTGTCTTAATCGGACACTTTTACAGAGTTTTCTCTGCTCTCAGCATATAGCATGTAAATCCAACGAAGAGTGCCGGGACCTCATATTATCCTTCCTTGTGTGCTTTTTCAATAACATGCCTGTTTAAAATCCTTTTATGTCAATTTGCTTGCATAATTGCACAAAATTGAATAAGTATCAATAATAATTGCCGATGGTTAATTAATAACTTTGCTGATTGGCAACAGTCAACAGCTAATCGATGGCCACATTTTCATTATCGGGTGCAATTCGAGCTTGTTCATTATGCGAAAAACACTCTTTGATACTTAGTATCATGCAAACACAAATGTGGAGATGTGAGTAGGTGATGCACTAAGGTACAAAGCATCTACTTATATATGTACTGAGTATATGTTATAGATCAGGCATCATTGTTATTGATTTCGGTGGTGAGTGGCTTGTTGTGGCTTTGTGTAGAAACCAAGCCAAATCGATTACCGGCTGGAAATATATATTACATGGTTTGGAAACCTATGATGAGACCATTGTCCAATTATACAACTTCCCTATCTGACCATTATCAACCATTGCCATTGAGGTTTCAAGAGTAATAAGTTGCCAACTATTACAAACTATTTCGACTGCTTATCGACCCAAGTCATTACTTAGCACCCCTTTGAGCACCTGAGACGATGTTTTGGCGCAAAGTGACATAACTTCTATGTATATATGAAAACACTTGGACCAATTTTTTTACCCAAATATTGCGTATTTAAAATCAGATTTCTATATGAAGCAATTCAAATTATGCTTGTCGCAGTTCTTTATAATATGCTTTTAAGCAAAGTATAAACTTTTGCATTATGGCAAACACACAACAAACTCACATAAAATTGAAGTCCTATTAAGGTAAGCTCACTGCCAAACCAAGCCAAGGGAGTGTGTTTCTACTATCTACTATCATTTACTCCAGTTTCATGTTTCATTCAATGTTATTTCAGAACGTCTCAGCTAGAGCGAGTGCAGCCAAGTATAAACGTAACATTAAAAGTAATTTTGCTATTGTTAAAATCCTTATTTAAATGCCAACTGCAGTAGTGTGGGTGTGTGCCCGTGTGTGTGTGTGTGTGTGTGTGTGTGTGTGTGTGTGTGTGTGTGTATGTATAAATGTCTGTTCGTGTATCTTTCTGTGTGCGTATTAAGATAAAAGTAAAGATTCTGGCGCCGGTTTTGACTCTGCCATCTTATTTTGCTCCTTCACATTTACATTTGCATGTTAATGTTAATGGGTATGCGAATTTGAATGCGAATGCTTTGTGTGTAATAAAATCTCATCCCTTTTTAAGTGTTAAAATTAGAGATTTCAACCTTTTTTGGTAGCATTGTTTCCGCCTGCTGCTTGGCAGGCAGGCAGACAGTCAGTCAGAGAGTTAGTCGGGCGGCTATGTTACGCTTTGTTAGTCCCTTAATTTGATGCTCAGCAACTGCTTTGAAATAAGCAACTCCATGGTGTCTACGTGCCCAAAAAAGTATGCTTCATTAGGTCCCAGTTTCAGGGCAGCCACCATATGCTCCAACCTTTCGGTGGTATTCGTATTCTACCTTATTTATTTTCAATTTCGGCGCGACATATACACACACACGCGCACACACTTACACCAGTTACAAAAACAACTGCTCGAAGGCAGTGCCGCATACAGTGCGTATGCGTGATGCGAGCTGCGTGCATTTGAAATGCAAAATAGTTTCACATGCCGCAAAAATGGCCGCCATTCGGTAGCGGTAGCTAAATATGTCTGTTGTCCGTTGTCTCATGTCTGCTGTCTGTGGCCTCATTTGCATGCATGATGTTCGCGCCTTGATGAGGCCTCCTGGCTGTGGGTGTATCGGCGCCCGACTAGCGACTGCCGGGCAATGAGTCACAACCGCTTCTCACCAAATTTAAATAATTAATGGTCAGGTGAATTCGGCATTGAAAACTTTAAAGCTAACTGAACCAAAACGATCGAAAAGAGATGAAGAAAACTCCACAATTTTGTGGTCACCCCCTAATCAGTTTATTCAATGCCAGTTAGGTAACTAAAAGTCCGTTTAAGTGGTTTAGTCCGTTGATCCCATCTATTCGTCACTTCAAGTATATATTCAAGCATATGGAATATCCAAGTGGTTTAATTGCCATTAGCCAGACTGAAAGCCAATTGTGTAAAGTAGACTTGTGGGGTTAACTTTAAGTTAACAATAGCAAAAGCATCAACAAAAACAACTAAGTAACAACATAACAATAAAGGAATAAAAAATAAACAAGAGCAACGACCAGGGCAAAGGCAGAGGGGCTTTCAAAACTTTTTTTTAGATATGAAAGAAAAAGTTTTCAACAGAAAGAGAGAGAGAGTAAGTAGGAGAGTCGGAAGAGACGAACAAACAATAATTGTAATTTCATTTTTATTTTCGCTCACAATAGAGTGCATTAAGTTTAAGAAAACTTTAAAGACAAAGTGTTTGGGAGTCCCATCCGGCTGCCACATGGCTCCGGACCGGGACCGGGTTCGGTTCTCGACAAACAGCTGCGTTTGTCATGTGTTAGCCTGTGAGCTATATTTTACTAGGGCAGACGCCAAATAAAAATCCCCAAACTTATGTTGCCGAGCGGGCCCTATCGAAGTGAGACATACATACATACATATACATATGCATATGTTTGTAGCTTGGAGCTGAAAGAGGAGCACAGCTCTGGGAATTAACAGCACGTTGAAGTCTTGTTTTTTTCGCTGCCCTTTCTTTTTTAGCTCTCATTTTATCAGCATCCCAGACATGAAGTTGGAGACGAAGACGCATGCTTGCAAACGATGCTTTAGAGACCATAGCGACGTTGATAAGTTTGCATATAAATTGTGACACATGCTAGAGAGCCAACATGCAAGGCAAACCGGGGAAAAGTCGGCACATTTCATTTTAAACCAAGTCGAAGGCGTCAGCAAACGGCGGCTACGTTATTTATGCTCCAGCAAAACTATTAGCCGAGATTTTGATTAAAGTTCTGGCAAAAGAGCAAAAGACTTGGGCACGAACGTTTTGCTTATTAGAAAACTTCATAAAGTCTTCTGCCACGACAGTCGGTTGGCCGGAAAGTTTAGTTCATATTGACCTCGCCTCTGCTGACGTCCCTGCCCCCGTTCGGGACCCATTGCGTATGAGTAATGCATGCCAGAGCACAAAATGTCAAAGGTTTGAACTTTGCCACACACTCACACAACATACAACACGCAGAGACTCAGACTCAGACACTCAGACATTTACAATGCCGATGCCAAGCGACAGAAACAAACAGCCACGCCCTGTTTCGCCCATAACCGCCCTTAGCAGGGCTAGCCAGGGAAAATGTGCTAGCATCCATACTGCTGTTAGCTAGCTGGCTGGTTGTTGTGACATGCCCCAAAGTCCTCCCAAGTGTCTGTTGTGTCGCATTGAATTTATTGGAATTTTTGCTTTGCTTTGCTTTGCCTAGCTCCAAGCCATGAGCCAAAGGACAACATTCGAACCATCCTTTCGGCCGTTTCTTCTGGCTTCTGAACTGGCTGGCAACAAAATATTTCCGTTGTCTTTCTCGCTTGCTGCTGAACAATTTTGTTAATGTTTTGTTGTTGGCTTGTGGTTGACAGTGGAAAGCGGACACTGGACACTGGACAGCGGTCATCGCCTGGCAGGCCCAAGGAACCCTCAAGTTCAGACAAAACCTAAATATTATATGATTTTAGCTTTCTATTACATTTGTCCATCGGTCTGAGGTCAGCATGTCAGTACCGTTGAGTAATTTGCAGTCCATAAGCTTCATGTTTTATTTATACTTAAACTGTGTGGAGATCAATGGGTTGATTGCGGTCAAAAGAAAGCGAAGAATCGCTCTATTCCTCGGGCACGTCCATTAAAAATGACAAACATTAATTGTTGAATATTTGATATGTTAAAGCAATCGTAGGGATTAAGGTATTTTTTTTACTGCTAAAAAACAAAGAAGAAAGTAAAGGAATTATTAATTAAAATGAACTAAGCAAATGTCACAGAATCTGCAGACTAAATAACTGATATCCAATAACCACTACACAATACTGGCAATGAGTCTAATAAAAATTTGTGAACGTGTTTAAAATATGTGTAATGATGAGAGCACCTTAGACTTCTCATGCCACATCGAAAGGCCCTGACAATGACGGATTTTTACCAACCCCGTATAGTTAACTTGTTGTTGAAACTTTAGATGCTTTTATTTTTATAGCCAACATAAATATCGATTATCGAAGGCGCAGGTAGCAAGTGTAAGTAACGTTTTCATGCTTTCAGCGCACAATGAGCCCCTTGGCGCTAGACTGTCAGCCAGAATGTTTGAAAAGTTTTACAAGCATCAACAGGCCCTCCGCCTTCTGGCAATTAGCCTTAACCTAAAACTGTTTGTGTGGGATCTGGCAAGGGGTAACTGAAAACTGGGAAACTGGGGGCTGAAAGGTAGCTTCAACCTAGAAGCCAGAAGCTTTAGCTATGATAAGGCTAATTGAAAAAGTTGCATTACTATGGCTCAAGCGGACGAGAAGGAGATGTTGTTGGTGGAACAGATAAATTGTTATTAAAACTGGGCACAAACGTAATTTTAGTAGCGCAAGTCTTAAGCCAGGGCGACTCTTGTCCAGCCATTTGCATAATCAGCCTTGTGAATGGGACTGTGACTTCTTCTGAGGCTATTGTTATTTTTACTCCGGCCTGTGGCCAGCAGGGCATGAAATTGTTGTCTGCCTCAAGTTGGGCTTAAAAATTAGAAACGCTGAAAGAGGGTAAAAACCGAGGGGGTGGAGGGTTCAACTGCAAACTGGGGAACAAGCCAAAGCGGAAAGCATAAATTCTCGTACGATATGAGAACAGCCAACAAACATCCGCACATAAATAAATCATAAATATTAAATGAAAATGAAAAATGTGCATGGCAAGGCAAAAAGCAGGAAAAAAGGAAGCGCACAGAACCTGTCAGCGAGTACCTTGGCCAGAGAATAATGCAGATGCAACCGACAACAACACAAACGCCAACACCGACGATTGCATGATTAGCGGCAGTCCAGGTCTTAGACGGAGCAAGGATTCGCCTCCATCACCCATAGACCACACCAGACAATACGGGCAGAGACCACACCAGACCGTAGCATGTGCTCTGGTCTGGCTTTGGCTCTATCTCTTGCCTGGGGGCAATGCACGATATTTTTACAATACAGAAAATTACTGAATTCGATATGCAATTTATAAACTTGAGAACCCCTCTCCTCCTCTCCGCCACAGATGGTAGTGACAGGTGCGGATTAGGACCAGGGCTCACGAAGGAAAAATAGAAAACATACAAAATTCTATTCATTACTCTAGTTTGATTTCTAACTAGAATATTTTGATTTTTGATTTTTTCTAATATGTATATTTATATCCTTGCAAAAAGGTATATTAATTTTGGTCAAAAGTGTGCAACGCACAGAAGGAAGCATCTCCGACCATATAAAGTATATATATTCTTGATCAGCACGACGAGACAAGCTCAAATAGCCATGTCCGTCCGTCCGTCCGTCTGGATCAACGCAAACTCCTCCTAGACCGTAAGAGCTACAGAGCTGAAATTTCGCATGTATGCTTGTATATACTGCACATGTTGTATATCTCGAAATCTGCGGAATCGGACCACTGTAGCTTCTATACATACATCAAAGTCACGAACAGTGACTTTTCTCAATAACTTCGTTATTTTCTGAGCTATTGTCAAAACTTAATATTAGAGAGATTATTACGCCTATAAAGGACTGTGCCAAATTTGATCAAGATCGAATGACTCCATCATATACATAGCTTCCATAGGAGTGATCGGTCGAAAATGGTGACTTTATCAATATCTTCGTTATTTCCTAAGCCGTTCTTCCGTAAACATTAGACCTTTTACACAAAAAACTTGCAAGGGTATACCAACTTTAAGGTACAGTAGACCATCTACTGCAATGGCCATTGTAAGTTTGGAAGTTTCCTCATGATCATCGTCAATTTCCACTGAATTATGCAGCTTTAGCTAGATTTCAGTGTTGGCAGGTCTGCCGACCGTTTTATATAAGATTTTTGGGTGTGCAAAACTTAAAAACGCTCTCCTGAAACGTTGCCATTTTCAAAGTCGGTGAACACGATCCTGCAAAATCTACTGGACGAATCGTTTTGAAATTTGCAGTACTTCTTCACTAAATTCTTCAGGTAACGCTGTCGAGTTTTTTTTTTTTTTTCTTTATTATTTTTACAACAACAAATAACTCAGTTTTTTGAGCGAAAAACGGGGTTTTTAACTTTCAAGTGCCTTTAAAAATCGAAAAAAAAAAATTAAAAATGAAAGCTCGATCATTACCTGGGGAATTTCGTCCTTTAACTAATGCAATCAGATTTTTTCATTTCCGTTGATTCTGTGAGGAGTTACGATGTTCACCGAAAACTACTATTTTTTCGAGGTCCCGCCAGAGATTGCCTATATCTCACTCAATTTTAAATATTTACGGATGAAAATTTTCAGACATATTGTTTTAATATTGTATTATCACACGGGCAAACAAAAATTAAACTGAGACTATCCAAATCGCCAATGGAAATTCTTAAAAAATGACAGATTTTGGCATGATTTAACTATACCCCCCGCTTAAGTAAATATTTACCGTGAACCGTATCAAAGTAGTACACGATTAATACTTACCAAAATACATATAGAATAGAATACAGAATAGATAACCGTAGAATCCGACCCTGGCGAATGACATTCCTGGGGCTCCAGGGCTCTCCACTAGCCTTGGACTTTGTCTGCTTCTTTTTAGTCTTTTTGGCAAACGAATTTGTAAGTACTATTTGTTGATACCGGGCCAGGGCTTAAGCCCAGCCAGATTCAGCAGTAGCATCAGCAACAAAATCCTGGCAAAAATACTTTACTTTAATGCGCATTTTGTCCAGGGCAGAGAGTCTTGGTTTGTTATTTGAGTATATAGTATATGCATGTATTTGTTTTTAGCTGCAACTGAGGCTAAGAACTAGGAGAACAGTATTCATTTTTCGTAATCTACTTTGCTGTAAGTGTGTATGTGTGAGTGTCTGTGGAGATATGACACGATAGCGGTGGGTGGACGAAGAACTGTTTCTCGAATTCCTAAAGGGCCGAAAAAGCTTCTTTTTTTCAATTGTTGTTAGTTCTCTGATTGAGTCTAATGCAGTTCGTCCTTTATTTCTGTTTTATTTGCTGCTCTTTGGTCTGATAAGTAATGCGATTTGCATATAAATTCAATCCGCCCTCCCTCCATAAAGAAGAATTTGCTGCTGATGCTTTATTAGCTTCGCACACCATTATTTATTATGCAAAATCCATTAAAACCACACCCAAACCTCAAAAACCCAACTTTCATCCTCTACACATTAAATTTTCAAAACAATATACAGGTCAGAGCACGGGACACAGGACAAGGTATAGTCATAAAAGCACGTCAGATGATTTAAAAAGCGTTAACATATTTTCAGGCACATATTTTTCTTCATGACCAGGTCACAACCGCAGACGCACACAGTTGGCCAAAATAATCATTAATCATTTTTTAACGTGGCCGCCAAAAAGTTTCTACGCCAGGTCGTCCCTGGCCCCTTAACTCGACTTTCGTCGTCTTTCCCTTCTCCGTCCTTATCCGTATTCTTGGCATTGTCGTCGGCGGTTCACAAGGTATTAGCTTGCCTGAGCACTTGTAGAAATTCGCATGTGGCTCCAGCTTTAGCTCTGTATGTGGACAAGGATGAGGATTGTAACCGTAACCGTAACTGTAACTGTGATATTATCAAGTTGATGCCACGCCCACTGCGTGGATGCCACCGCGACAAATTTGAAAAATGGCTCAAAGTTTTATGGCCGCTTCCTTGTACACTTCCCTCCAGTGCTCCAGGACTCATTCACGTGACATACGAGCTGAAATAAATATTTTCTCTTGGCATTTTACAAATGTTTCGAATCAGTTGTAAAGTTTGCTTCCTTTTGTTTGTGTGTCACAGTGTGTGTGTGTGTGTGTGTGTGTGTATGTGTGTGTGTGTGTCACAATTTAAGGTAGAGTAGACCATCTCCTGCAATGGCCATTGTAAGTTTGGAAGTTTCCTCATCATCATCGTCTTTCCACTGAATTATGCAGCGTTTTTTTTCAAGTTGTTATTTAAATTTTAAATAGCATGGCATGCCTGAGGAATTTCTCCGACAATTTTATCGCTGCCAACCATAAAATTCATATGACGTTGCAACTTTGTAGGCAACACTACCCCGCATACCTCACCTCTACCTCTACATCATCATCCCACTAACAACAAGCAACAACTTACCACTCTTTCGACTGTTTTCTTCTGTTTCAGCTGATGGCCTTCTTCTGTTGCATTTCAGTTTTGAGAGCCAGAACCAATAAATGGGCTGAACAACTAAATAATACTGGTTATAGCCCGTCAACAGAAAACTCTCTCTCCCTTTCTCTCTCTCGCTCTCTATTTCCCTTTTTTATCTCTCATATTCTCTGGTTTAATATAAGAGATTCCCTTTCTAACAGCGCCGCATGCGCAAGAATTCAGAGAGGGTAACTGAAACGATTGCTGAAAGAATGTTTTGTTTGTTAAGCTTATTGTTATTATTCCTTCAATTCATTATAAGCAAATTGATTTATGATTAACATGCACCAACAAAACAACACCGAAGAAATCCATCAATTACTGCGGGTTCAAATAATTGTAAAACAAGAACAAAGAAATGAGTACCTAACTAAGTAATTTGAAGTTTTTTGGTCCATTTGTCATTTAGCATGGCAAATGTTTCACATCACAAATGAAGTGCAGTGATTAAATAAAATAATACATAGATTATTTTTAGTGATAGATTATAAAAATTCAAGCAAAACAAAACTTTTGCAATGGCTATGTGAGCTCGATTTTTATACCATACACCCATAGGGTGAAATGGTATATTAAAGTCGCCAAAATGTATGTAACAGGCAGAAGGAAGCATCTCCGACCCCACAAAGTATATATATTCTTGATCAGGATCAACAACCGAGTCGATCTAGCCATGTCCGTCTGTCCGTCCGTCCGTCCGTCCGTCCGTCCGTCTGTCCGTATGAACACCTAGATCTCGGAGACTGTAAGAGCTAGAGCCACCAAATTTGGTATGTAGACTCGTGTAGTATGTAGAGTGATCAAGTTTATTTCAAATTTTTGCCACGCCCCTTCCCGCCCCCGCAATTTAAAAAAAAGCGTTTATCTCAAACACTATTTCAGCTAGAGACAACATATTTGGTATGTATATTCGCTTAGTAAATGCACACATTTTGTATGCATAAAAATTTTGCCACGCCCTTTTCCGCCCCCGTATTTGACAAACTTGATTATCTCCCGTATTTATTTATTTATTTATTTAAGAGCTAACTTATTAATAGTGAAATTATAGGCTAGCTTATTACGTGGCTATGGCAGCAGAGGCCTTCAGCTCTAGAGTTGTATGAGTTTATGTATGAGTTCTCTTAACTGTGTGTTGTATGTATTTACATATTTAGAGTTTCTTAATTTAAGTTAATTTGTATGTTCTTAGATGTGGTGATATAAATTTGTTGTTCTTAAGTATTTTAGAATGTTTGATATGTTTGAGGATGTGGGTTGTGCTAGGCATTGGAGAGGGTTGGTGTTTTTAAATATTGCTTGTCTTTGGGGTTTTAGGGTATTGCAGTTGGTGAGGATGTGCTCGATTGATATGATGTCGTTGCAAAAGGGGCATATACAGGGAGATTGATCGATGTAGTGTATGTGTGTTATTTTGGAGTGTCCGAGTCTAAGTCTGGTTATTATTATTTGGTCTCTTCTCGAGAGGGATAATGAATTTCTTTGAAAAATGTGATAGTTGTTAAGTTTGTGTGGGTTATTAGCTTGATACCAGGTTGATGTTTCGGTTATGTTGGATTGTAGTTTTGTGAGGTGCATGTTTCTTAAGTATTTTTGTATGTCTTGTACGTTAAGGTTTTCCTTTGTTATTAGAGGCTGTTTCGTTGCATTTTTTGCAGAATTATCTGCTAGCTCGTTCCCTGCTATTCCTACATGCCCGGGCACCCAGAGTAGTTTGAATTTGGGGAATTGATTATCTCCCGTATTTTTTTACCTTATGCAATCAAATTTGGCACACTTAAATGTAATACTAATATCTAGCAAACTAACAAATTTGATCAAAATCGGACAAAAAACAGTCGAGTTATGCATATAAACGTTTTCCCATAAGGCCGGAGTTGGCCGTTGGCTGATGGGGGCGCTAGGGTGCTCGTATGATTGAGTGAGCGAGATACTAAGATATGCTTGTAAGAAGCATGTGAAAATGCATTTGTTTAATAAAGTTGAAATATTTGCTTTACTGGTGTATGGTATACCTAAGTCGGCCAGACGACTTACTTACTTCATTAAATATCCAGTGTGAATTTAGCTATTGACCAAAGTTTAAAATTTATATGTATGTAGATACTTTTGATGATTAATGAACTTAAAAGTAACTAGTCCAAAATACAAATATTTGAAACACTTTGTCAACAAAACTAAATAGCCCCTATATACTATATTTCTTGTTTTTTACGTAATTTGTAACGCAGGGATAGAAAAACAAATATCTTTCATTATATTATCTGTTTTCTAAAGATTTACCTCAAGGGGTCTTTATTTGATTAAACTTCTGGAAGTGATCTAGACAAATAACAAAACTTGATGTGGCGTTTCTAACTGAATAAGTCTTATGGATAGCAATGGCCCTAAACAGATCACTTGCAAGGATTATTTGACTGACTTAAAAGTTGCCACTGCTTAAATGGATATTACCAACTCAGTCGTTTTAATTTAAGGATATTTAAATGTTGGTCATAAAATGCTATTTCAAGTAAAGTAATATATATTAAGAGCGATTCCAGATAGTCTTAAATAAAAGTTCATATATTTTCGGACTTATCAAAATCTCTTATCGTGTAATCAGAAGTTTGGTGGAAGTTTCATTAAGTACAACTTAACCTTTTTGAGATCAGGGACGGTTCTCTACAAAATAAAGATTGCTAAAATAAATTTTTATATACCAACTAATAAGATTGTGAACTAATTTGACCCAAATTTATCGATTAAAGCAAATAATATATAAAAACGAGAGGGCCGGGGCTAACTTCGACCGCGTCAAAGTCTGTATACCCTTGCAACTTTTTTGGTAACTCTTTCCTTACCTATAGCCATCAAAATGGAAAAACCTTTTTTCTAAAAAGGCTAAAGTTTGCGAAAGAACGGCCTACAATCTTAGCATAGGAAATAACGAAGATATTGATCAAAGTCACTGTTTTCCACCGATCGTTCCTATGGGAGCTATATGATATAGTCACCCGATATTTATCAAATTCGGCACAGTCATTAACAGATATATTAAACTAACAAATGTTTAATTCGAAAGCAATCGCGTTAAAAGTAACGAAGTTATTCACAAAAGTCACTGTTTTCGAAAGACCGGTCCTATGGGAGCTATATGATATAGTTACCCGATCTTGATTAAATTTGGCTCAGTCGTTTATATGTGTAATAAACTCACCAATTTCAGTACAATAGCTCAGAAAATAACGAAGTTATTGAGAAAAGTCACTGTTCGTGACTTTGGCGTTTGTATGGGAGCTATATGATATGGTGGTCCGATCCGGGTGAATCCGAGATATACAACCCCTGCAGTATATACAAGCCTACATGCAAAATTTCAACTCTGTCTAGGTCTAGGAGGAGTTTGCGTTGATCCAGACGGACGGACAGACGGACGGACGGACGGAGATGCTTCCTTCCTTTTAAGACTCATGTATGAAGAACATCATATTCTCCTTATGTAATTTTTAAGTCAGTTGCAAGTTTGAAAATTTAGACAATTGGTTAAAACAAATGAAATATGTCTAGCCAATACATATGGGTATAAAAAGCAATAACCACTCTTAAATATATTTCAGTGTACGAAATAAGTTTTATTTTGAGTTTTGTTTTCACATTTTTCCCTAAAGTAAAAAACAGCTTTAGCAAAAGTTCTCCTGCCCCAAAAGACAATACGCAGCAATTTTCTTGCTCTAAATTTCACTTGGCACTTGTTTAGGACGTTACAGTAACGTGGGGCCAAACATAAAATTCACGCTGATTTTTGTCATTAGCGTGACACAGAAGCTTGAAGAGATTCAAGTCTCTGACCCTTGGCAAGAAGAAGTTACTCTAGTTCCTCACACCGATTCCAACCCACATCTCCCCCTCCTCCTCCCTCTGCCTATAGAGCAAATTTAGCCGTGGCGCGATTTTAATGGTCAAAAGTTTTATGTTTATTGTTTATGCGTTCGAGCAAAAATTTTCATGAACTTTTCATTGTTCCGGTTTGCTGGCTGGCTGCAAAAGTTTCAGTATACAATGCACTTTAATTTCACCGATTCATCCTCACTCCCACGCCCACCCGCACACAACCTCGCAAGCGTTCCCCCCTAAGGCACACTGGCCGACAAAGAAGCGAAAGAATGTGTTGGCAAATGTTGCAGCAAAAGTTTATGCGGCCCAAAAGTTGGCCAAATGACAATGGCTTAAGGGGCACTGGCATGAGCAGGCTGCACAGGGGAGTGGCCGAGGGGGCGGTAAGCGGGCACTCAATGGGAATGCGCATAATATGAGAAAAAGGCAACTTTGTTTCATTGGCCGGCAAATGCAAATTAAAGTTTGCAATTCATGTTCCTTACACATGGACGAAATCAGGGTTAAATCTAGTGTGAGATCCTCGAGTTCAGTTCAGCTTAGCTCAGTTCATTCCCGTTGCTTTATTACCAATGAAAACAATGAAATGGAGTCTGGAGCAGTTGCCTCCTGCTCGGACCAACAGAGCAGCCCCTACCACCCGCTAGTTTCTCCTCCTTTTTGCTTCATTTTTTAGTTCTCGCAGTCATCTTGTTAACATTTATTTTCTAGTACACTCTTTGGTTGAGTTGCTTTTGAAAAAGTTGCCACTACTTCAACTTTGCCTTCATTTTCTTTCTTTTTGTTTAACCAGAGTTGAAGTTCTGGCCACTTTAAGCAGTTTGTCAGTTAGTCTCAATGCCGAGCACTTAACTTGCAGATGTTTGCCACACATTTGCATTTGCGTTAACAAATCGGAGGCCACCCATCTCGAGTTTCATCTCCATCAAAAAAGCCCCTCTGCATTCCATATCCATATCCAGAACCCGGCATATGGCCATTTCTAAGCATATAGTTGATGACATAATAAATTGCTACAAATGTCGACACGAAAACAAAGACCCGTGCCGGGAATGAGCACTTTTCCTCCGCCCCAATGTTGAAATTGTTTTTTCGTTAGATTTGTAAAATATTTTGCCTGGCTGGCAGAGTGAAGTGTAAATATGCCCCAAAGTGCTTTGCACCATCTGCCACAGTTGTTGCTGCTGCTTGTGCTTTTGGCGCTGTCAGTTCCAGTTGCTCTCCAAATGCAGCTTGCCCCAATTGGTATCAAGTAAATAAAGCTTTACATATTACACAAAAAAACATAGTTGCTGCTTTTTTTGCCTTAAATTCAAAACAATAATCGACAGTGAAAAATTCGCATAAACAACTGACTACTTTTTGAGCATTGAGAATAAGTAAAGGGAGGACTGAAAGTTGCATTGTAAAGCTCATATTCATACATATATGAGCTGAAACTGAATGGAAAGGATACGGTAGGATGCTGGTGTGGTGGGGGAATGAAGAAAATGTGACACAAAGTTATGACAATGACGAAATGGGAACGACGTAGCTGCTGATGATGATGAGCCTCAGCAGCAGGAGCAGAAACCAAGTCCTGCCATGGACATGGGACGCCAGATGCCACCGGGAGAAATAAGACATTTTTCTCCCATCTTTTTTTTGTTTTTGGTTTTTTTGTACTTTGCCTGCCGCAAAATACAATTTCATTTTATGTCTACGTGTGTGAGTATGTGTAAGTGTGTGTGCACATTTTTGTGTGTGTATATATGACAAAATTTTTGCACATTTACATAAAAAAGACGTTGAGTATGTGGGCAAAGGAAGCATATAGAAGACGAAACTTGTGCCCTTACATTTCTCGAAAATGCTATAGATGAATAGGGTACAAATTATTGGTCTACATATATAGATACATAAGATAATTTTAAAATATTAAATGCACTATCATAGCAAATTTGCTACAACTAAAGTATATATGGAACTACTCATTTTCGAGAACTTGGATCATTCGTGGCCACCTTAAGCAGGGTATTTGGGAAAGCCAAGATCCGCATATCAAAGTCAACGCATTTGACTCCAGTAGACTCTGAATTTGCATGCCAAATTCAGATGAAGGACGCCAAGTCATCCACTCACTTCTGACATTGCCTGGCACATTCCACAAAATGGAAATGTGAAAAGAAAGCCAAGTAAAAATACTTGCAAATTCCAGTTGCAAATATACACAGACACTCTGTAGGGTCTTATCGATACGCCTATTTATATACCCTGCAATAGCGATGATTAACACTATCATTCATAATTTGCGCAATTTCATAACTTTCCCTTCTTTCTTAATACCAAACTAAAGAAATCCGTGCATCATGTATTGTTATATTAGAGCAGAGATCAAAGAACAACAAGGACAATAATTATGTTCATTACTTCATCACTTTTTTGTAGTTCTAAAATATTAGTTTAGAACTGACTAGCATAAGTCTAAATAACATTTTCTTATTTTGCATTTTTGAACCATGGACATTGAAAGTCCGTGTTTGAAATGTGATTGGGAATGTAAATTGGTCAGAAAAGAAGTGCACATCCCAGAAATCAAGCCCCTGGCATTCTTAACCTTCTTCTTGAATTCCAATAACCATATAATGTTAGCATTTTCTGATATATATTGACAGAATATTATCCAACTTGTCATTGTGTAATGCCGGAAATGCTTTCTTCTATCCAGTTTTCACGTGCTTTAAGTAAAAAACAAAAATATTTTATTACAGAAACGGCACAATAAATTGTTTTGACATTATATTTTATATCCGTTATAAAGTTAACACATTCGCAAGTGAACACTTTAGAGACAACATATGTAGCCCTTGACGGTGTTTAGTATTGATTATATCTCACACACTTCTGGCAAATGCAGTTACATGTCAATAGAGTCAATGTTCCATATCAAGAAACTTAATGCTGCAGATCTTTTCTTTTGTGAAGACGCTTAGTCATAACAGCGCCTTTTACTTGGAAATAGGAATCACATACAAAATATGTAAGGCAAAAAAACGTTCTTTCTCTTAGTTGTAAGGTGATTTGGTGTCAATTACAATAAAGTACATACCATACATGTCATATTTATCAAGACCTTGACCATTTGATACTTTGAACGTGAAGATAAACAAAAAGGAATACACAAAATGTATTCCGTAAGAGTTAACAATGTGTAGAAACATGACACGAGCAATTATATTGATTGAATGCATCTATGTATGTATATCCTTGAGTGAAAAAATAAATAAAAATCAAATCTTGTTTTAAATTTCAAACCATGTGAACAGTAAAATTATTTGTATTATAAGTTTCGAAAGGCCTCAAATGCTTCAAACTACAAAAAAGGTTGAAACAAGATGATCCAAATGATTAATATTAAAAATGTTAAGAAACTACTATATCTTTTCTCGTGATATATTTTGTTATAAACCTTATAATTAACAGAAGATTATTATATGCCATCAAATGGACACATATTGCTGACCAGCATGCTTATGGAATAAGCACACAATAGCCCCGTTCAATTTCTGAGAGTATCTGTCACAGCTACCCAAAATCAGTTGAAATCACTGATTAAGGCATTAGGCCAAGAATGCTTTCATCGTGCTGTCACGCGTTTTGATTAAGCATCTAATATCGCATTCTCCTTTATTGGGATCTAATCCACTAATGAATAATGCGCTCTTTGGGCTGCTGCCGCGTCATCAAGCTAATTTTATGAGGCAAAAGCGACGAGACTTTGCTGTCTCTTTTGCCTTCTCCTTGTTGTTTGCCATGTGCGTGTCATAGTGGCACTTGGTTTCCACCCACTTGAAGGAGACGATTGGTAGGCGTCCTCTTAGCCGTGCCACATTGACGTTGACGCAGTTCATCAATCAAATCAGTGGCTGTTAGTCAAGCAGTCATGTGATTTGATTGATTCACGCTAAAAATCCGTACTCAAACAAGCGACAGCCCCGCACAAAAGCGCACTCAAACACACACAGATACATTAATAAAGCTACTGCAAATGAGGAACTAGTAGTGGTGCAGTAGCAAGAGCTGCAAGAGAATGTCCCATCGTCATCCGCAATGTTGGCTGCATTTTGCGCGAATGTCGCGCTGTTTACCCACGGACAGACAGGCAGACAGGCGAATGGTAGGCGAATGTGAAGGGATGTTGTAAGTATGTTTCAACCGCAGCTGCCACTTGCATTGATTTTCAAATGCATCTGCCTCTCATCTTTCCCCTTTTCGCTTTCGTCTTTTTCTCTGTCTGTCTGTCTGTCACTGGCACTCGTTGTTGTAAGGAGAAAAGAAATCGATATACTTATATATACTAACTTTCCCGGCGGTGACAGGCTACTTAAGCAAGACTTAGCCCAGGCATTCATTTGTCACTTGTCGGAGTATAAATTATTTACACAAGACAATGTTTTAGCCTTAGACGGAGCCAAGTTGAAACAACTGCTCCCCGGTCGGCTGTTTAAGCATAAAAAATTGTTACGTCAATGAAATTGCCCAATTTTATGTTCAATCAATAAATGCTACGTGTTGGCTGGCTGCCTCAATTTATTTGGTATTCATGCAACATTAACATGGATTTTTATTAGTATCATTTTTTGAAAAGGGTTGCGACTTGGTAAACTAATAAAACGAAAGAACACACGAAACATTGCAGCAAAGCCCTTAGACATCTATACGAAAAGGTATTACAGCATTCAGATATGTATACACATAGGTAACCCACCAGACCCTAAACCGATTCTAAGGCTACTAAAGGCTTAGCACTGGCCGAAACCAAGTTGTTGTATGCCTATAGCAACGACTAAAAAATAACCTGAGACAGACTGGCAGACCGACAAACCGGCAGACAGGAGATATAAAATGGCAAGGTACGAGTATTTCGGAGAGTAGGGTTGCCCTTTGGCACTTTGGTGTGCCATGTACGTGACTTTTGCCCTGCTGCTGTTTCGCCCTGTAGTTGGCAGAAGCAAATCAATATCCCTATACCCTTTGATTGACACTTTGAATTTAAAGCGTGAAATTAGCCTAGGATGTAGAATGAGCCATGAGAGTTGCCAGATGTTGTCCAAATTATAGAAAGAAACAATGCTCGGCAAAGTACAAGAAACCAGCTAACATCGACAATGACGTTATATGTTCTTGTTCAGCACCACGAGACGAGTTAATAAAGCCATGTCTGTCTGCCTCTCTGTCTAGTCAGCTAGACAAATCAATTTGCTCCCATAAAATCTAAAATAAGATAGAAGCTGACCTAGGCTGTACCTTGTATATATTTAATATGTTTAAACATCTTTCGTTGTGTCTCAAGACTCCACATAAGTTGCAAATGATAGCTAGACGAATTTATTTGACATACACTATTTCTACGGCGAATTGATCTCGAATAGTGTGCGGAGAGTCTAGAATGGTCTGAGCTATAGTGCAGTCGTGCGAATAAGAGGAGTACGAAAGCGGAAAAAACCCGAGTTCAAGCAATACGTGTGGAGTGACGTCACACTCCGGTACCCTCGTGGACATTACCTAAGTCCACGCCTCTTTTCTCAAGTTCCAACGAAAATAACGCCACTGGCAGCGCTGTCTTGCCTCCGTTAAATGCAAGTGCGTACCCATAGTGTTAGCCACTATAAGGACAGAGCGACCATTGCCAGACGACGACTCCATCGATGGTTTCATGTCGGACTTTTGGGACTACGACCAATTAAATGTCAACAGGGTCCATGAACCGACCAGAGGATAAAATGTTGGAGTGCTAATTCGATGGAGGGGCTGTTTCTCCTTAGGACCTTGGATTGGACCCTACAAACTGTAAGTACGGCATGGCCGCATAAAATATATTGGCGAAATATAACTGCTTGCCGTGACCGCAGAGTTAGTTGGTTTTTTCTTACTTTTGAAACTGAAATGAATGCCTAATGTAAAATTTAGTGTAGATCAAATTTTTACTTATAAAACTACCCACACATTTTTGTACGTTTACTCATCACCGAATTAGCTAGGAATTATATATATATGAAATGATTGTAAATACTGTTATAATATAAGTAGAATACGAAATCCGATGTCTTTTGAATTTAATATATATATGCATGTATGTATATATGTATGAAATGATGAACTAATAAATTAGTTTATTTGGGCACCCCGAGATTCCTAAGGTTTTACAAGGTTGGGTGCGTAAAGAGAAGGCAATGACATCTAGGTCCTTCGAATAACACCCATTACTTCTGCACAAAGATCCCTATTAAGGTGTAGTTCTTTATTCCTTTTCTCTGTCTTCGTTTTACTTATGTAGCGCATGTTTTGGGAGAGCACAAGAACCACCCCATTTGACAGGGTACACAAACTTGACAGATCTGAAATGAAGATTTTCTTTGCTTTATACATTTACTTCACATTTAGTTCTTCCTTTGAACATGCATAATGAATAACGTTTCTCTCCATCTTTTTTTATTATGGTCCAAAAGGTCGGAGTTGGCCGGTGGCTAGTGGCGGCGCTATAGTACACATGTGTCTGTAAGAGTAAGCGAGATAGCATGTGCTAAAATATTTGTTTTACATAGTGCATGGTATACCAAAGTCGCCGAGATGAATTACTTACTTCAATCTACTTCCTGTCATTATACCCTTGCAAAAAGGGTATATTAATTTTGGTCAGAAGTGTGCAACGCATTTCTATGCATCTCCGACCATATAAAGTATATATATTCTTGATCAGCACGATATGACGAGTTCATATAGCCATGTCCGTCCATCCGTCCGTCCGCCCGTCTGTCCTTCTGTCCGTCTGGATCAACGCAAACTCCTCCTAGACCCTAAGAGCTACAGAAATAAAATTTTGCATATAGGCTTGTATATACTGCAGGGGTTGTATATCTCGGATTCACCCGGATCGGACCACTATATCATATAGCTCCCATACAAACCGCAAAGTCACGAACAGTGACTTTTCTCAATAACTTCGTTATTTTCTGAGCTATTGTCTTGAAATTTAATATTGGTGAGTTTATTATACATATAAACGACTATGCCAAATTCGATCAAGATCGGGTGACTATAACATATAGCTCCCATAGGAACGATCGGTCGAAAACAGTGACTCTCTTCAATAACTTCGTTACTTTTGACGCGATTGGTTTCAAATTAAATATTTGTTAGTTTAGTATATCTGTTAGTGACTGTGCCGAATTTGATAAATATCGGGTAGCTATATCATATAGCTCCCATAGGAACGATCGGTGGAAAACAGTGACTTTGATCAATATCTTCGTTTTTTCCTATGCTAAGATTGTAGGCCGTTCTTTCGCAAACATTAGCCTTTTTAGATAAAACGTTTTTCCACTTTGAAAAGGAAAGAGTTACCAAAAAAGTTGCAAGGGTATACAAACTTTGACGCGGTCGAAGTTAGCCCCGGCCCTCTGGTTTTATTCCTTTTTGGATTCGAAACAGTAATCTCAACATCTACTACAATATTGAATTAGCAAGAAGTGAGTGCAAAAGTGAATATAGAAAGGTAATTTGCTTTCTAAAATCTTTTTATAGGATAACGTATTTTCCGATGTCGAGAAGCATCTGTGTTCCTCCTATGCGACCTCAACTGTAGCAACAAGAGGGACACAGAAGCTTTCTCTCGGATATATTGTAAGAAAAACAATTAGAGTTTGAAATGTCGAACTTTGAAAAAGATTATTGGAAATGGGCGATCTCAAAGGTCAAAGGGAAAAGATTGAGGAATTGAGGAAATATACAAATATACAAAATATACAGATCGCGTTCCTCTTTCTCCCTCCCCTCGAAGTTCGGTTTTTGGCCGTCCCTCTGCCAACAAGTTGCGAGCTCGAGATCGCGACCCTTGTTACAAATGTTCTATAATTCAATTGTATAAATGACACTGTAGAACGTTTTCCCTAATTCACAGTCTAATTTTGAAAAACAGCATATGGTTGTTGGATGAGTTTCAAAATGTACATTATTTTAACTTGAACTTATTCAACTTTCATCTCTTATCCAGCAGTAGTCTCATTTTAATTAATTAAACTTCAACTCAAACCCAATGTCTGGCACTTAAGCATCCGTGAAAACGCTTAGACCCTACCTCAAGCTACCTACCAACTTAGCTACCTTTAGTAACAACGCCGCAATGTAGGCAATGAAAAATGTGTAATACTCCGCCTCCCAGCAGCATCGTTTGTCAAGAAGCAACGGCAACGGCAATGGTAGCGGCAGCGCTAACGGTAACCAACAAGTGTCCTGAACTTTTGCTTTGAGTTTTAACTGAATGGCTCCAACACTCCACGCCACACCCTTCCGTGCGTCAGCGATTCTGGCGACCCTTGCCCAGCATAAAATGTCTCACGTTTCAGCCACTTTTCGACCATAATTACAGCCAAGAGCAATTTGAAAAACACTTGATGCTGGCAATTAAAAAGTTGAACAACATTTTTCTTTTGCTGTTTGCTACGTTCACCGCCCCTCACCTCCTTTCATTTACTTTCCCCCTCATTCACCCTCCGGCTTCCGGCTGCAAGTGTAATTAATTAGTTTTCAATTTCACTCTGCTAAATATGCATAATTTATGTGCCGGTGACTAGATGACTGGATGCTAGAGGAAGAAAGGAAAAATGGAAAATAGCAACATGATGGTCATAATAAAATTTACTAACCATTCAGTTGGCTATGCTAGGTTTTGCCTTGGCGTTTTTGTTCCATCTTCACCCAGGCTCTTTGGCCACTTCGTTTCTCGGGGCAATTTGTACGCCAATTACTTTGTTTGTATGCCGAGTGCCGTGCGACAATTGCCAAGGACAACGGCAGGATGCTGCTGCACTTGGCTTGCTGCGTTTCCTCTATTTCCGTTACAAACATTTCCGTTTCGCATTGCTAGAAATTTATTGTTTCCTTGCGGTTTTTCGTGTGTAGTGGGTGGTTCAGCTCTTAGTTCTAAGTACTTAAGATCTCCTTAGGCGCACCTTCTCCTCCACCTTCATCCTAGTCCACCCACAAACTCTTTCTTTTTATACCATTCCTTGCACGGTTTGATTGTATAGCCACTCTGGACTTCTTGTTATAAGCTTTTCTGTCTCGGTCTGGAGAACACTTTTATGCGCTGCTTGAACTTCATGGGCATTGCACCTACAGAAGGCATTTGTCTTTCAACAAGGACAGCGTCAATCAACCAGCCAAATGGCGGCAAAGCGGAAGTGCTGTCAGAACATCCGTTTACGCACCCGTGCTTTCTATTACCGGAAATACGCATTTAGTTGCATGTGAAATTGCCACGTTTGTTTGTCAACAGGGGATTTTTTCTTTTTATTTTTGTTCCTTTTTGTTGTGTCTTGGCAATGAAAAATTGAAATGTCGTTGCTAATAAATCATTTCTGTAAATTCAGCAGCAAGTTCGTTGTTGCTGTTTGTTTGGGTTCTTCTGTCGTCGCCGTCGTCGTCGTCGTCGCCAACTGTTTGTGCTTATTTCCGTTTCCGCTTGTGCGACAGAATGGGCCTGGGCCCATTTTTATTTTTCTCCAACTTGGCAACACTTGCGAGTTGCAGGATATTTTTAGCGCCGTCATTTCAGCTAACATAATTAATTACCAGAGCGCGAGCATGTCGTCCCAGAGCCAACGTCAGCGGCGGCTGCGTGTGCCCCACCTGAGGCGTACCGCGAACGTTGGCAAAGTCGCCGCACTTGACAATCAACACCCCAATAGAAAACGGAAAAGGTAGCGCCGGTCTCGTGGCGCTATTTACTGTTGAAACCGTTGACAGCTGGCAAAGAAGAAGAAAGCAACGGCAAGCAACAAGAAACCAACCAACAAAACGTACAAAATGCAGGATAATTGGCTGGCTGCTTTAATTATATAAATTTATGAGTCTGGCAAAATGACAAGGCAACTTAGCGATTGTTGGAGTCCAATCCAGTGGGTGCACATCGAGGATTTACTTTTTATATCAAAAATGGACTATACTCAGTTTTCAGAGTCCTCGAAGATATTGAATGCTAAAAGAAGCAACCAGAAATGTAAATTCATAAGGTAAGAGATCAAAAAAGCGTTGGCAAAAATGACAATATAAAATATTATATTTTAACAGATAATAAACTTTTTACGTTGAATTCAAACTTATTCCTTCAAGTGCTTTTGAAAAAGAGACTATCCCTTTTCTGTTAGATGATATTCTGTTTCATCTTGTTGGACAGAATGTGTAATACAGAATGTGAACATTTTAAGGTATTTGACTAATAAGTTATGTTATACATTATTTGACGCAGTCCTTGGTAGATGAGTTGTCTAAGTGGCCTAGTCATTCAGTCAACTGAACAACGAGGATCCGGGTTCGAATCCCAGGCTAGTGTATGGATGTAGTTTTCGTCTAAGCCGAAGGCCTTAGTTGCCAGTGCTTGTAAAATATAGTTAGGTTGATAGTTTACAACTATATCCTATACTTTAATACATACATACATACATACATACATTATTTGATTAAAATGAAGGTATTTTTATTATGTTTTTCTGTCCAAAATAGTACGCTTTATTATGTTTTCATTGTTATTTGCAGAGGGTATTATAAAATTGGTCAGATAATGGCAACACAAAGAAGAAGACTCTTTTGACCCCATGAAGTATACATATACATTATTCATCAATGTGAGAAGCTGATTTGATTTAGCCTTGTCCGTCAACTACTTAACGGGACCGTTTGTCCGTTAACTTCAAAACCACAATTCGAAAAATTTTGGTGAGACTCAAAACCACGTTTTCGGGATTGAAAAATTATTATTTTAGGCACGTCGTCGGCCACTTAACATCCTGTCGTTATTATATTTCGGAAAAAACCAGAGGGCCGGGACTAACTTCGACCGCGTCAAAGTTTGTATACCCTTGCAACATTTTTGGTAACTCTTTCCTTACCTATAGCCATCAAAAGTGGAAAACGTTTAAGCTAAAAAGGCTAATGTTTCCGAAAGAACGGCCTACAATCTTAGCATAGGAAAAAACGAAGATATTGATCAAAGTCACTGTTTTCCACCGATCGTTCCTATGGGAGCTTTATGATATAGCTACCCGATCTCTATCAAATTCGGCACAGTCATTTACAGATATTGAACTAACAAATGTTTAATTTGAAGGCAATCGCGTCAAAAGTAACGAAGTTATTGACAAAAGTCACTGTTTTCGAAAGATCGTTCCTATGGGAGCTATATGATATAGTCACCCGATCTTGATCAAATTTGAATTAACGATTTTAAAACGACTTACATTACAAGAATACTTACACTTTGTTGTTCTTGTTTTGCTTCAAACGACTAAATTAATGTTTGATAAACATATTAAAACCAGAGGGACGGGGCTAACTTCGACCGAGTGAATGTTTGTATATCCTTGCAAGTTTTTTGTTGCTCTTTCCTTATCTATAGCCGTCAAAATGGAAAAATGTTTTATCTAAGAAGGCGAATGTTTTCGAAAGAACAGCGTGCAATCTTAGCATACGAAATAACGAAATTATTGATCAAAGTCACTGTTTTCCACCGGTCGTTCCTTTGGTAAGTCACCCGATCTTGATCAAATTTCGCAGAGCCGTTGTTATAATCCTAAGTGTTTTCCACAGAGTGTGGAAAGTAAACAATACTTGATATATAAATCTTTACGACTTATTTTGTTTTATGTTTTTGTTTCGTTTTGTATATTTCTTTGGTGCATCTGATTTGGTATAGCCATTTCAGATGAACACGATGCTTTTGTTATTCAGAAAAGTCACTGTTCGTGACTTTGATGTTTGTATAGAAGCTATATGATATAGTGGTCCGATTCCGCTGATTTCGAGATATACAACCTGTGCAGTATACATAATGCAAAATATATGCAAAATCAACTCTGTAGCTTTTACGGTCTAGGAGGAGTTTACGGTGATCCAGAGGGGCGGACAGACGTAGGGACGGACGGATATGGCTATATGAACTCGTCTCGTCGAGCTGATCAAGAATATATACCTATACAGTAAAATCCGTTTATAACGACTCCACTTATGTGGGAATGGTCTGGCAATCCTATTCAGCCAGCCCTAGTTGAGTCAGCTGACTCGAAAAAGCGGAAGACAATCTGGCAAGCCGGTCAGACAGAGACGCATTAAGAAGACGAAGTTCAAGACGAAAAGACAGGGTTTTAAGACGAAAAGCCGAAAGTGTAAGACGTACACACGACGAAAACTCGAAAGACATTAAACAATTAATTATAATTATATCTACTATTAACTAAAAATCAATACTTATCTTAACATTAAATAAAACTAATATAAAACTATAACCGGGACTGTGTTTATTCATAATACAATACCCCAGTCCCACACATTTTGGGGGCTCAACCTAAAAAGAATTAAACGTGAAAGAAAAGTGACCCACACATTTGGGCTCAACTTTAAAAGAATAAAAAGTGAAAGAGAGGTGACACACACAAAAGAAGTAAAAGTGAAAAAGATTTAAAAGTGTAAAGAAGTAGCCCGGACATATTGAGGCTTGACGTGAAAAAACTATAAGTGAACTCAACCTAAAAACAAAGTATAACGGAAAATTAAAATAAAGTGTAAAAAAGTGCAAAATTAAATAATACGAGTCTCTCTAAAAGTTTAATGAAAATGGTGAATAATACTAAAAGTTCAATAAAAGTCGAATCGGTATAAAAGAAAACATTTTTATTTCACAATTTCTTGGAAATTGGATCAGCCAAAAAGAGACGCCACATTTTACCGCGTTTTTACCGCGTCGGAAACGAAAAATGGCACAGTTAAATGACTTTCAGTGTATTAGTGAGATGCTTCGGCAGGAAAAGAGAGAGAATATCGTTCTGTTGCACAAGTTTAGTTTTGAAAAAGAAGGAGATAGAAATAATAGAAAACGGGTGATGAGTTCGAGGGCTATGAGTTTGCTGAGTCGGACAATTTGTATAATGATAAAGTTAATTATATTGCTGAAAATCTGTCAGATATGGATCTGGCTGTAATTTGTAATTTGCTTCGATTGCCTCACAATAAAAACGATTTAACGAAACACATATTTTGCAATTTAAAAAAGAATTCTTTGCTCAAAGATGCCGATTTTCAAACGGAAAATAACGACGAAAGCCAAGACGAAGACTCGCAAAACGACGAAGTGTGTGAAAATGTAAGCGTGCGAAGCGAGAATTCATGCAGTGTGCAAAATACAAGCAGTGGTCGGAATCCAAGCAGTTTTTCCGAAGTTCCGAGGTTCGCTTTAAACTTTCGCGATATAGAAGACTCTATCCGTTTGTTTAGTGGCGAAGATAATCTATCTATCGAAGTATGGGTCCAAGATTTTGAAGATATGGCAACTGTTATGTGTTGGAACGAGTTACAAAAATTTATTTTTGCCAAACGATCGTTAAAAGGCCTAGCAAAAATGTTTGCTAATAGTGAGCGAAATGTAACGACCTGGTTGAGGCTAAATGTCGCACTTCTTGCTGAATTTAAATCAACAACAAATAGCGCACAGTTACATAAGTCAATGTCTGATAGAAAAATAAAGAAAAACGAAAGTCTGCAGGAGTATTTTTTGTGCATGAAAGAAATGTCATCTCGCGGGAATATTGAAGACTCTTCGCTCATACAATATGTGATCGATGGCATAGACGATACGGCGAATAACAAATCAATTTTATACGGGTCTAATAATATAAATGAATTCAAGCAGAAGCTAAAAATTTTTGAAGTTATGCGCGAGATATCGAAAAATGACAACAAATATAACAATGGTGTTGGCAAGCAGTATCCGAAAAACGACGATAAGTTTCAAGCAGTGCAAAAGAAAAGTGCAAACAAAGAACTCAAATATTTTAATTGCGGCGCCAAGGGCCATACATCAGTTAATTGCGATTATAAAAATAAGGGCAGAAAATGTTTTCAGTGTAATAATTTCGGACATATTGCCAAAGATTGCCCAACAAGCAGTGCAAAAAATGATAAAGCCAATACATGCAAAATTACGTCAACTCAAAATTTTATGTCTATTCCAGTTAAAATCGATAATATTAATTATAACGCTTTCTTAGACACCTGTAGCAAGTACAATTTAATATCTGAAGCAATGCTGAAAAACATGAATAATCCAATGTTGAGTGATTCTAACGTTTATTTAATCGGTTTCGGAAAGAAAAAAAGACACAGACAAGATCAAAGCATCGGGTTCATTTAAATATACAGTCGATATTAACGGTGAGAAATACTGTTTGACATTTCTCTCAGTGGAGCAACAATTTATGGATGTGGAAATTGTTCTTGGCGAGGATTTCTGTAAGCAAGCGGAGGTTACAATCAGCTACAAAGGTCTAAAGGTGACAAAAACCCAATTTTTAGAATCCGAAGTAAGTTCCTTTTTGAAAATCAATGTGGATGACTCCAGTCAACAGCAGGCCGACATAGATCCAGCAGCAAGTAAAAGGGCTAAACAAGCAGTTCAAAATTTGGTACAGATTTATCATCCGGTAAGCGAAAAGTCAACAAATATTCAAATGCGATTAGTTCTAAATGATGATAAACCGATATACCGACGATGACGACGATGCATTCGGGGCGAATGAAGTGTAGGATGGCCGATTTGTGGGAATGGTCTGGCAATCCTATTCAGCCAGCCCTAGTTGAGTCAGCTGACTCGAAAAAGCGGAAGACAATCTGGCAAGCCGGTCAGACAGAGCCGCATTAAGAAGACGAAGTTCAAGACGAAAAGACAGGGTTTTAAGACGAAAAGCCGAAAGTGTAAGACGTACACACGACGAAAACTCGAAAGACATTAAACAATTAATTATAATTATATCTACTATTAACTAAAAATCAATACTTATCTTAACATTAAATAAAACTAATATAAAACTATAACCGGGACTGTGTTTATTCATAATACAATACCCCAGTCCCACACATTTTGGGGGCTCAACCTAAAAGAATTAAACGTGAAAGAAAAGTGACCCACACATTTGGGCTCAACTTTAAAAGAATAAAAAGTGAAAGAGAGGTGACACACACAAAAGAAGTAAAAGTGAAAAAGATTTAAAAGTGTAAAGAAGTAGCCCGGACATATTGAGGCTTGACGTGAAAAAACTATAAGTGAACTCAACCTAAAAACAAAGTATAACGGAAAATTAAAATAAAGTGTAAAAAGGTGCAAAATTAAATAATACGAGTCTCTCTAAAAGTTTAATGAAAATGGTGAATAATACTAAAAGTTCAATAAAAGTCGAATCGGTATAAAAGAAAACATTTTTATTTCACAATTTCTTGGAAATTGGATCAGCCAAAAAGAGACGCCACATTTTACCGCGTTTTTACCGCGTCGGAAACGAAAAATGGCACAGTTAAATGACTTTCAGTGTATTAGTGAGATGCTTCGGCAGGAAAAGAGAGAGAATATCGTTCTGTTGCACAAGTTTAGTTTTGAAAAAGGAAGATAGAAAAGGAGATAGAAATAATAGAAAACGGGTGATGAGTTCGAGGGCTATGAGTTTGCTGAGTCGGACAATTTGTATAATGATAAAGTTAATTATATTGCTGAAAATCTGTCAGATATGGATCTGGCTGTAATTTGTAATTTGCTTCGATTGCCTCACAATAAAAACGATTTAACGAAACACATATTTTGCAATTTAAAAAAGAATTCTTTGCTCAAAGATGCCGATTTTCAAACGGAAAATAACGACGAAAGCCAAGACGAAGACTCGCAAAACGACGAAGTGTGTGAAAATGTAAGCGTGCGAAGCGAGAATTCATGCAGTGTGCAAAATACAAGCAGTGGTCGGAATCCAAGCAGTTTTTCCGAAGTTCCGAGGTTCGCTTTAAACTTTCGCGATATAGAAGACTCTATCCGTTTGTTTAGTGGCGAAGATAATCTATCTATCGAAGTATGGGTCCAAGATTTTGAAGATATGGCAACTGTTATGTGTTGGAACGAGTTACAAAAATTTATTTTTGCCAAACGATCGTTAAAAGGCCTAGCAAAAATGTTTGCTAATAGTGAGCGAAATGTAACGACCTGGTTGAGGCTAAATGTCGCACTTCTTGCTGAATTTAAATCAACAACAAATAGAGCACAGTTACATAAGTCAATGTCTGATAGAAAAATAAAGAAAAACGAAAGTCTGCAGGAGTATTTTTTGTGCATGAAAGAAATGTCATCTCGCGGGAATATTGAAGACTCTTCGCTCATACAATATGTGATCGATGGCATAGACGATACGGCGAATAACAAATCAATTTTATACGGGTCTAATAATATAAATGAATTCAAGCAGAAGCTTAAAATTTTTGAAGTTATGCGCGAGATATCGAAAAATGACAACAAATATAACAATGGTGTTGGCAAGCAGTATCCGAAAAACGACGATAAGTTTCAAGCAGTGCAAAAGAAAAGTGCAAACAAAGAACTCAAATATTTTAATTGCGGCGCCAAGGGCCATACATCAGTTAATTGCGATTATAAAAATAAGGGCAGAAAATGTTTTCAGTGTAATAATTTCGGACATATTGCCAAAGATTGCCCAACAAGCAGTGCAAAAAATGATAAAGCCAATACATGCAAAATTACGTCAACTCAAAATGTTATGTCTATTCCAGTTAAAATCGATAATATTAATTATAACGCTTTCTTAGACACCTGTAGCAAGTACATTTTAATATCTGAAGCAATGCTGAAAAACATGAATAATCCAATGTTGAGTGATTCTAACGTTTATTTAATCGGTTTCGGAAAGAAAAAAAGACACAGACAAGATCAAAGCATCGGGTTCATTTAAATATACAGTCGATATTAACGGTGAGAAATACTGTTTGACATTTCTCTCAGTGGAGCAACAATTTATGGATGTGGAAATTGTTCTTGGCGAGGATTTCTGTAAGCAAGCGGAGGTTACAATCAGCTACAAAGGTCTAAAGGTGACAAAAACCCAATTTTTAGAATCCGAAGTAAGTTCCTTTTTGAAAATCAATGACTCCAGTCAACAGCAGGCCGACATAGATCCAGCAGCAAGTAAAAGGGCTAAACAAGCAGTTCAAAATTTGGTGCAGATTTATCATACGGTAAGCGAAAAGTCAACAAATATTCAAATGCGATTAGTTCTAAATGATTCGGGGCGAATGAAGTGTAGGATGGCCGATTTGTGGGAATGGTCTGGCAATCCTATTCAGCCAGCCCTAGTTGAGTCAGCTGACTCGAAAAAGCGGAAGACAATCTGGCAAGCCGGTCAGACAGAGCCGCATTAAGAAGACGAAGTTAAAGACGAAAAGACGGGGTTTTAAGACGAAAAGCCGAAAGTGTAAGACGTACACACGACGAAAACGCGAAAGACATTAAAAAATTAATTATAATTATATCTACTATTAACTTAAAATCAATACTTATCTTAACATTAAATAAAACTAATATAAAACTATAACCGGGACTGTGTTTATTCATAATACAATACCGGTCATAGCGACTAAAGTTCGAAGACTTGGTTGGTCCTTAAACAAACTTATATGAAAGAGTACGTCTCCGCTCATAACGACGAACCGCTTATAGCGACGATATTTTTCACAGTTTAACCGGTTATAGCGACGTTTCGAAAAAAAAATTAAGTAAGTAATTCGTCTCGCCGACTTGGGTATACCATACACCAGGTGAAACAAATATTTAAAATTTCGAGAACCAAATGTATGTATGTATATTAAATTGTTTTAACATACCTCATACCATATGCTATCTCGCTCACTCTACAAACACACGAGCACTCTAGCGCCGCCACTAGCCAACGGCGAATTCTGCCCTTATGGATCGCGTAGCAAAATACGTTCATACGCATATTTAGCATTTTTCTAGTCCGATTTCAATAAAAATTTGTAGTTTGGTAGAAATAGATAAGATTATTTAGTCTGCAAAGTTTGATTGCAGTGGTCAAAAAATTGCAAGAGCCAATCGGTTTTTTCTAAATAATGGAGGCGGATGTGGGCGTGGCAACATATTAAAATATATATATATTCTGTGCACATACTAAGCCAATAAACATACTAAATTTGGTGACTTTAGTCAAAATGGAAAAATGTTTTATCTAAGAAGGCGAATGTTTTCGAAAGAACAGCGTGCAATCTTAGCATACGAAATAACGAAATTATTGATCAAAGTCACTGTTTTCCACCGGTCGTTCCTTTGGTAAGTCACCCGATCTTGATCAAATTTCGCAGAGCCGTTGTTATAATCCTAAGTGTTTTCCACAGAGTGTGGAAAGTAAACAATACTTGATATATAAATCTTTACGACTTATTTTGTTTTATGTTTTTGTTTCGTTTTGTATATTTCTTTGGTGCATCTGATTTGGTATAGCCATTTCAGATGAACACGATGTTTTTGTTATTCAGAAAAGTCACTGTTCGTGACTTTGATGTTTGTATAGAAGCTATATGATATAGTGGTCCGATTCCGCTGATTTCGAGATATACAACCTGTGCAGTATACATAATGCAAAATATATGCAAAATCAACTCTGTAGCTTTTACGGTCTAGGAGGAGTTTGCGGTGATCCAGAGGGGCGGACAGACGTAGGGACGGACGGATATGGCTAAATGAACTCGTCTCGTCGAGCTGATCAAGAATATATACCTATACAGTAAAATCCGTTTATAACGACTCCACTTATGTGGGAATGGTCTGGCAATCCTATTCAGTCAGCCCTAGTTGAGTCAGCTGACTCGAAAAAGCGGAAGACAATCTGGCAAGCCGGTCAGACAGAGACGCATTAAGAAGACGAAGTTCAAGACGAAAAGACAGGGTTTTAAGACGAAAAGCCGAAAGTGTAAGACGTACACACGACGAAAACTCGAAAGACATTAAACAATTAATTATAATTATATCTACTATTAACTAAAAATCAATACTTATCTTAACATTAAATAAAACTAATATAAAACTATAACCGGGACTGTGTTTATTCATAATACAATACCCCAGTCCCACACATTTTGGGGGCTCAACCTAAAAAGAATTAAACGTGAAAGAAAAGTGACCCACACATTTGGGCTCAACTTTAAAAGAATAAAAAGTGAAAGAGAGGTGACACACACAAAAGAAGTAAAAGTGAAAAAGATTTAAAAGTGTAAAGAAGTAGCCCGGACATATTGAGGCTTGACGTGAAAAAACTATAAGTGAACTCAACCTAAAAACAAAGTATAACGGAAAATTAAAATAAAGTGTAAAAAGGTGCAAAATTAAATAATACGAGTCTCTCTAAAAGTTTAATGAAAATGGTGAATAATACTAAAAGTTCAATAAAAGTCGAATCGGTATAAAAGAAAACATTTTTATTTCACAATTTCTTGGAAATTGGATCAGCCAAAAAGAGACGCCACATTTTACCGCGTTTTTACCGCGTCGGAAACGAAAAATGGCACAGTTAAATGACTTTCAGTGTATTAGTGAGATGCTTCGGCAGGAAAAGAGAGAGAATATCGTTCTGTTGCACAAGTTTAGTTTTGAAAAAGGAAGATAGAAAAGGAGATAGAAATAATAGAAAACGGGTGATGAGTTCGAGGGCTATGAGTTTGCTGAGTCGGACAATTTGTATAATGATAAAGTTAATTATATTGCTGAAAATCTGTCAGATATGGATCTGGCTGTAATTTGTAATTTGCTTCGATTGCCTCACAATAAAAACGATTTAACGAAACACATATTTTGCAATTTAAAAAAGAATTCTTTGCTCAAAGATGCCGATTTTCAAACGGAAAATAACGACGAAAGCCAAGACGAAGACTCGCAAAACGACGAAGTGTGTGAAAATGTAAGCGTGCGAAGCGAGAATTCTAAGCAGTGTGCAAAATACAAGCAGTGGTCGGAATCCAAGCAGTTTTTCCGAGTTCCGAGGTTCGCTTTAAACTTTCGCGATATAGAAGACTCTATCCGTTTGTTTAGTGGCGAAGATAATCTATCTATCGAAGTATGGGTCCAAGATTTTGAAGATATGGCAACTGTTATGTGTTGGAACGAGTTACAAAAATTTATTTTTGCCAAACGATCGTTAAAAGGCCTAGCAAAAATGTTTGCTAATAGTGAGCGAAATGTAACGACCTGGTTGAGGCTAAATGTCGCACTTCTTGCTGAATTTAAATCAACAACAAATAGCGCACAGTTAAATAAGTCAATGTCTGATAGAAAAATAAAGAAAAACGAAAGTCTGCAGGAGTATTTTTTGTGCATGAAAGAAATGTCATCTCGCGGGAATATTGAAGACTCTTCGCTCATACAATATGTGATCGATGGCATAGACGATACGGCGAATAACAAATCAATTTTATACGGGTCTAATAATATAAATGAATTCAAGCAGAAGCTTAAAATTTTTGAAGTTATGCGCGAGATATCGAAAAATGACAACAAATATAACAATGGTGTTGGCAAGCAGTATCCGAAAAACGACGATAAGTTTCAAGCAGTGCAAAAGAAAAGTGCAAACAAAGAACTCAAATATTTTAATTGCGGCGCCAAGGGCCATACATCAGTTAATTGCGATTATAAAAATAAGGGCAGAAAATGTTTTCAGTGTAATAATTTCGGACATATTGCCAAAGATTGCCCAACAAGCAGTGCAAAAAATGATAAAGCCAATACATGCAAAATTACGTCAACTCAAAATTTTATGTCTATTCCAGTTAAAATCGATAATATTAATTATAACGCTTTCTTAGACACCTGTAGCAAGTACATTTTAATATCTGAAGCAATGCTGAAAAACATGAATAATCCAATGTTGAGTGATTCTAACGTTTATTTAATCGGTTTCGGAAAGAAAAAAAGACACAGACAAGATCAAAGCATCGGGTTCATTTAAATATACAGTCGATATTAACGGTGAGAAATACTGTTTGACATTTCTCTCAGTGGAGCAACAATTTATGGATGTGGAAATTGTTCTTGGCGAGGATTTCTGTAAGCAAGCGGAGGTTACAATCAGCTACAAAGGTCTAAAGGTGACAAAAACCCAATTTTTAGAATCCGAAGTAAGTTCCTTTTTGAAAATCAATGACTCCAGTCAACAGCAGGCCGACATAGATCCAGCAGCAAGTAAAAGGGCTAAACAAGCAGTTCAAAATTTGGTACAGATTTATCATCCGGTAAGCGAAAAGTCAACAAATATTCAAATGCGATTAGTTCTAAATGATTCGGGGCGAATGAAGTGTAGGATGGCCGATTTGTGAGAATGGTCTGGCAATCCTATTCAGCCAGCCCTAGTTGAGTCAGCTGACTCGAAAAAGCGGAAGACAATCTGGCAAGCCGGTCAGACAGAGCCGCATTAAGAAGACGAAGTTAAAGACGAAAAGACGGGGTTTTAAGACGAAAAGCCGAAAGTGTAAGACGTACACACGACGAAAACGCGAAAGACATTAAAAAATTAATTATAATTATATCTACTATTAACTTAAAATCAATACTTATCTTAACATTAAATAAAACTAATATAAAACTATAACCGGGACTGTGTTTATTCATAATACAATACCGGTCATAGCGACTAAAGTTCGAAGACTTGGTTGGTCCTTAAACAAACTTATATGAAAGAGTACGTCTCCGCTCATAACGACGAACCGCTTATAGCGACGATATTTTTCACAGTTTAACCGGTTATAGCGACGTTTCGAAAAAAAAATTAAGTAAGTAATTCGTCTCGCCGACTTGGGTATACCATACACCAGGTGAAACAAATATTTAAAATTTCGAGAACCAAATGTATGTATGTACATATATTAAATTGTTTTAACATACCTCATACCATATGCTATCTCGCTCACTCTACAAACACACGAGCACTCTAGCGCCGCCACTAGCCAACGGCGAATTCTGCCCTTATGGATCGCGTAGCAAAATACGTTCATACGCATATTTAGCATTTTTCTAGTCCGATTTCAATAAAAATTTGTAGTTTGGTAGAAATAGATAAGATTATTTAGTCTGCAAAGTTTGATTGCAGTGGTCAAAAAATTGCAAGAGCCAATCGGTTTTTTCTAAATAATGGAGGCGGATGTGGGCGTGGCAACATATTAAAATATATATATATTCTGTGCACATACTAAGCCAATAAACATACTAAATTTGGTGACTTTAGTCAAAATGGAAAAATGTTTTATCTAAGAAGGCGAATGTTTTCGAAAGAACAGCGTGCAATCTTAGCATACGAAATAACGAAATTATTGAGAAAGTCAGTCGGGGGCGGAAATGGGCGTGGCAAAATTTTTGAATAGTCAATATCTGCGCGTCTATTAAGCTACCAAATTTAATGCCGGTAGCTTACATAGTTTTTAAGAGAATCTGTTTTTTGTAAATTCCGGGGGCGGAAGGGGGCGTGGCAAAAATTTGAAACAAACTCGATAACTGTACATACTACACGAGACTGCATACCAAATTTGGTGGCTCTAGCTCTTATAGTCTCCTTGATCTAGGTGTTCATACGGACGGACGGACAGACGGACATGGCTAGATCGACTCGGTTGTTGATCCTGATCAAGAATATATATACTTTGTGGGGTCGGAGATGCTTCCTTCTGACTGTTACATTTTGGCGACTTTAATATACCATTTCACCCTATGGGTGTATGGTATAAAAATATATCCAAATAATCAAAAATTAAAAAAATTAAGCAGCAAACGTCTTTATTAAAATGGGTGTATGTATCTGTCAGCGTATGTATCTGTCTTTTGTGCCTAGGACCTGCACAGAGGTGTTTCCGCTTTTTAGCTGTCGCCTTGGCAACGCAGCAATACTGCTGAGAAAAGAGAGCCAAAGTACAATGCCGACGTCGTGGGAATTTTCATAAAGTGCAAATTTATGAAGTATTTGTTTAAATTAAAAATTAACTTGTGTTATTTAGAAATCTATTAAAAACATCGCAACAATAAAAAAAAATTTTTTTTTGCTGTACGTCTTCCCGTTATAACGACGAAACTCGTCGGTTCCTTGATCGTCGTTATAGCCGGATTCTACTGTACTTTATATGGTTGGAGATGCTTCCTTCAATGCGTTCCACACTTTCGACCAAAATTAATATACCCTTTTTGCAAGGATATAAAATTATTAAATAGCTTGTCATATTTTTGTTCATAGTCGTTCTTCATTTTTAATATTTAATATTTTTTTTTTAATATTTTTAATATTTTAACACAAATAAAAAGCTATGAAAAACTTGCTCTACATATATTGGATATATCAAGAAAATGCCTTAAAATCAATATAATGGGCAATTTCGAAAATAAACCAAAAGGCAGAGCAAATTCAACTGATTGCAGTTTTATCTTAAAGTTGACACCACAATATAGTTTGGCATTGTACTAACAGCACTTTTCAATTAGTAGCACACTCACCGGCGACTCCCCTTTCCCGTGACCACCATCCTCCTCATGTGGTGCCACCAAATCGAAGCGAACCATTATCGCAGTGCAATTCAATTAGATGCCGCTGGGGTCCGATATCTAAAAGGGGAGTGGCAAGTTGAAGATGAACTGCAACAGCCTGCCTTGCCTCTATGTACCATATGCGTGTGGGAGTGTGTGTGTGTGCAAGAATCTTTCCAGCACATTTGACACCATGAAATTGAGTGAGCGGCACTGCACATACATACATACATACAAGCCACCTAGTTGATACCATCCCCTTAACGGCCCGTCTTTAGGCCCTCCGTCTGCATTTTCAATCGAAGTAACTGGCAGCAGGAAGCCTCCTTCCATCCGGAGTACGATTTGTGTTCCTTCGTGTATGAGTTATCAATTCAGGCAAAATTGATTTATTCAGTCGCCGGGAATGGGACCCGCATGGCTGCTGAGATAAGAATTAATTGGCAAGTGCAGTGTGCAAATAAATTGCATAGCCAAAGAGTGGGGGCGGGGGCCCAGTAAACCTACACTAGGCACACGATACAGGTTACTCGTGTGATGCAGAATGCAGCCACTGCTGCCCTGCTGCATTTAATGTAAATGTGACAAATGTTTTACGATTGACTGCACTTGTATTGACGGTGGACAAGCACCTGTAGACCGGACGCATTGAAACCACGACTGCCCGGCAAGACAGGAGTGGAATCAAAAATAAATATTTAAGACAATTTCAAAATTTAATAACAAATTATTTAAGCAACACCGTAAATTGTCTCGAAGTCTAAACTATTTTGTGGACAACACGAAACCAAAAATCTTCTTTTGTATTTATTGGATTAGTAATTATACCATACACCCATAGGGTGAAATGGTATATTAAAGTCGCCAAAATGTATGTAACAGGCAGAAGGAAGCATCTCCAACCCCACAAAGTATATATATTCTTGATCAGGGTGAACAACCGAGTCGATCTGGCCATGTCCGTCTGTCCGTCCGTCCGTCCATCCGTCCGTATGAACACCTAGATCTCGGAGACTATAAGAGCTAGAGCCACCAAATTTGGTATGCAGTCTCGTGTGGTATTTGATTTTCTTAAAAACTATGACAGCTATATAGGCTTAGTATGCGCGCAGAATACATATATTTTAATATGTTGCCACGCCCACTTCCGCCTCCATAATTTAAAAAAAACCGATTGGCTCCTGCAATTTTTTGACCATCGCGATCAAATTTACTAATAAATCTTATCAATTTCTATCAAACTACCAAATTTGATTGAAATCGGACTAGAAACATACAAAATATACGTATGAACGTATTTTGCTACGCGATCCATAAGGGCAGAATTGGCCGTTGGCTAGTGGCGGCGCTAGAGTGCTCGTGTGTTTGTAGAGTGAGCGAGATAGCATATAGTATGAGGTATGTTAAAACAATTTAATATACATACATACATTTGGTTCTCGAAATTTTAAATATTTGTTTCACCTGGTGTATGGTATACCCAAGTCGGCGAGACGACTTACTTCATTTTTATAAAAATCCAGAGCGCCGGCTAACTTCTACCGCGCCACAGTTTGTATACCCTTGCAAGTTTTTTGTTACTCTTTCCTAACCTATAGCCGAGAAGGTGGAAGAACAACAGCCTAAAATCTTAGCATAGGAAATAACAAAATTATTGTAATAGGTGTTCGCAAACAATAGCTAAATATTAAATAAATTTCACGACTATAGCTCAGAAAACAACGAAGTTATTCAGAAATGTCACTGAATTAATTTCGAGCGACTAATTGTGTCAAGTAAATTTATTTACTTTTTAATGAATATAAATGTAGGCGTCGTACATTTTTAAAGAAGTCTACATATAGAATGTGATTGGAACGATTAGACACATACTCAAGCTTACAATTGAGTTGTGTCGAAAATGTCTTTCGATTAATTGAACCGTTAATCGATCCCAACTAGTTTTAGCATTAAAGGCATGATGACCATTGCACTTCTGAAGATCTTTAGCAAGTCTGTTGATTATAGAACTTACTGGATCTTGAAATGCCTATACACACAACTTGCTCCCCTTTTTGTGTTGCAGTTGAAAGAATCTTTTAAAGATTGACCTCGGTTTGACATAAATTTCATATAAGTCTTATCCTAACCAGTAACTCGATTAATTGATTAAATAAGCGCCTCATGGCGATCTGAGATACATTTGGAAAGCCTTGCAAGCCTAAGAGACGTTTCACCTACTGAATTGAATTTCAATTATCGGCCTACCATAAGATCTCTTACAGACAAATGCCATAGAAGGTCCAATGATACTTCGAGAATTCCGGAACAGTTTAACCTTTTGCTCGTGACACTGACAACAGATTAACCAGTGCCACTATTCCTGCTACTGATTCTAAACTCAGTATTGAATAAATAATAAAGGATAGTTTTGGTGCTACTAAATGTTTTAACTGAAAAGATCCGACGTAGGTAAGGTGAAAACGAAATGAAACCCCGAACTGCTATCGACCTATTACAATAACTTGTACCTCTCTACCTCTACCATATTTTTCAATGACCCTTAAAAATGTTGCCTGCAATTTCAATTGAATTTAAACCTGCGATGTTTGCTTTGGGCCTGACGGGTGAAAATATAGTTCTTACCAACCCTGAACTGTCAATACGCGAAATCGCAAATAACTCGCTGCGGTTCGATTGAAGGCCAACTGTACACCATTTAATATACAAAGTCGATCGATATTTTAATGCCTGATGTATGAAAATCAATTCTACAAATAAAGCAGTCTAATAGTTATTACAGATGGGTCAAAAACATTGGCTCATGTCCTTTAACACTCCATAGAGTCTATGAATGTGCGAGAAAAGTTCCAAAAATAGTCATTGGGTAGAGGCTCAGGTTGAAAAAAAAATCTAATTGCCAAGGAGCAATGCGTCAACTTGACTGAACTCTACTCAAGCTTGTGCCACCAGCGTTTTCATTTTCAGCTTTTGCTGCTCAGTTACCAATTGGTTAATGTTAATTAATTTTACGCTGATTGCAAACATTGATAAAACTTCTGGCGAGGATACGGGTCATACGATACGTAATAAATAAGAAGTTGGCTCCATTGATTTCTGCTGAGAGCAGCGGAAAAACATTTAATTAAAACTCTCGCTCCCATCCCCTGCTCTTGAAACAAATCCTAAACAGTTCACGAGTATTTCAGTTGCAATTAAAATTATACGAGAACGTATACGTGATGTTGTTGCCTTACCTTTGCCTTTGGGCCATTGATTAATGGCCTGGCAAAAAAAGTAAGGAAAGAAGAGAACGAAAAACTGCGAAATGCGCAAATTGAAGATTTATTAAAGCTTCAACGGGGACCAATGACAGTAATTTCCTGCTGCTGGACACGGTCAAAGCAAAATGTAATTTCCGATCAAATTCGCCGTATTTGTGCTTTTGTTTGTTCTTTTTCCTCTACTTTTTTATGCCATCTGCAGGTGGATGCACAGACATCTTCACACTCGTACCTGCTATCAACTTTTATGGTTCATCATATGAAGGGACAAAGTATTAAAAAGGTAAATAACAGACAGTTCAGTCAAAGAGACTTAAATTCTCACACACATAAAAAGTCAACAAACAAAACCCTAAGATTACACAAAGTAGATCCCTATGGATGGTTATTAGCCAAATAGCCAAAAATTGCATTCTCAAATTGTATGGTCCAATTTATATGTTTAGCAAAATAGAAAATATGAAATAGTCAGACTGTTTTCAATTTTCTTCGTATTATTTAACAACCTATCCTCGATGCTTGAATACGATCATTGTATGAGTTATCGATCCTAAGACAATTAGTATTTCAATTCTGATAATCAATGACTCAACTGTTTATTCGTAAACACACTCTAATCAGTTGGGAACAAATTAATTAACTTTTAAATTGAAAAATTTTTGTTTGTAGATATAATTGTAAATTTGTTAGTTCTGTTTACTAAAATTAGTTTAATACGACACTTACTAATCAATGAGATTATATCACCCATCTTATTGTCTGACATAGATTAATTCTAATTAAATGAAACAAGATGAAAAAATCCAATGAAAATGCCCATGTACACACACTGTGGGTGAATGCCAATGTCGCCATGGTTATTATTATTCAACATTTTGAGTTAATGCCTCTCAGTAGAACTCCTCGCATTGCATCTGACGTCGCCAAACTGACCAATCCGCACAGCCCACAGTTGCCATTGTGGCCACAAAACCCTTTCCTGGCGCACAGCTGAGTAACAACGGTACGGCCGCAATGCCCGGGCACATGTAGAATTGATTGGGATCCTGTGTGGGCCACGGCTGGGTCTCGGCCTGGGACTGGTTATCACAGCCAGCCGCCAGCTGAACGTTTGTCTGTTCCACAGTTGGACGACAGGCTGGCCAGTGGTCATAGGGCAGGCAACCCAAATAGCCGAGGCCATTGAAAAATCCACGTCCCTGCGGGCAGTGCAGCTGCAGTGGCGTTTGCTTTTCGTCTACCACAGCACAGACGTAGAATATGTTGGGATTTGGATCTCCCCACATGTCCGTGGCATGTTTGCATGTTGCATTCGTGGCCGTGTCCATAACGGATGCTTGGCCCAGGACCAGCAACGGAACTTGGACCTCCCACAGCCACATCAACAGCAATATATTGCATTTATTTTTCATAAATAATTTCATCACGAAACTGTCTCTCTCTCTCTCTCTCTCTTTGTCTCTCTTTCTTTATTTCTGTCTCGTTTACACACACAACGCACAACACATTCAGGTTATTGTTATTATTTTTATGCCTTTTGCAATGTTTTCATCATTTGGCCAAAAGCTGCGAACGTTAATAAATTTATATGCTCTTTGTCTCTGTCTTTGAGTTTATTTGTTTGTGCATCAACCAACACCAAAAATCAACTGATTGATGTCGGTGGCGTTGTCTTCCGTTTTTATACCCATGTTCGTTTGTAATGACTAGTCCATTTCCATGTTGTCGATGTTGCCCGATGTTGTCTGAACAGCGTTATCAATGCTATTTTTACTGTCATTTTTCATTGGGGGATTGGGCAATTTTGGGCTTGAAATAAACTCATGACGTAGTCCCTCACCCATACAATACATAGTGCACCAGTTGATTAGATACGCAACGACTTTTACACTTTTATTCTATCTGTGTATACGTCCAAGGTACGTGACATGTGTGTATCAATGTTTATTCAAAATAGCTGAGCAAGTCTCTTTTCCGAAAGGAAATCAAATTGGAATTTAAAAAAAATACAACACAAAATCAAGTTCTACAAGTTCTACTTTTTCAGAATTACAAAATTTAAGACAATTTTAAACCTTAGTTTTAAAATGAAGATTTTTAAATGATAACAATAATGGCATATGTATATTTAGATTCGAATTTCTGTTGAAATGTTTACTAGGCTGGTATAAGGTACTAAAAGTTTAATCGCCAATCACCTGTAATACCTCATATATTTTTTCTTACTTATAAAGATACAGATTCATTTAGTCGGCTACAAGCTGATCTTAAAAACTTTCAATCCTGGTGCCACTTTAATCTACTAAATCTTAACACTACCAAATGTAAGGTAATGACTTTTTTTCGTAACTCTCCTCAACTGGTCACTTATTTTCTAAACAACAGCCCTTTAGAACGTCTAAATAATATGAATGATTTGGGCGTACCTTTGGACCATAAATTAAATTTTAACACCCATATTTCCACCACGGTCGCAAAGGCCATGAGTGTCCTGGGTTTCATTAAAAGATGGTCAAAAGAATTTGATGACCCCTATACAACTAAAGTTCTTTTTACTTCGCTTGTCCGTCCTATTTTAGAGTATGGATCTTGCATTTGGTCACCTCAATATGAGTCGCACCAGATTAGACTAGAATCCGTTCAAAAGCAGTTCTTGCTATTTGCTCTTCGTGGCTTAAGCTGGGATCGCAATGTCAATTTGCCTTCGTATTCTAGTAGACTTCTCTTGATTAACCTTCCGTCCCTAGCTAACCGTAGAATTATGCTTGGTGTCATTTTTATTCACAAGCTCCTAATTGGTGATATCAACTCGCCTGGGTTATTAGCTCAGGTGAATCTGTCGGTACCATGTAGACGGAGTAGACATCCTTTAATACCTTTAACCCTTAGTCGTTGTTCTTCTAACTATGCTATGCATGAACCTTTTAGGGTCCTCTGCTCTGATTACAATCTTCTATCCCCTGTAATCGGCTCAGAGTTTTCTATTAATATGCTTAAAACATCTATCCTATCCCATTTAGTTAATAGATAGCTATAGTATTATTTGTTTGTCTGTCTTTTCTACTGTGTATTTTGTCCACGCGATTCGTGCCGTGCGTTATACGGCTGCACCCCTCAGTCGGTCGGGTGGGAGGTGGGCAGTTATCTGCTTGGGCTCGCGCGTAACAGGCTTTGTCCTGGTGTGGTAGGGGCCACTTGAACGTACTGCGCATAGTATCGTCAACGTCCGCTATTAATATTTTCTTTAAACTCAGACCTTATTATTTCCTCAATTAAATTTGGGAGTATTCTGCATTTTGAGGTTTGCCAAACGAAAGCCATTTTTAGTCGCCTTCAAAAATTATATTTTAGTCGAGTACTGGACCAAGTCATACTGATCTTTTGTAACAATCTCCTGTAATGTGATAATGTTTATTTCTAACAAGAATTCCTGGCTACCTTCGGCAATGTTAAAGTTCGAATAGCCTTGTCTTGTTTTTCAGTGATAATCGTGTTAGAGACAAAAGATTTGTGTGTCCAAAATTATGACACCTATGTATATGATTTAATCATCCGATCTTCCTGAAATTCGACGTATTCATTAAAAGTAGTAAATTTTGATTTAAATGAAAGTCTATATTGTTCTGAACAGTTTATTCGAATTCTCCCAACGACTTCAATTCGTATTTATAGTCTGAATCTCCAACTTATCATAATAGCAATCGTGACATTTTCATGAACGTATAGGATGCCGAATTGACTATGTGAAGAATATAAACTTTTACTTTTCAAGTCCACTGAAGTTGGAATTTGGTAGTCCATGAAAAAGTTTTAGAAACAGCCTGATTACCCGTTTGTACTGCCCATTAAGGCAAGCTTTTAAATATTTCAAATTAAACGAATATTAAATAACCAATTTAGTTTAACAATGTTTCACAAATGTATTGCCACCATATTCTTACTCTCCTTCTTCGTGTGGGTAGTATGTACTTCTTCAGGCAGTCGTATTCGAGGAACATTTGTTAAGGAGACTGAATGCCTTACCATAAATTTTTCTTTTTCACTAGACTATATATACTTCTTCCCCTCATTCTCCGCTTTTGGCATTGTAGTAACTTTTTTAAGTTAATCAGTTATTTTAATTTGACAAAAAGGAAAACAAGTCATGTATTGATGCTCATCTAAGAATCTATTGCTTTTTGCAGGTGTAAAATTTGCAATATGTATGTACATATGTACCAATACCCAAAAAACAAAAAACATTTAAAATAACGGTAACGGTATAAAAGTTACTAAGTACAAAAGCTATTGGCTGTTGGCTAAAAATCAATGAAAGATGTTTATCGAAAAAAGCTTTTCTAGCTTTATTGTAAGACTAGTAAACGTTGATGATTCAGACGAACTTGGAATAACTATTTGTGCAGCTTTGTCCTATCTGAGCAAGAGTATCAAAATTAATTGACTTTTGAAACGGTGGCTGATTGATATTCGTTGATATTCTAATCAGACAAAATTTAATTACATAAAGCACACGGAAACTCCGAACTCCACACTCTACACCTGTGCAATAAGGTACAGGCACAACAGCTCTCAAAACTTCTAATTGATATGGCTTAAAGGGGAGAGAGACCTCATCTGCTGTGTCTAACAGAAAGAAGCAGTAGTCACTTTTGGGTCCGCGACCCCTGCCCGGTAAGCTGAAAAAACTTCGTCAGCAGATGGCTGGCTGGCTGGATGGCTCTTTGTTGTTAAGTCACGTTGTCAATTGAACTTTCTTACTTTGGTGCAAGATGGCTGCCACGCAATATTCGCAGTCTATTTACGCGAGCGCCAAGTTTAAATAGGCAAACTTCGTGAGAAGCGCAGCAAAAGTTGACAACATAATCGACATAAATTCCAATAGGCTTGCCATCAATGCATGCGGTTGGCATTGGAATTCAATTAAAACTTTTTGCAGCCAAGACAAATGCTCTAACTGAAATAACTGAAATATTATACAAGCACAATCTCTCCTGCATACATAGATAGCACTCTTTAATGTTTTTCGTCGATAGATTTCAGTCTTGATTCTTGGAAAATGCTCATTAAATACAATTATTCTGGCCACTTGAGAGGGACAGATAACAGAGGGACAGACAACGAATCAATGGGGAAATTGAGTCAGGAATTTAACCGATAACTGACCAACTCTGCGTATACATCATTTGCGGCTCATCATAAACCATGAGTCGCTAGTCAACAAGCCAATGACAATTAATCGGCAATGATAAGTGCTCAAGATTATAGTATGGGGAAAAAATGTAATAAAAACCATGGCGCTTGACGCAAGACAATTTAGTCAATTGTCGATTTTTCGATTGTAAAAAGAGTGAAATTCAATAATAAAAGTTGAAGAATTCATCATGAAAATAGGTATAAATACAATAAATAAAATGGCAATACCTTCTGGATTTTATAAGGATAATCAATCCTTTCATAAGGAATAATTTTAGATTGTGAAAAGTGGAAATTTAGAAAACTAACTTATCAGACGTGAAGAACTACATATATAGTTATATAAAGCAAACAAAAATTTTCCAAATCCTTGACGTTTAAGCACTTAACCTATCAAAGTTCTTCCCTTGGTTTTCTTAGAAACTCGGTTTAAGTGTTTAAGTGTAAGTTAGTAGACCAATCTTTTTATTGCTTATCTTCCGTCATGAACTGAAATAATTGTAAAATTTAAATTGGAAACTTTTACCAAGAATAACATTTGTAATATGTTTTTGATTTTGTAGCATTGCTGTTATGTCTTGGCCTGTTGGTTTTGGGTAATGCTCCCAATGTATATGCCCAAGATGAAACCTCCGAAGCAGTGTCGTCCAGCACCGTGGCTAGTACCCTTGCAAGTAGTGAAGAATCGTCTTCTACTTTGGCCGATGTGACAAGTACCGCCAGTAGTGGAACAACCAAAGCGGAGAGTGAAGCAACCACCGAAGGCAGTGGTTCAACCAATTCCGATGAATCGACGAGCTCTGTAAGTGTCGGCTCCACAGAAGATTCCTCATCTACGGACGCACCCACTGAATCATCTTCAGCTGCATCCTCTGAAGCATCAACCTTAGCATCCTCCGAAGCATCCTCTGAAGCATCCACCGAAGCATCCACTAAAGCATCCACTGAGGCATCGACGGTCAGCACTACCACTAGCAAGGCTGTCTGTCTATCTGATTCCGAAATGTGGGGCGATGAAGATATACGCTATTTCTATTTTTGTGAGGACAATGAAGTACTTGAAGATGAATGCGACAAGGGCTACTACTATGTGAATAATGCAACTGTTTCCGGATGCATTCCCGGTGCCGATATGAACCCAAATTGTGTGAACTTGGATGCAACTGCTCCAGAATGCGAGGGTGAAAACCTGAAGCAACCGCAAGTCTGCGAAACCCTGACCAATTTCTACCTATGCCCCAAGGAGGGTGCCAGTGCCACGGAGTTAACCTGCACTGAAGACAAGGCATTCGCCAACCAGGACGGTTATCTCGGATGTTTCACATGGGCCGAATGGCGCAAAGTGCGTGATTGTCCCCAGTAAAGTGGCCGTTATCTTTTAAATAATTATGTCCATAGCCCAACTGTGCGTTTTAATTATAATCATTTTTTCCACCAGTTACACCTTATCAAGATTCAAATTGATTGATTGAAAAATAATTGATCCATGCTGATAAGATAAGGAGCACCGATTGTCCGACCATTTTCATAAACTATAACTGAAAACAAGATCCCAATAAAATGTACATAAATCTTTTTTAGGTCCCTTTCATGTGGACAAAAACCAAAACTACATTGCAGCAAGATATTTTTCAAGAATACATTGCAGAGCACAGGATATAGCACATAGCACAATGAATGTTACGTATATGTATTTTATCATATGGGTATGTGAGTTTGCACAACAACACCGCAAAACAATTGTCACCACAAAGTTTTGCGCAAAGCAAACTGCAAGCAACACGAATTGGACAAATTACAGGGCCAGGCACCGAGGTGAAAGGCAAGATGCGAGCCATCTGACTCTCAGCAACCGAACATGGACACCATTTGAAAGGGTATTGAGTGCCTTACTTACTTCCTGCCCTGTTTTCGACTGTATTGTGACTGCGTGACTGTCAACAACTACCTGCTTTGAGCTCTATCCGAGTGAAAAATGAGTTTAAAGTTTGATACTAAAACCGCATTAGCTTTCCATGTAGCTTCTATGTGCATATTTAGGTCATGAAGTCAGTTGACTCTTTCAATAGAAAGGTTGGTGGAGAAAGGGAATTCTTTTAAATAAAGCAAACAATTGTATGTGATTCAAGAGCTTGATTTGTAATTGTGTCCTAGGCTATTGAAGCTACCATCATTAAAAGGTTTATTCTCTGCAAATTACCATTTCTGATACAAATATATTCCTCTTTTTCATTACCAACTTATTCTTTAAATATACGATCCGCATTGAGACATTGATAAGCTACACATATGTATGTATGTTTATAAGTATATAGGTATATAAGTATATATGGGTAATAAAAACAATTAGTTAGCAGCTTTGGTATGCTTCTTCTTTCCTAACTTCTCTTCTTTTGCGAATCGCCACAGTTATCAGTTTTTTTTTCTGCCTCGATTATCACAGTTAATTCGTTCCTCCATTTTTTCCACTCCATTAGATTTGGCATGTGTATTTTGTACTTTCTTTCTTTTTAGCAATACTAACTATAGTCACGACCGGTTTGCAAGCATCCTGCTTTTCCCTTTTGGCCAAGGTAATAAATGTCCGAGTAGAAAATCACATCACAGACACACACACACACTCACAAAACACACCCAAATACACACATGCATGGCGGGGCAAAGTGTCAGTGACACGAGACGGCAGGAGGGCCCTGCCTCAAACTGCAACTCGATCTCCAGCGAGTCCAGCCAAATGAGTTAGTCAGGAAATTGCATTATTTGTCTTTGGCTATTGCGGACAAAAACTGTACAATACAACAAGGAGCGAATGTATGTATGTGTGTGTGTGTGTGTGTGTGTGTATAGGTGCGAGAGAGAGATAGGGAGACTGTGGTTGTGTACTAGGTCTGACCTCCCATGAGGCGACTAACTGATGCTGATGCTGTTGCCTCCTGCTGTGGCAGCCTCTTTAATAGTGGCGTGGCTATATCTGGCTCGGTTCCGTCACACATGCGAATTTTCAAACGCTCCAAAGTCATGGCAATCTTTCTGCTCCATTTCCGCCCACTTCAGGCCACCTCGGTGCGATGGAGCCATGCAGCTGCTGCGTCTGATGGTGCTTCTGTTCCCAGTTGTTGTTGCATTTTAATTGCTTGGCTAGCTGAGCCTTTCGGACCATTAATCCTGCACAAGTTTCTGTGTGCAAAAATTGCGGAAAAGGGATTTTTAAAGTCACAATTGTCTCGTATGTTATCAACACAGCAAAACCCGACAAAAAAGAAGAAGCCAAAAATAACAAGAGAAAGAGAGAGAGAGCGAGAAAGAAATAGTACACCAAAGAAGAGCAAAACAGGGACAGAGCGCTGTCACAGCGGTGCTTAGATTTAATTGAGTTTACAATTGCTTTGCGGCCTGCCTCGACTGACTTTGGCTTCTGGTCTGCTCTTCAAGTTTCGCCCAAAGTTATTTCAAGTGCTGTGAACTTTGAACCATTGCAGTTTCCTTTTTTTTGGCCAAGTCGTTGACATCCGGTTGTTACTTTAATTAAGTTTCGTGTGCTTCTGCCTTGTACATTAGGGCGCATACGCAATGCGCATAAAAGTATGCAACAATATTTGGTTCTTTTATTATTACTGCTACCGCTCGAGCGGCCATAATTGGCATTCTTAGACATCAAATGCCAAGGAAACTGCCACCGCTCGAGTGGTGACAACTGCTACACAAACGGTGACCAGACCCGGGCGCCTTTCCCATCGCCCACACTTACCCATTCGCAGGATTTTGTTTGCTGTTAAATGATTTTTCAGAGCGCGCATTTTTTCGCTTGAATTGTTTGTGAAGCAACGACTCGAATGATGGCAAAGCGACTGGTGGGTGCTGGGGTGTCTGGGGTGGCACAAAGTTGGCTTAAACTTTTCCACTCGAATGGCAACGGAAGGTTTTATGCGCCACAGTCCCCCGCCACTCCATTGGGTTGGCGCTACATTGTGTTGCAACGGGGCATGAAAGCATGCAGCATAAAATTTCTGTGCTCCAACAAATAAATATTTGCTCCCCTTTCTCTAAACCCATACCCCCATCAGGCAGCTACTGCTGCCACCATCACGGCTTCCCAGTTGTAGTTTATGGCGCCGTTGAATTTATATTTGCACTTAACAAGCGACAACAACAAGTACAACAACAGCAGCACCACTTTGTGCTGGGAAAAAGTTTGTTTGGATTATTTTTTGGTTACAAATCAAATCCAAAATCGCATTAAAATTGCATGCAGCGGAAAAATTGTGCAACCATCATCTAGCCAAGCCACATAACCCAAAGCCTTACCACAATAAGGAGTTCAAGGGAAAAGCAAAGCGAATTCAATTCTGAGTTAGCGGGCGATGCGGGGTAACGTGAGCAAAACGCGCCCTTTCTCCAATCGTCTGACAATTTACTGTGGGTCTTGCCATTTCAATTGAATTTTTGCGAGACGAAATCACTTCAACGCCTTCGATTTCAATTTCCGCCACATTTCGAGAATTTGAGTTCAGTTATTGCATTTCGTTGTTGTTGTTATTTTGTTGTTGTTTGTGGTTGTTGTTGTTGTTGTTGCCTTCGCCCCTTAATTGTTGCTATTTCTGCTGCGGTTAAGGCTGTTTTGAAGGTGTATTCAGTATGGCCAATGACTTTTCAGTTTCAAGCATCGACAAAGTGTTTCTTCTTTTTGCGGAACATTCTTAAAGAATACTTTTTTGAAAATTGTTTTCATCATTTAATAGTCTATCTTTGTCTTTTCATTGAGTCGTGCTCTTCTATTTTAGATTTTCTTCAGTTTATTTTCTCTTTTGTATTGTTTGAATTCGTTGTTAGTCATCACTCACATTCTGTTACTCCATCCAGGTCATTCGATAGGCTTCAGAATGGACACTCACATATATGTCTCTTTTGCCGCCTCTACCTTTCACAGTTTACCCCTTTGGGCCATTGGCATTTAGTTACGTAAAAGGCAGACCTATCCAGTCCAACCTCACTCCATCTTGCCAATGCTTGCCGCATGTCAAACAATCCGTATCCGTGCCCATGTCCATGACCATGCCTATAGATGCCAGTTACTATTGATACATACATATCTATGCATCTGTTCATAGAAGGGCTGGCACTAAAGTTTTACTCAAAGCGTAGAACCAGCAAAGAGAAGGCATATTCAATAAACTCCAGTTATCCTCACAGCCAACCTGTTGACTAAGTTGTTAAAAAAATAATGTTGGCAGTTAGCTGAATTGTTGACTTGGGCACGAGTTTGTATCCAAAATGTCCGAAACTTTTGACAGTGCATCGGATAAAATCTAATGAAACGGGATATACACTTAAAAGATGAATTTTTGAATATGACTTGAAAAGGTTTTTAAGAAAATTTGGCATTAAAAGTTGAGTCGTAATGCCAGATCATAATTATGTTTCTATCTTATCTGCCAATTGTAGAGTGAATCCTTTTTTGCAAATCCGTCCGTCCGTCCGTCCGTCTGGATCGACGCGATCTCCTCCTAGACCGTAAGAGCGAAAGAGCTGAAGTTTTGCATGTATGCTTGTATATACTGCACAGTTTGTATATCTTGGATTCAGCCGGATCGGATCACTATATCATATAGCTCCCATACAAACGTCAAAGTCACGAACATTGACTTTTCTCAATAACTTCGTTGTGTTCTGAGCTATTGTCGTGAAATTAAATACTTATGAATTAACTAACAACCAACTGTGCCAAATTTGATTAAGATCGGGCGACTATATCAAATAGCTCCCATAGGAACAATCAGTGGTAAACAGTGACTTTGATCAATATCTTCCTTATTTCCTAAGCCGTTTTTTCGCAAAATTTTTTTACACAAAATACTTGCAAGGGTATGGAAAATATGACGCGGTCAACGTTAGCCCCGGCCCTCTGGTTTTTATTTGCTTTCCATATTAAATGGTCAATAAGCTAATATTGTGAAAAGTAGTCATGAAATGGGGGTGGAATCGTCAGTGCGTTTTTGGTCTAAATGGCAGGTCTAGTGGGTGACGTCTGTTCAGATGTCTAATTTGCGTCCTGTTGTCCAGCAGTTTGACGGCCAGACAATTATTTTGGGTTTCTAGCCTGGAGAAGTACCGAATGCCATATCGAATTTAGGTAAATTGTGTCGATCCGCTTATATGGTCAATTTATGTTCCTAAACAGCTCTGTCCTATTACGATGTGCTCTGAAACTACGATAAAAAACCATTAAAATGTAAAAAAATACAAAATCAATTAATTTAAGATATGGTAGTGAAAACTGACAACATATGCAAACTTCTTTTTAATGTTTTAATTTTTTCATTTTAGACATCATTTCATTTCATAACATTCGATATTGATGATCTGTGCTACAATTTTTGTAACAATATTTATATTTTGTAACAATGCTTCAGACTGATTATGGACATTTATTTCACTGAATTCACTGAAACGGACACACCAATTTTTTCGACTTTGTCTGGATAATACGATTTTAGGTATATTTAAACCAAGTGCTTAAAACCAGCCCTCCGCGAACATATGGAAAACGGTGAGTAAAAAAGAAAAAGGTAAATTTCCCGCCTTCCGATTATTCTAGACACGTCTTCAATTCGGTTGAAAAACAACAACAAACGAAAATTTAAATTTTCATGGAATTAGTTTTTCAAGGAGTTGTCTGCCTGAAGTAAGAAGGTCTAATAACGGATCCGAAAAATAAAAATTCTTGTTAAAAAGAAAAAAACTCAACCAGAATTATACTCGGAATTTCGACATATTCCAATTTTATTTTGAAGTAGTTAAATGAAAAGTTAGTTCCAAATATCTTTTATGTGAATTCTTTAGATTTTAAATCTAAATACAATTATAACCTTTTTAATTACTGACAGTGAAATTCTGGATTGGGGAATGTCCTTTAGCTTTATAAAACGAAATCAGGTGACAGTAGAACTTATATTTGGGGACAAATCTTTTCTAAAAGTTTGTGCGACAGCCCTCGTTAGATGCGTCCTTTCTGCTTTTCTACTCAACTCGTTTGCTTCGTTTAGCCGCCATCACTCCAGGACATTGTTCTTGTTGTTGTTGTGGCTGATGTTGTTGTTGCAATGGTGTGGCATCCAATATCTATATCTCATTTGTATAACATATAGCAGTCAATATGGGACACGTGTATAAGTATCTAGTTCTGTTTTCTTGTGGGCGTGTCCTCGCCGTCTCCGCCAGTCGTCAGTCGCCCATCGCATGTCATTGTAATGGTATCATGCTGTAACAGATTTCTGTTTACCTTGATTTCCATACATATGCACGAGAGAAAGAGGGCGAATGGTGTTGCCAGAGGGAGTATTGCTAGTAGTGGGTGTAGTAGTGGGTCTGATGAGAAGGTTGAGAACAAGCCGCAACAGAGCAAACAAACGACACTTGGCTGCTCAGTCCAACGTCGCACGTAAATAGAAAAGAAAACACTTAAGCATGCACTTAGTCTTTGCGCCTTTCACTTCGTGTCGATGGCGTTGTCGATGCATGGGTGTGAATAAGGACATGTATGTGTGTGCGAGACTGTGTTGTGTGCTACCAACTGCGATTTATGCAAATTTGTTTGCTGCTGAGCTGCTCAGTCAAGCCAACACCCAACCAAACGTCCGCCTCTCTCTCTCCGTCTGTCGACTTTTTGTTAACATTTTTTTATTCTTCCCTTTTTTGTGCTCCTCTTGCTTTTGCTTTGGCGTCTTCGGCGTCTCCTTCCGCATCTCTCAGTCTACTTTGGCCATGTCTTTTGTGTGCCACCCACTAAACAAATAAAGTTATTTGCATGCGCAAGTAAATCGATTTGTGTATATCAAATTGTGGGACTCGAACCCACCCAAAAAAAAATATATATAAAAGAGAAACTAAATATTTCGATACTTTGGTGCAGCTGCTTCAAGGAATCACCTTAGAAAATTGGCCTAGAAAAACAGTTTTCCGTACACAGAACACACTTACAATTTAATCCGTGAATGACAGTGTGGAAAAGCATTATTCGATAATATTGTCAATGGGGTAATTGAGGCTCAAGCAAATGTAGTTTACAATGGGAAAATACATTTCCAGCTCCATTTCCTCCATTTAGCAGGAAGGACGAATCACACATTTCTTCAAATAAATTACTCATAAACCCCAGCCGCAATTTCGTGATGAAGTTACTTACTTGGTACACATTGTCGTTTCCAGTCCCAAACATTTGTTGATTAAAACTTACATATTTTACTTTTGTCCGCTCGTGAATGCTTTTCACAGAGAGTTTACTTAAATCTTAGATTACAGTAGATAAAAGTGTAATTACACACCGTGAGTATTGTATCTGAAGTAGGAAGCCACAAAGCAATCGTTTACAAGTTGGAAAAGTAAGCTATAATGTAAACAATTACTGCTAAAACAGTAATCAGACAAAAATTTTGCCACTAACTAACCTAATTACTACTGCTCAAAAGCAAAATAGTAATTTCTTGCAAGCATGGGCTTCAAAATTACCCGATTGAAAACCAGACTTAACTCAAGACTTCTGGTAGATGAAATATGTTTCCTTACAATCCGCCTATGCGTTACTATGTTGACGGTAAGTCAGTTATATTTTCATCAGTTGTTACAAAACTGTCGAAAAAGCTGGAGGATTTTTATCTGTTCTAAGGAAACGGACGGTAGAGAAGGGACACTTTGCTTAACACTTGTACAACCTTATACTGAAGGGGGACTTTCACCCATGCTTACAGAGCCGATGCACACTGGTCCAGATGTCGAAAATGTTGGCATATACTACAATTTTAATGTTGGCGTATTGAAATTACGCTCGCAGGTTTGTAAGACTAAAAAATAAATTTTGTTTTTATACCCTTGCAAAAAGGGTATATTAATTTTGGTCAGAAGTGTGCAACGCATAGAAGGAAGCATTTCCGACCATATAAAGTATATATATTTTTGATCAGCACGACGAGACGAGTTCAAATAGCCATGTCGGTCCGTCCGTCTGGATCAACGCAAACTCCTCCTAGACCGTTGGAGCTACAGAGCTGAAATTGCATGTAGGCTTGTATATACTGCAGGCGTTGCTTATCTCGGATTCAGCCGGATCGGATCACTATATCATATAGCTCCCATACAAACGACAAAGTCACGAACAGTGACTTTTCTCAATAACTTCCTTATTTTCTGAGCTATTGTCGTGAAATTTAATATTGGTGAGTTTGTTATACATATAAACGACTTTGCCGAATTTGATCAAGATCAGGTGACTATATCATATAGCTCCCATAGGAACGATCTGTCGAAAACAGTGACTTTCTTCAATAACTTCGTTACTTTTGACGCGATTGCTTTTAAATTAAATATTTGTTAGTTTAGTATATCTGTTAATGACTGTGCCGAATTTGATAAATATCGGGTTACTATATCATATAGCTCCCATAGGATCGATCGGTGGAAAACAGTGACTTTGATCAATATCTTCGTTATTTCCTATGCAAAGATTGTTGGCCGTTCTTTCGCAAACTTTAGCCTTTTTAGATAAAACGTTTTTCCACTTTGATGGCTATAAGTAAGGGTAAAGTTACCAAAAAAGTTGCAAGGGTATACAAACTTTGACGCGGTCGAAGTTAGCCCCGGCCCTCTGGTTTTAATGAAATTTTGGTGAAAAGTCATAACCTTTGTTTCAGCTTCGAACTTTGCTACGTAAAAACTTCTCTTCAAGTCTCTGACCCTCTCTCTATCAACTTGAAAAACAATGATCGGCCTGCACATATGAATATTTTTTGCAGCTTGTGTGCAGCCGATCAGATTTAATCATGGGATTGGTGCATAACATGCTATACTATCTAAATCGCTTTTGGTAGAGATAGTCGAACAAACAAAAAAAAAAAAACATTTTCTTCCAATATGTTTTTGGTGTCGTTGTATCATTAAGACTTGTCTGTGTCTTTCTCCTTGAGACTTTTGGTCCGAACCCAATAATTTTCATACTTTATCATTCGATGGCAGTAAATAGCCTAAAAATCAAATTTTTTTCAAGCAAGTCCAAAATTGAGGTTGTGAGAGTGATTGGAACAGACGGACATGGCTATATGAACTCGTCATGTCGTGCTTGTCAAGAAAATATGTTTTTGTTATTAAGTTTGAATTTTCTTGACACATACCAAAATCGAGTTAATTCTTATAATCGCGGTTTGTGGTTTCACCAGTCGTCCGTTACTAAAAACGAGAGCTCTGGCTTAAATTTGGCATTGATTTTAGGGCTATTAGCACCTTATTATGAATTCTTACCAAAAAAGTAAGCCTCGATATTAGCAAGCGAATTCAGGGTACATAGTATTCTTGCTTTTTTGTTAATTTATACACAAAGCATGAGGTAATTAAAAATTATGAATACAGACAACAAAGTTAAATCTTATAAGCGCAGGGAAATTTTTGCATAATCACAATATTCCAAATTGCCCAAACAAACAGAAAAGCGAGCTGAAGTTGCCCAACCAATGGCTGGGATGAGAGGGAACTGGCATGACGGCCCACGCACTTTCCGTAATTGTCGCACATATGCTGGTCGCGGCTGTTGGCTGGACATTAAACAACAAAGGCAAATCCTTGCCACCATCAACATGGAGTGCATCCAGTTGTCTGCCTACCTACACTCAGACCACCCTGAAGGGCTTCGTTCAAAGCGGCTTATGTCATTTTTGTTGGTGTTTCGAGCGATGTGCCCCCTCAATCCCCTACCCCTACCCCAAGCTGCTCCCGAACTGTGCATAAATTAGGCGACTCTCACACTAAGTGGAAATTCCATTTTAATTAAATTTTCGACAATTCGTATTATTTATCCGGTTTTGTGGGCGGCTCCTGTGGTTCAGTCCATTGCCAATCCTTCCATTTCACACAACGTTGGGCCTTATCGTAATACAGTTCATTGGCTGGACAACGTTTGAGTTGTGCCCGCTGATCTTGGTCAGCGCCGCATTGCCAGTAAGCTGTGGGATCCCAAAAATGGCGATAGCTCTGATTGAGTTCGCTGGCCGAGCGGCAGCCAGGTTCACCATTATAGTCCCGCAATTGTTGTGGCCTCGACATGGGTGGAGTGCTTAAATGACATAAAGTGGACAAAGAACGTTATTCGATATATTTATGTATATAAATTTACATATGTATGTAGAGAAGACTTAATATATACGGGCTTTGGTCAATGCTAGCTAGCTTCAGACTCGAACCATTCTCCTTTTATTTGTTAGATTTTACTCGTGAAGAAAAGGTGTCAAAACCATTGTTCCGATTTGCAATTTTGATCGAAGTTAATTGAAATAGGCTTCGATATAAATTAACTCATCGTGCGTAATTCAGCCGTTGATAAAATTTTCGAATTTTTTATTTTTAGTTATTTCTATGAACTGCGCTTTTTTTAGTTGACAAAAAGAATCCAAATCCAACAAAAAGCAAAAATAAATAAATAAAAAAAACTTTGTTTTCTATTTGATTTTGCTAACATAACTTTCTTGATTGTACTAAAAGCAGTTAAAACCCTAAGTGCTCACCATTGCCCAGCGATTTTTGAAATAAACACTCTGAATCTCAATCAGGATATATAGACGATTAAAAACCAGAGGGGCGGGGCTGACCTCCACCACGCCGAAGCTTTACCTATAGCCGCGAAAGTGTAATCTTGAATGTAAATTCCTTATTCAAGTAGAGGTTTATTAGATACTAAACTTATGCATAAGAATATTCGCTGCAGCGCAGGCGGCAAGAAAATGAATGTAAAGCAGAAATGAAAGAATGTCCGTTACAATTCACAGATCGGATCATTGGAGAATAATAAGAAAGAGACAGACATACTGCGGTGGCTATATACAAATTTTAACATACGTCATGGAAAAAGGCATATGTATGTACATATGTATATGCACAAAGTTTTTTGTCTCTATCTCTATTAAAACTAATCAAACAATTCTTTTTGGTACATACAATTTTTGTATTTGGGCCTACTGCAAGAATGTTCTTGCCAAATTTTTCTTTCGTCACCATTCGCGGTACCGTTACCACCGTTTTGTATGACATCATACCACTTTTCTTAGGAAAGAAGTACATACATATACATACATATGTGCCATATGACATAAGTGGGTATTTGGCAGCGATTGCGGTCACATAAATAAGCTTTGGCAGACCTTTTTTTATACCCTTGCAGAGGGTATTATAAAATTAATCAGATGTTTGTAACGCACAGAACGAGACGTTTCCGACCCCATAAAGTATATATATTCTTGATCAGCATGAGAAGCTAAGTCGATATAGCCATGTCCGTCTGACCGCCTGTCAGTCTGTGCGTATGCGTTTTACTCAGCCATCTTAAGAGCTATCGTGATGAAATATTTTTTGGGGCTTTTTAGTACCCGGTATGAAAATCATCAGGATCGGACTACTATATCATATAGTTCTAGAAAAAAAATTTTTGCAGAAATTGGAGTATCGCCATGAAATTTACCAATATGGATATAAAAGCTCAGATCCCAAAATTTCAAAATTTCCAACACAAGTTACAGTCAATATAAATCGGTTGAAACGGCAGCGCTGCTTGCTGCCTACCAGTCATCAAAAGAGTAATAATGTTTTGTTTGTGTATTGATGAATTGAGTTGCAGGAAAAGAAATTCCAAAAAGTAAAAATATTTTTGCCAAGGACTGCAAGGGTATATATATTTGGCTATGCCGAAGTTAGCTTCTTTGATATTTTAAAATTAAAAACGTAAGTAATCAAAAAACACGTGGGCAAGCGTGGCTTGATTCTTGGCATGAAAGAAAGTGGGAAAACAATTGCAGAAATTGCTTCCTGATTGAATCGTCATATCAACACCATATCAAAAATTTTACCAATTATGGTAAAATCAAGCAAACCGGCCAACCGACGGAAATGCAAGAACACTGTAAACGGGAATTTCGGAGTCGTGCTGCCAAAAAGGAGATGTCCTGCAGCGAAATTTGCAGTCATCTGAATCTCAACGTGTCTAGGAGACGGGTCAACCAAATAATTTCTGAAAAGAAATTTCATATGCTTTGCGAGAGCCTGTACCAAAGCTGCTACCACGCCACCTTAAGGCCCGTTTGACGTTTGGACTCACGAATTCCAAAATGTAACTTTTTCAGATGAGAAAAAATTTAATTTAGACGGTCAAGACACGTCACAGACGCAATTTTGGAGACGGGTCCCTTTGGATATGACGGAAAGTACCGAATATGCTTTATTCCAACAAAAACAAATGCGGAAATTGCAAATTTTTCAACAGGAGTATTCTCCAACATACACGGCAAAATTTACAAAAGAGTTTCTTTCCTCACATAGTATTGCATTTTTTTGATTGGCTGTTTTTAAGCCTAGACCTTAATTTAATTGAAGACATTTGGCCAAGGTTTACAAAATGGACGTCAATTTGAGTCTATAGTGTACCTCAAAGAAGCTGGGGTCGCTGAGTGGGAAAAAATTAGCAAATCCACTCTGGAGAAATTGGTAGACTCAATACACCGTCGCCTAAACAAGGTTATTCAAGTAAAACACCAATATATTAATTACTAAACAAAAATAGATTAGTTGAAATCATTGATATCGGCTAGAATTTCGCCAAAAATGAAATACGCACATATATTTGTTCTTATAAAGAATTTTTTTTCTTTCCATATTTTTATGAATGAATTTGTGTTATTGTTTTTTGGTTTCTTTTAATTAGATTTAAAAGCTACAAAAAAGTTATTTTTTTCTCATTTGAAATATATTTATTTTCCAAAAATTGTCGTACACATACATATACTTATTTCCATCATATATTTCAGAATGGAACTTCACAAAATGTTTCACTTTTCGGGTTATCGTTACCAATTAAGTTTATGCGATTTGGTCGTTTTATTGTTACAGCAACAGGTTATTTTGAGGCCCTTAGGCTACCGCAGGGTTTGGTTCACTTGGGGGCAGCTCGGTGGGTGACCAGTACCATTGAGCCCACGGCACACAGGCCTTCAAATCATCCAACCAAGCACTTGGGACAGGACAGACGGCCAGTGTGGCGGGAACTCCCTGAGTCTCGCATACCCAATAATAGTTCTTGAGGTAAAAGTGGCGGTAGAAGGCCACGGAGATTTCGTCCTCTGTCTGACAACCTGGCTGTCCAGTGGGTTTGCTCACTCCTGTGGAGGCAGCACTAGATTGGCTGAACAGGGCCAGGAGAAGAGCGAGCACGAAGAGTTGCAGATGTCTCATGTTGTTCCAATTTGCGATTTGATACCTTTGGTTCGAGTGCTCCTCTTTTTATAGCGAAATCTGGGGGTCCGAGGAGAGTAACTCGACTTAATCTTATCAAGCGGAACTTAGCTGAGATGTTCGGGCAACATGAAGATAGATAAGTTCCGTATAGCTTTACGGGTCTCATTTGTAGTACTTGCCATTTGGCAAAACATTTTATGGCCCTGTTTGTTTGGCTATGCCAACGCTTCGTTGGAACAGTTAGCTGCCCCCACACATACACACACACACACACATCAGCTGTTTTGCTTGCATATTCATGACATCAACAACGGCAGCTGTAAATTATTTTCAGAGATAGCCCGGGCAAGCCGCAAACAAACCGAGCCCAACGTTGCTAATTAATTCAAAACACTGCCTCAAAGGCATTTTTGGGACTGCGCCAACAAATTTTACCTGACTCGGACTCGACTTAAGACCGGGGACGGTTCTCAATTGCGTTGTGGGGGCGTGGCTGACTTTTGGACTGCTTTAAGCCATATTAGGTCCTGGCACACTTGAGTAATTGCCCTTGCATTGGCGCTGCATTGCCTTTTGTTGCACACTTTGCTGAGACTGAGACCGAGACCGAGTACGAGACCAAGAATGGGGAGCAAAACTGAGAGTGGGCTTTTGTTAGTTTTTGGGCCATAAATTAAATCAGGTTATTAATGTCTGCCATTAAATGAAGCTACAGGCAACACAATGGCAGTCAAATCCCCAGTTCTATTCAACATCCTTCTCCTTGGTCTACTCACTCGCTGGCACTCTGTTCGAGTGATTTATGTTAATTCATGCGGCATTTGTAGCATTTCCTAAGTATTTTCAGATTTTCAGATGACTACAGCAAAATTTGTTGTATGCATTTTGTCTCTTCCGTTTGCTTTCTCTTTTGGCCCAGCTAAAAAACTTGAGGCAGAGAGGAAGAGAAATATAGCGTGAGAGAAATATATCGAGAGACATGTATGTATATCTATAAATATTATATGAAAATATGTGAGCGACCATGCGACATTGAACATCACAATCAAGATTTTTCACAGAAATATATTTATAAACCCATTCATTACCACATAAAAGAAAAAATGCTTTATATTACTTTGCAAAGACAACCGAATTCCATTCACAGATACCCTTCAAAAATGACATAAGGTGATATTAACAGAAGTTCTTAAAGATCATGAAAACTTTTAAAAGTACTATTTGATGAACTCAAGGCCTTGATTTTAATCAAATTCTATATAGACACAGACAGATGAATGACTTTGGTACGGATTTTAGTCATGAATATGGGCCTAAATGTCTTTAAAATTAGACACAAGACCCTGATTTTAATCCAATTTTATATAGATACAAACTGATAGGAACATGTAGACTTTTGTACTAATTCTGATCTGAAATATATATATATTTTGTCTTTATAATTCAAGATACCCTCTAAAAGTTTGAGAATGATTTGGCTAAAGGTATCGTAAACTTGATCTTGAAGCAATTGAACTTGGATGAGAACCAAACAAAACCATATAAATATCAAATTTATGTTAATCAAAAATACATACATACATATGTACATATATGTATATATAATTATAGAAAAAACGAATAACTTTTACAATTTTCGTCTTTTTTCACTCGTTTTTTTCCATTTGTATTTTTAAGGCAAATTGTTTACTCTTGATTCATGCCATCTCCTGACTTTGATAACTTTAACTTTAAAAAAAAGAAAACAGAATAATGCAAAACATTGAGAAAAAAGAACCGAAAAAAATATATGACACCGATTTCTCAATGTAATTAAATATATTGCGTATACGTCACGTATGGTAAAATTTCATTTCGAAATTTCGAACACTTATTTTTTTATGCTCACTTCTTTAGGGTTGGTTTATTTGGTTTTTTTTGCCGTTGTTTTTGTTCCTGGTTGTTAATATTTTGTCTAGCAGTCAGAATGAAAAATTCTTTTACATGCAAATTTTTTCGTTTTGCGAACCGCTCACACACGCAACGGCAGTGGCAAATAAAATTTCGATTGAAATGTTTTTTTTCTTGTTCTCGTTGTTGATGCCACTCGATGAGGATGGGTCTGGGTCTGCTTCTCTTTATGTTTCTGGCTCTGGGTCGGTTTATTGATGTGCTCGTTGGACTGACAAAGCGTTTGACTGACAACTGTAAAATGAAATAAAATGCTTCCTGCAAATGTGTTTGAGAGAATGAATCAAAATGAAAGTGGTGCAACCTATTGCATACCACTGTACTTATGTATGGAATGGGGGTGTTAACAGGGTGCATATATACAATATGCTACTGACAGTGGGCCAATCGTGCCATATTGATTTATTGCAAATACTTTGGCAAAAAACAAAAATGGCCTTAAAAAAACTTGTTAAACTCTTTTGAAATACTCCACCAACACTTTCTCTCTGCCTCTCTCTCTCTCTCGCTCTAGACGGTGCGTGGGGGCGTGAAGGGCGTGGCACGTGTCTGAATCACCAATTGAAATCATAATTGCCGCTGGCAGCTCAAATCGGCAATCGTAAATGAAGAGCATCTAAAGTTCAAATAAAAGCCAGAAAAAAAAACAAATTAGACCTTTTGATAATTGTTTCATTACCTTGACACTGTGTAAAGGCAGGTGTGAAGTGCGAATTGTTTCAAGTCATTAGCATGATTCACATCCGCACTTATCTGTTTCCACTTAACAACAGATACACATAACTTATCTTTAGCTACTAAATACTCCCTATATACATCTGTCTATATTTTTCTCTTGACTTTGTTTAGTTAAGACATAACAGATAAGCTGATGTAAACTGCTGATAAGACAATATAAACAATTCTGGTATAAGCTACACGGAAAGTTAACTTTCCCTTCCAGATCGAACGAATTTCCTCCAACTAACTATTACCCACAAAAAGAAGATTTTGAAAATGTCGAACACAACTCAAAGTAAACTTACAAAACCGGCAAAACTTTCAGCATCCCGTTTACGAGTTTCTCTAATTAATTAATTTCGAGTCGCTTTAAAAAAAATCTATATGTTTGCTTCGCCCAATCTTGATTGAATTCAAATTTATTGCTTCTTACTAGTAAAGTGTAAGAAAAATCCCAACCGTCCTTATGAACATTGAGACAATTTTTAGTGGAGAAATACAAATTTGCAAAATGAATTTAAAACTGTACGCTATTTAGTATCTTGTCTTGCATTTAATACGTGCAGATCAAGTGTAATCAATGTTTAAAGAATTTTCCAATCCAATTTATTCCACTAACGCATCCTATCTAAGTCTTGTATAGGGCAATAAGGTAAAACCAAAAGAACAGAGTTGGCCGATGATGAGTTGGTAAAAGTATTGTGGTATGTCCTTTCGTAAGTGCGATTGCTTTTCATTCGGAGCTAAATAATATGTTTGCTTAGAAAAGAAATATGTTTGAAAAATAAATGACTCAGATTCTAGAGCAATAATATTTAAAATAGGTACATCTGGCTTTCTTACCTTTCCCTGCTTTCTACAAATAAATAAGTGAACGAAAACACTATTTTTCATACCCTTGCAAAAGAGGTATTTTAATTTTGGTCAGAAGTGTGCAACGCATAGAAGGAAGCATCTCCGACCATATAAAGTATATATGTATATTGCAGATCAGCATGACGAGACATATCCGTCCGTATATAAAGCTTCCATAGCAACGGTCGGTCAAAAACAGTGACTTTAATGAATAACTTCGTTACTTTTGAAGCGATTGCTTTCAAATTAAACGTTAGTTTTATATATCTGTTTGACTGTTATCTGTTTGACTGTGCCAAATTTGATCATGATCGGGTGACTAAATTATATAGCTCCCATAGGAACAATCGGTGGTAAACAGTGACTTTCATCAATAATTTCGTTATTTGCTATGCTAAGATTGTAGGCCGTTCTTTCGCAAACATTAGACTTTTTAGATAAAACGTTTTTCTACTTTGACGGCTATAGGTAAGAAAAGAGTAACAATCAGCTTGAAAGGGTATACAAACTTTGTAAAGTTAAAAGTTAAAATATCAAAGAAGCTAACTTCGGCTATGCCGAAGTTAATAACCCTTGCAGTCCTTGGCAATAATAACTTTACATTTTGAAATTTCTTTCCCTGCAACTCAATTCATCAATACACAAACAAAACATTATTACTCTTTTTACTACAATTTTGTCTTCTTCTTTATACATACAGTTCATGTAGAGTTGCGTCTGTGTGTGTATGCATGTGCTCTGTTGATTTCATGATGACGTAGTAGGCAGCAAGCAGCGATGCCGGCATCGGTTGAAACGATTTATATTGACTGTAACTTGTGTTCTGTTAGTATCAAATTAAAACTTTGGGATCTGAGGTTTTATATCCAATACTATCATATTAGTAAATTTCATTGGGATACTCCAATTTTTTCAACTATGTCTCTGCTAGAACTACATGATATATTGGTACGATCGTGATGATTTTCATACTTTATTCTAACCGGCCTGTAAGTAGCTCAAATACCAAGTTGAGGCTGAGTAAAACGCATACACACCAACAGACGGTCAGACGGACATGGCTATATCGACTCAGCTTCTCATGCTGATCAAGAATATATATCCTTTATGACCAATTTCATAATACCCTCTGCAAGGGTACAATTTTTTTTTTTTTTGGCTCTAAAAATCCTCTATAGTTTTAAGAATCTTTTACGCTTTACATCATATCGGTATTCGAATTAGTTCCGAAGTTATAGAGTTTAGAAGTGAGCGCGGCCGAGTCGGCCCCGACGCGTTACATTTTTTTCTTTTGCGTTTTTCTCGAAACTACTTTTTTTGAACCGAGGTGTCAAATATCTCCGAATCTACTGAACCGATTTGGCTCAAATTTTTACCGCCTATTCTTTACAGTGTTGGGTATCCGCCCACGTATTTAAGGTCCTGTTTGGAAGTTATGAATTTTTTTAGCCAAAAATGTTTTTCAAAAAAGGGCGTTTTTTTTTCAAACAGCCGCCATTTTGCCAAAAAAAATTTTTTAAAAAAAATCCTACGTGGGCGGATAGCCATAGCCTTCCTGAATAACAAGATTTTTTTTTTAATTTTTCGGGTGATGTCTAGCCGAGAAATTTGACACCCCACCTGCAAGGATTTAGAAATCATGGTGGCACTTGACGGCCCATATCTCCGCCATTTTGTTTTAAAAATTTATTTTTTTTTTCAAAAAATATTCTTTAGAGTAAGGGTACTGTGTATCTGTATATAATAACAGTTTTTTTCTAAATTGTATACTGGCCGCACAGCAATAATTCTTTTTTTCACCTGTTTTTTGGACCTCAGGGGTGGCGTAACCCCTTAAGACAATGCACACGCCTTTTTAAATCAATTCAAAACTCTGCCTCTTTCTTTTCCAAATTGGTGTCTCAATATTTAGGTTTGAGCTCCATATAAGTTTTAGTAGAGGATTTAATGATTACATATGAACGTTTTGGTGACTTTTGTCTTTATTGTTTAATGCTTTAAGTGCAGAGTTCCAGAAGATATTATCAATCACAGCCGTGCCAGCCTATTGGGCGACTAGGTGGTTCAACGCATGGCTGCCAGCGCCAAATAATCCATGGAATGCAAGTGTTTATATCTTGATCAAATCCCGTATTCGGAGCGCAGGACTTCAGATCGGCCTTTGCTTGGTTGCCTAGGCTGTGACATATCCAGTACTTCGTCGGATCGATGCAGTGACGCTGTGGAAATCCCAATTCCACATTTTGCTGACAGCCCGGCTCGTAGGTGTCTATACATTGCCCACGGACATTCGGCAACCAAAGGCATAGGCAGTAGAGAAGAAGCCTAACGAGAACTAGATGACCAGGTAATAGGTAATGCAAGCATTGAATTAACTGGCAAACCTACCTTGCTGTTGCATGGTTTGGACGATGGACAAGCTATGACTATCTAGACGCAACTCCAAAGACTTTTATAGTTACTTCAAGTGGCCCGGTCAGTCAAGTGCTGCGGCTCTTATCAGCGTGGATATGAACGGAAGTTCTGCTGGGAGGTGGAGGTTCAATGCCCCTCCCGAGGTCAAGAGATTTGTTGGATTTGTTGGTCATGATTGCTCTTGGAACAACAACAATAACCACATCCACGTCCAGCAAATTGCATGCCACTCACGCATTTGGCCATGGCTAAGCTGAAATAGAAATAGAAATGGCAAGTGAAGGAACAACAATCGGAATGTGACAACGCCAAGCCAGAAGACATACGTCCGAAATGAGCTTTACCAGCAACTTCATTCAACTTTAGCAAACAAAAAAAAAAAATGAAAATAGAAGGAAGAAAAAGAAATGCGAAAAACTGAAAGAAAATTGCAGCAACAAAGCTGCTTTCCTTCGTTTTGGCCAATTTTACCGGACATGCCAAATGCATTTTCGTCTAGTGAACTCACACTCATCGACCCACATTTACTTGAATTAAGGGGCGTCAATGAAATATTGCCGACTTGGTCGACAACATTGGTTGTTTCTTCGAGCAAAGATTTAAAAGGCAAACTTTAAAATAGTTTTTATTGCCACTAAGAAATTGACATTGGCATGTTCACTTTATCGACGAAAATTAATGGATATTTAGATCACTTTCTGCCATACAAATTACATATAAAATTAAGGAATTTTGATTTTAAATATCGCGCCATCTATCTAGCGGAGCCACTGTGCAAATGCGGTAGCTAATAGCTACTACTATATTGTGAAATCGATATTTGAACAAATTTAACGGTCAGTGATTTGATTGCTTGAGAAAAAAAGGCATGTTGATAAAATTAAGGCAGTAGCAGTTGACAATGCAACTGGTTTTCCATTTACATAACATCGAGAAGTAGCTGGACGTCAAAAAACAGGCCAGGATTCGTCTCTAATTTATAGTAAGAGTTGATTGCAAGGAGTAGTAATGGGAAATATATGTATTCTTTTTATTGGTTTGAGATTTTAAAATCGCCAAGATGTACATAACAGGCATTCCGACTCCGCTAAGTATTTATATTCTTCATCAACAATCGTCCGCCCGCTGATCTCGAAGATCTGAAGTTGAGTTGCCTAATATTTAAATTGCATTTATCTAATATCCATTTCTTGTTCAACCTCCGATTGTTTTTTTACAAATGCCTTCACTGGATTGTGACAATAATAGGAAGAGATTTTCGTTTTTTTACTTTTTGGAATTTGAAAACTGTACTTCCATCAATTTCAATACTTGATATTTGAAATATGGTGTAAATCTATTAACTTTAAGCTACTTATAGTTAGAATATTATCTATTCTAAGTGTTACATTTAGCAAACTGCAATATGTCATCCACCTTCAGCTCTATTTTTTTTTAATAAATCTAAAAAGCTGAACATCAAATAAAAAATACCACAGAATATGTACCCTTGCAAAGCGAGAGGATTTCAATTCTTGTCGTTTACCGTTACATTGAAAAGAAAATGTAATAGCTCCTTACTGTTCTCCTCCTTAAAATTACCGCTTTCGCGTTGACAATAGCAAGTTTTTTGGTTTTCGTTGGTCACACTAGGTATGTTATTTTCACGCTTTCAAGAGATGGTCCTAAATTTTAAGAGAGCGACGGTACTTTTAAGGGAGCTGACCCATAAAAATGAGTGCAACTCGAACCTGGTAAGAGCAACTCGAACTTTCGCCGTGATGCGGCGAAAATTTTCAATGTGTCTGAGATGGGCTGAGCGAATTCAATTTAGTCGAGCGAATTGACCAATACGCGCTAATGTGCCCCCTATTTCGATTCACTTTTTTTCGGCTCGCACTATTTTGTGTTGGCATCAACGGTTCGAGTTGGCACTCTTTGTGCGATGTTGGCATCGCTGGTATGAAGCAACAATAAACAATAATAATATGAAGCGTGGGAGAAATTGGACGTTGCTGTGTAAATTGAGTGAAGGAAAAAGAGAAGAAATAATTGGTGGAAAATAAAAGAAAGAGTAACCAAGGTGACGGAAAAGAAACACAAAAAGACACATTTGATTTGACTGTTCGGATTGTGGGCGTAGCGGAAATTTAACGCCGGTGCTGTTCGTTTATGTAGATAGAAATAAATTAAATGTCTAGTGTGTAAGTGCGTGGTTTAAAATTAAGCAAAATAAAATTCTTCAACTGCCCCCTGCCCGTTTCGCCGGTGGACCTCTTATCAAAAATATTTGGCGGTAAGTCTTCTGCCCACTTGTTGGTGACTCTCGTATCTCTTGGTAAGGTGGATGTGGTTCCTGGGATGTGGAAGAAAATTAGTCATTGCCCCCATACTTTCGCATTGTCCCAAAATGGTTTTAATTAACGAAGAAAAAAAAACCGAAAAAAACGCATGTCCCGCACCCAAAAACCAAAGAGAGCGCTAGAGGAAGCAACAGTCCAATTAAGAGAACAACGGCATCGGGAGTGTGTGTGAGCGGGAGTGAGAGCAAAGCTTTAGGGGCGTAGACACGACCCTTTCAAGGGGGGACCCTTTCAAATAATTCAGCATGAGGGCAAAGCAAACATTGTTCAATTTCAATTGCTAATGCGGGCGACAATTGACCACACACAGATACACACACGCGTATATTTTCGTAATATTCAGTCCACATATTATTGCATCACGCAGTCGCAGCCCTGTGCTAAATTAATACATACATACATATGTTTTTTGAGTAGCCCGTTAAAGCCGCTGCCACCTGTGTCAATCAAGACGAGACAAGTTTCACCTGTCTGCAATGCGGAAACTGCAGTTGGCTGCATTTTTGCATTCTTCTTCTTTCTCTTCTCTTCTGCCAGGTCAGCAAGTTAATGCGCCAAATACTTACAAATTAGTTGCAACTTGCAACTGACATACATATCTACATATACATATGCACTCACCAGACCGAACATGTGTGTGTGTGTAACCCTTACTGTTAACCGAATGAAAGTTAAGCCTAACCGTTTATGCTTAAGTACAGTTATTCAAGACTAAAAAAGAACTATTTCGGCCCTTTGTATAAACGTGAGCAGCTCAACTCCACAAATCTGATTGATCCATCAGACCTCGCAGGCTCAATTTCCAAGACGGTCGTGATGAGCCCTTGAAACCAATATATATGTATATACATATTTTCCTTTTAAAGACTCGCAAACGATAGAGCATTAAATTTGACAAAATTTTGAAGATTCATTAACTATCGGGAATTGCTATAGTAAAGCCAAATTGATTTCAACACGTCAGAGTTCGGAAACTGATTTTAATGGACGCACTAGAATCTCAAAATATAGCCCGAAAAAAGAAATCAGCTAAATTCAGGAATAACGTTTGAGTTTAATTTTAATGTCATGTCATGTCGTTAATTTTTAGTTGCAATATTATATCTGAAATTGTCTTTTTTTTTTAAATATAATGCACTCTTTTTGTTAAATAAATTATAACGTATGATAAGTTGAACCCAGTTATCCTTCAAAACGAAGCTAAAATTCTTTTTTCCTGAACTTACGTTCATGAAAAACGTTACATGAGTTTACACTCATGGCAGAAAATTAAAATTTATAAAAACGCGTAGAATAATCAAATCCGGCTCGATTATAATTTGAAATTTAATTTGATTTTAATTCAGCTAAAATACCTAAAAACTATATCATAAATTTTAAAATTAAACGCTGAAAATATGTAATAAGCCAAATGACTGTGTTTGAGCCGACTTGAAGTCAATAAATATTACTAATTTGTAAGATTTTGAATCGTAAGCAGCATGTATTATCGAAATATGATAATAAACCATTTCAATTACAATTCAACAAACTTTAAAGTTTATTGAAACTTGGCACTGCAAAATGCATTTGGAAGTTTCTTTGAAAAAAAAGCATTTCTGACCCTAAAGTTTTATTACTCTAATTCAAATTATAGAAAAAGTTGCCAATAAAAAGATTGTTTTTAATTAAATTGTATAGTAAGTTATATTTTATAATAGTTAATTTATCGCAAAGTAAGAAAGAAGTCTTTAGACCAGATTTTGATATACATATAATAAATTTAGAACTATTTCAAAATCGGGAACCCTAAATAAGCATTATTTTTTGTACCTAAAATATAATTATTTGCTTAATTGGATAAAAGTGAGTTTTAACCAATTGAACCATTGATCTGTATTGAAGTAAATATTAAAGTAAATTCAAGTAAATTTTTAATACAATTTCAATTAAAAGTTCTTCCCAGTTTATACTTAAGTATATAAACAAATCATGATGATTTGGCATAAAATAATCATCAGATGAAATATATGTACATCATATATAGATTGAGCGTAAGTTCAGAGGCAAAAATTGTGTAAATACGTTTTGATTGCATTCCTTGACAAGTACTTAAATTCCTATTGACTTGAGTTTTGTTTGGATTATGCAAATATTGTATTTGGGGGAATTGCAGCCAGGCTAATGCCAATGTGCACAACGAATCCCAAGGTGCTAATAGAATTCCATTGATCTTTGGCCCTAAAGCAAAACACAAAAACCAATTCTGGATAGAAGACACTAAAATTCTAGAAGATAGTCAGTCGGTGACTTACGTCAACTGTTAATAGCACAGTCAATAGCAAATGGCTAATTGTAGTAGCACTGGATAGAACCTTGTAAATAATAGTATAAGCAAACTTTGTTAAATATCTAAAAATTTTAATCATTCAATTGATATTCCCTCGCTACAAAGTAACATCAGCGAATATAAGTACATATAGATATAGATACATACATATTCATATGTATGTATAAATAATGGACGACGAGTATATCTCAGTTTCATTTTTCATTTATTGAGAGTAAAATTCGCCGTAGCACAATCAAGTATGTATGTATGTATATATATACATATATGTATTTTGTTTTATGTATGCATGGTTCATATGTATATTGTTTCCGTAGCACATAGAAATTTCATTTCAGTGCAAAACGATGAACGTCGAGCAGCTTTGGTTCAAAGTCCACAGAGCGTTTTTTGTTTTCTTCTTTCGGTGGTCGCTCGGTCAGTCGGTGGCGATGAGACCATATTAATGTATGTATGTTTATCTGTGGGAAGGTGGATTGGATAGACCACAAAGACATATGCATAAACTTGGAGTTATACTAGGTAAATATATATGTAAGTAAGTAGGTGGAGTGTGTGGTGTGTGTGTGCTGTATTTTGGCATCTCATGCTTGATAAGCACTTTGCGTTTTAAACTTCATCGAAAACAAACCAAAGTTGCTCTTTTCCTCAACCGGTTTCAATGTTCAACGACAAAAATCAATGCGATTCCTAACTTTTTTTCTACGGTCATTGTACTACACATTGTTGTTGTTGACACACACATTTCTTTGATTGTGTTTGACCACAAACATTTCAAAAACACCACCTGTTGTTGCCGCTGTCGCTGCTGCTGCTGCTGCGGTTATGTTGATGAAGCCAAAAGATGCCGTTAGATGCGGCAACACATTATTACCAAACAGTTTTAAGTCTTCTCTCGAATGCCGATGCTGGTTGTAAAACTCGATTACAATTCGATTTGAATTAAAAACCCTTTAGAATTTTACCCATATTTTATTATTCATGATGTAAGTGGGTTCTATATATGAATAATTTGCATATATTCGAAACTTTTCTTCAGTGTGAGAAACGAACCGGCAAAATCAACCTAAACTCTTTGGCGTTCTTAAACAAAATTAAGTCAATGCTATCACAAAATTTGTGTAAAAAGAAAAAGTTTCTAATTTAGTCAATAGAAAACAAAATTGGCACACATTTCATTGATTAAGAGACAAATTATAAATGTATTTTGAAGAGTTTAAGAAAACTAACTACTAACTAGTAGTGTGTTTTAGTTGTCTAAAAATATGAAAAATATTTTAAAGAGTTAACCAGTAAATTATCCCTTAGTTTTAATATAGAATACTATATACTTCTTTTGGGGTATTTCTACTTCTAAATTAATATTTTTCTAATGATGAGGAGTTTATGAATGATATTTTCTTTAATTTTTGGCATACTGAACTCAAAATTAAAATCCAATAGTTCAACGAAAAATCTCGAAACTCTTGTCTCATGAATTTCATGCAGTTTATCGTTTTTTTTTCTTTTAAGTTTAACAACTTTGGCTCAAATTTGTCTCGCACATTTGTGTGGTGGAAGGTTTGCCTTGCTTTTGGGATGCACATATATAAATATTTATATATATGTTTTTGGCGTAACTTCCCTTTCGTTTTCGTTTATCTTTGGGCCCTCCCATTTTAGTTTCCAGGCAGGTTTTATATCCTAACCAAAGTTGATTGTTTTAGTTTTTAGCAGAAGTTCAAACATTTATAGTTGCCCTCCGATCGAAAGATATTTTATATCGTTAACTTTTTGAAGTTGGCTTGTGCCCAAGGTAAAGTCGTTAATTGAGTTTATCGCAAAATGAACCCCGAATACGCAGAGTATTTAAGCGTACGAATTTTATTACCCTTGCAAAAAGAGTACATTAACTTTGTTTTGTTTCAGTCAGGTTGGCTTCCTATGCGTGTATATTTTGAAATCATCAAATTAGTTTGACACAATTAATATTCTAAACTTTGCAAGTTACGAAACAGTGCTGAGTATCTCAATTGTTTCATTCGTTCGCAGATTTTTGGCGTTGATATTTGGTTATGTAACATAAACTTGAAAGTTTCACTACAACTTAGAATGCGCCAGTGAAAAGAAAAAACCAAAATTCAAAATTATGCATTTATAAATATGTTTGTATACCTACTTATGCCGGCGGTTTTTATTTTCTTCTTTTTGATATTATTAACAAGTTCCCAGTTGAGTGAAACTTTCGAAGATGTAGTTGGGCCTTCATTTGTTCGAGTAAATAAACAGATATCGAAGAGAATGGGCCGGGTACTCATACAGTTGGGGCTGGGTCGATCGAATCGGATGGCTATACTTGCGCTTTCATTTCAACATTATCAGCGCCAAAGGCGATCGCCTTTATTTGGCCATTGAAACGGTTGGAATGCTAAGCATTTCACTTTATTTTGGCTGCAGGTTTTTTTGTTTTTAGCATTGCCCCAACGAGTCGGCCAAAACGCCGAAACGTACAAACGTCACGCACTTGAAGAGCTTTTGCTTTTTATACCATACACCCATAGGGTGAAATGGTATATTACAGTCGCCAAAATGTATGTAACAGGCAGAAGGAAGCATCTCCGACCCCACAAAGTATATATATTCTTGATCAGGATCAACAACCGAGTCGATCTAGCCATGTCCGTCTGTCCGTCCGTCTGTCCGTCTGTCCGTCCGTCCGTCTGTCCGTCTGTCCGTATGAACACCTAGATCTCGGAGACTGTAAGAGCTAGAGCCACCAAATTTGGTATGTAGACTCGTGTAGTATGTAGAGTGATCAAGTTTATTTCAAATTTTTGCCACGCCCCTTTCCGCCCCCGCAATTTAAAAAAAGCGTTTATCTCAAAAACTATTCCAGCTAGAGACACCATATTTGGTATGTATATTCGCTTAGTAAATGCACACATTTTGTATGTGTAAAAATTTTGCCACGCCTTTTTCCGCCCCCGTAATTTGAAAAACTTGATTATCTCCCGTACTTTTTTACCTTATGCAATCAAATTTGACACACTTAAATTTAATACTAATATCTAGCAAAATACCAAATTTGATCAAAATCGGACAAAAAACAGTCGAGTTATACATATAAACGTTTTTCCATAAGGCCGGAGTTGGCCGTTGGCTGGTGGGGGCGCTAGGGTGCTCGTATGATTTAGTGAGCGAGATACTAAGATATGCTTGTAAAAAGCATGTGAAAATGCATTTGTTTAATAAAGTTGAAATATTTGCTTCACTGGTGTATGGTATACCGAAGTCGGCGAGACGACTTACTTACTTCATTTCTTTCGGTTTTGATTTGGTTTTGGGTTTTTTTGTATGTTTCTTTTGGGCGTTCAGCTGAACGCTCGCCTGGTTTGTGCTTTTTTCTTTTTATACCATACACCCATAGGGTGAAATGGTATATTAAAGTCGCCAAAATGTATGTAACAGGCAGAAGGAAGCATCTCCGACCCCACAAAGTATATATATTCTTGATCAGGATCAACAACGGAGTCGATCTAGCCATGTCCGTCTGTCCGTCCGTCCGTCCGTCTGTCCGTATGAACACCTAGATCTCGGAGACTGTAAGAGCTAGAGCCACCAAATTCGGTATGTAGACTCGTGTAGTATGTAGAGTGATCAAGTTTATTTCAAATTTTTGCCACGCCCCTTCCCTCCCCGCAATTTAAAAAAAGCGTTTATCTCAAAAACTATTCCAGCTAGAGACACCATATTTGGTATGTATATACGCTTAGTAAATGCACACATTTTGTATGTATAAAAATTTTGCCACGCCCTTTTCCGCCCCCGTAATTTGAAAAACTTGAATATCTCCCGTATTTTTTTACCTTATGCAATTTGGCACACTTAAATTTAATACTAATATCTAGCAAAATACCAAATTTGATCAATATCGGACAAAAAACCGTCGAGTTATGCATATAAACGTTTTTCCATAAGGCCGGAGTTGGCCGTTGGCTGGTGGGCGATAGGGTGCTCGTATGATTGAGTGAGCGAGATACTAAGATATGCTTATAAGAAGCATGTGAAAATGGATTTGTTTAATAAAGTTGAAATATTTGCTTTACTGGTGTATGGTATACCTAAGTCGGCGAGACGACTTACTTACTTCATTTTATATATATATATTTACACTGTGACCTCTTTTTTTTGCTGGGGCTTATTAACTGCCGATTTCAATGCTTAGAGATGAGCAAAATGTTGATAATTTTGCACTATCTCGATTGGATAGAATAAAAGTAGTTGCAAACTTATTTACTTACTTGCTTCCGATTCTTAATAATTTGACCTATTTATAGGGTAATAGACATTCGCCATTGAGTCATTTATTCGTAATGAATGCTTTTGGCCTTTTCAAGGCCATTGTTGCTGCTTGTCGATAACTCGTTGCCTTACTGGCACATCCACCACGTCCCCTGACACTTACCAAAGAAGAAACCGGCAAGCATGATCTAATTTTATATTTATTAATTTTATATTTATTCTTGTTTCTCGAGTGATGATCCATTTATATAATTTAGAATTTCATTCCACTTATGTCAGTTCATAAGGACCAATGTACAACCGTTAACCTTAGACAGTCATGTTTAGTTTTAGTCCTTAAAAATGTCTGCGAATCCAAAATTCAAATTTACATATTTCATTTTTATCCGATTGTAATGATAAATATCTTATTCGATGGGGAATCGATTACACTTTCATTCGTATGACCGAAATAGAGATACCAAATATCACATTATGAACGGGATTCTGATGCTAAAATTATCTGAAATTTGGGGCACACTTTTTCATAGTTTTACTAACTCTAAAAATTCTTTAAGTGTTCAAATTGCTAATGTCAAAATTTGTTGCTTTGCATTATAAAAATATAATAATCCGATAAAATTGGACATTTTATACAACATTTTGGAATCCTCTCTTATAATAATATTCTTAAAAAGAAATGGCTGAGCTATCCAAAACAAATGGAAGTCTAGAAAGGATTAGGGACGATTTATATATTTGAGATAATTTTGATCGCATCTTTCCTTTGAACTTTTTGGGAGGATATGTTCTATTCCAAAAGTTTACGTTTTAGCTTGTAAATGATTGCTTTAACCGCTACTTCAAAAATAAATAAGCAATTCACCCAATCAAAATTATGTTTATGCTCATCTCTAGCGAAATCGTTGGACGTGAACTCATTTATTGCGCCAATTTTCAGGGCATCAAAAATTAATTGGCTCTTGTGTTGTTGTTGGCCTTTTTGTTAACCAATTGCTTGTGTTATATGGTGTGCGGAGTGCGTTTGTGTGTGTGTCTTAGTTGGTGGTTCGGTTGGTTTGGCAGGTGTTTTTCTTTTTCCAATATATCTGTATGTATGCCCAACTCATTCATAAATAACATATGTATTGCTTTAAGACCATGTTGAACACAGTGTGAGGCATGTGAGCCTACACGACGACGACGCCATTTTGTTTACCCAAGCAATCAGCGCCATCTAGCGTTAATTAGATGTACGTACAAGAGGATTCAGTAGCCACAATCTGCCTGGCTCTAAACTACAAATTTGTGATTTTGCTTGTACACTCATAATTGGTCTAAGCCATCTAACAAGATACATACATATATGTGGCTGACTCTTTTGCTGGCTGCGCACTCGCAATTTGACCATGAAATTCATTTAGGGCTACGTGTTATTATTTCCGTTTTGTAAGCAAGCTTCGTTGTTGTTGTTGTTGTTGTTGTTGTTGTTGCTGATTTGTGCAATTTTCTCTCGTACTCGAGAGAGACAAACAAACGTTCAATTCCCCTGTGAGAGGGCGGAGGACCGAACGACCGACTTACTCAGTCGTATTGTAATAAATTTTTGACTTTGACCCGCTTTGCGTATTATTTTTTAATTTCATGCCTTTTTTTGTTTTTGTTTCCCTATTCGCCAAATTAACCAAATTGTCGAAGAGGCCAAGGTGAAGTTTTTTGCGATTCTAAATATACATATTTACAAAAATATGTAACTAGATGCAGGCAAATAACTTTAAAATAGATTTCCTATTTGTTTTTCGCCTATAGATTCTAAAGGTGGTGCCAATGGCATGCATTTCTCAATTGGTTTTTGCCCTAAGGCAAACATTTGTTGGTTGCCATCTCTACAATGTATTAAGCTAAATGTTCAGAGTGCAACCCTTAATTAGCTGCCACGTGCATGTCATAACTTCCTGTAAGTTAGTCAGTTAAAAACATCTACAATTGACTATTGGATACAGCAACGCGATATAAAATCAAAAGTCATCTCTTTGAAGACATTCCAAATAGCTACCGTTCTATATCCTGTCTGAGATAAGAAAATGTCACGATAAAGAATTTTATAGATCATTCCTATCCAAAGTCTTGACTTTACTATTTCAGCTGTTCGCTGTGATAGTTTTGATCGATCTGCAATCTTGCGCAGAATGAAAAGTATTACCTTTCATTCAATGCTCTTTTGGACTTGTTGGGTCATGTATTTCTGTGGAGAAGTTCCTGCTTTAATTTCTGTTATAAAGATCAGACATGTCCATGGCCCAAACTAGCTATGTAGTTGGTAGCATTTTCTATTGAATGTACTGTGAGCCCTTAGAATAGAACAGAAATAACTTTTTAAGTTTCCCTCGCACCTAATCAAGTACGCATTTTTGTGGGTTTTTGTTAGCTCAACACTTGAGCTTTGAAATGTTTGAAATGTTTAATCTATATGTGCTATTTGGTAATATATTAAAGATACGATAACACACATGTATGTGTACCTATGTATGTATATACTAAACTATCTAATCGAATGATTCATTATTATTTCTAGATACTTTTTGGGTGATTAGTTTAGTTTCTTCTTTAAAATACATTCAACCTTCGATTGTTGCGTAAAAGTGATAAATTTTTATTTACTAATTATATTTCTTTGTAAAACTTTATCACAATGTATTAAGAAAACGCCTACCCAGTTAGCCAGGGGCAGGGCCATTGAATAACTCGTTGAAAGAACTCGTCACATTTGCATATCATTAAGCAATGAGGCAGAAACAGAAACATTTCTATAGAAAATATCAAGAATAATATAATATAATATTCCGTTTCCAGTTGGCCATGTCTGGCTCTGGTTCGTTGTCTCTGCTTAGCCAACCAGTTAACAAATTAGGCCTCAAAGCATGCAGTTAACGGTTTTTTAAATTCGAACAGCCGCAGTCGCTCTGACTTACTATTTTCTAATTCACATTCACCAGCATTTCAGTTTGGATGGATAAGCATTTTCAACCATGCCAAGTTTATAGATTTTTCGAATTCAAATTTCTTTACTACTTATTCATATGAGTATATACTCTGTGTGAGGTTATCGACCCTCTATAATTCGATCAAACCAGAGTTATGATATGTTTGGAGTACGAAGAGAGAACTAAGCGAAAGCTAGTCCATCATCGTTACTCATTTAGTTTTTCATACTAAATCTTCAATTGTTACAAAATAATTCTATATTCATGAGGAATATCTCCCAGTGAGCTATTGTTTTCTTTATCATGGTTCTATTTGGCTCGTAATTCTTGCTTTTCGTGTCTTGCTTGACGGTTAATGGCATTTTAACTTACTTTCGTATCAGTGGCAGTGGCAAAAACTTTGTTTGGTCTCGTCTTGTTTGCACACTTGTTGCATGCAGCACAAGCTTGGCGTCTGCAAAACGTCTGCCCCATACCGATACACACACACCACATTCTCTCTCTCTTTCTCTTTGTTTCCCTCCCTATCTCTCTCTGTCCATACGTAGAGCCACTGACACAGATCGCTCGCATAGTCAACCCGGAAAGCGAAAGTGGTTTTGGCAGCTGCTCTAATGGCTCAAAGCCTGCTCTGACCACTGGCATAAGAAAAAAAGGAGAAAAAAAATGGCCATTACATCAGATGATGGCGACTTGCCGCCTAAGCTTCAGACGTGCTCTCTCTCTCTCTCTGCCTCTCTCTCTCTCTCTCTCTGTTTTTCTCTGTGATTTTCTTTCTGTGTATTTTGCAACGTAAGCTAGAGTGGAGCATAAACCATTATGGGGAGAAGAGGGCGACACTGGCCGAGTTAAGCCAAGCCAAGCTCCATGTCTCGGATCGGAAGCCAAATTCAGTTGTATTTCTGGCACGCTGGCCAACGGTTCAAGTAGCGGAATCGGATTGGTGTCTGCGCCGTTGGCTGTTACTTTGATAAGCTCTTCTACCGCTCCCGCTCGCTCTATCCCAAAATCTCCCGCTCGATCGTTCGTTCGTTCCCTCTCTGGTACTTGGAGTGATTCACCGTATAATCGCTTTGCTCGTGCGCGCACTGATCGATTCCAACAGTCGGTCGGTCGGTTGGTGGGTCGTTGTCGTTTTTGTGCCTCCCTGATAAGGTTCAGACGCACATCCAACCAACTGTCAGTTGGCTGAAAAGCGTGCAAGGTAAAGCATCGGAACAAAATAAAATATAAAAAAAAAAACCTGTAACCAACAAAATGATAATAATCAAAAACCACAGTTAACAAAATAAATAATAATAATTATAATATTATAAAATTTCTGCTCTCTTGTGATTGTCTTGTCTTGTCTTGTTAGTGATTATCTAATCGTTGTAAGCACACACCTTACATACATACACACACATTATGTACCTGTATACAAATGCATAAAAAATAAAACCAAAAAGAAGAAAAAAAAATAAACTTTCCCAAAAAACAAAAAAAAACAAACAAAAAGCAAACTAATATAATATAATAACAATAAAATAAGCCAAGTGCGTGGCTAAAAACTAATGAACTTTTGCTTGAAATTTGCCGCATTGTATAATCGGACCAAGTGTGCCTTCTTCAAACGTGCCGGGACTATAGAGCGATCGATATCGATAACAGCAACAACAACAATAACAACAACAACAAAATCTACTTGGTCAGAAGCACATTTTTTTATGATCTCAATTTGTCGGCTAGCTGAAATAAACGAGTGCCACTGATCAGATGGGGGACGCGCTCCACTCAAGTGTTTTGTCTGTGTGTGTGTGCGCGCGCGCTTTGTTTTATTAGCCAACTCTTGGCTAATCTTGTGTGCTTATCACCCCCAAAATCCAATTAGTCAATCCCACAAGTGCAAAAAGGCCAGATTACAAATTAATTGCCACCTTTGGCTAATCAAAGTCAATTGATACACTTGCAAAAAATGGAAAAAAAAAGTTTAACTTTCTAAATTAAATTTGCATTCCTAAGGCGATATTCTTGTGAGTGTGAGTGTAGAAGCTTCTGATAAGAACCCAATAGGCAGCAAGTGGACCGATTACTGATTACTGAGGGCAATAATGGGTATGAGTTGGCTTCAAAGGAAATTGCCTTCCTATCTGCCTTAGATTAAGCATTCGCCCTGTGACTCAGACCCAGGGAGGGGGTCTTTGCCATGCGTCATCTTCCATTTATTGTCTAGGACTCACAATTAGCGCGCTGCTGCATCGATTTTACACTTAATTAAGTCTTCTCAATGTACCTACTATGACAATGGGCAACCGACGTTGGGAGGAACGGGGGATGGTTGCATGCATGGCCTTATAACCTACATTATGCCATCGGGGCGATAAAATCAACATACTCTAAACTATTTACGTGTCGTTGGGATGATGGGTGGAGCTGCGGTGGGCGTAGCTGGTCTAATTGATTTCGAAAATGCAAGCCGGCAGCAAATAACACAAACAACACCAACTGCATAACAGACCGTGTAAACATGTTCATGTAAACGCCTTTTCCTGCACCGATCTCCTATCGATCTTTCACCAACACTCTGCCTCTTCAAATGATGGGCAGGGGCAGTGATTGCCAAGTGGAAGACGAATACTTTTTAGACGGATGGAGGGTGCTTGGTTGGCAGTCTTGGCGTCTCTTGATGTGGCTCATTGATTGTTTAACTGGGCGCAGACGATGACAGAGCAAATATGTGTGCATACATATGCACGTATGTATGTACATATGTATGCATGTAAATATGTGTGTATGTACATATGTATGTATATATTCTCACAGTACTCCTGTATCCGCACCCACTTGTTTGCAAATTTTTATTTGCTTCGCTTTGCTTTTTGTATCTCTTCTTCTTGGCACTGGCACTTTGGACGAGCCTATTATATAAGCGGATTTACAATGCCCTGCCCCCGAATATACATACCCACATAAATACTTATACATACATACATACATACATATCTCTCTATTTACCTTGACAATTCGAACGAACTGTCAACATTGTGGCAGCGGGGAGAGGCTGCTGAGCTGTGTGCGGCGTTAGCGTCACTTTAAGATTTCATAATTTATGCAAAAGCGCTAAAAACAAATGCCAAAATTTATCGTCTTTGTGCCATACACACACACACTCACACTCACGCACACACACACTTGTATCTACCTCTTTTACTTTTCTCTCTTTGGGATGCTGCACACCTTCGCTTTAAATGATTGTAGCGTGTAGGTTTGAACGTGCCACTGACCCACACAACGCCAGTCAGGCAGCCAGCCAGCCAGCAATAACAACAATTGCGAAAGCTATGCGCAACGGTAATAAAAGCGGCACATTTTTGTCAACGGTGGATTGAGTAACCGCTGGTGGGGCAGTCAGAGATAGCGAAAGAGGCAGCGGCAGCGGGGCCACTTACGTAGCCAGTCATTGTTCATGACATTCAAAAAACAAAAAACCGCTTGCAGCAACGACAGCTTTTTAAGTGGTTCCCCAAAAAGCATGGCCAAGGCAAACTTCATTTGGACCGATCCTTCTACTCAAATGAGGAAAACCAATTCGATTGATATTCGAATGGCTCCGCCCCTCCAATTTGCTGGCGACAAAAAGAGATATATGCATATGTACATAGATGAGAACCGCCAATCAGACGGTTATTAACCCAGTCAGGGGCGTAGACAGCATCGCATCAGCATAGGAAAAGGGAAGCCGGGAGTCAGTCATACATATGCATGCTGTGAAACATACGAAAATCTGTGCCAAATAACATCCCCACTACCCCCACCAATAAGCTACTGAGAGCAGTTGAGCAATTTGAATGGAATGTAATGTGAGAGCGGCATCAAAGTGCACTCTCTTTGTTGTCCCTAAATCAAAATAACGGCTTGCATTGTATAATGCATGTAATTACTTATCGATGTAATCGAAGAAAAACGGATAATTAACGCCCACATCTACAACTACATATTTTATTTCCTGTTCTGGTGTGTGATTAACGGTAAAATGATTTTATTTTTAATGGCATGAATTTTTGTCATGCAATTAAAACTGCTGTCTGGGAGAGAGAGAGGCAAAAAAAGAAAACATAATCGTACATAAATGTACAAACATGCATACATACATACATACATATGTACATAACAGGAGAGTATCAAGCTTGCGATATTCAGAAACTCTGTTCGCCCACTCTCTCTAGCTTTGTATTTCTCTCTCTCTTTTCCTCTTTCTCTCTTACTATCTGTTGGCAAGTTCAATGTCATTTATCGTACTTGGGGCATATAAAATATTTGTGTGCTTCCTTTTTGCTTTTGTGCGTTTATTTTTTGTTGTTTTTTAATTAATTGCCTTATTTTAATTCGCTCCGAATCTGTGTAAATTTTCCGTTTTTTTTTGTGGGATTTGGTTTATTCCACTTTTGATTCACTCTCGCTTACGATTCCAACGCAAAACTGTTAATTTCAGAGTTGGCTTTGAGTTTCATTACCAGTTTCAAAAGAAAACAACAAAATTAACACTTTAAGACACATATTAACGAAATGCTTCTCAATTTCCCATTACAGATTCATATACATTACTCATAATAATAATAATAATAACAATAATACACAACAACAAAACTATAGATTAATAAAAAAAAAAGAACCAAAATGGATATAATTTTGCATGATGCCCGCGACTGGTACAATGACCTCTTCGACAATAAGAGCGGTAAGTCAATTGATCATTCAGTGACATAACATTTTTCTACATTCAATATTTCTTATCTCTCGTCCTTAGATCCTCGGGTTAATAACTTCTTTTTGATGTCCTCACCGTTACCCACACTTGGTATGTGCATATTTTATGCATACTTCAGCAAATCCTTGGGACCACAACTGATGGCCAAGAGAAAACCAATGGAGCTACGCTCGGTGCTAGTCATTTACAATGCCATACAGACGATATTCAGCGCATGGATTTTCTATGAGGTTAGAGTCACCCACAAAAACACACACAACCGGACCCAAAAATCTTATTCGCGAAATCAAGCTTATGTAGCCACCTATGCAATCTTATCTTAGCTGAGCCCCGAGGGTTCCCTAGTTACTTGGATCAGTCTTATACTTCTTTTGATTTTGGATGAAAGTTAGTTTAGACAAAGATTTGTCCACTTTCCTAATGAAGATTTGTAGAAAAACAATTGATGTTAATATAAAAAGGTTTTTCAAACTTTAATTTTGTACTTACTGATACTAATTCAATTATCTTTCTTGATTTTTGTAGTACTTAATGAGCGGTTGGTGGGGCCACTACAGTCTCAAATGTCAGCCCGTTGACTACAGCAACAGTCCCCTGGCCATGCGTGTAAGTATTGTCGTCTATATTTCGATATGAGATCTTTTCAAAACACGATATTTGATCTCATTGCAGATGGTCAACATTTGTTGGTGGTACTACATATCTAAATTTACCGAATTCTTTGACACACTCTTCTTCATATTGCGCAAGAAGAACGAGCATGTATCCACATTGCATGTCATTCATCATGGCTGCATGCCATTCTCCGTCTGGATGGGACTCAAATTTGCTCCAGGTGCGCACTGCTGCTCCAGCTCTGTGTTTGTCGCCTTATCGTGACCCAATAAACGAATTAGAATCTAATTTTACCTTATCTCTTATCGCAGGTGGACACAGCACTTTCTTCGCCCTGCTCAACTCGTTTGTACATATTGTGATGTACTTCTATTATATGGTCGCCGCCATGGGTCCAAACTATAAAAAGTATATATGGTGGAAGAAGTATCTGACCACCTTCCAAATGGTAATTACATTGACATCGATAGATATGTTATCGGTCGTTGTACTGTTCGTTTGTTTCTTCAAAAATCATTGATTTTGTTTTTTAGGTTCAATTCGTGGCCATTTTCACGCATCAGTTCCAGCTGCTGTTCCGCGAATGTGACTATCCCAAAGGTTTCATGGTCTGGATTGGTCTGCATGGCGTCATGTTCCTATTTCTGTTCTCCGACTTCTACAAAGCCAAATATCTGAGTGTGCAGCGTCGCCGCCAGGCCAAGCAGGCTGTCAAAGTGAACGGACATTCGAATGGTCGTCTGCAAGCGAATGGCAATGCGAAGCATTTAAGCTCCGGTGATGGTCCCCTGTCCAACGGCAACGGCAGCAATAAGGGTGCCTGCATGGTAAGTTGCGCTATTAGCATTGATGCGTAATTAAACAACATTAAATCAAGTGGCCCTTGAATGCTATTAGTTATTGGCCATGGCCAACCAAACAAATTGACAACTCTCGCCCACTGAGCAGTGCACAGACAGACGGCTAGACCACTTGACATTAACTCAGTCCAGTCAGCCAGTCAGTCGATAGGGCAGTCAGTTGTATCATCATTTTTGTTTATCAACTTAAAAATTCTAACTAGCTAAGTTAAGCAAAGCAAACATCACTTGCAAACTTTCAACGCTCGCGGGGGACGTTTCAATTAGCGCGCACATGTGAAGCCGGATGCGAAGGCCTAATCGCAATCATGTCCATTAGAAAAGCATACACACACACACCACACTCACACAAATGCAACGCATTTGAACTTTAGCTTGAGTATTTCAGACGCACGTGCCTTAGTGTCCATGATTTGTCATTATTCAATTTTCTAACGAAAATTCGTAATCAAATTTCAATACCAATAGAAAAAATTGCTATAAAATGATCCATCCTCATATATAGAATCATCATGATATGTATCTATTGGATCGTAGAAAAAGTTGAAACTAAACCATAATCTCTCTTCTTTTTGTAGCCTGTGCTGGAGGATGAATTTGTTAAAGAGAGCAATGGGCATGCCACTGCCTTTGAAGATGGCTATTTCAAGGAGGGCGTACTATCGAGCAACGATGCCATCTTGAATCCGGACAGCAGTAGCTCTAGTCTGCATCAACGCAAAGTCAAATAACTACTACTAAGATCTACTAAGATGATATTCATTATGTGTACTTTAAGTGTTTAGCAAGTAATAGATGAAGATGAAGGAGTAGGAGTCGGTGGAAGTGGAAGAAAGAGCCAAACGATTTGGTAACAACAAACAGCATCAGCAGTGAAAATGCGCATGACTATTGACAATTGGCTGAAATATGGGAAGCCAAATGAATGGCGATAAATATGAAACATTCAATCTATTATTTGTTTTTTAATAATTTATAACATTAAAAACGTTAAACTCACTCACCACATGAATCGTCAGATAATGTTGAATAGGTTTAATAGCAAGAAAGTAACCCAAAAAAAGAAAACCGATACGGATCCGAACCAGACCTCAACAAGAACCCAATCCCACCCCACCTCACCTGAGCCGTCACCAAGTAAACTAAGGATAACAATGTGAGAGAGAGAAAAAACCAACCAGAGATAATGCAAAAACTGATTTAACTTTTTTATATAAATGTTTTCTATAGATTGAGGCACAATTTTACAGGGCCCCACAATCATCCCACAGACAAGAAGCACTTAATTGCTACATATACGAGTATATATAAGTATATTTTCGAATTATACATACATGTATATCTTTATAAAAATGTGAAAAGTGTATTCTAAAGTAGTATCAGGTACAATATAATGCCACACACACATTTAGTTTATATATATGAATGTATATGCACTCACACACTTACACAAAAGAACTCTAGTTGTAAACTTTTTTATGGCAAATTTTGATAACGCTGACAAGCTGAAGGTGTAATCCTAATCATGGTACACGATAACACTAAAAAAAAAACTGCTTTAAATTGTACAATCAGAAACAAAGAAAAATTAGAAAGAAAAAAATTGAAAATGAAAACGTTTAACTATTTATAGCTTTTTTTGTTTTTTTTTTTTTTTGGTATAGAGTAAAGTTTGTTGGAATACTTTGTAAAGGTCTAATAGTAAAACTTATGTTTAAATGTAAAGCGCAATGTTGTAATTAGCTAGCAAATTGTTAAATTAACACACACATACACATCGTACAGCACAAACAACAGGCTCTTAGACTTTAAGTGAACCAACTGAATGAAAGGGAAGACAATCAGTCTCGGTTAAGAGATATAAGCATTTCAAAAATGGTGGTTTTTTTCTTTTATTAAATAAATTGTGTGTGTGAGAGAAATAGAGGAGTTGGCAAAAGTTATTAACTATTCAATATTTTTCTATTGGATTTTATTTTTTATTATTTTTTGACTTGGTTTTTTGCATTTGTGCGTATTATTTAATTGTATTGTAATTTTCACACAATTTTTGGTCTGTTAGATTGTCGAAAATGTTTAAAGATTTTAGTATGAAAAAGCTATTTGTAACCGTGTCTGTTAATCCGTGTAAAGGTATCTTTGTTAAGTTATGTATGTATATGGTTTAAGCTGACAAGTTCAAAAACTATAACTATGAAAAACCTGAGTAAAAGCTTATTAATTTATATAAAAACATAAAATTCAAGCAAAATACATATCAACGTGTTTTATTGTTGCACTCGAAATTGTAATTAAACATAAAAATCATATTGCTTAACATTTCAACACTTAGGAGTGTCTGTCTTACACGATGCAGTATGCAATTTAGTTCCTGAGGCATAAGGTCAAATTATCGTCCCAAATATCATAAAAAATCATTTTTAGTAGAACAAGTCAGCAATTTATCAATTGTGCAAAGTTGAAAACAAAGGAGCAGAATAGAACTAACGAATTGGCACCTGTTGGTAAGAAGTGCCAAGTGCTTTAGTTTGTGCATGTTACTGTCTTTTTATTTTTTTCATTTTGTGTAAATCAGTTTTTTTCATTTAATAGATAATTGTGTAGATATTCAGCGCGCTAAAAATAAATAAAAATTAAAATTTTAGATCATCTATGGATAATAATCCATTTCATACATGATACAATATATGTCTTTTTCATAAGTTTGCTCGAACTATGCATTAATAATACGGCCTAAAAGTATGCAAACAGCTCATTTAATGTTAAGCATTTTTTTACCTATTGAAAGAACTACATTGTCGCTTTGGCAACAAAATTTGAATATTATAATGCTATTGTGTTCAAATTAAAATGCTTTAATGCTCCAAAAATCAAATATCCGGCCTAATAATTTTTTTCTTTATCCAAAACATATAAAACAAAAATAGAGAGAGACAGGAGAGAGATATCGTTATGTACTATTGAAATTTGTTTACGGATTTTTAAATATAAAAGATGTAATTTGCAGTGGGAAATGTGTTTTGAGTTTATTTTTTCGTCGCACCTCACAGGTGAACAATAGACTCGTCGAAGTTTATATACACCAATAGATCGCTTTGCGTCGGGGATACGTTCTAAAAAACACTGCCTAAATTAAAACGACGCACATTGAATCAAGATTTTGTATAGCAAAGCATTTAAAGATCTAAGATAGGTTTCAGGGCTACGGGTTTCGCCCTTATTATAGCTATCAAACGAGTACAATGTCGAATTAAAAAAAAAATGTACTTGGGTATCCCTATTTTATAATCTCTTATGGCAGCAAATATTACTTCTTCTGTAAATGAGTTGACTTATAATTAATCTGTTCCTCCTATTAGCAATGATTAGGCATATTTTGGTCTGGTAGAATCCTAACACATGGGCGAATGTGGGAGTTTTAACTATGTTTGGAAAGATCTTACCACTTGCCATCTTTGGTTCTCCTGTGTAAAAACCTTTACTTTTTTCAAAAAGTATCATTAGTGCAATTCTATCTAGAATTCATTTCTCATCTCTCCATAATTTACGAATTACTTACTTTATTCGATAAAATTTCACATAAAAACATGTTTTTTATAAACACAATTTATTGGGATTTAAAATATTATAAATATTTTTCAGTACATATTGTTATTGTTGTTAATTAATAATGTTAAGCCATAGATTTTGATCGAATAAGCACCTGAACAGATTTGATAGATTTGTAAGGATAAAAGTTGACACTCTTGACGTTGTTTACTTCATTTTTAAAATATTTGCCGGTAAGGTGACTAAAAATTGAATGCAAAAATTTATCACAATTTTTAATTCTTAATTGTATAACACATGAATTAATGATGTACTTACACCCAATAACAATCTTTGTACCACCAACCACCACTGTAGTCAATTGCACAATTTGACCTATCCCGATGATCATTGTCACGATCAACTGTAGTAAACTTTTGATTTAAGTGGTAGCCCATACGGTTTTCAATTGTCCCTTTATATTCACCCAGCGACTTTAATTCATATTTCTCGTATTCATTACCAATTCTAAAATTATCATAACTCGCGAATCCGACACTTCCGTTAAAGAATCCTATTTGTATAACCAGTTCATAGGGTTCAGAATTGGTGATGCGATGCAATTTTTCGAGCCCAATAAAAAATTCCCCCTTAACGCTACCGAATCCATTACGATACTCATTCCAAGTTCTATCAAAGTCTACGCTGCCATCAAATCGGTTTAGAATAACTATCCATTCACCACCTTCTATATATCCGTTGCACAAAACAGAAAACGGGTCAAGTTCTTTAACTTTAACTTCATATATTTCGGATAAAAGGCTTTCGCAACCGATTTTCGTTAGATTTTTTTTGTATTCGAGTAAATTGACTTCAGTTTTGTTCATTCGCAGAGAATTGGTTTCAAGTAAACTACTTTTATGATCTAATTTAGTTTGAGTTTCTTCCAAATTTTTGATACAAGTTTTGACTTTAGAATTTAATTCCCTAACTTCATTCATGCAATTCTCTTCTTTAGACTGATAATTTTTCAATTCATTCCTGTTCGAATCAAGGTCTTTTTTAGCTTCATCTAGATTCATCTTTTCGTTTGCCAAGCTCACTTTTAAAATTTCTATTTCTATTTTCAAATTTTTCACTATCTCCTCCATTTGTTGTTTTTCGATTTTCCGTAATTCCTCAATTTTATTTTTAAAATCTTTTTGATCTTTAGCTGCTTTAAGTTTCTCTTCTTCAATCTTATTTTTCAATTTATTAATCACATTGCTGACAAAATCTTCAATTCTCGCAATATTATTCTGCTGCTGAGCAAAACCCTTCAGAAGGGTTCTCAAGTCTTTATTTGCTGTTCGCAATTCCTCAATCTGTTCATTTTGACCTTTGAAATTGCCCATTTCTAATAATCTTTTTCGAAGTTCGACATTTTCCTGTTCAACCACCGATTGTTTTCCTTCCAGTCCTTTGATTTTCTCTTTTAATTCCATAATATATCCGAGAGAAAGCTTCACTGAACTGTAGCAATAAGAGCTACACAGTTCCTCCTCAGCATTAACGAATCCGCAATACTAAACAAGCCTTTTCATTTAGGAACAATTTCACACTTCTCTGTTCATATTTGTACTCACTCCTTGGTCATCCAATATTGTGGTAGATGTTGAGGCTACTTTTTGGAATCCAAAAAAGAATAAAATGACACAAAAGGGGACGACACGTGGCCTTTCTCTTGGTGAATTCATGTTTGAAAGTATTCGGAAATTAATTAGATTATATAATTTTAATTTCACTTTGCACGTCAGATGTCTATGTCGGATTCAAGAGCAATGATTTCATTTTAAATTTAATTATTCAATTGTTTGTGTGATAAGGTCCAAAAACGAAAAGATGAAGAGAGTCGCTTTGTCATCTCTTATCAATACATTGGTATTATGTTAAATAAAATAATTTGGCCATACCGAATATTACATACTCTTGCTAGTTTTTCTGTTACTCTTTCCCTACCTAAATGCGTTTCTGTCGAAGAACGGCTCACAAACTTAAACAATTTTATCGAATGTCTGCATGGTCGGTAAGAAACAGTCACCCGATATTGGCACAGTGATTATTAAGTATAGCTTTATTATATAGGAGCCAGTAGGTGTAAAAGTCTAAAGAATTTACGAATCAATTCTCGTTGTGCTGGAGGAGGAGGAGGAGGAGCAAGTTTACTTCCTTACGTTCTTTTTTTTCATATGTAACATTTCATTTCAAGGCTGAGATATGAAATACCTAAGTATTTATGTTCATTAGACCAAATTGGTCTGATTTGAATCTGGGATTTCTTCGGGCACTTAATTGCAGTCTATCAAGAGCTATTTCCAATAGATATTAATTATTATTGATTTGATTTTTTATCGATAATTATCTTAGTGCTGTGTTTTTAAATTTTCTATATATTTTAATATATTTTTGCCTTGTGTTTCTTTTGGCTTTTCAATGGCTTGTTGTCTACCTACTTGCAAGCTTTCTGTTCGTTTTGATGATCAGTATAGAGCAATGTCTTGTTGGTTCTGCGATAATCTTATTCACTTAAAATATGCTGGCCTAAACGGCCGCGACTATGACAAATTTTCTGGTTTGTCTGTGTCTAAGCCTGAGCTTGACTTAATGTACTAGATTTGCCCATCTTGCGCCAGCCAGCAGCTTGATTTTAGCCATATGTACAGGGATCTTCGTTTATAGTTTCTTTCTTTAAACAAACTTGCTAAGCAGCTGTCTAACGAGTGTGACTCTAGCGTACATTTATTGTCGCAATTCAAGTTGGTTCCACCTTCTGAGAAGTTGCCCAAGAAATGTACCCCTCAGTTGCCTCATAAGCAGTCGCCAGCACTCTCTATTGCATCTTCTCCCATGTTACTTTCGCCTTCACCATCTTCTTGTCCCTCTTCTTTTCAGATTGAAGTACCCAGTACAAGCCCTGGTGTACCTCAATCTATCCCTCACGGGAACTCTGATCAATTACAGGATCATGCTGGCTCTCAATCACTTATGGAGTCCAATGCTCCTCCGCCTTCACTAACTGTAGGGCCTCGTCGCAAACAATTATTTATCTGCAGGCTTCTGAGTCGTCTGTGGCAGCTTACATTGGTAATATATGCCCTGCTAAGGTTCTAGTTCAAAAGTTAAAGTTTTCTAGGCCTCACGAAATTTTCTCTTTTAAAATTACAATACCAAATGAGTATTTCTCAGCTATGGTAGACCCTAATTTTGGCCAGAGGGCCTAGTTGTACACGATTTTTCCCCCAATAAGCGCTCCCGTCCGTTGCCTGTCCACCTTCCTAATTCATCTTTTGCCTCAAAAAACTAATAACTAATGTCAAGTCTTTGCATTCATTATAAAAATGTAAGAGGACTTCTTCCCAAGCTCTCGAAACTGTTCTGTGATAGCCAAACCTTTTCGGCTGACATATTAGCTTTTTCTGAAACTTGGCTCAACTCCTCTGTTTTGGATAACGAAATTCTTTCTAATAACTTTATTTCTTATAGTCTTGATCGTGTTGGTCGTCGTGGCGGTGGAGTGCGCATTGTTGTCAACTCGAATCTGTGTTCAAGTGTTGTGCCGATTGATCTGCCCTTAGGTGTTTAGTTTATTTGCGTTGAAGTTACATGTTCCAACTTTAGCTTATTTATTTCTTGTTCATATATTCCTCCAGCTTCTGATATCATGATCTACATGCACCATGCTGATGCTTTACAAACTATCTTTAGTCGTCTTAAAGATCGTGATTTTCTTATAGTTTTAGGTGATTTTAACTTGCCTAATATTTCTTGGCTGGTTGATGATAATCTATCTTTCTTAATTCCTTCATCTCAACATGTCTTTCTTGATAGCCTACTTGAATGTCCGCTATATCAATTGAATTCTTTACTTAACTCTTTTAAAAGAATCCTCGATCTTGTTTTTGTCTCGGATCCCACTGTGAGTTCTGTATCCCAAACACAGCCCCTTTTGAAGCCTGAAGATCCTTATCACCCTACCATTGAAGTTATTATTTCTTACAATTCCGTTACTAATTCATTTAATAATATCTCAGTTTCTCGGCGTAGATGTTTTCGTAAAACAAATTTCAATCTTCTTAACAACCTTATTTCCTCTTTTAATTGGTCATTTCTATTTGAGTGCTGTGATATAGATTGTGCAGTGAATTTTTTCTACTCTGCTCTGGTTCACACGAAGGCTGTCTAATCTCCGTAACATTAAACCGAGATATTTTAAAAGGTTTAAAAAACAGGTTCGCGACTCGACTATGCAAATTATTGTGTAGCGAAGTCTCAATTTTATATCTTAAATACTCAATGCTACAATAATTATATCGTGCGCTGTAGGGTTGAATTCTATTCGAACCCCAAAAGATTTAAAAACTTTGTTAATTCTAAACGACGCTCTAATTTACTACCTTCCACCTTCAGACTTAATGACCAGACTGCTAATAATGATTGAGATATTGCAGATCTGCAGATTTGCTAAATTCTTTCAGTAGACTTATTCTACTACTGCTTCGGATCCCACATCCTATCCTTTCTCAATCCCACATTTAAATTGTATGTTTTTTCCTAGTATTACTGAAGACTGTATTGTCTTCCTTCGTACCCGGGCCTGATAATATACCTAGTTGCATCCTTAAAATGTGTTCGATTTCCCTATCTATGCGTTTATCTGGGTTATTCTTTATAGCGAGTGAGACTTGTGGCTTTCGCCGTGGCATCGCCAAACTTTCCGCAACACGTAAGCTGTTTGACAAAATTATTACCTCTTCCCTGCAACACCTATCCAGATCCACTATTTCTCCTTGTCAGAATGGCTTCATGAAAGGTCGTTCGTCGCTTACCAACCTTTTAGAATTGTCTACCCTTGTACACCATGGCTTCCGTGAAAAGTGCCAAACTGATGTTATTTACACCGACTTTAGTAAGGCTTTCGATACGGTTGACCATTCTATGCTTCTTACGAAACTTAACATTAGTGGCTTTTCCCCGAAACTGTTGGCTTGGTTAAAATCGAATCTTATTGGCAGAACCCAAAAGATTCTTTTTATTAATCTTCCTTCACTTTACAACCGTAGGCTTGTATTTGGCATTCTCTTTCTCCATAAGCAAGTCAACGGTAAAGTCATTTCTTCTAATTTACTAGATACGCTATATTTTTGTGTTCCTTCACGTCGGACCAGAAACTTTTTTCCTATTCAGCTTAGCTTAAGCTTTTTCGTCGACTGTTGGTTAGTTGACGTAAATAAACAAATAAATTATCCAATGGGTTAGTGAGCCTGTCAAGACAATCCGAGATTTTAGCTTTGTGTTTCAAATATAATTGAAACGACGAAAAATAGTTACCCGGGTGACGGACAGCTATTTTGAGGTTCGGGGGTCAGCTCACCATTCTAACTCCGACAGGTCCATCTTTTCAGACGCCTTATCACTTGCTTCCAATTTAACATCTCAAGGCACGTTAGGCGTAATCAGAGCTTTATGTTATTGTATTTATATAGTAAGCCTAGTTCGATTTTAATAAAATGATTTTGATAGATAATAATAATTTTAATAATAATAATTTGTATACCCTTGGAAAAAGGGTATATTAATTTTGTTCAGAAGTGTGCAACGCATTGAAGGAAGCATCTCCAACCATATAAAGTATATATATTCTTGATCAGCACGACGAGACGATTTCAAATAGCCGTCCGTCCGTTCGTCCGTCCGTCTGGATCGGCGCAAACTCCTCCTAGACCGTAAAAGTTACAGAGCCGAAATTTCCCATGTAGGGTTGTATATAGTGCACAGGTTGTATATCTTGGATTCAGGAGGATCGGACTACTATATCATATAGCTCCCATACAAACGGCAAAGTCACGAACAGTGACTTGTCTCAATAACTTCGTTATGAAATTTAATGTTGGTGAGTTTATTAGAAATACAAGTTTTATTTAGGTTTGGTCAACAAAAATGTTGTTTAGAAGCCTCGATTTGACTTCTGTTCTTAATTCAAATTTTGTTAATTCAACTCTTACAAAGTTGATTATTAATATATTATTATATTAATCTATATTAATTTCAAAAAAAAAAAAAAAGCGTGTACTCAAACATATCAAATTTAATGGATTTCGCTTCGAATATTCTACGAGATTTAGCTGCTCATACGGACGGACATGGCTAGATCGACACGGCTGATGATGCTGATTAAGAATATACAAAATGGGCTCATGGTGTTCAAGTGAGCCTGTTGAAAAAAATGGAAAAGCTGGCACGACGACATTTGCGGTCATCATCTAAATACAATAATAAACAAATTACTGCACAGAAATTCTTCAATAAGTTATATGGAAGCCGTGAAAATCACAATCAAAGTTCAGAAACCAAAAACGTCCTAATATGGTGACCACCACTATATGATTTATGAGCTGTGGAAAAACTTTAACATATAATTTCATCCTATGACGACGTTTTGATCGCAAGTGACCTCTTTCTGCAACACAGGAGGGGCGACCTCTCAAAACAGGTCTAGTAGGGAGTCAGCCATGACAGTCATGACTTATCGCTTATTGCCTTTATGTCAAATATCTTTTTTTTTTGTGTGAACGAAAATGCATCGTTAGTTTTACCATCTCAATCAGGCCCGGGCTGGCCCACCGGGCAACCGGGCAAATGCCCCTTTTGATGAAATTTCATGTAGTAGAGTAGCAGTTTTTAGTCACTAGGGCCCTTCGTACGAGGTTCCCACTAAGAATCATTTTTGTACCATAATAAATCGATGGGCGCTGGGGCCCCTGTCGTTCACAGGCTCTGTAAGACATTCGATTTTCAGGCATTGTTTTCCAAAGCGAAGAAGTATTATGTAGCAGAGGACTTTATTTATTTTTACTATGTTTTAATACACAAGGTTCCTAGTAAAATACGCCGCACAAAAAGAAAAGGTTACCGGGTGAGAAAAACCGTGATGAACCAATCGATGAACCTCAATAAAAATTTATGGTAGAAGTTCACAATGTCATTATTGATAAAACCATTTGTGCAATCAAATCACGGTTTACGAAACATGGAAAACAGCAGATTTCTCATGCCTCGACCCGAAAAATTTTCCTCATATCGATGCTGTTTCTTGCATTGAAAGATCATTTTCCAAGTTAAAATATGTCAAAAACAGATTGAGAAGCTGTTTGACGCAAAAGCATTTAGAAACTTTCTTGCGTATGGCAGTTGAAAAAAAAACTTGAATCAAATTGAAGATGAACGAATTATTAACGCCTTATCCTTACGGAGCAATTTACTTAAAAAGCATTTGACTGTTTGATGAGTGTTCAAATCCATCTAGTAAAATTACGCATTAAAAAAAATATTCAAATAAAAATGTTTGTTTATTTGTAAGAAGTTGTTTTTGTTTTATTCACATAAACGATCATACTTGATGTAAAACCCAAAAAAGAATATAGTATAGGGGGCCCTTCAACTTGTGCCCGGTGGGCCCTTAGGGCCCAGTCCGGGCCTGATACCAATTGAACCTATCCATTTTAATATTCCTGATAGTTTTTGTTTCATTAGTGGAGGGTATTCAATGTTAAGCTGAAACAAAGTAAGTCTCTGGGTCTGGCTTTAAATCATCTCCTATTTTAAGTCGTAGTACAAAGGTATAAGTAAGTGGGTATTCAATTTGTAAAAATAAGTTAAGTAAATTATTATTGCAAATGCAAGTTTTGGGTTACGATTTAAGATTACGTTTGGTTATACCGAAACCGCAATACAAATAATTCGTTAATAAGTCAATAAAATTCTAAAATCGGAAATTGTCAAATCGATTAACTTTGCACCCGCACTGTCGCATCCGGGGCTAGTTGAAATTCCGCAGTGTGATCTTATAGTAAGACACTTTGCCCGAAGTACACTTGGCTTCAAATTCAAATGCACCTGGAGTCGAAAGTAAAAACCGCCAAGGTCGTTACTTGCCGCTTGGCTGGCCAAAGGCAAAGAAGCGTGCCACATGAGGTAGGAGTTGGGTAAAAGTTTATAACGTTGATTCGTTTGGTATCGTTTAAATGTAAAAATTAGCGATTACTTAATTGACTAATTATTGGCAAACAAATGGAGCCGACAGCAATGCAATCTTGACGCTTTGTGTGGATCACTGCGTGTGCCGAGTCAAAAAGGTGATGATGAGGATGCTAATGATGAGGATGAGCGCTTGGCTGGTAAATATTTGACACCCACTTGACCTTGCCAAAGTGCGGGCAGCTGATAGTTTGCACAACTAAATGCATGTGAATGGGGATGAATAGATAGATGCAGCTTCGATTAAAAGTGGCGATGAGCCAGCCAACTAGGCAACTAGACATGTCCACGTCTCACTGTCCCCTTGTTCACGAATGCACTTTGTCACTCTAGCTCTATTGTTATGTAATTTGCCATTACAACTTTACCGAACGTTACCGAACAAAGCAACAAATATTCCTTGTTCGCCATCAAATTGCCCCTCTCGAATCAAAGGGAGAATTTCATTTGAATTAATTACCTACATACATTTATCCCCTTACACGTGTATTCAAATAGCTTATTACGCATTGAAGGGTTTTCCCCATTTAGAACTCTATGCGTTCCAATAACTATTAATTTCCAAAGTAATTTCATTTTTAAAAGTGTAATTAATGTAATTATCAATCATCATCACCACATACAATCAAAAAGTATTTCGATAGTTTTCTATTAAATAATTAAAAAATCTATTTTCCTTCCTGCACAAACATCAGGCCATTATTAACATACCCTTTAGAAAGATATAGGAATGGTTATTGCTTCATATAGACCTACAGCTGATTGAAGTGTAAATATAAAAGTTAAGTTGAAACCTACAATTTTTTAAAACTAAGTACCCATACTTATTGTATTCAATCAAGAGGCAAATAGTGTGTACAGCCAAATCGTTAGATATCAATTGGAACTAAGAATGTGTGCTGGTGGGGGAAGGAAATGATCGTTGTAAAGACGAATGAAGCCCTGTTAGAAAAAATACCACACTTTGTAAGCAATTTATAGGACATGGACGGAAGGAAGCTTAAAAAGATCAGTACAAACATTTCTTTTAACCCATACGGTAGAATGTTTAAGACATGTTTAAGACATTTATTTAACACAAAATGCAGTTTCTTACAGTTAATAAGATATACCAGAAACTTATTCTCTATCGGCTTTTTGACAACATCAAAGTATTCAGACAGAATGGTATGTAACATGAATGTAGCATAAAGAGTTTGAAAATAAGATTCATTTTTTTTCTCAATTTCACAGGTGTATTTGCAACTATCTGGAAACTGAAGAAATATTAAATCTTATCACATCTTAAGAAATATTAAATCTTATCACACTCACTCACTATGGCGAAATAATTAATTTTTTAGTTGTTTGCTTCTATGGAAGCGATTAGAACATTGCCTCCCGTTGATGAAGTATACTACATATAAGGCTAAGGATGCCTTTGTCTTTGCCGTTAGTACACCGGTATACAATTTTCGAAATAGGTACAAATTCCACTCGTTTGACACCTATTGCACTTGATATTTGTACAGTGGCGGCCACCAAATTAGCACATTGATTATCGAACTTTGATACTGATTTTGGTGCCAAAGTGGGTTCAATTTGTGAACGTGGCAGAAATAAGAAAAAACTCAAATGCTATGGCACATTGTATTGTAAGGAGTCCAGATATTAAATAAAATTTTGCGTGTTTAATGCCAGCAAAACAGACAGTTGGGTACTTATTTTTTTATCTCGGTATTCTTTTCTGAATATAAATTTTAGTTTTAAACATATTTTTGCTTTACCAGTTTTACACAACAATAGCAAACGCTTGCTTTTTTCAGCACACTAGCGCACCTAGTGGCCGATTCGGTCATTTTGTGCCATTGATATGTATGAATTTATTATTTATTTATTTTTATCGCATAATACGGATCAAAAAATTAAAAATTATTTCCAACGATAAACGGAACTGAAGGCCCATCAGTTTGATTATAATTATCCTGCTTGTTACATATGTATGTATGTACATGGCGACTTATAACATGACTTGAGGTAAAAAATGGAGTTTCTTTCCATATGAATGGGCCTAGGTCTAGACATATATACATATGTAAATATGTAGGTATATATGGTAATCACAGATCTGAATAACTGGATCTCAACTGTAGTTAAATTTTTTAATACCCAATTTTAAATTGCCATTCCAGTCGCCTTGACTAATTGTTAGTGCATTAGTTAATAGTTTGGGTGGAATAATTATAACGTGAGGTGGCTAATGACTAGAGGCGATTCTAAGCTAATGCATACAATTTCTCTAGATGATCTCCTAAAACCACTCAATGGGAGAAACCGATTTCCATTCACATGAACTTTGGACAGTGGGTGGGGGAGGGGGGTGTACCACAAACAGGAGCAGCAGGAGGAGGCACTAGGTCCGCTTGCTCAGTTTGGACTGGAGCAATTAGAATATTTGCTTTTCATATGCATACATACATATGCATTATGCACTTTACGCCCTCTTTCTCTCGTACTCACCTTTGGCCGGCAGCTGGATTTATTTTGTCGATGCATTTGCAATTATTAACACCCCCGGCCCCTCGGCCACAACACAGTCCCCAAGCCGCGAGAAACCCCCCTTACGACCCACACCCCACCCATAACATTTGCTTGTTTCGGTCCAAGTTCTGCTGCTGCGCAGCGACGTTTGGCGGTTCCGTCCAAAGCCCGGATTTTGGCTTTAATCGGCTGCACAATTTTCGACAAGCTCAGTTTTCATTCAGAAGTTGAAGTCGCGCGTTCGACGACGAGGTTCTCCTTCTCTCCTTTTTGTTTCTCCTTCTTGCATTCGCCACGAAACGGTGCCTACGTGTTTGTGAGTGTGTGTGCGGTGTATGTGAGTCTGCATTGGTATGTGCAGTGTGTGTGCACTTGCGAAAATAATTATTTTAACAAAGTTCTTTGGCAACAATTACAAATTTGTGAAATAGTTCGAAGCCAGATCGCGCAATTTCTGAGTGCGGTTTCTGCGCGGTGATTTGCCAACATTTTCCCCGTGTGTGTGTCAGTGTGAGTGACTGAGTATGTATGTATGTAGTTAGAGTTGGTAAGTTTTGCTTCCCCCCTAGCCCCACCACCCGCCGACGCACCAATTATTTCACATGTGGTGTTTCTTTTTCTTTTTTATTTGGCAGGGGGGTTTGTCAATATTTCGATTGATCTGGCAACGCCAGCAATATAAATTTTGGTAACTGAACCCGAGAAATAATAAAGACAAATATTACCCCGCACACAGAAATCACACACACTAAGCTAAACTCCACTATATTAAAATTTCATTAATTAATTTAAGTGATCATTTTCCCTATGACAAGAAGTTTATCAACACGAAGTATACAAAATTAAAGTGTTTACATGTAGCGGGTTTTGTTTTTTTTTTTTTGGTTTACTTTAAAGTTTTGAAATTTCACAATTTACCATGTTGCCAATTCTTGGGCATTTCACATTCGCCTCGGATTCAAGTTTTCCGAGTTTTGTTGTTGTTGTTCTTGCAAAATAGTAAGCCAGGTAAGGTAACAAATCTTGGCTAGTTGTATTCTGTTTACCCTGCTGAGTACACTTCCCGCCCACACAAAATAGGTGTCAAATTAGTGTTAATGTGGATACAGTGCATCCACCTGATACATAACGAGATGCAACAGAATCAATGCAAGTAGGAAAAATATTCCATTAAGCTCGTCTTGGCCAGACACGACCTTGGACTTGGCATTGACGAGCATCTGACAACATTATGAATGCTTACCCCCCGCCCCCTCAAACCTGTCGGGTTCTGCCTCGTTGTTTTCCCTTTTCCGGGATGTGGGTTTTGTTTTGCAGTTTTTTCTTCTCTGTTACACGACTTTTGGAACAACTTTCAAGAAATTTATTATAAAAGTTCCATGTGCCATTCCCCACTTCCGTGTAGGGCCATTAAGTGACGATAATTGGTTGGACTTGATTAGCTACTAGATACTAGGACCTTCATAAGTGATTGCCAAGATTGATGCTCAATATCAAATCCAGTTCTCGCCTCAGTCATTCTTACTCAAGTCAATTCCTTTGTCTGGGAATTTTTCGATTATCACCTGAGAATTTTGCTTACAAAAATTCCATACACTTATATTTTGAGTGCCTTTGGCTGGTCGGACTTTTGGGAATGCTGCGCACGTAGAATACATTTCAAGTGAATTACACAGACCGATTCTCACATGCCCGCTTCCCAGTGATCGCACTCGAAGATCTAAGGCCCGCCTCCCGATCGGTGGTAGCTGTCGTGGAACAAAATTACCCAAACATTTAAATGTTTAACACTTTGTCACTCCGCTGAGTGACTGGCCGACGAACTGACTGACTATTTCGCGTGGGTATGACTTACACGCGGCTGGTTATGGCTCACTCTCTATAAATAGTACTAAAAGTGTACACAGAACAGGATCTGCCAGTGCTATGTTTCCTCATCATCATCATCATCGTCAAATGGCCAAAGTTGGAAATGGGCTTGGGGATGGAGCTTGCTAATTGATAAGCATAACACACAACACTCCAAACAAACAACTATGCCGAATGACAGCTAACTCAGGTATAGACAATGGCTCTCAAACTGTAGCAATTTCAGGGGAAATAGCTGGTGATTGTTCAGACGCCGTGACCGAATGGGTGGAAATAAATAAATAATTATTTTAGAATTGAAACGTCATATTTGTTTTTGGCCATTTGAACTTTGCACTCAGACTGTTGTGAAATCAAGCACGTAGACGAGGGTCATTCAAAGAGTTTTGAGCACTCCGAAATTAAGAATGTCAACATTAACTGAGCTTAAAGTCAAAATATGTTTTTATACACATAATTTTTGCCATATACTTGAGAAATTACGATTTAAGCTTTTTATTGTTAAATTGAGATCAAGAATGATAATTGGACGGATCAAACCACTAAAGGTACCAAAGAAACCATCGATCGAAAAGTCAACTTTTAAAAAAAAAATGTCGCATAAAATGGAAATGTAGAAAAATCGTACTACTGTAATAGTGATCTAAATGAGCAATGTAAAATTTAGATATACATATATGGAAACCGAAACTAATTCAAGTAATTTTATTAAGGGAACTAAAGTTTAAAAAAAAGAAACGTTGTCAAATGATGATGCTGATGTTTATTTTTTTTTTAGATTTTAAAAATTGAAAGTTGGTTGATTACTTTAACAAACATTTGGTTTAATTGTAAATGATAATCAATGTATGAACGATTAAACTGAAATTCGAAAAATAATATTTATGTTTTATAAATATTTTAAATATTTATGCGTTATTTTGTTTTAAAAATATTTTTTTTTGCGTTATTTTGTCTTATAAATATACAAAAAATTGTTTTTGAGATCGTTTTTCTAGAGTCAATATTTAAATTTAACAATTAGGAGAATTGTTCTATATTGATTTAAAACTATTACTATCGGAATTTGCCACTTTACGTCCAATTCAATAAAATCATAATATTTACCGAAATATAAATTCTAAAACTTTAGACTGATTTGAATAAATTATTAATGATTCAAATTCATTTGAAAAACTTTTAAGTACTAGATGTTTAAGTTCTAAAGAACCTCTAGTCTTTTCCCATATACTTATTATGAATATATTATGGCTATGAATCAGTTCGGACTAAGCTAATCATTTTGATGAATGAAATCAATCCATCCTTGTATATTAAAATAAAATCAGTTTTAGAAGTGAAATCTCGGTTTGGTGGGGGGAAAGTTTCCTCCCCAACAACTGTGAGTAGGATTAAAACCCAAAAAAAAGTCCATGACTAGCCCTCGTATTACTTGTTGACTAATTATGGAAAATGCCTCGCTACAATATGTAAATATATATCATTTCATTTGTCAGACAGATGAGGTTTTATTTATTTTTTTTTTTTTGTGACTAATAAAAATAATTAACAGAGTTTTGGACGTGTGATGCATACATATAGACCAGACCGGGAGCAGACAGATCAGCAATTCCAACAATCAGTTGACAGACTATGTTGCCAAAGCTTTAAAAGGTGTGTTAGTATGTGTCTGTGTGTAGAGTGTACATTTCCTTTCGTATTATCATTTAATCAATAAGCATAATGATGGAATTGCAACTAAGTATGCATAATTAAATTTGGATTGCTACTCGGAACTGATTGAACTTCATTGCTCTGGTTGGCCCACTTTATTTACTATTTCACAAAATCGTCAAGAAATACAAAATGTTCAGACAGTGAAAGATACATACATATGTAGGTATATCTGTAGATATATACATATATGTATGTATGTTTGTATATGTCTGTGTGTATGTATTGTATGTTGGCCACAGATATTGCCTGTTAATAGCCGTAATTAGCGCGCTAAACACAAACAAAGCGCGAACAAGCAACAGCGACGACAACAACAACAACATCAGCTAAAACAACAAATTGATCATTACAAAATCTTCCATAAATGATTTGTTTTTGCCTCAAATGTTGTGTGTATGTCAGATCAGTGAGTAAAGTCAGTGTATTAGTCAGTCAGCAGGCTAACTCAATACTTAGGTAAAGATACGCAAAGAGCACAAAGAGAAAGGCAGAGAAAGAGTGAGCGGGAGAGAGAGAGAGAGAGAGAGGGAGCGGAAGGTAGTTTAATTAGCTAACCTATGACATGATTTGCACATTTCAACTAAATTATAAACATGTAAATTGTGATTAAAAAACACTAAACTCAATTACAGCAAACAAATTGCTAACTAAATTAAGGAAGTTTTTGCATTTTTGCTGCATTTATGAACGTAATTTTCCACTCCATTTTCCTTTGTTTATTTTTTACTCATAAAATGTTCTCACATGTTCTCCTTCCCATCTCATTGGTTCGTTACTCATACGCAGGGTGCACCAGCTGGACCAGCAATCAGGACTACATAAGGTGTTAACAATAAAGAAAACTTGCCTTTATATCATCGGTCGTACAGTTTGCAATAAGATGAATTTATTTATTTGGTTGTTTAGCATTATCCACTTCTACCAAATGAATACTTTCAAATCGGCTAATTGTTACTTTTCACACTTGCAATTTGCAATCGATTAGTTAAGTTTCAGCAGAAATAGACATTACAGCAATATGTAACAATATGTTAACAATTTGACCTAATGCCCCGTCGTAAAATACTTTGTCTACTGTAAAATACTGGCATAGAAATGAATAGGTCCAAGACACTACAAACATACATATATTTACTAACATTCGTGTACTTACTTAAACAATCACTTACATTCACTTACCTGCACAGGGGCAATGAGCTGTGATTGTGATATTTCCCTTGTGATAATTTAGATATTATTTAGGGAGTTGAAAATTCTTTTTGAGATCTAAAACCTTTTTCGTTTGCCTTTTCTCACGATATGACTTCTCATTATCTAAATTTACTCTTAATATATTTAAACTGCTTTTAGAAAGTCTGAAAGTTTTAGCTTTTTCTACTCAATTTATAGGTATAATTTAAACCATTTTGAATCATCCATTCATTTTTTTTATCATGAAAACATAAGATAAAATGGCAAAAGTTACTCCGGCTTAACGCTAGCTCCTGTCTTTTTTGATTCTATTGTGTACGATAGGCATTAGCATTTATTTTCCTATAAAATAAATTAGTAATTTAGTTATCTCTTTTTCTTGGCAAATTAATGTTGATCTAAAGTTTGGCTAGGACGAACAAATACAAAATTTTGTTCAAATTAAATTTCAAACTTTTTTGGAAAGACCATAATACTTGTAAGCCATGGATTGATCGGGTTAACATATAATAGCTCAATAAGCTTTTTCTACACCAAAAAAAAAGAATGAAATTTTATAATAATTTGAATAATCAGAGTCAAATCCATTTTCGCTTTATAATTCCATTCATAATATTAATTTTATTTAATTTTAATTTCCAAATATTTGGTGTTTGATTCCATATTGTTAAACTGTTAACGATAATGTTGAGCTAAAAATTGTATACAAATATCAAAGAAGCTAATATCGGCTATGCCGAAGTTTATATACCCTTGCAGTCCTTGGCAATAATATTTTTACTTTATGAAATTTCTTTCCCTGCAACCCAATAAATCAATACAAAACATTATTACTCTTTTTACAACAATTTTTATACCATACACACATAGGGAGAAATGGTATATTAAAGTAGCCAAAATGTATGTAACAGGCAGAAGGAAGCATCTCCGACCCCACAAAGTATATATATTCTTGATCAGGATCAACAACCGAGTCGATCTAGCCATGTCCGTCTGTCCGTCCGTCCGTCCGTCTGTCCGTATGAACACCTAGATCTCGGAGACTGTAAGAGCTAGAGCCACCAAATTTGGTATGTAGACTCGTGTAGTATGTAGAGTGATCAAGTTTATTTCAAATTTTTGCCACGCCCCTTTCCGCCTCCGCAATTTAAAAAAAGCGTTTATCTCAAAAACTATTCCAGTTAGAGACACCATATTTGGTATGTATATTCGCTTAGTAAATGCATACATTTTGTATGTATAAAAATTTTGCCACGCCCTTTTCCGCCCCCATAATTTAAAAAACTTGATTTTCTCCCGTATTTTTTTACCTTATGCAATCAAATTTGGCACATTTTAATTTAATACTAATATCTAGCAAAATACCAAATTTGATCAAAATCGGACAAAAAACAGTCGAGTTATGCATATAAACGTTTTTCCATAAGGCCGGAGTTGGCCGTTGTGCGGGTAAAAAAAAGCACCAAAAAAAATTGCATTCCGATAGTTTTAAGATGGCTGAGTAAAACGCATACGCAAACGACGGACGGACGGACGGACAGACGGACATGGCTATCGATATATGAGTCGATACTCATCTTCTAACTTAAGTGGTAGCCCATATGGTTTCAAATTGTCCTTTTATATTCTCCAGCGACTTTAATTCATATTTCTCGTATTCATTACCAATTCTAAAATTATCATAACTCGCGAATCCGACACTTCCGTTAAAGAATCCTATTTGTATATACAGTTCATAGGGTTCAGATTTGGTGATGCGATGCAATTTTTCGTGGAGTTACGAACTGCAGTTCGTAAGAGAACGTTTGCCAAGTTCACTTTTAAAATTTATATTTCTATTTTCAAATTTTTCACTATCTCCTCCATTTGTTGTTTTTCGATTTTCCGTAATTCTTCAATTTTATTTTTAAAATGTTTTTGATCTTTAGCTGCCCTTCTTCAATCTTATTTTTCAATTTATTAATCACATTGCTGACAAAATCTTCAATTCTCGCAATATTAAGTTCGACATTTTCCTGTTCAACCTCCGATTGTTTTCCTTCCAGTCCTTTGATTTTCTCTTTTAATTCCATAATATATCCGAGAGAAAGCTTCACTGAACTGTAGCAATAAGAGGAACACAGTTCCTCCTCAGCATTAACGAATCCGCAATACTAAACAAGCCTTATCATTTAGGAACAATTTCACACTTCTCTGTTCATATTTGTACTCACTCCTTGGTCATCCAATATTGTGGTAGATGTTGAGGCTACTTTTTGGAATCCAAAAAGGAATCTCTTGGTAAATTCATGTTGGAAAGTATTCCGAAATAAATTAGATTATAGGGTGAAATGGTATATTAAAGTCGCCAAAGTGTAACAGCCGAGTCGATCGATCTGTCCGTATGAACACGTAGACCTCGAAGACTATAACAGCTAGAGCACCAAATTTGGTACTTAGACCCCTGTAATGCCTACGGTGTTCAAGTTTATTACACCTCACAAAATACATAAAACTGATATACTCAAAGACTATACTAGCTATAGACGCCAAATTTGAATGTGTACTGGCTTAGTACAAGCGCAGATTTTGCTCTTTTCAATTTTGCCACGCCCACTTCCGCCCCCGAAAATTAAAAAAACTCGTTTCCTCGAAAAACCAACAAAGCTTGAACCACTAAATTTGGTATGAAGATTTGTTTGCGTGCAGATTAACAATTTTAAAAATTTCTACCACGCCTACTTTCATAATTTACCCAACTTCAGCACACTAATTAGCCCTATTAATATGTACCAACCTACCAAACTCTATTACAATCGGACTAGAAACATGAGGCGATCCTTAAGGGCGGAATTGGCCGTAGGCTAGTGGTGGCGCTAGAGTGCTCGTTTGTTTTTGTGAGAGTGAGCGAGAGCGAGTGAGACATGTAAAACGAATTTAATAGACATACATTTGGCGTTCGAAATTTAAAATGTTTGTTCACCTGGTATACCAAAGTCGGCGAGACGACTTATTTACTTCATATTTTGTATGCGTATATGACAGCTATATAATTAGTTTATCCGATTTTGATCAAATTTCACTCCCATTTCATGATTAACGAAATTAGCTTATTGTTAAAAAAGAAAACATAACACATTTTTTAAAAAGCCGAAGTTTGGTACGGCCGTGTCAATTTTTATTAGCAATACCAAATTTTATGGCAGATATAGAACAAAAGAAAGACACGAAAAACAACGACTCCTGATTGGGTTGAAAAAGTATCTTAACCCTGACATATTTTTGTGAACACAGTGAGCCAACCGTTTAGCCTATTTGACCAATATTTTTAATGATCCCAAATTTGTAGACGCAGAAAATAGCATTAAAAAGAATATAAACTACGTGGTATTAGTTTGACTGAAAGATTTGTCCTTGAGGCAATGGCAAAGGACTAAACTTTTGTGTAATGGTTCTAGATAATATCTAGTAGATATGTACATGTTGCATCCTAAACCACTTATGAAAACCCTGGATTCCAAATCTATAATATAAAACGGTGGAAAACTGCAACATTTGCCTTTTTTACAAATTTGTCGTACGATATATTTAATCTGTGATCAAATTACCTTCAATTTTGTAGAAGAGAGTTAAATAGTTACAGGAATACAACTCTTCAGACAAACAGTCTTAACAGCTTCTTTACTGTATTTATGGCAAGATATGTAAGGCTAAAGTCGATGTAATTGTTCTGTAACAAAGCATATATTTAAGTCATCAGTTTAGTTAAGAGTTATTACATGCATACATACATATACATATGTCAACTACCGTAGTGATATATTTATGTTTAGTTACATACTTGTTATTTATTAAATCAGTTGAATGACTTCCGTCAAAGCATGTCCGTGACATTGACCCTTTTACGGGCCTTGATAAGTGCGCAAATGAAAACAGAAGAGGAAAACAAAAAATTGAAATAAAATAAAGTAAGTGCTTATGCTCAAATTAGTTGAACGAAAACAAAAAAAGGTAATTGTGCAAAAGATACCTTTTTGGTAACCGCATTTAATATATGTATGTATATACATATGTATGTTCATTCTGCGTTCATTTAACTTGCTATAAATCTGTCAACAAAAGGAAATAACAAAAACTTCTCACTTGAAGATTTTGACATTGAAATGCGGCTGAAAATGAGACGAAGATCACATAGTTCGAAGACGTTGATTAAGTTGTCAAAAACCAACAACAACTATCACAATAATACAATACATACTATATACTACATATGTACATACATATATATACATATGTACATACATTTGCTCATAATGAAAAACCTAAAAGAAGCATACAAATATTATACTTATATAGTACTCTTTTGACATTGTCTTTGTCTGGCTTTCGATCTTGGCCGGTTGTGCTGACTTTTTGGCATTAACTCTATTGTCTGATTCGCGAGATGTACATATACACACACATCTTATATAAACGAGTATATAGGTCGGCCATTCTCTATAGCCGAGTTTGCACACAGATTAGTAACTTATTAGCAGAGAGTTACCTTGAGGATGCTTCAGGTGGTGAAAAATGAGCCTAACCGTTGACCTTACATCATTTCAAGTGCCTAATTGCCACAAACACAAAAACAAAATTAAGAAAAATAATATTTTAACAATTGTGCTCACAAATGATAGTGCATTTCCAGCATTGCAATTACTGCTGATCATTAGCGTGTTGTCCTCAGCAAAAAAGTAATGCAATAAAAGTCTAATTTACTCGACAAAAAAAAAAAAACACTAAGCAAAGGTTAATTGTTAGAATAATTGTTTCAATATGTTTTTAGGCATTTCACACTTTGTGGTTGAAAACCCTTATATGTATGTAGGTACATGGAATTCTCAAGACACGCTTAAGCAAAATATTCTTTTTAAAGAAAATATTAATGTTTGGAAAAACTTATTTTATCTGAAGATATATTGCTTACAAGACCAAAACTCACAATTCTTATTGAAACTCTTCGTTTTTACAGCACTTATTCACATTTAAGACCTATTTTATTGTAACACTGATAACGACTCTAATAATAATATAATATTAAAATCAAGTAGTATGCATTTTGCATAAGAGTTTCTATACCCTGCGGACAGCTTAATCAAATGTCTATGTCATAGCTCGAAACGTATCGAAAAAAAAGACTTTTTTTTTTTTTAGATTTATAACTTTTTGAAAGTAATTAAAATGAAGTAAGTCGTCTCGCCGACTTAGGTATACCACACACCACTAAAGCAAATATTTCAACTTTATTAAACAAATGCATTTTCACATGCTTTTTACAAGCATATCTTAGTATCTCGCTCACTCAATCATACGAGCACCCTAGCGCCCCCACCAGCCAACGGCCAACTCCGGCCTTATGGAAAAACGTTTATATGCATAACTCGACTGTTTTTTGTCCGATTTTGATCAAATTTGGTATTTTGCTAAATATTAGTATTAAATTTAAGTGTGCCAATTTTGAGTGCATAAGGTAGAAAATTACGGGAGATAATCGAGTTTCCAATTACGGGGGCGGAAAGGGGCGTGGCAAAATATTTACAAAAGCAAAATGAGCACATTTACTAAGCGAATATACATACCAAATATGGTGTCTCTAGATGGAATAGTTTTTGAGATAAACGCTTTTTTTAAATTGCGGGGGCGGAAAGGGGCGTGGCAAAAATTTAAAATAAACTTGATCACTCTACATACTACACGAGTCTACATACCAAATTTGGTGGCTCTAGCTCTTACAGTCTCCGAGATCTAGGTGTTCATACGGACGGACGGACATGGCTAGATCGACTCGGTTGTTGATCCTGATCAAGAATATATATACTTTGTGGGGTCGGAAAAGCTTTCTTCTGCCTGTTACATACATTTTGGCGACTTTAATATACCATTTCACCTTATGGGTGTATGGTATAATTAAAAGTATCAAAGAAGCTAACTTCGGCTGGGCCGAAGTTTATATACCCTTGCAGTCCTTGGCCATATTATTTTTACATGTTCCAAACTCTTTTACTGTATTATCAATTCATCAATGCACAGACAAAACCTTCCAAATATAATTTCCATTTCTTTATCTTCTTCTTTCCCATGCTGCATACTGCGATTGGCACGCATACACATACAGTTTAAGTAGTGTCGCATCTGTGTGTGTGTGCTCAGCTGCTGTATGGATTTCAAGCAATGACGTAGTAAAGCCGATTTATATTGACTATAACTTGTGTTATATTTATCCAATCTGATTGAAATTTCGGGATCTGATGTTTTATATCTAAAACTATCATATCAGTGAATTTCCTAGAGATACTCCAATTTCTACATCTGATCCTGACAATTTTCATACTTTATCTGCTCCGGGCTATAAGTAGATAAAATGTCAAGTTTCATACAGATAGCTCTTAAGATGGGGGCGTCAAGTTGATTTACACAGACGGACGGACAGACGGTCATGGCTATATCGACTCAGCTTCTCATGCTGATCAAGAATATATATATATATTTATGGGGCCGGAAACGTCTCCTTCTGTGCGTTACAAACATCTGACCAATTTTATAATACCCTCTGCAAGGGTATAAAAATTATTATAAAAATCTAGTTTTGATGGTCCTCGGAATCTTCAGTTGAGCATTGGAGATTTGGTAAGGCCTTTACAATTGTAACTTCTTTCGCAAAGTCCAAAGAATTTCATGTTTTTTGATTACCTTTTGTGATATCTATGAATAAAGAGCATATAAGTTTGCCTGATTTATTGATCTGACGCCGACTTAAGCCAAGTTTTGAATAAAGTTTTTCAATTTTCAAATAATTGTCAAAAAATGACCATTTATTAGTCTTATATAATGGTTAATGATTGCGGCAAATTTCTTCAAAATCAGGGCACTATATCATACAACTTCCATATGAACGAACAGACCGAAAAATAATTTTGATCGGAAATACTCTTTGATGTTGGGATAGCTTCCATATCAACGATAATTCGCAAACAGTAACTTTGTCAATAACTTCGTTACTTTTTAAGCAATTGTCATAAAAATGTATATTTCTCAATTTAACATAACCTGTTAAAGGCTGTGGTAAATTTGATCAAGATCGGGTGAATATATCATAAAGCTTCCAAAGGAACAATCGGACAAAAACGGTTACTTTTGACACGATTGCTTTAAAAATAGAGATCATGTGACATATAGCTCCCATAGGAACGATTGGTGGAAAACAGTGACTTTGATCAATATCTTCGTTATTTCCAATGCTAAGATTGTAGGCCCTTCTTTCGCAAACATTAGGCTTTTTCGATAAAACTTTTTCATTTTGACGGCTATAGGTAAGGAAAGATTAACACAATAAACTTGCAAACTTTGGGGGAGTCGAAGTTAGCCATCTGGTTTCGTTTTATTTAGTTGCAATTCCCAACTAGTTTTAGCATTAAAGATATTGTTAGGCCATTGCAATTCTGGAGATATTTAGCAAAGTCTGCTAATAACAGAACTTATTAATTTTTGGAATGTGCGAAGAGACAACCTGATTACCTCTTTATACCATACACCCATAGGGTGAAATGGTATATTAAAGTCGCCAAAATGTATGTAACAGGCAGAAGGAAGCATCTCCGACCCCACAAAGTATATATATTCTTGATCAGGATCAACAACCGAGTCGATCTAGCCATGTCCGTCTGTCCGTCCGTCCGTCCGTCCGTCCGTCTGTCCGTCTGTCCGTATGAACACCTAGATCTCGGAGACTGTAAGAGCTAGAGCCACCAAATTTGGTATGTAGACTCGTGTAGTATGTAGAGTGATCAAGTTTATTTCAAATTTTTGCCACGCCCCTTTCCGCTCACGCAATTAAAAAAAAAGCGTTTATCTCAAAAACTGTTCCAGCTAAAGACACCATATTTGGTATGTATATTCGCTTAGTAAATGCACACATTTTGTATGTATAAAAATTTTGCCACGCCCTTTTCCGCCCCCGTAATTTGAAAAACTTGATTATCTCCCGTATTTTTTTACCTCATGCAATCAAATTTGGCACACTTAAATTTAATACTAATATCTAGCAAAATACCAAATTTGATCAAAATCGGATAAAAAACAGTCGAGTTATGCATATAAACGTTTTTCCATAAGGCCGGAGTTGGCCGTTGGCTGGTGGGGGCGCTAGGGTGCTCGTATGATTGAGTGAGCGAGATACTAAGATATGCTTGTAAGAAGCATGTGAAAATGCTTGAAATATTTGCTTTACTGGTGTATGGTATACCAAAGTCGGCGAGACGACTTACTTACTTCATTTGTGTTGCTGTTAAAATATTATTCTTTTGAAGATTTACCCCGATCCGCTTTAAATGCAAAGTTTGACTTAAATTACAAAAGGGTCGTAGTCTATTTAGTAAAAGATGAAAAAGAAGAAAAAACTCTACCTAACTTAGTTAACAAAAGGTTGTTAGCATTATACTAAATACATGTTGAATTTGAAAAGATTGGACCACAATCAGGTGTGCAAAGGGGCGTTAATAAATGATAGAAATCATTATCTTCACAAGATCCTAGCTTTAGATGGGGGTCCCGCCTTTGCAGCTTGACTTGCGACTGACTGAAAAACAACTTTTGCTGATGTCTATAATTTTCTCACTATTATATGGCATTTTGTTTATACTATAACTAAACTAATCGATAGACATGACGACGTTACTTTTGTTGTTAACTCACAGATTGAGCCATTGATTTGCAGGAAATTGCATTGGCATTTTTTAATAGTTAGCGTTCTCGGTTAATTAACGTTCTCATCTTTGACACGTGCGATAGATGTTGGCACTTATTGAGGGAAGTGTCCGCGCCCACTAACTATTGACAATTACGTGTGAGTGGGCACTCGCAAAATATTTCCCAATCCAATCCAAGTGATTGCATTAACCAATTTATGGCCAAAATATTCAACAATGGGGAAAATCAAAACAACAGACAACTTGACCAATATTTAACCTTAAAGGTACACTACTTTAGGCAAATACTACGTCGGATGTTCAGAGAATACTCATAGACAAATAAATATATGTACATGTATATGCATCTACATACCTATAGAGAATGGGTAAGTGTGTGTTCATAAGGGGGCCCTCTTCATATAAACTTTGCTTACCTTGAACTATTCACATTGCCTGTTTATTCGGATAAATTTTGCCAGCAATTGCGCGATTCGTGGGACGGCCGCGTCTCCCCATTTAGTATGTATTTTAAATAAACTTTCAATTATATTCTCGCACTTTTAATTATCAAAAAAACAAAAATCGTAATTCCATTAAAAACTTACCATTTTCCCATACATAAATTTTTGTGTGCACCCTGCAAATCTCATTAGTCGACTGCTCAAGGCATATTGGCTCTAGTAGGTAGCCATTGTCGCGAGTAAATGCTAAAATGTATACGTTTCAACGTTTTAAAGATTTACCTTTAATGACCTAACTATACAGATCCCACATAGACTTGGTTGAATCATGTTAATATATGATTATATTCAGTATAAAGTTTGTAGGTAGTCTTTTTGGATTCAGCTTAAGGAGATTATCCATATTTAAATGCCAAGTATCTCTTTCAATTGATGCTTTCCGCTTTCAATTGATGCCTTAAAGTATGCAATAAATGTCAAGCATATTAACCGTTCTTATGTCTGATATTAACACTTCCATAAAATCCATAATTATACCATACACCTATAGGGTGAAATGGTATATTAAAGTCGCCAAAATGTATGTGACAGACAGAAGGAAACCTTTCCGACCCCATAAAGTATATATATTCTTGATCAGCATCAACAGCCAAGTCGATCTAGCCATGTCCGTCTGTCCGTCCGTCCGAACGTTCGTCTGTCCGTCCGCCTGTCCGTATGAACACGCAGATCTCGGAGACTATAAAAAGCCAAATTTGGTATATAGACTCGTGTAGTATGTAAAGTGATCAAGTTTATTTCACCCAATTTAAAAAAACTCGATTATCTCCCGTTATTTTTTTACTTTATCCAATCAAGTTTGTCACACTTAAATTTGATACTAATATCCAGCAAAACACCAAATTTGATCAAAATCGGACAAAAAGTAGCCAAGTTATGCATATGAACGTTTTTTGGCCAGAGTTGGCCGTTGGCTGGTGGTGTCGCTAGTGTGCTCATATGGTTGGGTGAGCGAGATAGTGTGATATGCTTGTAAAAAGCATGTGAAGAGAATTTTTTTAAAATACGTAAATTTGTTATAAAATTGAAATATTTTTTTTTACTGGTGTATGGTATACCTAAGTCGGCGAGACGACTTACTTACTTCATTTTTCAAGTCGAAAGTATGCCAAAACCATCGTCGAGTCTAAATTCTAGAATGAATTGGTGTACCTATTTATTCAAAGGCTCAGATACATAAAACCATTGGCTAGCATTCATTCGGATGAATAAGTGATTTAGACATTTGTAGAATTGAGCAAACCTCTTTACTGACTTTCGTGGTTTGGAACTGGATGCTGTTTTGGGAATAATGGTTAAGGTAGCCAACAGGTTGACATGATCTTAAGCTGGAATTCCGTGTGTTAGCCTTTGTGTTTGTTTGGCAATTGCGAAATCGTAACGCATGAGTGAATTTGATTTTTAGCTTGTTCGGTTTTAGATGTTTGCCTTTTGCTGTCCGGTAGTTAGTCAAACAGCTGGTCTACATTGTTGGGCGTGTCCGGCATACAAACACATTCATATACATATACATATATAGATATATATTAACATATGTATGTATGTACATACATGTTGGCTATATGAGATTCTCATTATCAAATGCGCTTAATTTTTAGCCAAATTTCACGCGTTTCTACAGGCTCTAGAACTTGTTTGGACTCAAATATTTGATGGCTAAACTAAAAGTTTTATTAGCTGTTACTCCCGTAAGTGCCCATTTTAATGGGCATAGAACAAGTAGTCACTTGGCCACAGGCGTGTGACACGAGTGAACCATTTGGAAAGCCATGGTCACATTTACTGACCATCACACTTTCGCTTCTTCCACGACTGAGGGCCATGGGCTTGTGCATATCTGGCATTTGGTTTATTTGCCAAGCTTAATCATTATCATTACCACACATTAGCTAACTAAGCCTTCAATTTGAAAGGTGGCTTTATGTATTGTTTTGCTTTTTTCTTTCTTTCTTTCTTTGGTTGGTTTTTGTCTTTTTTTTTTTGGTTTCGACGCCCATTGTGCAATTGCACAGGTGAGTACTTTGAGTACAGCCCAGCAGCGGTCTCGAATCCAATTTGAATAGTTTACATTCGGTTTTGGCCACCGGTCTTGCCTTTGCTGCATATTTAATGAAATCATTTGCAGTAAGCTTGTTGTGTGTGTTATTTTGATGGCCAAAAGAATCATAGTTCCTTTGGTAATGAGTTGCGATAGCTGTGTGAGTGTGAATGTATGCCTGTCACCGCCAAATAATTGTGAGGTTGTGAGATCTGTTAAGTATTTTGTCATAAGTATTTTGGTTTTTGAATTTGAAAAACCGCTCATTATATGCTGCAATTTGAGAGTTGACCTATCAGCAGACATTTCGAAAAGCTGTTTTGCTGCTTTCCGTTTTTTTGTCTTTTTGGTCATAAAATGCAGGAAATCCAGACACAATTCCATCTTGAAAATAGAAAGTGTATGCATTGTCACAATGGTTTTATCTGGGAATTAACGAATGCGCACCAATATTTATTTTGCTCCCTCAAGATTGATTCACTCAATTAAGGCGAGTAGCATTGGGTGAGACATAAAATCGGTGCAAAATCAAATGAGTTTGGGAAGTATCTTTTCAATGAAATTTACTAACAGATTCTTGGGTAAGTGCATAAAAGGTGAGCAGGTTAACTATCAAGTTTTTCGAGAAATAACCAATTTCTATTATCGGCAAATTATTTATTGTAAAATTATGTTTTTATACCCTTGCAGAGGGTATTATAAAATTGGTCAGATGTTTGTAACGCACAGAAGGAGACGTTTCCGACCCCATAAAGTATATATATTCTTGATCAGCATGAGAAGCTAAGTCGATATAGCCATGTCCGTCTGTCCGTCTGACCGTCTGTCCGTCGGTGCGTACGCGTTTTACTCAGCCATCTTAAGAGCTATCGGGATGACATTTTTTTTGGGAGCTTTTTTTTACCCGGGTGAGATAAAGTATGAAAATCTTTGGGATCGGACCACTATATCATATAGCTCTAGAAGAAACATTTTTGCAAAAATTGGAGTATCCCCATGAAATTTACCAATATGATAGTAATAGATATAAAATCTCAGATCCCAAAATTTGAATCTGATCCGATAAATAGAACACAAGTTACAGTCAATATAAATCGGTTCAAACGCTGCCGGCAGCGCTGCATACACACACAGACGCAACGCTACATGAACTGTATGTGTATGCGTGCCGTGCTTTGCTTAGAAAATGATGGAAGAAGAAAAACTTGTGGTAAAAAGAGAAATAATATTTTGTTTGTGTATTGATGAATTGAGTTGCAGGGAAAGAAATTTCAAAAAGGAAAAATATTATTGCCAAGTATACTGCAAGGGTATATAAACTTCGGCATAGCCGAAGTTAGCTTCTTTGATATTTTTAATAAGTATTGGACTTTGATTATCTAAAACACAATGTTTTTATACCCTTCTTAAGTTACTTCACAATAACTTCGGTATTTTCTGAGCTATTGTCTTTGATCAATAACTTCATTGTTTCCTATGCTAAGATTGTATTACTTTAACGCGGTCAAATTTAGCCCCGGCTCTCTGGTTTCTTGCAATTATTGGCTTAAAACAATCGCTTTATATATGTGAGAAGTCGATATTTGTTAACTGAACTAATTAAAGTAAAGTGTAGGAATTTATCTAAATGAGATGAAGTCACCCAAGCGACGGGGCAACAAATTCACCAAGTTTGACAATAAGTTTAATTTGCCGGTCGCCCATTTATGAACAATGACAACTTTGAAATCCTCCCAAAAACCTTTGCCATGAGGATAATCCAAAAATCCTGATATAGATTTTTTGTTTTTTTTTAACGTTTATTATATTTGTTGAGACTACTCTTAAATTAGATCCTAACAACAAGTTTGAGATATTTTTCTTAGTGTAGTACTTAAGATAAATCCTGGGCGGCCCTAATCACTTATTATTGGGTTGGTACGGAGTTGTATAGGAGGACTTTATACTCCATACGTAGAGGGGAGCGAGCATTGATGATCCAATGTTAGCTACTCGCTTTCAATTTAAGCTGTGATTTAGCCCTCTGTCTAGGTGGATGCCAAGGCAAGTGACATCGGCTTGAGGAACTGGTACGTTGTTTAGCATTAGAGCTCGACAGTTTCTTCTGTTAAGCGTAAATGTGACATGTTTACATTTCTGGTCGTTGACCCGGATACGCCAGGTTGCTAGACATTCCTCTACCACCTTGAGGTGTTCCTCTAATTTTGCAAAGGCTTGTACTGGGCCTTTGGATCTGCTGAGGATTGCCGTGTCATCGGCAAAAGTGGACGGTTTAAGTCCTAAACTCGTTGTTAAGTCTGCAGTGTACAGCAGGTAGAGCAATGGGTCGAATACACTGCCTTGCGGTGCACCAGCATTGATTTCAAAATCATCCGAGACGGAGCCATTACATCTTACAGCGAATTTCTTATTGTAAAGGTAAGATTCCCTGAGTTTGTGGGTGTACCGGCAGAGTTTTTGCCGGATTTTGAACATTAGACCCTCCAGCCAAACTCTATCCAAAGCCTGGGCAACAATGAGAAAGATAGTATTCTTTTAGTTTGAATGCTGTTCGTATTTCGGATGTTATTGGATTGACTTGTTCAAATGTCCCGTGTTTTTCGCGGAAGCCGAACTGGTTTGAACGGATTGTGTTCTCCAATGCCAGAAATGAGTTTCGTCGGATCTGCAGGACCTTTTCAAAAAGCTTCGAAAGACATGGCAGCAAACTAATTGGCCTATGGGATGATGGCTGGGTTTTGTCCTTTCCCACTTTAGAAATCATGATGATAGTGGACCTTTTCCTTTCTCTTGGGAAGTAGCCAATTCTTATTATAGCGTTGAACTGTTTGCAGATGCATTGTATGGCGATGATAGGGAGTTCTAGGATCATTTTCGGTGTAATTAGGTCATGGCCAGGGGCTTTTTTCGGCTTTAAGTGGTTTTTAAATGAGTTTGATGTTGGATTTGGCTGGAAAACTATTTTAAGATGTGTGGCAAATACGGATGCCCTCTTTTCGTCACTGCGGGCCCATCCACCAGTTGGACTCCTTATCGGTCTCTGTACGAGCGCTTAAAGTTGGGTGGGCTGTCCACAGAGGATGTTTAGTGCTGGTTGGACTGAGCTTTTCTATGAATTTCCTTTGAGCCCAGCTTTCCTCCTGGCTTAACGCCTTGGAGAGGTTGCGATTGGCATGCCTTAGGCGAAGTTTTGCTGCTGGTGAGCGAGTAATCTGCTATTCTCTTCTTAGACGTCTCTTTTCGTTACTAGTTGTTCTATCCGCCGGGTCCTAGGCTTGTCAACAGATTTAGTTAATAGTGTGAATAGCACTGGAGAGTGGTCGGAAGTTAAATCTAGCATGTCGATTTAAAACTGAACTTATTGTTGGCCACTTCAATTAAGTAAAACAGACAAATCCCGTCGCACAAGTTAATCTTCAAAAGGACTCGTATACATTTTCGAATTTCAACAGAAAACAAATTGTACACATTCCAATTAAAAGCAGACCATTTTATCCAGGGAAATGGAAAACAGGGAAGTTCAAACACTCTGGAATAGTAGTTTCTGTTGTTCCAAATTTAATTACCCTGTGGTACTAATAATATGAAAATATTTAATCTTGTTAAACATTTATTATTCTTATTATTGTCAGTATAAGATATAGTTATGGCATTCGTCTTTGATAAACCATAAATCTCTTTGTTAAATGGGTGGGCCACTTAGACAACTCATCTATCGAGGACTTTGTGAAACCTATTAAAGGGTGGTCAAATTTTAAAAAATTTTATTAAATATTTTTAATATCTTGAATACCCACAATTATTATATATACTATATATTTCGTGTATCCAGCACGAATAGATTTGTTGGTAATTGCTCTACCGATAAGTCGTCGTATCCTTCCAGAGATTTGTTTGGCAATCTTGTTAATATAGTGTCCTGGAGATGAAGTTTAAGGATCTATTACGATGGAAAACATAAACATAAAGACATCTTACTAATAAGTTAATGGTTATCTAAAATAATATCGCCAAGTTCAAATGTTTATGTTTATCATATTTTCAAAGATAATATAACTAGTAATTTCTAAAGTAAGTCTCTAAAGAAAAAGGATTCCAAATGGCTATTATTTTTTAATGTATTGTCCCGATATCCAAATGTTCCGGGACCGAAAAAAACATCACCTTTTAGCTGGACATATGCATTGAAATACAATTGTTTTGAAATTCTTAACGATTCCCATTTTAAGTGCATTTAATAATATCAACTTCAATTTCACTTATTTAAATCGTCTCCCTCATAATTATCCACTTTGTTTAGATTAAGGACTTTCACTTTGACTAATAGTTCGAGAAAATTTAACTTCTTCCTGGCCTAAGCTTATTTCTACCATATTATGGCAATGATTTCCAAGTTAATGTTATAGATTTTCATGTGAAACGTGTCCGTGATTATAGTGTTTCCAATTTTGACCCATTTCATTTCATTCTCACTCGGACTACACTGATTGTCTCAATAATCCACGCAGTAATCATATCGGATCAGAGACTGATTCAAAGGAGTGGCCTGGGAGATAAGGAAACTTATAACTTTAGTCTCAGTCTAAACACACGGTCTTTAAAACTAAATCGTACACTTCACGAATTTTTACAACCGTTTTATTATGGGTCATATCGCAAAAAATTTTTTACTGTCTATATACTGCAGAAATGCAGTTTTTCAGGGATACGGTTACCTGAATATGTATTGAGATTTTTATACCCTTGCAAAAAGGGTATATTAATTTTGGTCAGAGGTGTGCAACGCATAGAAGGAAGCATCTCCGACCATATAAAGTATATATATTCTTGATCAGCACTACGAGACGAGTTTAAATAGCTATGTCCATCCGTCCGTCAGTCCGTCTGGATCGAAGCGATCTCCTCCTAGACCGTAAGCGCTAAAGAGCTGAAATTTTGCATGTGGGCTTGTATATACTGCACAGTTTGTATATCTCGGATTCAGCCGGATCGGACCACTGTATCATATAGCTCCCATACAAATGACAAAGTCACGAACAGTGACTTTTCTCAATAACTTCGTTATTTTCTGAGCTATTGTCGTGAAATTGAATATTTATTTATTTATTACACATATAAACGACTATGCCAAATTTGATCAAGATCGGGTGACTATATCATATAGCTCCCCTAGGAATGGTCGGTCGAAAACAGTGACTTTTGTCAATAACTTCGTTACTTTTGAAGCAATTGTCATAAAAATTTATATTTCTCAGTTTAGCATAACTATTAATGACTGTGCCTTGCAAGGGTATACAAACTTTGACGCGGTTAAAGTTAGCCCCGGCCCTCTGGTTTAAAATTCGATTTGGGTTTTACATTTCATATTTGAAGTAGTCTCCAACACATAAGGATTTGGTTTGTTTGTGTTAGGCACAATTAATTAATAGATTTTCAACTGAACTTTTGGATGGGCAATATTATGACTTTTATATATATATAATATATATATATATATAATATATTTCGCAGGCTTTTGTTTAATATTTTCCCAGTCTTAAGCATTTAATTGAAAATTGATTTACCATAATTGTTTGTTTTTCATGAATCTGCTGATAGGTAAATATATTAAAAACCCGATTTTTAGGTATTACCAATTTTAAGTTTTTATTCTTGTCTTTGATTTTTAATTGATCTATTGAGACATTAAATCACTTAATGGCCACGTCCTGTACGCTTCAAATTGCGATAAATAACGTCAAGCCACAAACATATTTACAGTTTAATGAGAATAACAAGAAAAATGCGTGTTCATGTACGTGTTTGGCTGGAAATAAAAAAGAAAACTTTGATAGTCAACTCGTGAGTGATTTTTTAGCTACCTGCAGGTACATACATATGAATTTTCGTGATTTTTGTCGTTTGTACAATTCGTTTGCCCTTGACTCCATTTCCAGGTGACCGTGGCACATGTGCAGAATGCATATGTACATATATATGACCGAACGACCGTCCGACCAGACATTGGCCTAGGCAATTTAGTATGTGGACGCTTATGGCTTACTTATAACCCATTAGGAGTATGATTATAATTAAAGAGATGATGATTAACTAATTGGACGGCAGCCACAGCCACAGCCGCCCACCACTAGATAGGGTAATGCAATATTTCATTGCAACGAGGCAACAAGGCGGTGAAACGCTAGTTAAATTAAGCTAATTTTAATTGTGATGCTGTCTATGTGGAAGTGCCTAGTGAAGCTGAAGCTGGAGTTGAATTTCGAGTTAAAGTTGCGCAGGCGCAGCGTCATCGGACAACGCAATCGTCCGCCTTTGATTGATAATGGCATTTCATTTACGAAACTTATTAATCGATTTATATGCGCTGGCACACAAGCGCCCAAAGCATAGCCACCAGTGATAGCCCCAGAGACCCAGCCACTTGACTGACTTGAGTTTGGTGTGCCACACACCTCTGTGGACAGTTTCTTTCGGCGATCCAAGGTTGAGATGTAAATTTTGTCTCTTTCTATCTTGCTCTCTTGCTCTCACTCTCTCTCTCTCTCTTTCGTATATACGTGGTTGATTAACCGTTAGCATTTGCGATGACACAAGTGGTTATGGCGCGCGCTTGACATGTTTAGTTTTGACATTGTAATGCCCAAGCCACAGCCAAAGAATATTGGCCACCAGCTCCAAGTCAAACCACGCCCACTAGCTACCTGCCTATCTACCTACCTAGCTACCTACCTACCCATCCACCTCCCCTACGCATTGTGGGGGCCCCTTACGAAATCATACAGTCCGATCGTCATCATCCAAATCGAAAAGCGAATAGGGAAAAGGCATTGGCGCATGCTCAGTTTCGTTTGAATTGACTTCGTTTGGTTTTTAGGTTTTCTTCTTCTTTTTCTGTTTCTTTTTGTAAGTCGCATTTTATTTATTTATTGTTCATTTCAGTTACGTAATAATGCAATATTAATTGGTTATTTGAAATAGTTTGTTGGGCTAGCACTACGCGTTGTTGTCGTTTTGCCACACACACACACACACAAAACCTCTATGTGTATGTGTATGTGTTTAGATTTCGAATGCTTTGATATGTATTTAGATACCGTGTAATCATAAAGTAAATCAGATTTACATGGGTGGACAGCGACCATTGATAAATTTCTGATTTTCCTTTAGGCCTTTAGAGGGCATTCATATTAATTTTTAAGAATTACCAAGAAACTTGTTGGTTAACAGAAAGAAACGACTCAATTTTGTTGAACTCATCGATTTACTCACTTTTTAAGCATTGAATATGTTTACTTAATTGTTCAGTTGATCACCCAGTTGATAAGTTTAGCTCGCAGCTGCTGCTCACTTGTTTATTGACTCATTTGCTCACTGTCTCAGCTGTCGATTATTTTCTGGTAATAGATGATGATTTACACCGGTGCTAACAGAATGTGTTAAAAAACCCTTGACAAGCTTTAAAATTAAAATGGATACTTAATTTATTCTTAGCTGTATTCATGGAATGTCCTTTTGTATTAAACTAGATTATTGAAATTGAAAAAGGTAAAGGAACAATTAATCATGTGAGTCAATGAACAACTTTGTAAAACTGATGCAAGGAAGTGACACATTTTGTGTGTCAAATCACTTTTCTAGGGTACTTGCGAATTGTCACATCAGTCACACAGTTAGAGCTCGTTCAGCTATTTGGTTCTTCAGTAGGTTTGCTCGCACTTTCTTTTTCCAAATAGGCCACTTATTATTGACCTATTGAAATGGATTTTAAAAATGCATTTTTCCCATGTTGATCTCGTGTAAACAAGTTGATATTCGTAATTTGTAAATTTACCCGATAATTAGTAGTCTGGAAGGCTTTTACTTTCTGACATTTCAGTTTGTCAACACGTGCTGCTGTAATAAATTCAAAAATATCTCGATTCTCTCACATCAGTTATCGTATTATTTCCTAGATAGAAACGCAGGTATTTCGCACATGATTCTGAGTCCAAGTTATAAGCTAAAGTAGACCAAGTTGACAGGACTCTTGGGAAGCACAATGCCAATGCCGACCGGCTCGTTCTCTCATCAAGGACCCACATGTTTTGATAGGATGAAAACTGGTTTCATCATTGGATTCTGTGTGGGTATGGCCAGTGGAGCTCTACTCGGAGGATTCTCAGCTCTTCGATATGGATTACGTGGACGTGAACTGATCAACAATGTGGGCAAAGTGATGGTTCAAGGTGGTGGCACTTTTGGGACTTTTATGGCCATTGGAACGGGTATTCGTTGTTGACCACAATGCTGATCCCACTCTTTCGAGAAACTCTCTTATTTAACTATTATTTTAGTTCAAATTAACTTGTTATTGCAAATAGATAGATAAATACATAAGTAAAGTTTGTCAACTTTAAAGCTACTCGCATCCATTAAATTAGATTTACAACTTCTTGTAGAGCTTCTTGTAGTGAAAACAGTAACTTTTAGTCGAATAATTTCGATAATTTTAATCCTATGGATTAGTTTTTTTTTTGTCAATTTTGTGTCAAGTTCCACAGTTTTTGATCATAAAAAAACATTTTTTCGAACAGCTTTACAACGCAAAGGAAAGGGGCATATAAGTGAGGCGGGAAGTAGAATCATATCCGGGTTCATTTCCGCAAAAAAAAGAGCAATAACAAAAAAAAAACTGAAAGCACACACCCAGTAAATAAACCAAGTGACCCGTGTCCTGGTGTGTTTGTGTCCTGCCAAGCCAAAGGGGTGGCTGCTCTTGTGGCAAATTAAGAATAAAACAACAACTCAACAGACACCATACAAAATAAAACAGCCAGGCCTCTCCCGACTAACTGGATGACATAATGCCTAGTACGTACACCTATGCTCACAAAACTAAGTCAGTTAATATTAGAAAGTCTTTGAATATAAGCCATCGCCATACAAGCAAAATAAAATATTAATTATGACTCAAAACTTGAAATGCTATTTAACAAACAAATAAGTTACCAACAAAAGTGGAAAATTATTGTACTATCTATTGATTCCATTCAATTTTCTTGGAGACGTAACCAAGTCGTGAAGAGACAATCTCAACTTATAGTAAAAGTAACTCCATAGCTTTTTGTCATTTTAATCTAGTTAGTATCCAATAGGCAATTCTGGGTCATACCTTCAATAACAGACATATCAAAGTTTCTTCAGTATTTATAAAAGTGTTTCTGTGAATATTTGTAGGTGAATTCATTTATTTGAGCATAAGTATACGAATGTTGTTGTTATGACGTATGAGCATGTGCCTTTTGTGACAAACGAGAACGGCGACAACCCTCACTCAACGGATACACGCTGGAGAATGTTGGCAAAGAGCGTTTTGAAACTCGAACTAAGAGTGTCTAAGAGTTGGCGCCTTTAACTGTGGTTCTCGCCAGCCGGCCTTTTTTTGCTGCGAAAGAGATAGCGCAAGTCAGCAAATGACTAACAGAGAGAGTGAGAAACACACAGAGAGAGAGAGAACGCGCGCAAGAGAGCTGGCGATTAGGTGGTGCGCGTGACGCAACTATCTGCTTCTTCTCCCATTTGCTCCTTTGGCCCATGCGGTATGGTTAGATACAGATACACTTACACACATGGATGTACCTAAGTTTGATTCTCTTGCTGGTTTATGCTCTCTCACTCGCCCGTGCTCTCCCTCTTTCTCTCTTTCTCACTTTTTCTCTCTCTGCCGTTCGCTCCTCCACAATGTTAATAAAGTATCTCACGGGTTGCCTGTTCTTCGCCCATTTTTTTCGCCTCAGTTTTCGTTTCGCTTTGGGTTGTACCTCTCCTCGTCTCTGGTTCGCTTTTTTGGGTCAGATCTGAGCAATATATTGAAATATTGAAATTGCTAGCCCACGGAGTCGAAGCCTACGGAAAATTGCAAAAAGCAATAAGCAAAAAGTAATGTGTTTTCAAAACCAAGTGTTGTTTGTGGCTCAAAATCTACACAAAGTCTAATATAATTTATGCAGAAAACATGAAAAATGAAACGAATAAAACCCTATGCATTTCGTTGGTCGCGGTGTTGCGTTACACGTTCTATCTATCACCCTGTCTGTCCCTTTTCGACGGGGTTCCACGTAATACAGACACAAAATACTTTCGAGTGACGGTTTCCGCCATAGAAAACCCATTAACATTTTACCGAAAGCTGCAGTTTTTTTTTTTGTCATACATCGAATTTCTGCTCACTACCAGTGAATGCGATAAATTAAGTGATGCCGCCAGACCCACGGGCTCGAAACGAACCGATCCGATGCGAACTGAACCTGTGATACAGATGGAAGAAGGTGGAGGTGTTGGTGGTGATGGGAGGTGCACGGAGGTTGGCCATTATGCGCTCAATTAGCTGAGCCCTGTCACCTTTCCCCAACCACCACCCCCGTGCCCATCGACCCTTGCATGCCTTGCACGCCTTTTCAACATTAATTGACCCAAGTGCGACAACAAAGTCGTCAACCACGACTACAAATATTCACTCACCCATACACACACACACACATCCTCTCTCTGCTGTCTGTCTCTATCTCTTTCTCTCATTGCTGTGCGCGCCTTGTCACCTGCAGTTATCAGTTATTGTCGTGCCCATCATTTTTGATTTTCTTTTGGCATTCATTAAGCCGTGATAAGAGCCAAATCTTTGCAATTACATTTTGAAGTGTACTTCCACTCGGGTTGTGCGAAAAAGAGAAGGCATGCATGCTGTTGTAAGACATGTGTAAAAGATATGACATAATTCCAAGACATTCAGTCAGCAGCAGCACCCAAAAAAAAAGCGAAAAAATACTACACAGACACATCCAAACGTACATGCATATATGTATGTATAGTATAAGCACAGCGATACAGAGAGAGTGGTAGAGAGAGTATGAAACGGAATAAAAACAGAATCACACCTTTCGCACTCTTCACGAGCCAATCTCGCTCTCTCTATCTCTCCCGCTTGGCGCACTCTTTCTCTTTAATCGAAAGAGAGCTAGACATCAGGTGCAAGTTCGACATGGATTCAAACTCTTGACCCCTCAACAAGTCTTTTCTTGGGCTGCTTCAATTCAATCTGCTTAACGGAAATGTCCCAATCTAAATTCCTAATTCCATCCGCCCCCATCTCTGTCACCCACTATGATGCATTTGCATGCCGGCGCATTTGAATAATTCCGCGGGCCGTGTGAAATATTTCTTCGTTTTGAATCGGTTTCTTATGGAAAAATTGTGAAATATCATTCTTCTTCTTTTGTGGCCTGGCAAAACTATTAAATGACTGTCTTAAATAACACGAAAAAAAACAAAAATTAGATTATTGCGACAAAAGACAAAGCGCGTTTCAATTTCCATTTCGTCAAGTTTTTACCTGTTTCGTTTCGATTTTTTTTTTTTGTTTTTGGCGACATACATTCGTAAAGAGTTTGACCATGAATTCGATTTTGAATGCAAAAGTCCCCAAAAAAAACAAAGAAACGTGAAATGAAAACCCGAAAAAACATGAAAAAACCCACGAGCTCCAAGCATTTACATATGTGTGTGCTGTCTGTGGTGTGTGTGTGTGAAATGCCGTAATAATTAATTGATCGACAAGTGCGGAGCTTTTGATTTGGTATGCAAGGCAACGCTCGCCTCGGAAACCGATCACCATGTGGGTACAAGAAGGGAGTAGAGAGGAAGTCGGCGTCTCAGTAGCGACGTTGGCGTTGGCGTCGCTGTTGGCATATGCACCTGTTGTTGTTAATAGAAGGGCTGCCACTATATTTCGCCAAGAAACTTAAAAAAATAAGAAATAAAACAGCATCTCTCACTCTCCGACTCCAATGTAACCTCCCACACCCCTTACAGACACACATCATTACACAACACACACACACACACACGCTATGACTCGGAAATCTTTAGAAATTTATATTAATGCGAAACTCAACATCGGTTCAAGCTCGGCTCTGTCTCGCTGCTCAGCTGACGTTGACGGCGACTGCAACGGCGGCACCAGCAACGCCAACGCCAAAGCCAACGTCAACGGCGACTGCGACGGTGACTGCCACTGGGCCTTAGTTGGCCAAGTCACCGTGGCATCCAGTTAGTCGTGGTTTGCTAGTCCAATATTTCGGTCGTGTGTCTCCTCCGTCTCTCTGCTAGCGTCTCCGTGCCAGCCGGATCGCCGTGTCAATTGAACGACAATAAAAACAAAAAGAAAATAACCAAAAGCGGCAAGAAAAATAGAAAGAGCAATCAAAAAAATAAAAACAACGATAAAAGCGAACGCTTAATAATTGATAGCATCTAAAAGTCTCTAAAAGTGCACTAAATGCTACATCCTGTTTATCCTGTGCTCAAGGTCCTTGGTCCTTGTCCCTAACCAAAGGCCCTGCCCCCTTTTCCCCCTTCTTCGGCCATCGGTAAAGTGTTATAAACTTAAAAAAAAAGTGCGATTGAATTTCCCGAAAATTAAATTGTGTTTAAAGAGCAATAAAATAGAGAAATTTTTCGAGCTTTTCAAAATAGCTTTTATTTGTAGTTTTATGACCAAGTTTCGTTGTTTTCCCCCGAAAATTAACAAAGCGCGAGAATAGGCCAAGTGCAACAGATATCCAGGCACAAAGACCCCACACAAGTTCGTCTAAAAATCAAAGGTAAATTTTCGGTACACTTCAAGCTAACGAATCCCATCAACCGAATCGATTCAGTTAATGGACCAAATAGTTAATTAAGTCTTTTAATGGAAAAGAAATTTTGTAATTTATTATCATTATGTGTCTTAAACTTTTGTTATTTTAGAGGTCCTTATTGACCAAATTGATCCTTAACAACTTTTTTGATTTTCGAAAACTGTTGTTGGTTTAATAAACTTTAAGTTAAAGTAAATACTTTCAAAAAATTAAAGTCATCTAAATCTACTACGGAATTATGTAAAACTTTGTGGAATACTTCGTTAGTTCGTTCGGTAAATTCTTAGGTTTCCACCATATAGCCCGGACTCAATCATAAGGATACCAGTTTCAATTGGAGGCGATAGATCAGATCATTCTATACAAATGTATGTACATGTATGAATGTATGTACATATTTTTCCCCATTTCGCTAAATTTTTGTACCTCAATGATGACAACTTTTTAATTAAACCTCCTTGTCAATTTTCAATTATTAATTTTTAATTTTTAATCAATTTAAGTTTTTTGGGTAAAAGTTATATATAGATAGACACACATACACACAAATACGTATATCGTAACATATGCAAATAAATAAAAAGTTTCGAAACAAAAAAAAATAAACAAATTCCGTTAATTTGACACAATTTTTTGGTTGTTTTTTTTTGCAATTTAGTTCGACCATGCGACTATTTCTAATACCTGTACATAAATTAGTTTGAAATGAGAAGGCGAAAAAAATAAATATATGTATATGTGTGTGTCTGGAATTGAGTCAGCGTCAGAGTCGGACTTCCAATCCAAATCTAAATCCGAATCCGAGTTTCAATGAATTCCAAAAACCAGTCAACCAGTTTCGATTGCCCGTTTTCATTTTGTATGAGAATGGCATTTGGTGAAGTGATTGAACTTTTGTTTTGAATGCAAATTGATCATTGTTTATGAAATTCAATTATTTCATTGTTATTAATTAGATGAAATAACAAAAAGAAAAAGAAAAGAGAATCACAATAAAAAAAAGAGAAAAAAAAGATGTATGTACAATGTCACAATGAATATCAAGTTTTAATCGGTTTGGAATATATTTGCTGCGCGATCCCCTTTGACCTCAAGTCAAAGAATAAATTTATGTATGTACTTGTTTGAGAACTTGTTGTTGGTTTTTCGCTTAACATATCAATAACTAAAATCGCACGTGATCCAACTTAAATTCATCTCTTAGTGTCCTCTGTTAAGCAATCCCTTTTTTCAATTCCTTTTTACGACAGCTCACTACGCACTGAGCGCCTTTTTGGCGTCATTCATGCCGTGCTTGGCGAGTATTAAACACGTTTCAGTTGTTCTGCCCTTACGCCCCCTCCCCCTAGCCCTTCACTCCTCCAGCAACCATTTGTTTTATAAGGGCGGCGGCGGGAAAATGAGCATTTTTTAAAGGGGCTTGGGGTGGCTAATACATACCTCGGGTGAGTCACGCGACAGAGCCTAGGCCTAAGCGAAAAGAAAAAAACATTTTTTCGGGCTCTCCTCGATGAGTTTTTCATTCAAGAAATTTCGCCACGAATTTGAGTGCGCAAGAGAGCTAAGAGAAACCCTAGTGGAGAAACGGAGGATTGGGGACCATCATCACGTGGTTGTGTGTGTCTATTGTATGTGTGTGTGTGTGTGTGTGTGTGTGTGTGTGTGTGACAACGTGGCGCCTCCGTTGTCGCCGGTTAAGCGGCATATTGGGGGTTGGGCCAAATCGCCGGAGTGGGCGGGCTACAGTGGGAGGGGGATTTAGTTGAGGGTGTCGCCTTACATGCTCATGTATTGCATTGTTGCTTCATGGCTTGGCTTTTGTGTGGGCTTACATGGGGGCTAACAACAGCAACCAAAACAACAACAGCAACTGAAACAACCGCGAAATCAGGTCAATGAAATAGCAATATTTGGCACGGCTTTAAGTCGTTTGGATGGCATCGCTTTTCAGTGCCTTCTTCTTATTCATTGGGTTTCGCTGCCTGAATGAAGGTGAACACGCTCTCACAACTACAATGGGAGTGTAGGGTGGGCAGGTGGTATTAACATCTGCCCCTCACCCGCACCCCCAGCCCATGGTCCCTTTTTTCGACTACAATGTTTGTTTTTTTCATCCTCCTCATCCTCCCTAGGTTGTGACATGGCTTGTTTTGACTTTGAATACGTTTAAATGTTAGATTTTCGGTGGCAGTGGCTTAATTTGCCTTGTTGTTGGTTGAGGTGTTTGCCTTTGCCGCCGCCAAGCCCATAACACCAGATCCATTCCACTGATGGGCAAACATTGGAGGGTTCGCTTTGTTTTTTGTGTCTCTTTTTTCTCCTAGCTTATTTTGTTTATTTGATTTCGTTACACTTGACATAGTTGAACCAATACTTTACTTGGCTAGTTAGTCTTTAGAGCTGTGATTGATTTCAATTTATTGGCCACATTTCATTTTATTTTTAGAGAAAAGGAGAAAAAAGATTGTCATTTATATTTAATGTACTTGTAAGTTGTTCAAATGACAAAATCCTGTTTGTCTCTATTTAGATAAAAACTTTTATTGATTACTACAGACTACTTTTTAGGAAAGAGCCGGCATAACTTTAGCCTCTGATCTAAATTAATCAAGTGAAAAGTAATTCTCACATGCTCTAAGTTATGTTTGCCATGTAAGTGACAAAAAAATTGTGCAATTAATTCAAGATATTAAGTGAATTTTAATTGCTTTGGAAACCTCGATAGTTCTATAAGCGGAAAAAGTCAAACACTTGGCCTTAACAGCAGCTGACTTTTTACTCGGAAGTTTGGAAAACAACAAATTAGTAATAGCCATAATAGTGTCAAATCAACTACTAAGATTTGTTGCTTCCTTCCTTTAAGTGTCTTAACAGTTAGTATTTGCTAAGAAATATGATCTATGGGTATAGTCGCATGGACTTGGGCAGACTGAACGTTTAAGAGAGCTTTGGTTGTTATTTTTTGTGTATTAAATTAAATTTCTCTTTGTTCTTGTCCGTCTCAAGGGAGCGCTAATTATTTTTGATTTATCGCTTGTACTCCTCATCAAAGGACTCTTGTGACAATCATAAATTCTCCTCAGAGGAGAGTATTAGCTGTGTCCTGTCGCCCCCACACCCACTTTTAGAAAGTTTCCTTCTATTCACTCTTCTGCTCATTGATTGTCGAGGGCCGTTGACGCTTTCGTAGTTAATTATGAACCCAGTTGCTATGCCATGTATGTGCCTGTACATACATAGATGGGATCCTTTCATGGCATTGTTGTTTAGTTATTGAGTTGGGTTATGCCTCTTGCCCTTTTCATTCTTTGCTTTGCCTGGCATAATTATAGTTTACACGCCCTTTTGTTCAGATTCCTTTGAGCATTATTGTTAAATATTTATATTACGGATAGTGCGGTCAGTCTCTAGTCCACGTCCGTGATTATGACGTATGCAATGAGTGTTTGTCGGAGACATCAACGCAATCGAAGGAGACCCATGGCTAGTATTGTTGGGCAGATCTCACAGATGGAATTAAAGATCCATCGTTTAAAAGGCAAGCCAACTTCTTCAGAAATGGGCAGAGAAAAGTTGGCTAACACAGGGAAAGGATTAATTATAGAATTCATTTACTACACGACTAACCATCGAGTTAACTAATTCTTATCTCACTTGAACTGAATAACAAATGTACTTTTTCTAGTTCTCGTTTCCAATTAATGGGCATAAAATTGTCGACTATGTTAGTGAATATTTCTTAGGCTACTTTTTGTTTCTGTTGTCCCCCATATAAGCCAACATTTTCGATGTAAAGTAGCTTTGACTTGTTTTGGACAACAAATCAATTACAATTGCTATGCAAGACGTGTCTTTTTATTGAAAAACCACTGTGTCAGCTGATCATCATCATCGCCATCATAATGACGATGGTAATGATGAGACTTTTGCACTTTTGTTTTGTGTGTGTGTGTGCGTTTTTTTTGCTCATTGTCCTTGAACCTTTCTTCTACTCCCTTCTGCTCATAAATATTACTCATAAGCCTGGTCGGTTGGTTCGTTAGTTGGTTGGCTGAATGTGGCACGGGGAAAAACATTCTCTGTATATTTGTTTGTATCTCCGAAAAAAACTCACACACACACACAAACACAATTTATCGATTTGCGATAATGCGTCTGTTCAAAGTCTGCGCTTATCATCGTTAACGTAAATAATGCACATAAAATATATAAAACATATAGCAATAATAAAAAATAAAAAGGCGTTCGAATATCGAAGAACGAACGTCAAATATAAACAACATGTAAATATGTCGCTGAAATGCTGACTTTGCAGCTTTTGGCTTTTAGTTTATTAACCTCATTCTGTGGACGTTTTCGTTGAGGTTGCCAGTTGCTGCTGCTGTTTCTTCTGTGTTTCGATTCGATTTCCAAATATTTGTAGTGGAATTGCAGGGCTCTTTTGTGGATAGACGTTGAGCAGAGATACCGCTTGAATATTGAATTATATATTTTTTTTGCATCTGTATGTTAATGAAATTAAAAATAAACTTGACCAAATCACGTGCCAAGATCTTTTGGGCACATACATGTATGAGTATGTACAGATGTGTGTGTTTTAGTTTTATTTTTGTGAAAACAATTTAATAATCTTATTTCTCCCTCTCACTCTCTCTCGTTGCAGCTCAATAAATGCATTGGAGGAATTTAAACAGTTTGCATTCAATTGTTCTTTTATGATTCTTTAGCCAAGAGTTTCGAGCCAGAAGAACATTTACGAGCATTACACCAATAGCAACAACAAAAACATAGTTTTCTGAATTAAATAGCAAACAACATCATTAAAAACAAAAACAACTACAACTACACAGCAACACAATGGCCTTAATTATGAAATACATCGACAGCATAAACAGATATATGGACTCATATAGTGGTAAGTGAGACTATCCCAAAAATTCAAAATTATTCAAAGCCAATTTGATAATTTTAAAGTTTATTAATGAATGTATTCTACAAGAGCTTAACAAATAGCCACTAAAGTTAGTGAAAAGCCTTAAAATAATCTAAAACTATTTATTTGTGATATCAATATTTTCTTACCATTTATCAATGTCTCTAAAATACAAAAAATTATACATATGTAAAAAGGAAGAAACAAAATTTAGTTAACTATTTAACGCGCCTTTAAAGTAGAGATCGGAAGACATGTAAGATGTTCTTCATTTCAACTCTTCCCAATCAGAAGTCCTAGAATTCAACAATTCACACACTTATTTACTTATATACAAATTTTGAATTGATAATTGATTGAAAGAATTTTAGTGTCGAAATCGTTTATATGTATATCCCTTCATGAAGGGATTCAAATCAAATGGCTAAAAAGCACTTCAAATTTTATGTCTAAAATGTTGAAAAATCTGTTCCAATTAAGCACGTAGCATAACTTAGCATATTGTAAGCATAACTTTTAAAATAATTCAAATTTTAACTAGATCTTTGGACGACTTTTGATTTTTAAAATTTTCATAAGTAAATAAGACGAAGTTTTTCAACCATCCAAGCGCAGCAAATATTATTGTAAATTTTGTTTGTAGAAACTCTTTTTTTCAGGAATAGAGGATCAAATTTTGTGAAAATAAATTTAGATGGATTTCAGAGTTTAGATCATTACTAAATCTTCATGGTCAAAAAATGCAATCCATTTACATAGTCTTGATTGTTTAAGTGAGATCTTTTTTATTTTTTTTTAAGAAAACCCTGCTGAGAAAATTTTAAAATTTTTTTTTGGATTTTATTGAGTTTTAGACTTATGAAGACTAGTTGACAACATTTAGCCCTTTTCGTGATTATTATTTTCTATCTTGAATAGAATGTGTGCCCGTCTATCGATCTATCGATGATAAATCGTTCGGACCAAATCTAACCATTTCAGTGGCATCTTTGTGAATGGATGGACTTGGCATGGGTATTCCATCTGCTAATTTGTCTAACCTTGATGGAGTGAGCTTAGACCATAAATTGTTTTTGCTTTGCCTTGCCTCTTTTCTAGCCCCCTTCACCCATTTCACTGCAAAACGGCCAAAGGTTTAACACACAAATGATTGAATAATTTTTAACACCAGATCACTAATTGGCCAAGAGAAAGAAAGAAAGAGTAAGAGACAGAGAGGGAGGGAGAGCGAGAGAGAGAGAGAAAAACAGAAAGATATATAATTTTATGGCATACAGCTTGAGAGAAAGAGTTTCGGAATTATTAAATTTACATTTTTATTTATTTGTATATACTAAAAACATTATTCTCGCAATTCACGTGCTTAATATTCTCCACTTTATATACCAAACGTTTAATGCGGTGCTCTCTTTTCTACTTATGTATATGTATGGTATATCCATCCATTGGTATACACTTATTTATTTATTCAGTTTGGTATACCAAACACCCTTCACTTCTCACCACGTTTGACAAATGTTTAGCAATTCCTTCGCTGACGACAAGAAACGTGTTAAAATTATGTTTCAACATCAGATGTATGTACTCATTTATATACTTCCAACTATATATAGACGCTGTCTTTATATACACAAGTACATGTGCATGTGTGTGTGCGTGTGTTTGTGTGTCTCTCTTATTTTGAGGGTCTTCACATGCAATAATATCAAAAATAAAATCATAGATATCATATGCACACTCACACAACCTAACAGGTCAAAATATTTTATCAGGTGTCAGATAACTAACTGCTCCATTATCTAAACCCTAATCATTTTAAACATTTCGTTTTCTGATACTCTTTCCATATATAACTGCAGTCGGAGGGTAATTAGTTAGAATAACGGATCCTTACTCGTATTGTTTGTAAAGGACTTTCCAAGATTCAAATCACAACAAAACAGAAATCGAGGCAAGAATCAGAGATAAGAAAGATTGTTTTTTCTTTTACTTTTTTTTGGCAGATTTTTAAAATATTCGTATTAAATTTCGAATTAATATATGCCTTGATTGATTCAAATCCTTTGCCTTTTAATAAAACATTTAAATATATAATCCAATTCCAAAACAATATGAAGAAATGGAAAGATCCCCTAATTAATTATTTCAAATGCTGAAATAATAATAACACATTTTAGTATGTAATTTACTATTAAGAGGCTCTTCAGCCTTTACACTTGTGGTTAAGTGGGTTTTACACAGCTTTGCCCCATTGTAAGTTCGGAATTTATGAAGTCTCAATTTACTTGAAACAGTTTCTAATGTAATCAATTTTGATGCAACACAAGATTAGAAAAGAAAAAGAGAAATAAATATGAGAAAAAACAGAAGTCACAATTTTTAAATTAAACTTTTCACTTTTACATTATTTGCTGGGTTACTTATTAAAGTTTTTCAATGTCTTCCATTTATATCATGTTCCATCAATTGAAATTCATATAGTAACATGAATTCAAGAACTAGCCTTCTTTGGCCAACTGTGTGAACGTCCATAAAGAAAACAAGATGGGCAACAACTTGACCAACTCATGACATTTTTTCCCGCTCTTTCCCTGATTGTAGATTGTGGAATGGAATGGAAGTTCTTATATATTTGATTGATTCGTGTACTTATCAGATACAAAGCATTCTTGAGTCCCTTAAAATATGAATGGAAAATTGGGAAAGGAATTGGGTTAAATTGTACCACTTAAATGCATTGCAATGCATTGATTAGTAGATTAGATTAATGCTGATTACTTATCAGTCCACCCTCGTTAAGTCAAGTCAGTTTCTTGCAGTAATTGCTACCAAGAATTGGAGCAACGAATGAATCGTAATTAGAAGGTGGCATATACCCTAATAAACAGAAATTAAATAATACCAACTAATTATGGCTAATGTTACAAATATTTTAAAAATAAGTTCAAATCAAAAGAGACAAAATTTCAGTAGACAAATATTAATTAATTTTTTATTTCACAATCGAATATTTTTATAATTGATTGATTTAAACTGCGTCAGTTGCAATGAAATCGATTTTTGGCTTTGGATTTTGTTATCAACGTGAAAATGTTTTTTTATTTTCGTTTTGATAATTTGTTGTTAATAAATGGAAATATTGGTTTATTTACCCAATCGGATTCACAATAAGTTGCATAATCATATGCATAAAGAGTTGATTTGAATGCGAAATGAAGTTGCAAATACATAAACATAAGAAATGCTACATACATAAGTAGTAAATATGTACATACATACATAGATAGATTTCATGTGGCTAAAGAAAGGGTTAGGAGCAAGGCTTTGAACGTGAGACATCATGGCCATGGCCAGTGGCTCGAAATGTGATTTGATTTGAGAACGATAAGGGCTCAAAGTAAACACTTTTTGTCACTTGTTATGTAACTCATGCGTGCCACAAACAAATTCCCAACTACAGTTCATATATGTACATACATTTCTGTCTGTTTTGCAGATTCAAGGACAAAGGACTGGCCCATGATGTCATCACCTTTTCCCACATTGGCTGTGTGTATGACATATGTCTACTTGGTTAAGGTAAGTGCCAACAGGTGCTCATTGAATTGGGTCATCGTCTAATCGCCGTATAGCCGCCTAATCGCTGGCAGTCTCAATCTCAAGTGTTATTTCCATGCGGAAGAGACTGGCCATATCTTGTTGTGTGTGGTTGTGGGCGTGTACATATATATCTGGGTGTTGCGTGCCGCCGATAACGCTGAAATACTCTTCCCCCGACCCAGACTGGGTTTATTTATAATAGGGAGACTAGGCGACATATGAATCAACGCCCCTGATAACAAGAATCAAGAAACCAACACAAAAATACTAATTTCTGATTATGATTATGAGTCAAAGGAAATATACGAAGAAATGTTTAAATTCACAGGTTTTGGGGCCACGATTAATGGAGAATCGGAAACCGTTTCATCTACAACAAATGCTGGTCGTCTACAATGCCCTACAGGTGGTATTTAGCGCGTGGCTCTTCTATGAGGTAGGTAGTTCAAAGATAATCCTTTTTCCCCACCAACATCAACATCATCATCACGATCGCATCGCGTCTGTTAGTGTTGTCATCGTCGTCAGAGGAAGCCGAGATGGAAACCGAAGATAACTGAACATTTAATTTATGATTTCCATTTGTTTTTCTGTTATTTCTTGATTTGCAATTAACTTTTGATTTAATTTTAGTGTTTAATGGGCGGCTGGTGGGGCGCATACAGCTTCCGCTGCCAGCCGGTGGACTACACAGATAGTGCCACATCGAGGAGAGTAAGTGTCATCCCATATATTTTTTATTGTCCATATTGTGATCTAGCCTAGCTCTCAGTGTCTGTATTAGGCCCTGCCCCCTATCTTATCAGCCCCTTTATCCACTGTCAGCCATCTCTTTGAGCATTAGATTGAAGATATTTCTTTTTACAGTTATTCGATTACACGACAACATATCTCAAGCTTTATATTGTTAATTCATATTACTTTAAGCAATTGCCATATTAACAAACAATGCTTTCTATATAAAATATATTTAGTTATTCTTATTTTTACACATTATTTAAATTGCAATTGATTTATGGTTAAATTAACTACACGATCACGAGCAAATGTGTAGCTATATACATATAGAAGCCTTGGGAGGGTTATCTACGATTATTATTATTATTATTATTATCAACTAATCCCTGTCTCTGTCTCTCTCTCACCGGAGTCGCTACAAACAAAGATCTGTTTTGTATATAAATTGCTAGCAAACAACAGAAAACAAAAACCCCAAGCAACACTGGTGAATAATATATATATATGTTTATACATATATTTAATAATAATTTTTTTTTTAATTTTTATAATTTTTTTATTTTTATTTTTTATTGCTGTTGTATTATTAAGCAAAATGTGCTTATTGTTTATTCGTTTATATATACACATTTATGCTTTCCTTTGATACCGTTATCATTGATGCCTAATAAAATTAGACAATTAAACGCTGTTTCTACTAACCCAACACCATCGGCCCCGATAAAATTAATAATAATTGCAACTTGCACAAATGTAAATAGCCCACAGAATCAGAAACAGAAACAGAAACAAAAACAGAGTGAGTAATCCATCCATGGAAGCCAACGTAACATCTCCGTCCTTGACCTCGACCCGATGACAACGTCGATGACATTATCTCATCCACACGAAAATCGTACTCAACCACTGAAGATCGACTATGTAATGTAAAATGCCACTCTCTTGTATCTCTATACATTTGCAGATAGGCATTTCCGGTTGGCTAACTGGACATTATAGCTTCCGATGTCAGCCAGTCGACTATAGTAATAATCCTAGAACATTAAGGGTATGTGTTAACCTCATCCACGAACAAAAACAAAAATACCAAACAGACAAAAACAAAAAAACACACATACAAAGTAATATGAGCCGTAAGATAACGATAATGATAACAATTATATTAATTTAACTTGGTTAAGTATTCGAGTGTTGGGGTTTGCTTGGTGTGAGTGCGTGCAAATGGAGTCTTTACATTATATACTCTCCTATATATCCACAAATATGTACATACATATATCTATAATGTACATACTATATTCTACCTAATAAGCCCCTGTTTTTTTCATTTTTTTCTTTGGTTGTATGGATATTAAATGTTTTAATGGCCTTATCATTATAAAGCTAAACACATTGTCATGGACAACTAACCGATTACGAGTATAACCCCGAATTAAGCATGTGTCTGCCGTGTATATAACTGTCAACCAACCCTTTGTCTCCCCCCTTTTACCCCATATTTCTGTAACTAAATGCAAAAGTTAGTTCATCTAAATAACGATAAATCTCGATCTAACTTTCTATCTATCTATCTAGGACTCTTTGGCTCTCTATGCAATTCTAATTATTTGAATGTTTATCCCTTTGCCCCCTCCACAACTTTCTTATTATCACCCCAAGAATGATTTCAATATATATCCACTATTAATTAGATCAAATATTTTAATTATCGTATTGAACTTCTTCTATACAATTTACCCCGCCCGCCCGTTTATTAAAGCGTGTGTGTGTGCATGATGAATCTATATTTTAATTATTATTTGAATTGAATTTGAATTAATTTAAATAGTATCAAGAATAGAGTTCCCAAGTGTGTGTCTGTGTGTATGAGAGAGTATAAGTGTGTGAATATATTCAAGAGCGTAGCCAAAATTCAGATTGAGAAAGTCGAAAAACTTTGTTGACTTAAGTTTTGTAATAAATTCTTATCAAAATTCACTTTAAAACAATTTTACCGAAGTTTCATTAGTACCTAATAAAAAGTATAAAATTCAACTCTCTACCCTACCCATATCTGGATACGCCCTTGAATATATCTTTCGGCATAGCCGATCATTTGTTATACCCTTATAGCCAAAAGTTTGAATGAGCCGCAAGCTTTTTTAAAATAAACAAACATCTAATGTAAGTAGTATGTACTTTCCATCTACAAAAAGTCCAAATCTGTTGATTATCGACAATTGTGCCTATATTGTAGGTAAACATATAAATTCCTATTAATATCTCTTGATTGTTTATGCAATTTATAATATTTCTTAGAAATATTAACATAATCGGTTCGAAAGGCAAATGGAATTAACCAATATTGTCCGATCTCAACAATCTATTGCACGTTAGCTGGAAATATTCCTATATATTTCCTATAATTCGCTTTCTATTTCGATATCAACCTATTAAAGAATAAAATAACACTTTAAAGTTATTCACTTTTGGCTAAGGCAAACTCAAGAACTCTTCTTAATTGCATATGTCTGACACAAACAAACGAATGAAAATAAAGTATATATACTTAATATTCCTGAAATTAATGTTAATTTCATTATTTAATCTATTTTTGCTGCCGCTATGTGTAGATGGTCCATGCCTGTTGGTGGTATTACTTCTCCAAGTTCACAGAATTCATGGATACGGTGAGTAGCGAGTTTCGACTACAAAGACGACCACGACGACGACGACAAGATGTGAAATGGAGTCATTTGTCCAGACTTGTCGCATCGTCATAATAATAATAATAATAATAATTGCTTTCATAAATCAACGTTAAAAAAACTTTTGATGGCGGGTGCTCGCTTGTCTTGTGTCTCTTCAGATTTTCTTCGTGTTGCGCAAGAAGACTAGCCAGGTAACAACACTGCATGTCATCCATCACGGCTGTATGCCCATGTCGGTTTGGTTCGGCGTTAAATTCACCCCAGGTACGTAACCAAATAGTGCTGACTCTGTAAATCGATGCGATGTCATTCAATTCCAATCCAATCCAATCCTATCCGATCCCATCTAGGTGGCCATAGCACTTTCTTTGGTCTGCTCAATACATTCGTTCACATTGTGATGTACACTTACTATATGTTCTCGGCCATGGGTCCCCAATATCAGAAGTATCTCTGGTGGAAGAAGTACCTGACCACCCTGCAAATGGTACGTTTTTCCCCATCTCAATCTGCAATCTCCCAGTTTATGGTTATGATAATTAATGCTTTTGCATTGCCATTTAGGTCCAGTTCATTTTGATCATGGTGCACGCCTTCCAATTGCTCTTCATCGACTGCAATTACCCGAAGGCCTTTGTCTGGTGGATCGGAATGCATGCCGTCATGTTCTTCTTCCTGTTCAACGAGTTCTACAAGGCAGCCTACAGAAGCCGTCTCATGGTAAGTGTTCCGGAAATGACTTTTGGCCAGCACTTAGGTGACGACATTAGCAACCTTTATGATCATCTCATTATCGTTAATGGCCACCGTGCCTAGAGACCATTGTTATCAGTCTTATTCAAGTGGTGGTGGCACTTCCCACGTTAATAAGAAAAAGCATCTTTTACTCTGAGAGAGCGGCAAAGTTGTGACGTCGTCGTCGGCGACGTCGTTGTTCCAGATTCCGGTCTGCGTTAATGAAAATGAAACCAAAAAGCAAAACCAAAACGATTATATCATCGCTATCAACGCTCTGCACCTTGCGACGGGCCTATGGCAAACCGAAGCGTTGATGTTGTGGTCCAAATTCATTAACAAGATTTCGTCAAGTGTTGGGTCTCTGGGAACTCGATTGCCGAAGGGGAACGAGGGGCTTTAAAGGTGCCCAAAGCAGTAACCCAAAAAGAAAACAATGCCAAAACGAATGCCGTTTAACGACCCACAGCATCGGCCACACAGCATCCGCCGCAGCGGAGTGAAAGTTGAATCGAGAGTGCTGTGGTGGGAGGGGGCGGAGGGTCTACAAATCATTTAGTTCAGTTGATTGCATAATACTATCTTAACATATTGGCGTTTCTTTCTTCATCACACACTCTCTGATTGCGTCTTCTTGTGTTTCCTTGCAGAAAAAGAATGCCGCTCTGGCAGCGGCCAATGGACACGCCAAACCCAATGGCTACTGCAAGAGTATCAATGCCCACGATGATCTGGCCATGCCGCAGCCACAAGCCGACACGATCGCATCCAAGGCAAATGGCAATGCCACCTTTAGCAATGGCCATGTCAATGGAGTCAAGAACGGCTATAAGCCACTGGCAAATGGCACGACGACGACGACGTCGGGCTTGGCCAATGGCAGTGCGCACAAAACAAATGGCACACTGCTGGCCAATGGCTATGCCAATGGACATGCCACCAAATTGCTGGACGATGTGGCCCAGGAGCTGACACAGCGAAAGATACAGAAATAATACCGGCAGAAAGCGGGTCGGCGCCAACACAGAGCTTAGGGAGGATGGAGCACAGCCGCAGCAGCAGCGTCAGAGTCATAATTACACAACAGCAACAACAACAACCACAACACCAACCACCACACAACCACACACCACCATCACCCAACCACCCACCCACCCACACATCAACACACTCACCCTCTCACCCGCATTCATTGTGGAGAAATGTTAAGTAAATAGCGAAAGAACGGACAAACGCGGGGAAACACTTTTCGAAGGGACATATTGTTATTGATAGAAAATCGATATTCCAATATATATATGTATATATATGTATATGTATGTGCATATGTATTTCTGCAGCTGGCGATCGAGAAGCAATTGCTAAACATATTCGATGCATACATATTAATATATATATACACAAATATTTGTATATATATATAGAGATTGTATAGGCATTGCTAAATGCATTCATACTTCTAACTAACGATTAAAAAATACATTTTTGTTGCTTTTTTTCTTTTTTTTAACTACTTTAGTTGTACAAAGCTTATAAATTATAAGTACATACTACAAAACTGTATAAAACAAAACAAAAAAAAAACAAAAAACAAACAAAAAAATCAAACAAAACAAATGGAAAGCAAAAAAAAAAACAACGGCAGCCCAGCATGAAGCAGTTTATAAACTAAAAATTAATGTTTATTAAATTTAAAAATGTGCAAACATGGAATTCACCTATTTAAGCATAGAATTTAGTCCATAATCTGCATAATTATATATACAAGATAAATGTGGCACACCGAAAGTCAAACAACTTTTGTAAAAACAAAACAAAAAACACAAAAAAAATGGAGAAGGAAACCCAAACACAAAAAGGAAATTGTAATTTAAATTAAGGCACAATAATTGTTACAACTAAAAGTCAAAGCAAAAATAGTCATCAGCTATTTAAGTCAAGCAAAAAAACAAAAAACAAAACCAATTCAAATACACACAAAACCACAATCACTTAAATGATTGTGTATAATTAATTTATTATAAATAAATTATGCCGCAGCCATGTGCAAATTTTTGCTCTCATTTCGATAAACAAAAGAAACATTGAAACAAATTCCGAAACATCCCCCCACAAATTAATATAAATACATACTCTATATAAAAATGATGATGATGATGTATGTACTATATATATATATACGTATATGTAAGTATAAATCCAATTTAAATCAGCAAAGCAACAAACAAAACAAACAAAATAGACTGTAAGTCCCACACACTCTAGGTTCTATAGGGTATGCAATTGCATTACGTTTTGTATGCGTAGTAGCCATTTTTGTGGATCAGTATGTAAACATTATGTAATTATTATTATTATTATTATTATTATTATACAGAAAAACACAAATACAAAACAACAAAACCATCAACAAAAAGAAACAAAAAAATCCATTATGAAATTAAAACAAAACGGAAAAGAAAAAAAACAAAAGCAAAAACCAACAATAAAATGTGTAGAGAATTAGGCGAAAGTGGAATGGAGCATTTTTTCAATAAAAAAAAAACAAAAAAAATTCAAAAACCAAACTTATTTAAGAGTATTTTTTGCAAATTTAACCTGGAAAGTTCACATCAAGCTCAATATAACACAGCTCAACCTGATATTGCCTAGGATGCAGTGGTCACTCGGTAGGCGATCTGAGCTCAGCACCGGGAACAAATTGCAGCTATACAAGGCCATTTTAATCATCTGTCATCATCCTGTCAGTCAAGTGCGAGATCCGGAGGTATGGAATTCGTTACTGCTGCAGACTGGAAGCTCATGACAATGTACTGGCAATTAATCTTCTGAACAATAGCAGACGTCTGAAAAGATGTCACCCCCTTGACCTGCCATTTAGACCAGAGACGGAGTGGAAGGAAGAAAGCTGCACGACCTTCACCTCTACGTAATGTTTACCCATCATCTATCCATTTAGTAAAGATTTTAAATACAACAAATATTTCGAAAACATAAAATATGTACTATTCAATAAAGTATATAGAATATTCAATATTCCTGTAAATATTCTCTCAAAATATCCTCCCAAACACCCTATTATCCACTGATCAAAGCTTTCTAAATGACAGAAGATTCTAGACCGAAATAGGATCAATGGAATCATCTATTAGAGCAATTGGTCTTGGAGTTCCTCAAGTATGCTTGGAGATCAGTCCGGACACTTGCCAAAATACGGATATTTCTAAAATTAGTAACTTTTTTCGATTGTCTTTACGTTAGTCTGGTGAATCTTCGAAGTGATCTTGAAGTGCCAAATTTTTAGAGATCAAGATCGGGTGACTATATCATATAGCTCCGATAGGAACCATCGGTCGAAAACAGTGACTTTTGTCAATAACTTCGTTACTTTTAACGCGATTGCTTTCAAATTAAAATTTGTTAATTTAATATATTTGTTAATGACTGTGCCGAATTTGATAAATATCGGGCAACTGTAATATATAGCTCCGATATAGGAACGATCCGTGGAAAACAGTGACTTTGATCAATATCTTCGTTATTTCCTATACTAAGATTGTAGGCCGTTATTTCGCAAACATTAGCCTTTTTAGCTAAAACGTTTTTCCACTTTGATGGCAAGAGTTACCAAAAATATTGCAAGGGTATACAAACTATGACGCGGTCGAAGTTAGCCCCTCTGGTTTTTTCTAAATTTATAGCAAGTTTTTGTATTTCTCCATCTTCATTCAACAAAACAAAACAACAAAATTGGGAGACTTTGATACTCTCTAATAACCCGAAGGCATCAAGGATGATCGGATGGTTGAGCTGGTGAGAAGATGATGATGGGTATATTAACTGGAATAACGATTTTCATGTTAAAAGCACAGTATCTGTGGTTAAAGGAAACCTTCCTTGTAAGTAGAGATAACACTTTATTCGGTTTACCAAGTCTTTCTCGTTGATGGGATTGAAAAAGAGGCAATCACAAAATCAAATTATCAAATTCAATTCAATTTGACCTAAACTGAGAAGATAGAAAAGGAATGTGTAAAAATTTTACCACTTTTTTCTTTATATTTGCATTGCATATCGTTTTTTTTACCTAAGTCGGCAACATTGCGTTGGGGAGTTAAGGATTCCCATCATTATAAGGGATTAGCTTGGATTCTATTTTTGATGAAACATCTGATATTGATATAGTATAGATTTGTCTCTATGCATTTTTTTGCACATATTCAGAAATTTGTCAAATTGGCAATGGGCTTCCTAATGAAAGAAACTCTTAAAATAGATAAAAAATATAGTCTTAAGTTGTTTAGGATCTGAAAGCCAGCAACTAGATGCCCATTGAGCCTAGAGACTATCAATCTCGAAATGCCAACTTTACTACTGAATTTTATAATATTCATTGCCAATTGTGACGTTATTAACCATTAGGATTCGAGGCATCGCATCAGCATTAGACCATTATGGTGCCTTAAAGTATCCTTAAGAAACACCAGGACTGTGCCAACTTAGTGGTAAAGTCAAACTCCCAGTTTTGGAGCCTTTACAAACGGCCTTCGAAACCAAGTAGGTGATATCGTCATGTATTGATTACAAATATAACTGATGGATCATCCCAAGTGAATAATGAAATCCACGAAAATTTATTGGCTCAGCCGAAAATAAATACCAACGAATGTGAAAGGAATGGATCTCGCAGTTGACAACAGTTAAACTGCGTCACTAATTTTATAATCCGCCAAAAATGTAAATGTAATATTTATTTTTTTATGCCTAATTTGGAGAAACACAGAGTTCACATATGGTAGTTTTCCTCCTTATGTCTGTAGTTTCTTAGTTCTTTCGGCATAGGGCGGGTTTTTGCTATTAGCCTGGCTCTCCCATTACAAAATCTTAATGAAGAATCCGAGTAGAATCTAAATTGACTTGTTACACGAAAAATATATCAAAGAGTCGGCTAATTTTTAGTTAATCAGTAATTTATATTGAAATGAAAGTCACTTGTTCTGCTTTTTTATGCTTTCGATATTGTTTTAATCAACATTTATGTTTGTGTTTAATTTGAATGCGTTAGAATTTACATTCCGGCTCGCCGCACGCCGCGTACGTCAAACGACGGACGTATGCAAATCGGCGAGGGCCAATAATATTTATATATATTTTTTTGTTTTTATATGTATGTACGTAACTTAAATCTATGCATAGTTGCTACGAGCTATGTGGGCGTGTTAATCTGTCCATGAATGGTGGGCAAAAAAATGTAAAAGTTAAATAGTAGGTGGTATAAATGTAAACTATATAGTAATTGGTAAGCAATTGTACGACAATTTCATTAGAATTATCAACACAAAAATTGTAAAGCATTGCATACGTACGATCTAGAGATAAAAAAAGAAAGATAAACAAGTGGGAAATTGATAGAAATGATAAAAAAAAGGAATTCAATTGGGCTCGACACGCTTATAAAGAAATCAAAGGGGGTTAAGGGGAGTATGGAGGACTGCCAAGTGCAGTCATGTACATTGTGTATGAAGAAAAGTGATTAAAAACCATGCAGCCGACTGCAATGCATGGGCATATATATTGTATATTATATGTTTATGTTGTTATCATTATTAATTGTTAGGTTAGAGATTTTAAAAACACTTAAGATTAGGCCACACTAGGGAGGGCGGAGTGCTCCGGTTAGTTACGGCGCGTACGACGACGTGAATTGCCTGCAAAAGGCGGAGCATTGGGTGCACCTGGATGCTGACCGCTATACAAATTATCCAAAAACTCGTGCAACGTTGCTTCGCTGCAAACACAAAGAGAGAGAGAAAGAGAGGAAAGATTGTGATATATTGTGAGTCTGGGGAAGAAAAACCAGGTTTAGTCACCTCACGCCACTTGCAGCAGCGCCAGGATGATGACTGCCACGGTCGTGATGTTGCTGTTGCTGGTGATGGTGCTGCTGCTGTTGTTGTTGTTGTTGCTGCTGCTGCTGCTGCTGTTGTTGCTGCTGTTGTTGTTGTTGCTGCTGCTGCTGTTGCTGCTGGGTAGAGTGACGTACAATGCGATACTGAACCATATGCGAATTGGGTTCCAAATGGGACAACGCCCCCTTTTGGCAATTGGCCCATTCGGTTATATCGTACACCTTGCCATCCATGAGAGCCAAATATTTCCAGCGTAATCCCATCATGCTCGTCTCAGCCCAAATATCGCCCTGTGTCACATTGCAAGCAGGAGTTATTTAATGAATCAAGAATATCTAAATCAAACACTTACATCTTTCGCCGAGTGACGTATCTTACAGGAGGCGCATTCACGGGCCGCGTAATGAGGACGATCGGTCAGTTTGCGCGGATGACGCTGGGCGCAGGTGCTGCATCTGTGTAAGATTACATGAAACTTCTGACTATTTTCACTTAAAACTCGCTCATTTTTTACCTTATAGTGTTGGCTGCTTCGGCCATTTTGGTTTGCAGTTGGGACAACAAATCGTGCAACTCTGTCCAGGCCTTCTCCGCATGCAGCGTTTCGGCTATGCTTTGGTCATAAATCAGACGATTTTCCTGTATCAATGAGTTAATTTATAGATTTGCTTGTTTAGGATCCTTTTTTTATTTAGCTTACCGGTTCACCAATCAACTCAAATGCTCGCTGGAGCACCTTAAATGCCTCTTCAGCGCCAGCTTGTTTATTTTTATCGGGATGCACCAGCACGGCAATCTTTTTATAATGCTTACGTATCTGCTCCTGTGGACTGTCCGGCGGAACACCCAATATGCTGCAATAGAAAAAAGCAAAAAGCAATATGCAACCCGAAAGCGGATAGCAAACCATTTCAATTCTCTTACCTGTATGCATCTTTGCCTTTACAATTTAGTAGCGAATACATGGCCTCTTCGCCCGTTTGAGGCAGGCGTCCAGTCTTGAACTGCTCGGCAGTGTTCTCGGGCGGTTTACGTTTATAGAAACGCCGCCAGAGGGCCCATCGCGATGTCTTGGCAAAGCGAGCGTCAAAGCGACGCCAATAGTTACGCCACCAGATGCTTGGCTTGCCAGAATTCTGCTTAAGCTCCTTGTGCAGTTGCCGGGCATAGGCCAGTCCGGAGACATAACCAATGGTTAGACGCTCATAGGCCATGCTGCAGCCGAGAACAATGATGTCGTAGACCAGATAGAATAGCCAGGTGAGCAGTTTAAGTGTGTAGATCCACCAGGTGCGAAGAATGCGTTTGGCCAGCTCGTAATTGCGACTGGATGTTAAGCTGCTGCCGCTGCCATTGCTAAGGCCACCGGCGTGATGAGATGGTGAGTTTGAGGATGAGGAGGCATACACATTGTTGCGATTGCTGCGTTTCGATGAATATGAATAGCCGGAACTGGTGCTATTCGAGCCCATGTTTGTGTTTGACGAGGATGAATAGCGTTTGCTACCTGATTGATTCGATTGATTGGTATTGGAGTTGCTTTTGTTATTGTTGTTGGATCTGCGAGATTGTGTAGTGGGAACTGGTGTTGGTTGGCTGCTGGAGCTGGAGGCTGATGAGGACGATGCCGACGATGATGCCAAGGAGGAAGCAGAGGATGAATTATTTTTACTATGATCATTTGAGGATTTGAGGGCAAAGCCATTGCTGGCCTGATTATGGTTAATCTTTGGCTGGATGAAACGTTTCTTCTCCTGATTAATCGCATTTGCCTTGCTTGTCTTCATCTGAGGAGGAGCTTGAACGGATGGCAGTTGATTCTGATGCTGCTGCTGTTGTTGTTGGGGTTGCTGCTGTTGTTGTTGTAGTGGTGGCAGTTTATGATCTCTTCCTGCCTGATGGGTATTCTGACCTCCACGCTTCTTATTACGCCCATGTCCAGTGGATGTCGTCACTTGATTAGATTGCTGCATATCCTTCGGCTCATGTAACGGTGAACGCTTTGACATGCGCATCTCTCGATTGCTGCCATCTCCCAGATCCTTGCCTTGCCGCCGTTGCTGTTGTTGTTGTTGTTGCTGCTGGCCAAGACTCTCGGAGCGACCTTCATTTCGGGCCGAATTGCTGCTGGTGTGTGTTCCTTTACTTAGCACATCCGAATAGGACATGGGCATGGGCTTTACTTCGGCAACTATCCGCTTTTTGGCCTCCGGCCGATCTGTCACGACAATTGGCGACTTGGTTCCTTGGGCAGTGGATGTGGATTTGGGAGGAATGCTGCTGGCCAATGGGGGAATCGTTTTTGTTGGCTTTGGTGGCGGTGTGGGAGACGGCATAGCTTGGACAGACTTCAACACTGGCGGTTCAGATACCACGGGTGGCAGTGGCTGCTGCTGCTGCTGGTGACTGGGCGAGGACTCTTTCTGGATATTGATATTGACATTCTCCTTGACCTCATCGCTGCCACCGAATTGTATGTAACTGCCTCCCGTTAGATTGGGTGACCAATTATTTACCAGATTATTTATCAGCAGATTGGCATTGCTCGGTGGCTCCTCAAATGGTTGATACATCGGTGCAGCCGATGCAGGAGGAGCATGAGGAATTGCCGGCTGCGATTGCGGTTGAGTTGCTCCTGCCAAATTCATTTCGGGTTTCGGCAGCAGGGGATTGGTGGCAAACAGTTCATAGAGTGGGGTGGGCTGTGCCTGCGCCGGTGCTGGCTGCACCTGGGCGTGCTGATGTTGGGGATGCTGGTTTAGTGACGTCATATTGATATGCGTATAGAGGGCAGCATTAGCATCATTGACCGGATTCTCGGGACGGTGGTAGACCTTGAGAAAGTTGCCATGGCCCACAGGCAGCACAGAATAGGTTTCCGGACCAGTCTGGCCGGAATAGGTCAAGTTGTATAAGTATTCGTTGTACATATGCGGCGGTGGCGGCGGTGCTTGTTGCTGATGTGGTTGCTGTGGATGCTGATGATGCTGAAATGAGGCAGCCAAATGTGGTGGAGGAGGCGGGGGCCACATCATTGGAGCTGCTCCTGGACCAGGCCCCTGGCCTTGGTGCTGCTGCTGGTGATGGAGCAGGTGCTGTTGATGGGCCAAATAGTTAGCCATCTCTGGACTGTGCGGCAAATTGCGATATCCAGTGGCATTGGCGGCCGCAGTCTCATTGCCAACGCCACCTCCAATATTAATCTCATCGCCGACGCGTTCATCCTGACGTGTCGTCATGTCCCTTGTCTGGGTTCCTCCTTCTACTATGCCAATTTCATTCGAATGCCTCCAATTCTGCTTGCTGTGTCCTTTGCCTCGTTGATGGCAAATCAATAGGTATTGACAATTGCCACACTTTTTGCAAATCCCGACACGCACTTTAAACTGCTGGCGAATAAGCAGGAGTCTTGTGGCCCTAAAGGGCAGGATAGAAAGAATGACCGAAACTTTATTTAAATTGTATAGACAATATACTGAATTCTGAATATATATATATTTTTTTTTCCCCAACGACTAAGATTAAAATTATATACGCTCCTCGCGCAACAACAACCCTAGAGCTGGGAAATCCATCGATGGCTCCATCGATAGTATCGATGGAATTTATAAAGTGCGATAGATCGATTTCGATGGCGATGTATCGATATCGAGCGAAAAAAAGCATCGAACTTCGAACCGATGAGGCGAACCGCAACCGATGAGGCGAACCGCAACAGATGAGCCCAACTCCAACATTACTCACGAACTCGAACATGTTCGCGCGTTTTACTCACATGTTCGAGCGGTTTACTCACGCGTTTTAAATCGCTAGAGCTGGGAAATCCATCGATGGCTCCATCGATAGTATCGATGGAATTTATAAAGTGCGATAGATCGATGTAAATTTTTCGATGGTTATTTCCGGGCAAAGTGTGGCCGAATATCACGACATGTTGAAAAGCACATGGCATTGCCAGATGCAAATTGCAAACAAACAATTCTGGGCGGGAAATCAAAATGCGTTGCTGATTAACAAAGTTTTCAAAATGGATAATAATATTGTATAATTGCAAATGAGGTCATTTTAAATAATTGCAACGCATTTTCTGGGAAATCCTCACGTGATGGTGATGTGCAATATATTTGTGGCAATATATTTTTAGGCATCTTAAAGATTTTCGGATTCTGCCATGTTTTATGACATCTTGGAATCTCTCATAAACATTTTGTAAATATAGAATGAATTGAAAGTATTTAAAGTTGTTTTTTAATTGTAATGTATTTAATTGTTAAATCGCACCACAAAAAGTGAATACCCTACGAATACTCTTTCGAACCACACCGAACCGAGCCATTTAAGGCCGAACATGCAACGAAAGAGCAACAGCATGGAACAAAAGAGCGAAAATGCGGCAAAAGCATGGAACTTCCAACCGACGAGGCGAACCGCAACAGATGAGCCCAACTGCAACATGCTTGCACGTTTTACTCTCTTAAGAGAGAATATTCGCCGTAAAGAGAACATCTCGAATTCGCCCGAGCCATAAAAATTCGCCCGAGCCATAAAAAATTGCCGCAATTTCTTGCCCTCTCGCCACTCGAGATAGAGCTGTAAAACTATCGATGGCACTATCGATATATCGAATTTTCATATTTTTGCGTCGCTATCGATGGTTATTGTTTTGGCGCAACTTTGCAGGTCGGCAGCAAATTTTGAAAAGGTAATTAAATATTAAAATAAGTGTTTATTTGTAGGTAAATTTTCGTTGGTATTGGTGGCGGAAGGATGGACAAATTTCTCTAGAAAAACTCACAGGGTAAGTTCCATTTACTGCTCAGCAACGCAAGTAACTAATTTACATATGTTATGTATGCATGTGCTTTGTTAAGATGGACAAGACAGCAGCATTGAGGCAATTGAGGAGGACAACCAGCTAGCAAAAAGGCAGCGAGTCGGAAGATCATCGGTGTGGGGCCATTTCGAAAAAATTAACAACGGTATGTCGGCAAAGTGTGTATAAGACGAGCGGAAATACCTCAAATTTATTTGACCACCTGAAGCGTGCGCATCCCGGTCAGCGTGTTAACGATGTGCCAATCACTTCTGGTAAAATAGATACATATTTAAACACAATATATGAATCTACGTTAAAGCGCAAACAAGAGCTTGATTTAGGACTCATAAAGATTGTAGCTCAAGGCATGCAACCTTTTTCTATAGTTGAGGATCCTGAGTTTCGCGACTTTATCAAACTATTCGACCCACGATACAAACTACCGTCGCGGATTACCCTCTCTAATGTCATGATGACAAATTTATTTGATGAGCAGAAACCTAAATTAAAAAATTAGCTCAGCAAAATAAATCACTGTGCCATCACAACTGATATGTGGACGTCCCTGGCAAATGAATCTTATATGACAGTCACATGCTCGTTTATTACAGATAGTTACTGTCTTCGCTCTGCTGTTTTATCAACAAATCAAATTATCAAATTGGTTGTGCAAGATTGCCTAAAGCTGGATTCCACAAAAGAAGTACTTAAAAAATGCAAGTTCATTGTCGCGTTTTTTAAAAGTAGCACGATTGCTTACAAGAAATTTAAAGATTCTCAATTGACGGAAACTAAATATAGTCTAATACAGGAAGTTGCCACCAGATGGAACAGTGCATTCCTAATGATTGAAAGACTCTTAAAAACACATGAAGCAATCAATATAACACTTCTAAGTTTGTCGAAAGCGCCACAGCATCTCACAGCTGACGAAATCAACATTTTAAAAGACTTGTCACAAATACTTTCTCCCTTTGACATTACTTCCAAAGAAGTGTCATCGAATTCTATAGTCACGGTATCACTAGTTATTCCAGTTACTTGTGGCCTCTTAAACAACTTGGAAAATAGCACAAAAAAATCTTCTTACCGAAGTTGGCCTTAAAGTGAATGAATTTTTAATTGATTGCGTAATCAAAAGGTTGTACAAGTACGAAGATCGCACAGTAACTAACATTTCTACATTGCTTGATCCAAGGTTTAAAAAACAAGGTTTCCGTTTGCAATTCAATGCCAAAAGTGCTGAAAAACTTTTAATTGAAGAACTTATTCATCTGAGCAAGTCTTCAGCTCCCACCTCAGAGCCACCAACACCAATTGATCAACCAAAACCAACACGACATCCTCTTTATGAATTTGTAAAAATCAACATAGAAAATTTGCCTAGGACCAAGCGCTCCGATGCAATAATTGATTTACACCAATATATTGGGAAACATCACACCTTGGGCGATGTTGATCCCCTCAAATAATGGCAGGTATGTAGCTTAACAAAAAATTTTTAAAAATGTTTAATGTTACTGTATTTACAGCATAACGAAAGTAGTATAAAAGACCTTACTACGAAATATTTTTGCATTCCTGCTTCATCGACAGAGTAGGAGCGAATGTTCAGCAAAGCTGGACAAATTATAACGGAACGAAGAGCTGCCTTAAAAGCTAAGCATGTGGACATGCTCCTTTTTCTTAGTCACAATTCTCGGATCTTGGCAGAAGACTGATCCTTAATTTTAATTTTATTCAAATTTGTTTTGATTTACTATGTCCATGAAGGATCTCATTATGTTAAACATATGAAATGTTTATTAAAATGTTAATTTTTAATTATGAAGCATGTCGGTGGAAGTGTCCTGGTTTTGATCGAAGGAACAATGGACAGACATATGTATCTATCAGTTTTAAAGGAGAATTTACTTCAAAGTGGAGAGAAATTAGGCCTAGAGGGCCGATTCCGATTTTATTAAGACAATGACCTAAAACACAAATCCGGGATTGTGAAGTCCTGGTTGAGCTGGGATTGCCCACATATGGTCAGTCCTCCTGTCCAGTTTCATGACCTTAATGTGATTGAAAATTTGTGACCTCAAAAATTCCATAATGGAAGAGTGGCCAAAAATATCTACTAAAGTCCCAAAAAAGTTGGTTTCCTTGATGGAAACACACATTAAAGAGGTCATTAAACAAAATAAGGGACACACCAAATACTAGTTTAATTTGTTGTGAATAAATTTTTAGGGTTAAAGTAACAAAACCAATAAAGTAACTAAATATAGCATAAATGATCACTAAATAAAACTGCATTCAAATTTTTTTGATATCTTCAATAGTTTAAGAGGTACACGCTGTTAAAGTTTTTCTACACCCCTGCACGAAATAAGCTGTGAGCCACTGTACCTTACTTACTTCTGTTTATAATTGCGTCTTGATATCAAAACTCGGGGATTGTTTAGTAGAAATGTTTGTAGAACAGTGTTTAACCTAAAAACAAATTTCAAAAGCGATGGGCTTGATTGACGAAGCAATGGAGATTTTTATAAAAAACGATCATGACAATGACAGAAGTTTTAAGGTATCCCAGGCGGTAGCTGCAAACATCAACTGTTACCAAGAAATTTATTTAAAGGAAGCAGTTTTTTTTTAATGAATGAATGCAATAACATTTTTGTTTTTAAATGTTTACTTTGTTCAATTTTCTTTTTAGAAATTAGTATTTTCATACCCCGGGAACCTATCTTTGATCTTTCCATGGTTGCCTATAGAAAATCTTAATTCACTTTGCGTCGTTTCAGTTTGCGTCGTGTTTATTTGGAACGTATCCCCAACGCAAAGCGAGGTCTAGGTGTATATATGCTCTAAAAGAATAAACGTCTTTTTTGCTCGTGCTCAAAACATGCTGGACGAATTGAAATTAAATAATTTGGTAGAAGGAAACTTGTAAAAATATAATGTCAAGTATCATGTCGTTTCGCAACTCAAGGGGAGGGCAAAACAAAAATGGAAACCCAAAATTGCCAAGGAACTAAAATTAAATTCGATGGACTTTTTTTGGTTCTTAAACGTCTACTTTGGACACATAATGTCACCGTGTTTTGTCCTCATTAACCAGTTTATCCACATCTACATCGGGGAACTTGGGATTCCGACGCAATATCATCATAACTTCATTGCGAGAGCGACTCAAAACGATAGGATAAGGCATAATTAAAACTAGCTCATTAAATTAGAATTGTAAATGGAAAATTGGCACCTAGAAGCCGACTTCCATTATCATTGTTAACCCACTTTTTGGACTTGCGTTTGGCATTGTAAATGTTTTTCTCGATATTTAAGTAGGAATTTGTGTACTGCTCGTCCGCCATGGGTCAATTGCCGTGATTTAATCCATTTGGTCATGAAGGCGGGCAGAACGTGGTCAAAGGATTTGTAGTAACCACGTAGGCCAAAGGCATTGGACTTGGAAAGATATTCATTTTATCATTGCACTCGTGCTATATGGTCATCAGCATATTGCGTTCCTTGAGCAATATAAACCAAAGCTGATCCTTCTTTTGTATATAAAATAATTGTTTCGCATACTGCCTCTTATAGATTCAATTTTTTGGCACTTCCAGCGTGTCAAATAATTGTGCATATTTTGTCAATTAATGTATTAATGTTCTAATTGTGGTATCTATTCTGAATTCCAGACTGTACTTAAAAACTTTCCCTCAACAGGTGACATTTTGAAGATCCGACTTACCAGCGCCTCACCTTCTATTAGTGCTGGAGGATTCACTATCCTTTGTGGCTTAACGTTTATTTTGTTTCTTTTTGGTAAAAAATGTCAATTTGTAAAAAAAAGCATTCATTTGTCTGGCAGTATATATAAATTGTTGACCTCTAATTACTTGCTTCTTATTTGATTATCTAAAGCTAAAATTAAGATTGAATAACTAAAAGTGTATGCAGTATATACAAAAACATATAAATCAGTTTAACACAGAAAGTAATTGAGTAATTTAAAACTAACTTATTTAAACTAACTGCTTGATTTTTCATTGAATTGTGCATAGCGATTTGCCAATCATAGCAGTCACTCCAAACGACATGTATAAATTCATTCCTAAAGTTTCCGTAGGAAAAATTTTATCACTAAACGAGACGAAAAGGCCTCGGAAGTGGTATTATATAAAATATTAGCATTAAAAAATTGTTTCACTTGTGCACTTTATTCAATTTTCAAACAACAGTAAAAAATATATTTATTATTTATTATATTTATTATATATAATCTATATATATAAAATTCTCGAGTGTGTTTGTGTTTGTTACAAAACTACTCCGAAACGGCTCGACCGATTCTCACGAAATTTTTTATGCAGATCGTGTAGGACTGAGAATAGGCCAACATCTATTTTTTATACCCAAATAATAACGAGCTCACGATTAAAACTGACTAACTGTGCTGGATATCTGAACTACCCTGTGTTTTATACGAGTGAAATTAGACACACGGCCTACTTGATAAGAGATGAAATTCAACAAAAATAATTTAAATCTTCCAATCGAAACAGGCCGTGAAAAACCATATACAACGTTGAGACTTTCTAGATTTCAGTAAGGTGATGTACACTGTTGAGTTCACACGGCTTCGCTTGGGGATTTCCGTATACAAAAATTTAATTTTCCAGTTTTTTTTTCGGAACAAACAGTTGAAATTTTCTTTTAATTTCAGGACAAGCGTTCTGTCGCTGTCGCCGAGTGTGGTTCGGTGGAAGGCGCGCACAAGAATTGTGCGTCTCGAGTTCAGTCGTTGTTACAACTCGAGTGCGACCGAACTCGCTGCGCTAATTATTGATCAAGAAAATAATACACGTTATACACCAATCAGTTTTCCAACTTGATTTATTACAACAATGCCACGAACACGCAGGGGGGCTAATTTGAGTCGTCAAACAAACAGATCTAGAGGCATGCAAGATAGAAGAGCAATAAGATCAGATGCAGAAAGGCAACAAAGTAATGCAGATGTCCGTGTAAGAATGGCCCAGTTACGTGCATCACAATTACAAGAGGTACGAGATGAGCGAAACCAACAAAGACAATTGGAACGAAGAGAATCGCGCAGATTCGTAGCCAACAGACGTAGAGGGATTGACCAACATCAACAAGTACTTCGAGCATTTACATCACATTCATTTCTTCGACTAGCATTTCAGTATGAGCCTGATGTTGAATATTACGCTCATTCCAAAGTGGTAATTGGTACATTGGACAAGGAATGCCCGCACTGTCAAGCCCTTAAATTTAAAAATGAGCCAATTGGGATGTGTTGCTCATCAGGAAAAGTGAAACTTCCAGAAATTGAAACACCGCCGGAACCATTGCACGGCCTCCTTATTGGTACTGATCCAAATTCTTCGCTGTTCTTGCGCTCAATTCGGCAATTCAATTCATGTTTTCAAATGACATCGTTCGGAGCAACGGAAATAGTTAAAAATACTGCTGCAAATGGTCAACAATTTAATTCTACATTCAAAATCAAAGGCCAAATTTACCACAAAGTCGGCTCATTACTACCAATGCCAAACGAACCTTATAAATTTTTACAAATTTACTTTATGGGTGGCGAGGACTCTGAACGGGCACTCGCCAATCGCGTGAATACACGTTGCAACTATAATCACCTCAATTCACCATTTGCAACGCGCATTGTCAGCGAGCTGGACGCTCTGTTAAATGAGCACAACGAATTGTTGAAATTATTCAAATCACATATGCATAAGCTACAAAGTGACAATCACGCTATTTTCATCAATCCTGATAGAACACCAGCTGGAGGGCATATACGTCGATTCAACGCACCTGTTGTTGACGACGTGGCTGGAATCATGGTTGGCGACCATACAGCTACGCGACAAATCGTGATTCGAAGAAGAAATAATTAAGCAACGAGATCCGGTAACAGGTAATTCATTCATTAAGAATATGAAAACTCTTCATGCGCGTTCAAACGCTTCAGGATCCATCCGCCGAAACTTTTTCGAAACAGCTATTAGATATTGGCAATGGGAAAGTTGCCGTACATGAAAATACTGGATCAATAAAATTACCAACCGGTTTTTGCACAATCGTCCACTCGCAAGATGTTCTCATCGACTGTATATTTCCCGATGTACACACACAATATATAAATCTTGAGTGGCTGGCAGAAAGAGCCATTTTAGCAGCGAAAAATGTGGACGTTCATGGATTAAATTTCAAGATACAACAATTGTTGCCAACAGACTCTGTGTCATACAAATCTGTTAATACAGTTTGCAATACAAATGGCAAGTTTCAAGCTAAAAGGTAACACGAAATTCTTTGACTGTTAGGCGTTACGAAGTTCGCCGGGTTTGCTAGTGCATATATAATAATATAGGTACATATGTCATTATATATAATACCTTATCACACAAACAATTGAATGAATAAATTTAAATTGAAATCATTGCTCTTGAATTTTTAAAAAAAAATGTAATCTTATTTATTTCTACCAAGAGAAAGGTCAAGTGCCGTCTTATTTTGTGTTTTTTTATTCCTTTTTGGATTTCAAAAAGTAGCCTCAACACCTACCACAATATTGGATGACCAAGGAGTGAGTACAAATATGAACAGAGAAGTGTGAAATTGTTCCTAAATGATAAGGCTTGTTTAGTATTGCGGATTCGTTAATGCTGAGGAGGAACTGTGTTCCTGTTATTGCTACAGTTCAGTGAAGCTTTCTCTCGGATATATTATGGAATTAAAAGAGAAAATCAAAGGACTGGAAGGAAAACCATCGGAGGTTGAACAGGAAAATGTCGAACTTCGAAAAAGATTATTAGAAATACTAGGATGTAACAATAGAAACCACATAACGCTAAACGATCTTATTGTAGATAAGGATCTGTGTCATAGAACATCCACCTAATCGTTAGAGTCCAAGAAAGCAGAGGAGTCCGATGAGGATTAATTTATACATATTTCTATTCTGCTATTGTAGTCTGCTCCAAGGTCATTATAAACACAATAATTGCTGTATAAATTAGAAAAATAAAGGACTTGAGCAACACGTAGATTAACATTTGAGTTCACAATTTTGTAAGGCAGTGTACTTCCACGGCTGCCTATCGAACACAGAAATTATCGATATAACACAACATTTTAAATGTTTATTAAAGATTTTTAGTTTTAACGTCTAACGAATGGCCATTCGTCAGCCATTGGTAACTATAGTGCGTGCTGGCCGCCATAGTTATACCGCTGGTTTGGAGCTACAGAGAAAGTTGGCCAAGTCGACCAAGAATAGGCCGGATTTCGGCGTTTTCCGTAATTATATTGTACTCCAGGAACATGATCCTGTCTACACGATTGGCATACGCACCCGTGGCTATACGACAGAGGATGAGCTGCGCTTACGTCACCTGGGCGCAGATTTTCACCGCACGGATCGCGGTGGTCTCATTACTTTCCACGGTCCTGGCCAGTTAGTCGCGTATCCCATATTGGATTTGCGTCAGTTTAAGCCTAGTATGCGGTGGTATGTCGCCACCCTGGAACAGTTGGTGATTGAAACATGCCAACAGATGGGCATACCAAATGCAGGAAGAACCCAGGATACGGGCATTTGGGTTGGCGACAGAAAGATCTGTGCAATTGGCGTACACGGGTCTCGTTACGTCACCACTCATGGCATTGGCCTAAATTGCTGCACTGATCTCAAATGGTTTGATCACATAGTCCCCTGCGGTATTGAGGGCAAAGGAGTAACGTCCATAACCGAGCAGCTGGGGAGGCACACAAGTGTGGATGTGGCTAGTGAAGTGCTGTTGGCGAAATTTGCAAAAATTTTTGACTGTCGCCTGGCCGAACAATGTGACGATAATGAAATTTTCTAGTAAATCAATATTAATTTCTAATCAAAGCGTGATTTATTTAAATCGCATTTCTTGGCCCGACTATCGGATGGGACTTTGCCTCTTCTTTGCATTTCAAGGCGTCCCTGCTCCCGATGTTCGGCTTTGCGCATGCGTCGATCCTGACGCGACTCCACACAATTGTTAAAGTAACGGTCCCGAAAATCCTCTGAGGGAGTGGCAACGTGTAGGGGCGGTACGGACCAATCGCTTGGCTCCGTTTGGGAGCATTTCTCGTAAGTGAGCAGACGTCGTGCCGTTTGACCCGTCAACAATTGCTCTGAATTTGCCACAAGTTGGAGATTACGATGCTGCGGTAATGTAGCTTCACTGTAGTCCTCTCTAAAAGTTATAGTCGTATCTTAATCGAGTAAAATTAACATGATAAATCTGATATACCGATGAAATGGAAGCCAGCAGACGAGACGACCGCCTATTCTCAAGTGCTTTGATGCAAAATCGAGTAGATCGGCATACAACTGCTGCAGAGCATAATGCGATGTGGAGGGATAGTGAGCCATATCAGAGTTTCGCGTGCCCTCTTTGACAGTTACCTTTGTTTCCACTTTTTCTGTAGCCTCGCGTATGCCATAGGGCGCTGCAAGGATCAAAAAATCAATTTATTATTCTGTTTTTCTTTTAGAATTGTACTCACGATCTGTTATGATGCTGTCAAATGATACCCGCGGATGCCACAGGGGATTGGAGAAATCAGCAACTACCACATCCATATAGCGATCGGCGCAACCGTACTGTTTGAGATTTGATCTAATACTCTCGTCCTTCTCTCGCACCTTTTGGGTTATACGACTGGGGCGGCAGCGGGCATGTAGCATCATGTAATCTATATCGGCGCCCATTACATATCCGCCAAATTTAGCTGCACTTACTAGCAATGAGCCGGTGCCCACAAAGGGGTCGAAGACCAGATCTCCTGGAGCTACCAGTGCTTGGTTGGCCATAAGTAGACTCAATTGGGCATCCATGCTGGTGTTGCCAATAAATTTTCGATGCTTCAGTGATAGGTCCTTGATTAAATGCCTCTGGCCTGCGGCCAGTAAGCGTCCGAAGAGTATGTCATCTGGAACGGGCGGCACGGCCGTGGGATCCAATCCCCAGAATTCAATATACCACCACTCCACTTTAGGATGCTTAAGATCCACAGGACCAGACAATGGTAAATAATTCATTGTTTCAATCTTGTCTATCTTTTCGCGCTGACTGAAATGCTTATTATAGGTCTCCACAGTGATCTTAAAGCTCGTGTTGGCTCCAAAATGTGCCTCAACTTTGGCTGGGTGCGATTCCACATGGTTGCGAAGTCTTTCATGAAACGCGTGCAATGTTTGGCCGTGGGCATACAACTCGAAGATGGCACGCAGGGCAACGGACCTGGAGGCAAACTGCAGGGCAGTCTCGTCATTGGGAAACTCTACCAGCCAAAACGGTTTCTAGAATAAACAAAAATTGGTTTTTATTTTAACTCTCATTCACAATAACGAATTGTACCAAAAACTGATCGGATAAATGCTGAAATTTGAAGCCAAATAATTTTGACAGTGACTCAAATTCAGCTAAACGAAAGTCCACATGCTCCTGGGCGAACCAGAGTATATACTTCTTCCACAACTTGCTCATTTCGATGCTTTGTTTTAGTTTTATTTTTTAAAAATATTGCACTTTGTTTACATTTATAACCTAATGCGTTATCGATAACTTTCGATGAGACCCTTGGCGTACAACCCTGTGCATGAATAAATCGGCCATTTTGCCAAAACTCGTGTCAACACGTAGGCGAGCCGAAAATTTATTTGTAAATTTTCAGCTAAAGCAAGCCTCGCAGCTGCTAAAAATTAATAGAAAAGTAAATTTTAAGCGGTCGAATATTGAATTGCAATTAAGTGAACATGGCGCGTTACACGCAACGTCCGGAAAATGCTCTGAAAAGAGCCAATGGTAAGGCACAAGCAGAATTTTCCATGCGGCAGTGGAAAAGAGAAAGAAAATGAAATGTCAAAATGACAGGCCGTTTTTGCTCTCTGCCTCTATCACTGGGTATCTTTGATATTTCTATTTAATGATGATTTCTCTCTGCCGGCAGAATTTATTGAGGTGGGCAAACCTTTGCGGGCCTTGGATACTCTGCAGGAAGTGTTCCGGAACAAGAGATGGAACTATGCTTACTCGGAGACGGTCATTGAGCCGCTTATGTTCAAGTATTTGTACTTGTGTGTGGAGCTCAAGAAATCGCACATAGCCAAGGAGGGTCTCTTTCAGTACCGCAACATGTTCCAGCTGGTGAACGTCAATTCGCTGGAGAATGTGATCCGTGGCTACCTCAAGATGGCCGAGGAGCACACTGAGGCTGCCCAGGCCCAGTCATCGGCTGCTGTTGCAGTCCTCGAGCTGGACGATTTGGACAATATCGCAACGCCAGAGAGCATTTTAATGAGTGCTGTGTGCGGTGAAGATGCCCAGGATCGTTCAGATCGCACCATTCTCTTGCCCTGGGTCAAGTTTTTGTGGGAGTCTTATTGCCAGTGTCTGGAGTTGCTGCGTGTAAACACTCACTGCGAGACTTTATACCATGATATTGCTCGCATGGCCTTTCAGTTCTGCTTGAAGTACAACCGCAAGAGTGAATTCCGTCGTCTGTGCGACAAGCTTCGCAAACATCTGGAGGACATCTGCAAGAGCAGCAACCAGACCACGGGCGTGTCTATTAACAAGGTTGAGACCCAGCAGCTCTGCCTGGATACTAGGCTCTATCTGTTGGACTCAGCCATTCAAATGGAGCTATGGCAGGAAGCCTACAAGGCCATCGAGGATATTCACGGTCTGATGGCTCTCTCCAAGAAGACGCCCGTGCCCAAGACCATGGCAAACTATTACCAAAAACTTGCAATGGTCTTCAGCAAGGCTGGCAACCAACTGTTCCATGCAGCTGCTTTGCTCAAGTTGTTCCAACTAACACGCGAATTGAAGAAGAATCTGACAAAGGATGATCTGCAGCGGATGGCCGCTCATGTTCTGTTGGCCACTCTATCGATCCCGTTGCCATCGGCTCATCCGGAATTCGATCGGTTCATAGAGGCCGACAAGAGTCCTTTGGAGAAAGCCCAAAAGCTGGCTATTCTGCTGGGTCTGCCCCAGCCACCGACTCGAGTGTCCCTCATTCGTGAAGTTGTGCGTCTAAATGTACCCCAGCTCGTATCGGAGGACTTCCGCAACCTGTACAACTGGCTGGAGGTTGACTTCAACCCACTGAATCTCTGCCAGCGCATTCAGTCCGTCGTGGACACCATTGAGAGCGGACCAGCTGAAACATCACTTCTAACTCCGTACATCCAGTCTTTGAAAGATGTGACTATAATGCGGCTAATTCGCCAAATCTCTCAAGTCTATGAGAGTATCGAGTTCAAGCGGCTGCTGGAACTGGCATCCTTCTGCAACGTGTTCGAGTTGGAAAAGCTTTTGGTGGAGTCGGTGCGCCACAATGACATGCAGATTCGTATCGATCACCAGAAACATTGCATCTACTTCGGCACTGATCTCACCGAGAGCCAGCGTGAGTATCGTCCGGATGGTCCGACCCTGCAGTCAATGCCCTCCGAGCAGATCCGCTCCCAGCTGGTTAACATGTCTACTGTGTTGACTCGTGCCGTCTCCATTGTGTATCCCGACCGGGAGCGCGAGCAGCGAGCCAAGTTGCGCACCCAGATGGTACACCATTATCATGAAATCAAGGATCGGGAGCACCAGCGCATTCTTCAGCGTCAGAAAATTATCGAGGACCGCAAGGAGTTTATTGAGAAGCAAAACAATGCACGCGAGGAGGAGGAGGCCCGTCGCCAGGAGGAGGAGTCGCGCAAAGCCAAACTGGCCGAGCAGAAACGTCTGGAGCAGGAACAGGAGGAGCGCGAACGAAAACGCCACCAGAACGAGATTCAGGCTATTCGCGAGAAGAGTCTCAAGGAGAAGGTGCAACAGATTTCCCAGACAGCCCATGGCAAAAAGATGCTCTCCAAGCTCGACGAGGAGGGAATCAAGAAACTCGATGCGGAGCAGATTGCCAAGCGCGAGAACGAAGAGTTGCAGCGCGAAGCGAAGGAATTGCAGTCCAAGCTCAAATCGCAAGAGAAGAAAATCGACTACTTCGAACGGGCCAAACGCCTGGAAGAGATTCCACTTTTCGAGAAGTATCTGACCGAGAAGCAAGTGAAGGACAAGGAGTTCTGGGAAGCCACGGAGCAGACGCGTATCGAGAATGCCATAACCGAGCGGAAGGATGCGGTTAGCCAGCAGGAACGTCTGAAGCGTATGTATCCAGATCGAGATGAGTATCTGGAGGCACTTAAAAAGGAACGCGCCTCGCTATATTTGGAAAAGGTTGAGAAATTCGAAATCGCCTTGGAAGTAGAGCGGAAGAAGCGTTTGGCCGATCGTGTAATCCGTCGCCGCGAGGAACGTCGTCAGGCTCACTTGCGCGAAAAGGAAGAGGAGCGTCTCCGCAAAGAGGAGGAAATTCGTATGGCCCAGGCAGCTGAAGAACGAGCTGCTGCTGAGGCCCGGCGTCTGGAGCGCGAAGCTGAGGACGAGAAGCGTCGTGCTCAGTACGAGAAACAGCGCGCAAAGGAGGAGGAGGCCGAGCGCAAGATCAAGGAAGATCGGGATCGTCTGGCCCGTGAGGTGGCCGTTGAACGTGAGCGTAGCGACAAGGAACGCGATACTTGGCGTCCTCGTGGTGATCGTCCAGAAGGACGACCCAGCGCCGCTGCTGGAGGAGGCGGAGCCAGCGAATGGCGTAGGCCCGCTCCAACAGCCGATCGTGCCGACCGTGACCGTGGAGCTGATCGTGACCGTGGTGCAGATCGTGATCGTGGAGCTGATCGTGATCGTGGTGCAGATCGTGAACGTGGAGCAGATCGTGACCGCAAAGACAACGAAGCTGGTGGTGCCTCCGATTCTTGGCGCGTACGCCGCGAGCCCGATTCTCAGCGTAATGCTGCACCCAAGGATGGTGGCGGCAGCTCTGGTGGAGCTCAACCTTCCCGCGATGACAAATGGCGTCGTGGTGGCGATCGGGAGCGGGATCGCGACTTCCGGAATGATGGACAGGGCCCACGCCGTGGAGGAGACCGTGAGGACGATCGCGATCGTGGTGGTTTCCGCCGCAACGATGGTCCACGTCGTAATGAGGAACAGCAGCGCGAAACCGGCGGCAATTGGCGCGACGCTCCACGTCAAAGTGACAACCGTGACAACCGTCGTCCTGCCGGCGGCGATAGACGTGACCGAGATCGTGACGTACGCGGAGCTGGTCCTAAGGAAGGTGGCGGCGGCGGTGGTGGCAATTGGCGCACAGCTCCCGCCCCTCGGGACGAGAAACCTACCACCAAGCAGCGAGATCAGCCCCAGGACAAAGGTAAGAACAAATCAAAATATTCTTTTAAGTTTCCAACTTATCTTTTAAACTATCTGTTACAGAAAACAAGGCCGGCGATGATGGCGAATGGACTAGCGTGAAGCGCCGTTAAATATGCCAAGTAATCTGTAGAGTTATCCCGCATTTTCGTACTGCAGAAATCTATAAAGGAAACAAATTTATTCTATTCTTTTTTTTTATTTTTTATCTTGAACAAGTTAAATGTTTTTATGTCAGCCAATTGGAAATTTGATAACAAGTCACGCGTATAGTCATTAAAATCGGCTGCATCCAGTAAAAGGCTTATTCAAACATCATAATAAGAACGGAATTTATAATTGTTATTCTAACAAGATCAAATAATAAAATATAATCGTAATTTCAAATTCAATATTTAGTGAGAAATTATTTGGAAAATAAGTATTAGAGAAGAGTCTTGTTCTTAGATTTTTCGAGATAATTTAGGATAGGAAAACATTAATCCCAACATTTAAACAAATATTCCTAATTTTTCGTTAGTATTTCATTCGTTTTAAACATGATTTAATCAAAATAAATCAGTTCTCAAAATAATTGATCAATTGCTTAACTGTAAGCGTTGTATTTTCATTCGAATAAAATACATGTCGAAATATCTCGTATCTTCTGGTTTTTTTTTTTTTTTTTAATTTACTTTAAAATTTCTAGTTGTATTACCGTTTGGGAAAGTTTTGACAAACAACTATATTCGTTTAATTTTAAATGTGTGTTCATGTCCCGCCATTGTTCTATGAACCAGTTATTTTTAACAGACTCGCAGCTGAGTCTTTTGGCTTAACTCACAAGGGGAACTTCAGGTATGTGAATCACCGATTTTGATGAATTTTGAATATGTTGTAGAACACACCGTCATTTCGACATACTACTCTATATATTGCATTGAAAAAGTCAAGGCGGGTGTCTCTTAGGGCAGCGTCCTCGGCCCCATCTACACAGCTGACCTTCCTGTTCACCAGTCGCACGAACTCCTGGTAGCAATCTTCAAATCTTGGTCATGCAGCTCGATATGATTAGGCCTTGGCTGCTTTGGTGGAACATCGCTCCTTCTATGTTCGGAACTTTGTGATTTTAAATATACTTAACAACAAATAAAAAATGTATATATATTTCGAATGTACAGCTGTTAAATTCGCTGGTGTTTTGTAGTTGGAACTAACAGCCAATTAACAGCGAATGTTCAATTTTTACAGTCGAGGCCCATTTAACATTTAAAAAAAAATTGCCGCCACGTTCCACGTGAACATATTTCAGCAATGTGATTCACGTAGTATTATTAACTAAAAACAGACCACGAGCGTGCAGTAAATTGTATTAACGTTTGCTGATAAACAGAATATTGTGAATTATATCGAACACCTGTTGGAAATAAAAAAAAAATTATACATTTATTATATTAAAGTATTCGCGGCGGCTCAACATGTGAGGTTAAGCCAGAGCAGACAAACAGACGGCGAAGGCGAGAAATAAACATTGAAAGGAAAAGCAACGGACTATTACATTAAAGTGCAGAAAAGTGAAGAAAGTGCAGTGTGCAATTCGAAATCGTTTAAAGGTAATGTCTTGATGACAAGTGTTTCCAATCACGGTTGTGGAGGGGGTGCTCCGGCTCCCAACCAGTATCAGTTTTCTGATTTTCTCCCTTTTCGATTCGCCAACGTTTGATTCTTTTGAAAACAGCTTTCTAAACAAAATGCACTTCATGTGAAGTCTGGGTGTCCGAGTGTTAGTGAGTTTGTGAAATGTGATAGTAAAGTTTAATATAAGAAAGCAAAAAATGCGTATTGTGTGTGTTTGATTTGTTGTTGGGCATAAAAAAGCACATGGCACATCGGCGGCTCTCATGCACACATACATACGCACGTGGTTGGGTCTAGAGATGTGTGCGTGAGAGTCACCGATATCATTTAAAAGATATGTGCAAACTTTTATGAACTTTTGTTATTTTCTACTCAAAATAACTGGCTCTTCTTATTCCTTATATTGGCCATGGCCCGATTTAATTGCAATTAATAAACTTTATTAAATAAATGACAAAGTTTGCACAGTTGTTAAACGGTCCGAAATGTGCTTCCTTACGCTTGCGTTGTTGTTATTATTGAATGATAGTTCGTTCCCTTATGATTTTAGTTTGAATTTTTTTATTCTGCATCACAATATTCGCATTTAGGTAAAGTACAGTTATATGTAATGTTTTGATAACAAAAAAAAATAAAAATCAGCACGTTGCTGCTCTTCGTTCAGCGGCTGGTGCCACCATCGTGCCCATGCCCGTGCCACGCTGTTTTTTCTGGCTCCCTTTTCGACTGCAATTCGTGTTACCAGCAGCACAAGCAGCAGCAGCAGCGGCAGCCTTGCCAACCTTGTCTAAAATTTGAAATTTGAGGTGGGGAAAAAGAAGGAGAAACGTTTTTTTCTTTGGATAAACGCAATGTTGGAGATCATTTAACAGAATTAGATTGTTAATTTTTTTTTTAATATATTTACTGTGTTTTTTTGGTCTCCTTTGGCGGCGCTCTCGTTTTGGTTCCAACATGGCGTATTTGTCATCCATCTGCTTAAATATCTGATCACGATTTTCCTCCAATGTGTACAATTGGTCCTCCACATGGTCAGACATGCCCCCAAGGAGGAGCAGGCATTGTCCTAGGGACTCGTGTTCAGTGGTCAAATCGTTGAGCTGCTGCGCCAATTGCGAATCGGTTCCGGTCAAAATAAAGTAGCCCGTGTTTCCAATAATTTTGAGTGGAGGACGCTGCTCCATTGCGGACCTGGAAACGACGGGCATCGGATGACGAGGATGGGTCGTGCCAGTTTGTTTTTCACAATTTTGTTTGCTTGGATTTGCAGCTTTTGGCGTTGGCTTTTTAATCTGGTTGGCCTCGGAGTAGTCGTCACATCCATCGTAAAATCGCTGCAAATACTTTTGCATGAGTTCGTTAGTTTGCTTTTCGACTTCACCACACTCCACCGCCTCTGAGCGATTCCGGCCGGGATATTTTAGATTGCTGTAGAAATCATCCTGCCATGGTCTTTTTCTCTTTTGCATTAACATTTTATGGAGGGCGTTGAGCTGCTTGAGGGTTGGTTGGGGTTCCTCCAGTGACTGCTGAGGCGGGTTTTCCTTATTAGATAATCCTGATAGAGATACAGACCTGAATCGGCGGGCAATACGTCTACACAGTCTAGTGCCAAATGGAAGCATTGCGGCCAATCTGTTTGTGTGCTCCGACGATCGTTGTGTATCCATTTCCGTTAGCGCCTCACTGATTGGGGGTAATTGGGGCATCGGTATTGGTTTACCTGTCTCGTAACAGGGTGATCTATTGGATGTACGGACCATTGGCGATGCTGGTGATGATGATGGTTCCACAACATTCGAATCCCGAGTCGACTTCTTGGCCGTCATCAACGTTTCTATGTTATTGTTAGCCTTCCTTTTTTGACCTCGTGGCCCTCCCACAGGAGGCAATGAGGTGGGACCTGCAGCTCGATCGGCAGCTACTGGAGATGCCTTATCTCCCGGCACGACAAGACGAGCATCTTCATCAGCCTGTCGTTTCGCCTCCGCGGCCTTACGCTGACGTCTTGTGATGACCTTTTTCGGCATTTTTGTTTATTTTTTTTTTTTTAATTTTTTTTTTGTTCAATAAAAATTTGTTTCTTGTCGAAAGTTAATAACGAATTTACTTTTATTCAATTATGTTGTCAATGAAATATGGCAGATAAATGGGTCTATGAAAGATGACTTTCGAGCAACATTTTTAAAATTTCTCGCATAGCCTTCTAGAAAGAAATTATTTATGACACAAAATTTGTCTCCTCCTTTGTTTAGCCAAGACATGGACTCGGGCATGTTGAATGTATTCCATGAGGATCCGTTTGAAGGAAATTTCGCCAAGTACGAGACGGAACCAAATTTCTGGACAGCCAATGATGATGAGTAAGTTGCTAGTTCTCAAATTCATCGATCGGATATAATTAACTAGATATATATGTATACATTTTTAGGCTGCAGCTAACGGATACACTAAATGGAATTTTACCCATAGCGCCAACTGATGTATCACTACTCAGCAGTCACCATGGTGAGGAAGATGATGACGATGATGATGATGGCGATGGCGATGGTGAGGACCATGGGGGAAACAGAAAAAACTTGGTAGGTCTCACTGTGAGAGATTGTAATGCAAATGATCTGTAATCCCTGATCGTATGACACAGCAGCTGATCTTCAGTGACTATATGGATCAGGAATCGGCCTATGAGCAACATAGGCAATTAAGTGCGCTGGTGGAATATGAACGAAAGGCTATGGGAAACGACGACGATGATGCCCAAAGTCAGTGCAGCAATTCGACATTTCGCACTCGCACTGACAGCTCCTCCATTGGTGACTATGAATCGCATACCAGTGACTATGATGACGACGAAAACGATGCACCGGATCACAATGATCCGGATCCGGATGGGCAGCGCAAGAATCGAACTCTGAGTACCAATACCATTGCCTCGGAAACCGATGCTTTCGGTCTAAATATTGATGTTAACAACTTTGATTTGGCCGAGTTCATCACCAAAGACGATTTTGCTGAAAACTTAAATACAATTCGCTTAAAAGAGAAAAAATCACAGACACCAGAGGCATCTCCGTGTGCTGCTCCAAAGCCAGGTGCAGTTGAGATAACTGCTAACGCTTTAATTCCGGCAGTTGCAGCGGCAATCGATGATGACACGGACTCCATTATAGATGTCGAAACGGTAGATGTCATTGATGTAGATGAGTCCGTGTGGCGGGCAAAAAACCAGACCGCAGGACCAGATGATCTGCGTTATGTGGACAATGTAAAGTCTGATCCCTCTTGGTCCCCAAAATCAAGCGCCAGTAAAAAGACCATTGCTTCCGGAGTTCACAAAGAGGTGAGTATAATATATGGTTCTCCAACTTGACGAATGGAAATAAATGAATTTCGAATTTCCTTATAGCCAAAACTCATGCAGGATAGTCAGCAGAAACCCGTAGCTGCAGCTGTAATCACCACAGCAAAGCCTAAATCCAGTAACAACATTTGCCTGGTGCCCAGCAAAAAGCAATGCGACTTTCTGAAACGTAAAGTCAATGGCGGCAGATCGACCAAGCTGATGGCAACTGCCAAAAAAGGGCCAGAGGCTCAAAAATCTGGTATAAGCAAGCAACCAAACAACACGCTGTCCGCAGCTCCATGTAGCAGCTCACTCACTGGTTTGGGATTGGGCGGCAAGAATCTAGCGCTACTCAAGCACGAACAAGAGGCTGCGGCCGCAGAGGCAGTAGCAGAGCAGCTGCCCAAAGTTGCCCCGCCAAAGCGTAAACTTAATCTGGAGGAATACAAGCAGCGTCGAAGTGGCGGAGTTCTAGCGGCCAAACCTAAGGCTGCTCCCACTGCCACATCCTCTCCTACTCCAGCCAAACAGGCAAGAATTGAAAATACGGCGACGACGACGGCGGTGGCGAAACAATTGGTCCAGCCTTTGGTACAGCCATCGCCGCAGAAACTGGCGATTGCCAGTATTGTTAATAGTCTGAAGTGCCCTGATAAAGTCCCGGTTAGCAATGTACCCATGGATCCAATTACCATAGCAAAGAACAAAGTGCTACGCATGCTGGAAATGAAACGAGCACAACAATTGAAGATAATCGATTCCCGTGTCAATGCAAAGGTACCGCGAGTAACAAAATTACCACCCCTCAAAGACATTGTCAAAGACACATATTGCATGGTGCAGGAGCAGGAGGAGGGGGACGAGACTGTCGCTGAAACGAAATTGGACACAAGCATCAGCAGCAAGCCAAACAACAGTTTGCATCCAGACTATGAGGAAATAATCATCGTTTCGGTTGGATGCAATACGGAAATTACGATACCACCAAATCAAATGAGCCGCACCTCCCCCCGTTCGTTGCTCAAGTCGTCGGTGCTGTTGTACAACATTTCCAATAGCCAAGATGCCAACAAGAATATTAACAGCTCCCTCATAGCGAGCATACAGAGTGAGGTGGTCAAGCAGACCAGTTGCACAACTCTTAAAAAGCCAACAGCACCATGTGAGCCAGCTGGTGAGTCCGAGTCCAGGCAACATGGCGAGGATATGGTCATTATGCACTTGCCCAAAGATCGCGTCCGCAAGCCTTTATCTAGCATGTCCACTCAAACAGATTTGCAACCCGAATTTCCAGTGCTCACGACGGTCTATACCAAACGCCAGTCGCGGCAGCGCCTGCGCAAAAATCGTAATTATCGTCAGGTTGTCAGCCAATCGGGATCAGAGGGGTCTAGTAGCTCGAGAGGGTCCTCATCGTCGAGCTCAAGTAGTTTGGAATCCTATAGAAGCCGTTCCCGTTCACGTTCCAATTCCCTAGAGCAATTGCGTCATTTGGACAGCTTAGCTCCAAACAGTAGTATTGCCCATGGTGGCTACTCATCGCGCAGTACACATCGCCATCGCAGCTCGGTCAGCTCCTCATCCTACTCGGAAGCTGGCAAATATGAGAGACGTCAACGTCGCACCAGCTACAACAAGCGTCGCTTAAAAAATCCCAACGCTCGGACCAGCAACTTTTCCAGCTCGGGCTCCGATGTCAGTGATCGTGAGCGTAGCCGTAGTCCAATTCGATCATGTTCCCGTGCCAGGTCAAACAATAACAACAACAACACCAGCAACAACAACAATCGTCGGGCATTCGTTGATCGAAATGTATCACAACCGGCGGTGGAAGAGCGTCGCATTGTCTATGTGGGCCGCATCGAGACGGAGACCACCAAGGAGATGCTGCGCCGTAAGTTTTTGCCCTATGGCAGCATTAAACAAATCACGATACACTACAAGGAGAATGGGTAAGCCCCGCAATCAACTTGAATTGGTTTAGCTGAGAATTTCATATTGTTTCTTTTATTCCGGACAGCATGAAGTACGGATTTGTGACATACGAGCGAGCACAGGACGCCTTCACAGCCATCGATACAAGTGCCAGGGATCCACAAATCAATATGTATGACATTAGCTTTGGCGGTAGACGTGCCTTTTGTCGTGCCTCCTATGCCGATTTGGGTAAGCTATAAACTATCTATTGCCTCAAGTCGTGACTAACAGCTAAATCTTTGCAGACAATGCCGGAATGGATACTTACCACTCTTATGTGTATCCAAAGTCTGCTCCAGCTCCAAAGCCGCAGGAGGATTCCTTTGAGGCTCTGTTACTTAAAGTAAAGGCCAAATTAAATGCTGGCAAACCAGATGCCGCGCAACCAGAACAGTCGGGCACAACTGCCACAACACCGAGTATACCACCCGATCACAACAATCAGATTTGACATCTTTTCTCCGATTCGCCCCTTTTTGTATTCTTACATGAAGATATTTTGGCATAACTACTTTATCCTAGATGTTTGTGAATTGAACAACTAGACCCGAATACCGTAAATCAATAATTGTACAATCTAACTGAGAAGCCTGATTATCATTTGTAATTTATTGTAAAAAAGTTGACATACATATTCATAAAGCAAGAGCCGCCATGCATTGCAAGTGATTGCAATAAGTTGTTGAGTGAAACTAAAAGAAATCATGAAACTGAAAACAAACGATAATGGAAAGTGAATATGAAATTGTGATAAACGCGTAATGCATACAAAGTCATTTATTGCATTAAGTTAGCAGAAGGCCACATAGAACTAGAATAACAAATCCACAAAGAGAAAGCAAAGCACATGTCTAACTAAAATATCCAAAAACTAAAGCCAAACGAAGAACTACAACCACAAAAAACATAACAAACGGATAGAAAACAAATCCCCACACAAAAGTACATACACATATGTATGGATAAGAATATAGTTGGAGAGAGAGCAGGGAAGTCGCATGCTGCATGCGTAGACCACAAATTAAACTGTTGATAACTAAACTTTGATATTAGTTTGTAAAGAGAATATTTTGTATGTATTTTTAATTTACTCTGGCCATCTCGCGATTATCTTTTCTGTAGCAGAAAAAACTAACCTTTTTTTATCCCAACCTATTCCTCTCCTTTCCCAATAAAACGAGCAACAATAACAACATTTAGAATCAAGACCGCATTTAAGCTTAACCCAAGCAAGTTGTTAATTTATTCAAATTTTATATACATTCATACCAGAAAGGCCGAGCGACCAAAAGGCAGGGCCTAACCAATAACTGACCAATCGCTCCTAGACAAAACCTATATCAATTAAATTTGGCATCCTTGTCTTAGTTAATTGCAACTCATTGAACAAAAGCAATTTTTGTTAAAAATTCTAAACATAAGTAACTGGAAAGCGAAATCATCCAACCTCTATAAAAGATGAATTATTATTAGCCTAACGAAATGTAATTAAGTAGCCGAAACAAATTGTTTGACTTAAGCTTTTTTGTACACTACTCTTTTTTTCATGGTTTAATAAATGCGTGCTAATTTCAGCAAATTGAAATTAAATCTTTGTGATGTTTACATACTTCACCAGCCAATGGGGAAAGGAACCTAAACAGGTGCAAAGCTGCAGCCTTTCAATTATTTTATAACTATAGTTCAAAAATATTTATGTAGTTTATCCACTGAACATTGGATTGTGTCACAAACATGAAAGAAGATCGTTTTTAAATGGAATTTTTAATTGTCAATTAAATGTCTCACCTCATGTCTCACATTAATCTTAACTACATTGAGCTATTTTTCCATAAAATTTTTAAAAATAATTGCTTATTAAGGTCTGAACCGCACGGATTGTATGATGCTTACAGGCATACTCACCGGACACTGCCTTACAGCAACTCATGGGAACAATTCTACTAGACTGCATCAACTGCGGGAGATTAAGGGTGACGGATGTTCCAGAAACTCTTGAACCTGGGAGCCCATCTACTGAACTCGCTTCAGGATGCAACCAAACGAACAATCTACCAACTCTTGGCCTTCGCCAGACACACGCATATCGTGACAGATACAAGCCTCCGCAACACTACGGACTACATTAGGTCTATATGGGACTACAATGGGATATCCATCGACAGCACCAGACACTGTTGCCAGTTTTTGTTTTACAATGTGGCATTTGCCAATTTTTAAGGGAGTATTCTTGGTTCTTGAATGCCAGTTTTGTGAAAAAAATTAAAATAAAGAAGAATAAGAGTGCTGTTCAACAAGTTTGTGGCCTCCAAAGATAAGCCAAGACCAGAGGGCCTTGCAAGTTACTCTTTCCCTACCTTAAAAGTCTAATGTTTGCGTGCTGACCAAGAATATATACTTTATATGGTCGGAGATACTTTTTTTTCTATACCTTGCACACTTCTGACCAAAATTAATGTGCACTTCTTGCAAGGGTATAAAAAAGCATCCTGCTGGTGGCAAGGATAACTCGAAATTGAAAATTAACCCAGCGTTAGTTTCAGCCCCATAGAATTTAGGTCCCAACCTCTTTTGAACTGACAAAGTTCACTGTTTTCGATCGATCGTTCCTATGATATATATGATATAGTCACCCGATTAAATTTGGCACAGTCGCTTGTGAGTGTAATAAACTCATCAATATTAAATTTCAGTAGTTCAGAAAATAACGAAGTTACTGAGAAAAATTACTGTTCGTGACTTTGAAGTTGAAGCTGAATCCGAGATAAACAAACTGTGCAGTATAGACCTACATGCAAAATCAACTCTGTAGCTCTTACGGTCTTTAGCACTTAAGGTTTGCGTTGATCCCGACGGACGGACAGACGGACATGACTATTCATGTGGTCGGAAAGGCTTCACGCATCTGACCAAAATTAATATACCCCTTTTGCAGGGGAGAGAATTTAAAGGGACACTTCGAAACCATATGGGCTACCACTTACATCAGAAGTGATCGTGACAATGATCATATAGATTCATCAAATTGTGCAATTGACTACACTTGTCGTTGGTGGTAGAATGATTGTTATTGGGTGTAAGTACATAATTAATTAAAGTGTAATCCAAGTAAAATTTATATTTTTGTATAAAATTTTTAGTGACCTAACGAATATCTCAGATCTGCTCAGATGATTATTCGACCAGAATCGAATTTCCTTTAGCAATATGTAACCAAGAAATGTATATTTTAGATTCTGTTATTTTAAATTGTTTCAAATAGTGAAAATTGGACAATTTAATTATTGTCTTCATTTTGTAATAAAACTTGCAGGATAGACAGACATACTAATTGTTTTATAAATAATCAAGGTATTTAAGGAATTGGATTGTAGGGCTGAGGTGGTCATTTAAAGAAACCAAAAGCTTTTCGAACTATTATAAGTGAAATGATGGTTGTTAATGGAGATTGTTAACCTGACCGAAGATGCCCGAAACTAAATAAGGCACCACATCCAGAATTGAGGCCACGACAGCCAATATTGTAAATAACTGCACAATTAAACTACCTTTCTTACGACACGAAATGTACTCGTATTCGGGATAATACATATGCCCTTGTTCATAAAAAATGATATGTTGTTTGTAAATTTGACTTATGTGACTTATGTATTTTTCTTGTCTTCATTAACATATATGGATATGAAAATAATAAACATGTAAAATAAACGTTTTTTGGCTTATATTCTTGCGCTTTAATTACAATTGAAGCACGGTCTTTGTGATATTATTTGCTAATATGTATTTTGACTTTTCATTCGGCCATGACAGAGAATTTTCGATTTTTAAGGGCACAGAATCTTCTTGTTGCAAAGTTTTGCTTGACCCTCCGGTTTCTTTGTGCAGTTGCGTCCAACATTTGACTGAAGGCTATTTGGACAGTTGCTGCGTTTTATTCCGCCTTTGCCTCTGCTTCTGTTTATCCTTGACGTTGACAGTATGCCTTTGGCGATTTCAACTGCTTTGACGCGAGGAATTGTGTGCTATTTATTTGAAAATTGCAGAATCTGTTAATCTGCTGTGGGTAGATGCATATATACATAAGAATCATATGTCCAGGTACGTATTCTATACAGAAAGAGACAAGTGTTCTCGGCAGTTCATGCAGGATGTTGGCTTTGAAGTTTATTGACTTTCATTCATGTATCTACCTTCGAGTACAAACATATGTATGTATTATACATATGTGTATGTATGTATGTATGGAGGTATTCATTTTGGTATTTTTGTCAGAGCTCAAGTGCTTTCCACGTGGTTGAGTTTCAAATGATATATTTCTTTTGGCCTTTTACACCATAAATATTTACGACAATCTCAAATCAATGGCCGGAGTGCCAGGGGGAAAACCTTTCAAAATGCATTAACTTTGTCAATGCCAGTGGAAAATTACCTCATTAATTTCGTTATAAAATTTCCGTTCTAAAGGCAAAAGTTTATGTATATTGCTGTCAGATAATAGTGGACTCTTTGCAATCTATAAACTGCAAAAGATCATCTCACTCAAGTCAAAGACGAGCGGCGACAGCACAATCAGGATTATTGATTCTTGAAGCCAAATGATACATACTTTATATGTACCTTTATATAGATATATACAATATGGATTCAAGTCTGTACAATACACATATACATACATATCTCAAGCAGAAAGACACTGGCGCCTTGCCGTCGTCATCCTGCCTGTCCGATGGCCCATTTGCATATTTGATGAGAAAAGCGTCGAAGAAATGGAAATGGATATCAAAGTCAAATTCGCGCAGCATTTAGCCCCAAGAGCTTAATTACGCATAATTATATCAATAGTATTGAACCAAGTGGGCCAAAGTGAGCACTCGTACTTCTTTGTGTAAACGAATAGTTGTGCCAAAAGTTCGCCAAAAGTTAATACCCATAAGCGGACTAGCTTTAAACTAGAGTGCGTCTCTAATGAAATTAATGAAAAGCTTCAAGTGGAACACACAATGTCTGTCTATGTATGTCTAAATAAAGTTTAATTAGAATTAATTGCATTGCAAGATGCCGGCTAAAGCTCCTCAACATCCAAAGTACTCGATGCTTGTGCAAGTGCAATCATAGAGACGCCAGTATCAATGTCTGCTGCTAAGCCTTCGCCAAGGGGGCCATAGCAACTGGAGCTTTGTGTCAGTTTTTGTCCTTATTTTCAGCATTATTGCTACCATTACCGTCGAATCGCTTGGCCACAGAACGATCTCACGTCTGCTTGTTATGTCGTAGTTTCCTGAATTTAAAAGCGCTTTAAGTAACTTAAAGTTCCTAATGTCCCTCTGGTCCGATGCTTTTGTTGACTCACCCCCTTGCCTGACTGAACCAGCACAGAAATATCCAAGCACAAAATGGAACAAGCAAACACATTGTCAGGTCTGGTTGCAACAAGTCTTCATTTTCCTCGAATTTACCGGGACTGCATGAATTGGGAGCCCGGTGCTGTGGGAATGTGAATAAAGGTCTGAGCGAACACAGCAAAGATTTACAGTCATTTGAATGCCAGTAATGCCAAGTGGCCAAGTGACATGTGTCCTTTGCTACTCTCTTTGTTTGTTACGAAATGAAAAACATGTTTAAGTCAAAGGCCATATGTATGTGTGTATCTTGAACAAAATTCGACGAACAAAACATTAATTCGAGCGTGTATAACAAGTCACTAGTCTCACCTAGAAGCGATATGGTAAGACAAAACAAAATATAAACTCTCAGTAGGTTCAAGTTTTATTCATGTACGTACTAGCCTATGAGTTTCCTGCAATGATGATGGAAACCACTAACAGCGATGGCAAGTGGACAGTCATTCAACAGGATAGTTCTAGAGATCTAGGAATTAATAAAGACGGAAACACAGACTGGTGCAGCTCAACTAGGTTGTTGATGCTATTTCACCCTATTGATATAGAGAAAGTTATGACATTCTGTACTCTAAACAAATTCAACACAAAGCCTCACTCCATGCAACTTTTTTGGTAACTCTTTCCTTACTTATAGCCATCAAAGTGGAAAAACGTTTTATCTAAAAAGCCTAAAGTTTGCGAAAGAATGACCTACAATCTTAACACAGGATATAACGAAGTTATTGGACAAAGTCACAGTTTCCCACCGATCGTTCCTATGGGCGCTATATGATATATTTACCCGATCTTTATCAAATACGGCACAGTCGTCTATAGGCGTAATTAACTCGCTAATAATAATTTCACGAAAATAGCTCAGAAAATAACGAAGTTATTGAGAAAAGTCACTGTTCGTGACTTTGGCGTTTGTATGGGAGCTATATGATATAGTGGTCCGATCCGGACATGGCTATATGAACTCGTCTCGTCATGCTGATCAAGAATATATATACTTTATATGGTCGGAAATGCTTCATTCTATGCGTTGCACACTTCTGACCAAAATGAATATACCCTTTTTGCAAGGGTATAAAAATATTACTATTTGCGTACAAATGGGGTATTCCAATTGTTTTATCAGCAACAAGTTCAACTGCAACCAGATATAACGAAATCGTTTACACAGAAATCACAAATACTGAATAAAAACAGTTGCCATTATTCACATGGAATTTACAATAGAGATCGCATTTTGCGTCAACTTTTATGGCAGTTCATGGGAGCATTGGGGAGCAGAACTTTTTCCCTGTGTCTGTCTGTCTGTCTGTGTGTCTGTTGAGCATAAATTGTTGCCATTTACCATGCACACTCAGACACACACACTTGTACACGCAAACATATGCATATGTGTCTGGCAATTAATTACATTGTCCTCTCGCATGTTGTTATTGTTATTTGAACTGGTAAACAGAATAATAACACGCATACGCCATGTGTAACAGAGGCGAAACTTGTGTAGGACTGAGCATGGAGCAAGAATGGGGAAAGGCACGACTAACTGCTTAGGGGGAAGAGAGTGGGGAAGAGACGAAAGCGGAGACAATGCAATTGTGACAACCTTTTGTATCGTCATATGAAATGGGGGACAAGCAGCAAAAACTGAAGTGGAAATGCTGTACTAATGCCAGTTTTCTTTGCCAATGCTGGCCGACAGTTGAAATGTGTCAAATTCATGCTCCTTTAGGTTGAACAAAGCAAGAAGGACAATCGCCTTTAAAGCTTGCTCCGTCTCTTGTCTTGTCCCATCTCCTCCATTCACCATCACCTTCAATTCATCTTTCTTCTCATTCTGTATGCCCTTTCGGAATATGATTGTAACCGTACCTTTTCTCCCTCTCCTGTATAGCTGTCAGCCAAATGAACATTGCAAGTGACTAGCGATTGTTGCAGGACAAAGAATGCACATATCGTTGTGTCACTGCCACAGCTCTAGTCCAATACAATTTAATGTAGTTCCCTGATTTCCGAAAATTGTCTTTATTCACGCATGATGAAAGAACTTTTCGTTTTTAGTCTTTTGGGTATTTCGAGCTCAGAGTGGGACTATCTCTGATTCTGTAGATTTCCTTAAAAAGGCAATTGTTGATGATATTAATAAAAAGGGGATTAAAATATTTGCTATATCTATCCACTGTAGGTAGCTAAAGTTTCTATCTGTGTTGATCCTTTAGGTCCAATTAATTAATTTTTCATATTTTTGAAAATACAAAAGCGAAGGTGAATAACAATACTTCGGCTAAAAAGTAGGAACTTTTTAGAAAAAGTAGGAACTTTTTCTAAAATAAAATTAATTATGAAGTTATAATTATGCCAAGTAATGTCGTTTCGGGGTTCAGATTTTAATACCATGCACCCATAGGGTGAAATAGTATATTAAAGTCGGCTAAATGTATGTAACAGACAGAAAGAAGCTTTTCCGAACCCCGTAAAGTGTATATATTCTTGGTCAGAGGCAACGTCCGACTCGATCTAGCCATGTCTTGTCAACACCTAGATCTGGGAAACTATAAGAGCCAAAGCCTCCAAATTTGGTACCAAGATTAATGTAGTATGTAAATAAAAAGAGTTCATTTATCAAGACATCAAATTTGGTAGGTAAGTGCCTACTTCCGTCCCCGAAAATTAGATGAAACCAATTATGATTACTTTAAATTATGTATTAATTAGTATTATTAATATCTACCAACCTACCAAATTTTATTGAAATATGAGATGGCATATGGTATGAGTCATGTAAAAAGAATTTAATAGACATACATTTGGTCTTGGAAATATAAAATATTTCTTCACTTACAATGTAATTCGAGCAAAAAAGCCATTTAAGGGGTGTTGAAATCTTTCATTGTTTACAGACATCCAAGTTCTTAAGTTCTCATCTGCCAAGACACAGAATCATTTTTATACCCTTGCAGAGGGTATTATAAAATTGGTCAGATGTTTGTAACGCACAGAAGACGGTTCCGACCCCATAAAGTATATATATTCTTGATCAGCATGAGAAGCTGAGTTGATATAGCCATGTCCGTCTGTCCGTCCGTCCGTCCGTCTGTGCGCTTGCGTTTTACTCAGCCGTCTTAAGAGCTATCGGGCTGAAATTTTTTTTCGGCATTTTTTATTACCCGGGAAAAATAAATTATGAAAACCATCAGGATCGGACCACTATATCATATAGCTCTAGAAGAACTAGAAGAAACATTTTCATAAAAATCGGAGTATGCTATGAAATTTACGTATGTGATAATATTGGATATAAAACCCCAGATCCCAAAATTTGAATGTGATCGGATAAATATAACACATGTAACAGTCAATATAATATTCGGCTCTGCTCCCAGCTCTGCCGGCAGCGCTGCTTGCTGTCTACTAAGTCTTTCGTCATCAACAGAGTACATGCATACACACACAGACGCAACGCTCCATAAACTGTATGTGTATGCGTGCGTTGCTTTGCTTTGTGAATGAGGGAAGAAGAAGAACAAATTGTAAAATAGAGTGTAAAATTGTTTTGTTTGTATGTATGTATGTATATTGATGAATTGAGTTGCAGAAAACAAACATGTAAAATTATTATTACCAAGGACTGCAAGGGTATATAAACTTCGGCATAGCCGATGTTAGCTTCTTTGATTTTTTTTCAATGAAATATTTTCAACGGACTTTTTAAAAACCCATTATAACGCCCAACAGATGGAATATTCAATTGATGGCTCTCTATCAGATGCCTCTTTGTTACAAATAATGTCTGCTCCAAAAAGGCATGCCGTAGTTTGGTTAAACCAAATCATGAATAATACAATGGAATATGCAATTGTTCTAATTAAATTTTGTACGGTAGAACGAAATTAATTATGAATGCCCGTTGTCAATTGTATAATTAATTTGATTTTATCTCGAAATGTTCAATTTCCCAATCGAATGGAATATTCTGTGCAATGTTTTAACAAGCAAACCAAAGGGGAAATTCGAGTGAGGTGCAAATGCAGTTGTGTAAACAATTTGCCAAATGTTTAGTTGGCGAATTTCTTTTAATTTTAATGCGTCGTCATCCGCACTCGGGGCACATCGAGAACAATGATTTTCCGGCACTTAAAACGAGAGCGCAAAGCGGCAAACAAAAGAAGTGCAACAAATAAAATGAAATAATATCAAAATATTTGTAAGTTGCCGAACATGATAAACCAACACTTGCACTTGCCTTTAAGGAATAAACAAGCATTGGGGCTTAGTATAGGGGCAGGAAGACGGCTATGACGCTACAGGATTGGGAAAGGTTGTTTCCTCAAAGCCGCTCTTTCTTCTTTTGGCCCGGCGCCTGCGCTGACCACAAAATGAGCAAGGATTTGAGTGATTTGATTTCAGTTTGCTTTCGTCCTAGCAGCAGTGCGGACAGTATCGTTGTCTCAGAGTGAAATGCGCGATAATTGAATCGAAATCCTTAAACTACGTAGACACTAAGACCGCGAATGTGAGGCAAGTGGGTGCGTTTCTGTCTGTGTGTGTGTGTGTGTTAGCTAAAAGACTGGCGCCAACCGGCAAAGTGCAAATAAATATCACTTACATGCATAAACATCCTCCAGAGAGTAACAATGATGATGATGATTCTGTCGGCTGGTTGCCTTGCATCTTAAATTGAGTTAAATAACCAAAACGCCAAGCTGGAGCTTTGGTTCTTTCAAAGGTTCGTAAGACACAAATAACTAAACTTTCCTTTTGTCTGATAAGTGTAAAACACAAGTTGAAATGCCTACTTTGCAGCTGAAGCTAATTGAATTTGGCCATGATTTATGCATACATTTTTCCCCGGCCAGTTAAATTTATTTTTATATACATATATGTATTATTTTTGTTATACAAATTTAACTTATGTATGGCTGGTATACATATGTACATATATGTATACATATACATACATATGTAAGCTATAACATCTAGACATTAATCAGAGAAAAGGTTGCCCCACGTGTGCCTATGTAGTTTGACTGCTTGATGGATGCTAGGCCATTAGTTCGAGTTGAAATCCCTTTGTTATATAAAGACTTCGGGTTTATTGGGATGAGAATACTCGCCACCAAAAAAAAAAACCCAAACCTCCACTCCGTTTACCATACCAAAAACCAAAAAAAAAAGAAAAAAAAATACGAAAACTCATTTCCCGTTGGCTGGCAACACAAAATTGAATATGGCCTGAGCTGCGATTTGTGTTTGCTTAGCTTTAAACAGGATATTGTATTCATGCCGCCATCTTAGTCGAAGGGAAATGAGCATTTCAGCCGGATTTGCCTAAACTCTGGCCAGATTGTGGTGTGGAGGCTTTGATGTTTTCACCAGTTGGCCACTTGTTTCTGACAGTTTAATTAGCAAAGCAGTGGCCAGCCACTAAGCCACTGAGAAAGAAACTTATCTTGAATTAGTGTAGGTATGCACATACATACATATATCGAAAAGCATATAAATTAAATATTCTTCTTAACCATTTTGATACTTGGTTTCGGTTTTCCATTTTCTTAGCACGTGACCAAACGAAATCTGGTGTCCAATCGGGTCCCAACTGGTCAATATGCAACTTGAGAGGGGATCAAATAAAATGTTGCCACCACGTAGAGAACGTTTTACGACAAATATTTATATTGAATTTGATTGGTTTTTATGTGATTTCGATTTGTTGATAGCACACGTCGATGGGTATTGCTTAGAGAGTGCTTCAAAAATGATGAATGGCAAACGAAAGCACAGAATTTTCCAAAGAAGATTATGAATTTATTGATTTCCATGAATGTTCCATGTGCAACTTAAGCCCGTAAGTTGCCAATGAAAAGCAAAGATGCGGAATTCAATGTTAAACAACAAAAATAAAACACATATATACATATATACAATGTACATACGTATATATGTATGATGGCATCAGAATTATAACTTCCAATTGCCATAGATAAAACAAAATTCTTTGATTGTAAAAGCAAAACAATTTTCAATAATTGCCACGTTTAATCAGATTATAAACACACACATTGAAAATGAGTACAAAATGAAAATTATTAACTCTGTGTGTCGTTATTTTAGGCCAAGATTGCAGGCTTACTCTAACCATGCTAAATTTTATATACCTTGCTCCTTTCTCTACCTAAAGAACAATAAATTCTTAGATTTTTGAATCATCATGATTTTTGATTCTATTGTGTTAAAAAAATGAGAACCACTATACAATTGTAACTCCATGCCAATTTAGCCAGCGCTAAAAGTAGTGGGGAATTACATGCAGGTGAAGCGAAAAAAGGAAAGTTTAGCTTGAAACAATAGATTTCAACAAAGTTAGCAGATTGGAGTTGTCGTTTAAATCAACTAATAGTCACCCTTATATATGATAAGAGGTGATATAAGGAGTTCATGTTCTCAAGATATTCAAGACCGAAATTTTCGAATTCGAGGTGTTTATCTATTAATATATATAGCCCCAAAAATAATTTGGATCTTATGCGAATATCAGCAAAGAGAATACTTAAAATGGTTAGCAGAAATTTCGACAAATTTTATTGAAATCTGACGACCATATTATACATGTAACTGTCATGCAAAATTATACAAAAATGGATACTAAATGGGCCTTGTTGACAAAATTTGGATTTTTTAGAATGAAAAAGTTGATCACTTCACACCTAGTGGGATTTTTGATTTGCTCATATTGCCAATCTTACAGTGTATTTAAAATTTATTAAACCAAATGAATTCTTACTTAATGAATACATTAATTTATGAGATGTTGTTGTAAACCATAAACTGCCTCACCTCTAAGTGTAGTCCCTTGTGTTCCCATGCTACTCTAGTCTACCCATATTAATCTATTTTAAGCGGTTCATACATCATTGCCGAGTTGTGGAAGAAAGAAATTTATTTGGCCTTCCTGAAACTAAAATTAATTCTGATTTTTAAGGTCAAGAATGAAATTTAAAACAAAGTTCATATTTATTGCAAAAGCTGCCAAACCATGAATGAGCCTTGATTAATTGGAGCATACCCACATTATTAAATGATCAAACAATGATTCCCATACACAAATTATTATTGAAGCTCCAATATTAATTGGTCTTTTATTTTTAATTTACTTTGACTTTAGTAAACTTTCCGTGCCTTAATTTGGATTGGATCTGTATGATCGTCTGAAGTGAAAAATAAATAAATAATTTCTATTGGATGCATAATAAGTATTTAAAGCTTAAAACACAAAGAGACAAAGAGAAAAATACACTGAAATATGCGAGCAACTGCTAACCACTTCCTAATAATGCGACATTCGTGTACATTGGCCCGTAAAAATGTACTGAAAACTTGATCTGGGTTGCATTTTTTCTCGTTTTCTCTGTATTTGTCGATTCTCCGTGCCGACTCTCCGTGCTTGTGTTTTAAATGAAAATGTTTTCTGTCAAAGCCCAGACCGATGTAACCTTTTTGTCCCTTACAAATTGTCTAGAGTTTCAAATAGCCCCTCATCATTTACTGTCATTTCGCATTGGTCCAAATAGGACCGCATCAAAGTGCCGCTTGCCATTTGCCATTCCATCAAAGACAAGTAAATTGCCAGCATTTTGGATTTCGTCATCCAACAAAAGGGATATTTAAAATTCGTCACCAATATATACAGCCAAGTTTCGTGGAGGATATAAGCGGGGAAGGTTAATATAAGATAGCAACAGCCTTTATTTTGTTGTGGCTATGCAAATATTTGTTGACATCCCTGCCGGATCCTCCTTAATCTCCTGGTGCTGGGACTGCTGACCCAAATATTGTGAAACAAAAGTCTTTGTTTATTTCTATTTTCAAATAACGAGTCATAGTTTTAATTAGTTTTCGGTGGCAAAGCAAGGTCAAAAGGGCAAAGGTTGGGGGTTCAATCTGTTGCACTAATGAGTCGAAATTGCATCTCTTAATTAGCATAAAATGCGAGTTATACACTTGTCGGCCAGAATACAAGGACGATTCGCGACTAATAATTAACGCACACACACACAAGTCCATACACATTAAGGGTTTCTCACTCCCACTATGCAGGGAATGACAAATTGAATTCTATTTATATGTTGGCACCCCGCCAAGACAAAGGGTCTTCACTGCGTCAAAGCTGTCACGTATGTGTCTCATTAACTTATGTAAAATATGTTCATTAAGCGTTTAATCGTGATTCGCATGTGAGGAGGAGGAGGTGGAGGAGTTGGCGGGAATTTCATCCCGTGTGCATCAATTGCCCAGGTATTATACAGATACTCGGCTTAAGTAGCACTTAATATACAATTAAAGAGCAGAATCTACACTTAAATAGCCCATGTAATGAGATGCAGAATTATTTTGCCATTAAGCCGCGCAAAAGTGCCGCATTTTCGATGGTTATTCCGATTAAATTTTTACATTTTCATGAAATTGATACCAGTATACGGTACCTTTAGATAAAAGCGTAGAAAGTCAGAATTAATATTAGTCAAGCCAAACTTCACTTTCTAATAATGACTGTGAAACATGATTTGCATTTAGAAGATGTAGTTTTCTGAATTTACAAGTTGCCGATATATCAACTGAAATGTGCCTCAACCATCAACAGGTTACCCATTAAATAAGTTTTGCTCTGTTTTTGGAAATCTCCAAATACAAACAAAGGCTCTGGTATAATAAATCCATTTGTTTTAAATTTGTTGTTTAATGTTTCCATGTCATTTGCAAGCCATTACCATAACCAATCGGTTATTAAGATCTTAACTTACATGTTTAAATGGTTACTTTGCCAGAAATTTTCAAAGAAGTAGAATTCGTTGACATAGACCCAAACACCCACACACTCCTTTAGATGCATGTAGCACAACGCTTTCTTAACTGTTGCCTTCTGCTCGTCCTTCGAAACTTTTGACCGAACGTTAAAGTTGTGCTTCATTATTGACTTTTGTGACTAGCAAACATTTTAGTTGCTTCACTGGGAATGGGTACTGGTACTGATGCTGGTCCTGGTGCTGGTCTTGATTACTGGCTAAAGGGACATCTTTTGAACGCAAATCTCATTTGAAGTTTGCTTGCTTTTTTGACTTTTGACTCAGCTCTTGACTGAACTCGCACCGAAATGTTTGTTTACTTAAGCAAGAAGCAGGCAAAAGGGAATATGTTTTATATCCTTTTACAGAGCATTACCCACTTCATTAGTTCAATGTCAGTCCTGGCCTGTCGCCTTCTGGCTTCGCCTTATTGATCCCTTTTTTTCCGTACAAACAAATGTCAGGGCGTATATGTACGTAATGTCAGGCAATCATTTCTTACCTTATTCAACCTAAATGCGTAAAAGTTTCTCTGCTCACTTGAGTTTCATGCCTCTGGATGAGCATCGAAAGATAAATAAAACTTTTTGTCTACCGTAGCATTGTCGACTTTAAGTTCTTCTTGGCCAAATTAAAAGTTTTAAGTAATTTTTCACATAACAACTGCGAAAAAGTTTATATTCGCCATATCTGTCTCCCACTTAAAGCTTATTGCACTTGCTTATTGCTCGATTTATAAGAAGAAAGGCAAACAAATGTCAACAAAACCGAAAACTTCTTTGATTTTATCCGTATGCATTCAACCGTTTGACCTAAGCCATAATTAAACCATAGACTTGTTAGTTTGCAAGTGTAACCAAGTTTTCAGTAAAGCCGCATTACGCCTTAATCCCAGGACATTAGTTGCCATCGTATGAAAGGAAATCTCTAGAAAATCATTACTAAATTGGAAGAGCAGTTCCACACAAAATTAATAATTAGTTTTAATACCCCTTTAATTGGGTATTGATTCCAAACTATATTATAGACTCATATATATTCCCGTGGCGAGTTAAATCCATCTTAGCATACACCAATAATTGTACATGGCTTGTTCCTGATTGTTTTTTAGATATATTGATGTGAATATATACACTGAATACACTGACTTTTATTCCAATATATTATTTTCCTAACGGAAAAGCAGTGCAATTTTTTTTTAAATTTTTGGCAACTTATGCATTTCTTTCTTTTTTTCATTTATCTATTAAATGACGGATGCTTGTAAATCATCATCAAATCTTTACTGAAAAACAAACTAAAGCTGAAGCTAAAATTCGAATTAAACTTTTAATTAATGGATCATATGTATGATAACTACACGATAAAGCAGTCCGATTTTACCCACTTGATGCATGGTATAATAATTATCTTTAAACACATAATTTAAGAACTGGGTTTATAGGGTGAATTGCATAAAAAATACCTTTAACTACAGAAAACTCATACTACTACTGACTACTTTAAGTTGTTCTTTAATATGTATTGACAAAGTAGTCCTTTTATATGTATAAACTACGATTAAAACCATGTGTACTTGTCTTAAGGCCCCAACAAGCATTGTTTCGGCCCTGATGTGGGTGCCCGCCCCGGTCCTGCCAACAACCCCTCTATACAGCTCCGCCCAAAGTTTGTTTTTCCAAAGGCCGTTGTAATGAATTGTGGCCCGCTGTTTGCTCGAGGCAAATAAACCTCTTTTTATGACCATGTTGTTATTATGTTATCTGCCCACACACTGTTAGGTGGCGGCATTTAGATTTTGGATTGGGGAGTTGCGGGCGGCCTTGTCATAACATATGCCATAATAATCTACTGCCACCAACCACGGCAAACAAAAAAAAAACAGAGGGCCGGGGCTTACTTCGACCGCATCAAAGTTTGTATACCCTTGCAACTTTTCCGGAAATGTTTCCTTATCTGTAGCCATCAAAAAGGAAAAACTTTTTATTTAAATATCAAAGAAGCTAACTTCGGCTATGCCGAAGTTTATATACCCTTGCAGTATACTTGGCAATAATATTTTTCCTTTTTGAAATTTCTTTCCCTGCAACTCAATTCATCAATACACAAACAAAATATTATTTCTCTTTTTACCACAAGTTTTTCTTCTTCCATCATTTTCTAAGCAAAGCACGGCACGCATACACATACAGTTCATGTAGCGTTGCGTCTGTGTGTGTATGCGTGTGCTCTGTTGATTTGATGATGGCAGTAGTAGGCAGCAAGCAGCGCTGCCGGCAGCGTTTGAACCGATTTATATTGACTGTAACTTGTGTTCTATTCATCGGATCAGATTCAAATTTTGGGATCTGAGATTTTATATCTATTACTATCATATTGGTAAATTTCATGGGGATACTCCAATTTTTGCAAAAATGTTTCTTCTAGAGCTATATGATATAGTGGTCCGATCCCAAAGATTTTCATACTTTATCTCACCCGGGTAAAAAAAAGCTCCCAAAAAAAATTTCATCCCGATAGCTCTTAAGATGGCTGAGTAAAACGCGTACGCACCGACGGACAGACGGACATGGCTATATCGACTTAGCTTCTCATGCTGATCAAGAATATATATACTTTATGGGGTCGGAAACGTCTCCTTCTGTGCGTTACAAACATCTGACCAATTTTATAATACCCTCTGCAAGGGTATAAAAAGGCTAATGTTTGCGAAAGAACGGCCTACAATCTTAGTATAAGAAATAACGAAGATATTGATCAAAGTCATTGTTTTCCACCGATCGTTCCTATAATAGCTATATGATATAGTCACCCGATTTTTATCAAATTCAACACAGTCATTAACAGATATATTAAACAAAGAAATATTTTTTGATGTGTCACTGTTTTCGACCGATCGTTCCTATGGGAGCTATATGATATAGTCACCCTAATTTGTCACAGTCATTAATAGCTATGTTAACCTGAGAAATGTAAATTTTTTTGACAATTGCTAAAAAAGTAACGAAGTTATTTACAAAAGTCACTGTTTTCGACATATCGTTCCTATGGGAGCTATATGATATAGTACTCCGATCTGCACAGTCGTTTAAAGGTGTAATAAACTCACCAATATTAAATCTCACAATAGTTTAGAAAGTAACCAAGGTATTGAGAAAAGTCACTGTTCGTGACTTTGCAGATTGTATGAAAGCTTAATGATAAAGTGGCCCGATCCGGCTGAATCCGAGACATACAACCCCTGTAAGCCTGCATGCAACATTTTAACTCTGTAGCTCCAACGGTCTAGAAGGAGTTTGCGTTGATCCATACGGACGGACAGAGAGACAGACGGACGGACATGGCTATATGAACTCGTATCGTCATGCTGATCAATAATATACAGGTATCCCTCGTATAACGGGGTCTTATACAACGCGTTTTCGATATAACGCGATTTGGAAAAATTAGGGGTTTCAGTACAACGCATAATTTAGGCTTATATAACGCGAAATATGTATGTACATATGTATTATTATTCATATCTTGTGTATTTAATTGTATAAGAAAGTATGAACTTTAGTATTGAGTTAAAATATATGTACATCTGTTATTTTGTATGTATTTTATTTAAAAAAAATATCAAAGAAGCTAACTTCGGCTATGCCGAAGTTTATATACCCTTGCAGTATACTTGGCAATAATATTTTTCCTTTTTGAAATTTCTTTCCCTGCAACTCAATTCATCAATACACAAACAAAATATTATTTCTCTTTTTACCACAAGTTTTTCTTCTTCCATCATTTTCTAAGCAAAGCACGGCACGCATACACATACAGTTCATGTAGCGTTGCGTCTGTGTGTGTATGCGTGTGCTCTGTTGATTTGATGATGGCAGTAGTAGGCAGCAAGCAGCGCTGCCGGCAGCGTTTGAACCGATTTATATTGACTGTAACTTGTGTTCTATTTATCGGATCAGATTCAAATTTTGGGATCTGAGATTTTATATCTATTACTATCATATTGGTAAATTTCATGGGGATACTCCAATTTTTGCAAAAATGTTTCTTCTAGAGCTATATGATATAGTGGTCCGATCCCAAAGATTTTCATACTTTATCTCACCCGGGTAAAAAAAAGCTCCCAAAAAAAATTTCATCCCGATAGCTCTTAAGATGGCTGAGTAAAACGCGTACGCACCGACGGACAGACGGTCAGACGGACAGACGGACATGGCTATATCGACTTAGCTTCTCATGCTGATCAAGAATATATATACTTTATGGGGTCGGAAACGTCTCCTTCTGTGCGTTACAAACATCTGACCAATTTTATAATACCCTCTGCAAGGGTATAATGAAGTAAGTAAGTCGTCTCGCCGACTTGGGTATACCATACACCAGGTGAAACAAATATTTAAAATTTCGAAAACCAAATGTATGTCACACTACAAATACACGAGCACTCTAGCGCCACCACTAGCCAACGGCCAATTCTGCCCTTAGGGATCGCGTAGCAAAATACCTTCATACGTATATTTTGCATGTTTCTAGTCCGATTTCAATCAAATTTGGTAGTTTGATAGAAATAGATAAGATTTATTAGTCTGCCAAATTTGATCGCGATGGTCAAAAAATTGCAAGAGCCAATTGGTTTTTTCTAAATTTTGGAGGCGGAAGTGGGCGTGGCAACATATTAAAACATATGTATTCTGCGCGCATACTAAGCCAATATACATACTAAATTTGGTGCCTTTAGCTTTGTTAGTTTTCGAGCAAATCAGTTTTGTTTAATTTTCAATATCTGCGCGTCTATTAAGCTAGCTTACATACCAAATTTAATGTCGGTAGCTTTCATAGTTTTTAAGAAAATCAGAGTTATGTAAATTCCGGGGGCGTAAGGGGGCGTGGCAAAAAGTTGGAACAATTATTTTCTGCGCGCTAACTAAAGAAGTATATAACCCAAATTTGACGGACGGACGGACGGACAGACGGACATGGCTAGATCGACTCGGTTTTTGATCCTGATCAAGAATATATATACTTTGTGGGGTCGGAGATGCTTCCTTTTGCCTGTTACATACATTTTGGCGACTTTAATATACCATTTCACCCTATGGGTGTATGGTATAATTATGTTTTAGATAACGCGCAATTACATAACGCGCAATTCTTCTGGAACGTATGTAAATATCGCGTTATACGAGGGATATCTGTATATTCTTCATATGGTCGGAAATGCTTCCTTCTATGCGTTGCACACTTCTGACCAAAATGAATATACCATTTTTGCAAGGGTATAGAAACAGCACCAAAATAACAAGGATGAGGTTCGACCCCACCCCAACCACGGGAACGCGAACGATATAAACTTTTTGATAATAAAAGCTAATGTGGCCACAAAATTGCCACCTACTTGCATGAGTCCGCCGAGTGACTGCTCACTTTCAGCACAAAGTTTATTGTTCAACAAAGACAAAGGCCAAGGGCTGTCCGGGCAGCCAGTGATTGACTTTTATGAGTCATGTATGTAGTGGTGTTTCTGGCTGCCTGACTTGCTTAGTCGCTAGCCCATTAGGGCAATTATTGATGGCGCATCCTAATCGATATCGACCACCGCCTCTGACTGACAGAAATTTCAAACACTCTATCACTAACGCATTTCCGTCGGATTGATTGACACCTGCCGTACGTACCGCGCCCACCTGTCGTAGATTGGGCTAAGAAATTAATTGGTAGCCTTTGGTTAGGGGGGAAAAACACATTCTCTCAATTCACAATTGAACAAAAGATTATCGAATGACTGAAATGAATGGTATGTGGTTTTTATACCATACACCCATAGGGTGAAATGGTATATTAAAGTCGCCAAAATGTATGTAACAGGCAGAAGGAAGCATCTCCGACCCCACAAAGTATATATATTCTTAATCAGGATCAACAACCGAGTCGATCTAGCCATGTCCGTATGTCCGTCTGTCCGTGCGTCCGTCTGTCCGTATGAACACCTAGATCTCGGAGACTGTAAGAGCTAGAGCCACCAAATTTGGTATGTAGACTCGTGTAGTATGTAGAGTGATCAAGTTTATTTCAAATTTTTGCCACGCCCCTTTCCGCCCCCGCAATTTAAAAAAAGCGTTTATCTCAAAAACAATTCCAGATAGAGACACCATATTTGGTATGAATATTCGCTTAGTAAATGCACACATTTTGTATGTATAAAAATTTTGCCATGCCCTTTTCTGCCCCCGTAATTTGAAAAACTTGATTATCTCCCGTATTTTTTTACCTTATGTAATCAAATTTGGCACACTTTAATATTATACTAATATCTAGCAAAATACGAAATTTGATCGGAAATTCGAAATTGAAAATCGGACAAAAAACAGTCGAGTTATGCATATAAACGTTTTTCCATAAGGCCGGAGTTGGCCATTGGCTGGTGGGGGCGCTAGGGTGCTCGTATGATTGAGTGAGCGAGATACTAAGATATGCTTGTAAAAAGCATGTGAAAATGCATTTGTTTAATAAAGTTGAAATATTTGCTTTACTGGTGTATGGTATACCTAAGTCGGCGTAACGACTTACTTACTTCATTTTATTTTCCTTTTTTTTAACTCGAACGAAAGTTTTACAATTTAAATATTTAATTGCATTATCATTTGTCATTTTTATTACTCGCCACAATTTTTTTTTTAACATAAAGCAAATAAATCGAAAAATAAAATGCATTAACATATTAAATGATGGTCCATTTATTTTAATGCAATTGAAGAGACTTCGAAACGTAATTAAAAGAGCGCAATTAATGTAGCCACATATCTGTGTGACGTTCTGCCTCTGGGCGGTAGATGGTGGTGATGGTGCGGTCCCGCCCACTTAATTTGGTGAACAGTAAAATCAGAAATTTAAATGCGGTAATCAGTCCCAACATAGGGGCAAAAAATGCAATTTCGGTAAAAAATTGTCAAAAAGTCCAAGCGTTTCCAACTATCTTTACGTGTTTCGGACAAATTAAAATGTTTTCAATGTACGTATACATACATATGTATACCAGTATACCATTTTCTATCTCTCTCTATGAATTACTTCTGCCCACTTTAATTTTGAATGCCTCCAATTATAGGCGACACTTTTCCTTCTGCCAAAAATTCGTTATATATTTCAATCTTAGAAGACTTGAAATTTTTGTTTTTTTTTTTATTACTCAATTAAATTTATTTTTAATAAAATGGTTTTAAGCGATAGTCCTTTGTCATTTTGGTCTCTCGGTGTTCAAAGATCCTATCTATTGTATTTCTCATAACCTTCGATTGACATATTTTATTAAAGTCTCTTAAATTCATGAGAAAACTTGTTATGTTCAGTCTGTGTTTAGATAATCTAAGTGAGACATCATATATTCAATTTAAAATATATTTCAACGATTAATTGGATCGCTTAATTGTTCTAAACGAGCTTTAAAAACTAAAATCTGTTAAAATGAACTTTGCAAAATTCCAGGTCCCTACAATCAAGACTGACTCATTGGATGTTTAATACATGACCCAGCTAAAGATATCAGATTTATTGTTGTTAAAAAGTTAAAGTATATACATAGATAAATTTTCTTGATCAGCATGATGGGGCTTCTTTAGCCACGTTCGTCGGTATCTTGGGCCAAATTACGCATTTGTCATTATTATTTTATGACATATCTTTAATGTAACTCATTATGCTTAACTTTGTTGTTTCCATTGAATGACCAAGAGTTCATCTTATCTGCTCACTTAAAAACTTAAAATAATACAAGGTTTCAAAAGCTATTTATAAACACTTTGTGTTTTTGTGGTCAGGATAAACTCATAACGTGGTTGCAAGTTTAAAAATTCTTGAGTCAAGCTGAGCAAATGATAAATATAGCAAATCCAATATGATATCAAAGGTCTAAAATGTCGTATTTAACCAAATCAAACCCCAACATTAAAAGAGTGCGAATGGCAATCCATTATTTTTTATACTGAATATTTTTTTATATAAAGAATTTATTCATGGTTAACATGAAGGCAAACGAAATGCCGAAATTCACAAAGGTCATAAAGATACCACTTCTTATGGGATCAACAATAATCGTCTACAAGTTCGAGTACTATAAATGGAATCAAACAAGCTTTTGTGGACTAACCACGACTACCCGATTCGAACCTGATGGAACAAAACAAACTTGTCACACTCGAACATTCAGGTTTAACTTTCGTATATATAATACAGTGAATAAATTAAAACTTAAATCATTGCTCCCTGTGGCAGTCGTCAAGTCAGACGTGCAAATTTCCATAATGATTCTACAAAGTGGGTGCTTAGTTTTGGCTTTATTGCCCCTTCTAGGAGTAACGTCAAAGTTATCCTCCTCAATATTAGGTCCCCAAGAGGTAAGTGGTAAAGTGATTAGTGCGAAGTGAAATTAATTTTGATTGATAAATTCGTATATAGGATTTCGAAGATGATCGCTGTGCATCTGATTGCTATAAATTCGTCAAGCCTACGCTTCTATATGTGACCGAGTTACAAGACACTATCAAGGCACTGAAACAAAATTATTCATCGCTCATCACTTATACAAACAATACGGAGAATATAGAAATCGAAAATGCTCTGCAAAAAGAAATAAGAGATTTCCAGGATAGGGAAAATAGTTTTAAAATTGAAATTGATAAATTAAGGTCCCAGTTGACTCAGTGCAAAGCAGATCTAATGGCTATAGGCTGCAAAAGCTTCCCAACGGGAATTCGTAAAATTGAAATTCCTGGACTTGATCCATTTCCTGCTCTCTGCAACAGAGATATAGAAGGTGGTGGGTGGATAACTATTCTAAAGCGATTTAACGGTAGCCTCGACTTCAATAGGAATTGGTCTGAGTACCGTAATGGTTTCGGTAATCTGACAGGGGAGTTTTTTATTGGGCTCGAACAATTGCATCGCATTACCGATTGCCAACTCAATTCGGTATCTTATATCCTTTATATACAAATGCAATATTTCGATGGAGTGGTGAAATTTGCGAGCTATGATGATTTTCGGGTTGGTAATGAGAACAAGCAATATAAGTTGGAGTCGTTGGGAAAATTTTGGGGGACAGCTAACAATAGTATGGAATATCTGTTGAATAGCAAATTCTCAACGTTTGATCAAGATAATGATCAATCGGGATTCTTAAATTGTGCCAAAATACATGGACCCTGGTGGCACAAAGATTGTGGCTATGTGTGAGTAAACAACTATTTATATACTTCAAGAAAACAGGAATTAACAATTTCAATATATCTCCTTCATATTAAATGTTAGCTACCTCAACGGAATATATTTTAAAAGTGATTTACGAACATACGAAAGTATGAGTTGGAGCGATACCATTTCTCTCAAGTCCGTTCAGATGCTTGTTCGACCAAGATATAAAGATTGAAGCTATCTAAGAATGTACATATATAAATTTTGTAAAAATAATAAATTAATATAGTAAATAAATATGGTATTTTAAAAATAATATTCAGTAAAGGGATTTATACCGATCAAAAAGAAATGGATCGATAATGTCAACTCAAATGAAGTAAGTAAGTCGTCTCGCCGACTTAGGTATACCATACACCAGTAAAGCAAATATTTCAACTTTATTAAACAAATGCATTTTCACATGCTTCTTACAAGCAAATCTTAGTACTTATCTCGCTCACTCAATCATACGAGCACCCTAGCGCCCCCACCAGCCAATGGCCAACTCCGGCCTTATGGAAAAACGTTTATATGCATAACTCGACTGTTTTTTGTCCGATTTTAATCAAATTTGGCATTTTGCTAGATATTAGTATTAAAATTAAGTGTGCCAAATTTGATTGCATAAGGTAAAAAATACGGGAGATAATCAAGTTTTTCAAATTACGGGGGCGGAAAAGGGCGTGGCAATATTTTTATACATACAAAATGTGTGCATTTACTAAGCGAATATTCATACCAAATATGGTGTCTCTAGCTGGAATAGTTTTTGAGATAAACGCTTTTTTTAAATTGCGGGGGCGGAAAGGGGCGTGGCAAAAATTTGAAATAAACTTGATCACTCTACATACTACACGAGTCTATATACCAAATTTGGTGGCTCTAGCTCTTACAGTCTCCGAGATCTAGGTGTTCATACGGACAGACGGACAGACGGACATGGCTAGATCGACTCGGTTGTTGATCCTGATCAAGAATATATATGTATACTTTGTGGGGTCGGAGATGCTTCCTTCTGCCTGTTACATACATTTTGGCGACTTTAATATACCATTTCACCCTATGGGTGTATGGTATAAAAAGCTTAAAATGTCAAAGAAGCTAAGTTCGGCTGTACCGATGTTTATATACCCTAGCAGTCCTTGGCCATAATAATTTTAATTCAATAAATCAACGCACAGACAAAACCTTCCAAATATCATTTCCATTTCTTTTTCTTCTTCTTCCCCATGCTGCACGCTGCAATTGGCACGCATACACATACAGTTTACGTAGCGTTGCGTCTGTGTATGAATGCGTGTGCTCAGCTGCTCCGTGAATTTCAAGCAATGACGTACTAGAGCCAATTTATTATACCATACACCCATAGGGTGAAATGGTATATTAAAGTCGCCAAAATGTATGTAACAGGCAGAAGGAAGCATCTCCGACCCCACAAAGTATATATATTCTTGATCAGGATCAACAACCGAGTCGATCTAGCCGTGTCCGTCTGTCCGTCCGTCCGTCCGTCTGTCCGTATGAACACCTAGATCTCGGAGACTGTAAGAGCTAGAGCCACCAAATTTGGTATGTAGACTCGTGTAGTATGTAGAGTGATCAAGTTTATTTCAAATTTTTGTCACGCCCCTTCCCGCCCCCGCAATTTAAAAAAAGCGTTTATCTCAAAAACTATTCCAGCTAGAGACCCCATATTTGGTATGTATATTCGCTTAGTAAATGCACACATTTTGTGTATATAAAAATTTTGCCACGTTTTTGTACTTTGTACCACATTTTTTTATACCCTTGCAGAGGGTATTATAAAATTGGTCAGATGTTTGTAACGCACAGAAGGAGACGTTTCCGACCCCATAAAGTATATATATTCTTGATCAGCATGAGAAGCTAAGTCGATATAGCCATGTCCGTCTGTCCGTCTGACCGTCTGTCCGTCGGTGCGTACGCGTTTTACTCAGCCATCTTAAGAGCTTAAGGATGAAATTTTTTTTGGGAGCTTTTTTTTACCCGGGTGAGATAAAGTATGAAAATCTTTGGGATCGGACCACTATATCATATAGCTCTAGAAGAAACATTTTTGCAAAAATTGGAGTATCCCCATGAAATTTACCAATATGATAGTAATAGATATAAAATCTCAGATCCCAAAATTTGAATCTGATCCGATGAATAGAACACAAGTTACAGTCAATATAAATCGGTTCAAACGCTGCCGGCAGCGCTGCTTGCTGCCTACTACTGCCATCATCAAATCAACAGAGCACACGCATACACACACAGACGCAACGCTACATGAACTGTATGTGTATGCGTGCCGTGCTTTGCTTAGAAAATGATGGAAGAAGAAAAACTTGTGGTAAAAAGAGAAATAATATTTTGTTTGTGTATTGATGAATTGAGTTGCAGGGAAAGAAATTTCAAAAAGGAAAAATATTATTGCCAAGTATACTGCGAGGGTATATAAACTTCGGCATAGCCGAAGTTAGCTTCTTTGATATTTACCTTATGCAATCAAATTTGGCACACTTAAATTTAATACTAATATCTAGCAAAATACCAAATTTGATCAAAATCGGACAAAAAACAGTCGACTTATGCATATAAACGTTTTTCCATAAGGCCGGAGTTGGCCGTTGGCTGGTGGGGGCGCTAAAGTGCTCGTATGATTGAGTGAGCGAGATACTAAGATATGCTTGTAAAAAGCATGTGAAAATGCATTTGTTGAAGGTGAAGTTGATTTGCATAGACGGACCAACGGATAAGCGGACATGGCTATGTCGACTCAGCTTCTCATGCTGATCAGGAATATATATACTTTATGGGCCTGAAATGTCTCCTTCTGTGCGCTACAAACATCTGATAAATTTTATAATACCCTCTGCAAGGGTATAAAAAAATAGGGAGTCATCTTATTTTGTATCCTTTTCCCCTACCTACAACTGTCAAAATGTAAAACATTATTCTGAAAATTCAAATTTTTGCTAAAGGTGGGAATACAAACTTGAGCTGGAATGGCGCCTATCTGAAATAACCTTCCGATTTTAAGGAATTCAGTGTTTCTAATGGAAAAGTAACAAACAGAAAGAACAAACGACGTTATCATCGATGGACTCATAACATTCCCAAAAATTTAAAAATATGCCGAATAAACTTCCGAAAGTCTGCAAAATATATCTTCCAATTTGACCACGATCGAGGCTGTATTTCTATTTGGCCCAGATCTGTCTCACTCACCCGATATTATTGATTATATGAAGTGGAAAAATTTGAAGGAATAAATCATTTAAGAAACAAATAAGTTATTGATCTAAATCTGAATTTCCGACAAAGCCTGCAAATGCATATATGTAGTTTTAAACTATCAACTAAGCATGTTTAAAAAAATTTAGGAAAGTTTCATCGATTATCAGCTTTGATGTGAGGTACAAAATTAAAGAATTCAAATTAAAACGTTCATCAATCTGAGCTTTAGGAGTCATTATATCTTATTTCACTCCAAACTCTTTTTTTCCTCCTTTATATCCTGAAGTATTGCCATGGCTTTTTGTGCTCCAAATGAATTAAAATATGTATGCAGCCATCGGCAGATACATATATTTCAAACCATGTATATTAACGTCGACACAGCCATATTCGTCTTACGAGTTCGCATCCATTGTTTTTATTCCGAAGGCTTTGCGAAGACCTATTATCTGCATTAAAATTTACCTCGAGCTATAATATACAATAATTAATACATATTATAAAGATCAACGCCTGGATAGACAACAATTAAAGAAGACACGTTTTTTGCGTGTGGTCTTGACTGATGTTGAAATTGGTCGAAATCTAAATTCAACAAATATCTATTCTGGTATGTTGCTGTACCATATAGAAAATTAACCGTAATGATTTGTTGATTAGGGGCAAAGCTCTTACACTAAAATCTTGCATAATAATAGTTCGCTTCATTAGGTTGTTATTCTTAACTAGTTTAAAACTCGATGACGATAAAAAAACGTCAAAAGTGTAAAAGATTTCCCTGACTTTCACAGGAGACCGAAATATATACTTCTATCCTTTTTGAGATGTCTTTGAAATAATCTTCTTTAATTGAAGTTATTTTATCGTCATGGGCAGCTGCCCAATTAATTTATTTATTGGTAGACACTGTCATGGAAAATATAAGCTTATTAAGAATAATTGAGCTATGATCATTTTGAGTTAGGTAGACATTGTAAATGCAAACTGAAGATATTGACATCACAATTCACACGAGATTAGACGTTTATAGTTCCATGCCCTTTTGTATTCATGCATAATGAAGGCATATTGGGTCGAGTGTTGCTTCAGACCAATGGGGCGTATGGGCAACGAGCATGAATAAACAAAGGAAAACATCAACTTTTGGCAAATTGCTTTGCTAACCGACCGAAACTACAGCGGGCTTAGCTAAACATTTGTGTGTGCGAGTGTGTGAGCCCTTTAATGGGTGTGAGGAAAAAACTTTGTATAACTAACTTGCGGTTTTAACTTTTACGCCATTGCCATGCTTTTACCCTTACCTAACTTATCATATGCCAGGTTCCATGTTATTGTACTTGTCCTTGGTGGTGCTGTTATTGCTGCTCTTGCTGTCGTGGTTGGCTTATGCATACATAACTAATCCCTGACAGAGCCTGCAGCGGTAATAAAATGTTGTACAAGTATCACTATGTCTATCCATGTACACATGTAAATACATATGTTTGCATGTATGTATGTATGCATGCTACTCAACTTGGCAACTTATGAAGCGTTAATAACACCAACGCCTTGGCCCAACGCCTGCTGCTGACTGAACTCAACTCAAGTCAACCAAGTCAGATAGCAGATGACATTTGGCTCCAGTGATGTGCCTATGCCCAGATAGTTCGACTCTTCGGCTCGACTGGATGGCTTGCTGGCTGGCTGGCTGGCTGGCTGGCTGTACTGTTTATTAATGCAAAACAATTAGCTTAATGCCAGCACATTTAGCACTCAAAAGCAATTACACACAATTTGCAACGAGGTCTCGCCCAGGAGACTTGTCTGTCTTCCTGCTTAATGAAATGGAATAAACCTTGAACAAATTTTGCAATCAGTTTGCAATCTGGCGGGGTCAAAAGTTCGTGGTGCGGGAATGTGGTGAGGGGGGAGGCAACTGACGTTTACATTTACGTTTAATACGCAATTAATTTGACATAAAAAATGATACAATTATTGTCCTGTGTGCAAGTATGTATGTATCTGAATGTGTGTAAGTTACTTTGTGTAGGTGTGCGCAAAAAAGTAAGCTACACAATGTTGTAACTTTTAATTATGAGGGCTTTAAATGACAAACTCTGCCGCATATAATGTATACATACAGTTACATTCATACTGGTATGTGCATGTAAGCATGTGCATGTGTGTATGGGTATATTGGTGTATGGGCTTGTCTCTTGGGGAATTCAGCGGCAATAACTCCACAACGGCATCAACATGTCTGCCTCCTCGAGCAATAAATGTATTTTCCTGTTCGTTCACGTTTATGTCGCAAATATTTGGTGTACTCTGTTTGATTCCCGTCGGCATCTGCCGACGGAATCTTCCTTCCATCACCGTTGTATGTTTGTGTATGTGTGTGTGTGTGTACGTGTACGTGTACCCACGCTTCACATGTCGCACCCAGTCGAACACAAATTGCTTGCTCTGAGCCATCCAGCCTTGCCGAATTTTTGTTGTTTGGCCTTCTGTACATATACACGTGTCCTATGTGCCTACACATATACATACACATACACATATACATATATATATATACATATGTTTGACTGGATCTTCTTTTTTTGCAAAAACAATCATAAATATTAAAATCTTTAACATAGAATATGCCATATGATTATCTATAGCTATAGGGACTTTAATAATTATTAGATAATTCCAATTATTTGTATGCCAATATCGACGTCGAAACATGTATACATATATGAAACCAATCGATCCTACAACGGTAGAAACAGAACCTGAGCTGAGGTTCATTTTACCTTGCAAGAACTGACCATTTTATGACTTTAGAAAAGATACCAAAAATTAACATCTTTATATTTATACCCTTGCAGAGGGTATTAAAAAACTGGACGGATGTTTGCACAGAAGGAGACGTTTCCGACCACATAAAGTATATATATTCCTGATCAGCATAAGAAGTTGAGTCGATATACCCATGTCCGTCTGTCCGTTCGTCCGTCGGTGCGTATGCGCTTTACTTAGCAATCTTAAGAGCTATTGGGACGAAACTTGAGATTCGAGCTGCTTATAGCCCGGGTAAGATAAAGTATGTGAGGATCGGACCACTATATCATATAGCTCTAGAAGTAACATTTTCATAAAAATTGGAGTATCCCCATGAAATTTACTAATGTGATAGTATTGGATATAAAACCTCAGATCCCAAATTTGAATCTGAAATAGAACACAAGTTACAGTCAATATAAATCGGTTCAATCGCTGCAACGTCATCATCAAATCAACAGAGCACACCCATACACACACAGACGCGACCCAACGCAACATGAACTGTATGTGTATGCGTGCCGTGCTTTGCTTAGGGAATGATGGAAGAAGAAGAAAAAATTGTAGTAAATAGAATAATAATATTTTGTTTGTGTATTGATGTATTGAGTGGGAAAGAAATTTCAAAATGTAAAAATATTATTGCCAAGGACTGCAAGGGTATACAAACTTCGGCATAGCCTAAGTTAGCTTCTTTGATATTTTTATAGCCTTGCAAAAAGTGTATATTAATTTTGGTCAGAAGTGTGCAACGCATAGAAGGAAGCATCTCCGACCAAATAAAGTATATATATTCTTGATCAGCACGACGAGATGAGTTCAAATAGCCATGTCACGAACAGTGACTTTTCTCAATAAATTCCTTATTTTTTTAGCTATTGTCGGTGACTGGTGAATATTGGTGAGTTAATTACACATATAAACGACTATGCCAAATCAAATTGATCAAGATCGGGTGAATATAGTTTAAACAAGCAAATTACTTTGTTGAAATTTTGCATGAAACTAAAATTGAAAGATGAGCGAGCAAATTTGAAACAATCATTTAAAAGGTTTATTTTATTAGCAATTAAAAACATGTACCAAAAACAAACATATTGCCTTAAATAAATAAACATAATTTTCTGCAAAAAAACATTTATCGATAAAAGAAAAATTAAATATTTTTAAGCACAAAGGTGCTCGACGCATAGAAGAAAGCATTGTATATACATATGTTGTGATCAACGTATTCCCAGAATTTCATCAAGGTCGGACTCCTTCAACAAAAAACTGTTTATTGATTCCCTATCTACCATCAAACTGGGTAATAAAGAGAAACTAACTGTTGGCTGAAACCTCGCGAAAATTGTGGGTGTTATTGGTCGGTCATTCATTGCAAGCAATTCAAAATTTTAGATGTTTATCACCTGGCCTCCAAGGAGTAATACGAAAGCTAGCAAGGGTATGTGAACTTCAGCTTGGCCAAAATGGGACCAGCCTTCTCATTTACTGTAAATTTTTAGCGGTTCACAAGAATCCCATTCATCTTATGTACATCTAATTAAGAGTGAATATAATATTGATTTTCCGAACTTTTTATTGTTTTTAAAACAAATTTGATTAGTGTATAAAACACATTGTGCTGCTTCATTCAATTTCCATAGGGAATCGCCATACATCAAAATTGTAGTTGCAATAAGACTAAATTAACTGCAGATTTTCTGTCAAAACTTTTATTTTGCCGTTGCCATTTGGAATGGTCCTGGAAAGCCAACATCATAAAAACCGAAGCCAAACGAACAGAAAAACAAATAGATAGAAAGTTTGCAAAATACCGTACAACTGAAATGAATTTTGGTTTAACTTTAAGGAAATTCGTATTAAAATTATGATTTATTCGTTTATTGCTTTTGTTCAATGGTCTATATATGTCTATAAATATGTATGTATAACTTGTATAGATTTTACCCAACGTTAAGCGATAAGTCAAGTCAATGCTTTCAATTATGGCTTTAGATATTCTACTAGTTAATATGATTATTCCTTATCCTCGTCGTAAAAAGGAAGACAATTAAATTTCATGAAGACTTTAAAAGAATATTCAATTTACTGAAGCCGGAAAAGAAAAATCAGAGGCACAGGGCACACGGCACAACATTGTATTTTTGTATTTTTATACCATACACCCATAGGGTGAAATGGTATATTAAAGTCGCCAAAATGTATGTAACAGGCAGAAGGAAGCATCTCCGACCCCACAAAGTATATATATTCTTGATCAGTATCAACAACCGAGTCGATCTAGCCATGTCCGTCTGTCCGTCCGTCTGTCCGTCTGTCCGTATGAACACCTAGATCTCGGAGACTGTAAGAGCTAGAGCCACCAAATTTGGTATATAGACTCGTGTAGTATGTAGAGTGATCAAGTTTATTTCAAATTTTTGCCACGCCCCTTTCCGCCCCCGCAATTTAAAAAAAGCGTTTATCTCAAAAACTATTCCAGCTAGAGACACCATATTTGGTATGTATATTCGCTTAGTAAATGCACACATTTTGTATGTATGAACATTTTGCCACGCCCTTTTCCGCCCCCGTAATTTGAAAAACTTGATTATCTCCCGTATTTTTTTATCTTATGCAACCAAATTCGGCACACTTAAATTTAATACTAATATCTAGCACAATACCAAATTTGATCAAAATCGGACAAAAAACAGTCGAATTATGCATATAAACGTTTTTCCATAGGGCGCTAGGGTGCTCGTATGATTGAGTGAGCGAGATACTAAGATATGATTGTAAGAAGCATGTGAATATGCATTTGTTTAATACAGTTGAAATATTTGCTTTACTGGTGTATGGTATACCTAAGTCGGCGAGACGACTTACTTACTTCATTTTTTTATCACAAAGCCATATCGTGTAAATCTCTTTTTCAAAAAGGAAATAATTGTTGATTAAAATGAAACGAGTCCTTTGGTTGCGACAACATAAGCAAATGGAAATTGCTAGAATCAATTGGTATTGTATGTGTCTTATCAATTTGATTGCAGTAATTGACTTTTCACTATGGATTTTCCCAGTTTTCATTTCGCAGTTTTCCAAAGCAAACATAAGCGGGCGCAATGGAAATTGAAGTATGCTTCAAGTATTCAGGTCGGCATTGAATGTACGTTCAAATAGCACATTTAATTGAATTAATTGTATTGCCAAACGAAGCCTTCAAGCGCTATAGCCGCCTGGAGAGGCAAGTGGCAAGCTTTGTGGTTTCATCAAACACACTCAGTAAACAAGCAAAGCGTCCGAAAACACCCAGCTAAACCCAACCATAGCCTTAACCCTAACCCTTGTGTTAACCCTAGCCTTAAGCACTTATTGGAGAACACTTTTAAACGCGTTTCCAGCGAAAAAACGTATCCTATTCGATACCAGAACTTTGTGTGTGTGCTGAGTGTTTTGTTGGTGTGGGTGTGTGTGAGAGTGAGAGTGAGTGAGTGAGTATGGAAGCTTGTATGAGTGTGAGTGTGTGTTGACGTTTTGTATTGCACGAAAACAAAAAAGAAATGTACACACAAAAGGAGCGGCATTAGCATCAGCATAGACCAAGCAAAAGCTAATATTGAGGTACAAAAGAATATGGAAAGTAGGAAAAGAGAAAAGAAAAACGTTTTCCACTTACAGCAACCCGAATTAGAAATCCCCTTTTTAAAGCAAGCACCAATGAATTTTAACTATTGAAATACCTCTTATAGTTTTAATGGGCTTGAATTTTAAAGGTGCAACTCGCAACCAGTTTTAGCTGGGTATCGCATGCAACTCTAGAGCTGTTGCTTACAATATATTTTTTAATTTCTTGAATTAGCGACATTACTGGAAACTCCCTCATCTCTTAAGTCTGTTTAATTAAAACTTTTTTTTTTATTTATGTCTAATTTTAAAATGATTAACCTGGACAAGAGCAGTCGTGATGACCAAGTTGATGTGCTCTAGAAATGGGAAGAATGTAGACAACCCTGGCAGCCACTTGGCCTAAAGCAGACACCACTTTAAGGCCTTTTGTTGCCACAGATGAAATCTCCCTCACACACACACACACACACGCACACACAGTGCGAGTCAGTGGGGCATTGGATTATTGGACTGACTGTGCGTAAAACAAACAATTTTGGCTTTGTTGAATTTAAATAGCCTTTTAAGCACAGACCAAACCCGATGCTGGTAGCAGAGAGAGCGTGTGAGAGAGAGACAGGGGGTAAATATTTTGGGGCAGGCATTTTAAATTTGTTATTTCATTTTGAGGATTTCATCTTTTTGCGGCGTTATCAACATAATAAACAATGAAATTTCATATAAACAATGCCCATACAATTGTGTGAGATCGAGGAAGCCGAATCAGCGGCATGGGCGGATAGGATGGGTGCGCCTCAAGGTCGAGCTCAAGGTACAAAAATCACATTTACAACGCAAATTGGGACTTCTTAGTTAGAACAAGATGTTTGTTATACGACATGAATTTAAATCCGATTTTTGTGGTTGAGATTCTCATCTTAAATCCTGAACAAGCCAATTTCCGGCAAGCTAACTATTTTGCGCCCTAATGTATACTACATACAGAGACAGGATGCACCAAAATATACACATACACGTGTGTGTGTCTAAATGTAAGCATAATTATAGTGAAATCTGGGCAGACAAGTTGCGCCTAATTGACATATTCATTCATAAGCCAAGCATACTACATTTCACATGCCCTTTAACTGCTTTCTCTTAAACTCGCTTTTCTCTTTGCTTCACTTTCGCTTTCTCCCTCTCTTTCAGGCCACAGAGCCTGCGTGCTGGCAATTGGTCTGGCAACGCTGGCACACGCAAAGCGTAAACAACCAACAACAGTTGTTAGTTATCATCGAAAGCTAACGGTTCTTGCGGTTCCGGTTTCATTCTGTTGAAATTTAATGCCAAAATATCGCATCTCACGTAAATGTAAGTTAAATAGAAATTTAACCGACGGCAAATTGAAATTTTGAGTGCTTAAAACAGTGAACGAAATATCGCGTGACATTTGCCGCCATCAAAAGTTCAAAATAACATGTCTTACAACTTATACATATAGTTATAACAGTATTTTTGTGCCCCTACTATAGGTATATTGTATAATTGTGTGGGTAACTCGGTGGTCCCGGTTCCTGGTTTCGGTCTCGTGCCAAAGAATTTTTCTTTCCGTTTAGTTTTTTTTTTTTTGCCACGGCCCATTAAAAACATGGAAAATGTTGCGAGTGCAATTTGAATAACTTAACTCTCATGCATGTGAGTACTCACTTGAATATACATATGTACATATGTATATAATATACTATATATGCTTCAGTACCTATGTACAAATTATACCCTACATATGTATATTTAATATAATACCAGCGGAATATGTATATCAATCGATAAATTTCTTAAGCACTGACTATGCTAACCCCAAACAGCTCGAGAATGTTATGAGAAATTATTGGCATTGGCTCTGTGTGCGCTGCTGACTTAAGCAAATTTTCTTTGAGAATTGTGTATGTGAGGAGGGTGTGTGTGTTGTTATTTTTGCAGCCCCAACAAACAACATGTCAATGAACTCCTTGTCACTGCCATTTTGATGAAATCTTGATTCCTCAAGTGCTTGTGGTCCTTGGATTTTTTGGTCTTGTCGGTGGTAAATCCACCACCATCATTGAGGGTTGCTCCTGCTGCGGTTCAATCTTTCCATCGTGATGTATATATGTACATACTTTTGTATTTATACACACATATATATAATTTTTCATAACATTTTTGGACTTTAAAAGCTTTGCATATAAATTAAATGAGCCAAGAGAGAAGCTATAAGAGGAAAAAGGAATACACACAGACAAAACTCTGGCTCCACTCGGTCGCAGAATAGTTGCGCCTGGGCCATGTCAATGATGTCATCTCGGCTTGTGGGTATACAATGGCAGTGGACATGTCAGTTGAATTGTGAAATTGAATACAAGACAAACAATCAAACGGAATTCAATCAATTTCCACAATTGCTATTCAGATTTGGTTGCGAAAGTTTGTTTGTTAACCAATTTGAATATGATTCGGCCACACAGTTTTGTTAGCCAGCTTCATCGCCCACCACCATGACCAGTTTTCTGCATTCAATTATATCAGCATGATCAATGCATGAAACTATAGCTTCTCCATCCCCATCTCTATCTTCATCTATCTTTATACGGAACACCCACCAAAACCAATGAAAATAACAAAAAACAGGAATGCTTTCATTTATGCAATTCTTTCTCTTAACTTCTTGCCCAGAGAAGATGAAGTTGATAATCAAAATGATGACGATTCCCGGAAATTATAAAAATATATTACAGAATATCCACAGTATCTTGTTGTGGCATCTGTACACAAAATATACAGTGGGTCAAAAGCGATTTGTGAGCCTCGGTTACAAAGACTTCATTAATTGCATCAAAGTTAAATTTGGTTTTTGTATATTCTTCTTGAAAATTATGGGAATTCGAGTCGAAATAAAAAAAAGTCCCATTATCCCTCAATTAGAAAGCTACGAAAATGAAGTTTGGTACTTAGATGCCTTTTATTGCCTAATTGAGATCAAATTTGGCTACCATAGAAACCACTTTTTATACCATACACCCATAGGGTGAAATGGTATATTAAAGTCGCCAAAATGTATGTAACAGGCAGAAGGAAGCATCTCCGACCCCACAAAGTATATATATTCTTGATCAGGATCAAAAAACGAGTCGATCTAGCCATGTCCGTCTGTCCGTCCGTCCGTCCGTATGAACACCTAGATCTCGGAGACTATAAGAGCTAGAGCCACCAAATTTGGTATGCAGTCTCGTGTAGTCTGTACGCTTATCGAGTTTGTTTCAAATTTTTGCCACGCCCCCTTCCGCCCCCGGAATTTACATAAAACTGTTTTTCTTAAAAACTATGAAAGCTACCGACATTAAATTTGGTATGTAAGCTAGCTTAATAGACGCGCAGATATTGACTATTTAAAAATTTTGCCACGCCCATTTCCGCCCCCGAAAATTAAACAAAACTGATTTTCTCGAAAACTAACAAAGCTAAAGTCACCAAATTTAGTATGTATATTGGCTTAGCATGCGCGCAGAATACATATATTTTAATATGTTGCCACGCCCACTTCCGCCTCCATAATTTAGAAAAAAACGATTGGCTCTTGCAATTTTTTGACCATCGCGATCAAATTTGGCAGACTAATAAATCTTATCTATTTCTATCAAACTACCAAATTTGATTAAAATCGGACTAGAAACATACAAAATATACGTACGAACGTATTTTGCTACGCGATCCATAAGGGCAGAATTGGCCGTTGGCTAGTGGCGGCGCTAGAGTGCTCGTGTGTTTGTAGAGTGAGCGAGATAGCATATGGTATGAGGGCATGTTAAAACAATTAAATAGACATACATTTGGTTTTCGAAATTTTAAATATTTGTTTCACCTGGTGTATGGTATACCCAAGTCGGCGAGACGACTTACTTACTTCATTTAAGAAATATCTCAGTAAAAATATTGAAAAATTTATATTTTATAAATATTTAAAAAGCAAAGCCTATTCAAGGAAACTTAAAGAAATTAACGATTTTAAAATGGCTCGCACTGCAAGGATATAATTATCCTTATTTCGTTAGTATACCATTTCGAGTATATAACTTCATATTAATATTTTTGTCGAATGAGCAAGCTCGAGGTCATTTTTAAAGCAAACCAAAAATGAACACGTTGTCCGTATAGTTTTCATATTAGCAGCCTCGCTAACTAATGTAGAAGTGTAAAAAAAATTGGGAATTGCAACTAACTGGATGAAGCGTATGTATGTATAGTATCGTATAAAGGTAGTAATACTGATCAACATCAACAGCCAAGTAAATGAATTACTTTATTTTGTTTATGGCTTTAGTTAGTTTAATCATTTCAATTAATAATGGGTAGCTAACCAAAACTTTGAACCACTGCTTACTAGTTGAGACAAATATAAAAATTAATTTTGAATTCGAGGTATTAATAGAACTCAGATACACTATAGCTTAATTTAATATGTGCAAAATTTATTTGCCGACTTCAATAATTTAATTAAAATGTAATCCATTATACATTAGTAATCAAACAAATGGGTTTTTGGCTCTAAGCATAGAATAGTTGTACTATTTGTAGTAGAGATAACTCATTTTATTCATCTGAATAGAATAAACATAAACTTTTTGCACTAAGAACTTCCTAACCAAATAAAATTTAACCAAATAAAAAACGTTTGTAATTATTTTACTTATTTATTAACTGTTTTAGGAAGTCTGCAATACATACTTCTGCTGGTTACATACAAATTGGTAACTTAAGTATATATCTTTACAGCATGGCTTTATTCAGTCGTTTGCAATCTTCTTATATGAACGAATTTTTAACGAGTTATAATTATTTTTGAGAACTCTAGTTGTAAGCTAAAATTAACACTTCGAATTTTAAAATTCTTCTGCTTGTACATGAAGATTTCACTAAATTTGTGGAACTGCAGAGAAACTTGCAGGAAAACATAATATCAAAATGGTAAAGAAAGAAAAGGTGTTTCTGAAATTAGTTTCTTCTGTTCATTCGTTTAAAAAGATACTCGAAATGATTAGTACATATATGAAGTTTATCCTCGAATTTTTGTTTATATTTTATAATGGGCGCAAAATATGCGAGATGATTAGTATTCTAATGAAGTATGTAAATATTCAGGGCATAAAGTGGGCTACATATGGTGGTCGTGTTCATCCTTCGACATATCACTTATTTGACTGACTTTATATACCATCCAACATCATCTGGCTGGTAGGGGCGGGCCATCAGTTTTGAATAATTATGTGGGTGCAATAGAATGAAAATTTTAAATGAACAAACACTTTGGAACAAAATCAATATGGTCCTAACAAAAAAAGTGTAAACTCATAAAAAGAATAACGAAAAAAGAAAAGTTGTGAAATTTTTTAGTTAATTTATATAAAACATTTTAAATTGAACATAAAAACTTTGTGATTGATGGACCAGAACATGAAAAAAAGGTTTAGCAGGCCAAAAGCAGTAACCGAAGAAAGATCTTTTTTTGTTTACATATGCCATTAAATTTGAAAATCATAAAACGCATCAGTCAACAGACATGTATATAAGAAATATGTGCGGCATAAATGATTCCAATCTGAATGATATTATATTTGATGTGGTGGAGCCGTAAACAGTTACTGTCAAAAGACATGGCCTTGTTTATGGGCTTAATACAGTTATGGGGCTTCAGTTCAGTCCCAGCTCTAGTTGCTTCCAGGATATGTGTGTGTTAATGTGCTATAAACTGCACATATATATATGAGTGTGTATATGTAGTGGCACGGGAACAGAGGCGTGTCCAGACTCCGGTATGCGTTATGATTAAGTAATCTTAATAGTGAAGGCGGCGCAATAAAGTTCTCAACCAGCACACACACACCCAACTCTCACGGATAAAGACATAAAACAAGGCTTTGTCGTGGGAAAATATATATCTGGCTGGAGCAGTGGCTGATGGAGGGTCACAGTTTTTTTTTCTGTCTTCACTTTGCCAACACTTGTAATCCTTTCGATTGGGCCCAACTTGAGCAATGACACATCACGGGAGGGCAATCAAAGCCCCTTAAAGTATACAACAATTTACGGATTTTGAGCATGGTTGGCTTGAAAAAGTTTCATTAAATTCTATGAAATTTGTTCTTGTATATTAAATGTGCCCATACATGTATAATGGCAACCTACTGAGGCATAGCTTGGAAATATTTTGTTGGCCAAGTCAGCATAATTTGCACAAGTCGCATTTTTCAACGGAAATGCTCAATTTTCCCGGTTACGATATATAACTGGAATTATATGAACAAATTTATATCTCATGTAAGAATCCACTGATCATATAACGAATTAAACAATTTTATTCATACGTTTTCGAATGAGTTTTTAAAGCATCATGATGCGGTACCCAGAATTAATATTCTATTGCTTCATAGGGCGTATACGTATTCTTGGTCGGTTAACGAGTTCTTTTTTTTTAGTTTTCTTTCGTAATTTAGTTTCTTATTAAAGCATAAAAGGAAATTCCCAACTGGGCGGTAAATCGAGGTAAATGCAAATACAAAAAACCTTTTAAGTAAACTTTTATAGCACATTCTAGATACCCTTACGAAACATTGGCATAAATTCATTTATTAGCCATCTGGCTATTTTATACAACTTTCGTTACTCTATCTTTGGTGTTCAAAATTCTGAGGATAAGATGCAAATTTTTCTTTATTTTAACTCGCTGATTTGGCTGGTGTTTGCCTTTGCTCATCTGCTAATGAAGGGTTTACCATGGACGAATCGATGGGCTCCCGCTGGGGTCGGCAGCCGTCATTTTTCGTCGTCTAATTAATTTTTGGAAGCAGCGCTGAGAAAAGGAAATAACAGCAGCAGATTTTCGCTCAAAGAAGTAAAGTAAATATGAAACAACTTTCATGCTTGCCATTAAGAACACATTCAATTAAGAACACTTTTTAATTGGCACCAGCCGAAACTTACATCATCGGAGGCTAGGACTATTTAATTTTGATTGATTCTGCTGCCAATTGCTAAGCTCTGATAAATGAGGCTTTGAGAGTTTTGATATGGGGTGGGAAGCACCTAACAAATGCCTAGACAATGGCTAATGGCTAAGTAATCCAAATATTTTAATCTCTCAAAAAGAGCCATGAATTTATATTTATGTGCCATTTGGCAAACACTAATTGCAAACAAAGCCACAACAGGAATATGGTAAACCGAGGCCCAACTCACCTTGCCTCACCTCGGTTGCGTCATTTCCAATCCAATCAATCAAGTAAACCAACTTGACCCATTTTCGGTTTACCCAAATCACGCAATTGTTAATTATGTAAAATCAATAAGTGAGCCCATGATTGCGACGGCGATGGCGATGATTACGATGATGTTCAGCCAAACGGTAACGTTAAAGTTGGAAATTTTCGTGAAGTGGTCCTTTATTTTTAGCAGTCACTGTACCGTGAAATGTGCAAAATCATTGAGAGCAAAGCGAGTCCCAACCTGGAAAAGAACAAAAACTCAAAATCCGAATGCTGTGCTTTAAATGAACGTTAGCTTAATCTAGTTAGTCAGACATTTGAGCACTGTATGCGTATGAATATTGCGAAATGAGTGAGGCCAACAGAAGGAAAATCTTAAGGATGCGAAAGGAGTGTGTGCTGTGCAAACTTAAAAGAGAGCAACCAAGCAACTAAAAGGCGTCGCCCCATCATCAAAAGAAAAGCAACTTATGGTACACAAAGTGAATGTCAAGATGATGATTCATCCTCATTTTCATCCTAGTCCTCATCCTCTTTTCACTTGCCGTTTGACAACACTTCATTTCCCGCGAGTTGTTGTGCACATGAAATCGCATTTATGTTGTTGTGTTACCCATTCAATCCCTTTCACCCCTTTCCCCCCCCTCGCTGGCTATATTCATAAGTCCCAGATCCGCTTTATGAGTGCTTTGTTTGGGTGGGCGGAAGTTTTCACAGGCTCGCACCTGGGCATAAAAGAAGGTAAAGTAAAAAAGTATTTTAACGTAGGCAACATTTTATGCCTGCTAAATATTTAAGATCCCTCGAAGAAATGTGTGGAAACTTGAATTCAATTTTTTTTTGTCATATGCGTAGTTCCATTTCCACTTCTTAAATTATTCAATTCCATTCACTGGGTGAAATAATGAATAATTACCAACATGTCTGACATTGGCATTGTACACATCCCTCAAACCCTCCCAATCCCTCTCACAGAACATGCTCTAGCCACAAAAACCAAACCAAGCCACACCAAAGTTGACTTTGACGAAATTGCAACTCACGTAACTCAATAAAGGACTTTTATCTAATTTAAATAAAAGCTACAGTCAGTCAACACCGTCTGTTGTCGCCTGCCGCACGTGATGAAAAGTGGACGCTGCGATGTGGTCGCTCTGCCTTTTGCCTTTGGCTTCATACATACATAGATACACAAGTCAAGCAATGCACAGAAAGAAAAATATCATAGATAGCTTATAAATAGGAAACGTATGCTTTAACTACAGTTGAGAATATCAAGATCGGAAATTGAGATGAAATTTTGTCAGCTCTGATTCGACTAACACGAAACAAAAAGAGAAGAAAAAGAGAAGTGTGTCTCGATTCTTTTCTTTGGAGTAGGTCGAAATATAAATAGAGTCAACCATTTAGTTTAAAGGATGGCTAACCCTGAGGAATAACTAGTATCGATTAAAGGTCGTTTAAAGAAACATATTGTTCATGTGCCTCTATCCCCAAATTACTGGGAGATGAAGGAAAAAACTTAAAAAAATCCTTGACTTGAATGCGATGAGAGTGTCATAGTAAACGATTATAATTTTTCCTAGTTACCAAAACATGGTTGACTTTCAATAGAATGTGACAATCTGTTTATCTTACTTTATTTAACTAATCATTTATCAATTATACATATTTTTATTGGTGTAGCCAGGTCAATGTCGCCTGTACAGACATATAATTTCACGCCCTTTCGATTAAGATTATCTTTGGTATAAGATTATCTTTAATTCAATCAGATTTAATCCGAGCACACAGGGGAAACCTTCAAATTGACAGACGATCACCATTCATGTCATTCTAATCAAAGAAGTATTTTGTGGAAAGCTAGTAACCGGAAATCCGTGTAATTTTTGTCTGTGTAAACGTTTATATCTTTGTATGTAGCTAACGAAACGAAAACCCTCAAGGTGACACATGGCTCTGCTCCCAGCCAGAGTCTGTTGGCTTTTCCGAGCAATCACATTTAAGGTATCTGCTGCTGCTGCTGCTACTGTTTCTGTTGCCCGACTCTTGTTCCGACTGTCATTTTGTCATTTTTATAAAATATTTAAATGTAAAAATGAGCCAGCAAAATGAACGAATGTTTCGCTACATTAGCAACGCCGTTACCATCACCATCATCCAACCGTTCCCTGGTGTGGCCCCCCAATGAAGCGGCTCCAACTCAATGTCCTGGACCCAAACAAGAAAAACGTCCATGCTTTTACGCCATTTGGCCACCTAAGTCGCCACCGCCATCACCATCCCCGCCACCCTGGGGGAACATTTCGTGGCAATTGTTCTTCGCGGAGTGCTCTTGCCTCTTCTGTGCCTGTGCATGTAAATGAGTTTGCCTTTTTAAGACTAACCTCCTTAATGGCTTCTGCTTTAGTTTTTGTACTAACAACGTCTGAAGAAATTGATAAAAATCACAACTTTTAAGCTACTCACTACCAAAAGGGGGTAAGAAATGTTGAGATTTATAAATATTTGATAACAAATTCAACCCAATGAATAATCAATTTAGAGAAAGCTTCTAACAAAATTTCGCTCTTCCATTTCCTGATTCATATTAAGAGAACATTATATATAGTGAATTTAAACGAATCCAATCTAAATAATCAGATTCCACACTTCCTTTATATGGCTTTATTAAGGAATGAACGATGTGCAATTTCTTAGACCTAACCCATCTTGTTTGAATAGTTAGGAGCTTTCTTAGTCTTACACTAAACGCAACTCTCATTCTTCCTTCTGTATCGTTTATTTTGATATCGGTCCAAATTGTCCTCAATTTCGTCCAATGAAAAAATAAATTTCAGTCTAATAGCACTAACCATAGAACACATAGTTGGGACAAACTCATGATTTTTTGATTGCAAACGCTAGCCTAGTCATGGAACCCCAGAGAACTTCGGGAAAACCCGAACGTTCGTACTCTCAATGAGAGCGTAAAGTGGGGGAGTAGCACAGACTACAGAACGACGAAGGCAGGCCTATGTCGCTTTTGATTTCGTTCTGTCTATGTATGTGTACACTCGTCGGTACATGCTCAGGCTTCGTAGTGTGTGTGTGACGAAGTTGTACAACATTGCATTTCAATAGCTCGCTCGACCAAAATGTTTAATTTTCGACAAAACAGCGATAATGCGAATAGGATATGCCCCTGTGGAAAGAATATCAAGAAATATTGGCATCAGCTTCGTATGTATCCCGGTGGCTGTACCGATAGAGTATTCGCTTGGCAATAGGAAATGTCCCTGGTTCGAGTTGAGAGTACGAACGTTCGGGTTTTCCCGAAGTTCTCTGGGGTTCCATGACTAGGCTAGCGTTTGCAATCAAAAAATCATGAGTTTGTCCCATCTATGTGTTCTATGGTTAGTGCTAATAGTTAAATGAAAATGCAAATAATTTACGGAATATTCATATTTGAACAAACGGAGTTTCTTTGATAAAATTTTGAAAAAGAGCGTATTTCCTTATTTGCGTTTTCAATTTATTTCCATACCCAATGATGTCTTATATACTCTATTGTGCCTCATATAGTTAACAGACCAAGCAATCACACTTTATTCGGAAGGATATACATTTTTTTCTCATCACGTCATCCCTATCCTTGAGGAACAGAGTTTATCTGCTCAGCTCATCTTGAAGGCAGAGAAATAACCAACTATTGCACGAGAATTTCAATTAAAAGTCAAAAGAGTTAGTAAAACAGTTGAGCCAATAAAAATTTAAGAAAAAACGTTGAATATTTTTAAAATTTTTCAGCGGTATGCAATATGTACGTACATAACTACGTGGTTATATGTAGTATGTTGTGGGTGGTGTGTGGTGTGTGTTGAGTGTGTTGAGTGGCAACATCTCTCTTGGTCATGGACCAAAGAAAATTGATATGTTCGCCATGAAAACTGTCACACGAATTGAGCACAAAGAAGCTGAATGATGGATGAATAGATGAATGGGATTAATATTGGGGCTAGATAATAACACTAAGCGAATAGTTGTGCGCCGGACATGACAAAATCGTTCCCATCCATCATCATACAAATACGAGCCCAGTGATGGAAATTATGACATTCCGAATGTCAGAGATGGGGAATTTTCCGTTTTCTTTCGATTGAGACTCTTGTAATTTACCTAACGATTACTTTCTGAAATACCCATACTGAGACACATGACATGTGGCCGAAATCGAACAAAACTAAAACATACGGAAACTTTAACTGTGCCTAAGTGTCTGGGGTGTGAGTAGGTGGATATGTGTGTTGGGGTCGCTCTTGCTGCATTAACGGTTCCAGTGGTCCAACAATTTGGTGGCGCTTCTAACATCACCCTGGGAGATGAGAAGTGCACAAATATTGCGCTTGCGATCCGAATAGCCCATCCGACAGAGCTCATGAAGCTGCGATTGGTAGCGCTGCTCGCAGCGAGTTTCATTACACGACAGAAAATCAATCATATTCAGTGTGGAAGTGCCTTTACTTGTTGACGACCCTGGCTCCTGCTCCCTTTCCTCCTCCAATTGGTTTTGATCCTGTTCCTTCTGCACCGTCTCTTCCAGCGTCTCGTCTGAGCTTAGATGGCAACACACATGTCCATCCGGAAGGCCACGAGCGCTGCCTGCTGACGATTGCCATTGACTCTTGAAACGCTGTGGCAAGTATTGGATAGTTTGAATATTCATTTCCATGTCAGTCATAGGCCTCGGTTGCGACAGCCAAGGATTGGGTAATGGTTCGTTATTCTCCCGTCCACGCTGGGGATTCTCGTCGCTCGATTTGGAGTTACTGGATTTGGCCAGTTGCTGATAAGACATGGCCACGCTGTTCTCATAAATCTCACGCATGTGATTGTTCAGGCGGTCAAGCATTTTGTGTCCACCTGGTATCGATTCCATGCGAAAGATATATAGATCTCGACGCCTGCCTAGCTCCTGTCTAGCCGGACTGAAGGACAAGGAGATTACTTCACGCAAATTACGATCACTGCTTAGATAATGCCGAAACGAAGCATTCTCCTCGATAATGCGTCCTATGCGCGGATCGCTCTGAAGCGACTCCCTCAATATGTTCGGATCGTCCAGCATCTGTTTGAAATATGTCGAATTCCTCGATTTCCTATCGCTCTCGTAATTCTTACCAAAGTTCAGGACCTTACGATTTGGATCAGGCAACTGTCGGCAAACTACATGGACTGTCACGCCCGAGGTAATGCCGTGATGATCAATTGAGCCCACATCCGAGAGCACATGACCACCAAAAACGAGCACAATCCGGTCAATGGCCAACTCAAATCGCACGGCCACCAAGGCACGAAGATTGCGTATTAATTCGTTCTGCCGCAACGAAACTGTGGCCTCTCGTCCTCTTCCCTTGGCCGTAATATTGATGGTCTTCAAGCAATTCATGACTTAGGCGAGCGTTGAAAACTGAATAATCTGGAGCGGAATGTGTTGTCTGTTGGTCGAAGGGAAACTTTTGAATGAGTTTTTTTTAGGGTCAAGCGTATAATATTAGTTTATGTATCACAATTGTTATTTAACGTTTCAAATGACACTTGGCTCATTGGCTTGCTCCAAATATTTACTAAATCTCGGTTGGACTCGCAGATTTGTGGTGTATGTTTATTCTAATTTATTGATGACTTTGTCTTTTGTATACTTCAAGCATCGTCTTACACAGCACCAACCAATCAAAAAAATAAATTGACACAGATCAAGTTAAGTTTTATTTCATTTTCAGCCATTAACTGTAGGCAAAAAACTACAGAATCGTTTCATTAGATCAATTAAATTTGGGATGTATCAAGGGTTTAGGGATGTCATGTATTAAGGAAACCAGCTAATTAATTTTCGCCCCAATCCTTGTCATCCTTGTCATCCGAATCAAATCTCGATAGGCTCCCGATGAACCCGTCAACATCTTATGCACCTTATACAGCATATGTATGAGGTTCTTTATCAGTACAATCAGAATCTAATTACTTCACAGGCTACAAATTACATTGAATTGTAATCTTTAATCACTGCAGGCAATGTCTGTCTCGGATTTAGGCGTATCATCTGATAGTAATCTTACTATATCATATATGTAGCTCTCAAAATAAAAACAGTTGGTTGATAAAAGAGTGTTACAATTTAAGACTCAATGACTCTGCGAATAATATAAAACTATAAACTTTTGGGCTTATTTAGCATCTAGGCCAAGTTTGATCATAGAAACGTTCGGTCTATAAAGTAATTTCGGTTAAAATATGGTGTTTTCTTTCGTTATGCTTATATCTATGAATTAAACTACAAAAGTTTCGCTAAATGTTGTACATAAATTTACATAATCTTTTGATAAATGTTTATTTGATGTATATTCTTCCTACTGTAGTGTAAATTTAAATATCGTTTGGCCGATTAAAAACAAATAAACTTTTTATGCTGTAAGAAGTCGGGGATAAGGCCAATTCGATAACATTATAGGTAATTGATTCTCTTTTTTACAAGAATTTGTCTAGCAATAAGTTGAGCAGAAGAACTAGGGGAAAGAATACCTTTGAGGGTAAACAGGAATGGCATTTTGTGAATTTGTAAAACTATTAGAAGTCAAAGTGTTAATCGAAGCAATAACCTCTGTGTTTTCCAGGGCAACCGTTGACAAATATCAACAATTACCTTAAACCTATCAATGTGCAAGTGGAAAGCTAATCAAATTCAGCAGGCAAGCCCAGCCACTGGAACAGTCGCCAATTGAAACTATTAGTTGGAGGCGATAGTCGACAAGGGAAAGCAATTGAATTGGATTGCATCGAAGCGACGCTAATCAAACGCCCCAGGAAGCAGCCATTGATGTAGCAACATGGGCGTCAATTCATCGAGCAGATCCGATGCTGCAGGTCTGCTCACTGCCGATGAAGATGGTGAGTGATGGCAAGTGAAAAACAAACACAAACACTCGCCTGAATGAATGAAGGCAAAAACTGAGTAGACAGGCAGGCAGGGAGCCAGGGGGAAATCAAAAATACACATTTACATTCCATCCCCCAACCCCGAATCAAATCCAACCAAAACACATAGATACACCCGCCCAATCAACATCCGCCATGGAGCATTTGGACGAGCTATGCCTGCTGCAGATATTCGAATTCTTGCCACTACCCGAACAGGTGGCCATGCTGCAGTGTCACGAACGGTTTCGACCTCTCCTAGGCTACATTTGGCGGCGTAAATTAACCCAGATTGACCTCAACCTTTTACAAACTCAGCTAAACACAGACGATTTCGAATTCCTTCTGGCCCAAGCCAGCAAGCGGTTGCTTCAACTTAAACTAAGCTACTTGGATAGGGATAAATTTATTGTTCTGGTCCGACACAGATATCCCAATCTCTGTTTGCTGCAAGTCGATGTTTTGCCACCTTTCTTTGTGTGTCATCGTCTTCGCCATCAGCTTAGAAAACTAATTCCGAAATCAAAAAGTGACAACATCAGGAAGGAGGACAATGAGTCATCATTTTTACATGTTAGTCAAAGGGAATGTGTTTGGAGATTTGGATGAAGAGTTGTGGGGAGAGGATGGAGGGTTGGCAATGGAAAATAAATAATGTTGTTTCTATATAATTTTGTCCTCTCTTCTTTTGATATGCTTCATAATTGTCGTTTCAGTGAACTTTGATCACTTTCAAATACTAAGAGCCATTGGGAAGGGAAGCTTTGGCAAGGTAAGCAGAGTCCTGTATAAACATTCGATATGCCATATTTATGGGGTGTGATTTGTAGGTTTGCATTGTACAGAAACGTGATAGCGGCATCCTGTATGCCATGAAATATGTGAGCCGATCCGCTTGCGAGATGCGTGGTGCCCTCGGCGGAGTTATCAAGGAGGTTGAGCTGCTGTCCTCATTGGAGCATCCGTTTCTTGTCAATTTATGGTTCTCGTTTCAGGGTAAGTGCACACCAACACAAACCGAACCACATCGCTTAGACACACAAACAAACGTATGTATTTACATAGGTTTGGGGAAAATATATGTTTAGATACATATGCAAATGGAGTCCGGGGTGAGGGGAAGGTGAGTGGGGTTGGGGTGAGCTACCTGTGGCCGCTAAGCGCCGCTCCTGCTGATTGGCAATCAAAATGCAAATTAAGTCTCTGCATTTCTTTTAATGCCCTTCCCAGCTTCTTATACCCCGGCTTGGTTCTTTGGTACCTTTATGCTTTATGCTCCTTTTTTGCTTTTTCTTCTGATTCTTTCGCACAGATGAGGAAGATTTATTCATGGTCTGCGACCTGTTGACTGGCGGTGATTTAAGATATCATTTACAGAACAGAGTAAGTCATCGCGTCGTGTACTACTTGACGGCGACCTTCGCTTGCGAGTTTGGTCCTCACCAAAGCCATCGCACTTACATTTGCATTCACATTAACATTTACCTCTTTCAGGTGGAATTCTCTGAGCAGAGTGTGGCCTTATTAGTGTGCGAGCTGGGTAGTGCGCTGGAATATTTGCAAACACAGCGTGTCGTCCATAGGGACATCAAGCCAGATAATATTCTATTGGATGATGCCGGTAAGTGCCAACTTTTCGCTCCCTTTGTCAAAAGGAAAACTTTGGCGCCGAATTGCCGACCATCAAGATAGCTGCCAGCAGCTTCAATAATTTATCTTACGATATATAAAAAGTATAAGTGGGTACATATACATACATATATATATATATATTTTTACTGCTATATTGATTTATGCGAATGCCGTGTCGTTTTGCGGGGGCATGGATGGAGCGAAAATTCGTCATGGCACGTTTTATTGAAACAGCATTACGAGTTGTTGGTAAAGAACATAGGAAAGTAAAAATTAATTTAAATTGTTAGGCATTTTTCAGTATGGGGTAAAAGGGTTCGCACACATTAGACTCAGAATGAAATTGCGAAAAAATGTTGTGCTAACCGAGTTAGATAAATTTAAACAGCGAATTACGAAATAAATTAATAGTAAAACCATGTTTTGAGTCGAAGGCCTTGTAGCTAGTACTCATTGTTTTTTTTTTTTTGTAATATCCGCTCATCTCCGTTTAAATCTTCAACAAACTCAATATATACCTAAGTATATTTAGGGAAGACAAATACCTATTATAGAATGGCCTGATATAAGTATGGATCACGAAAGGTCTACAAGGATAGGCGCCGTGCAAGCCATACTGCAAAGGACCTAAAACCACAAATCAAAAAATAGTATCAATTTGACCTTTCAACAACAAAAAATTGTCCAATTATTTGTTAATAAGGCGATACATAAATATTAAGTAAAATACCCTTTGGATAAGACAATCAGGGTTTGATATTGCTACGTAACTCCGTAGTATTTTTTTTTGATCTCGCTACCGCTCCCGTTTTTGCCAAGGTCTGCAAGGGTATATAAACTTCGGCACAGCCGAAGATAGCTTGTTTGATATTAGATTTTAAGCACTTTATTAAAATGTTTCTATATATCTTTTAAACCCGATTTCACCATACAGGTCCTTGACTGACAATTTTAACACAGAGAAATCAGAAGTCAGAATGTAAACGAAACCCCGTTCAAATGAGATAAATATATTACATACTTACTGATTTTTTACTTTTTCAACTAAGTTTTAAATCAGCAGACAATATATAAGCGAGTTGATTAGAACGTTGTTTAATAAAAGCAAGTCACATGTTTCACATTTAAGATAAAGAAGAATTTGTTAGACAACGTTTATATTCTGAACATCGCTGAAAAAGTAAGATTGTTACACATGACTTGGGCCTGAAATATTACTTGTTCTGCGAAATGGATGAGGGTTTATTCAATTAACTTTAATAGGGTAATACCAGAAATTTAAATTCGTTGGGCTAATCGAAATGATAATCCTTGTATGGATGCATATTTTTATTTATCCTGCGACTGTTTTAATTGAGTTGTGAGTGAATATCAATTACTTGACATTTCATTTAAGGACACGCTCATTTGACTGATTTTAATATTGCAACGAGATTGCAAAAGGATGGCCTGGCATGCAGCATGTCTGGAACGAAGCCCTACATGGCACCCGAGGTCTTTTTGTGTGCCCTGGACGAAGTGGGTAAGTGTGTGTGTGTGGGTGTGTGGGTGTGTGGGTGGGTGTCAAAGGGTTAATAAAAATGTGAAAACTCTGCACTTGAGACGAGAAAAATCAAATTATTTATACGAGCGCTAACAGAAATACTCATACTTGGACATTTGAATGTATCCGGAATGTTGCAATTTAATTACAGCCGGCTACAGCTATCCAGTGGATTGGTGGTCCCTTGGCGTTGTGGCCTACGAGATGAGGGGCAACAACCGCCCCTTTGTGGTGCACTCCAACACCCCGCTGGCTGAGATAAAGAACATACTGAATACGCCCGTTCATTATCCCCGCTACTGGAGTAGCAATTTCATCGATTTGCTCCAAAAGGTAAGTAGTTGTAAGTCATGTCGCTATGTTGTTCCCACAATATTATTCTTTGATATAAAGCCATGACATCGCCGGCGTTTCGGCTAAAGAGACAAGGGAACAGTCGGCGGTTCATTTGCCAGGACTTAACCGTGACTGACTTAATTCAAGCATATTCTCACTTTATTTTGCAGTTGCTCTGCACATATCCTGGGGCCAGGATAAGCACACAACAGGAATTACATCAGACTCCATTGTTGCGACACATTGATTTCCAGCAAGTGTTGGAGAAGAAAATCAAACCAATGTTCAAGCCCCCCGAGGATCATCTTAATTGTGATCCCTGTCTGGAGCTGGAGGAAATGATTGTGGAGACGCGTCCTCTGCACAAGAAGAAGAAACGATTGGCCAAACAGAGATCAGCGCAACGCGATAGCGATCACGAGACGCCACTGGTCAAGGAGTTTATTGTGTACAATCGCTACAAGGAGCTCAAGCGCAAGGCCATGGAGCAAAAGGAGAACGACTGGCAGCGGGAACTGGAACTGGCCATGGCCAATTCAATTGTCAACAGCCTGGCCCCCATACAGGAGAAGCCCAGCACGTCCATTGCCATCCAGCCACCAGATGGAGCGACAGCCACAAGCGTAGCCGCTGCAGCAGTTGGCGCCGCCTGCGCCAGGTCCGCGACTTACAAAGAGAGTGATAACATTGAATTTATAGACCGAACGCCATCGCCTCAGGCCCAAAACCAGCCAGAAGGCACACCATCATCCTCCAGTTTTGGACAGGGCACACCGAGTAGATTCTGCGGCGTGGCCGATAAGGCAACAAGCACCTCCCTAAAGTAGTAAATTTCGAAACGAATTTGAATTTTCGATTGCAAAACTTAATAAGACCAAAATTCTAATGCAACAGGTTTCACACATAGAAACACACATGCCTAGTTACAACCAACAAAAACCACCCACCCACCCACCACCAACACATATGTTTGTAGATTCTTTAAGCCCCCAAGCACCAACAAAGAGAAGACAGTTCACAACTATTTTTCGAGCCCGATTACAATCGTCAATGAACACGCTGAATGTCACCTTTGTATACTGTACACATATGTACCATATGTAGGAGAATGTTTGTAATTTGTTTACTTTTAAGGTCTCTATTACCGATCCTAGGACATAAGTTCCTTTGTATATATAATATTGTTAGATGTTAGCTAAAAATCAAAAATAAAACCAAAAACATATAATTGTAAATGCGGCACAATACCGAAAATCTATTGTGAATTAATTATTAATTAATTATCTGTCATAAGTCTCTAAAGATTTCAATTAACATATGTACATACTACACTAGCTTACATCAAAAATGAACCTCCTTATTTATATTTTTTATCTGGATTAAGATACAAGATGATGGCATCCGCTCACTGTTTGGAAAAAAAGTTATTTTTCAAATGGTTTTGAAATAGCACTTAGAATCGTAAATCATTGAAACCATTCTATTCAACCAAAAAGGAAAAGTAACAATACTTATAGCTGTTCACTGGATGACATTAATTTTGTAAGCCAGTGATAAAGATCGTGCTGCACGTAATTACATAAATTTTTGATATCTAGAACTGACAAACAAACCACTTCAGCTTAAGAAGAGAAAGCGAGATAGATGAAAGTTTTAATAAAGAAAATAATCATGAAATTGTGTAAGTATTGCAACCAGAGTCTGGCCCATATAAAAACCTTAAATCTAATTTTCCAATTAGGCAATAAAGAACCTATGAACTAATCAGTGATATATGTAAAACTTATTTTCCGAGCATACCTTATTGGTATCACAAGGCAACAAAATCTGACTTTTTTGTCTGTGGCAAGAACCTTATAATCCTTTTTAGGGTAATTTGATTCCGCTGATTGTGAATATGATCTTACAAGAATTGACTCTTAAGTTAGATCTTAGAGATTATAAAAGCTACAGTTTTACGACATTGCATGTCTACTGTTTGTCCACTACTGTCCTACTAAATCTCATCGGTATTAGTAAGCCAAGGTATGCGACGTACTAAGCTCAGACAATCCCAGCCATTTTTTTACGAAATTAGTTACCAAGTCATTTAGTAAATGGCCATTTGGTTATCCTAATGTGTAAATGTTTTTAGATAAATTGGCACACAAAAAATATTATCCAAAAATGTCCTATAAATTTAGACATTAAAATATAATATACATAAAAAACAGTAGATAAACTTTAAAAAGTATCCTAAAAGAGTTTTGAAATTCATAGAAACTATTCTAGCGTTTTCTAGGGGATATCCTTGATAAAATGGATTTTACAAAATAATACAAAAAAATTTGCTCGAACCCTCAGAAATTATTTGGATTGATCCCAGATGAAGAGGTAAAGAGCTAAATCACACGATAGAGACATCTTCAAGGAAAAATTTCACACCGAGTGAAAAATTATTATCCCTAGCATAAAAATTTGACAAAAATCTAAAAAACTTGTCTCTTTGTTCATTGTTGTACTTTAGTGTATTTACATACATATGTATTTATATACACACTTATCTTCTAACACTTTGTTGCATGAATAAATATATACAAAAATATATGTATACTAGAAAGACAACAACATAAACATAAATATGCACAGCAACATATTTGGTCACATTTATGTAGATATACATATGTACATATATGAATGTACATTCTGACTACTTGAGTTGTGCGTAATATGAGTGACTGGGAGACCGCTGAGCCAGCAAATATGTGAGTACTCTCGCTCTCCCGCTATTAGCCTAGAAAGTCTTCAATACTTCAATATCAAATCATTCTAAACAACCTACTCGAACGGCACCGCGTACTAATGATTTTAGCTTTATGCTTTATGGAAGTTTCTAGTTTTCATTAACTCTTCATGGCTGGGTCTGCGCCCAAAACAACCTACTAACAACAAGTAAAATAAGTCTGTTGCTAATAACATACGTAGCTATAGATTTATGATCAAACTCCTCTAAATCAGACACAGTTAAAATCAATTTCTCTAAATTCTCTTAACCTAAGTAGAAAAAAATCGATTGTCGCCTGCTGTTTTTTGACATACAATTTTTGACATACATAAGTACTTTTGAATACTTTAAAATCAAATCATACTAAAAACCTTCACTTAAGTGCCAACCTAAATGTTTTTTATTGAACAGAAAATCGATTATTACATTATCAGACTTAGCCCTGAAATACAAATTTCACACACTAAGATTAATTAAGTAAGTTAGTCTACTCGCCGACTTGGGTATACCATACACCAGGTGAATACACCAGGTGAAAACAAATGTTTCAAATTTCGAAAACCAAATGTATGTCTATTAAATTGTTTTTACATGCCTCATACCATATGCTATCTCACTCACTTTACAAACACACCAGCACTCTGGCGCCGCATAGTGGGGCCTTTTGGCATTTTACATTGGAAAAATCATAGCTTCTAAGCCGATAAAGCGATTTAAAAAGCTTATGATAAAGAATACCTTAAGCTTCAAAATAAATGTTTGTCAAGAGTGCTGGGTGTTTGTGGTGCTGTAATATTCAAGGTCAAAGTCAGAATATACTTATTTCCATGCATGTTTTCGCTTTAAAAATGTAGCGAACCCTCGTTTTTTTCAATCACGTACGGAATTTATCATTATTTTAAACGACTATGTAACATTTTTCAATGTTTTATTTTGATTTTCTAACATAATTACAAAAAGGAAAAAATTAAAAAAATTTTTTAGGTTAATTTCGAAAATTTGCTATTGATGGCTGATTTTTTTCAAAATAATTTTCAATATTTACATCAATATCTGATAAACTCAACATTTTGGGACTATAGTTGCTATTTTTCAAATCCTTTCGTGATCACACGTGGCTCAATGATGCAATTAATGGGTCCGAAGAGGCTGCCAGCTTGTTAAAAAGATCTTCATTTTGTCTAACACGAGAAGTTATTAATGTATTAGTGTATCTGATCCTTTTGTAGTCCTTGTTTTTACATTCCTGTGCTTCTTCGGATAGCTCTCCAATTGGTAAACACTGAAATTCTATTAAATCCTTTAAGTGAGCCAAAATCCTATGTTTAGTAGTTTTTTTAAGTATATTTGGCAAATTTTTCACCATTTTCCATTTACTTGCATAATTAGGTAAAAAACTTAATATTTACATCCAATTTGGTAAACGGAAATAAAAAGGACCAACCTACAACTAGGACCAATTTTTCATCAACTTTAATAACATTTACATGCCTTGTCAGTTTTTCCAACGTAGGTAATTAGCAATCTAACATTGTAGAAAGGCATATATATGAACACGTAGTATTTACAAAACAGCATTAAGCACTGTTATCATTTAAATATAAAGAAGCTACAGCCAAATACGGATGCGCGCTTCTTCTTCCTTATACCTTGCAGCGCATTTTTTAGGCGAGGTTACCTTAGTTTAATGACTTCTGCATCGCTGTCGCGCAGGGCTCCGCATATTGGGACCATATACACGTCTGATAGGTAAATATTTCAGCTACCTAGTGTATTAAGATCGGTTGAGATACTAGATCCTTGTTAGTTGTATTCCACCAAAGTTAAAGAAACGTCAATATTTAGTGCATTTTTAAACGCTTCTAGTTCAATAACGATTTAAGCAATTATTAAAATTTATGAAACATGCTAAGTATTAATAAAGAACATACTTTATTAAAAATCCAAGATCGTTTGTTAAAATCGCCCAATATTCAGTTTTACAGTTGCCACTTTTTTGTAAAAATTATCATTTATTTCCATTTACTAAAAATGTCTCAACTTTGGGCGCCTCTAGCACCCATCAATCTAAACCGATTTGAAAAATTTTTTGGATTCATAATCTCTGAAGTATTCCCTTTCGATTGTATATATCATTTTTGCTAAACGCGATCATGAAAAAACTAATTTTTGCAACGCTATCCGAGCAGAGGCCCAACTGTGCGCCGCCACTAGTCAACGGCCAATTCTGCCCTTATGGATCCCGTAGTAAAATACGTTCATACGCATATTTTGCATGTTTCTAGTCCGATTTCCATAAAATTGTATGTATCTGCCTGTTACATAGATTTTAGCGACTTTAATATACCAATTCACCCTATGGGTGTATGGTATAAAAATGAATAGTTTTACCATATAAATATTTCTATCCTAGATCTTTCAATTCCCAAGTAGATTGACATAATATTCTACAGCCAGCACATTGCTATTAAAATTAAAATACTTGATTTTACATTCGAATATTACATACAAAATACTTTTCGAAATGATTTCCACGAAAAAAGTGTCCATTTCAGTTTTTTGTGTATTTTTTTGTTTTCAATTTTTCTGATCCTTTTCCGCTTATTAACTGTGTCAGTAATGAAAACGTCAATTTTTGAGTAGTAGTTGACCATTATCAGTCGTAATAAACAATTTTCAGCTGAAAATTATAATTTTCTATAAAAAAGATTGATTAATCAGAATAAATTACACTTTACTTCTTGGACTTTTGCACTCAATACCTGTTCATGGTTCTCCGTTCAGTCTACTTGTTGGTAGCTCAAAGTAAGAAAGACTATAATTGTTCTGTCGCATTCCACAACGATAATGCCTCGGAAAGTATGATTTAATTTGTTTAATTCTTGGGTTGTGGCCTTATTTAGTGGGATAAGGTTTTTTCTAAACATATTGAAAGATTTATTTATTATCTTGTACTTATACGAATTTATGCTGAAAAATATTCGTTTAACCCGGATTTGATAAAATTAAAACCATTCGAGTTATTTCGAATTCTTAGACTGGCATTTTAAAATATCAAATCTTAAGATGGCACATATGAGGAAAAATTGATATGAATACAGTGCGTTAAGCTCATTATTTGAATTGAAAAATCTTTTCAGAATTTCTGCAGCCTTAGATGACTCTAAAACACAAGGTGCTCACACAGCTTTATTTTGATGTTCGACGTTTTCGTCCCTGTCCTATCCTATATATATTAAATATATATTACAATTTGATGTTTTCAACAATACTTGACACTTTATAACATTTATCTAATTTTAATGGACAATGTCTCATTCTACTCGAAATTCAAATTACTTTCTTTCTTTTTAATGCAGAGTTAGAAAAATTTTAGACCGTCTTTTTGGTATGAAGTTTTTTGAAGTGTAATTTTACTATTATTATTATTATTATTACTATAAAGTGTAGGGTATATATAACTTTATATGGTCGGAGATGCTTCCTTCTGTGCGTTGCACACTTCTGACCAAAATTAATATACCCTTTGCAAGGGTATAAAAACCCTCGTATAAAATATCTATAATCTTCAAATCAATCGGAAAACTATATAAAATCAACTTCCCAAGTGGCAATCCTTCTATAATATTCGAGAACATATTCTACTTTTTTTTGTAACTCCGTACAACATCAAGTAAATTAAGAATTCAGCATTAAACTTTACTTGTAGTTAAAGAAAAGATGAAACAATTGTTAACAGTTCGATTTTTTTGAAGTTTTTATTTCAAGTTATATTTCAATCATGTTTCACATTTGTTTGTTTGCTTGTAATGCTTTTCTTTGTATAAAAAAGAGTAAATAATTGTAATCTTGTATTGTATCATTGTTTGTTTTTCACGCCTTTGTTGATCCATTTCTTTTTAAAAACATATATATATCTATTTATATATATAAGTTATGGTTATTGGTGTTTGTGGTGTAATAATGTATGGTAAACACTAACCAAATTTACAATAATAATTTTGACTCTTCTTTTCTATTATTGTTTTTTTTTTTTTTTGTTTTTTTTTGTTTCGTTTTTCTTTCTTTCAACGGAAATGCAACATGTTAATAGTTTGTTAATTCATTGTTGTTGAATTCACGTTTGTTTTTTTTGTATTTTGATTTTATATATTTTTTTTTTTAATTTTTCGTTTTGTTTTATGGTTATTCTATATATTTTACGAATAGCTCTTAACGTACACCCAATTATTGCTACCGATCCAAATCGTGCCATTGCTCCCCAAGAAAAAGCAGCTCAACTGCCTAAATGAGGAGTGGCCGGACGATCGGCCAATAGCAAGCTCTTGAGTCCAGAGAGGGCATAAAGTTAAATTTATATGAAAGAGAATTTGAATGAAAACTGCAAAACATGAGTTGGCCCAAGTAAAAGAACAAGTTAGTGAAGGGTTATTACTATTTGGGGCTGAAATTGTGTGTTTTGGATGTTTTACCACATTGGAGATATGGAACACCAAAATTGTTGTATAGCTTGGGTGTAAAACTCATTTGTTGCACGAATTTTGTTTTTTTTTTTGTTTTTAGATTTTGTTTTCTTTTTAAGCAAAAACAAATGCAATTGTTAAGAAAAAGCGTCAGTGATTTTGTGTGTCAGAGTGTTTGTCGTTAGAAGTATTTCGCTTCTCTGTTGCTCTTCTCTATAGATGTTGAATGTCGTTGTTAGAAGAAGAATAAAGGAAAAGAAGAAACTTTAAGCGGCAAATAATGATATCTGGAGACTGTGCTTGAGTGTTGTTAATGGCTGTGAGTTGTTTTTGTGTGTGTGTGAAGTGAGATGAAGTGTGTGTGTTGTTGTTTCTGGTGTCGCTTGGAGTTCACTGCTATTGTTGATTGTTTAGTGTCTGTGTTACTTTTCGATTCTCTCGAAACAAAATGATACTCGTTTTCGTTGAACTCCAAACGCGATGCTACTGCTGGCGGACATCCGCCTAAACATTTTGTTGGCTGCACCAAGCTCTTGGTCGTACTATACAGTGGTGGTGTCCACCGACTCGATGCGTGCAGCGCCCGTGTCATCTGCGCCATTGCCAGCAGCTGTTTGATCTTCGCCATTGAGGGCTCCGCCATCACCAGCATTACCGTCTTCTCCAGCGCCAGCATTACCACCAGCTGCATTGGTGCCCTTTTTAGCTCCAAACTTGATCAGCTCTACATTGACATTAATGGTTTTTGTCTGCACTGGTGTTGCGGTCTCGACCGGCTCAGTTGTCACAGCAGCAGCATCGCCGCCGTCGGCAGCAGTAGATTCTGCACTGGCACCACTGCCTCCACCAGTGGTAATCGTCAGAGAGAGATCGTTCAGTGACTTTAGCACCTTGTCAATATCATCCTGGGTGCTGGGAGTGCCATTGCGATTTCCGAAGTGCAAGAAGCATTTACCAAAATGACCTATAAACGAGTGTAAAAGAAAAGCACATTGTAGAATTAATAAATTAACAGACTATGTTTCTTGGCTACCTTTCCACGTGATTGACATGGGATTGCATTCGCGTTTGCGCAATTCCGTTTTCAAATCTTTGACGCGAATGTCGCGCGTCAGGTTTGTCAATTTGATACAAAAGTCACGAGGAGCGCGGTTCTTCTTCTTTTGACGACGCTCGCCACCTCCGGCCTCATTTTGTTTACGATCCTCACTCTTTGCACCACCCTCAACACCGGATTGATCGCCCTCAGACTGCAAACCAAATGGTTAAGGGAAGTTAATTTAAAGTTAAAAGATTTTCTGATCCTTATTACACTTACCCTAGTTGGGCGTCTGCGACGATTAATATAACGACCTTTACGACGGGGAGCACGCTTCTGTGCGTTATCCTGCTGCAAAAAAAAAACGAATAACATTTAATCTAATATAGTATTTAACTGTAGAATTTCAAAAGAATAAACTTAACGACCACAAGGAAAAAATATCAAACAAGCTAACTTCGGCTATGCCGAAGTTTATATACCCTTGCAGTACTTGGCAATAATATTGTTACATTTTGAAATTTCTTTCCCAGCAATTCAATTCATCAATACACAAACAAACATTATTACTCTCTTTTTACTACAATTTGTTCTTCCATCATTCCCTAAACAAAGCACGGCACGAATGCACATACAGCTTATGTAGCGTTGCGTCTGTATGTGTATGCGAGTGCGTATGCTCTGTTGATTTGATGATGACGTAGAAGGCAGCAAGCAGCGCTGCCGGCAGAGTTTAAGCCGATTTATATTGACTGTAACTTGTGTTCTATTTATCCGATCGGAATTAAATTTTGGGATCTGATGTTTTATATCCAATACTATCACATTAGTAAATTTCATTAGGATACTTCAATTTTGATGAAAATGTTTCTTCTAGAGCTATATGATATAGTGGTCCGATCCTGATGATTTTCATACTTTTTCTTAGCCGGGTAATAAAAAGACCCCCCCGATAGCTCTTAAGATGGCTGAGTAAAACGCATACACGCGGATGGACAGACGGACATGGCTATATCGACTCAGCTTCTCATGCTGATCAAGAATATTTATACTTTATGGGGTCGGAAACGTCTCCTTCTGCGCGTTACAAACCCTCTGCAAGGGTATAAAAACATAAAACGGTCTTCGAACATATTCTCTTCGTTCATTTTACATTTGGCAAAGTATACACCATAACAGCTTCATTTTGTGTACTTACTCCACCGACTTGCTGTTCGTTATCAGTCTGAGAGGTGGTGCGTCCTGGGTTTCCTCGTTGGAAGCGACGACGCATCGGTCCACGACGACGCCTATTGTTTTGATGCTGCTCGACATCGGTATCTTCCTCCTTCAGGGCTATGGCCTTGCCCGACTTCTCTTCTCGCTCCTTAAGCTGTTGCAACACGGGCAAAATCTTAAGGCGACGCTCGGACAACACTTCCCAGAAGACACCGGCGGGACGGGGCAGGTGTTTGGCCACGCGTATCACTTCGGTGGGCGTTATAATTAAATCCACCGGTGTATCGTATTTCTGAAACAGGTTTACAGGCAACGTGTCCACCACCTGCAAATCATGCACAATTGTGGCAATGACTGTTTCTGGTGTAATGGCGCCCAATTCAATCAGGAGACCTATGTCCAGATCGGCAAATCCATTACCGCGGCCAATGCGATAGCCATCGCGCGACACCACTACCGAACCGATAACTACCAAATCAAGTTTCAGGTTACTGTCAAGTCCAATTTCCGTGCGGTACTTTTGTAATTCCTGGACACGCAGGGCCACCTTTTTTTGCTCATCGGGGGCATCCCCTGGCACTTCAACCTTAAAACAGAGTGCCGACGAGTCACGTGTGCTGGGCAAGTAGACAGTCTTGTTAGCCAGCAGAGCCTGTTCCTTAAAGTCGTGCAAAGCCCGATCGATGTTCACTTTAATGTGGTCTGCAAGTGGTCAAAAATCAAATTAAAATGAGGATAATCAAAATTCAAATTTAATTTTCTTATTGAATTAGGATATTTTTCAACGTACGTGCTTTCTTGAACTCCTCCTGCTGAATGAGCAATGCAGCGGCCTTATCGGCATCCACGAACGCAGGAATTCGATTGAATATGCTGTTAGAGCCGATTCCAACCCTGCCCTCCTGGATTTTCTTCCAGGTTTGGACGCGCAATGAGCGCTTTGTAGGCTCCAAGGGCTGAGCTATAAAAATTAAAATAGGAAACCGTTATATTGTATCGACAATAGAATAGGAATATAGTCGGGGCATTGCATGGAGACGCAACAATTTAAATTTATTTTTGATAGAACCGCCCCAAAGTCGCACGTTATCTCTTATCGCTGACCCAGGTTTTAGCACAAGCATTTTCTTATCACGTCAGGTTCACTTTACTAGGTGATAGCTGATAAACCGGTTTTCACGCCCAGTATACGAAGCGATAGCAATAAATAAAACTGAACAATTGGTAGCTGCATAATACCGCCGTATTCAAATTGGAATTACTTTATTTTTCTCTCTTTTTAATTTTTGAGATAGAAGAAGCAGAGATCTGATGCCGTTTTTAATAGAGTTGCCACCTGTCTGCACGGCACATTGTACATCCACACATACATGTGTTAACGAGTAGTAATTAAATCAAATGCCAACTACTGTCGGTGTTAGAACATTCCTGAATATGTATGTGCATGTGAGTTTATACAACCACAAACGAAATTGCGTGTCTGCGTGTCAAAAAATTGAATTGCAAAGTCTTAAAAATATCGATATTGACGCATGACCAATAAGTTGGCAACGCTGCTGCGACCACTCATTCATACGCTAGCACGCACACACACACACACACACCACAAACATTGCTCAGCGATGAGACCATCAAAATGCGAATTTATCAATTAAACTGAAGAGGGGCAAACAAATGTTTTGCATTTCACGGAAAACTTGTCTTTTCCAAAAGAAAGTTTACATTGATGACAGTAGTTTATAGAATATTCTTAAAGAACCCTCCTCCCATGTACTTGTCGTGTGTGTTTTTGTGTGTGAGGCAGATGCGTGCGTTTGTGTGCTTTGCTTGCATAGAATGACATTAGCGGCGAAAGAGCGAGAGGACAACACACACACACACAAACATATATACCAAAAAGTAAAAATAATAACTTGAAACATTCAAATCATCGGCGGCCAAGAGCAACTTAAATGGTCACCAACTATGATTCACTTTGCACTATTAGTTGTATGTGCTCTCTCGCTCTTCCCCACCGCACACTAATTGTAAAATCTTAAAGCAATTTTCAGCATAAGAATGCGCGCCACGATGACGTAATTAATAATAGCAGCAACAAAACAAACATGGATCGCCGAAGGAAAGTAAAGCGGTGGGGCGGACTCTTACATACATACATATTTGTATATATTTGTTGTTGCCGTCAAATTTAGTTTACAGTTTCAGCAATTTGACAACTCTTATTTACCGCTAGTAATCTATTGAAAGAAATATGGCGGCATTTTTTTCATTCTTTTTTGACAAGTTCGTTTAAAAATGGCCGTAGGCAAAAATTGGCAGCTCCCAACTCCCTGCCCTTGATCCATTTGCAAAGCATGGGAATATATATTCGCATGCTGTGTACTCAAAATTCACGGTGCCAAATGCACATAATTCTAACGCATCACAGAACAGTCATCACAATAATTTTGTTTCACAGACGCAGGCCAGAGAAAAATAAAATACATATGCAATTTCCCCATTTCATTAAAGAAAAAACTTACTTGTCGATGATACCTCCTGCGCTGCGTTAGCGCCATTCTCAGTAGCGGCGGCAGCGGGAGCTGCGTTGCTTTGATTTTCCATTGTATTTCGTTTATATAAAATGTGTGTTTAAACTGTTTTCCGTTCTCGTTTCTTCTGCTACTTTTCTTTTTTTTTCTTCAACAATTTCTGCTCTTTTTCTTTCACTCAATTTACACAATTTACACAGCAACGTCTAACTTCTCCGGCGCTTCCAACAAAACCACGTTGAAATTATCGATAAATAAATAGGGCTAAATGAGTGGAGATAAAAAAAAAAGTTGATATCACTATCGATATATCGATAGTTTTGCATTTGTTTTAATATGGTGTTTACACTTTTTGGTTTATTTTCGTTCGATTACGGCTAAAATGAATGTATGCCACTAAATGTAGTGAAATTTGTGTTCGAAATCCTAGGTGGAGGGTTCGGACAATTTTTTTTTAAAGATTAAAACATACTTTTTTATACCATACACCCATAGGGTGAAATGGTATATTAAAGTCGCCAAAATGTATGTAACAGGCAGAAGGAAGCATCTCCGACCCCACAAAGTATATATATTCTTGATCAGGATCAACAACCGAGTCGATCTAGCCATGTCCGTCTGTCCGTCCGTCCGTCCGTCTGTCCGTATGAACACCTAGATCTCGGAGACTATAAGAGCTAGAGCCACCAAATTTTTTATGTAGACTCGTGTAGTATGTAGAGTGATCAAGTTTATTTCAAATTTTTGCCACGCCCCTTTCCGCCCCCGCAATTTAAAAAAAGCGTTTATCTCAAAAACTATTCTAGCTAGAGACACCATATTTGGTATGTATATTCGCTTAGTAAATGCACACATTTTGTATGTATAAAAATTTTGCCACGCCCTTTTCCGCCCCCGTAATTTGAAAAACTTGATTATCTCACGTATTTTTTTACCTTATGCAATCAAATTTGGCACACTTAAATTTAATACTAATATCTAGCAAAATACCAAATTTGATCAAAATCGGACAAAAAACAGTCGAGTTATGCATATAAACGTTTTTCCATAAGGCCGGAGTTGGCCGTTGGCTGGTGGGGGCGCTAGGGTGCTCGTATGATTGAGTGAGCGAGATACTAAGATATGATTGTAAGAAGCATGTGAAAATGCATTTGTTTAATACAGATGAAATATTTGCTTTACTGGTGTATGGTATACCTAAGTCGGCGAGACGACTTACTTCATTTTTTAAAGATTCCGGATGGTTTTTTGTATAAATTTTCGTCCATATACCAATATTATTTTTCGTTTAGTACACTAATATAAAACTTTAACATCCTGCCATAACAGTAAACTTGGTACATATGTACATATGTAAAATCCTATATTAACTAAATGTTGCCTCTACGAGTTTTTAATAAACAGGAATGTTTTAATCAGTCAACCTGTTATTTTGTAAAAGTTATTTTCAGTGACATTATGTGTGGTTCTAGTCTCTTTTGAAAAAAAAAGTCAAAAAAGAGTCAATTCCGCAAAGCTGCTACAGCGGATTTTAATAACTTTTCGTCTTCCACATACATACACTATCAAATAAAACATACTTTTCGCTTCTGGCAGAAATGAACGGAGTGTACAGATGAGTATAGCTACGCAAATCATTAGGACTCAAAGAACTCACCTGAGGCTAAGAGAATCTCCTCGACTTCCGTTGAATATTGGACACTGGCAAGATTGATAGAACACACAAATCAGAAACTTCACAAATTAATGAAAAATTACTAAAGTCAATGCTTAAACCAACCGGCTACGATAAAGTGAGAAAGTCGACTGAACGTCGGGTGACATTAAAACAAACAGTACGTCAGATTTGGTAGACTTGTCAAATTTGTTATTTTTTTTGCTTTGCTTTTTTTTGACTTAATACTGTTTAATGCTGCTGTTAATCCTACTTATATTGATACAATTTGAATTATTTACACAATACACATTTTATATCTATTAAGTGAAATCTGCCATTGCACTAAAATGATATAAAATTGCCCGGACGGGGTCAACGAATGGCTTGCGACATATGCAACGGGGTTACCATAAGGGTAAGCTCCGCATCCTTAAGGTTTGCACCTCTAAGGTTTGCCTCCTGCAAATCGCTGCCCGATAGATTGCAGCGCTCCAGATCCGCCCCAGCAAGGACTGCAGAGCGCAGATTGCAGTTTTTCATATTAGCATTCTTTAAATTGGCAACACGTAAATTAACACCCGCCATGTTACTACTTTCAAGGCATGCACCTGAAAGATTAATTAATTATGCATATTTATATATTAATTTCAAGAATATATAAATAAATAAATATATATATATAAATTTCACCTTTTAAATTAACGCCCTCAAGGTTTGTGCGGACTCCGGTTGGATCCTCAAAGTTGCAGCCACGCAGATTAGCCCCTTCCTTCAGAAAAAAAGAGACAGATAAATAAAAATGCAGTATTTGATAAACGAATTGAAGCAAACCATGTTAGCACACAGGGCTCGAATGGAAACCAACTGGGCGCACTCTAGGTTGGCATACTGAAGATCCGCTCGCTCTAGACAGCAGTAATTAAGATTCGTGTGAGATAAATTGCAGCGCGACATGTTGGCGTATTTAAAGTTTATGTTCCGAAAGTCAAGCTTCCTCAGATCAGCGCCAGATAAGTTAACGCCTTGAAAACGCAATTCAGTTAGCACAGAAGTCTGTATTATGGCCTTGATCACATCTATTCGCGTGAGAGGTCGATAATCATTGGGTGGTCCTTCCTGCTGACTTATCAGCTCCTCTAAGTGAGCCACCAGAGAACATATGCCGAAAAATCTAGCCTCCTCCAGCACACCTTTGATGCTTATCTGAGCATCGCACACGAACTGGCCATGACGCAAATAATTCAGTATAGGCTCAAAGTAATGTGGACTGCGATCGATCAAATAAGCTCCCTGCTCATCCCTTTCGCTCGGTCTAATTACGTTCCCATCCTGAAGGAACATGCGAGCCAGCATCGAGTCCGGTTCTCGTAACAAAGTGTCGACTGTGGTTGTGTACACCTGACCACCCACATTTAATTTGACCCATCGGCTAACAGCCTGCTGCAGCTCTTCCCCTTCTCCACATTCGTTGCCACTCGCCTCCTTTTCCATCAATGGACATGCACTTTTACCCCAGAGACTTGTTTATTTTTATTTATTATATTGGCCCCTATTTCTCTTTTTGTCTGATACTTCACCCAATATTTTCTGCATGGCTGTATTATCCAACACTAGATGTTTATATATAAATTTTAAATGAAGAATTTAAAATTATTTCATTTTTTGTATAGATTCAATCTACTCCTACGTATGTATCTTTCCTCAAAAGTGATATGTGTCTTTATCCTTAGTTAGTTTCTTTAGATAATACGATTTATTTTAGAGTTTTTTAGCTGGGTTTCTGGACTACCTTAAGATTTGCACCCTTGTTTGCTAGAAATATTTACAAACCCCTTTATTTTGTTTTGTAGGTGCTTTTTATTTCATTATTCCGTTATTCGTTTGTTAATAAATAATATTAATAATAAGTGCTAAAATGCTTCAAAGAGTCGAGACTCCCCACGATACCCTACCGATTTGCCAGCCAAAATGAATGATTCAAATCGAATCATTCGATGTTGGCACCTTTTCTTGATGCAATCGTGAAATCGATTGACTAATAGTACTTCTGGCAACACTGCTTGACTCTACTCATAGAGCTACCATACATTTTGTAAATATCCGATTTAGCTTATATTTTCCAATCCTCTGACACATCATTATACTATATCCTTGATCGAAGCACACGATTCGCTACAATATGGCTACCGCCGAGGGCGATCGTCCAGTAGGCAGCAGCAGTTCGGAAACTGGCAACTCTGCCAGCCAACGGGGAGTTAATCGAGTCCTCCATAAATTGGCCAACTCGCTGGAGGCAGGCGAGTTCTATGAGGCTCATATGATGTATAGGACATTATATTTCCGTTATACGGCTCAGAAGCGATATCAAGATTGCTTGAACCTGTTGTTCGATGGAGCCGAGAAGCTGATTGCCAAGGATCAGCACAGCAGTGCTGCGGATCTAGCTCTGCTACTGATAGACACGCTGGAGAAGAGAGGGTCCTTGCCTGGAGATAATAATTTCTATTGGGTCCCTCGGTTGGGTTCACTTATACGTGGCTTTAGCCCGACTACTGTGGAACGCGACACATTTATAGTGAGTACCAACATGTACATACATACATATATAATTTTGAATGATGTGACAAAATCTTATTGGCTTTTCAGCAACGAGTCGTTAAATGGAGCAGTGGTCTACATGGCAAGTACGGGCATCCAGTTTTGCATAAGTTAATCGCCCATGTGTATTGGGCCGACGGCAACGTTGAATTGGCGCGTCACCATTATCTACTTTGTCAGGATGGTAGTTTGTGTGGCCGGGTGCTAATAGAAATCAGCGTAAGCAAAGGTTTTCGCAGTGAGGTGGATTTGTTTCTTGTGCAGGCCGTGCTTCAGCAATTGTCGCTGAAGGATCAAAGAACAGCCGAAGTTATGTTTTATGAGTATACGCGTTACCACCCCAAGATATTACGGCACGAGTTCCCATTTAGAGAGCCTCTTGTGAATTTCCTTTATTGCTTGTTCCGCCTCATCGACACGAAATCCGTTAACGGCTTCCGAGCCCTGCGAAAGCTCTACGATCCCTCACTAAAGCGGGACACGTCATTTCTAAAATATCTGACGAAAATTGGCATTGTCTATTTTGATGAACAGCCCGAGGTGCCGCACAGTGGTCCATCGGGACTGGGTGGGATGATCGGCGATATATTCAACCGTTTAATGCAAGGCTTTGATGACGAAGATATCGACGAACCGCAATCTTCGGAAAGACGACATAACGCCAACAACGAGCTCGACTAATATCGGCTCTAATTTGAATGGATAATGGACATGGTCTTTGATAGCATTAAGCGCCCGTTTCAGTTCAAGTCGACACCAAAAGCAACAGGAACTACCGCAAAGTCCTTTCTCACCGGACTTTATTTTTCAATGTTATTATTTTAATGTATTGTGTGCAAATTAATTGTACTTTAGTGTAACGGTGCGCTTAATTCGCAATGTATTTAGACTCCCGATCGGATTGAAAAATAAATGTATTTTAAACGTGATTCATTGACTGTTTTTGTATTGTTAAAGAACTTGGCAATCGGTTCACATTTCGTTTACCAAAGTCTTTTAGGCGTACATGGTGTGGGCTAAATTAAGTTAGCAACTTGGCTTTTTTTTAAAAGCATTTATTAGAAAATAATAGAAAATGATATTCTTCCGGTTGGGTGTGTTTATTTGATATTCTTCTTATTGTTGTTGTACATGGTAAAAGAGGAAAATTTATTTTCAAAACAAACTAACAACTATCGAATACCATGTTCGGCTTGATAGCAGCTGTTCCTTACGCAACCAGAGCAGAGGCGGTGCTCGATTCGTATTTCCAGTTTGGTGGCAGAACGCTCCTTGTCTTGTAGTAGCGGGCCAGGCGGTGAATTCTGGATTCGACCAGAATCAAACGGAACTTGCCGTCCTTGTCCTTGCGATTGCGTTCCAAATGCTTGCGGATGGCAACAGCCTTCTTGATCATGTGGTACAGATCTTCTGGGATATCGGGCTTCAGACCCACCGATTTCATGATGCGCAGAATTTTGTTGCCATTCACGAAACGCACCTGTGCAACACCGTGGGAGTCACGCAGGATGATACCAATTTTGGAAGGGGTCAAACCCTTCTTGCCCAACTTCTTAATCTGCTCCTTAACATCTTCAGAGTTCAGCTTCAGCCATGATGGCACTGTGCGACGATAAGGTAGAGCGGATTGGGAAATACCCTTGCTGCAAGAAGAATCGGTGGGTTGTTAGAGCTGTGCGCATTGAGTATAGTATCGCGAGTACATTTGCAAAACATGTGCTTGCCTCTGTGGCCAATTTTTCAACTTCAATCCCACTCTGGCATTGAAGGTAACATATAAATTACATCAAACTATAGCACGCACATAGTTTACAAATGTACTGGTTCAACCGGCTGCTTTAAATTTAATAGAAAATGCAATTTTTACCCAGGAGCGTGCATACGACCCATCTTGATAGCCTGATTTTTGACACGAAAAGAATGTAAAACCGATATCCAAGTATCGATATTGGTGCTAGTACTCACTCCATGCTATCGATACCATTTATCAGCAGAAGCAACTCTGAAAAAAGGAAGAGATTACAAAATCGGTCAAAACAAGGCATCAATGCAAACGATATTCTGACTTTTTAGAAGTTTTTAGCTAGCATATTTGTGTTGTTTTGGATTTCTTATTACAGTTTCTTCTGCAGAATTCTTTTTAATCGATATTATTTCCAAAAACAACTCTGACAACAGTGTTGCCAGAAACATAGAAAGCACGCCGTAGAGATGAACAATGATCAGATTTTTTAATCACTGTTACTTTGGCCGAGAACGAAATATTTAAAAAATTCCCACATAGCAATCGGTTTAGTTTCAATTTAATACACAATTGTCAAAAGGCCTAAATCCGAACAAGAATAAATTTTTAAATAGCTAATGTGCTAAATATATTCATTCTATCTTCAACGCATATTCAAAGTGGGAATCCTTGTTTTCAAATATCCAAGAAGAATTGCAAACACGTAAATGTCGCTCATCTCTAGCTTCTGCCAACTGATGTAAATTTTATTTTTTGTTTTGCGTTAGTTTTTACAGCTGAAAGTCTGAGGAAAACTAGTTAACATACAATTGAGTACAAAGAAAGTGCAAATAAATAAATCCAAATTAACCAAAAGCAAAGACCAAGCCACATCACACAAAGTAAGCAATAATCGAAACTGATATCCACCTGTGCAAAAGTGCAACAATCCGATTAATATTAGCATAAATATTGCATTGTACATTCGCAGGTGTGGCATTCTACAAGATAATGGATGACATTGCGGCAGCGGCCGCACAATCCACACAAGTATCCGACTCAGGATCCGTTGACCATACAACGCTTATAGTGCAACCGGATGGAGAAGCAGATTCTATTCCCATACCATCTGTTGTTGCCGATAAGGACATACTACTAAAGGCAACGACAGTAAATACCAACTCATCCACAACCGTTTCGGTGAGTGCTGATCCTCAGGAACCAGAGCGATGTTGCTGGATTTGTTTTGCCACTGACGAGGACAATCGACTGGCCGCTTGGGTAAAGCCGTGCCAATGCCGTGGCACCACTAAGTGGGTGCACCAAAGCTGCCTTTATCGCTGGATCGATGAGAAAACTCAGAAGGGCAATGCACTGCGATCTGTATCATGTCCGCAATGCCAGACAGAATACATAATTGTGTTCCCACAAATGGGTAAACTTGGTGGTGCCTTGGAAGCAATGGATAATATTATAAAGCGCCTGAGTCCATTCCTGGCGGCCGGTTTTGTTGTCGGCTCACTCTACTGGACGGCTGTGACATATGGTGCTGTTACATTTTTGCAAATTGTTGGCCACGAAAATGGCATGTCCATCATGGAGGGTGGCGACCCATTGATTCTGCTTATTGGCCTGCCCGCTATACCAGTTGGCCTGATATTAGGACGGCTAATACGTTGGGAAGACGCCCTATTGCGTTTAATACGCAACCGCGGCACGGTTGTTCGCAAGTTTCCCTTTGTGAATTTGATCTATCCAAGACTGTAAGTCAGATAATTTCACATCATTCTGGATTATTCAACAAATTTCTTGTCTTTTGCAGTAATCAAGATTCTGAGGAGCATCAACAGAGCATTAGCAATCCGGTCACACCTGCTTTAACCGATCCCTTATCGGCAACTCGCGTCTTTTGTGGTGCTCTGATACTACCGACTATATCCTCGATTGTAGGACGCATACTATTTGATTCTGTGGACAATACATTGCATCGTACTCTTTTGGGTGGTTTGACCTTCATTACAGTCAAGGGTATACTGAAAATATATTTGAAACAGAAACAATATGCCCGACGCAAGAAGCGTCGCATTGTGGACTACACCGAGGAGAATATACGCAATTTCATGCATCGCAATGTTAATCATGCAGGAGGAGGAGCACCAAATGCAAGCGGAGGGGGGCCCCGTAATCAACAGCCACATGCGCCGCTCTCTGGCGGCGTTCATCTAGCGCCGGCGCATGACCGTCAGCAGGGGGCCAATGTTGGCAGCGTTGTTTAAGATGATGATGTTATCAACCATCCTATATCCTATGGCCTAAGACCAATTGGTTTTTCTTTTAAGTTAATTGATTTTCCCCACTAGCAGACACCCCCACTCCACACACACACGCTAAACGCAAAACGAATTCATGCTAAATTTATTGTTAAATGCATTCTTACCACGGAATTGCGCATTATGGGCCAAGAACAAATTGTCTTTTTTTTTGTTAACCAAACCAAAAACAAAAAATTACGACACAGGTTCCCGGTCCCTTTATTCTAGCCATATTAAGGACTTATAGGTACTTCCAAAAAAAAAAAACTATTTTGAATTTATATATTACATATATTTAACATTAATACTTGTAAATTACAATGTTGCCTATGTAAATAATAAAAATCAAATCCTCGGCTTTGGCTGAATTATTGATATAATAGTATGGCCTTTGGAATCGACTACGAAACACTTTGTAATATAGTGCAATGTCCAAGAGATAAGATATATACTTATGTATATGTAGACACTATTGCTTTGCGAATCTGCACAAGACGAAGATCGATCTTCCTAAGCCTTGCAAGAAAGTGTAAATAATATTTCACTCAGCCTTGTAATAGGGCTCTGCTGAGTCATCGAGACTACACACATATCTAAACATTTGCGACACATATACTATGTATATTTATAAGAAAGTATGACTCAATGTGTGTGTATACATATATTCAGCATTAAAGCAGAGCAACAGCTTCTATCCATCTATTATGTATGTTTGATCGAATTGTAGAGACACAAAAGATTCAGCATTAAAGCAGAGCAACAGCTTCTATCCATCTATTATGTATGTTTGATCGAATTGTAGAGACACAAAAGATACTGTTAAAGACCGCGATCCCGTCCGTCTCAAAGTGAATGCTCCAAAAAGCGATCTAATCATTTATAATTGTTAGCAAGTTTTGTGTTTGTTTGTTTTGTCTATTTGCGCTTATCATTGAGAAAACACAACAACACGGTTAGTCGAAAGATATCCGCTGTGTGCATATAGAAAATATATACATACGTGCAAACGGAAAACCCAATCTAATATCGCCACTGGTGACTCTTGAATGCACTTCAATAAAGACTTAGTGTTAAACGTTTCCTATTAAAAAAGAATTGTAAATGGCACTGCCCAAATTTTTCTAGTCTATTTTTTTTTAAATTTCCATTTAAATTTTTGGAAAATGTTGATAAGAAATGGGTGGGAACGACTTCTAGAATGGGTAACTTTCCACAAGCGCAAAGGCAAACCATTAGGTTTATTACTATAAAAAGCTGGAAATAGGAAACCAATGGTTTTCCTTTTTCTATCATTTTAGTTACTATAAGGGGCAGAGTATTGAGCGAATGTGTATGATGCTTTTCATCGAAAGTTGGCAACAGCATCAAGTAAGTCCAACAGGCCATACACAGTTAAGCTTATGTATGTATGTATGTCTACACACTCACACACACGCATACAAACAAAGACAGTCAGGTGTGAGTGGAGTGTAGTGTAACCCACCTGTTCGGGTTTTCAGGAGCAATCACACACGCTAAGTTGTAAGATTTCTTGTTGCTTTCTTTCTGCCACTGCTTGTTCAAATTTGGCGACAGGCAGCAACAGAAAGAGCCATAACTCCAACGGATTGAATTTTGTTCTTTGTGACTGACTGCCGTTTTCGCGGTGGAAAAGGGATTGAGGGAAAACCCAGGCCGGGTCGGGACAGGCAAGGCATATAACGTAAACGTAACGAATTGCTGGCAGTCGCGTCGGTTAATAGCAGCAGCGCTGAGAACTTGGCCCGCAGTCAGTGACTACACTCGGCACGGGCACCATCATCATCGTCTCTTTGTATTGACTGATAAAAAAAAAAAGAAACAAAAACCAAACCAAAAGTAACAAAAACGAAAAAAGAAAAGCTTTCATATATTTGTGCTCTGCTATCGCGCTCGGGGGCAAAATGAACTGAATTCGAACTGGGGAATAGATCGATTGCTTTATAACTTTCGGGCTTGTACTAAATATAAGTAATACTGCAACACATACAAACAAGGGGCAGCAATAACTACACTAGACTTCCCCACCGCCCCCAAAGACCAACCACATTATCATCGTCGTCGTCGGTATTATCACCATGAGTAACACTATGACAGCTGCCCACGAACCGATTCACTACCTGGACAGCATTCTGAATGAAGAGGAGAGAGGTGCTTACAGCCATCAGTGGCGCAATTTCACCATCTCCCGTTCCGGCCGTTTCCGATCGAAGAACAAGAAGCGCGATGCCGTCGACGGTAAACTCTTCGATGCCGCCCACAATTCGGGAGGAGTGTCTGCCAAAGAAAACAACGAAAAGGTGCGTGTCCAGGGCCAAAAGCCTTATCACAAGTTTCAACAATATCAGAGCTCTATATATGTACATATGTATGTAGCTATACCATAAATAGATTGTGCGTGAATGTGATTTATAGGTAACGACATTTTGTCGCTTTTTTTTTATCTAGAATTGGGTCTTAACCAATTGTCACCGCGTCACCATTTGGAAGTTTTTATTATACCATGCATTAAAGTACTAAGAATGAAAAAAGGAAGCTATTCCGATCCCATAAAGTGTATATACATATGTAGTTTGTTCTTCCTCCCCAATTTTAATAAATTTTGGAACATTAATATTTTATTTCACTTTCCATCACTTTTTTGATTCGCATAACCCATGTCAAATTTCTTAGCTCAAAGTTTTACCCATGGATGGTTATATGAAATTGTAGGTATATGTAGATGTTTAATTGATGCATGGTATATTGTAGTCGGTATGACTTCATTTTTCTAGTGAAATGTGCATAATAACATAAAACGGAAATACTCCTTAACAAAACGGAAGTTTTTGGGCTTCATTTCTGTTTTGATAAGAGCGGAAAAGACCCCCTGTTATACATATGTGATTGCAATATATTTATTGAAGGTTATGCGATACTTTGTAAGACTTTCTATATGCTTTTATTTACCATTTCAATGTCACTCCAAGCGACGAGTTGCCTGATAGACTGATGACCTCTGCGAGACATTCATCATCACAAAAAAAAGCAATTAGTAGTTGTTAAAATTTTTTAAAGCTCAAAAACCCCTTAAAATATGAGTATCTAGAGACCGAGTCGACTTAAATGGTTTAACTTTCGGGTCAAGTTGGGTTAAGTTTGGACTTTAGGTTTATTCTCAGCACTTGGATAGAATTTTGACAAAACTATTGATTAAGAAAACTTGTACCTTAATTTGTCCTTGAGTGATTTTTATTGTAGTCAAGATTTATATGTATTTAATGAAGAAGATAAGATTACCAAAAAGGGAATTTTTTTTTGGATGTTAGTCTGCCTATCATTCTCTTGACAAGCTCATAAACCAAATTGCAATTTCGTTCGTCTGTTGGAACGATATGACATTTCGCAATTCTCACATGCCGTAAAGTCCTTTGTTATCGCATAATCCCCCCACAACCCCCCTTTGTTTCATAAAAAAGAAGAAAGGGTCGTATACTTGAAAAAAGGATCATAAAAACAAGCTGAACTGAAAACATTGCGCACATACAATTTCCTATAAAAAAAAGAGAAAGAACAAAAGTTAATTTCTTTTTGTTTCATCTGAGACAACAGAGGCCGACCGAGACCGACAAACACACCTCTCTGGAAACCTTATACACCCATAAATAAGTAAAAGTGACTAAATTTCGCCATAATGTGACACAATGCAAATTATAATACACAAACGTGCATACATACATACATATGTATGTACATATATAAAATGTATAAAAAAAGAAGTGCAATTGGGGGTTTGAGTAAAAATAAAACACACCCTTATGAATTTTGGCAACATGCGAATGTGGTTGAAATTTTGTTTAATTTTTTATTTTGGCAACCGGTCAGCCTGGGATAGAGAGTGTCGCTGGGGCTGGAAATGGGGGGGGGGGGGGGGGGGGGGGGGGGGTTCCGTTGTGGTCGGGTGGCTTGCGCAACTCAAACGCAGTATCCGATCGATCGATCGATCGGCCGACATTGTTGCTGCGTCATCGCTCATTCGTCTGTACATTGAACTTGAAAGAGCCAAGGAGGAAGGGTAGCAGCAGTAGGGCAGGGGAGAATGTTTTATTATGTCTTGGGTGTTGTGGTTTATGGGGGGATGGATTTGATTAAGATTGTTTTACGTAGATACGTATGTAAGTGTGTGTGTGTAGGTGCTAAATGTATCTTATAAACTTCACTAAGCAGCAAGAATGAAATGAAAATTCAACATATGTACATATACATTGAAGCTGAAAACTCAAGTCAATTACAATTGTGGTATTTAGTTGGAAACTCTCCAATCAATGTTCAAAACCCTGTTTCCTAATCCTTCTTGAATCAAAATGTTGCCTACAGGCAACATTAGTCCTGGAAGTGTTAAGGAACATGAAATGATCTTTCAGGATGGTTTTCTCAGGGATTGTCATTTGTGATTTCAGTGTTTTCAACTCTATTAATCAGTTTCAATTGCCGCTGCTGATCAAGAATTATATATGTACAAACAGTTTGACGTCGTATATTAGCTCACTTTGTCGTTAGAAATAGTGAATTTTATGAGTGTATTGGTGCATTATTGTTGATAATAATTTAGCACACACTGTTTCCAAGGTTTTCCAAGCGAAAGAAGTACACACTCAACACTAACACTATATAAAAAGCCCATGCCAGGCCATATCAGATATTGCAAATTTTCTTCTTCATCGACCTGCTAAAATAATAACAAAATACACACACACACATGTTATCACGAATGCTAGGGAAAAAACAAAAACAAACGAAACAACAAAGACAACGGTTTTTTTTTGTATTTTATTATCGGAGCAAGTCTGACTGCATATATATGTATGTATGTATGTATATAGAAAAGTGTTTATATGTACATATTAAACGAGTGTATACATTGTTGGACTGGTTTTGTCGTCTCTTTTGGAATAGAATAATTAGAAATTGTTCATTTGGTGATAATTGTATTGAAGCATTATAGCCAAAAACGTTGGAGTATTTCTACAGGATTCAAATTATTAAACAAAAAATTAAAAATTCCTTTATAAACTCTTTGTATTTTTAACTGTTTTAGTAAAATCCTGTTTAGATAATTTAAATGGTTTCAGTTGCTTGTCCTAGTTTAAAGAAAAACATTAAAGTCAGAAGAATTAAAAATGTTTATCAGTCTATTATGTTCTTAACCTTTTGTTAAGTAGTTCTAAGAACAATATTTTCTGTGTATTTGTTCAAGTGTTCATATGTGTCTGTAGTCAATGGTAATAAGCCTCGATATCGATTAAAATCAGGTCGGCAAACCATAAATACAACTTTCAAGCATGTCTTCTGATAAGTTAAAGTGTAATCTCAATTTAGTTTGATTGTTTAACTTCTTCTATCAATCGGAATCAACTAGAATATGTCTTATCTTTTATTGCAGATCTCATCGCGCAACACAGCCGTAACCGTAACCGCAACCGCAACCGCTAACATGTTCAGATCCTCCACCTCTGCACAGACACAGTCCCCAGTTTCGGGCACATCTGCAGCAGGAAACACAACACGAAGTCAACGTGACAAAACAGAGACCTATAAAAGTTTTTACGAAACGAATTTATAGATAATGAACGAATTGACGGCTTATTATTCTTATTATATTCACCATACATATATGTATATATACTTATATATAACATTTAATGACGCTTTATTAAATCAAAAGAAGGACAGAGAGGAAGGAAATGCCTAGCTGGGGCTGCTCTGGCTGCTGGATGAAGCTTTAGTATTACATAAATATATATTCATTTCCGGAGATTTGATATCAATTTCTCCACATATGTTCTTATATCGCCTGTACATTAATATCTCTTGCTTTGCTTATATTAGACAAGTATTAAAACGTGATACCTATATTTAATTATATGTTAGAATTACTTTATGAAGGATTATTGTTTAATCTTACCAATAAAGCACAAGGTTCGATTAAAACTACAATGAGTTCTTTAGTATTTAAAACATTCGCATGGGCATAGTAAAGTAAATCACAAGGACAAATCAGACCCCTGGGAGTCCGTTTGCACTGTCGCTGCTGCTGGTGCACTTATGTAGCTCACATCCAGCACGCAAAACTTGGCGCGGCACATGGGACACGTGCACTTTTGCTCTAGCCACACTTCACGATCCACATCGCTTTGCCGAGCAGCAAACCAACGGGCCAAGCACTCCACACACCACATGGGTCGGCAGTAGCAGTTGGAGCAGCATGCCTCATCCGTGAGAGGTACGCCCTGGCGATTCACATCGACGCATTGCTTGTTTATCTTAATGTTCGGCTCGGCCAGCATGCAAGCGAAGCATTTGTCTGTAATGGGTTCCGAATTAAAGATGGGATTTAGAGCAACTTGCGTTTTGAAAACATCCACAAATCGATCAATCACACTGCGATGAAATTGGATGTCCGATGGTATGGCGATTGGTCTGCGGACGCGATCCTCCAAATTGCGAAACTCCAGAGCATTGATGCGTATGTGGAAATCGGATACCCCCTGTCGCATGGGCTTCACAACGATGCTGATCATTTGTAATGTATCATTTTGGTCGTGTTGCGAAATGTTGTACGTCTCAGCCTGACAACATAAATAGGTTTAAATCTAGTTAAGTTTTATTGATAAGGGTAAAATAATCAAGCAATATTTGATATCTGTTTCTTTATTCCCAGAAAGCTAATCCAAGAACATCTTGATACATCTCACTCACCTTTGCTACACTGAGCGTAGTGTTGCTTTGATGGGCAAAGTGCACATTGTACATTGTCGTCTTAATCAGCCAGTTATCTGTGGCAATGACCGTGCTAATGGAGTTCAATTTTTTCTTGTAGATCTCCGGTCGACGGAACTCGATGGCAATGTCGCTGGCCACCGTTCGGTAATTTCCCGGATTATTGTTGTTGGCATATTTGGATAATGCCTTATTGATAGGGTGGCGACGCCAGTTTTGCTGGTGCCAATTAAAAATCAATGCTGGCACTGCTAGTACGGCCAGGACGCTAAACCGTTGAGCAGTCTTCCACGTCAGCGTCTTGAATGCCACCGCCTCTTGTGGCATAGGAAAATCTGGGTCTAGGTCAGACTCCTCGAGGGGCTCTTGCGTGGCAAAAACTGAGAACTTAAGTCTGTGTATAAGGAAATATGAAAACGGGAGGCACGAGTGAACAAATAAATTGAGCGATGTCCGCCGCAGGTGGTAGCCAACAAAGTCCTGATACTCCTCGCCCAATAGCCGCGAAAACAGCTGTTCAATAGTAAAACCCAAACGGGAGAACTCCTCTGGTGGGTAAATGATTACCATACAAAGCAGAAAATAGAACAAATTGAAGAGCAGTTCCGACTCGTCCATGTTGCGAATAATTTTGGTGTATTAATTAAAAATGCTTTTGCAGATCTTTAATTTGTTGGTGACCCTTTTTTTATTGTTTGAAAGTCTTTTAATGCAGTTGCCCTAATGTTTACGTTTTGGACATCAAATTGTGCACATTATTTTGACTGTTTGTAGTAATTTACTACAATATTGTTTTGAATAATTATGTTAAAAATAAATAATAATTTCGCCCTTTGCGACTTGCGAATTCGCCCAGCTCAAATGCAACAACAACCACACGCCCGAATTCGCCCCAGCCGCACTTCGCCTTAAAAAATTGTCTCTAGAAGAATACCCAGCAAACATTTTCGCGACCACTTGAGCAGTTGTCTGTCTGCTGTCCTAAAGATACCTATGGTCCAAATTGCGAGCCTTGTACGGACTGCAAAGGAAATGGTATGGAAATATTCAGCCGGTAATGTTTCGATTCTATGGCTAATCTTTTTATTTATTGGTTAGACAAGTGCAAGGGAGCTGGCACTCGTAAGGGGAATGAAAAGTGTCTATGTGATGCCATTCGGGACCAAATTACAACGAATGCTCGAATAAGCATTATGAGTCCTTTAGAGATGATTCCAAGTTGCTTGGTGATGATGGAGGCTGCACGGGTGTCGGTCCAAAGAGTTGTCGGAAGTGTAAAGATGGTTGGCTGATGGACTCGGAAAATGGTTGTGTGGATATTAATGAATGTCTGGAGAGGCCAGCATCCGCTTGCCGTCTCCAGCAGTTCTGTGTGAACAACAAAGGTTCCTTTACGTGCCTGGAATGTGATAGATCGTGCGATGGCCGCGATATTGATGGTCCCGATATGTGCCGTAAATGTGCAACTGGCTACCAGCTTAAGGATGGAAAATGTCAAGGTAGCAAAGAAGTAGTGATTGGTTTAAATGTAATTGAATTAATGCGATTTCCATCCAAGATCTAAGTGCGGAGCAACGCGACTCTTATCTCAACTTGACGAGATTCCTCACGTATTTTGGCATGTGCGTGGCCACTTGCGTGATCTTTCAAAGCTCTGCCAACATGGCTTATATTGTTGGCGGGGCAGTTGCCATTTATATTGCCACCTCCGAGTATTGGCTTAACTCGACGGCTCAATCTGGTGGCCATAAGCCCGAGATCGATACAAAGCAATTAGAGGAATTGATCATGAAATCATTATAAGCCCGCTAGATCCAGATTCAAATATTCCGGATTATGGCATAGATTTATACAATTTATTCTGTGAATAATTCGTCATAATGCCATGTTCTATGATATTCTTTTGCAGAGCATGATGAGGGCGTGGAGAATGTGATGGCTGGGGATGAGCAGGATTCGCCAACAAGGCACATTGAACTGTAGCCTCCCTCCTGCACGTAGTCAATTTTTAGTTTTAATAGACAGTTATTAGTATTATCAAATCAATTTGCCCTTCCAAAAGAATATTGAATATTTTTATTTTTGCCAAAGTTACAAGAAACACATAAATTAATTAAATTTAATGCCAAGTTGCATTTTGTTTTGATATTCATATCACAATATATTTATTTGGTTTTTATAAATTTTAAAACGATAAATCACACATACACAGCGATAACACATAGTGATAATAATTATAAACTATAACATATATATACATATAAAAATTATCAACCCCGGAATTATACATTTGGATTGTTATAAAATACTGCTTGAAGCGCATCCGATTGATTAGCATGGCAAAGTAGATCCCAGGAATCCCACATTTGGATAAGTGGGCTGGTATTCTTAACGAGCTCACCGTTATCAAACCGATTTGTGAATTTCACTGCCTGCAGAACTCCTCTGAAAACTAACATTTTGCATGACGAAAACAATTTTTTTTGGGGAAAAAACGACCAACAAATAAACAAGATGATGAAAGAAAATAAAATTTACGTTGGATTATTTTGTAGGCTGAGAAAAAGTGGGAGCACAAGAATAACATATTTGCTCGGCGAAATAATGGTTTCCTTCAACCAATTCGAATATAGCGGCGAAGAGCGTTTAGCGAAACGAAAAATTTCAATAGTTACAAGTTTCGAAACTAGGAAATGGTGGTTCCATTGATCCCACTTATACAAGAACTACATAAAAGACTCATTTTATTTAAGATTTATTTTGTCGTTGTCATGATATTGATTGCCCGTGTTTTTATATCCGCCTCCAAAGGCGTTAGCTCTATCAAGGAATGGCGTAGCTTCAATTCCAATTGGGCCATAGATCGCTTCATTTTGAACATTTTTAGTATGTATAGGAACGATACCAGTGGAAAGATGTAAATCGGTAGACTCAGCAGGACACAGCAAGCCATTTCTTACTGTTAGCTATTGTAGTTTACATTTGTATTTTTGTATATTTTGTTTCCTCTAAAGAACAATGCTTACTGTTTTCTTATTTTCTTTTTTCGTATCATAATTGAACATGGAGCAACGCATTTGTCATGGTTAAAACAAAAAAAAAAATGGGTACAACTATGAAATATTTGTAGAAACTTTCCTCAATACAAACTATATATGTATATGTATTAGGTCGGTCCTCTTTTTACCATATGTAAATGCCAGATCTTAAAGCTAATATGATTAAAGGAATGTCTGGATAAAGGACATTGGCTTATGGACGGCCAGATAATGGCACTTTCTCGGCTCTACGGCTGCAATTCGCTTAGATTTGGAATGTTGCTGGCGTAATCTTCATTTGAGGCGGAGCTGGAATCGTTGGTAAGTTCAAAACTGTTATCACCACTGGTGCCCGTTACTGTGGTCAGGCTGGAATCATTGTTGGAATTCTGATGCTCCGAGTTGCTCAGATTCGGCAGGGAATTATCTGCATCTGGATCATCCTCCTCTTCATCATCATCATCGTCGTCGTCCTCCTCATTACTCAGACTGTTGGTGCTGCTGCTGCTATTGGCACTGTCTTGTTGGGTTTGCGTATTTAGATTTAATGCGCTAATCTCTGGTAAATTCGCTACTGCAACATTTGAGGTGGTGGGTGGTGATGACCCAATTTCCGCTGAGTTCTCGATTAATAATGTTATCCTGGGCAAATCTGTTGATTGTAAGCTAATGCCATTGCTGGTCCCATCCACCGAGCTGGAGGTAGCCGTTGTCGCCGATACTGCGGCAGGTGTGCTGGGATTGAGTATGGAGAGGTTTGGCACACTTTGTAGATGCTGCTGCGCTTCCTGTATTTGTTCGCTAAGATTGAGAATTGTTAAATTGGGTACATTGGGTATGCTTGATGACGTTGACGCTGAGCCAGCTGTTGCTCCTGTCGTTGTTGCTGTTGTTGTCGTTGTCCTCGTCGTCGTCGTGCCTGTCATGGGATTTTGATTAGAGGAATTGGCAGTAATATTGGATCTGAGTTGACGTGAAGATCGAGTCGGTGCTGTCGGTGGGCGTTCATTTACTAAAGGCTGCGGCACACTCTTGTCGTGCGGCTCTATATGCTTGTCAAAGTAGTCCAAATTTCTAGCCAGGCTACCCGGTTGTTCATTATCTACATCCATATCTTCTTCCAAATCCTCGGTTAGGTCTAGACTAATATGTGCAGCTGGACCATCCGCAGGTCGTTCTGGTTTCGATTCTAAAACAGAAATGAAAGTATTTTAAGCTCTCGATAAATGCGTGTGTCTTTACTAGATTCAATCCTACCACTCAAGAAATCCAAAGCTACAAAATCGGCGGCACTGTAGAGCTCTGCTTGGACGAGCAATTGCAGCAGTACGCCAACTGTGGGTCGTTCGTTTAACTTTCCCGAAGTCTTCCATTCGTCTATCATGACCTGTGATATGCTTTGATCAGGCGGCAATCTCTCCGCAACGCCATCAATCAGGCTTATGTCTTGAGCGCTGTACTTAAGCCCACCGTTGGCAGCTATCTCATGATAATTGAGTGCGCCGGCCGCACTTGCTGCTTGTACATCGAGACCCTTGGGAATGATGGACATCAGCTTTCGCCAGCAAGCATTCACATCCAATATGGTGGCCAGGCGGTAGATGTCATTGTCCTCGACGCGCCGTAATTCCGTGCTGCGTAAATATTTTGGCAAATGCGTTGAGGCGCCGCTTACAGTGACACCGTTTCCCTGCGCCACTCCCACTCTGGTTCCAGCTCCAGCTGGAGCATACCAACCGTTCGCCTTTGCCATATCGACGACCTGCCTATCTTGTCAAGTTCGCTCTCTTCTCTTCTCTGTGGGGGTTTTCCTTGTGCGTGGGCGTGCGTCCTGGGTGGGTCGTTATAAAACCATTTTAATAATTGCTTTGATGTTTTTGTCTGTTGCGTTTCACCGAATACTCTATGTCGTTGTTGGAAAGCAAAAAAATACCAAAAAAGCGCCCACATCTGGGTGGGCGTATACACGGTGGCGCTTATTGCGATAACAGTCTTGTTCAAAATTAATATCGAATACTCGAAATGGCGAAAGTTCAAGTCACAAAGAATCTAAATTCGACATGAATTCTTTAATTAGTCGTGAGATATTCGTTTCACATAAAATTAAGTTTTATTAGAAGGAATATTAAAAATAAATAACAAGTCAAGTTTTTAAACTTAAACTTTTGAGAAGTTCATTTTAAATGGAAATAAAAATGCTATATAATAAGGAAAACTTTGTTGCATTAAATCATGTAGTCCAGTTATTTAGAAACTAGTTTCAAACTTTAAGTATATAAATAATTATATTTGTCTTTCCAAAAAAGTTTTAATGGTAAAGAAAATCGTTAATTAATGTCCCCTCTTCGGAATTTCTTTATTTTAAAAATATTTTTATTCCTTTGCAAAATTAGTTGATATGAGGGTATTCACCTATTACAGACTTCTATATATATCTCAGATTCTGGCGGATCATTGGTATATATGATCCCATGGAATCAAGCAATATACTAATAATTTCATCAAGATGGTGTGCCTTTCTCATAAATGTGGTTTCTAAAGGAACGATCGGCACGAAAAATAGTTTAGTTAAGAAAAGCTTTCTCTATGCAATTACCAACAAATTAAAATATATGAACTATTTTTAAATTAGTAAATTTTATAATGTTAACCGTTTTTTAATATAAATTTTTTTACGACTTATTGTTAGTGTTTTCTTCTTCTTTGATACGCCAGAAGATACTTAGTCAAGGAAAACGAATACACAAGATACACTAATAACGTTCGGAGAAATTTATTTTTAACAAACATTTTTCGAGGCACATTATACAATTCAACTATCGTTTTTTTGTACTCATAATTAAAAAGAAATAGTTTTTGTTACTGAGAAAATTTGAGTTTCACCCTGGCACTGTAGGCCCGCTACAGTGAAAGAATAAATAATTGAATTGTATAAATTGTAAATATATTTGCGTAAATAAAAATGAGAATTCAGGTTGTCTGAATGTTTTATTTTTTACTGATTTCAGCATCAAGCACATTTTAAATCTCCAACGATTCGCAACTTTTCGATTGATTACCTCCCTGCCGAAACATAAAGATTTTAAGCAATTTGTAACTGGAAATAAAACCATCTTTTGGTGTGGTATTGAGAATGTCATTAAACCAAAAGCATAATCTTTTCCTTTAAAAAACAATCTTATGTGGTTGTGAAATATCCCACCTTCTTGTGCTAGTTTTGTTATACAACTTTTATACATTTGGAAGATTGTTTGGTCAGAAAAATATTAATATATTTCGAAATAGTTTTGTACAATTGGACGGAATACAATGAATATGGACAACAAAACTAATTACGTTATGCTAAATATACACGATTCGAAAAATATCTATGTATAAAAATGATTCGATTCTTTCTTACTTTTATATAAGGTCACTTTCTTAAATACGGAATGTTTGAATGACTTGTTTAAAAGCTAAATACGAGACTCATAAAATGTGTGTGTGTGTGTGTGTGGGGTTATTTGTTTGTAAAGCTGTGTGCGCTTTGCCCCAAATCTTGGATGGCTATTTTGGTTACTTGATTTATGTCTCTTACACATCTTAAGCTAGTCTAGAGTTATTAGTAATCTATATAGAAAAAGTGTGTCAAAAAGAGCAATAAACTCATTATTAAGGCGCTATTGACGTTGCTTGTGTAATGCCCGCCACCCAAAGTGGCCGAGTTGCGGGTTGTTTTGCCCATCTGGAAGCGTAAAGTAGGACTGGACATGCGGCCATCGCCACCATTGCTGAACGCAAGGACACGCATGTTGTAGCTTTTGCCGGGAGTTAGAGTATTGATGTATGATTCCAGTTTTTGGCCAATTGGCACAATTGTGTTATTGGCAGTGATCATGTTCTGATCCGTTTCCCAAATGCGTACCTAAAATAAGAACATTGCAGAGTTTTACTTTAGATTAGATCAACATTGATATATTTCATATGCTTACCTTATAGCCTTCAATGGGCTCCTCGTCCTGCGAGGGAGATACATATCGCCAGACGACGCGCACAGTGGATGGATTTATTCCATAGACATGAACGGAGGAGGGCGGTTTTTGAGGCGCCTTACGGTATGTGCGTTCTGAAATGAATAATAATAGATGAATTTGAAATTATTTCTTCCTTTTGTCGGTGTGTCCTTACCTTCGAATCGTTCGCTTTCGGGTCCTTCGCCAGCAGCATTATAGGCCATTACTTTCACAAAATAATATGTATCGGGTTGCAATCCGACAATTAGAGCCCAGTTTCTTGTTGTGCGTGAAAGATAGTACACTGCATCTTCCTCCTGATGGGTGGTCTTCCAATATTTTAACTAAATTCAAAAAGGAGTTGAAGCATTTATATATTCTTTCAGACCATTCCGTTAACTTACCCGATGTCCGATTAGCTTGCCACGTATATGCTCACGAGACATATCAATTGGTTGCCAGGTGACATTGAAGCAGGTCGAATTGAAAGGTAACGCGAACGGTTTCTGGGGCGACACCTGTGGCATGTCCTCAGCGGAATAAATGGTAACCATCTCGCTCTCGGGGCCCTTGCCTACGTTATTGATGGCTTGTACTTTCACATCGTATTGCGTGTAGTAGTTCTCCCGCGGTATATTGACCACGGCGACGCCAACGTTCTCCTGCTTCATGATGATATCCGTCGCCCATTCCTTAGCACCCTTTAACTTCCAGAATACCTTGTAGTGAATGCCGTGACTGTGCTGCTCCTGGGGCAAAAGAGGATCCCACGTAATGGTCAGGTCACCTATCTTGCCACCGCCTCCACCCACATTCCTGGGCGGCACATATGGCTTGTCTTCGTAAGTACTATAGATGGGTGATGGGGCCGATGGAGTTCCGATTCCCAAATCATTGACGGCAGTCACGCTAAACTCATAGGAAGACCAGGGCGTGAGATTCATTACTTCGGCCTGCTGACGCATTGTATATCGGTCGATTTCTTTAGCCTGCACATGAGTCGAGACATTTGTCCAGGTGCGATTCCAATTGGTGCGGCCCAAGATGTTGTAATAGCGTATGGGCCGCCCATTGTTGGCCCCATCCACCCATTCAATGATGGCCTTGGTCTTAGCAATCTGATTCACTTGAACACCGCCCGGAGCACCGGGTGCCCCTTCTATTACGACAACTGTTTTGGCACTTATCTCATTTACGGCAGATTGTACTACGCACTCATAGTCTCCGGCATCGGCCATTGTGGTGTTATGTACGGTCAAACTGTTCCAATCCACAATCTGAAAAGAAAATATTGCCAGTTGAAGTAGGACATCTCGAGAGGAGGCGAAAGGATTGACTTACAATACGCGTTGTGCCATCGTGGTCGTTTTTCAATATCTCGCCATTGTGTTTCCAGACGTAGGCTATGTCCAAAAGCTCGTCGTAGATGGCCTCGCAGTGTAAATAGATCAGATCGTGCTCCTTGGACACAATGCGCTGTGGTGGAGTCTGAAGGAAACGAATTTCTTCTGCAAAAAAGAAAAAAGGATTTTAGACAATTTCAGGATCCGCGGAAGCTTTTATTCTGACTTACGTAGGACTATGACGCGGGCGTGGGACTCATCTGTGCCCGCCTGGTTGGAAGCAATGCAGGTGTACATGCCCTCATCGTCACGCGATGTTGGCGATATTATCAACGTGCCACTGGGCAGAATGCGACGATGTCCCCCTGAACCCAGAAGTTGGCCATCCTTTTTCCACTGGAACTTGGGTCGCGGAGCTGCCTCGGGATCACAGACAATTGTCGTATTGCCATTGAAGACGGCATATATTTCGGCCTCGAGCGGATGCTTCTTGAACGAAGGCTTCATGGAAAGTACACGCAATTGCGATGATGAGAACGAAGTCTTTAGTTGATTCTGTGCTCCGCACTGGTACATGCCCTCGTCCTTATCCTTCTCTAGGAACTTGATTGTCAGCACATTATCCTGGATGACATAGCGGTCCCTATTGATGGTCAGCGGGTCCAGTCGTTCGGCGTTCTTGTACCAGGTGTAGTTGGCATCAGGAATGGCAAAGGCCTCGCATATGAAAGTCACATCACTATTGTAGTCCTTGATCATGTCCTTCAGAGGGATAGTAAACTCGGGTCGCATCTGGATGTTAATGTAAATGCTCTTGACAAGAGTCTTGCGCAGATTGGTGATGGTGCACGTGTATTCGCCGTTGTCATTTGTCGTGGCGTTCTGTATGATGAGAACGCGACCATAGTTTGTCGTATATGCGTTTCTCTGCAAATTTTGGCCCTGGCGCGTCCAGTTGTACGATGGAATCGGATAACCGAATGCCATACACTCTAGCCGTATATCCTCGCCCGCTACAGGGGCCTCGGGGAACACCTTGGGGAATGTGTTGGCGAAGATTAGGGCCTGGTAATTGCTATTGGGTGTGACCCGCAACGAGAAGAAGGGTCCGTTGCGACCCGTATCGGAGACAAGAGTTTGCACCGTGCACGAATAGTTGGCCCGATCCACAGTTTCGATGAACGAGAAATACAAGGCTCCATCATGTGAGACGAACACACGTTGATCCTCCTCCACAAAGTTGGGGAAATAGTCACGAGCCCAATAATAACGCACTGCCGGGTAGTGCTGGGGTGGATCACAGAAAATAGATTTGCCCCAGTTCATTTCACTTGTCTCCGACGAACGCTTTAAATTAAACTCCATAATGAAGCCAAAGTTCAGATGGGCACTCTCCGAGCGAACTCGTCCAAATTTGTTCTCTGCCACACAATGGTAGGCACCCTGATCGAGAGCTTGTTTCGGCTCATAGATGATGAGATTGCCGCCGGAAATGGTGTAGCGATCCTGTACCAGAGGATCGATCCTACGATACTCGAGAGTATCGTTCACATACACCTCGCGATACCATTGATATGTGGGAGTGGGAAAGCCGCCTGCCAAACAACTAAGGGATACGTCATTGATCAGTCGATTCTTGTTCACATCGAAAGTCGTATCATTGGGCTGCTTCACAAAATAGGGACCACGTGGAATGCGCTCCAAATCGCGTATATCCAAGCCATAATGATAGGGACGCTTGTCATCCAATTTAATGTTTACATTATCCGGAGTATAAAGGGATCTCGATTCGCATATAAAGAGATTTAATTCAATTTCGTAGGCGGGCATAAAGACCCATTTATCGCGTTTCTTTGAAAAGGCATAGACCACGCGATCACGTATATAGCCATTGTCGCCGTAGGGCTGGTTGGCACCTGGTTAGGGAACAATAATGTGTTAGTCAACTAATATTTTTCGCTACAAGCACATAAGCTTACCAATATAACCACGCAAATTATTTTGATTCCGTTGATTCACATTGCCGGGCAAGACATTGTAAAACTGATTGGGATTGTTGGGATTCCGATTCAAGTTCAGGTCATTCTGCACCAAGAACCGATTATCGTGAAGATCTTCGTTCTCGAGTGGCAACTGCTCATCGAAGGCGAACGAATCCTCAATATGGATCAGCTGTGTATTGTCATCATTCACCCAATTCTGTGGTCCTGTCTGGCGAGCCGAAATGAAGAAACGATTTTGTCGCTGATTCTGCACGATCAGATTCCTCAAGATGAACGAATGCTTCTCCACATTGTCCACATTAATCAAATCTGCATTGTAGGCTTTACAAATCTTTTTCGCCTCGGCCCAATTGCGTTTGGGTGAGCGTATGAAGCGATAGCACGTTTGCCTAAAGGATACCCAATGTTCGGGGCAAAAGTTCTCTTCATCGCTGAACATATCTCTATAGCCCAAACCGCCAGCTCCTCCTCCCAGTCCTCCGCCTACTCCTCCTCCAGAATTAAGACTATTGCGGTTAAAGGGATCGTATTGGGGCCCTAAGCCAATGCCACCCAGATTTTGACCAGGTCCTCCGACATTCACATTGCCTCCGCCTCCGATTAATGGACGATTGCCATCAAAGTATCCATTGTTTGGGTTGTAGTTGTTCGGATTGTTGTCTAGCAGTGGATTATCGTATTGATTTGCATCGATATTCGAATTAGGTTGTGGTTGCTGTTGTCCTGTGTACAGTGGATTGTAACGCGGCGAATAATCCTTGTTGTAGGTGGGCTGATATGTTTGTGGCTGGGATTGCGGTTGATCCAGATTCTGCTGCGGCATGTATTCACTTCCTGGCAATTGGGCCACAGCCAAGAAACATAGTTCCACCAACAGAAAGTAGGTGAAGTACCTACTTAATCCTCCCACTATTTGGAACATGGTTTCTAGGGGTCACAGAGTGCGAGTGTGAGAACTGCTGCAGATGGCGTTTCACCCTAGACTAAAGACACATTTTTCTTCTGCCCGAAATTCGCTGGAGTCTATAAATAAGAAAACAATAAATAAACTAATTGTTTATTTTCAAACAACAAATGTTATAAACAAATGCTTCATAATGATAATGAGCAACAAAGTTATGCGTGTAGGTGTGCATGCATGTTCATGTGTGTGAGTGCCGTAATTATGTGTGTACGTGTGAGTAGGTGTGGTCTTGAGCTTGCTTTGTTAATTAATTAACAAAAATCTTTAAATCACTGATGTTTGGCTTAACTTATATACAAATACTAAGTTAGTTGCTTAAAGATGACTTCAAAATAACATGACCAATAGTTAAATTTAAACAGCAAAGCCGCCGCCCCAAGCCGAGGTTGTGAATTTTATTCAAAACCACACCTTAAATTTATAAAAAATTATGAATTTACTCTGAGAATGTGTTTCTTTATTCGCCTGATGAGGAATTTTAAAAAGTAACGGAAACAGTTGGCTCACACGTACTTTGTATAGTCCAGTTGGAAAACTTAATTTATAAAACACTTTAAAATTATAATTGAATTGAAAAAATAACAAAAATTAATCACAATTTCGTAAGCAGGTTGGAGATGAGAAAGCCGACAAGTGTGACCGTCGTTTTTTAAGCTGGGTCCAACATCCACCAATCGATATCAATGTTTCTCCAGCTCTGCCGCATATCGATACCTACAGTGAGTCTAAAAAATGTTGTCAGCCATAAAGTTTTCTGCATTAAGCCGCTGTTTTTTTTTGAATGTGGTTAAAGCAAAAATCTGGTAAACATATTTTTTGCAGTTAAATTAAATAAGAGGTGCAAATTCCCCTCAAAAAGTATTGACGGAATTTTGATTTTATGGGACCAAATTAAGGTAAATAAATAGTCTAAATAAATTCAAAATGGGCTTTTTGACACAAGGGACAAAATGATTATCCATATTTCTTTTGATAAAGTAAGCTACCAAACTCCCATCCCGTTTTTTTTTGCCTTTGGATTATATGGTTTGTGCTTTGGGTAAATTTTTTGTCCTTCATTCTGGTTTTTCATATTCTGGTTTTTACTTACTTGAAAATATTAAGTTTGCCAATACATTTTGGGATCACTATATACGAAACGATTCAACCAATCGGTGTGGTGAATGCGTGTGTTGAATATGATTTTTGAATTAGACCCATAATTATAAATTTCCAAAAAATTATTTAAATTCACATATATGTATATATTTCCTGATTTGGTTCACGTAAGTTTAAGATTTATAAACAATAACAAGCTCTGAGGAGATATTTTTAATGGTATTACCAACTAATTTACGAGTAAGAACATAAACGAGGTATTTTGTATAACAAATGCTTGCTTACTGTAAATTTGCGCCAGGAGAGTGGATTAATGTGGATTGTGAGTACAAATAAATAAATTTTTTAAATTATTGTCATTTAGCCCGGTATACCTTCTGACTGGGCTTTGAATAATGTGTCTCAAATTGTACTCAAGCGCATCTGTAATTTACAAGCCTTTGTTATACCAGACGGTATCCAAATCAGGGTTTTTCTTCTGTACACTCTCGCGAACATCCTTCTCAAGACTGGCCACTTTGATTGCGGCGCGTTGCTTGAAAAAGGCGCATCCCAGAGGCGTGGCAAAGATTAGAATGAAGCCACAGAAGAGCGTTTGAATTGGGGCATTTGATCGCGGATATTTAGCTAGAAATCCGTTCTTTTCCAGTTTAGTCATCAGTAAGGGAGTCAAAGCTAGCAATATAAACAAGAAAGATTAGAAATTTGCTTTATTTAAGATTTGTTTTTCTATTAATTACTCATTCCGGGTAAAGCCATGGCAATGCGGCTTAGGATGACCGCTGAGATACCGATGAATGCCGCCTTCTGGGATATTCCAACTTCATTGTTTTTCTCATCAAGTAGTGTAACACCATTCTGAAGCTCTCTGCAAAAATCCATGAGATAAATTAGTTTTAAAGGTAAGCAACGAATTCAAATGTAAGAAACATAAAAAATTCATTCTCTCTTTAGGATCATACTTACTGCATTCTCATGCAAGGAATGTTTATGCAATTCGCAGCTGCCACAGCTGCCAAAGGAACTAGGCGACCCACCAGGGGATTCATATTCTTAACCGCATTGTTGAGGGTTAAAGCTGTGGCTAAGGCGCCTCCAGTGGCCAGGCAATATGAGGTCAGAAGTTGTCTGCAAATGGAACGGCATGAGATAAAGAAGTCCTGCTATGAATGGGTACTTACGTATTGCTTAATGGAGTGGAGCCCGAACGATTTGTATAGTTGACAGTGGCATTGAATGTTTGATTGACCCACTGCCAGAAGACTACAGCCGGGGTGGTTTTATAGAAGGTCATCATACCTAAATGAAACCAACACACACACACGCATAACAACAACAATAAGATAGCTAGTTTAACAATCAAAGCGCGGAAGCAAATTGTTGTGAAATTTTCTAATTGAATCACATTCTACACACTTACAGCCCGTGATGATGGTATTCATTGGCATTTGTGCCGACATTCGTCCAATAATAATCTGCTTCTCGCCCGTCTCTGGATGGAAGGCCGAATCATAAAGATACTTGGCCTTCCATATATCATCCATTGATTTGCACTCGGGCACATCTTTCCCAGCGCGATATTTGAGGACTATTTGGCGAGCACGCTCGAGTTGCTCGTTGGTGGCGAGTATATTTAGCGGATTGGTAACTAAAAAGAAATGCTTGGCTCTGCCAACATACGTGCTCTGATCATATTTTGGCTTATCAATATCGACACGAGGCAATGGAGTCATTTTTGGTAGTTAGTTACTGGATTTTAACTGCAAGTTCAAAAATACAGTTAATTAAATAAACTGAATTAGTATCTAAAGAACAAATCAAAAAAATATTCACAAAAATTAATTGCAAAATGTTGAGTCCCCGTCCGTCTGCTCTTATCAATGTTTGTGACCCAACTGCGTCTCGCTTGTCGCTAGTAAACAAGTTTCTCCCGCATATACATATCTATGCGAGGGTTGCTATAAAATTATGTTTACTTTTTGCATAAAAGTTTTAATTGAAAACTACCATGGAGTAAAAATGTATGCACCGTGAACGATAAGTAAAATCACATCACATCTAATAATCATTAACAAAGGAATTGGTTTAATTTTCTTATCCTTATAGAGTGGCGATAAGCGAATATATTTTACTTCAAGGCTCTTTTACTTTAAAGCAAATGCAAAATTTCATTTTGAAACTGTTTTTTAATCAAATAATGAAATTTTTATATGCCACTTGTATGTAAAGTGATTAAAAATAAATACAACGAGAGTACGTCTAACTTTATAGTTATCCCTCGTATATTTTTATATGTATATTTGAACACATATACTTGAATATTTCTTTCAGATTTTGGACTTGAACCGACTGTCAATGGTCAGCAGTTCGATTATGTATTATGAAGACAAACCGAAAAACAATACTTTTGGCTGTATTATATAATGGCGTTAAAAGGGCGCATTCTTATTGAAAAATCTATATACAAGTGTTATCAGTGCCGCTAGCCGACGCAGACTCTCAGCTGTGCATAAACAAAAGCTGGAGAAAGAGAACAGGTTGTATTCGCCTATGTGTGTGTGTGAGTGGGTGTGTACATACATATACACAGGCACACTCACACACGAATCGTATAATTTTTCCACCTATCCACAAAACACTCACTCGCACGTCTTGGCACTCTCGAGCTCCGGGACCGTTCCTACCACTTTGGCAGTGAAAAAACGACTAAAAAACGAAAACAAAACGAAATCTAAAAGCCTGCTGCTGCCTCCAGAAAGCACACTCGTATCTGTCAATGTTAAGCAAGGCTGTTCTCGTTTTCGATTCCGATCCAAATTACACGGATTTAAATCGCCTCCATTTTAGTAAAAAGCGTCTTCCAAAATATTGTTAAAATGAATCTTCAATATGTTGGTCACAATATTAATCTGCAGTGGATAAATTTGGAACTGGTATTTGTAGAAGCCAATGGAATTCGACAGCAATTAAAATAATTTTTATTATCAGTATCTTAAATCTTTCAAAACCACAAGATTTAAACGGAACAAGACGTAGTCAAAGTAGATGAATGTAAAAATGTTTTCCAATATGTAATTTAAAACGGCCAAGTAGGCCTTTGACAAGTGCTAAAGTACAGAGGTGGTAAGAATTTCGTTTTACGAGTGAGATAGCTTGCGGATGAATTGATATATATTTTATCACGATGGTCGGGGAACCCTGGCCAACTTGACTTTAACATGCTTCTGCACCACGTTGAGGAGTTTGTGCCACATTTTTACGTGCGTTTCCGTATGAACACATAGCTATCGGAGACTATAAGGGACTTGCTGTGGCTATATCCCTTCATGCCATATTTTTTAGATTTATGTATATTGTAGCTAAATAAGTGCACTAACTTTATAAGTTTGGTGACTCTCATTCGAATACTTAGATAATCAATTTAATCAAAGGACTGAATCAATTGAAAACTGTGAGGGCTATGACTAATAGTCAAATTTAATGAATTTGTCCTCTTACGGCATGTTTTGGCCCAATTGGTCGTCTTGCTCTTTACAGATGTCGATTTAATTCCCCTCACCATGAGGGGGAAAAATTATTAACGATTTAGTTAAAAGGTAGGAAATATTTAATATATTTTTTTTTTTTTGTTTGAGCCTAACTCTTCTCTGACCAGGACCAGTGTGACTTGCTTGGTCAGAAGCCTAACATTACCGTCCCCACTGCCTTTGCAGTTCTCATTCATTTTAGTCGTTCTCTAATCATCCGACTGCTCAGTTCTTGAATTAAATTTTTAATTATACAATTTAATGCAGACTCCAAATAAGTTTTATTTCAATTTAAGTTTAAAGTGCTAAAACCAAGTCTTTAATAAAAAGTTTTAACATTTTGTGAAGCCAAGGAATTTAAATTCAAAAGGGTAAGTTCTTTTGAGACAGCAAAACGTTTGGTTCCTTAGACCCAGAGAATAAGAAATAAAAGAAATGTTTAATCGTGTATATAATTATGCTTTTATTATTGGAATCCATTGTTTGACTAAACATAACATCAACAGTTTTGTATTCTAGCAATAGTTTATAATGTGTTTTAGTTAAATTGTCATAATTAAATTTTTTAAAGATTTTTCATTTGTTTTAAATGTAGATTTCGCAAACAATTATAGTCGTAATTAACACAAATGTCAAGATGTTTCTTTGATGTATGCCTAGTTGCACATAGGTGTAACAATTATTGTAGATAGTTTGTATAGTTTTTTTTTTGTTTTTTGGTTTTTGGGTTAGTTTCTGTTGTTTGATTTTAGGTTTTTGGTGTATTTTGTTATCCATCAATCGACTTCAATAGCCATATGTATGTATGTATATTTGTATATATATATTATGTATGTATGTATATGTTTCATAGGTATGTAGGTAGACTTCAGTTAAAAGTAACACGAAATATATATTTGATTTGATTTCCTCAACTATAATAATACATACATATGTATACATAAAATAATTGTAATTGTAATCGTAATTGTAATTGGGAATGGAACATCGATTAATAAGAACACGAGTACTTGTACATTGAAATAACGGTAAAAACGGTCTGTCAATTGAAATTTTAATAATTGAAACACTTAATATTTGACTCTATTTTCTTAGATCGGTTAGTTGGTTTTTGGTTTTTCGTATTAATTTTTTGTTTTTGTAAGATTCTCTCGTATGAAAATTCTTCGAGTGTCCAACGAGACGGAAGATCTTCACATGGGGAAGATCCAATCCTTGTACCATGGTTATAATTTTGTATATGAATAATATACTTATGTATGTATGTATGTATGTGCAACGACCAGTAATTTATGAAGAGGTTCCACTGGGTCGAGACCTCTTCAGAGATGTGTTGGCCCTAAAATGTAGTTATATGTATGTGTGTGGGTGTCTGTGGGGGTTCTTAGTGGGAGTTTTCATTATGCGATTGTTCATACATTTATTGTTTTTCGTTTTAGTTTCAAGGAAGTTGCATTGATAATTCATCGTATTCAGTTTCATCTCATTTCATCATGTCGTCTCCATTAATCTTTTTACACACATTTCTACATACATCCAACTGATGAATATACATGTATGTGTATGTATGTCATTATCTATGTATGTATAACTATGTCTTTTGAGCGCTTTCATATAGCCAGTGCATTGCTCACTATGTTAGTATATTTTTGTATTATTAAATATGTTATGTAGGTATTATGTATGTTATGTTTATATTTGTCATATCTGTATGTATTTATGTATATAGTATGTTAATGTTGTATATATATTTGTCTTACACTTTTCGCTTGCAGCTAAAATCTGATACTGATTCTGTGTGTCGGAGTTTAGATTACTAATACATTTGGGTGAAGGGTGACATTTAGTTAGCTAACGTAAATGCAGTTAATTCTTGGACTAATTCTCGTTCGGAGTTAAATATAAATTATAATTAGTTAATATGTATTATTGTTTCAACAGGATAGAGGCAATTGCGAAATGAAAAATCTTTTCTTGTTTCCAATATGGTTTAACTGGATTTTGTTTTGTTTTTATTTATTTTGTTTCGTTTTTTGGTTTTAAGTTTGTTGTTTTATTTATCAAGCAATTTAACAATTTATACACGAGTCTAAAAAATATTTCATTTATATATTTATTAATGTTTTCGAATTTTAATTTAAAAAAACAAAAGCAGATCTTTCAATTCAAGTACATACACAATACATACATATTTCGTCATTATGCACCAACAATTGACTCTAAATGTATAATTTATTAAATTTTCAATTATAATTTGTGTTTTATTTTTGTTTTGTTTCGTTAATTATTTACATTCAAAAATTGACGCCATTAATTGCCATAAAGTTAATATATCTGTAATTTTGTTTTGCTAACATTAATGCCATATTTTTAGTTGATCAAATAAAATAATCTAAAATGGCGACCAAATTGGAACTCGATTTTTACTTCTGCAATGGATCTGTTATATATGATTGGCCTGGATTGAATGTTTTTGCAAATTCGGATATAGATAGTATGTAGAAAAATGTAATCGTAAGTAAAATTAATAAATTGAAGCAGTAAATTTGATTGAAATAGGAATGTTGAACGGACTTAGAAAATATATTGAATAAGGGAGTTTAGCAAGCGAAAAATTATTAAGGGTATTGAAATTTTGGGTTGTGTCCGGACCACCAAACTGTCCCCCGGATCCATCGACGTTTTCAATGAGAAAAAGGGGAATAGAGTTTATGTATATCTAGTTTTGACTAATGAAATCTGAACATATTTGCTTTTTAAGTTGGCACAAAACAATCTTTTTGACACTTATGATCCGAGAATATCTTGCAAAAGTGTTGGAAATTCGGAACAACCGAAATTAGTTCAGCCCTTTCTTCTTCTTGCTTTTGTTGTTCATTGTTTTGTTTTCGATTTATTGTACAAAAATATATAGTATAGTGCTTTGCCTTGGTTGTTATTGTTTATACGGATGTGAACTAAAAATAAAATATTTAATTGAAACGCGTATATAACAAAAATTCGTTGCTCGATTTGCTGTCGACATTTGTTGTAACAATATTAAACCATAAATATATGTATTAACAATAACAATGTAAATATAAAGGTATATGTATGTACAATATGGTACCTACTATAAAATATTTAAATAAAATTTCTAAAGTACGTATTAACCGCTCTTTGTTTGACTTATTTGTTTTTGGTTTTTCTTATGGTCATGTGTGAAATGTTGCGTTGTTCTGTTCAATTTTGTTTTTGTTCCTTCAAACCTTTGCCATAAATACATATATTTAATGTATATAGTTATTATTTTAGTTTCATACATTTTGTCTCCCTATCTACAGTGCTATGTTGTTGTACACATATGGTTATTTGGTTACCTAAATATCATTTAAATATATATTTTTTGTATATTTTCCATTTGTTTGTTTTTTTCTTTTTCTTTCATTTGGTGCAATGTAAAAATCCATGTAAAACGCGCTTCGAGTATTAAATTTGTCCATTGATTAATGTTAAATATTTCTATGTATGATTGTATGTATTATATACTTATATGGAGTACACACATACATATGTGCATATGTATATGTAAGTATATATCGGCTGTCGGTGCTTATGCTGCTGAAATTGACTATGATATTTGGTGCTTGGTAAGAATCTGGCGAATCCATACATATACATATATGCCGGTGCATCTGTGGCTATATTTTGTCTAGGCTGTTTAGGCTATTTTGCTTAATATGTGCCTAAATGGTAGAAAACGAATGAAATAAGAATATTGTAGTTAATTTATAGGAGATTAAGGCAACACCACGAATTGCGAGTACTACCAAGTTTTCTTATAACAAGAATTTTGTCACCTGTATAGAAGCCTAAACTAGTTGGATTATAATTAACTAAAGCGAAAACAGGTACAGCTTATAGCTTAAAAGTTTATCTATCTTTTACCAATTCCCACTTCGGAACCGACCAATATGGTTTTTTTTTCTATTTTTTAATAAATAAATAAATAGAAAATAAATAAATAATAAATGAATAAAAAAGAAAAATAAACAAAAAATAAAGAAACAAAAAATCCACAATAAAAAACAAAATTATAAAATAGAAAATAACCTTATATAAGCCAATGATTTCGAGTGGGGAATCGAACCAGGGACATTCCCCAAGTCACATCACGAAGCGAGCACTCTATCGTTACAGCCACCGGGATACATACGAAGAAGATGGCAATATTTCTTGATATTCTTTCCACAGGGGCATTTCTTATTCGCATTGTCGCTGTTTTGTCGAAAATTAAAAATTTTGGTCGAGCGAGCTATTGAAATGCGATGTTGTACAACTTCACGTCACACACACACTACGAAGCCTGAGCATGTACCGACGAGTGTACACATACATAGACAGAACGAAATCACAAGCGACGTAGGCCTGCCTTCGTCGTTCTGTAGTCTGTGCTACTCCCCCACTTTACGCTCTCATTGAGAGTACGAACGTTCGGGTTTTCCCGAAGTTCTCTGGGGTTCCATGACTAGGCTAGCGTTTGCAATCAAAAAATCATGAGTTTGTCCTATCTATGTGTTCTATGGTTAGTGCTTTTACTTTACCGACTATGAATAATTTACTCTGGACCTTTTCCATTTCCAAATTGTTTTAAAAGTAAATAGAAAGAAATTCTGCATCTTTTTAAAATATTGTTATTATCATTTTCGTTTCAAATTTAGAAAAGGTCGTCAATATGATTTGGTGTCGAAAAAAAAGAATCAAGGCCAAAAAAAGTTGAACAAAAAATGTAAAATTCCAAGTTTATTTTGCTGTAGTTTCGACAAAAAATGAAGAATAACAGAACTTTGCTTGATATGATGATATTTCCCCTATCCAACCCAAGATACATACATATGTCTACATATTGAAGCGAATCTTAAGAAAAAGGTGTTTTGCCTTTAGAAGGATATTTGGAAACAGGTCTCAATCCAAATCTGAATTCCCATTTTTTAGCTATCTAAAATTGATTTAGGACAAAAACTAGATATGGACAAATACCAGATATGGCAATAGTCAGTAAGTTGAACCAAAACATTTGTTCTTTAAGTTTGAGCTAAGTAAATGATTCTTTTATTTAAACACAAAACCTCCAAATTATCGATTAATAATCTGTCATAATTAATAATACTCACTTGGACACTCGGGTGGGTTCATATAGCCAAACACATTCAATTCATAAAGCGACGCCAGCGTGATGAAGAATATATACCAGACCATGAGTATGATTCCCAGGCGTTTGTCGAGCTTCCAGCCATTTAAATGCGTTGACAGAATCAAGAAGACAACGGTGGAGAAGAGCGATAATGTAGAGTAGGCCAAGCCTGAAATGAAAAGCACAAAACAAAAGAGGAGCCAGTAAGCCAACTCTCGACAATTAGTCATGAAATGATTAGGGGAAACACTGAGATCTAGACACATCGAGGACAGCTACGTAACATGCCAGGCATACCACACACACACACACTGAGAGAAACATCGAGCTATGTTGAGGTAGTTAAGGAGTACATACCCTTGGATATTACGTTGACATGAGAGCCGGGCTTTATGATGGCCGTTTGTATGAACCATGGAAGACCTAAGCACACTAGTATATCAAAGACATTCGAGCCAATTGCATTCGATACGGCCATATCGCCGAAGCCTTCTTTGATAACAGCTATTGAGCTTAGGGCATCAGGCACAGAAACGCCAGCGGCCACAAATGTCAGTCCCATCACGGTGTCCGGTATGGCTAGGGTGGAGCCAATGACGGTGATCATCCACACCATAAAGTACGAGTAGAACGAGATCCAAACCATTGACATAAGAAATGTGAATGGATACCAATTGCGATACTGCTCCAGCCGGCAATCGGGCATGGTCTTCTTGCAAAGAAAGTGTATGGGATAGACGACGTACCACGCCACCAAGGCGGGCAGACCACCTTCAGTGGGTCGTATAAGGGGATCCGGGCGGGGTTCACGTTGCTTGTCTGTCGATTTGTAATAGTCACCAGTGGAAGCAGAAGTTGCCACCACTTGTCCACCTTTTCCGGTCGCTGAAGCGGCGGCAGCTGCTGCTGCTGCTTCGCCTGTCACTACCGAATCAGGCTGATCGGCATTGTAGCCCATATTCTCTTGGCCCATGCCCATGCCACCCCAATTGTCAACGGGCGGTTGGCTGGTTGCCACTGGATTGGGTTGACTCTGTTCTCCCCACGCCGCATTCGGATCCCAGCTGGCATTAGGATCGCTGTAGTTCTGATAATCATTATTTTGCTGCGCCTGATTGCTGTTGGTGACGGGGGAAGTAATGTCGCCAGTCTCCTTCGTTTGCTGCTGTCCCTGTCCTTGGGTATATGATCCTTCTGGCACATTTTTGTAGGTTACCAAAGCTGACTGCTCCTCTTTGCTGGGCAATTTGAAGGGTAGATTCAGGCTCAGTGCCCAGCGTTCTAGCTCCGTGTTAAAGTGCAAAGCAATGCAATAGCCGACATAGCAGAGCAACATTACCACAGACTCGAACTGCAAAGAGAAGGGAATCATTGTAACTGCACTCAGCTCCACTATATTGAGCACTCTACTTACGCAGGATATGACATCGTTGAAGATAATGATCAACATGACCAATATGGACACACAATAGAAGAAACAATCGCGCACCAATGGCCACCAGTTTAATTGGCATACGGTTCCAGAGCATAGGGCGCACACTGAGATCACAAACATAATGTTGAAGACAGCGGAGCCGATGACTCCGCTGATGCCGATGTCATCCTTGGCGAAAAACACTCCAATTACGACGGTTGCCAACTCGGGGGCTGAACTGCCGGCAGCCATGAATGTGGCACCCGCCACATCCGGCGAGAGTTTGAGTTCTAATGAAAAAAGGATGCAATTAGTCGCAGATTTTATTATAGACAATTGACTTACCCTCGCACAAGCGATCCAAGCTGGCCACAAAGTACTCATCGCACACAATGGCGAGGCCGAAGAAAGTGAAAACTGCCACCAGGATGTGGAGAATAAGGCCGCCATGTCGTCGCGCCCATTTGTTCATCAAGGGCTCCGGAAATTGCTCAATTGCCGGCGGTGTACAATTATTTCGCTTCGGCCGCCAAGTGGGCACGGCTCCATGTATAGGGGTGGCCACTGTGGACGGCATCTAAAAGCAATAAAGAGAGAACAAGTTAGCAAAACAATTTCTAAAACAAGTTAACTACTCACCTCGGAGGTTGACAGCGGCTCGTCTTCAATGATTCCATTACTTGGTTCACTAGGTTTTACATTGGTATCCGCATCACCAGCATCCTCGGCTAGGCTGCCCACATCGGGAGTCAGCGTCTGGTCAACGCCCTCTTTGACATCACCCTTGGCCGAGTAAATACTAACGCAGTAGTAGATCAAAAACAGCAGCCCCATGTTCCACATACGGGCGCGGTGGGAGCGACGACGTACGATCTGGCAAATGGAATACAGGATTAGGAATTACACTGCCAAGACAAAGGAACAAGCTACATAAGCACACCATCCAAAGTGCGGCTTACGTTCTCAGCTATCAGCTCATGCCATGCTGCGCCAAGAGGTGATGCCTCTGATAAGATTTGCCATATGCTGAGTGCAAGGTAAGTAACTACCCACTCACCCCCATCCACATCTACAAGTATATAATAAGTACATTCACTTAATATCCTACTGGCAAACTTATTAGGTTTATTTTCACCGACTTGGTGTGGTTTGGCTTGGCTTGGCTAGGCTTGGCTCGATGGTTTGACTCACAATGGAAATTTAATACCATTCCGTCGCATGAATCCAGACTAACGTCTGGGTTTGAGTAAAAGCAAAGGGAAAAATAAAGTTTTTATATGGCTCCAATAGTTTGATACCTCTTTAAAAGTTGAATATACTCTCTAAATTATAGAAAATTTGATATGAAAATTTAGAACTTAAAGTTTGAAAAAGCATTTTGGTTTATTCATGTATAAGTCCAACTGAAAATCACAAATCGACATTAGTTTCTCATATTCTTGGTTTGGACGTTGACAAAAAAACCGATTTCAAATAATTATTAATTTAGCGTTAATAACGCTTAACATCTATATCTAATGTATTATTTATATATTATTTATTAATATCCAATATTTTGAATTACCAAGTTTGCTTCTAACTATTCACATTAATATTCTGCCGTCATCTATGTATGTACATATATTCATTTGGTTTCTATGGCGGTTTTTAGAAAAAATGAGCTATTTAAGTAAAAGTGAATATATTTTAAACTAAAATCGGGCTAGAAGAAAAGCGAATTCAATATATGTCTATATTTATTTTAGCATAGCATAAGTATTTTGCTGTAATTTAATGGCAAACAAGTCTTCTAAGTAATTTCAATAACTTGAACTATTCGCTGTGCGCTGAAAGAGAAGCTAAAACTTTACTCAACCATGTTATGAAATTGTATATCTTTATGTTCTGTTTTAACTTTTACCCTCTAACTTGTTAAAGTTAATTGGGTATACCGAACTTTTCAGAGAGACATAGAATATCGCAACATTGTGCGGAAGTATTATTACTAACGGGTTATCTTTGGCTGGATCCAATTGACAATATCTTTTTGTGGATTTTTTCAGTTATTTTAATCAAATCTAACCCTAACAATTATTAATTTTTTGCCTAATTATTTCCATGTTTTTTGGCCCTGATTAGACATTAAAGTCATAATTTGGAATGGCAATATTACGAATATTTTTTGTACCTTTTTCTATTGTCTTCACCCCAAATTAGTGAATTTTAAAAATGGCCCGAAAAATGATAAAATGTTCCCCTTGAAAACTGATTTTCCTAAGTCTAAAGCATAATTTTTTGTCTCGACACCCTCGGAAAATATTGGTATAAAAGTTATATTGGCACCCATGGTGATAAGCGGCGATCTAGATAAGTATATATCGCTTGTCAAATATCTTAAGTGAATAGGTAGAGTCCTGGATTACCCTATATGTCAGTCGATTAGAAGAATATAATGACAAAAAACTATGTAATTGTTGTTAAAATGTGTACTAGAGATAGACTAGCTATCAGGCCCGGACTGGGACCCTGAGGGTCACCGGGCATTGAAGTTGAAGGGCCCCCTATACTACATGCTTGAAAAATTATGTCGAGGAAAATGAAAGGTACACATTTTTAGGTTTTACATCAAGTATGATCGCTTATGTGAATAAAACAAAAACGACTTCTTACAAACAAACAAACAATTTTATTTGCCTATCTTTTTTCAACAATGCACTTCTACGTAAGGCGTAATTTTACTAGATTTTAAATCATCAAACAGTCAAAAGTTTTTGAAGTAAATTGCTCTGTAAGTATAAGGCTTTTTTTGAACTGCCATAAGCAAGAAAGTTTCTAAAATTTTATAAACAATGTCTAAAGTTCCAGTAGCTTACAGGGCTTCTGAATTCCAGGGGCCCCAGGGTCCATCAGTTTATGACGTTTAAAAAATGATTCGTACTGAGAACCTCGTTTGAAGGGCCCCTAGTAGCTAACTGGTATATTGCTACATTCAACTTCGGTTTTTCAAGAAAATTTTTCTATATTTCATTCGTTTTAAAGGGCCCCAGTCTTTTCGAGTCTGTGAACGACAGGGGCCCCAGCGTCCATCGATTTATTATGGTACAAAAATGATTCTTGGTGGGAACCTCGTACGAAGGGCCCTAGGGACTAAAAACTGCTACTCTACTAGATGAAATTTCATCAAAAGGGGCCCCCTACCTTGAGGGCCCACCGGGCATTTGCCGGTTGCCCGGTGGGCCAGTCCGGGCCTGCTAGCTATAAAACAGAAAACTAAATATATATTGAATAGAATATAATAGAACGAAATGGATGATTTTCCATTGCCTGTGGGCATTAAATTGCAAGAAAAAGTGAAATTTAAATCACTTTAAGTATTGAAAATGCTTGAGTATTTGATATTGAGATAGCAATTAATGCCATCAAATCTCAGTCCATTAAGGCAAATACCCAAGGACCAAAGTTCTTTACTTCAGATTCTAATATCACAAAACTGATAAGCGCTGAGCAAACAGCAACAAGACGCCGACCAAGATTCTGTGTTTGCACTGGCAGAATCTGCTGCATTCTCGTTCCACCCATGGGCGTGGAGCTATGGCCCATGGGCGGTGGAACCTAATAGGTAGGATTTGTCATATGACATCATGGAATTGTTCTTGAATCGTAACAACAAATGTCTTTGAATAACATTTCACTTGTTTGTTATTGGCAAAAATCGTTGATTCTTGTTGTTGTTGTTGCTGGTGTTGCTGGTGTGATAACAACGCAAATTCGTCGCAGCAGATGGAAAGTGAGCGAACGAGAGAGAGAGAGAGAGATGGCGAATAAACGAGTGAGAGTTTTCACCACATTCATAGGTGGAGGTGGAGGGAGGCGAGCGGAGGCAAAGCCACCACACAACGAGCGGGCGCTACTCTTGTGGGCCACTCGGTCAGGCCGCACAATATCGATTTACATTCAGAGACCAAAACCTCCTGCCGCCCCCCAGACGCTCTTACGCGCTGTTGGGTAAGGTTGCAAACGTTGGGAACAACTTGGTGGGTCAGGGGGGAGTGGAGTGGAGGATGGTCGTTTGACTTTTGCTGTTAGTTACAGTTGTTTTATCTGTGTGTATGTGTGTGTGTGATTGTTGATGTTGTTGCTGGAGCAAGCGACGATGACGGCGTCAATGATGCTCACGTCCCGACGACACTCTAACGGAGGCTGCAGCCGACCACCCCACCGACCCACCGACCATCTTATAAAAATAAATGGCTGCGCTAACTAAATACGTAGCTGCGGAAGGAAGGAAATCGGAAAAAGAGAAGGAAAACGTCAGGACTACTGCTTGGTTTTTTACAGCTGTGTGGCATTTGGAGGGAGGGGTGGGGGGCGTTGTTGGGCTTGGGGCTTACATCATACATATTTTCTTCTTAACGTCGCAAAACAATGGGGCAAGCACAATTTCGAGGACTTGACGAAAAAAAAAAATATATATATATGTATATGTATAGAAAACAATGGACAAAGAATAAATCCTTTGGACAATCGGTGCGGGGCAATTGTCAAAAATTGACTTGCCATTTCGTCTCATTTCATAATCCTCTATCTTACCATTTTCCCCCAGTTGTTGTTGCTCCTCGTGTTCGTGTTTTAAGGCTCAAAACTTATTCTTTTTGCACTTTGCAAAATCGAGTGTATTATAACTTTTGGCTTTTTTGTCAATTATACATAGCTTCTGAGGAAAACAGATACAGAAGAAAACCGTTGCATTGGAAAAGTGTGAATGGTTTTCAACAATTTTTTCACTGTATCACTGATGTCTCATTTTCTTCAGAGCACTTGTTTCTTTGTTTTTTTAAATGTATGTTTTTATAATAACTTATTATTTTTGCCGCGATGTGCGTTGATGTATGATTTTGTGTGTATGTGTATGTATGTGTGTTTTTGGTGTGGGGGAGTGTGTGTGTGTGATACGAGCACTACGAGCAGACCAGGCAGAGCAGATTGCCTTTGTTTTCGACTGGCAACGACTGAACACAAACTGAACTGACGACTTCGCGTCGCCAAGTCTGCGGCGTTTTGGCTGGCCAAGTCCATCCCAAAGTGTCGGAGCGCGTGGAAAACTCACCACAGCCGACCGCCCCCCAAAGGGCATCCATTTAAGCCGAGTTGGTTGTGGGAAATTCACAACATGGTAGTGTGAAATTCACTTTTTGCCGACCATTAGAAATATAATATTTTCGGTTATATTTCTGTTCATGTGTTCAAGTTCATTTCTTTACAATTTCTATTTGGCGCTCAAGAAAAATTCAAATTGATTCTTAAAAGCTTTTCACCATTCAGAAAAGGTAAATCAATCTTCTTTGGATATGAGAGGAAATGCCACGGCTTTAAAACAATAGCGCCATCTATGGTTAGCTTACAGATGCAGCCTTGACCTTCTAAGCAAGGACTACGAGGGTTGGTAGACCAATTCGATATACTGAGTGCCAAGTGGAAAGCTTTTTTAAATTCATAACACCAAAATTTATATAAATTATATGCTGTCACAGTTAATCTTACAAGCATAGGACTGCAAATATGTTAGAACGCACTTTGTGTACTTATTTGGAATGTTATAAGTTTTTTATTTATTCTAAATATTAACTAAATTTTGCACAAATACGTTCGGATTCTGATAAGGTTTGGGTCGCATATTTATACAATTTTTTTTTTGTCTTTGCAATTGACAAAATTGATACGAGAAAGTAAGCATATTTTTATATATTTTTGAATGCATAGCACAAAGTCTAAAATTGTACATACACTTATAGAGCTTGACGTGACTGATAACATTCGAGCCACAAATTTAGTTTAAGTTTTGTTTTTTTATTATTAAAGAATAGGATATAGTTATAAACTATCAACCTAACTATATTTTACAAGCACTGGCAACTAAGGCCTTCGGCTTAGACGAAAACTACATCCATACACTAGCCTGGGATTCGAACCCGGATCCTCGTTGTTCAGTTGACTAAATGACTGGGCCACTTAGACAACTCATCTACCGAGGACTGCAGTTTTGTTTTTTACTTGTAGTTTTAGTTTAGAAATGTAGGAAGTGAAAATATTGCTCCACAAAGTATGCAATGTTTTTTAGACACTATTGCAGCTATTGCAAAAACTTTATACTTTTCAAAACAATTTAATTATTGCAGAATCCTGTAGCACACATATTTTTTTTGCATTGTTGCTGTATAAAAAACACATTCAGAAACAAGAGTATATGACAACAAGATGGGAGAAAATTTTCTAGTTTTAAACACTTATTCTCGTATTTTTTTGGCATAAATGATAAGATGTTTATTTCCTTTTTGATTTGTGTGACTTCTAGACTTTTCACATGGTCAAAATATATACCAGCAATTCTGCTAAGCATTACAAAACCATTTAACATATTTTTGTAAGGTAGTTAATAGCTTATCAAATTTTGACTAAATTTGCAAAAAAACCAGAGGGCTGGGGCTAACTTCGACCGCGTCAAAGTTTGTATACCCTTGCAACTTTTATGGTAACTCTTTCCTTACCTATAGCCATCAAAGTGGAAAAATGTTTAAGCTAAAAAGGCTAATGTTTGCAAAAGAACGGCCAACAATCTTAGCATAGGAAAAAAGTAAGATATTGATCAAAGACACTATTTTCCACCGATCGTTCCTATGGGAGCTATATGATATACTCACCCGATCTTTATCAAATTCGGCACAGTCATTAACAGATATATTAAACTAACAAATGTTTAATTTGAAAGCAATCGCGTCAAAAGTGACGAAGTTATTGACAAAAGTCACTGTTTTCGAAAGATCGTTCCTATGGGAGAGATATAGAGATATAGAGAGATTCCTATGATATAGACACCCGATCTTGATCAAATTCAGTCGTTCAGGCACAGTCGTTTATATGTGTAATTAACTCACTAATACTAAATTTCAGGACAATAGCTCAGAAAATAACGAAGTTATTAAGAAAAGTCACTGTTCGTGACTTTGCCATTTGTATGGGAGCTATATGATATAGTGATCCCATCCGGCTGAATCCGAGATATACAACGCCTGCAGTATATACAAGCCTAAATGCAAAAATTTCAGCTCTGTAGCTCCAACGGTCTAGGAGGAGTTTGCGTTGATCCAGACGGACGGACAGACGGACAGACGGACGGACGGACGGACATGGCTATATGAACTCGTCTCGTCATGCTGATCAAGAATATATATACTTTATATGGTCGGAAATGCTTCTTTCTATGCGTTGCACACTTCTGACCAAAACTAATATACCCTTTTTGCAAGGGTATAAAAAAAATAGAAAGTATGTTACTACTAGTTAGGGATTCTAATTTCTAAATAGTTACAGAAGTTAGAATCCCTAACTGATATAAGTTATAAATTTATAATTTAGGGGTTTGTACTTAGAGATTTTATTTTAAAATGAAGTAAGTCGTCTCGCCGACTTAGGTATACCATACACCAGTAAAGCAAAGATTTCATCTTTATTAAACAAATGCATTTTCACATACTTTTTCCAAGCATATCTTAGTATCTCGCTCACTCAAGCATACGAGCACCCTAGCGCCCCCACCAGCCAACGGCCAATTCCGGCCTTATGGAAAAACGTTTATATTCATAACTCGATTGTTTTTTTTTCGATATTGATCAAATTTGGTATTTTGCTGGATTAGTATCATTTTTTTTAAATTGCGGGGGCGGAAAGGGGCGTGGCAAAAATTTAAAATAAACTTCATCACTTTACATACTACACGAGTCTACATACCAAATCTAGCTGTTCATACGGACAGACGGACATGGCTAGATCGACTCGGCTGTTGATCCTGATCAAGAATATATATACTTTATCGGGTCGGAGAAGCTTCCTTCTGCTTGTTACATACATTTTGGCGACTTTAATATACCATTTCACCCTATGGGTGTATGGTATAAAAATATAGTTCAGTCGGTTCAGTCGTATACTACAAATCTCCGGCCGCCGACTCTAAAAACACAGATTTGAAAAAAAAGAAGGTTGTAGTTTCAAAATTTAAATTTTTACAGTGTAAAACTAAAATGGAAAATATATTTGTTGAAATTCCCAATCATGGTTTTGTGCTTCTTTTATTGTATTGAGACACAAAACGAGAACCCGAAATATAATAATATTCAACAATACACACCATTTCTTGAAAAGAGTTGAAAAAACGATATAATCACTGATCTGTGCTAATTGAAATTATTTTAATGAAGTTAAACCTTGGTCATTGGCTAATTACGCATTTGTTGAGAAATTGCATTAAAGACAATGAATATACCACATGACACATTTAGATTGTCTTCTAATATAGAAATTTGTTATGTTTGATTGTTATTTATATGCGCCCTGCCTCTTCGGCCATGGACCTCAAGTGTTTTTGGTTGGCCTAGGCAAACAGCAAACAAACGCAGCATTTGAAGTGCCGCAAAGGACATCAATTGTCTGGATTTTGCCACATTATCCTTTGAATCGGCATCTCTGATGTGCAACGTGACATTGCTACATACGGTCGTCTGATGTAGCCGCCCTTGTAGGGTTCCTTCGGGGCCTTATAACAAACCGAAAGAAGAAGAGGCAGAGGCCCTTATGGCTAGTATCATAAAAAATTGCTATCACAATGACGAATTTACCTGTTGACACCTTACAAATGGACAACGACATTTCTGCAAATTAATAATGGGATCGGCTGCCATTCAATTGTAACAGGTTAAGTAAACGGCTCAATTACAACTTGAGAAGACAAACGGGATCGGGGTAGTCCTAGAGGGTTCACAAAAGACTGGTAGTTCTCCTGCCCGCCGCCTATAAGAAATGTGGAGCGACTGTCAGTCTGCGAAAGTCGGTGAATAGTGCGCATTTCTTGGGAAATTCAGCGGCTGCTCTTTGGAGAATGACACGACTAACCCAGAAATATGACATTGATTCAGAAATTTCAGACATTGACTTATTTTTCCAGTGGTGTGAACAGCTTATGGGAAAGTGTGTGAGATCGTTAAAGGCATTACCATCGTAAATCGTAGCCAATTTTCAACTATTGTGATTAAAAAATGAATCTCTCCAGAGATTTCAATTTTAATTGTTGTTTAAATTCTTGTACTACATAGTAAATAAGCCTCCATGAAAAACCGAATCCAATGTAAGCTGTGTAGCTTAAAAAAACTGAAAGAATATGCCTTGATGGATGCGGTTAGACGAAGAGCGCTCCATGGATCTGATGGATGGATGGCAAGATCTGATCCATTCTAAGTGCATGCATCTTTATATGTTCGTAAATGCTTCTTTCTATGAGCATTTCCGTTTAGTCAGGTTGTAAAAATGATACCTTAGTTAATATTTTGGCCAGAACTATCCAGATGATAGAGTCATGAAAGTTTTCAAAAGGTTAAATGAAGTGCTGTTTTGCTATGTCATGTTGTTTGTATTACGTTTTGAAAGCCTACATTTGTTTTAGTCTCCATGTTGTATTTCGAGTGTGTTTTTAAGAGCATGTCTTATTTCATTGTATCCATTGGATATTCATTTCAGAACGCACAGCACTATACCAATAAAAGTGTTACCTGAAAACCGTGCCAAAGTTACGTTGTGAAACTCTTTGCCCTATTACAGGTGTTAAGACCCAAAAATTTTGGTAAAAAGTTTAATTTTTTTTCGATTAATACATTGGTTGAATCTTCTCTTACTTACTCTTAACTTAGAGCCTAACAACAAGCTTGAGATATTTTTCTTAGTCTAGTACTTAATATAAATACAGGGGATGCTGCAAGTGGCCCTAATAAATTATTATTGGGTTGGTCTGTCATTTCATTTGCGACCAGTTCTGTTATTATTCCGGCAAGAGCTTCTAGGATGTGCTCCTAGTTTTGAAGAATACTTTAGTTGCTGAGTGTCTACTTCAGATTTCACGTTAGGTATATTTAGACCATTTTGAATATTGTCGTTCCGTATGTAACACGGAGCCCCAGTGATTGTTCTCAGAATCTTCGACTCCTTCCCGGTGTATGACTTCGATATTACCCCATAGTGCGACTGCGTAAGTTAATGATGATGAAAGTTAAATGAGACAATATTTTCCGTCAGTGAGTTCAATCAATTGGTAAAACGAATAAATATGAATTATATATATTGGGACATTGTATGATTTTTGCAGAATCTCAACAGGTAGTTAATCTGCACAACAAAGTGTTCAAATTATTGTGTTAAGTAAAAATAATGGATTAGTGCTTGTGAAATACTAGTAATAAAAACTATCAGTATTAGGTAATTTGGCGAGATTAAGTCCGTTGTAACGTAATAAGTTGTAATAAGTTCCCGTTTTGGCTGTTTTTACTCCAAGATACTTGTGGATTACTTTCAGTATTTTGCTTATGAATGTCTGAACATTTAGAAAATTGTTGGTTGATGCAGCTCCCTATGACTTAGAAACCAATATATAGGCGAAAGAAAATATTTGGACTGACTTGCTTAAAGATACTTATTATTATTCTAAATTCCTTATTCGAAGGAGACTTTAATTTACTTTCTAAAAAATAGCTAAAAACGTCACCAAGACGAAAGACCCAAAAATATTATATGGGTATTGCGATTTTAAATTGGCCCCAAGTCGGATTACGGGGCTAAATTAAAAGTTTGAGGTATTAATTTTATAAAAGTTTTTTCTAAGGTTTGAAAGTACTTTATTAATTTTATTATATCTATATATATTTTATTTTACATATATATATATATATAGGTATATATAATTTTATTAAATTTATTTCCCTGTGTGTCGTTTATCGAAGCATCAACAAAAAAGTTCGATATCATGTTAGAAATGTCGATCAACTGCATTTTGGAAAGTATCAAAAATTAAATGCCAGGAAACTGGATGATATTTTTGAAAATGTAGGTACCTTAATCATTTCGCTGACTAAAACTTTCATTCCCCGCAAATATTGTACTCCTCGGTACATCCTAGTACCTTATAAAAGAACACCAAATGAATTTTATAGACCATACACAACTAAAGTTCCTTTTACTTTCCTTTTTCCGTCTTATCCTAAAGTATAGACTGACTAGGCTTTAATTGCCCTTCGTGACATGAGCTGTCAATTTTCGTATTTCCCTCGTATTCTAGAAGACTTCTTTTAAGGTGTCTTCTTTATTTAACCGTTTTATTTTAATACGCAACCCTTTCAATGACGATGTAGACTTGCACAGGACAGATTGACTCACCTTAATCTGTCCGTACCTTGTAGACCATCTAGTATTCCTTTATACCAGGGACCGTAACTGTTATAAGATAAAATACTCAAATATAACTCTTATTTTTGATTTTTATTTTTTCCCTCAACCCATTACTGTTATTTTTGGAAAAAAAATAAAAATCATTTGTGATTTATATAAAAATTTTTTTGGGAAATAATAATTATTTTCGGTCCCTGCTTTATACCTCTAAGACAATGTTCTACTAACTATGCCTTTCATAAACCTTAAATTACCTGTAGTTTATGTATTATGATCGCTTTGATAGACAGGCTTTGTCTGCTTTTCGTAGGCTTATTATACCCTTGCAAAAAAGGTTTATTAATTTTGGTCAGTATGCAACGCATAGAAGGAAGCATCTCCGACCATATAAAGTATATATATTTTTGATCAGCACGACGAGACGACGATAGCCATGTCCGTCCGTCCGTCTGGATCAACGCAAACTCCTCCTAGACCGTCAAAGCTACAGTACTGAATGTTTGCCTTTTGTGTGTAGGCTTGTATATACTGCAGGGGTTGTATATCTCGGATTCAGCCGGATCGGACCACTATATCATATAGCTCCCATACAAACGGCAAAGTCACGAACAGTGACTTTTCTCAATAACTTCGTTATTTTCTTAGCTATTGTCCTGAAATTTAGTATTGGTGAGTTTATTACACATATAAACGACTATCCCAAATTTGATCAAGATCGGGTGACTATATCATATAGCTCCCATAGGAACGATCTTTCGAAAACAGTGACTTTTGTCAATAACTTCGTTACTTTTAACGCGATTGCTTTCAAATTAAACATTTGTTAGTTTAATATATCGGTTAATGACTGTGCCGAATTTGATAAAGATCGGGTGAGTGTATCATATAGCTCCCATAGGAACGATCGGTGGAAAATAGTGTCTTTGATCAATATCTTTTCTATGCTAAGATTGTAGGCCGTTCTTTCGCAAACTTTAGCCTTTTTAGGAAAAACGTTTTTCCATTTTGATGGCTATAGGTAAGGAAAGAGTTACCAAAAAAGTTACAAGGGTATACAAACTTTGACGCGGTCAAAGTTAGCCCCGGCCCTCTGGTTTTTCCATGCGATTCGTGCCGTGGTATATAAGGCTGCACCCCTGGTTCGATCCGAAGGAAAGTGGGCATATAGTGGACTGACTGTTATTATATGAATAGAGCTTTCTTACACCTGATAAACACCTAAAAAAAAGTAGTCCAAAAGATAAAAGAAAAGCATAAATTGATTTTAATTTGATTAATCCTGAAATAAAGCATCTTTAAAGTGTTTTAAATGTTTTCTTTATTGTTCGGCTTAGTCCCAGCAGCAGAGTGGATAATGAATGAAATCGAATCGCCAGTAACCATGACCAAATTTACCAGCCACAACCGTTCCATTTGTTACCGCACACCGCTCCTCCTCAGTGCCATCAATGAAATCGGTGTTCTCATGATTAACACCCTAGGTGGCATACTTCATGGACATAATTTCATTAATGGGACACACGATTTTGAATTAGTTTATAAACTAAATGCAAATATTGTAACTAAAATGCGTGAGCTAATCAATTTCGTTCGCTCAATTTGTGCGGCGGAGAAGGACCTGGTTCAGCTAGCCACACTGGCGACCGCACTTAAGGATATGAAAGGTGCCAAGAAGATGCTGCTGCTGCTGCTGCTGCTGTTGCCTGGTTGTCTACGTCATACATACACAGCACAAAGGCGGTGAGGTCACAATAGACTTTTGACGCAACTGCCCGAAATTGGCTCGCTCATCATTATTTATATGCCACTTTCTATTGAATCGAATGACAAAGATGAGGATAGGAGAAGGGGATGGTGTCAAGCCAAAGGTGTTTGGTACAGACATAAGGGACAGCCCCGTTTCGAGGCGAAGACGTGCCACAGTTTTCACTCTGTCTTTCAGTCTATTGTTTTCGTCCTTTGCTTTTGTTGGTTTTTAGTTCTTCCCCTTCCATTGGCATCAGTATCAGCATCGCTCTCTTCGAGTGTCTTGGCCTATAGTGTCCGTGGTTTATAGCGGCTGCGACTACGGCCCGAAGAGGCAATCCTTTGTCCATGGTGACTCAATAAAGAACTTATTGTGGACAAATTTCGACATTTTTCAAATGCTGTTTGTCGGTTTGTCTATACCTCGTTTTTGTATATCTTCAAAAGACATGCTTGACTTTTAACAGGAATCAATTTATTTTATGCGAAATAATCGTGTTGATGGCTGCGTGCTCGCCCCTTTTTCTCGTTTTGGTTTTTCGGGTAGATTTTGGCCCGCCGCAACCCCAGTACCAACCCTCCAAGGAAGGGAGAGAGACGAAGGACAAACACCAACAGTTCTGCAACACGGTTGGACTCTCTGAGCCTTGATGAAGAAGGGTGGAAGTAATTTTAATTTATGATGTCAATTTACAGTAGTTTTTGCGGTTTTCCCAGACAGACACATAGACAGGACTAGATAGTTCTAGGCCAAACAACTAGACTAGAGTTTCTGTGTATTGAAACTTCAATATTTGTCTACTTCGTTTCGCCATTTTGTTAAACTTTTAATAGACCCCAATCGATCAAATGGGACCTTGATAGATTTTTTTTTTGCTAAAAAAGGGATTTTTTTGAGTAATTTTTTCATATTTTTTGATCCTAAATTTTTAGCATGCGTAACCGCACGAGCGTAACCGCTCGATCAATCAAAAGTATTGCAATATTTTGCAAGCAGGACAATTTCATGGCCCGTGGGCAATAGAATGGGCATCGAGATGTGTTTGAGGATCTCTTGTACACCTACAACAAGCACTTCAACTGCACAGTTCATCATTCATTTCGCTGTCGTTGCTATTCATTGGGAGATTCATTCATCACAGACAACACTTGACAGCTGACCCTGGTCAGAAACGAAACCCAACAAACCCTGGGCTGTTAGGTAAACATGAATTTATCGGTTATTATTAGCACCTTTCCATCATAATTGCACCATAGGAGTCAGAGAGAAGCAGGCCTCTGGTAACGTCCTCCTACCGAACCTTTCATTACAAATTTTTGCATCTTCACTGAAAGAAAGTGTGAAAAGGCTTTGCAGGATTGCCATTCAGTGGCATAGAGAGGACCTCCTTCTCTTCTGTTCTTCTATTCAACTAACTGCATCTCCTACCGCCCATTGTCTCACTTTCGCACATTCACATTTGCATTTGACTTTCCTTGTGGCCTAGTCGGGGGCGAACCGAACCACTTATGTATGGGAATCCACGTACTGAATGTTAAATGAAATTTCAACTGAATGTCACAGTTTGCTAGGCGGATCAAGGACCGAGCCGATTTTTGGTTCTGTAAAGAAAAAAGTGTGCCGTCCAGTTTCAGGACAATTGCTATAGATTTGTACATATATATCTTGCGCTCGCTTGCACAAATCTTTTTTCAATCCTAAGACGATTTCTCTATCCTACAAATCTGTTGTAAGTCGCAAAGCGTGTCACATGGCAAATTGAACTGAAAGATCTAAGTAAATACATACCGAAAAGTTTTTATAGTGCAGACATGTTAAAAAGGGAAATATGGATGTATATACATATGTATGTATATCAATGTTATCCACATATCTTTATTTTGTATATAAATATTTTTAAAAATGATTTCGAATAGTAATGGTAAAAACCTCTTAGTGACATTAACTTGATACTTCTTAAAAAACTAGTTTTGGTCAATTTAAAGATGAGGTTGAGTGATTTTAAAAGTCTTTAAAGTGTAAAATACTAATAAAATATGTATACATTGAATATGGGCCATTCCGCGGTGTAGCTACATACCTTACGCAGTTTGCACCGATAACGAATGTCTTTTTGGAAGCCATTTGTATAAGAAAGGATTTCAGGAGAAACTAGAGATAATTTTAACGTAAACAAATTTTTAATGATCATTCTTGAATGGTATTTTGAAAATATTTTTGTTTCATATACAAATCCCAACTTTTCAACTTCTCTTGAGCTCTGAGTCCTTTGATTGGCACAACGTGAACTATTCCTCTTTTTAACTTATAAAAGTGGGCAAAGAAAATTCGAAAATCGATATACATATACAAATTATGCTGGTTGCATTATAAACTCGAAATTTTTTTTCTAATTGATTGTAATGTGAGAAAAATTTTTTGTTAAACCCTTTTCCTTGTAAAAGCTTACCTACAAGAAAAAAGTTATTAAAAGTGCTCAAAAAATACATTGAAAAATAAAATAAAAATGATTTTATCACTTTGCATTCGATTTGCTCATTACGGTAAACTAATATATTCTCAAAATACATAAAATATTAATATTTAAACATTTTCTGATTAGAATTAAAAAAAAACAAAGAGTTTCAAGATGGTTTAATTTTTTGCTCTTGGTTGACACTTCTGCTGAAATACCCATATACCAAAGAGTAGGCTTGTTTAATTGTAAAGATCCTTTTTGTGGTTTGGCAATCAGGTATAATCTCTCTAAGTCCTCTTTATAGCTCCAAGTTTTTATACCATACACCCATAGGGTGAAATGGTATATTAAAGTCGCCAAAATGTATGTAACAGGCAGAAGGAAGCATCTCCGACCCCACAAAGTATATATATTCTTGATCAGGATCAACAACCGAGTCGATCTAGCCATGTCCGTCTGTCCGTCCGTCCGTCCGTCTGTCCGTCTGTCCGTATGAACACCTAGAACTCGGAGACTGTAGGAGCTAGAGCCACCAAATTTGGTATGTAGACTCGTGTAGTATGTAGAGTGATCAAGTTTATTTCAAAATTTTGCCACGCCCCTTTCCGCCCCCGCAATTGAAAAAAAGCGTTTATCTCAAAAACTATTCTAGCTAGAGACACCATATTTGGTATGTATATTCGCTTAGTAAATGCACACATTTTGTATGTATAAAAATTTTGCCACGCCCTTTTCCGCCCCCGTAATTTGAAAAACTTGATTATCTCCCGTATTTTTTTACCTTATGCAATCAAATTTGGCATACTTAAATTTAATACTAATATCTAGCAAAATACCAAATTTGATCAAAATCGGATAAAAAACAGTCGAGTTATGCATATAAAAGTTTTTCCATAAGGCCGTAGTTGGCCATTGGCTGGTGGGGGCGCTAGGGTGCTCGTATGATTGAGTGAGCGAGATAAGTACTAAGATATGCTTGTAAGAAGCATGTGAAAATGCATTTGTTTAATAAAGTTGAAATATTTGCTTTACTGGTGTATGGTATACCTAAGTCGGCGAGACGACTTACTTACTTCATTTTTTTTGAAAATTAATCATTGTGGTCTAGTGGTATCTAACAAAAAACAAAGTCATCAAGTATAACGGTTTTCTGTAAAAAATAGAAATGTGATTTCACGAAAATTGTTTTTGGTAATAAATGTGTCAATCATCAAAACAAGAATATTCAAAAATTTGTTCTCTTCAGTTATTGCATGCTTCCGATTTTATCTGGAAGTTAGGAAAAATGTTTAAAGAAGAAAAAATTGAAAACAACAATGTTTTAAACGAATTATATATTTTCCAAAATCCGGACACAAGCTTCTCAATTAGTAATATCAAATCAATTTTAAGAACATTTATTACACTATGCAACAAAATGAAGGGTATTAAAATCAAACCGCACCGGACCTTTTTTTTCTGAAAGTACATGTATTGAATAGCAAAACCCTATTTGGGTTTTTCAAAGTTAGCTCGTTTTTTTTTTATAGCGAGTTGAAATTCTTCATTTTGGGGGTATTTTTATACCATACACCCATAGGGTGAAATGGTATATTAAAGTCGCCAAAATGTATGTAACAGGCAGAAGGAAGCATCTCCGACCCCACAAAGTATATATATTCTTGATCAGGATCAACAACCGAGTCGATCTAGCCATGTCCGTATGTCCGTCTGTCCGTCCGTCCGTCTGTCCGTATGAACACCTAGATCTCGGAGACTGTAAGAGAGCTAGAGCCACCAAATTTGGTATGTAGAATCGTGTAGTGTGTAGAGTGATCAAGTTTATTTAAAATTTTTGCCACGCCCCTTTCCGCCCCCGCAATTTAAAAAAAGCGTTTATCTCAAAAACTATTCCAGCTAGAGACACCATATTTGGTATGTATATTCGCTTAGTAAATGCACACATTTTGTATGTATACAAGTTTTGCCACGCCCTTTTCCGCCCCCGTAATTTGAAAAACTTGATTATTTCTCGTATTTTTTTACCTTATGCAATCAAATTTGGCACACTTAAATTTAATACTAATATCTAGCAAAATACTAAATTTGATCAAAATCGGACAAAAAACAGTCGAGTTATGCATATAAATGTTTTTCCATAAGGCCGGAGTTGGCCGTTGGCTGGTGGGGGCGCTAGGGTGCTCGTATGATTAAGTGAGCGAGATACTAAGATATGCTTGTAAAAAGCATGTGAAAATGCATTTGTTTAATAAAGATGAAATATTTGCTTTACTGGTGTATGGTATACCTAAGTCGGCGAGACGACTTACTTACTTCATTTAGTTTGTCATATGAGGTAAATATGACTTATATACCGATTTCTTCTTCATGCATTCGACCTAAATCATCCTTATTTATTGTAGAAATATTGTTAATGGTCAAATAAATTAATTTTATAAATGTTATGTAACCCAAAATGACTTTTTCAGCTACAGTTCTAGAAAAAAAATACAATTAATCCCTTTTTTAGAGTAGTTATGGAAGTATTTTTAATTAATAACTATTTTTTTTTTTGAGAATAATAATATTTTGGAAGTATTTTTAATTGATAACTATTTTTTTGCGCGAATAGTATCAAGATTAATTTACAACAACAAATAAACTTTGAAATGTGCCAAATTAGAAACGAGTTCTTTTTGGTTGTGGTTCAATTTCTTTATCAAGATCAAAGTAATCCGATTCGTCAGTGGAGAACTCCATTCCGTCACGTTCATCTTCCTTCACTTCTTCATTTTGACTTTCATCTTCTTCGAATTGAAATATTTGCTTGGTCCACCAACGGCCAGTATAGCATCTGGAGCTCGTTTTCCCTGATACCTTAATTCAAATGGCAAGGCAATTTGATGGTACCGCTCTCCCTGTTCATCTGATTCAGTCGATAGCTGTCGACTAAATTGGTCCAAATGGTGGTGAAGAAAGTGAATTTTCAGCGACATGTAAACTCCAATTTTCGAAAATGAATTAAGCGTTCTTTTCACGGACTCGTCACAATTAGGCGAACGATTTTTGCCTAAAAGCCCAACGATGGTCTCCTTTAACGATGTCCACGCAATGAACTCGTCGCCAGCTAAAACTTTGTTAAAATCTTCAGACTTTACCAATCTCCAAATATCAGGTCCATTCAAAACGCCTAAAACATTTGATATAAGTCAAAAGTATTCGTGTAGATATAAAAAAATGACTTACCATTTTTTAATTTTGCATCACTAATCTTTGGAAAGATTTGTCGTAAACAGCAAAATACTTTGAAAAACCCAAATAGGGTTTTGCTATTCAATACATGTTCAGAAAAAAAAGGTCCGGTGCGGTTTGATTTTTGGTGTTGCACAGTGTTATCCAACTCTTAAATAGGTTCATATCTGAATTTTGGATATGGAATTAGTGTATTGAATGAATAGTATGGTAAAGTTGTAGTGATGTAATGTGATTCAAGGCAAAAACTAAATTTATGCGAGTCGGTTCCTATTTTGTGTGTGAAAAGTGTTGAGTGTATGCTTAGAATCGGGCTCACAGGCCTTGTTAATCCTTGGTCAGGTAAGTGGATATCTAGGTCGGTAGCCGAGCTATACAACTGTGACATTGTTTGAAGGCAAATGTGCATTAATAATAGAACGATTACCCATCGAGGTCAACACTTTTTGTGTGGAAACATTCACCGAGGTGTCTATCCTGCTCCGGCCCGCATATGCATATTCAAATTGAAAAACACCGCAGGACATGGACACAAAGGACTTGTCCGTTGGTCAGTCGAAGATGTCGATGTCATTGTTATTTCTCGGCATATGAATGAACTGCATTACAAGCGGATTACTGGATTTGAGGTTAAGTGCATTTTCAGCGATTAAGTGTAAAATAAAATTGAAATTCGAAATAGTGTAACAAAGATTTTCACAACTGTTTTGACTTTGCTGTTGCGCTCTGAGATGTGTGAAAAAAACCCGCTAAAAACGCAAGCGTACAGAGGATAGGCGGGGCAAAGTAGAAACGCCATTGCTGGAAGGGCAACTCTCTGCCACACGATGCACCCCGACGCTGCTGAAACCATGGCGCAAGCGAGAGAGACACAAAAAGAGAAAGAGAGGGAGGGAATTCAGCTGCCAGTGGCATGCCCCCAAAAACGCAGAAAGCAATCGTAAGGGCCCAGCCACGTGCGCCAAGGAAACCACACCAAACGACAAGGACGGGAGTTGATCATTGAGTGGTAAAGGACGACTTAAACGAGTGAGCTCGCTCCCTTGCTTGGCCTGGTGCGTTGAGAGGGCCGCAGAACAAACAACACAATGGTACACACTGTAGACTGGGGTTTATTTAATGGACCAACAGCCAACGCGGTTTTTGGTGTCACGGGATAAATGTTAATTGATCGACGTATGTACGGTTGTAGCATCCCTTTTGTCGTCCGTCGTTGTCTATTCTCAGCGTCCTGAAATGCGCATCGACCGCGTAGTGCCACCTTGGCATAGACGCCGAATGAATTAGTCGAGTGCATTCACTTGAAAAACTAATTTGATTTATGTTTTCGCGCTAACGTGAGGTTTCCTCTTGTGGTTTTCGTTTCGGTGGTGTCCACCACCATCTATGGCCCAGGCAAATCATCTAGATGCGAATTCAGCCTGCCATTGTAACGCCCAGAAAAGCGCCTTTTGATGTCCCTGCTTGGATGGATTTTTGCCTTAGTTTGGTTTTTTTTTTGTGGGGGTTCATTGTGTAATTAATTTTGTTTCTCGGAATTTGGAGGCAAATTTAAAGGCCCAGCTGTCGAGTCAATACAATATGTGTTTTGTACGATTATTTCAGAGAGCTGTACCATACATTTTACAGAAACTTTTGTAATTTGAACATATGAAATAAGGTTTTTATGCCTCTAAACTTTATTGAATTAACACTGACTGTACTACAAAGGCATAAACTTTATGCAAATGTTATAACTATAATAAGTATCGATATAATTCTTGTGGTCAAGAGTCAGAAAATAAATGAGGTTCGATCTCATTTTATTCCACTAAGAAATGTATTCAAAGCCTTTTCTGTTTTATTGGGTATTTTTGAGGCGCTGCCCCTCCCCTAAATATAGTCCTGGTTATATACATATATTAGTTACTCTTGATCTAAGCAAGGCCTTTAATGCTTCAAGATATAAACTTTGATTAAAAACCAGAGGTTTGTCTATTTTCCGTAGATTTTTAAAATCATCAACGGTCAATTAAGTAAAATTTAAATGGATAAAAATAATTAATAACAAATAGATAAATGAATATTCAAGTAATGGAAATGATTTCATTTTTGTTGGTTAACCAATTTCAGATGAAATGGAATAAAAATAGTTCTAGAACCTCTTGCTTGGTGGTCTAACATAGTGAAAATGTAATCCCTTTGCTAATCTGACCTATGTGGTCGAAGATTCAACTTTACCTGAGCATCGACCAAAATATGTGATCAAGTGATTTATCGAGATCACACCTAGTCCATCACGTGGAGTGATCAAAGCGGGGCCTATCATAAGCACTCTGGTTCAGTTCTGTCAAGCCGGATGTTCTGATCTGGACTTGGATCTAGCAGACCTGATCCATCGACCGACTGTGAGTATCAACTAATCTTATATTAGTGGAAACTGAAGATCAATTGATCTATGGAGCGTACTCGCTTGCACTTATCTGCATTTAGTAGGATGGACAAACTGTTTTTCTTGAGCAAAGTTTGGTTAGGACGTGTGTTTTCCCCTGATCACGTCGCCGTCTCAATACAATCACATAAGTCGTATTTTCCCCACATGCGTGGCTCGGAATCGGTTCACGTATTCCTGTCAAAATTTCCTAAATTAATTGAAATATGAATATTACGTCCTCGCTCTGATCCTTATCGCCAAATATTATTTTCTCTTGACCTAATTATGATGAGTTATTTACATACGCGAGCCATCATACACAGGCTTACTTTCCATGAATGAACTGGCTGGTCGGATGGATGGTCGCCTGGTTTACTATATTTAATTATTTTATAACTTCCTTTCTCAGCATTTATGAGCGGCGCATTGTAATAGGTAGGTGCTAGTTTATGACGATGTCGAGTTGCCGATGCGTGGAAAATCCCGCGCTCATTATTTGAAGAAGCAACCAGGGAAAGTCCCAAGTCCGCACCCGCAACCTACCCAAGGCGGCTGCAAGCCTAAGAGCCTACGCAAATAAGCTCGAGGATTTTTTACGACCAACAGATCACCCCGGGGCCGGGGCCATCTACCTGACCCATCCATATTTTGCAAATCGGCGTATTTATGAATGAATCCGTATTGAAACGCGGCGTCCCGAATGTTGAATGAATCTATGCGCCGCAGTGCGTTTTTATGACAGGTACTAAAACCACCTACGGGCATTGCGCTAGAACCCTACCTAACCCAACTGAAACCCACTCAACCCGAGCCGGCGATGATAGTGAACCCGCTGCATCCATTAGCGTTAGTAGAACAAAGCGGTTGCACTTAATCCCAATGATTTCCCTTTTGTTTCTAATGACACAACGGTAGGCTTAAACTGTGTCCGTACACGTAGACCTCGCAGTTCCCAGGAAACACAGTAACCGCAGATTTAGAAACTCAAATGATTGATTGATGGAGAAATTATCTTGATATACCGATTATAAATTGCAAATTATTTTCTCTCCGTATCAATAGAAATAACATACGATTACAAGTCCTTTATTTTCAATATTTTGATTTGAAATTAATTGATTTTAAAAGATATATGTACATATACACTTTGTGATATTCAAAAAAAATGTTAAGTTACCAAAGGTACATAAGTATATAGTTATATACAGGTAATTAGGTATTTCGAATTGTATGTACATATGTATGTATATGAATTTCATTAAAATATTGGGCTGTGTAGTTGGTTTCTCCATAGTAGGTACACAATATCATGTTTCACTGTTTTTAATTTATCAAATTTATAATTTATATTTGATGTAGCATTTGATTTTACATCTAATTTAATCTTTGTTCTATCTGTACATGCACGAAAATGGAGACAATAAATTTGTTATTGAGTAGTTAATTTTGTTTACCTCAAAATTAAGAGTTCATGATGTATGTGGGAATTTTCTAATTTGATATAGTTATAAACTTAGTGCAAAATACAATAGTAAGGCAAATTAAATTTTCCGGAGGCTCATGTCAATAAACATAACAGTTATATATTCCACAATTACATATTTTTAAAGAAAAGTATTTATTCTGTAAGAGTGTCGCCTCGATATTTTATTTTCTATGCTTACAAATGAAAAGTGTAAATTTTTAATGCATACGATTGCAGACGATATACATATGTATACTCGGCAAGCCCTTTCGATTGGTGTATCACTTATCTAGATTGGACCTTATTACCTCGGGTACTTTTGTACTTTTACTTGGTTCTTCTCTATTTTATAATTTAACGCTTTATATCTTACTTGTTGATGTATGGTATGAATGATTATGTTATTCCAATTGTTTTACTGCATAAATTAAAATAAAGGACAAGAGAGTAATGGTTATAAGTATGTGTTAATGTTACAAACATTGTTTACTTCTTTTATATGAATAAACCCTATAAATTTCTGTTCCGTTCTGAAAAAGTTTTTCTTAGAGTGCTTCGATATTAAAATAGCTCGATGTATTGCATTTAATTTTAAGAAGAACTGCAGAATTGCAGATTATTCTTAGATCCAGTGGGGTAGTTTTAAGTATGTGTATCGCTTACAATATGGTATATGCTTCATATTGCTTAAAGATTAAAGTTTCTTTACAAAATGTACAAACCTTCTTATATGTATTTACTGCCACTGGGAAAATAGCCTTCAATTTTTGAACTGACTGTATCATCTCAGTTGTCTATCTAACTGTTTGGGCCGTGTTTATCCAATCCAATTAATCTCAGTCCCCACAATCACAGAACGGCAAACGCCTACAACCAGCCCTTAAATATCCTCCTGTATGTCCCCCCATGCAGACACAGCATCCCCAAGAAAGTTAAAGTTTGGGATGAAGAAAAAAAACAAATCAAACTGTACTATTTTACATGCTCAAACCTTTTTGCAGCCCTTAACTCTCGAGCCCCCCGAAAAATGAAATGTTCTGTGAATATTTGAAGCCAAATCTTGGTCCGCTTTCTATGTATGCATGCATGTGTATGTATCCTTATTTATATATCCTTATGATACTGATATACATTTTGCATATTTAAAGCACAAAACAGAAAACAAAAAAGGAAAACCAACCCTCTGGGCAGAGCTGAGTAGGGCTTGGTGGAAATAAAGAAAAACACTTAATTCAATAATAAATTGCCACCGCAAGAACCAAAGAAACCGCCGCGATATTGAGACAAAGTCGGAATCAGAAGCCCACAGATAACCAAGTAGCAAATTTAGCTCAGTCGCAGTAGCAAGGGTGAGTGCTGCTGATAAGGTGGATAGGGGGGGAGGAGAAGGGGGAAAAGCCAAGCCCAGTCGTGCCTTACTGACAACAACTTTTGATCAAATTGGGTATGAGGGGGGTTTGTCGGTAGGTAAGCGTAAAATTCATAATCATGAATGCTTCACTTAAAGTTGCGCCCAAAAAATGAAAGCCACCCCACAGGGACAAAAGGAAAAATGGAATAGATACATACATATATATATACATACATATAAATATATATGAGTACGATATATAAGTATCGTAGTAGAGCAAGGACCCTGAGGGAAACCAAAAGGCATTAAAAACGAAAGTCAAGGAAGCTGCTGCTGCCAATTCAAAAACTACGCAGGGCCTAATACATACAAACATATACATTATATACCAGTCAGTGTGTGTATGTGTATGGGTGTGCGTGAGCGGCCATTGTTGTGCAGGGCGAAACAACCCCGTACTGATTCCATCTCACTCTCACAGCGACAGACAGACAACAAATCGATGAATGAAGCAAAACCAAAAGCAGGCCTGACCGCATGCTACCCTGTGTGTGTGAGTGTGAGAGGGACAGAGAGAGAGAGAGAGAGAGAGAGAGAGAGAGCGTGTGTAGGTAGCCCACTCTAGGTAGGTCCTGGTCCCTGGGTTACTCTCAATGAAGAAAGATTCTCTTTAAATTGTGCGCCACTCGGCCAGGAGAGCTCAGTTCGAGTTGAGATCTTGCAACGCACGCACACACACCACGCCACGCACTCTCAAGTCTAAATTATAGTGAATCTTTTGCCGCCCGAGTTTTAAAGTGAATATATATTTAGGAATCATGTCGACCATTAACTTGCATCCACCCCAGACCTATTCGCGTCTATTCCGTCCATGGGATTCTACACAACGTCAGGCTCAGACGCCTCCACCAGCTGGCCCTCCAGCAAGGATAGTGAAATGTGAACCCGAAACAGTGACTGTCAAAACGGAGCTCCCCACAGCAAGCAGCAGCAGTGGCTATGGTCATGATAGCGATCGGGACTCCTCGTCGGCATCGTCTTCATCGAGCAAGTCCAGCTATGAGGATAGCCTGAACATTAGCAGCTACACACGAACCTCCACGCCGCTATTGGATGCCGCACTACAGCCGGCTTACTCCTCCACATCGCCAGCGGTGCCTTCTGCATCTCAGCAAGAGCAGCCTCCATTCCTACCCGGGGCCAGTGATCTGTACTATGCTGCTGCCGCAGCTAATGCCGCCGCAGCTGGTTTTGCCATGGATCCCTTTACCTTGGGCCTGATGGAGCAGGAGTATGCCCGTGTAATGGCCGAAGATGCCCAACTCAAGGCCATGAATGCCCGCAAGCAGCGGCCAAAGAAATTCAAATGCCCCCATTGCGATGTGGCCTTCTCCAATAATGGCCAGCTTAAGGGACACATACGCATCCATACCGGTAAGTTAACTAACTAAACATGACAATTGGCCATAAGACTAATCTCAGGATTTCCTTTATAGGTGAACGTCCATTCAAATGCGATGTGGATACCTGCGGCAAAACATTCACACGCAACGAGGAATTGACCCGTCATAAACGTATCCATACAGGACTGCGTCCATATCCATGCAGTGCCTGCGGCAAGAAGTTCGGTCGTCGTGATCATCTCAAGAAGCACATGAAGACGCATATGCCACAGGAACGCCAGCTGGCGCCGGCAATCTTTGTGCCAATGTATCCATATCTGTATGGCTACTAGACAAAGCCAAAGACCAGCGGCTCTCCAGCGATCTGTGAAGCGCTTGCACGCTATAAAAATGCCGGCCAATATACTTACCTCTATAAATTCCTAAATCCCTTACGATATTGCAATCTGCAACGATCTACCTCAGCCGTACCTGACGCAAAACTGGCGCACAACTACTCATCTATTTCTCATACACTCAGGGACAGATGGATAAGCCCCCATCCAATGCAATCCATTCTATACACTATACAACATAAGACGATACGATACGATGCGACGATATATGCAAATATTGAGCTATTTATTTTTTAATGAATATTTACACACTACTTCCACCAACGTGACGCTTCGGGAGCGTAAAGAACCCACACACATTCACATACGCACACAGACACACACATACATACATACATACGTGTGTGTAAATACCTCCTTAAGTGATCCTTTCTCATATGCTAAGCGATTAAGAGATTTAAGAAATATACACAATACAAAAACGATATTGATAAATATAGATTTAAGTACAATTTTTCACATTTTTTATGCTGAATGAGCGGTTACTAGCAATATACGATTAGGATATATATACATACTTATATACACATTTCTATATATAGAGAGAGATGTATGCCAGATCTATGTAGTTAAATATATATATAAATAACGTTGATTTTACGATTTATGAAATACAATACAAACAATGAGACAAATGCAATTTACATTTCTAATTCATTCAAAACTCTAAGTAAAAGGGGGTAAAATGTTTTGTAGCTCTGACCATGACATCTCAATCTCAGATTTCCTCTTGTCATGCCGGCAAAATCAAAGACTAATCTGCAGTTTGCATGCATCGTTTCAACCATTAGATTCATTAAAATGTTTGAATTTACAAGTCATTTTTGGACATAATTTGCAAGAAATGAATAGCCAAAAGGAACAAAAATTTCATTCAGAAAAACGGCAGGAAAAGTAACCATTAAAGGGGGTAAATTAATTGACTTGGACTCGTACAACGATGCCACAAACCGATGATGAGTGTGGCCCTCTTGTAGAACTGATCATTTCGGGCAGTTTCTCACAGTCCTGCATCTGCAATTGTTTCGCGTCGCTGTGCCATTACTCACCTGACTTGACTTTTGCGTCATTCATAAGGACAATGGATAGATTGGGTTTGTGTGTGGGTCGGGTGGACAACTTGGCATCTAGGCTCCTAGAAACCTAGACACAATGTCTGCAGTATTTCAAATTTGTTATGCGATCAATCGGATCTACACCCTGGTCAATATCAATGCAACAATATGACAATAGCTGCTGCAATTTTTGAATTTCGGTTACTATTCACAGCCTTATTTCCAATTTTTTTTGTCGTCCTCGAAACAAAGGAGCAGGGGTCGCTTGATAGGGGCGTGCATGTCTCAATGTGAGACGCTACCTGTGTCCTGAGAACAAGTTTCCCAGGCCAGACAAAGCGTCGTCGACCAGGTTGCACAAGTGTCTAGGACACTAAGGTCTCCCTTTGAATTCAATAATTATGTTTGCTGCCAGACACAGCGGCTACGACGAGGGCCGATCAAACATATATTTTTCAATCGCTTTCGATTTCGTCAATATTTGCCATCGATACGGTCTTTTATCTGGGTTACTTTTGGGCCTTGTTATGTAAGTAATTGCTGTCAATTAATTTTCATAGGGTTAGCATTTGAGTGACAATCAACCTCAGATGAGATATTCCCGAGTGTGGGAAGCATTCACAATACGAAATACATGTCCAGCGATCACTTGCACGTTCTGACAAATGGCGAGCAATTGAGGAACGTAAAGAATTAAGCCATTAGGTCAATATGCACTACACAACGTTCAATGTGACGGATTTTATTTATTCGTTTCATTTGGAAATATCAAAGGTAAAAGTTGAAGGTACATAGAAATCTGTATCTAAACAAATTTGAAATATTTATGACACATCAAGGCATTTGAAGAAGTACATATAATAACTATTTAGGTATTTATTGTCCATAGAGAAAAAGAAGAAACCTTTTATTCGGTGATAATCTGCAAGTACATTTTAATATAAAACGATAGTCAATAGGTCCGGCAGGGCAGCAGATCGTGCAGATTTCTATCTGCATATTTTAGTATATAGTCGAACATGTAAAGAAAGAGAACTATATGACCTTCAAGTTTTATTTGTCACAGCTACAGTTTTTTTATGAGAACCGATTAATAGTTATCAGTATTGACTTCTTAAATAAATATAAACTATAAAACAATAATTTATTTATACATTTATTCAGTAATAAAGAACAATAAGAGTCGAAATTGTTTTCGATTCCGAACATATTCGTCGTTTCCAAAGGATAACCAAAGCGATTTAAAAATGAACCCGTATATGTACCTAAAAAACGATTCCGAAGTGGGAACACATCTATATATGTATATGTTAATTCAAAACTATAATTTTTAATAGGATTTTAATTTCTGAATTCTCTTTACACTTTCTAAACTTTATAGGGAATATATGTAATGCATTTCGGTTAAAGACCATTTCAATTGTAAATTATAGACATGAAATTGCGTCAAGACTGTTATTTCGATCCAATCTCGAATAATTCGTGGAAATTATTATTGTAACCAAAATACAATTCCAACTACATATACATAACAGAGCATTGTTCCTAGAGACAATATCAAATCGAAGTAAAAGTCATTTCCTAACAAGAAAGTAGTTTGGCTATCAATATCCCAATGACATCTTGGAACAATTGCCACGTAGGAGGCTAGAATGTAAACCATTCATGACCACAAAGAGGCCAAACAAAAGTCATCGGGTGGTCTTCAAAATTTGGTCCACACAAAATTTCGCAACAAAATAATTGCCCAGATCAAGACTCTAAGGACAATTTCTTGCCAGTGCCAGGACCAATTCCAGTTCGAGTACGAGTACGAGTGTGAATTCTCGGGCGGCCACCCAGTGAGGTAGCTGGGCTAAGTGAAAAATTGAAATGTCTTTTGTGCCACTAATAGAGAAATATACGGGCCCATAATTTCGCAATGCAACAAAAGCCGAGTTGAAGCAATTGAATGAAGAGCAGTGCAAAAAAGGGCGAAAAGAAACAAAAAAAAGGAAAAAGAAATGAGCATCTAGTGAAATAAAAAATGGTGCCGGATTCATAGTTGGTATCACTGGCTACCTTTCACAGCGCCAGTTCTTGGGTGAGCAAAGTGCCATGAATGTTTTCAACCCCTCGACGAACAACCCTCAACCTCATCCCTTATACAATCACACCAACACACACACAAACAGGGAGACAGGGTACACACAGGGACGCATCCAAGGACTAGGGCAAGGGCAAGGGCAGGAGCAGGAGCAGGCAGGGGGTAGTAGCAGTCCGTGGCTGACGTTTTATACAAAGTGTCAGAGGATCCATTTAATTGGAAAATTTATTGGTCAGCAGCATAGGAGACAGTTTGTCTGGCCCTGGTCGTAGCCCTCTTGTTGGCTTTTCTTTTGGATCGCTTGTTTGTGGTTGCTGGAAATGCTTTCACAATGCCACGGAGTAGTGGGAGAGGGAGAGAGTTGTAGTAGATGATACTATATTTATTTATACACACTCTCGACAAATTCGGGTAAAGAAAACGGATTTACGAGGAGCAAGGTGCCACAGTTTCCAAGTAGACTGACAACGTGTGTGGCTGGCATGTTGGTATTTCTATTGATGAGATTTCTTTTTCCATCTATGGGTATATCTCTGTGTGTTCCTGTTGCTCAATATTTCCCTTTTAAGCGATTGTGTTTTCCACACAGCTAATCCTAGGCGGAAAAGTGGGTATGTCCCGACACACGCTAAACGATGCGTTTATCTGCATAAACACTCTTAATAAGTCGATTGTCTGCTTCCTAATCTTGCCTCGAAGTCTGGACGGATGCGGCTAATGAGCCTGTCTCACAATTGTTATCTTCTCATGCAAATGCATGCAATTTCTGCCTTAATCCTAACGCCGGGACTTGCATAACATGAGACATACTTACATATATACTTACATATATTTGTAAGTACATCTATCTGTATGTACAACCAGATATGTAGAGAGTGACAACACATGGTCATATCAACACACATGGCCGTTGTTCCTAAGCTGTTTGCATAGGCACAGAAAGACAAAGCGATAGCAGTAATTGTCTGATATCGGCAGCTAAATACCGATTTTGGCAAATAGTAACTGGTTTAATATAAACTACCTAACTAGCTAACTTTTGTTGAAAAAGTTAATGAAAAACTAAGACTAGACTGTAATTCAAGATTCGCCGAACCTGATGTTCTTTAAAAACATTATAGCTAAAGTGCTTTTATGCTAAGCTTTTTTTCTTGTTCTCAATTTGAATCATAAATATCTTAATAGTTAAATCCGGGAAACTATCTTTCAAGTAAAGTCGAACCGTTTACGTCTTTCCAATTTTGGTCACATATAATTTCATTTATATGAAATTATAACTTTTGTTTATAATGAGTTAACACCTTTAACTCCTTGGGTATTATATAATTTAAAGTCCAAGGATAAATTAAATTAAAGTAAACCAATGGAATTTTGGGTATTTTTTGCGAAAATTTCTGACCAAAATAATTAATTTATCCATCAAATAGTATTACTGAATTAACTGTTTAAAGAAACTGTAAAAGTAGTTCAATGGTTAATTGAAGGGGTCATCAGCTAATCATCAAAGGAGTCCCGGCGGTAGTCCCATTTCATCCCGATAAAGGCGTCAAGTTCTGTGAAAGTTTTCATCTATGAATAACCACCATGTATTATTTTAGAGGCTTTGCATTAGCCTATCTTGTGATAAGGTTCAGCATTCCTTATCTGGTATCCAGTTTGGAAATTTTCCTAAATTGTTCTAGCTTGATTCAAGATGTGATAATACCAAGAAAAAATATACAGCCGTTTTAAGATTGTCAGGAAATCCTTCAATATCCTTCTACAAGCAAAAGATTGAATCTCGCAGATCCAACTTTCATCATTTCTTTTGAGTTAAATAAACAATTTATCCTTTTTCCAAACCAACAACAGGCAGACCAACAAAAGCCATGGAAAAAGTGAAATTTTAGATTAATTGCTAAACTTTTTTGATTTTAAGTTAAATAAAAAAGTACAATTCATTCCCCATCAAAAGAGCTATTTTTTGTAAATAAGAATTAAAATTATTAACACATTTATAATACCCCTTTAATATGAATATTTAATGCTTAAATTTTGGCTTTTATGGAATTGTTATTATATTTGTTTCTATAATCCTCGCTCGTTTTATCATTAACATTATTATATAATAACATTTTTATTGCAATATGTATCTCTGTGAAAGTCTATCGGTTATCACGAATTCCGCCGGGTGTACATATTAGGCATTGAAATCTGTTAAAAAGTCCGTAGATTCTAAGCTTAAATCGGAAATAAGAATTATTTGAAATTGTTTTATTAAACGGACAGTCTTCAAGAGCTCCAAAGATAAGAATAGATCATAACTAATTCTATGATAAAGCTGAAAGCTGAAATTTTGCATGTAGGCTTGTATATACTGCAGGCGTTGTATATCTCGGATTCAGCCGGATCGGACCACTATATCATATAGCTCCCATACAAACGGCAAAGTCACGAACAGTGACTTTTCTCAATAACTTCGTTATTTTCTTAGCTATTGTCATGAAATTTAATATTGGTGAGTTAATTACACATATAAACGACTGTGCCAAATTTGATCAAGATCGGGTGACTATATCATATAGCTCCCATAGGAGCGATCTTTCGAAAACAGTGACTTTTGTCAATTACTTCGTTACTTTTGAAGCAATTGTCATAAAAATTTATATTTCTCAGTTTAGCATAACTATTAATAACTGTGCCAAATTTGATTAAGATCGGGCGACTATATCATATAGCTCCCATAGGAACAATCGGTGGTGAACAGTGACTTTGATCAATAACTTCGTTATTTCCTAAGCCGTTCTTTCGCAAATATTAGACCTTTTACTCAAAAAACTTGCAAGGGTATACAAACTTTGACGCGGTCAAAGTTAGCCCCGGCCCTCTGGTTTTCCATATACATACATGTGTACATATATTATAATTGAATTTTACACATTTATGTAGATAAAAACTTGAGAAATCTACATGTTTGTTATACTAATAATGCAAAATAAAGAAATGTGACAATGGAGAATGAAAAACTTCATTTAAATGATAAAGAAACACTTTATATAAAAATATAATGGCAAAGTACATAAAATAAAAATCTAGTCGTGAAAAGAATATAGACATACTTGTTGTGAGAGATTAATTGAATGGCTGATTGCTTATTGAAATTTGTTTAAAAATCTTCTAAAGTCAATGCGATGTTTGACAATGGGTTATTGCATGAGTTCTCCCTAAATCTGCCACCCTGACGACCCTCGATCAAAAACACGTTTATCATAATTTGATGCAATTGCAATTAGGATCAAACAAGAACTGAAGCAAAACCAAAACAACACCCGAGGTGCGCCCAGCTGGATGGTGAAACCAAACCAAAATCAATAGGGTTTTGGAATGGGAATAGGTGAACAGTAGGTGGTGCCGGAAGTGTCCGCAAAATACCCGACTTCCCATCAACATGAGCCCAAAACAAACTAATCAAAACTAATGATGACATAATTGGCTCGATGGGTCCAAAGGAAGCAGCAGCCCGGTTGTGAGTCCTAAGAATGATGTAGGAAGTGGCTGCCTCAGGCCGAGCGAGACAAAGCCGCAGACATTCTTTGCTTCGTCCTGGCAAGGAAACAGCCATCAGTCAGAGGTGTTCGATCACAAAGACAGGAACAAGTTGAAAATAAAATAAATAAAAAGAGAGATAAAGAAACAAAAAATAGATAATTGATTTGATTGCAAAATGCAATGCGATGACACTTGGATTTTGCTACCCCAACGTGTGGTCCTGTGCAGCAATTAGCTGGAAGGAAATTGTTGTGACACTTGGTAAAAAAAAATTAAGGCTAAATTCTTGAGTAATTCATCATGACAATGATGCTGCCACACAGATTGCTTGCTTTCTTCTTTTATATGTATATATGTTTTTAATCATAATTGACTTTTCGCTCAGAATCGGATGTCACCCTGTGGCGTAGCGTGTGCTACCAATTCCCCGGAGAGCTGGAACGCGGACTACCTAAGTGTTTCCACAAACTTTATGGTTGCTTTAAGCACGTTAAGTCTGGATGAATGGAAACTGCGTTCTAAAGTTTTAAAGTGATATTGAGAATTTCTTTTTACCCATGAAATGGTTGACACGCTTTAACCGAATAACTCGGCCTATCGTGTCTTTCAGTGGCGGATCCATGTGGAGAAACTGGGGGCGGAGAGAAGAGTTCCCCTCCCAAAAGATTCGCAGACAAAAACCATGCTCTTACAAAATCTGCCGCAAAATCTTCCTGGTACCTTCTTCAGAAACATGATTTTAGTATTGCAAAGTCAGCCATCAGATCTTAATCTTATCATCGTTTTAAGTGCTGTATTAACGGATAAAGCTAAGCAAGTCCTTAGCATTGTCTACCGCGATTCAAATGTATTCAGTACAAATGAATGCCAAATTCATAGACTGTCATGGCATTCGGTTTTTAAGCGTTTCTAACGACATCGATAGCGATGATGACTTGGATAAAGTTGCAGAATCAAGATACTTATGGGTTAGAAGTTGATCGAATCTAACTTTATTGTCGATATTGAAGAACAAATGACTCAAAACCAGGAACCGTAATCATTATAAGTTATACAAAACCAGAGCGCCGGGGCTAACTTCGAAGTTATTTGGTAACTTTTTTTTTACCCATAGCCATCAAAGTGGAAAAAGTTTTATCTAAAAAGGCTAATGTTTGCGAAAGTACGGCCCACAGGAAATGACGAAGATATTGATCAAGGTCACTGTTTTCCACCGATCGTTCCTATGGGAGCTATATGATATAGTCACCCGATCTTGATCAAATTTGGCACAGTCGTTTATAGGTGTAATAAACTCACCAATATTAACAATAGTTTAGGAAATAACGAAGTTCTTGAGAAAAGTCACTGTTTGTGACTTTGCCATTTGTATGGGAGCTATATGAAATAGTGATCCGAATCCGGGATATGCAAAATTTCAGCTCTGTAGCTCTAACGGTCGGACATGGCTATATAGCCTATATCGACTCAGCTTCTCATGCAAGAACATATGTACATATATACTTTATGGGGTCGAAAACGGCTCCTTCTGTGCGTTACAAACATCTGACCAATTTTATTATACCACTGCAAGGGTTTAAAAATAAAGTTTGAACATAATTTTTCTCTTTTTTTGCTCAAAATAAAACTCACTTTTAAAAATCGGATTCTGTGTCAAATATTTTCAAAATGTTTTTGCATTTTAGTTTCAAACCGATATCTGGGTTAATAAAAAATTTTACATATTTCGTTAATAACTTAGCAAAACCGTCCCCTGTGCGACGGACAAGAGGTATTACACGTGTCGAGATTGCATTGGGCCTACGCTGCTAAGGTAAGCAACTGTACCAAATATTGCCCCAAATATTATTACATCTTCAGAAGCGTATAATGAAATATAATCTGTCCATCTGTCGCATATACAAAATTTTATTTAAAACTTAATATATCTCTTTTAATGTTGCTCTGATGTACTTTTTGTTTTCAAAAAGGGTGAGTTTGTCCAGGTTATTAATTGATTTGCTGTTAATAATATTTTAAACACACAATATTATTTCAAAACAAGGGTATAAATATCCGGCTATCCAGCGAATTCTATAAAAATCATGTAGAAGGGTAAAGCGCATTCGGAGCGAACACTTTATTGGAAATGTCTAAAGGCGCGAATGTTAATGAATGATACATGTGGGCATTTCCGCGGTGTTGCTACGGACGTTCGTACACATCCAAAGTTAAAATGAAGTAAGTAAGTCGTCTCGCCGACTTGGGTATACCATACACCAGGTGAAACAAATATTTAAAATTTCGAAAACCAAATGTATGTCTATTAAATTGTTTTAACATGCCTCATAACATATGCTATATCGCTCACTCTACAAACACACGAGCACTCTAGCACTCTGCCCTTATGGATCGCGTAGTAAAATATGTTCATACGTATATTTTGCATGTTACAAACATGTCCGATTTCAATCAAATTTGATAGTTTGATAGAAATAGATAAGGTTTATTAGTCTGCAAATTTGATCGCGATGGTCAAAAAATTGCAAGAGCCAATCGGTTTTTTCTTAATTATGGAGGCGGAACTGGGCGTGGCAACATATTAAAATATATATATTCTGCGCGCATACTAAGCCAGTACACATACTAAATTTGGTGACTTTAACTCTATTAGTTTTCGAGAAAATCAGTTTTGTTTAATTTTCGGGGGCGGAAATGGGCGTGGCAAAATTTTTAAACAGTCAATATCTGCGCGTCTATTAAGCTAGCTTACATACCAAATTTAATGTCGGCAGCTTACATAGTTTTTAAGAAAATCTGTTTTTTGTAAATTCCGGGGGCGGAAGGAGGCGTGGCAAAAAGTTGGAACAATTTTTTTTTGCGCGCTAACTAAACGAGTATATAAACCAAATTTGATGTCTCTATCTGCTATACTTTTTAAGAAAAATAGTTTTATGTAAATTGTGGGGGCGTGGCCAAAATTCCAATTAACTTTATATATTTACATACCACACGAGTCTACATACCAAATTTGATGGCTCTAGCTCTTATAGTCTCCGAGATCTACGTGTTCATACAGACGGACGGACGGACGGACATGGCTAGATCGACTCGGTTGTTGATCCTGATCAAGAATATATATACTTTATGTCGGAAACGTCTCCTTCTGTGCGTTACAAGCATCTGACCAATTTTATAATACCCTCTGAAAGGGTTTAAAAATTGTAGTAAAAAGAGCGATAATGTTTTGTTTGTGTATTGATGAATTGGGTTGCAGGGAAAGAAATTTCAAAATGAAAAAAATATTATTTCCAAGGACTGCAAGAGTTCGGCTATGCCGAAGTTAGCTTCTTTGATATTTTCGTATATAACTGTATGATATTGTGGTCCGATCCTGACGATTTTCATACTTTATCTTACCCGATTTATAAGTAGTGACGGGTGGGTTTCCCCCGGTCCCGCAGTTTTCAGAAGGGCCCGCGCTACATCACAGTCGAAAATAGCGGATTTATTTGAAGGGAAGTACATGGCATGCCATGGACATGGTTATATCGACTAAGCTTCTCATGTTGATAATGAATATATAGACGCAAACGTTTCCTTCAGCAGTATAAAAAAAGTATAAAAATATTCAAAACACTTCCAATAGATAATCTTTAGTTGTCTTTTTAACTTGCATTTATGGGGAGAATTAACAATTTACATTGAAAAACAAACATTTGGTTTAATCATATATATTTTTATAAAACTTTCAGGGAGCGCTTGGATTAACAATACGCATATGTAAACAATGACTTTGTTTTTTACATTTCTTATGCAAGATAGTAAAAAAAGTTAAGTATGTAGGTTATATAAAATACTTTTGAGTATAAAAATGCATAAAATACGAGTCTGTTCCATCGAAGTTGTCTGCCATTGCATGGAGATTCATAGACTAAACAAGTATATATATATATACATATATATATTTGATATTTAAGTATAATTTCAGTAAAAGTGGCAAGCGAAAAGGCACAGATCGCTGAGATAAGCCGCTGAGATTTCTTTTCTTGCTTTGTTCCCAAATAGTTTCGAGTTGAGGTTTATTTCGGAGAGTGTCCGCTTTCCAGCGCTCTAGTACAACATTATGACCGTCCGATTCTTATCTTCACTGGGTGGCTCCAGGCGATGAAGATCTCGATGCTCACGTCGTTTGGCATACAATATTAAGGTTATGTTAATTAATACCACTAGGGTCGAGATAACGACCAGGTAGAAGCTATAGCCCAGATAGGCGAGTCCATTGCTATACCAATGTTGTTGCTGGTGTACAGTCAGCAGTACGTTGTGTATGAGATAGTTATAGAACTGCACAAGCCAGGCCACAAAGGCGACAACTTGAGCGCCTGCCGCTGCTATATTGGAAGCCAAAAGCAAAACCATAGTGCCACCGCGCTTGGCCGCCGAAGCAGCCTTTAAAACAGAGGCTATGGCAGCCACGGCACAGGCCAAAAGACCAAAACCTGTGCCCAGGGTGGTGAGCAGCCAAAGCCAAAAGCTCGTGTCGCCGTTCTCCGTGCGAATAAAATCATACACTAAAGAGGCGGGATATAAGAAGGTCACATACTGCTACTTAGAATTCTATCATTATGTTAGAGAAAAACAAACCATCGACTTGATAGGTGCGTACTCCAAAGCCAGGATTCAGATGCTGATTGCCATAGAACAGACCAAAGTTGACGTCACCGTTCGCCTCCGTCGAGTTCCCGCGCCGTGGATTTGCTCGCACCCAATGATTAGTGGTCATGCTAACTAACAACAAACCAATAGCCAAACAGCTGCCAAAGAATGTGGCAAAAACTAATGCCCGGGTGCGAATGCTCATCTTGGTCCTAGGTGATTCCCAACTGCAAGTGTCAAAAACAAAAGACTTTGATAACGAACTCGCAATCCAAAAGACTCAACAAACTTTACCTATTATTATGTACAATTGAATTATTGAACAAAGCGACAGACGCAGCCTTTGTTGAGCTCTCGGTCATCGTCCTCGCTTCGCCCCTTTGTCTTTGTTGTTTTTTATTGCAGTTTTCACTTTCGGGAAATGGAAAATTTCTCCTGTTGCCGACGCCGTCAATATCAGATGTTTAAAGCTGTCGTCCCAATGTTTACGTCTTAGACATCAAAGTAGGCACATTATCCAGAATTTTTGTAGTAATTTACTACAATATTGTTGTAAGTAATTATAATAAATAATAATTTCGCCCTTTGCGACTTGCGAATTCGCCCAGCAACAAACACATCGACGAATTCGCCGCAGTTTACCGAATAAGTACATATTCGCCGTGAAAATTTAACATTCGCCGTAAAAAATTGGTCGTAAAAATTCGCGGCGAAGTGTGTGCAAAGTCTGAGTAAAAAGTGAGCCGGAAGTTCTAAGGTCTGAGTAAAAAGTGAGCAAGTGGCTGGGCGGGCACATTTAAAAAAAAATATGTTTGCTGGATAAATAAAACCGTCATAATGAATGAAATATAGTTATTTCGAAATAACAAAAAATGTTCGTTTTAGCTATTTATGTAAATTCATTACAATTTTAGCAAATTCTACTACAATTATAGAGCACAGAAGAACTTCTGTAAGAGATTACTATTTTTTAAATATATTAATGTTAAACCAATAACCTTTCATACAATAATCCAATTATATATTCTATAGACAAAAAGTAATTATGTTCAAGTGTCAAATATTATTTCACATACAAGTTCCGTTAATTGCATTCTTAGTTTTTGCTTACAAATTCCCCACAACAACTTCATTGCGTGTCAAGCTAAGGTATGGCCTAGGACCTCCACCGATTGGCCTGATGCCGCATAAGCTTAAAACTCAAAATACAAAATAACCACCAACAACAACAACAACAACAACAACAACAACAGCACACAAACCAACAGCATAAATTTATGGCCAAACGATAAGCGCCGGCCAAAAAGTTGAAGCTTCAGCTTGTGAGCTGCCCAAAATTGGACAAGGAACGTGCGTCGAGAGCAAAGTAGAATTTAGTAGCTGTCAAAGGCATCAGCTGTGGCCGGGGCAACACCTACAGACGAAGCCGAGGTAGCACCAGCAGCAGCGACAGCAACAGCAGCACGCAAAGAATGCCACAGGTGACTCTGAAGATATGCCATTATTACAGAAGAGTCTGCCTAAAATGTTCACCGAATGGAAAGATGTCTTCTCGGAAACTGTAATAAGACCAAAAAGTTTAAAATTTCTAAATTATTACTATCCTCACTCAAAATTCCATAAAGGTTACTCCTAATGGGTTTGCAGAAGTTTTTGAAATGAGAAAAAAGAGGTCATCAATAATATACCAAATATATAGGTACTCCTGGATTTTCTATCCGTCGAAAAAACGTAGTCCAATGAGTTCCTGATTTCCAGTGGGCTGTGACTGCAAATGAAGGAATTTAAAAATTTGTTTAACCTATGAATTGATCGGTTCAATGTTCAATAACAAACTCAATGCAGCTGTTTTTGCTGCTTAAAACGGTAATTGAAAATCAGGCTCCACTGTCTTGTGGCTGACTTGTCCCCTACCCAACTTTGCGTGCAAATGGCGAAAATGTAAAGAGGACGGTCTGTAAGAGAAGTCCACCCCATCCCCAGAGTCCGATGGTGGCCTGTGTGACTTTATAAGGCTGATGCTGTCAGTTGTTTTTAGTCAGGCTCATTGGCAGCTTTATTGCCAAGCTTACACACGGAGAGAAAGGAAGACAGAGAGAGAGAGAGAGTGAGAGAGAGAAAGAGAGTGTGTGTGTGGCCAGTTTTTAAACTGCATACCAATCATAAATACATATAAATATGAATCTCAATGCACTTTGCAGGCGCTCAGTTGAGGACCCACACCAAGCACATGGCTACAGCTCAGCTAGCAGCAACCTCTTTAGCCTTGTGGTGCGAAGATGCAAAACTGTTCTTGGCTATACTCTGGGCCTTGGCTAACAAGATGCCTAACACATGAAATTAGACTGCACCCGATGCACGTCCAGCGATAGAAGATGACGACGACTACTACGACAAAGAGGAAAGTACTGATCGTGCTCTAAGAACAACAGCAAACTAATTAACATATTCAAATATTTGTCGCATTGTTTTCACAGTTTTCCCAGTCCTCAATCGCTCCTTTACTCTCTCCCTCACTTACAACTCACATACATAAGTCTCCAACCTCTCCCCCGTATGTTGTATGTATATATATTGAAAACCCATTTTACGGTTTCATGCTTGGCAGCCATTCCGCGTTCTTAGGTTCTAACAGGCAGTCGAAGGCCAGCGGCTGGCGACCATGCCCATACCACGCCCCATCCTCAGCCTGCCTGCCTGCCTGCCTGACCATCCATCCATTGCTCCATTACTCCAATGTACAGCATTGGTGCACCATCTTCTTCTGTAGACCCGTTGGCGCTATTTTTATCGCATTTTAAAAGGCTATTTGTAGTTGTTTCACCAGGAAGTGGCATAAATTCACATCGCATAATGGCTGTGAATAAATTATTTTTCTTTAGCTGTAGCTTCCTCGCTCCATTGATACCTGATAAGCTCCGTCGAGTAGTTTGCTGCGTTGCGTTGCTGAATGAAATAAAACACTAAAAACGGACAAATGTAATAGAATAAAAAAAGCCAAATTCAAATCCATCCGCCGAACAATGCACTTGGTACATACATAATCACTTACTGTGATTCTTGTCCTGCTCTTATTATTGTTGCTGGAGCTGCTGTGGATTGGCTAGGGTGACTAGCCTCCGGGCTTCCGTGTGAACTCAGCGAGCTTTAAAAAAGAAATGGGGGCTGGACAGGGCATGGCTCAACAATATTGAAACTTCTTGTGAAATTCTATTCAAAATACATTTTAGATTATTTTTTATAAATACACAAAAATAATCGCATTCTCATCCCCATAGTAATGCGCTTCTGATCATGATCATTTGTTCGCTTTGGTGCTAAAAAATTCTACGATGTTATCAGAGTTATTCGTAGTTAGCTACTTTAGTAATACGTTAAAAAAGTATAATAAAAAAGGAATGCTACTTTGAACTATATAGCTTTCGCTGGAAAAAGGGCTTCAAGGGGCGTCTTGAGTCAATCCAGGTGGGGCACCAAACCTTTGCTAGAAAGGGCGCCAAGTAATGAAACAAGGAGTAAGAACAAAAGGAAAAACCAATCAGTTTTCAAAGAGGCGTCTACTTTTTGGGTGAAGTACTTTTATGATTTAGGAATATTTACTTCGGCGATCCCATTTGGTTATATAATTCATTAAACTTTATAGTACAATGCCAAAACTAGTACGAATTTATAAAATAATAAAAATCTCAATACACATCTAGAATATAAATGAAGTAAGTAAGTCGTCTCGCTGACCTAGGTATATCATACACCAGTAAAACAAATATTTCAAATTTATAATAACAAATGCATTTGCTTATTTCTAAAGAATTCTGTTCACATGCTTTATTTAGAAGCATATTTCAGTATCTCGCTCACCCAAGCATATGAGCACACTAGCGCCGCCAACGGCCATCTCCGGCCTTATGGAAAACCGTTTATATGCATAACTTGTCTATTTTTTGTCCGATTTTGATCAAATTTGGTATTTTGCTGGATATCAAATTGAAGTGCGCCAAATTTGATTGCACATGGTAGAAAATTACGGAAGATAATCGAGTTTTTCAAATTACGGGGGCGAAAAGGGGCGTGGCAAAATCTTTACACATACAAAATATGCGCATTTACTAAGCATTTAATAAACATACCAAATATGGTGTCTCTAGTTAGAATAGTTTACAGGGGCGTGGCAAAAATTTTAAATAAACTTTACATACATACTACAAATTTGAAATAAACTTTACATACCAAATGATCAAAATATATAAACTTTATGGGGTCGGAAAAGCTTCCTTCTGCCTGTAACATACATTTTGGCGACTTTAATATACCATTTCACCCTATGGGTTTTATAGAAGGTTTTTTATAAAATACCAGATACCTAACAAAGTGTGTATTTTCTTACAATATTATAGTATGAATTTTGATATCTTATGGTATACTCCAGGGGTAGGCACGCATACAATCAAAAATGAGGATTTGCATTTGTGTGTGTGACAACAAACACGAAGTTTCCAAATTTTCCATAAAGAAAATATAAATGACATGTGGACTATTTTTTTTTTTCGGTAATCATTTTTTTTCTGACAAGCACGAGTCGAATTGTTTCCAAAGTGCCGTTGCCGATCCTACACGAGCATTTACAGTGTATGTGAGACGGCAGCGCTTCGGCAGAGCTAGGCCCTAGTCCAGGGAATGGGCCGTGCCAACCGCTGGTATACTCTCATGTTTAATTTATAAGGAAATGTCGTCTTTTCATTTGCCTCAAGTTGAACTTAAGTATCTTTAGAGTTGTTATAGAACTAACCTGGTGATTTTGGAATCTATTATCTTGAGGATTGACTTCAGAAGCTCTTAAGTCTAGTGAATTTTTGAGTGTATCATCCATCATAACTTAAAATAAAATGCAATATGTAAGAATACTTCCGAAATCAACAAATCGATTTTAACTTTGGTCTAGATTTCGATCTTTTTGAAGTTAATCAATAGTGGCTTTAAGCTGACTTGAGGTCTATGAAGGTTGTCTGCATAGCTATTTAGGAAACGACTAACGAACTCTAGATTTATTTTAATTATTATTCAGTAATCATTTGATATATGAAATTGGGATTGGTTGGAAAACTTTCTGGGTTAACTGTCTTGAGTTAAATATGTAATTAGTAAGTGAGACATGGTGAAGCTGTTTTACAGGTGAAGCTGTAACTTTCATTTTATTACCAACTGCATACATGAATACAAAAGACAGATTTCGTTCATTTGAGGTGAAAACATCTTTTATTGCAATTATTTTTAATATTTAAAAATGGTTGTTTGACCTTTTGAAAAGTTTAATTACATTTTCAGAGTCGAGAGTGCCAAGATTCCAGAGATATCTCATTCATTTAATTGTTTTTTGGTATGTTTTTAGTTTTGTTTCGTTTTTTGTTTATTGCTCTTTTCAAAGGGATTTAGAGGCTCTACAATCGCATCGGGCCGCTCATCTTCAACCGGTACCGGGCGGAGCCCGAGGAAAGGGAAGTGGCGCAAGCTGAACCACTTGTTTGGCAATTTCGAATGCTTTTACCATCTCTGCGGCTCACAACCGTTGCCGTTGCCGTTGTCTGGGTGTCTGTGGTTGGGGCTGTCTGCTTGTCTGGGTATCGGGATGTCTGTCTGGCCAGGTATCGCGGTCAATGTCCTGAGCCTGTGGCTCAGCCTTGCATGCGCATTGCGAGCGCACGACGCGTCAACAGATGTTATCCCATTGCGGCAGTGACCCCAGAAGGGCCATAAATTCTCACAGTGCTTACGCCTGCGCCTTAACAAATGTTCCAATTTGTATTTTTGCGCAAATTGTTGTTCTTGCTGTTGTTGTTGTTTTTGCCACCGCTGTTCTTCCTGTTCGCAGTTGCCCACTATGCCGCCATTGCTCCCCCTGTCCCTAATGGTCGCTTTACATTGGTTTTGCCTTTGCTCTGGTTGTTTGTTTTCGGGCTGCATTTAATTTAATTTGGCCTGCCCAATTGGGCAAAGACGCAATTAGAGACAAATGTTTTCGGCTGCATTCCTTGAGGCTACTTAGCCCCCATGTTCGTGGCAATTAGTTGCCGTTGGTAAGTTTGGTTCCTAGTTCCTTGTTTCGCTTTCCGCATAGAGGGCGGAGCAGAGTAAGAGTTTATCACAAGAAACGGCGGCTGTTTGGCGATTTCCCACACGTTTGTTTTGTTTGCTTAATTAGGTGAAAACTTGCCAACAGCTGTCGGTGCGATGCTTGGCCATTGCTAATGAGCAGGACAAGGCGGAGGAGTTTGCCGCAATGAAAAGTAAGCGACGTCCCAGCCCCGTTTTTCCGGTCGGCCAAATAAGCAGAAAAAAGAAGAAAAATGAAATCGAGGAAAAAGTTATTTGCCTAAAGTGCTAAAAATTACGATTCTTCTCAGCTTGATCTATACCCTTTAAACTGATCCCTTTATGACTGTTTTTGTTCTGAAATTAACATTTTCATATCATATAGCAATTTTATTCAGCAATCGGAACTATTGGGGACTCCTAGTCCACCTGACTCAAGGGCCATATTCAGAAACCAATTCCAAAATACTTTTTCTCAAAGAAGCAGACCTTCACTATATAATTCAAGACAGGATTTCGAGAATCCCTTGGTCATTAAATATCAGCCTTGTAGTAAGATTTTTCATCTTTATGGACACAATTCAAGTCCATGGCTTTAGTCGTAGTGCATGCAAGATTCGCTAACGATTCGTCTGTGATCAATTTCCAGGTTTCCTGTATGCTTTTTTTTGGTTTTTCTTTTCTTTTTTCCTTATTTTGGCATTGGCATGGCAAGTGCATAATTTTTCAATCAAGGCGAGCAGCTGTAAAACTAACAAACAAAACCAGCATACGAAATCGTGAGCATAGCTCAACATGGCCAACAAGAAGACGAAGGCGGCACAAAGGAAATTCAGCCAAACGGGCAGCAGATCGACTCCGCATTCAACTCCATTTCCAGCTCTAGATCCACCTCCACAACCACCAGTGCTATCAATGGCATTTAAATGCAAATGACCACGAAGCGTGAGGGTGTTCAATGCGAACTTTATGCATGGAAATTGGCAAAATTCGAGCAAATGCAAACGTTTGTCAATGATGGTCAAAGTGTCAATGACAATGACAATGAGACTGACACCGACAACGCTATCGAGAATGGGCACAACGAGTGTGGGTGTAGGTGTTGGATGCCATCCATTGTGTTATGGGCGAAAGCTTGCTCTTGGGCCCTGATCCCGATCGTGAAGTGATATGTTTTGGCCTTGTGCCTTAGGCCAAAGCTGCTAATTAAAAGCCATTGCTAACAGTCAACAACTTAATGGCCAGGCATTTGCATAGCTGTCAACGCCAATGCCCCCACTAGGCACATCTATGGACGCGGATAGAGTGCCCGGACTCACGCAGTGTCGTCTAAAATTCGCACAAGAACCGGCCATAAAAAGTGTCAACGCGTGGCCAGCAAAATGACTTTCTTATTGGGTACATTTCCAATGTGGAAATGGTGGTTCAACTTTGAGAAATCACGAGAAACACTATGAGAAACACACGAGAAACACTACATTTAAAATATTTTATAAAGATCTGACTGAATAGTAATTTGTATAATTTGAGTTTAAGTAGTTGGCAAGGGCATTTGCAATTCGTCACTCATTTCAGTTGGATTGTCATCGCGAATCTTAATAGAGGCGTTTTATTCAACACAACGCACGACGCACATGTGTCTTTCCTGACACTTTAGCTTAACAGTTACATGTAGAGACCTGGAAGGATGGAGAGAGAGCAGCGGGTAAGTTTTGCGAAGAGAGACGTCTTCATTTCAGAAAAGGTGTTGCTTCAGTGGCTCTTGGAGTGCTCGATATTTTGCACATTCAATTTACGACAGTGATTAATCGACGCCTTTAGTTCTTAGGTGAAAGATTCTTCAGGTGAGATTCGTCTATGAATTTATGTATGACGATAACTTAGCCAAGCTAATGGCGTGCGTAGCTGAAGCGTTAAAGAGTTTATAAAACGCCTGGTTGAGCCTTGCCTCATAATTTGATTAACACTTTTTTGTTGCCCAACTTTACTCCATCCATTCAACAACACCAGCTGGTGGCTGCGGGCACCTGTGTGATATGGCACGTATTTATGTATGTACATACGTTTGAAGTGTGCCTGCTCACAATGCCGTGAAATTATTATAATTTGTTGGTGTCTTTAACATGTGAACAGACTCTTAACCAAAAGAGCTTTGACAAACGGCAGTCACTCGATCAGACACAAACACCAAAACTACTACTGAGACGACTCGATAATCAATCATCAATTTGGGGGAAAAACAAGGCGTATAGCATGGATGATAGAGTGTTGATTTCGGGTGAAGTGAGATTAATGGCTTTTTAAAGCAAAGGTAAAAAAAAAAGTTAATCTGTAGCTTGTTAGATTAACAAGATGAGACAACCCAAATAATTAACAGTTACGATAATTATTTTAAATAGCAAACAAATGGCATTTAAAGTCTCGACAACGTTCAAAAACCTTTTGGCTTGGGTTCAAGTGAATTTAATTTGATCATCGACTAGAAAGTGAGCCAGCAATACTTGAAACCAATTGTAAAGCGTCGAGCACTTGTCAAGCATTGATCAGAATGAAATGATCAGCCAATCAAATAGCTTAACTTCTGATATGATAAAGAAACTCTTATCTGCTTGTTCGGGTTTGTCTCATTCAACCTTTCAAATTACAGAAAATAATATTTTGTCCCCCTTCTTTAAAATTAGACGGTCAAATATTTATTCTTAATCAGCTCATATCGCCATGACGAATTTCTTCACGATTTACAAGATGCTGTTGGGCTTTTTTTTATTTAGTTCGATATGATAAGGATACGAAGCTTGGTTAATAGGTATATTTGCTAAGTGATCGATATATATTAGAGAACTGCATTAATGGCAGAAAAATAAATTTGAGTTAAGAATGTTAAAAACAATTTTGCTACCGTAAAATGAATGAGTTTGATTGTAAAGTGAAGTTGTTTTTTCAACTGGAGATGCAGTATTAAATGAGAGGTGGATTATCGAATGATATGTTTTTGTACATTGGTGTTGAATATCATAGTGTTATATATCTTTTGTGGGTTTGTGGCGACTAGGCAATTCTTTTTCACTTTGTAATAGTTTCCTGTTTCACTTGGCCATTACTTTTTCATGCGTTTTTATCAATTTTCCTGCTTGTTTCTCCCAAATAAAATGAGACAATTCAAATTATTCCAATTGATTCGAGTGCCTTGGTACATTGCAATGCTTTTGCAATCAATTCTTTGCCTTTCATTTAACCAAGCTGCGTATTTTATGAAATTCAACAAATACTTGTATCCGCATTCATTCATTTCATTGTTGTCACTCATTCATTTGAATTTAATTCGAACGGATTCGTTAGACTTTAGCAATTTCTGTCATTAATACAAATCTCTAGTAGATTTTCACAATGGAATAAGCCCAAGAAATATTAAGTAAATATTCATTAATATAAATGAAGTTTGCATTTCTTGGACATTAGTCATTGTGTTTTTATACCCTTGCAGAGGGTATTATAAAATTGATCAGATGTTTGTAACGCACAGAAGGAGACGGTTCCGACCCCATAAAGTATATATATTCTTGATCAGCATGAGAAGCTGAGTTGATATAGCCATGTCCGTCTGTGCGAATGCGTTTTACTCAGCCGTCTTAAGAGCTATCGGGCTGAAATTTTTTTTCGGGGTTTTTTATTACCCGGGAAAAATAAAGTATGAAAGCCATCAGGATCGGACCACTATATCATATAGCTCTAGAAGAACTAGAAGAAACATTTTCATAAAAATTGGAGTATGCTATGAAATTTACATATGTGATAATATTGGATATATAACCCCAGATCCCAAAATTTGAATGTGATCGGATAAATATAACAATATAACACAAGTTACAGTCAATATAATAATCGGCTCTGCTCCCAGCTCTGCCGGCAGCGCTGCTTGCTGTCTACTACGTCTTTCGTCATCAACAGAGTACATGCATACACACACAGACGGAACGCTACATAAACTGTATGTGTATGCGTGCGTTGATTTGCTTTGGGAATGAGGGAAGAAGAAGAAATTGTAAAATAGAGAGTAAAATTGTTTTGTTTGTATATTGATGAATTGAAAGAATTGAATGACAACCAAAATCGTTGGAATGTTGTGCGATTGAGTTTTATGACAGTCACTTGTTCACTCGGGTGCGAATATGCATTCAATTCAGTCATTTGTTTCTGCTGAATGTTAACTCAAATTGCTTTCTAATCGGTATATACCTACATATAAATCTTAATATGTATTGAAAATGTTTGGCAATAAAATTAATGAAGTAGTCATTTCTCGAACGTTCGTCAACAATTTCTGCATACTTTGATTGGACTTTGAGTGTTTTTTCAAGAATTATAGCTCTTATCGGAAAAGATAATATAACAAATGTTTTATTCGGTATATACGGTACTTACCACAAATATTAACTATAGTAAGAGTAGAATACACACCAAAATCATATTTCTTTAGTCGTTTATTTAGATTGTATTCCTTAGGCATAGATTTAATTGCTTTACTTAAACGTTACAATTCATTTTAAAATTCGAATTAATTTTCATTTTCTTGTGTTTTTAATATAAGCTAATAAAAAACTTAGCACCGCTCTGGGCTTTGTTTTATTTTGTTTCGTTTTGTTTTTGGAAAATAAATAAATAAATAAATAAATGAGTTAATTAGCAATTAGTTGATATAGTTAAGTACAATAATAAATAGCATTTTGGCTCGAAACGAAAGTGAAACGTGGCCGCGCTTTGCGCAAAGTTTTGCGCAAAACATTTTGATACAAAAATCATTTGGCAAACTTTGCTGGAAGATGCAGCAGCGATTGATCAAGAAATATTAGATAGTACATACTTATATGCGTATAAAATAAATAAGTTAAAATAAGTTAATCGATAAATGCATTTCACTTTTCTCGAGAGTTCGTTTAGACTTAGATATATGTATAGAAATATAGATTTTCACTACAAAATTAACTAGCCTATCTTTTGCTATAAGTGGGAGGGGCAAGGGTAGTGTGTTTTTAGGGTTGCATAAATTTAGGCTACATCGAATTTAGCAATTGAGTCGGAGCAATGCGCAGATTTAAAATGATGGATATATGGATCCCTGTCCAAGCATTTAAAAGCGCGCATTTCGTAAACAAATTTTACAAGTACCAAAAAAAATGAGCAAATTATATTAAATGTATGATTACCTATGGATTAAGCCTAGACTATGTCTTTAATGTAAGCTAAGTTATTAAATGGTTGGTCCAACGTTCGCTGTTGGAGCGAATATTTTCATTTATCAAGTCTCATCGAATCTTTTGAAGCTTTCGAGGCATATTGCGTTTGTTCCCAGCAAAATGTGAGAGCCACTAGCCCATCAGTTAGCCAAAACACACTGGGTGCATTCCACCTAGTACTGTTGGCCATAGCGCCCATTGATGCCGCTGTCATAGAGTTTGCTCAGCGTGTCCTTGGCGCTGCCCATGTGGGAGGATGCTGCCGACGAGGGTGGCGGCGGTGGGGGGCCGTACAGCATGGTGGGTGCTCCGTAGGTGATAGTGGGCGTCGGATCGTGGTGGTACAAGTAGCGCTCCTTACGTGTGCGCCTCTGAACGGTTTTCCAAATGCCAAAAATGCTCAGTTGGGCCAGCAGGAAGAGAGCACCAGCAAATACGAGACCTGCGAACACACAATGAAGGAATAACAAAAGACAAAGTGGATTAGTTGCCATGTTCTTGGAGTAGAAAACTCGTTTTCCAATCATCAACGTCAACTTTTAACTTGAAGACAGATAAGATCGTTTCAATCAAATCAAAACAAGGAAGTAAGTGACCTCAGATCGGTATAGTTATCAAAGAAAACAAAAGTGGGCGCCACTTGACCCACTTTTGCTCATCGCTCCAAGGCAACATCGTCGAAACAATCTTTGGACCGTCGACCAACCAACCAGCCAACCATCCGGCCAACTGACCAAGTTTGACAGCAACAAGTTGAAGATAAACAAAAAACAATGAGAAATAAAACAGCGACAATTTAATGCATGAGTTGCATATTTTGGCATTGGAAGCTGCTGCTGCTGCTGCTGCTCTGCTGCTCTCAACTGTTTCACTTTCTTCCCCTCTGTGTCTTCTACACCTCTGTCGAATGTTGCATGTCAGCTGCTGCTGCTGCTGCTGCTCGTTCTTAAGAGTGCAACATGCCACATAAATAAGCCCAGCAGAGAGACCGCAATGCCATGCAACATGAAAATACCGATGCCAGGGTAGAAATCGGGTGAAAGTGCCCAAGCCGCCAAAACTAAAGGCCAAAAACCATGCGTTGTTGTTGTTGTTGCTGCTGTTGTTACTGTTGTTGTTGTTGTTGTTGTTGTCATCGTCGACATCGTCCAGTTCACGAAATCAGAATTTAAGAGCAGCAGCAATGACGACGACGACATGCCTGATGACTATCACAGATTACTTACAATACTATGTTGCAGTTATCCAGAAGCGCCGAAACGCTGAATTAGTACCCGAAAAAAGGGTACATCTTAGGAATTCAAGAGAGTGATTCCAGCTAAATGGCAGAGCCATTAGATTTCTTTTCTCGCACGAAAATTACTCCTTATAAATTAAAAAAAAAAACCAGAGTGCCGGGGCTAACTTCGACCGCGTCAAAGTTTGTATACCCTTGCAACTTTTTTGGTAACTCTTTCCTTACCTATAGCCATCAAAATGGAAAAACGTTTTTTTTAAAAAGTCTAAAGTTTGCGAAAGAACGGCCTACAATCTTAGCATAGGAAATAACGAAGATATTGATCAAAGTCACTGTTTTACACCGATCGTTCCTATGGGAGACGGACGGCAGATGGGCATGGCTGTATGAACTCGTCTCGTCATGCTGATCAAGAATATATATCCTTTATATGGTCGGAAATGCTTCCTTCTATGCGTTGCACACTTCAGACCAAAATTAATATTCCCATTTTTGCAAGAGTGTAAACATCTATTACTTGCGATGCAACAGTTTTATGTGATCCCAAATGGAATCCCCTTTTGTCTAAGACTCTGGCTTGCTGTTGCCCGTACATCAAATGGCCATAAAGAGTAGGCTTAACAAAAAAAGAAATATATATGTATATACATATACATACAGCCAACAAACCAACCAACAACAACATTATCGTCGTCGTCATCGTCATTTTCATCATCGTCGACGAGCGAGTGAGTAGTTTCAATAACAAAGCGCACGCACTTGAAACTTTTATTTATGTGTTTGACTTGGCTTTATCTGTCTGCACTTGGACAACAACAATAACAAAAACACACGAAATTATTACAATTACAATAAACGGTCCAAGTCACTGAGCCAAAGAAATAGCGGTCTTCATAGGAGTGCAGAGGAATTGAGGGGCTCCAGCGGGTTGTTGGAGCTGGCGAGGGCGCCACAATTGAAGGAGGGGATAAAACATACATACATAAACAAAACAATGACCGAGATGGGAACAATGTGAATGCGTTTGCAGAGCAACAGTTTGTGGAAGGAAACCCTTTTTGGGGCACAAAACGTGCTATGGGAAAAACAAATAACGGAAAAGCCTAAATGCGGAAAAGATTTTTACCACTGAAAAGCGAAACAAGCCAACGAAGATAAAGAAAAAGAATTTAGGTTGCATAAATGACCAATAAAGGTAATTGCCAGACAGACCCAGAGAGAGAGAGAGAGAGGGAAAGACGCTCTCTAGTGAAAGTATTAAGAACATAAGAACATTTCTTATGTCCCTCGTACGGATTTTTACTTGATATCCAATAATTTCGTTCGTGGATGGGAGTGGATGGCGTTATGTGATCATGTAGTATGACAAATTAAGGTGCACGTGGAAAGTAAAGAGTGAGTATCATCTAGTCTCCACATGACGCTAAATTGCTGCTCTGCATGCCAGAGTCTTAGCTGGCACGCATTAAAGACCTCCGATCTTCGCTTCTACCTCCATCGATGTGTGTGGCAAATGAGCTTGAAAGAGTTGAGAGAAAAGAGCAGAAACCGTTGCTCTAATTATGTCCAATGAGCAGCCGATGCGCTTTTTGCCCTGGACAGCACGTAATTACAACAGAGATTTATGTTTCAGCAACGGTGGTCCAGGTTCAGGTGAGGCTCGGTGCTCGGTGCTGCCATCTAACGAGCCGTCAATTTAACGCTTCAACGCTGCGTTCGGCATGCGGTATGCGGCATGCGGCATGCAGCATGGCCAATGTGCCATGGCAATCGCTCCACAAAAATGACACATGGGAGTCAAAGTAGAAGCTGCTGCAGCTGCTGTCTCAAGTTGCAACTGTGGCTATTGGTATGTATCTTGTTTCTGTCCCTGGCTAACTGTGCAAACTTTTCGCGCCGCACGAAAATAAGGCGTGCAGCATCCTCCTGCTGAGGCAGAGAAGACTACGCCAACGATGACTGCGACTGCGACTTCTGCTGTTACTGTTTGCAGCTGCATTGAACTAGTGACCTGGTCGTGAGGCAAAGACACCAGCAGCATCATAACTTGTTTATGGTGCACTCACAAAACACGTTTTCGAGGAGGTGCAGAAAGGGGGCCAAGGAGGAGGGCGGTGGGCAGGTGGGCAGAAAGGGGGTAGCAACAGAATCTAATTTAATTCTCATGCAGGAGTTGGATGAAAAATTGATTCATTATCAAAATTAGCGAGCAGCCAACAATGACCAAGAACAAGGCAGTGGCTCACGATGCAGCACGCCACCCGTTGGTTCTAACAGGGAAAAGGCACGACGTCGACAACGATGACGACGATGCGACGTCCTGCTCCTTGTCTATGTAAATTTTCTACTTTGATTTGTGCTTGATTGGCCATTTTCACAGAGAAAAACACAACACAATAGAGCAAGGAACAAGTTAAAAGAGCGAGCGAGACAGAGAGGACTGGCAGACTGAGGCCGGACACAGTGCGAAAGAGGGAACTTACCATAGCCATTAAGGCAAGTGAGCTTGTCCAGGGCCACGCCCGCATAGGCCTTCTCATGGGGTCGGGCTTCAACGTCACTAGCATTGCCACCGTCCTCGGATTGGAAGCCAAACTTGTCTGTGATTTGTATGGACTGCACGAGCAGTATGTTATCATCGGCTGGGCTCACATCCCGTCGCTGGCGTGTGCTAACCAAGAACTCGCCTGTGAATAGATGTGGATGGATGCAAATGGTTAAGACGGATCGGATCGTTTTGGAGGTGGGGATGAGTTGGTTATGCCTTACCTCCATCGGTGCTATTAACTATCGAGCGCTTCTTGCGTCCGTAGGAGACTAGGGACTTCAGCTCACCACTGGCGCCATCCTCGCTATCACAAATGACGGGTTCGCAGCGTGGTATGCAGGGCGTGACGAGGGCGCGGAACTGAACCACCTCACTGGATGGGAACTTGAAGGCATCGAATTGCGAGAGCAGCACCTTGCGATTGTGCGACAGCTTCTGTATGGTGCCCATGATGTATTGGTCGGTGGGGCAGCCATTAGCATCGATCAGTGTAATCTCAGCACTGTCTGAGCCGTCCATGGCTACCAACTCCCGCACAAAGATCTCATACGGACTATTCTGCTCAACGATCTCAAAGCGCAGGGCCAGTGGATCTCCGACCTCAGCAATGCGTTTCATATCGCTGCCATCCCGTGAAGTGATCTTCATAATGACATTTGGGGAATCAATGGTGATCTCTTCGCTTAACGATGATTCAATCTCGCCTGTTACTCCCAAGTCAACGTCGTTCAGCACCGTCTTGTTGGTCAAATCGTATTGACAGGAAACGGCCAGACCCAAATCAGAGGAGGTCACAATCATGTCATGGTGCTGGATGACAATGTCATTCATGTACCGTCCATAGGCACTCTGACGCACATTGCACTCGAGATCATTGTAGCCCATGCGAAAGTCGAATTCCAGCGAGTTGTTCACATTCACCGAGCACGATTTGGGAGCTCCCTTGGCATAGACCTTGCCATCGAACAGCTTCGAAGTGCGTATCTTGGTGATCATTTCACCCGACCGACACTCGATGGATACATTATAGCAAGCGGAGAGTTCGTAGGTGGCTGCTTCTGGCACTTCCAAATAGGGATCCATCACATCGGTCAGAGTGGCCCGGCTGTGATGGGATAGACGACACACCATATCGCCAGTGTCATTGTAATCATACGAGTGGCATCTATCAAATAATCCACATAGATTCATATACTACTCAAAGATCCTCGCTAAGAAAGATCGAAAAAAAGCAATTACCTGTAGGGTGAGTTCAGGCAGAGATCACGGCATTCGTCAATGGTATTGATGTCTTGATAAACAGAGTCAACGGTTTTGAGGATCTTTCCCGAAATACGCTTAAATTCACACAACTTGCTGGGCTCTTCGGCGCAATTGTTCTCCAGATAATCGGCACCATCGTAGGGTTCCACACTGGAGCCAGCTGATAAGGTAATCCGGTCCATATCAGACAACTCACACAGTCCCGAGTGGCGATAGTAGTTGGCCGAGCTGTTGAGTAGAGCGATCGCAGAGCCGCGGGAAAACAGTGGGGATAGTGAAATGGTGAAAGGAAGGGGCGAAGGTAGGGTAGAAGAGAAAGACAAATTATAGAATTAGGAAGGAGTTTCAAGGCATAGTAAACCGCTCAAATTGTTTTTAAACAGTAGGAAGTGAACTGAAGTGAATCTCGCAGAGATGATTAGACTAAACGTTCATTTCATTTCATAACTAGATCAACTGGTATTGCGTTACATAATCAAGACGCATGTGTGACCATCCCCCGACTGGGTGTGTCTCTCTCTTTCTTTACTTACCGGCAGGTAAACTCCGACTCGCCCAGGCAGAGCTCCAAGCAGTCGCGACGCGACAAGACAGTCTGACTAGATTTGACGTGTTCGGGCAGTCGGTAACCTTGAACGCGATCAACGCACCAGGCCTTGGAGCAAGGACGCACTCCCAAACATGATTTCTGTGCATAAATGGTGAAAACAGGAAACTGTGATCGCGAAAGTGAACCTGCGAAAACAAAAATCAATAAAAACAAAACCGCATTGGGTCAGCAATGGTGTTGTGCATGTGCGTGTAGATGTGCTTTTTACGCACACGCCCCTTCACTGCAAAGTAACAGGCGATGAGAAACAGCGACAACTGCATCGACGACAACGACAACGCAAGCGACGACGACAACAGCAGCACCAGCAGGCACAAATTATGCGTTGCTGCAATACGTTGCCATTGCCAAAAGCCAGTTTTCAGAATAGGCAAAATCTAGTTTTACTTAGCCTGGGTCCAGGCCAACTTGGACCTAGTCGTCGCCGTCGCCGTCGCCGTCGTCGTTATTGGCTGGCAGGCAAATCATGCGTAAAACTGAAAAGGCGTGTTTTGCCACTGACTCGGTGATTTATGCCTCCTTCAGCTACTAAACTTCTTACAACTCCACACAGCTCTCCATGAACTAGAACTCAATAATTGAATGAATGAGTTGAGCTGAGTCGACTCGCGTCGAGTTGCAAGGAGTTGTGGCAAGTTGAATTATTGAACTTTCTTTGACACACAAAACGGGGCTAAACCGAGGAGTGCAGCTGTGCTGCATCGTCACCATCTCCATCTCTCCAATATTCTCACACTTTCTAACTCACCTGGCGATTTATCGGCAGTTGTCTTGAAAAGCACACACAAGCCGGTTTCATAGTTGACAGCACTGCAGGATTCATTGCTTTGGCATGCCTCCAGACAGTCGGTTAACATCAGGGTGCCGGGAAGGGTGTCCAGCATTTTGGCGGGAGCCGATAGCACATACCTATAACAAGGGGGAGCGGAGATACAATACGAAAGCAAAAGTTATCAGATGACATTTGAATCTCAATGTATTGAATTGAAAATGTTCACACTTTGTTGTTAGTGTGAGTGTGTGGGTGGAAAAGCCGCAATAATACTACGTATTTTGATAATGATAAGGTCCCGACAACAGACCGCCCAATAAAATGAACAAAAACGAAAGTGCCGAGTCGGCAGGTCTTCAAAACAAAAGACTCAGGCAACGAACCCGTTTATCAAATCTAGCTCTTACTGCTCTTGTTGTTGTTGTTGCTGTTGCTATTGCTGTTGTTGTTGATGACATCAAAACAAGTCATAAGATTGGTCACGTTTATGTCTTCGCCAAAAAAAAAGAGATGAAGAAGAAAGAAAACCACTGCCACGCCTCCTATACACAAGACATTTGCATATACAAGGCGATGCCATGCCGGTTCCCACTGAAAAGTACCGTTACGGCGGCATCATCATTATCATCTTTGTTTTGTTTTTTTTTTGCTTTTTTCTCTGGTCTTCTTATGCTAATCTTATTTGGCCAGAAATGTCAGTCTTTAGTTACTGGTAGCTCTTGCATTTCATTAAAAATTTATGAACTTTGCTTTCGAGTCATTGTATTATTTCGGAAATTTGTTGAAGAAATCAGAAGAAAAGCAAAAGTGAAATTATCAAAACAGTAATAACAGTTTCTAGCCAGATCGTTGCGTAAGCCAAGTCGGGGGAAATTTGTTGACCTTTTGTCGTTTTAAATTGACCACACAAACAAAAAATGATGTGGGAAATATTTGGTGAGATTTAATTTGCAATTAGTGAGAGAAATGAATACCATACGAATTGATACATTTCGACTTATAGCTTTAGTTAGGCAATAATGAATTCACACTTACCCGGTGATTATTTCGAAGCCAATCATATCTGGATCGCACTCTTCCTCCAGACTGGCGGGAGATTTGTCTGTCTTGGCTTCGGGTTGGGCCTCATTGGTTGTCACCAGGGGTTTGGGTAGCTCACTGCTTCCGGCAGGGCTACTGCTGCTGAGGGGAGCTGTTTCCTTGACTTGCTCACTGGCGGCTGTTGTGGAGCTGCTGCCGCCGGCGTTGCTGCTGCTGGTGGTGGCCGTTTGGGCACCTGCCGCTGGTGGGGGCGTCACATTGGTGCGTGGAATCGTTTGCTTGACCGGCTTGACAGGACGTTTTGTTTTGCGTGCGGCATTGGCCGCGTCACTAGCAATTAAGCAGATCAGCAGCAGAATTGTGCAGCGGCGTAGAAACATTTTGTTGACCTGGCAAGAAGAACAGAAGCACAGAGGAAATCAACAGGAGTTGGCAAAATGTTAATTAAAGCGTAATTTATGTAATTCCTGTTGTGCAAATGCAGTTTTATTTAGTTTATTTGTGAGAACAGCAGTCATCAAAGGGGCGTGGGGAGGGACAACAGAGATGGTGGTGGGCAGAAGAGGCCTCAACATGGGGGCTTTGCACTTGGGCGAACAACGGAACTTGGTGTACTTTCTGCTTGGGCTGGGCGGCATCAGCTTCAGACACAACAGTTGGGTGTTCGAGCTTTAATTGCCTGACTTGTACCGTCTTTTGGCGTTTAATTAAAGCTACGGCTGGGCCGCTTTGTATTTGTGCAGCAGCAACAACAACAAAGCCAAGAAAATTGTTAAAGTTAAGTTTAATGTGTGAAAAGTGCTGACGCCTGGGAAATCGAACTGTTTTCTTAATACACTGAGAGCGAGAAAGAGAGAGACAGAAGCGGAGAGAGTGAGACAGATAGACAGAGAGAGAGAGAGAGAGAGAGAGATGGCGCATGGAAAAGCAAACGAAGTAAAAGGCAACTAATTTTCATCACCAACTACAAGACGAGGATATTATTCAAAATAAAAGGATTGGATAACAACCGGAAAATTATAGCCTTTTGCTGAAAGCTCTGCCCATTTTTAATTTATTGGTTGATTTATTTGAGATACACACCGCAAACAATTTTCCAGTTACGAAAGCATTAAAACAGAAAAGTTAATATTAAAAAGACTCGTAAATTTTTACATCTGCTGTAATAATTGAATGGTTAAATTATGCAATGGTTATTCAGAGGTGTTAAACAATTAACACTTTATGGTTTCCAGATTACGATTTACAGCACTTGTTAATTCTCTTTTGTTTTCATTTCCTTTGTGTTTTTTTTTTGCTTTTTTTCCATTTTTGCCAATGAGTTGTGTGAAAGTAAATTTTTGGTAATAGCCAGCAAGACAGTCATTCATAAAAACAAAGCTCATTTTCATGTTTAGCATTTTTACAATCCAAAGCATTGAGTTTATGACCATGCGAATGAGTAAAATTTCACTAGCTGGCTATAAAAAGAGGAAGAGAGACCGAGCTTCATACGAGACAAAACCCACCTGTGAGATAATCTAAAATGTTGCTCATTATTTGCGAAAAGAAGAAGAAAAACGCCAGTAGCAATATAGTAAGCTGAGCTTAGCTGAGCTGTTAATAAGCAGTAACGTGAGAAAATATATATCAGCCATGAAGAAGTTTGATGTCAGGGCACTTGTTGGTTACATAATTAATTGCTGATATGTGTGTACATGCTCCAACTATTTATAATGTGTTGCGGGGTGTGAGTCGTGCAAAGCAAGTGAAGTGAGGAGGTGGGGTGAACTGACCCCAACTCCGCCTTTGCCCCATCTCCATCCCCATCCCCATCCCCCACAAAAGACTCGCACATAAATTATGAAAGCCAAACAAGAAGAAAGAAAGAAAGCACCGTTAAAGTTAATAACATGCTTGCACTAAAAACAATATGCGGGTTGCCCCTGCCACAGTCGCTGCTGCTGCTGCTGCACCATTCTTCTGCTCCATTGAACGGCAGAGAATTGAAGATGGAGAAAAGAACTCATTACGGTACGCTCACTTCCACTAGCAATTAGTTTGTATGAATGAATTTATGCTAATTATAGGCCTTGATGACCGACGCGCTTTTAATAAGCAGCCCAAAACTCACCCGGCGTCGGTTGCATTTTGGGGGCAAAAAGTTTTGTAAAAGTCTTTACTTTTTTCGGTTTTGTTTTGCTTTGTTGTTTGATGCTTCTTTTCGGTTCAGCTTCACCTGCTAACCCACAAATTTAATGAACCATTGACCAAAGTGGACAAGAGGCAAAAGAATAAAAATATGAAACTAAAAAGAAAAAGAAGGGGAACACGTGTGCGTTTAGCTTGTGTGTGGCATGTGGTTAGTTACATATAGGTATGTACATCTATATATGTATATATTTTTTTGTGGTTTTGCCTCGCTGGAAGCGATTGCATTTGGTTTTCCCATAATACACAAAAAATAGAAGACGAAGAGGAAAAATCTGAATCTGAAAACATTTTAATTAACATGTAATTTGTGGTTAGGCAAACGTTTTGCGTAGCTCGCCTATCGAGCAGAAACAAAATAAAAAGAAACAAAAGAAGAAAAAAAAAACACATAGATATGTCTATCAATTTCACTAATTGAACGTTAACAAGCAACTTACAGCCCAGGGTTGTGGGGTTGGGTTGCCTGCCATTGGTTCGTCCCGCCTACCCATCAATCATCAGTCAATGACGGGTGAGCTCCCCTTCAACTCACAGTTATTGAGTGCGAGAAGATGGAAAAGCGTTTTCATCTCGCTTGCGCGAAAATATGCAAGGCATTCGTGTTTCCTTGTTAATGTTTGGCGCATAAGCAAAAGTTCTCTAATCATATGGAGGAGGAATGCTAGACTGCTGCTTTTGCTCCTGCTGGTTGATTACATTCGCTAATAGCTTTTCTTCACATCCGCATTTCAAGACAAAAAGGAAGCAGAATAAGAAGAAAAACACATCTAAACCAAAAGGGCAATGAACTTGAATCAATTTGCAAATTGGTTTCTGTAATACGATTGGATTTTTGAACTCGTTTCTTACATGATTTTTAATTGATTTAACGTGGATTTCGAATCGATTTGCCACCAAAACAACAAAAGACTTAGGCAACGAACTACGGTTCAAATTGTAATAAAAGTTTATAAATAAAAGCGCGCATGACCTTTACATTCGCTAGTTCTCAGTAATCCAATATTTAACTGAAAAGTGCCTTCATACGACTGCCAGAGCATCTTTAACTATAGATTCATTTATTTGGTTCAACGCAACAGAAAAGTTTAAATGTTTGTTTGAATTTAAGCTCTATAAGCTTTAATAATTGTTTTAAATTGATTTATTTCTTAAAAGTTCAACGACTGATATTCGTGTTTGGATTATAAGTAAGTGATTTGCATATAAGTAACTTTATTTGAAAATAAATAAGCTCGATCGGTCTAATACTTTTGATTTTGTAAGCAAACGAAAAAATCTCACAGGAAAAACTACATGAAAATAAAATAAAATAAAAGTTGTGCATAATAAATTACACAAATTATTTATTTGAAAAACATTCAAATGATGAAAATGGTAAGAGTGTTTTCTAAAATTAATTATATAAATAGTGCCTAGAGGCACTCCTAAGCTTTAAAGAGTTAAAAACATCCATGTATCCATTTGATCACTTCTGCGACTTGCATGGCAAAAGTTTCCCATAATAAATACCACAATTTATACATGCCTGATATTATTCACAAAGTTTTCCCTATATATCAGGTCATTCAATTTGAATTTATGCCACCAGAAAACCAAATGCCAAATGCTAATTGACTTTTGAACATGGATGTATAAAAATTTTCACAAACCTATGGCCAAACAAAAAAACACTTTCTCAATGGAAATGCCAACAGGCAAACAAGTCTTTAAATACTGCAAAAAAAAAAACTGAAAGAAAGAAGAATGAAGCTCGACTGAGCCTGAGCATGCATAATAAATAAGTCTTTGTAGAGCGACTGAGGCTGAGAAATGACCAGCGACCCGCAAAAAGGAGGAAGCATCGTATTAACAGCAGGGGCAAGGCGGGAGCAGAGTTGCAGTCGGTGTAGCAACGGAATGGCGGCATTATCATAAACTAAATATAGCAGCAAATATCAATTTGATTGTACCCCGGCCCCGGAGCATAACAGACCACAAATTGAGTGCAGAAGGAGAGCGGTGGCTGGCTCATTGTTTGCAAGTACCGTTGAAGTCCGGCCAGAGCTGGCCAGTGATAAATTATCACTGCTGGCTCAGTCCATTAGTTTGCTCTCTTTTTTCGGAAATGTACGAGGCGAGCGAGTTAGGAGTTGCCGGCTCTAACTTATGGCCAGCAATAAGAATAAGAATGAGAATGAGATTGCGCTTTAAGTTTGGAGCCTGCCCCAAAGTGAGTAACCTGGGCCAAGGCGTTGGCGTTTATTATGCAAATATTTTAGCCTTAAATTGCGGCTGGCAAATTAATATGCACACACAACAGACGTCCAAGGGAGAGAGAGAGAGAGAGAGCGACAGACTAGTGTACAATGTCACATTCATTTAACGGCACTTGGCTGATTGTTATTTAAAGTTCAGTTCATAACAATTGTGATGCTGTCGCACAGTTAACAACTTGATTGGTAGCGCTGGGCACTTGGCTGACATTGAAATGTGGGCCTGGCCACCTGGCACCCGATGCCACAATCGATGCCCGCCAATGATTGTTGTCGTTGTTGTCGTCGTTGTCGACGACGCGTCGTGTCCAACAGCAACTTCAGCTCCAACTTAAGCCTCAACTGGTTGCATAACTAACAATGTTTAGAGCGCATAAATACATGGCCAGCACACGGAGCAACTGCATCCAACAACCATCTACACTAACATCTAACATTCTAGACTAACGGAGTCCCGCACAAATGCTCATGACATGCAAAAGAATTTCAGTTATGTTGAGCGATTATGCAGAAAACAGTGGAAACGAAGATGCAAGGCTGTGAAACGGGGAGATCGTTGAGAGAGGATTTGACCATTTAGCAATGCAAATTGCGTTGTTTAGTTTATAGATAATGTCATTCAGAAATGGTCATGGAAAAAATGAAACAAAACACCAAAAGAAAATAAACTAGTTCGCTGCCAAAGTCAATTTCGATAAATGCATTTGATAAGAATAAAGAACGACAGTTGGCATAAAAAGAAAAGCAATCTACTATGCAATACTGCGCCAAATGGAGTCCAACTCCTACTGGCTTGTAATAATAAATACTTATAAGTAACATCAAACATTCGAATGAGCAGACTTTAACAATTCTCTTATCTGCCACATTGGCAAGTTTGTGTTCCCAGTCTTTTGTTTTCGCATATTAAATATCTAGAAATGATTTCTATGTTTGACTTTTACTTTTGCATGAAAAACTGCTGTTTTTGGCCCTAACTGCCGTGAATTGGCGCTTCTTTAGCATCATCATCATAATCATCATCACCATTATTATTGGATATTATATTGGCAAAGCTATGAGCTAATTGATGCAGCTTTCTTGTTTGTATTTGGTCATTTATAATCATTTATGACCATTTATAATCATTGTGACATAGAAACTGCGGTATAACCATTATAAAGGTACTTGGATGTCCATAAACTTAACACTTTAATGGTCATAAAAAAAAAACGTCGTCAGCTACAACTTAATCTTCATCATCGGCCCCAAGTGTAGAGCAGAAAAGAACATGACGGAGAAGAAGAGAAAAGAACTTTGCTGGCAAGAGGAATCGGAGACAAGAGACTACCTATGGACATATGACTGGGCAATTAACACTTGACATTCTTTTCACTTTTTTCTCTTTTTCGTTGGCCTTTGTTTGCATTTGTTGTTGTTGTTGCTTGTGGTGATATGCTTTAGGCACAATATAAAATCCAGCACTAATCGCCTCATAAAAACACATTTTATTTGAGCTACGTGACAAAGAACTTTTGTAGTATATTCGTTGTTGTGTTTGTGTATATGGTTTATGACGTATCTTAAAGCCTGGTGTAGGGATCCAGTTCTAGTTTAATGGGCGTGAGTCAAGTGCCACGCACATTTCGCTTTTTAGCCCAGTTTAGTCGGTGTGTGTTGTACTTGAAAATGAGTTGACACTTTCTTTTGTATTGTGTGGAGTCAGTCGATGGCATAAAATTCTACTTCAGTGTTAATTTGAGTCAATAAAAAAACGTTTAAATTCTAGAAAACTGGCTCAAGCATAGAAATCGAAGCGTTTTTGTGGTAGAAAGCAAGCAAATTAAATGGAAACTGTTTTGCTTATTGTTGTTGTTGTGCAAAAGATTGTCTGTGTGTGTGTGTGTGTTTGTGTTCAGGCACACACTTAATTGTTGGAAATTGTTGCGGCACGTGTCTGGTTTCTCTCTCTCTCTTTAAATTCTTGGCCTAAAAGTAAAAATTCATAAAGATGAAAAACCCGAAAAGCTGACAGCTAAACATAAATCCCCCCCGAAAACGAAAAACGAAATACAAAAAACGAGAAGGAAAAATGGAAAAACCAAAACCAAGGAAATGGCTGCTAACAAATTGAAAAGCGCACGCCAAAGTCGCATCATCATCAACATCCGCAGGAGGAGAAGGGGTAGGGTATGAGAGTAGTAGTGGAAAACTGGACTTTGAAAATTAGGCCACCGCCTCCCACAGTATACGAAAAAGATTTATGCCTAACTGTTTCAACTATTTCAACTCCTCCTCCTCCTTCTGCGTTTCAGTGAGCAGCCTCAGTACGTGTGTGCATTGCAAATTTACGACTCAATCAAATGCAAATGTTTCAGGAACATTTTTGATACAGATTTTTTTTTTTTTTTGCCGCATGCCGCCTGCGACAACGTGACCCATTTCGGGCAAACGGTTATAAATTGCGTGAAAATGCATTACGCAAGTACAAAAGGCTGTGAATGGTGGCAACTACAGCAGCGGCTGTAACAACAATGTGAATGCCGCTCCAGTTTTGTTGGCTAATTTATGCAACGACAAGCTCAGTCTTTGGTTGGCAGGTGGAAGCTGTCGGTGCACGTAACTGTCAACATGGTGCAAACTAACTGTAAACTGCAAAAGGCAGCAGGTAGCAACCACCCACCCACACCCACATACCACCCCGACCACACACCATCAGCACCACCAACTGCGCAGCTAATTGTCGAGCCAATTTGCGGTCACATTGTTACACCGCTGCCTAATAAATTTGTATGCCCGAATGATGGCCTGACCGGAATCGGGCGGGTCTTCTTCTATCTCTCTCGATCTAACTAGATGGTTCTGACTCGAGACTGAGACCATCGGAATGTGCCATAAACCCATTTTCCATTGCCATTTGCCACAAATAGTTGCAAGACACTATACACTAAACTATATGCCATTTTTATGGGCATGCTGAAGGGACACTCAGAATTTGTAAGCCCTCAAGATATGAGAGAATTTGTTTTATTACTCCGAACGTGCTTCCCAATCTGTTGGCCCACAGCAAAATAACGTACGAAGAATTGATTTATCAGTGAATTATCTGTCATCAAAAACGAAATGAAGCAATTTAGATCGAAATTTAACCTATATTTTTTTGGGTAACTCTTTTACCTTTTTTTTTACTCTTTTAGATATAACTTTGGGCAAGTCAAGACGATCAGCGACTGCCAACAACAAATATGCTTAGCCAAAGACAAGAGATTTTAAAAATTCCATAAAAATGGCCATACAATAGCCATATTGCTATTGGCTTTGTGTTTGCGTTGAGTTGGGCATTGAGATTGGTATTGTTTGTTGTTTGCTTGATAAACTGACTGATTGATAGACTGAATCTATGCAGCTTTCAGATTCTACAACTGTCTGAAATGCCGTCTGCTCTATGATTTTGCTGTGCCGACGCTGCGCTAATTTGTTGGCATTGGCCAACATAGAAGGAGAGACTGGGGTCTGGGCAGGAAATGCAGGCGCAAAAGCTGCCGACGACGATGTCTGGGTAGAGTCGCAGATTCTTGGCAATTTCTGTTTGATTTATTAGCCATCATTACACACATTCAATATGCTATCTGCAATCAAAATCAATACATCTTTACTCCATCGTCCATTTATACAGATACAGATACATAGAGATATGTATGTATCAGTTGAGCATTTTCTTTAGTACTTCCGGCTCAGGTGTTTGTCGACGGAAGAGGAAAATGTCCGGCAGCCGAAAAACAAACATTTTCCGCTTTAAAAAAATAACTGGAACGGGCCAAACAATTCTGCGACTTGGCCGTACATAAATAACAGCCAAAAATAGAGTCAGTAGACCAATTGGCCATTTTGGCCCATGTACAGACAAGCCTCATTATATAATTTGCACTAACAAAAATCCATGCAATTCCAATAGGTAACAACTGTCTGTGTCTGTATCTGAATCTAACTATGTCTGGGTGCAGAGATTTATGGCCAAATGCATTTGATGCCCATTTCTGGATGCGTCTTTAAAACGCAATAAATATTAAAGTCATTGGCTCTGCGTGCCGTTTATTTTGGCGAAATACGAGGTACGATGAAAGAGCTACCAACCAGAAGCTGGATAGCTCGATGGTGGATGTAGTACAATATCACATGGAAAATGTGGAACAGTCAACGAACGGCATGCAAGACAAAGTCTCTCCTGCTGTCTCCCACTCCCTCTCTCTCTTCTTTTGTTGTGGGCTGATAATATTCATTGCACAATTATGCCTTGCCTTTTTAGTTAATTTATGCAGTGTCTGCACGTCAGTCAGGTGAAAGATATCTATATATACTAGCAGATGGCGGCCCACGCCAAATTATTTGCTATTTAGCCAGCCAACAACAAAAACAACACTGGGGCCCAGTTAGCTGATCGGAAACTGGGTCGAACGGCAGCCGAAATGGCTTAAGCTGATTTCCTGCCAAGCGAATTTCACTTTGTTTGCATTTTAATAAACATTATCGAGAGCCTGCAGATGAACTAACCGGAGATTAAACAACTTTTTTTTCTTTTATATATTTTTTCCTGCACCCTCTCTTCCTGCTTATCCATTTCATTCTGGCTCTCGCTCCAAGTTGTGTTGGTTAATTGTGAAAAAATGTTTACAATTTTATTATTTAGTTTTTTCATGGCTCTTTCTGCAGAAAAAAAGTTATAAAAAATTTCTTAGGCCTTGTGGTTAGAGTAGCATTTGTTGTGTAGGCTTAATGGTCATTATGGCCATCGTTTTCTGCGAACCGGACAAAAAGCATTCAATATTGTTTATGACTTTGCCAAATCCTTTCATTTTTCCGCGCTCACACACACACACACACAGACACACATACAAACACTTCGGACACTTCGTATTGCAGTCATTTGTGCTTTCAAAAATACATAAACATAAATTCTATTGAACATTTGCAGAGTTATTAAGCTTCCATTTCGATTTCCTTTTGTCAGTGGGCTTTTATTAAATAATTAAATAAACTGTAGAAAATCTGATCTAAATATTTTATTTAAGTAAATTGTTGGAGCTTACTTTTCTATTAATTCTAAATATTGTATATGATGGAAAAGTCTTATATATCTTCATTGATGTTGTTATTTAACTTTAAGAGGAGTCATTGACCAAGCTTTTGTGTGGAATAATATATTTTGTGTGTTTCAAAAATTCCAATTGATTATCCACCTACCTGTTGACTGTTTGTACACCTTCCCTCAGTGGAGACAATGGATGCTCAGCGTGAGTGTGTGTGTGTGTGTGTTTGTAATCTGTAAGGCAAACGAAATGCAAATTAGATAAATATTTGCCTCCTTGTAGCAGTTGCAACAACAATGGGGGGAAGAAAGATCATTTCAATTTGAGCCAGAAACCCACTTGAGAGAACTTCGCTAGAAATACAATGTACATCCACAATTCCAGTGATTCTTATCAGATGAGGCATCTGCAGCAGCAGCAGCAGCAATTGAGTTTAGTGTGACAACGTTTAACGTGAAAACAAGAACTAAATAAATAATTTTTCTGTCTCCATGCCAAAGGAAAAAATCTCAACGGCAAACAATAAGATGCAGCGATAATATCATTATAGGAGAAAACTTACAAAAAAAAAAAAAAACAAACTAAATAAATACAGAAAACGAAGAGAGGCCATGGGTATCCAAATGGGTATCCGTCTCCTGCTTTTGGAGCGCTTATCTCGACTTTGAATCGTCAGCAGGTGACATTGAAGTAATTTACTTGCTGGGGCAAGTTTTTTCTCATTGCTACCCACACAATTTATTTGCAACTATTTAAGCGAAGAAGAAATAGCAGATGAAAAACTGAAAACAAATGAAGTAAGTAAGTCGTCTCGCCGACTTGGGTATACCATACACCAGGTGAAACAAATATTTAAAATTTCGAAAACCAAATGTATGTCTACTAAATTGTTTTAACATGCCTCATACCATTTGCTATCTCGCTCACTCTACAAACACACAAGCACTCTAGCGCCGCCACTAGCCAACGGCCAATTCTGCCCTTATGGATCGCGTAGCAAAATACGTTCGTACGTATATTTTGTATGTTTCTAGTCCGATTTTAATCAAATTTGGTAGTTTGATAGAAATAGATAAGATTTATTAGTCTGCCAAATTTGATCGCGATGGTCAAAAAATTGCAAGAGCCAATCGGTTTTTTCTAAATTATGGAGGCGGAAGTGGGCGTGGCAATATATTAAAATATATGTATTCTGCGCGCATACTAAGCCAATATACATGCTAAATTTGGTGTCTTTAGCTTTGTTAGTTTTCGAGAAAATCAGTTTTGTTTAATTTTCGGGGGCGGAAATGGGCGTGGCATAATTTTTAAATAGTCAATATCTGCGCGTCTATTAAGCTAAATTACATACCAAATTTAATGTCGGTAGCTTTCATAGTTTTTAAGAAAATCAGAGTTATGTAAATTCCGGGGGCGGAAGGGGGCGTGGCAAAAAGTTGGAAGAATTATTTTCTGCGCGCTAACTAAACGAGTATATAAACCAAATTTGATGTTTCTATCTGCTATACTTTTTAAGAAAAACAGTTTTATGTAAATTCTGTGGGCGGAAGGGGGCGTGGCAAAAATTTGAAACAAACTCGATAAGCGTACATACTACACGAGACTGCATACCAAATTTGGTGGCTCTAGCTCTTATAGTCTCCGAGATCTAGGTGTTCATACGGACGGACGGACGGACGGACGGACAGACGGACATGGCTAGATCGACTCAGTTTTTGATCCTGATCAAGAATATATATACTTTGTGGGGTCGGAGATGCTTCCTTCTGCCTGTTACATACATTTTGGCGACTTTAATATACCATTTCACCCTATGGGTGTATGGTATAAAAACTAAAAACAACAAGAAAAAAAACAACTAAAAAACAACTTTTAAGTTCGTGCCGGCTGTAGTAAGGCAGTAAGAGATTGGTGGGGTGATGGTAGAGGTGGACGGGGAGGGGTGGGGGAGGGGGAGAGAAAGAGGAGTTGAGCCTGAGTTTACGTATTATTAGCAAAGTTGCAGTTGGAGTCGGAGTTGCAGTCGAAGTCAGAGCCAATGTCAGTCAGCCAGAGCACTTCTTTCTTCTTGCTTTATTATTGGCTGACAGTGTCGCTGTGTTGCAGTTGCAGTTTTCAGTTGTTGCTGTTGTTGCATTTCGCATTCCATGCTAGCGAAAGTTGACCTAGTCGACGATCTTGGTTTCGGTCGACCCCCTCTCCTGATGTTGCTGCTGTTAGTCGGGGGCATAACTCAGTCTTGGCTAAATTTGCTTATAAATAGCGAAATTAAATATGGCCAGCAGCCAACTAACCATCGGCCGACTAAACAACAAAAGCAATGCAGTTGCATTGCCTTAAAAAGTCTACCAATTTTAACACATTTGCAGCCCCAGATCATCAGATCTCTTTCATTTAACTTGGCTTAGTTAGTTTTCTCCCCACAGTTTATTCTTGTCCCGAGTTTAACGAGCTAAACAACACAAAATGTATACAATTAACTATGCAATGCACGCGCCGCGCACCGCGCACTTTTTTGGTTTTTCATTTCGTTGAGGTTTTTTGGCATTTTTTTCTTTTTTTTTTGTGTTGTGTTTTGCAACTTTCTTTTGCCATTTCAATGCAAATTTAAGTGATCATAGGAAGAGGAGAGTATTGCTGGGGCAGTCTGGAGTACCGGAAGCATTCTAATCATTGTTCACTTTTACTTTTATGTGCGAGTAACTCTACGACTATGAAAAATGTTCTTAAACAAGATTTCACATTGTCTATAGCAAACGGAAACGCTCAAACATTGAACTGTAACACTTTCAATTGGGGTCAACGAAAAACGTAAGAAGAACTATGAAAAGAGTAAGGAGTAAAGAGCTCCCATTGTATGGGTGTAGAATGTGTGGGGAGAAAAAAAGCCCAAGTCCACAATGCTTTTTGGCTCGTAAAATGCGGCCAAGTGCTAAACACATGTGCACAATAGGCACTCACCAAAAAATGCCAGGCACGTCGCCCAGCCCAGACCACAGATAGGCCGGCATAACGTGGCCAAAAGACCAAAAGGGCGAAAGAAGAATACACCGAGACCACAGAGAAAAAACGACAACAAAAATACGTCAAATGTTGAGAGCATCTAAACTAAAATCGAGCCTATTAATGTGTACTATTTTCGTTGCTTTCATGGAACGCAGCCAATGTCAAGATGTTAAGAGCCAGGAGTGAGACTTCGACCAAGGGGTCTGCCAGGGGTCGGTCCAGGGGCTCGGTTCGGTGGGTATGGCGCTTTCTTTTATGCGGTCTCAGCCAATTTTTGTCACGATTCAGGCACGTTTAACGTTTATTGGATTATTGTCATTAAATTTTGTGCGGCGTGAAACGTTGCGACGTTTTTTTTTTGGTTGCTGAAAGCGAAATTGAGTGTCCATTGAGAGACTGCTAAACGAGCAACGAAATATTGTCAAGAATTGCCGAGTAACTTGGTTGAAACTGCAAATTATACCAGACTAGAAATCCACAGATAACTTTCTGACGACAAACTGTTAGGGTTTTATTCCATGCTCTGATCAGAAGTAAATTTTCCTTTTATTCTGAATATTTTCAATTTCTTCAAGGAATATAGAAACCTCATTATAGTACACAATGAGTAGTACTTAGACCGAGTAGTTTGGCTTATACTCGATTATGTTGTTAATCAATAGACTAATAGATTTATTCTACCTTAAAGAACGATTATTTCGTTGCCTTTTTCCATGGGATAGGTAACCACAACTGAGTCTGTACTCCCAAAATTGGACAATTAAAATTAATTATTAAATAATAATAACTGAATATGGTGTAGTAAATTATTCTTGCCTCGATATCTCTTTGATTCATTGTCAAAAGTTTTCATTAAATTTGAAGGGGATTTATCCTTTCGGCTAACATTAAATTTATGCTTAGAGTTTTGCACAATTTGATAGGCATCCTTGGGTAGGCTTTTACTTTTACTCACATCAGATGCAGCTTTTTCTTTTGCCATTATCAATTGACATATACGTTGAATATACATAAATACATAAATACAGATGCATATGTATGTGTGTGAGTGTGAGTGTGAGTGTGAGTGTGTGCACATGCTTACAACCATCTGCCAAATGTCAAAGTTTAAGCAAATACAAAACGCCTTGATCGTGCAAACGGTTGAGAGTTGCACCCAAAGCATTTTCAGCTCCTTTATGGCCAATTTTTCCGGTTCGCTACGGATCGTTTCGTTTGGTCTTTCATTGTTTTTCGCGCTTATAATCGGCGGCAATCACAAATCTTTTTTTAGGGGATTCATTTTTATTTATGGCCCGTCGTCGTCGTCGTTGGCATCGACGACAAACAAGCGAAAGTCAAATTCTTCAACGATTATTTCTAGGTAATTTTCGGCAGCTCTGTCGGAATCCCACAAAGATTTTGTGTCATTTGACTTGAGCGCCTTGAGGCGTTCATGTCCATGGCCAACTCCTGCCATTGTCTGGTTTCCATGTGTTGCTTTTTTTTGTTTTGGGGTGGCAAAAGTTCATTGATATTTGATTTGAGTCTCCAATCTGTGAGTGTGTGTGTGTGTGTGAAAAGTGAAACTTACTTGAACTTGGCTTACATATTGATGCTTTTCATCGTTGCAGATGCATTTTGTTTTGGGGGCTAAAACTTTTATTTTTCAATTAAATGGCAATTAAAATGTATTACCAAAGCAAAGCAAGAAACACGAAAACTAAAACAAAAATACTTTCACACAATCGCAAATTATTTCGGGCAGGCACTTCTGAATGAATTAGCCAAACTACTTGTCAGGCCACAGTTGGACCCGCCTCTTGCGTTCCCATCATCCAGACATTTGGCAATGAAAGCGAAGCAGCCAAGAGCCAATCAAGTGGCAAAGCAAACGAGTAAACGAGCAGACTGCAAACTCCTGCAGCATTGCATAGTGAATGACAGTTGAAATGAGTCTCGGGTTTCTCACAAAACGGGAGGATGGAATGGAGGCGGCTGCAGCAATGAACTCCAATGACCTCCACCGCCCCACTAAAACAAAACAAAAATTGGCCAACTGCCACAGGGGGTATGCATAATCGAGTCAAATCGAGACGATAGAAAGTTTTTTTTTGTATTTAACCAATTTGGTTCATAAACACCAAAAAAAAAAGACCAAAAATTCAGATTTAAGGCACATTAACCCACTTGTCTTAATCACAATCCCAAACAGTTATATGTCTTCCCACTGTGGGACAATCTTTTGCTAATTGCCAAGCCAAACAGTCGAAAACTCGCACCACAGACTGACCCATAAGTTGACAATCTCAAATAAACGAAATGAAGCACACTGCAAACTGAGGGAGAGGGGGACAGCGAGAGGGAGAACGACTCGATAAATTTTCAACTTTGATGAAACTGAAACGGAAGCGGTTTTATTTATGCGCCATTAGAACTGTTCAGATAAATCCAATAACGATTTCTTTCCGAATGACAACTTGTCAGGTAATCATAAAAATGATCATAGTAATGATGATTGTCATTGAAAGCCGCAAAATTACATTAAGAACAGCAAGTTAGTTGGACAAAAAGCCCGTCGATGGCTTGCGACAAGTGCCATTCGAATAAAATCTTTCAATTTCACAGCAGAATGAACATTCAAAATATTTATGTACACGTTTGGGGGGTCCATTTCGTTAGTTTTTCTCGTTGGTTACGTTTTTTGCAGACATTTGAAATTACTTTGCTGACACGAGCCGCCCAAACAAGGGCGTGGCAAAGACCAGCTGCAGCTCATTTGAAGATGCTTTGCGCCAGTCTCAACCGTGTTTCTACGGACTAATCAACGCTAAGTGCAACAAACAAGTTGGATAAACAAAACGCAAATTGTTTTACCCCTCCGGCTACTCCGGGGCGAAATATTAAATGCCCATGACAAATTGCAAAACCCAAAGGCTTTTCCAGCTTGCCATGGAATCAACTGGTGAGAGGCTCAAGCCCGAGCGTGCTGCTCGAGTAGATATTTTTTGCCCATTTGGCGGCAATTAAAGCGCACGCTTCGTCTAATCAAAGGCGACTGGCAGGTTGCGTAAATTAATAGCTGCCAGGCAGGCAAACCAAGCCGAGCCCAGCTAAGGCCAGGCTAGGCCTGGCTAGGCAAGGCAACCAGATAAGATTACGAGAACAGTCCGACTGTGCTGTAACTGTCATGTCATCATGACGATGATGCCAACTCTCAGGCAGCTCTTGAATTGCCCAGACGCCCAGACCAGAGTCCATTGCCGGGGCAATTATGTGAGCAAATTTAAATACCTAAGCCAAAGAAAACATGGAACCCTGGCCAAGACAAGTAGCTGTTTCCCGCTGACATTCAATGCATCATTTCAGCTGGTGGTCGTCGGTAATCGCACTGAGACCTTAGTCCTCCCTCCCCACACACCTTGGCACTTCTCAGTGTTTAGTTTTAGGTTCTCAGTGACTGCAATTTGCAGATTGTACATTCACAAAACCAGTCATCAGTCCTGCTCTGGATTCGCATTTTGACACGTTACCTCAGTGGATTTCACACCACATCAAAATCAACTTACTTCACCAGGGACTAGGGCTTAATTGTTTTAATTGCTCAGGTTTGTGTTGTTTGTGTTTTAATTATAGGGAACACAGACAGAAAGTGAATAGCAATTTACGCAAACGCGTATTTTTTATTCGTTCTCCTAGATCAAATTCAAAGGGATCAGGTTGCATAGCAGCTGGATTCGATTCGACTAATTCAAATTTTAAGTGTAATCTATAAAATTGAGTAAAAAAAATAAAAATGATACTAACATGGACTTAATTTATTATCTGGGTAACTTTTAGAGCTTCTTTCTAATGAACTGACTTGTTTATTGATTGCGAATTCCTTTTTAGGTTTTCTTCTCCTTCAATGAGAATTAAAGGATTCTAAAGACAACGAACCTGGTATGACCATGATCAGCTGAAAATTGGCAGTCAGATTCTTGCTGATCACTGTTTTGGCTTTCACACCTTGTCATTCTTTTTGAAGCCTTGTCAGTTTAATACGTCATTTGTTTATTTTTTGTTTTCAGTATTTGTTGTAAAAGTTTATAATATTTAAACACTCACTTGATGTTGCAAGAACTTTTAGCGATTGCTGTAACTTGTCAATGTCACGCGAATGGCCGAAAATATCCTTTCCTTTTTCCGGGCTGTGATTCTAGAGTTGGTTGCTGCTCTCAGAATTGTCAATGCTGAGTCATGCCTTTTCACTTGAGCAAATGATAAGTTATTTATTTATGTGAGTTTGCACTGTTTGTTGATTCACACATTGCACATTAGTTGGGATTTGATTGGTGTTGCTTTTGCAATTCGTTTCTAAATTCCTTGTCAACACTTCCTTGAAGGTATTTCTGAACAGTTTTTGTTTATTTGATTTTATTTTTTGTTTGTGGTTGCTTTTTCTTTAATTGATCCAGAAGAGTTGAAGTGCGAACTTGACCGTCGAGTGTTGACCGAGTAACTAAAGTAAATGTCGGGCTAATCAGACGTTATATAAGTTTTTCTTGAGGAGTTTTCTTATTCTGTTGCTGCAGCAGCTGGTTTCTGTCTACGGCTCCGACTTCGCGTGCGATCGCCTTGACAATGGCAATCGTTGTGAGCTGCCAGCGAAGAGTCAACCGCGAAAGAAAGCCACAAAGCAAGACAAACAAAGAAAGCCAAAGAAATGAGTGCAAACGCAAACAGCTCAAAGTGCCAGATACGAGTTGGAAATTTGAGCCACAGTGGATGAGTGAGTTGCCTCGATGAATGAATCGGGGAGGAAAATGAAGAAAGAAGCGGCGCATTGTCTTTGCAAAGGAAAAAAGAAAAGAAAACGCAATCTGAGAGTGAGAAGGCCCAGTTGGAGGTAGCCCATGTCTCTTCGAAGAATTCTCTCTTCAGTAAATCCTACTCTTTGCCACTCTCTTTGCATGCATAAAGATGCATGTGGGCTTTCAGATATGTTCATTCATAACTTTGATTACAAAATCCACTTGCAATGAGTTCAACGTCGACGACGACGACGATGACGACGATGACTGCGGATGGCTGCGGACGACGTTCAATATCATTAATTAAATTGAAATCAGCGCAACAAAAAGGCAAAAAAATAAAAATAAAGTATGAGAAGAAAAATCAATTTTGCCCATGAGATTGCACTTATCTGAATTATTGGTACATGAAAATTATGATTTGAGAATTTTTCCCTCTTTTTCTTTTGCTTGTGCTTTATTTTTTGTTTCCCTGATATTCTTGTGGTCAGTCGGCGCATTGTGTCGTGCGTTTTATGCTCCACAAATTAACTAAATTCTGTCCAAACAAACAAAACAAGTAACGAAAAAAAAGAAAAGCAAAATTAAGAACAGTTTAAACGAATTAGGAAGCCAAAACGAAGTCAACGTGTTGCTCTAGGAGAAAGGCAAACAGAACACAATGAATTGGGTAAATAAATCATCTTTGCAATTTGAAAACGAAAGCTAAGGGCCCGCTTACTCTATATCGACCGTATAATTCAGATTTTCCGAGATCAAACTCAAACATTTCAATTAAGACATTTGCATGTTTGGCTCATAAATTCTCTCGGCAACAATGTGAATAGAAAAAGGGCACAAAAAATCAAATGAATTTGAATTCAAATTTAATGCGATTTGTTGTTGTTACTGTAGTCGAATTTAATACCTTTCCTTTCGCTTTCAATCAAAGCATAGAAGCGACAGAGAGCACGACTCGGTGATTGTGCATACTGATGAGTTACACAGATGAGTTAAATTGACGACCATCACGATCGGGAGAAAGCCAAAAACACTACAAAACATCAGAGCAAGAGTCAGAGCAACAACCACAGCGACAAGGCGACAACAATTGCTAAATGAAATGTCGCGTAAGGAAGTGCAAATTGTTGTAACTGCTGGCAATCAGTAGCAGCAACAACAACACCAACAAAATAACCGGAAATATTCAATGCGAGAGATATTACCGAAAATGTTTGGTTATTTTGTAAGCTCAGCTATGTTTTGATTTTTGGGAAAGGCAATTTGCATTTCAGCAAGAAATTTCAATCTCTTTTCTTTACCCCTCAAAGCACTCGAGTCGTTGTTTTTTTTTCATTTTTGTGTTGACAATGGGGCAGCTGCTTAAAGCCGATGATTCAGGTTGATTTGCCCCGACTTATGCTCAAGCTGAGATTTCAAAGAATGATTTGGCATCGAAACAACGACAACAGTAACAGTGACAATGGCGATCGGGGTGAACAGGTGCATTATTATTATTTGTGAGAATTGTATCTTGTTTTTTTTTTTTTTGGTTTTTTGTTGGTTTTTTATATGAGATCACTTTCATTTTGGATGTAGCGAAACTGCAAAATTGACCAATTCCAAAAAGCAGCTGCAAAAGTATCAAGTTTGTTGGTTAAGTCATTTGTTTAAAACAAAAACAAAACAATAATTATTAAAAGCCGCAAAAAGCAAACACTTTTAATTTACAGTATTATCATTTTGATTTACAGGTGTTTGTGTTTGTGTGTGTGTGTATGTGTTTGTGTGTATCTGAGTGTCTGTTTTTATTTCTGTTGTCTCGCGATTAGCATTCAACGGAAATCTAAGCAGCCAAAACCAATAATTCTTTCGAGTCGCCAGACATGTGAACCGCCAACTCCGCCAGCTCAGCTCAGATCATCACAACTCAGCCAGATCGTGTGCTTAGTTGGGTTCTTTGTGCAAATTTTAACAGCATCCGCTAGCGTTTGGTTTCCCCATCTGCTGATTAAGTTGCTAGCTCGCTGCTCCATCCCACAAGACAACGAGGAAAATGTGCCAAAAAAGAAAGAAAATGCAACACAGCCAGAAAGCAGGATGAACTGAAAGACCAAAGTCGTTTCTTGGTTACCCTTGATGATAGTCTCATCTCGGCAGGCCCATAGCTGATACCATAGTTGACCTAACCCAATGTTATTAAGTGTACTACCACAAGCAAACAGGGCATTAACAAGAGCTAACGTTATTCCATTGTAACTGCTCAACTGTTGGTTTGTTAACAAGGGACCACAGCCCTAAAAAAACGAACAAAAACAAAAACAGATCCAGAGCCAGCCTTGAAGAAGCCAGCGAGTACATAAAGCCGAATTGGTTACCAACTTGAAATATTAGCTGAGAAAGCTAGATTTCTGCATCGCCTGGCTATAACCTAACATTGATTATGATTATGGCGCAAGACTGCCGGCAATATTGAAGTATTTAAACAAACTGTTCAGATATGGATATTTAAATTAATATACAAACATTCGTTAGCTGGCAATGGAATATCCACGAGCAATCGTAAAACATGATACTCAAACACAAATGGCCAAAATAAAAAACTAAAAATTATCTTAAGCTTGCCCCTTTTTGAATGTGTATCACCGTAATTGGGGGTGTATATTAAACATTGAACGGGTTCGGTTAGAAATTTAATTTGCTTGTGGTAGGGTAAGAGCTGAGTAGGCTTATCGATGCATCTCGCGATCTAGATACTTGATGTTAACACCATAGGAAACTACATTTCGGGCTTGATGGGTCATAGAAAATAACCCACTTTATATTCTATTCCAGCAATGGTATTTATATTTATTTGCTTAATGCCAATTGAATATGAACAGTTTTCAATTTAGAAAATATCTTATCTATTCTAATAGGTCATGAGTCTTTATGTACATTCATTATAAAAAACATTAAATAAAAATGCATCTGTGTAATATGTTGGCGCCCTGACTAGCGTGGTTCATTCGCTTATGTTGTTGCTGCTATTTTGTTTTTATGATTTAGTTAATATTTGGCATTAAATCTAATAGCTTTTGTTAAATGCTGTAACAAATTTGAGACGCAGCTGTTTGGTGAAAAGTCTCTCTATAACCCAAATAGCAAGCATTGTATACAGTGGCTTACATTTACAACTTTATAAATTGAGTGGGTTCTTATTTGTAAATATTTTATGATTGAAATTGTCTGGCAATTTTTGGGCAACTTGACATGTCTTCAAATGTCTTCATTATTATGTGCTTACAAAAGATATATCTAAATTGTTTGTTTCCTGCAATTTTACAAAGAAGAAATCAAAAATATTTGTTCTTCTTGTGTGGAGAAGAGGCAAGTTTTAACCAAAATTCGTACAATGCCGAAAAAAATCAAAATTGAAGATGAAAAACACTTTAACAAAAAAAAGAATTCTTTCGGCGGCTTCGTTCAAAGCTTAAGTCCAATGTTTGGGCACACAATGCTCGACTTATGATTTCTTGATTAACAATTGTTATTTGAGAAATATTTAAAGCATGAAATTGTTTTGCCATACATACAAGAATTATTTGCTTTACTCCAAATTTCCACAGATACACTCACACTCGTTGAATGGGTCGGGTCGATTGTTGTGCGCTGATTAGTGTGGACCCAGTCGTGAATGTGTAAGCGTTTAGCACATACAAAAAGGGCCGCAATAAACGCTACAACTCACTATCGAATTTATGATTGAAGATCAAAATCTATTTTGGGGCCCCAGTCATAAATTGGCTTCGTTGGGAGATCTAATCATTTGAATGGCTACGCCTTTTGCCAAATAAGTTCAACGCCCCCCTTAGGGGCCAGTGGTGTAACTAAGGCTAAAGCCGAAACCCAAAATCCCATAAGCCCTTAAGGGTCTGGGAGTTAAAATGTGGCGTTAATTAAAGCTGATTACCGTAATTTGTTTGACTCCTCGGGGGTTGGGTCACTGGGGACGGCCCTTCTGAAGAAATGCTGCACAAACTGCCGTGGGTAGCGCTGCAAATATTTTCCCTCATACATATATGTCAAAAATGAAATTGAATACGCAGCATATCTGACCAGCAATCTAATGGATGATGAAGTGTGCGCCTTGGATTTTTGGCTAAAAGCCCGTGTAACCCAGAAAACTTTCGAATCCAAATTCCATACAGATAAATGATGCAATTCGTTGGGTCTCTTAATTGACTAATTAAGCGAGGCATTAATCCAAAGTATTTACCCTAATTTTTGTCCCACGGCATCTTGCGAAGAGATCTTCAATGAGTTAAAGATCGTCTATCAAATGGCTTGAATCTTTTGGGCCTCATTTCTCAAATTCCGCAAAGACAATAAAAGATGTCACATTGCACACAAACAAATTCTTAGCTTGGTGAAAGCAGTTTTCTCAATAGGCTAGAACTTTTGAACCAACTTCTACATTTGTTCTCTCATGTTCTGGGCATGGCCACGGAGCAATGGCTTCTGCATTACCATCAGCTTAGCATAGAAATCATAATGGCAATTATAAAACACAAAGAAAATACAATAATGGTTAGAAAACAACTTTCGTCAACACGCTATTCGATTGACAGAATGAAAACCCGCTCCGCTCCGCTCTTTACATACATTCGATGCTTAATGGAATCGGGTAAGAAAAAGTAGTTACCACCCATATTAATAGTTATCTTTTAATTTAATATGATATGATTATACATATTATATACAAATGAATGAAATATTATTTTGGATCTACGACTTCATTGCTTATCATAAAAACAGTTTTATGATTATTAAACAACTAAAATTTTGTGTTAAATATAGTAAAGATCAAAGCACTAAATACAAATTTGTAATTAGCAATATAAATATCTTTGTTCTTTTCCCAACCAACCGTTTGAAAACCTGTTTTTGGAAAGTTATTGAAATAAAAAATTTTAAAAAATAACTATGTATGTAAGTCGTCTTGCCAACTAAATTTTTAATAACAAGTGCATCTATTTATTTAATGAAGTAAGTAAGTCGTCTCGCCGACTTGGGTGTACCATACACCAGGTGAAACAAATATTTAAAATTTCGAAAACCAAATGTATGTCTATTACATTGTTTTAACATGCCTCATATGCTATCTCGCTCACTCTACAAACACACGAGCACTCTAGCGCCGCCACTAGCCAACGGCCAATTCTGCCCTTATGGATCGCGTAGCAAAATACGTTCATACGTATATTTTGTATGTTTATAGTCCGATTTGAATCAAATTTGGTAGTTTGATAGAAATAGATAAGATTTATTAGTCTGTCAAATTTAATCGCAATGGTAAAAAAATTGCAAGAGCCAATCGGTTTTTTCTAAATTATGGAGGCGGAAGGGGGCGTGGCAACATATTAAAATATATGTATTCTGCGCGCATACTAAGCCAATATACATACTAAATTTGGTGACATTAGCTTTGTTAGTTTTCGAGAAAATCAGTTTTGTTTAATTTTCGGGGGCGGAAATGGGCGTGGCAAAATTTAAATAGTCAATATCAAAAATTTTTTTTTTTTGTTTTAGTTCTAATTTTCTCGGCTCCTAAATATTTTAATCGAATAATTTTTTCTGTAATTTGTTGGTTATTGTGTTCAGATTATGAACCGTAAAAATGGTCTTCATAGTTTAATCCGTTTTTTTCACAGGTGCATTTGAACAAAGAGAAGTCCTTTTTTTGGGGTGCATTTATTTAAGACGTTTTTTCCAAAATCTTAAATATTGAAGATAGACGTTTGAAATCTTCGAAGAAGTTGAAGATCTAGCAAAACTAAGATAAACTGCATACCACTAATTTTGGATTTAGCCCCAACTTTCAATTTGGGGCCAATTGAAAATCTGAATTTTGTATGAACATTTTTGGTCCTTTGGGCGAGTCCATTTTACGACACTAATTCATACTAAAGTACTTTTTTTTTTGAACTACGAAAGAAAGTAAATTGAATTTCCCGTCGAATGACATATTTTTCATTAAAATCGAATAAAAATTAGATAGTTTTTTTTGCCTATCAATATGAGACATTTTATGCAAAACTGCCCTTCTATTCCCACCCTTCTATACCCATAAAAAGAAAGAGACGGAGAATTTGGTGCATTTGATTAATTAACCATATATGTATATTTCTACAAAACTACAAAATTATCGAAATTGGACTAGAAACATGCAAAATATGCATATGAACGTATTTGACTACGCGGTCCATAAGGGCGGAATTGGCCGTTGTAGAGTGAGCAAGAAAGTTTAGTTCGCTGTATTTGACCGATCGGTCCCATGGGAGTAATATATGATATAGTCACCCGATCCGGTTGAATCCGAGATATACAAACTGTGCAGCATATACAAGCCTACATGCAATTTCAGCTCTTTAGCTCTTACGGTGTAGAAGGAGATCGCGTCGATCCAGACGGACGGACGGACGGACATGGCTATTTGAGCTCGAGTTGTATACTTTATATGGTCGGAGATGCGTCCTTCTATGCGTTGCACACTTCTGACCATAATTAATATACCCTTTTTACAAGGGTATAAAAAATGGAGTAGAGTCTAAATTTTGCTCTGGCATTTAGAAATGGGCCACCGGAAAACTTTCTTCTTTGTGGAGACTGAAAAAATGTACCCAATCGAACCTATCACAACTAAATATCGTTTTGGCAACATTAAACTTAGATTTTGGCTTAAACTTGAAAATCAACCATAGGCTTTTTTATAGCCTTCCAAAAAGGGTATATTATTTTGGTCAGAAGTCTGCAACGCATAGAAGGAAGCATTTACGACCCTATAAAGTATATATATTCTTGATCAGCATGACAAGACAAGTTCATATAGCCATGTTCGTCCGTCCGTCTGTCCTTCCGCCTGGATCAACGCAAACTCCTCCTAGACTGTTAGAGCTACAAAGTTGAAATTGTAGACTTGTATATACTGCACAGGTTGTGTATCTCGGATTCAGACCACTTCCATACAAACGCCAAAGTCACGAACAGGGACTTTTCTCAATAACTTCGTTATTTTCTGAGCTATTGTCGTGAAATTAAATATTAGAGAGTTTATTACGCCTATTAACGACTGAGCCAAATTCGATCAAGATCGGGTCACTGTATCATATCTCCAATAGCTCATAGCTCCAATAGGAACGATCGGTCGAAAACAGTGACTTTTGTAAATAACTTCGTTATTTGTAACGCGATTGCTTTCAAATTAAACATTTGTTAGTTTAATATACATATCTGTTAATGTCTCTGCCGAATTTGATAAAGATCGGGTAAATATATCATATAGCTCTCATGGGAACGATCGGTGGAAAACTGTGACTTTGTCCAATAACTTCGTTATTTCCTATGTTAAGATTGTAGGCCATTCTTTCGCAAACTTTAGCCTTATTAAAAAAACGTTTTTCCACTTTGATGGCTATAGGTTTACGAAATGGAGAATTTACGAGAATTCACTGTGAATAACTTTATTACAATTTTTGGCATTATTGGTTATCTGCGGCAGTGGTTAAATGCCTTTCAATCCCCTCTCTCTTGTTCAACGTTTGATGCAATTAAAAATTGAGTTTCCAGCATTTTGTCACGTTTCATTTGAATGGTATTTCGATTGCTACCAAAAAGTTCTATTTAAATTTCAGTGGTGCTCTTAGCAGTATGTGTATGTAGTTTGGTTTAAAATTAGCCCAAAAGGCGTTCAATGCTCATTTTGTGACTCTTGTGACTATGTCACGTTTTTGTTGGCAATGAAAGAGATTGGGCCTGGATTAGGCGGAACTTTGGCTAACTGGCATTGTTGTGAGCCTTCTGGCTTTTTGATTCATTTACGCTAATTAGGTGACACAATTCTCACCTAATGTGCTCTGATAAGCCAAGCCAAGTGGAATGTTGTTAAGAGAAGACAAGACAGTAGAAAAGCCAAGTACTTGAGCTAGCAAATTTGTTTGTTGGCTGCCAACTTAGTTATTCCTTCTTCTTTCGTTTTGTTGTTGCATCTTTTTTCTGTTTTCTTTTTTGAATTTGTGAAAACTGTGCGGCTCATTTAAATTTTACACAACCCGACTTGGCAGTTTGACTTGGCCATTTTTGGTGAGTCTTAGTTCTCCGCTGATTCTGCTCCGGTACAGAAAACAATGGGTACTCGTATATCATGATAATCATAAAAGCCAAAGCAGCTCATGTTGTTGGCCATATACGTGGAGTATGTGGCCAAGACTTGCATGTAAAGTGCCGCACACTGCGACTTCAGCATTCTGGCCATAATTTGTTATCATATTAAAGTGCATACAGCAGCAACATGGACAAACGTCGCAACGTACCCAGTCGCAGTTCTTTTCCGCGGTACTACCGATACCGATACCCAAACTTGACCACAATCGCGGAAGTGCATACATAGTTATGAGGTTCTTATGGCAGCAGGAGCAGGAGTTAAGACCTGAGCCACTGGAGCACTGGCTCGTTAGTGGTCCGTTTCGACACCTTGTAGGGATATTGCGCCCTTTCGCCAATTATTGTGCAATCAATATTGCATAATCGTCCACCAACTGGGACCAGCAAAGTGCAGTCTAGAAGCTCCATCTTTTGACTCTGGCTTGGAATCGGATTTGGCAACGAGGTGCAACGCCCCGCCTAACGGCAGTCACACTTGTGGCACATAAATCAAATCCCATGCGGTAGATCTTTACATTTGTCTTCATGTTCTGTATATATGTATATATGTATGTTCTTTGTGCTGCGTGTTATGCAAATGTCAGAATTTGGCATGTCGTGTGTGGCTTGTGGGCATGGTTAAGCCCTCATTCTTGCTCCCGCCTCCAAAAGCAGCCCCCAGTTATAGTCAAGGTCAGTTTATGCCTCGCATGTATCAAATCAACTGCTGGCAATCAACTCTTAACGCAGCACCTAACTTTTCCAACTACAACTGCAAGGTGCCTTGCCTCGCCCCAGACGTGTTAGCAGCTCGTTGCCAGAGAACAACACACTGCAACATGCAACACAACATTTGAGGCAACCGGGTATTGAATTCTTCTCACCTCCAAGTGGAGCACCTACCAATTCAGCATTCTCTATAGTTTTCAAATTGCCAGCACTTCTTCTTTGGCATTGCTTGAAAGAATTGATCGCTTGTGATTAGCAGCGATTAAGATTAGAGCAGCAGCAGGAGAAGAAGCAGAAGCAGCATAAGGAATAGAGACCCAGACTACTAGACCAGACCAGATCGGATCGGACCCGCGGTGTTTTGTCAGTTATGTGCAAAGTGGTCAAGAGCCGCTAACATTTTTCAATTAAAAAGCAACTGTTTCACAATTTCCGCAGAACGAATTGAGGATACCCAAGAAATAAATAGCTGTTGAATATGTTATCTTAAAACTGTCCATATATTTTGGTCATATGTCTTTTCACACATCCGATACGACTTTTGAAGATAAAGAGTAATGGGTAATAAAAATGGATAACCAGCTAAGAGATGTGGAAGTTGCAGCCGCATCTTGATTAGAACGGCCTTGGCCAGACATCAAACGGAATAATCATAATCTCACCATGGAATCGGGCATATACATGCATGTACATACAGGTATTCGCCAAGGACTTCCCCCACACAGCCATGTCCATGCAAATATTTAAAGTGTGTGGATGGAGGGATTCTTTCTAGGCCTGTCATAAAACTTTCACACCGAAATCTATATATTTCATCGGCATCAAATCAAGACTATATCAAAATTGTGAAAGATGTTTGGCCAGGCCTGCCAAATTGCCTGCTCTGGCCATAATGATGAAGCTGCGATGATGATGATTGTATAAGAAATTTCACGCTATCTCGTTGCAGCAGGAAAAAGACCTGGCCGAAACGTGCTTTTTGCCTTTGCCTCTAAGAGAGCTGGGCATGTGAAATTATTAAAAAGCCATAACAAATACAAAAGAAAGTAAACTAAATAAAATGTATTTATGAAGCGTCGGCGCGTCATGGCACGCGGCGACATCATTTCGATGCTAAACGCTCTGCTGGGATGGCATAGGTAAGTACTTCAAGTACTATACATACGTTCATATGTATGTACATACATATGTATATAATCATATACATACATACGTAGGTACATATGTCCATCATATATAGGTAAGATTGTAATAGTAGTTGGTATATACTTGGTTGACATTTTGGCTTAATTCGTAAACTTTCTTTGTAAAAAAAAAACCAACAAAAATGTACGTTTCCGACTTGCCCCATTCCCTACCCCTTCTACATATCTTTCTCTTTCTCTCCGCTGTGACCATAAAAGATTAAAGACACACCGTTGAATTTGGCTTAAATGAAACTTGGCTTAAGTTCAAGATGTTCAAAGAGCAAATTATTGCTGGGCATTACTTTTAATACTTATTATAGGCGTTTGTGTGTGTGTCTGTGCCAGTGTTACATAAGGCACAGAGCTCTAAACTCTCTTCGTTGTGCAACTTTGAAAAATGTTTTTATCACTTTAATTGTAACAATTGTTGTTTGTCTTTTATTTTGGTTCATAAACATTTAATTTGCAAGCAAATAAATTTTAATTTAATTTTGTTAAATATGTTCAGATTAAGATCCCTTCAGATGGCATGAGAATCGCCAGGTCATGTCTGATTATTACAAAAGGTTGATGTTGTTTACATATAAACAGAATCAAGCAAAAACATTAAATAATAAATAAATGTTGTTATACCATACACCCATAGGGTGAAATGGTATATTAAAGTCGCCAAAATGTATGTAACAGGCAGAAGGAAGCATATCCGACCCCACAAAGTATATATATTCTTGATCAGGATCAACAACCGAGTCGATCTAGCCATGTCCGTCCGTCTGTCCGTCCGTCCGTCCGTCCGTCCGTCTGTCCGTATGAACACCTAGAACTCGGAGACTGTAGGAGCTAGAGCCACCAAATTTGGTATGTAGACTCGTGTAGTATGTAGAGTGATCAAGTTTATTTCAAAATTTTGCCACGCCCCTTTCCGCCCCCGCAATTTAAAAAAAAAGCGTTTATCTCAAAAACTATTCCAGCTAGAGACACCATATTTGGTATGTATATTCGCTTAGTAAATGCACACATTTTGTATGTATAAAAATTTTGCCACGCCCTTTTCCGCCCCCGTAATATGAAAAACTTGATTATCTCCCGGAATTTGTTACCTTATGCAATCAAATTTGGCACACTTAAATTTAATATCTAGCAAAATACCAAATTTCATCAAAATCGGACAAAAAACAGTCGAGTTATGCATATAAACATTTTTCCATAAGTCCTAGGGTGCTCGTATGATTGAGTGAGCGAGATACTAAGATATGATTGTAAGAAGCATGTGAAAATGCATTTGTTTAATACAGTTGAAATATTTGCTTTACTGGTGTATGGTATACCTAAGTCGGCGAGACGAATTACTTACTTCATTTTTAAACAATTATTAAAGTCGCCAAAATGTACATATGTAACAGGCAGAAGGAAGCATCTCCGACCCCACAAAGTATATATATTCTTGATCAGGATCAACAACCGAGTCGATCTAGCCATGTCCGTCTGTCTGTCCGTCCGTCCGTCCGTCCGTCCGTCCTTCGGTGCGTATGCGTTTTACTCAGCCATCTTAAGAGCTATCGGGGGCGGCTTTTTATTTGCATAAATCGGAGTATCCCCATGAAATTTACCAATATTATAGTATTGGATATAAAACCTCAGATCCCAAAAATTGAATCTGATCGGATAAATAGAACACAAATTACAGTCAATATAAATAGGCTCAAATCAACAGAGCTCACGCATACACACACAGACGCAACGCTACATGAATAATGGAAGAAGGAGAAAACATTGTAGTAAAAACAGAAGTAATGTTTTGTTTGTGTATTGATAAATTGAGTTGCAGGGAAAGAAATTTCAAAATGTAAAAAAATTATTGCCAAAGACTGCAAGGGTATATAAACTTCGGCATAATAGAAGTTAGCTTCTTTGATATTTTGGCTTCATGTAGTTTGAATTCCCAACTATTTACTTTAAGCGTTGAAGAGTTGTTATGGCCATTAAAAATCTGGATTATTTAGCAGACTTTTCTGCTGATGATACAACTCGGTGGTCCTTAAGTTGTGCTGTCGTTGATAAATAATTATAATAATGTCTCTGATATATAATTATAATTGGGCTAAAACCCAGTTTTGATAAAATAATATATTTATATTCATTTCGTTGGTTATGAGTGTTCCTGACATAATGTCGTTTCGAAATTGTTGCACACTCTTTGCATACCCTTGTCTATATTTTGTGTAAGGTACACCAGACTAGACAATATCAAGGATTAAGTTTTTCGTCGATCTAGCCATGTTCGTCTATCCGTCCGTCCGTCAGAATGAACACCTAGACCACTTCCCCTCTCCGTTGTTACAGAAAAAAGGTTTTCTACATTAAATTCTCTACAATTTAAATTTATATAATTAATTCCAGCATGTGGATTCATACACCTCTATACCAGAAACTTTCTGATGTCAATGAAACAAATTCATTTTCAACATTCAGAAATCGAATGTTAATTGTGGCAGTGTATTTGTAATGCTTCTTTAGAAACGGCAAGCCAAAATCGTTTCGAGAAACGGTCTCACGCACTGAAGGGCCAAAAGGGTACTTGTATATTTACTTTTTGGTACAGACATATGTAAATTATATTACAATCTAACAATCCCGACAGCTGTCATAGCTGAACCCTCACACTATTCTTCAATACTCACTCTGACATTTACATGCGGGCAAGTGCATCATTCCGAAGCATCATTATCCAATATTTCATTTTAAATGGTTGGAATTGTGCCCGAAACAGTTAAGAACACCTTCTCAACTTTCAACCTGGCCATGAGAGGGAGTAAAGTGAAAATATTTAACACATGCTAACAGAGATAGCACCGGAAATTCGTTTTGAAAGGGGAATGTTGAGAACACAATTGAATTGTACCTACAGTCCTCAAGAAGAAACAAACCAGAAGGGGAGGCCCAAATGTGTCAGCTGAGTAAATGAAAATGTTTTTTATTTCAAATTTTCTTTGGCCAGGTCAGAAAGCATTCGTCATGCCAGGGTCTCAGACAACAGCATGACCGCATCAAATTGCGAATGGCGATGAAACAATACAAAAACTCGGTGGTACCCGTTTCTATGCTAATAACGTGGCCAATTGTCACTTGGCAAGCCCCCGTTAATCTCCTCTTTAACGTCGAAAACAATGTGTTGATGTTTTTCTTCTCTTTTTTTTTTTGCTAATTCGAAATACCCATAACTCAAGGTGTGAATGAAAGTGAATGAACGAATGAAAGTTATCGGGTTGTCCATCAGCGAAGCAGCTAAACAAAAGGCAAAACCTTTTAGAATCTCGCTCGTCTGCAATTAAATTGGCTTTTTGTTTATATTAATGGACCTTTTACTTTCGGATCGATGTTGGATTGTTGATATCTTGACTTGCCGCTTCAGATGCTCTCTGCGACATGCAAATGATTTGTTTAACACAAAATCCAAACATTTCATTGAGTTGAGTCGCTACTGAAACCGAATCCGAATCTGAATCGGGTGAGTCAGCAATTTTGCTTTGAGTTACCATCACAAGGTATGGTATCTACCTTTGGTCTTTTTTTCAGATGAGACTGAAACACGTGTGAATCAGCCACTCAATAAATAGACAATTATTTTCACATTTTCGTTACACGATGCAAAAATTAAAGTAGCGTAGAACTAAAGCAAAAACCCCATCCATGAAATTGTGTTTAATTTTCAGTAAGCTTTCTACTCGTATTCTATGTGTTTCGTCGAGCCAGTTTCGAGTTTCTCTTTCTCGAGTGCCAAAAAGTAGCTACCTAAAGCGATTTAATGTTCCGGCTCAAGGTTAGAATAGAAGACTCTGATAATGGTACACTTTAATTTGGGTGACATTAGTTGCATTCTAAATCGGTTCGCAAAAGTTTTGCTAAAGCACTACACAACCACCATCACCTGCCACGTCCAACATCATTGACATCATTGGTGCGACATTTAACAGCATAATTAACACATGTTGTCACACACACACTCGATTGCGTAGATGGAGCGTCAGAAAGAGGGGGAGGGAGGGAGAGGAAAAGATGGGGCAGAACCAAATCGGAGATGTAGTGCGAAATGCTCCACCTTACATCTTGCAACTCCCAACTGGTTCAGAGTGGAGTGGCTTCTTCATTATCACGCTGTCCAACTACATTTTCGAACCAGAGCGACCAGTCAATGTCAATAAATAGCATTGTAACCAGTCAAGCTACTGGTATTGACAGTTGATCCACCTTTTGCCTAATTATAACATCGTTGAGTGATATCGCTTTATGTAATTATAAATAGGTTTTGGCTGCCACAACTGCCATGTCACTAATGGCCATCTAGCAGCTGGCGAATTCTGGGCCATGCCATTCCAAGAACTGCCTTCTATATATGTACATCAAGACAGTCAGCCGCGTTTCCAGAAATGGTCTAATGAGTAAATTAATTACCAGGCAGTGATCTATAACAGGTTCCATCTGCCATCTGAATGGTCTCGACTAATTCGCAATAAAAACTCAATTAACAGACCATCTGCCACACCCACAAGCTACATTCAATGATCAGTCAAAAGGGGCTGAAACAAAACTTCAATCGATCAGTAAATTGGCTAGCGACCCAACAAAAACCATATATTTGTATACATCTCTGTGGGCCTCATTAGTCGAATTCCAAAAGATTTCGTAAATGCAATTAAAGTGCATTTAATTTCATTTCACTTTCATTGGCAGTAACCCTTGGTCCGAACCTAAATCTAATGATGGCACCGCAGGCATGCAGGTTGTTAATCGATTAAACTCATTCACCTGATCGAGTCTATCAAAGCAAATAGAAAATAACCGTTAAGTCGACGGATGCCTTTGAAATAAGATGTGCGGGCTGCATTATGAATGCAAACTCTCACTTTCCATGGGCTCCATTAACCACTAGAGACGACCCATCGACACCCAACTACAGACTTATGTCTCGATCGACTACAACTAAATTAAGACACTAAAGTCCCGGCCAGATGCGAATCAATATTGAAATGGCCCATGCAAAATTCTAGCCACAATAAATGTAAAAAGAAACCCTCAGGGAATGCCGCCGCTGACTGAACAACGGTAAATCTGACCATAGTCTTAGCCAAAGACTCTAGCTCATGACTGCTGATACTCGACTTGAGATTAGAATGAATCATTTCCAAGCATCCTAATTGAGTTGGCGGAGTTGTTGGCAGGCCAAAATATTAGCAGCCAATGTTGACTTCGAGGTGTGAGACTATTTAGCCAACTCACTTTGGCTAAGGCCAAGTCCCGGCGATTAGTCGCAGTCGCAAAGTCAGACGAGGAAGTGTTCCAGAGAATACTGATGAAGGGCCATTTATCAACTCGGGCTCGCGAACTCGTGTCTGACTGAGTGACTGACTAACGGCAGACAGACTGCAACTGGAAGTTTCACTCCCTATCCTCCCGAGTTCATTACCTCTCCCTCAATGGACTCGTTTTAATTGCTCATTTATTGCTGCCGAAATGCTGCTGCTCTCACACTGAAAGTGTTATTAAAAGTCTCACAGTCTCTAAAGATGTCTGTCTCTGACAAATGTAGTTCTCTGGGTCAATGCGACCACCTGAACTAATCAAAGCGGCAGTGAGTGAGGCACGCGGCACTCTCATAGTCAATAATTTCCCTTCGTCTCTCGCGTTTCTGTCAGCTTTCACAAAAAAGAGTCACAGCAAATAATTCACAAATGTTGCACGCATTCGGAAACGGGCAAAGAGGAAAGAGCCAAGAACATTTGCGGTCGAAATGAAAGCCAAAGAATTGCTGGTAAGATGAGATACTTGTAGTTACTTGGCCAAATGAATTCGATGGGCAAGTGACAACCTGAGGAATACCATAAGAAAGATACATTTATTTGCCTGCCCTGTGAGAAAATCGTTCTTCGTTCTCGGTTGAACCTCACGTTCGTGTGTGCCTTTCGAGGGTCCATAAAACACAATGGAGCATCACAAGTCCTGGTTCTATTGTTCTACACGGGCCTTGGATTTTCGGCAGCTTTAATGTTTATTCATGAATTCCAACATGAAAATGCAACAAGGAAGACATTGGCTATAAATCAAATTCATGGGCCAAATGCAGTCATGGCCAACTGATTGAGCTGTCGCGTATTTGGGTGAGATGGCACAGTTACCGCCCCGCCTAGTCCCTGCCCAATCTGAAACTCAGTACCCGTCCTTTTTGGCCTGGCATTTGAAATTCGTGTCGACTTCAGCCTTCTTGGCGAAATCTTCTGCTTTTGGTCTTTCAATTTGAAAAGGGGGAAACTCAAAAATTTCCATACTATTTCCATTGCACTTATATGGTTCAAGATTCAAACCGTTTTCGCAAACTTTTGTCATATTAAAATTCAGCTTTTGGCCCGCCCACAGGTTGACTTCTCAAATGGGTCAACAAGACGCCAAAGTCGATGTTGAACTCACATTAGTGACCTTGATTTTAATCAATTTCTATATCGTATATGATTCCATATGGGGAGTTCAGGTTTCTTTAATTTAATAACACATCTCTTTCACCTTACTGTCGTTTTTTTTTTTGCACTGATGTAATGATGGGATGAATTTAGTGTTTTGGGTTTGCCTGATGGTCCGTGTCGCCTAATTTTAATTGTTAATTTCTTATGGATGGGGAAAAACGGCATGGAAAGCTGTTTTCTGCATTTCTTTAACATTTGCTTTTATGGGTCACAGCTGCGTGTGCAGTATTGGAGAGTCTCAGCATTCGGCTTTGGCAAGCTATTTCGGTCTTCAACAATTATGTGGCCGTTTAATGAAACGTACAACAAATTCCCAGCATGATATGAAACACACTCACCACATGTTGGGGCCTGGGGGCGGGGGGCATTCAACTGAATTCAACTTTGCTAATGATGCAGAATCGTATGTCTATGGCTAATTACATGGGTTGGTATACATTATCCGTAAGCAAAATTGGGTTTCTAGTGCACAAATTCAATGGTCCATGGCTATTTATAGTCAAGAAAACGCAAACAAAAGACTCAAGCAACTGAGGAGCTCGCTGCGATTTCTGCGATTTCTTCCAGTTGGTGTGTGAATTTATGCATAAAGATTATAATATTTTTGTAGACTCTCCAAACTCGGCGCACAGTTAGCTCTATCCGCGGGCTTTGATACGTTTAATAATTCAAATACAACAAACCAAAAAGTAGCCAACAAATTTTGTAGTCCACCAACGCCCACCGAAACTGGCTGGGGGCATTGTGAAAAATGCTTTAAACTGGGTTGTCCGCTTGACCAGGACCAAGTCCAGCAGTGTACACTAGAAACGGCAAACATTTGAATACACTGCACTCTCAGAAATATATTTAATAACTAATTTATTTTGGATTAAGTATTATTCTGTATTTTGAGTTGCTATACTTTTGGGATTATGAAATTGAACATCTGGCCCGATTTCATTGTCTTAATTGCAAATGGTAATAGAAAAGTCTTCCTTGTACCCCTTTAGCAAACGAAAACTAGGCTCAGATCGGTATTGGACAGGAAGAAATAACGGATACATATGTAGATATAGCTTTTGTTAATCGCCTACTCTCTGGAGAGTATCTGAATGTCGTTTTCTAGATTAACTCTTGCAATTTTTTTGTTGCTTTGTATTTTTCCTATCCCAATTTGCCATGCAATTAGTCAAAATTATTGTGCAATGTTTATGCAGCTAGCAACAAGCACTTCTTTCAATAAACAATTCATTTGCATAACTTTTTAGCCCACGATTCGTTAGCATCACAGACGGTAGCTGCCAGCTAGCAAAGGTCCCAACCAGCCAGAATGGCTCTCCAAGTGCAACTCATCTTCACACTTTGGCGCGGATGCTGTGCACAGCATCATGATTTGGCATATTATGTGTTTGTGTGTTATGCCATTTAGTAATTGTGGGTATAATAACTTTTACTTGACATTGAAATTTAAGACCTACTGACTATATATGGATGAACAAATAAAATTCAATAAAAAGTAACTACATTCTTTCGTAGATTATTTATATTACTACGGGGTATTTAAATTAAGGTTACAATGCGTATACAAGTGGAACTATCTGATCAACTAACTAGGCCAACTAATGCTGGATACTTTAAAGCTTCTTTCTTTCTTTTGCTTCTCTTCTGGGAATTCTAATTGCCAATGTAAGGGTATGCATAATTCATTTGTGGATACCAACTCCTCGCTTCATCCTTGTCCTCGCCATGTCGTCGTGGTGTCGTTAGGCAATGCCAAATACTACGAAAGTCAACAAAAGGCTAGATTTGAGTGCTGCTATTGACAGCTGCCTGTCGCATGTGTGAGTACTTTAATTAACTCGTTGAAATTTTCGATGAATGCATCAGCCAGCAAACGATGGCAATTTGTTTTGCCATTATTGATGACTCATAAATCATCGAAATGTTTAGTATAATATTGACATGCTTTTACACAAACTATGAGGGCTTCAGCCCCAGTCTCAGCCCAGGTCTCAGTCCAGGTCCCAGTCCCGGCTATTTTCTATTTAACAACAATTCATATCTAGTCTGTGTGTGCGTGTTGGTGGGTATAACTCGATGCCGTTAACATTTTGTTGCTCTCCAATGCGCATGCAGCTTTAATCATGTTTAATGCCAGTTCAATGCAGGCATAGAGATCGCGATCTCTATACGTCAATAATGTATATGTATATATATGTATGTATATAGTTAGGTATACGTATATGTAAAAGTGAGAGTTTCAATTTGGGAACAAAGGCATCCGACTAACGAACTATGCAAACTATGAAATATGCGTATCGATTTGAATATGAATGCAATTGGCTAGAGAGTTTTGACAGGCGATACTTTCAGCTGGCGTAAATAACTTTCCCATCATCGATCCAATATATAACCAAATAAAATGAACACAATAGATTGATTCTCACCTAACTTTGCCATTGCATAATCTAAAGAACTTTCAAAAAAATCTAAATAAAAACTTTCAGTTTTTGTTTTTCCTTTGCATGTGTTGTCTCGCAGCAGACACCAAAGGTCTTTGACATCCAATTCTGGTTTTCCTGCTATTGTCGCCAACCTACTCCAATATTCTCATTTTATGCGTACAGGTTCTAGTGTGCGTGTTAAAAACGAAAGTTGGAAAGTGAACATACTTGCTTTACTTTTGCCAACAACATCGTTAAGAATACAACACCAACTTAGCAAATGTCATATTTTATTTATTTTCTTGAAAATGAAAGCCAAAACTCTCATACATACATATGTTAGGCCAGTAGTGGAAATTTGCATTCTATATCGCATAACGGGTTGTCTCTAATTTGGATATTTAATGGGTTTAACTTCCGTTGCCCTAAAAAAATATCGGTCTACCAATCTTTGCCCCGCCGACATCGCTCCTCTCTCTATCGCTCTTTCTCTTCTATTGCTGTTGCTGTTTCATCCAAACCCATGAACAAATTGTTATTGATACTCATCGGACAACGATCACCTTCCGAATTGATGGCTTGGCCACGTGCAAGCTGACTTTTTTTATGTTCTTCAGTCTAAAGATCCATTGATGGATTGTCAACCTCATCAAATACATATCTCAGTTACAGGTCTCCAGATCGTTTGTATTGGCGGCAACGGCATCTTCATGGCCATTATTGTCAGTAAAGATCATACCATTGTCGTTTATTGGTATCGTACGATTCCTTCTCAAAGGCCATATTAAGAGTATGTGAGCTGTGCTTGTGTTGACATCTTGCTTCTGACATGGGTCTAGATAACACATGGAAGTACTGAGAGGTTAGATATTTCCAAATAAAATATTCCAATTAGTTGCAACTTAGTTATTCCAATTGTTCCTAAAACTTGTCATTGTATTTTTGTATTCAGTTATGAAAATGTCTAATTTACTAAAAAACCAGAGGCAACTTTTTTGGTAACTCTTTCCTTACCTATAGCTATCAAAGTGGAAAAATCTCCAAAAAGGCTAATGTTTGCGAAAGAACGGCCTACAACCTTAGTATAGGAAATAACGAAGATATTGATCAAAGTCACTGTTTTCCACCGATCGTTCCTATGGGAGCTAAATGATATAGTTACCCGATATTTATCAAATTTTTAATTTGTTTAATTTGGAATCAATCGCGTTAAAAGTAACCAAGTTATTGACAAAAGTCACTATTTTCGACCGATCGGTCCTACGTGAGCTAGTCGTTTATTGGTGTAATAAACTCACCAATATTAAATTTCACGACAATAGCTAAGAAAATAACGAAGTTATTGAGAAAAGTCACTGTTCGTGACTTGCCGTTTGTATGGGAGCTATATGATATAGTGGTCCGAACCGGCTGAATCCGAGATATACAACCTGTGCAGTATATACAAGCCTACATGCAAAGCTCTGTAGCTCTTACCGTCTAGGAGAAGTTGGCTTTGATCCAGACGGACATGGCTATTTGAACTCGTCTCGTCGTGCTGATAAAAAATGCTTCCTTCTATGCGTTGCACACTTTTGACCAAAATGAATATACCCTTTTTGCAAGGGTATAAAAACAGTACATACATATTGTACATATGTATATATTTTTGTATGTTCACTGTTATATTCACTGCCACACTTCACAGTCTGACTGACTCCTTTGAACCCCTTCCCTCCTTTTCTCGCAGATGTATATTAAGATGTATTTATATTATGTATATTTAAATTATTAAATAATAGCAGTCCTCGGTAGATGAGTTGTCTAAGTGGCCCAGTCATTTAGTCAACTGAACAACGAGGATCCGGGTTCGAATCCCAGGCTAGTGTATGGATGTAGTTTTCGTCTAAGCCGAAGGCCTTAGTTGCCAGTGCTTGTAAAATATAGTTAGGTTGATAGTTTATAACTATATCCTATACTTTAATATTAATAATAATAATATTAAATAATAACTAGTTGTGTCTATGTCCTATGTCTATACAAATGTCAGTTCAAATAACTATACCACACATCTGCCTGTCTTTTAATTGGCTAGAATACTTCTTTGTAATAAGCCCCTGCTTTTGTTCTTGGATACTTGGTTACATCAGGTTGGCCAATATCGTGGATTGAAACTATCACTCATTCCACTCTGTAGTTCTCCAACTCTTCGACGGTGTTCGCACATTTTTGTCTAATATCTTGTATCCATGGCAAATACAATTACAATTGCTTGGGTTTTCGTGTGCTGCTAATTTGAAGATTGGCGACCACCCCAGAGTTAATTCCGAAACCCGCATTGAAATCAATGACGGGCGGCTTGTTTTAGAACTTTTTGTTCACAGATGTTTGTTCATAAGCTTTTTTCTTTTTTTTGGCACTTAAGCCGATTATGAGCTATGCGAAACTCAAGTTTAGGGTGAGCAAATTTGACCTTACTTATTTAATACGATTTCGAACGTAAAGACATTTTCTGACACCTAAAACTGAAAGAAAAATGGTTTTAAAGTGGATTGTTTGATGTCCAAGATATGGTTTTGGTGAAATTTTCTGGTGTCGCGTTTTACTTGAGGCCAATAAAATGAAAACCTTTCGCCTTCAGATTAATTGAGTGCCAATGTTCAATTTGAATATGCTGCAAATGACACAATAAAATCAATTAACTAAGACTGCTCTTTATAGTGGAAGTTAAGTAAATGCAGCTCGTATCGCGAGCATTTTCCCAAAATGGGTTGTTTGCCTTTTACTTCCAAAGTGCCACTTAAGCAAAGACAATGAGTGGAAATTCAATTAAACTCGGTGCAGCAACTGGCTATTGATAAGCCCCACAAATTGGACATTTCGGTAGCTGTCTGTCTGGGTCAGAGAAGCGGCAATGGCAACGACAACGACATAAAAATTTGGACCAATTCCGCGGACCAGAACAAGAGCCGTCGCGTCGGCGGCTTTAATTGTTCGACCCGATAGTTGGCAGATAGCCAACAGCAAGAAATAAATTGCAGAACCTGGTTCGGACCATTTGCATTTTGTTAAGAGCTCCGTTATGTTGTGAGGCTTACTGTTAATAGATGACCCTTTTGGCCCAGCCCAAGCATTTATTTTGTCATTAGACAACTCGGGTGGTCTACCACTGCCGCTGTTGCTGCCGGAACAGGCCGCACCGCCATTCCGCGAACAGCCCCGCCTCAGATCTGTCCAGAACTTGGCAATTACAGAAAGCCGCTTAGCAAAATTATATACAAAAGGGGAAGAGAGCAAGTCGCATAAATGTTGTTGTATCGAGAAATGTGCTAAATCATCCCATGAAACCCTTTGCAAATGGGATTAACATTTGTCTGCGCTTTGAATGATGTTGCCCTAACGAACTCCCCTCACCATCCCAGTGAAAAAAACGACTCAGTTTTCGACAAATTTTATCGAAAGTGTGCATCTTGGTCCCGCTGCAAATGGTTAGTTCGGCAGGAATTGAAGAGGAAATGGGAGTCTTCATCCACGGCCGCTGCTGATGCTGCTTCTCGTGGCATGGGTTGCATGTCTATTTAAATCTTTACATGCCGCTGACAAAATGCTTAGCAATGAAGACAACAACAGCAACAGAAACAAAATAAAAAACAACGGGAAGACAGCTGGAAATTGTGCCAGTAGTGTAACCATGACCACATTTAACAGGAGCAGCAGGATCAAACCTTGTCGCCATTGTTGGTTACATGTTGCTTTCTTTGGACGATGTCAGCGCTGATAGGCACCGCTTGTTGGCATTGGGATTGCGTTGCCATTGTAGGCTCAAAGTTCATGACATTTTCCCCATCCCGTGACTATCTCGTCGTGTTCTCCTCCTCATTCTCCTGTATTTTGCTACAAGACTTGTATGATGCTTGTATGAATCTTCTTTTATTTGCAGAAGATTCCCGATTAGAAAACAACTCGTGTTAGCAGATTGAGCATATTCTTGGAACGCACACACATCCATTAATCTTCCAGTTTACCTTTCGTTTGCTTAATTATTAGTGAAAAGGTGAACGATTAGTGCGAATTTATATCTGTGCCACATGCTTGTCTTGACCCTTCTATCCGATCTGCAATCATAAATCATTTGCGTGAAAAGAAAAGCAAAAGTTCTCCTCACATCGCCATCACCCGATTGTGGGTCAAAGCAATTCTCCAGTCGTCGTTGTCATTGGCTCAGATTTATGATTATTTGCATAGATCTGGACAGGCAGGTCGCACCAGGTGAAGAGCGTCAACTTTGTGCGTGAGTCAAAATTTAATGTAAAACCTGCTGAGGACGATAATAAACGAGATTCTTCGGGAACTAATGAGTTTTCGCTTATCAATTTTTGTCTTCATTCAAGTCTAATAGCCAGACAATTATGTGCTGTTAGAGTTTCACTTTCTGCCAAACTCTACAGTTGCAAATCTCTTTGACTTGGTCAAATTCTTCGACGATTTAATGAACTTTCATTTCCTATGTTGAACATTTGCAATTCTTATTTAACATGCTCATTTGGAATGCGAATACGAAAGCGAATGTCACCAACATTCGACCAATATCATCCGAACTTAAGTGATGCATGGCCCAAGCTGACGAGACTCATCGCTCATCTCCCATTGCCAGATGCACTCTATGGTCAAAATCGTGACAAAACTGGAAAGATTCAAAGGATGTCAGGCCTGAATTCATCATCATATCGTCGCCAGTGGATCGTCGATCAAGGAGTTTTGATTTAACTGAAAGCCTTGTCCATTTGACATTTGGTGCGAGTGAAATGTTAGTTCGCGAATCTCACTGGAAGATTTTGCATTCTCCTCTTTGCTATTATTTCATTAAATTCATCTGAGATTAGAATCACTTTCCAGTTTGCTGTAGAGTGAAACCTGGTCAAAACGCACTTTCGATGGCACGTGAGACAAGCAAAGTGCATGTAGAACTGCCCACTGACTACTGATTACTGACCATGAGAGAATCACTGGGATGTTGGATGTAGTGATGTGAACGTGAATGTGAAACAATTCGTTGCTTAACAATGAAATAATATGGGAAAGGCTCTGGGCCAGCGGGTCCAGTACTTGGTGAAAACAACGCAAATAAATGAAATGAAATGAAAATTGCAATAAATTTCACTCTTGTGTGAAGAAGAGCGGCATGTAATCACAGGCAAGGGCAGCGTGGGTTTCCATAGGCAGCTGGTAACTGGCAACTAGCAGCTAGAAGCGTTGCCAAAATGCAACGTGAGCAACATGCAACATAAAAGCCGCAGCAGGAGAAATAGAAACAGAAATAGAAATTGAAATGGAAGTAGAAAGAGCAGAAGTGGTGAAAAAAGAAGCCAGGCAAAGCGGCAGCGGCAGCGGCCTGGGAATTGGGCTAATTGATGTTTAGCTGCACTTTTACCCAAAAGCATGTACAACAGCAATAACAACAATGGAGATGCGATGTGGCATCCAAGTAACCAGATTTGGCCATGAATATTACATGACACGTTGACGGAGCTAGCCAGAATTAAGATCAGAATCGATGCCCGACTTCTCAGTGGTTGATCCTCAGCCTAGGCTAGGACCGGGCGGTGTTTTAATTGAATACAATTAATTATTGACACATTTTGCTTCTGCGTCTGCCTCAGCCTTGAGCTGGAATCTGGAATTCGGCTAAGTCGTGAGTTGACTACGAAGCAAAACAAATTTGGGATTTCGATATGCACTTTCTATGGCCACCACCTCCCATTGGACGACATGCATGCTAAACATGGGTAATTTTATCCAAGGGGAAAATGTAAGCCAATTTCTATAAGATTTTTCACCCACTGGGATTTTCTTTAATTGGTGTTGCCAATCCAGAAACAATTCGGGATGTCTCTGCAAGTGTTGGTACTGGACCACAAAAACATCTGCTGACAGGTGCTGCAGACATTTCACAAAGCATTCAATTGGGCAGGTTACGGAAAGACATAGACAAGAAGCGTTGACAAAGTCGCGAAAACATTTTAAACATTTGCATACTAGTTCTATAAAGCAAAAAAGGCTCAGAAACTTTTAGCTTTTCTTACTTATCCCATGTCCACATAGCGATAGGAATGTCACTTAAGGATCTACCTCTTCGCTTGAAATCGAACAACTGGTTTAGCTTTGAAAAGATATTAAAGTCGCTGCTGTGTTACCCTATAATATTACTCCGAACGACGCCGAACGCTCACTAAATTGATTGTGACTACGGATTCATATTAATTATTATAATTATAGATTTGGTGCCAAAAATTTCTCAAAAATTCTGATTTTTTACTGGTGTATGAATGAAAAATATTTTGTGCTTCAATAAAATGAACTTACAAGTCAGAAGCTTCCTAAATTTAAAAAGAATTCAAATACTAATAGAATTGTAAAAACTGATATGGCATGGAGGGAGGAAAATTTAGATACCAACTGTAAACAAGTTAAAATCAAAATCAAAATCTTAATTTGTTTCTTAATTCCACTATACACGTAAATGGTCTAAGCAATTGAACAAATTACATAAACGCAACATTGAATTTCACTATACAGAACACAAGCTGTAACTGGTGAGTGCACCAAGTTTCTTCCAAGGAATCCTGCTATTGTCCGAAGGAACCATTTGAATATCAACATTTGTCATCGTGTGTCGTGTTGCAAAACACGTCTCCTTCCCTTTTCCTCACCGTTAAAATGTGCATAAAGAAAACAACAGAATCCAATTAAAGTCAAGTGAAACATGGCAAGCAAGTTTTGTGGTTGTCCATGGTCTTTAAATTGAGAATCTCCTATGTAGCCGTTAAAATGTAGGCCAGCCAGAGAAGGATCGGCACGAGGCTTCGAGAAGTGTAGGGACTGCCACTGTACTTACTTGCCCTCTATTAGCAACAGTTTCCCTAGAGCTCTGGCACTCAGACATAGACATAGAAACGCGTTTACACTTCCAACATCCAATCTAGTAAAGATCAAACCAATGAAATTTGGAACGCGTTGCCAGTTGTAATTGAAACGCATTATTGACAATATCAAGGGGAGCAGAGGTGGGTTGCTACCTTTCTTTTCGACTCTAATGGGCGTTGGTTAGATATCTGCAGATCGGCAGCCACAACCGAAAGACATCGAGAATGTAGGCGATGACAGTGTCGGGAAATTGGACACCCCAGCTACGCACAGGGGCAGGCGAAGTAGGAAATAGCTACATACTATGACACAAGTAGGTGAGTCGCTAACGAAGTGGAGGACGCTGTCCGTATCAATGGGAGACAATCGGACATGAGCAACGCATTGGCAGCCAACAGAAACTAAAACAAACAAACCTAGTGAAACGAGACTAGGAAGAGAGTGGGAGGCTTTCGATCACGGTTCACGCCACAAGGGAAGAGAAGGGATTGAAACGGTGCCAGCCTACGATTCTTTACATATAAGGCATGACAATGTGGTCCGATTTGTTTGCCATTTGGTTTAAGCAAATTTATGGCAACTTGTGGAATGTGGAATCTCTCTCGTAATCTCCCTAGGTGGTCCAACACCAACATCTGAGTAAATGCGTCTTCAACACGAACCAGTCACTCCCTGAATTGATGCTTAAGACAACCAACACATAAGGACCAACCGACTTCATCATTTCACTCAGACGTGCGTGCAATTAAGTGAGTCGAAACTGATGAACCTCTGGACTGAATCCGCTGGCTTGATCAGCTCTCCTGGGTAGCTGAATGGTGGACCATTTGTCACATGTTCGTCTAATGGTCGCCGTCTTAACGTCTAACGTCCCTTTTGGCGCAATAAATCTGATCCATGGGAATTTGTGTCATTAGAGATGAGATGGAAGATCAAAACGGAACCTGATTCGTCGGTCAACATGAACCACTGGTAGTCTAGTCCGCTCTCTTAATAGAACCGTTGCGCAAAACATGAAATCACAAGGTTGCCGAACTTCATAATCACAAGGGTGGGTAATTAGTTGGCCAGATTTAATAGTTGGTGTAGAGGGACAAGGACAAGGCGACATGCGTCGTGATCGGCTGTCTGTGATGCTTGTTCGTGATGATCATGCAGGTACCATATTGGTCGCTAGGATTGAGGACCAAGCACTCCAGCCTATCGAAGTCCATCGATCGTGATGAGGCGCACGTTCATCACTTGTTACCCAGTTTGCTTTCGAGTTCAGTTTGGGAGCTGCTATTCTCCTTACCCCCTTCTTAATCTTAGTGGTTAGTTTGCTTAAATGCCGTTAAAATGAAGTGATTTTATGCCAATTTCCCAGCAGTAGAAGTCGACACAGAAACCGAATTTGGATTTTCTTTTAAAAACAGAATGAAAATTTAATCCGCAATTATTTGTTGAGTTCTTCTTCGTCTTTGTAAGAAATCTCATCAGCGCGCGAATTGCCCCCGCCAAGATCGAGAGGTGACCCAAATTCTGCGTAATTGTTACGCTTCTCCTTTTCCATCTCAATCTTCATCTCCTCCAGTTTGCTCTTTTCCCAAACATATTCCACTAACCACTGCAAATTCTCCCCAAAAGAGAGAAAGTTCATTATGTCCGCAGATCATTTTCATTTGCGTGGCGTCGGCGGCCTAGGCCACAGCCCCGTCCAACAAATTATCCTGACACCCGGCTCCATCTCCATCGCCATCTCAATCTATGGATATATCCGTCTGTGACTGCAGTTTCGATCCGACACCTCACAAGAGGCACTTGACCATGGTCCGCTTGCGTGTTGCTCATATTTTTATTTCGTGCTGAGGTGGCTAACGGCCTCCACTGGAGAGGAGCGGTCAGAAGGAAGGAGCTGGATTGTTGAGGCGTTATGTCGACTTTAATATCATAACCGCAATTAGTCGAAATGGGCACCAGAGCTATCGCTGGCATCTGCAGCCCAACTCTTCTTTTATGTTGATTTGCTTTTCCATTCAGTTCGCACTCTCGAATGTCTGGAGCTGCGCGAGTCTCGAGTGTCAGATGAATGAGCAGAAAAGATTGGCGTGGACGGGAAAACCTGGTGGAGTGACTCAGCCTTCCATCTAGATCGAGACAGGGAAACTTTCGATTGCACTGTAGTTAGTTCGGACAAAGTTTCGGGTCAACAGCATACTAAACGGGAAACTGACCGCAGGATGCCAATGAACCCATTCCAGCAACCCAACCTAATTCGCAAGCGAAATATCTAAATAGCTAAAAATAGCAATAGCACAGAGCAAACAGTTACAAGTCGATCGGACGCTGTCATAATAATTTCCTGTCAATCAGTGCGACGTCTGTGATCACGACAACGAGCCGCCTCCACGGTGGACTTCGAGCATGTCAGAGTACACAATTAATTAGCGGCTATGGCCAAGGGGCTCTTAGGGCTGCTGAAGCGAGGCCAAGTCACTGCGAAAACAGCAGCTGAGCCGTTGGCAGCGGAGCTCATCAAGCCACCTACGCTTACGGTACTTCTTTGGCTGCAAATTAATCGCTCTGTGCAGCGTTTCGGAATAATGACCAGATGGAGAGGAGAAGCTTTTGGGAATGGGCCAATTGGAAGTCCCGCCTTGGGGCTGCCACACTTCTGAAGTCTTTCGTAAATGTTTGACAATTTATCATCGCGTTGGATTTGGGCGATATTTCTGCTCGTCAAATTGGAACAGCAGGTAGAAAAATGTCAATGGCTTGGCAAAGAACCAGGTCAGTCTGATCGAGTAGCCAGCGGGCTGCGAAATTTTAATTATGTAATTTGAATTAAAATGTTGGAAACGCGTAAAACGGATCACTGACATATGTCAGAGAAACGGAAAGGGAGGCGCACAGGCTCGGACTTGGTATCAAACTGATAGCCTCAAAAAGGAGTTGCGTTAATGGTGTACCGTTGGTCGGACACTAGACTCACTTGAGTCGCTTTGGCTGGGGCTGGTGTTATGGCAACTGTTGATAAGTCCGTTTCTGTGGTTTTTGCGAGAAGTCTTTGTTGCAGACCAAAGGCCAGAATAATTTTAATATTGAAATTGCTACCTTGGCACACCAAACACACCGAACACAGTGGAAAACTTCCAACTTTTGCCTGAGGCCATGGTTTGATAACATCAGTTGGACTGGGTGTGGGAAGGCATGGGGTGGAGAGGGGGCCAAAGTTTCACGATCCCACAACAACAAAAAGTAGAAACAAAAGACAACAATTCCATTTGGTAAACGTTTGCCCAGAATTGCTAACAGAGGGGTGCAGTGGGAAACAAGAAAGAAAAATAATTTAGAGTTAGAGTTTGGTTTTTACTTCTGCGTTTGGGGAAAATGTAACTACAATTTAAATGCTAATCTGGCATCTGTTGGCGGTTGGCGGACAATGCTACGGCGCATGCGCAAACAGCCGCGCCCCCACACCAACACAACAATAAGTACGAAGCTATATACGCGGGGTAAGTAGGGACAGAAAGGTGGAATTGAAAATATAAAGGTCGAGGGCTTACAGCAAAGTCACACTTGCGGCTAGGCCCGGGATTTGCATTCGCTCATTAGTCGTTCCAAAAAAGAACATAAAAATGCATTTACCAAACCTTCTTCTCTTTGCCAGTCTTTAATTTATGGCGCAATCTAAAGAACTCGTCGCCTCCTGTCCAATTCCAACTCCAACTGACTCTGGCTGTCTAATTAGCTTTCACGCCTATAAACTGCACACTTTATTTGCGGATAGGTAGGTCTGCCCCAGATTCACCACGAGATTTGCCACAAGAATGTCGGAAACGGGGATCGTAAGTTCAACGGAACAGACTACCGCTAGCCCAATGTGTTTCGCTCCCCATTCCGGAAAACCGCGAATCGTCTCGGAATCATAGAAATAAAAATATAAATGGAAACAAAATCAAAACCGAAAGAACATTTGTAAACTGCCAATTATTATGAAATGGCCAGACAGCAACACAACTGCGAAAGAAAGAACAAAGACCATGGAGACATTTAAAATACAGCTGGAACTAGACTCTAGTTAGCTACTGAGAGTTTGGGGGATACTCACAGATGTGGATGAGGCGAGTGAGAAGGGGAAAATCCACTGGAACCGAAAACGAAAAGCGCGTCACGCTGAAATCCGATGGCTCGTTACCATTTGGAGTCTGGGACTGGGATTGGTTTTAGAGCGCTTGCAGTTGGAAGAGCAGCTTCGCAGTCTTAGTCTTAGTGGCATTCCCACTTCCATTCTCAACTCCAGCCCAGTGGTCGCCGACTGCTTCGCTTCGCGTGCTGCCAAACCGCCAATTACCGAACATCAAAAAGCAGTTTCCCCCATCTGCTCCGCCTGGCCTGTCTGCCTAATAATTTGCTCTCTGACTCTGTGTGGCTTTGTTTGTACTTCGGTTTGTACTAGACCATGACCCTTTTCCTCCTTATTCCCTGCATTGATTCGGGTCCCCCTTCCGCTATACACCCAAAAAGGTGTTCGAAACGCTAAGAATCCGTTGCCAAATCACGCAATGTCTGTTATAGAGGAAGTCCAAATGCAAATGGCAATGGGCAAATGTTCTAAAAGATCTTCTAAGCCTCACGCTTTGAAACGCTATTGGAGTGGGAGAGTGCCACGCCCTCGCTACAATGTGAGCTGAAATTAAATTAATTATATTGGGAATTATAAACAAAGTAAGTTATCCACTGTAACACACTGCTCTCAGGGCCAATTTGACATTTTAAACACGTCAGCCACAGTCGGCCTACTTACACCTCAGAAGTTGGTGCGAGAGGGTGGAGGGGGAGAAAATGTAGTTTTTCCTGAAGCATGACTATGACATTAGAACTAGACGACTGACAGAAGACCGTTCTACGTTCTGTCGCTAAGCAATGTCCATTTTTCATACAAATACACCAATAGAAGATCGGGGAACATCGATATGGCATTTAATCAATCTGAGGACTAACCATTAACAATTGATCTACAGCGTGTGTATGCAAATGACTTCCTGCATTGTTTATATTCTTAGAAGACGTCTTCCTTTGATCTGCGTTCCTTTACGTGGGTTTGCTACTTCTAATTGCCACGACAAACACGTCTCTCCTACCGAATCATCTTTTATACCGTCATCAAGAGATCTGCCGCTGAGAGCTGGCATCTAGTTAAAGCTTTTGTTGCCAATCTGCTAACCAAAACTAGAAGATCGCGTGGGCTGCCAGCTGCGAGTTGCAGTAGCAACAAAGTTGCAGCAACAAGTGGCAGTTGCTGATTATCACACCAGGCCTAGGCCTAGGCCCCGTCCGTACCCGGGCTTGGAATGATTAAAAACCTGCGGAAATCACTTCATCTGTATAGATAATTACTCTAAATTACGAGACGTAGTTCCGCTATTCCAATTGTCCCGAATGACGACGCCAAAATACGATAGAAAAGATGCCAAATTGAAAACCCTTAGAAAAGCCATCGAGTGCCAAAGTCAAAATCAAAGTGTTTACTGTTTGCTGGGTGCAAATTACAGCCGTTGTAGACGATTCCCGGCATCCTGTTTCGATCTTCGATCAGTGATTGTGGCTATCCACAGGAATCCGTTTTATTGCCTTGATTTATGCAACATTTTCCGCAATAAAAATGCCAACGACTTGAAGAATTATTACATCATCACGTAATAGGCCTCAAACAAGGCTGAGGCCACAGCTTCCATATCGGACTGGGCGCCACGCCCGCCTCCAAATTGCCCTCGAATGCATGGGGCGTTTATCACCACCTCTCTCATGTTACCATCTCCCTTCTTCACCTGACTCTTTCGCACTGTCATAAATCAGTCGCTGGCCTCAAGTTGCCACAAGACGTAAAAGCATTAAATACTCAACTCTTAAATTGCTGGGCACGAACGGATGGCAGAGTCAGAGCAATAGCTACAACAGCAAACAGCAACAATGCCAAGTGTCGTGTCATCTTTGGTGATCCATCATAGCCCATGCATAAAAGATGTTTACCATTGAGGAATTTGACTGGCACGTGTCCATCATTGCCAGTGACAGCTCCCTTTCATCCTGAAAGGAGTCGTCTGTAAAGAAGGGAGGTGTTAATGTGCCAAGAATTTTGCCACACGTTGTAATAACTACCCAAATTAGGTTTGCCGTAGCCAAGCAAGAGTAGATCCAAGCATGCCTTCTCGTATCACTCCCACCATTTTACCATTGCATCATAAATGGCCCATTGTCCACATACAGTCAACCCGGAAGACGGAGAGTGCACTCCCAAAATGCCCATTTAATATAATTTCTATTATTTTTTTCCAGCACGGGCAACTGTCACAAGGTGACACTTACATTGCAAAAAACAATACATAGCGACTACGAATGCACAGTTTCGAGTGGCCAGAGTGGGGACAATCGTCGCCTGGTCGCCTTCTTCTGCATGGTAGGTTCCTCTTATGCCGCTCCTCTGTTTTAGTACCATAATCGCCGCAATGATCATCATAATCGTGATCGTTTTCGGGCTAAACTGGCTTTGGTCGCCTGTCCAAGGTTGTCTTGTCCTCGGGGGACCATTTTTGGCATGCGTTCGGCAGAGAACACTTCCTGTGGGAAACAGTCGAGAACTTGTTTCATACCAAGTTAAAGCTACTTCTTTCTTTTCGTTCTTGAACTCTGTTTTTGTCTTTGTCACCGACATGTTCCCCGTCATGTTCTTTGACTATTTTATGACTACTCGTAGCGATGGCTGCACCCACCTCTCCCTTATACTGGTTTCGGTTATTAGAATTTTATTTCGACCGCGTTTGTTTTTCAAAGTTTTCAAAAACTCATTCCCATAAATCAATTAGCCAAGTGTAACAGTTTCGCCATATCATGCCCACTGCACTCAGTGCTCTGTTGCATGCACCAGTCGAGGCAGTCATAAATTTAAACAGCGATGCCCATTTCATGTTACTGCAAATGAGAGATGGGAGAGGCACTTCTGGGCTGTAGAAATTGGTGCAAATTGATCAAACAACGGACCCAACTAATCGATCCAAACTCGATCCAAGTCGCTATACACTGTTACGTTTCTAAGATCAGTTCCATACGCCATACTTATTTGATATCTGGTTGCGGGTTTTAGCAATTTAAATTTATCTTAAGATTAAAAACGAAAATAATTGATGGTGTTTTTATATTCTAAAGCAAAGAACGATATTCCACTGAAAGTATTATTATGATGGCGGCCTACTAGCCATTAAACTTATCGTTTGTTGTTTATCTTACCATTTAAAAAGAGGTCAAAAAATTCAGTTTGCTTTGTCATGTGCAATGTTCGACAAATTGCTGAAAATTGTTCAGATTAACCGGTTCACACACCCGCAAGATTTAAATCTCACTAATTGTAAGCTAGTTTATCAACTCGCTAAGTACAGCTTCAGTGCAGCTTCAATATGCCGATCCAAGGTCACACCCGCAGAGGCTAGGTAAAGATGCGGCATAGAAAAAGGTGTTACCACCATTGACAGTCGCCTTGATTGGTTTGTGTTGCATGTCGCACGTCTCGTGCCAGCTTCCCGAATGAAGCTGGAAAAGTTCCAGACACACCCCTTCATTTACAGTACCCGTGAGGAGCGAATAACCAATGAAGATAACTGCTATGTGGACTCTGGGAAAGGAAGTATCAAGTTGGCGATTTGTTGAGCCCCCGCCCAGAGCAAATATTGGTCAACTTAGCCTCTTGGAGAATATTCCTCAGTCTCTGTGCATGTAGTAGCATAAATCGTAGCAACGCGGCGGACTATACAAAATAAATTAAGAATGAAAAATTCAATGGCTAGAAGATTGCATCATCGCTGCTCTAGATATTGAGAAGCGATTAATATGCGAATGCGTCCAGCATCGAGGAAGGGTGCAATTATCGATGCGACTACGAAAGTGACAATTTCCCTAGCTTACTGTTAAGAATGGAAGGAAGTTTTTACTCGATAGTCGAATATCGATACAAACAAAGAGAATTGCTTTTCAATGGCTTCAAAGCGTACCTCTTACTTGCATCCATATTTTAGTGGTGTCTCAAAAGGTTCTTGCTACTACTAGCGGTACTGGTCCCATCCGAACAAGGTGATAAACTCAACACTGACAGAGCCAAGGAAAGCAGGAGCAAAAAATGAAAAAAGTGCTGCAATTAGAAGCATAAGTTGCCGATGGCTGTTGTATGTTGGTCGCCGATTGAGTTGCAGCTCAGGTGTACTCAGCTCCCCTTTTCCTTCCACCACGCATTGCGAGGCCATAATTGATGATGAGACGACTAGAGACCAATGGCCAACCACCATCGGCAACAAACAGGAAAATTCATATTACGAAAAAAGTGCATCGCTTAAGTGTCATTATTGGGACCAGAATTTCAACAAGTTTCTGATGCAGCCAAAGACTCGACGTCTTTTGATGGAGCTGAAGCCAAAGCTGTAGATGGATACAACTACTTTCACCGCGCTCAGAATTCCTTTGTGTCCATGAGCAGCCGTAGACACCATCCAATCTGCCATTCTCCTTCTTCTTCTCTTTGGATTCTTCCACCCTCTAGAAACGTCATATCCGCTGGCCACAATCAACACCTCCACACCGCCCCCGATCTGCATTGAGATCTCGTTCCGAGGTGGAGGCATCACTCAACCTCAACCTCGGATGCCTTACTGGCATTTCAGTTGGTGGCTTTTCTTAACTCTCAACTCGTACTCCCTTCACCTCTCTTGCACAAGTCTTTGTTTTTCTTACACCTTGCTCGTTTTTGCCTGGGCCGCGTGTCGAATGGATCGAAAGTTGGGTTGGTGTTAGAGCTGGGAGTTGTTGTCATAGAGCAAGTGGAAGTCCGACGCTGCTTAAGGGCGTTAACTGGGTTAAACGCTCGTTGACAGTTTTATGCCAGAGACCAGACCACGCTGTAGTTAATGTTGAAGGCGTCGACAGTCAGTCAGTGGCACAAACCAAACAAGAAACTTATTAAGAGTGAAAATTCCTCAAGAATGGACATTTTTTAAAGTTTTTGCATGGAAAGCTGTATAGAAAGGGTATTACAACTGCAATTATAAAAGGTTAGGGAAAAAAGAATAAGAAAGAGTGGTCTAGATGGCGTAAATAAAAACGAAATAAATCAACTGACGATGGCTTTGACCAAAGGCCCTTACCGCTCTTTAGCCACTCATAAAGTTCGTTGCTTCAGTCTTTCGTTTCATTCAGATTTGGGTCAATACTGGCCGCCGCTTTCATGAGGGATAGCCACCTGGTGGCATGATCGCCACTTTCATTCGATGCTAATCAGCAATTAGGTCTGTAAAGGTGCTAAGAAAATTCTCCTTAAATTCGATTTCAGTTCCTAATTGCAGATGAATGTGCAACTGGAGATATTTCGGGACTTCTTCTTCTTGCCCCGATTCGAATGTTGCAGTAGATTGATGACGCACATTTATATCTTTGCGTGCCATCAATTCCTTTCCCCGAACCTTCAGAATTTAAGATGCATTCGCGAGAAAGTAAAATTTCACTGCAATTTAACCAGAGCAGAAGGTGTGGTGCCTAGGTGAGAGTGGTGGGAGTGGGAGGGGCAAAGCTCCATTTCTAATGACCAACCAACAAGAATGAACCGCATTAGAAACGAGGCGAATATAAATAAAGAGAAAAAGTGCAAAAGTGAATTTCAGTCGATTGATTGCCGGAAACATAAATAGCGATCACTCTCCTATTCCTCATTCCCGAAGCAATCGACTCCGATCCACCTATCCACCGATGCACCGACTCTGCGCGACCTCGACCCACAGCCAACAGCCAACAGACCACACGGCAATCAGCAGCAAATGCCAAAGAGAACGACAGAGAATGTGTGAAAAATCGAAAGGAAATTTGCATGTCACTCAATTGACAAAAAATCACCAAGAACAGAGCGACACAAATACAAATTGGAGACTGTGCTTCGCTCGTTTGCTCTGCAAACGAACCCAGAGACCTCCGCAGTTGTCTCTGCATTAGTCGCTGTTGGCTTGACACAGTTTGCGAGGTTTTAGAATGCAAACAAATATTTGAATATTGAAATGACACACATGCCGAACGATGGCCTATTAAAACCGCTCACTAACTTCCTCCTAACGGCGAGGTACTTGAGATATCGCCATCCGCCATGTTCTCCGATACTGATAAGCGAGAGCAACAAACTCCCCACTTAACCCCAAGTGAACTGTAAACTTTGTTCAACAACTTTTGGCAAGCATTTGCCCAGAGAATGAAATAATTTCTGGGAATTGGAGTTGTTGTCCAACTATTTTTTGGCAGTGATCAAAACAAGTGATTACAATTAGAGCAAAATTCTTGCCAGCTCCAATTACTCAATAAGCATTGCGAGTAATGTGGGTAGGGGCAAGTGTGCTGAGGGGCTAAGGGGCTGACTGGGATTCTATGGCTTAATCAATTGCTGGCCATCGGGACCGTAAATGAATTGAAAGACTTCTCATTCACACGCCAAAGCGGATGGCGATTGCAGACTTCCTACTGTCCAGCCTTAATTTGAAGCTTTTCCAAGATCAAAAAATTTATATAATTTTTTTTATCAGATTCACTACCCATTGCCATTGCTCATTGTTGGAAAAATTGTATAATCCACTCAGAGTCAGTCAGAGTCGTTGATTGAACGCACCGAGGCGTCAATTATGAACACAAAGCGACAAAAGCCTCCTTGTCGATTTATCGCCGGAGAATCGGAATGGGGATTCGATTCGGATTTGGTGTCGAAATTGATGAGTGCAGGTGAAAAGATGCAAGTGCGACTGAAATGCATGAAAATGCTTGTGAATGGGAAAAGTGAGACGAGTGCAGTTCGATGCGCTTTCGATGATTGCGCGCCAATACCTGTACTCATGGGTAATTGTATTGTGAGACGAACAAATTTGATGACCTCTGTAATAATAATTTTATCATGTGACGTAAGGGAGTTGCATAAATGGTGTGAGTTACTATATTTCGGTATTCTCCGTCCCCGACCCCTCAATTCCATAATCAGTGACCCTATTTGGAGGCTTCTTCGATTGTTATCTCGGATTTAATTAGGCGTGCGTTGAGGTAATGCTCTGCTCGTACGGTTAGAAGTACTTGAATTGTAGTTGTACCTGTTTCTCTTTTCCCACTTTGGTCATTAGAAAGCTGCATAGTTCTTTCTAAAACGAACTGAAAGATCAGGGAGAAGAGTCTTAGTTGGGCCTCTTTTGATGATCTCTCTTTGGTTGAATCAATGCACCTGGTGGTCGGCAATTTGGCAATTTGCCGGGCAAGCGCATTAGAATATCATTTGCCTCGACTCTCGTATGAGTAATTGCATTTTATTACTTCCGACAGGCGGGCAGAAGTTGTAGAAGAACAAGAGAACACAGAACCCAAAGCTTCGAACCACCGTGATTGCCACTAAATAATGTGGCAAGAAAAGCTTCTGCCACTCAAGAAGGTTGGCTAAGAGAATCCAAGCTTTGTAGAGAGAGAGTCTGCAGAGTCAGTAGTAAGTTAAGAGTCTAATGATGTTGTTTCCGTTCTCTACGGTTTCTCTTTCTGTTTTTTAACGACAATGACTTCGGCCAAGAACGGTTACACATTTTCATATCCGAAGAATGCGAAACTAAACGGAATATTTGCATTAATAAATGCAACTATGTCATGCCCAAGACAGCGGCTCAGTGTCAGTGACTTCCGCTTGACTCGTTGCAAATACAATTTTCATCCCGAAAATGGTTCAAATGTTTTCAGACAACAGCAGCAGTGGCAACATGGGCCGACATCAATCCGCGCAATGTCATACAAACAAAACAGCAGGAGGCCACAGAAGACCAGGCTAGCACAACTAGCACCCCCGAGGGGAGATTGAAAACTTTCATCGTTTGTAAGTCCTAGGTCCAAATAGTCAGTCAACTAATGGAACTTCCCCTGGAATAGGAATGGCCATTCACTCGGTTGTTGATCGGATCTCCGCTGTGCTGGTTTGGCCACAAAATCATAATCATGTCAACAAATTAGACTGACATGAAGCATACGTGCCCCAACTAGCAGATGAGTAGGATCTGACAAGATTCGTGGAAGATCAGCAGCTTAGTCAATGCCGCCTGGATCCTCATGTCCATCTCTATCGCTCTACCACTCTCCTGCGCTCTCGCTCTGTAGCTCTGTGACCGCCTCAGATCTAGAGAAAGCCGATGTAGTCTTAGCCTCATCTTCCATTTTGGACTGGAATGGCGATGGGTGAATGTCTCCACCAAGTGCGGACAGACAATGCGCATGTCATCTTTCAGTTCGACAACGGCCATGGCTCATGAACCGTTGGCCAATTCGTGCGACAAAACTCTTGATAGCCAGCTAAAAAGTTCTCACTCCCGGAAAACTTTTGTCATCTCGCAGACACATTTCCCAAATGCGCAAAATTCTAAGGCAATTAACTTTTGCCTAGGCCGCACACGCAGAGCACTGCAGCTGACAGAATGACGAAATATTTTTCATCTTCAAACAAAACTCAAACTCACATTGCAGGGAATGACAATGGCGACGACTACATCTATGGTGTCATAGACATGGTCCGAGATTCAGCATTGGAGATGGAAGTTGAAATTGGGATGCCCAAGCATTTAGCTTAGCTGGTCAGAGATTTGGGTCACTTGGCTTGTCTTGGCTGGGTCAGGCAACGGTTATGAAACAATTGCAAACAATTAACTCCAAGTTGTGCAGATTATCAACAAGACTCTGTTGTCGTTGTCGCCAACAAAAATGCCATCATCATTGTCTTAGTTGTTGTCGTAGCCATAGTCATAGTCGTTGTCGCCAGCATTATCACAATTTGTCTAACTGATTTTGTAATTTATGCCACCCAGCAGGCGGCTGTAACAGGGGGAAAACTTTCGCTAAGATGCCTCTGCTGCAGTCGGCGGTTGCTCATAAAAATGCCTTCAAATTCAAGAAACAACCAATAAAGATTGAACAATTGATGTGCCATAAGGCGGCTCGTGGCATTCGCCTTCGCAAAAACAAACAAAGGCCATATTCATTGCCATTTTCTCGCGCCCTATGGTTGCCATTGAAATTTACATAGATCCTCCTCTTTGGCATTTTCACAAAAGATCGACTTGAGCCATCTACATTGCCTTAATATTTATTTTTCACCTTTCCTTTCTTTTTTAGAAGCAGCAATAAAAAGTGCAATACTCACACATATACTTCATTGTTTAAAAGGTGTTGGAGTGAATTATTCTTTAAGTTTATGGCTTTCAGGAAACTATGTAGGTCTAAATAGGCTGACATTGGAGGATCATTCATAGTTCATATATATATCAGAAATATCTGTAAAGGATTTGGGATTATTGGACTCTCCTATAGGTTGTAGGTGTCTACAGGGTCAGACACAAAATACATGGGCAACATCATACAAAGTAATGAGATATGTGTGCCTGATATATGGCGAACTCTTTGGGGCTGACAAAAAGAGCAGCCAGCCCATAAATATTCCAGCAGACAACCACAAAATGCGCCGTTTCAAAGTGATTTTCTCGCACTTAATTTCAATGGCCCAGCCGACGACTTGATAAATTAACACTCTGCACATGCCATTTGTTTATTTGCCTAAATAAATCGCCTTCTCCATCTCCACATCCATTGGCATTGCCATTGCCATCGAACTTGAATTTGAATTCGAATTTTCTATTGAAAATGTTGGCCCCCAAATGCTTCCGCCGCAGCAATTGAAAATCAAATGAACATTGAACATTTTCTCTGCTCCCGCCAATTTATGTATGTATGTGGCTGTGCGGCTACAACTTGGATATTTCTGTTTTAGCTATTTCGATGGGGAGTTAGTTTATTGGTCCACTAAAGCAACTGACCCACAACATTAAATTGTAATTTGAGTGGAGCAAACATTTTTGAAGTCGAAAATCTTGTCCAATTTCTTTATAAGTGTCTACCAGTTAGCGGACTTAAAGAACATTCGAACATTGGAGTAATTAGGACTGACTTTTCGCGCCCCACAGCGGCATATTTGCATAAGCGAAAAAAAAGAAACAAAAAACGGTATTACCAGCTAGCTAGCTGAGGCACGCTTTTCATTCCCGGTTGCATGCATCTCTGGCTCCAACTGATGCGATGAGGCCATGTCATTGACCATGGCTATGGCAATGCATAGAAATCGATTTGCTGGCGGGCAATTGCATAATCGTTGAATATGAGCGCATACTCAGCTGACCAAATTGGCACCCGAGCAGGGACCCAACTGTCCAATTCCAATTCGATTAGTGCGGAAATCAATCTGATGCACATGGGGAAAGCTCTAGAAATAGAGACAGCGCTAGAGAGGGAGAGAATGAGTTCTCTGTGATTTAACGCATATTACACATAATGCATTTTCCATGCCGCAGAAGAAAAAGAACCGCAAAGCCACTAACGATCCAACTACCGACCGACCGACCAACTGATCAGACGTCGAACTATTGCCTTCGTATCGATCACATTGTGTTGATGATCATGGCTCCAATCAGTTTTAGATTTCCCATCTCTTTTGAATGGTTAGCCGCTTTTCAGCGATTGCTTTTCCGTGCGTGCCTTAACCGAATGGTGTTATTTTTTAATTCATATCCATTATGCTTCGACAATGATTAGCGAACGCATGTGTACCCTTGAAGATGAGATCGAGGCTTGAGTTTTTCGGGCTGCCACTTTTTCTTGTCATGTTGTGGTAAACGGAATCGAATGTTGGAACAATTCATAGAAATTATGAAAAAATAGCCACCCAGATTGGTCCCCAAGGGCAGCCGCTCAGATGCAGTGTCGTCAAACGGCAGCCGCTTAGATGCAGCGTTGACATTGCTGCGGACATTGTCAAGCCGAGCACTTTATTTGCTGCGCGTTTGACATAAACATTTGCCCAGCGGACAACTGAATGGCCACGGCATCTCTTTAGTTCCTTATAAGATTGCGCGACACGCCGCCGAACAGACGAACAACTGCAACTGCAACTGCAATTGAAATAAGAAGAAGAAGGAGAAGCCGCTGTCTTCTTGTCGTCGGGCGCTGGCAATTTTTGAAATACGCATTGCAGAATTTATGTTATGCGTGCCGCAGTTGCAGCTCGCCGCTGGAGGATGCAACTCGGACATAGTGACAAAAACAAATGAAAAGAAACCAAACAAAACCAAACGAAACCAAAAAAAAAATGAAGTAAGTAAGTCGTCTCGCCGACTTAGGTATACCATACACCAGTAAAGCAAATATTTCAACTTTATTAAACAAATGCATTTTCACATGCTTTTTACTAGCATATCTTAGTATCTCGCTCACTCAGTCATACGAGCACAATAGCGCCCCCACCAGCCAACGGCCAACTCCGGCCTTATGGAAAAACGTTTATATGCATAACTCGACTGTTTTTTGTCCGATTTTGATCAAATTTGGTATTTTGCTAGATATTAGATATTAAATTTAAGTGTGCCAAATTTGCATAAGGTAAAAAAATACGGGAGATAATCAAGTTTTTCAAATTACGGGGGCGGAAAAGGGCGTGGCAAAATTTGTATACATACAAAATGTGTGCATTTACTAAGCGAATATACATACCAAATATGGTGTCTCTAGCTGGAATAGTTTTTGAGATAAACGCTTTTATTAAATTGCGGGGGCGGAAAGGGGCGTGGCAAAAATTTGAAATAAACTTGATCACTCTACATACTACACGAGTCTACATACAAAATTTGGTGGCTCTAGCTCTTATAGTCTCCGAGATCTAGGTGTTCATACGGACAGACGGACGGACGGACAGACGGACGGACAGACGGACGGACAGACGGACATGGCTAGATCGACTCGGTTGTTGATCCTGATCAAGAATATATATACTTTGTGGGGTCGGATATGCTTCCTTCTGCCTGTTACATACATTTTGGCGACTTTAATATACCATTTCACCCTATGGGTGTATGGTATAAAAAAAAAAAAACAGTCACTGAAAGTGTCCTATGACTTTCGCTGTGCCTGGCTCTTTTGGACTCCAGCTATGAGGCTGTTGTCTAAATTTGGATGGCCATGTCGCTGACAACGTTTTTGCCTTGGCAAACTATGATCAGGTTGCCTAGCCAAGTGGCCCCAAGTTGCGCCAAGTTCAAAGCATCAGATTTGCGATAACATTTGCTTTCAAATTGCTTTTCTCTAAATGATGGCCAATAGATAATTACAATTAGAAACCATTAAAACAATAAAATATATTGTGCTCTTTTCATACCCTGCACTGGTAGAGTTCTTCAAATTTTCTAAACAGTCAAGAAAATAACTTATTGTTTCCTAAATTAAGAATGAATGAACTAAATAAATTATCTTATTCGGTTGTACAAAAACATATAAATAATTTGTTGAAGATATGCCTGGTCCGAGATTACTCAATTAGTATTGAGTCGATCTAGATACATATGTCCGTCCGTATGAACACCTAGATCTCGGAGACCATAAGAGCTAGAGCCACCAATTTTGGTATATAAACTCGTGTAGTATGTAAAGTGATCATGTTTATTTCAAATTTTTGCTACGCCCCCGCAATTTCAACAAAAGTGTTTTTGTCAATGACTATTTTAGCTAGAGACACAGTATTTTGTATGTACATATATTCACTTTGTAAGCGTTCAGATTTTGTATGTTTAAAGGTTTCGCCACGCCCCCATCCGCATAGCATAGTGGATACCGCCCCCGTAAATTAAAAAAACCCGTAATTATCTACTTTATGCAATCAAATTCGGCATAAATTTAATATTAATATCCAGCAACATACAAAATTATATCAAAATCAAAATTAAAATCAAAATATTTCGCAAACATTTCACCTTTTAGATAAAACATTTATCCACTTTGAAGGCTATATGTAACGAAAGAGGAACAAAAAGCTTGCAAGGGTATACAAACTTTGACGCGGTCAAATTTAGTTTTATGACAATTACATTAAAAGCAACGAAGTTATTGTTAAAAGTCACTGTTCTCGAATGATTGTTCCTATGGCAGCTATGTATGTAAAATAGTCTCCCGATCTTGATCAAATTTAATACAGTTATTATAAAAAACTAACAAATATTAGTTTTGCTGACAATAGGTCAGAAAATAACGCAGATAACAAAAGTCACTGTTTGTGACATCCTTTTTGCAAAGCTATAAAAATAAATTTTAAATTTGTTGTTCTCTGATTTCATTTCCTTTAAAAATGTATTCAATATGTGAACCTAGATCAAATGCTTTTAATACCATGTCATATCTAGATCCTGATCCACTAAGACTTGGTATTCACTATGCAGTTAACTGAAAAATTAAAACCAAATCAATTCTCTCTATTGCAAGTAAATTTTAAATTAAAAATGTGTTTGGAACATATTTATTTAATCGACAAAATTACTCAATCCCAATCGCTTAAGATTAAACATCGTGTTTATCTGAAAGGCCTTTACCAAACCAGATGCAAAGAAAAATATAAAATGAAACAAAACCTTAAAATAAAACTGAGTCAAGAAATCATCATATGTCCAGTATTGCTTAAAACGAAACAAAACATTCATTAACACACTGTGAAAAAACACTTGAGAATATAACAATGGCACGATGTCAAAGTATAAACAACTTTCAACCCTCGAAAAGAAAAAGAAGTATTTTTAAGATTAATTGTCGTCTCCTAGATTCTAAGATTTCATATATACATGTACATATATACACAATACTTTGATAAATAACATCAGTTAATATTTTGAATTCAACAAATAAAGATCGGTTTTTATAGTTTGCGGTAAATGAAATTCCGTATTCACCAACAATGCAAATAATTCACTAAAAACTTTTCTTTTAATACAGTAATTACCCACACATGCATATACCTAACATGTCGATATAATCAACATAACTTTGATTGATCCAAAATTTGTGAAAACTAACGTTATCCAGCAATTAGTTAGCTACTCTATACTCCTTGTTTCGCTTTCAATACAGTTGTTGAACTCTGTAAAGTAAAACAATACAAATGACTTACTTTTGTTTTCTTTTCGTTCATTTGGTTCGTTTTTGGACACATGTAAGTGGTTAAACTGGCCCCGATTGGAGTTCCCTTTGTGACTGCTTCATTTGCTTATCCAGGTGAAATCAAGTTAATGAAGTTGTTTACTTGCAATTCGTTACCTTCTTTTTCTCGCCCAATTAGTTTGTCACTTTTACTGGCTCGTTGCTTTGGCTTTTACTTACAGTCGATTCGGTTTCACTTGGCCAATTTTCAGCCACCTTTCGTATGTGCAGTTTGAGTTGGATGTAAACGCTGCTCTTGATTGATTTGCATCAACGTTGATTAGACCAAAATCAACAACGATTCCACAAGTATATAGCCCGAAGACCTACTTGAGGTTGGCGCATTGGCCTTGTTAGGTCTAATCAGGCCGTTGCCCAACCAATTGACATCGACAGGTAAATTTGCCCCACCAAGACGAGAGAGTAAAGAAAAGAAAATGGATACGGATATTTTCTAGTACGTTTATTTACTTTTTATAGCATCTGAAGTTTGTCTCTTGTTACATATTATTCATATAGTTGTTGTTATTAATTGCATTAGGCCTAGCATAGGCATAGTATTAGGTTTTTATTTATGTAGACAGTCAAACCTCTTAAACGAGCATTTTGGCCAGTGTCAGTGTCTGTCAGTCAGTCTCGCAGCTCGCTTAAGAGGTTTGAATGGTTTCGCACTACGACTAAGGAGCTTGTATTTTCATAGTTTTTTTTTTTTTTGTTTTTGTTAAGTCTTAAGTTGATAGTGTGTAGACGTATTTAGAGTAGTCTTAGTAGTAAGTCTTATAGAGGGACACCTAGATGGTATATGAGCATATATAGATATTAAGCTACAGTTGTTGGGAGGGCTCTCCCCCATCAGTCATTGACTTGGTTCGTGTGGGTTGACGTTGGCAGCTCTGCTCGCAATGACTTTCAAGTGCAATCATCTCAAAAGGGAAGAGCTTTTCCTTGTACAGCTACTAACTAGATTATGAGCGGTGCTAAGTTTTTAAGAGCTATAAGAATTTCATGCTAGTTGCTTATTGTTCCTCTTTCTCTTCCACATATTCTTCGTATCAATCTGCAATTTCATTTCCATCTCCGTCCTCCTGTTCCTGCTTCCATCATCTTCCATTTCTCTAGCCTGAATTTCTTCAGTTTAGTCCGCCATTCGTTTATCGCTTGTGTAACGCGCGCTTTTGTATATTGTCCCAAACAGCAATGACCGTCAGCTGGAGCAGCAGAAAGAGCGCACCAGCAATTATGAAGCCTGTTGGAAATAGAGTTGTAAAATGCTTGCCCAAGAAATATACCAACTAATTTAATTAGCTGGGCACTCAGTCGGTAAGTTCAGTCTCGACAGGCACGCGATTAGTGCAAATCAATTCGCCATGGTTGTGATACCAAACCCCAGACACAAGCACAGACCCAAACTCAAACTGGATTGCCACTGTGCTACACGGTGCCTGCCTAACCCTGCCTATGCCCATACCCATACCCATGCCCATGCCCATCCATTCAAATGCAACCTGCAATCGCAAACTAACTTACCATAGCCGTTTATACAAGTGTCCGTTTTGGTGCCCAGTTCCAGTTGCAATTTGCCGAGACCATCGGTGGGCTCACCGCTCTTGCCGGCATCGGCGCCATTGAAGGAAAACTTATCGGTGATTTGTATCGATTGCACTAGCAAAATGTTCTCATCGGTCGCCGCCTGATGACTCACATCACGTTTTTGGCGTTCCGAATTAATGGCCAGCTCAACTGTGAAGAGGTAGCAGGCAGAAGAAATAACAAGAAATGAAATATGTTCTGTGGGAGCCATTCTCAAAAAGCCAGGGCTGGAAAAAGAGATTAGAGAGACCTCGAGAGTATAGTGATCAATGATCGATTGGAATCAGAGCAAAAGGATCTATTTTCTATCCATCAGTTCCACATTTAGATACGTTCAGATGTTTTGCCGAAGACTATCCATCTTCTCCAGCCCTGGCCAGAAATAACCGTACACTTACCGCCATCGGTGCCATTCAACACCGAACGCTTGCGACGTCCATAAGACAGCAGGGACTTCACTTCACCGTTCTCATCATTGTCGCAGATAACCGGTTCGCAACGCGGTATGCAGGGCGTGACCAAGGCGCGGAATTGCACCAGCTCCGAGGAGGGGAACTTGAAGGCGTCGAACTGTGAGAGCAGCACCTTGCGATTGCTGACCATCTTTTGCATGGCACTCATAATGTACTGATCCGTGGGACAGCCGTTGGCATCGATGAGCGTGATCTCTGCACTGTCAGTACCATCCATGGCCACCAGTTCGCGGACAAAGATCTCGTATGGACTGTTAGCATCAACGATCTCAAAGCGCAGTGCCAGTGGGTCTCCGACCTCTGCGATGCGTTTCATATCGCTGCCGTCGCGGGCAGTAATCTTCATGATAACATTTGGAGAGTCGACTATGATCTCCTCGCTGAGAGTGGATTCGATTTCCCCAGTAACACCCAGGTCCACATTGTTTACCACAGTCTTGTTGGTCAAATCATATTGACAGGATACCGCCAGCCCCAAATCGGAGGAGGTCACAATCATATCGTGATGTTGGATGACAATGTCATTCATGTACCGTCCATAGGCGCTCTGACGCACGTTGCACTCCAAATCGTTGTAACGCATGCGGAGATCAAACTCTAGCGAGTTGTTCACATTTACAGCACAAGATTTTGGCGCACCCTTGGCGTAGACCTTGCCGTCGAAGAGCTTGGATGTCCGAATCTTGGTGATCATCTCCCCAGAACGGCAATCGATCGAAACATTATAACAAGCCGACTGTTCATAGGTAGCTGCCTCCTCAATACTCAGATAAGGTTCCGATAAGTCAGTCAGTGTTGCCCGGCTATGATGCGAAAGGCGGCAAACATGCTCACCGGTCTCACTGTAGTCATAGGAGTGGCAGCGGAAGGGAGCCGTCAGGCAAAGGTCACGGCAGTCGTCAATGCTTTGTACATTCTGATGCACGGAGTCCACGGTCTTTAAGATGCGACCTGATATACGCTTGAACTCACACAGCTTGCTTGGTTCCTCGGCGCAATTGTTTTCCAAATAGTCGGCGCCATCGTACGCCGCGATGTTTGCCTCATCTGACAGCGTAATGCGATCCATATCAGACAACTCGCACAGGCCAGAATGTGAATAGTAGTTGGCCGATCTTTAGCAAGAACCCCGAGAGGCAAAGAGAGGAAAAGAAAATAAAAGAGTGGAATAGAAGATAGTGCATGGACTAGGAGGATCTGGGCGGCTTTGTGGATTGTTGTAACGGGATCAGCACTTACCGACAGGTGAACTCCGTTTCGCCCAAGCACAACTCGATGCAGTCGCGTCTCGTGGCCACGCTTTGGCTGGCCTTGGCGCGCTCAGGCAGACGGTAGCCCTGCACGCGATCAATGCACCAAGCCTTCGAACAGGGACGTACTCCAAAGCATGATTTCTGTGCGTAAACGGTGAAAACGGGGTATTGCGACCGCGAAAGTGAACCTGTGCATTGGCATCAAAGAGGTATAGAGATGAGGGGTAAGAGCGAACTTACAGGCAATCTAGGGGCAAAGGCAGATCGTGATCATGGCCCACTCACCTGGCAGCTGATCGGCTGTGCTGCGGAACATGACACAAAGACCCGTCTCATAATTAACAGCGCTGCAAGATTCATTGCCCTGGCAAGCCTCCAAGCAGTCGGTCAGCATCAGAGTGCCAGGCAGCGTTTCCAATTGTTTCGATGGTGCAGACAGCACGTACCTGTATGGCAATTGGGATTAGATAAAGTAACGCACATAAATTTCTTTCTATATGTCCATTGCAACAGGTTTCTGCTCTCCGCTCTATCAAGTGGGTGGCTTAGACACTTGCGGCTCCTACTCCTATTGTATATTCGACAACAACAAATTCTACAAGTATGCTTAGCAGTCGTTTCGGCAAATGTCATCAAGCTACCCTCGCAAAAAAGGCTACTTTTTACGATGTGCGAACAGACGATGCCGCATAATTTATGTGCCAGTTGTTGGCGATGTTGTCCCTGCTACCCTCCATACCTAATTGCAGCAATTAAGATTTATGAGGATCGACGAGGTGACGGTGACACTCACCCTGTTATAAGCTCAAAGCCAATCATATCCGGCTCGCAGTCCTCATCCATCAGGGCGCCCAATGGCGTTGCCGTTGGAGCCAAAGTCATGGACAGATCATCGGCTTTGGTCTCAGCGCTGGCAGGTGCTGCAGCTTCCGCTGGCTCGTTCGATTGCAGCGTCAACGGTTTTGGTAGCTCGCTTCCGTTGGCCGGGGGCGTCGTTACCGGGGTTCCCGCTGCTGCTGCCGATGCTGCTACAGCTGGTATTGCCGGTATAGGTGTTGCATTGTTGCGCGGAAATGTCTTGAACGGTTTTACCGGCCGCTTGGGCAGTAGCTTGCGTGATGCCTCCGCACTATCCGCATCCACAAGCAGCAACACTAGAGCCAGTAGAACAGCCATGGTCTTTGTCGTAGTCATGCTGACTCGCCGTCTGTTTGTCATTGACCGTGGTGGTTGCATCTGCAAAATGAAGAAATGATTTGGTAGCTTGGTTTTTAATTAGCATTTCAGTTGCCTTTCATGCTTATCTTGTAATTAATTGCAGTTGCAGTTACAGTTAAACCTTAATAATGGGTTTAAGGTAGCGATCTTGGCAAGCCCACGAACTTGGACTTGATTAATTGCAAAAGAATTACAAAGTAATCGCCTCTAATGCAAAATCAATTTACTCGATGATGCCACGGACCAAAGCTGCCAGGTGACTGGCTCACGCACATGAAGGCATATCTAGGAATTCAAATGACGCCACTTAAGCGTTAGAACACGCACAGGGATAAAATGGGGGAAAACTGATTGAAGTCATGTTCTGGTCATCGTTACAATAACATCGACACAGTGATTGAAGATTTCTTCCCCTCACACTCTGTGTGTGAATTGTTAGCCATAAATGGTAACAGAAAGCCAAACAATTTAATTACTCTAAATCTGGTCGACTTACAGCCAGAGAAGAACCCAAGCGGACCCGAAAGAAATGTATGTCCCACTCAAATTACAATTTAATGTTGTGGGTCAGTCGTTTTAGTGGGCCAATAAACAAATCTGAATCTGGCTGTGGTCTTACTGCAACATGGACATGGCTATCGGTTGAATTGCACATAAATTTCCATTTGGCATTTCAGTGGCTCCTGCTGTGGCCTGCAGGCATTTCTATTCGAATTGAATGGAGATTTATTTATGCAAGCGTATATATTTGGATGAGTGTTCATTTATCAGTCATCCAGTCTTACTAGAAACTAACCCGTTTCGTATTTGATGTTTATTTTTACATATTTACAGACAATTTAAAGACTTTAAAGACTTTGTTTAGCTGTTTTTTTATAAAGTGTTTACTGTTTACATTTCCCAGTTTCATTTTTGTCCCAATTAAAGCATGTCGAATGGTCAAAATTATTCAATGTATAGGTTTTAGTGCTTTACCACCTCGAGCCATTTGGTTGGCAACTCATTTGCATAGACAAACATATATAAATGACGAATAATGGTCGCTGAATATTCGGGTTAATCCCACAGCATTTGTCAATGGCAGAGAACTCTCTTTTGACACCGATTCCGCTGGTGGATGTGGATCAGTATCTTTCTTAACGATTTTAATTAAAATGGCAACTAATCAAAGACCATTCCATTGACAGTGGTCAGAAGAATGACATAACTGCCAAGCGCAGGCTTATCTCAATTGAAGCGCAAGTCACTCTAACTGTAAGCAATGTGGAAGCACCATCAGATGCAGGTAGCCAAGCAAAGGCAACTATCTTTATTTCTTTAATTCACTGGTTGGTTGGCTGGCTGGCTAGTTGGCTGCTGTGGCTGACTGGCTGGCAATTCAAAGTGCACCCGCTGGCCATTGGCAAAAGGAGCTAATGCTGGCTGACCCACATTCTGGCCAGCCAATGTTATTTCTATAGAAATTTTTCCTATTCTTGTTTGGCAATTTGCGGCGAATTTCTCAGGCCCATACCATGCGACAAATCTTCAATTAATGGGCGGAGAAATTTCTCAAATGCTCTGCAATCCAAGAATATCAAAAGACTTAAGCGACAAACTTGTTTTGGGTATTTATAAGTTTTTAACAAAAAATTTCATCTTATATTTTATTATCAGAGTTTTCAAATTACAAAATAAATAAATAAATGGAAAATCCTAATGAAAACTTTTCACTTCACCCAAATGGAAAGAAAACCAAATCTAACGGCAAATTCATAGCATTCATTTGAAAGCCATTTAAAAATGTAATCTATTCACCCCAACAGCAGTCTAAAACCTAAACGAAATACAAAAAAGAAAACATGATTTTTCAGCTCACGCGCTTCTTGCCCATTTGCTGCCACCGATGTAGAGAGATCTAACTGTGAACGCATTTCTGATAATGAAAATCAACATAGATCACTGCACAAAGCAGCTCCAAATCCACGAGTCTGAACTTTCATGGCATACTAATGAGAATTGGTTAACTCTACAAGGCATTCAAAAAAAAAACCTTAGTGCCATAATGGATCGTAATATGAGTCTTAGGCAACCGAATTCAACTGAACACGTAGTTACCAGATTTGTCACTCAATAGAAGCTAAATGGGGGAGAGATGCAAAATAATCCACATACGTTTACTGAACACTCGTAGATTATGGCTTTGTAAGGAAAATGTAGGACCGCAGTTTGACAACCCAAATAAATTGTTTTTATTGTTTCTGCGTTGGAGCAAAAATTCAGTTTTACAGAGATACACATTCGAGAGAAAAGATCTTCAGTTCATGTGATCATTTTTAATTGCCGGCAATAGTTGCTCATCCGTTCTCTGACCCAAATTATTGGCCACTTTCTTGTTTAGGGGAAATAAAACGCTATTAATTGCTTTTAGAATTTGTTCGCACATTTGGGAGTTGACAAAAGTTGTTTCCGGGACCTGTTCTTGATTTTTTCTTCTTTTTTTTTGGTCAGTAAATCGAGTGACTGATCGATCGACTAGTCGGTCGATTGTCTCTACATTCACCCAAAGCTTTCTCTAAATACTAAATTGTCTATTTTCGTTTAATTGATAGACATGTGGGCATCCTGTTCGGCTGACAACTGACACTTTGTGAGAAGACGTCGAACACATTTCGGACGGTAACTTTGAAATGCATCTTTAGTTAAGAGGCTTCTTTTTAAAGCATTCATTTATTTTACCTTTGTCCAACTGATTCTTTCACTCTAATAACTGTTAAAATTATTAAATAAATTTAAGGTATACGGAAACTCGCAGGATACGCACAGTTAAGAGTAAAATATTTGGAATAATGTTTATGTTATTTGCTTTTCCTTTCTTTTTTAATTTTTCACGCCGAACCGAAATATATCCCGACGATTCGAACCGTTTAAACGCTCGTCTGCACTGTCGAAAGTAGAGCGCCTAACTGCGTTGCATATGTTTCGGCTATAGGTTCTTATGGGAACTTCTTTAACGCGGCTCAAATGGAATTGGTTGGGAAATTAAATTTTCTCTCAAAGTTCGTTAGCTTCTATGATTGCTCTAGCGGTGGCTGCGACTGCCAGTTCGAGCACCTTGACACTGAATGTTGGCTGCGAAGGCCGCGGAAAATGTTTTCAGTTACCACAAGAAGACGGCAGACGTTGCCGATGCTTATGCCGACGCTAGCGTTGGCCGCAGCAACTTACTAACTAACGTTTCTTCTCTTTGGCCATATCCAAGCAAACCGGTAAAAGCCACAAAGCTAACGTCAAGCAGTTACTCTTTGCTAGCTCTCTTCTGTCCATACTTCTCTCTCTGGCGAACTTTCTTCAGTGGCCGAAGCTTTTCTTGCCACATTATTTAGTGGCAATCACGGTGGTTCGAAGCTTTGGGTTCTGTGTTCTGTTGTTCTTCTGCAACTTCTGCCCGCCTGTCGGAAGTAATAAAATGCAATTACTCATACGAGAGTCAAGGCAAATGATATTCTAATGCGCTTGCCCGGCAAATTGCCAAATTGCCGACCACCAGGTGCATTGATTCAACCAAAGAGAGATCATCAAAAGAGGCCCAACTAAGACTCTTCTCCCTGATCTTTCAGTTCGTTTTAGAAAGAACTATGCAGCTTTCTAATGACCAAAGTGGGAAAAGAGAAACAGGTACAACTACAATTCAAGTACTTCTAACCGTACGAGCAGAGCATTACCTCAACGCACGCCTAATTAAATCCGAGATAACAATCGAAGAAGCCTCCAAATAGGGTCACTGATTATGGAATTGAGGGGTCGGGGACGGAGAATACCGAAATATAGTAACTCACACCATTTATGCAACTCCCTTACGTCACATGATAAAATTATTATTACAGAGGTCATCAAATTTGTTCGTCTCACAATACAATTACCCATGAGTACAGGTATTGGCGCGCAATCATCGAAAGCGCATCGAACTGCACTCGTCTCACTTTTCCCATTCACAAGCATTTTCATGCATTTCAGTCGCACTTGCATCTTTTCACCTGCACTCATCAATTTCGACACCAAATCCGAATCGAATCCCCATTCCGATTCTCCGGCGATAAATCGACAAGGAGGCTTTTGTCGCTTTGTGTTCATAATTGACGCCTCGGCGCGTTCAATCAACGACTCTGACTGACTCTGAGTGGATTATACAATTTTTCCAACAATGAGCAATGGCAATGGGTAGTGAATCTGATAAAAAAAATTATATAAATTTTTTGATCTTGGAAAAGCTTCAAATTAAGGCTGGACAGTAGGAAGTCTGCAATCGCCATCCGCTTTGGCGTGTGAATGAGAAGTCTTTCAATTCATTTACGGTCCCGATGGCCAGCAATTGATTAAGCCATAGAATCCCAGTCAGCCCCTTAGCCCCTCAGCACACTTGCCCCTACCCACATTACTCGCAATGCTTATTGAGTAATTGGAGCTGGCAAGAATTTTGCTCTAATTGTAATCACTTGTTTTGATCACTGCCAAAAAATAGTTGGACAACAACTCCAATTCCCAGAAATTATTTCATTCTCTGGGCAAATGCTTGCCAAAAGTTGTTGAACAAAGTTTACAGTTCACTTGGGGTTAAGTGGGGAGTTTGTTGCTCTCGCTTATCAGTATCGGAGAACATGGCGGATGGCGATATCTCAAGTACCTCGCCGTTAGGAGGAAGTTAGTGAGCGGTTTTAATAGGCCATCGTTCGGCATGTGTGTCATTTCAATATTCAAATATTTGTTTGCATTCTAAAACCTCGCAAACTGTGTCAAGCCAACAGCGACTAATGCAGAGACAACTGCGGAGGTCTCTGGGTTCGTTTGCAGAGCAAACGAGCGAAGCACAGTCTCCAATTTGTATTTGTGTCGCTCTGTTCTTGGTGATTTTTTGTCAATTGAGTGACATGCAAATTTCCTTTCGATTTTTCACACATTCTCTGTCGTTCTCTTTGGCATTTGCTGCTGATTGCCGTGTGGGCTGTTGGCTGATGGCTGTGGGTCGAGGTCGCGCAGAGTCGGTGCATCGGTGGATAGGTGGATCGGAGTCGATTGCTTCGGGAATGAGGAATAGGAGAGTGATCGCTATTTATGTTTCCGGCAATCAATCGACTGAAATTCACTTTTGCACTTTTTCTCTTTATTTATATTCGCCTCGTTTCTAATGCGGTTCATTCTTGTTGGTTGGTCATTAGAAATGGAGCTTTGCCCCTCCCACTCCCACCACTCTCACCTAGGCACCACACCTTCTGCTCTGGTTAAATTGCAGTGAAATTTTACTTTCTCGCGAATGCATCTTAAATTCTGAAGGTTCGGGGAAAGGAATTGATGGCACGCAAAGATATAAATGTGCGTCATCAATCTACTGCAACATTCGAATCGGGGCAAGAAGAAGAAGTCCCGAAATATCTCCAGTTGCACATTCATCTGCAATTAGGAACTGAAATCGAATTTAAGGAGAATTTTCTTAGCACCTTTACAGACCTAATTGCTGATTAGCATCGAATGAAAGTGGCGATCATGCCACCAGGTGGCTATCCCTCATGAAAGCGGCGGCCAGTATTGACCCAAATCTGAATGAAACGAAAGACTGAAGCAACGAACTTTATGAGTGGCTAAAGAGCGGTAAGGGCCTTTGGTCAAAGCCATCGTCAGTTGATTTATTTCGTTTTTATTTACGCCATCTAGACCACTCTTTCTTATTCTTTTTTCCCTAACCTTTTATAATTGCAGTTGTAATACCCTTTCTATACAGCTTTCCATGCAAAAACTTTAAAAAATGTCCATTCTTGAGGAATTTTCACTCTTAATAAGTTTCTTGTTTGGTTTGTGCCACTGACTGACTGTCGACGCCTTCAACATTAACTACAGCGTGGTCTGGTCTCTGGCATAAAACTGTCAACGAGCGTTTAACCCAGTTAACGCCCTTAAGCAGCGTCGGACTTCCACTTGCTCTATGACAACAACTCCCAGCTCTAACACCAACCCAACTTTCGATCCATTCGACACGCGGCCCAGGCAAAAACGAGCAAGGTGTAAGAAAAACAAAGACTTGTGCAAGAGAGGTAAATGGAGTACGAGTTGAGAGATAAGGAAAGCCACCAACTGAAATGCCAGTAAGGCATCCGAGGTTGAGGTTGAGTGATGCCTCCACCTCGGAACGAGATCTCAATGCAGATCGGGGGCGGTGTGGAGGTGTTGATTGTGTCCAGCGGATATGACGTTTCTAGAGGGTGGAAGAATCCAAAGAGAAGAAGAAGGAGAATGGCAGATTGGATGGTGTCTACGGCTGCTCATGGACACAAAGGAATTCTGAGCGCGGTGAAAGTAGTTGTATCCATCTACAGCTTTGGCTTCAGCTCCATCAAAAGACGTCGAGTCTTTGGCTGCATCAGAAACTTGTTGAAATTCTGGTCCCAATAATGACACTTAAGCGATGCACTTTTTTCGTAATATGAATTTTCCTGTTTGTTGCCGATGGTGGTTGGCCATTGGTCTCTAGTCGTCTCATCATCAATTATGGCCTCGCAATGCGTGGTGGAAGGAAAAGGGGAGCTGAGTACACCTGAGCTGCAACTCAATCGGCGACCAACATACAACAGCCATCGGCAACTTATGCTTCTAATTGCAGCACTTTTTTCATTTTTTGCTCCTGCTTTCCTTGGCTCTGTCAGTATTGAGTTTATCACATTGTGGTGAAAGAACAAGGAGCAAAAGCAGAATCAAACAACACTTTTCATCCAACAAAGGTGGCATATGCGATATCAAATGAAAAATTTCCAATGAATTTTATACAAAGAACGGAAAGTAGGTGTCCTTTTTTGGGCTCGACTGAGGAGTTTCTTTTTTGAAGTCTATCTATAAAATTCACATCCATAACTGTATGCTAGGCAAATTGGCGCTTTCATATTTCCATCAACAACTGCTACATTCTCAAATGCCGCACGCTTTCTCAAGTCCATCGCTTCTCAACATCAACAACGATGTTCCAATCTCCCCGCCTTCGATTTTTAAATTTTTAGTTTATTATATATGGTACGGTTTATGCTGAGACATGTACAGAGACAGCTATGTATATATTCCTCAGGAGCCCAAATGCACATATGTTTGCTATGGGCGGCGGCTTACCAAGTTACCGGTCGGTAACATCGGGTTTGATTTTTCTTTTTCCAGATAGAAAATAACTGCGTCTGCATTGGTTATACAGGGGTTCGACAAATGAAGGGGTGTGTCTGGAACTTTTCCAGCTTCATTTGAGGAGCTGGCACGAGGCATGCGACATGCAACACAAACCAATCAAGGCGACTGTCAATGGTGGTTACACTTCTTTCTTGTTCCGCATGCTCCACCATCCTTAACTGGCACGACCTTGAATCCGTGAATTGATCCACTTGGCGGGCTAACACAGCTAGTCAGCTGCAATCAAATTTTGTATCTTGCGGGTGCAAACCGGTAAATGGGAGCGGTGGAACAATTTTCATCAATTTTGTTGAATGCTGCACTTGACAAAGTAAACATATTTATTGGTGCCCGGTTTTCGATGCTCCATTGAGGCTGAAATTGAGACCCCTTGCATAACATTTGTGTGCGGCTTTATATTTTTATACCCTTGCAAAAAGGGTACAGAAGTGTGCAACGCATAGAAGGAAGCATTTCCGTCCATATAAAGTATATACATTCTTGATGCATAGCATGACGAGAAGAGTTCATATAGCTATGTCCGTGCGTCCGTCCGTCTGGATCAACGCAAAGTCCAACTAGACTAAGCTACAAAGCTGAAATTAGGTATATATGTAGGCTTGTATATACACTGCAGGGGCTATATATCTCGGATGCAGCCGGATCGGATCACAATATCATATAGATCCCATACAAACGCCGAAGTCACGAACAGTGACTTTTCTCAATAAATTCGTTATTTTCTAAGCTATTGTCGTGAAATAATATTACGGAGTTTATTACACATATAAACGACTGTATCAAATTTGATAAAGATCGGATGACTATATCATATAGCTCCCATAGGAACGATCTTTTGAAAACAGTGACTTTTGTCAATAACTTCGTTACTTTTGTCGCGATTGCTTTTAAATTAAACATTTGTTAGTTTAATATATCTGTTAATGACTGTGCCAAATTTGATAAGGATCGGGTAACTATATCGTATAGCTCCCATAGGAACGATCGGTGGAAAACAGTAACTTTGATCAATATCATCGTTATTTCCTATGCTAAGATTGTAGGCCGTTCTTTCGGAAACATTAGCCTATTTTAGCTTAAACGTTTTTTCACTTTGATGGCTATAGGTAAGGAAAGAGTTACCAAAAATGTTGCAAGGGTATACAAACTTTGACGCGGTCGAAGTTAGCCCCGGCCCTCTGGTTTAAGTTAATAGTAAGAGTAACAAGTATTTAACCCCCTTGCAAGATTTTGTGACATACCCAGCTTTTGGCTCATCTATCCAATCCCAATCTTGGCCAAATTTGGACGTTTATGCACGTACGTAATAAAAAAAAAACTTTTGCAAATTTGATGACAATCGTCTGGCAAATAACAAAGTTAAAGCTTCATTTAACTCCGATCTTTTCTACATATTTGAACAATCCAATTATACTTTAAATAAAATATAAAACTAGGTTTTGAATTAATTTTCTAAAATAAATTATACATACAATAAACTTTCCAAGTTGCCAAATTTTAATCGCGAAAATAACATTTGACAATATTAACTTTGTATTACAATGTATTTCGTATTTGTACTAGGTTAAATATTTATAGAGTCTGCAGAGTGGAAATATTCGGATATTTTAACGAAAATTTTTGAAAAGTACTATGTAAAGAACAATGAGACGGTCTGCCTAACTTTGGCAGCTATAGACCAAAAAATCCCCAATTTGTTTAGTCAATAAGCTACTTTAGCACTCCTTTGATGCTAGAAACTATTGATGTTACGATGAACATAAAATGACTACAGATCATGATGAAAAAGATGTCCGAGAGGACAAAAACGATGCGAGGAGGTATGGAATTGTTTCCCACAGGAAGTGTTACCGGCCGAACGCATGCCAAAAATGGTCCCCCAAGGACAAGACAACCTTGGACAGGCGACCAAAGCAAGTTTTAGTCGAAAACGATCACGATTATGATGATCATTGCGGCGATTGTGGGACTGCATCAGAGACAGTGACTAGGCAGAAAGGAATGGGTAAAGGAGAAGACTGACAAGTATTGTACCCACTTAGAACAACATAGAAAAAAAATTCGAGTAAAATGTAGGCATTGGTAGTCGCCATGTGTTGTTGCTTGCAATGTAAGTGTCACCTAGTGGCTGTTGCCAGTGCTGGAAAAAACTAATAGAAATTATATTAAATGGGCATTTTGGGAGTGCACATTTCAACTTCCGTGTTGGCTGTCTATGGACAATGGGCCATTTGCAATGGAATAGGTAAAACTGGGAATAAAAGAAGTAGCTACAAGCTACCCTGCTCACATTGACCACGTGCAGAATTGATGCAATCTCATCTTGGTTTGCGAAAAAAACCTAATTTGGATAGTTCTTAATACAATTCTTGGCACATTAACACCTTTGACATTATAAGAGTTACAGTCATGTGGTAGCTTAACCATCCTCTGCGGACTGTATATGATGGATCACCAAAGATGACACGACACTTGGCATTGTTGCTGTTTGCTGTTGTAGCTATTGCTCTGACTCTGCCATCCGTTCGTGCCCAGCAATTTAAGAGTTGAGTATTTAATGCTTTTACGTCTTGTGGCAACTTGAGGCCAGCGACTGATTTATGACAGTGCGAAAGAGTCAGGTGAAGAAGGGAGATGGTAACATGAGAGAGGTGGTGATAGACGCCCCATGCATTCGAGGGCAATTTGGAGGCGGGCGTGGCGCCCAGTCCGATATGGAAGCTGTGGCCTCAGCCTTGTTTGAGGCCTATTACGTGATGATGTAATAATTCTTCAAGTCGTTGGCATTTTTATTGCGGAAAATGTTGCATAAATCAAGGCAATAAAACGGATTCCTGTGGATAGCCACAATCACTGATCGAAGATCGAAACAGGATGCCGGGAATCGTCTACAACGGCTGTAATTTGCACCCAGCAAACAGTAAACACTTTGATTTTGACTTTGGCACTCGATGGCTTTTCTAAGGGTTTTCAATTTGGCATCTTTTCTATCGTATTTTGGCGTCGTCATTCGGGACAATTGGAATAGCGGAACTACGTCTCGTAATTTAGAGTAATTATCTATACAGATGAAGTGATTTCCGCAGGTTTTTAATCATTCCAAGCCCGGGTACGGACGGGGCCTAGGCCTAGGCCTGGTGTGATAATCAGCAACTGCCACTTGTTGCTGCAACTTTGTTGCTACTGCAACTCGCAGCTGGCAGCCCACGCGATCTTCTAGTTTTGGTTAGCAGATTGGCAACAAAAGCTTTAACTAGATGCCAGCTCTCAGCGGCAGATCTCTTGATGACGGTATAAAAGATGATTCGGTAGGAGAGACGTGTTTGTCGTGGCAATTAGAAGTAGCAAACCCACGTAAAGGAACGCAGATCAAAGGAAGACGTCTTCTAAGAATATAAACAATGCAGGAAGTCATTTGCATACACACGCTGTAGATCAATTGTTAATGGTTAGTCCTCAGATTGATTAAATGCCATATCGATGTTCCCCGATCTTCTATTGGTGTATTTGTATGAAAAATGGACATTGCTTAGCGACAGAACGTAGAACGGTCTTCTGTCAGTCGTCTAGTTCTAATGTCATAGTCATGCTTCAGGAAAAACTACATTTTCTCCCCCTCCACCCTCTCGCACCAACTTCTGAGGTGTAAGTAGGCCGACTGTGGCTGACGTGTTTAAAATGTCAAATTGGCCCTGAGAGCAGTATGTTACAGTGGATAACTTACTTTGTTTATAATTCCCAATATAATTAATTTAATTTCAGCTCACATTGTAGCGAGGGCGTGGCACTCTCCCACTCCAATAGCGTTTCAAAGCGTGAGGCTTAGAAGATCTTTTAGAACATTTGCCCATTGCCATTTGCATTTGGACTTCCTCTATAACAGACATTGCGTGATTTGGCAACGGATTCTTAGCGTTTCGAACACCTTTTTGGGTGTATAGCGGAAGGGGGACCCGAATCAATGCAGGGAATAAGGAGGAAAAGGGTCATGGTCTAGTACAAACCGAAGTACAAACAAAGCCACACAGAGTCAGAGAGCAAATTATTAGGCAGACAGGCCAGGCGGAGCAGATGGGGGAAACTGCTTTTTGATGTTCGGTAATTGGCGGTTTGGCAGCACGCGAAGCGAAGCAGTCGGCGACCACTGGGCTGGAGTTGAGAATGGAAGTGGGAATGCCACTAAGACTAAGACTGCGAAGCTGCTCTTCCGACTGGTGGCGCTCTAATACCAATCCCAGTCCCAGACTCCAAATGGTAACGAGCCATCGGATTTCAGCGTGACGCGCTTTTCGTTTTCGGTTCCAGTGGATTTTCCCCTTCTCACTCGCCTCATCCACATCTGTGAGTATCCCCCAAACTCTCAGTAGCTAACTAGAGTCTAGTTCCAGCAGTATTTTAAATGTCTCCATGGTCTTTGTTCTTTCTTTCGCAGTTGTGTTGCTGTCTGCCCATTTCATAATAATTGACAAATGTTCTTTCGGTTTTAATTTTGTTTCCATTTATATTCTCATTTCTATTATTCTGAAAAGCTTCGCGGTTACTCCATAGTGGGGAGTGAAAGACGTAGAATTAGCGGTACTCTGTTCTCTTGAACTTATGATCCCCGTTACCGATATTCTTAAGGCCCATCTCGTGGTAAATCGGAAGCAGACCGCCGCAAATAAAGTTTGTAGTGTAAAGGCGTGAAAGTTAATTAGACAGACAGAGTCAGTCAGCAAATGGAGTTGAAGTTGGACAGGAGCCGAGGAGGTTTTTAGATTGCGCAATAAATTAAACACGTCAAGAGCTGTGGTTCATTTTCGGCAAACTAATGAGTAAATGCAAATCTAGGCCTAACGGCAAGCGTCACTCAACTCCGCGCACTGACTATGAGCATTCCATCTATTTTGCTTCCTCTCCTGCATAACACTGTTCCTAGTAAAGTGGGGGTGGGGTTATTCAACAAACTATGGCCAGATTAGCATTTAAATTGTAGCTTAAAAAACAAACCAAGGCAAACAACAACTCTAACTCAAGATTATTTTTCATTCCTTTTTTCCCGTTTTTCCTTCTTACTGCAAACGGTTACCAAATGGAATTGTTGTCTTTTGTTTCTACCTCTTATTGTTGTGGGATCGTGCAACCTCAGCCCCCGCTGCACCACTCAATGCCTTCCCACACCCAGTCCAACTGATGTTATCAAATCATGGCCTCAGGCAAAAGTTGGAAGTTTTCCACTGTGTTCGGTGTGTTTGGTGTGCCAAGGTAGCAATTTCAATATTAAAATTATTCTGGCCTTTGGTCTGCAACAAAGACTTCTCGCAAAAACCACAGAAACAGAAATCAACAGTTGCCATAACACCAGCCCCAGCCAAAGCGACTCAAGTGAGTCTAGTGTCCGACCAACGGTACACCATTAACGCCAACTCCTTCTTGAGGCTATCAGTTTGATACCAAGTCCGAGCCTGTGCGCCTCCCTTTCCGTTTCTCTGACATACGCGTTTGTACATTACGCGTTCCCAACATTTTAATTCAAATTACATAATTAAAATTTCGCAGCCCGCTGGCTACTCGATCAGACTGACCTGGTTGTTTGCCAAGCCATTGACATTTTTCTACCTGCTGTTCCAATTTGACGAGCAGAAATATCGCCCAAATCCAACGCGATGATAAATTGTCAAACATTTACGAAAGACTTCAGAAGTGTGGCAGCCCCAAGGCGGGACTTCCAATTGGCCCATTCCCAAAAGCTTCTCCTCTCCATCTGGTCATTATTCCGAAACGCTGCACAGAGCGATTAATTTGCAGCCAAAGAAGTACCGTAAGCGTAGGTGGCTTGATGAGCTCCGCTGCCAACGGCTCAGCTGCTGTTTTCGCAGTGACTTGGCCTCGCTTCAGCAGCCCTAAGAGCCCCTTGGCCATAGCCGCTAATTAATTGTGTACTCTGACATGCTCGAAGTCCACCGTGGAGGCGGCTCGTTGTCGTGATCACAGACGTCGCACTGATTGACAGGAAATTATTATGACAGCGTCCGATCGACTTGTAACTGTTTGCTCTGTGCTATTGCTATTTTTAGCTATTTAGATCTTTCGCTTGCGAATTAGGTTGGGTTGCTGGAATGGGTTCATTGGCATCCTGCGGTCAGTTTCCCGTTTAGTATGCTGTTGACCCGAAACTTTGTCCGAACTAACTAGAGTGCAATCGAAAGTTTCCCTGTCTCGATCTAGATGGAAGGCTGAGTCACTCCACCAGGTTTTCCCGTCCACGCCAATCTTTTCTGCTCATTCATCTGACACTCGAGACTCGCGCAGCTCCAGACATTCGAGAGTGCGAACTGAATGGAAAAGCAAATCAACATAAAAGAAGAGTTGGGCTGCAGATGCCAGCGATAGCTCTGGTGCCCATTTCGACTAATTGCGGTTATGATATTAAAGTCGACATAACGCCTCAACAATCCAGCTCCTTCCTTCTGACCGCTCCTCTCCAGTGGAGGCCGTTAGCCACCTCAGCACGAAATAAAAATATGAGCAACACGCAAGCGGACCATGGTCAAGTGCCTCTTGTGAGGTGTCGGATCGAAACTGCAGTCACAGACGGATATATCCATAGATTGAGATGGCGATGGAGATGGAGCCGGGTGTCAGGATAATTTGTTGGACGGGGCTGTGGCCTAGGCCGCCGACGCCACGCAAATGAAAATGATCTGCGGACATAATGAACTTTCTCTCTTTTGGGGAGAATTTGCAGTGGTTAGTGGAATATGTTTGGGAAAAGAGCAAACTGGAGGAGATGAAGATTGAGATGGAAAAGGAGAAGCGTAACAATTACGCAGAATTTGGGTCACCTCTCGATCTTGGCGGGGGCAATTCGCGCGCTGATGAGATTTCTTACAAAGACGAAGAAGAACTCAACAAATAATTGCGGATTAAATTTTCATTCTGTTTTTAAAAGAAAATCCAAATTCGGTTTCTGTGTCGACTTCTACTGCTGGGAAATTGGCATAAAATCACTTCATTTTAACGGCATTTAAGCAAACTAACCACTAAGATTAAGAAGGGGGTAAGGAGAATAGCAGCTCCCAAACTGAACTCGAAAGCAAACTGGGTAACAAGTGATGAACGTGCGCCTCATCACGATCGATGGACTTCGATAGGCTGGAGTGCTTGGTCCTCAATCCTAGCGACCAATATGGTACCTGCATGATCATCACGAACAAGCATCACAGACAGCCGATCACGACGCATGTCGCCTTGTCCTTGTCCCTCTACACCAACTATTAAATCTGGCCAACTAATTACCCACCCTTGTGATTATGAAGTTCGGCAACCTTGTGATTTCATGTTTTGCGCAACGGTTCTATTAAGAGAGCGGACTAGACTACCAGTGGTTCATGTTGACCGACGAATCAGGTTCCGTTTTGATCTTCCATCTCATCTCTAATGACACAAATTCCCATGGATCAGATTTATTGCGCCAAAAGGGACGTTAGACGTTAAGACGGCGACCATTAGACGAACATGTGACAAATGGTCCACCATTCAGCTACCCAGGAGAGCTGATCAAGCCAGCGGATTCAGTCCAGAGGTTCATCAGTTTCGACTCACTTAATTGCACGCACGTCTGAGTGAAATGATGAAGTCGGTTGGTCCTTATGTGTTGGTTGTCTTAAGCATCAATTCAGGGAGTGACTGGTTCGTGTTGAAGACGCATTTACTCAGATGTTGGTGTTGGACCACCTAGGGAGATTACGAGAGAGATTCCACATTCCACAAGTTGCCATAAATTTGCTTAAACCAAATGGCAAACAAATCGGACCACATTGTCATGCCTTATATGTAAAGAATCGTAGGCTGGCACCGTTTCAATCCCTTCTCTTCCCTTGTGGCGTGAACCGTGATCGAAAGCCTCCCACTCTCTTCCTAGTCTCGTTTCACTAGGTTTGTTTGTTTTAGTTTCTGTTGGCTGCCAATGCGTTGCTCATGTCCGATTGTCTCCCATTGATACGGACAGCGTCCTCCACTTCGTTAGCGACTCACCTACTTGTGTCATAGTATGTAGCTATTTCCTACTTCGCCTGCCCCTGTGCGTAGCTGGGGTGTCCAATTTCCCGACACTGTCATCGCCTACATTCTCGATGTCTTTCGGTTGTGGCTGCCGATCTGCAGATATCTAACCAACGCCCATTAGAGTCGAAAAGAAAGGTAGCAACCCACCTCTGCTCCCCTTGATATTGTCAATAATGCGTTTCAATTACAACTGGCAACGCGTTCCAAATTTCATTGGTTTGATCTTTACTAGATTGGATGTTGGAAGTGTAAACGCGTTTCTATGTCTATGTCTGAGTGCCAGAGCTCTAGGGAAACTGTTGCTAATAGAGGGCAAGTAAGTATAGTGGCAGTCCCTACACTTCTCGAAGCCTCGTGCCGATCCTTCTCTGGCTGGCCTACATTTTAACGGCTACATAGGAGATTCTCAATTTAAAGACCATGGACAACCACAAAACTTGCTTGCCATGTTTCACTTGACTTTAATTGGATTCTGTTGTTTTCTTTATGCACATTTTAACGGTGAGGAAAAGGGAAGGAGACGTGTTTTGCAACACGACACACGATGACAAATGTTGATATTCAAATGGCTCCATTGGGGGCATCGAAGGTGCCGAGAGAGAAGAAAGACCGAATGAATGCTGGACTCTTGTCATCGATTCGATTGGTGATCCAGCTGGTTCCAACCAAACGACACCCGCAACTGGCATTCCAATCAATTGTTTGCTATGTTGCCGTGATGCCTGTGTTTTGGTGAGAAATGTAAACCGTTACTGGCTCCTTCTTCAGCACTCGACGCAGCCAGGCGACATATGTTTAAAATGTTTGCGCGACTTTGTCAACGCTTCTTGTCTATGTCTTTCCGTAACCTGCCCAATTGAATGCTTTGTGAAATGTCTGCAGCACCTGTCAGCAGATGTTTTTGTGGTCCAGTACCAACACTTGCAGAGACATCCCGAATTGTTTCTGGATTGGCAACACCAATTAAAGAAAATCCCAGTGGGTGAAAAATCTTATAGAAATTGGCAAACATTTTCCCCTTGGATAAAATTACCCATGTTTAGCATGCATGTCGTCCAATGGGAGGTGGTGGCCATAGAAAGTGCATATCGAAATCCCAAATTTGTTTTGCTTCGTAGTCAACTCACGACTTAGCCGAATTCCAGATTCCAGCTCAAGGCTGAGGCAGACGCAGAAGCAAAATGTGTCAATAATTAATTGTATTCAATTAAAACACCGCCCGGTCCTAGCCTAGGCTGAGGATCAACCACTGAGAAGTCGGGCATCGATTCTGATCTTAATTCTGGCTAGCTCCGTCAACGTGTCATGTAATATTCATGGCCAAATCTGGTTACTTGGATGCCACATCGCATCTCCATTGTTGTTATTGCTGTTGTACATGCTTTTGGGTAAAAGTGCAGCTAAACATCAATTAGCCCAATTCCCAGGCCGCTGCCGCTGCCGCTTTGCCTGGCTTCTTTTTTCACCACTTCTGCTCTTTCCACTTCCATTTCAATTTCTATTTCTGTTTCTATTTCTCCTGCTGCGGCTTTTATGTTGCATGTTGCTCACGTTGCATTTTGGCAACGCTTCTAGCTGCTAGTTGCCAGTTACCAGCTGCCTATGGAAACCCACGCTGCCCTTGCCTGTGATTACATGCCGCTCTTCTTCACACAAGAGTGAAATTTATTGCAATTTTCATTTCATTTCATTTATTTGCGTTGTTTTCACCAAGTACTGGACCCGCTGGCCCAGAGCCTTTCCCATATTATTTCATTGTTAAGCAACGAATTGTTTCACATTCACGTTCACATCACTACATCCAACATCCCAGTGATTCTCTCATGGTCAGTAATCAGTAGTCAGTGGGCAGTTCTACATGCACTTTGCTTGTCTCACGTGCCATCGAAAGTGCGTTTTGACCAGGTTTCACTCTACAGCAAACTGGAAAGTGATTCTAATCTCAGATGAATTTAATGAAATAATAGCAAAGAGGAGAATGCAGAATCTTCCAGTGAGATTCGCGAACTAACATTTCACTCGCACCAAATGTCAAATGGACAAGGCTTTCAGTTAAATCAAAACTCCTTGATCGACGATCCACTGGCGACGATATGATGATGAATTCAGGCCTGACATCCTTTGAATCTTTCCAGTTTTGTCACGATTTTGACCATAGAGTGCATCTGGCAATGGGAGATGAGCGATGAGTCTCGTCAGCTTGGGCCATGCATCACTTAAGTTCGGATGATATTGGTCGAATGTTGGTGACATTCGCTTTCGTATTCGCATTCCAAATGAGCATGTTAAATAAGAATTGCAAATGTTCAACATAGGAAATGAAAGTTCATTAAATCGTCGAAGAATTTGACCAAGTCAAAGAGATTTGCAACTGTAGAGTTTGGCAGAAAGTGAAACTCTAACAGCACATAATTGTCTGGCTATTAGACTTGAATGAAGACAAAAATTGATAAGCGAAAACTCATTAGTTCCCGAAGAATCTCGTTTATTATCGTCCTCAGCAGGTTTTACATTAAATTTTGACTCACGCACAAAGTTGATGCTCTTCACCTGGTGCGACCTGCCTGTCCAGATCTATGCAAATAATCATAAATCTGAGCCAATGACAACGACGACTGGAGAATTGCTATGACCCACATTCGGGTGATGGCGATGTGAGGAGAACTTTTGCTTTTCTTTTCACGCAAATGATTTATGATTGCAGATCGGTTAGAAGGGTCAAGACAAGCATGTGGCACAGATATAAATTCGCACTAATCGTTCACCTTTTCACTAATAATTAAGCAAACGAAAGGTAAACTCGAAGATGAATGAATGTTCAAAGATGATGTGTGTTCCAAGAATTCGCTAAATCTGCTAACACAAGTTGTTTTCTAATCGGGAATCTTTTGCAAATGGAAGAAGATTCATACAAGCATTATACAAGTCTTGTAGCGAAAATACAGGAGAATGAGGAGGAGAAATAAATTGAGCCTCCGATGCCAACAAGCGGTGCCTATCAGCGCTGACATCGTCCAAAGAAAGCAACATGCAACCAACGATGGCGACAAGGTTTGATCCTGCTGCTCCTGTTAAATGTGGTCATGGTTACACTACTGGCACAATTTCCAGCTGTCTTCCCGTTGTTTTTTATTTTGTTTCTGTTGCTGTTGTTGTCTTCATTGCTAAGCATTTTGTCAGCGGCATGTAAAGATTTAAATAGACATGCAACCCATGCCACGAGAAGCAGCATCAGCAGTGGCCGTAGAACCTTCGTGGGTGTAGACACCCACCATCCCTGCAGTTGCTGCCAAAACTAACTATTTACAGCGGGACTAAGATGCACACTTTCGATAAAATTTAGAAAATTTATGCAACTCTCAGAATGCCCGTGGCCCAAAAGGGAATAGAAGCAAATTCATTTAAGGCATGGTGCTGATCGTGTTATTTGGCACGATACGCTAAAAGACTTGTCATAACTACAATTTCTGTCCCATTTCTGTGTTTTGACGAGCTTTTGGATATGACCAAGGGAATTTCAAGACCACTTGAATTCAAAAAAAAAATGCGTTGTGTTTCCAGTTCCATTGATTTGTTCCTTGTGTGTAAATCTACAATAATCATCTTTGCAATTTTCAATCTGCAAGGCAATCTGCAAATGTTTGCAAGCTGGCCAACCTGCTTTGGTCAGTGATTTATGCCATATGGCAATATCACATTACCAACTCCCACTAGTCGAAGAAGACGATTGAGACGCAGACAACAAAGTCAGCTGAGAGTGGAAGGTAATGTATCTTCGCTTATGACTGGCATCCTTTTCGCTTTTGCAGCATTGTTTTTTGCCATTGCTATTGCGATTGCCATTGCCTGGCACAAATGCGGTCAATTGGTCAGCCTTGGTCGCAGACCTATCTGCCAGTATTGTTATATGTACTACGAGTCCATGTGTACTCCGCTAGATCCTCTTGGATCCGCCTCGCCCTGCCCCCTGCTTCTTGTTGTTCATTGTTCTCAGACGGCAGATTTCGGTTTTTATTTGTTCATTATTGGTCGGCTTCCACGTCGCTTTTAAATGAGTTATTGAGCAAATGGCTCTAGCAAAAGCTTTCCTTGTTTACCCACATTCACATGCGATGAGTTTCCTCGATCCACTCATGCAGTTCGAACTGGCTTGTTGGCCTCTGCTCTGACCGCTCTCGAAGCAGATGCCGTTGTCTTTGGCTTCAACTTCAGCATCAGCTTCTTCTTCTCCGGCTACTGGCTGTTGTGCCAGTTAGTTAGTTAACTAACTAACTAACTGAATAACATGCTTAAATTGAACTTTTGCATTCTTGTAAAGTATACAAGAAGAAGAAGATTAAGCCCAAGAAACAAAGTACTTTCCCAAAATAGGTCGTTGGCTTCGGCTGCTATGTATTGCGGCTACACATTGCAAATGGCTAAAAGTCATTCTTCTTATAAAGAGCTAATTTTAAAATGTTACCATCAGGAAAGTTTGAAACGAATTATCGCAATTGCTGAAGTATTTTCTAATATATTTTTAAACTTAAGTGTTTTCTCATAATCCGATTTAAAAGAATTTGCCAAGCTTCTTTCAGGGTGTAAAATATGCCGAGGTCTTCGCATGATCATCAAAAAACAATTTGCTATTTAATTTGTCATTATTAATTTTACATTTGACTGGAGTTCAACAACATTCCTACTTTTTTTCCGATTTAAAGAAAGAAATGATATTGACATGGTACATGAATGCCATTTAGAATGAGTAAGACAATGAAGAGAAAGCTGCATACGAGGAAACATTGAGTCAGGTCAGAATGTTCATAGACAAGTATGAAATTCATTCAATTTGTCACCAAAACAATCAAATTTCTCTTTATTAAACTATGATGAGAACAACTTGGTGATCATAATTAACTAATGAGATAATTTGACTAATCAGCTTCTTAGGAGGGAAAAATATACGCACACACAATACAAATTTGAGCTGCCAACTCACCATTCATGAATAGAAGAGAATATATGAATAAATTTAACCTCAGAAGCCCATTCAACTTAATAACCGTTAGGACTAATAGACAAAACAAATCTCTTTGATAGCGGAGTTCATTCGTTTAGTTTTAGTTAATCTCGTCTTTATGCAAAGTATGCTACTGTGTGTGACCTCTTTCATCACTTTGAGAGATCTGAGCTGATCCAACACGCTTTTGTAATTTGACTCAACTGACCCTACCGAAGGCCTATCCGCCGCACTCTGAGAACAACTTTCTTTACCCACTTTTAATTAAAACTTTCAGTTTTTTCCCCCTCCCAAAACCAGATACATTCTATCAATGACAGGTTCTTACAATTAGTAGACTCACTTGGTCATCCACAATTTGTCACACATACATATAAAACGTCAAAACAAGAATCGTAAAGCCTAAGCCGGCTTAGTCAAGGTCTTACAAAGTGTTTCCGAGATAACTTGTGGAAAGTATGCATATGAACGTCTAACCAGAGCCGCCCAAAATTAGATTGGATTCTCGACTAGTTCCAATTAAGCCATGGTTGAATAATTTCATTCTTCCTATTTAAATATTCATGAATGGTTTGTATTAATCAATTCAAAGGTAATTTCAACAATCACAGTGTACGAATACCATGTCAGATGTATCAGAAGTCAAGTGCAAGCTAATTAAAAAGTAATTCTTTAGCGTCTTGGGTGAGTTTCTTAGTGGGTCACCTTGATTAGATTCCATAATGTCTACTCAGACTGCTACCTGTCGCTTTGTGTCTAGACAACGAAATGATTATACATAATTTTGTTAAGCCACCGATATGGCTTGTACCCATAATACTCAAACACCCACACCCATTAGCCGACTATTCAGGTTCAGCACACGAGTTTTCTGTTGTCTGCTGCCGTTGGAGGCATTGCATCGATTGGCAAAGAAAATATGCAACACACCAAGTGCCGTTAAACGCCCACAGGGATTCTTGGAGTGGTTTAGAGCTGGAGCTGAAGCTGGAGCTAAAGTTGGCCGACATAATAAATAATATGTAACAAAAGGCCAGCACGGCAAGTTGGCTGTGAGTTATGAAGCCAACTTCTGGCTCTGGCGCGTGCCGCATCTGATCTCAATGTAAGCTGAGAGCATTTGGGACTTTGAGTTCGAGTTAATTTCCGATTGAGCCCCGAGCTTGGCTTTTTATGAATTAACGTGGGTCAGATTCCCACAGAAATAGGGTCTTGAGATTTATGCTAAGCGTTGGTAATTACCAATTGCTCATAAGATTTAAATTTATTCATACACATCCACCGCACCAAGGGAGCAGACCGGGTTCTGGTTAAAATATGAGGCACTTTCTCCCGCGAAAGTGAAGAGATCATCATCACCTATTTAGTAAAGTTGCATAACGTATTCGAGAGACAAGTTCCTTTGCTGTTACTTTAATTGAGTTCATTGCAAGGACCAACGTTGAATCTTATTTTCGGTCTCCGTTTTAAATGAAGGAATGCCAGCGACAATGCTGCCACAGAGTACCTACAATAACAACCTGGTTAGGGCAATTGACCCCAGCACAGTTGCCTTGGCAGCCGCCCCAAGATATTTCCTCCACAACAAGGCAACCTATAAACGCAACTTCAGTAGTTATTGCCAATTAATACTAACATACTAACTGACTTTTAATTATCAAAACAATCCACAGGAGCTGATATATGACAGTAGCAGCCTAGAGAGATTCCAAGACCCAAATACTCATCGAACTTGTGTGAAATGCCACGGGTAAAGGCCACAGGAAACTATCCTCCAGGTGTTAACAGTTGGATACCTCATTTAGCCCAACACGCCACAAATTTATTAAATAATTACGCCATTCTGAGGCGTCTGGAGAACGCTAATTATTGAAATAAACCACTTGGGCCTCATTACGATAGATGTAGGGAATATGCATAAAAATTTCTATATCTTGTTGCGCTTGGTATTCACCCACCTATCGCACTGGATCGATATTTCATAGATCGATTGATCGAAAACCACGTTTCTTAAATGCATTTCAGTGTAGCTCAGATGCTACAGCAAATCAAACAATTTCGCTTTCATTGTACGCAAGCTCAATTTGTACAATATAATTTAAGATTTAAGACTTTTATTAATGCAATTACCTCACGTTAAATAAAAGCCGCGCTGCAGTTACGTTCAACGTGACTAGTGCGAGCAAACATTACATCAACGGACGCAATTTGGGGGATCATGAATGGGTTCGAGCATCGGACAGTTCGCTTCGGCAGATCATCAAAGAAAACACCCGCTGGAGGATTAGACATGGCTCCACGTAGTACAAGTACAAGACGGCTTCGCTGCATATACTGGTACATGGCACACATTTCGGTTTATTCACTGCACTTAAGTGTAATAAAATTTGTAATAGAATAAGTGCTGCAACGAGAACTGGCCAGTTCTCAAGTCCCATGCTCAATTCTCAGTTGTGGGTTCTGGATTCCTGGTTACCCGCTTCCTTACGCGGAAATCATTTCAAATATTGCCATTGGGCAAAGCCTAAATCTGGAGCACCAGACCAAAATAAAGATCATTAATATGAGTTAAACTGATGCTGATAATCGATTTTCGTTACCATACTGCCGCCACTATAGATGTAGATGCACTTTCTGTGTCTTAAAGTGTATACAGGAAGCTGACCCACATTTAGGAGTCGTTCTGTGGGCGGGCCAAAGACGGTGCATTTTGATATGACAAAAGTTTGTGAAAATGGCTGGAATCTTGAACCATATAAGTGCAATGGAAATTATATGGAAATTTTTAGTTTTCCCCCTTTTTAAAATTGAAAGACCATAAGCAGAAGATTTCGCCAAGTCGACACGAATTTCAAATGCCAGGCCAAATAGGACGGGTACTGAGATTCAGATTGGGCAGGCACTGGGCGGGGCGGTAACTGTGCCATCTAACCCAAATACGCGACAGCTCAATCAGTTGGCCATGACTGCATTTGGCCCATGAATTTGATTTATAGCCAATGTCTTCCTTGTTGCATTTTCATGTTGGAATTCATGAATAAACATTAAAGCTGCCGAAAATTTTCAAGTTCCAATCCAAGGCCCGAGTAGAACAATAGAACCAGGACTTGTGATGCTCCATTGTGTTTTATGGACCCTCGAAAGGCACACACGAACGTGAGGTTCAACCGAGAACGAAGAACGATTTTCTCACAGGGCAGGTAAATAAATGTATCTTTCTAATTGTATTCCTCAGGTTGTCACTTGCCCATCGAATTCATTTGGCCAAGTAACTACAAGTATCTCATCTTACCAGCAATTCTTTGGCTTTCATTTCGACCGCAAATGTTCTTGGCTCTTTCCTCTTTGCCCGTTTCCGAATGCGTGCAACATTTGTGAATTATTTGCTGTGACTCTTTTTTGTGAAAGCTGACAGAAACGAGAGAGACGAAGGGAAATTATTGACTATGTGAGTGCCGCGTGCCTCACTCACTGCCGCTTTGATTAGTTCAGGTGGTCGCATTGACCCAGAGAACTACATTTGTCAGAGACAGACATCTCTAGAGACTGTGAGACATTTAATAACACTTTCAGTGTGAGAGCAGCAGCATTTCGGCAGCAATAAATGAGCAATTAAAACGAGTCCATTGAGGGAGAGGTAATGAACTCGGGAGGATAGGGAGTGAAACTTCCAGTTGCAGTCTGTCTGCCGTTAGTCAGTCACTCAGTCAGACACGAGTTCGCGAGCCCGAGTTGATAAATGGCCCTTCATCAGTATTCTCTGGAACACTTCCTCGTCTGACTTTGCGACTGCGACTAATCGCCGGGACTTGGCCTTAGCCAAAGTGAGTTGGCTAAATAGTCTCACACCTCGACGTCAACATTGGCTGCTAATATTTTGGCCTGCCAGCAACTCCGCCAACTCAATTAGGATGCTTGGAAATGATTCATTCTAATCTCAAGTCGAGTATCAGCAGTCATGAGCTCCACTCCACTCAGTCTCTGGCCCAATCCCCGTCTCTGGCTATGATTCTGACTATGGTCAGATTTACCGTTGTTCAGTCAGTGGCGGCATTCCTCGAGAGGTTCTTTTAACGATTTAATGTGGCCAGAATTTTGCATGGGGCTCTTTCATTATTGATTCGTATCTGGCCGGGTCTTTAGTGTCTTAATATAGTTGTAATTTAGTTAAAGTTGTTTGAAACTTATAATAGTTCAATGAATCATCAGGGGTCAATATGTCGCCCATTAATCAATCGAAAGTGAGAGTTTCAGTTCATAGTGGAACCCACATAATACAAGCCCCACATATCCATCTATTTAACAGCTATTGTCTGTTTGTTTTGATGGCTTCGGTCAAGTGAGTGAGTTTAAACGATTAACAACCTACATACATGCCTGCGGAGCCATCATTACATTTGAGTTCAGACCAAGGGAAGAGCAATGAAAGTGAAACAAAATGAAATGCACTTTCATTGCATTTTTGTTCAGTTGATTTCTTAGCTCATGTAGGTATGAAATTCCTAGGCTTTTGTTAATGGGACCCCTATCGATCTACACTATTCAGTCGACAGAGGCTTGAGTGCAGCCCCTTTAACTGAAATAATAGTGGGCGTGTCTGCTGGTCTGTTAATTGAGTTTTTATTACGAATTAGTCGAGACCAAATGGAACCTGTTGAAGATCGCCGTCCAGTAATTAATTTACTCATTAGACCATTTCTGTCGTAGCCAATGGCTATCGGAGCACTAAACAGACTTTATGGCCATTACGGCTGGTAATTCTAGGTAAACAGTTAACAGAAGAGTTTGACCCAGAATTGAAAAGCCATTCCCAAGAGTTTCAGAAGCCACCCAATGCTTGGCTAACTGTTACCATTTTAGCATTTTAGGGTTCGGATACGACAGAAGCATTCATAACTCAATTAAGAGTTGCACTATAATTACAAATGTCCATATAGAAAAGATATCTCCGCTTGTTTAACTGCCTCAACAATGCGCTAATGATCACCAACATCAATGAAATGGACCTGACATCACTCGACGTCGGCTTCGGTTGGCTGGACTGAGCTAACGCATTTTGCACTACATTGCCATTTAGGTTGGTCATGACTTTGCCTTGGCGGACTTGATCTCTGGTGTGCCGCCTTCTGCTTAAACTTTTAACTCCTGCCCATCACGACTTGAGTTAAAATGCAATTAATGAAATTCGGGTCTCCGGACAGGTGTCCAAGCTGACTCTGACTATGCCTGTGGGTGTTTTGTGTGAATTGCGTCGCCTTGTGACCCAATAGAAAACCCATTAGAAGGCCATCCCATATGTGAGCGAACGTGCCTATACTTTAAGTGGGACAAAGGTCTTTCGTATCGTCAAGTCTTTACTCTACTGTAAACGTCTTCTTCTTGCTCTTCTGTGGTGATTAATTTGTTGTAGTGCTTCGTTGAGAGCTAAACACAACACCCACCTTTCTCGTATAAGGTAGCAGGTAGATTTCAATGGATTTCAACGAATACTGTTTTGCTTTGGAGAGATTAACATAATCAAGATGATGAGAAACAAAGAATGCCCTTTGTTTGAGCATTGTTTATGGTTTTTTGATTAAATTCGATGTCCATTTAATTTGAACCCGTTAGCTGATAAAAAGTGAAAGGATTGGATAGCAGCTACCGTTTCAGTGGGTGTTGTCTTGATCGAGAAATGTGTAGAAGAATGGACAAACAGCTTTCGCTTCAAATGAAAGTGTCACATTGACACAATGTAAGACCCAAAAGCAACCTTGAAACCAAGCAACCTTCTATCATAAAGAAGAGAAGTCGTCAACTTTGTTGGTTAATATTTTTCCAGCACGCACATTAAATGAAAAACACTTAAGCACTGCGTAGGGTGAAACATTTAGAACATGGAAAATGTCAAAAAAAAAAGAAAAGAGAAATTCATTATTGTTTAAAAAATTTTAAATTTGACTGCTCGAGATGGCCATGGTCGAGATGACTCATCCATATTTGCATGGGGTGAATGAAAAGTAAAAGGTCTAAAAGAAATGCTCAAGTATTTCTTGCCATGTGATTGCTTTCATTTCCAAATTAGCGAAATCTGTTCAACAGGAATGACAAAGGGGAGGGAGCGTGAGGGTGAAATTGGGGACTTGAGCTAAACAAATGTCACATACACATCATTTGCTTATCTTTGCCACGAACTGACCTTAATGATGGCTCTCTAGCCAAATGTGGCATGCCAGCGAAATTACTGCAATAAAATCGCACAATTCGCACAACCGGTCAACTCAGTCATCGACTTGTGAATACCTCCAAAAATTGCATCCACAATCCATTAATGAGTGTCTCTATAACTACAATGTTAGGGTATATAAATAGTCTATGGCACAGGCCGAGTCAGTGTGTTGCTGTGTTTTGAAAGTAAAAACAATCCAAATTCGTGTACTAGAGGCAACTGTTGCTACTGGCATATCAAACAACTGTGACCAGTTTCAGTTTGACCGATGACAGGACTACCCCAAGACGCGCTTCTTCTCCTTCTCCTCCTCTTTCTAAGCCACTTCTAAGGTGCATTTATTTTCAGTTTCATTCAGCAAAGAGCAAATAGTAAACCATTTGGAGGAGATCGCCAGCTCGCAGCATGTGTGCGAATTGTAAATTGCTCGACGGACAAAACAAACAGCGGGGAAATTTTATTTATTTCTCTTTGCCTTTGCGTTTTGCGCCTCCGTCATAACGGACCGACAACAATATCCACAATATGCACATTTCTACTCTCCACATATGTACATACATACATACATGCAGATATGTACATATATGAGCACTCGCTCATATATGTATTTACTGGTTGGACGACCGGGCGCCAGGCTTAGAAGAAAATCGAACAAAGTCTCGTCAGTACCCCTGGCTGACCTACTTGGACTTGGGCCACGACATCCGAATGACTTTTCAGCCATAAGCTCGCATGCCTCTTGGCATGGCTATTTTGCTCAAGGATGCTGATGCCGCATATACACATAAAACTGCACTTACACGGACTGTTAATTAAGAGCTTATTTTGCAACACAGTGCTGGTAAAAGTGAATGTCCAATGCTCAGGTATGCACATATCCACGGTACAGCCGGTCATGTTAAATGCCAGCAATTTGGAGCTGCTGTCCCTATTGAGGGCCCACGAGAGGTGCCAAGTGCCTGACAAAAAGCCATTTGTGTAGTGCACGTGACTTGAGGGTTTATATATGTACATATGAATCAACTTAAGAAGTCATTTGTGAAATTTGTAAACTAAAAGTCACCGGGGAATGGATGCCAATTCCAAATGCACTCGATTAAATAAAATGCATTATACCAAAAGTTTTATTCCCTTCATACATACTTGTCGGCGATGTGAGAATATTATCCTCAAGGCTGTTCCCAATGGAAGACACTCATTACTAACATTCAGGTCGAGTTACATAGATGGCTTCTACTATATTTTTAAATGAAGTAAGTGAGTCGTCTGGCCGACTTGGGTATACCATACACCAGTAAAACATTTCAAATTTATAACTAATGCATTTACGAATTTTTACAAAATTTGGTTCACATGCTTTTCACAAGCATATCTATATAAAATGAAGTAAGTAAGTCGTCTCGCCGACTTGGGTATACCATACACCAGGTGAAACAAATATTTAAAATTTCGAAAACCAAATGTGTGTCTATTAAATTGTTTTAACATGCCTCATATGCTATCTCGCTCACTCTACAAACACACGAGCACTCTAGCGCCGCCACTAGCCAACGGCCAATTCTGCCCTTATGGGCATACGTATATTTTGCATGTTTCTAGTCCGATTTCAATTAAATTTGGTAGTTTGAAAGAAATAGATAAGATTTATTAGTCTGCCAAATTTGATCGCGATGGTCAAAAAATTGCAAGAGCCAATCGGTTTTTTCTAAATTATGGAGGCGTAAGTGGGCGTGGCAACATGTTAAAATATATATATTCTGCGCGCATACTAAGCCAATATACATACTAAATTTGGTGACTTTAGCTTTGTTAGTTTTCGAGAAAATCAGTTTTGTTTAATTTTCGGGGGCGGAAATGGGCGTGGCAAAATTTTAAAATAGTCAATATATGCGCGTCTATTAGGCTAGCTTACATACCAAATTTAATGTCGGTAGCTTTCATAGTTTTTAAGAAAATCAGAGTTATGTAAATTCCGGGGGCGGAAGGGGGCGTGGCAAAAAGTTGAAACAATTATTTTCTGCGCGCTAACTAAACAAGTATATAACCCAAATTTAATGTCTCTATCTGCCATACTTTTTAAGAAAAACAGTTTTATGTGAATTCCGGAGGCGGAAAGGGGCGTGGCAAAAATTTGAAACAAACTCGATAAGCGTACATACTACACGAGACTGCATACCAAATTTGGTGGCTCTAGCTCTTATAGTCTCCGAGATCTAGGTGTTCATACGGACGGACGGACGGACGGACGGACGGACAGGCGGACATGGCTAGATCGACTCGGTTTTTGATCCTGATCAAGAATATATATACTTTGTGGGGTCGGAGATGCTTCCTTCTGCCTGTTACATACATTTTGGCGACTTTAATATACCATTTCACCCTATGGGTGTATGGTATAAAAATTTGTCTTTACTCTGTATGCTTTCCTTATTTTCGGTTACCAATGTTCCGGTTCATGTTGTCATTTGGAATGTGAACAGTCTGTGCAGGAACAGACCTGAGGTAGAGCTATACCTCAAATTTAAGTATGTGGATGTTCGATTAGTCTCCTAAACCCATTTCTCGTCGCTATCCTACTTCTCCGTCAGTGGATACGACCTCATTGCTACTAACCAACCCAATGGCACCGCGTGTGGCGGCGCTGCTGTCATTATCAGGAGTGGTATCAAATTCTTTCAAATTTGGAAATTATTAAATGAAATATGACCCTTTGGTTTATGTATAACCTTGTAAATGTCCCGTTTGCCACAGATTCTACTGATTATCCACACTCGGATAGATTGTAGAATGAGGGCTCTCCCCGCAATAAAAAAAAAAAAAAAAACTATAAGTATTTAAAAACGGGCCGGGGCTAACTTCGACCGCGTCAAAGTTTGTATAGGTTTGATCAAAGTCACTGTTTTCCACCGATCCTTCCTATGGGAGGATGATATATAGTCACACGATCTTTATCAAATTCGGCACAGTCATTAACAGATATATTATATCAAATATTTAATTTGAAAGCAATCGCGTTAAAAGTAACGAAGTTATTTCTAAAAGTCACTGTTTTCGACCGATCGTTCCTATGTGAGCTATATAATATAGTCAACCGATCTCTAGTATTAAGTTTTACGACAATAGCTCAGAAAATAACGAAGTTATTGAGAAAATTCACTGTTCGTGACTTTGGCGTTTGTATGTCAGCTATATGATATAGTGGTCCGATCCGGCTGAGTCCGAGATATCCATCCCCTGCAGTATATACAAGCTTACATGCAAAATTTCAACTCTGTAGCTCTAACAGTCTAGGAGGAGTTTGCGTTGATCCAGACGGACGGACGGACATGGCTATTTGAACTCGTCTCGTCATGCTGATCAAGAATATACTTTATATGGTCGGAAATGCTTCCTTCTATGCGTTGCACACTTCTTTTTGCAAGGGTATAATCAGAGTCTATAAAAAAATATCAAAGAAGCTAACATTGGCTATGCCGAAGTTTATATACCCTTGCAGTCCTTGGCAAAAATATTTTTACTTTTTGAAATTTCTTTCCCTGCAACTTAAATCATCAAGACACAAACAAATACTCTGTTCATTTGATGATGACGTAGTAGGCAGAAAGCAGCGCTGCCGGCAGCGTTTGAACCGATTTATATTGACTCTAACTTGTGTTGTACATATTTATCCGATCAGATTAAAATTTTGGAATCTGAGGTTTTATATCCAATACTATCACAGTAGTAGTCATGGGGATACTCCAATTTCTGCAAAAATGTTTCTTCTAGAACTATATGATATACATATGTAGTAATCCGATCCTGATGATTTTCATACTTTATCTTACCCGGGTAACAAAAAACATTTCATCCCGATAGCTCTTAAGATGGCTGAGTACAACGCATACGCACCGACGGACGGACGGACAGACGGGCTGGCTATATCGACTCAGCTTCTCATGCTGATCAAGAATATATATACTTCATGGGGTCGGAAACGTCTCCTTCTGTGCGTTACAAACATCTGACCAATTTTATAATACCCTCTGCAAGGGTAAAAAAATACTATAACCCATCGGAATGGTAAAGTTTTATATAATAAAATTAAATCCCGTTTATTTAATGATTGTTAAGGATTCGAGACTAATGTCTCTTATGATGCTTTATTTTCAGCGAAAATTTTGTTTCTGGCAAATCATCACAATAAACTTAGATAAAAACAGTTGATTTTATATACATACAAGCTTTAGTCTCATTCGAATCTACTTTCTACTGAATGGCAATTCACGCCCCGTTTTTAGTATTCGATTTAGCTTTTGGCAGAGTTTCCATAGGCTTTTGCACCTTTCCATTGACCCTTTTTCTTTTTGTGTATGCTTTTACTTTTACTATGAGCTGCTGTCGTTTTCTCTCTAATCTTCTGAGACAGCATTCCAATGACAGGCAGTTGTCAAATTCTTTCATCTCAAATGTGATTTGTGTGACAAAAGACGAACATTTAAATAATTATGTACTACTTCAAAATAAACTTTTACAAAATATTTAAGACGCTTGTGAGGGTTTCTGCGGAAAAAAGTAAACTCACCAGGGTTCGGCCCGCCCACGAGTAGACGAGGTGCACTTGATGGAATTTTGAAAGAAAAAAAAAGTAAAAATCAAAAAAAAACAATGCTTTCCCAGCCTTTTCCATTTGGCCACTTGAAATTGTCATGCATCGTTATTTCGAGAACAGCTCAATCTAAGCAATTTTCCAAATCAGTTCAAACTACCTATAGTTGCAGCTGAAAAACAAAAAAAAAGCACGCAGAATATAATGCCTGATTCTGCGGCTTGAGACTTAGGCGGAGACTGCTTCTGCTGGTGACCCCTAAGCCACCCACACGTCTTGCATTATGTTGCATTAATTTACGTAAATTGCAATTGCACATTTTACTCCAGCTCCACCTCCAACTTGTTCTTCCGCTCCTTCTGCTCGACTTAAATAATTCGAAAACAAATTTCAAGTCTGTTGTTTAACTGGCCATTACGAAATTGTTTGTAATGTGCATTTAACCCCAAAAAAAATAAGATACAAACATAAAAAGTTCCTACATTGCTTACATAAGACACAATACTCCATCTATTTGAGGCTGCTTCTGCTGGCTCCTGCCCATGCATCTTGGTGAAAGGTGGAGAGCCAAAGGTCAAGCAAATATGCGAGCTCACGAGAAATGTTGGTTATTCTTATTACATTGCAAAATTAGTGCATTTTATAAGGCCAGATTGCAGTCATAAACTTGATTCTCATCCCCCTAAGTCGTGTGTTGGATCTCATTCGAGTTATGTCATTAATTTAGCTGCCTTTGTCGTGCCTCATCTACCAAAGATGTTGTTGCTGCTGCTGTTGCTGCTGCTGCCTCTGCGGTTGCGACATATTTGCCGAGTAGTCCCTGGAGTATGGAAAAATTAATGCCTAATGGCTTCTTGCTTGGAAAAAAAGAGCCCACAACAACAACAACAACAAGAACCACTTGTAAAAGCAACAAAATGATGATTACTGCATGTTCTGTGTGCAAAGTTATTTAGTTCACTGCCAATATAGAGAGAGACAGAAAGAGAAGGACTGCAGATATCACATAATAAGCTGCAGGTACTTCTTATTGATTTTTACTGTTAGAGAAACAACAAGCTACTAACATGAAAGTCGTGTGAACGAACAGACCATGATCATATGTACATATGTACATACATACATATGTTCTTATGAAGATATGAATTGTTCGTAGACACAAACAAACAATAAAGATCTGACAAAAGCAAGTCCAAGAAAAAGAAAATCACTTCAAGTACAAACAAGTGAGGATCAATTAGCCAGTGAAAAAGCCAAACAAAATCAGCACTAAATCCTTGGTCTTAGACTCAAAAAATAGCGTAATAATAATAATAATATGTAGGTGCTCCTTCCGTGGCTCAATCAACAAAAAAAAAAAAAGAAGAGAAATAAGTTGGAAATTGTATAACCATTGTGGCTATCTTCATTAAGTCCAGTGGGTAGGCATAAAACAATTCTGCCCACTCAGCGGGTGGCATTTAACTCCAAATATCTCCCGCTGGGAATGCCAACTAACCTCCTGCAATGGAGTAGTAATGCTATAAAATTGACGGAAGCTGTCTTCGTCATTGAATATGGAGTCGGAGACGCAGACGCAGACGGAGACGGAGTCTGAGTTTGAATCTGAATCTAGTCGTCAGCTTGATAGTGGTCTATTTCAATTCACTTTTATATGGAAGCCATAACACTTTACTGCTGATGGCAGCCAACTGAAATTGCGATTGCAATTATTGACGACAGGAGGAAGAGTCGCCAATGAAATGAATGATTGAATGCAATTGCCATAAATTAATATGCTAATTTCAGTGCGGAGCGAATGGTAACTTAGCATTCCAGTGTTTCATCGTCAAATGACGATCCAATTAATCGCCAAACAAAATCAGATTTTCCACGAACTGCCAATTATTATTATACAATGCCAACACAAGGCGTCAAGCATCCAAAAAAAAAAAAACAAAAATAACATGCCACAAACAACAGAAGCAGCAGCAGCTCGATCTGATTTTCTTGAGCCACCGCTCCACTGCATGCAAATTGGCTGGACTGTCAAGTTGATTTGTCATCTTTCAACTTTGAGCTGCATGTAATTGCCATTGGCTTGGACAAGGACAAGGATTACCACCATCTTCAGTTCAGTTGGCCCTCCTCGCTGAAGAAGACGATGACAGGCGTTGGCAGATCAAGCAAATTGGCGCAACACGCTTCTGGCCATGGCCACTGTAAGCATGTTGATGGCAACATTGTTGACGCTTTTGATTCTTCTTCTTCTATTTTGCATGATCATTGCTGCAAGATGACGATCTTTTAGAAGCACCAATTCATATTCTCATTGTATTGCATAGAGCAAGCAATTAGCGTTTATTGGCAAATGGAATTCCGATTATTTTATAATTTTCAACGCACTGAAGTCAGCTAATTGGTAGAACAATAGTCATTTGAGCAAGTTTCCCTCTATTGGGAGAGTAAATAAATCTAGACCAAATCAACTAACCCGTGTTATAGGATATATTTTACATTACCTTCCCTCCAATTTTTTTGCCAAGGGTATAGAAACATTGTTAAACATATTGCTCCAGGCCCTCGGGTTTTTTGGTTCTCTTCTACCCAATTTAATTGGTACAGATATTCGCAGCAACAGAACCGAACTCAAACCCGTACTTGAACTATAAATGGCGAACGTGGTGGGCATTTAGAAGACTAACGATTGCGCATTAATGACCAACAGATAGGGCTAGGTCTAGTGCCAGAGCAATGCAATCATCCACTGCCCACGCTTGGGCCAAGCCTAACAGCCCAAGAGCCTACGCAAAGGCCCAACTTCCAAAAAGGATCTAACGAATGTCGCAGACAACAGCAACAGCAATAACAACAACGACAACAACTGGCAACATCATCTTGATAATTTTCAAAAACAAACAAACAAACAAACGAAAAAGAAAAAAACGAAAGGAATCTTACAACTTTTTCAACGGATGGCCGATGATCTGTTTATCTGCCACGGCTACAAAGCAACCAACAACAACTTAAAAAAATGCATTTTAAGGGCCTAACATTTTGATATTCGAGAATTTACAACGGACTAGCTGATTTAAACCAAAATGAAATTAGAAAACGCTTAAATCTCTTTCAAACGTTAATCCACCAGAAATTAAAATTCTTTTGATATTGAAGAAATCTATTAAAAAAGTATAAAGACAAAAATTAAATTATAAATTAAAATAGTGTTGTAATTTCTATTTTCAGGTATAGGTCTTAGCACCTATTGTTTTTGATTCTCTCAAATAGCTAATCCAAGCTCTTTTTTCCCCTTTTCTGCCCTCCATTTCGAGACTCCTTAGTCGTAACTTCTTATTTGTGCACACATCACAAGCCTATTTTGGCACTCTAATAATACCATAACACGCTCAAATTGAGCTTGCTGGGCAAACAATGAATTAGAGTCTTAAGTTTCATCTATTAAGAAACAATTGGCAGAATCTCAAACTGAAAAGAAGCAAAGGACAATCATCGGGAATACATCAAATTAAAACTTGTGTGATTGATACCTTTCTTTGCACTTTGCAGCGCAGATATAGATAGAGGTGGCCGAATCGTCAGCCATAACTGATTTGAAGGTAGCGAAAACTTTATTACAACTTGGATGGATTTTTTAGATTTCTTTATAAATATATTTCAGTATCTTCGTCTAGGCTTCGACCTTCTTGAAATTAGTCCAAACTGGGTTTTAGCCGGCTTTAGGTCCAAAAATCTTACTAATTTATGGGTTTTTTAATTATAGGCAGCACAAATGAAGTAAGTAAGTCGTCTCGCCGACTTAGGTATACCATACACCAGTAAAGCAAACATTTCAACTTTATTAAACAAATGCATTTTCACATGCTTTTTACAAGCATATCTTAGTATCTCGCTCACTCAATCATACGAGCACCCTAGCGCCCCCACCAGCCAACGGCCAACTCCGGCCTTATGGAAAAACGTCTATATGCATAACTCGACTGTTTTTTGTCCGATTTTGATCAAATTTGGTATTTTGCTAGATATTAGTATTAAATTTAAGTGTGCCGAATTTGATTGCATAAGGTAAAAAAATACGGGAGATAATCAAATTTTTCAAATTACGGGGGCGGAAAAGGGCGTGGCAAAATTTGTATACATATATACATATATATACGAATATACATACCAAATATGGTGTCTCTAGCTGGAATAGTTTTTGAGATAAACGCTTTTATTAAATTGCGGGGGCGGAAAGGGGCGTGGCAAAAATTTGAAATAAACTTGATCACTCTACATACTACACGAGTCTACATACCAAATTTGGTGGCTCTAGCTCTTACAGTCTCCGAGATCTAGGTGTTCATACGGACAGACGGACGGACGGACGGACGGACGGACGGACAGACGGACGGACAGACGAACATGGCTAGATCGACTCGGTTGTTGATCCTGATCAAGAATATATATACTTTGTGGGGTCGGAGATGCTTCCTTCTGCCTGTTACATACATTTTGGCGACTTTAATATACCATTTCACCCTATGGGTGTATGGTATAAAAATAAAAATGAACAGGTTGTCCACCAAGTTTTATCATCAGCGGACTTTGCTACCAGATGTGGCATTAGAATATTGAAAATATATACCTATATATATTTTTAAGAAGTACATCTATTATTTTTTCGGCAATACAAACATTTTCTCTTTGTTATCCCGATAAAAATCATTCATTATCTTCTACAATCTACATTATATTTATTTAATTATTGCGTAAACAAATCTCGATTCGCCACCATTGGACTGGATGAACATTTTAGCTGCATTTCCCCTGAAACAGCCGCCCATGCAGTTGCAATTGAAGAAGTTGCACGAGTCAATACCACAATGCCTTCTCATGGGCTCATGACCATTGTTGCACACTTTCATTGTGCAAACTTTCGGACTTATCTTGCGGGCACTAAACTTGAAACAAGAGTCTTCGCCGCTTTTGACTTTGAATTGAAGTGTTCGCCTTGGACAGCAGATAGACTTCACATGGATAGATTGCCACAGGATGAGTAAAAGAACTCCCACAGTCCTGAGTAACTGGAAATGCATGTGACTAGGAGACTAAAGCGACTACTACTGACCAAAAGAACACTAAAGTTTGAGGCTTGAAGCCAAACAGTTTAATGAGTAATTTCAACAAAACCTAATTACTCACTAAAAGTTCTAAGGGACTTAATGTTAGGTTATTCAACATCCAATCGCTTAAAATGAAACGTCTGGTAAAATAATTACCAACTGTTAGTAGCTAACTGCACATCATAAAAGACCAAAGTTATCCAGTTTGCTTTTAACGAAAATCTAATTATCTGGATTCCATTGTTTACGAATTTCAATGTCAAATGCCAGATAATTGATTAGCAGAGGTTTGCACAAATTTATTTGCCCAATTACAAACCCACATACATTTTGTACCTGGGTGAAATCGATCATAAATCGGACTTGCATACCGGCATTTAAGAGGTTAGAAAATCTTTCTTGGAAAAAGGGAAGGGAATACAAACTTCGGCACTACCGAAGTGGACCGGCCACCTGGGTTTATATTTGTAGGCACACTTTCATCTCACTCTGAGGCCCATAAACATTATGCGTTCTAATTGGAGAATTATGGAAAGTGGCTTCTAATGATGCCTATTAGGATTGATGTGGATTTTAATTGCTTAATCGTGATCTGGTAAATCGAAATCCACAGTTTAGCTAAAGTTTTTTTGTAGGTGCTAGAACCCAATATGAGCATTAAAGTTCAACTGAGTAGTCATTTCCCAATTCAATAGCTGTTGCTTGATGCCAATATCCTCTGGATTTGAAAATATGTGTATGTATGTGTGTGTGTAGTTTTTATGATCAACTTCTTGGTCACTGAGAAATCAATCAGACTGTCGAACGCAATCCATTGGCAATGTGTCAAAGGTGATGGCAGTCATGGCAAACATCAATTTGCGATGCTAACAGTAAATATAAAAGAAATGCGAAGTAAGTAGTAAATGGTAGATGTTTCGAAGATCAATGCCAATTTCTGTGGCCGGCCAACATTGGGAATCTTCATCATCAGACCAGTGTCCAGTAACAATCCAGCATCGGTAGCAGCAGAAGCAGTCAATGCACTTGGCCAAGCCAAGCAGCTGCTTGGCCAACGGTTCTTGCAAATTATTTTCAGTTCTCGTACCACAGCCGAAGATGATTCCGAAGCAGAAGGAGAAACAATAGAGTGTCTGTATTCTTGGTACTTGTGGTCAGTGCCGTTCCTTGGATGGTGTTAATTTTTCCACAACTAATTGGCGGTTGCTGCTGCCCAGTTATTAACCGAGTGTGTATAATGGCCGCCACAGAAGCCGTAACCCAGGAAGTTATATGTTCATTATGGAGGCGAAGTACGAAGCCATTGCTCGGCGGATTATTCTTTCTGGGAATTTCCATTGATTTCTCAATTGTGGGAAGTAAGTGGAAAGCACTTAACGATAGATGACATTCCGTATACATTCAGATATCCGTAATATATACATACATATATATATCCATTACCTACGCTCAAAGAACAACTAAGAAGAACAATTAAAAAATTTAGATAAATATAATTCCAATTTGCCACACTCTGCTAGGCAGTGCACGACGATCTCTCTAATAAATGGTGCACATGCCAAATTGTAGTTAGTTAGAGTTGCCGATTCTGATGTTGTTGTTTTTGCGGCTTAGCCTGCCGTCATAAAAACATTTATAAGCCTCATTATGAAGACCAGAATTTCTTGTCATTGAGCCAACATGTTTTTAGACTTTCACCGCGTGCGCTTAGAATGTTCAAGTGCTTCGAATATGTAAGAGGTGGTGGTATTGCTGCTCGGTGGGCAGCGAGCGGCGGTGAGGGCGGTACATAAACAAAAACAACCAACGGCCATAAGTCAATGTTGATTTTTCGAAGCTATAAGTGGGCTAAGAGACGAATGAGCGCGTGTTGACGGCATCTTTGAAGTGACCAGTTTAGTTAGTTTTGGCAAGTGAGTTTGTTCTTAAGTCTTTTGTTTCGCACGTCTATCTAGAATAGGGCGCCCAATCATACCATTGCCTAACAACTTAAACGCCATTCTTCATTATTAAGTGCAACCGCATTTAACTTGGCCATTGCTTAGTTGACCCACTGACACAGCCCTGCATCTCAGTCTGTATCCCACTCCGAGTCGGACTCCAACTCCCTCATCTCTCTGGACTCACCGTCTTGGCTAGCCTGATTGACTGACAGGCCATCTCTTGACACTTGAATCACTGAATGCCCCACACACTTGCCGCATTTTCTCTTTTTGTTGCAAACGTTTTCATTTTCACGCCACACAGTCACACACACATTTCCACAACGTTAGTTTCATTTCATTTTCATTTCCATTTCGGTTTTCGGATTTTGGGTTGAAAAGTCAACACAAGTGGCATTGAAAAAAGTTTTGGGCCTTGCAGGCTCTTTAATGATGGCTCTTCACCTTCCGAATCAGCGGTTCTCACAGTTTTTAGCGTCGCTGGCAATAAGAAAGAGATTCTTTGAGAAATCCTCAACGGCTTTCGGTGGTTTTGTGTTTTGTGAGTGACAAATTGCTACTGCAAGCGATCTACCAAGTGAAACTTAATACCAGATCGAAACGGACTGACTGTCCCGACCAGAGTCTATACTATGCTATGTATATTTGAGTCGCCAGCAATCTGGCTTTGGCAATCTGACGCACGTTGCATGCATTAGACCACAAATTGCCAATGGTTTGGTGCTTTGTTTTATTTTATTTTGCCACTCTGGCCCCACCCTCTGGCCATGAAAATTGAATTGTTTGTTGTTGGCGCACGAAAAGCCCAAGCCCGTTCCCGCCCACATTGCGTTACTCAGGCTCATTAGTGTATATATATCGTGTGATAGGCCAAACGATTTTTCTGTTGTTTGCCCAGCGATGAATTCATATAGATGCGTTTGCCTCTGGAGCTTGTTGGTCTCCAGCAGGAGCAGGAGCTGCTGCAGCAGCATCTTTATCCACATCCACATCCACTTCCCCATACCCATCCTCACCACGGAAAATTAATGTTCGCACATTAAGTTAAATGATTGCGAATATTAGAAAATATGGGCATAGCGAATGCTTGGCTAGGGCAGTGGATTATGATAAAGTGCTTGGAATTGCTGTTGCAGGGGTTGGGGGTTGTTGATTTGGCAATTGACTAGGTGTTGCAGCTGCAGATGATGAAACCAGACAACAACAAAAAATAGGAAATTAATAAATGAGCCTGTGCCTCGACAGCGGTTATGTCATTATGTCCCATTAGCACTTTGCCTCGATATTTTTGCAAATTAATATCCAAAGTGCTCAAGTCGCGCCAACACTCGAACCTTCTGCGAGAGAAAGCTTCCTGCACCAACCAGTTTTGAGACAAAACCCATGTGTTTGAGTTGCATTAATTTTTGAGTGGTTTGTGTTTGCTTTGGGTAAGTGATTCGGTTCCCTGACTATGCAAAAGGAGTTTGGCGCTTCTTTCCAACTGTCAACTGCAGCACATTTCATTGGGCAGGCCATCTATCATAGAAACATACGACAACTTGCTGAAACCTTTGGCGTGGGCAGCCGCTGTCGAATGGGGTCACAGTTTTCACTTTTTATATGCGCGAGCCCGATGAACTTTTGCCCAACAAAGGCCAATGGATATGGGTCATGGCACAGGTACAACGACAATCCATTATTTGAATGTCCAACATGGGCTACCGTTGACCGCAGATCGTAGTTCTGTTACCTCTCTTCATGTTGTCGTTGTTGCTCGTTGTCAATGTTGGCTGTCAGTTTTGTCTTACCGCCTGACACGCGTACAAGCCAAACAATCTTGGCTAACTGGGAATCAATGCCAGCGTAGAGCCATGTGCCCGGCATTCCAGATGATCGTGGCAAACATCACCTACATGCATACACATACATACTTACATACATTTTACACTCCATTTATTAGAGTGCTAACCGAATCGCAGGAGGGCAAAAATTAAAACCGCAATATGAGCAACTGGCAGCTCGTCCCATTTCTCGTAATTAGGGAAGTGGCTGCAAATTAACCTTAATTGATTGCCTTTGACACAAAAGCCAGTCAAAAGCTATGGGAGCTGGGCAATGAACTAAAGCAACAGCCCAGGCAGCGGCAACAATTCCAAGCAATTCCACTGCTAATAAGCCTCATTACTGTCTCAGGCTTTAAATATAACATTATCATTAGCCCATTTCTTAAAAGCTCAGCACACTCGAGTTCCGACTACTTTCATGAAAGGGGCCGGAGGTCTTTGTCATCTGGCCGGAAAGTGAATCTCATCACTTCACTTTCCATTGCAACTGCAAATGTAACTGTGTCGGCAACTTCTTTCGTTGATTCGCTTAGGCACAAATTACTTCGATTTAATAACAATGATCGTTCAAGGGAAAACGGTTGTTCATCATTTTTACTAGGTGTTTATGGCAAATCGTGACAAAATACTTTGACTCCACTGACAAATTGGGGCGGCTAAATGGCAAACGAAACCTGGGATTGGATGAGCCTTTGACATTTTGGCAAGTGACTGAGCACTGATCATCATCATGGGCGTCGCGGCCATGAAACGATAGTCAGCCAATTGATTATATGTCCCTTTTGCTAAGATTCTAGCTACGACCATGGAGCGACGAAGCTTTCGACCAATCAACTAGACTTTAAGGTGAAAAAGAAGCCATTAAATCATTCAACAAGCGGATTCTGAATTCATCTTGAGTCTTTTATTGGTTACAGTTTGTTTGGATTTTCCTTGATTTTTGATTTCCTTGGACCATCGTCAATTGGCTACAATTTTTTTATGCAAATTTTACATAGAAAGTAAATGCAAGCTGCGCATATTTAATTGCCCCGACTAGGCGCCCCCGCTCCCCATTTCTGGCGCCCACTTTCAAATGTTTACTACCAGTCCACAGATAACCCCAAAAAACGAACCGAACAAGTGAAATTGTTCAAATATGGCAACTGCTGTGTCTACTGCAACTTTGATGACTTTAACCGGGGAGACACAATGCCAAGATGAACCACGCAAATGTGTTGGACTCGGCCGACTTTCTGGCCCATTGCCCATATAAATACATCCATTCGCAAATTTGCAGCATAAATTTTGTAAGTGAATAGAAATCTTTCTTGGCATTTCTGTGCCACCACAGACAACAACAACAACAACAGCAGTAACTTTGCTCAGTTACGGCAACTTGTCGCAACCAAAAATAACAAAATGTTGTTTTATTGTTGGCGCATTTAAGCAAATTAGTTACTAACAATACAGTTGTATGTATGTATCGCGTCGTGTATATCTATGTGCATGCATACATATGTATATATGTTCGTGTAGATAAGTATATTCTCTCTTAAACACAAAGACCGGCCGGCTACTAGACCGACCTTTCACTGTCCAAAACACTTTTCAAACTATACGGCATTGTTACTGTTGCTGCTGTTCCTGCTGCTGCTGTTTGATAAAGTTAAAGATAGCATTGAAATAGAGAGAAAACATTGAAACAGTTGATGTAAACACATATAGAGCCAGCCATTCATATCGCAACTGATCTAGTTCGTTGCAATCGGACAACCAGAAAATTAACAGTGCAGATTCTTATCGCCGACAGGTTGCAGACTGCAGCAAGGAGCTTCAGTTGACCTGTTCTCAACTTGTGCCCACTTGATCTTTTAATTCAAAATGCAACACTTGAAGAAAAACCTGAGCAACTTGAGAAAAGTCGAGTGCATTTCTTTGAAATAAACAGCTCCAAATTTAAAATACAAACAGTAAAGACAGGGACTTCGAAGCGCGCCTCCAACCAGTCCTGATGTGCCACTTTTGTGACGTCCCTCAGGACATCAGTTCTCACATAGAACCTGTGGAAATAAGGGAAAGTCAAAAGTTTGGTGCTTGAACTCCATTTACCTGTTTGCATAAAATTTGACTAGGAAGACACTAGCAAATTCCAAATCATCTAATAGTTAAGAGTCATGATGGCTATTTTCAGGACTGTATTTATCATAAATGCTGACCAGGACACCTTCGAATTAAGTGAACTCATCTTCTTTCTGTTCATAGTTTCAAATATTTCCAAATGACCCTTTTAGACTTCATAAAGAATAGCCTTAAATATTTAAGGACCATGAATCTAGTATAACCTGCCATTTAATAGCTCTCATTGCTTGCCTATCTGGCAAACTGACAGACATTTTAATATTAAGTACCAATAAATATTGGCCATAACAATATAATTAAACTTTATTTTCTACCCGGTTTCTTTAGTAAACAAATGGCTTTTCTGAAGCGGCATAATATTGATGTTTCCATAAAATTTTCCACATTAAAAGCCAGTTAAAATTTAAGCACTTGCGAAAAGTTTTTCAATAGTTTTAAATGTGCATTACCAACACTAACGGTATAATAGTCAACTGTCTAATCTTATATCTCCGACCATATAGAGTATATATATTCTTTATCAGGGAAGGAAGGAGTTCATATAGACATGTCCAACCGTTCATCCATCCGTATTCCTAGACCGTTAAAGCAACAGCGCTGCGCGTTTCTATACACTGCAGAGGTTAAGGCTATTGCCATAAAACTTAATACTTATCAATTTAAGATGCATGCCAAATCATCAAGATCGGGCGACTATATTATAAGCTCCCATAGGAACAATCGGTCGAAACCAAAGACTTTTATCAATAACTTGATTAATTTAGACGAGATTATCCTAGAAATTTATATTTGTTAGTTTAATAAACTTTAAAGCAAACTATTAATGTATATCTTTACTTTCAATCCTACCATAGACTCAGAAAAGACACACTTTGAAAGAACAGGGGTCTGACAAGATTTGTAGCATCAAATAGTCTTTCTATAAATTAACAAATAAGTAGCGCCTAAAGATAAACTAATAATAAAGACCACACAATGTTTTAAACTTTCCAAATTTCCACTTTCTAGCTAGTTGAGGTACAAAAATGATTTATTTCGATGTTGATCTCAGTTCTCATTCCATTCTATTCTGTTATTGCAGTTCTAAAGCCAACAATTATCCATTCGTATTTCTATCTCTATTTCTAGCCTAATTATCAAGTATCCACAGCGTTCTCGCACCCCAAAGTGACTGGAAAGTAGAAACTTTACCCATTCTTTCATAAGTTTTAAAATGCATATATACATGTCTATACAGACATTCTATATAAAGTAAGTGTATGTACCAAGAAGAATGTTTGTATGCTAATTAGACCACTCGCTTGTACTTCACACACACACACGCACATACTTGTACCAAGTTAAAGATACAGATCTTAACTAGCTAATTGCTGGTCATTGGTCTCCTCTGGCCACATGCATTTTGTGGGTTAACAGGTGATGTAGAAACATCTTAGTTAATGTTGGAAAATTTCCCTATGACCGCTAGCCAAATATGACACGCCCACACCCAACGCCCCACCGTCCCTCCTTCCTATCTTTACGGAAACAACATACATAAGTGATAATTAGCATACAATTATTGAACTTATTCCTCAATGTGGGAAATCTAAAGCTCTAAACATTCATTAACTGTCTCAACGGTTCATCTGCAGATTGAAGCCGATTGAAAATTTGGCTAATTCGATGTGAGTTCTTTCTCTCAATAAATTATGCAATTCGAATGCTGCAACAACTTTGAAGCACCGCTTAGCATTCCCACATTTGTCAACACCATGGAAAGTCATTGGTTGCCACATGGGGCAAGGTATTTCGGTTACTTTAAAAACTTCTTCTAAATGCACTTTAATCAATTGCACTTTGTTGATTATAATATGGATGTTAATGGGAAAATATTAGGAAGTACATCCATATTTTTTAAGGAATCATCTAATGATAAGTTTATTTAATTTAGGATTAAAGTCAATGTTAATGCAAAATAATTGCAGTCAATTTGCAGTGTGTCCTTTGAGGGTATGAATAGTTCGATACGGTTGTGTGGAAACATTCTCTTGCTGTTGGCTTTGGCTTCCTTCTGCTTTGATCTATGGGTATGTACACAATTGCCACTTGCCATGCGGCAACATAAATTCCCCCAAACAGCAGCCAGCGGACGGATATTGATGAACGGAGCTGAAGAGCATCAATAGCCCAGTTCATTTGCACATCGAGCCGCAGTTTTCGCAGATTTATCATTTTTATCGTGCAGCAGTGAAAACCAAAATTTATTACATTGCGAGGTGATGGTTAATATATGTATATATATGCATGTAGAAACTGGTTAGTTCCAAGGCCGGAAATTTTTTGATGACCCCATCTGATGCAAGGAGGAAGGTAGATCACACTTACGCACATTGCCGTTACCACAATTCACTTTTCCTTTAAACAAATCCGTGCCACACCCTGAGTTGGGTACTACTCATGTGGGAATAGACTACGTGCTCCAAGCTGCTTAATTGATGCTAGATCTCTAAATGGGATAAGCGAACTGGAGAGTTGTGGGCCTATCGCGTGTCCAGATACCATCGTCATCAGTTTCACTTGCGAGTAGTTTAATACCAGGCAGTCAGGCTGGCTGGCAGGCTAGGAAGGCGGTAGGGCTTAGGCAAATAAATAACCTGACAGCCGGAGGGCATTGCATCTCTTGGCATGCAAATGGCCATCAAGATCGTGATCTTGTCCTGTTATGAGTCAATCAGACGCCTCTTCCTACATTGTCACCATCACCTGGTCGATCTGATGCCAGCGGCGCAGATAGGAGAAGAGATTGCCAGCTCGAGATTGCTGCGATTGGATCATAAAACTTAACGGCCCCCAGAGAGGGTTTTTTTTTGCAAGTCCATTGCATAAATTGGCAGCCAGAACGGGCTTATAAGGCGCCGCTTCTTCATTCAGATGTCCGTTTGGCCAAAATGTTTATGAGTCGACGAGGACAACAGGCAAAGGCGCAGGCATGCAACCATCCTACTAGCTAGCTAGCCCTACTGGGTGGGTCCTTCTTTCATAATTTCTAACGAATAACAACTATAAATGCTACTTGTACGTTCGCTTTTTGCTCTTCTGTTTTATTAGGCAAATGGGCATAAGACATGAAAAGAGCCGCTGGCCGCGACAGTGTCTTGCCATACCACTTGCCGAATCGGCAGTCGAACAGTCACCGGCAGCGTAACTTGCTAAACTCTTTGTGGCCCTTGAGCCTACATTAAAAATATGATACAGTCTCTTGAGTTAATTACGCAACTAAATTCGCGCGGAAGTTTCAAGGCCTGATATCAATTCCATAAACACATGCGCCTGCTTGGGTGAAACTACTCCAATTCAAATTTTCACATATGCACACTTTGGATATTTTGCAGTCCAAAGAATCCAACACACCTCAATGCCAACCAGAACCACTGTCTTTGTCTCTACCTTGCCAGCATCGATATGCTGCCTGATCGGCGGCACAATCATGCTGAACTCAGTGACAGTTTGGCCCAACTTATCCGGATACTATTCGGTGACCAGCAGCGGCTTATTCAATACCTTGCCGGCTGCCAGCTAAAATGAGAAACCATTTGATTTTCCCAGCCATTATGTTGTCACTTTTTCGTGTATCTTACCAATTTCTTAGTGTTTTCGATAAGCTTTGAGAGCAGTTGTATTCCTACTTTAAGCTTCTCTTGCACGTCGCATAGCAGGAGGAGGGTCTTCCGCGGCAAGTGGGCTTGGCGCCTATACTTTGCAAGAAATTTAAACAGAAAAGATTAGATATATGAGATATGATATGTGCAGACCATTTAAATTCGGAATAATACCGGCAGATCGGAAATTTCAAATCATGGATTTCTAATTAGATGGAACAAGTGAAACAGTTGTTTAAGTATGAAACTCCGTACACAAAAAACACATATTATTGAGAGTTAATATAACGATGAGCCTTACTTCCCCTTGGAAAATACAACATTTTTTGTTTGTTTGTAGATTTATTGTTTAGTATTAAATTTATTTGAAATTAAGCGCTACCAACGATATATTGTAATTGAGTAAAGTTTTCAACCAGTAAATTTTTTGTACTCTAAAAAAAATATTTTAAGAATTTGAAAATCGTTGTTATCATTGTAACGGAATTTGGTATTTTTACAGCAGACTTGAAAAAATACCAGAAACAATTCTGTCAGTGCTGAAAAACTAAATTAATTTACGGCGAATAGCTTGTGCGAATTCGGCCTTGTGGTTGTTGTTGCATTTGAGAGAAGCTTAACTTAAGAGTAGTGCTGGCAGTTTAGCAATTTAGTTGCTAGATCTGGCAACTATCAAAAAAAATTATTATAATAAAATGGGCTTAGCAATTTTTGGCAAATGTAGCAAATGTAGCAATTTTGGCTTAAATGATTCTGGCAGCACTGGTCTGCACTGAGAGAAAACATATGTATATTTTATATTGACATATTTTCGTGGTGCCAACTCTGTTTCGCCGTGGATTGGAAAAAGCGAGAAAAACTGGCGAATTCGCAACACCAAAAAAAAAAAAAACAACCAAATTTTGATACATAGTAAAATAAGCCAATAAATGTAATTTAATTTTTACTCCTCCCAAACTTTAGGACGAGCACAAGTACACAGATAATGTCTGCCAGTCGAGATCAGCCGGGAACTTCCAAGGAGACGTCTTTCGAAGAATTTTATGTGGAAGTAAGTTTCAATTTGGCCCCTATTTCATTTAAGAAACCAACAAGAACACGGGAGTTACCATTTCCATCCTCTTTTGATATAAAACAAACAAGTAAACGCCTTTCTGACTATAATTCGCAGGTCAAAGAAATTGAAAAACGCGATTCCTTACTAACACCTACTCAACAAATTGCACGTTTGCTTCGCCCAGGTTCCACATATTTCAATCTCAACCCCTTTGAGGTACTGCAAATAGAGCACGATGCCGAGTTGGCGGACATCAAGAAACGCTATAGGACGCTATCGTTACTGGTTCATCCGGACAAAAACCCAGATAATAATGAGCGCGCCCAGTTGGCATTTGATATAGTGTCACGTTCCTGGAAAATTCTTGAGAATGACTTGACGCGCAAAAAATGTCTGGAGGTGTACGAAGAAGCCAAGGGTCGGACAGATCAAATGGTAAAATTGTTTGTTTACCTCATATTGAAGTAACAATAATCTTTTCATTTTTGCTATTGTGTTTCAGATTGCTGAGAAGCGAAAAAAACTTAAAAAGGAGGGGCGACCAACGGAGCCTATTCCCGAAGATGATCCCGTCAAATACAAGCATGCCATCTACGTAATGGTAATGAAACTGTTTGCCGATATGGAGAGACGGCGACAGAAACTCGACCAACGTGACCAGGAAGAACGTAAACGTAAACGCGAAACAGAAATCGAAGAGGAGGAACGTGTTAAAGCTGATCGGGAATGGCAACAAAATTTCGAAGAGTCTCGCCAAAGTCGAGTAAATAGTTGGCAGGATTTTCAATCGGGAGCTGGCAAATCGAAAAAGACCAAGAAGCAAAAACATATGACCGGCATGATGGTACCGCCAAAATTTAAACCGGAGACACGATGAGAACTTTCGATAACTAAGAAAAAATATTTTCGCATATTTTTACAACTTCACACACAAACACATTTTTTTGTATAAGTCTCCTTTGGAATTATAATTGTCACATACATGACCTTTATGCTTAAGTAATTGAATTCATCTTGGTGTTCTTTCTTTTTCCTTTTGGTAGTCTGTTCCACCACCTTATCCATTCAGAGTTCCGTGTACAAGCTGGCTGTAAAAACAATGTCTCGCTTGATTGCTGCCGATGCCTCTTCCATTTTGGATTGCAGACCTGGGTTTCCTATGCGTATGGCAGCTGTTTTTACATCGCGAAGCGTCTCATCCAGCTGCTGGATACACCGAACAATGATTCCCTCCTGGACTTCGGTTAGTTTCATGATTTCAGCAAAGGGCTAAAAGAAAAATGTATTCTTTCATCCATTAGTCGACAATTGTCTAAAATAATATAAATATTGAATGATTATTACCTTATTTCTAGCCCACTCATAAACTACCTCGAGTAGGCCAAAATTAAGGCGATTCTCTGCTTCGATCTCGGCTTCAAAACGCTGTTCCTCGGCCAGTATGGTATCGTTGATTTGCTCAAAAGCAGCTACACATGCCTTAAGAGCATCTGGTATTACAGGTTCGCCTTGAATTTTTGCTTGAAACACCAGACTCGATAGAAGGGCAGCTATCTCCGCCGGCTCCAAATCATTGAACATATTGCAGAGAATTAATTCGGTAATGAGTAACTCGTTTTGACCCATTTCACAGGCCACTTTTCCCTTGAGTGTCACCTCGTCCAGTTCGTCAATATAGTTGAGGGCACGCAGAACTTTGAGCTTATTGCAATAGTTCGGATACAAAGTGAGATTCTTTGCCGAATTCTTGAAGCGAAGTTCTTCGATGTGAATCTCTAGCATGCGTCGTTCGTAGACCTTCGCAAACTCCTGCTCGAAGCCTGCTATATTGGTGTGGGGCAGGACTTCGCCCAGTTGTTTTTTTAAGTGATTCACATAGTTAAGCATGGTCATTTCGCTCTCGGCATTAACATTTATCTCCTTGCTAAGATTCACAAACTTTATGCTATCCGGATTGGCATTGTATGCCTCATTGAGCTGATGTAGCTCTGTCACGGCCTTGACCACAGTGGCGCCTGGTGGAGCATCTCTGAAGCGTTCCAATTGCCGTTGCTCCCAATTGCGTATAATTATATCGGCATCCACCTTGATAAGAGATTTGGTAATGCTTACAATATCAATGGCTTTGATGTCGAACACAGCATGACCACCGATGCCCTCCGGCTGGAAGAACTTATGCTGTGGTGTTAGCGAAAGGATCTTGTAATAAAGATCATCTCGCTGTAGACTCTCTTCCTTTGCCTTGTACTGATGGTCTAGCGCCAGAACTTTATAGATAGTATCTTTTCCCAGTACAGATTTGATATTGAGCAAAATGGCCAGCTTGTTGTAATGCTTTCCTTGAGTAATTACCAAGACTCTTCCCACTTTTAGCTCCTTTTGAATTTTCGGTTGCGTTACCACAAATTTCTGCAAGCCAAAACAATGCATGAGAATGGAATTTGACATTCACGAAAGGTTCGGAAATATACAAACCATGGACCGATGGTTTTCTTTCCAATATTCGACAGATTTGTCATAGAAGTAAATGAGTGGCTGTAAATGTTCACCCAAAGCGGGGAGCATCGCAAATTTATCTTCGGCCAAGCGCAACTCCTTTTGTTGAGTCGGTAATTGCAATCGCTGATTGAACTCCTTAAAACTGAACTTCATAATGTCCTCCACTTTGATGCTCTCAATGCGAAGGCAAGTCAGGATGACGGCATAGCGGAGGATAAACTGCGATTGTAGCTTCTCGGGCAGACCCAGGATCATGGGTCGCAATTCCATTGTAGGTGGCACATTGCCCTTGCAGAGCAGGATCACGGTCCCATTCTCGTCATGACCACGCCGGCCGGCTCGGCCAGCCATTTGTATATACTCGCCCGGCTTTAGATTGCGCACTTCGAGTCCATCGAATTTTCTATGCGAATCAAAGATCACAGTGCGGGCGGGCATATTGACGCCCATGGCAAAGGTTTCAGTGGCAAAGAGTAACTTTACCAAACCGTTTTGAAAAAGCATTTCCACAATTTCCTTCAATATTGGCAATATGCCGCTATGATGGACACCAATGCCACGCTCCAGGGCGTCTCTCAGAACCATCACTTGTGGTATAGTGCGATCCGGTGGCTTTAGTTTGGCCAAACACTGCTGGAAGAATTTGCGCACACCTTTCTTCTCTTGCTCGGTGTTGAGATCCACGCACTGAAGGGCTGCCACATTTTGGTCACATCGATTGCGGGACAGGGTGAAGGCCACTACGGGCATCTTATTGCTGCGCTTTAGAAAATCAATTAGCCCTATCCAAATCTGACGGTCCTGCTTGCCACTGACATAGTTCTTGGGCCCGCTAATAAATGGAGTGCTTTTGGCCTTTGGTGCCTCCTTCTTACGGTCGCCGGGATTTCCTTGTTCCGGTTTGCCACTGGCATGGGTCTTTGGGCCACCACCCTCGGATTTACTCTGCATTTCCTTCTTGCGCGCCACGGCTTTTTCGTAGTTTTCTTGAAGATACTTGCCCTGAGCATCCACCAATAGAAATATGTCATCGCGACTCCTACCGCCGGCTCCCGTATAGAGGTAGTGCATCAAAGGCACCGGGCGCTTCAATGTGCTAATGACATAGACTTTGCGCTTCTTGGTACTGCCCACCCAATTTGCCAGCTCCATTGTATTGGGCACTGTGGCACTAAGCATTATGATATTGACATGTTCGGGCAACAATATGATGACCTCTTCCCACACATGGCCCCGTTCCGGGTTGTTTATGTAATGGACCTCATCGAATATGACATATTCCAGATCTCTGGTAATATCACTTCCACAGTACAGCATGGAGCGCAGAATCTCTGTGGTCATAATCAGGCAGGATGCTGTTGGCTCAATTTGCAGATCTCCGGTTATCAGACCCACATCCTTAAAAGTCTTGCGAAAGTCGCGATACTTTTGATTAGATAGAGCTTTAATTGGCGATGTGTAAATAGTCCTGGTGAGATCACGCTTGGACAATGCTATAGCATACTCGGCAACCACTGTCTTGCCAGCCGATGTGTGGGCAGCCACAAAGACATATTGCCGCTGCTCCAATTTCAATATGGCCTGTTTCTGGAACACATCCAGTTCAAAGGGAAAGTCCATAGCCGGGCATGGAATTTGTTCCTTAAAATTAGTAATCGGCTGACTGATGTCAACCATTTCGGCCCACTCACTGTAGAATGTTTTGTTGTTGCTGGTGGATATAGTCAGGACCGGTTGAAGATCAGCATTCATTATCTCATCATCGACATCCTGAAATTCGGCTGGAATCTCTGCTACACTTCGCTTTGATCCTTCTTGGGCCTCAGTTACGTTGCGAGTGATTTGCATCCACTGTTGAACATCCAAATCCTGCTCCAAATTCTCCAAGAGATCAACATTGCTTTCGCTTTGTAGGGCCTCCACGACCTTGCTCTCCTGATTCTGATTCCTGCTAAAATCATAGCCCGCTGCAAAACCAGGGGGAATGGTCAGTAAAGTGTCTCCAAAGTCAAAGTTATCCACATTCAGGGCGGCCATTTCCTCTTGCTGTTCATCGAATCCGCCAGGCCAAAATGGATAGTTCATATGAGAGCCACGGGTAGCCTCCTCCAGTAGGCCCGGTTCCCGCCGCATTGACATCGAGTTGTTGGCATTGGCGCCCACATCCTCCAAATCAACTTCTACAAACTCCAAAATTTCACCACTCACGAAATCTCTACGTGGAATCAATTTGGTGCTTCCTGGTCCCTGAGGCACTTTCAATATTCGCATTGGATCGAATTTCCTCGGCAGCACATCTGGGAGTGGATTGTGGATAGATATATCCGGATTGAGTATGTAATTACGAAGTTTTTCATAGTTATAGGTATTAAAACCGCTTATATCGCCCATTTTGACGGATCTCGCCGAACGGATTTCGGCAATATAAAAAGTGCAAAAACTAAACAAAGATAAACAACAACAGAACTCGTGAGAAATTGGTCACACTTAACGTCTTGGGCGTAGAGTAATTAAGTTTTGGGGGGATTGTTTGTCGGACTTACTATTTTGTATATCTCAGATCTGTGAGAACAATCTAAAATTATTTAAAATCTGGGTGGAATCAAGATGTTAACTTGATGTCAAATTATACAAGAACCAGAGGGCCAGGGGTAACTTCGACCGCGTCAATGTTTGAATACCATTGCAACTTATTTGATAACTCTTTCCTTAACCATATCTATCAGAGTGGAAAAACGTTTTATCTAAAAAGGCTAATGTTTCCTACAGGAATACCGAAGATATTAGTCAAAGTCATATATATATATGACATAGTCACCCGATCTTTATGAAATTTAGCACAGTCATTAACAAATATATTAAACTAACAAATGTTTAATTTGAAAGCAATCGCATCAAAAGTAACGAAGTGTTTTCGACCGATTGTTCCTATGGGAGCTATAGGATATAGTCACCCGATCTTAATCAAATTCGGCACAGTCGTTTACAGGTGTAATAAACTCACCAATATTAAATTTCACGACAATAGCTCAGAAAATAACTAAGTTATTGAGAAAAGTCACTGTTCGTGACTTTCCCGTTTGTATGGGAGCTATATGATATTCTGGTCCGATCCGGCTGAATCCAAGATATACAACCTGTGTAGTACATACAAGCCTGTAGCCTGTACAAGCCTTTCAGCTCTGTAGATTTTACGGTCTTGGAGGAGTTATCCTGACAGATGGACGGACATGGCTATTTGAACTCGTCTCGTCGTACTGATTAAGAATATATATTCATTATATGGTCGGAAATGCTTCCTTTTATACGTTGCACACTTCTGACCAAAATTAATATACCCTTTTTGCAAGGGTATAAAAAGACACTATATTCTTTCTAAAATGCCTAAAATATAAAAAAATGGTGGAATTCCTTCCTTATCAGTTTGTAAATTAGATTGACACTCAATAATATTTTAATAATAATGATTTTGCGAATTATTTCCATTGCCAAATAGATTACTTGCTCCTCTTGTTAGGCTTTTTATTTAAAGTTCAGCTTATTGGGTTATTTATATACAGTAGAAACTTAATGGACACCTGTATTTGGGTGGACGATTCTCTGCGACCATCGTTTGTTTGTGTCCCCCTTGGCGACGATCGATGTCCGCCCAAAAGAACTTTTATTGAACTTTTCGTGTGTTCCCGCCACCGTTTTTTTCCTTGAATTGTGTGCTTATTGTTGATTACTTTTTGCGGAACACCTCTACTTTAAGGGGGTGACATTTCTCATCTGGCACCTCAGCCCCAACCGGAATGGATACGTCCCCTTGTGGGCAAGCACTTAGGGCCACCAACAGATTCATATCGGCAACAAATTCAATAAAGTCCCCCTTAATGGCCGGACTGGGCTTGCAGAAATATTGTTGGGTCTCCTTGGTAAAGCCAGTGCACATAAATATGTTCCATACATCATGCACGTCCTGCTCTGTGAGTCCGCGCTCCTCCACCACCGCTTTAACCAACGAACTGTGACAGCTGCCAACACGGTCTTTACCCGTTATCAGTTTATAAGTGTAATCATCACAGCGCGTACCGATTACATCATGCAGTGCCCCCCCATCTTCATCGATTCCGTAACCAGCCAGAGTGTCAAAAACAAAGGTAGCCATGGGACGTAGATAGGGAAGACAGCTCCAAAGACGATCGTAAGTCTTGAGATGGGCGCCATGCAACTGACGAGTTTTCCCAGAATAGAAACGCTCTTGGGTATTTTCCAGATTCCAAAAGTTTACATCTCCCACCTGAGAACCCTCATGTACCGTAATGCGGCACAAGTCACCTGTTTGCATGGTCCAGGTCCGAGCTTCACGCTTAGGAACCACCAAAGTCTGTATCAATTCGCCAGTTAGGGCTTGGTAGCGTTTGTCCTGCAATGAAAAGGTTAATTACCATTTATAATCATCTTACATTCCGACCCACATCGTATTCATCTTTGGAAACAATTGAAGCTTCAGGCTTGTCATAGCAGATGATGGGTGGGTGCTTTGCATAGACACGAGGCTTGAAATCACGTCCACACCAAGGGGCTGGTGCTTCTGCTGGTTTCGAGTTGCTCATTGTTGGAATGCTCGGTACGTTAGCGCTTTTATAACTAGCAATAAGATTAAGGTTGATCTTTTATCTATGGATCATTAATATACAAAAACGAAAATGGGGCTTATCGCCCAACCTACATGATCGTTTGAGGTAAGACTATCGATAGTTTTAGTCTAACGCATGGGCGTACGCAATAGGGATTAAATCAGGGAGATATATTTACCAACCATTAAATTGAAACAAAAACTTGAAATTTTACAAAAATGTTGATTTTTTTTTACAATTTCACATTTAAGTTTTTAGCATTGCAAGGATATTACTTAAAAATTTGCGTTTATTACAATGGTTGAAACAAAAATTAATTTAATTAACAAAAATATAATGATGATTATTTTTGATGTGGGAAATGGGATACACATGGAAGTAAAAACGATTATCTATCATATGTCTGTGTTTATAACCATTGTATCCCTTGTTTAATAGATGATAACTTCGTTTTTATGCATAATCGATTGAAAAATAATACTTAAGTTTAGTTCTAATAGACTAAATGGAAATATTATCTAAAGTTAATTGATACCTTAACTGCTATATCCTCTTTGTGTCTTGTGTGTGTGTGTTTATTCGTTAATTAACGCTCCCGTCAATATTGTCGAGCCATTCTTCGAGCAGAATACGCAAATCTTTTTTCGAAAACTCCTGCGGCAGGGGTAGACGTTCGAGCGCAACTCGCAGAATTGAGCAAGACTCCATCTCTGGACAGACAATGCACATGCCACGAACGAGACAGCTTAGGTTCTCCGATATTTCACTCTGGCACAAACGATGCTTAGCCGTGGGACAGGGCAACAAGCTAATCCGCGAACAAAGATCACTCAACTGCGGCTTTAGGTTTTCCCATCGCGCGTGAATATCCGCAATATTGTTCACATTCGATATTTGTTTGAATTTGGCACTAATATCGATAAAGTCCAGGAATATCTGTCCCTGATTGGCCCAGTTGGGCACCTTGACCTGTTGCGAGCATTCAAACTGGCTGAGCATGCTATGCAAATAATCCAGTTTGTCTGTAAAAAGAAATTCGTTTAGATGGCATTGAGTGGAGGGGTTAACTTTTCAACCAACTTACTATTAATGATAGCGTCGGGAGCAAGGTACTCGTAAATGACGTCATGGGCCTCCATCCAATGCTTTGCCTTAAGCAAATATTTCGCCTGCATATGTCGTTGACCAGACGCTCCAGCACTAATAGCCTTAGCATAATCTACCCAGGTCTCGGGAACACCCAATTCCCGTATTACAAACCGCTCTCTGTCGCAGTGACCGACTTCTTGACTAGAGTCGGTAATATTACGCTGAAGCATCTCCTGGACAGCTCGTTCTCGTTTATTGCGGTTTCTTATGTGGAGCAACACGAAGACGCCCCAATGCCAGAGCCCTTCGTTTTCCAACTGGCTAGCAAATTCAACATGCAGACGCGATTCGCTTAGCTCGCTGCAGTGACGATATCCCAGGGCCATAAGTGTTTGCAATACAAGCCAGCTAAGACGGAAGTCCATTGGATCAGCAGTGTGAGTTATGGGATTTAGAGTAGCTTCCATTGAATGTGAACGCTTCGAGTGGAGCTGCAGCAGATGGTAGCGCAGATCATAGATTGGTTTATCGCCGCAAGTGGCCGCCGTAGGGGCCCCCTTATAGCTGGGAATGGGCGGCTCGGCGAAGCCCTCATCTGACTTAAAGGCGTTGTCGTAGGCTCGCAGGGAATCTGTTATCGAAGAGGTTGGTGCCGTAAAGTACCACAATTGAAGGGCCAGCACAGTCAGCCAGTTGTTATCCTCCATAAGATTTATGGCACCTTGAGAGGACAGCATGAGTGGCACACCAGCCGCCAGCATGTACATTTTTAGGCGATCTATGTTAATATATTTGTCCGCTTTGCTGTGTTGCCAAGCGAGGAGTTGCTCCTCAACGAGTAATCGGAAAACGGGCCCAGAACTCAACTGGGCCAGTATTAGAGCCAAATTGGCATCGTCATAGTTGAATGCCAACTCGCAAGCCTCGCTCACTCGATGACATCTAAGCAGATCCAGCATGTGTTCCAAGTAACCATTCTTGGTAATCTTCTTCGAAAGCAAATCTTCGCTAACCAATGTATTCTCCAGCCACTCGGAAAGTAAATTACGCCGACATACAACCATATAATGAGAGTTAACATTCAGATCAACAAGCTCCTCGTGATCACCCCACAGTGCAAATAGGAGTGACCAAACGGAAACGGCATAGCCTTCTGTCGGGCCAAAACTAATCATTTTGTTAGCCTCGCCTAAGTGCTGGGCAATCAAAGCAGTGCCACAATCTGCCTGCAGCCATGGGCAATCGCTGTCAGGGACCTGCTCACAAATGCAATGACGTAATTGTGCCTCCAAATGAGGCACAATGGTATCGGCAAAGTTCTTACATCCGTTTACCGTGTTGAATTGTACAAATTGCAAAATATTGTTCGAAAAGTCGTTTCGCAAGCGGCTGGCAAAGATCAACGAAGCAGGCAAAGCAGCCCGACCAGTGTCTAAAAGGAGAACATTTTTTTTTTTTTTTAGCAGAAGATGAATGATATGTTAGTTCGTTTGGGCTTACCTTCCTTAATGCGACGCATATTGTTGTAAGTATTTGGCACCATTATCGTATTCTGAGGACCAAAACTCAATTTAAAACTGCGTCCCCGATAAAAACCCAAGTCCGCTATCCAATGCCGGTTCAGTTCATTGGCAATGGAACGGTCCAATGGAACTATTGAGGATAACATTTTGCGTGGCGCCACCTTGGGCTTGCAAACAAAATTGAAGGGCTTTACTATAGCCACTTCTTTCTCTGTTCCACTCTCCGCTGTGGCCATAGATGAGGCATCCTCTGATGCCTCCACATCCCCATCCCGCATCAGACTAGCCACCGAGACTGACGATGAGACAGGCAAGCAATCCGACTCTGAGGCTGCTGTCGGATCCTTCCAGGCCATTAGATCTGGTTTAAAAAAGTTGTATGACAATTGACGCTTCGATCGTTCGACTGGTGCTTGTTCTTCCTCAGCAAATAGAGAGGATTTCATTAGCTGCATCTTGTGTGGTTCGTTGCCTACCACATCTTCAGCCAAAATGGCCGTGGGGCTTGTCACTGAACGAAAACGTGTTGCTGGAGCATCAAACATGGAAAAATCCGAAGCAATGCCAGCTTGGAAAAACTGAGTCTTATCCATATGGAGGAACTCGGCCGATTCGTCCATGGGGCGAAAACTGAAGTTGGAGACAGAATTTACAAGATTCTTTGGATCGAGAGAGCGTGCCGCCTCCTCAGATATTCTTTGGGCCTGTCGCAATGAAGCCAAAGTCATTTTGTTCTTCTGCTGTTGCTGCTGTTCGTCGAATGCAGTAATTTTTGCTTTTTTGGGATCGGTGGGCACAGTTTCCAATTCGTCTTCTTCGTCGGTGTCGTTTAGGCCGTATTTGGAAAAATGCTTCACACGAAAAACCCAGCTACCTGTCTCCGGGCGATATTCAATGAAACGTGTCTCATTCTTGTCGCAGACTCGACGCAGTTTTCCCTCCCAATCCATTTCGATGAGACGTTGAGAATCCTTGATGGCTTCATGTACGGTCTTATCCAATGGCCAAACCTGATCCAAGGTAACTTGAGCATCCCGATTTAGGCCTTCTCCAAATGGCGGTTTATTCTCATCATCCGGATAAACAATGATTTCCTTATTACGGAAATGAACTATAGCAAAAGGAGAGATAATAATTTGAGTTTAGTCTACATTTGCGAATGTGAAGGGATAAACAACTTACCTATCTCATCTAAATTGAGTCCAGCGACATCAATCTCTTTGCCAAAATAGACATTGCCATATCCTTCTCTTCCTACAGTGAAATTAGGCACCACACAGGAACCATCCTCTGATAAATATGACTTAAGATCATCCAGAGACGGAATGGTATAGTAGCCCGCACGTTTTAGCACGATTCCAGTAGGATGCGGTTCCTCTGACTCTGCCTCAATGGCCGGACGAGAGAGATTTGTCAGCTTTTCCCCTTCCTGGGAACGGCTTAAACTCTCACTGGCCTGGTCCGTTAGGTAAGTATCCCGTCTGGCTATGGCACTGGCCTGATCTTCAAATGAATTTTCCGGTATGGTAGATACTGATAGACGCACTGTGGACGATGGGCGATAGGTATCCAATGGTTTGCGGGGCACCAGCTCAGTAACCGTACTATTGAGAGGTGAACCAGAACGATCCAAATGGCCAGCTTGAATATTCTGTTGTCGCACTTTCTCCAAGTTATTAGGATGCAACCAGGATTCACGACGAGTTTGGTCCTGATGAAGAGCAGCATCAGCAGCCAGAGTGGACGGAGACGGCTCAGGGGGAATGACTCCTGAAAAGGAATCTCGTTCACTGATCGACCTATTGGACGGTTTACCATCGCCACCCCGTACCCTTGGCGTATTCGGGGCTGAAGTGGTTCCAAGAGAATTTGTATCCATGGACTTCTCTTTTGGTTTGATAACCAATCGCTTGGCGTTTGGCTTTAGATTGAAACCCTCAACGCTGGCATCGAACTCCTCAAGTCCATCGAAGAGTGCCTTCCGATTGACTGAGCTGCCCATGGCTTTAACTTTCACATGCGCCTGGTTCTCCTTAGTCGAAATCTTAAACTGATTGCTACTCATATCCAGCACAGCCTGTTGGGCAGCGGGATTGGTGGCTCTTGTTGGATCTGCATCGCTTTGCTTTAGATCCTTGAAAATTGGCGTGTCGCCATATGGAGAGGTCACCTTCGCCAAGATTTGTTGATGGATGGGTTGTTGGGATGCCATTGATATGCCCATAGATGGCTGACTGCCAATTAGTCCACCTTGCAGTCCTGTATTGCCACCCAAAGTACCAAAGCTGCCACCTAGAGATCCGCCTGTGTTTCCAAATCCAGTAGACGCGGCGCCACCAAAGAAGCCACCGCCAATGGGCGCCGCAGCTGTGCCACCTAATGTGGTGCCTCCTCCAAAGAGCCCGCCACCAGGTTTGGCGGCGTTCCCAAAGAGCGATCCTCCCGTATTGCCAGCATTGAAGTTAAGAGGAGCAGCAGCTGTAGTCCCAAAACCACCAAATGCCGATGTTGCCGGTTTATTCAGCGTTGAGTTAAAAAGGCCACCGCCAGTTCCAACGCCAGCGGTGCCTGCGACAGGATTACTCATGCCAAAAGCACCTCCGAATCCCGTATTAGCTGTTGAAGTCGCACCAAAAGCTGGTGTCGCAAAACTAGTCGCCGGCTTGGCGCCAAACAATCCACCACCGGCGACGGCTGTACTGGTGGCAGTGGTGCCGAAACCACCAAATCCTGTTGAGGTAGCAGTTCCCGTTGCACCTAATCCAAAGGCGGATTTGTTTGGATCATTGCCTGCCGGAGCACCAAAAAGAGACGTCTGCTGGGTCCCAGCAGCTGTGGTCCCAAATCCTCCAAAGCCAGTATTTGTCTGTCCAAAAGCGGGCGCTGCACTTGTGGCGGGAGTCTGTCCGAAAAGAGTGCTGCCTTGACCAAAAGCGGGCTTTGCTCCGAATGGATTGGAAGCATCCGCCGCGGGAGCCGCAAAACCCGTATTTGTCGCTGCTCCAAATGGTTTCTGAAGAAAACTATTTTGCTGGGCAGGAGCACCAAAAGCGCTGCTAGTTGCAGGTTGGCCAAAAGTCGATGCACCAAACAGACCCTTATTTTCTGTTGCAGCTTGACCAAACAGACCTGTCGAGGCCGGTTGCGCCGTGCTTCCGAATAAACCACCAGCCGCTGGCTGAGTTGCTGCTGTTGCATTGCCAAAACCAAACCCGGTGCCAGGTGCAGTGCCTGCTTGTGGGCCTTTGCGTCCATTTAAATAGTCCTCCAAGCGGAGCTCTTCCAGCGATTTCAGTTCATATTCCTTCATTGCTGTGATGCAATGCTGTTTAGTATTGACATTGTTGGGCTGGCCACCTTTCATTAGGGTGTCGGTGCCAATTGATGGCGAGTACTTGGCCACTGCTGTGCCAGGATTGACGCCGGCGGCACCTACGGCGGGTGTCTGCGGCTGGGCAAAAGCCGAGGCCGCTCCACTGCCAAATACATTCGTTGTTGTTGCTGGAGCCGCCTGACCAAAGCTACCGAATCCTGGGGTGCTAGTCACGGGTGCTTGCTGACCAAACAACGATGTCGGCTGAGCAGCCGCAGATTGGCTAAACGCGCCCATGCCCAGACCGGCGGGCTTAGCAGCTCCGAATGCTGGAGCGGCCGCTTGCCCAAAAAGAGATGTGTTCGGCTGGGCTTGATTGGCACCAAATATATTCGATGACTGCTGCGGCTGCGCAAATGCTGCAATAGAGAGCAATATGAATTAAAACCAAATTGAAATACGCCACCATCTTAGATCGAGTTCGATTCTAACCTCCAAATGTGCTGGGAGTTGTTGTTGTGCTGCCAAAGGCGCTAGATGTTGTTGCTCCACCAAAGAGTCCGGCCGTGGGCTGAGCTGGTGTCGCTGCTGCACCAAACAATGAAGGTTGCGTTGGCTGGGCTCCAAAGGCAGAAGTGCTACCAAACGCTGGCGCTGCTGGCTTCCCAAAGGCCGACTGGCCAAATGGCGTGGCTGTCGGTGTGCTGGTGAAACCGAAACCAGTGGCTCCAGTGCCAGCTCCAAAAGGAGGTTTCGTACCGCCAAACATGCTGCTTTCTCGCTAACTAGGCGATTTTACAGTTAAATTAAACACACAAATACACATATACTAGATGGATGCCAATGCCAAATGATATCTTTTGGCCTTGAACGAATTTCACCAATGGATGCAAGACTGCTTACAGTATTCGGGGATCCCCGTCGGTGATTCACGTAATAATTCTCTGTAGGTAACGCTAAAAGTATTTCTCCTCAACAACACCTAGGATTTTTATAGATAAAGGCGCAAAAATTTTTCTGTCAAGCCGCGCCGCTAATTTCACCACACTGAAATTTAGTGTGGCCAGATGATCATATATAGAAAATATACAAAATCAAGACTGGCGTTTTTCGTGTTATTGAATTTTAAATTATTTTATTTCTTATTTTTTGATTTATTTGTATTAAAAATATAAAAGCCCTGGCTGCTAAGGCCTTCTGCTTGTATTGGCTAAATTTTAATTTTGATGTAGGTATTATTTACAAACATACATATATACTAACTATTTATGTTGTGTTTAAAACTTATACGAAGCGATAAGTATTTAATTGTTTTAATCCGTTATTTTATGAATGTTATCAGGAATTAGATTGAGAGGATTGCCATGAGTATAAAATTACTGATCTGGAACCGGAACCACACAAAGCCCGACCGATAGCGACGATTAGCTATCCCTCACAACCAACATCGTTCGAATTGTCATCAAATTATCGGCGAAGTTGCATCAAAAACGTGTGAAGAGTTTCGAGTAGTTCGAAAGAGAAAATTAGCTATTGACAAAAATGATTGACAACCCTATTTAACATTGTCTGGATTAAGGAGGAGGATAATTGCATGAACTCACCAAAGGGGGCTTAAGGGGCAAACATTTATTCTTAAAATAAAACATAAATTGGCTAAAATAGTTACATATATTATGCGCTTTTATGTGAAATAAAGAAAACAAAAAAATCTATTAAAAATAATATAGTAAAGAAAATAAAAAAAATTTTTGTGTTGACAATTAATATCACTTGCATGTGTAATCCCAAAGAGCTAAAGGGGCGTTCAAAAAACTGAAATTTGTAGTTTTCTTTTAATACCATTTATTAATTATTATGAGCCTTTTATTTGATGTTTTCATACACTTTATAGCAAATGAAAAAAAATTTATAAAATATATAAAAAAAAACCGATTGAGGTGTGCGTTAATCTTAAGCTTTCGACTTTTGCTTATTGAAAATTTCAAAAGCTATGGCCGGGGGCGGTGTTTGAAGATTTGGGGTTGGGGCTTGGAGGGATTTTCTCTCTAACCGCATTTCCACATGTTTCTAATCCTTACACTATTGTCTGCTTTTACATTATTTATTTGTATACATTTGGCAAATTATACATAGGTACCTACAGTTGTTCCTTTTGATCTTTTCATATCTCTTTAACTTGAGAAAACTTAATATTGGAATAATATTACTACTTGTCAGTTATAAGCTTAAGAGTTAAGGCATTGTTTTTGCGAGGGATTTTAATTTGTATGAAAACATCGTCATAATATAACATAGCACATAGTTTTTTTTTGAGAGCCATTAAATATATGAGTTTTTGTATTTTATAAATCGTATATATCATATAAGTAAATACTTTCATGTCGTTACTCACACACATTATTTCTTCTTCAATTCAATTCAAAAATAATTTCTCCCCAAAACAAATCTTATGCCATCTTAGATAGTTTATAATAATGTGGTATATAGTGTATATATATTTCAATAATGGTAATATGATCATTGATTGAACTAACTTTCGAAATTCATACATATATCTTTTATATTTAGTTGAATTCATTTGTTTTTGTATATATATATAAGTATGTAAAATAATATATGTAGTTTAAACATCAATAAAGCCCACATATATATATATCTTTTGTTTTTTTTTGTGCAATTTTCTACACGGTGACACAGAAGAAATATAAGTATAAACAATATAATTAATACGAATCAGCAACTTAAGCTTAATATCACAAATTAAAGAAAAATACATACAATTATAACAGCGCAAAATATAAATTGAAATGGTCAAATAATACATTAAAGTTTGGTCTAAATATAGGTATACTTATATAAAGAGAGATATATATGTGTTTTGTAAATATTTTTGTGTAGCTACCATTTGTTGTTCCTCAGCAATTTTATGCTTTGAGTATTTTTTTGTTTACAATAAAATATTTAAGCAGTTTATATTATTGGAGAGTAGTAAATATTTGTGTAGATCGAATTTAGAGCGGATACCCCAAAGCAGCCGTCAATAAGGGTTCCCAGCCCCGATTTATTTCAGTGTAGAGCGCAGTACACCGTTCGGAAAGAGCTTCCTCATCGTCCATAACCGTGATGGGGAAAAGATCATTCTATAAATAATAATTACGATTACTTTACATTATTCTTTTTTTGGGTATTTTGTGGACGTACATTCTTGGCTTGCCAGAGCTGCTCGAGCAATCGTAAGAAACGTTGCATTTCCATGCTGCTGGCGAAAAAGATAACCAAATCATCTAGGCACTCTAGGGGCGCCTCCTGACACGAAAACTCCAGAATACACCACCAAGTCTCACTGTGTGAGGATATTTTGATTCCAGTCATGGCTTTAATATCAGCACATGTCAGAATCTGCAGTCCAGAGTTTTTACCATATACACTGCTCATCATATTTTGCTCAGATGACTTGATGGCCAGCGGAGTCGGTGTCATTGATTGAATCTGCTTTGTGGGTGTGGAATTCAGGGTGCCCCGTGTGGGTGTGCTCAGGGTAGAGCTCATCAGGCTGCTTGTCTCAAAAACGCTTAGCAAATCTTCCTCACACAGCAGATTTTTGGATTCAGGAACGATGGATAATTGCTCATCTGGCATGGCCTTCATCTGAATTTGACGCAATGGTGCCGAGAAATCCTCACGTAAGGTGATCAAATGATTCTGTGTGACTATCAAGGAGCAACCCAATGTCTTGTGTTTTTCTTGCAATTCAAATAGCTGCAAAATGTTTGAAGATTAGTTTTTATAGGGGCTTGTATTCGAATTTATTCAACTTACACCACTCGCCGACTGGAGTAATGATTGTAGCCATTCGGAGGCCACATACTCATCTGGAGCGGCCAGTTGTAATATTTCTTTCTTTAGCAATAACTCAAAGCAATGCGGACGCAGTGACTTAACAGTTCGTCGAGCTCCCTGGCACTCAGCCAAAGCCATTGCCCAGCTTGGAAGTTTTTGATTTGAATCATGGAACATGTACAAAACACCAGCCCTAAGCATAACAAATTGAAGCATACATATGTGTGTCAAATGTTCGAGAATGTCCACTCACTTGAGCAAAAAGTAACCCGGCTGCCAATTAGCCTTGCCATTTGCTTCTTTAACACGCCGATGCATGAGAAAACCCTTCATATTAGGACCCAGCGGCTCTTGATCGTCTTCAGTACCAGTTCCAGCGAAACTTAGGACACCTCCGACAGGTACATTGACCACAGCATAGAACATCCAACGCTCATCTTTACCCACACAACTGTTGGCCCTCACAAATGCCTGCAAGGGTGCCAAATGCTCCATAGTCAATTGACCAACAGCGGGAAGAGTTGAACCGCTTCGTCTGGCACACAACTCCAGATTGGCCACCAGAGCATCAGCTGGATAGGGGCCACCAGCAAGTAGTACCTGCTGCATATCACGAGTACTATTGCTAAGTAAAACCGTGTTGCCAAAGGGCCCCATCTAAAATTTAAACAAATTGGCGATTAAACAAAACAACAAAATAACAATCCAGCAGGTATTCTTACCAATATAACATCCAGATCTTTGTAGGCCAATACAAATTTGGCACACAGACAGTTTCGTACTAAATCTGTTACATACAAAGACCGATCGGTTAGTAGAACTAAAACCGGAGTCATAAAGCCTTCTTGACTATATCCCGTATAGAGTTTAAAGACCTGTTCCGAAATTAAAGTGGAAAACTTAGAGATTGCATATTAGACAAGATTACATGTATCTTTACCTTCATGAGCTGCTCCTTGGATTCACTTAATATGGACAACGTCTTGCCATTGAATATATCTATAGATATTTCTCCTATGCCCAGCTCAAAATTGGACACTTCCGATGTATCAGACTCTCCCATATTGATTAGTTCTCGGCGCGGTGAATTGGCACCAGACATTTCTATTTCCATGGCTATTTCCGCATTTAGATCATCAATTAACTCATAATTTTTGGGTCGGGCACCCTTTACATACAACTTGGTAGAACCAAGATTTTTCTGCTCATTCCTCAATTTATCGGCAAAGAAATTATTACGTCTTATAGATGTCTCCATGATTTTCTTTTGTGTTACATTGCGTAGAAATCGATTAATAAGGGACGTTTTTGCGTGCGGTGGCTTTAAAAGCTGCGAGTAATCAACATCCGTATAGTCGACAATAACCAGGTCACTATCAGCCACTGAACTGGGCTTAGTATCTGTATTAATCGTATCCGTAGTTGTTGTTATAGTGAGTATATCATCAAAATCATCACTTAGTATAGTGCTCTTTGAGTCGCGGCCACTACCCCCGCGTGCATTGAGATAAGTACAAGGACTGTGTAGACTGCGACTGTGCAACTGCAATTGATCGCCATAGCGTGCCGGCTGATTAAGTGGTTGACCACGTTTCTTTAACGGCGAGGCCAAGTGACGAGTTTGACGTTCAACTTGGGCAAGGGGTTTGGGTAGAGAGCAGGAATTGGTATTGGTATTATTGCTAATGGAGCTAAGCTCGGATATGGTGGATGAGGACTGAGCATTGGGTAGCTGACAAATGGGTGAAGCTATCTTCTGCTGCTGATGCTGTTGTGATTTGTTCATTTTCTTGGCTGTTAAATGATAATTCAATTTTAGTTTATTTTCTCTTCTAAGTCTTTTTTTATTCTTACCAAAATAACTATCAGTGGCCACCTGGTGTTCCGTATCTAGAGCTGGCGAGGGAGTATTCGCTGTGGAGTTGCTGCTGCCCTCCTTCAGACTACGGAAGAAATTACTAAATGTCTTGGCTATTGGTGCCGCCATAAATGATGATTTCATTTGACTAGCTGGCTGGGCTATAGGTGTGTTTTGCTCAAGAAGACTAGCCACATTGCTGTGCTGCTGCTGCTGTTGCAATGTGTGGTCTGTTTGCAATTGATTCTCATCATGGGATGTCTCATAGGAAACACCAGTATGCTCGAATACAGTGCTCTCACAATTTATGATGAACTTGCTGCGGAACTGCTGATGTAGCGGCTGCTGTTGATTATTATTGGCATTGGCATTGACATTAGTTCCAACTGTCTCCATTTGTTTATCAAATTTATCTTGACGTTGGAGCAGAAACAATTGATTTAGTTTTTGTTTTTGTATGCCATCTATTGGGGAGCTGGAACTAGTACTGGGAGATTGCTGGTCATCATTTTTATGGCGCAACTGCTGATCGACATTGTGAACAAATTTTTTGACATTTGCCGTCTGTTTATTGCCATCAAGACTTTTGCTTAAAAATGGTTTAGCCTTTAGAGGAGGCGATGAGGGAGACGTTGCTAAATTTGTTTGGTTTTGTGGCTTAAGTTTATGCTCTGGTGTTTGTTCTAATTCAGGCACACATTCGATTACCGCTTGCAAATCTTCCGAACCTTCAGGGACTCCACGTTCGGGTAAGGGCATGGTGAAAATGCTTTTCAAAGAGCCAAAAATCATTTTGCTACTATCATGGACGTTAAATTTTTTCATGCGTCCATTGAGGTCCTGTTCCTGGATTATATTCGTTTGACGTTTCGGTTTCTTCAGGCAACTAGATTTCGGTTTCTTCTCTTTGTTCCATACTGACTTGGATACTCCAATATTAGGCTCCGAATAATAGCAATTGTTGCCTAAATATAGAAAAAAATATACAATAAAAACTGATCGATAGAAAAGCCTCTACTTTATGTCTTACCAATGAAATTGTTATTGACCTGACTCATCCCTATACAATCGCAGGAGCTACTCTTGCGATTGGTATTCGAATTGGGCTCCTGCTCATCCGAATCCATGCTGGAGTTAGAGCTGGTGCTACTGTCCATTCCATCTCCGGCCACTGATTGTGGCGGTGGGGCATATTCGAAGACTCCAGAGTTATCGTATTGTAGTCCGTGTGGCTCATTGGTATCATATATATCTGTGTGCCCATAGTCAAGCACATCCGAGCAAGCATTTCGATAGACTAAGCGTCGTCGACGTCCAGCGCCTGTACCATTGCCACCACCAGTTGCTCCACTTTCGCCTTCATCATCGTCGTCTCCGTCATATCGTCCTGCGGCAGAGATTTCATTTGGTCCGCCTGCCTGATTATTGCCACTGTCATCTCCATTGCGTTCCACACACCAGGAATAGCGTCCTGCTGCTCTAGCTACTCCCCCCGCCTGTCCTATGGCCAGTTTGCGTCCATTTTTATAGGTAATAAATCCATGCTCAATATGTATATTGTCGGTCCGGGTGTTCTTTAGTATATCCTCATGAAAGGATACCCTCTTCTTTGGTGCTTTCGGTGCTGATGATGTCTTGTGCACCTTGCGCCTGTAGACAATCTTTTCTGTGGTGTCGAAAGTTGAGCAAGCACTGGTTATCATTTGAGCCTCTTCAACGGCAGCTATGACAGCAGTTGCCATATTTGAATTGGCATCGGCTGCTGCTGCTGCAGCCGTTTCATAGGATCCAATGGATTCGATCATTGCATCGCTATTCTCCGAGTCCAGCATCTGGATACCCGAGTCACTAGGTGTGGTATCCTCCAGGGTACTGGAATTCAGGCTGGAACTCATTTTATCGCCTGGCGATACTTTACTAGCGCCGAGATTGTTGTTCGCCTTGGCGAACTGAGGAGACTCCATGGTTAACTTGAATTACTCGAGATGTTTGTGGATTTTATTTGGACCTTGTGTCTGAATCAAGAAAAATAAAAAGAAGAAAAACAATGGCCAGTTTGTGTATCTTCATTTTCTTGCAATTAATCAATAATACAAGTTGCACACTGCGCCGCAGCCGCATCACGTCACAGTGGGTGGGGGTAAGGAAAGAGTAGAGTAGGGGGAGGAAGAGGAGTGGACGTGGTTGGGAGTCACACAGCTTTTTATCAGTCCCATTTTTTTTGCATGGCTTACCAACAAAGTATCTAATTATTTTCCATATCACACTTGTTAAACGAGCGTTTAATTACTTTATTTATCTATTTACGAAAGTTTTAACTTGAATATTTCACATTTTTTTTGCAAACAAATCAAGACAAATGAACAATCAATAATAACAGCTGATTGCCATTTGAGAGATGAACCAGTGTTGCCGTTTTCCCGATAACAAAAAATCAAGAATGGCATTTATCGACAACAAAGTTATCGCGCAATTTAAGATTTGAGTAAAATTCCAAAGTTTAAAAAATAATTTACACGTTCTGTAGTTATTTGATTTATTTCTTTATATCAAAAAGGAGCAGACTTTGTTTTTGTGACTGTCTTATCATTTTATCCTGACATAGAAACACTTCATAAACTTTAGACAAATCCAAATAAAATATAACAATAAACTTTGAAAACTCCAACATATCAAAATAGCTGAATATATAAATATATGGTTATTTTTTTTTTGTTTGTTTGTGATTTGCGTATTTCTTTCGTTCTAAAATACGCTCACATTACAAATACAAAGAATGTCAAATATAATTTGTTTAAGTAAAAATATAAAAAATAAATGGAATACAATGAGTACATTTAAATAAAATGAATTTTGGGGGCAATCCCCACTAAAAATTTCAATCTTTAAACTGTTTCGTTGCACATATCGTTTTAAATGTGGGAATAGAGGGCCTGAGGGGGCCAGGGGTTAGTAGGATGAATGAATCAATCTTATGTCGGATCATTAGTAAATTAAATACAATTAGGAGTTATTTTTGTTCTATCATAAATTTCAAAACGGAAGAATTTGTTGCAGTTACTCCAACTAAGACGCGGGCTTAGGAGTATTAATTAGTCACTTGCACATAATTGGCTGGGAAAAGACCATAACGATTCTTGCAAAGGCCACGCCACCAACCATCATCAATTTTCTCAATGTGGGTGATCACGTCATCGGGATCAAAAGATATCTCATCATCATCGGCAGCCTGGTAATCGTATAATGCAATGGCATGAATGCCAGTGTCCTCCAAATAGTCGGCAAGATTGTCCGAATTGGCATAAATGGCATCCGTATCGGCAGAGGAGGTAGCGGGCACACCAACGGAATGTGGCGCTGGTAATGGAGAAGCAGCCTTAATCTCCGCTTGATTTTGATACAACGGTTCTCGTTCAGGTTCTGGTTCCGGTTCGCGTTCAGCTGGAGGTTGTGGATGAGTTACCGATTGGGTTGCATGCACCGGAGATTGGGGCTCACTTCTTGGGGGCGTGGCCACAGTTTCAACCTCGATTTTGGGTACGACATCTGGTGGAGGAGCAGTCACAGGAGCAGGCGACGGGGAAGGAACTGAAGCCGCCGCAACAACCACTTGAGCAGGAGCTGGAGTGATTGGTGCTGGGGTCTCTGCTGGTAACACCACTTCTTTAACCTTTGCCGGCGTTGGAGCATCGACTGCAATTATAGCTGGTTGCTCCTTAGGTATAAAAATGGGCTCTTTACGCACTGGTGGCGTATCTGGTGTTGCTGGTGATTGCATTTGATTGAAGGCATTGATGGCGTTGCCTATGCCACCAGTTCGACCTGTTTGAATTGCCGCTCGACTACCTTTAACCGGCGCTGGAGAAGTGCCATTTTCCTCGCCAGAAGCTCGAGGTGTATTCTCTACAATAGTCTGCTTGGCAGCTTCCTCGCGATCTCTTTTATCCTTGGCTTCACGTAAACGTTTTTGCTCTTCAGCACGTTTACGACTCTCCTCCTCCGAGTTCTTGGCCAAGTTTTCAAATTTGGCACGTAAATTTGATGGCTTCGCTCCCTCAATGATTGGTTTAACCTTGTGATCCACCTGACTGGCATGCTTCTGTGGAGCTTCTACGTGATCCCAACCAACGGCGGATTTATCTTTTCGATCCTCTTGTACACCAAACTTACCACCGAAACCCTTAGAATAATCTATTGGAAAATTTTAAAATTACATAGAATCAGGACAAATAAGGTTACCAGCACTTACCCTTCTGCGACTCGTGCTTTTCCACCTTCTCGATGTGGTCCCAGCCGACAGCAGATTTATCCTTACGATCCGATTGAACGCCGAATTTGCCCCCAAAGCCAGTGGAATAATCTTTTTGCGATGCATGTTTTTCGACCTTCTCTAGGTGATCCCAGCCCACAGCAGATTTGTCTTTACGATCAGATTGAACACCAAATTTTCCACCAAATCCATCGCTATAGTCCTTTTGTGAGGCATGTTTGCCCACTTTTTCTTGATAGTCATGGCCCACAGCGGATTTATCCATACGATCCTTCTCAACACCGAATTTGCCACCATAGCCGTAGCCAATATTTTGATCCTTGAGCAATTGCTTCTTCTTATCCAAATCTGACTTCTCGGTCTCCTCACGCAGCTTGTCCATGCTAATGAATGAAACGGGGAACAATGAACCCACTCGAATTATTCATTAATCAGCAAAATGTTACCAATAATGACTCACTCGATTGCACCAGCGGTCCGTCCACTGCCGCTTATTGTCTTTGATCCCCAACGCTGCTCCTGCTCACTTACATCGTTCACGAAATCTGGATCAGTTTCCCAATCATCATCCTCAGTCGCTGGGCCACTGGTGGCCTGGATCTGGTGTCCAGCACTTGCTTTCCACATAGCCTTTGTCTTATCTCTATTTTCGACAAGAACAAGAGATAAACATTTTAAGATGTAGAATGAGAGGGGTGTGGGCCCAGGAGACAGATAAGTAAAAGGGAGGGGCCGGTTTTTAAAACGGCATTAGCCGACTGCAACTGCTTGTCACTAACAGTTTCAAAAGAGGTTTTTCATACTCACTCGCTTGTTACTAATTTACAACAATGTACAATTTAGAATTTACAATTTTTATTGGATATTTTAACGTTAGTTTTTGCAGATAAATAAGAAAAAATAATGTGACCCGCTTGCGGGCTAAGTGTGACCATAAAAGGTTTTTACAGAGACTCTAGCTTTGTTTACATTGCGCAAAAGTTCTCGTTTTTTTTAAAGTTTTCGATAAACGGAAAGAAAAAGTTTTACAAGGCAACCTCGAGTTGATCATGAATATCCATTTTCTGAAATTCCTAAAACAATATTGAAATTTTTGCGAGACCGGAAACTATATATACATAGCTGCTTCCAACTCTTTTCTTTAATTTTAGATTTTGATCTTTAGAGAAATGTTGTCAGCACTGACGCCAACAAAAAAAAAACAGAGTTGTCACACTTAAATTCTGAGTGTGGTGTGGCAACACTTTACGAAATATAGTTAAATTCTTTTAGCTATCAATAAAAAATCTATATTGAAAACAAAACAATGAGCATGAGCTCAACAAGATTTGCCCGATCGGGGCGCGTTCGCATCTGTATACTGATGACCATGTTTATAGTGCTGCTAATGATGATTGTCATTTATCATTTATCGCAACAACAATTGGATGAGAGTCGCGCCTTTCAGGAGGGGCTCAGTGTAAAGATGCAATGTACGTTTCCTTTGCTTCTCCATAATATTGCCACGCTATGTCCAAATTATGGTTTAATTGTTTTTAGCTCTAACTGCGGAAAAGTTGACAGCTGAAAAGAGGGCTAATCTTTTACGTTCTGAGAAGATGGGTCTCCAGGAAAAGTATGATAACCAACTGTCCGAAGCCATGCAGAAGCAACAGGAAACACAGGAGAAATACGAAGGGCAAGTGGAAAAGTTCAAGCTATTGACCATCAAGCACGATGAACTGGAGGCAGAGTTTGTGAAGAGCAAGAAACAGCATATAGAAGATACAAATGCCTTTGAACAAAAGCTGCAAACCCTGTTGTCGGAACTTCATAAAGATAAGACGGCTAAAGAGCAGGTGGTAGCCCAATGGAAGGTGAGTTGTAATCAATGTAAGCAGATGATCAAGGAATTAAAGGAATTATATTCAATTCATAGGAAAAACACGATAAACTTCGTTTGGAGTCCGAGCATAAGCTTCATGCCTTGGAAGTGTCTCTCAAAGAATACAAGGCCAATTGTCATTTCATACCTAAAGTCCAGCCCGCCGAAGCACCACATCAACAGCAATTAAACAAACCTGGCGAACATTTGGCCACCACTACGCGTACGCATGCCAATCCCGGTCAACTGCCGCATAGTATAGAGAAACCACAGAATGAGAAATCCAAAACATTTAATGAGCAAGTACAAGTGAGTGACGGCCTCTACAAGTTTCTTAGCGTCGACGGCGGCCTCGGGGTAAAACTGCTAGCAACTAACCCAACAATAAGAACAGCAACAATAACTACTACTACTACTAACCTTCCAAAGGAGCAGCTGATGCCCCTCATGCGCCAGAATAATAGTCTGATATTAAATTCTGTTGAAAATTTTCAGATTATCCCCAAACCGCAACAACCTCAGCCTCAACAAGAAGAGCCCCAACTAGCCTCCGCTGGCAATATCTCGCCCTTGGGTCCACCACACAAAATTAGCACCAGCGCAAGCTCAGTTGGTGCTGCTAAGCAACAGGATGCGGGTCCAAATGCTTCAGTTGCTCCTAAGCCCAGCATAAGTAGTAGCGGCTTGCCTCCTTTGGCTCTGCCACCAGCTAAGCCAGCAGAGCGCAAACTACCTGAAAATGTGGCCCCCATTCCCGACAATTTCGAAAACAAGGGCGAGGATACAGCCGCGGAAGAGCTGCCCAAAAATGAAGCCAACAATCGTTATGCTAATGTGGTAAACGATCTGGAAACCAAGCCAAAACCAAATGAGGATTCAGGTGCCCATGAGGTGAAAGATGCTCTAAATGAGCCAAACTTTAATTTGCCAGCTGCAGTAGGAGGGGCTGAGCAGCATTTTTTTGATGGTGACTTACCAGCTCCGCGACCAGGCGGTCAGGGTGAAGCTGGCCCCGAAGAGGGACCTAAGCCAAATGGTGAGCAGGCGTTGGCAGGTGGTCCAGGTGCCGGTGGCGGCGGTGTAGGTGAAGATGATGACGATATGAATGATGTGGCTGTGAAGCAGCCTCAACATTTACTCGATGAAAATCTAAATAATGAAATTGCCGCCGATCAGGGTAAAGAATTTCCAGAAGGCCTACATATCGACGATGGCATGGAAGAGGATCAAGATGGTTAGTTTAGATTATATTACTCCCAGTCCACTGTTATATGATTTGTTATTGTTTTCTTTTGCAGAGGATGACTATTCCAATGCGGCGCTTCGCAAACAAGGCGCCGAAGCCATTAGACATTAGGTATGCTCTCTAAAATCCTTTTAGCATTAATGCAACAAGAAGATATAAGTTATAAATCGTCCACCACCATCCTCTCATATACGAACAAACTGTGTCTCAATCGATGGCATTAATTTAGCTAATTAGTTACTAAGTACAAGTTATCGAAAATCATTCAATTCGCAAAAAAAAAACATTTTCTATTACATGTACTTGAAACTTTAAGTTTTTCTTCTCTTTTTTTTGTAAGAAACAAAGATGATTACAGATTTTTTAATTGAAGAATTGTAACTTAGGAAGTCTGAAAGTTTATTTATAAATTATTATTATTATATATATTAGAATAATGAAAAACAATACCAGTTCTGCTAAACTTCTTTTCAAAGAAAACGTTTGTTATACATTTCCTACATTGAAATTTATATTGGGTTTGCATATTCCATTGAAAAATGTCACATATAATATTTTTCCGACAAAGGAAACCCTAATTTTTCTATATCTACAAAAAAAAGTTCTCATTATGTCTCCTGTTGCGATTGAATTTTCTACACCCATTTATTTATTTGCATCTGCAAACATTAAACCGACTATAGTATAGGTATATAGAAGGTTTAATGTATATATCTTTTAAACTGAAAAACATTTGATTAATAATCTTATTTAAACATATTCAGCAAAAAACTAGTTCAAATGATCAGAAACTAATTTGACTTTAATTATTAATGCGAGAATTCTTGAGCAGCGGATCTCTGTTTAGAATTCGGAATATATAGTTAATCTCTTGCATAAAAAATGTCGACTTTCTTTTCTGTGATAAAACAAAAAGCAAAATGAATAATTATTTTTGCATTTTTAATCTTTTGAATTGAAGGGTTAATATATAAAAATTATGTTGTATACTCATTTCACGATAGAATTGTTTAAGAAACACACAGAAATTAATTTTTTTATTCAATAAACCATAATTAAATTACGTGACGTGATAACTTGGGGGGAAAATCAACTAAAATACTAAACAAAATAAAAGTGAAAATAAAAAAAAAATAAAAAAGTCCTAAAAGCTGATTTAACATCTTATTGAGTATGCGCTATTATCCATGGATGCACCATAACTTGATCCAAATTCAAACGATGTGCCGGATTGAGAACCAACAACTTAGATATCAAATGTGTAGCAGCCTTTGAAATGTGCTCGGGCAACTTATACTCCACTTTCAGAATCTTCTTGTACGTCTCGTCATAGTTTTTTGAAAAGAACGGAGCATGACCCACAAGAAGTTCATAGCACAGCACACCCAAACTCCAAAGATCGACATTCTTGGTATGCGGTTTGCCCTGGACCATTTCTGGTGGCAAATAATCGACAGTGCCGCACAGAGTCATGCGCATGGAATTCGGCTCATGGACTGACCAACCGAAATCGGCAATCTTTAAAACGCCTTTGTGGCCCAGCAAGAGATTCTCAGGTTTGATGTCGCGATGGATAATATCACGTTCATGCAGATACAACAAAGCCGAACACAAGGATTTGATATAAGTGGCTGATTGGCGCTCATCGAAACGTTTCAAGGGCTGTGCTTGTAAAGCGTTGAAGAGTGTCCCTTGTGGAGCATATTCCAAGATCAAATAGATGCGCACATCATCATGGAAATAGGCATATAAACGTAAAATATGCGGATGTCGCAAATGCGACTGGATTTCGATCTCACGTCGCACTTGATGCTCGACATTTGATTCACCGATCTGGCGTTTAAACAATACTTTGAGAGCCACCACAAATTGGGATTCCTTTTCGCGTGCCAAATAGACATTTCCGAATTTACCACGACCCAATAGACGACCAATATCAAAGTTGCTTAGCTCCCAGGTTTTTTTTGGTCTTGGGGGAATATCAGTTTCTGGAATAGATTACCAGTATGTCATTAACTAAAACTCAATGAGTGTTTCGTAAACGACTTACCAGTCTTTTTGGTGGCTCCCGTACAGGATCCCGCTGCAGTTGTTGTCTTCTCAATGCATTTCTTTGCCTCGCCTACTGGAGCTGGCACTGCAAAACCGGTGTCCGCTTTGGCAATGGTATTGGAAGTTGGCTTTTGTATTACTCCGCCAGGTCTGGACAGGATGCCAGGATGTGTTGAGCTTGAAGTCACAGTCTTATGGGCTGGAGCGCCGCCTGGTACACTGTTCTCATCAGTTGGCTGCTATTCCAAGAATATTAGTAATATAAATCACATTTCACGGTTGTCCTGTTGTCCCACCCTTTACCTTTTTTGTTAGCAATAATTGTTTTTTCATGTTAGCCGCAGCCGCTGCCACTGCAGCTGCTGATCCTGTATCTGGCTTTGGCCTGGACACAGGCATCGAATTTGTATTTTCCGTAGGACGAAGCACATGGTTATGATTAAATTGGGACTGATGCGACATTTTGGCACTCAATTAAACAAAATAAACACACAATATCATTCAATTTTTTTTTAAACTAAATAATCACAATCACACACGATAGTTTTCTGGGGCATAAAATATGAAAATAAAATGCCGTTCGTTTGAATTGTGAAGCGGTTGTCACCGCGTCACTGTGAATGGCAAGTCAAGTGTATCGATTATGAACTTATGACAATATGGCACTATCAGGATCAAATTGTATAATAACAATAAAAGAAACAATTGCTTCAAACAGCTACTTTTAACAAAACTTTCGCTAAAAATATAAATATTCTGCTGTTATCTGGTTAGAGATTACGACCTATTGAAATTTAAATTCTGCTGTTAATTACACAACAACTATTCAACAAATAACGCACATAAGGTCGTGCTCGTGGAATTTTTCCCTTTTGTTTGATATTAAATAATTTGAAATATCTTAAGGCTATTTTAGCTTAAGTAAATATTTAACAAAATTGTGAGAGAAGCCTGTTTTCCTTTAAACACAAGTTTGTTAAATGTTAACGAATAATTTGTATTAAAAAAAAACGTTGAGTTACATATCGATAGATTATCGATGGCAATGTCACAATGCCATGATCTTTGCCAAACTGTAAATTACAAACTTTTGGCGTTGGCATTAAATCTTCCCTACAGCTGGAGCTGGGAAGTACCTTAAAAATAATTACAAATTTAATATGACCACCACAACAGAGATTCACTATAATATTAGTGCCCAGACGTGTCGTGTTTGCTTGGAAACTCCCCAGACAAATGAGGCTGAAGTCTCCCTTTGCCTGCAGGATGAGATAGAGTACAACGATTTGAAAGTGGAACTCTGGCAATTGCTAGAGGCTGTCTCCAAGGTAAAGGTAAGCTAATAGTTTCAATAATTACAAGGACATCGATTAATTATTTCTCCTTATTGTAGTGCACCCGCTTTGATCCTATTTGGCCCACACAAATGTGCCAAAATTGCACGAGACGTCTGATTGTGGCCTACGAATTTATGCGGGAAGTGGAAAAGTCACAACAAATTCTTCAGGAGCTATATGAGCAAGAAAAGCTTCAACAAGATGACGAACTGTCGCAGAATTTGCCCAGCATAGATGTGCTACAGGTGTTTCAGATAGACATGAATGACATTCAGCACCAGACAGTGGTGGAATCCGAACAAGTTTTTCCTAATGATGACGAATATGCCAAGGCAGAGCACCAACAAGAGGATGATAATGCTGCAGGGCAAAGTTTCTTATTCAAGTGTGAATCTTGTCCACAAGTTTTTGACGAAAGTAATTCACTGGAACGGCATACCGCTGTTGCACACAGTCAAACGACCCAAGAGGATGCAATGCAAACGTGCCCATATTGTTCTCGTATATTCAAGCATCAGGACGGATTGCGTCGTCATATGCTATCATTTCATCCAGTCGAATGTAATGCTGAAACTACTTACGAAAGGGATTCTTTACAAAATTTTCGCAAGACCAAGCTCCGGCCCAATAGACCGGACCGTTTGTCCCGACCTATGCGTTCGTGTCGGCAGGAAACAATTCAATGCCAAAAGCAGGTCTACCTGAAGTTGGAAGACCCATTGAACCACCAAAAGCCTGTTAATAAGCCACATCCCTACAAATGTGGTGTGTGTGGTATGGATTTCAAAAGTGGAGCACTTCTAACCGTTCATCGAAATAACATGTCACACTATAACTACGAAAAAGTCAACTATGGTGATCCATTTGGAGAAATTCAGAAGAGAACCAAGCAGATGACAAACGAAAAGACTGAAGGGCTAGTATAATCTTCATTAAAAATAAAAGACAACTAGGAGACACTTCCAAACTGTTTGAAAATTATTTATTAATAGAAATCCAAAAGTTCTCAATTCCAGAGAGTGAGAACCAATGAGTTTTTGTAGTTAAGTCATTTCCTTAGCGACCCTAAGCAGAGGTTGCGACTGATATTCAAAGTATTTCCCACAGTATCAAAGATGCCTTTTGCTACTTCACCTACTTCATTCCCGTTCCTGCGAAAATAGTAGAAAAATTGATTATACGATTACACAGATTATCAATTAGCGTTCTTGCCTTTGCTTAATAATCTGAACGGTGTTTTCACTCAGACTATGAGCCAAAATACTGGCAGATTTCTCCAGACCACCAGCAACTATGGATAAACCCTCCACAGCATCCGCGGCTGTAGCAATGGCTCCTTCCACTTTGTTATTCGCTTCGTTGCTGTCGCAGCCTTCTTCACCAAAATTGATCCTTGCTTCTGTAAATGGATAGCCAAGACACGTCCCATTTCCTGAGAGGCAGAGCCCACTTTTTCAGCAATCCTTTCAGTTAGGTCAGCAGCAGCATAGGTCACATTTTGAGCTACCTCAACGGTAGCTCTAACGGATGGCGGAACTTGGGTCGGAGCTTTAGGTGGATCCATTTTCGATGTAATGTATGATGTACATTTAGTTAAAAGGCTATCAGCTTTCTCTGCTCCCTTAACCAGTGTGGAAGCAATGTCTTCCGCTCCATCCATAGTCAAATTTTGATAGTCTATGCCAGCCGAATCGTCCCTCTTTTCTTCTTCTTGCGCTTGGTCAGCTATTGTAGGGCCAACTATAATAATGCCAAAGGCATTGTCAGAAGCTTCAGATTCCAAATCAGGAAAAATTAAAGCTCCGAAATCGGTGCAATAGAACTTGGTTGAATTCGGTATTACAGGATAAAGCCAAATTATGTCCGTATCGTTTTCCATGGCACACATAAAAAAGGTACCACTGAGATAATTCCATTTTCCCCCCAACGTGCACTTCATCATGGACATTTTTAGGTTCTCCGCTGTGGATGTAACTTCATTCGATCCAATGCAATACAGTTTTATCTGAGCCTGGAACACTTTAACCAATTGAGCCCTAGATTCCGTACTGGCAAAAAGGTCTTGCAAGTCTTTTGCTACTTGCTTGGGTGATTTATGTGTCTGCTCCTTTGGTAGCGAAAGATCACTGCTCTGAGAAACGTCCATAGTTTCGTAATTTGACGCAAGGCGTGTAATTACCACTGTAATTACTTATGTATACTTTTAATCTTATCTTTCGACCTCGATGAATGCATTAATCGGTTTACTTTTTCTTGTGTAGCGCCATTTGCTCCGAATCACCCTTTTCTCATCTCACCCACTACTTTACTCTGACACGATTTTTTTCTTACTCTATATTTTTTTATAACAGTATGAAAAACAATGATGGGACTCATAAAACATTAAATAGTATAAATTAAGGGAACAAGGAAGAATTAAACTATCTTGAGCCGAAATTGGCTGTTTGTTGGCTCCGTTGGGGGTCTGTCTTGCATCTCGATTTGGGACCCTAGATGGTCAAGAGAACTGAGATAACAGCATTATCGTTTATTTAATGTCTTGATTTATTTGGCCCATAACAATTGTAAGTAATATAAATAATTATGTTATTGATGGCTTATCCTTTAGTTATACATTCACGGTCAGAGTCGGATTAATTTCAAAACTTGATGGCTGAAAGATTACAAATTTTAGAATTTGTAAACGGCGGTTTACTCAATTTTGTAAAAAAAATTTTCGTTTTCCTTTTAAAAAAATACAATATCTTAAATTAATTTTAAAGAATTGCCTAATAAATATAGTTAATTATAATAATTTATTGTATGGCAATATAACTAAGAACTGCTGCTAATCGAAGGAGGCAAATTAAAATACTTAACGGCAGTTTATTATCGATTACTTTGCAACCGATAGGATTATTGTGTTGTCTGTAATAAAAATCTCATCTCTAACAGGAAAACTTGGTGGAAAAAAGGCATAGAAAATTTTGAAGGTTTAATGTAAAATATTGCAAAACGGTAGAAGGAAAATGTTTCCTCATAACAATCATAATCAATTCATGCCCCAAGCACCGCCACCTCCGCATTTTCCAACCTCGGCTCTTGCAGATGTTGGGCCTAATGGAAGAAGCGGTGGTGTGGGTAATGCCTTGGCCATGGGAATCGGCAATATTGCGCCCGTAAGTGGAATGGGGCAAATAGATTGGGCTCAATTGGCCCAACAGTGGATTCATATGCGCGATCAAACCGTAAGCACAGCATCAACAACTCCGGGACCGCCGGCACCACCCAATTTTGGTATAATACCCTTGGCACCGCCGCCCCCCATTATAAGCAATGCACCGGAATATCAAAGACAGCAATTGTCCAATTTACATTACGAGGAGCATGGTGAGGCCGATATGGATATGGACGATGATACAGAGCGTGGACACGGCGTAGATATGCAGATATCAACGCCACCGCCGCCCATGCCACCTGCAATGTCCAACCAGATTAGCCAATCTGACAGCAATGCAGCAGGTATTCCGATACGTGTGAATGTTCAAATAAATTTGAGAATTATTTAATGCTTTATTAGCGTCTGGTCGAGGTAAACAACAACAGGAGCAGCAATGGACTAATTGGCCAGGACAAAGCAATAAGCAGGCCATAAATAACCCAACAGCTCATATACCCTCTCTACTGAAACTCAATGTTAGCAATCCCAATGAGCCACATGGATTGGGGCATCATCATCAATCACAACCAAGTCAACATCAACAGTTGCCGTCGCAGACTCAGCAACAGCAGCAGCAACAACAACAGCAATTGGAGGTCAGTAATATGGGCGGCAGTGCCAGTGAAATAGACACAAATAAGCGTAAAATGTTGCCAGCTTGGATTAGGTGAGTGATTGCAGTTTAAACTCCCATAGTAGTAGGTACTAAATGACTTTTGCTTGTCTTAGAGAGGGCCTAGAAAAAATGGAACGTGAAAAGCAGCGGCAGATGGAACGAGAACAGCCGATAACAACTACGAATTTGGATTTGGATTTATTGGGCTCATCCACAGATACCGAAAATCATCATCATAATCATAAGCAACAACAGCAACAGGGCCAAAATGTTAAGCAAGTATCTAGCAAAACACTAACAACACCTGTTAATCTCATGAACCTGACAAATGTGGTAAGTAATAAACAAAGGCCAAAATACTGTAAACAAAATAGAAAAACGAAGACAAACATAAACAAAACAAAAAAATGCATCTTGTGCATTGAAATTGGTTGTTTGCTGCACACGTACAAAAAAAAAATATATATATGACAGACAAAAGATACTATCTAAATCGCAACTGGCAAGGTCGTTAGCATTAACATGAACTTGAAATTCAGGCCAGCGACAGCGAAGATTCCCATGAGGAGCTCTCAGGGAATGCTCCTGCCTCAGCTCAGCTCAACAAAGGTAAAGATATGTTAATTAGGAGAACAACAAGAAGAAGGAGCGATTCACAAACTACCGAACATACCCAAGACATTGACGAGCAGGAGGAGCAGGAGGAGGAGCTGCCACCGAGAAGTGAGATTAGAAATGATGCAATAGCAACAAGGCATTCTAGGCAAGTCCATGACAATGGTAAAAACTACGAAGAAAGACTGGCAGATTTGGTAGGCATCAAATTCAAGATCAAGAATCTACTAATATGTTAGTCAAAAGTGGCCAAAACAAAGAAGAAATCAAAACTTAATTTGATTAGTTTGAAATGCATAACTACACGGCTGACAAAATGCAGACCTAGAGATCAGAGTCCACTTTTCCAATGGATAAGAGTCCGCTGAATCCAAAACTTAAATCAAAATTTTAGCTTGAGAAATAAATGAACCCATAGTTAAAAACCTCAGTAAAATGAAAAATATTTAAGTGTTCAGCTTCCTAAATAGATTTCTACCTACCCTTATTTTTGTAATTTTAGATTATGCTATGTGAACATTTGGCTTCGGCTTCCATTGGAAATGCTTACTTTGGTCTCTGGGTGTGGGGTTCTGTTCGATTCGGGGACAAAACTTTTATTGTAGTTGATGATTTCCTTTTGTATATAGTGGCTGGCTTTATGGCAAACATAGAAAGATTCAAATATTTATCACATTATTTTCATTCGAATTGCATTTAAACATTATGTAGATGATGGTTGTGCGACGCACATTAACCGAAATATTACTGGAAACGACAAACGAAGAGATTGCAATCATTGCAAGTGAAACAATGAAAGCGCATCGCGCTAAAGGTACATTTAGTTATAGAAATTTAAGTATAAAAACAATCCTTTCTCTATCCGATCACCCCGTCCGTCCCCCTCAACTCCTCCAACCTCCATCAGTTTATTTTACAGCGATTGTAAGTGTGTGTTTGTGAGTGTAAGTAGTTAGAACTTAAGATGACTTGGACTTGTGGACCACATTCTATTCCAAAAAGCGAAAAGTAGAGCGCGCGTGTTAATCTTATTTAAATTTTTTATAATATCTACATATATGTATATGAAAATCTCAATTGAATCCCCCTTGCTGAATTTATCTACTATATATAATATTGTAATATATATATACCTTATATACTATATGCTATATATATGTATGTGTATGTAAATCAAAAGCGTCATCAGCCCAAGTGATTCGCAAAAGCGCCTTGTCCTCCATAACCGGCAATTTGGGTAAGTAATCCATATTTCAAATTGAAGTTTCTCTTTTTGCATTTAGTACTTTTTTCCAATTTCTTTTTGTTTTTTTTTTTTTTGAGGGAATTTTTTTTTTTGTTTTTTAGTCGAGCTTAGTTTTGCTTTTCCTGACCCCCCCGAAACTTTTCTTCCGAAACTTTTTTTATTTTTAGGATTTTGGGTGGTTTTTATGTTATCCTTTTTTTTTTGTTTTCTTTCTCGCCATCTTTGGCGGCTCTTTAACACTAGACATCTTCTCTTGCCCAAACAATCTTCTTCTATAAAAGAAAAACTAAAAAAAAAGAAAAGAAAAACTGCGCCAAACTCCTTGAATCTTTAATGTGGCAGACAAAAATTAGCACTTGCTTGATTTGATTTATAGGTTTAGCTGCATATGGCGATTCTTCCACCGAAAGCGAAGGGGATGATGATGATGATGACGATGGACATAAGGACGGTGATGATGATGACAGGACGTGGAATACAACAACAACAACAGATTCAGGAAAACTTAGCGCGGAAGAGTTAAAGGTGAGCATATCATTTGTGTCCAACAACAACAATCCATAATTGAATTTTTGGTTGCAGGCCCGTATACGACGTAGCAAACGTTCATTTGAGAAGGTCATTGTTGATATTGAACAACGAGTCGCCCAGCAAGAGCAACGCGATGGGCTTGTATTGGAAAAGCAACGCAAACTCGAAATGGAACGCATGGCAGAAAGGCGGAAAGGATCCGGCAGCCAGCGAGAACCAATCTGCGAATCATTACTACTTGGTTCTAGCAATGATAAAATTAAACAGTTTAATGGTAATTTGTGTGATTATAATTCTATTCCTTAACGCTTCACATGCTCATCTTTGTTATTTCTTAATAGGAAAACGTCCAAGTCGCAAGGAGCGTACTACACGGTTTAGCGACAACAAGGATGTGAAACAGTCAAATCAAAGTTTTATCCAGCATGTGGTAGTTGCTGCCGTTTCTGCTCCAGTATCCATGCCGGCGACCACAAGCAGCTCCTCTACAGCGGTGCCTTCAAAAATAAAGCCTATTCCCAATGTGGCTACTAATTTGCTACAGATGCCCGAATCAGTAGCAACTATGCTGAGTGCTGCCGACAAAGCCCTACAGAAGGTTAATAAAGCATCAGACCGGAAACCTAAGCCGCGTCGTCGTTCTTCCACAACATCAACTTCCAGCAGTAGTAGTGGAAGTGGCAGTGGCAGTAGTACCAGCTCTAGCTCCACTTCTAGTTCAAGCGATAGCAGCACTTCCGCCACTACCAAATCATCCAGTAGCCGGAGTGTTAATAGCAAGAAAAAGAACACCAGCAGCAGCAGCAAAAGTCGTCGTACAGCTGCAAGCAGCAGCAACAGTCGTCGTCATCACCACCACCACCATCACCAACGAGATCAAGATGGGGGGAGCAGCAGTCGCAGTAGAAGTAGAAATAAATACGATCGACGAGAAAACGACAGAGAGCGTGAACACCGTCATCATTATGGTGGCAGCAGCAGCAGCAATATGCATCGACGACGTCCTAACAAGCGAGATTCCAGCCATTCTGGCGATGAGCACAGGGACAATAGGCATCGTTCATCCCGTCATGGTGACTATGCCAAAGCCAAGCGACATCATACACGATCCCGTTCAAGATCTAGATCGCGCAACAGTCAACATTACCACCAAAATCACTCCACCATTTCGCATTTATCTTCCTCTTCCGCGTCGCATCATCGCAAACGTGTCTGAAATTCTTATTTTATATGTGACTATCATATTTTCGGTTTTCTTCAGTTTTGTGAGATAATTATCTAGTTTTGAATTTTAATTATCTATAATTTTTTTATTCTTCTTTTCTGTTATTAAACATTATTTAAAACAGTGTTTTTTAGTAAAGCTTATTAAAAAAATAAAGTAAAACATTAAATGAATTTGTTGAATCAATTTTGAATAGAGAATGTAGTTCGGCTAGGGATTAGCAACAGAAAGCCGAAAAAGCTCTTAATACATTTAGGAACAAGTTTCAAACTTGGCCCAAATGTATGTTCTAGATCCAACTGAAATATTCCGAGAGGTGCTCTAATTAAACACAGTAATATGGAGAGTTTGTGTGTCAATCCAAAATCATTGAAGCAATATAATAACGCATTTCAACAATTACATGTATTTAGGTGTATATTTTAACCACTTTTGAAGGAGGGTCGGAGGGCGTAAGTCCAACAAGAAGTTTAATATAAATTTCTTTCAATGTGTTGGCTATGGCCACCGTTTGCTGGTAATTTCGGTCCTTAAATTTCTAGAGGAAAGGATTTACTTGTACAATGATTACAGTACAATTATCAGTAAGTAAAACTTAATTGCAGCTATAAGCGTAGATTTGTACAATATTGTAATATGTAGAGTAGGAAATAACAATTTCCACCCCACACTTAAAACTTATATGTGTTCATTACCCCACTTTAAAAACTAGAACGAATTTCAAATGCAAATTCAACAAATTGATAGGCTCATAAACATCTCATCATCATATTTTGTGAGGATTTAGCCCTTCTTACAGTTTCCTAGCATCGAGTTTCAATGATGGCTGTTGAGAGGTATTGCCGGTTATTGATTTGTGATCGGAGCGCTCTTGATCTGATAGCCAGGCCATCTAAACGGAAAGTTTAAGTAATTATTATTTAACAATTCTTTTTTTTTATATTGCGGTATTCATTCAGTTTACCTTTTGTTTGTGCTGTTGAGCGGCATCATAGCATTTGTCCAAAACCATTTTCTCTGTTAGAACACCATTCTCAGAGGCATAGACGGCCGCCTGCCACGACACACCCAATTTGGAGATTTCACGACCAGACATACCGTCACAAAGAACAGCCATTTTTGTGCAAGTCTGACCATAGTCGAATGTCTCCAATTTGAAGCGTTTGGCACCAGATGCCGCTGGCTGTAGAACATATTTATCAAAATAGAGTCGTAATAAACGTTCACGTTCCTCGAGCCCAGGCAAAAAAAACTCGACCATCTCATCCAAACGGTCATTGATGGCATAATCGAACTGCTCCGGTGTATTCGATGCCAGGACAAGCATGAATTTTGGATTCTGTTCAGAAGTGCGATACAGGAAGGCATTCAATGCCGCTCTCAGATCTTCCGATATCTTTTCAGACGAACGTTTACGTAGGAAGGCATCGGCTTCGTCCACAAACAGGAGGAGACCACGACGCGAGGTGTGCGACCAATCGAACACCTTGTGTATGGCAGTGACGCCCTCCTTGCCCATGGGAGCCACATCACCACCTGTCATTATGGCAAAATCCATGCCCGAGTGCTCGGCCAGCTTTTTGGCAAACATTGTTTTTCCCGTACCAGGGGGACCGTGCATCAGAACGTTTCTATAGAGGCCGCGATTAATGCGTGTATTCTTGGTGGCAATGGCTATGTCACGCAGCCTTTCCTCAAGCTTGGGATTGAGTACAACGCCCTGCAGAGCATCGGCGGGCTTGGAGCGCAAACGTTTCAGATAGTTCAATGGATGTTTAATGGCATCAAGGAATGCAAATCGTGAGGTTTCGCCAACTAGCGTGGGTTTACCGATACGAGCTTCCACATATCTAGAAACGACTCCGGTGGCACCCTTGGCAGTGTAGACACCCAAAGCTAGCAGGGATAGACCACCGGCAGCAGTCAAGACTTTATCCCAATCGGTGAGCATGGCCTCGGCACCAGCACCAATCACAGAACCAGCAGTGCTGCAATGAAATGGAATAAAAAAGCCTCATTGGAAGAAAGAACATTGAAAGAGCATTGAACACTTACCGTATGCCCTCCAGTACTGTAGTGCGATGTTCTTGCGCCTTTAGACGAATCTTCTCAAGATTGATGTCACGATTTTCACGATCCACACGAGCCTTGGCGCGCAGTTCGTGTTCCAAGAGTTTTAGCCGATTCTTTTCTTTCATCTCGATTTCATGCTCAATGGTCTGCCGCCGCATGGCCTCTTGACGTTGTACACTCTCCTCCTGTTTCCGTAGATTATCCTCTTGAACGCGCTGCTGCTGGGCCAATTGATCCTCGTAACGTTTGCGCGACAATTGATCCTGATATTGAGCACGCTGCTGCTGTTGTTTAGTCTCCTCAACAAGCGTTTTGCGTCGCTCCTCATGATCGATGCGTTTCTGTTCGACCTTGGCCTGCTCAATGTGTGCCTCGTATTCCTTGACCTTCGTTTGATACTCCGACTGGCGGGTACTCTCTTGCATTTTGGAAAGCTCCAAGGCCTCACGAGCATGTTCTAAAAAGGAGAATTTCGAGACACGTGTTGATTATGCAATTTTCTTAGGGGGTGATGAAAATATTTGGCCACTTACTCGAACGTTCCAAAGTTTTGGCCGCATCGGCCGCCCGCTCAAGGGCAGAGGAATCGAAACGATAAGCCTCCATGGCCTTACGTTCGGCCCGGCTCAATTGGGCGTCATTACTGCGTTCGCCGGCTGTCTTGGGCTCTGAATCGGGTGAGCCAGCACCCCCTCCATCCTCACCAGAGAATTGCGGCTGCTGCTGTTGACGATTTCTGCCTAATAACCACGACATAGTGTTTAAATAACGATGTGATGAAGATGGTTTCTGCGCTTAACTAACTGATTTACACTAAAAATGCAATTTTGCTTAATATAGAAAATAAAAGAAACCTGCACGGAAAAAAACTTTGATTATGAAATTCAATTCGTTACAATAATGTTTCGAATAAGTGTGACATGTGGACTAGAATATGGGCACAAACTTAAAATATGGGCAAAAAGAATACCCAGCAGACATCATATTAAAGTTATTGCAACTACATATTCCTTAGGTGCGAGGGAGTAAAAAAAAAAACCCGCTAAATTGTTTTGACAATAGGGGTTTTGGCGTTGCCAGATAACGTTTGTAGAGCAACAGCTGAGTTGCAGCTGGTTATTGTCGGCGTCGTAGTCCATTAATAATTTTTTTTGTTTTTGGATACAAAACAAGAATTCAACCATTTCTTTACACAATGTTTGAACGCAATCAAAAGACAATTTTTGTGCTGGATCACACACGGTACTTCAGCATAGCGAGCGAAGAGTACATATCCATGGAGTATCTAAAGGGCAAACAAACCGGATTGGAAGCCGGAGCAAACGGTGGCACTCAGTTTAGCAAGAGTCTATGGACCTGTGCATGCGAATCATCAATAGAGTATTGTCGTGTGGTGTGGGATCTATTTCCTGGTACCAAACATGTTCGGTTTATAGTCTCAGATACGGCTGCGCATATAGTGAACACCTGGAGTCCAAGCACCCAGAATATGTCACATGTGATGAATGCCATGGTCATGGTCGGTGTACCAAGTATGCCACAAAGCTCCGATTCGTCGGTTATACACGGACTTAGGGCAGCTATCGAGGCTCTTGCCGAGCCCACAGATGAACAAATGCAAGCCATGGGGGGCAAACAGACGCTGCATATTCCCAATGAAGGACGCGTTATATGCATTACATCGGCCAGAGATAATACCAGCATGAAAAGTTTAGAGGATATATTCCACACGGTATTAGTACAACAAAATTCTTTGATGACATCGCCGCCATCGAAAAAGGGTTTGCCCATAGACCATTGCCATTTGGTTATATTGAATATTGTTCCATTGGGTGTGGAATCTCTGGTGACCAATCGTAGTCTTTTAGAGATTTCTCCATTGCTCAATGTGGAAATACATACGGTACCTGCTCCGGATATATCGTACAAGTTGACGCATCTTATTCTGGATCATTATGAGCTGGCAAGCACAACAGTCACCAATATACCGATGAAGGAAGAGCAAAATGCCAACTCGAGTGCCAATTATGATGTGGAAATATTGCATTCACGTCAGGCGCATACGATAGCGGGTGGGCCAGATTTCAATTTGCCCACGAGCATTAAAACGGGTTCCACCTATGAGACGGTGACCCTTAAATGGTGTACACCACGAGGCTGCAGTTCAGCCGACTTGCAGCCTTGTCTGGGCCAATTCCGTGTCACGCCGGTGGATGTCACGTCACGACCAAGTTCCTGTCTAATTAATTTTCTCCTCAATGGACGATCCGTACTGCTTGAAATGCCCCGTAAGACAGGTACTAAGGCCACCAGTCATATGCTCTCTGCTCGGGGTGGTGAAATTTTTGTTCATGCCCTATCTATTTTACGTTCCTGCATGGATGAAGCTCCGGCCATTCAAGATGGCCCTGGCGGACGGGTTACTGATTATAGATTTGGTGAATTGGGACAATTGATTAAGTTGTCCCGCATGATTCCATTGAAAGCGAAAGATCCAAGTCATCCAACTCATTCAACTTTGCGAAGGCGGTTGCCGCGCTATTTTCCCTGGACGACTAGCTCTTCGATTCTCTTTAATTTACAGCGTCAAATAAATTGGTTGCCACATTTTTTGCATTTGCTGGTTAAAGAGGATATGGATAAGCAGGATGAAGTGCGTTGCCAACAGCATATACATGAGCTCTACAAAAGTGCATCACGTGGCGATATGTTACCTTTTACCAACTCCAATGGAGGACGGTAAGCCAAATTGCATAACTGCACCTCAAGTTAATTCTCTTAATTTAATTATTTTTCCATTTATAGACTAAAACTATCCAAAGCCAAGGATCAATATCGGCTGCTGTATAGAGAACTCGAGCAACTTATACAATTGAATTCATTCACACCGCATCATAAGAATCTACTTGAAAGTTTGCAGAGTCTTCGATCTGCTTATGGTGATGCCCCGACCAAATCGGAGTCGGCAAATGCCCTTCTACGTTCCTATACAGAATCTCCTCTGTCTCCCGAACGCTTGGAGCCCACCAGCAGTAGCAGCTCAAACAGTTTACTTAAGGCCAGAAAGCGACGAATGTCCACTTGTGGTCAAAGGTAAGTTCCGACCATGTCAATCTCCTCTCTCTACCTTGATTAACCCCGATTTATTTCCATCGCCACAGATCACTTTTCGATATCATTAGCTCAGCGGAACGAAGTCAATCTAATAAACGATTGGATTTCTCAGGTCGTCTTTGCACATTACCGGGTCAAGTGGCCAAATTATATCCTGATTTTGGCAATAAGGACAAGGATTCGCTTGTCATTGCGGGCGGTGTGGCTTCGACTACAGCCAGTGCTAAAGAGGAGTCCATACGTGGTTAACTTTAAAATATTAATCTAAGATTTAATTTCTATAACTAACTCGTAAGACAAAGATTAAATATTAGATAACATAAAAAATATACATTATACAAATAACCTATTTTTATACCCTTGCAGAGGGTATTATAAAATTCATCAGATGTTTGTAACGCACAGAAGGAGACGTTTCCGACACCATGAAGTTTATATATTTTTGATCAGCATGAAAAGCTGAGTCGATATAGCCATGTCCGTCGGCATGTGCAAATCGACTTCACGCTGCCGTCTTAAGAGCTATCAGCTAAAGTATGAAAATTGTCAGGATCGGACTATATAGTTAAAGAAGAAAAATAGGTGAAAAAATTGATCCCAATGAAATTCACTAATATGATAGTTTTGGATATAAAACATCAGATCCCGAAATTTCAATCAGATGAAATAAATAGAACACAAGTTACAGCCAATATAAAACGCCAGCAGTCTACTACCTCATTGCTCGAATCATCAGAGACTGCATTTTATTTCATTGTATTGAGTTCTTCCTCGAATTGAAGGTCATAAAGGCCCTCTGTTTTTTAATTAAGAAAGTTTAAAAAAAACACGGCCTCGTCAAAGTTTATATACCCTTGCAAGTTTTTTGTGTAAAAGGCCTAATGTTTGCGAAAAAACGGCTTAGGAAATAACGAAGTTAATGATCAAAGTCCCTGTTCACCATCGGTCCTATGGGAGCTATATAATATAGTCACCTGATCTCGATCAAATTTTGCAAAGTCGCTTATTGGTATAATAAACTCATCAATATTAAATTTAACGACAATAGCTCAGAAAATAACGAAGTTATTGAGAAAAGTCACTTTGCCGTTTGTATGGGAGCTATATGATATAGTGGTGCGATCCGGCTGAATCCGAGATATACAACCCCTGCAGTATATACTAGCCTACATGCAAAATTTCAACTCTGTAGCTCTAACGGTCTAGGAGGAGTTTGCGTTGATCCAGACGGACGGACGGACATAGCTATATAAACTCGTCTCGTCGTGATTAAAAATATATATACTTTATATGGTCGAAGATGCTTCCTTATATGCGTTGACACTTCTGACCAAAATTAATATACCCTTTTTGCAAGGGTATAAAAATATCAATGTTAATATATTACGATTGAATTAAAATTAATGTTTTATTATCGAAAAGTTTAAGAAATGTTTTTGAGTGACTCAACTGAAGATTGCAGCTTTGTGTTATAGTTTTTATTTTGTTTATTTTGTTCTTTTCGAAATCTCAATTAGAAGCTAATAAAATTAATCGATTTTCTCGAAGGTTTTTTTTGGAAATTAAAGAAATTTAAACGAGACTTTAGCACTCTATTATAAATTGCATCTGCAACAAGAATTTTGGACAACAATTTCATTATTGAATATTATAGCTTCTAGTTGGGATAAAAAAAAAACAAGTGAAACTTAAAAAATTACTTTTAAAGATTGTTAAGGCTTAACTCAATACGATATTTAAAAAATATTTATTATTTTAAGAAAGAAATTTAATTTTAGTCGAGTTTTGTGGAATGTTTATACCATACACCCATAGGGTGAAATGGTACATTAAAGTCGCCAAAATGTATGTAACAGACAGAATGAAGCATCTCCGACCCCACAAAGTACATACATTCTTGATCAGGATCAACAACCGAGTCGATCTAGCCATGTCCGTCTGTCCGTCCGTCCGTCAGTCTGTATGAACACCTAGATATCGGAGACTATAAGAGCTGGAGCCACCAAATTTGGTATGTAGACTCGTGTGGTATGGAATTTTGGCCACGCCCCCGACATTTACAATAAACAGATTTTCTTAAAAACTATGTAAGCTATGTACATACATTTGGTATATGGTATACCCAAGTCGGCGAGACGACTTACTTACTTCATTATTTCTTAGAATCGCTTTATTGAGCCCCTTGCGTCGACACCCATGACTCCATGGAGTTAAACATGTTTTATATATGTATGTATATGTATGTATAAACCGTTAGAATGCTTTTTCTATATGCATAAGACTCAATCGTTTTCTTTATTCGATCGTCTTATTTATTTGCATATTAAACGTCGCTCGTTTCTGTTCGTCAAATTTTAAGTGTTGATTTGTTAAGGTTTATGTTTTTTTTTTTTTTAATAATGATCGAAACAAAGTTAAGTGAGCAATTGTCCTCAATATATCCCACTCCACCACCTGAGGATGGAGATGATGACTCCCCGGTTGAAGATGAGGCCAATAAATTGATGGCGATTAAAAAACATCCGCCATTAGCTAAACTAATATTGAGCGCCATTGAGTCAGAAAATAAACGCGGTGGATCCTCTGCAATCGCTATTGCAAAATATATTAAATCGACCGATTATGTAGTTAAGGATGATAAACGTTTTAATAAAATTGTATTGAAGGCTCTGAAACTGGCCATAGGCCGGGGTCAGGTGGAGCAAGTAAAGAAATCCTTCAAATTAACGGTGCAAGCAAAAAATGAATCCAAAGCCATCCAAAAGATGAAGCTCAAAAAGGAAAAGAAATTAGAAAAGGAAAAAAAACTAATGGAAAAAAAGAAGGTAATTAAAGACAAGCCAATAGCTACGGCAGATTTGGCCCAAACCACAGAAGCAAAGAAGGCAAAGAAAACCAAACCATCTGAACGGAAAACAGGACAAGTAAGATAGCCATTAAAAAGGTTTTTATTTCATTTCTCATACTAATATGTTATGTGTTATGCACAGGCAAAGAAGCCAAAGGCAGAAGCCTCAGAAGGCAAATCCAAGAAAGCAGCAGCAGCATCGACATCGGCAGTTGGAAAGAAAAATACTTCAAGAAAATCGATTGGCACTCTGGCCAAACCGAAAGGCACTAAGGCTAAATTAAATCGCCTTTCGATTAAGAAGCTAGTGGCCGCAAAAGATGTTCCGAGTGGTGAAGAAGACATGCCAGATGGTCTTGCACTGGCGTCATCCACGCCCCAGATGACTCCAATCACTAAAGGCAAAGGCAAACGCGCCGCTCCCAGAGCGACGAAGGCTTAAATTCAAATTTATTTAAAAAAAAAAAAAAACAATTAATATACATGTGTGTCTAAATATTTGTAATTATTTTATAAACTAACGAAAATGGTTTTGGTCTTGAATAGAAAGTGATTTAATCTCAACTTTTTAAATATTCTAAAGGTCAAACTAGAAGAGAATTTAATACCAAATACTATATTAAACACGTAGAAAGAATATTCTTAAGACAATATTTAAATTCTAAAAATATTACATATAAACCGTTAGAACGCTTTTTCCATGTGCAAATTCTTTAACAGTTTTAAAGAATTTGCAGAATTTTATTAATTATATTTTCTGTCAATTTACAATATTAAGTGCGCCCTTAGCATTTGCTAATCCTGCAATCTATGCAAACACTCAATCGTTTTCTTTATTCGATCTTCTTATTTATTTACATATTAAACGTCGCGCCGTTTCATTTCATTTGTTCAATTTTGTAAATGTCGGTTTATTGTTTTTTGATTTTCAATGATGATGGAAACATAGTTAAATGTCCACTTGTATTGCTCTCAATATATCCCATTCCACCGCCTGAGGATGGAGATGATGAGGTCTTGGTTGAAGATGACTCCAATAAATCGAATGGGATTAAAAGAATCCGCCATTAGCTAAATTAGTATTGAGCGCCATTAAGTCGCTAAATAAGCGAGCTGGATCCTCTGCAATCGCTATTGCAAAATATATTAAATCGACCGATTATGTAGTCAGGGATGACGTTTTAAGAAAATGAAAGAAAAAATGCCCTGAAAATGGCCATAGGACGGAGTCATGTGGAGCAAGTAAAGAAATCTTTCAAACGGTGCAACGATGCAAGCAAAAAATGAATCCAAAGCCATCCGAAAGATGAAGATTAAAAAGGAAAAGAAAGTGTAAAAAGAAAAAAAAAGGCAAAGACAAATAAGAAGTCAAAAAAGACTGAATCCACTCAAAACCATTTATTCGAACTAAAATATGGCAGGTCAGAGAGTCCTTAAAAATGTGCATTTTCTTTTCCACGCTAATATAAATATATGTTTTCTATAGGAAAATAAACCAAAGTCAGTTGAAATGAACATTCTTAAAGACAATCCATCGGTACTCTGGACGAATCCCAATTCTATTTTAAGTTCCTATTCGATTAAGAAACCAGGGGCCACAAAGAAATATTTTTCAATATTTAGCAATACATGTAGACAATGGTCTTGTATTGGTTTTATCCACTCGTCGGATGCCCACTAAAGGCAGAGGCAAGCGCGCCGCTCCAAGAACGGTCAATTTTAAATTGTCATAATTATCTACTACATTTATTTAAAAACAACATATATGTAAATATGTACAAACATTGTTTGATTATTTCGAAAACTAAACCAAAGCTTTAATTGGTTTGCTCTTCAATAGAATTTTCTTGCCCTTCAGTTTCTTGGTGTTTATGGTTTTTGTCTTTGCTTTTGTTGGTTTATGTATTTGTTTCTTTGGCTTCATTGACTCATTTTCAAATTGTTTAGGATTTATCTGGAAATACCGCTTGGGTTTCGAGTGCTGCTTCTGTTCCCGTTTCAGATCTTCTGTTGTACAAATGCGCGCATAGAAATCTTTGAGTAACAATTTGAAATCCTCAAGAAGTGTATCCCTCGAGACCTGAACTTGATTTCGATTGCCAACGCATGGAGTGCTGGCTTGTAATTCATTCACTTTAAAGGCCTTTGGGGCAAACACATTTGGCGGTTTCCACATAATGGCTAATTCTTTTCCACCATGGGGCTTATAAAAGAAGGCAGCATAGTCCGAATAGGCAGACTGAAAAAGAAAAACAATTTAAGGAAACAAATCGACAAAATGCTTCTAAATTTTACTCACTCTTAAATGTGCCACAATATGGGCTAGACGATCTTGTCCGGCCAAGGGCAAGTTAAAATTAGGTTGACCAAAGTCAACAAAAGGCGAACCCATATCATAGTTTAAGGAATTTGCCAACAGTTCGGGTTTAAGCTGAATAACCAAGTCGTAGCCCTCGTTAGAGGCCCGAAATAGCTGAGCAGGACGCAAAAATTGCAAAGATTTTGACATTAAATTCGTCTCAATCAACTCTAGAGCATGGCGAGCCAATTTGGATACATGATTAAGAACAAGTCTATTCGGTGTCTCATCTGTAGTCCAGAGACGTCCAGCATGCTGTTGGTCATAGGAGGTTGCCAGTGCTAAAGGTGGATAACTCTCACGATCGCTACGAAAACTGTGCTCCAGATCAGCAATTTGTTGATCTGCAAAGAACAAAGAAACAAATGAACCCCTAAATATAAAAAGAAATATATTCTTACTCACCTTCCCAGCTGTTATTAAAATTAAGTAAAAACAACTCTCCCTGCCAATCACTCAGCGACATCAATTGCAGCAGCCTTATGAAGCCAGTCTGGGGGGCCGCTGTGATAAAGGGAGCATGTCGCTGTTGATAAAGATATGCGACCAATAGTTCGGTGGCCATGGGGGACCATAGACCATCATCGATTAGCTGAGAGGCTAGCCATTGTTTGGCTATGAGAACTGTGGGTCCATAGGCCGAATGCGATTGATGCAATGAATGCAATGCACCACTTACTTTTGGCAATATGTAATGCCTTCGCTCAAGGTCACGACTTTGAGGATTATCCACATAGGTGGTTATGCCACGCTCATTGATCTGTTGTTTTAGCAATGCCGATTCTTTACTATGAGCCAATTCTATCAAAAAGCAATAGCCGCGCTTGATTATCAATAACCCCTCGCTTGTTAAGGACCAATTTAAGTGACATTGCTCTTTCAGTTTCTCACCAATCTCAATGAGAAATGCAGTCTTGAGGGCCCTCAGAGCAGCCAATTCATTTGGCCATTTACCACTCTGACCCAACTGAATAACAACGCGTAGCACATGGTTCGTATGAATGCGACGATTGGCCAGCAAGCGAGTTTGGGGCAGCACAGGTTGCGATTCGCAGTAGCGGAAAATCGGTGATACACCCGAAATAGAAACAATCTCAAGCGGTAGATCGTTAAGGCCATGTAACTGGCGCGACAACTCATCGTAGCAACGTATCACATTTGGAGTTAACGCTTCAGAATCTGTATTCTGATCTAATTCTTCTTTCATTTTGGTTTTATCCATCAACTTGTTGACCTTAAACCATGGCGATAGTTTGTACACAATATCTAGTTCATTGGCTATAAATTGGACATCGTCTTTATCCAATTTGAAATGATGCTCCAGCAAATGCAGGCAGATGTCTTTCACAATAAGTCGCTTTTTAGCCGGCGAATCTTTAACGGCAGCCCAGACAACTGCCTCACATATGGAGCCATCTTGAAACCGACGTAAATTGGATTTGTCACCCCAAAATGAACGAAATTCGGCAGCACCTTCATCATCATCCTGAGACGCTGGTCCCCTATCCAAGACCTCATAAGCATGTTCGGGATTCAAAATGAGCCCCAACTGTATGGATTGACCAATTATGGGAGCCTTTGAGTCCACTGACCATGGGGAAACGGCAGTTTCCAGTGGGATTATGCCATGTATTCGCTGCGCTAAACCCTTTTCTAAAAGACTGAACAAAATTTGGAAATTAGTCAAGAGTTAGTATACGGTCAAAGCTCATTTTAGTCTTACTCGGTTAGAGTTTTTAGCATCTGTGGATAACCATAATTGGCATAATCGTATTTCATTTCAGTGTGATTTTGCAACAGCAACAATTGCTGTACACTCGTCGCTTTTGTGATCCTTTAAAAAACATAATTGAAGATTAAAATAGATTTGAATTCATTTGATTGGATATATTTACTTGAGTATATTGTCTACTCTAGTGTAGAGTGGACATTTTTGCATAAATATATATGAAAAACTATTTATTTTCATATCATTTAGCAAATCCACAGCCAATTTAGCCTCTTCACGAACTCTTTTATAGACAGCCAATGGAACATTGGAGCATAGGTTATAATGTCCAGTTATATCCATGAAACAGACATCATAAAAGCCAACCACAAAGCTAAGCTGCTCCTGAGTCGCTTGCTGAGCCAAGCTAATGCCTTTCGTCCAATCACTGTTGGCCAATTGATTCCAAACAGTCCTAGCCACTTGATAACTACTACTGGATTGATGCAGCACACGCTGTTGATTTAAATGGACAATATACATGGCCAAGATGTAAGAACTGAAGCCACTGAAGCCCACATCCAGTTGACGTTGACGGAGCCAGACTTTAAGCAAGAGTAAACCATCTTGAAAATTGCGTCGTCCTTGAAAGGATTTGTTTAGCAAGCTTTGATTGGCGCTTAATGTTAAATCGAAAAGAACATTCGCATTATAATGCTGAGTGGATGGTAATGGCTGCTCCTCTAAATTCCATTCATCATTAAAGAGAATTGGTCGAATATTATTATTCGAAGGCACAAATCGACCTAAACGGAACGTTTCTACGGGAGCTGTTATAAATAGACGGAATTTTAAATGTTTGCCAATTTTGGCAAATGGTGTTAATTCTAGAACTGGCTTAAGTGGATTATTTGCATAGTAGTTATAGGCAAACTGATCTTCTCTATAAATTGAGGAAGATTTCATTTTATCCGTTACATAGGCCAAATATAGTGCTCGTTTCTGATCATAGATAAGATTAAGATAATCATCTTTTTCAAAACATTTCTTTGGCATTTCCAAAGCTATGTCCACTATGAAATTTGGCTGGAGTAGTGTGCCCTGGGATGCAGCTCCTATTAATTGAGGCGGCTGTTCTGGTTTACTAAATATGAAATTAATTGTTTTTTTATGCAAATGCAATGGCACTTCCAGTTGACACCGATCCATTAAACCATCCTCCAGCTGCTCAGTAAAAGTTGTGAAATTCTCCAACCATTTGTCGATGTAGTCGGTATATTTGGACTTCAGATGAAGCTCTTCGAGCATTTCTTTTACTTGCAATTTAAAGAGATTTGAGTGAAATAAATTACGAGTATCACGTAACTCCTTCATCTCCTCGATAGTAGGTGGCTTCACTTTATTCGTTTCATTGTCCTTATATTTCTTTTTCTTTTGGGGCGGTTTGCTAATGATAGGCTTTTGTTCCGGCTCCACAAATCCATCATTTGTACTAAGAGCATCTGCATCTCCATCGGAGTCGGAATCAGATTTATAATCACGCTTTAAAGCCTAGACACATAGTTCACAATTAATGTTTGATCTAAACGCTTGTGCCCAAGTGACTTACCACTTTATTGGATTGTTGCTTTCGTTTGGTTTTATTCATATTTCCCAAAAAAATATTTAATTCGCAAACACAAATTCAAAATCAACACTAAACTCCTCTCGCACGTGTAGCCAATTGCAGTATTTTGGGGTTTAGTATTTTTTATCATCATTTTAAATGACTCTCTGGTCACACTTGCCAGTATCGTTCCCAAAATGAGTGTAGTTCTGTTAAAAAAATACGCGAAGTAATAGTAAATAAATATCAATAAAGTTGCTGTTAAAAACAGCAAGTCAAGTTGCAAATAAAATACACCGCCTTAAGAATTCCAAAAGTGTAGGCATAAATTCTTATACATAATTATACATATGTTGGTCTACACATATGTACATAAATTTTACATAGGTAGTAACTACATATGTATTTAATAATATTTATTAAAAATTTACTACTGTTATTTAATCCAAAGTTAAGAAAACAAAGTGCCAAGCTTAGTTGAAACAAAATTTCACCCGACTACTTGTAAATAAGCAATGCTTTATGCGTAGTGACATATGTACATATGTATGTACTTACATATGTACATACATACATATGTATGAATTAAAAAGTGCCGGCTAATTGACTATCATGCAAATTTAGTATTTTTTATGGACAATTTTCGAAAAAATAAAAAAATTGTTTTCTATTTTGTAATCGAATTGAATATGAGAAATTGATTTGGTTTAAACGATTTTTGCATTATCCTTTTCCAAAATTTTTTAAAATTTCTATTAGCAAGCAATAACATCCTATTATTTATTATCCTAGTATTTTCCCAATTTTCCGCTAATATTGCCGTTGTATACAAACGGTAACACTGGTCTCACTTACTCAGTGCGTTTGCTTGCGTGTGCGTGAATGTGTGTGTGCTAGGCGAAAGAGGAGTAAAAATCGCACCATTTTTCTCGTGCTCTCGTTTTTTGCAGCAAATAATTTGTGAGATAACCAATAGTGATAAAAAAAAAATCCATCAGTTATGTGTATAATGTATAATAAAAGATAAATCCCATTTGCTTATGAAGTCGCAAACAAATACAAGTTTATTTCTTCAAATAAGTTTATAACAAATTGCGAAAAAAAACTGAATCGAGTTCTCGTCATGTACCAGTGTGTGTGTGTGCGTGAAATTGTGTCTGTGTATAAGTGTGAGTGGGAAAAATGAGGCGTAGTGATGATGAAAATGCAGGCAAAACTGAATAAAAGGTAAAATTAGAAAAGTAAATAAATTAATTGGGCATGAAGGCGCAAACAAATGTGAGCTCTCACTATTTTACATGCCTGCCCTGGTTGGTTATTGGGTAAGGGCTATGGGGAAGGCACTTTGAATGGCCTAATTTTTCTAACTAAACGCAGACAGCATGGTTTTACATTGTACTAAAACATAAAATTGCTTATATTTTTCAAAAAGTGATCAACCTTTTAAGATTTTAAAACCAGAAAAAGTGAACAAAATTAAAGAATAAAAAAAGGCATAGACAGAAAATTATAACATTAGTGTGACCAGAGTGGGAATATTAAAAATGACTAATCTTATACTTTTATTCAACAAAAAAAAATAATAATAATAAATTCACAATGTTTTTTGTTGTTTTCCTATTTTTGTTTTTGCAGCAGAGTTTTGTTGCCGGAATTACACGTGAAAAGTGAAAAGAATCAAAAATCTGCTGACCGGTTAAATTTCATTTAACTACAACAACAAACGTGTTGAGCTAATCGGCAAAAAAAAGATTACATACATACATACATATATCATGAAATAAAAATCGTAGGAGAAAAAAAATGTGCGAAATTGTGTGTTTTGTTATAAAACTGTTTAGCCAAAATTATATATTTCGTTTAACCTAGTTTAAAGTAGTCAAAAGTAATAAAACAAAATAAAACAAAAAAAAAAGAAAATTAACAAAAAAAAAAAGGAAACAAACTGCCTTGAGGAAACAAAATTCTACAATTTCTATCTCTCTCTCTCGCTCTCTTTTTCACACACTCTCACTCACACACACACCCGCACACATACTCTCACATTCTATACATATTTCAAAATTCAAACAAAAATAAAAATATATCAAAAAATCAAAGAAATGCTGCTCAAATTTAATACTACTTAATGTCAAGCAACGACGACGACGCCACAAATACAACAGCAACAACAACAGCGGCCACAATTACAACAACCAACTCAAGCAACGGCAATAACAGCACCAGCAGCAGCCATATAGAAGGAACAGGGACACTGTAACTGTAATTAATCGGAGATAGCCAGCTGAATTGAACGAACACCTGCATTATAAACTCTTCCTACAGCAGGAGAGATAGACAGCTAGCTAGATATAGTTATAGACAGACCAGCGAGAGGTGGTGGGCAAGCAAAGCCATACGCGCGTGTGTGTGGGTGTGTGTCTACGCATGCGCGACATGCATGAACTTATAACTGCAAGCGTGTAAGCGAGTACGTGTTTATGCGTTTATCTCGGCTTTTCTCTGTGCGCAAGGAGGATATCAGTTTGCAGCAGCAGCAGCGGCAGGATTAGCCAGCCTCACTTTCCCCTCACCAGCAGCATCAACACTTACACCATCATCAATCCCCCTACATTCGGCGCAATCATATATCGTTCTTACCAAAATTCTGTGGAAAGTGATAACGTTTTTAAGTCAAAATTCAAGAGACCGTGCCGAACAACAACAACAACCACAATTAACAGCAACTCCAACTGCAGCTACCGGCGAGAATATGCAGCGACGCGAACGGCAAGCTAGGTAAGTTCTCATAAAGCATTTACAGAAGTTGGTCTAAAAATACTAGCTCATTCGTTTCCAAATGTTGTTTAAATTGTACACTTTAAATTCAGCCGGATGAATCAAGTAGTGTCGCGTAGTACACGCAACTCGATTAGTTATTTGATACACGTATTCCTTATCAAACACCAAAAAGTAAAGAAATACGCACAAACAAAAAAATCTATATAATTGATTAGATTACACACAATATGTACATATGTAGATGTATGTATATACATACATATAGTATATACATACCTTCCACCTTCTCTCACCATCCTATTTGGAACACTCTTCTATGTTGCGCTACTAGGAGTGAGTCATTTTACAAAAGATATCGCTAACAATCGACTTATAACATTTATAAAAAATGAATAAATAAAGTTTTGCAACAAATAATGCCTACAAGATTAAAACCATTAGTGTCAATAAAAGTGCAAAATACTTAAAATATTTTTCGCATACAAAATTTTAAATTGAAAAAAAATAAGAGACCTTTTAATAGGAATACAAGTTGCGCGTTCCTATTTTTTTGTTGCTAAACAATAAATTAAAACATTCAGAGACAAATCGAGAGGTTTAGTTTTAATGGGATTCCGTTGCCTCCTGACTTTAGATATCGTGCAGGTCACTGTATTTTAGGCTTAATCGTATACATGACAAATTTGCAGGGCCGTCGAGAAGATATCAGGGCCCGGTGGTAGTAAGCTACGGAAAAACATAGAGTTTAATTTACGAAGAATTTTCCATTTTCTTCATAGACTTTTGGACTCTCTTCGACATATTTATCTTTGTTTCGTTTTCATCTTTTTATTTACACTTAATTGCTGTAAGAGTTTAACCCGAGACACATTTTTGTTCATTATACCATACACCCATAGGGTGAAATGGTATATTAAAGTCGCCAAAATGTATGTAACAGGCAGAAGGAAGCATCTCCGACCCCACAAAGTATATACAGTGGTGCTCATAGACTTAAGCCACTGCCACTACCATAAACTCTTTTCTTCATAACTTTTTTAAACAAATTTATTTCGCCCTGAAATTTGTACATTTTGTAACAATATTATTGAGGCACCTGATCACAGAAACAAATGATCAGTAGGAATTCGAGGGTTCCCAAAAAATTGACTTAATGTCAAAAAGAAGTTTCCGCCCTGCTCACATACTTAAGCCACCTTGAGCTAAAATCGTCAAACATGTGTTTTTTTCAGGGAAAGTTGTGTTATTTGTTTTCTACACTAAAACATTGAATACTAAAAACGTTTCCCAAAACAATTTGACCGGTATGGCTAAAAATAAAAATACAAATCCGGCCGAAAGGAAGCTAATATGGGAATATAACGAAAAAATCACAAGTACTCTACAAATTTGTAAGGCTTTACATTTTTCGAGTGGGAAAGTCAGAAATGGCATTGCATTTTATAAGAAACATGCAACCTGGGAAAATATTCCACGTGAAAAGCCCAGAAAAACCACTTTAAACGACGATAGACTCATTGCCAAAATCAGAGGTCAAATGGTGGCAGATAATGGCTTGAATGTGTCATCTCAGACCATAAGAAGAGGACTAAATGAGTGTGGGCTATATGGACGCATATCCCAGAAAAAACCATTGCTGTCAATTAAAAATGTTAAATAGCTCCTTCAATTCGCCACAGAGCATATTCAAAAAGGTCCCAATTTTTGCACCATGATTGGTTGGAGCGACGAATCCATGTTTGATGTCTTTGGGAGTAATGGTAAACCATATGTAGGATGTCGTCCCAACAACTAATGGACCCCAAATACACGAAGAAGACCGTTAAAAATGGTGTTGCTTCGATTATGTTCTGGGGCTGTTTCACCTCATCGGGCGTAGATCCGCTAGTGAAGATAGAAGGCATTATTTACGGCGAAATATACAGGGATATCCTTATTAACAATTTATCTGGAGAATATGCCGATAATTTGCCACTTGCCTGAATATTTCAACAGGACAACGACCCGAGACACTGCAGCAAGATAGTCAAGTCGTGGCTCAAACAAGAGACAATCAAAGTTTTGCAACGGCCACCGACTTGAACCCTATAGAGAACTTGTGGGGAATTATCGAACAAGTCGTTGGCCAAAAAAAACCAGCAAATAAAAAGGATTTGTGGCGAATTTTGCAAGAAGAGTGGAAGAAAATCACCCCTCAACAGTGCGCACGTCTTGTGGACTCAATGCCAAAGCGTTGCTCCACTGTTCTTAAGTAGAATGGTCATCCAACTCAATATTGAAGGAAATTTATTAAAATTAGAAGGAATATTGGGCAAATTTTAACTTTTTCAACCATTTTTTCCCAGGTGGCTTAAGTATGTGAGCAGGACATTTTGGAGATAGTCTCAGATTTTTTAAGTTTTTCGTTGAATATATATTTTTATAACTTTGTTGTTCTTGTATAAGAACACTAATATATAGAACTAATGTGACACAAAAAATTTGAGCTGTGAAATAAAAACTTTTCTTAATTTTCGTTTAAATTCTTGGTTGAAGTCTTGTGGCTTAAGTCTGTGAGCACCACTGTATATTCTTGATCAGGATCAACAATCGAGTCGATCTAGCCATGACCGTCTGTCCGTATGAACACCTAGATCTCGAAGACTGTAAGAGCTAGAGCCACCAAATTTGGTATGTAGACTTGTGTAGTATGTAGAGTGATCAAGTTTATTTCAAATTTTTGCTACGCCCCTTTCCGCCCCCGCAATTTAAAAAAAACATTGATCTCAAAAACTATTCCAGCTAGAGAAACCATATTTGGTATTTATATTCGCTTAGTAAACGCACACATTTTGTATGTATAAAAATTTTGCCACGCCCTTTTCCGCCCCCGTAATTTGAAAAACTTGATTATCTCCCTTATTTTTTTACCTTATGCAATCAAATTTGGCACACTTAAATTTAATACTAATATCTAGCAAAATACCAAATTTGATCAAAATCTGACAAAAAACAGTCGAGTTATGCATATAAACGTTTTTCCATAAGGCCGGAGTTGGCCGTTGGCTGGTGGTGGCGTTAGGGTGCTCGTATGATTGAGTGAGCGAGATACTAAGATACGCTTGTAAGAAGCATGTGAAAATGCATTTGTTCAATAAAGTTGAAATATTTGCTTTACTGGTGCATGGTATACCTAAGTCGGCGAGACGACTTACTTACTTCATTTTATTTCAAGTGTCGCTGGGCTTCCGTAGACATAAATTAAATTAAAAGGCTCTTCCACTGTCTTTTTCTCCCATACTGCATTGAATATCCACAGTAATAAATGAGTGGGGGTGAGACAAAGAGCACAATAACCTCAAGTAGGTCAGTACTTAAAAAGAGTAGTACATGTGATCCTGCCAAAGGATGAAAAGGGGTAGAGAACTGGTTAATTAATTCTCTAAGGTCGTCTTTAAAGGCCATAACATATACATACATACATACACACACATATGATGGCATGTTAAAAACGCATCAAAAAGAATTTGGATAAAGAATGTTGACATTCCCAAAAAAACACCCAAGACAAAAACCCATGATTGATTGAAAAGAAGGGGCTGCGAGAGGGGAAGAAAAATTAAATAGAACCCAGCTAAACAAACTAAACCAACGAGAGCAACAACAACCTAGAAATGTCAATATACGGATAGAAGCATCATTGATGGGGTAAGGAGGGGAAAGAGGGACATCTCCAAGGCTTTTCCGTTTGGCAGGAGGAGGAAAGGTGCTGTGTTTGTGTGTGTTTAACTTTCCGCTTCCTTACACAAACACACATCCCGCAATACCAATGTTAAAATGACATCCATAATAGATTGAAAAAGAAAAAAAAGCTATTTTCATTCCCCCCTCCATTCTTTCCTTCCTGCTTACCGCGTTCCTTTCATTCATCCTTGCTTTTGTGGTTTGCCAAAAATCGCCAAAGACCAGCAAGCCAGCAGCATCATCGTGCCAGCCGAAACTGATAAACTTAAACCGAATCCAATAAAACAAAAATATATAGACACCAAAATCTAAAACAGAAGTTCTATTTGCTAAAAATAAAATTCTTTCATTGCGAAAATAAACTAAAGAAGAAAAGCAAATCGTAGAACACTCAAAACGTGTAGTTGGTTGAGTGGTGGATACATGTGTGTGAGTGTGTTATTTATTTTTTCTCTTTTTTGTAAATTTCTCTGCACAAAGGGTAACTTAAAAAAGGGTTTTCACTGACTCAAAATAAAATTTTTCCTCTGGGTAAGATTTATTTTATTAAAAACATTAAACTTCTTAATTAACTGGTTTGGCATTTTTGAAGTGTATAGAGACTTCGTCGAAATCAAAATATCTTTTGCCCTATACACATTTGCAATATCAATAAAAGATTTCCATTTATGTTTGCTGTTTGGCTAAGAAATTGGTGTTTTCTTTAAGCGTCTTCCTCATTCCGGTGGCAACAAGTTTTTATGTGTCTTTTGGGATTGTTCAAATAAACCAAAAAAGAGTTTTATAAAAATTACGATTTCGGCTGCGCTGTAGTTAAAATATTTGTTGTTGGGGTGAATAACCTCGAATAATAATTCTCTTGCAGCCTATTTCTATACCCTTGCAAAAAGGGTATATTAATTTTGGTCAGAAGTGTGCAACGCATAGAAGGAAGCATTTCCTACTATATAAAGTATATATATTTTTGATCAGCATGAGACGAGTTCATAAAGCCATGTCTGTCTATCCATCCGTCCGTCTGACCGTCTGTCCGTCCGTCTGGATCAACGCAAACTCCTCCTAGACCGTTAGAGCTACAGAGCTGAAATTTTGCATGTAGGCTTGTATATACTGCAGAGGTTCTATATCTCGGATTCAGGCGGATCGGACCACTATATCATATAGCTCTCATACAAACCGCAAATTCACGAAAAGTGGCTTTTCTCAATAACTTCGTTATTTTCTGAGCTATTGAAATTTAATATTGGTTAATTTATTACACATAAACGACTATGCCAAATTTGATCAAGATCTGGTGACTATAACATATAGCTCCCATAGGAACGATCGGTCGAGAACAGTGACTTTGATCAATATCTTCGTTATTTCATATGCTAAGATTGTAGGCCGTTCAAGGGTATACAAACTTTGACGCGGTTGATGTTAACCTCGGCCCTCTGGTTTTTTATTTGGTCACTTCGAATCGGTTAAACCTTACGACTAGGGAGTAATAATAGTTTTACTTAATCTATAAGTTAATTTTTGTTCGTTCAGTCAATCAATACTTGTCATCATGTCTGCACTGGACTTGGGGGAGGGCGGTTGCTTGCTCTGAGGCTTCCAAACGTATCCCAGTTCTGAGGACCGCTGCGCTTCGCCTCAGACAGTTTAGTAGGCGGGAGTCCGTCACTAATGAGCAGCTTAAGCAGCGTTTCCATTCACTCATCCATCCATCCACCCACCTATCGAGTCTCATTCTCCTTTTATCTTTACACAAATGGACAGAAGTCTCTCTCCTTGTCAGCAGTCAGTTAATGTGCTTTCATTCATGGCAAAGAGGACATCACCAATGCCAATTGAAGTCCTTGTCATGTCAAAAATAATTTTCCCAACAGGATGTTAAAATGTGGTGGGGGATGGGGGGAGGTGCGCCAAATCCTCATTGATATGTTTGACAGACCTTTCACTTGTGTGTGTGTGTGATTGGTATTGATTCTTTTTTAACTTTGTTCTGCATCCTAATTAAATTAAATTAAAATGCTCACACTATTCGCTTTCTCTTGTTGCGGTTTCTTTTCTTTCCCGTAAATTGTACATACATATGTATGTAGGTACACCTCCAAACGCCCACAATAACAACACTTTCGCCCAGAACGCAATTGAATCAAATCTAACACTTATCGACAATTGATTTCCGTTTTTATGTGATTGTTGCCAAAGACCCGAATCAAGGACAAGCAGTCACACAAGAGGAAGAGAGATAGAGCGAAGAAAACCCAATGACCATCGCCCTTGCCACAATTCGATATTGAATTCTATTTTGAGTTTATAACATATGAGCATACTTTTATTTTTTTTAAACAAATTTTTGTAAATTTGTTGATAAGACAAATCTGCATCTACACTTGCCGACGACATTTTCCGTCACATCATCCCTATATTTTTTTTTTGTCGCTAAAAATAGAAAAATAAAAAAAATTGCTCGACAATCTTTGATAAAATTTCTTATTTGTACATATTAGCCGCTAAAAAGGTATAAAGAAATCGACCAATCCGACTAATCGTTATGACAACTAAACCGATATGATTATTCACTGATTGGTTTCTCCGTGTGTGTCGTGATTTCTTTGGCAATAATTACCTTCCTATCGTTCATGTCTGGTTTTCGTAATAGTTGGCAACAACCAACTTGTGTTTGTGTGTTTTGGGCATCATCATCGATATCATCAACATCAGCACCAACACCGCGTTCTTCTTTACACTCGATGTGGTTCCTTTTCGGTTTTTGTTGCTGTTGTTAATCGTCTTATGGCTTTTCTGCGTCCATTCGTGCGGTAGTGCTGCACCCACACATAATCAAACAGATACATATATAAATATACTAAGGAGAGAGGCGATTGACAGTTGCCATGAAAAGTCTAATGACGTCATCATCTGGCCACTCTTCTCCTCTATGTGTGTGTGTGTAGTGCAGTGTTTGATGGGCATACATAGGTCGGTGGTCTGTCGGTCGGTCGGTTGGTTGATTCTTCTGGAAGTCATGTGCTTTGCTTTTTATTTCTTTGTGTATGCTTCTACATTCACATTCGTTTTTTTTTCTTTTTGCTAAATCCGCAATTTGTCCTTGTTTTTTATGTGCCACAGTTGGTAAAACTCCCCCCCTTTCTCCCAATCACAGTCTGCTTCGGCTCCTCTTCTCATATTCTGTGGCCTCTTGCTTTCGTTTAGCATGGTTTTCAACATCGTTTGAAGCTACTTTTCGCCGCTGCTGCCACACGCAACTTGGTTTTTTTTTTTGCGGTCGCCCCCGCCCTTCTATTCATCTTTAGTGTGGGGGGACAGGTGGCAACTCTGGTTTGTTTCTGGCCTATGTTACAGTTAGCAACATTTCTTGTTGCTAGCGCAGTAAATTTAGGTTATATCTACCTACCACTCACCCTGTTGACCCACTACTTGCCTTCTTCTGCTTTCCCTTCTTCGTCTTCTTCTTCTATTCCGTGTCTTCTATCTGGTATTAAATAATAAAAGTAATACAAAAAGTTTGTTTTTATGTTGTGTGTGTATGAGTTTGGTAGGTTGGTTGGCAACAATGTTGTGACGTTACTTTTAGTTTTTCTTTTGATTATCTGGCGCAAGTGGCGTTTTAAAATTATTTTTAACAAAAGTTTTGTATTCATCTTGCTTTGACTCCTACAGTATGAAGCATAAGTAGCGACCTCCACTCATAGATATTTTCTTGGTAATTTGTTACACTATTAGAAACGTGAAATTCGAAAAGTTCCTCAAATATAAAACATTGGAATTGGATTATTGAATGCCAATATTATACTTATTTTTCTTCTTTTTACCTCAAGAGATTGAAATAGAAATTTTCTGTTAACAGTTAACAGTTGTGTCGCTTAACAGAGAGATACTTTAATGTTAACAAACGAGAATGAGTCACCAAAAACTTGAATTGGCTTCTTCTGTTGTTGTTGTTGTTTTTGTTGCTGCTGCTGTAAACCGAACTTGCTTGTGCTTTTGGAGCCGGCTTCAATGAATTTGCCGATATATATGTGTGTGTGTGAGAGTATTCAGGAGTGACTATCATTTTTGACGAATATGTCTCTGTGTGTGTGTGTGACAGGTGCGCTTTGTTTGTATAGAGAGTTTGTTGTTCTTCTAGTTTAGTTAAATTATGACGTATGTACATCGAATGTGCTACATTTACTCAAATACACAAACGCGCACACACACACATACATCTACATATATACATATGTATGTATGTGTATATAACACGTATAAATCATATCGAAATGTGGCCCGGCTCTCCATTTCACACTCGCACTTTAAAATCTCCTACCCTACAGTGCACAACATCGACATCCAAGAACAACCAAATCGAATAATGTCTACCATAAATACAGTAGAATCTGATTATAACGACCGCTTATAACAACGAACCCCGTATGGCTGTACCATATTTTTCACAATTCAACTGGACATTGCAAAATTGAAAAATTTAGAAATGTATTCATTTATCTGTAGCAACATTTTAAACAATGCATTGGTCAGGACAATGAGGAAACCGCCCAGGACCAATTAGACTGCAGAAATTCTGAATATATTTGTCCATTCAAAGCTATAATTACCTTTACGCATAGCATTCATATCTCAATATTCAATATGAACTTGTCAACCGTAAAAAAATCAAGAAAATTTATTTGTATATCCTTCCGGTTAAAGCGTTTTCCGGAAGTAAACGACAAAAAATCATCAGGTCCTTTAAGCGTCGTTATACCCGGATTCTACTGTACGTACCACTAATATAAAATGCTCATTTGCCGCAATTTCATTTTCACACGCTCACAAGTGTTTTGGCTCTCTTGCTTACTCTCTCTCTCTCACAGCTGCTGCTCTCTTCTGATAACGTTGCCTTCTTCGGGGCTCAGTTCAATTTCGATCGCTTGCCGCAGCAGTTGTCATTCATCTCTTTCTCTCTCTCGACTGTAGTCGCTGCGTTTATCATTTCTTTTTATTAAAAATATTTTTTTTCAACTACGTGCGGGATATAGAAGTTGCAATCTATGTAAACGTGTGCGTGAGTGTGTGTTAATGTTGTTCAATCGGCAGCAATTGTGACGTTTTTCGATATAATACGAAAATGCTTTAAGGTTTGCTCTAGATTTGGGCATTTGTTGCCTTTTTTCTCCATACATTTTGACTGTCAAACTGTAGCCTGTGGTTGTTTTGTGCTCATGTGTGTTTGTGTGTTCACCTGGAAAATTATGCTCTCCTTCTCTTTCGCTCGCGCACACACACACCACAGCTGTGTGTGTGCGTGAGTATGTATCTCTTGGTTTTTGAGTCAGCTGTGTGTGCTTTATTTATTCCACAACTTTAACGAGTTAGTTTAGTATTCGATCATTCCTTCTCGCTCTTGCTTTTGCTTATTTTCTGTCTAGCTCTCTCCAACTTGGTTTTTTTTGCTTCTTGCACATTTGTTTGTACACCGGCAACATAAACTGGTTTTTCAAGTTATTTATGACTTTTTCTTCATCTTCTGGTGGTTCTCTTCTATTTCTCTTTGCCTGCCCTTTTGGTTGGTATTCGTATCTCTTCTCTCTTTCTTTGTCTTCGAGAGACTTTTGACCTGTTAAAATGAAGAATTAAGATAAATTTATGTTTCATCATGTGGCAAAAGCTTCCTTATTACCAAAACATGCAGAAACCCTTTGCCTTGTTTCTCTTTTTGTCCCTTTCTCACCCACTCTCATACTCATACACACATAGGCGTGAGCGTAACGGCGGATATGATAAATTAAAAAAAAAAACTACATACTTGATAGCTTTAATTCGTGTAAAAGCAGAAAAAACAAATGCCGCACGAAAAATCTATACAAAACAAAAATTAAAGGAAATACAAAATTTGTTTAAGAAATGTGAAAAGCGCGCGCGCATCTTGGCATTTAATAATAATAAATTTCAACAATTGCAATTGTTGTTGTGTGTTGGTGTCTAAAGTTAAAAAAATATTTGATTTTAAATAATATTTTATTATAGCAAAAAGCAGCAATATAATTTTTGCACAAAGTGTATGATAAAAACCGGAATAGTTGGAGTTCATGACATGAAAACAATTAAACAATTATAAGATAAAAAACAAGAAGAGAAAAACAACAAGAAAGAAAGAGAAAAAACACGTTTTCAAGTACAACAAATAAATGATCAGCAGCAAAGTGAACGGCCCCTTAACAGCTGCAGCCGCATACAACAACAGTTTGACCAGCACTGATCCCCCGCATCGTTGTTGCTGCTGTTCTTGTAGGTAGGATCACTCAATGCATGAGGCAGTCGAAACGGTCGCGGCATTTGTGTTGTTGTTGTGAGTCTAAGGAGGAGACAGAGAACACAATCAACAGACACAGAAGGCCCTGGAGCGCCATTTGACGGGAGTTTGCCGGGTTAGTTATCTTATAGTTTAGTTCTTAACTTATGTTTAACACATGTTTTCCTTTTATAGGATTCTTGCATTCTCTTGAGACTATTTTGTTTTTGGTACAGTGCAAAGAGTATTACCCTTCTTCTTCCTAAACAGAATAGTTTAACAACTACCAATTTTTGAAACAGTAACATTAGGTTCTAAAACTTTTTGTTGATTCTTTCGGAAAAAACGGTCTCATTACAAGATTAAAGTCTACGAAAGAAGAATCTACAGTTGAATATAAGAAAAACTTGGAAATTCTTTTTGTACGTAACCTTCAGTTTGTCGACGGGGGGATGTACCCCCCCCCCCATTACCCCTCGTCCAGAATGCAGATAAAAAAAAATGAATGTGAAAACAAACACCGAAAAAAAGTTTAAAAAACTGCAGTGGCTCTTAAATTGCATTTGTTGCCCATCGCCCGCCGTGACTTTGACCTCCGAATAATACAAAAAAAAAAAAATACTAACCTAGCGAAAAAAAACGAACAAAAAACACAAAGAAAAAAACGTATTTTTATACACTTTGCCAATGTAAAACGCACGTGAGATATTTCAATGTCGTTTTGTACACACACATACACCCACAAATTCAACCTAAGCAATTACACACACACAGTATAAAAGGCGGAAGGAAGGAAGAGCTAACGTAGGAGCAGAAGATTGATGATTTGATATAGGATTGAGGCCACAGGAAGAGAATACTAGAAAGCAAATTGCAGGCAATTTTCGCACAACGCCAACGCCATGGCTCACACACACACACACACACACCACAAGTTCGCTTTGTGTTGATATAGTTTTGACCTCTAATAAAGTGCCGTCCATGTGCATAGCTTTTTAGCTTTTTGCACGTGCAATCTAATTAAAGCTCATATATATGTATGTATGTACGCGTACGTGTAGAAACATAGGTACATAATAGAATATATACCTTATGCATGGTAGGATTCAATGTTAATCTAACATGCAAAGGTCAATCGGCCAATGAGGCGCCCCTACATATGTATGTACATACATATATGCGCAGTAGAGGCTGCTGCTGCTGCTGCTGCTGTTGATAGACTTTGACGTCGTCGTCGTCGTCGTCAATGCGACGTGCATACTCACTTAACCCAACCCCAATTTCAATCCTGACGAACGTCTTTCTCTCTCTCAGCTCAGCTCAGCTCAGCTCAGCATCATTCGCACTGTGGTTGCAATTGTCCAGTCAAATGAAATAATTAAATGGAAATTTATGTACAAATGAGAATTCGTTTGAATAGTTTTAGTTTCCCATACCTAACGCTTTATAATAAATGTTTTTTTCAGGTCACCTTATTCGAATCTTGGGCATCTAGCGCACAAATAAGTCTATAAACTATAAGCGGCTATGATGGTGTCCTTTTCTAGCAGATGATTCTTTTTATTTTGATTTTATTTTTAAGTGGACAAACAAAATTATTTATTTTCAAGGATAAGGGTCTTTTATTTTGGTAATAGCCTTTAATATTAGTTTCAAAGTATACATATGTATGTATAAAGCAGCCTTACACTAATTATTAATTTTAGACCTTTTTCTCTTATTTAATAAACAGTTGTAAGTTTTTGAAATTTATGGCTTCGGCTGGCTTTTAAAAGGTGCAAGATCATTGACTATAAGAGATGAAAAAAAAGGATCGGCTAGGAACAGCCGTGAGTTCTGAATACTATAGTTTTGCTATATTGTGTCTGGTTTATCGGCCACGAGGCTTTAGAAAACTTTTGAAATCTGTCGTCGACCTGGAAGGGCCTTTAAATGAGCTTTGTTTTTATTGTGTGTGTGTTGATGATTCAATTAATTTGGCCTCACTGTGTCTTATGTTGCTGTAGCAGCAGCAACAGCAACAACAACATCAACGATTGGAGGCCAGCAGCAACTGCAAGCACAGTTTAAAAGTGGCGCTAGCACTCGTCAATGTTGTTGTTGTTTGTTGTTTTTTGCTCTCTTCATCATATGCAGTTGGCGTTTGGGTTGGGTTTTGCTGCTCTCGCACTCTCCCTCACAACACTCGTTCATATGTGGGTGTGTGTGTGTGTGTACGTCTCGCTATTGTCTGACGTCGATGACATCGTTGCTTACTTGCTGCGCTAATCAACGCGCGCTTATCTAGCCAGCTTGTTCATATTGCCGCTTGCTGCTGCCTACTACTACTAGTGCATGTAATAAGTGTTTTGTATGTGCTTGCGTGGCTGAGTGAGTGAGTGTATTTTCAAGAGTTTTATGCCGCCCCCTGTGTGTGTGTGTGTGAGAGAGTTCTTTGCTTATCAATGCTGATAGGTCAGCTGGTTTGACGAAAGTCCCCCCCCGACAATGAAGGGATAGAAGGGAGGGGGCTTGTATGGGGGTGTTTGGAGGTGAACTTAGGAGGTGGAGAGGTGTTCATATTTATGTTATGTGTGTTCTTCATGCCTTTCAAAATGTCAATTTGCTATTTAAAATAATGATTATCGATATGTTTTACCCTCTGATGTGATGTATTGTGCCATTCAATAAAATATTTACCAAAACATCAACAAATTGATCAATTTGTTTATTAACACTAGATTTACCAAGAAATTTCTATACCTATTTGTACCAGAGCCAGTCAATTTGACTGGTTAAGAAAAGTCCTATTATTTTATATTAAAATTCGTAATCCTTTAAAAGATTTAATGAGAAATAAAAAAATATAAATAAAATAATAAAAATGCATAACACAATTATATTTAATTTACAATTAGATTTAATCAAAAAAATCATGTTTTACAAATAGCAACTTTTTTCTTGTTGTTACAATGCCCTATTTGGCACCATTTACGTACAGGCCGGGGATTCTGCGTTACTGGACGGTGATTTTCATTTGCCTTTCTTCGGCTTGAAAACTGATATTCAGCTGTGAGATCTTCAGGGATGTGTAAACAAGCTTACAAACAGCAATGTTTTAAACAAGGGAACTTCCTAAAAGGGCAAAATATAAAATAATTGCATATCAATCATATACCCAGTCAAAATGACTGGTTACGGTATAAGTGCCAAAAACAAAAAAATCTCTTCCTATGAACACAAAATGAAATTAACTTATCAAATTGCATGTATTTAGTGGTTATTTAAAAAGTCATAACATAATATCGAAAAAAAAAAATAAAAACACTTAGTCAATATTTATGAAATAAAAAGTAAAACCAGTCATTTTGACTGGTGTGGTAGATCTAGTGTTAATACAAATTTAACATTACAACGCACCGAATTGAATTTGATGTTGGTGTCAATAATTTCTTCGATCGATTACTCATAATTAATCGAGACAGAATGTGACATCTGTTTTAAGTCAGTTTTTAAATGCTTCATGTTACTGATCAAAGACTCTATCAACATTTTTGGATATGTACATAAGTGTTTGTGTGTGTGTAATCCTCCAATTTGACCTTCCAAACGCTATCAAGCTAGAGATCTATTGTAGAACAAATTCTTGGATAAACACATATTTATATACATTATAATATTATTGGATTGCTTGATTTTTAGCTTTGCATAATTGAATTTCAATTGCGTCTGACAATTATAATGAAATTGTTGTGTTTGTTGTGGCGATATTCTAAAAATAGGCATAACAATTCAACTGTGTTGAGAGACGTAGAAAAAGTTGACTGACTGACTGACCGAACGACAGACAGACAGAAAGTGAATAGCGTCATCAGAACGTCTCTCATAATGATAAGGTCGTTGTCGTTCTCTCTCTCTCACACACACACACACACACACACACACACTCACACACACAGAGGAACACAATAAGGCAGACAGAGAAAACAGAGGGTCGGCTTATCACGTAATTTAATTTTATCAAGAATGTATTTTTTGTTGAGATTTTCTTTTGTTTATTTTTAAGCTGCCATTTACGAGTGGTTCTTTTCTCATTTTTTTGGGTCTTATGTAAGAGACAGCAGCACGGACAAATTAACAAGATATTTAAGATTATTTGGTGGTCGTGGGGCATCTTTTTTTCCTTTTTTTTTGTTTAATTAAATTTATGGATATTTTTCTGAGTCAGCGCTTAATTCTATTGATTTGACTAATTCGGAAAGTGACTTAATAATTTACTCTTCGTATTCTCAAAGAGCATGCCATTCGGGAAGACGGAATTTAATTGGTTTTTGAAATATTAGGTAATCCTCCACCTGGTATAAAAACATTGTCTGGGGTAAGGAAATTCTAATTGGGACTTTCCGCTGTCCCAAAACAACGTCACAACAATCGGGTCACGCCTTCTTCTCTATGAATAGTCGTTTCCCCATTGACCCCTTTCCCATTGACTGTCTCTTTTGCTTAATTTGCGCTTGATTTATTCATGAATCGCCCCACAAATACACACACATAAGTTCGTTACTGAAACCTTTCTTTACCACTTTTTTTTTGTGCTAAGAGCGCACAATGTTTTTTTTTCTGTGTCTTTTGTTATTATTTTTAGCTCTTGATTTATTTTTAATTATTGATTTAACGAAACTTGTCGTTTTTTCCACTTTCTTTGAAACGGGTTTGCATTAAATGTTGTTGACATCCTAACAAACAGAAAACAGCTAAAAACCAGAGGGCCGGGGCTAACTTTGACCGCGTCAAAGTTTGTATACCCTTGCAAGTTTTTTGAGTAAAAGGTCTAATATTTGCGAAAGAGCGGCTTAGGAAATAACGAAGTTATTGATCAAAGTCACTGTTCACCACCGATTGTTCCTATGGGAGCTATATGATATAGTCGCCCGATCTTAATCAAATTTGGCACAGTCATTAATAGTTATGCTAAACTGAGAAATATACATTTTTTTGACAATTCTTCAAAGCTTCAAAAGTAACGAAGTAATTGACAAAAGTCACTGTTTCACCGTTCCTATGGGAGCTACATATATGATATAGTCACCCGATCTTGATCAAATTTGGCATAGTCGTTTATATGTGTAATTAACTCACCAATATTAAATTTCACGACAATAGCTCAGAAAATAACGAATTTATTAAGAAAAGTCACTGTTCGTGACTTTGGCGTTTGTATGGGAGCTATATGATATAGTGAGATATACAACGCCTGCAGTATATACAAGCCTACATGCAAAATTTCAGCTCTGTAGCTCTTACGGTCTAGGAGGAGTTTGCGTTGATCCAGACGGACGGACATGGCCTTGGACTATTTGAACTCGTCTCGTCGTGCTGATCAAGAATATATATACTTTATATGGTCGGAGATGCTTCCTTCTATGCGTTGCACACTTCTGACCAAAATTAATATACCCTTTTTGCAAGGGTATACATATATGAAATTGGAAGCGCCAACAACAAGTGTTAATTTTTCTTTTCTGTTTATGGTCGGTTATTTGGAAGAATTATGCAATGCAAATAAAAGATTAAAACGGGCGAAAGAGAGAATAAAAGTCAAATTCAAATGGAATGGAATTTCTCATATGGAAAATATTGATGATTTGAAATTTTATGAAGAGACTTCTCCTCCCAGGCTGGATATGGCTTGAAATTAGAGAGATAGCCAAAGCTGAATCCCTGGTGGGAGTTCGAATATATACATTCGAAGAATCCTTATGTTTTCATTTATTTGTAATTTCGGGAGTCATGAGTACAACACTAATTAAGGCCATTTTTTCCGATGATAGTAGATTAATTGTTATGGTAAAGTTTCCATCAACAATTTTTGATTGTGTGAAATCCCCTGTAGCTTTAAAATGATGAAATAAGATTTGTAAGTCGTCCCAAATTTACTATAAACTCTTTTAACTTCGAATCATAAAGTTGATTAAATAAAACCAAATGTTACCCCCCCTTCAGTCTTTGAATAGACCCCAGTCCGTCCCCCTATCCTTTTTTTCGGCTGAACCTAAAGGTGTGCAATTATAAACATATTTAAATTTAAAGTGAAAAACCAAAACTAAAAAAAAACCTTCATACCATATAAAATTTCTTTGTTTTCAGTTACGAGATCTCATATCATATAGATAGATAAAGAGTCATTTCGTGTTTAAATCAATTATTAAAGGACCAGAACACCTTAAAATCCTTCGCTTTCTTCCCCGCCTCGAGCCATTTCCTGTACGTACTTGTTGAACGTACTTAACAGCGCCATTCAATTCAAAAACCGGCCGCTCCAACCCAAGTTTTGAGCCTTTTTTTGCTCACATTCGAGAAGAAGGAAAGAAATCCCGTAAGCGAGAAATCAAGCATATACCGACTTTCAGATACCTTTTAGATGTGACTCCTTAATCTATAAATATATTTTGGTTTTGTTTTGTAAAAATCTATACTAATCTGCAACTAGTCGATAGATAGATGCCCTATAAATTTTCTGTTTGACGAATGGCTCTGCTCTGGCCTGTAAGGAAATTAAAGGGTATTTAAAATGCTGGCTCCTTTTCTTTTTGTTGTTTTTTCTTTACATACAGTTTAAGAACCCGTTTTCTTGAATCCAAAGGCGTTTCGTTGTGTTTCGCTAAGCAAACGACGACCCCAAAAGCAAAAATAAATATAAATAAAGAGGCACACAAAAAAAAAAAGAACTGGGGAGCCAACAACACCAACAACCAATCGATTGATGCATACATATGTTGAACCAGTTTTAGCCACAGGATATTAAGCCATAAAAACAATCACAAACTAAATTTAAGTAGAGTTGAGTGTGCAGAAAAAGAAAAAAAAATCTACTACAAGCAGTTTTAATGGAGGAGAACTTGTTTCTCTCTCTCGCTCTCCTTGGTAGTTGTTATTGCTCTCTTTTAGTGATTCGGCGGTGTCTTTAATTGTTATCGGGTAGAAGTTCATTCTCGATTTTCGCAACACAACACTGCGCTTAACGGTACAATTATCGGTAATTGTTTCTTCTCTCCGCTGTCCGACTCAGTCTCTGTGTTCTACGCAGAAGATAAGATTTTATTACCACAAAAAAAGATGGAGTAGTGAATGGGACAAATGGGCGGAGGGGGCGGGGCGAGAAGGCCATGTGTTCTATCAATTTCCTGTTAATGAACTAAAAAAAAAACTCCCTAGAAACTTTTTGCATTTCAGAGCGAGTCTCTTTCAATCTCTGTGCGCTTTTTTTTTAATTAATTGATTTTGATGCGGGGCGCAAGGGAATTTTGTTCTGTGATTCACTCACTCGTGTTCAATAAGCATTGTTTTTACCTCAGCCCACGGCAGCGCGACCTAAATTTTTCAACAACTACTCGGAATCATCTTAAAGATATTAAAGCCACGCCCAGAATATACCTATTGTGTTCACCCTAGAAGTAGGGTATGTAAGTAGGCATGAGTCACTTACTCGAATGTTGGTAACGCCTGAGCAAGTTCTCCGTCATTGACCATAGAGCGTCAATTTTCGAACTTACTTCGCCACTTCCCAACTCGTTAGTCTGCTGTTTAAAAATGCAAAATGTAGAAAAACTTTTTTCTTTTTGTTGTTGTTGTATGTGTCATTGTCCTTTCCTGTACATAGGTATATTTGTGGGCGTTTCTCTCGCTTAATATTGTAAGATAATTTCAACATGTTGCTGCCACGGAGTTTAGTGACCTTTGAAAATATTTTCATTTTGCGATTATATTTTCTATCGAAAACCTAGCAAACCTTTGCTTTCTAGGTTTTTTCAAATTTGAATGTTTCGCAAATATATATCACAATATATCAAAAAGGAGGAGTACGTATACTACATCTATATATTTCAATATACATTTACAGAGAGAGACAGAGAGAGTGATAGATGCAGTTAGAGGGAGACAAAGTGATTCTGTTTTAGTTTCATTTGAAGTTTTTATTTTTTCGACATTTTAACTTCGATTGTCGTCGTCCCGTTCATTATACCAAAAACAAAAAATGGCGCCGAAATTGGTTAAAAGAGTTCAAAACTATCTCAGGTTGAGTTTTTTTAACCCTTTCTATTTCATAAATATGTATATTAGACTTTAATGGAACCATATTTAATTGCTTGTACTTATTTTTAACATATATATTTTTCTCTTTTATCTTTTTGCAGTGGCGGAGGTCCACAGACAACAACTGCCGGTCCATCTGCTGGTAATGTGGCAAACGCCACAGCCCTCGCTGGTGGTAAAACAAATTCAAGCAATAATATGTATTCCACCCGCCAATCTGTAAGCACCACAACAGGTGTACTTATGGTCGGACCAAATTTTCGTGTCGGTAAAAAAATTGGCTGTGGTAATTTTGGCGAATTGCGTTTAGGTGAGTACTGAAACAAAAACTAAAAATTGAATTTGTGTCAAGCGCTTCTTATCTAATTTTTAAATTAAAAACAATTGACAGAATATAGTTGAAATTGCCATTGAAAAGAGCTCTGATTTGCATTAGCGATATTCGGGAAATGCACCCATTCGGGGTACTTCTTTTTTTTTTTTTTGTTAATGCCGTCCTTTTTTTGGATAAAGGGAAATAAGAATGCCGATATCTACCCTTAGTCCTTCAATTGTGTCACATTTTGTTTGAAAAGGTATAACAAACACAAAAAAGCCAATACAGCAGCCGTCGACAGAAAGAACGTGAAAAAAATATAGATCTTTATAACCGATATTTACTGTATTTCTCTATAACCTGCTTTTTTATCTTCACCCACAAGACTGAGATTAAGATTCATGATCTGTGCTTGTTTGTTCTTTTGTATATGTATTTAGGTTAAGCAACGGTTTCCGTTATATCCTCTTGCTCGGTGTCCGGGTCGGGGTAAGGGTCGGGGTCGGAGTAGGTGTCCGGGTTTCCCTCCTCTTCCTGCACTGTGTTACTTTGGGCTCAGCGCCAAATAGCTGTAAATAAATCGTAAATTATATATTTATATGTGACTCAAAGCCAAAGTATATCTGTCCGGGAGTCCGTCGACGATTGTTCGGCTGGTGTCGCCACTTTTGCTAATACCCATTACTATTCTGATGTCGCCGGGGTATATTAATCTCAAAAACAAATATACAATTTAAATTAATTATTCCTATTCAATTCATTCAGCTATATTTTGAGTTTATATTGATGATTCGATTGATGGCCAAATCTCAATGTTTTTTTTGATTTTAGTTAATATCTTATAGAGTATATTTTAAAACTTTGCAAATCGGGAAACATTTCTCATTCATTCTTTAACTTCTTCAATGGGGTAGCCATTTTTGTTTTGTGTGAGAGGAGACTTCCTTTCAGTTTTTTTGACTGACTGGTTGGCTCGTTTGTTGGCTGGCTGGCTGGCTGGCTGGCCGACTGTTTGGCATTCCTTTTCATGACTTGGCTGCCAAGAACATTAACCACAATGGGAACCTTTTTTCTTTCATTTTTGTGCTGTCTCTTGTTGTTTTTGTACAACAATGCAACAAAATGCCATTCCATTCCGCCATCTGTTTTGCCTGCTGGCGTAGAGTCGTCGTCGTCACTTTTGTTTTGTTTGCTAAATGCGCTTTTATACAATTTGTTCTCCCTTCGTTTCTCTTTCCTTTTCTTTATTTAGGCTTGTCACTTCCTTTTTTATCGTACAACAGGTAGTAGTCGACTAGAATAATGTGACATACAGTGTTGTTCAAACTGAAAGCAATTTCAATGAGTTGTTTACCTGAGGTCTAAGAACTTATTTAGTACTGAATTTTATAGAGTCAATGAGAAGTGGTTCTTTCAATGTACCTTATTTAATCCATTTACGACCACTCGGCATTTCGAACCGTAAGTGGTGTGTTTTTAAAAAATCGGTACTATACTTAAATCCAAGTTTGTTTTATTGACAAAATACTGTTTTTATACCCTTGCAGAGGGTATTATAAAATTGGTCAGATGTTTGTAACGCACAGAAGGAGACGTTTCCGAACTTGACGCTGCCATCTTAAGAGCTATCGAGATGATGATATAGCCAGGAGCAGATAAAGTATGAAAATTGTCAGGATCGGACCCCTATATCATATAGGTCTAGAAGAAACATTTTCATAAAAATTGGATTATCCCCATGAAATTTACCAATTTGATAGTATTGGATATAAAACCTCAGATTCCTATACTACGTCATCATGAAATCAACATTTTTTTTTAACACAGATTTTGATATCTTGTATATTATTTAGGTTTTCTTGTTGCTATCTACCTAATTATACCTGTCTAACCAATAACTGGAGGGAAATACTTTTCGCCATAGTCTTGAAAAGGTGTACAAAATTTAGGATGGACCAAGTTTTAGCTTTGTTTAATGGTTTAAAAGTTCTTTAGATCTGTTTTTAGAATCATACGCTTTTCGATTCTTGCATTAAATAATGCAATTTATGTGATTTATTTACCTTAACAGCTGTTTTCAGTTATTAGTTGATGTGTGGGGATAAAAGGGTGCTTTTGTTTACAGGGTGTTTAGATTGAACTAACAGCTGTCTGAACACCTTATTAACGTATTGGAAAGAATGAAACACTTTTTATGACGTAGAAATATTTTGCTTTGGGCTAAATAAACTGTGATATCATTTTTATTAATTGTGCTTGTGCTCTATATAAAATGCTATCAAAACATATAAAATGAATGAATATATATATATGTATATACATCTATTAATCTATACTATAGTGTACTATTTAAGACAAGTTTGGTAGCAAAGATAACGAGGAAACTTTAGTTAGTTTTTTGTTTTTGGTAATTGCAATAAAAAATGACATAATTTGTTGTATTTTTCATTTTGTTTTTGGTAGCCTGAACACGCCTGATTTTTCTCCCATTTATTACAATAGCCTAAATATATATATATATATATATGTGTGTGTGTGTGTGGTGTGTGTTTGAGGGGTAAAGTATGTGTGTGTGTGTCTCTGCTCTCTGAGTATAAATAAAATTAGCTGACCAGACCAGAACAGAAACACAACAACTACTACAAATTGGAAGTAAAATGTAGAAAAGCCAATTTATTGTTGTATTTGTATTTTGCTTTCTTGGCAATTTTATGATACTTTTGCGTGGGCGTTTCACGTTTAATTCTCCGAGAACATTATTGTTGCACGCCCTTTTTATTTTCTTTTTATTTCGTTATTTTTTTTTTCGAGGGAATTCTCCGTTTTTCGCGCTGCTGTTTAATGATTAAAATTTCCCTTTTGGGGACCATTCAGGTTTTATTTATTTATTTGAGTTTTTTGTTGTTTATTGTGTTAGGTCATGACATTCTGTATGGCTTCTTGAAAAATCAATGAAGTCGTGGTTGTGGAGGTATGGAGAAGGGGGGAGGGTTATGCCAAAAATTACGATACCTTTTTCACAATTTACAACAGTTTAAGAGTCATTAATATGGCTAACATGCTAATAACGTTTAGTTTTTTATACATACTTTAGCTTTATAGTATTATATTTAAGATAAATGAACTATCTGTTGTACAGTTTTGGAGTCATTGCCAATTATACAGATGCCATATAACAGTTTACGAAGCACTCAATGGTGTGTTCTTTACCGTAAGAGCAATTGAATTAAAACATAAACAATAACAAAATGTGCAATATATAAAGAGAATCGATGATTATAATAAAATTCATGAGAGACGACAGCTGTGTTCGAAGAGGAAGAGTGGGCGGGAGGATAGGATTGTGAAGGTGAGCAAGTGAGAGAGAGAGAGGAGAGGAGAAATTGTAGTTCTGACTAACGTGAGAAGTTTTTGCGTATTTTGCACAATTTTTGTTGTTGTATTATTTTAGTGTCAGAGCAACCGCAAATAAATAAACGAATAAAATGATTATAATTTTTACTGAGGGTGTAAGAAAACATATGGCTGAAGGGTGGCAAGTACGCGAATCAAAGGAGCGGTGAGGGGCGGTCGGGGGCGGGGCTAGTAGTTTTGTTTTTTTATTCAAAGTCATGCGGGTTTTTCTTTTCTTTTTCAGAGGGGGGATTTTTTCTTGCTTTTTGCTGTCTGATGACTACACATATCAGCGCCGCCTTAATGTTGTGTGTCGTCTGCTGATAAGCTTTTGTAACGAACTCTTTCACTCCGTCTCCCACCCTAACCACCCACTCAGTCATGGTCATTCAATGCTAACTGTCTCTCTCACACACACACACACACACTTTTAGTCTCCTTTCTGTCTCTCTCATGACATAATTTTGCATACATGAGTGAATTTGTTGTTATATTAATCGAAATATGCCGTACTCTCTTCTCTTTTTCCCTTTTTCTCCCGTTTCGTTGTTGTTTATGTCTGTATGTGTGTGGGTGTGTATGTATGTGTAAATGACTTAGGTCGGCGAATGTGTTGCTTTGGTGGTGGTGGTGGTGGGCGTGGCACGGACAGTGTTACAGGTAAAAAAAAAACCGGAGCATGCCAGTTTTGAGCATGATTTGCATACAAATATGTATTTCATCTGATTCATCGTGTGCCGTATATGTCCTTTTTAAACTTAGTTTGTTGGGGTTAAGCATGGGTTTTATTCCTATCATGCGCGCTGCTTGCTGTGTTTAATAATGGAACCTAACAACTGAATTTTTAACTAATTGTGATTTTTCAATTTCTTTTTACAGGCAAAAATCTTTACAACAATGAACATGTAGCAATAAAAATGGAGCCTATGAAGTCAAAGGCTCCGCAACTACACTTAGAGTATAGGTTTTATAAACTATTAGGATCACATGGTATGTTGAAATTATCCTAAATATACACAATTATATACACAACTATTGTAATCCTCTTTCCCCCCCTTTATCTATCCCCTTTGCCACTATCTAAGCTAATATAACTAACTAACTACAAAACAAAACGAAGAATTTACCCTCTAACCCACCCCCTTAGCACTTCAACGACCACCCCCTCCGTCAACACTTCTATTTCTATCAATTGTATTTATTTATTCCTTAATTTTGTACTAACCAATCAACCAACCACCCACCTAAACAAAAAATCGAAATGAAAACAAAAAAAAAGTTTTGCACCGTTACCACCTCTTCGTTAAATTGTCAAAATATGTCATAAAGAAAAACTGCTTTTACACTATTTAATTACCATTTGTTTTCGAAGATGAACAAAAACAGATAATAGATTTTCTCAAGCATATTTCGGAGGTCGGTGCGTGAAGAACAAAACCTAAAAAAAAGAACAAAACTTGTACAAAATGAAAACCCAAAATATGGAACAAAACACTGTTCTAATTTATATGTGCAGTAGCTAGAATTTAATAGCTGTACTACCTAACTGTTATACCACCCAAAATACTTTTGCTTCAAAAAAGTTTATTTTTGATCGTTTCCCTTTTTTTCTTTATTCTAAATGCCTGTCTTTCTTGTTGTATTTATATATAAATATATCCATCTATTATATCTATATTATATTGCTTTGATCCCTCCGCCATCGATCTGAAAAATAAAAATGAATCTCTGAAATCAATATCACCTGCGCTTCCCCCACATCCGATTGATCGATCCCCGAACATCATATGAACTGACACACTGAATACCTGAATCCCGGGCCCGGCTGCAACAACAACAACAACACATTATGATGGCATGGCATAAATTCTCTCTTCGTATCTATCACTTGGAATTGGAATATTTAAATCAAAATTATGATTATGCAAATTTGAAGCCGATAACGCCCCAGATGGCATACCCCGCATTTATCATTTGGGCACATGCGGTGGCCGTTATAATGCCATGGTTTTAGAGTTATTGGGATTATCATTAGAAGATCTCTTCAATATTTGCTCCCGTAAATTTTCACTTAAGACTGTATTGATGATAGCGAAACAACTTGTAAGTTCCTGAAATTAATCCGAAATCGAAATCACTTTAGAATTTGTTGTTTAAGCGGATTTCGAGTTGAAAATAATAATAGTATACGCCAGTTGTGGTATAACAAAACTTGAAATCCGTTTAATTAAAAATTTTTTTTTTCAAACCGAACATAAATTACATTTTCAAATTAAAGTGTCTCAACCGGGCTGTAGAAGTGCAAAGCTTAGAATTTACAATACTGGACAACAGTTTCACCCTATGTTCTAATTTTAAACAATATATAATGCAATGAACGTTATTCCAAAAACATTTTTTATTAATTCAAAATGTAGTTAAAACAACAATAATTGAAATTTTAAAAGCAAAACTATACATTTTTTTTTTTTTTGGTTGTAGCATTGTAAACTTGAAATCGTTATAACAACTGTATCTCTACTACTACAAAAAGAAAACGATTCCTAACCACAAAAGCATGTGAACTACGCGTCGTAATTACTACTTTAGAGACTGTCTCTCTCTCCTATTTGTATATATCTAAAATCAAATAAGACTACCAAAAACCCCCAAGCATATATTTTTGTTTTCTTATATAACAGTTTCAGTTATACCTAACCCACTTGAAAAAAAGTTCTTACCTTTTGTGTTTTTGATGATTTTCTGCTATGCAAAACTCTCTGTTTCTCTCACTCCCTTGCTCTCGCCTCCTCTCTATATATATTAAATACAATATATATTTTTTTCTTAACAAAATTTACTAACACAACAGAATAGCAAGCAAAATCGAAATCAATTTTATGATTTTTGCGCTACTGTTATACACACACACGCAACACACACACAGTCACAGATATAAAGACAATTTATTTATATGTATGTACGTTAAGCTCAATTTGTATTTACAAATGAAAGTAGATTTAATCACACTTAACTCTATTAAATACAAATTTATATATTTTGACATTTATGTATCGAGAAATTCTCCATTAAATTGTGAGGTTAGGGTTGACTAGAAGAGTGGTGAGGAGTTAGTTGGTTCCTGTATTAGGCGACTTCCTTGTATATGCTTCGAGAATCTCTATTTTGGTTGTTCTTGTTGTTTTTTATTATTTTTTTTATTAATTTGCACTTTATAAATGTTTATAGCTGATCAAAAATTTAAAGTTTGAATATCAAAATGAAAGTCTAAAATAAATGAAAGGTGGTAATAAACGTAAGACGCGCTAAAACTAACCATTCCATATGAGCCTGAATCTTTCACTCACTCTTGTTCGCCTTCGCTCTTTATCTCTTGCTCCCCATATCTCTCTTTCTCTTGCTCTCTTCATTGTATCCCTGCGACCCAAAAACTCTGTTATATAAAAACTGTTATAAATTGATTTTGTAACTCTTATCATCTTCTCATTTCTTCTCTATACTCTTTCTTCTTGCTCTATCGCTCTTGAACAACGATCGAAACAAAAAAATAAACTTTTGTGCGCTGTCCAACACTTAAATTCGATTGATTCCTCCTCTACCAACAAAACAATCAACAAACCAACAAACAACCAAACCAAAACGAAACAAAAAAAAAACCAATCTGCTTTTTTTTGTTTTTTCTTGTAACAAATTTTTACCACATTCTGTGTGTGTTGGGCTATAGCAGAGGGTGTACCAGAAGTATATTACTTCGGCCCATGCGGCAAATATAATGCTCTTGTTATGGAGTTACTTGGTCCATCGCTTGAAGATTTATTCGATATTTGCGGCAGACGTTTCACTTTGAAGACCGTACTACTGATAGCTATACAATTAGTAAGTACAAAAACAACAATAAACAAAAAAGAAAAACACCATTCAAATTTAAACCACTACCAAAAATAGAAACAATCAACCAACAATCAGCTGTTTGTTTGTTTTGTTCCAATACATGAGTATTATATATTATATTGTTTTACCTTTCAAAGCACTCGAATCAAAATTAATTCTAATCACATTTCACAACACTTACTACTACAACTTTTGTTTATTCACACACCTACCACAACTATATAAATCTTGGTAGTAAAGGCAAATCAAATTAACCAACACTGGAAAAGCTCAATACTTCAAATCTCTGTCACATATAAAAAAAAAAATTATGTAGTTTTTTTATATTTTATTATAACTTTTATTTTTACTTTCTGTGATGTGTGTAGGTTTCAAGCTTGGTAATTATTAAGATACTTTTGTTTTTTATTTTTTTGTTTGTATTTTTCTTTTTTAAAGCTTACTAACACTGAAACAACACACACAAACACAAACTCGCTCTGTATCTTTATATCGCTCTTTCTCTATCTCTATCTTTCGCTCTGCTATCGTAACTCTCATTTGTAGTAGATCTTGGTTAAGGTTATTAATTTAGTTTTTTTTTTATTATGTTAATTGAAACAACAACGTTCATTGTAATTTATTTGGAAACTTGCATGTAAAATACAATATATAAACATTTGTTGTTCTGTTGCAGTAGTTCAATTAATTGAAAATTTGAGTACTTCTATTTTTCACATTGTAACTTTCGAAAATCGAACCAATCAGCCATAAAAGAAAAGAAATAAAATATCAATCATCAAAATCAAGCTAGTTGAGACACTAAAGAAAATATGAAAAAAAAAAATATTGCGTTTTGATGTGTAATCCGTAATGTATAAGCTTCCCAAATGAAAGGGGTAGTACAAATAGAAACACTTTGTAAGTGATTCTTAAATCTAAGAGAACTGCCTGCTGTTCTCAATTACTGATTCCAGTATTGTAAAATTAATTGTGAGTAAATTGAATCAAACAGTGACTTTGCATCAGTGAAAATGTTTTCAAAAAGTAAAGCCTACATTTCGGAGCGGGCTTTGCCAGACTCTGATTCTGTTTGTACTGCCGAAAGAAAAGGGAACTGACAATATTTATTTAACCAACAATATTGCCTTCTCTTTTGCGTACCTAATATTTAAAATTATTTAAGTTGTCAACTAATCTTTGGTATTTGTTTCTAATATTTAGCTCCACCGGATCGAATATGTTCATAGTCGGCACTTAATCTATAGGGATGTCAAACCAGAGAATTTTCTCATTGGCAGAACATCAACAAAACGTGAAAAAATTATACACATAATCGGTAAGATCACATTAATAGGATTCATTGCAAATAATACATTTTTGTTTTCCCTTATAGATTTCGGTTTGGCCAAAGAATATATTGATTTAGATACAAATAGACATATACCATATCGGGAACATAAATCCCTAACTGGCACAGCTCGTTATATGTCAATCAATACGCATATGGGACGTGAGCAGTCGAGACGAGATGATCTTGAGGCGTTAGGTCATATGTTTATGTATTTCTTAAGAGGTTCACTGCCGTGGCAAGGCCTTAAGGCTGATACACTCAAGGAGAGATATCAAAAAATCGGTGATACAAAACGTGCAACGCCCATTGAGGTGACTTTTATGAATATATGGAAATGCTATGAGTCAAAAATGAAACTTCTTTTATTTCTCTTTCTTTTTTCCAGGTGCTTTGCGATGGCCACCCCGAAGAGTTTGCAACATATTTGCGCTATGTGCGACGGTTAGATTTTTTCGAAACTCCCGATTATGATTTTCTGCGAAGACTGTTTCAAGACTTATTCGAACGTAAGGGCTATACCGATGAGGGCGAATTCGATTGGACAGGGAAGACAATGGTAGGCCTATCGATATTTTCAATATATACATAGCTTTAAGAACGATCTTTCTTCTCCATCCACAACACAAAAAAAAAAAAAAAACCAACAATCGAAATACTCCTCTTATCCTTGTGCCGAATTCAAAAAAAAAAAAAAATATATATATATATAATATATATATTGTCAATTTCATAATTTCATAGGAGACCTAACCAACAAAAACAACAAAGCAAGCCTACTACGACCCCATCCTACTACCTAATATATAAATCTATCACTATCTCTACATCTTTCCCATATATCAATAAGAAAATAACTAAAGTTAACTCTCATATGCATAATCCAAAACCAAAAAAAATAATATGAAACGTTAAAAAATCGAATACTACCACCACCCATATTAAAAATAAATATACAAATAGTCGGCAAAGAAGGAGATAAAACTAAATAGCACTGTAATAACAAGTCCATCGACAAGAACATCAAGGAGAAGATTGTATTTTATGAATTCGCTCAATTCCGGATCCTCGCAGGGGGGAACAATAACAATAACTTAACCTAGAAGGGGAATGAAATGATTTTTAAGGCATTGGCGACCACCCTCAACCACCTTCCTCTCCACCAGTTTATGTTCCAGTTCGCCATAATACACTGAAGTTGGCCGTTTAAATATAATTGCTGTTGGAATGTACATATATATATATAAAAGTATCCCAGCCGAAAAAAAAATCCAGATAAAGACGAGAAACAAATGAAAACTTTAGTTCCAAATATTGCCTATATATTTTTATAAATCTTCAAATTAAGCTATTAAATTAAAGTTTAACATAATCGCAAACCACAAAACCAACTCGTAAACATATCCTACCTAACCTACCTAACATTTTGGTTTGGGGTTTACATGAATCCTTTTTTTTTGTGGGAGTTCCTTTGGAGTATGGCTTTCTTTTGTGTATTCTTGTTGTTTTTGAAACTTTTTCAAGATTGTAGTTCTTTGAAATCCTTATATATATCCCCATATATGAACATTCTTGCGTTTTGTTTCGTATGTAAGACCAAGGAACAGCTGGATCAAATGAAGGTCATTAAGAATGCGCCCCCTTCTCATTTGGCGAAGAATAAATCGGATAAGGTATATAATAAAAGCATATCCTGGCCGAATCCTCCTGCGCTGCGTGTTTAGATTGCTCGTTACAGTGTTGGTAAATGCTGCACACACAAATGCTTGAGATTGTGATTTTAATTGTGTATAAGAAGCTCGATGCTAATTAACTTCATAATATATATATTTAGTAGACTAAGAATCGCATTAAGTTATTAACCAAAAAAAAGAAAGAACATATTTCAATGCCATTTTCTAACCGCACCACTCTTTATCTCTCTCTTTCTTTCTTTCTATTTCATCAATTCTTAAAACAAAAATTCATTTTTGTTTTCGGACAACAACTACAACAACAATCATCATGTGTATCTCTATGTGTGTATGTGTGTGTGTGTGTCATTATTTTGTGTACAACAAATATCGAAATTTGCATCAACTTATTAAAAATATATATACGTAAATATAATCTGCATTTGCAACAAATACAACTACAAATATTCAACATTGACACACCACAAACACCATCTATTGCCATAACAACAACAACAACAACAACTACTACAACCTACACCCACAGTCAACGCCCGTCGGATCTCTGCAAACTGGCCATGAAGTCATCATTTCACCAAATAAAGATCGTCATAATGTTACGGCTAAGGTAAAGTATTGCACAATATTCCTCAATTCATTCAACAAAAAACCCTACAAATAGAAGAAACAAAGAGATAAAAAAACCTAATTTATTTTACTTAACTTTTTAATATATTTACTACTTTATACTCGGTTTATAAGACAACAAAGACAATTAATTATTGTTTTTATAACTCCTCAACTATAGACACAAATTTTGTTTGGCTTTTATATAACAATTTCTCAATTTTCGATTTAAATATCTTGCCTTTCATTTTCTATTTTTTCTCTCTCCTTAACTGCAAACTATTTTACGATGAGCTCTCGTTTGGTCTCTGCTTTTTCTTTCCTTCCTTTGTTTTCATTTCTTTTTGTGTTTCCTCTTTATAAACATATTGCGTATAAATGATACACCTGTTGTATGTATAGGATGTATCCTATTTTGATTTTGACGATGATATTGATGATGATAATGAGAATGAAGAATATATAATACTTCAGGTTAGACGTTGTAGACTTGAAAAGTATCTTTGTTATGGTTAGTGTGAATATGTACACAAATACATATATAAAATTATATATATCAACCATCTGGAAATAGATTCTGCAGTTTCTTTTATTTTATGTTTTAAATATAGTTTTGTTAATTTTGCTATGGCTTTTAATTAAGGATGTTTTATTAGTGGGTTTAGGAGCATTTTCTTAGCCTGGCTAAGAGTAAAAAGGATATGTAAATTATCCTCCTTAAATTGCTAGTTTTTAGAACAAGAAAATTGTCAATTTAAAGTATTTTTGGCGTTAAGCTTTGAGAACTAAAACTAAACAACAATTGGTGATTGGTAATTGGTCATATTCCCCGCGATATATAATCCTGATGAATGCGTCCTAATTGTGTCTTGATTTTCGCTGCTTTAAACATGTATTATTTGGCAATTTGTTATGAATTTTTTTCCTTTCTTATGATTTCTTCTTTGTGATCTGCTTTAGTTTTATTTAGTCACAAATCACACACACAAACACAAAAATACAAACGCAATATTTTACACATCATGGTTTTTTAAATGTTTCTGTAGTAAATTTGTATTTTCTGTTGTAAATTAATATACATATTAAAATTTATTTACATATAACAAAAAAAAAAAAAAAAAAAAAAAAAACTACTGAAAACTTTAGAAATTGTCTGAAACTAAAAATTAATTATTGCCTAATTCGTTTTTGTCCCGAAACAACCAAACCAACCCAATACAAAACTCCCCACTCTCTACTTATTACCAACAACCTCAAACAAACCGAAATCGAAACACATGTGGCCATCATACAATCTCGTAACCGAAACGTAATCCATCGTTGCAAACTACTCCATCGACCATATTAGACAAATGCCAAAGGAGGTGTTGCTGCGTGGCCTGATGTGCCTAAGCCTGGGGCTACTTTGGGCAATTTAACACCGGCCGATCGACATGGCTCAGTGCAGGTAAGCTCCTCCAATGTCTCACAGCGTCTAAACTCTCCCACCCAGTCCACAGTATTTGCTGCGCTCTCTCTTTTTCTGTCTCTCCTCTTTATCTCTATTTCTATCTCTGTCTACCTACCTTTCTGTCTTACTCCTAACTTTAACTTTAATCTCTAATGTTTTACATTTCGTTTAATTTCTGTATACTCTTTGTTTTTGTCGCTCGTCGCTCGCTGTTTTTCTTTGTTTAATTGTAAATAAAATTTGTTAAATTTAATATTTGATATATATTAGTATACCTAAAGAAATATTTGGTAATTGTTTGTTCGCCAGCCTGTTTTTCATAAACATATACATATATAAAACTTGTACATACTCTATTTACATACATATACTACTATTCCATATATGATATGAGATAATTACAATATGTATTTATAAATATATTGATATTCATGGAATTACTCGCAGACTGTTATATTTTTGGCCTTTTCAATTCTAATGTTTTCACTTGATTTACTCTACATTAGCTCAACAAGGTACTGAATTATATTATCCTCCTCTTTCCCCTCTCCTTAACGACTAGTTTCTCGTTTTTACGGTTTGTTTGTGTTCTCGTTAAACACGCTACTCGTTACTTTTATTGACGGGTATCGACATAGATGTGTTTTTATTTCGGATATACTGCATTTTTTTTCTTTTTAAATTTACCAACAGTTTTCTATATCCTTAAATAGCGAGCATGAGTAGGGAAAGTTAAATCCATAGAATTTAATATATATACATATGTTTATGTTTTAGTGCATGTGACGTAATATATAGTGCATGTCACATAACTTTTACACACACACACACACACACACACACACACACATACACAACGAACGAGTCAAACACCCATCTTTACCATACAAGTTGCATGTTTTCACATTTAAAGTTCATCAATTAAGCACAGCTTTCTCTTCGTCCATCGCCTTTTAAAGAATTCGGCCTTAGTTGGAGGGCTCACTTTAATAATATTCTCATAATGTCGATTAGTATTTAGTTTTATTAATCTATAAGCATGCCAAATAATCAGTAAAGTCAATGATAAAAGAGAAACCAAAACCAACCACCCCACAAAAACCTATTACAGAGATTGCCCGAAGATTCAAGCTCCGATGATGATAGCCCCTTTGATGCTTACTATGAGAAAAGCGACAACGATGATGATCCTAAGAAATAGAACTTTATCCGGTTCGACTACTACCACACTACTCCAACTCCTACTCTCTTCCTAATAGAATTACCTCTTGATAACATACTCTATATTTAGATTCCCACGATTTTCTTTTGACTTAGCTAAGCAACAACTAAGGTATTTCAAGTGTCCTTTTCTGTGTGTCTCTGTGTGTGAGTGTACCAGTGCGTCCAGTGATAGTCTCTTCTGTGTGTCCTTGCTGCAAACGAGTCAACTACTAGTTTCAGTTCATCTTGAGAAGGCAATCTCTGTAGTAATGTTAGCCGAGAAAAGAAAAAGCTCGTTTGCAATAAAAATGCATACAAATTTCACGTACAAAAGCTATAGACCAAAGTTCCCAATTTTGTTATGGATTCTTGGTAAAATTTTCTTTTTTAGTTAGTTTCTTTTCGCAGTATCTAAAAGTTTCTCCCTCTTTTTAATTGTTTTTTGTGTAATGTGTGTGGTGACATTGTGTAAACTGACGCCATGTGACATTCCTAGTTCTTATATAAAATAAAGGCATCAGGCAAAGGAATGTTTTTTTTTTCTATTCACATTTTTTGTTATTCTTCTTTTTGATTAGAGAGTGAGAAAGTTTTATGTAAATTGTCTACAAAACACCTTTTTTTTTGTATATTATTATCACCAATAATAATAAAAATCAAAACAAAACGAAATTTATTTATACGATATACATATGTATATAAATATATACTATATATGTATATTTTAGTATATAGATTTTGCAGTTAAATTTAAAACTCTTTGTTTGGCAAAATAATGTGACCCGACATTGTTGTTTAACTGATATTTTTTGGACATTTTGTTTATAATCTTTAATTTTTTTCTTGTGCGATTCTATTTTAGGTTGTGAGTTCGACAAATGGCGAACTAAATGCGGACGATCCCACGGCCGGACACTCTAATACGCCCATCACACAGCAGCCCGAAGTAGAACTGGTCGATGAAACAAAGTATGTGACATTCATGTGGAAAACAAATATGTATATAGCTTAATTAATGGCAAAATGCATTCCATAAGTTTGACGACTATTTTCATTGCAAAAATGTGGTTAAAATTTACATGAGCAAATCGATCAAGGTCTCCCCTTGAAGATCAAAGATCTATATCAGGAATGCGTTTTGTGTACATAGGAATTGTAAATACTTTTTGTATATAAGCCAGAAGATACAATCTAATTGAATGTTTGTGGTTTTTGCTTTGTCGTTTTAATGCGCATATTTTTTTTCTCCATTTCTTTCTTTCTTTCTTTTTTTTTGTTTTTCTAACTGTTTCTAGTGGTTCCTTATATTCCAGATGTTGTTGTTTCTTTAAACGAAAGAAGAAGAAATCAACTCGCCAAAAATGACTAGACGGTGTACAATGTAGTCCAGAACGCGAAGCGGTCACCCTGCTGCGCGCAACTTCACATTCAAACTCACGGGATAGCGTATTGAATAATCCAAGTCAGGATTATATACAGCAGGCGACGTCGCAGCATACGTTGCGTTATCCTCCATCCGCGTCAATGTTGACGCCAACACCAACTACAAATACACCGACACTTCCGTTGTAATTTATATAAATATAAAACATAAAAAAAAAACAAAAAATACCATCAAGAAAACCACAAAAAAGCAAAATAAACAAGAACAACAAACAAAAAATTACCTAATTAAACACTAAAATCAGTAAAAAAGAGTAAAACACTTGCAAAAACTACAAAAAAAAAAAAAAAACAACAACACCATCTTTTGATTATAATTATTGTAATGAATGTATTTTATTATTATTTTTATTATTTACCAATTTTGCGTTTATTATATAAATTATTATAATTATTAATTATATTATTATTATTATTATTAATTATTGCTATTACAAAATAAAATTATAAAAACAAATTTATATATGTATATATATACATATATATATATATATACAACAAGAAGAACAACAGCAATAACAAAAACAAAAAAGATCTGTTGAAGCCAGGCAACTATTTCGATTTCGTTTTTGGGCTCTGAAATGAAATTAAAATTCCCCAAAATTGCTCTTAAAACAAATACATATACACCCAAACACACATAAACACACAGACACACCACACATAAAACATATATATATATATATAATAATTATATATACATACAATTAAAAAGTAAAAAATTAAAAGGAAAACTAGTGCAGCATCATTAAATGAGACATAATAATTTCGTGCATATTTATACACACACACAAACAAGAATTGTAAATTATAATATACATATATATATAAAATGCAAAAGCAAAACAAAAAACGAAAAAAAAAAAAATAAAAATTGAAATCAAATGATAAAGAAAAGTACTAATAAAAACTAAATGCGAAACTTATGTATGCAAATATATATGTATGTATATATATATATATATACATATACTGCTCCCTTCTTGATGTTCGTTTAAAGTGCTGCTCAACACTGCAATTAAAGCTGCTCTTCAACACTGCTGCCAAGTGTGACCATCTGTTGTTATTGCCAAAAATTTATGGAAAACTTTCATCTATGTATGTATGTCCAGCTGTGGCAATAACTGAATTATCTGTTTTTAGTTTTGATGTTGGTCCTGGATGCATTTCATCTATTGTTGGTGTGACCAGACACCTGATTTTCATCAAGATCTTGTGAAGATTTCTCTTTCTATTTCTGTTTAGTGTTTTCTCAGCAATTTCTTAAGCGAACATTGGAAAATCGGCAGGAAACCAAGCCCACACACAAATCCACTTGCGATACCCAAAACCTTTTCCCTGTTCCATCAGCATTCCCTCATTAAGCGTAGGCAGCTTTGCTTTAGATTTTATATATATATATAATTAGATTATATATACATATTCTTTTCATTTCGTATGCACTTTTTCGTTGTTAGGCTATTGTACATAATATTTGTTTTTCAAACGTTATGGAAAATGCAATTGTAATTTTTCACTTTTTGGTAGTAGAAAACGTTAAGAAAGAAGTTTGTGCATTTATTTAATATATGTATATATATATATTATACATATGCATATATATATATATACAAGCACATGAACAGATCCTTTTTTAGGTCAATTTTATTTACATATATATGAAAAATGTTTTCGTGTAGCTTAAATGAAGCCTTATAACTAAATGAAAGTAAATGATATACGAAAAACTCAACAGCCCTCTATATACTCTACATATAGCTAAAGGATAAAGAGAATGCATGATTAATCACTTTTCCAAATGGTTTTCTGAAAGGATAATGAGAAATGTGCATAATATGGATAACGTACTGAGCTATTTATTTTGATATTACGTGATACTAAACTAAATATGTATAACAAAAACTAATGAAAGTTGCCTGCAGCTATGTCTAATCATCGCCAAAAACACTCTGACACACACAAACACACACACATCATCATCATCACATCATTCACACCATTTAAAAACAACAACAAATCAGTTTAACGAATTTGTTTGCGCTCCCCTTGGCCCTTTCCTAACTCCACCCCTCCCTCTCACGTGTTACCACTTTGATACCCAATAAAATCAATGATACATATATGTAAACAAATATACATATATATTTTAAACAAATTTTTTATACTTATTAAAAATATACATACTACTACAACAAAAAAAATGATAATGTTAACTTTACAAAAACAAAAAACATATAACTTTAATGTGTTTTTTGCATTCTTCTAGCATGGAAATGAACTAAAAAAAAAAACAAAAACCAACAGCAAAGAAAGAAACATAAAAATCAAATTTCAAGTTTTACAATTTCTTGTATAGTTCAATGAAAATCATTTGTATTATATATGAAACAAAAATGAAAGAAAGAAAGAACGAAAAACCAAAACCATATGATAAAGTGGCAAAAGAACTTCTTACTTTCGTTTAACCGATTCGATTTTGAATTGCAAGCAGTTTGATTCATAAGAACTGAAACCAAGTAAGCAGTTTTTTTGTGACCAAAGAAAAATAAAATATTCAAGGAACAACTTATGCAAGTCAAGAACAAAACAAAAGAACTAAATAAAAATAACAACCAATCGCACTAGTTTATATATATATATATATATATATATATAACAAATTATACATACACCATGTACTTTAAAAACAAAAAAAAAAAGAAAACAAGAAGAAATGTGGATAAAAGTGGAGAAGAAAACAAAACAAACAAAAAGAATGCATTAATTTATATTAAAGAAATTTACATATTGGAAGAAAACAAGAAAAAAGATGAAACCACATTAAGCCGAATGTTCAGAGTGAAATGGGTTTGAAAGAGAACGCTAACACTTTCCGTTAAATCAATTTTCATCCCAACAAATGAAAAGCGGAAAAACTTAAATCTAAAACAGCTAAATTCGCAACACACATACACACACACACAAGCAGCAAGCGTGGGAAGAGATAAAATAATGTATAAATATATAAAATGATTTATTATTAATTTATAAGTATAACAAAAGAAAAATAACAAAAAAATTATTAACCTAAACTATTTAAGCAAAAATGGAGCGAGAAACCAACCCGACAAACAAACCAACAACAACAAAATGAAAAGAAAAAAGAAACAAAATAAAAGAAAAATTATTAAAAAAAAAAAGGAATTTCTTTTGGTTTGAAATTCATCAGAACTTATGGCGGATGTTCAATAAGGAAATGTTGGAAATTTCCTCTCCCAAATAAGGTATTTCACATCTAAAGACTCGCAAAATTTCGAGATCGATTCTTCCAAAATTAAGAATTGGATCTGAAAAGACAGTTTTCTATAATGTTTAGTTCTGCTTTATCTTTGCTCTTACTTTTTGTGCCTACAGTGGTAATTCAAAGAGTTACCCGGGGCAATAATTTCCAAATAACTTCTTTAATTAACAATTGTAAATATTGGAAATAGCCATTAAATAGATCCGCTTATACGAAACTGGATCAAATCACCAATTACAACTGACATTTCATCTATCTAATTGGCAAAAAAAGGCCTAGCAAAATGGAAAGATTCCCAATTAGGAATTATGTTATAATGAATTATATGTATATCTACCGATAATCATGTGATTTATCTTAACTTTGACACACAACACGCAAAACAAATATATTAGTATAATTAACTTGTTTATTGATTAACCTAATTACTTAAACATGTTTTTTTTTTGATCATAGGCACGAGGCATGGGTTCGTTGAAATTGAAAGAAAAATATAATCCGCTGTTGTTTTTCTACATTAATGGCATACCTGTATATGTATATATGTGTTATATATATATTTACCTAGTGGAAACAAGCGATGTCCTTAAGGTACATACACTCATGGCCAGACTTATAGGGATTTAAGAACTATCGATATACAAATTATGTGGCAGACTTTATTATCACAAAACTGATTCTTAAAGATTTGTGGTACTATCATATCATATTTTAGATATCTTTAAAAGAATAACAGATTTTTAAAAAATTTTTTAAAAAAGTCCTAATATTGATATAAAAAAGATAACACGTTTTCCTGATTGTTTTAACAAGCCTTCTGGAAATCTCATTGCTTACAATTTCCTATCGGTCATTCATGAAATTTTCAGGACACATTCACAGATAATCCTTTAAGTACCACTTATAACCTAGAAATGTCCATAGTTTTTCGTCTTTATTTCTTTTTACTTGTGACATTTTTTTGATTTTAAAGGATCCATTTTATATTTATATTTGTTTATCTCTAATCTTTCTTTATATTTGTTTATCTTTAATCTAGAAGTAAATTTTAAATTGAACACTAGTATATAGATAGAATTTAGTTTTTAATCAGATCTGAGATCTAGACTTCTGTTATTACATATCTATGTATGTTTGGTTAGATCTGAACGAAGGAAACGACAAATATATTTCTTTTACTAATACCAAGAATAAATATGTAAAGCTTGAAGAAACTCGCTTTATAACTTTTGTGGATTTAGAAATAGCTATGTATACATATGTGGGTTGTGTACCTGTTCACGTTTTTGGGCAAACTTAAATACAAGATTTTATTTAGGTCCCAAACAGTTCGAACTCTAAACCGCAGAAAAACTTGACTAAAGATTTTAAAATTCCTCGAACAAATCACAATACTCAATTGATTATTTGTTAAATGTTAAAAGCGATCCGACACTTAAATCTCTGTTTATATTAGTTTCTGATGGCTAGTGTAAATGAGAGTGTACATGTACCGTTACTTATGTTACTACTTAAACTGTTTTCTGTTTGTTTCATTAGCCAAGACAACAACCTTTTCCGCTAAAGCTATTTAAAATTTAATCCGAACGTTAAGCAAACTTGTTAAGTAAAAGTTTCTTATTCGTTATAAATCCTATATCTTGGGGCTAAGGTCAGATGCTTGTTTAATGCTACAACGATTAGTATTTATATATGTGGACTCATATATATGTATGTCTATATGTACAGACAAAGTGAACGGATGCAATTACTACAAAAAGCTAATGCTGATGCCATAATGCGAAACCGTTGGCCTTTATGCATTGAACAATCTTGAGGGTGTGCATGTGTGTACGTGAACAGAGAGGGAGTAAGCAATCGAGTGAGAGAGCGAGAGGGGGCTCGCTTTAATATTTTATGCTAAGACAATTGTTGGTTACGTTGGTCACACAGGTGAACGTTCGAGATATGAAGCGAAGAAGAGAGAAGAGGCCAGACTCCTCAACCAAAGCAGAGAGTATCCGGAGAGAGAGAGAGAGCAAGATAGTGAGCGCGTGATGGGGGAGAGAGCTTTAAGAGAGTTTCATTATGAGCTTACTTAAAATGCTGCTCAGGTATGGCGAAACTACCAAATCAAACCCACCAACCAACCTACCAAGTGGTTCTCCTCCTCCTAACTTGGCCACAATCACAATCCGCCGATCAGTCTGCGAAGCCGCTTCAAGCCTTCAAGTTCCCTCTTGGCGGTAAAAGAAAAACAAAAAAAATCTAGATTAAACTTGATCATAATTTCCTCTGCTTTTGCATTTTTGATATTTGAAAAGAAAAGTTGTGACTAACTTACCTGTAGCTATTTGCACGTGTCGTACTTAAAAAAATCGAACGAACGACAGTGAAACACAAAGAAAGATACAAAAAAAAGTGATTTCCTTTGAGCATTCCAAGCCAAAGAAGTGGAGACATTATCAACTAGAGTGCAGGCCCTCCCAGGCAAATGCTGCTGGGCCAGTTTTAAACAAGAGTTTCTTTATAGCAAGAGAAACAACACTCGGGGAGTGTATTGGGCGGAAAACCAATAAAATATATAAACAAGAAAGAAAACAACAAAACAAAACAACACAACAGAAAACAACAAGAAAATGAATCAAACACAGGTGAATAATTTTCTGAAATGCTTCCTGCAAATTGATGAGCCCGGTAGCCATTGGGCACGGCACGAAGCCGATGATGATGATGATCATGATCACGATCACGATCATGATCACGATGATGAGGGTGATGATGACTCCGGCTTAATATTGGCAAAAGTAACGGCTATGGTAGTTCTATTCTGCGCCAGCGCCATATGCGGCTCCATACCGTTCCTGCTCAATCGTTGCTACCGCTGGACAGAGAATCAAACCAATGCCCGATCTGCCACAGTGGTCAAGTGCCTCCTATATTTCGGTGGTGGAGTCCTCTTGGCAACAACATTTTTGCATCTCTTACCAGAAGTGCAAGAGGTTGTCGAGCAATTGCAAGAATGTGGCATTATTGGCGAATTGACATTTCCCCTGGCCGAGCTGTTGATGTGCTCGGGATTCTTTCTCATGTACTTCATTGAGGAAGCAATGCATGCCTATCTGCATCGTCATCAGCCGGACGAGGCTGGCAAGGCCTTTGAGAGGGGACACAGCATACGGAATAGTCATCTGATGAAAAATACAGAGCCAACAGCACCACCACCAGCATTGGGAGCGGGACCGGGGCCAGCAGCAATGAATGGAGGAGCCGAATTGGGCTCCCTATCGGTACAGAATCTAATACAAAATGATCTCGAACAGCAAAAATATGGAGCGAAAGGAGAGCAACAGCAGCCACATCACCATCATCATCATCATCAGCATCAGCATTCGCATCATGGACACAGTCATAATCATAGCCATTTGCCCGTAATACCTGAAAACTCTTCGACCGAGGATATTCTAGCCTCTTCGCTGAGGGGTCTGTTCATTGTCTCGGCTCTGTCGCTACACGAACTATTCGAAGGGATGGCCATTGGACTGGAGAACTCGGCCTCCTCGGTGTGGTTCATGTTTGGCGCCGTCTCGGCTCATAAGCTGGTCCTGGCCTTTTGTGTGGGCGTCGAATTGATTGTGGCCCGAACGAAACTTACTCTCGCCATCCTTTATGTCCTCACCTTTGCCATTGTCAGTCCACTGGGAATCGGCATTGGCATATTGATCAACCATGGCCAGAATTCAACGGGTCCCAATTTGGCATCAGCCATTCTGCAGGGCTTTGCCTGCGGCACTCTCATTTATGTGGTATTCTTTGAGATTCTATCCAAGAACCGGTCCGGTCTACGGGCATATTTGGCTCTCTTTGTGGGATTCCTGGTGATGTTTGGCCTCCAGCAATTGGGTAAGTCTCAATTTTTCAATGCCAAATCAATATATGTATATTATATAGTTTACTGTCAGTTAACCGGAATCGAATTCTCTTGAATTGGGAACAGGTTCTTTTGAAAAAAAATTAATTTCAACACGTTAATCGGATAGACTACAGTCATACCTTTTGTCTTGAAGTTTTGGTTTTGTTTTTTTGCAATTTACTGGCCTTGTAATTCAGGCCTTTTTGCGGTTTTGTCTGTTTTGTTGTTCTTCTGTTTGCTGTTTAAACACACGAACAGGTGAAAACCCCCGAAGTAATAATGAAGTCATCTAAATAAGATGATGCGGGGGTGCCCCATCCCATCGACCAGCGCATCACTCATACCGACGAGACAGAGAGACAGATAAATAAAGAATATTGACTGCATCATCTTGAATATTGACAGGAACCCCCATTGTATACATACATATGTATATTGTAATGAAAAGTCTTTAGTTCAAGGTTATTTCATTTGCATTTCTAATCAATGAATTGTTTTCTTTACTCGACAGGTGCCAGTGGCCATGGTCATAGTCACAGTCACAGCAGTTGCTCTAGTTCCACCGATGATGGCCATGATCATGATCATGCCTCCGAAACTGAGAGTAGATCTGGTTCGGGCACAAATCATGCCCATTCACATCATAATCATGCCCAAGATTTGGCCAACATTCACAATTATGAAAAGCAGTTGCAGGTGCTAAGACAAGTTACCCAAAAACTACTGGAAGCCCATCCCAAAAAGGATATGCAATAATAGTAAATAATAAATAACTGATTAACTGCTAAGCAGGCACAAATTTCTGTATATATTTGTAGATATCTAGTATATATGTATTGTATTTGTAACATTTATTTATCTAGTAAAAAAATTAAGAACAAAAATGATCAAGATTTTCCAGAAATGTTTGCCTTTTACACATAATTTTGTTTTTAAAGTAGATCATTGTCAATTAATCAGACAAAAAACTTTCCTCTATTATATATATGTATATATAAAAACGTCAGAATAAACTTGACAATAATTATAAACAAAGGGGAATTATGTCATTATAAATAGAAAGTACAATAAACCGATTTAACGCCGTACATTATTACTATATAAAGATAGTGCAACCAACAGCTTAAGTAACGTAGAATCCCTTTTTTTATAGCTTTTTAAAAATGCAATATTAAGTTTCATTAATAAACGAAATTCAGGAGAACTAATATATTGAAAAAATCATACATATATTGGGAAAAAGTAAATATCTTGCCTTCTACTTTATTGGTTAGCTAAACAAGGGTTTAGTATATATGTAAATAATAATCAGTGACGGATTAGGCCAACTGGGGATCTGTAGCAATTTAAAATATAAGTGTTCGGGTTTTTAATGCAAATTAGAAGACCAATTTCTCAGATGAAAGTTAGTACATAAATGAAAATTGGACTAAACTTGTGGTTCTTTTAAGAATATTTTAAGCATTAATTCAATCTACATATTTTTCTGTATTTTGGACCATTTCTAATCAGCTTGAAAAAGTTATATCTTAATTAAATCGCAATTTTGCATATTGTAAAATGGCATCAAACATTGTGGATATAGGCAGTTTAAAGAAATGGATCTACCTTGTAATAATTTAAATATTGTCTAATTTAGAGCTTCATGACATAAAATACAAGAGTTTATTGGAATTATTTGCTGGTCTTAGGTTTAAACTTTTTTTTTTTTTATTCAAGTAAATTTTAAGAGGTTTTCGCATCAAGATTTTTATGGTAATATTATGAAAAGTAAACTGATAGAAAATAAGTTGAGTGTTCTCGAACATGACAGTCGAATCTCCATGAAAGTTGAAATTTGGGATAAATGAACTCGATTTCAAAGATCGATTTTCTCTCAAAAAACAACAGATGGAATCACCTTCTTAGCTACGACACAGCAATAAGCAAATAAAAAAACTAACACTTATTTCAAAAGTATTTAATTTTTAGTAGAATAATTAAGATGAATTGGGTAAAATACTTTCTACAGTTTCGATTATATAAGTTATGTATGACTACAATTGTAATTTTAGGGCCGTCGATCTGGAAAATTAAAATTTCCATTTATTTTCATGTGATTTTTATGGCTAACTTGGCAATTATTGTAAATGAGTTGAATAACATTAGCCTAAAAGGGAAACTCATTTGTTTTCTTCAGAAATTTTCTGAAAACTTTAATAATATGTTAGAAAAAAAATCATTTAGGTTATTGTCGTTTCTCTAAAGCCAGCTAAAGCCTTGGTTGATGCAGATGAACGGCTATAGATGGGAACTCCCTCATCTAAATGGTTGTCATCGTCTTGCTAAATTTCGCACATAATTTGCGCTTTTATGGCTAGAACAAAGCAACAAGAAACAACAACAATAAAGGAGAATAAAAGCTGTACGTGCCTGTCGGGAGATTCGGTTAACAATCTAAGTACAAATTCCTAAGCAGTTAAAAAATTATGAAATTGAAATTTCAGTCCGATATCTCGATTGCGAATCGTAAAGTGGTTGTTGTTGTTAAGAACCAACCAAAATCCACAATCCAAAACCCCCAGGGCCCCGATTCAATCACATGAGGAGCGGCCTCGGAGCTGTCGTCTAGGCGTTCGCTGCATAGTAAACAACAAAATAAAATTTCAAACTGATAACTTTGCTTGCTTGCGCAAAATTTTAACACGATATCTCCATGAACCGAAACCAGGCCATACATATGCCATATGGTAACCGTTTTCTCTCGCCCGCTCTTTGGGATTTGTCAGAGATTCGTGTGCCTGTGTGAGTGTGTTATATACCTTTTGTTAACTGTTTATCAGATGAGTTAGTCTTTTTAAACAAACCAAACCGCCCTCTCCACCTATTTTTTTGGAGGGACTGCAGTGCTGAAAATTAGCGCTTCAAGTGTCAAGTGTGAATTGCCAAGTGGTAACAATATTTGACAGCAGCAACAGCAGGTTGAAAACATCATCGAAACTTAATTAGCGTATATGGCTCGATATCTCAATTATTTACATCTGCAGCAGTTGTTGTTGTTGTTGTTTTTGGGGGGAAGAGATGCTAGTACTGATGCTAAAGCCGATGACGTCGTTTTAACTAACTAATCAAGAATTCATTACCTTCTCTTGCTCTTCATACCTCTTATCAGACACACACACACACCCTTGGGTGTATGTCGAAATCATATGTCGGGAAGGAAACTTGTGCAAAGGTCTCTCCCTCTCTCTGCCACTGTATGTGTCTAGGTTATGTGTTATCAGGCTCAATCTGTTGCTATCTTGCAGTAACAAGTAGTGTATGCACATAAATTATCATGATCGTGTGCCGCTACAACAAAACAAAAAATATATTAACCAATATTGGAGAGATTCTTAATCTATTTGGTACTTACTTTGGTGACTGATAGCTGTTTACTGGAAATGCCACGGAAACGGCATAAATGTATAAAGGCAATAAGTCAATTTATAAATATTTACCACTTATAAGTATGCACAGACATACTTCTGTTTAAGTGAACTCAACTGCTTGCCATAATCAGTCATTTTTAATAAAAACAATATTGGCAAACACGAATTGTGGACAATAAATGCATTACACTTGTTAATCAGGCAATCAGGACTGTTAATTGATCTTAAAACTCCATTAACAAGTTTAAAATAAAGCAACAAGAAAGTCCAATGCTTTAGTTTTCGATTTCCTTTGCTCCTTTAAAAGTGTCAAAACAGGACAGTGACAGGATTCAAAGACTTCATTTTGTATTCAAGTCAAAAGGGTAGTTTTTAATACTCAGCCTAAAAGTATGCAATATAAATGGTGCATTTGCTTTATTTGAAAATCACATTCATGGACTAATTTTTATGACCAGAGCTGGGGTCTATTATTATTCCACAAATATACATAGCTCAAATACATCCAGCCCATTATTTTAGCCAGATCAGCATTCTGTTAAAATTATTTTATTGTTTTAATTACGATATGCAAAAATTATTTCTTTTCAGCAACGAAACAGGGGAAACCCCGAAAACGGATTATTGTGCTGACCAGTGTGAACGATTTAGCGTTTTAGATATTAAAAAATTAAAATATATTGGTAAATTGTTTCGGGTCTTCGGGTCCACAAAAGTTCAAATTAAATCATATTCGAGTGTGTTGTTCTTCAACCTGCTATTTATTACTTTTTTGTATAGTTTATATAACAAACTTAAATAACATCATCGACGAATCGATCCGGAACACCTAACTATGGGAAAATCAACCAAAACTGGAAGAAAGGCCACAGTCTATTTAGGATCAATAACAAATAGGCAACTATAAGGATAAATGTGAATAAATAATAACACGAGTAAGTCACTCAAAAGAAAAGTCTCATAGATAATATCTGGTAATTAAAGATATTCGGCTGAGCAACTTTTCTTTTTTAACCAGTTTCTAGAGTATATATACATATAAATGTACACATAAATTTGCTCAATTCGCCGCCAAAAGAACGTTTTCATGGAATCAAAACAGGATACCCAAAATAATGGAAATAATAGTGAATATCAATTCGAGTAAAATTTTACGAATAATAAATTCACCTGATAAGCTAAAGGGACTTCAATTCGTGTTTTCATTAAAGTCACAAATATATCACATTTGATTTACACAAGTTTTTTTTTATTTAGTTGATTTATATAATTTTTGAGTTAATTGTATATGATATTTAACCATTAGATCTCTACAATAATTTGTTTATCGTTGACAAAGCGTTAATTAATCTCTGCTACATAAAAACATACATATCTTAAATATATTGTATGTACGCATTGGCTTAAATATTACAAATTACATAACTACTATATGATTTTCTCATTTATATTTTTTTTTCCTTTTTCTTTTCGTTTTTTGGATTATTTTTCAATATTTGCATTGATTTATGATAATTTATTTGCTACATACAATTACAGAGCTAATTTAAACTTTAGACTCGCTTGTTATATATTTTAAAAACCAATTGTGCTAAATAATTTATTTTCTTTAAACAAAATTTTTAAAAACAAATAAATGTATATATACAAATTATGTGGCAAGTCAATATGAGTAGTAAAAAGCTATAGACAAGTTAAAACATATAAAAATATATACGAAATACGAATTATAATGTAAGTAGAAAAAGGAAAAACACAGTCTTATATATGCATGATGTTGATGCTGAATATGTATGATAATGGTGACGAAGAGAAATCCAATCGAAAAAGAAAAACGACAGCAGTGGCAGGAAGGCAAGGTACGCATGGGATATGTGCATGTGTGTGTGTGTGTGTGCATTCACTGGGAGAGGACTCCTCCTCTCAATATACTTCAATTGCATCTCTAAGCCGATACTGAATGAGAAGCCATCCCGGATTCGACTCCTGAATGGGTGGATAAATATTTGTGGGAATGCTGCTGTGTATGTTGATGCTTCCAGGGCCTACGCTTCAAATGCATATGCTGTGATCCAGTCCATCTGCAAGAGGTACAAATAAATTTGAATATAACTTAAGGAGCAACATGCATTCCAAGAACCTATGATATTTGGAGAGCTTGCGTCGTTTTATAGGTGATCCATCTGTTTCCGAGCGCCCTGCTACAAATCCAAAGTGTCCTACACTGCCCGAAAGAGGAACTTGAATAGAGAAATGGTAATTGGAATTAAAATTTAAGTTTCTTTGGCCAAGCTCTATAGTTCTACCATGTTTTCGTTTGTTATTGCGTTGCACTTGATTGCTGGGGCTCGGAACATGTTGCATCTGCTCTAAATGTGGCGCCTGATGTCTGCGTATACTGCAGTTGCGACCACGACAACTTTTCAATTGCTCGAGGGCATCATGCATGTGGGCTCTTTCACCCGGCGTGAGACTAGCAGCACGATTTGTCGTCTCAAAGCGATCTATTAAAAGCAATTTTGAATATTTTTGAAGCTTTTCATAATAATCATTGGAATGGCATTCTCACCTATAGTTAAGTTATAAAAGGTCACCAGGCCAGTGGTAAATTCACAGTATAGAAAATCATGTGTGGCATTTATGGTCCTTAAGCAGGAATAGGTATTATTATTGGCATTCATGCAGAAACAAAATGGACTGTCATTCCACAATGGTGCCGTACGCCAATGTTGATTATCATGCGAAAAGCAATTCATCTTCTCCGATAAGCATTCCTTCTCCAGGCGTGCCTTCTTAATACGTTTCCGTTCCTTTTTCCGTTGACGTTCCTCTTTTAATTTGCGGCGTGCCTCTCGAGCCATTTCCTTAGAATCAGCATTGCTTGAAAAGTAATTAGAAAATTGTAATGGGAAAACAACATTTAACCAATACTCAATTTTCCTTATATAAGAGTGTAATAGACTATTTTTATGTTTTGAAATTTCATTTAGTTAAAATACATTTTTGTAATGATAATTTACTAATTATCTTCATTTTCCTTTATTGACTACGGTCTTTTTCTGTTTGCCATAACTCAAATCTTTCATGATGATAATCACTATATTACTTTCAAAACTACTTTATTTTAGGTATTGCTCTAGATCTAGATAAATAATGTTTGCTGTAAGGACTATGTTTTATCCCACAATTTATGTATATGTTTCGTAAAGCGAACTTTCGTTTTGCTATTGTACACTTTAGGGGGCCGAATTCCCTAATTTTACAGCGTTAAATCCGCCTATGGTATAACAGTAATTATCAATAATTGCATATGAAATTCGATTGCATTTGCTTAATTAAGTGAAGCAATTACTACCGCTTCTCGAGTACTCAAAGTTCATTTGCTCATACAAAAATTCGTAATTCATCTAGTTGGAGTAATGGCATCGCTGAAAAGGAATACTCTATACGCCTGGATAAGCTACTTTCTTGCCTTCAATGGTGTCATAATGTTTTATTTCGATTCGAAAACGGGTTTTTTAAAGAGACCACAGTTATTAAAGTACTACAACAGAATTCGTCAATTTATAGTGGCGATACTGTTAGCTTTCCTCAATGCACAGATTGTAGTTCCCCCTTATGAAATGGATCCGAAAATATTTTAATTAATCTCGTTGTCATATTGTTTAATATGCATTTATACATGTTGGAGCTGCTTCTGGACTGTTTGCTGCTGCCAGAATAGAATTTATAGGACTTTTATTCAGATTCTCAGTTTGGAGAATCAGAATATCGAGAATGGATACTGTGCATCAAGGGGTCAGCAGACGTTTCTAGAACGACTGATCTTCATCAGCTTGTTGGCGCATTTGGGGCATAAAACAGGCAGTTTTATTCTAAATGGTTGGTTTCAAAATAATGCGTTGCTTATCATATGGTAGCTTGTCGAATTTTACATATGTATATGCGACTGTATTCCTAGTACTTTCTTTAATGGCTTTGATTTGTGAATGTATCTGCTGCCTCAGGCGGGCTTAGAAAAAGATCTAAGCTCCAACAACCGTAAGTACGTTCTATTCGCTTTTATTTTGAGCAGTATTTCAAGAATGATTTTTGGTATATATCCTGTAATCCGGGTAAATCTTGGATCAACAATGACCATCTATACCACTGTAGGTTGTTTGAGCTTCGTGAAACCATTCACAATGTTTACCATGTCGGATACAATGAATTGCATGCTTCAACAAACAAGGACATTATTTGGACCATCTCCGGGTCAACCGCTAATTATTGGGCGAAGTGTAAGTATCAATCGAAAGTAATGTTTATGTTCTAGTACTGACGACATTTCCTTGCAGAATGAATTATTTACTCTACACATTTCTCATCAGCGCACAGAGGTTCACATTTTTGGAATGTTTGTATGTACAATCATCGTCTAGCTTTTCAATGTGTAGCAGTAATTCTTTTACACACCATTTATTTGATTCAATTCGAAATGACTAAGTAATTATTAGCCCAATTGGTAAAATAAAATGAAAATTTCTATGTACTTTGCTTCTTAGAAAAAGTGAAGTGAAACTTACTTTTCACCGATATCAGCTTCGCAATAGCATTCGGCCCGTGAGGCATATTGGCGATGCGTCGATGATTCTGGTACTGATGTGTGCGCCTCATCAAAGCTGGAGCCTTGATGAAAGATTTCTTTTTGTCCCAAGGGGCTAGACATTGCTGTGGATGTGGATTGCTGATATATGGGACGTGGAGTGTGTGACACCTCTCTGAAGTAACTCATGTTGAATTCGGGTACTTCTCCAGTCTCTGAGAGTAGCTCATTTCGTCGTCGACTATCGCCTCGTCGTCCATTTGCCGCCGCCGCCGCCTGTTGCTTGCTCTCTCGCATCTGTTTCTTCATATCTTTTAATGTGCTGATTTTATCCTTCAACAATTTGATCAACATGTCGATTTGATTGCGAGATGTGCGCCAAGTTTTCTCATCATTATAGATTACATCGGAGCAATTGACTTTCCCATTGTTTGCGTCCACGTAACATCGATGACCAGCCCGTCGTCCCGTCTTGGGCGTTTTACCACTGTAAGCGGTGGAATTGCTGATTTCATTCTCATGAAATTTGTGCTCCAGTGTTTCCAAGGTATTCTGAATTTGCTGAATAACCTGGGCGACAGCCTCGTGGGAAGTATTTTGACTTTGTTTGCTGGTCTGACGCTTACTCCGATGATGTTGATCTTCGAGAAGATCAACCGTTTGATGAAGATCCAGTAACTCTTCCATTTCATAGGGCATTTCTGTGTGATAGAGTTCACGTTTATTTCGCATACGTCTGTGTGCCAAGTTGTGGGTTCGCTTGTGCACATGATGCATTGACGAGGCAGACGACATTGGGGCACGTATTTTGGTATAGACCACACCATCGGAGGTGAAGCAGGCGCAATTCCGTTGATATTGCTTGCGAGGCATTGTCGCCAATTGATGTTCCAATTGCAGCTGGGGATAAAAATACATCCATACAAATCGTCTTCTTTTGGATTGATCTATATGTGTGTTTACTTACATGGAATTTGCATTTGTGTTTGCGCCAGCGTCCATCTTCGTTGACACATTTCCATTTCTGACCTGGCAAACAGTTCTTCAACAGAGCCGGATCCGAACATTCCGAATTGAGGCGCATCATTTTGGTTATATAGGGAGCTACGGGTAAATCGTTGTCATGCTGTGGCACCATTTCATCATCATCTTGCTCCTGATCTTGTTCCAGCTCATCTTCGTCATTCTCTTCGAGAGCAGCGTCTTCTGGTTCTTCGGCTGCCGAACTGTCCATAGCCTCCTCGGCGATATCATCATCTTCTGGATCCGTTTCGACATCGGTATCCAAATTCTGCGACTGCTCCGTCACGGAACTCAACAATGTGGCCGCCGTGCTACTGAACGTGGAGACTGTAGTATTTGGTCCTCCACCTAGGAAATCCTCTAGCAATGTGCTATTGACTAGCTTCATGTCATGTCGCTCCGCTTGAAGGCGTCTCCGGGACTCGGCTATCTGTTCGGCCGTCTCTCTACGCCCTGAACTTTCAATAAGAAAACTATCCGGCCAATTGTCTCGCACGGCACGATTTCTGCTGAGAAGCAAAGGCAAAATACTTCTGCCATCCATATGTGAGGGGGTTGGGACTCCACCCATATCTAGAAACGTTGGAGCCAAGTCCACATTAAGCACAATCTCATTGACCCTAAAAAAATGTGAATGAAAATCCAATCACATCGAATCAGTTGAGGGAGAGAACGAGATAGAGTTCACTTACACCTTGGAGGCCTGTATGCCAGGACCTCTTATTAGGAATGGCACACGAACATCGAACTCAAAGGGGAAACTCTTGCCCTTGATTAAACCAAACTGCCCCAAATGGTAGCCATGGTCTGAGGTGTACACAATGTACGTATTGTCCAGCTCACCCAATGCCTTGAGCTCATTGTAGACCCTTTCCACGGCCACATCGACACTTTGCAGAGTCTGCAGACGTTTGGTCATGAGAAGATTTGTGAAACGTTTGTGCACCGGTTGCATGGGTTCTGTCACCCGCAGGATCCATTGCTTATCCGGATTGGGGGCGTGGTCGTAGGATGGAGTACTAGAGAAAATAAATAAGTTATTGATACAGCCAACTAATTCAAAAGTCAACTTACTGGTGTGTGGTCACATTGAAGAAAAGATGACTGTATTGCGGTGCAGAATCCTCTGGCCCGTGGGGAGCCGGAAAACTCATCGTTAGTAATACGGGTTTCCTTTGATTCTGTTGCTTTGATGAACGCAAAAATGCTATCGAATCGTTGGCTATTAAATCGGGATAATAGTCCTTGGCATAGTCGAAGCCATGCTTTATCTTCTGGCCATTCAAATTGATGCTGTAGTTGTAGTATTTCGAATTCATGATCAAGCCGCCCCATTCACGCCATCCTGGAGGGATGTAGGAACCATTATACTTGTTCAAGTATTTGCCAAAATAGCCAGTGCGATAGCCAGCATTTGATAGATATGTGGCATAGGAACGCGTCTCATGGGTGGCCTGCCACTGGGGACTGGAGCAATTGTCATTGTTGGTAAAGACCATGTGATTGTGGACATAGAGACCCGTCAGCAGGGACGATCTGGCCGGACAACACATGGGTGTGGTGGTATAGGCATGACGAAACTCTGCTCCGCCATCTCTCAGCAATCTCAAGGTGCGTGGCATAAAGTTCAATGAACCCAACTCAACATCCTGATCATCGGTTAGAATCAATATGATATTGGGTCGTCGTTCGCGTGCTGCATTCGAGTCGCGTGAGAAACGTCGTGATCCTGGCTGCTGCTGATTATCCTTACTGCTCTTCACTTCAGTGGGCAATGCCAGCAAATGGAATATGAAGAGCAAAAAGATCAAATAGCTCACAGCCAAATGTGTTTGATTTTTAGTTGATTGCATTTTAATTGAATTGTGATTCTTCCCAGAGTGCTTCAAGTTTACGTTCCTTACACCATCTTGAAGAAGAAGCTAAAAGTAAAAGAATAATTTCCCAAATTAATTCGAATTGTTGTTTGGTTGGCGTTTTAAACAAGCGAAATGCACTTTGACCTTCAAACCACCTTAACAGTAAAGTAGAGTAAAGTAAAGCAAAGAGAACGATGCACATTATGTCCACTTATTAGAGGGGAAGTGACATTGCTTTTGCTTGTGCTTTATTTTCGATGAGTTTTCGTCCTTGTTGCTGAATTTATGTCCCACTTGCCGTTAAGTGAAAACTGCAAACACACCATTCAACACTACCACCCACCCACCCATCCACCCACCAACAACATTCTCGTTCTCGTTGGAATTTCAAAAGGCGAAAATTTTCTTCTGCAGTTTATTGCTCGCTCAGACATTTTGGCATTGAGTTGGTTCAAGCCACCTGCAGGAGTCGGTTGAAAGGATTCCAAGTGCCAAGCCATAGAGGAAGCAAGAAAGAGAGAGGTGAGACCAAGTGAGTTGGCTAAGTGTGAAATATGTTTGTGCTTTTTGGCTTTTGGTTTATTGTTGTGTAAGGAATTTAATGCTTTTAAGCAGTTAACATAAATAATGAGTTCCATGGCATGGCAAAATAATTTTCAGATTATTTTCCTTTAACATTTATTTGGAATTTCCGCTCATCTTTGTGAAAGTCTAACAAAGCACACTTCCTGTAGCATCATTTCATCTTTTGACATATGCCACAACCCAACCCAATCCAACCTGCACACAATCAACGTGAAGTCAAAAGATGCCACTTGAAAAATGCAATTTTCCATTGGAAAATGCAGATGCAAATGCAAATGTTATTTTCCATTTAGCCCATGCCCAATTATGTTGTAGTCTCTTTTTCCAAATCGAGATGTATAAAACATCTTGAGAATGAAAGCAGAAAACTAAAGTGGATGAATTTTTTATATTTTTTTGCATCTAATTGAAAAAAGGAAATCTAAGGGAAGGGTTTCTTTTTGCTACGCCCCTGTCTGAGAGCCCTTTTCAAATGCAGGCGCACTTCCTTATTCCGCCTCAAGGTTGTTGAAAATGCAACAAAACAAGTTTCTGACCCAAGAAGCAAAGACCATGGACCCTACCAAGAAACATGTTTTGGGTTAAGAAAACAAAAAAGCCAAACGAAATGCAAAAAGGAAAGAAACTTGCTGCGTTCTTTCGGCATCTTCCTGTCGCCTGCTGACAGACGTCACGCATGCGCAGACATTGGGCCCAAGAGAAGGCAAACAAAGTTAAAAGGCAAAGGGAACAAGCAATTGGACTCGGACCTGTTGGACCACAGTGAAGACCTGTGTGTGCTTCCCTTGGCAACAACACAGGAAAGCCAAAAGAAACGCCAACACGATTCCCTGATTCATTCATGAATTCCATGACTCTTGTTTTACGTCCTTTTTTCGTTTTGGTTTCGGTTTGGCTTTTGGGTTTGTGTCTGGGGTATTTTTTTTAGTTTTGGTTTTCTCCACTTCTTTCTCATTCTTACCTCTATCCTCTTAAAGCCATTTCTGAACATTTTGTTAGTTTGTTAGTGTCTGTAGGTATTCGTTGATCGTTTTTCATTTACTGCAGAATTCGTGGCCGTTGCTAGGTGATCGTAAAATTTTATTACAGCATTTTAAGGTATTTGCTTTTGGGTGAAACTGGCAGCTTTTTTCTTCTTTTGGTTTTTTTTTTGTTAGGTTTCTGCTATTGACTTGGTCTGCAAAATGGCCAAGCGTCTCACATTCAGACAAGACTCTGGGTATAGCCAAAGCAATCGACAATACAATCGAAATTTGTTTTTATTTTTAAGCCATGATTCTTGGCAACTTTCTGAATGATCATTAATGAGCCTGCTTATAAAAATTTAATCTTCAAGTATTTGTTTGCACAATTGAATTTTCGTTTCTTAAATTTGTTTAACATCAAAGACTTGGATTGAAATGGATTGAATTATAAATTGACTCAGCAATTGAAGTCATAATAAGTCTGAAAGCGAATCTGTTGTATCTCAAAGATATGGAATGCATATACAGAAAAGTACATATATGTTTGTGTACACGAGAAAATGAGATAAACAGAAAGAGCGAGTGATAGAGGAATTGAAGGCAGAAAATTTTGCCCAGTGGCCAAGAAGTGAGACTCGCAAAACGAAACCAGACAGGCAACAGACGGGCAAGACATTCAATTAAAAATAAATACAATTTCAATTAGCTTCAAGTCGAAGACCAAACAACTAGCCAGTCAGCCAGCCAGCCAGAAGAGCTACTTTTTCATCTTCACTCACTTCATTTCTTCAATTTATGAACATGCAAACGAACTTAAAGTGAGGTTGACTCTTCTGACGCCGTCGGACACTAATCCAAAGTAACAAATGATAAATGCCACCTTATCAGACAACTAACCAAGATCTGGATCTGCAAAGAGACTCATTAGCACAGAGTGTCAACGACTTGTGGTCTTGTGGTAGAGATGAGCATGGAACTAACCACTGGAGCTAGTCGTCAAACAGTGTGCAATGAAAAAAATGTGGCACAAATTTGCGTAGGTTGTTTATTCAGTTCCATCTCTTGCAGCTCCAACTCCTGACATATGCAAGTTTCTGCTTAATTATGCAATTAACATGGCAGACCCAGTTAACGATTGAGTTTGATATGTAGCTAGTTGACGATGCCAAGTCAATTTATCGCTTAACTAACTATTTAAAAACTAAATCACGTGCAGGCAAATGGGAGGAAGGAAGGGAAAGTAGTTGCATATGTGGTCACCCCCCACACACACTTACACACTTACACACACATGTGCATAGACAAGTCTTATGGCTGGTTTGCCATTCGATTTATGCATATTTAATGGTCCAACCTCAAACGCCCACAACAACCTCCGGAAGAAGAGACAACTTAGCAACAACAAGCGAGAACATGTGGTAGATGTCACTTAAGTCGTCGTTCAAGAGAAGGGGGAGGAGTTCCCCTTTTAGTGCCAGAGAAGGAGTGAGATCGGGGGCATGCCAAAGTAGGCGGTGGATATGACACTTTTAGCTAACCAATTTGAGTTCGTAATGGGCTTAACTTTTGAAGAGGTAAATGTGTTGTGACAGCATTGTAAATGGACTTGACGAATATTTAAGTTGATGTTGAGGTTGAACTTTGAAGCAAGCCAAAAAAAAACCAGAGGGCCGGGGCTAACTTTGACCGCGTCAAAGTTTGTATACCCTTGCAAGTTTTTTGTGTAAAAGGTCTAATGTTTGCGAAAGAACGGCTTAGGAAATAACGAAGTTATTGATCAAAGTCACTGTTCACCACCGATTGTTCCTATGGGAGCTATATGATATAGTCGCCCGATCTTAACCAAATTTGGCACAGTCATTAATAGTTATGCTAAACTGAGAAATATAAATTTTTATGACAATTGCTTCAAAAGTAACAAAGTAATTAACAAAAGTCACTGTTTTCGAGCGATCGGTCCTATGGGAGCTATATGATATAGTCACCCGATCTTGATCAAATTTGACATAGTCGGTTGTTAGTGTAATAAATTCAAAAATATTTAAATTTAAATTCACACTGTTCGTGACTTTGACGTTTGTATGGGAGCTATATGATATAGTGATCCGATCCGGCTGAATCCGAGATATACAAACTGTGCAGTATATACAAGCCTACATGCCAAATTTCAACTCTTTAGCTCTTACGGACGGACGGACGGGCGGACGGACATGGCTATTTGAACTCGTCTCGTCATGCTGATCAAGAATATATATACTTTATATGATCGGAGATGCTTCCTTCTATGCGTTGCACACTTCTGATCAAAATTAATATACCCTTTTTGCAAGGGTATAAAAATAGAAATATAAGTATAAAGAATATTTAACTTGAGGTTCTGCAGAGTTTAAAATGAGAATTATAAAGCAATCAAGGCCTTTGAGTATTTAAAAAATGCACTAACTATTAGACTCATTTAATTGCCACTTAAAAAGTATTACCAAATGGCTTTGTAAATGAAAGTTTAAATAAATATTTGAATCTTAAGTTATTATAAAACACAATTTAAAGTTCCAATATTATTCACTTTTTAAAATCTTCTTTTAAACTAAATCTATTTAGAATTCAATTTACAATGCTAATATTAATTGAGAAGCATTAAAACTTAAATTAATCAAATCCTTTGTTCCTTCATACAAGCAATTTCAAAGACTTGGCTATGGCCTATCAAGTCAAGTAATATCGAAAACAACATTTCATGGAAACAATTTCGTTCTAAGAATTTGATTTGGGAAGTCTACAAACATCAATTAAAAAACATTAATCTCAATATATACATATGTATAAATTATTCAATCCAGCAGGCAGTCTGCCAATGTAATTTAAGCCCTCTCATATAAGTTATTATCATGCCGTATATAGAACGAGAAAGAAATAGAACAAAAAGTCCAACCAGGTAAATGAAATATAAAACAGAAATAATACAAAATGTGATAGACTGATGTCAGACAAAGGCGTCAAAGTCAGGTATGTCAGGAGAACAACAAAAACAATGCCATTTAGCAAAAAATTAATTTGTTAACACACAAAATGGGAATACATATATTTAAAATGTGAACTCACACACACACACACACACACACACACCGCTAACACAAAACAATCAATAAGAAATAAGTCTTGATTGAGAGAAATAAACTGAGATTGATTTTCGTATGTTGTTAATTAAACAATATTAAGAAGATTGCAAAAACAAAAAACAAACAGCCAAACAGATAAAAAACGTTTAAAAAAATTCTCATAGAAAAAGGTTGGTTGCTTTATTAAAACTAAACTACACATAATTGAAATCTATAGATGAAAATATTTATTTAATCCTCCAAAATATTGCAAAATATATTGAAATGATAGCAAAGACTTTACTAAATTTATGGTATAACCCGTTCGATTACATTCATAGAATTCTTGACACACTAACTGAAACTTTATTAACTTAATAAATTGTTTCTCCTAAGCAATATTTATTTTACAAATTACAGCAATTTTAGATTTTTGAAGCTAGTAATATTTTGAGAGAGGGTCCCCCCTCTCGAAACATAAATTTTGTATTATTTTCGACATCTGCTGACATTTTGCTAGGTAAAACAAGAATTGAGCAATTGAAAAGAAACAAAACTTGCCGCTAAATATAAACTAGTCAGCCAAAAAGGTTAACGGCAAGTGTCAATATTACGGGAATTTTCAAATTGAGGGGTAATTACTGGTTAGCTTTCTCTCTCACTCCCTTTTCTTGCTGTCATTAAGAATAATGAGCTAAGTGCTTCATTTGACTCCTGCCCTTCTCATCCTTACTGCCTCCCTCGCGTCCTGAAATGGTTTACTATTCTTAGCTTGTTATTTTCTGGCCTGGCATGGCCTGGCCTGGTCGCTGTGGTGACATAAACAAATCAAACTGTGACCCAGTTAAAAAAAAAAGAAACACAAACCAAACCAGTCCAAAGCGAAAGAAACGAAAATGTTACAAAATGCAAAATTTGAGTGAAAAAGAAACGACTTTCCGCTATCCGTAAGCAGTTTGTCAGTTTAGATTAGGTAAAATAACAAGGACTTTTTGATTTCCATATTTGCCTGCACTTGAAGAAATTTCAGTGCTTAAACTAAAGGAAAAGGGTTAAAAAAGGGTCATAAATACTGATTATTTTAAATGCCAAACATTTTATACTTTGTCTTAAAACGAATTTCCACACATACATGCATATAGGTATGTATGTATGTATGTACATATGTATATTTTTTGACTGCATTACTTTTTTGTTTGTATTTGTTGTAGTGTAAATTTGTGTTCACGGTTTTGTGCCAAACCAAAATAGAAATTCTAAAGAAAATGTTGCAAAAACGTAGAAATAATTCTGTTCAGGAATGTTGTCATCGTAGAGAAAATGCTTCCAGACCAGGCCAAGACGATTTCTGTATTTGTCTTCTTCTTCTTCTTTTTGTTGTTGTTGTATTTTGGCTGACCTCAGCAACAAAAAAGAAAAAAACACATGTACATATGAAACCTGCTTACCTTGGTCTAAATGCTTTACTGGTCAAAAAATATATATGTACCTATGTATATGGATACCAAAAAATCTGATGAGTTTTTGAGCTGCTTCACATTGTGGGCAGTAGTCAATAACTCATATGTTCTTGTTCACGATCATATCAGAGGGCGTGGACGTGGATGCGGTGTGGGCGTGTCTGCGGTTTCATTTTCTAAAGAATTTCGAATTGTGCCACACGATCTGCCTTCAAGAATGTTGAATCACTGGCCAAAAAAGATTCAGATACAGCAGGAGCAACAACAATAATAACAAGAATAACTTTCGGACAGTTCTCGCATTTCAGCGCCAGCGTCAAACGGAAGCCGCATCATTTCTGTGTGTGTGTGTGCGTGTGTGTGTGAAAGAAGATCTTAAGAACTGAAAAAGGTGATCGTACAAAAAATATGTATAGCTAGGTATATCAGGTTCGCCTCAAGACAAGCCTTTCTAGACAGGCGTGACCCTGGACACGAGCCGCAATGACAAAAAAAAATGAAGTAAGTAAGTCGTCTCGCCGACTTAGGTATACCATACACCAGTAAAGCAAATATTTCAACTTTATTAAACAAATGCATTTTCACATGCTTTTTATAAGCATATCTTAGTATCTCGCTCACTCAATCATACGAGCACCCTAGCGCCCCCACCAGCCAACGGCCAACTCCGGCCTTATGGAAAAACGTTTATATGCATAACTCCACTGTTTTTTGTCCGATTTTGATCAAATTTAGTATTTTGCTAGATATTAGTATTAAATTTAAGTGTGCCAAATTTGATTGCATAAGGTAAAAAAATACGGGAGATAATCAAGTTTTTCAAATTACGGGGGCGGAAAAGGGCGTGGCAAAATTTTTATACATACAAAATGTGTGCATTTACTAAGCGAATATACATACCAAATATGGGGTCTCTAGCTGGAATAGTTTTTGAGATAAACGCTTTTTTTAAATTGCGGGGGCGGAAAGGGGCGTGTCAAAAATTTGAAATAAACTTGATCACTCTACATACTACACGAGTCTACGTACCAAATTTGGTGGCTCTAGCTCTTACAGTCTCCGAGATCTAGGTGTTCATACGGACAGACGGACGGACGGACAGACGGACAGACGGACGGACAGACGGACATGGCTAGATCGACTCGGTTGTTGATCCTGATCAAGAATATATATACTTTGTGGGGTCGGAGATGCTTCCTTCTGCCTGTTACATACATTTTGGCGACTTTAATATACCATTTCACCCTATGGGTGTATGGTATAAAAAACGCTGAAAACTGAAACCAAAAATTTCAATTCAAGATTTGCAACTGGTCGGGCAATATCCTTTGTTTCGCCAATATCAGAATTTGTTAGAAATATAAGGAAATTCGCTTCTTCTCTTTTCACTTGAACTGAAAGTTCAAAGTTTATTGCTTGATTTTAATTAATTTTGAAATTGTGCCAAAATCTGCAATGGCGCGTAGAAGAGCAATAAAAATGCAATATAGTTTTTATTATTGTACAACAAGCTTCATTGAGTACACAGTTTAACAATTAAATGCGTTTTTATTTTAAGTGAAAATCACACATATCTACATACATACATATATATAATTCTTGATGTATGTATGTGTATTTGGCAAATCTTTGATGTGTTTAGAATACAAAATTTCCCAGCTGCAATTCCTCTGCACTAGATTTATAAAGACATGCAACTGTCAGCGTAAATTTATGCGACTGTCAGATAAACAAAAAGCATAAAAGGTGAGAGAACTGCTATACATATGTATATGTATGTATGTATGTATGTCTGTATAAAGAGATAGATTTTATGAGAATTTCAACTCCAGTGGAGGCAATCAAATTTGTTTAGTACGACGGGAACTTTTAATAATTTACAAAAGAAAATGAACATAATATTTTAAAATTTAATGTGTTACGCTTAATTTCCCAAGAACTTCTTAGAATATCTTTTTAAAAACTCACTTATTTTTCTTAATTGCATAAAAAACTTTAAAAACAATTAAACATTTTTAAATAATTTATGTTATATCTCAATAAACTCTTAAGAAATTTAGCTATTTAGTTAAATTATGATATTTTAGTTTTTTGGAGAAATCACATTGTTCGTGACTCTAAATGAATGGACGTCACAATTTAGACAAATCAGGGATCAGTTTAACGTTAGAATTCTGAATTTTTTATCACATATCTATTAATTCCTAAATTAAATTTTGAGTTTTTTATACCCTTGCAAAAAGGGTATATTCATTTTGGTCAGAAGTGTGCAACGCATAGAAGGAAGCATTTCCGACCATATAAAGTATATATATTCTTGATCAGCACGACGAGACGAGTTGAAATAGCCATGTCCGTCCGTCCGTCTGGATCAACGCAAACTCCTCCTAGACCGTTTGAGCTACAGAGCTGAAATTTTGCGTGTAGGCTGTATTTGTATATACTGCAGGCGTTGTATATCTTGGATTCAGCCGGATCGGATCACTACATCATATGGCTCCCATACAAATGGCAAAGTCACGAACAGTGACTTTTCTTAATAACTTCGTTATTTTCTGAGCTATTGTCAAATTGAAATTTAATATTGGTGAGTTAATTATACATATAAACGATTGTGCCAAATTTGGTCAAGATCGGGTGACTATATCATATAGCTCCCATAGGAACGATCTTTCGAAAACAGTGACTTTGATCAATATCTTAGTTTTTATCTAAATCTATGCTAAGATTGTAGGCCGTTCTTTTGCAAACATTAGCCTTTTTAGCTTGAATGTTTTTTCACTTTGATGGCTATAGGTAAGGAAAGAGTTACCATAAAAGTTGCAAGGGTATACAAACTTTGACGCGGTCGAAGTTAGCCCCGGCCCTCTGTTTTTATACCCTTGCAGAGGGTATTATAAAATTGGTCAGATGTTTGTAACGCACAGAAGGAGACGTTTCCGACCCCATAAAGTATATATATTCTTGATCAGCATGAGAAGCTAAGTCGATATAGCCATGTCCGTCTGTCCGTCTGACCGTCTGTCCGTCTGTCCGTCGGTGCGTACGCGTTTTACTCAGCCATCTTAAGAGCTATCGGGATGAAATTTTTTTTTGGGAGCTTTTTTTTACCCGGGTGAGATAAAGTATGAAAATCTTTGGGATCGGACCACTATATCATATAGCTCTAGAAGAAACATTTTTGCAAAAATTGGAGTATCCCCATGAAATTTACCAATATGATAGTAATAGATATAAAATCTCAGATCCCAAAATTTGAATCTGATCCGATAAATAGAACACAAGTTACAGTCAATATAAATCGGTTCAAACGCTGCCGGCAGCGCTGCTTGCTGCCTACTACTGCCATCATCAAATCAACAGAGCACACGCATACACACACAGACGCAACGCTACATGAACTGTATGTGTATGCGTGCCGTGCTTTGCTTAGAAAATGATGGAAGAAGAAAAACTTGTGGTAAAAAGAGAAATAATATTTTGTTTGTGTATTGATGAATTGAGTTGCAGGGAAAGAAATTTCAAAAAGGAAAAATATTATTGCCAAGTATACTGCAAGGGTATATAAACTTCGGCATAGCCGAAGTTAGCTTCTTTGATATTTTTTTTTTAAATTTACCGTTTTTTGTGCTACAGTGCGGGGGAGTAGCTCATGGGAAAAATGGTACCCAACTGGTCAAAACAGGAAAAATCATTTTAACCTGTGTAACTATAGCGATGAGCTGAACTGAACTTTATGAAAATTTTTGTCTTGTTTTAGGACATCAAAGGAAGACACATTCTTTCATAAATATTCTATCTCTGCTGAAATCCATTACGAGCTGAACGTATCATAAAAGTTTCGAAACGATCGAACAAATCGTCTTTGAGACATCAAGTTGACCAGTTGGAAAAAGTATTTTCGAGATGAAAGAAATGTTTGAGAACTTTGAACTCACTTGATATACTTTTAACTACAAAAAGAAGTATTTAATAGTTAGAAAAGAAATTTGGATTTAGTAATAATTATAATTATTATTTATCTTTAAAATCTTGAGGTTTGTATACAAATTTAGTGTTAGTGCTTGAATTATTTTAACAATATTCATTTTTTAAATTCATGCATATTAGTCACATTAATTTAAATTATTTATAGTAACTTGTTGATTTGCTCTGTTCAAGATTAAACGTTAATTGATTTTATATTCCATTCGGATCGACTTTGTTTATATATAGCTGGTCTTATCGGAAAACCAATTGCTCAATTGATTCCATGGAACTTAACAGCCGAAATAGCTCAGTTGGGAGAGCGTTAGACTGAAGATCTAAAGGTCCCCGGTTCAATCCCGGGTTTCGGCAATTACAATTTTTTTTTATTCTTAATATTCTTTAATTTGCTCGTTATACATAAGAAAATTACAGCAATAAATTACATTTTATTAAGACAGGGGTAATAAATCAATTATTTTGTGACAGTTCTATTAATAGGTAAAAAAAATATACTTTTTGTTATTTTTTCAACGAAATGAAACTATGAAATATTTTATAATCTAGTTGTATTTGTCATTTTTGTTTATGTATGAGTATTTACACATATAAATACATTTATCGTTTTAATATTGTCGGTTGTGGACAAATAAAATTTGAAGCAAATTCAAAATATGCCGTCTCGTCGTTCTACCTCCGTGCCTCTCACCTATCTGAAATGGCGGCCAGTTTTGTGGCTTTCTATGCAATGTGTTTACTTCATGTTGGTCGTTAAATTGAGTCAAAAGGCCCTGGAAATGGCCAGCAAAAGCGGAATAGAGACATTGTGAAAAGAGCAGGAGGGAGAGAGAGAGAGGGAGGAGCCGGAGGCAGAACAACTGCAGTCATTAACAAAACAGAAATATGTTTGGTTTTGTTTTTAGACTAGAACAAAAATAAATTGACAAACAACATGGCCAAGATCAAGGAATATACATATACATACGTATTTTGTTGTTTTAATACCCTTTTATTAGCCAACTGAGAATCGAGGCGGGTGACAGGCTGCAGCATCGTCATCGTTCCGATGGCTATGGGTTTGGGGTAATTAAACTCCATTAGTGGCAGACAAAGATGACGATGATGATGATGATGTTGCTTTCCTTAGCCACTTGGATAAATTTATGCAAAGTGCTGCCATAACCATAACCATATCCACATATCCATCTACATCTCATCTAGAATATAGAATCTGCTATATGTACATACATATGTGAGCGTCTTTTTGCTTTTTGGATTTTTGGTGGCGCTCATAATTTTTGCGCCATTAGACAACTTTGTGCATATAAACTCATTAAAATGTACTTGAATCTCATCTCGATGAAGATGTGACTGGATACGCAGAACACATTTTGGGGTAATTTGTCGAGGAGCAGCGACAAATGACAAGGAACAGAACGACGACGACGACGAAGTCTTCAGACATCTGTGTGTATAATTTGACAGTTTGTGGCGCAAGAAGATAGATTGGCTCACATGGAAGGAAGAGTGGGAATGTAAATGGGCATCGTCTAGCAGAAGAGCATATTCCACACACACACACACACACACACACAGAGAGATTACGCAATTTGAGACAACTCAAGCAAACACTTGATTCACTCGACACTTGACTCATCCCATCTCTTCTGTCGGTCTGTTGGTCTCTCAGTCAGTCAGTGTTGGTGGCGCACATTAATGAAGATGCTTGCCGAAACCGAAGCCATAGGCTCCTCATCTGTTCCCCCAACGCACATGACGCTCAAGATGTCAAGGTGTGATGTCAGTGAATTTAAGAAATGCTCAAGCAATCAGAGGGATAATTGACTATGACTACAAACCCGCAACTATACCTAATCTACATTAGTCACTTATGTATGTATAAATACTAAATACCTTGTGATTCGTATATATGTAAGTTCAGGCAAACTTTTCTATTTTTAACTTGGAACTTTGACTTTAAAAAACTTCACTATAGAAACTTTGAATAACAATAATTATTATAATTAGTTCATTCATTTTACTTCATTTAGGTAGCTCTGATTACATCCTTACTTATTCTTAGCGCTAATAATGGGTCCTTTTTCTTGTTAGTCTGCACATTGAGTGTCCTATGTATATACTCCTATAAGGGACTATAAAGAATTTCCAAAAATAAGGGGCTTGACAGAACCAACCAACACCAATTATGGCCAAGAACAACACAATTGAAGCATGTGGATGACAACAACAAACACAATTTCGTAGCATTTTCTACGAAATGACAGAAAAAGAAGAAAAAAGTACCCCACGTTAAACCCATTTAAGACCCCTCATAGTGGGGCTACCTGAAATGTATATAAAATATAATTACGTATCTATACACTGATTACATTATGACTTATCAATAATATAGATAATGTAGATATCGGCAATTTCTCTGTTAGTTAAAAAAGTAAATTGATCAGTGTGCAAAGGCACTTCAGGTCGAACGAATCACAGCGAAAAATCTTGAACGGGGACTAATCGAAATGGTGACCACCTACGTGGAGGGTCCAGCACCCGTAACTCAACAGCAGCAGCAGCAGGACATTGTATATATTAAGACGGAGCAACCACCACCAGTTGTATATGTAGCCGCCACAAGGCCAACGGCACCGCCTCCCCCTCCTGCTACTACGACAATTGTGGTAGTGCAAAAAAATAGGGGGCCCTCAGGTAAATTGATCACGTGTTACCAGCAGCAGTGGTGGATCCCCTAATCATGGATTCTTTGCTATTTCAGTTATTAACCTATCATTCTTTCTACTGACCTATGGGGGCATGGATTTGGGGCAAAGTCTTGGATTGAATGTAGCTTCCACCACATTTATACCGACTCCGCAGTTTTTCTATAGCTGGTTTATTGGATTTATTGTGGGAGCACTTTTGGCATCTGTCGGGGTATCCCATTTGCCCAAAATTGTATTCTATGTGAGTTGGTGATCTAGGAAATTATATTTTCTCCAATTCTAAATTTTTTTCCTTTCCTTAGATCTTGAGTTGTATTCTAGAATTGGTTGATGCCATTTTATTTGTATCATCGCATGATTACAAATGCTTTTTGGCTGCCCGTTATTTGGGTGGAGCAGGAATCGGTGTCCTGACGGTTGCCTATCTAATGCACAGCTCGGAAGTTTGTCTTCGGACTAATCGGGGCGTTCTCACAGGAGCGGAACAAGCTTCTTTGACATTTGGCATTGGCTTTGAGGCGATTTACGGGGCTTTTTGGGCGGACACGGTTATTGATTCATTCAATTTAGTGCATGGCATTATTGGCATTGTATTTGTTGTTATCTCCTTTCTATGCACAGTGTTCACCGTAATCGAATCGCCGATCTATCATTTGCGCCGTGGTGACGAGGTGAAGGCCCGTCAATGCCAACTAAAGTTGTCCCTCACGAATCAATCGTGTACACGAATCTTTAACGAAGCCAAACGATATGTGCAGGAGGATGAGAGTCAGAGTTTGGGTCAACAGATTGGCGGCTCTGTAATACCTTTTGTCAAAGTCCTTCTCCTACGCTGCTTTGTGGCCTTTTCCATTTCATTGCCTTTGGTCGTCTCATTGGAATGGAGCAGTGCCGTCTCGATGAGGTGGTATCTCTGGCCCATGATCACATCTGGTGTCCTGCGTATAATTGGCTCATTTATTTCGCTAAGTGTCCTGGACAAAGTGGGTCGTAAGTTGGTTACTTTGGTAGCTCTGTTTTGCATGGCAGTCCTGATGATATCAATGGCTGGCATTTATGGAACGGTTACTGATGCTTACTCTATGAGACAAGTGTCCAATTTGGGCATGGCTTTTCAGTTCTTCGCAGGCCTCTACGTTTGCAGCTCGTCGACATATCTCACCGAAGCATTTCCTTTGAAAGTGAAGCCATATTCTATAGCTCTGATCGTATGCATCGAGCAGGTCATACACATTATTGTCATAATGTGTTTCAAGATCGGTGGAAATATCCTTTTCCGTTACTTTTTGGCTGTGGGAATCCTATTGCTATTGGGATTGATTGTATTGGCCGTCCTAATGCCAGAAACCAAACAAATGACCCTACGAGAAGCTGGCCAACGTTTTCGTCAAACTTACGATATTAAAATGTATTAAATTACTTTAAAATTACAAAAATAAATAAATCAACTGCCAACAATTTAGTTTAATATTTTGTTTAGATAAGTTTTGATACAAAATTATTAATAAATTAACTGATACTTGATACTTTTTGATTTGCTTTAAATATATGAACAATCTTTGATATTTATTATAAGTTTAAACAGATTGAGTAAATTCCCGCTACGTTCATTTGTAATGGCTTAAGCTAATGCAGTAGACAGATATTTGCAACCAATCTCAACTAACATAAAATATTTAAACGATATAAAATCATGTTATTCTCAGATAGTCCTAATTTACTAGGTTGTTTCAATTGATTGACAGGCGCGTCACCTGTACTAACTGAACTAAATGAGAACTGTCATCAGATGATTGTCTTATACAAGGAGGTGCATCGGGCTTAGGGAGCTCAGAAAACTAAATCCGAGTGGAACTTGCCACACAGAACTAACGAAATTAAAGTGGGGTAAAGTTGAATAAAGAACAAGTGAAGAAGAATTTAACAACGTGAGAATGATGAGTGTCCCAAGTATAATCGATATTCCCAGGAGGACTCCAACATGTATATATTTTGTGGAAGGTCAAATTTTACATTTGAAAATAATTACAAAAGTTTTTCTATATGTTCAATCTGAGCCTCTTATCCTTGATATAGGGGTATTAAATGATGATTGATTGCTTATCATTGAAATGTTGCGGCAATGGTAAACAAAAAGACAATATAAAACTCAATAGAAGCCAATCAAATGTTCTAACACCTTCACAATCTAGTTCTTTAATTAATATAAATAATTAGATTTCATTACTAATTGATGATTACGGACATCTAGATGCATGCTAAGAACTGAGTCACAAAATAAGGATTAATGCATTGCATGCTACTTGAAATGAGTCATGTTGATTTAGGCCAAGTATGTTTGTACCTAGCCGAACGAACACCAAAAAAATATAGATTAGAGTATGCGAATTTCATATCTATGACAAAATTACGATAACAGAAGCGCGCTGAACGTACAAAAAGTTGACCATATAAAAGCAGAGACCCCAGTAGTACAATCAGCGCGACAACAAACGAACGAACATGGAATCTGTTTGCATAAGCACAGAGCCTATTGACACTAAGGGTCCTGCAGGATCTGTGCCTGAACAACCTAGTGCATATATAATAAATAGAGAGCTGCCCCCAGCATATAATGATATTGAGATGCAACCACCGAATGGTGCAGATCCTACAGTGACCACTGCACCGAAATCCTTACCACATAACGAGGTGTCCAGTAAAAGGCAATCCATCTTGATAACAGCAAGTAAGCAGCATTAAGGGGCTATTCAGTGAGTTTTAGTCTAATATCGATCTAACTTAATTGCACAGCTGGTCTATTATTGACCTACGGTGGCATGGATCTTGCCCAGGGAATGGGTTGGAATCTTACATCTGATGTGGTGGCTACTCCACAGTTTCGATACAGTTGGTCCATCGGGGTCATAATTGGATGTCTTTTGGGATCTTTGGCCATCAATCGATTTACCAAAGTTTACTTCTACGTAAGTATAAAAAACATATTATCTTGTTGACAATTATTCACTTAGAAACGTTTTCTTTCTCAGATCGCTGGCGGTATTCTGGAGCTAATCGATGCCATTATCTTTCTGAGTGCTCCCTATGAATATTCATCGATTGTGGCTGCACGTTATATAGGTGGCATTGGCATTGGAATAGTCTCGCTGACCTTTATCATACACAATTCAGAAATTTCAGTGCAGAATAGCCGAGGATTGTTCGCTTGCAAGGAGATTCTTGGCATTACTTTGGGCATAACCATCCAAGTAGTCTACGATGCAGAATGGCTTTCGGATATGAAGATGTCAGAGAATCAGGCCCATGGCATATTCGGTGTTATCTTCTCAATTGGAGCATTGGCTAGCTTGCTGGGCCGAGTTGAATCCCCAATATTCCTGATACGACAAAATGAGGAGGAAAAGGCTCGTGCTTCTATGCAGAGAATTGTGAGTCCTCTCATATCGGATGAATTACGGAATGAATTATATGAAGAGTGTCGCAACTACGTGATCGAGGGGGAAAGTCAATCCCTGTCTGATCAACTTCGCTTGGCCATGATCCCATTCTTCAAGCTTCTCATCTATCGCGCCTTTGTGCCCTTCTCTTTCTCACTTCCCCTTAGTAATTCACTGATATCGAGCACTTTCGTTGCCGAGGGCATCGATCACTCCTGGCAGCTGGCCACTTGGGGCGTTCTGCGTAAAATTGCTGCCCTTCTGACTGCTTTTGTTTGGCTCGATAGGCTGGGCCGAAAGATGTCCTCTCTTTTAGCACTTCTTTGCATGGCCGTTTTAATGATTTCTATGGCAGGTATTTATGCTAATCCATTAAACTCTTTGAGCCCCTACTATATGCTTCAAGTGTGTAATCTAGGCATGGCTTTTCAATTTTTTTCTGGCATATTTATATGCAGTACTTCGGTATACCTTAGTGAAGCTTTTCCCATGCATATTAAGCCATATTGTATTGCTCTAGTTCTGGTCTTTGAGCAGATAATTCAAATTATTATCATTGTTACCTACGAAGAGAGTTCAGAGTATTATTTCTCATACTTTTTAGCGGTGGGCATTATTCTTCTGTTGGGAGTTTTGACTTTTGCCATACTCATGCCCGAAACTAAGAATATGACTTTAAGGGAGGCTGGTTATCGTTTTCAACAAAAGTATTATGATTTAAGAATATACTAAACAATTTGTTAAAGAAATATAAATTTATGCAAGAACATTTCATATCTCCGAATCTATCCACTCGAAATCGAATAAAAATGCCAAACCTTGAGTATTTGATTCGAAAAATGGGTAAAAAGATGTAAACCAGTGAAAAGATATGGCAGGAATTTATCTTCAACAGCAATATCTTTATCATTGGGATTAAAATTTAATCACTTAACCTTTCTATTTTTGTATATAATAGATTTTAAATATAAGAACTATTTCTTTCTATCGATACAAAGTAAATTTACTTGGTATGCCGTCTTATCAATGTATTATAATAAAGATTATAGTTCATTTACCTTCGACCTTATAGAGGGCCAATTAGCAAACTCATTGTGTTTGCACTACGAAATAGTAATTAGTTTGCCCCCAAGGATTGACTCCACTAAATGAATCACATTTAACCCTTATCAGAAGGTTTCCCTCAGTAATGAGTCACAGGCGAATCAAAAACTCTAGTTAACAAAGTATTCTCACACAATTATGTGTCAGTATCTAGGCGAATGATTAAGTTTTTGTATCTGTAACTTGACAGTTATGAATTATATAGATATCGATATCGCCAGAACACTTAAACATTAGAATTTGACAATTTTCGTTTGGCCAGCAAGAGAAACATTTTGTTGTCAATAATGGGACAAAAGACTTTACCTATGTTCATATTCCTTTAGGTTCAAGAAATCTAGCTAACAAGATGTGTTAAATAACTAACTGAGACACGGTGACTCATTTAGTGGAAAAGAATGTTTATTTTTGCCCTCAGACTTTGCCATCATGAAAGGGATTCATATTTCACACAGTTCGATGAGTTCAATGACTAAAGTGCGATCTGTTATGACAAAGGGAAACATTTTAAGCCATAGCATCTAAATAATATCTAAAGACTGTTGCCACTCCTTGTGTGGCGTTTTGACTAAAATGGTTAAAACCAAAAGTCATACACCCTGGAAAAGAAATTCACTTTGAGAAACTCACAAGCGAATGAAAAAAACACAAATCTGCAGCTGCTTTACAATTCATTTTTTGGACTTTTACTATTATTTATTCCCCTCAAATACTCGTATTGTGGTTAAATTTCACACACACACACTCACACAGTCAGAAGATCTTTCCGATGACTATTTCTGTATATATTTCGGTGTGTTGATGGCATATAGTAAGCTTGTGTCTGGCGTTCAGTTTATTTTCAACTTTATTATGAGCTAATTTATGTCTACGCTCCCACTGCTGGTGGAGGGGTAAAAAATGCTTCCTTAATCTCTGTCTAGTTGAGTTATATTTTATATAGCTTAGACGTTCTGGGTGGCTGGATCAGCATACGCTATGAATTATTGACGCTTTTCTTTGGGCTTTTTTTCTTGAGTTTAGTTTTAGTTTCATGGCATTTTGACATTTTATGCTTGTTTAATGCACTTTTTGTGGATAAGATAATTTTTAAATGGCTCATTTGGCAACAAACTATCTATGTGGATTAGGGTAAATGTTTTTTAGATTAGAAACAGTTGTTGGTTTTGTTTAGAAACGGAAAATTGTTACAGAAATTAATGTGAAAACCTGTTGTAATCAATATTAAACCAATAAATAATTGTTCCTCGTAAAGAAAGGAACAACAAAAGCGAAAAGAGTGAAAACCACTTAAACAGCTCCACATCTAACAAAGACAGTCCCAACGAGACAACAATAAAGCGCATTACATGAATTACAATTGAAATTACGTCTATCTTACATGAGGAGAAACTCCATCGGGAAAGTAGCAAAAAGCACACTCGAAGCACACAAAAATGCGCATAAAATGTGCATTAAAATGCCTTCAAGATGCCCAGAGTGAGTCTGAGTCAAATGGAATGGCAATAAAGGATAGAAACAACGACCAGACATCCCGCATTGACAGGGGAGTTGATAGTTTCTCCCATTGCCCTTAAATAGAATGCTGCCCCGCCAACTCAATCCAATTGGCTGTCCTAATATGTGCATTATATAAGGTACATTGCCTGTCTGTTGCCTTAACTTTGATGGCTTTCGCAGCGTTTCCCAAGCATTAAACGCAGGGAGTATAATTAAAAACCTCAAACCACAAACAGCCACAAATTCATATCAGCGTTAACATTTTGGAAGGTGGAAAGTTAACCATAGGGTGCATTTCGTTTCCGACTGCTTCTTCCCTTCAACCCTCCACTAACCACTCTGAGTGTAATTGCTTAAGAGCTGCGATACCCATAAAGCCCAATGAAATGGAAGGAAGTGACTGCTTTTTGACAGCATCAAAAGTCAACTGCGTTTGATAGTTGCTCTCAGTAAATTAACAGCAAATATGTATGTACATAATTTGTGAGTCAAAGCAAAAAAAATAGTTTGTTCAACATTTAAACAGAAGCGTCAAGTCTTTAAGTGACCCAGTTACAAGACCTTTAACTTTAATTTCCTATCGAGTACAACAAGTTGCCGTCAAAATAAAGAAACGTGTAACGTGAAGTAAGTAAGTCGTCTCGCCGACTTGGGTATACCATACACCAGGTGAAACAAATATTTAAAATTTCGAAAACCAAATGTATGCCTATTAAATTGTTTTAACATGCCCCATACCATATGCTATCTCGCTCACTCTACAAACACACGAGCACTCTAGCGCCGCCGCTAGCCAACGGCCAATTCTGCCCTTATGGGCATACGTATATTTTGCATGTTTCTAGTCCGATTTCAATAAAATTTGGTAGTTTGATAGAAATAGATAAGATTTATTAGTCTGCCAAATTTAATCGCGATGGTCAAAAAATTGCAAGAGCCAATCGGTTTTTTCTAAATTATGGAGGCGGAAGTGGGCGTGGCAACATAGTAAAATATATATATTCTGCGCGCATACTAAGCCAATTGACATACTAAATTTGGTGAGATTAGCTTTGTTAGTTTTCGAGAAAATCAGTTTTGTTTAATTTGCGGGATCGGAAATGGGCGTGGCAAAATTTTTAAATAGTCAATATCTGCGCGTGTATTAAGCTAGCTTACATACCAAATTTAATGTCGGTAGCTTACATAGTTTTTAAGAAAATCTGTTTTTTGTAAATTCCGGGGGCGGAAGGGGGCAAACTTGGTGGCTCTAGCTCTTATAGTCTCCGAGATCTAGGTGTTCATACGAACGGACGGACGGACGGACGGACGGACGGACGTACAGACGGACATGGCTAGATCGACTCGGTTGTTGATCCTGATCAAGAATATATATACTTTGTGGGGTCGGAGATGCTTCCTTCTACATTTTGGCGACTTAAATATACCATTTCACCCTATGGGTGTATGGTATAAAAAGTGGTAAATTTTCAACTAGTATTCGATTTCCTTTTCCATAAGTAACTTACTTCAACTTTTGCCAAGTGTTAAAATAATTAAACAAATTTAAGTCTAATTTAGATATCAATCTAAAGCGATTCAAGCTTATCTCAATTTGAGAATTTACGTCTAACAACATATTTAATTAGTTACATAAGTATTACTTTGACACGTTCTCTGAGAAATACCTTAATAAATACCAATTAAATCTCTGAGAAATACCTTAATAAATACCAATTAAATCTATAAACAGAATTTCATGGCCCAAGTCAAAGTTAAATGACATTTGACAAAACAAAAGAACTTTAAAGTTCAACTTTTTGGAAACGTTTTATTTTGGAAAATTTTCAAACTTTGACACATTTGTGCACCTGTTTCGAGTCAAATTAACAAAGAAAAAACAAAAAAAAAACCGCCTCCAAATGATTGATAGTTTAGAGTGGAATAAAATGATGGCGACATGGAAAGGGACAGGAGGTGGGTCAGTGGGGAGTGTCCATGACCCAAACCAGAAGTTCTGCTAGCGTGTGGCCCCTCTTCCTTCTTTGTCTTCGTCTACGTCGTGTTGTTTCCGTCCCCGTCTTCGCCTCCATCTCCTTCTTCATTTCCATTTCCATCTGTCAGCTGTCAGAGTGTCGGCGAATGTTGGCAGGCCGCTGAACTTGGCATTTTAATTGAGTGCACCAAACGAAAAACTCGTGCGAATCTGTGGAATTAATGGGATTTGTTTGTGCCACTTGCCACTCATAAAAACTACGCTTTTCGATTCCAAATCTAAACACAGTTTGACGATGGCAGGCGATGGGCTGGGTGAAGTTGGAGATGAAGATGGAGGCAGGAGGCAGCTAGAAAAATATACAAACACTAAATGAAAAGATATCCAAGTTTTCCTTTGATTATGACTTAAGGGTCATGTCAGAAGTTTATATCGATTGTCTTTAACATAGAGCCCTCTGTGCGACCTGCCAAAAGGCATTTCCAAAGTCAACCAACAAAGAGTTAACAAAATGTACACCAATTGTCCATACTTAGCCAATTTCTTACAAGATTGGACTTGCGAGATTGCAGCCAGCGTTGAAGAATACGAGTGGCAAGTGAAAAATCTGTTCAAATATTTATGAATTTTCGTTTATAATGAACTTTCAGCGATCTCAAACCAAAACTAAATAACTTGAAAGATCAATTTCTTGAATTCGAGGTACCAGCTTTTAAGGATATGGACGATCCGGGCAGTAGTTCTGACATTATCGTCATGAATCATAGCAAACCGGTTACGAGGGAGTTGATAAATCTTATACAGAATGGTTTGTTAACAGATGTCGTTATTAATGTTCGCGATCGGGAGTTTCAGTGCCATTCGATTGTTCTGCACATATATTCGAAACGTTTGAAACCGTACTTACACAATCCTTTGATCATTATCAAGTCCAGCAAGTTAACGCCGCGAGGATTCAGTCTGGCCTATCAATGGATGATAGCCAAGTATGGGGTAATTAATGCAAACGATGTAACAGATCTGTTGAGAGCTGCTATATATTTGGAAATGCCAGATTTACTTGAGCACTGTTGGGAGACATTAGATTTTCGTATATTCAATGAGTTCACCGCTTTCGACCTCATGTATCAAGCACGAAAAGTGGCCGATCTAGTCCATCTGAATGAACCCATGGCCCTACGCATTTCAAGGTCTTTCCTAACAATTGTCAGTAGTTCCGAATTCGTCGAACTCAGTGAAACGCAGATGTGCACTTTGCTTAGTTCGTGTAACGTGGCTGTTAATGCAGAAATTGAGGTTAATAATGGAAAATGTACTTTAATGTTTGTCTTCGTACTAAAATTTTCTAATTTAGGTTCTATATAGTGCATTGCTCTGGTTGAACCATCAATGGCCCATGCGACAGGATAGCGTGGGTTCGATTATGAAGAATATACGCTTCGGTTATCTGGCACCAACCATATTAAGTAAATTTAAGACCAACGATCGCTATATGATAGGTCCATTTGGCCATATATTGGATCATTTTTGTACCTTGCCCCAAATGTCAAAGTTGATACAAGATGGCCTGTTCTATAGCAGCCTGGTTATCACTGCCCACAACGATCCCAAAAACTTTCGAGCCACCGTGCATCAGAATAAATTAACAATGTGTCCGCCGCGTTGTTGGATGCGCGATGGTCGTTGTTCTTATCACCGACCCATTTGCATATCATGCCCCAATATGCGGCATTTGAGCTATGAGGATTTTGCCAACTATTTGCAGCAATTGCAGGCTGTGGACGATGATTTCGATAGCCAAATGAGCTTTGCTCACAGCCCTCCAGTGTATGACTGGCATCATGAGTATGTCTCTAGTCCGTCAAGTCTCGAACTATTTAAGAAATGTATGGAAAACTGTGATAAACCTGCTAAACGACATCGTCCTGGCAAATATTTTAAAACAGATTTGCAGAGTGAAAAGTATTCCAAAAATCTGCTATTTGCCACCAATAAATGGAACATCAAATGCAATGAAGATGATGAGGATTTCTTAAAAATGGGAGAGGATACTATAGGTAGGAGTGGCATTCATTAAAATATAGCTTAGTTAATACGAGAATTTATTATTTCAGACTTGCTAAACAAGGCATTAAAGGAGTGAGCAATTGACAATTTGTTTGTTTGTAAATTGGTTCAAGCATTAAAGAAAGAATTAACTTCTCCACAAGAACAACAAAAATGAGTACATGAGTTGGATAGTCACTTTCATTCAGTTGAATATAATATTATGATGACTTCAAAAATGATTGAAAATCTGTCTCAACATTCAGATAGATGAAAAGGCTAGTCGATATGTCTACTATTGGCCGTAAATGCGGCCTTCAGGCTATCAGTTTTCTATGTGGTATCTGAAGTTTTCATGGGTATTTGAAACTTTTCTTTTATTTTTTTTGTTTTATCGCATTTTTGTGGCACTTTTCCTTCTTTCGTTCCCCTTTCTGGCAGTCAGTCAGTGTATGGTATGTTTGGCCTTTTATTGAACAAACACCAAAGAGCAAAGAGAAAGAGGGAGAGAGAAAGAAAGAGAGTTCATTACAGTTGTTTCTCAATTTTGTTTTATGACTTTTTGCTGCAACGTTGCGTATGCGCAATAATCTGTCCCAGTTTATTGTTGCTATTTTCTGTTATCATTAGCACCTTTTTTCCAACCCAATACCCAAGTGTTAGCTAGACATGCAAACGAATGAAGAGGAAGGGGGTGATAGGAGTTGTGATGGTGTTGATGTTGGATTATAGTTGTAGCTCTAACATTTAATCGAATAAACAAAATCTGACTGATTAAAGTGCACGCATTACGCATTTGTCATGGGTTGATTTCTTCTTTTTCTTTTGCCAATAAAGTACATACATATATATTTAACTATAGAAGTGAGTGGGCTACCCTCGGCCTTTCAGTTTGTGTTGTTTGTGCATTTGTTTTCCATGTAAATAAACATTTGAAAGCAAGCAGAAAACCCGTAGAGAGAGACGGAGAGGGAGAGGGAGAAAAAATACATAAACTGTTTTGATTGCAGGTAAATAAAAACGCCAAAAGCAAAGACAAGTGACAAAACGCTCTGACACTGGCCACCAGTAACCAACAACAAGACCAACCGATGAAACATCACAAGGGGGAGCCGGGGGCTAGGCGGCAGCGTGAAAAAGCGTTTTTCCCTCATTATTGATAGGTGTCCATTTATCATGCCGCTTGTGTTTATCTATAGACCTCAAACAATTTTTCCCCCTTTTTAATTGATAAGCCTGTCCGCCCCGTTCTTTCATTCCTTATGGAGTCATTGATCTTGGAGGATGACTTCCAAGTTGCAATCGGGGAATTCATGCCGAAAACCTTGTGTTTCCATGAAATAGAATGATTCTGCATGGAAGTTAGCATATCCAATTCGAGATTAACACTAATCTATTTAAATTCTCATTCGTTAAGACTAAAAATTCAAAAAAGATAATTAGATAATTAGTCAAAGCCGTGTAGCAGATGATCGTGAGATTTTCAAGTGGGATCTACACCCATCATTTGAGAGTAGTAAACTAACAGATAGTGGAATGATTTCATACGTCAAAGCTAAACTAAACGTTAAACAATGCAAATAGCTAAGCAATCGTAATGACAACAAAAAATGCGCTACCTAGTGTAAGGTAACGCTTCATTGGCCACCTGGGATTATACAAAATACAGACATTATTGCAGTTTGGTTTCATTGGAATGTGTGGGATGCCAAAGGCGGAGCGAAATTTAAGCGGATATAAAGTTACGCACGAATTGTGTTGACTGAATAGGCGAATAAGTGGGCGTGGTGGGGTGGATTGTGTGTAGAAATCGAATTGAATCGAATGAGTTCCACTCTCCCAATGTTTCACGCGATGATGAGTGCATAGGCATATATGTATTTGTTAGCACATTGGTCATGCCATCAGCCTTACATATTTACACATGTAGTAGTAAATCGATTTGTTAATAAGTGTTAAGTATGTACTCTATGTCATTCCACGGATATGGGGGAGAAAAAATATTAACTGCTGAACCAATTACAAGTCCATTAATAAATAACATTGTAAAAGCTTTCAATGGCTAAAACCAAAACTGTCATAAATCACATAACAAAATCGAATTTATGGCTACCATAAATAAAAAATAAATCAAAATCTACCAATAATCATTATGCCATATGCAAAATAAAAAAGTGACAAGCCATCAAAAACCGCCCTGGCAAATGTGGCTTGAAAAAAAGCAACTGGAAACTATCATCGGAAACAGATTAGAGCTAAAATACCCTGCAAAATTTTAGAAATATCCCTAAACCAATATAAAATATTTAAATATCAAACTATAAAGCTTGTTCAATTTGGTTGCCTTTGATTCAGTGGAATATATATGTGTAAGGAAGTAAATCAATTCGACCGTTTCATTAGTTTAAAACAATATTCTTAGCAAGCAATCATTGAATTAAGTAAGAAAAACATGAATTGGCCCGTTGTCGTTTCGATTTTATGGTTGCCAAATAAATTCTGCGTTTAAAATTGTAGAAAAATATTAATTCATTTACTAAGACTAGAACCAATTTAGTTCAAAAAGCATTCACAAATGAAACACGAATTATTTTTGTCAAGATTTTCCCTGAAAAACAAATTGGTCCTTTAATAATTATAAAGCTCGGCAACCCTGTATGCTGATAGAGAGGGCGAAACAAACAAGTTTCGATTCTAATTTCGAAAACTATTGACATTTCGGAATCTAATTGTTTTTTAAAATTAATATCGCCTATTCATTCTCAATCATAGTTAACAAATACTTTCCAACTACAATAAACCGATATACCCGTTCAGATAGTTATTAAGTGTACATAGCTTGCGGTTTAATTAAAATGCCAACGTAAATTACAATTAACAAAAATTATTATTCCTGTGTATTATTATTGTTTTTAAATTGCAATGATTGCGCACATTTACAATTGTAAAATAAATGTTTATTAATTGTTTTCTTTTTCTACTTACATACATACATAAAAATAACAAAGCAAAAAAAATTGATTGCCTACATTCTGGCAGAGAAAAATGCAGAGAAATTATTTATTAATACTACTTTTCTGTGTACATATGTATTTATTGTAAGCAATTTTTCTCGGTTTGCTGGTTGCCCTTTGTGTGTGTTAATATATGTTTGTAAAACTCATTGGTCATGGTCAGGGGAGCGAACATGACATGTTCCATTTCGGTTTTGGTTTTTGTATGAAATTTACCTACTTCTCTTCCCTCCTTTTTTATTCTGTTTTTGTTTGTCTCTGTTGCTGACTTTGACGAAATGCTTTGGCATATTTTCTATATATACAAAAAGTTGATATATACATATGAGAAAGATTTGTATCAATTTGTCATGCCATAAACACATAGAATTGGTTTAAGAATGGAAGCATTAGGAATTAGGTAGTTAAAAGTGACAGGAAACCTAAAATTAGTTTCAATAATTGTGGCATCTATTGTTTCCCCCTTTTTTTGTCATAGGTTTTCATTAATATTTGTCATCATCGAAGACAATACATAAATAAACAAAATAAGGTTGTTATTGAAAGACCCTCTTCTCCTTCTCTCCTCTCTTGTTTGTATTCGGCATTTATAATTCTTTGATCACCATGAGAGCTATACAATCAAAAAGGCATAAGTTTTCCATATGCAAATTTTGAATAACCGATCCATATAGAGACATTTGTGTGTATATGTTTATCCATTATTTAATCTTCTCACCTGATCAGAAATGGAAAATACGAACGGAATTCATGAAACAACAACAAAATTAGCTTCATCTGTTTATAATTATACATGAAAAAGCAATGAAATTAATGAGAGAAAATTCACGTGGTTTTCCAAATAAACGCATTCAATATCATCGATGATTTTGTTGTTGTTTTAAAAAGTTCATTAAAACGTGGGTGGCTTATTAAGTTTTGGGATTTCTACTATTAAGATGGAAGCTAGATGTAAGCTTTGTTTTTTTCAAACCTTTCCTCCAGACATAGTTGAACAGTTTATCATTTAATTTAGGCAAGCAAAATATGGAATCATGTCTACATTTTACTGTCATTTTGTTTACATCCATCAATTAATAATAACTTCCATAATTTCCGACTGCTTTGCAAAATATACATATATTCAGGTGTGCTACAGAAATCACTGTCAGTTTCAATTCCGTACGGAATCCAATTCGCTTCAAAAAGAAAACAAGGTACCACAAAACTTCGAGTGATTTTATTTTTTCGAACACAGTTGGTTGGTTTTGGCAGGGTTGCCAATTAGGGTGTATCAATAGTTTTACCTCCATTTATTAAGCTCTAAATTTATATTATTTGAGACATAGAAAATGACTAAAATTAAAAGTGTCACTAAATTAGCAATGTTTTTATTAATGTTTTAACACTTAATTTGGTATTATAACATGATACATTTTGATTTCACTATTTTTAATGCAGAATAATCAGTAACTGTCCTTAGACATAGATTTAATAAATATAATAAAATAAAACATTCAGATAGCACATCGGCGAGGGGATGGAAAATCTCATAATATGTATGTCAGTCTGTGGCACCAAGATTTCAGCTTTCCCTGAAATTGCCGTCGAAGTGATTTCTGTAGCACACCTGTATATTGGCTTTGTCAAAGGTCAATTGAAAAAACTATTTAGTTAAATATTTGTAGCTTGAATTTTTATTCTAAGGTAATTGCCTGGACTCCTCTTGGACTATAAAATGTTGATATCTAGGGCCTGATTTTTTACAAGTAGAAAACAAGGGAAATATCTATCTGACCAAACATTATATTGAACCTGTTCAAATTTCGATGTCAAAGATCGAATTACTCCCCTCAAGACTGCTAAAAATGTCCAATAAATTCTAAAAAGGAGTTAAGATTAATCCTAGTCCCTAAGAGAATGAACAAACCATAAGCCTGAAGGCCTTTGTTGCTCTGGTTTTCTCACACTTATTTGTAATCTAGAATTAATTCTTTTTTACAATTATATAAATAAATAAATAAATAAAATAATCCTAGTCCCAATACATATATGTATGTATGTCTTGTAGCTGACCTCGTATCCACACTCGTAGCATATATCTTTGTATATATCAGATGCATCTTTCCATCGAAATGTTTAATCAATTTCGTTGAATTGTGTTATTTATTTGTTTAATTGTTTTTTGGGTACGTACAAATCTGTTGGTGTTGAGAGCCAAGTAAAAAAAGGAGCATGTGCAAAAATTAAATATATTGATGTTAAATGATTTTTTGACGATGATTAATGATGACGCATTTTGTGAACAAAATTGAACAGAAACACTTATCATAATGAAAGCGCGTGCCGGTGTTAATTGAAAATATTTCGAAGAAATTTCTGAAGCCAGTTAAAAATTTATGGGGTCTCGGGTTGTTTGGCATTTTTCACTTCAAATTTTATACTTGAGTGCAAGAAATCATAATTTTTTGTCTTTGTTACCCCAGAGCTTGTTGTATAGCTTAATTCTTTATTTTCCCAATCCAAATCTCATGGTTTTTGTTGTTTTGTTTGTAAATCTTTGTTTTTCTTGTTGGTAATTTGTCTATCTGTTTGTTTGACTGTCTGTCTGCTGGTGGGGGTGCGGAGTGTAGCAGGTGGGGGGATAGAGAGAGAGAGAGAGAGTTGGTTTTGTACGTTTTGTTTTTCGTGTTTTTTCCTCGCTTTTCATTGCCTGTCTCCTCCTTTCAAACCCGAGCTTGAGTTTGTGCTCTCATTTTGCCTTTTTTCACGCTTATTATGTGTTTTGTATACACATATACCATTATACATATATATACTGACTATATATATTTATTTCTTTTTTTTAGTTAAATGTTGTCAGACAGGATTTTCCACTTTAATGCAGTCGTCGACGTCGTCGTCATGCCGTTGCTGCTCTTGCAGCCTTTTGGCGCGCATACAACTCATCATCATCTTCATCGTCATCATTATTACAATCCTCATCTTCATCATTATTATCCTCATCTCCGCCTGCAATCCGTTTGCCGACGATCCATTCAGGTTAATGCCGCTTTTATTCACATAAATTTCTAAGCGCATTATGCCAAGATTTGCCTCAAAATATTGGCAAAATTATGTTAAGCCTCCTCTTGCCTGGGCCTTGGCGTGGGGTAATCCTTCCCCTTTTTGTTGCTCTAGCATGGCTTATTATGATGTGGCAAGTTAAATTATTTTAATAGCCATTGCAATTGCCATGACCACTGGCATTACCTACCCTCTTCTCACACCCTAAGCCTTCCATTTAGCCCTTTCATTGTTTTGTTGCCCATTGCGCAGAGAGCCGTAAATCCTGTTTAAAGTGTCTGACGCATTTTTCTCTAGCACGTTTTTTGGTAGTAAAACATGAAAAATGTGAAATGAACAAACTAACTATTCTAAAAGTTGATCTTAGGTATTAAGGGAATAAACTTATATGGCAACCCACGCAGTATTCTGCTAGAGACATGCGTTAATCAGCTATCTAGGTTTTTTTTTTTAAGTTTGACCCCAGCTTACTCTCTGTTTTAACCCATGGGAATTCAGATTGTGAACCAAGGAGGTGGTGAGGTACGAGATGTGAGCCGGACTATCTTATCAATTCAGAAAAATTGAAATTGATTTCAAACTAATTAGTGACTGGTGGCAAAGTGATGCTGTCCATAATAATAATTACTTGTTATGCATTTATTATAAAACTAACGAGCTTTGAAAGTGTCAAAAGTGGCCTCGTTGCCCATATGCAAATTGCCATTCCCATTCCGCAATTAAATGGCGCCCAAGTAGCGATGAAAGGAAATGCAAATGGCGAGTATTTTGTGTCTGTGTCTGTGTGTGTGCTGACCAGCTTCAAGCCAATTAATTGTTGGGACAGTTTGATGGATTGCGTACACCAGTGAAAGAGACAAACTAAACTCTTCAGTCGCTCATTCATTCATTTATTCATTTGCCATTGATGAAAAGGCCAAAATAGAAAAACGAATGAGTCATACTATCAGGAAGTCTTTTTAGGTCCTTGCTGCTTATTGTTTTCGGATCAATACAAACCCGTTTAGGCATTAAGTGGCAATCTAGCCAAAGATGGCTTTAGAGAAATTGCCAGCAGTCAAAACAATTAGAAAGACTTTACGCCGCACTTTCAGCCACTCTCAGACGTTGTAGACGTCTCTGCATCTTGTTGCAGGAAAGCTGCCTCTTCAGTTGGTTGTTTGGCCAAGAGTTGGGACGGTCAAAAAAAATTAAAAAGTGTCTTATTAAATGCGTCGGGAAAAGCAAGACTTGAGAAAGTCTCAAAAACATGCAGAAATATCGGCGAATAATAAATACACTGCAATACATAATGAACATACATATATCAAAGTTAATTTATACAATTTGAATACGACTTCGTTAGGTGGTATTCAATTAGTGATTCTGATCATATGTATATAGTAGGAATACCAGTTCTATATAAATCTAAACACACAATTTATACCCTTTATAAAAACTTCTACATACAACAACAACAACAACAAAAATAACAGCAACTAACATAAATTGCGTACACGATGCGCCTCATTGACTTAACAAGAGGGGTCAGAGGTCGGAACAAGAGTTCCTTCTTTGTTTTTTGCTTTATTATTTATTTTAATCAACCGGCAATCATGCGACCCAATGAACTCTGCCATTTCAATGAAGGAGCCATCGAGGCTCAACGTCTTTGGGAACTTTTTAGCGCTGCACCTGTCGTATGCCTGACCTACAGCATTCTATCTTGCAGAACATACCCAAATGCATATACATAGTCTTTAGGTGCGATAAGCATCGTCTTGGATTAACACGCCGACAATAACAGAGCGTAGCCAAATGGCCCACACAGCACAACACAGAAGCCGAATGCAGGTAGTTTTTACCACTCTCAAGGATGTCAAATATATACATACATATGTATGTACATGTACCTAAACCGCATCTAGTAAGTCTGTGTAAGTGCACGTGGGCGTATCGCATTACAACCTCACACTTAGAAACAAACAAGTGTCAATCCACGATAAATTTATGTAAAGAGGGTTTCAAGAGAGCAATAGCTGACCTATATAAATAATGGATTATTTTCAAACTAAAGTTTTTTTTAGACAATGGTTCTAATTTTGATGTAGAATATTGTTAAACTTTATCTATGGTGATCATAAACACACAGTATTCATTTAAAATATATATTTAATTTTGATGTTTCACTTGTTTAATTACCTTTTGGATTGGGGTTAAGTAGAGAATCTTTTGTAGGTTTTGACTTTTTTCTTTAGCACTTTGAATACACACTTCACTTCCTTTATCTTTGTAATGTTTTTTAGCTGGGACTACAAATTAAATGATAAGACTCAATGATTGGTAATAAATCCAAAGAGGGGAAAAAAAAACAAAAAACCCGAAATCGATCAAGCAGTTGGCGGCCGGCAAAAAGAATAAACCAAAACTACTTCCACTTCCACTTTTGATGCTGATGATAATAATAATGACGATGGTCATAAATAAGCCAATCAATCGATGATGGTAAGTTCAATAAAGAAAAGGAGAGATAGAATGGGCAAAAGAGAGACCGCTGATAAGGCAACACCAACAACAAACAGCAACAGCTGTTTATCAATGACAGAACGCAAATAAAACAAATAAACACACAGCAAACCATTCAACTAAAGCCAAAACACTAAATACTACTATGTACTTATTTATTTTCGAAAGTCACGAATCGAAACTGCACTTATGTACATATTTAAAATGTGGGCAGCGTTACAATTTTAGTTGCAAAAAACTCATTTACATATTTCGGTTTCCGTTTTTGGCGCACTTTCGTCGTAAATTTTCGTTGTAACAGAAACAAAACACACCCGACAAAAACTCGCGACAGCACGTCTGCTCACTTCGAAAATCAAATTAACACTCACCGAAGAAAAACGGTTTAATTCAAATGTTGTGGTTTTCCAGACCAGTATTTTAACCAGTATTAGTGTTGGCATTTTGGCATTTTTCACTCTAGCCAAATTATAAACAAAAAAGAATGGTAAATAGTAGTTCTGAATTTTCTTACTATATTTTGAATTTGCTTTTCTATTATAAATTAAATTGTTTAAGTGCACTTGCAGTTTTAACATGCACTAGCAGATATTAAAATCTTAAATTTGTTCCCGACTTTCGACGGTCTCTTTTCAAGATTGGGATTCAGTAGTGAATGTTTCATGTTTTTATACCCTTGCAAAAAGAGTATATTCCTTTTGGTCAGAAGTGTGCAACGCATACAAGGAATTAGGGATTTTTGCGATTTTAAAAATTAATATTTGTCAGTTTAATACACCTATTATAAGTGTGCTATATAGGATAACTATATTATATAGCTGTCATATAAACATTGGATAAAATAACATGCTACTGTTTATGCTAACGTTTTACCACATTGACGGCTAATTTGCAAGGGTATACAAACTTTGGCGCGGTCAAAAATGTCCGCGGCCCTCTGGTTTGGCCTGTTGAGATGGGTTCCTACCCACTCCCCAATTTTTAAATAAGAAACTTCAGAAAATCTTATGCAATATAATATTGTATTTATTTCGTCTCAAAAATAGGTTTAAAACTATTGCTTTGATGGGTGATTCAAATATATATGGACATACATATGTATATATTAGAGTATGTAATTCTGGATTGACAAACTTCATGCAATTAAAAATGCTCAAATTCTTTGTTTTTTTTTTTGCTTTTGCAGGGATCTAGTCAAAAAAATATGTGGAAGAGGGATAACATACACACATACATACATACGATTATATATATGAAGGCAACTGTACTTTCGGTATTTTTTTTTCTTTTTTTGTTCATTATGTGGTTTGATAGTCGCAACACATCAAATAAGCAAACAGTATTTTATGTAAAAAATTATAAATATTAACTCAAAAAAAAGGCAATCGAAACATACCACTGATATCAGACGAGCATAGAGAGAGATAACGACAGATTTTGAGAGTAGACCACGAGAAAGAATCACACCACGGGGCAATTATCCAGCGTTGGGCAAACTTGGATGGTCCCGCTATAATCGGTGTGGATATTGAAGGATACGAGCATCCCAGAAACAGAAGATGGCGAGCAAGACAAGAAATGAATTTGAATCCATAAATTCTAAAGTTTCGAATCTCGGATGCGTAACATAATTTGGATAATTCTCGGAAAATCAAATCATAATATTCCTAAAACTCCAAATCTCACGGATGCTGAAGTTTTTTTTCTTGCAATTCCTGGAATATGTAATCACATCACGAATGCTAAAATTTCGAAGTGTTTCCATAACTCCTGGAATTATCCTGTCCAAGTGCATGAAATTCCTTTCGCTGCCATCAACATCCTCATCGATTCCACTCCACAATCCATTACCCAAACGAAATATGATCGAAAAGACAGATACACAATCAAGGGAGGAATCCCGAGAGAAAATGCGTATTTCTCCCTTTCTTTTTGACAATTGCAAATTCCTTTCCTTCCATGCTGTGCGACAGCATCCTCCACGTATCCAACGTTGTCCTAGCCAATTTCCTATCCTTTTCCAAATCCTTTTTATTTCCATCATCCTTTCTTCATTAATATTTCATACCATATATCCTGCCTCCACTAAATTCCACTCAAAATTTATCCTCCATTAGCCTCAATCCTCCTCAAATATAAACGCGCACAAATAGGGAAGAGAAGAAAAATATAAATGTTAAATATTAATAATTTTGTACATAAAATCTTAAAATATTTCATTTTCTGTTTCAATTCTTGTTTGTGTGGTTAGTTTTTAAGTGTTTCCTCATGTTTGACAATTTTTCTCTGTTTATTTTATGTATTCCTGTTTATGTTTTTAATTGTATTTTAAAATGCAAGAATATTTCTTATTTGATGTTGTTGGTTTGGTGTTTTATGTTTGTGATGGCATATTAAGAGAGCAAGGAATGTTTCAAGTTCCTTGAATTTTCGCATTATAAAAAATTTAGTAATTTTAAGTCAATGTTTTAAATAGTAAAACCTTCGATTCTTTCATGGGACTGGAAAAGCAAGTTTCGATTTGAATTATGATGTCATTTTGCTGTTTCTTGGGTTTCTTGATTGAATGCATGATTGATGATTCGGTAGTCAAAATGTTCATATATATGTATATACTTTCTTGCTTTTTCCTTAAAATTTCCTGCTCATAAGAAAATTAATATAAAATTAATGGATAATGATATTGAAAGGGGATGTTAAGCATAAAACTAATAATTGGATCGTGAGCGAGACCTGGAATAGGATTGACGTCGTACTGGTGAATAAGTTGGAGTGCCCCGACGACGTGGTCGCGACGAGAATGAACGCGAACGGGATCTGTGGATGGAAACAAAAATAGAAATTCCATTTCAATAAAGTTTACACAAAAATGAACTAAGCAACTAACCTGTCCCGGTAGTCACGACTGCCGCCGCCACCGCCGCCGCCACCTCCTCCGCCACCGCCGCCGCCACCACCTCCTCCGCTACCACCACTGCGATCGTTGTCTCCGCTATCTTCCCGTACTCGGATATACGCAACTTCGCCCTATTGTAGCGAAAGTGATTAGTATGCATTAATCATCCCTGTAAAGTCCTTTGTGAAGTTACCTCATGAGAACGGAATCTCGAGTCGTCCAACTTCTTAATGGCATATTTCATATCTTCGTGTCTCAAGAATTCCACAACACCGGAGCCATCTTTGTATGTGTCCGCAAAGCAAACATCACCCGCCTCACGCATATGATCCTTGAGATCTTGCCACGACCCCGATGTTGGCAATCCTGTGACCATTACACGATATTGAGATCGTTTCGCTGGGGGACCACGTCCGCCCATCCGTCCTCCGCCACCACCGCCATCGCGATTGCGATCATTGCGATTGCCGCCACGATAGCTGCCGGGTCCGCCCCCTCGAGGGAATTCCACACGTAGGCGATAGCCATCATAATCATAACCATCTCTCGCCTTTACGGCATCATCCGCATCGCTAAACCAAATACAATTCAATTAGGCGTGTCTATTAACCCCTTCTCTTTCATCCACTATTTTTCCAAATTACTCACCGCGCATCTTCGAACTCAACAAATGCAAATGGCGGACCACGCCGATTTTTCAAGTCCACAAAAGTCACTTTGCCAAATTTGTGGAAGAGATCTTGAATATCCTTGGTGCGGATATCTGGCGGCAAGTTGCCAACATAAATGCGACACTCATTACGCGAACCCATTTTTAATTGTTTAAATTTTTTTTTTACTGCGTAGTAGTTCTAGTTGATGCCTGACTTTTTTTTCACTTTTTTCACGTCAACTGCGGAGTGCGGAGAAAAAATATCGATACTTATTGGTATCGAGTATATTCGTTATTGATACCGATATTTTATACTTGATAATTTTGTTTCGGTATTTTATGTGCACTATTAAAATTTGTGTCGTTAGAAGAATGCCGCCAAGCCGAAGCAATGTTTGGGGATTTGCTTCAAAACACTTAAAGCATCATATATTGTTGTCTCATGGTATGTACAAAAAAAATGGAAAACAACAAACTACTTTTTAAAGGGATCTTGATTCTGCTAAGTCCATCAAGACATAAAAAAAAAAAATAAATTGAAAGTAAAATTTTTCTTTTAAAGTTTAAGTATTCAAAATTCAAAGGAAAACAAAATAATATAAACCAAATTTTTTTTTAGACTTGATTTAATCTTCAAGTAAACTGAAGGAAAAATTAAGAAAAGGAACACAGTACGCAATATTCTACCTTATACTAAAAACTAAATATTCGTTATATGTTACACTTAATACTATTTGAGATACAACTTACAAAATATTTAACACTGTAGCTAAAAACTCAACAAAATATTCGGTATTTCTAACTCTTAGAGGCTAATAAGGCAACACCATGAGATTTAATAATTTTATACAATTTTTTAAAATTTTGTAAACAATCGATAGTCTGAAAATAATATCAAGCTATCGCCATTTCAAAAAACCATCGATACTATCGATAGTACCAACGATTGTTCGACGTTAGCGTCACAGACGGGAGGGGAAAAAATAGAAGAAAACAACTTTTTCATGTGCAATAAACAAAACAATAAAAACAATACTCATGTGCGCTTTTACTAACCGCCAAGTTAAATACCTAAATCGAGTATACACAATGCGTATTTCCCAGTGACTGGAAAAAGTGTTTTTCACTCCCGTGTCTGCTCTAACGGCGGGAAAACAGAAAACAAACAGAAAAAGAAAACAATAATAGCAACAAAAATGAGCTCAAACGGTAACTCAAATCTGCGATGCATCAATTATTATGATCTGTGCCGGATTTGCACTTCAACAGCCACCATCGAGCAGAATATCAACATCTATTCGCCAGAGGGCAGCGCTAAGAATCTTCAACATAAAATCGCAGAATGTTTGGGTCTTCAGGTGAGTACTCATACCGAATTAACGAAAATGGCGCCATTTCTCAAAGTCCTGCTCCACAGATCGACGAAAAAGACCGCCTGCCCAAGGTAGTGTGTGGTCAGTGTGTGCAGCAGGTGGAGCAAATTTATGAATATCGCAACGTTTGCAAGAACTCACAAACAATGCTGAGTAATTGCCTCAACATTCGGACTGTGCCAAGTGAGGATAAAATCTATATAAAAGATGCCATCAGTGACAGTGGTAAGAGCCTAAGTGTACTGGGGACAAGCAGCCAGCAACAGAATGCGCCATCAAATGATCTAATTAGCTCCATAATACAAGCAGTGAGCATGCAGCCGCAACAGCAGTATACCATCACAGTGGATAACTCCAATCAGCATCATCTTCAACCGCAGACCATAGCAATTCAACCCGAGATCCCAGTTAAAACGGAGAAACAAAAGTAATATTCCAAGTTTCCGATTGCAAGATTTATGCTAATATATGTATTTGGGCACAATTTCATGTTTTTTTAAGTCTATATCATGATTTGAAAATATTCGTTTTATGAAATTAATAATTTACAATTAATTTGAGACATGGTTAGTCTTTGATAATAGTTAAGAGCATGCAAAATAATGTAAGCCCATACTGCCAGCCCCATCCAGTTGAGCTTCAATCAATCTAATGGTCTTCTTCCTCTCTGTTAATCCTTAGTGTTCTGGAGGAGTTTATTCGTCTAAAGCCGGACATCAAGATTACACCATTGGGCAAAAAGGACATAAAAGCTCAGACAATGCAAGCTGCTACTGTAACACAAGCAGCAGCTCCACAACCAAGCCAAGTTGCAGCTCCACCAAGTGCAGCTGCACCTCTGCAGATGGCTACCACGCAGCTGAATCTCAATGATCCAGGTCTTTGGCAACAGCTGCAACAATTGCAATTGCAACAGCAACTTCAACAGCTCACAAGTCAACTGCAGGGTCAGAATCAATTTGAAGATTCCGGAGATAATAAGAAGCCGAAATTAAATTTTGTAATCTCCACTCCGGCTGCATTGCCGCAAGCGGCAAGTGTACAACCTCAGTTTGCGGCAGCGCCACAAATCCAGTTGCAATTAATGCCTGGAGGAGGAGTGGCTGCTGCTCCTGCCCCAGCTGCTCCTGTTCAACCGCAATTCAATGCATCATCTCTGCTTTCCACATTGACGGGCAACCACCAGACCACGGCTGGCAATCTTCTTTCGCCCAACAAATGTTTCCTGCCCATTACCATAAGAGATGAGAATTCGGATCAACAAATTGTCGCTCACATAGGTAAACTTTACTTATATACGTATATCTGTGTGTGTTATATGTAACGATGGCTCTTTTCCACATAGACACCAAGAATTTAGTGCTGCCGACTACCTACCAAGTGCAGATGAAGTTGCAACCACAATTGGCGACAGCAGACGGCCAACCCATAATGCAATTAACTCCCACCTCCATACCAGCCACATTGCAGCTAACTCCGCAGACATCAGTTCCCATACAGAGTCAATTCCTGACGCAAGCCTTAACACAACAACAGCAGCAGCAACCAAGTCCGAGTCCGAGTCCGCATACGCCGCCAAGGCAAGCTCAGGTCACGTCGCAACAGATTATACGATCGCCTCAATCCACCATGACAACAAATCCACAGTTGGTCATACGGAATGTTGTTAAATCAGATCAGATCAGTGCATCAACGCCGCCTAGCATGGGAAATGAGATGGGCACTTTTAAAACGCCCTCTCCGAGACAAAGACCGCAGTTACCAGTTAAGAACAGCAGTTCATCCGCTCCTGCTGCTGCTTCGCAGGCTCAACCCAATCGTTTGGTGACTCAAATGAAGGCACAACCGTTGCCGACTACATCAGCTGCACATCAGCAGAGACTGAACTCGATTACAACCATTACGAAGGTGGCCACAAAGCAGCTCAACCATCAGGCGACGCCTACTACTTCTGCACCCGCCAAATTACCACAGCTAAACAAACAGAATATAACCATAAGTCGCATATCATCCACTGCTCCCAATCAGCAGCATACATTAAGTAAACCGCAGCCTAAATCTACGCCGAGCCCGACCAATCCAACCCCCACACCGATCTCTCTACCCACTCATCCACCCATTACGGTTTCTGTGGCTCCACAAATTCAGCCAACGCCTATAGCAAGTCAACACAAGAAATGCATAAAAAGACCACCGCTTCCTACCGTAGAGACCGCAGACAAGAAATCCCGTCCCCAACAACAGATTCTTCCTGGTCCAACAGCTGAACCACTCCCGACAAACGAGCCATTAACTGGCACTTCAGTCAGCTCCTTGACCTGTCCCACCTGCATGCGGGAATTCAAGAAAAAGGAACATCTCACTCAGCATGTGAAGCTGCACGACGGCATACGTCCCTTTAGATGTACCGAAGAGGGCTGTGATAAGGCATTCAGCCGCAAGGAGCACTTGTCGCGGCATCTCATTTCACATTCGGGGCAGAAGATGTTCACCTGTGAGGTATGCAAGAAGTTCTTCTCCCGCAAGGATAATCTAAACAAACATAAACGGTTAGTCAAATTTTCAGAGCAATGTTTGGTGAAAATACTAAATGATTTCTTCTTATCCAACAGGATTCATGCGCAGCCTCCCAACGAGACCTTGTATAGTTGCGATATATGTAATAAAAACTTTGCATCAAAATTGCATTATGAGAAACATCGGGAGATGCATAAAAAGCCAGCAGCAGTTTCGACAAACGTCAATCAAGTAGCCGCCAATAAGGTAGGATAATATTATGACAACCTTCCAATCGATTGACTTAACATTTCATTGATTTCTCAAGGATCTGTACGAGGTAAAAGTCAGCAACAAATCTCAACAGACAACCACAAACCATGCAGCAGCCCAGCAACATCAGCAGCAACAGCAACCGCAAATTATGCATGTGGTTACCACCCAAGATTTAGCCGGCAATACCATAACCATAACTCAAGCACCTCCCGATTCCAATTCGCTGGCCAATTTTGTCCAGTTGGGTTTCCCGCAATTTCAGCAAGCAGAACAAAAAATTGAAAAATAGGCTAAGGATTTTATTTATACTTTTAATGCTTTCTAGTCGTTCGACCTGTTTTATCTTGCCTCTTTCGACACTTCAGATTGGTCGTAATTTTAGTTTGTCCTAATGAATTTTATTTATAATTATTTCGATTCTTCTTACCAGTGCAATATTAGCTTTATTATTTTGCTTTATCATTTATTTGAATTTGTTTTCTCTTTTTAAAAATTTTTGAGGCTGTTTCATTCTTAAAGCGATTGTTTTTTCTCCTTATTTTCTCAATATAAGTTTAAAGAGCTCAAGTGAAATCTGTAAATACTTATCTCATAATGTAGATTACCTTTTTTTAAGGTAAAAACCTATTCAGAAAAATTAAAATACACTTCCCCAATGAATGAATAAATATGTGTATGTAAATAAGTGTACGTGTAAATTATAGATAAAAGTTATTTATTAATTGTTTTGGTTTTAAATCATATGAAACACTTATAGGATATTATTAAGCAGATGGCAACAGGTCCATTTGTTTATGTGAATACATACATACATAATATATTTGGTTAGGTTCGGTTGGTTTTTCTGTTTTGCTCTCTCGAAACTGGAAAAATGGGAAATTCAATTAAATTTCATCGAAAAAGTTGCCTTTAAATAATGCATGCGAATGGTGAAAAATGGAAGCAAGCACGTTCAAAACCAAACGTAAATAATAACGAAACCAAACCAATAAGTTTCCGATGAAATTCGGATTATTTAATGAAATTACAAACATAATACTGGGTCAAACAATGGAATATTTTTAGCAGCAAAAGATAAAAAGTCTTTGGCTTAACTACATATAATAACCATGTACAAATAATACTTTAAAGGAAGCCACCAAAATCTACAAACAATACTATTATTCGATAGTAGCAAGCACTAATCACTAAATCAAGCAAAGCAAACTGCAGAGTGTACTCCGAAACCAAGTGCAGATGATTAAGAAGGAAACATAAACCTAACACTACCTTTTGTTCATTGGTTTAATCGTATCCCATGGCAAAGAGATTAATCTTTTGCACATCTCCCCATATCTGGACGGCTTGTATTTCGGTTAGATCGAATAGAGTATTGTATTCGCAAATGAAATTATGACCCGAGTCCCTCAATTGATAAACCACTATTGTGGAATTAGCATAGTCTAATGTAAATTCAAGATAAAAATCAGTTTCTGTGGATGAGATAGCATCGGCAGCATTATTATTATTGATCAGATCACTTTTGCTATCTATGCTACCAGTACCATCGAATATATTAAGATACGTCTCCTTGTGGGATAAGCTCCATTCGCCTTTCTGTTTGTAGTTCTCAATAATGGTCTGTAGGCGTACCAGTACCTTAAAATGATACGTGATGTTGTCTGTGCAGGTTGGATCGTTGACAAAATTTACCGAGAACCTGTGGGTGGAGGAAAAGAATAGTCAAGTTAGCTTAATTCGTAGTCATCCGATTTAATGGCAACCCCAATTAAAGTCTCTAAATTGCTTTGATTGTATATTAAATTCGTAGATTTTAGATTATTCAAAAGAAGTTACCGCAGTTTAAAATCTCGAGTATTTGTTTCGGTTTTTAGTTTCAAGGAATGCAGCGTCTTTCTACTTAAGTAGGCAATTCGTTACGCCGAATGGTGCAATAAGGGAAATAACTATTTCAACTAAAGCTTAGCGCCTATTAAGTGCCCTTTTAGATAATCAAAATTTATACTCTTTTTTATTATGAAATTGTTCAGATGTTTATAACGCAGGGAAGAAGACGATTCCGATCCGATAAAGTGTTGTAGATCACCATAAGAAATCTCGAAAGCTATTGGAATAAAGTTGGGTGTTTGAGCTATTTATTACGTCAGGATGGGACTTTAAATAGGTGAAGGAGTTGAAGTATCTTCATGAAATTTACTATTGAGATAGTGTGAGATACTGTGAAACATCGTATTCTTAAATTTCAATAAGATGTGTGCATTGAACATGTAAAAATATTATATACAAAATTTGGTATAGCCGAAGATTCGTAAACATTTTCTAATAAAATTTAGTGGAGCAATGCATATTGGTAATAAATATTAGGGTTCTTTATTATTTACGATTCCAGAAATATTACGAAAGATAAGAATTTTTTGTATTTGTTGTAAAAATATTATATACAAAATTTGGTATAGCCGAAGTTTCGTAAATATTTTCTAATAAAATTTAGTGGAGCAATGCATATTGGTAACAAATATTTGGGTTCTATATTATTTACGATTCCAGAAATATTACGAAAGATAAGAATTTTTTGTTGCGTGTAAAGGTGTTGGCAAACATTTTAAACATATTAACTAACTCAGTGTACAATTAAAGTGAATCGATTCATTAAATTTGATAGCATTAGCTTTTATAGTTTTCGATATCTACGAGTTAGAACAGACGAGCATGTCTAGATGGACTCGACTTTGATTCTGTTCAGAAATGAATATACTTTAAAGAGTTGGTAACGCTTTCTTCTGCCCGCAATAATGTTTCCTATCAAGAAACATCCGGCTAGTTGTGTTAAATGTATAATATTATTATATACTGAACAGTTAAACTACTGAATTGTTTATTTAGCCGTATGCTAATGGCTTTTATGACTATGACGACAGGTGCCATTTGACCCGGCTATGGCAAAGGCAAATGCTAATGTTAAGTCGCTGAGTCATAATGCTTGGTTTGGGGCCCACATGGTGGTCCATCAAGTTTCTATATATGTATGTATGTATACATGTGCTTATGTTTGTATTTTTGCGGTGTGAAAAACGTGCCAAGCATGTGAAGGTGGAGTCCCAAAAAATTTGTGGAATTTGATGTATTATTAGATGAATCATGCACTTTTAGTGTTGAGCTGCATTGTGAGTAAATGTAAGAACTTATCTAGGAAATTTGTCATATTTCCCGTACTTAGTATTGACATACGTAGTATGGTTACCTATCAGCATGTGTTATTGTTATCAATTTCTTTCGAACAAGATTAAAAACCAACTTCAGTAGAGGGCCTTTCTCCGCTCCCATTACACTGGTCTTTGGGGACCCGGATCTGTCATTGCGTTTGTACATATGTATAATGGTGTAGAAGATGATGGAAACCATTTAACTGAAATGCTTCCATGATTTATTGACATCATTTTAAAGAATGATTTTACCATTTCAAATTTTTGTGTTTTGTTTCTGTCTTTTTTTTTTTGTCTTTTTTCTGCTTTGCCGGTATCTTCAGCGCGTGGCTTCTGATTAGTTGAATACAAAAACAAAACAAAAACAACAAAAAATGGACTTTGATGATGTCATTGATGATGGGTTGATTATTCAAATGGAGAAGCAAGCAACGAATGAACGAAAAATAAAACAAAGAATAATCTAAATCAATAAACTGTTTACAAATTATCACCCTGATAGATAAGATATATTATGTATATATTTGCTGTCATTAAACTAGGAATGTTTATTTTTTTATAGTATTTTCCCTCATATGCCCGATATAAATCTCTTGTGGAATTTTCTGCACGCAAACCGGCTAGCGGCGACCTATTTATAGGTCCTTCTAAGCAAATCGATATTTCTTTAAAAACTAAAGAAAATATTTGCCTAAGCCTGTACTTACTCTTGTGGGTTCCCTGTTAAAGTTCCGCGGACGGTTAATTTAGTTAAACGATCCGTATCCTTTTCCACCGTGGGTAAAACACACAAATACTTCACATTAGGCATCTTGTGTTCCGCTTTAAAGTTAAGTATTTCACACGAAGTCGACAAGTTGCAAATATATATATTATATATGTAAACAATTTAATTTTGTTTGTGTGACTTGTAAGAATTCAGTTGCTAACGGTTACAAATTGAATTGGAAAACTTCACAGGCAGCTCCCACCTCTTTACACTTTGGGGTCTCGGGCAATACTGGGGCCGATTTTTACTCCGTCGAAGGGGAAAAACTGTTTCAAGTCAAAGATCGCTTTACAACGTCACGTTTTGTGTACTTTACGCTCGATACGAAGACGAAGCACATATTTGAGAATTAATTTTGGTTTGTTTAGCCGTTTTCTCTTCTGGTGGAGGCGGTCGGGGGCGGGCGCGTGACCACGACGACTGTGTTCTTGCCGCGTTCTGAGTCAATACTGAGAGAGAGAATAAATTTGGAGCTCATTCTCATATTGAATGACAAGTGCTCAGGCGAAATATTTTAATAGAGGGTTATTAAGAGTACAAAAGAAAGCACAAATGCAAAATTTTCATTTAGGGCTTAATATGCACACATAATTTAAAATCGAATTTCATTTTTAAAACATAACTCTGATCCAATATCAAAAGAAAATTGCAATATCCTTAATTTTGTAAGGGTCGTTAATCCTCTAAGGGTCCTTCAAAACGTGCGCCACTGATTTTTATTTAAAAGCACAGCGCAAGTCCCAAAAAGTGATCAAGCAACAGCTGATTAATTAAAAAAAATAAATCGATGTGCCAATAAACCAACTTCACATGTATATATTTAAAATTTTTGTATATATATTTAAAATTGCAATTTTGTAATTTGTAACTAATATTTAAATTTAACGCCAAAGTATAGAAAGTCGTTTAAATTTTGAACTATCTGGCAACACTCTTAGCGGTTGTAATTTAAAAAAAAATTGATTTGTTTACGTTCTACCGAAACTGGAACTATAAAATCAGTTAAATTTCCTCAAAAATCTTGAGATTTTATAAAAAAAAATGTTTTACACAAAATGTTGTTTAAAAATTTAACCATTCAAATTGTTAGTCGTATTTCATAGTAAATGTCAATATCTTCTTCACATCTCCCCATATCTGAACGGCTTGTATTTCGAATAGATCGAACAGGGTATCGTATTCGCAGATATGATTATAACCCTTTCCTTCATTTCCATCCACTACTCGGTTGACCCTTATTGTAGAATTTTTATAGTTAAATACAAATTCAAGAAAAAATTCAGTGTCCGTGTGTGAGATAGAATCGCCAGCACTACCATTAAGATATGTTTCCTTTTCGGTGTTGCTCCATTTGCCCTCCTTTTTGTGGGTCTCAACGATTTTCTGTTTAGGTATCTCCATTTTAAATTGATACGTGATATTGTCTGTGTTGGTTGGATTGTTGACAAAGTTTATAGAAAACCTTAAAGTGAAACAAAAGAATAATGTAATTTATGATTTTCTGAGAAAACTTTTCTCATAGTGGTATTACTCTAGCCGCAGAGTCATAATTCTTGGTATGTACATATTAAACATACCAAGGCGGAGTCCCACGAATTTGTACTTCATGACTAATGCAAACTCAATAGTTTGCACATTGTATTATATTTTATATATATTTAAATATAATTAAAAATATATATAAAATATAATTTAATGCGAATTCCGATGTGCTTACTCTTGGGATTTCTTTTGCAAAGTTCCTCGAACGGTTAATGAAGTTATACGATCCGTATCGTTTTTCACGGTTGGTAAAAAACAACAATAAATTACTTCAGACATTTTGTGTTTCGCTTTTAAATTGAATGTTTCACACTTAATAAAGGAATTAAGTAAATTTAAAAAAATTATTTTCAACTCGATTACAAATTCAGCACTTCTTTATACTTCTTTACACTACGAGGTCTCGGGCAATACTATGCTGATTTAAAAAAATTTACTTTGCTGTTAGTTTTGTGAAAACTGAGAGAGTGATGTAGTATACATAGGTTTAATAACAATTGTGTTATTTTCATAAAAGACATACATGTAGTTTTTGTGAGGATCCTTTAATTCTTATAAAACTATAATTCTCTCATTATAAAGTAATCAAGTACAGCTGTATAATTTAAAAAAAAAAACGATTTGAGCCAGCTTTAAATGCATATTCGTTTTGTTTACAAAATTTTTTAAATTTTTAATTTACTGCAACTTTTTAAGTTTACCGGGTTGTTTTAAATGTTTTTATGACTAACTGGCAGCACTCTTCGCGGCACCCTATTGGGCTTCGAGCGTTTTACTCACGCGATTTTTCGAGGGCCAAGAAATTGCGGCGTGAGTGCCAATTTTGTATGGCTCCGGCGAATTTTGCACTGAGAGAAAACATATGTTTATATATTTACATTAGAAATACAAAATGAATTCAAACTAAATTTTTGGATTCTTAACAAATTAATTAGATTTGATTAGACACGACTATCTCTAATTAACATGAACAATAATACTATAGATCGAATATTTCTCAGAATTCATTATATTTAACTAATACCAAAATATTTCTGCTCTGGCAAAATGAAGGGGTAATACCGGCGGTCCAGATACATAGGAATACTCCTCCTCTGCGAAATTGGTCACATTCTCGCTATCTTTGGCTAAAGCTTGGAAAACTTGGAAATTTGATGGTCCCACGGAGACCAAATTATTTTGGGATCGTGTCCCAAAATGCAAAAAATTGCATTATTTAATAGTTTTTTCTAATTGCTAATTATAAACAATTTAGATATAAGTTTATATTTTTATTTAGAATCAATCTACTTACAAATATTGTTAAACCAAATTAGCACTAACACTTACAAATATTATTAATAATAGAAAAATGTATTAAAACTAATGTACTTACAAATATTTAAGATATTAACATGCAACAGGTGCTTCATGCAACAACTGCCGGATGAAAGATACCTGGATTTATATTTGCGGCTGTGGTCCAGATCGAATCATTAAAATAATAAAAAATTTGAAATATATGTATATTTATATATATAATAATTTGGTTAGATTACGACCTATTTGAAATTGAAATCAAACCTTGCGATTTAGACGGCTCGAGCTCAATCTTCCAAACGAAGATTATTTCAATGATAGCACAAAAAGGTGAGCAGGTTGTCTGTATAGCTATTTCAAGAACCACCAAGTTCTATCATCAGCAGACCTTGCTAAAGAACTCCAGAATTGCAATAGCCATACCTGCAACTAAATGAAGCGAAAAAAGTTGGTAAAGCCTACAATTCCGAATAGGTCGTAATCTAACCAAATAACACCAACGGAAGGCACGCCGTTACTTTGGAATTTTTTATTTAAAAACCAGAGGGCCGGGGCTAACTTCGACCGCGTCAAAGTTTGTATACCCTTGCAACTTTTATGGTAACTCTTTCCTTACCTAAAGCCATCAAAGTGGAAAAACGTTCAAGCAAAAAAGGCTAACATTTGCGAAAGAACGGCCTACAATCTTAGTATAGGAAATAACGAAGATATTGATCAAAGTCACTGTTTTCCACCGATCGTTCCTATGGGAGCTATATGATATAGTAACCCGATCTTTATCAAATTCAGCACAGTCATTAACAGATAAATTAAACTAACAAATGTTTAATTTGAAAGCAATCGCGTCAAAAGTAACGAAGTTATTGACAAAAGTCACTGTTTTCGAAAGATCGTTTCTATGGGAGCTATATGATATAGTCACCCGATCTTGATCAAATTTGGCACAGTCGTTTATATGTGTAATTAACTCACCAATATGAAATTTCATGACAATAGCTCAGAAAATAACAAAGTTATTGAGAAAAGTCACAGTGACTTTGCCATTTGTATGGGAGCTATATGATATAGTGATCCGATCCAGCTGAATCCGAGATATACAACGCCTGCAGTATATACAAGCCTACATGCAAAATTTCAGCTCTGTATCTTTTACGGTCTAGGAGGAGTTTGCGTTGATCCAGACGGACGGACAGACGGACAGACGGACGGACGGACGGACGGACGGACATGGCTATTTGAACTCGTCTCGTCGTGCTGATCAAGAATATATATACTTTATATGGTCGGAAATGCTTCCTTCTATGCGTTGCACACTTCTGACCAAAATTAATATACCCTTTTTGCAAGGGTATAAAAACCCTTTTTCTATATGGTACAATATACCGGGTAAGAAATAACAGGTCGTGATATTAGTTTATTAAGGGCAAGCTCTTACAGTAATTTTTAATAGCGCCTCAGGGTATGCACAAAAAGGTGGTCTTCGGAATTGTAGGCTTTACCAACTTTTTTCGCTAGTTATAATATAATTATATTATTCAAAACCATAATATACAAATAATTCAGTAAAATATAAAAAAATATATAAAAATTCATATATAATAATATATGTACATATATGTACATATATCATATAATATGTTTACTGGGTTCAACGTCGATACATCGACATCGAAAAATTTACATCGATTTATCGCGCCAGCACACTCAGCTAGAAATTATATAGAAAATAAAACATAACATTTATAAATCAAACTTAGACGGTAAAGGAGTAGCAAATATTTAAATTTCAAAATGAATACTTTACACATGCTGCTAGTGATTTGTTGCCTGGCTGGAATATATCAAACCACGCTGGCTCTGAAAGAGGAAGATTGCGAAGGTAGGTGTTTGGCCACGTAAGTGTAAAATTCTGGATGAGGTTGATTCGGATTTGATGTACTTTTAGTTTGTGTAAAGACTGTAAGAAAATTTGCAAGCTCTTTGGACGATGCGACGAAAAAGGACTACAAACTGATTGAGGTTGCCTTCAAGAAGTACTGCAAGACTCAGAAGAACAAGGAGCACAGATTCGTGAGTAGCCGGCATTATGGAATTCCATTGATCGATGGAAAATAACACGTATACCTAATTTTCATCTTGTAACCACGTCACATAGTGCTATTATTTGGGAGGATTAGAGGAGTCAGCCACAGGCATATTGAACGAGCTGAGTAAGCCTTTGAGTTGGTCCATGCCCGCAGAGAAGATTTGCGAGAAACTTAAAAAGAAGGATGCTCAAATTTGTGACTTGCGATATGGTAAGTGACGGTGGAGACCCAATGGAGGAGGCATTAATACATACGAATATTATTGTGAATTTTTTTTTGTAGAGAAACAAATTGATTTAAACAACGTGGACTTGAAAAAACTAAAAGTTCGAGATCTGAAAAAGATTCTTAACGATTGGGATGAGAGCTGTGATGGTTGTCTGGAGAAATCCGATTTCATTAAGCGCATTGAAGAGTTGAAACCTAAATATGCGCACAATGAACTGTAAATTATTTACAAGTACTTAAGTACACGCCCACTCAAAACACAAACAAACACACACATACACACGCGAAACAAAGCCACTTACCTACATATTTTTTAGTTAATTTACAACAAAAACTTTGATAGACTTTGAAAAACTTAAATATTAAAAAATAATATATACAATGAACTATATTTTTGAAATAATAAACACACAATAATAAACAAAAACCAATAAACTAAATAATTTATAAATTAAACCTTTTATTTGTTAATTCATTATATATTATATTTTTTGCTTTTCACTTCTTAATACGTACAAATTATTACAACAGAAATTCATGAAATTCTTTAATGATTAAAAGTTAAGTTATTTTATTTAAATGTTAAATTAATTCGATTGCACTTTAAGAGGGCGGGCAACATATAAGTATGTAAATTTCATAAATTCGACAATTTAATCGGCCACGCGTATTAATAATTAATTACATTACAATTATTAGTTAAACTAAATTAAGAACAAGCAGTTTTGAATCGTAAATTAACTAAAATGTAGCAATGGAACAATGAAGAGGATTGCTGATGGCGATGTGAGCAGATGGAAAGCAACTCCTAACGACGATATGGCTGTTTGTTGTATCGTCCACGTTCATTTTCCTCAGAGAGTTTGGCATATTCGCTGTAGACCACACACCAACAATATGTTAAAACAGCTAAAAAGAAAAAAGCAGATGAAGTTTTTAATCATATGAAATTTAGATTAAACAATTCGAACCCATTCGAAACATTTTATTTGAATTAGGCCAGCTCCAAAACCAATTATTTAATGTTGAATCACTATATTTGAATTCTGAACAGGTCTTGATTACAGGGAATGACCAAGTTTAACTTAGTTTTCTCAAACGATCGTAAAGTTTTTAAAAAGAAGTCAAGGTATTCAGACCTGTTCTCGTTTCTGTTTCCAAATGTTTTTGTCCTAATCGGATTTGAGACTCAATTCCGAGCGAAATTTTCAAATCATTTGCCTTTGAGACAGTGGAATACAAAGTAAATGCAAATTTTCATACAAATTTATAAAAACCAAAAACAAAAAAAAAAAAAAAATTATTTTCCAGTTTAGAAAATGTATACCTAAATATTTATAAATTTCGGCAATCCTGTGTTATAGTAGACAAAAAAAAAAGTGATTCGAACTTAGCTTCAAAAACGACATTCCACTAGGACTTCGAAATTTTAGTGCAAATTAAAATTAAAAACTTTAAAAATGAATTAGAAGCTCTCCAAGATTAGATTACATCATAATCTGTATCTGCAGTTCTAGCTTCTGGCCGAAAAGCTTAATTGTGAAGGAGTTTACATCCAGAAAAAAGAAGACACGGGGCCAAACAAGGATTCCTTCACCATCTATTCCTCTTTCTTCCTCATCTATTCCCACTCCTTCCTTATCTATTCCTTCTTCTACTCTATCAAAAAACTAACAACTTCCTTCTCTGTCGGCTATCAGAATGTCAGAGGCCTTAATACTAAACTTACTAAACTCTTTGTAGATAGTCTGTCTTTTGATTTTGACCTAATTGTCTTTACTGAGACTTGGTTAAAACCTGACGTTTTTGACGCCACAGTTCTACCCTCTAATTTCAATATTTTTAGACGTGATCGTACTGATCGTAGGGGTGGTGGAGTTCTTATTGCTGTAGATTCCGCCCTATCATCGGGTCTGATAACAATACCTGTCTCAAGTACTATCGAATTTATATGCGTTAAGGTATCTTTTAGTCGTTTTTCCATTTTTGTTACCTGTTCTTACATTCCGCCCCAATCGGAATGGCCAACCTATTTACTACACTTAGATTCTATTAAATTTATAGTTGAACTACTTTCTGACAGAGACTTATTAATTGTCCTAGGGGACTTTAACCTGCCCACTATGACTTGGTCAACAGTTAATGGTAGCAAAACGTTGCTGCCCTCTGGGTGTCATGATTTTATTGATGGTCTGCTTGAGCTTTCGTTGGCCCAGCTGAATTCGATTTCTAATACGTCTGGCAGATTTCTGGATCTGATTTTTACTTCTGATCCTAGCTTTTGTGAAGTATCTAGAACTAGTCCAATGGTGTTACCAGAGGATAGTTATCATCCAACTTTAGAGTTATCTATTGAGTTTCCCAGCCGCGAGCCCATCTCCGAGTGTGATCCTACGGTAAGCACCCGATGTTTTCGGAAGACTGACTTTGTCGCACTAAACAATGCCTTTCTTAATACCGATTGGACTAATTTATACACTTGTACGGATATGAATTCCGCCATTTCTTTATTTTATACCACTGTTGACTCGATCTTTAATGACTGTGTACCCCTAGTGTCTCCTGTGGTGACGCAAAAATCACCATGGTTTACGCGGGGGCTGTCAAAACTGAAGAATCTTAAGTCTAGGTATTACAAAAAATATAAAGTCACGGGTCTATCATCGGATCTGTCTCGTTACTTGGTTGCTAAATCGAATTTTATTGTTTCTAATTCTAAATGCTATAATAATTACTTACAACGTTGCAAGTTGCAATTCTCCGAAAATCCTAAAGAGTTCTATAGTTTCGTTAACTCAAAGCGAAATTCTGTCTCCCTTCCATCGTTTGCAGTTTTTAATAATGATTCGGCCTCTTCTGATCAATCTATTTCTAATTTATTTGCTAACTTCTTCTCGACTACGTACATATCTACTAAGTACAACTCTAGCCAGATATATCCATATCCTATAACGAAATCCAACTGTATTCTTAATCCTATTATAACGCAAAGTTCGGTAGCTAAGGAACTAATGACGATTAAGCCGGTATACTCACCGGGCCCAGACGGTATTCCCGCTTGTGTCCTGAGGTTCTGTGCGGAGTCATTGTGCTCGCCTTTACTTAAGCTTTTTGAGTTGTCCGTTACACTGTCCGAGTTTCCAACTATATGGAAGGATTCGTTCATTTTACCTCTTCACAAATGTGGCAATAAATCCGACGTCACTAATTACAGAGGAATTTCTAAATTGTCAGCGATACCTAAACTGTTTGAGAAAATTATGACGTCTCAAATACAGCATTTATGTAAATCTATTTTTTCGCCATACCAGCATGGGTTTGTCAAGAATAGGTCTACCACAACTAACCTTTTACAGTTTACATCTTTTGTAATCCAAGGTTTTAAGAAACAAAAGCAAACTGATGTTATATATACGGATTTCAGTAAGGCTTTCGATTCGGTAAACCATGCCTTACTATTACATAAGCTGAATTTAGTTGGCTTTCCGGATGCTCTGCTTGCTTGGATTTTACAATATCTAAGCAATAGGAGGCAGAGGGTTCTTTTTAGATCCTCTCTTTCTAAGATCATTTGTGTTGAATCGGGAGTCCCACAGGGCAGTCACCTTGGCCCATTATTATTTACCATTTTTATTAATGATCTCCCCACCGTTCTTTTAAATTCCAGAGTTCTTATGTATGCCGATGATGTAAAAATCGCTAATCGCATCGTAGACTCTCTCTCATGTCATACCTTGCAAGCTGACCTGAATGCTTTTCAGGGGTGGTGTAGGACTAACTTGTTATCTCTAAACTGTTCTAAGTGCAAAGTTATGTCTTTTTATAGAGGTTCTCCCCAATTAACGAGTTACTTTTTAAATAATTTCCCGTTAGAAAAAATTAATAATACTTCCTTGGTTGTAAAAGATTTGGGGATCTTAATCGACCACAAACTTAGTTTTAATCAGCATATATCGACTACTGTTAGTAGGGCTAAGAGTGTTCTTGGCTTTATGAAGCGCTGGTCGAAGGAGTTCAAGGATCCATATATTACCAAAATACTTTTTACTTCTTTAGTCCGCCCCATATTAGAATATGGATCTTGTGTTTGGTCTCCTCAATATGAGTTTTATCAAAACAAATTAGAATCTGTACAAAAACAGTTTTTACTCTTTGCCCTTCGTGATTTGCGCTGGGATCCAACTGTACAACTTCCATCTTATTCTAGTCGACTTCAGTTAATTAACCTTCCTTCTTTAACTAATCGTAGAACAATGCTTGGTGTAACTTTTCTTTACAAACTTTTGAATGGTGAGATTGACTCTTCCGAGCTGTTGAGCCAAATTAACATTTCTGTTCCATCTAGAAGGACCCGCAATTTCACACCGCTTATACTTCCCACTTGCACAACTAACTATTCTCTGCATGAACCTTTTCGTATACTATGTAGTGACTACAACAGACTTTGGCACGTTATCGGTTCCGAAACATCGCTTCCGGGTATTAAAACTGCGATCTTGTCATTCCTCGCTCGTAATTAGTTGTAATCATCTTTATTTAAACCTATCCTGTTTTCTTTTTATATGTAACCTATTATCTCATTACATTTAATATTTTCTATTTCTTTAGTTTAATTTATGTTTATATATGTAATACGCCTATGCCCTTAGGTCAGAGTGGGTAGAGGTTGTAACATTAACTTTACTTAGGGTCATTCGTAACAGGCCCGGGCCTGGTGTCATATAGGCCACTTGTTCGTACTGAGCGTTGTACGACTACGTCTATATTAAAAAAAAAAAAAATAAAGTTCGTTAGCCATGTTTTAAGAAATTCAACGGGAGTTTTGGATAGTTTTTTAAATAAGGCTTTAAATTTGCCAATATTCTCTTCAATGTCGAAATGATTTTAATTCAATTTTATTGTCAATTTCCATATAGCACAAAATGTTGCTCTTAACGTGGCCTTAACATCTTCACACTTTGGAGTTGGCCATTTATTTTTTCTGTTGGCATTCAAACAAATTGCTTGGCCAACCACCTAGCACCTCATTTGTTTGCTCGCACGCCTCTCATTGGGGCCTGAGGTGCCGACACTTTGCCATTTCAGAACACGAGTAATCAACGGATGATAAATGCGTCAATAAAACACGAGAGACGCCCATCCGGTGCTTAAAACCGCACAAGGAGAACCTGCTGCAGCTGCTAATAATCCTTCTCAATTGTGGCTACCGTGCCGCACCTCCACTCACTCCGCCTCTCAGTCTCCACTTACCACAACAAATCAGACCGAAGATTAGCCATAGAACACCCGTCAGTACGAAGCCATCGATGAAAAAGACGACTGCCGTGTAAATGACAGAAATCAGCAGTCCAATAGCAATCATTATGCCCAGCACTACCCAAGGCACCATCAGGTAATGATTGCGCTACAGAAACCACAGAGAAAACACAAATCGAATATATAATTTAATGTCTTTCTTGTTGGTCATAATTTCAACTGGCTTACCTTCAGAACGCCGGCAATCATAAGAAGTGATATAAGAATTGTCATGCATAGATTGATTACCAAAATAATTTTCACTATATCATTGGGTATAAAGTCAAAGACAATTGTCTTGAAATGCACTCGTGTCGTGAATATGACAACTATGGTTATAATTGACAACACAATGGCCAGAAGGCCAGATATGTAGGAGCCATTTTTAGTTGATTGGCAGAAGCAACAGGAATTGACCAATGGTTTTGGCATTGTGCAAGCTCTTCCTGTGATTTAGGTTTGGTGTTAAAACTGAAATATTTACAAAAAACATAAACAATAAATATATTTCTCTATCAACTCGAAAACCTACTCAATGTGATATAAATTTCAGTCTGCCAATATGATCATATTGCAAGTTCGCTGAACTATTATTGGTCATCGGAAAATATCTGAAGAATTGTATTGCACATTTTTTTGGCATTAGCAATTTTGTTTCTTGTTTTGGTATCCTCTCTTTGTGCTTTCTTATCTTAGAGAATAAACCTGAGGTTTTATGTTAAAACTAATATTTATGATGACGTCAATGGATGGATGCCTTAACATTTAACAGAACAACAACAAAATCGCAGATATGTTTATAAGATCGAATGAATTTTTTTTCTGCTTCTATTTTGGAATTTAAAAATAGCAAAAATCAAAGAGAGAAGAGAAACAAACAATAGATTGAAAAATTGAATTTACGTAAGCGTAAGATATACATCTAGTATCTAGAATCTAGTATCTACTAGGTATGTTTGTATATAACCCAAAGGTTCAATCAGTCAATGAGCAATAGAAAATTGAAATTATAGTCTTGCTCAAAGGTTGATATGCATCTACCAGCTACAATGTATATATGTATATGGACATATGCATAAATCTAGCCACCGGGCATTGTTATTAAATTAATCAAACGGTCTTTCCAACATGCACGATGACGGCGCAAGCTCCAATTTAATGTTGGCACATGCAAATGCAACCAGTTTCTGGCTATCTTTCAGATGCTACGACTCCTACTCCTACTGCTATGCATGTTTATTAAGCCTACGGGGCAACTGAAACTCTGATGAGATAATCACATGCCAAAATGTCTTGTCTTACATATGTACATGGAAAACACTCAAACAAAACTTAACGGCATTCGAAATGGTGATGGGGGAAACTTTCATAGAGATACAGATACATTTCCGTTGAGTTTCACACTTTACACAAAAAGAATCGCTGAAATGCTAAACAAATTGCGCAATTAAATGGGTAGGGCAAAAGAACATCATCATCATCATGATCACTTGCTTTGCTTACTTCTAGCCGAGCCAAAGTAAACATCTTCTTAGGAGACACATGGCGTATTAGCATTATTTTGTTGCGTAGTCTTCAAAGGGGGCAATGACAGCTGCTTGGCTTCCCAAGATCTCTAGTTACAACTTTTTTTCTTTTCTGACATGTGAGAGGCCCTAGCTCTACGCGGTTAGGTCTGACCCGGTTATGCAAAAGCCGGTGACTTATATGCGACAGTTTTGAGGTTTGCCCACATCTCGTCGACTTTCTGCTCTGCTGTGTAGTAAAGCGTCTGATTAATCGCATTTACTTGCTAATAACAAATGGTGACGTTAACTTCCGGTGCATAGATTCCACCGTTTACATCATCATCATATCATCGACGACAATTTCAAGTTCAAGCAAACGCGTGGGCAATACATTTGTATAAACCTCCATTTATCTGAATATATTTCTGAAGAATTTCATAAAGTATGTAATCATGTGGGTTTTGAGTCCGTCGAAATGTGCTTGAGCGTGACAAGTGCAACGGCTGAAATTGTTGACTGTCTGGCTTCAAATGTTGGCAGTTGCAATTATCATAAGTCTTGGCTTGATTGCATTAAAAGTTCAGTTGACGGGGGTAAAATGTGAAAGGTAACTTCGTAAAAGATCAGGTGTGGGAGAAGTTTAAAAAGAGTTCCACGACCAAGCTGTGTTACTTCTCTAGAAGATCAGAAGTTTGTACAAGTGTGGGTATGATCTCACAAATTATCATAACATTAAATATGCTTAATGGATATCCATACATTTTTCAATTTTCTGTTATCGTTGGCCATTAATCACAAAAAAGAAATCATGACCCATTTGTTACGCTATGAAGAGCTTCCTCCCTCACATTCCCCTCCATGTGGCCATCATGGATCTGGAATTTAGGCGAATTGGACTGTTGTTCGCATAAATCATGTCAACTGGAAAACAAAACTGGCAACAGATCGGACCCCAGGCCTAACCCAACTATGATTATTTGTTTCCTTTCTTCTTTATTTTTTATGGTGTGTGCATTCAGCGCGTGTCGATTTTGATTTGGTTTTTTTTTAAGTCATTGTTTAGTTTATCAGTCAAACGCCAAAGGCAATTAGTTTTCGTTCTATGGAACTATCTCGGCAGTCCGCCCTACCTCGTGGGTCTAGGTATTTACAATTTGTTTGCGCTTCAACGCGTAATTAAGTTTGACAGTTTTTTGCGCTATTTTTTACGCCAGCCGCCAAATGATACAAAAGGCTTGTGTCTCTTACTACTTGATATTTCTGCAACTGAATTTCGAGTTTTGCTTATAGCCATTTGAAAATTACTCAATCTGGTATAATGGAATCTCTAGTGGGAGAGAGCACACACACATATACACACACACACACACTTGATGTGGAAACCGGTCAAAAATGATTCTACCAAATTTGACAAGTTTAAAGCACGCGGCGAGACAACTTAAATAAAACCTGACTCTTTGTGGGTTTTCTCTGATTTCTGTAGGGTGTTTTCTCTCTCTCTCTCTCTCTCTCTCTCTCTCTCTCTCTCTCTCTCTCTCTCTCTCTCTCTCTCTCTCTGTCTATTATATATATTTTGTCAAATTGCCTTTATGTAGTTGGGGCTTTCAATCACTCACGCTTGGCCATATGTATCAATTAAATCTTATTTGCAGCTGCAACTGCTAAAACTCAATTGCCTTTTACCGATGCCGATGCCGATGAAGTTGCCGCCTTTGATGTGGCACCGATCGATCCAAATGGTCAAGACTTGTTGCCATCAAAACAGTTTTGCAACTAAGTAAAAGACATATGTACATATGTGCATATATATGTTGGAAATATGTATATCTATATGTCTATTTAAATGCTGTCAGGTTCAGGGCATACAATTTGTAACATTGAACGCGTTCAAATATATAATATTTAATTCTCACATCATTCACTAAAGATCACCAAACGAGGGGCGGAGGAAGAGGCTTTCGCTTTTCCTCGAACAAAGTCACAGCGAAAGTTTGAATCGTAAAGATCGTAAAAATGATTCATTTATGAGATGAGAATGAGAAAAGTAAAAACACACACAAAAACGCCAAAAGAACACACAAAAATTGATTATAAATAGATCTACAAGGTCGCAATCATTCGGGCGTTGAGAAGGAGAACTAGAAATATATATGTATGTCTTTAGTCTTATTTGTTGTTTTGCTACCTCAATAATGTGTTATTAAATAGAAATATAGTACTATAGGATAGGCCGAATAGACAGATGACTGGAATGTTTTTTTTTTTTTGGTAAACGCTTGCTATCGCCTGTTACCATTTGATCATCATCAAATACGTCTATGAATTTTGACTGCCTAGTCCTATATTTTGCCCCACTGTGCTTAGCTTCTTCATGAAATGTGTGTAGGTGTGCGGACTGCCTTCATTTATTGCTATAGAATAAATGTTTGTGTTTTTTTCTCTCTTTTGTCTAATATACCTACGTATTCCATTTAATTTTTGTTGTGCTGTTTTATCTGTTTTGCCTTGTAAATGCTATTTTTTTCGTTTTTTAGTTAACCTTCACATTGTTCTCATTTTCCATACAGAATTATAATTTGATGTCCATTAACAATATGATGCTTTTTACTCTTAAATAACTTTGCGTCGTTGAACTTTTGCGAAATGATCTTGAGTTCATGAATAACAGGAGACATTAATGCCGCTCCGAACCAGTGGCGGATCTAGTTAAGTGATATAAAAATTAATTGTGGGGCGAAATCGGTCTTGAATATCCCCTTACGTTGTGCCAGTCAACCCAACAGGTGGTTTTGCATCAATCCTTTAACTAAATGACATACATAATTTATATTCGACCTACTTGTGGAACACTCCAACCAATATCCTGGAGTCTGAGACTGGTTAACATATTTTAAATTATCAGAAAATTTTCAATGTCAACACAAATTGATGCTCTGACATCATACAATGAATGCAATGCTATAAAAAGGCAAGTAAATACATATATGTTATAAAAAAAAAGAGACAGAGTCAGAGAGAGAGGTAGAAGGAGACCTCATATATTTTGCATTGCAAAAATAAATGGAGAAACAAAATGAAATTTGTTTATTTTCATATCGATGCCTTCGAATAAGCAAATTGGGTCAGGCAAAAGGCGCGATGATCGGACGTCAAAATAAACCAGTAGCCAATTATTATTCAATATTTAGCTTTTCGTTCATTTAGCGCATTAATCTTAATGATTTTGTATGGCGGAGCTGGTGCTGCTGCTGCCACCACCCTTTCCTCCTCCATCGTCGACGCTGTCGCCCCACCGTTTTCTGAGTTGAGGGCATTGCAGGCAAGGCGCTCAGCAATAAAGATTGAGCTTGACTTTGATCGCATGTATTTGAATATTGAAATAGCTGGACGACGACGACGACGACAGCAGCTAAATGAAATTGAATATATATATTTGTATGAATATGAGAAAAAAACAACAACAGAAACAAAACAAAAAACAAAACACACACAACAAAATGCGGACGACTGTCAACCACAAGAGGCGGAGACGATCGACGATATGGGTAGAGTAGATCTAGCTGGTGGGGGAATCCTCCTCCGTTGGAAAGCTGAACGCCTGTTAATTCAATTTCGAAACGATCGTTTATCACTTGATTTGCATTTAAGCATGAGAAGTCGATCGAAAAATTAAGTTAAGGGAAATCCAATTGACATTTGCCAATTTGCGCGAACTCTTCGATCGCTGATAATGTCATCGAGACACCAAAACACAACAAACGTCTGGGTGTTTGCCAAAAAAAGATACATTCAACCGATTCGGACACTTACACTTTCTTTCAATTTCTTTGCTTTCTAATTGGATAATATACGTATAGAAACAGTTCTCTTTCCGTATTTGTATTTCACACCGATTTCCGTGGACGCGTTTTTTCCGCGTTGTCGATGCGATGTGGTTTGTATGGCGACTAAATTCAAACTGACTCAACCTCAACTGATTGGGGAGCGTGGGGATTCAATCCGATCCCCAGTCGTCGCACAGTGGGGCCTTCTGGCATTTAGCATTGCAAAAATCATAGCGTCTAAACCAATAAAGCGATTTCAAAAATTTAAAAAGCATATGATAAAGAATACCTTAAGCTTCAAAATGAAATGAGTGTTTGTCAAAAGTGTTCGTGGTGCTGTAATATTCAAGGTCAAAGTCAGAAAATATTTCCAAGCATGTTTTTCCTTTAAAAATGGATCGAAACCCGGTTTTTTTCAATAACAAATGGAATTTTTCATTGTTTTAGACGTATGTAACATTTTTTAATGTTTTAATTTGATTTTTTAACATAATTACAAAAAGAAACAAAAAATTAAAAAAAAATTTTTTTTTTAGGTTAATTTTGAAAATGTGACAAAAGATAACAGCCAACGTTTTAATGATCTCTTGACTAACACCTGTTATAAAAGATGTCACTTCATCATTTTGAAAAAATCTCCTTGAAGTATTTCCATCATTCGTGTTTCCGTATCCGTACTTTGGGCAGTCAACTTTCAGTCCCAGCTTCCGAGAGAATTCAGCTTGTATAATCTCCTTCCTGCTCTGAATATCCTCACGAGATTTTTTATCCGTTTTTGTTTCTCCTGGCCGAGGAAGTGTGTAAGCTAGCTTCAGAATAAAATCCATACACTTAATTCTGCAATGCAACGGAGAAATTCCATATTCGTAGCAGTTCTCCTCACTCGTTGAATCGTCTAAGTTCTGAAATTCTTTTTGAGTTTTTTTGCAAATTGGACACCTTAACGTTGAGGAAGTGTTTATAATTTCTTTTAACACTTTTCCATCTATCATTGTCAGGAAAAACTCAAAGTTAACCGTAAATGTTTTTCCACTCTTGGTTTGGAAAACAGCAGGTTTCAGTTGGCTTATTTGATTTTTGATGTCGCCAACAGTTGATTTGATTAATTCCGAGGACTCCTTTGCATATTTGAATAACAAAGGCCGACAATAGTGGGTCGATGACGGTCGAAGATTTCTCCAATGTTCAGAACTTTCACTTCTTAGGCGCAAAGGAACTACAGAAGCCATGAACATATTTTCATCAGAAATAGCTTCGTCTTCTGTGTGTATAATCTGCTTGTAGGCGCTTTGTCCAGATGATCCATCACATCCCCATTTGTTGAGTAATGTCAAATTTTCGGGAAGAAGATCCACCTCTTTCTTTACTTTCAACAAGACGTCTCGCAGTGTGATCCATTAAATCCTGGAGTTTTATTTCTACAGATACCTCTGCTATAATTTTATTTTCCGGTACTGCTTCCTTTTTGGCGAATCCAATTTTTTTGTATCCGGGAAGAACGTCGACTTTATGACTTTTTAAGGAACTCCTTAAAATTTCGTACGTCTCCTTCGTCAATCCTAGGTCCATAAATAAGGAAAACGCATCTTCCTCAGTGTACTTAGTGGGTCAGTGTACTTAGCACCCTGAAGCTATCGTTTTCTTGTAAACGTTGAACAAAACAAACAGATAGTATTTGCAAAACAGCATTACGCAATGTTATCATTTAAATACAAAGAAGCTACAGGCCAATACGCATGCGCTCTTTTTCTTCCTTATACCTGCAGCGCATTTTTTAGGCGAGGTTGCCTTAGTTTTATGGCTTACACATCGCTGTCGCAGGTCTCCGCATATTGGGACTATATACATCTGATAAGTAAATATTTCACCTACCTAGTGTATGTAGTCCGATATCGATACTCGTTGAGTCTTGCTAGTTTTATTCCATCAAAGTTCAAAAAATGCCAATATTTAGTACATTTTTAAACGCTTCTAGTTCAATAACTATTTAAGTAATTATTAATATTTATTAAACATGCTATTAATAAAGAACATACTTTTCAGATAAAACCAAAAAATCCAAGATCGATTGTTGAAATCGCCCAATATTCAGTTATAAAGTTGCGATTTTTTTTTAAAATTATCATTTTATCCTTTTCACTAAAAATGACTCAACTTTGGGCGCCTCTAGCACCCATGAATCTCAACCGATTTCAAAATTTTTTCGGATTCATAATCTCTGAAGTATTTCCTATCGATTGCATATATAATTTTTGCCAAACGCGATCATGAAAAAACGTATTTTTGCAACGCTATCCGAGCAGAGGCCCAAGTGTGCGTCGCTCTTCCTCTCTCTCTCTCTTGTGGGCTGCTGTGTGAAGGTCTGTCTGATGATGTCCGTCAAGTTACCGACACTGTTAAACTCGAGTTAGCGACGGTCCTCTGTTAACCCTCTGTTAAGTTTTTTGCATTTTTATTTTTTAATTTTTGAGCAATTTATTAACTTTTTTGAAACAAATAAAGCCTTAAATTATTAAGAATAGATGAAATTTTTGTTTTAATTCAGTTTTGGGGGTTTTTGGAAATTCCATGTATTAACAATTTCTTCACAAAAATGTCCTTTTTTCGTTTTCGTATAGCTCCAAAAAATTGCAACGGCTCAATGAAGATTGAATGCCAGATTTGTCCCCAATTATTTATCTAAATCCCCACCAAGTTTGGTTAAAATTCCTCACACGGTTTTCGAGAAAATTGCATTTTTTTGAACCAACCATGATTTTCCCCATACAAAATGTGCGAAAAAATGAGTTGAATTTGTTGGGCAAAAACTCGCATATATAGTAACCGCTCAATGGAGATTGAGTGCCAGAATTTAGGTATGACTTTCTGGAATATGTTCAGAGAGTTTCAGCAAAATTCCTCGTAACGTTTTCGAGAAAAATGCATAAATGTGGGAGTACCTTCAGAAAACAATAATTTTTTCAGCAAATGCAATTCGCCAATGTTCTTCTTCTTCCTCCTTTAATTCGCCCCTTACAAAATGAGTGAAAAAATGGATTGACTTTGTTGGGCAAAAACTCGCCTATATAGTAACGGCTCAATGAAGATTGAATGCCAGAATTTAGGTATGACTTTCTGGAATATGTTCAGAGAGTTTCAGCAAAATTCCTCGTAACGTTTTCGAGAAAAATGCATAAATCTGGGGGTACTTTTTGCCCGCAAATTTTTTTCAATCTCGATTGGCCCAGCTGTTTTTTCAATTCGCCACTCATCGTATGGTCATTTCGCCCCACCACAAATGACCACAAATGAGTGAAAAAATGGGTTGACTTTGTTGGGCAAAAACTCGCCCATATAGTAACGGCTCAATGAAGATTGAATGCCAGAATTTAGGTATGACTTTCTGGAACATGTTCAGAGAGTTTCAGCAAAATTCCTCGTAACGTTTTCGAGAAAAATGCATAAATCTGGGGGTACCTTTTGCGGAATAATATGTTTCCAACATTTCGCCGCTCAAGCATCGCTGTGATAGGGGGATTAGTCAAATACAGGTTCGCTTAAATAGGGGGTTTGGTATAGTGGTACGACTGCACCAATAAATTGTGATTTTGGTTAATAAGAATTTTTGAGAAATAAGATTCAAGATATAATATATACTTATGTAGACTTTCCTTGAAAATTTGAATAAAGTTAATGAAATAGATAATTGTTAAATCTGGTTTTATGTATACATATGTATATATGTATGTATGTACATATGGTCTTGCAATTGCAAACAAATTTGCTGCAAACAAATATGGCTTGCACCAATGTATGCCCATTTCTATCACCATTGTTTTTTCGTAGAGTATTTCTTTTATTATTAAGACAAATTCTTTTACACTATTACAAAAAAAAAGCTTTCTCTAATACGAGAAAGAAATTAGAAAGTATAAAAAAAAGAAATTCTTATACCAAAAAAAATGTATCCTTCGCTAGGGTTCGAGCTCCGACATATTTTATATATAAAATCATATACATGCGGGGACCCATACATTTTTTTTGGATCAATACAATTTTTTTCTTTTTTTTAAATTTGCTTATAAAGGCATATACCTACATATGTAAATGTTGATAATGTCACTAATTGACTTATGTCCTAAAAGAAAAAAAAAAAAAAAACTTTTTTCGGCTTTGCTACGATTTAAGCCCCCAATAGATTTTATACTTATAAACATATATAAATGCGCCCAACATCCCGTTTGGCTCTAACAAGGGAAACTTCAGGTATGCGAATCACCGATTCGGATGAATTTTGAATATGTTGTAGAATACCCCGTCACTTGAAGCTGTGTGAAATATTTCGGCGTACTATTCTATATTTTCCTAATAAATCGCCTTTAAAGTTATAGCTTTGGTGACTTATATGTAAACCGCCGATCAGACTATAAGCAGCTCGATGGTGTAGGGGGTAGAGTTACTGCCTAAAATCGAAGGAACTCTGGTTCAACCCCCGCCCGAAACTAGTTAGTTTTGGGTTTTCATTTTTTTTTTTTGTTTTTTTAATAATTAATTTTGCCTAATAGCGAAATAGGTCTTTTGATGATACTATATATGCATTTTTTTTTATTTTATCAAATGATAACACAGAAGTTAAATAGTGACAGTTTTAATATGTAATTAGAAAAACTAGACATTTATTCAAGTGACGGGGTATTCTACAACATATTCAAAATTCATCCGAATCGGTGATTCGCATACCTGAAGTTTCCCTTGTTAGAGCCAAACGGGATGTTGGGCGCATTTATATATGTTTATATAAAATCTATTGGGGGCTTAAATCGTAGCAAAGCCGAAAAAAGTTTTTTTTTTTTTTTTCTTTTAGGACATAAGTCAATTAGTGACATTATCAACATTTACATATGTAGGTATATGCCTTTATAAGCAAATTTAAAAGAAAGAAAAAAATTGTATTGATCCAAAAAAAATGTATGGGTCCCCGCATGTATATGATTTTATATATAAAATATGTCGGAGCTCGAACCCTAGCGAAGGATACATTTTTTTTGGTATAAGAATTTCTTTTTTTTATACTTTCTAATTTCTTTCTCGTATTAGAGAAAGCTTTTTTTTGTAATAGTGTAAAAGAATTTGTCTTAATAATAAAAGAAATACTCTACGAAAAAACAATGGTGATAGAAATGGGCATACATTGGTGCAAGCCATATTTGTTTGCAGCAAATTTGTTTGCAATTGCAAGACCATATGTACATACATACATATATACATATGTATACATAAAACCAGATTTAACAATTATCTATTTCATTAACTTTATTCAAATTTTCAAGGAAAGTCTACATAAGTACATATATATTATATCTTGAATCTTATTTCTCAAAAATTCTTATTAACCAAAATCACAATTTATTGGTGCAGTCGTACCACTATACCAAACCCCCTATTTAAGCGAACCTGTATTTGACTAATCCCCCTATCACAGCGATGCTTGAGCGGCGAAATGTTGGAAACATATTATTCCGCAAAAGGTACCCCCAGATTTATGCATTTTTCTCGAAAACGTTACGAGGAATTTTGCTGAAACTCTCTGAACATGTTCCAGAAAGTCATACCTAAATTCTGGCATTCAATCTTCATTGAGCCGTTACTATATGGGCGAGTTTTTGCCCAACAAAGTCAACCCATATTTTCACTCATTTGTGGTCATTTTTTCGCACATTTTGTATGGGGAAAATCATGGTTGGTTCAAAAAAATGCAATTTTCTCGAAAACCGTGTGAGGGGATTTAGATAAATAATTGGGGACAAATCTGGCATTCAATCTTCATTGAGCCGTTGCAATTTTTTGGAGCTATACGAAAACGAAAAAAGGACATTTTCGTGAAGAAATTGTCAATACATGGAATGCCCAAAAACCCCCAAAACTGAATTAAAACAAAAATTTCATCTATTCTTAATAATTTAAGGCTTTATTTGTTTCAAAAAAGTTAATAAATTGCTCAAAAATTAAAAAATAAAAATGCAAAAAACTTAACAGAGGACCGTCGCTAACTCGTGTTTAACAGTGTCGGTAACTTGACGGACATTGTCTGATGACTGGCTGCCTGCTGACGATCGTTTGAGAAAAGTTCCCAAAAAAGAACTTAAAAGGCTATTCGTTTTAGCTTTCGGGCAAGTACTGAGAGCTTTCTCTAACTTCAAATTGAGTTGGAAAACCAAATGGGCAAAAACAAAAAGCAAACCTGTTCTTTTGTTTTTTTTGACTTTTGTGTTCATAAAGTTATCACCATTCAACTACATACAATGGCCATTGTTTGCTCTTCCCTCCTTCTGATATCAGTTACAGCACACAATCATTAAAAATATTGAAAAAGCAACAACAACTTGCAAACCGCTAACTAAACTTGTCCATTCTCATTACATGCACATCCGCGTGGATTCCCATCGAGGGAGCCGATCGTTTTGCCATTTTTGGTCTGGCCTGGCCGTTAGTTTTAGTTGACATGGCCAAGTTGATTTTGGCCAACTTTACTACAAATGGTAAATGTTAGATAGGCCACCAACTATTGGCAGCTGTTGTGGTTGTCTTTGTTGGGCAAGAGAGTTTATTTTCGCTACTTTTGCCAACCGACTTTCATATTTTCTTAAAGCAATCCATTGTATGCTAATTTGAACGACTTACTAAACTGGGCATAGGTCATGGATCTAAATTTAAACTAAATTTAGGTTAAAAGTCAACTGATAAAACTTTAAATGTTTAATAAAAACCAAAGTGAAGCTAACGAAATTATGCCAATTAAGATTAGATTAAATTTAAGCATTAATCAATGTTTTTTTTAAAGAAGCCAATCCTGAATCATAAATTGATTCTAATAATAGTCTGATTAATTTAGCTTCTACCTAGTATATTTAAAACCAACTTACTAGCATTTAACGCATTCATTATTAAATCAATTTTCCATTAATGCTACATATGTACACCTTAGCTAACGACGATTCAGGGTTTTAAAATTTAAGCCTTTATTCACTGTGTACGATCATCTACTTTTCAGTTGGCCATTGATTAAGCCATTTATTGAAGAGCACTTGAGTTCTATCGTAGGCAAGTGTTCCATTTCTTAAATCAGTTTCTAAATGTCAACCTCTTTCACATACTCTATGGGTTATGGCTATGGTATTATTATGTATTTAATACTAAGCATATATTTATATATTTTCTTCAAACACAATAGTACATAATATATGTTTTATAGAGCAATATTGCCATTTATGTTTTTTGGATTGACTGCATATTATGTTTTATTCGGAAAATTTATACATATATATATTCATAATTAATTACAGTAAATAATTTTGTCAGTGGTGTGGAGAAATAATTGGTTCAGAAATATAGCAACATATTTATTTAACGTAAACGAATTAATTAGAAATTCCTTTGAGCCCATTCTCTTTGTGTGTATAACGAACTGTGTATGTGACTATAGTTAATACCGATCTACTAGTGTGCCTCAAAGTATTTTCGCAAAAATCTATTTTACAAGCTGAATCTGGCTCTATAGTCGGTGTAATGGTCAGGAGAAGGGGCTTGCTTCTATTTGCTCGAACTAGCAGCGGCTGCTTCCTCCTTTTTCTTTTGTTTTTCACGCATTAATTCGGCATCTCTGAAAGTTATGAAATCCATATATTAATATAGGAGAAGTTTTACATTTAACGAAAATCTTACCGGGCTTTGCGTTGCTCCACAGTTAGATTATCAGTTCGCTTTCCCTTGGTCTGATCGGCCAGTTTCTTCTGATTTTTTGCCCGAGCCAAGTCCCTTTGATTGCCACCTGCAAAAATAAAAATCAAAAATTAATACAAACGAAGACAAAGAAAGGTGTCGTTTGATTGCGATTAGTACAAAGGCCCAATGGCGCGTGGTCTGAGAGGTTAGAATTTACAGCGTGCCGCCGCCCCAGCAGGTCCCCAGCATCGATTTTGCCTGCATTTACAATTTAGTCACAGGGCACAGTAAGGCTCGCCTACGCCCATGCTAATATGTGGCTGTGAGATAATCTCTAACTAATGGACTAATGACGCCATTCATTTGTATTTTAATGATGTGGACAGAAGAGACCTTTAAAACCTGCCACCAGCAGCAACAGCAATATTCACCAGGCTTGCCTACTTACGTGTCATGTTTTTAATATATTTGTTAACTTCTGGACAGGTTGCTACTGCTTGATAAACGCGATAGTGACGCTTTTGTTTAAGGTACTCTGCAAATTTGGTTATTTGTGTGATCTATTTCTTTGGGCTTCAAATTGATTTTGCCACCCTTAAGGTACCTAGGAGTAATTTCGCTGCAACGCGTATGATGCAATGTAATAATGGAAAATCAGCGTTAGAATTGTTTCACTGGAGGTTTCACAGTGTATTGTTATTGTTTATCCGGACTTTGTGTTTTTTTATAACGAAATTTTCAGCCCATTTGTATGTTTTGTTATATATATATATATATAAACTAGAGCTGTAAAACTATCAATGGCACTATCGATATATCGAATTTTCATATTTTTGCGTCGCTATCGATGGTTATTGTTCACTATCGATAGTGGCATTACCATACATTGCGCATTACTTGTTTTGGCGCAACTTTGCAGGTCGGCAGCAAATTTTGGTAAGAAATACATTTATATGTAAAAGGTAATTAAATATTAAAATAAGTGTTTATTTGTAGGTAAATTTTCGTTGGTGTTGGTGGCGGAAGGATGGACAAATTTCTCTTGAAAAACTCACAGGGTAAGTTCCATTTACTGCTCAGCAACGCAAGTAACTAATTTACATATGTTATGTATGCATGTGCTTTGTTAAGATGGACAAGACAGCAGCATTGAGGCAATTGAGGAGGACAACCAGCTAGCAAAAAGGCAGCGAGTCGGAAGATCATCGGTGTGGGGCCATTTCGAAAAAATTAACAACGGTATGTCGGCAAAGTGTCGCTCTTGCGGCAAAATGTATAAGACGAGCGGAAATACCTCAAATTTATTTGACCACCTGAAGCGTGCGCATCCCGGTCAGCGTGTTAACGATGTGCCAATCACTTCTGGTAAAATAGATACATATTTAAACACAATATATGAATCTACGTCAAAGCGCAAACAAGAGCTTGATTTAGGACTCATAAAGATTGTAGCTCAAGGCATGCAACCTTTTTCTATAGTTGAGGATCCTGAGTTTCGCGACTTTATCAAACTATTCGACCCACGATACAAACTACCGTCGCGGATTACCCTCTCTAATGTCATGATGACAAATTTATTTGATGAGCAGAAACCTAAATTAAAAAATTTGCTCAGCAAAATAAATCACTGTGCCATCACAACTGATATGTGGACGTCCCTGGCAAATGAATCTTATATGACAGTCACATGCTCGTTTATTACAGATAGTTACTGTCTTCGCTCTGCTGTTTTATCAACAAATCAAATTATCAAATTGGTTGTGCAAGATTGCCTTAAGCTGGATTCCACAAAAGAAGCACGATTGCTTACAAGAAATTTAAAGATTCTCAATTGACGGAAACTAAATATAGTCTAATACAGGAAGTTGCCACCAGATGGAACAGTGCATTCCTAATGATTGAAAGACTCTTAAAAACACATGAAGCAATCAATATATAAAGCGCCACAGCCTCTCACAGCTGACGAAATCAACATATTAAAAGACTTGTCACAAATACTTTCTCTCTTTGACATTGCTTCCAAAGAAGTGTCATCGAATTCTATAGTCACAGTATCACTAGTTATTCCAGTTACTTGTGGCCTCTTAAACAACTTGGAAAATAGCACAAAAAAATCTTCTTACCGAAGTTGGCCTTAAAGTGATTGAATTTTTAATTGATTGCGTAATCAAAAGGTTGTACAAGTACGAAGATCGCACAGTAACTAACATTTCTACATTGCTTGATCCAAGGTTTAAAAAACAAGGTTTCCGTTTGCAATTCAATGCCAAAAGTGCTGAAAAACTTTTAATTGAAGAACTTATTCATCTGAGCAAGTCTTCAGCTCCCACCTCAGAGCCACCAACACCAATTGATCAACCAAAACCAACACGACATCCTCTTTATGAATTTGTAAAAATCAACATAGAAAATTTGCCTAGGACCAAGCGCTCCGATGCAATAATTGATTTACACCAATATATTGGGCAGGTATGTAGCTTAACAAACAATTTTCAAAAATGTTTAATGTTACTGTATTTACAGCATAACGAAAGTAGTATAAAAGACCTTACTACGAAATATTTTTGCATTCCTGCTTCATCGACAGAGTAGGAGCGAATGTTCAGCAAAGCTGGACAAATTATAACGGAACGAAGAGCTGCCTTAAAAGCTAAGCATGTGGACATGCTCCTTTTTCTTAGTCACAATTCTCGGATCTTGGCAGAAGACTGTTTTGATTTACTATGTCCATGAAGGATCTCATTATGTTAAACATATGAAATGTTTATTAAAATGTTAATTTTTATTGTTAAGTATGCGTTTATTAAGTTTTTGAATTTGAAAATATTTTCGATAGTACTATCGATACTATTGAATATTTGTTCCCAAACCATCTAAATTATTGAATGTTGCAACCATCGATAGTTTTGCAGCTCTAATATAAACAGAATGTTAAACTCGAGTTAGCGACGGTCCTCTGGTAACCCTCTTTTTTGCTGCCAGTTTAGCTATTTTCCCGCTAGATTACAGCATCACTGGCTACGATCCACGAACTCCTTGCAACAGTTGAGCCGAACCGATGAGGCGAACCGGAACAGATGAGCCGAACTCCAACAATAACAGAATGTTAAATTCGAGTTAGCGACGGTCCTCTGTCAACCCTCTGTTAAGTTTTTTGCTGCCAGTTTAGCTTTTTCCCACTAGATTAAAGAGAACCCAGTGAACATTCATACTGAACATTATCCCGAACAAATGGATTCCCATGGATCTCTTAACAGCTGATCCCAAATGGATCTCTTAACAGCTGATCTTACAGCTCTAAATTTATAATTTCTGCAAGTGTTGTAACATAAAATATCAAATAAGCTTACTTTGGCTGTGCCGAAGTTTATATACCCTTGCAGTCCTTGGCCATAATATTTTTACATGTTCCAAACTCTATTTTTTGTATCATCAATTCATCAATGCACAGACAAACCTTTTCTTGTTCTTCTTCTTCCCCATTCCCTTTTATATGCATGCTATGATTGGCACGCATACACATACACGTGTCTGTCGATTTATATTGACTGTGACTGGTGTTCTATTTATCCGATCTGATTGAAATTCCGGGATCTTATGTTTTATATCCAAAATTATCATATTAGTTAATTTCATAGAGAAACTCCAATGTCTTCATCTATGTTTCTAACCACCCTGAAAATGTTCATCCTTTATCTGCTCCGGGATATAAGTAGTTCAAATATCAAGTTTCATCCCGATAGCTCTTAAATAGTGATAGTTGCACCATCCACCATCTCTTAACAGCTGATTTTATAGCTGCCATATTTATAATTTCTGTAGACCTTAAATAAGACCATAAATAAGACCAATATTTTATATATAGAGAGGAGTTTACCAACTCCTGCGTACTGCCGGGAGTCCTTTACACAGAAGCGTGTTCCAATGCTTGGAATGAAATGCTTGGTAGTAAATTTCAAAAAGCGTGTTTTCTACGGTCTCTCTCTCAAAGGGCTTCCGTCTGTGAGGGACTGGCTGGCATCTTTTACAGACATACTCTCCATATTTATTTACCACCTTTACGATCGGTGTTGGTTGCACTGGCTGTGATTCCAATACCACAGGAACCTGTGGCACAGGTTCCAATGCCACTGGTCCCAGTATCAGAGGTTCCATGATCACTGGATCCTGTGGCATTTCGTTAAAGACGTTACAATTTTCAGCTGTAACGGTTGCCGGGTCACGCCGCAAGTTGCAAATTGAACTTTCCTACGAAATTGGAATATTGGAATTCATTTACATTTTGTTTCTTTGTATTTTTCATTTGTATATTTCATTTTATTTCTGTTATTTTTTCGGACAACGACAAGTACTCTTAAATGCTAACAGAAATACTAACTCCTAATACCCCATCTAATACTAAATTATAATCGCTTACATTTCTAATATTACCTAAATTAAAATATTCCCTAAAAACGCTTAAAACTATTGCACAGAAATTTCTGAAGGAGCAACATTAAATTTTATGCTTGGCATTTTCTTTCTTGTTTACTTGTAATTTTTTTTTTATTTCATAGTTCATCTTTATCAATTTCAAAAAACCCGACTTTTATCTCCCTTTTATTTGAATTTCGATTTTACTCCCATCTCAATTTAAAGTTCAATTGCAAACTTTTCTCCCATCTCAATTGGGAATTTCAGAAGAAGAGAACAAAGCAGAATGAAAGTAATCAAAACAAAAACCGATCACCAATAAACTCTTCTTCTTGCTACTTAAAATGTTTGCAATTTTGCAAATTTCTTCTAATTTCGATGTGTAAGAAAAAAGAAAGTGTAAGAAAACCAATTTATTCAATTTAATTTTGTTGTATTTATTATTATTTACTTTTTCTTAATTTCTTACATGAAATCATCAAGCAGTTGCTCGAAATTTGTCCATATACGACTTTGGAGTTGTCAAAGCCGTGCGGGCACTTTTGCTCGGCAATTGCTCGTGTGGCCGTCTGTGTGCATGCCGATGTGAGCACGAAGTACAAGTTCAAAGCGTAAAAAAACAGCTAGTGTCGCACAGACTTTTGACGAAAGCAGTACTATGTCGCTTTGTTACGCAGCTACACGCAGAAAAATTGATGCTTCACTTTCTTACATGGCTACTTTAAAAATATTTTGCCATTATTTATATTTTGTCCCTATAGGGTAAAAAGTATATTATAATATAAGCGAACATGCATAATGTAATATAAATGTAAGATATACATGTATGCACATATATGTATAGTATGAAAAATATATACATATAATAGCCGATACAAAATATGCATTCATTTTTATGACATTAAGGTAAAAGGAATTCAAGACTCATGACTGTACTTTGTTTTTTAAGGCGATTCGGTAAAAAAGGGTTGTGGGAAAATTCCGCAGTTTCACTTGCAGTTTAATTTTTTTATTCGTTTCTTCACATACGATTCGCGCAGTGTAAAGCAGCTTACGCACACAAGCAAGCGCACGCATACATTGACAGTTTGATCTGGCTCTCTTTGTGCCTACCCCTGCATTAGTTGACTTTAACTCATACATGTAAAGTTTATTTTAAGGATTATGTTTATTGATGCAGGGTGTGCGTGTGTTGTTCTGTGTGCAGCTTGGCGCCTTAATATTCCGCCCAGTTAAGAATGGTTCTTGGATTTAGGTTTATATTAATGTATTTCCTATCTTTTTGGTTACTTAACTTAAGTATTCAGTTAAAGTCTATTTATTAATAATAATATTTGTAAATAGTAGATTAGTTCTAATTTAGTTTAAAACAAATATGTAAGTAGTAGATTAGTTTTAATTTATTTTTTATTTCTAATGAAAATATATAATAATAATATATAACAATAATGTAAATATAAATATATGAAATATATTTGGAAATATAAAATGTTTTTCCCTCAGTGCATCACACTTTCGATATAAAATCTGATAGATTTTCTCAAAATGAAGATACTTATCGGGTGTCTACGATAGCCGATAGACGACAAATTTGTCGGATGTCAATTCAAGGCGCGTAAAATTACACAGGCTGACATTTTTGAAGTCATTAAAAAGTGTTTTAAGTTCAATATGTGGCCTATAGTAATTGGGAAATCACTTGTATCTGCACTTACTTTTTGTTTATCACAGCAGGTTTTTGAAAAATATGTGTTAAAATTATTCATGGTGATTGCATTTCCAGTATTGTATAATATATATAGTATTATACATTTTCCAATTTTAATCTATTCGTTCGCCTCTTTCCTTATCTGTTCCTTCTTCTACTCTATCAAAAAAATAACAACTTCCTTCTCTGTCGGCTATCAGAATGTCAGAAGCCTTAATACTAAACTTACTAAACTCTTTGTAGATAGTCTGTCTTTTGTTTTTGATCTAATTGTCTTTAGTGAGACTTGGTTAAAACCTGACAGACAGAATAGAGGGTAACCTCTATTTCAATATTTTTAGATTTTTCTTAGATTTTACTTTTTTTAATTTTACTTAGCGTCATTCGTAACAGGCCCGGGCCTGGTGTCATATGGGCCTTTTGTTCGTACTGAGCGTTGTACGACTACGTCTAAATATATGTATAACCTATTAAGTAAATTCTTTAACCTTCTATAGTATACTTTTCGGTGCCTATTTTCCAAATCTGAACTTGATGGGCCAAAACCGGGTTCAAATTTGAAATCAGCGAACACCGAGTAGTTGGGGCCACCTCTGAAATTAAAACCACCAAAAATCATGTCGGCTTCTGTTATTTTATTTAAATTACAAATCAGAACCGTAACGTATTTACATTGATTTCAGTCAACTTTGTCATTGCGTACTTTGTGACGAATCGTACTATATTGTTGCTCAAGATGCCTGTAAATTTGCTTGGAGTCTTTATTTTCATACTCTGGTAGTATTATCCACGGCTCCAAGGAGTTTAATAAAAAAAACTTTGATTGAGCAGACTGCAATGAAGTCTAGGATTTATACTACAGAAATTTTGAAAAGCTTCGGAAAAGTCTTACTGTCTTTGGTATTGATCATAGTCCCAGAGATCTAGTGCTTCAAGGTATGATCGCATTAGTATGCGCCATGTCCAATAGTTGTCGGCATCGCTAAGTTTCACCATTGACGGTGACACAATGTTATAAACATCCGATTTGCTGGATGTAACTCCCATAATTCTTTCCAACGAAATGTATCACTTTTATTAGGCATCTATTAACGAGGATTCTAAACATATGACAGGAAGTTCTAAGCAGATATCTCAGGAGACAAAATAGGAAATAAAAACTCATTTGTCTACAATATTGTAAATGATTTTTAATCTTTTCTATGGATTATACATACATAATAATAACATTAACATTAAAATGTGTGGAAAATAGGAGCATAAACTTTACTGCAATTTATGGTTAATGGGTGGACAAATGGAAGACGGATGGGGGAACCTAAGAGCTAGACTATCTTTGCAGACATGGCTCACAAGTGCCGGGCAGTACAAACGATGGATGGCACTCGGGACACTTGGGATTTTCGCCGAACCAGCGGCTCGAGGTACTAGCAGATCCAGTTGCAGCTAATCCAAAGCGACGTTCAGGTATCTTCAGTTGAAATGAGTTGTATAGATCACCAGAGTTGCTGGAGCCGGGGCCATAGCCGGTGCGTCCAATATTCTCTAATGGAAATGCATATTCGGGTATCAAGAGCTGTTTCCTCAATTGTGTTATATCTGTGGAACTGGACACTGAGACATCGGAGCGACGCTGCGCCGCAGTTGTCGATTGCACTGTCTGCAATTCGTTGGGCTTAATGGACCGAGAACTGGGCAATCGGCGAGTGCTGCTGCTGCTGCTGCTACCCTTGCTCACCGGCAATGGAGGTTGATTATGGCTAGCTATATCATTGAAACGAGGATTAGTCGCACTATTGTAGTCTCCTGTGGTTTCAGGATATTCCCGCCCATCTACACCAATGGGTGGATCCATTTTGGGTGGTTCTAAGCCATTGGAGGGAACTTTCCATTCATAGTATATGGGAGGACCCTGAGTGGTGGCAATGTCATGTGGAACAAAGTCCACAAAGGGTGGTAGAAGGTCATTGAAGGGTAATTGTCCAGCTGCTGCCGGAGGGGGTGCAGTTATTGGCGTTGGCGATGTAACCAAACGGAAACTCTGTGCCGGAGCAGGAGTACGATTTTCAGTCTGAGCTTGCGCCACTCTCACAGTACTGGATGGCGTGGGATGTGACGAAGTGGCAAAAGAGAACGGAACACCTGCCAAGGTCGTGGGTTTGCTTATAGGTCGCGATGTTGTTGTGGTGCTGCTGACAAACACATTATCGCGACGACTAAAGGGCGACCCTGTAGAGGTAATTAGGACCTGACTTTCGTCCTGATCCTGATTGTAAATGGGATATAGAAAGGGGGGTTCATAGATTTTCGATGGTGGCTTGACAAATTTATTCAACTTGGTTGTCACGTTTTTACTAGGAAATTCCGCCGAATTGAAGTCCGCCGATGTGTTGTAGCGTGTGCTGTGGCTAGTACCCAAGTCGTCAGTGTCTAAAAGGTCAAAGGGATTTCGTGTATGTAAAGCCTCGGTCCGTTTGATGGGTCTTTGTGTGGTTGTTGATTTAGTAGTTGTGGTTGTGGTAGATCTAGTTGTTTTAATTGCTCTTGGCTTTGCCGTGGTGCTGGGCAGCACATTCTCAATTTGTGGCTCGTAGGCGGGTGGCAAAATAGTTCTACTGGGCGGGGGAATGCGCCAACGTGTTTGTGTCGATTGTCCTTCCGATTTGCCAGATCCTTTGTAGGAATCATCGCGTATCTGATTCTGATTGGGGGTTAATTGCTGAAAGGATAGGTAATGTAATTTAGTTGATGAAACTGAAGTTTATTCAGTTCTTACTTACCTTATACTGACTCCTAAACGACTCTCCCGAATAGTCTGGGGCATATGGACGATCCAATAGATCTGGCCTAGGCGTACGCAAATTATTTTCCTCATCGTTAACAAATGGCTTATCTCGCTGACCTATTAGTAAAAATTTGACAGATTATTACATCGGAGTATCAGAGTAAGTTGTGTGCACCTACCAATCAATAGATTTGCTGCATAATTGCTCTCCGCCTTGGAACAATTGACCATATACCAATGATCACAGACGAGCATACGTTGCTGGAAGAGTGTGGTATTTGGACACGTATAGGTAAACTGTCGTCCCAGGCCATCGCACATATGATACACCTGGCAGCCGGTCTCGACATCGGCATAGTAACCAGATGGTCGACCAGCACAGGAAAATGACGTCTTTGCAATGGGACGTGATGCATTTGTGGAGCTGGCAACTTGTCCCTAAATGTAAAGAGAGGGAGACGGAGCTTAGATTGGTCTAACAACTGATGTTTTGATTAAAATCTATAAAGTACTTGTATTATCTCGTGTTGAATTGAAATGATGTCATAACTTGGCACTTGGCACATGGCTTAGACATGGGCTTGGGTTACGACTTTTGCAACAGACTCTTTTGTGTGAAATGTCAACTTTTTGTTTTGTTTTATTTAATTATATAGAAAAAAAGTCTTCATATTGCAGTTGCTGTTGTTGTTAGTCGCAAATTATAGCCCAATGACTCGACTTATCGAAATCTGCCACTGGATCTCACTATGAGTACGTGTGAATGTAAAGAAGATGAAGAAGAAGCTTCCGCACAGTCCGTGAAAAAATGTGAATAAAATATATTTTCCCAAGCATTCCCCAATGCTTATGTAAAGGCCCCTCATCACCCCATCCCCCTAACACCACTGGACAGTATTGGCAAGCTAACTACAAGATCTTTAGAGCTCCCTTTAGCTTCTACACATTTCTAACCATTCATTCATTCACATTGACACCAAACTATAGATAGCCACCTATCTACATACATGGTCATGTGATGATTGCCCATTAAAAATACTGTGGGCTTTGAAATTGCTTGAATCTTCCCTTATATGCTTAGTTTGCCAGATTAACAAGCTCCGAGAGCAGCAAATACACACACAAATAGAAAGTCCAAAAATGAGTCTGAAACTAATAATTGGAATCGTTTCGAAATTTATTTCCCTCAACCGTAATTAGAATGCAAATTTAAGCATACTTTTTAAATAGGTCGCAGCCCACAATTAACAAAAAAAGAAATTAAAAACTTAAGAAATCAAATTGTATTGGAAGACATAAAAACCACGATCTAGAATGATTGAGTGATAGATTCAGATTTGTTAACATTAGTGCGCAGTTCCAAAAAAAAGCAATAAAATTTATTTTTAATAAGTTTTATCTATATAAAACTTGTGTCTCTATGACACAAGCTGATTAACCTCCTTCAATTAATTTTTAAGGTCTTGTATACACTGCTGATCACTAAAATAGGAGACCTTTTACATTGAAGATCCTGTCGTCGTATAGACTATATTACAAGATAGTACAAGAAGTAAATATGTATGTTCGAAACCTTAGAACTTAATGAAGCGAAATAGGCTTACAACTTTTTTTTCGCTTCATTAAGTTGCAATTCGCAAAAACGGCTTATGAAATAACGAAGATATTGATCAAAGTCACTGTTCATCACCGATTGTCCTATGGGAGCTATATGATATAGTCGTCCGATCTTAATCAAATTTGGCACAGTCATTAATAGTTATGCTAAACTGAGAAATATAAATTTTTATGGCAATTGCTTTAAAAGTAACGAAGTTATTGACCAAAGTCACTGTTTTCGACCGATCAGTCCTATGGGAGCTATATGATATAGTCACCCGATCTTGATCAAATTTGGCACAGTCGTTTGTTAGTGTAATAAATTCATAAATATTTAATTTCACGACAATAGCTCAAAAAATAACGAAATCTTACGATTGAGAAAAGTCACTGTTCGTGACTTTGACGTTTGTATGGGAGCTATATGATATAGTGATCCGATCCGGCTGAAGCCGAGATATACACTAACTGTGCAGTATATACAAACCTACATGCAAAATTTCAGCTCTTTAGCTCTTACGGTCTAGGAGGAAATCGCGTCGATCCAGACGGACGGACGGACATGGCTTTTTGAACTCGTCTCGTCGTGTTGATCAAGAATATATATACTTTATATGGTCGGAGATGCTTCCTTCTATGCGTTGCACACTTCTAACCAAAATTAATATACCCTTTTTGCAAGGGTATAAAAATCTTACGATAGCTCCATAGATAACAACCTTTTGTGTTGCTCAGAATATACATACATAAGTTGGCCTAAAGCAGAAAGCTCTGCTTCATTTCAAGAAGGTCAAAACTTAGAAAGATGCCTATACATACTCCCTATTCTTCTAAGCTACGTGATTTTCATAATAAATTTTTGGTCGCATACGTAAATAGAAACTGAAATTAATGGATTCCATTAATTGGTTAATTGTAGGGTTTCTTTGTACGACAACCGATAACCTCACATCCTACAAAGTTTAAGGAACATCAGATTTTAAAAATAAAATGCCTCTAAGGGTTACTATACTCCACTAGATCTAAAATGTCTGTTACTCCTTTTGAAACAGGACAATGCCAGTACCTAAATCGTGCCTTTTAACTAGTTGTGAAATATTACCCATACTTATTTCCGAATAACTAGGCCTACAACTCCGTCTATTCCCTCCATTTAGTCACAACGCAGCGTTTTTCAATTAAAAATAAAAAAGACAGCGAAACACAATACAGCTAAAAATAAATTAAAATGCTCTGCAATTTAACGCATATTATGGATACAAATCACAACTGCTTCTTCTTTTTGGTCGCCTCGTTGCCCACTCGTCCGTTACATAAGAGTCTTAAGTCTTAGGTCTTAGTCTTTAAGTCTCATCTTCATCTACCATTTACCATTTCTTGTATGCAAACAGTTAAAACAATCAACCTAGTTTCATTTTTTTTTTATTCGTCTTCTGTTCCATTTCTGCAAAAGTGTCAGTAACAAAAACCAAAAAAAAAAGCAAAAAAACCGGCGAAACGAAGGAAAAACTTTTAAGAAAAAAGGTCACTTGGTCAGCCAAAAGAGTCTTTTGTTTTTGTTTTTTAATATACTCGAAAGACCTTTGCTATGCATTCATATGGGGGCTGAATGTGTGAATAGTGTAAGATGCACACACATAGAATAATTTAAAAATGAAACAAAGCGTAAAGAGCGCAAAAATTACAACATTTTCCGTCGTTGCTTAAAAAATAAACTAACAACAGCCACAAACAACAACAACAACAAAGAGAAGTGCTTGGGAAGCGACAATACTCATTTATTGTTGCTCTTGGTTGGTTTATGGGTGACTAATGGAAAACTCTATCATGCAAACAAACAAAAACATAGCCAGGATCTTGATGAAAAATGCGATTGATAAATCAAGAAGAAGATTCAAGTCAAGTCCTAGACTACATCTGGTACTGATCTCCCATTAGACATTCTTTGGGAATGTCAATGGGGCAAGTGTAAAAACAATAATCATTATCGCTGACAAATGACCAAAACGTCTTGACATAAAACCCAATGACATTATACCCCTTCGGGTTACGCCCCTGAGCTCTTGGCTCTCATAAATGTGCACATAAATGCTATCATTAACGGTTAATACAAATCTAAATGAAAAACTTTATAAATAAATGTATATAATGAAAATATTCAATTAATATAGTAAGTATACGCCATGCTAGCATTAGCAATCATTTGCTTACAATAAATATATTAACAATTAATTATTCCAACTAATAAGCAGTTTATCGCCGAGAATATACTATAATTTTCACAATTTGCATTTCAATTGTGAATAGGAATGATCCACGGAGTTAATCTCTTCCAATAGCCAAATGGGAGATGGATGGCTGAGAGATCAAAGTTGGAGATGGAGAGTTATCTCTTCACTGTCTAATTTAACTTACCTCACTGACCAAAAATAGCGTTGACCAGAACAAAGCCAGGGCCAAAAGTCGTATATATTTCGTGTTCAACGATTGCGTTGTTATTGTTGTTACTTTTGGTGGCATTTTGTTATTGTTGTTGATTTTGGCGTTGGCCTTTCTTCGAAATTGAAAATTAAAGTCGTTTTGTGTTTCTGAAAGTTATAAATAAATACATATGTATGTATATATATAATGAAAACAGTCGAAATAAAATAGATGGTGGAAAAAATGGTTTATACGCAAGTAAGTTATTGTCTCTGCTGCTTTCTGTCTATACGAATACATATGTATGTACAATTGATGATGGAAAGTTGGCCCTAAGTAAGCGCTAATTGCCCCTTATACAATGTAATAACAATAATAACGAAAATATCAAAATAATAATCATTATTGTCCATAACTCTCTATTATTATTGTCTAAGTTTTGCGTAATTGCAGTTCGTCAGTTACTTAATTCAAGTATAAAACTTTCGAGGGAAAAAACAAAACTGATATCAGCCAATAACTAACTACTGAAGTCTGATGGATGTAAAGCTGCTTAAGTTTTGTTTTTTTTTTTATGTTTTCTAACCTGTAACCCAATCGACATTCAACATTTATTTTGTTTGCTAATGAAATTTTATTTAGTTTTACCAATTGATTTTGATGGCACAGCCACTGCCACTGCCCATTGGCCGACCTCCACCTACAACTCAATTTTGCAACCTTGTTGCAGCTTCACAAAGCAGCTTCAAGCCGAAATCGAAATCAATTGCATTGAACTCGCTTAACTTTAACTCCTCTAAAATTGTTCTTGGAAAAAAAATTCACAATGGAATGCAAAAAAAAAGTTTAAGTACTTGTATATGTAAATATAAATAGTTTTCCTATTCTCCCATAGCAGTAGAAGATACATCAATAAATAAATGACTATACACATTTTTATGGCATGATCAAAGCCTTTGCCTTTGATGGGTGTTTATTTTATTCAATATTTGGTTCTAAAAAGACTCTAAAAATATCGAATACAACAAGATTTCAATTCAATGGCTTATTTCTCTTAATTCCCTTAATTAATCGTCAGTCTTTGATTAATAGTGCTGGGTGTTATCTTTATGTACGAACCCTTAGACAATTAGGTTGACATTCCTCTGCCGTTAAATCAAATAAATTTATACTTAGCTAGTAGATTTGCTGGGAATTATATTGCCCTATTCGTCCAACTCTAATTTACACTTAGAGTTCCCTCTTCCTTTACTAAAAACTTGTATCCTTTTACTTTTATTTGTCAGTTAGCTATACTTATCTATTTGGTCTTCATTTCTAGAGTTGTCAACGAATATCGTTCATCGCCCATCCGTCTGCCGCGAAATAGATGAACAGCTCTCTGCTACAGCAAAACTCCATGAGTACCAACACAGGATAAAATTCCACTGACTTGGAGATCTGTCTAATGCAAAGGTCCTATCATTTTGCGACTGCTCCCATTTCTTGACTTCAGCAGGTGGTTTAAGAACTGCTGCTATAAGGACTCGTTATTTCAGTGGATCTAAGTGGAACTTACAATTAGATCTAATAGCCATCACTGCTTTAGTGAGTTCAAAGTAAATCGCTATAATCTTTTGCCTAGATGCTCTTCTATATTAGTTCCTTCTCCCATTGTAAACTTGGCTAATTTACATAAAATTTTAGAAAATATCTCTAAAAATATTTTATGTGACTTGCAGAAAACCTCGAGATGATCCACATATTGATTTGTTTTTGGCTCACCTTCATATTTTCTATGATCTTTGATATTTAAATATATGCCTACTTGAAATGCGATTGAAGCACTTTTTATTCAATGTGAATGCGTTCAATTTGGCATAGTTAATTTGGCTAACAAGAGCAATTGGTCTCAATGCTAACCGCAACATTTTGTGGCCGCCAAGTGCGTGAGATGAGGCAACAGTCGTCACCACAACAGCAGCAACATCATCATCAACAACAACAACAACGACAACAACAAGAACCGCAGTAGCATATCCACCTCTGGCAATAGCTACAACAATAACAAGTTGGCATCTAGTTTGGTAGTGTATTTTTTTTTTCCTTTTTGTCTTGACCTTTTTGACAAACACTAAAATAAGTTGGCAAAAAATATTTGCTGTCTGATCCTCTCTCGACCTGAACTCTACGTCTCGTGAGGCTTGAATTTTGCAGTTCAGCTCAGTTCAGTTCAGTTTTGCCTTGTGGCTAGCTAGCAACCAAACAAAAGCCTATTTGACATTTTTGCCAAGCAATTTTCCACCGAGAAGAGCCAAAGAGCATAGCGAATTTAACTCTCGACGATCGACAATAAAAGCAAACCAAAAGGCAACAATTATGCCAATTAGGTGGCATTACACAGGTTGATTACTTTGGATATTTAAGTGTAAGTATCCAACCAATAGCAGGGCCATTTTTTTTTCATGTTTTCCAACTTCTAATTGTTTTCCTCAAGCAAAAAGAGAGACAGACGGACAGAGAGACAAGCGCAAGCGATCCATGCGGAGGAAGTGATTAAGATGCAGTGTTTATGGCTCACCTTCGTAATGTTGCTATAGCTGATTTGTGTATTTTGTGGGAGTTGATTTTCTAAAATTTGTATTCCATATGGTCATATCGCATTGTAAATTCAAACACTCGTTTACTGCATTGCGATCTTTTTTTTTAAATATCAAATGTCAGGTTGTATATATAGAGACATTTGCATCCAGAGATGCAGTTTCTCTCTATCTCACCTCGATACTATAAAAACAAATTCAAGATCACACGCGCCAAATTGGGTAAGAACCCGAATCATCAGCCAATATAATAATTAGTAAATTAAGTCAGGCCTATATCTAAAAGCCGCAGAGATATGTATGTATCTCATAAATTATGCAATATTTTTGGCTTTTGCTGATGGGATGCCATTTACACTTAATACTTATTAATTTCACAGTCCTTCACTTCAAACGGCCCGCGACAAATTTGTAAATTTTTTACGACTATGTATTTTGGGATTTAATTTTTTGTTTTTCCTTTTTTGAAGCCGCTTTAACAACCGCACGGAATGGAGTCGCGCAGAGAACTGATGCCACCAAATGCAACAAACTTGGCTTAAAATTCACATTAGACCTGAAACTCTGTCGGAGATTCGAGGCAGAGACCGGAGACTGAGACTGAGACAGAGACCGCCCGCAACACACAGTATACAAAAGAAGCGCCGAGCGCCAAGCTGGTCGTAAGCATCATCATCATCAAAGCATTAAAGCACAGTGGTTAAAAGTCACTTGAAAACTAAAACTGAAATGACATTTTATTGCTGTTTTTTAAAAAAGAAGTTTCTGAAGAACTTAATTCTGTCTTAAGACAGTGTACCTAAAGAAAAAGTTTAAGAAGTCAGACAGCAAATGTGTCTTATTGTCATTTCATTAATATGTTTTATTACTATTATCTGTATAGGATTAAGTTGCATCTATGGCCTTCGGCTTATTGTTAGACGAAAACTACATCCATACACTAGCTTGGGAATCGAAGACGGGTCCTTGTTGTTCAGTAGCCCAATTGACTGGAACATTTAGACAATTTAACATTTTAACAACATTTAAGTTCCTTTTTGGTAACCATCTTCTATATAAAACTAATTACAATCAATTTAAAGTAATTTGGCCATCAGTCAAAACATTTGTTGTTTAGACCACTGTAACTGGTCGTGAAATAACCGAAGTTAGTTTAGACGATCGGGGAAATGTGGGCGAGTGGGCTAGCCAGTCTTGAGTGAAGCGTACATCCAGTGCCTCAGTACCTAAGATCGTCAGTTCGTCAGTTTGTCGGTCTCTCAGTCCCTTAGTCACTAAAGCGTTAACATTGCAGCTTCGCTTTGCATTTTCATTTTCATTTCCATTCCCCCCTCCCACCATTTGATGATATTAGCATTGGTGATGGGGCTGGGTATAGGTATGCCGCCCGCTGTTTAGATAGATAGCTGCCGACCCTTCACTTAATGCCGCAGTGTTTATTTGTCTAATTTATTGGAACGTTTTGGCACATAGGCAAAAGCTAAATAGAGCAATCGAGTAAGTACAGAAGAAACCAGAGTAGTGGAATATATCTTTCAAATGAGATTAAATCTGCAGCCGAATTGCGAATTACGAAAGCCAAAACTTCATCATCAGATCAGTGGCTTCATCTCATCGTTTGGCGGCGTTGGCGGCGTCATCAGATTTCTTGTGAGTTTTGTAAGACGCTGAACATTTTCATTTTCATTTTCATTTACCATTTTTCCATTTTCAAATCATGGCGTTTATTTGCTTGTCGAGGGAATAGTGAGGAGGCCCTTTTTGTCGTGTTAAGATACAAAAAGAAAACCAAACAAGCAACCACAACTGAGAACTGCAATGGCTCTGGGTATGGATGGGTCGGTCGGTATGGCCTGGCCTGGTCGTGTGTTGCCTCATTGAGTTTCTAGGTTTTCGGTGCTCTCAGTTTTCATATTCGTCGTGAGGAAGTGTATGCACCAAAAAGAGAAAAAAAAAGAAGAAAATGAAGAAACACAAAGCGACAGTCATTCAATGGCATAAATGCTCGAAAGTTTCATTTTTTTTTCCTTTTTCTTTCAAATACAAATAAAAACATACAACTTGTCGTATACGTAACATGAAATTTTGTTTTGTGTTGAGAAGTATTTTGGGGTAGTAGCAATTTGCTAACGGATTTTAGTCCTGAACTATGTTGATTGGATGATGCAACTTTTGCTCATCCTCCTGTTGTTTCTGTTGCATGGCCAGCGAATGTTGTTGGAAATCAGCCAGAATACGGCTCTCAGGAATATCGGTCTCGACGCGACTGCCAACAATCTCAATATCAGCATCCTTCTTATCGAAAAATATATCTATGATTATGCGAACCCCTAGCAAAAAAAGAGGATTGAATAATGGAATAAAACCCTAACGATCGTAATGAATCTCACCCTGATCTGTGCGCCTAATAGTAGTCTTGCTCTGATAAGACTTCTCGACGGCTCCTCCGGATCCGTTAAGGCCATCACATCCACCAGCATCAATTGATTGACGCAATGATGTTTTGCCATCTGTTGTAGTTACACGAAAATTTCCCGTAGCGGAATTGAATCGACTGTGACAAACGAAGAATATTCAGAGATGTATCAGTATCAGATAAATTGGATTATGTTTACCCGCTACTCATAGCCATTTTGGCTTGCTCATCCATGGTTTCCATATTGCAGCAAATGCTATCGCAACACTCTTGCTGCTCCAGATCGTTCTTAACTCCAATGCTAATTAATTTGTTGTTGTTATTAATGTTGTTGTTGTTGTTGTTGTTGCTATTGTTATTGCTGCTAAAATAAATTGACTTGGCCTGAGCCAATTCCTGATTCTTTTTTGTGGCAAAGTTATACAAATTGATCATATCACGAACACGTATTGGCTTCTCCTCGGCCACTGGGGCATTTTCTGAATCTGCCTCCGCTGCTGTTGGTGATATCTCTGGCGGCATCATCTCCGACTCCGATGTGGACTCCAATGGCATCGATAGTGACTGCTGCGACTGCTGCGAACCGGGGCAAATGTCATCATACAAAGAATCGATGGCAATATTGTTATTGCTGCTTAGCTGCAATTGTTCCTCGTCGTTGTTCATTCTGCTTGGTTGCCTCCTTTTGATAATGAATAATAACAATAATAATGATGGTAAAAACAATTAGAAATATATACTGATTTTTGATGATTTTTGTTGATTTTATTTTTCGTTTAGAGTGATGCGAGTACAATTGTTCTGTGATATTTCCAACTTCATCCTGCCTTATGCCTACTCTGATATGAAACAATTTGACGACCTTTAACACAGATTTAGACACATATTACTTAGCTGGCCGTAATGTAAATGTAATGCATATTTGAATTCATTTAACTGACCTTGGTTTTTCGTTACCATCTACTCCATCTTCAGCTGGTTTGGTTATTAGTGAAATTCGATCTACACATTGAATGCCATGAATTGTTGTTATTATCGTTGTTATTATTATTATTATTATTGTGGAATTGTCTTAGTGTCGATTTTGGATTGGATACTGTGTGTGTGTGTGTGTGTGGAGGGGAGAAGTGTTGTGTGTATGACGGGGTGAAGCTGGGGGCACATTTGGGTAAGTAAGTCCCGTTCAATGTGTGAGTTAATATGTTTTCGAAATTGGGTGAGCAATGACTTGCCAATGATGACGCTGGCCATATCAACATCATTACCATCTTCATCATCGTCATCATCATCCTCATCAGAAGCACTAGCAGCATCAGCAGCATCAGTATTTGGGCTACCTCCATTTGACACAAAAAATCCGTTTTTAAGGTCAAGTTATTGTTAGAGTGATAGTTGATGTCTTTTGCTTAAAGTATTTGCCAAAAAGATTTGATATATGGCAAAGGCATTGACAAATCGACAAAATGATTCACCTTCTTTTACTTATAGTTTGTTCAATTTATCTGATAACATCTACCTATGTGTTACATGATTCAAGAGTGATTAAGTTGGAGTCCATTTTTGCAACTTTAACATTCCAACTCGGGTAATTCCAACCTGGCGACAAAAAGCTTAGAAATTGCATTCGTTAGCCATTTGTTGATTGAGTTTGTACCAACATGGCAATGTAATGGACTGATTAGTAATCCAATTCATTCCTAGGCAAGTGCTCTGGCTATTATTTAGATTATATCAAGTTGTGTTTTTCTTATGTAAAAATGTCCGAAAGTCGTAATTTCAAATCATGGTTGTAGGGCTACCTTTTTGATTATTATCAAAACGGAACAAAAACAAATGTCAACGTGTTAAAATTTTTCCGGAAGACATTCTTTGAGAAGAAATACCGTTATTCGACGAACTGGTAAAGAGAAAGGTTTGTTACTTTATTACCAAATATCATAAGAACCTTTAATTTACATAACTATTTACGCCTCGCTTTTTGTAAATTTGCAAAAGTATTTCAATTGCTTGCAGATTTATGTAATAACAATTGGTTTAGTTGCTCACATTTCTAACATTTTAAAGATTCTTGCATATCACGAATTTTACATTTGATGCTCTCGACTCATAGTTTTTTGTTCTTTTTTTCCTTCTAACAATTAGCAGGCGATGTCAACGGGTTCAATAGTCATAGAAGAAGGTGTGGAGGCCTACAGCATACGAGAACGAGAACTATGTACACCTATGTATGTATAAACATATATGTGTGTGTGTGTGTGCGAATGCTTGTGTAGGTGTGTCATCATCATCATCGTCAGCAGCAGCAGCAGCAGCAGCAGCAATGAAGGTCACACAGCAGCTAGCAAACCAGCATTGTAGATGCCATTTATGCTCTTCTCTAGCCATCGCCCTCTCATTCTATCAAACTACTCCCATCTCTGTCCTCTCTCCCTATCTCGCTCTCACTGTGGGTTATACACACGTTTAATTGCCAAATTGGTGCAATTCGACGTAATTCATCTTGATACAAGAGTTATCCACCACCACCAAGACACAAGGTTTCCCATCCGACAATAAACAGCAAAGATTCGCACGTTTATTAAAAAACTTGAAAAATGATAGCACACGATCTTTTGGTCTACGGTTCGCTGGTGGCGTAAATCTCATAATTGATAACAGTAAGTGAGTAAATTCGAGTAATATGTAATATATAGTATAGGCAAATTGTTGCAACATCATGTATTATGATTTTTTATTTAAGGTGCTAAATAGCTGTATAAATATCTAGACGTCTACTGGGTAAACACCTTAGCCTTTGCCATCGTCACTGTTGATGCCCGAACTCAAGACTCACGAATTTCTTGCATCCGGTCACATAGCGAGCCCAGTTTAAGTGGCAATTTCTGTGTTTGCCCCTGCTACAAATTTGTCAAACCCAACAATACTCGGGGGGGCCAAGGTCAAGACGGTGAGTGATGATCATCGTAGCTTTTGTTGTTGCTGGCTTTTTGCGTCCGGCGTGCGGTCAACTTGCCATATCATTGACCTTAAGTGACGAACGTGAAGAGGCTGGCGCATTGAATAAGCCAAGATTATCAACTTATTCGTAGCATTTGATTGCACTCACAATTGAAAGTGAAGTTCAATTGCTGGCACCTCTCAGTGTGAGAGTCAAAACTGCTCCATCTTCCAGCTCTAGACCTACAATTGCTTAGATGCCCCATGGCACAATCTAAACAACACGAATTACGTCTATTAAAGGTCAACCGAAATGGGTAAAACGTTAAGTAAATCAAAGCAAACAAACGGCGCACTTTGTTAATTGTTCGCATACATATGTATATACATACATATATATAGTTATATTTTCTATTCCGATTTTCATTGATTTATTATATGGCGGCATTCCGTGTAGAAAATATTGCTTCCTCCAAACCCCATAAAAAGGAAAAAAGAAACAAAAGATGCGTCAAGAAACGAAAGATTCAAGACACGAACTTGGCCAACAATAAGCCACAAAATAATTGTTGTTAACAAGCAATATACCAACTAATTGTATGCTCCAATACACTCTATAATCATAACCGGGTTATATGACTTCATCAGACTTGGCATAGTTTCAACTCGATCATTTTTATATAGAGCAAATTAAAAAACTTCTATCAAAATTTGGTTTTGGCGTTATCTGACATAATCATCTTACTCGATTTTGAAAAATTCAATCCAATTTTATGCAAAAACGAAAAAGGAAGAAATTTGAAAAAAATATGACTTAAACTTTGCAAAACTCAATCATTTTCCTAATGACTTTAAAAAGTCTGTTTAAATAAAATGGTTCCAAATGATTATAACCAAATTCAATATTTTGTTTGGAGAATTTGTTGTGCCTCAAGTACCTACCTATTGAAATATTTTCTTATATTTAGTTAAGGTATTTAACTTTTTCAGTTGGATTTTTGTTACTTGTGGTGTTGGGGTTGGGGGCGACACATGTTCTGAAATGCCAAAATGGTAGCCTATATATGTATTGTCTTTACAATGTTTCTCTATGGGATTAACCTTCAAATCGATGGCAATGGAGCGGGAGAGGCGGCATCAGAAGCGGCAACAAGTGTAGCACAGAGAGCCACAGGGCATCCCAGGCAGCAGCAGCAGCAGCAGCAACAGAAATAACCACAATTGAAAGCAGAAACAACATTCAGTACGATGGCTCTTCAACAATAAAGCCATCAAATAGAAACTACAACAAATATTTTCAATATTCAATGCTTTGAACGAACGAAATTTGGTTCAACGATGTGCATACATAGGAAATTGGTGTGAGTGATTAATTGGTTTTAGCTCAACTGGATGGAGGCACCTTAGAAGAAGTCAATGTTTTGGAATAACACAAGCTACATAGCAGGAAATTTCTATGTATTTGTATCGTCTTTGTGTAGAATATATCATTTGAAATCAGCGTAAACTAAAAAACAACCCACATATTGGTTACTTATTTCGGGTGCGTTGCGTTCAATGATTAAACCTTTTTATTGCTGTGTGAATAACTAAGTAAATCTCTGAATCTATGACGAGTGTTTTTTTATTCGTTTTCTATTATCTTTAAACTCTTTGTTGTTGCTGTTGCGGTGGCGTTTAGGCCCAACAAAAAGACGAAAAACAAAATAGGGGAATGATTATGATTATGATTGTTAGGTGTCAATCAAAGTGTTTTGTGTGTTTGTTGTCATTGTCAATTAATGCAGCAAAGCCTCCAATTAAGCCAAAAGGTTTGTGGCTTGTTGTTTGGCTTGGCTTGCGGTTAAATTTGCCCCTGAATAGTTTTGCTTTAATTCATCATGCCTAGAAAAGAGAGTAGAGTCAAATATGTACTTACTGATCAAATTAGTAGTTATAGCATTTAGCTAAAAAAAATTATGTTGACGTATAGTATCCTTTAAAGGATTATTCAGCGCGCTGTATTTAAAGACTGTGTTTTAAGGCCGCATCAAACTAACCAAAAACAAACTAATATTATCAGTTGTCACTTAAAAATGAATTTTACAAATTTCTCCCAAAAGATGCCAAGTCATGTGAGTCATTGATTGTTTTTTATTACAAATTCATAGCGTACTTTTAGGCATAAGAAAACATTTCGTGAAAATTGATACGACATATGAGAAAGTCGCAACTTTTTTAAAAATCAGGCCAATAATTTTTATTCCAACCTTTCATTGTTTTCATAACATTTTAAAATTCTGTAAAATGTGCCTTAAACCAAAGGACAAATTAAAAGATAAGTTTTTCTTTGTCCGATTATTTGATGATTTATTCTTAATATATTAACAAATTCAGATTGAGGAGAATGGTGTCCAAAATTGCAAGGCCTGCTGTTTCAGGACCGAATAGTCAATGTATGCCTTAACTGAACCAAAGGGCCGGTGTTAACTTCGACCTTTGTCTTATTATTTTATATAAAATAAAAACTAGTATTTATCAGTCTAATATTCTTATTAATGTCTGTACCAAATTTGACCAAGATTGGATGACTATAGCTCCCATAGGAACGATCGGTCGAAAACAGTGACTTTTCAGCCTAAATTTGTAGGCCGTTCTATCGCAAATATTGGACTTTTAAGATAAAACGTTGAAGGTAAGGGAAGATTGATAATAAATTTACAGAGGCATAAAAATTTTTATGATTTTTTCTCTTTAATGGGCGACGTTTTAGTTCTGTGACAGACGACAGGGCGTCCTCAGTGCAAACAAATCGCCAACGGGATCAACCATTTGGCTATATCCTTTGCATTTAAAAGGACCATCCACGGGTTGGTCTTGCTACACCTTTATATATAAAATCTCTAAAGGTACATAGCTAAACCTATGTATATATATCCGAAAAATGTCTGAAACAAAAAAATAAGAAATCCCTATTATTCGATTGGCATACTCCTAAATAAAATTTGAACCTGCTCAAAATAAACTACAAAAGTACTTTTTAATCCTGTTTTAAATGCCATAAAATTAGAAATTTTTTTACAACCGGAGAAAGAGATAAACCTACATAAATTTCGCAAATATAGGCCGAGTTACAGATTTGAGAAGATTTAAGAATTATTTCTTGGTTTTATCAAGTAAACCAAGTAAACTCAAGTGTGGCACTCATAAATCACTTAAAAATAATTCGCTTTTTTTAACTTATACAATTTATAGATGTTTTTAAAGAAAGAAGATACAATGTACTATGTTAAATAGGTTCTAGATTTATTTCGCTCTGATTGATTGATTGTTTGGGTAGGCGATGGTACATACATTTTGCTTTCGTTTGTTATGTTTAAGTATTCCTAATAAAAAATCAAGTATTGCCTTCATTGATGGCAGTTGAAAAATTAGCAAAACAAAACGAGTTGTACGTTACAATATTTTGTAGTTTTATTAAATAGATAAAATTTGTTATATTTATTTATAAGTAAATTGTTTTTATGCGGGCGACTAGAAGTTGAAGAAGGTTTTACTGTTCTCACTTTTTAAATATTTATACATCGTACATACACTGGATTAATTTGGGATTACTTAGTTCGATAAGTATTCGGCTAGAAGGAATTGGGGTTTTGGGAAATTGTTGTTACATTGCTAAATCAAATAGGAATCATGAAAATACTTTTATATCTAAATGTAGCTTATTTTATATTAATTATATATATATATGTATTCATACAAGCTTCTGATAGTTATCATCAATCTATTTCCAAGTTAAGCTGATTAAATTTTAACGAGTTTCTCTAAAAGTTTGTTTCTGTTTTTGTTTTGTTTTTATTTTTATTTGCTTCGTCATATGAAATGTAAACAAATTTTGGCGCTATAAACCGAAGCCAATACGATGGATGGTTTATACTTAAATAGAAATAGTTTTATGTATAACTTTACATATTGTTAATGCGAATCTTTGGTTATAACTACAACTGAATCTAAATTTGAATATTATGTGATTCGTTCTTTGTGCATCATGCTTCTGTCAAGTAGTCAGCGGAAGTTCCGGTTACGGTTACGGTTATGGTTATGATTATGGATACATACGTTCAATGGATGCAGGGCAAACCTAGTGTTAAAATTATCACAGTAAAAATAAATAGAATTCGTTCACTTTCTCATTTTCTGGTTTGCGTTATCGAAATCAACTAAGGAGGGAGTAAGACTCAGAAGTGGGTCAATACGGGGGGAGGTGTGTGTGTATAGGGTGTACATTGGGTAATATTTGCATTATTTTATTCTTGTTTCCTCGTCTGATCTGTGATTATTATGGAAGATACGATAGTCATAGTCCACATTTTGGCAAAACTGTTGAACATGGTTGTTTATGTTGGGTGTGTGTGTGCTTCTGGTTGTCTATCAGCTGCACATCTTCACTGGTTCAGCAAAGTGTTGGTCACCTCGGAGAAGGAAAGCAACGGACTGCCATCAGCATAGGCGGCCCCGGCACTTGGCGGCGGGGGAGCGTATGCCAGGGCCGTATGAGCTGTGATATTTGCCGGATATATTAGATGTTGGCCATGCTGGGTTGCTTGATAATGATGCTGCTGCTGCTGCTGTGGCGGCGGCTGCGGCTGCGGCTGATGGAGCTGATGCTGTTTGGAGATCTTCCTTGTGGCTGATATCCCCTCCTCGGCTGCGGCACATATTACCAGTTGCTGATAAGCAGAGGCAGCAACCTCTCTTCCGGTTCCGCCACCGTTGAGTATACTGCCTACACCCGGCAAGGCGACCGGGGATCTAAGTTGAGATCGACTCTGGCTGTCTTCCACTTCAACCAGCTGATGATGCTGCAACGTGTATGCAGCCAGCGGCTGTGACTGTGGCTGTGGCTGCTGTTGATGCGGATGCGGTTGGGCAATGATCTAGGAGGAGGATCGTTACGGTTAGTAGAGTAGGGCAGGCAGGTATTGTAAGTGAAGGGTGCTTGAGTGGTGGAATTGTGTGTGCAATTGCTATCTATCATAATTGTAATCCTAGTCTAGGCTAGCCTAGCCGGGCTTGGTGGCCATGGTGCAAGTGATGGGCATGGGCATGGGCGCCTTGACCCGGGCCCGATGGATGGTGGTGCGGGTGCGGATGATGATAGGTGAAATACTGCGAGTATTGCGTGTAGGAGGCTGGCGACCATACCTCGCTACTATGGGCTGCGGCAGCTGATGCGGCGGCCTCGTGTGAATGCGAATGCGCATGTGGATGCGGATGCGGATGCGGATGATGGTGATGCGGACGATGATGATGATGCGAATGTGCATGCGGATGCGTATGAGCGTGGGCATGATGATGGTGGTGTTGTTGCTGCTGTTGTTGTTGTTGCTGTTGTTGTTGCTGTTGGTGACAACTTGGCGGTTGCTGTTCTGTGCCGGTGCTGCTGTGTGTTGGCATTGAATTGGAACCCACTCCACGAGACGGCTGTTGCTGTTGCTGCTGCTGAGGTGATGTCGTGTGCGATGAAGCCGAGTAGAGGCCAGAGTCATCATGTTGCAGCTGATAGCTCTCCGGGGTTGAGGCACTAGCCGATTTTCCTGACAGATCTTTGGTACCATTCCATTTGGCTGCAGCCGCGGGTTCCTGCTGCTGCTCATAGCCCAGGCCATTGGAAAGCGGCGTAGAGCGTTGCGGTGATGTCGATGAACCGACAGTGCCACCACCACCGCCAGGAGGACGTCCATCCTGCAGACTATTCAGTGGCACCCCACTGGAATGAGTGGTGCCCCACATAAGGACCGTTTGACGCTCGTAGGGATCTTGGCTAGTAACTGGATTCACACCGCCTGCCGCTGTTTCCACTTTCGGTGTGACCGCCAGGGAGCTGCCAACATTGCCATTGGGTGTGGATCCGGCCACCGGCGAGGGTCCATCCGATGAGCAGGATATTACCTCCATCACTTGTGGCGATGACTTGGGCGTCTTGAGGGCAATTTGCTAAAACAAAAACCAGAAACGAATGAGCGCTGCACAAATCAAAATCTCGTTGTAAATGACATACCTGGGGCGTGGAAGTGGGACTACCATAGCCACTGCTATAGCCGCTATAGTACTTGCCAGTTTCATCTTTGGAGGCAATGGCATAGCCATCATAGGAGAGGAATCCATTTGCCGCCACATACGCCGAGGCGGGTGGACCTGAGTGCGGATAGTCGGTGTAATAGCCACCGACAGCTCCTTGCAGCCGATACTGATGGAATAGGTTCTCGCTGACTGGATAGAAAGCATTCGCTGGCATCGAACTGCAGCTGCCCATATACAAATTATCAGCGGCACTTGCATACGGCGAGGTTGTATACATTGGGTTTAAATTGGAATAGGCGGCGGCAACTGCCACAGCTGGATCGGGCAGATACTCCACCACAGCAGGAGCAGGAGAACCCACCAATTGACCAGCCAGTGGTGAGGATTGCTGACCCGCCTGCTGCTGCAGCTGTTGTTGTTGTTGTTGCTGCTGCTGCTGTTGTTGCAGCTTGCGCTTGCTGCGGCAAGTGGATAGAAAATCTCTTAACTGGGTCTTGTAGCGTCGATTGGGACGTGTCGGCGTCACCGGCGGCGGCAGCGAATGGGCAGTAGGTGAGGCACTCGGTGGCACAACCAACTGATCGGCCTCCGAGAAATATGTCGATGCCAGTCCCGTGTCCAAGTAGCTAACCTTAAAGTCCATAGTTCGTTTCCCCAGAAGATCGTGACCTTCTTCGTCCATTAACTGGCGATGCGTGCATATGACAAAATCCGGTTTAGAATTCTTGTACACCAAACGGGAACTGGTCTGGAGCCATTGCCATTCACCGTCCTTCTTCTGATAACGATAGGCAATCATGCCCGAGGCTCCTGTTTTCAGAACTAAACACAAAAAAGCAAACGTCATAATGAATTTTTAGTTGGAGCTGCGAAACTTAATCAATCAGATGAAACTCACGCTCTTGATGGGCGCTGGCCACATAGGCTAGATCATCATAGTGCACTAGATCATAGCCACCCATGTTGACCAGTTCGGCATCCGCATAGCCCAATATATGCTTGCCCCTCTGATCCATGGAGACCAGAGAGAAATCCAATTTGTGCTTCGACTTGAACATGTTCTCCTTGTGCGGTATCTCCAGTAAACTGGGTGGACCAAATGGTGTACAATAGGCAAACAGGGCCAGAGGTGGTTCCTCTGTCTTTCGATTCTGGCCATGCAATATCTTGATGCGTCCCCGTATGTCCAGGCGCAGGAAACCGCTCGTATTATCCAGGAGACATCGAAAACGAACAGTGAAACTCCGTTCCAAGTACAAAGCCTTATCCGGAGCCAGTGTCTCGCTCAGTTGCATGCTGCTCATGTCCGCGGGCAGAAAACTATTCCACAACAGCTGGCGTTGCAGTTCCTCGCGATCCTCCGAATGGACCAATTCGTACACAGATTGATGAACAATGTCAGACTAAAAATAAACAAAAAGAAACCATTTCAGAAAGTTTTAAAATAGACTTAACAGGGATTCTCCGAGGTCAATCAACCGTTTCCTTATTTTCTTTTGGAATAAGTTATTGATTTTATTGGGTCTTTTGTTTGTTCTCTACCTGCGATTCTCCTCCCTCTTGGACTCTCTGGGTCCACTCTTTTTCGGGGCGTATAAATCAAAAAGTGCGCAAATTGAAAATGCGCCCCATGTTGGCCACAAATTGAGACATAAATTCTGCACGCGCCAGAGACAGGAGCTGATGCTGGACCAGGGACAGAAATCAAACAGGGCTACCAGCAACAACAACAGAAAACTTTCTTTCCTCCATTGATAATGATGATGATGATGATGATGATGATGATTTGGCCCCAAATCCTCGATAGCTCTGCTTTTAATTGAGCTGCCAAACGGGGCGTGTCAAGTGCCGCTTTACACATTTACAACTAAATTAAAAACCAAAGCCCAATGAGCAGAAGCAGCACCAGCAGCAGCCCCACAATGTGCAAGATGCAAAAGGAGGGAAATGATGTAGAAAGCTAACTGCAATTTCAATTTCCATTCGACAAGCGCCAATACCATAAAGTAGGCAAAAAAAAAAATCACACAAACACACATACATACATATACACACAAAGACAGAATCAGCAGAAAGGGGCCAAGTTAGGCCCAAAACATGTTGGCCAAAGGCACATGTTCCGGCCACTGAGTCTGTGAGTCTGCTCAGCAGAGCAACTAAATCAAAGAGCCTGATGCTGCTGCGGCTGCTACAGAGTGAGGAAGATGCCACGCCCCTGTCCTGTTCCTGCGATTGCGCAATCCTCTGCTAACCTGATCTGATTTTAATTTATGACTGTTGCAATCGGGACAGCAAATATTTCATAATTCCATCGGGTAGTTTGTTTGTTTTTAGTCAAACTTCCGCTTGAGTTGACCCAAAATCCAAATGCAATTAAAATCAATCAAAATGATGCTCACAAAGAAAGACCCAGCCACAGAGAATAACAGAGGGAGGGAGATAGCAGGCAATACCACCTTCACTTACCTGATGAAAACCCAAATAGCTCTCAATGCTGTGCGTGGCAAAGAAGACCTCGCCTTCGCATGTCAGTATCATTAGAAATCCATTTAGGGCCTGGAAGAAGAAAGAAAAAGAAATGTTGAAAATGATTAAATCAAAACTATGAATTAAATGCTGCTGCTGGCTGGCTGTTGGCCAGAGACACAGAGCAAACAACAAGTAGCCAAATAAAACCCGATATCGATAGAACTCTCAGACAGTAGCTCAAATATGCATTATGAATGAATATGATGGCGATCATTCATTCACAGCCTGTGGCTAACTCTTCTATGAATGAACCGAAGGCAATCTCAACTGAGATGAGCTGAGCTGAACCGAACTGAACCTTGGCGCTAACTTGCGGCTAAAAACGTAATCAGCGCTAAAAGCGGCTCATTTCATTCGAACTGATTCGAGATTCAACCAGGAAATGGTCCGCAATTAAATCAATGAGATGGAAGCATCATTGAAGTCGGGACTCTCTTTTGGTGGTGGCTACTCTTGTTTTTTGGTTTTTGGGTTCTGTTTTATTTATGTAATTGCAGGTTTCATTCATTCACAAAAAAGTTGGAAAAAACAGAAAGATGAACCATTGTAATTAGTCTCATATATAGAAACAGAAACCTGTCGCCTGAAAATCTTTCTTCAAACACAAAAAAAAAATCATGCAAAAGTTTCTATATTCCATAAGTCACTGGATTATTCAGCACAGTTTATTGTTTTAGATTGCATTTAAAGCTGAGTTTTATTAGCTGTTAATGGCCAACACGCATGCGATTTTGTTGTAGTTGTTTTTTTTTTATTTTTTGAACATGGTATTGTTGATTTGGAGTTGGTAGTAGATCGAAGCAACTTGAACTGAAACTGGAACTGAAACCTAAACATTTGGCGAACTGCAAACTGGGCTAAAAGGCCGTGTAACGTGTGAAATTGAATCTGAAGACAAATTTGCTGGTGTTCCATTAGTGCCTAGTCTGCGGTGCTGCAGTAATTAATAAAAACGGAACAAAAAAAAAACAATAACCATATATTTATGTGCATATGTATGTAGAAACATAGCCAAACGGTTTGTAATTAATACGGGCATATTTAAATATCAATTTGCAACCCCGTCCTCGCATCCTTGCATCCTCTGATATACGCATGCTGGGTAACTGCAGCAACTCCTTTCAAGTTGCGAGAGAAAAATGCGCGCGATTGCTGCTAATTACAGAGCAGACCGAATGGTGGACTCTTCTCTGGCTCTACTCCGACCTGTTGTTCGAGAGTTGGCATTAGTCGACATAAACGCTAAGTGGCGTCATCATTTAAAACGCATCAACAGCCCGCAAAGGATATGGATATGGATATGGATATGAATGTAAATGTGAATATGGCGAATGTGAATAAAGAAACTTGGCCGATTGTCATCAAGCCGCAAACGCAAACGCAAACGCACACACACAGCCATAGGCTTCTCACCAACCAGTCCCATGGACTCATCAATAATCGTCATAAAGATCTTTCAGCCAACGGTAGCGACATGTGGCCAAGAGGAGAGGCTGTGTGTTAGCCAGAGATAGCGAACGAGCGAGAGAGAGAGAGAGTTGCATGGTACAGAGGCTGCACAGTGGTAAATCCTAACTAAGCATCCCATAATTGCATTTGAATACTAATTTATCTTAATAAATACAAGGTATTCAAAAAAGGAATATAAAATCTGTTAAAACTTACTCTAGTATTTAGATTAATGACAAGGATATTATCGTGGCCACTAACAATAAGTCTTTTTAAGTTCACATGTCTCCCTACCATCGAAGTACAAATTTGAAATTTAATTCAAAATCCAAAACCTGTTAATGGGTTTTTGGGAAAAGTATGTTATACCCTAAAGCTAATATCAATATCAAGAAAAATTCATTATAGATTTAACAGAATTGTAAGCTAATTAAGCTTAGAAACGTAAACCAAATTAAATTCCTTTTCGCTAATCCTGTTTTTAGAGGATTACAATTTTAGCCTGCAACATACATGTAGTTCTTGATGGCTTTGTAACCACTGTGCAAATGCATTGCCCATTCGTCGGTTTTCCCCCATTTTGTCTAATTTGATTTGATGCTTGCGGGGCACTCTTTTCCTATTTTTGTGTTTTTTGTGGTTTTTCTCTTCATCTTCATCATAAGCCATATAAGCAAGGCAACAAAGAAAGAAAGATTTCTCCACAGTCTAATTGTTTTCCACTTGCTCTGCCCATCTCTTTTGCTCGCCTATTCTTCAACTCCATTTCGGTTTGTATGTGAATGTGCCTGGCCCCACCTGGTGTGGGCTACACTTTATACAAGACATCATCTCGATGGCAACGGCATCGTTTACTCTCGTCGGCGGCGATGAGGATGACGACGACGACGACGACGGCGTCTTCTAATGCGATTTTAATAATACACGCCCGTCTCTCGGCTTGATAGGATGATGGGTTAAAGGAGAAATATGGCTGGCGAGGGGGAAATGCCAGAAGATACTTTTGTATCTTGCATATCAGAGTTTTATAGTTTTGTTGTTTTTTTGATTTGATAAGTTGGCAGCGATTATTTAACCATTTCCTAGCGGTCAAGAAGAAAATCTGACTGGGCAGAGCTTGGCAGATAATCTGCCTGGTTTTGCTTGTCTAGTTTGGCATCCAATTTGGCCATATACGTCTAGATAATTGCTTAATAAAGCTCGTTGGTGAGAGTTGATTATACATACATCTATGTAAAAAGCCTATCCAGCTTAAGTATGGAAATGAAATACAATCTAATGTTGTAAAAGTTTAATTAAAATTAATTAATTTAACCGACTTTGGCTTAGAATGTATGTAAGTCGAAAGTGTTTTTGGCTAAAAAGTGAAGTGAATTGTGTACCTATGAAAGTGCAAGCGAGATGGTTGTATACACACACACACACACTCTTCAGCTGCGTGACAAAACGCCATTTTCTAATGATAATACCGAGTGAGTATGTGACCCAGCGATACAAAAAAGTAAAACTTCCATGAGCAATTGAAAACGGGCAACAGGTAACAAATACCCAAGGTATTAAAACTAAATATGCACACCCCCTCCCCATTCCCCCTCCTTACACACACACACACACATACACTCACCTTTAGCCATAGCTCCAACCCTTTTCAGGCTAGACTGACTAAAAATATGCACGGAAATGCACAATTGTGCAGCCCTGAAGTCGGGCAATTAGCTGCATGTACCGGCCTCTAGCCCCCCTTTTGTACTATTTCTTTTTTTTTATTTTTGTTTTTGCCGGAAAGGCAACAAGAAGAAAAACTTACGGTTTTTGGCTTGCATTCAAAAATGTTTCTGCTTTCTGCTTCTGCTATTGTTACAGTTACAGTGTGTTTGTCGTGTGTGTGTGTGTGTGTGTAGTTTTTCTGTTGCATTCTCCACGCTGCGTATACGTAATGCACATGGACACGAAACTGCAATTGCAATTGTGCATGATAATGTTTTGGGGGTTAGTTCCACATAGACTTTGACATTGAATTGTATGGAGTAATAGCAACGGCAACAACCAACAGCAACACCAACAGCAACACCAACACCAACAAGCAACAACCAACTCGATGGCAAAGCAACAAAAAATGTGGCAAGCGTCTAAAGCGCATGTTGCACAATTGCGTGTGTCTGTCCGTACGTCGGCCACTTGGACCCGTATATTCGTTCGTTGGCCCGAGCTGGGTGAGCTATGTGCACATTAAATTAAACTGTCATGACTGTGACAAGTGCATATGTTGGCGCCTTGGACTACTACAACAACTACTACAACTGCTGCACCGCCACTGCACTTGGACAATACAGAATTTAATTCAGCAAAAACATGCAATTTTCAGAAGCGATGAGGGACTACAAGGGGGGTCGACAATTGACTAAACACACTTTAATCTCGTTAGTCAAAAGCGTAAAAGAGCATATCAAGTTCGTGTTAAAATCATTAGCCTGTTGAAGGAATTCTTTAACGCACATTTTAGACTCTGACTAAACAATTATCATAAAGCTCCTTGTTTCCTATATGATGAGGATAATAAGAAATTCATCTGAAGTTCTAACTTTAAGAGTCTCACCTAGTAAAGTTTATCTAGTTCTAGTGGGTATTATTAAGTCGATCTGAATAAAGGCATGAAATAGTTTTGCTCTCGTTTGTTGCAGCTGCTTAAGCTTGAGGATATTAATTACTAAAATATTAGGCTAACACATGTTCAAGTTCCAATTACGTTAATTAATTTGGACACTTACTAATTGCATACAATTCGTTTTTGTTTCTCCCCTCTCTCTCTCTCTCTCTATCGCTCTCTACTTCTATTTCAGTTTTGCTTTTGTTGTTTTTTGAGGAGGAGGTATTGAAAGTTGAGAAGCGTTTGCGTGTTTCAACGGCATGCTAACAAGCTTTGATTGATTGTGTCCTTTCGATTGGCCTACGAGACTGGGTGATGAAGCCATCCAAATACAAAATACAGCACACAAAAAGGAAATATTGATGAAGATAAATTGCGATAGAGAGAGAGAGAGCGTTGGTCACTTCTCCCTTATATCACTTGACTCACCTGCAGGAACATATCACCATCCAGCAGACCATGCTCGAAGGCTCCCAATTCTCTGGTTCTGTAGCCATCGTGTGCGTGTATATGGGGCAGGACACCATTCTCTTCCTTATCCTTATGCATAACAACTGCAAAGAGCGATTGAAAGAGAGAAACGGAGAGAGAGAGAGAGAGATAGAGAGAGAGTTTGAACAAAAACTTAAATATTTATGAGTAAATTTTTTATTTTATTAACCATAAATAATTTATACACAGGCTCGTCATAAATAACTCGCTCAATTGTTTTACCATAGTAACATAAAAATCCAATACACATACATACATATATATATTTATAAACTTATATATATATACAATAAATATTTACAGCTTGTCGAAAGTACTAAAAATTGTTTATGGTGTCATTGTAATATTTTATGAGTCCTGTTTGTGAACCCTCCACCTCTTACACCCCACACTAAATTCTCCATCCCCTTTATATATCGAAACCCCACCCCCCACTTGCACCATTTTCCTTCGCTTTGCCACCTTTAAGGCGCCTGGCACTGACTCCCAGTATTATGACATTATGCCAAAAGAGAGTATGGGTTGAATGGGTCACAGGAAAGAGGCGAAGGGGGCGAGGGAGGCAGGGGTTTACTACCCTTACTCATACAGACGGAGGCCATTTTTGGGTTTCTTCTCCTTCTGGCTTTATTTTTCCTTTCTGTGTTGTCCTTTATTTTGTTGTTATGTTTTGTTTTTTTTTTATAATAAATTTGTCACAAAAATTGATTTATGCGCGATAAACGATAAAAGAAAATGGAACTTAATATATTTTCACAAATATTAACCTCCACACTAAAGGAAAAATTATAATATAAAACAACAACCCAAAAAAAAAACATACAAAAAAATAAATAAAATATGCCACGGCAGCTGATGTCATAAATTATGATTTTTATCTGGAGCGCAAATGGAAAAAATAAAAAACCCACAAAAAAAAAACAAAATTAACTAAACTAAAACTAAACCTAATTTACGCATGGCAAACCTTACCAAGAACCACAAAATGCAACCCCTAGCCAAGAGGCTTCAATTTCAATTAGCAGCTTTTCAGAAAAACCAAAAAGAAAAGCAAACCCCAGCCAAGTCCTGTAAATTATTAACATAACGAAGTTCGTGTACACTTTCTAAGATTTTGTGATTCTATTAAAGATCCTTGAATAGCATCCCAGCTGGATAGCAGGAAATGGCGAAGTGAATTTAAAAAATATTTCTAAATACAATTGCCTGAACCATATATGTATAAGAAATGGATAATATTAAATAAAATCGTTCTTAGTAAAAATCTTTCTTGTAGAAATCTTTGTTGATATAATGAATCTAGAAAATATGAAATTAATTCGTTGAATAGATTTAAATTTCAAACTCTTTTTGGTAAGGGTATAAAAAGAAAGTTAAATACTTGAACCCATTGGGGCTGATGGATTCGGTTGAGTTGGACACTTAGTCGCCTTGGTGTAATCTCTGCCAGGCTTGGGCTTTTTATCAAATTAACCAAAGTGCCCGACCTGGAGAGTCAAGCGGCAGGCGAGATTGTTCATTTCAGTGAAAGTGCGATAAACACACAAACAGTTAGCATGAAAGAAGTAAGCCAAAGGAAGGAAGGAAGAGGTCCTAGGACTGCCAGGGACTAGGCAGCAAGCCCTCAAGACCAGGGCCTAACAAATTGCATCATATATACGCATGTGCGTGTAATTTCTGTGGCCAAGACCAAGTATGTAATTATTCATAATTTAATTAGGCTCAGTTTACATTTCGTTTTTTATTGTTGCTGTCGTTGTTGCCGTGGTTAAAATATGCGAATGTACACAATATATTTTCATATATTCCTCCTTTTTTTTAGTTGTTGCTTTTTATTTTCCTTGTTTTACGTGCATAAACCCATTTAATTAAGGTAACAAATCTGCTGGCATTTAAGGCACATTTAATTTCATTTTTTTTTCTCTTGTTCTTGCTCCTTTCTGTTTTTTTTCTGTGTTTTATTGCATCAACTAATAAAATACACTTTTTCTGGATCAACCCTCGCTCTGGCCATTAAAGTAGTTGTTGGAAAATAAAACCACCACCAAAAAGCAAAATCCAAAAAAAGAAAACCAAACGGATGGAACTAAATTAACAACGGTGGATGAACTTGGCTAAATCTTGCACAAATCTCTGCTCTCGCTCGCTCGCTATACGCCAAGGGGGCGTTTCCAACAAAATGGCGGAAAAGCGTGCGCAGACCTGGAAAACTCAACAAGGAATAAGAAAAGAAGAAGAAGAGGCAGCAGCGGAAAATACAAACAGTGAAAGAAGACCGAAAAATGATACTGCGCCATAATCGCCATATACCATTGCACCAACTCACTAGATACACCGAGAATGGGGATCCAATTATGCTGACGGGGGCACGGCCCAACTCTGAGCCCTCTGCTGAGCTTCTGAGCTTCTGAGCTGGTGGTGCCGGCACGACATGGTGCAAAATAATAATAAATAAAGTTAAAAATTTTCTGACATTTTTGGCAAATATTTTCTACCATGCCCCGACATAAGGCAAATATGTCAGGTAAATGTCAAACAGAAAATTGATTGAAAAACAAAAGAACTGACATCCAACCTGTCACTATTGACACAGGGCAAACACGGTTAGAAAGAGATACAACTAACACGAGAGAGAGAGATAACCACTTTGTGAAGGGAGTAGTACTTAGCCCGCTTTAAAGCCCCTTTAAAATGCTTAACTTAGGCCCCAGACATAGTTTTGACTCCTCTGCATTTCAATGCTCCGATGAAACCTACGTAAGTCACGCAATGTTTTGTCTGCTTCGCAGTAAACCAAAAACAAGGAAAAATAATCAAAAGACAGAGAGTGAGAAAGAGAGAGAGGGAGGGAGAGAGAAAGACTAAACCTAAACAGCTGAGCATTGGCCGGCGTGACAATGTGACGCCTCCTTCTATAGCTGAATACTCATCGACCAGGTAAGCACTTGCCTGCTGCATTGCTGCTTACCTGGCTGCCTCAATTGACTGACTGATTGCATGTCCGCCTGCCTGCCTGCCTGACTGCCATTTATTCATTGTCTGAGTCCAAAAAACAAGCAGAAACTGGAGCAACGCACGAAAATTGCCCACAAAATGCTATGTAGTTAGTATGTTTATAGGTTAAGAACTAAGCCTTGGCCTGACACATGAAAATACTCGCCGCCCTCCCCACCACCCATTTACTATCTATGCACCACCCAATGGGTGGATGACCTTGCTACTTGCCACAACTGCAATTTCAGACTTCCCATCTCATGTGACCAATAATATGCTTAACCATTTCCACATGGAAATTACATTTGGACTTTTTTTGTCGTCATCTCCAAACGTCTTCCCACGATGACGACAAAAACGAGATCAAAAACCAGTTGGTATACCCATGTACAGGTTCCACAACACACACACCACTCCTTCCCAGTCAAATGTAATCAAGTAATGGCATTAGGTATGCTTTTTGTTTCTGTTTTTTGCAGAAAAAGGGGGGCAAATCATATTTCAATCGTGTGTGGGAACATTTTAGTTGCAAGAACTGATGGACCAGTAAGACATTAACTTTTGGCAAGAAGATGAGCCGATTTAAATGTAAATAATTTGCAAAATCAGTTAATGTATGCCGCAAATGATTTTGTTTATTTTTGGATTTCCAAACATACATACATACATGAATCAAATATCGTTTGACTTATGTACATACATCTGCTGGGTGGCAAATGATAATCATACACTACCAGAGCCAAATAGATAACTTTTATAGCCACAATTGACTTGCCTAATTAATTATATTTAAGGCCCTGTTAATTTATCCTCCATAAGAAGTTTGCTTAATTAAGCATTTGGATGATTATTGTAACAAAAATAACTCTGATACATCTACTTCGAGACCTCTTGTTAATTGAAATAGTTTTTCAAGATATTTCCGAGATCTGGGTGTACATACGGACGGAAGGACGGACGGACATGACTGATTAAGAATTTATATACTTTATGGGGTCGGAAAAGCTTCCTTCTGCCTGTTACTTACACCCTATGGGTGTATGGTATAAAAGAGGATTTGAAAATGATTCGACTAAGTTATAGTTAAACAATGGTAAACGCTATACCGAATAACTTTTGAAGATTTTTGAAATCATACATTATACATATACATAAACATACATTTTTTAAGCCTTAGAGGGATTTCTAGCAAAAATAAAGAAAGAAAAAGAAGACATTCCATGCACTAATTATTTCCTCCCTTTTCAATTCAACTATTTCTGTTGTCCTTAATAAAATGTTGTAGGACACTTTTAATGGCAATTTATGTTTCTGTAATTTGAAAAATATAACACAAATTTGACTATCAAAAACGTTTTATTACTTTGCCCATTTGTATGGGGGATGGGGTGGGTGTGTGTGTGTTTGGGGTGGTCGCGTGATGGCAGGAGCGAAAGTACGAGTACAAGAACTAACTATCAATATAGTGGCGAATGGGCAAGGGCAAAAATAATGCTGTCTTTGGCAGTTAATTACGCAACTCATCAATTAGAGAGTTAGACCCATTGCTCAAGACGGGTTAGAGACCACAACCGAACCAACCAAACAGACCAACAGACCGAACGATCCTTGGATCAAGAACCTGCCCTCATCGCATTGGAGCACATTAAAAATGTACAAATTGCGCGTCTTAACAATTATTGCCTGACCAATAAGGTGGCCAGCAATTATGGCCCTTTTAGATAGCAGCACTTTTTCTTGTCAGTTCTTACTTCCCCTCCCAGTGCAGCACTCTCCCCTTCTGGCCCTAACCCCCCTCATAGATTCACTCTCCCCTATAGCTAGAAAGACAATGGGCCATTAGCAGCGCGCTTTAATTATTTAGTTTGAAGCAAAAACCGAAAGAGAGCAAAAAAAAAAGAAAATGAAAATGCCAAGAAGGGCGCAAGTGGGGCGTGGTACATATGTACATTATGTACTTGGGATACATAGTGTGGCAAGAACCACACACTACTGTGAGCCATGAGCTTTGCTTTTCAGCACACACACACTTTTTGTATAGAGAAAACGTTTTCGTTTTGTTTTTCTTTTTGGTTTTCCTTCCTTTTTTCGCTTTGTTCGACAAGCAAAAGTTTTGCGCAAGTCAGGGTCAACAACTGGAGCCCCTACTGGGATGCATACTGCAAAGGGCCTCGTAGGGGCGCAAAGCAGAAGTTGAATTGTCTGCCAGCCACCGAACTCTCCCCCCTAATCTATGTATATAAAAAGATATACATATATACATACATATAAGCACATAAAACAGACTAAGATGTACAAAAGTTTTCCTTTCTCCAGCAGCCGTCGACAATCTGTAATCAATTTTAATCGTTTTGAGTGCTTCCTGACTAAAATGCCTTCGACTGACTACCTCTACCTACCTACCTAATCTCTCCCCAAGAAAACCAAATAAACAAAACAAAAAAGGACACACGCCAAATCGAACAAAGTATTAAACCCATTTGCCCCATTGCCGGTGCCGGAGACGGGCCCAGGTTCGATTGTGAGAATGTTTCAAGGCAAACATACACTAATTGTAAATTAAATGATCCTGATAATATCCGAAAAACATCTAGACAAACAAATAAAAACCAAATGAAAACAAACTTTGACCTCTGTCCACCCCCGGACAATGAACAGGGGACCACTCCTCGGGCCACACGCCGCAACGGTTCTGGTCCATTAACCCATCGTCGTCGCCGTAGTCCCTGTCCCCTTCCTTGTCCTCGTCGGCGTTCTCATTCTCGTCATCGTCATTGTCATTGTCATTGCAGAGCCGCGTGGCGGCTTCCTTTGAGATTCAAGTTGGCACCAGGAACCAGGAAAGGAAACTAATGTTTATATTGGCTTTTCAACCAAACAAAAATGCAACGGATGACACGTGCCAGGAGACCAGGAGACCAGGAGAATTGCTGCTGCTCCTTTTGCTACTTTTTTGATGAACTTCGTTTGACCGCTAATTGTCAAAATATTTACTCAAGTATTGAAAAAATCGAAACAGAAGGAGGAGTAGTAGCAGAATGGAATTTGAATGCTATATTAGGAGTGGTTTTGGGGTTGCTAGTGTTATTCTGGGGGGAGGGCGTGTTCCAGCAAAGAGTCTCTTGTTTTGCACTTAAACTTAATTAATGCCAATTTTCAGCAATAAAGCAATTAAATTTCTGTTGCTCGTAAAACAAAAGCCAAAAAATGAAAGTGCCAATGAACCGACAATCCGCTCTCCGATAATAAAGTCATCAAGGCAAAAAGTTTATTGCATTGTTTTAATTCATTTAAATTAAAACAAATATTTATATGTAGCCACACTCCCCCACCATAAATAAAGAAGACTTTGGCGAGGTTTACCTAAGCAAATTTTGAGGAAAACAGCCTTTCTTAATATTGAATTGAAAGTTCTACTATTAGGAAAAATTTTACTTGAGAAGATCCTTAGTAATTTACACAAAACCTTCTCAAATTTGTTTTTAGCAATACAAAGTTGATTAGATTTATTTGAAATTCCAATTGATTTCAGGTATTAAAGTGGACACTATATTAATGATTCCTTAATTCTAGTTCTATTTCTTTAAATATTAAGATATATAGTCAAATGAGATCTTTCAAATTTAGTTGTTTATAAACTCCCCAACTTATTAAACGAACCTCGCAAGCAACTGTTATACATATGTTCTCATCCATAAACAAAAAAAACGCAATAATAAATAAAGACTTGGTAAAATATTTGTCTATTTGTTCCTTTCTTGTTCTACCTTAATCCGTCAGTGGCACTAATTTTGCCACGTGCGTGAGTCCTGGCGCTGACTCATAGTTCTATCTCTTTCTGTCTTTGTCTCAGTGACTCGTAGTCTCTCACTCTCATTCTGCCCCCTTTGTCGCCATCCCCCTGGTGTGGCCTTTGAAATTAGTTTTGAATCATTTATGAGTCATGTTTTTAGGGGCTCGGTGTAACTTTCCATTCCTTCTCTCGTCCCCCGCATCTTCCCATACCCGTTAGACACAAAGTAGAGTGTGTCTTAGAGCATAATCGATTTAATAGCTAAAAATGTTACGCGCCTTATGGTCCTTGAGGGGTTTTCCCCTAGTATTCCTGTATCACTCTCACTCACTTACCTTGAAAATAACTTTTGGTTCTTAAATAACTAACGGACAGCCTTAATATGCTCAGTCGATCCAATTTGCTCAATATATTCTGCTCGAAGGGCAACAGCGAGGCAAGCAGATCCAGTTCCGCGTTGAGACGCTCGCGATGCCGTTTTGATGGATTGCTCTTTGTGACGCCATCCTTGGGCGGTGGTTTTAGGCTGCAACACAATATGGAAAAGAAACAAAAGGAGGAAAACGTATGAGAAAAATTACAAAAATTTAAAGCAGCAACACAAAACGAACAATTTTCATGCATAATCAGGGTTGGGGTGGCTAAGAAGAGAGAGAGAGTCCGGAATGTTGCCGCCACCAGCTGACGTTCATGCGTCATGGAAAAGGTCAAAATTATTAATTGCATTTATCAGTTTACCCAAAAACTCAAACGAGAATGGCAATGGTCAAAATTTTTACAAAACTCTAGGTGAAAATCCACCCCATGGCCTAGGAGGATGGACACACGCGGTTCTTAGTCATGGTCTCTTGGTGGTGGTATAATATCTATTTGAAAATCGATTAGACAGGCCCACTTGATCAGTTAATTAAATGTGGGAAAAGGATGCCGAGATGCAGACAGAATAAAAGAGAACGAGCTAATTGCATAAGATACGTTAGAGGGGAATTCAATCATTGAGACATATTCTATTATATATCACAATACTTTTCTAATCCGCAAACAGCAATTCATAACTTTTCATTAATTTCCCAAAAATTAGCTTAGATCCTTAGGAATAACATCTTTATATCTTTTAGTAGGCAGATATAAACCATATTTAATACCTAACAAAGAGAAATATGATGATAAGAAAACTGTAATTGTAATTCTAATAGTAGATAAGCATTCCTAAAATATATGTCATTTTTGTATAGGTAAGGAATTGAGGTATTTATGTAGATACCCATATTGAATACACGTTTATGGAGTCCCTTAGTGTTTGGCCAATGTATTGTATTCTTTTTGATTTGACCCTTTAATAATTTCCGCGAATCAAATCTTAAAGATAAAAGATTCCTACCAGACGGAACTGGACAAATTAGAACTCAGCTGCAATCTGTGGTCGGTCCAATTAAATGCCATAAAATGCCACAATCCAACACAAACATACCTACAGAAATGCCATAGTAAATCTCGTCACACTGATAGCACGTAGGAAAAGAGGGGATTGTGAAGGGGCACTGGGCCAATAAAACTCATAAATGCATTTATGATGGTTGTCCAGGTTGACTTGGGTTGGCTTGGCTTGGGTAAAGCTTGCCGCTAATTCATCATTATCTTGGCTGTAAGCGGATAAGTCGAGCAAATGGACATATTTCATTGCAGAGGATTTTCCTCTCTCTCTCTGTCTCTCTCATTGTCTAACTCTTTCTCACTCTTTATGTCTGATTGTGTTGTCTGTCTCTTTTGGACGGTCTTTGAATTTGATGTGTATTATTTTTAATCATATTTTGTCTCATCATTTTCATTGACATTATTACAAAGTTAATTGCGGTAATTAAATATAATTACTGTTGTAATTTATGAGCCCCCGACCCCTTTCATGGCCATATTGGACGTATCCCCTACACACACACACTTACACATACCTTTGCCCTCTGTCCCTCCCTCCCTCTTACTAGTTTTTTGTCACTGTTAAAGAATTTGTTGTGTTTTTTCCATTGTTTGTATGAGGTGCTTTTTGTCGCTTTGTTGTAGTTTTGAAAAGTTTTTTGCTTGGTTGCACACACACATACACATACATACAGCCCTCGGACCTAGTTCTCCTAAGGACATTGCAGGACATTGTTTGGCGTTAAATTAATTGGCTGATGGCTGATGGGATGTTCGTTTTTTCCTTCTCGTCCTTCTCTTAGTGTTTTTTTTTTCTTGTCCTGGTAATTGTCACTGGCATGTCCGTTTGATGTCAGCCCCAACCGCACTCCCGGATGGGACAAGGCGACATGTTCCTCAAATTGTTCCAGTCCCCAATCCGATTCATACATGTAGGTACTTACATACATGCCGCAAAGGTGTCGTCGTCCCAACCAAATCGGAATGGAATGCAAAATTGTCGCCACAATTGAAGCTCCCCATATACCACGAGTTACCGCGAATAGATGGCATCTCAACCATTAATTTATTTAATTAAATAAATGCAAAGAAACTTTTTAACCAAATTATTGGTCTCGCACTTGAGAACCAAAATGAGGGATAAACGGTTAAAATTGGTAGACCAAGGCAACCTGGCAAATAACAAATTGGGTTGTGGGAGCTGAGTCTTCGTTTTGATGACTTATAAGTACCTATGATTATAAATATTGACCGATGATGATGAAACCGTTAGACGCATTGGAATGCAAAAGATAATTTCAAACGATTTCTTTTTTCGTTTTCTTGCTTTCGATTCGTTTTTTATTTTTCTTGCTTGCAGTCATTCAAGGGCCTTGTGCAAATTACGAGGACGAAACAAAATTAAGGCCCGGACTAAATTGAGGGCATTGCGGTAGATAGTTTTTTGTATTTTCGCTGAATAAAATGTATAATTTTCTTATTATCTACACAGAAAAGAGAAAAAGAAGCAGAAAAAGAAAAGACGCAGCAACGGTAACTGGCAAAATAGGAGAGGAGAAAGAATACGAAATGAAATGAGAAGAAGAAATAAAATGAATTCCATAAACAACTTTCCAAAAAGAAGTTAAGGGTGAGAAGGAGCTGGATGGAGCTGGGCCCATTTCTTTTGTCTAAAGAGCTTGGGGAGGGGGAAGGGAGGTGGTGTCGAGACCCATAAAAACGTCGCAAAGAGAAACATTGTGAAAGAGGGTGAAGAAGAAGCATAGCAAAAGAAGGCGAACAAAGGATAAATGCATGTGGCTCCTTGCGAAAAAGTTTCAGCCCCCCAAAAAGCCATTTTTATTTTTCCTACGACTCAACAGAACATAGTCGTCGACGTCGTCTTTGCGTCGTCGTCGTCGTCGCTGCCGTTGCCGTCGCCATTGCCATCGTCATTTCATTACATTTTCTCTGCATTATTTTTGCCATTTTCTTTTTCAGTTTCTTCTTTTTTCCCCTTTTCCCAGAGACCATTATGAAATGAATTGCTTTTAAAGAAATTACATTGGAGGTTGGTTGAGCGGAGGTTTTTGGATTAAAGATAGGGCAAGAGAGAGTCTTTGGGGAGAATTGACACAAATTGCCACCGGATTTTATATTTTTGGGGCCGCCTTCTATGCCACGCCCTTGAAAAAGCAAAGTCCTAGAATACAAATCCCGCTGCACTGACGCCCAACACGTGGCCCGGGGAGTAGGAGTAGGCGTTAGTAGGATGCATTCCTTCATTGGGGTAAGCCGGTATTATCATCACACATTGTTGTGGCTGTTTTGCTGTTGTTGCTCGACACGCAATCCTTTTGGAGCACATCAGAGAGGGGTATATGCCGGGCGGGGCGGGATACATGCATGCAAGGCATTATTACGCATACGCAATGTGGGCCTCTGCGGCCGCCCCGTGTTCTGGCTTTCGTGTTGATCTTTGCATGCTCAATTTGGCGCCAAAAATCGCAGCAAGCCGTTAGTCCACACCATGTCAGCAGACACTCATTCATTCACCTCATCCGCTCACTCACTCACTCACTCATTCATTCGTTCATTCATCAGCATATGTACGTATGCTCTCCCTCACTCTCGCTCTCTCTGCTTTTTTTGTCTCTGTTTCTAGCCCAAGTGGCGTATGCGTGATGCGTGCCGCGACTGCATCGTCTCGTCTGGTTACCACACAAAACGCAAAGTGGCGTGTCTCCATGTCCAAAAAAAAATCCAAGAAAAAAATGAAACAGTGAAATACATATATATCGAGCAGCGTAGGCGTCAAAACGCAACAATTACAACAACAACACGACCACTTTTACTGCATGCCACAATTTTTCCCCCTTTGTGTTTTATTTTTGCAACTAATTTGATTTTGCATGCGGCTTGGTCACTCTTCAGTTAGGTAGGTCAATGTTTGAACCAGTTCTATTCCAAGGAAATGCCTGTCTGGATTACTATAGCTTCAGAATCGAAGCATGAATGTAGTTTAAAGACGCAATCAGTGATATGTGAACGAAGAAATATTTGCTATGTTATATCGAGTTTCCTTTTAATACTAAACATAAAGTAGTCATCCAATAATCCTTAAATCAGCACTTAAAGCAGTCAAGAAGTACTTGTCACATATGTATCTATCTAGTTAAGCTTCCTCCTTGTGTGTATTATCTCACTGTTATTATCTCATCTCGCATTGCCTGTCACTTTGGCATTTTCTTTAAAAATGTCACAATTAATTGAATTTGCATATTTGGCGAATGAAAATGTCAACACACAAAGGCTGACCGACCGAAATGTCAAAACAAACAAAGTTAAGCGCCATTTAAAAATCGCAAGAGAGTAAAAACAAGAAGGAGAAGCTGTCAACTCGCAGGGCACAAAGAACAGAATCGAACCGCTACCAACTTGAGTTGATTTGGGGCGAGTGTGAGTTTGGGATTCGAATCGAATCCACTTAAAAGAGATCACACAGTGAACACTTGCTTTTAATCTATGGACCACTTAATGGATCTGCGCCAAATTCACGCATAAATTTAAAGCTGTAAAAATTAACAAGGAGCGGGTCAGAGAACCAAGTCAAAGGAGCCAACTCATTAATTTTGTCAACCCAAAAGAAGAGCCCCAACCCCAGGGAGATCCAGCCACAAAAGACGAGAGAATCGCAGTAGCTGGCATCGCAGCACAGAAAACTACAAAACGATCGCGCAACTCTGTCAAGATAACAACAAAAAGGCAACACCAAGAGGAGGCTGCAACATCACGGCTCTGAGTCAGAGTCAGAGTTGGAGTTGGACTTCGAATTGGAGTTGGGGTTGGGGTTAGGGGGACAGAGAGGTTCACGGCCCAGACTAATCGTCAGTAGGTAGAACTTTTGAATGGAATTAAGTTGTTAACGCATTATTTGCATATTTAGCCAAGTTGCCGGTTCGCAGGTTGCTAGTTGCTTGCAGTTTGCCATCTTCATTTGCATATTAATTGTGCAAAACAATTTTAAAAGAGCTCCAAACCGAAAACGAAACATTCAAGTGACACTCGAACATGGTTTAAGCCCCACATTTTCGCCTCCTCGCTCTGGCCCTTTCTCCTTCTTAATGAAGTGATAAATGTTATTGCCAAAACTTAAAGAGAGGCCGCTAAATCGACTTCTATGGGAACTACTAAAACTACCAAATGTCAAAATATTTATAACAAAACAGGCTATAACAGGACAAGGAGAGGAAGAGTAAAAGAGAGAGAAAAAACTAAGTTTTATGATCTCGAGCCGAAAACAAAACGACAAAGGCAATTGCAATTTTTGTAGCCAACAGATACAGTACATAAATTTATACCGAATAACGTCAACTATGCCGCCAACAACAGCAACAACAGCAATACCAGTGGCAACAGCAACAACAACAACAACTGTGGGGCAAAGGCAACTCATTTATTTTATCGATTAAACATTTTTGCGATTCGCCTAGCGGAATCTTTGGGCCCGAGCAGCGGCAGTGAAATTTAGTTTTTGTTGTTTTTTTTTATGTGTGCGCTTTGGCTAAATGTATCTACTACTGACACACACAAACACACACACACACACATAGATATATATTGGCCCGCTTGGTAGTCTCGTTGTCGGGGGGCAAACTTTGAGAACCTTTTGACAGCTGCGAAAAGCTGCCGAAGCAGCAAAGGAAGGAAACTAGCCGGGTTCCACCCTGCTTTCTATATATGTACATATATCTGTATATGTACAATCATGTGTGTATGTATGTAGGTACATACATATGTATGTAAGTAGGTGGGCGCGGCTTTTTTTCCCTTTTTTTTTTGGTTTTTTGCTGGGGCTGATTCCCGTTCTGGGTCTCCACGAAGCGCTAATGATGCGCATTTGCCATTGGCATTAATCACATTTATCATTTATTCATACGGCATAATTATAAAAATTATTTTTGATTTTACAAATCGAAACGTGCAGCAAACGGTAAACGTAATCCAGCAAATATAGACACAACAGACTGTTTTAAAATGAAACAACGAAACTTAAATACACTCAAATAAAAACTTATTTTACTTGAACTGTCAGTTGCTTTTTAGTTCTTAGAGAAACCTTTTACAATTGGTACGAGCTATGCAAAAAAATGTTAAAAGATACCGACAATAAGAAGATTAATAATTGGAAAATCCCAATGGTTTTAATAAACAGTTTAATTAAGTTAATAAGCAAATCTATTTCATTTTTCAAATCAAATAATGGAGTATCGAATATGATTAAACTAATACAGAGTCTTAACGGTAAACGGTTTAAAACGGAGGAGAGCATCTAATAGACAACTCGATTCTATAACACTTACAAAGAAGTATACGCTGTATCAAAAATGTATAAGGTTTGGATAGTTTTTAAAATCCTAGCTTTTAAGAGTCCTAAAGCATAATGCTTATCCTTGTTGGCCAGGGTATATCAACTATAGTTAGTTAGCGTAACTAAATGTACAAGAACAAAGCGAATGAAAAGTATCACCTGCTTGGGTCGAGACGCCGACATCCCCCTACTACAGCTACAACCAGCCCGATCCGACGACCCCGACGCCCCCCCTCTCTCTTTCTCTATGTCTGTATTTAGTTCTATCCACTCTCTTTCTGTTGAGCGGCAGCGCTCCACTTCAGCGCACACTCAAAGGACACAGCAGAGTGCGTCCTGGCTGCACCTTGGGGTGGATTTTTTTTATGGAACGCTTTTGGTTAATTTGAAATTCTTTTGTTTTGCTTTGGCTGGCCCGAAAACGGCAACAACAAAATGTTGAAAACAAAAACAACTACAAAAAAACTAGGCGCAGTCCTTCTATAGGGGGGAGTGGGGGCGGTTAAGGGGGGTGTCTGCCAGCCCAAATGCAGGTGGTCAATTCTTTTTCCTCAACATATATATATATATATGTATATATGTATTTTTGGTGGCTTATGGATTAGTAAGTTGGGTTGGGTTGAGTTTAGGCACGGGCTAGGGTTAAGGTTTGGTTCTGAGTTCACTGACTTATTACTCCTTTTATCCAGTTGTTCGTTGCCTTCAATTTTTTGCTTTAGTAGGCTGATCCTGATCCATTGATCCGTATGCCAGACATTTGAGCCATTAAGAGGCAGCAGCTTAAATTGTAAGGTCTAAGCGTTTTAACACCTACCGATTTGGCCACAGCCCTGAGCAGAAATGGCAACAACAATGTTGCTCAAATGGAGGCGAAATGAATGACAGACAGAGACAGATAGCGCACGGGGAGAGAAAGAGGGAGAGAGCGAGTGTATGTAATGGCCGCCCATTGCCACACCACCCATCTTTCGCCTCTCAGCTTGGGCATATGGAGCAGCACTATTTAGGCTTCGATACGCTGCATTACGCAATGGTGTTAATTACCAACACACGGACAAAAACACAACTCAAACCCAGCGAGATGGCCCAGCCAAGAAGGAGGAATGGAACAAAAACTCATGCATAGGCAGATGATAATCGCTGCAAACGCTGCAAAGAGCAAGCCAAGCGAACGTAAAACGGTTAGACAAAAGACGTTAGAAAGGCATCTAGCCATTTTGCCACAAGATGTCCCCAATAGAAATCCATCGAAAGATAACATATTGGAGGCAAATTAATATACTGACTCATCTCTCTTTATTTTATCCTTTTGTGTGGAATTTTTCTAAAGGAATTTCCCAATCATATCTATGCCTCATCTTCCATAATTAGCTGCAATGTTTCATGTAATACTTTTAACCCTATGTGAACCGACCGACCGATGGTGTTGTTGAAAGGGCGCAGGCGCAACTAATGGACAAACCCTCCACTATCAACCCACCACCAGCAACATCACTCGCAGACCTCGCAGGGCCAACTGTTGTCATTTCGTTTGACCAACATTAAATGAACTTTTTTATGGTGCTATATGCCTCCTCCCGACTTTGCCATAGAGTATCATACTGGCCATATGGTCATCTGGTTCGAGTCAATTTTTCAATTTATGCCTTCGAGGCGACTGAGAGAAACATATGTCGCGGGTTGCGGTCTCAGAAGGACCCTCTCGATCTCCCACCCAGTGGAGGAAAGGTGCGGGAAGTTGGTGTCATATGGGAACTCATGTATGCATTTAAAATGGGTTACTTGGGCCCAAAATAATACATTATAATTATAACTAGACCAGAGATAGATGAACATCAACCGCATAGGGACTACAAATTTATCAGTTATAGACAAAACTTGACGGTTTATATTAACAAATTCCAGTCTCAGAGTTATAAAAGAATGAAATGAAATAAGTTTGTGAGCTCAGACTCGACTTGACTTTGAGTAAAAAAGACTACTAAACATCAATTAAGTTCAAAACCGTATTTAAAAGCCTTCGAGGAGTAACTTTAATGAACTTAACTCATTTCTATTCCAAGCCAAGTTGCAAATCAATCAAAGTTTAATGCATAATACATAAAGCACGAGGGCTTTAACTTTGAACAATTTACCGCCCCCTCAAATCCTTAACATCAACTGCAATTGCAACATGGCTAATTGCATTTGCTTCAGCAGTTAACAAGGATGAGAGAGACAAAAGGCAGTAAAATATGGTTGGTAGGATAGGAAAACCAGCTGCCGCAATCAATAACGAACTCAAGCACAAATACAACTGCAACAACAACTGCAGCAACAACAACAACATTATAAACAACAACTAGCTGATAATCAATAAAGCAAAAAAAAAACCAGGACTCATATATCCATAACAACCAACAAGTGGAAGACCAGCCGAGACCAACTAAACAATTTTTAAGAAATGAACGGAGAGGGAGAGATGAAGGGGCAGCTGAAAGCTTTAAGTTTTCGAAGTTTACTGTAGTTTTAATCGCAATTTCTTAATTCAAGTATTGCCAGCTGCCTCTGCCCTCTTGTATTTCGTACGAAACGCGTCATTTATGATCGCAATTAAAATTTGTACAAGAACATTTAGTGTCTCACCCAAAGAAACACACACATACACACACACACGCTCACACTCATACACCTTTTTGATCATTTCATTAAAGCCACATTGTAAACTCAACTCTATGACGCTGACAAAGGGTGCTGCTCCATTATTTTAATACCGATCCCGATTCCCTACCCGATCCCGATCCCTGTATCTCATGCGGCCTGCCACTTATAATTGCAGGTGTGCATTGCAACTGAAAGGGGGCAAAGCATGGGAGGGGAGGGCGGGCAAGCAAGGTGACAATTTTGCGTCAGTCGAGCGAGTCAGTTCAGGGTTGAACTGCAAGTATGTGTTTTCGTTTTGTATTTTTTTTTTAGTTTTGCTAGCCACATTGTTGGAAGTGTAATTGTTTTATATTCTGTTTTTGTTTTTGTCTTTTGTTTTTTTTTTAACAAAATTATGCCCCGAGTCCTTTCGATGGTTCATAAAACAAATTAATAACTTTTTTATCAAGTTTTTTATGGGAACAGAAACAGAAAATAAAGATCATTGTATATATATTTATACATATTAATATATTGTTAAGTTATACGAATTTTATGTTGACAATAACCAATTCTCTGTAGTATATGAATTCAAGAGAAAAAAAATAAAATATAAGTTTCCTTATTTTTAAAGTATTGAGTACTTGTGTACTTGTGAGTGCTGTGCACTATTAATAAAACAATTAGTAAACCAAAGTTCTTAAAGCTTTAGATGCAAGTTAAACCAGATTTGATCTAATTTCAATCTAATCACAGTAGATACGAAGTTTACTGTTTTAGATGAAATCTTGTGTTCTTTTTCTTAAAGAAGAACTAATGCCTGATGCTGATCAGCTGCGGATAATTATGTCTCAGGAGTTGAGATAGGTAACCAAATGGGGGCGTGGCACAAGATGAAGTTCGCTCGGCATTCCATTTTATTATTATTGTTTTTTTTTTTTGCATATTTACAGGCGTTGCGTATAATTATGCGTGTGTGCTTGCATTTTTGTTCTGCTGCTGTTGTTGTTGCTGCTGTTTTTATACCATACACCCATAGGGTGAAATGGTATATTAAAGTCGCCAAAATGTATGTAACAGGCAGAAGGAAGCATCTCCGACCCCACAAAGTATATATATTCTTGATCAGGATCAAAAACTGAGTCGATCTAGCCATGTCCGTCTGTCCGTCCGTCCGTCCGTCCGTCCGTCCGTCCGTATGAACACCTAGATCTCGGAGACTATAAGAGCTAGAGCCACCAAATTTGGTATGCAGTCTCGTGTAGTATGTACGCTTATCGAGTTTGTTTCAAATTTTTGCCACGCCCCCTTCCGCCCCCAGAATTTACATAAAACTGTTTTTCTTAAAAAGTATAGCAGATAGAAACATCAAATTTGGTTTATATACTCGTTTAGTTAGCGCGCAGAAAATAATTGTTCCAACTTTTTGCCACGCCCCTTTCCGCCCCCGGAATTTACATAACTCTGATTTTCTTAAAAACTATGACAGCTACCGACATTAAATTTGGTATGTAAGTTAGCTTAATAGACGCGCAGATATTGACTATTTAAAAATTATGCCACGCCCATTTCCGCCCCCGAAAATTAAACAAAACTGATTTTCTCGAAAACTAACAAAGCTAAAGTCACCAAATTTAGTATGTATATTGGCTTAGTATGCGCGCAGAACACATATATTTTAATATGTTGCCACGCCCACTTCCGCCTCCATAATTTAGAAAAAACCGATTAGCTTTTGCAATTTTTTGACCATCGCGATCAAATTTGGCAGACTAATAAATCTTATCTATTTCTATCAAACTACCAAATTTGATTGAAATCGGACTAGAAACATACAAAATATACGTATGAACGTATTTTGCTACGCGATCCATAAGGGCAGAATTGGCCGTTGGCTAGTGGCGGCGCTAGAGTGCTTGTGTGTTTGTAGAGTGAGCGAGATAGCAAATGGTATGAGGCATGTTAAAACAATTTAGTAGACATACATTTGGTTTTCGAAATTTTAAATATTTGTTTCACCTGGTGTATGGTATACCCAAGTCGGCGAGACGACTTACTTACTTCATTTATTATTATTTTAAGCGAGATAAAAAGGCATAGTTAAGTACACAAAATGATCAGAAATTATACATATATGGACTGGCAGGCAGACTGAAGAAGACTTCATTTTTGGTGTGGTGTACATCAACGGTATGCAAGCTGTCCAGGGGACCACCCTGAGGGCCAAGGGCCAATCATCATCTTTTATCTTCATCATCAACAGCGAGTCAGCGAGGGCTACTGTAATTTCACGCAACTCTGCCGACATGCATAATGCTAATAATTTCAATGAATGCGATGGGGTAAGGGGAAGAGAGGCGCATGGGGGTCAGAGCAGTCGAGGGGCAACGGGCAACGATTTTGATCAAAGTCAAAGGACGGACGCAAGGAGAAACAAATCGAAGTTTGTCAACAAATGGCAAAAGAATCATTAATAATCGAAATGGAATTAAGCCCGGTCGGTTAGGGCGGGGGGTGGGGGAGAGGTTGGAGCCAATACCAGTAGCCCTTTTTGAGGGCTACCAGATAAAGCCAACTTGGATAACAATGGCAACAGTTTACAGATTAATAGAGCCAACAAATCGTTCATCAGCGGGTGGCAGCGGCGGTGGCGACGGCGGTGGCAGTGGCAGTGGCGCCACAAGGTGGTAAGTGTTGGTAAGTGGCAAGTGCAGGCGACGGCAATCGCCTCCACTCACGCGCATTGATTGAAATCTTTCAGTATAATAATAAACCCCTCGGAACAAATTCCCCGTTTCCCCCAATTGTTGGGTCTTTGGGTATATCAGTAACTTGGCATCCCGACAACTCCCGCAGCGTTTCCCCGCACCTTCGTATCGGCACACATATATCCGCAATGGGAACAGGAACAGTGCAGAGCACTAAACTCACCTTTTGCCATTACGTCGCCTTCGCTTGGTGGCGTAGACGGTGCCCAGCTGGCTCATTGCAAGGGCGGAGTTCGTTATGGTCGCCGTTGTGAATGATTTTGTTGTTGGGTTTTTTTCTTTCCTTTTTTTGTGTTTTCTGTTTTTTTTTTTTTTTGTTTGCGCTGCGACGGTGCGCGCACTTGTATGGAAGTTCTCTTTCTCTTCTTATTTTTCGCCCTTTTTTTTGTAATTGGTTTTTATTTATTGATTTGGTTTGCTTTTAGCACACAGCAGAAGCTGAGAGAGATTCCTCTGCTGCGAGTTCCTGCTGCGGCTGCTTGGTTATTGATATTGGATTGGGATTTGGTATATTTGTATTGGTATTAAATTGGGTGTATTCCGCAAATGGAATCACACGCGTTTCTTATTTATTTATTATTTTGTGGTTGGTTTTTCTCCTTTGCTTTTCTTTTTTAATTATTATCGCGATTACATTTTGTTTGTTGCTTGCATTGTTGCTTGTGTTTATTGCACCATTTTGTGTGAGATCTATCTAAAAGAAAGAGTTGAGATATCCAAAAAAAATAAGATTATATCGCACAAAGAGTGTCGGAATGTTATCTAGATCTAAAGACACAAAACTAGAATTTAGCATACTCTGTCCGGCATGCAATGGGATGGTTTTAAGAAGCGACGGCTTAATCGCAAAAAATTTAATAAGAGTAGTCGATAAATTGATTGACAAATGCAGTTTAATAGTTTTTCTATCTTTTCGTATCTTTATTTTGGCACATATTTTCATATTTTCTTTGATAGTTTTTTGTTTAAATCGGTTGACAACATTCTATATACTTCATTTTGTGGAATCTGGGTTCAGTTTGTATAGGTGGGAGTTATATTTAGACTTTACAAATTTATGAATTGTCTAGCTTAGCTCTTATGTTCATACATATATACATATGTACATATGTTTGTACATATGTATAAAGTTCCAAAATATGTTCAATGTTATCTATACAATTTTAAACCCCCATTCAAAATGACCAAAGCAGATTGAACATATATTTGACATTTGGTACACATGTATTTTAAAATCTTTATGAAAAACAAAGCTCAATATTTTATTTCTTTAGTAAAAGTAGTTTGAATAAAAATCTTTTTACTGTGCTTATGTTTTCAAAAGCCAAATTGAAATTGTAGAATTATAATGATTGTGAAGATTTTTTGGTTGCTGATAATAAAAAGTAAGAATAAACTTTTGAATTAAAATTTGCTGTCTGAATAATAGTCCTAGTACGAATTAAATTGTAAATTATCCCTACAATGTGTTGGAAAAGATTTTAATATTAAGAAGAACTCCGTTTCAATATTATTAGTATCTCAATTTTATGTTTGAAATACTTTTGAAACTATTTGGAATCAAAGTATTTATGACATTAGCCATAAATCCGCTATTGGATCATATAATATTTAATGTTGTTAATATCCTATCATCGAGTAAAACACATAGAATTAAAATCACTTTGCGTTGTTTTTTTTGCCAATGTTGTTTTTTGTGATTTTTGTTTTTATTTGCTTAGTTTGAATTGTAACACTTTTGCTTTTTTCACTGCCATTTGTGGTCTTCTTTTTGTTGTTGCCGATGCTATTGATGTTGTTGTTGTTGTCGTTGTCGTTGTAGTCGATGAACGGGACGACGCATGCAACAAATCAAAATCAGCACGGAACTAGAGCTTTGACTGCAGGCTATATACAGGGTATATTATCGCGTGACAGGAGGGGAAGCAACTGTTATTGCCGTATGTACATATGTATGTATGTGTATATATTTCTTCTCTTTTTTTTTTTTTGTTTAGCTTTCTTACATTTTTCACTTTTCACTAGTGCTCGGGGCACGCACCTTTTTAGCACAGTGGATCGGGATCGGGAATGGGATCGGAAACGGAATCTACATATGAGCGGGCGTTGGCGGAGGCGACGGCAGCAGAATAACCGTTAGGGAGCTGCGACTGCACGCGAGCGGCAGAAACGAATGAATGGCAAAGCAACAAACAACGAAACAGAGAAACAGACATTTGAAACGGAACACAAAACCCATGCATGTATGTATGTACATATTGTGCTTGTATGTAACATTCAACATTTGCAGCAGAAGCACCGACGGCGGTTCTTTTGCCGAAAATATTTTTGCTTGATTCACTACCTCTCTTTCTTACACACGCACACATACACACACTCTCTGTTTTCTATCTCTCTCGCACACACACACTCGCTCTGCGCATAACAGACGGCCACGTAAACGCTTTGAGAATCCAACAAGAACTGAAAACGAAATTGGAAATTCAAAAAAACCAGTCCTGCCAAACAATGCGCTGGAACATTCGACAATGGAACACAATTGATTCGCTCAGCATGAGCGGGTGTGCATGTGTGTATTAGTGTGTGTGTGTTGTGGACGGCATTCCAGTCGTCCTGGCAACGCGATCACCAAGCGACGACTCACTGTGTGAGTGAGAGAGCGCGAATAAGTGTGTTCCACTGCCGACATTCCGCCGCCATATTGCAAGTGTATGAGTGTATCGTGCATGCGCCTGGAAGCAGTCTGGAAAAAAGAGCGAAATACCAACAAAGCAACCACCAATTATGGAAGACCTCTCTGCCATCTTGCTCTGACCAATGGTGTTCCAATAAACAGCCACTGAATTTACGCTCAAACTTGGTTTTTGGGGGCGTATCCCACTTGCACTCACACATTGTCACATTTATGTACGTACATACATATCTTCCCATGGATGGCATAGTGCTGCCTCTTTCCCTCCGCAAACGTTTCATATGCCATCTGATCTGTTTGTCGGCGTTAATTAATTAGAGGGTAATTAAGAGTTATCATTCAAAAGGCATCTGTGAACGATTTTTATTTTCTTTATTAAACACTCTTTCACCTGACGTATGCATGCAAATTTACAGAATCAGAATGCAAAAAAAACTTACCATTACGCCATTAATGTACAACATTCGGATTATCTGGAATGATTTATGTGTATGTTTCTATATGTACACACATTGTGCAATTGAGCGACAACGACGACACCAAGAATAAAGTTTACTTCTAGAATTCCTAGAAAGGCAAAATGTCCGCACTCAAATGCCGCCATAGCCATATGTCGCACCTATGCACATACATACGTACATATATATGTATTTATGTCTATGGATGAAGCCTAACCGCAGACACAGATGGCACCAACAAAATTCAAAAGACGCACTGTAAAAAATTCATACTTCCAGAAAGGAAACTTTTTCACTTTAAGCATCCCTTTTATTAAGGGTCTCTCATATAAACTACTTTTCTCGATTAATGCATATTACTGTATATAAGTCCCAAAGAGTCACCCAAACTCTCCGTGGTCCCCGCAAGGACCTTAAACAATTCGGTTCTAGGGCTGTTGTTAGTCGAAAGTAACTTCGAAGTAGAAGGTGGTCTATATATGTATGTATATTAACTTCATTCCATTTATTTCAATCCAGTCTTCCTCCCAGTGTATTCCATGTGATGTGTGTAGTAAGGGCCGTGACGTCAACATCCACGAGAGAGTCAAGAGTCGAAGTTGCCACCTCAATTACATTGCGTGCAAGTATTCAATGTAGAGCCCAAAAGCCAAAACTCAAATGTTTATCTAGTCTCAGAGCCATGTGAGAAGGAAAATGTCTGCACTGCGAAGTCTGAGACGCTCGCACATGCGCAAATCCCGCTGAGCAAAACAGCAAAGGACCAAGAAAAAAAATAAGAAAGAAATAAAACCCAAACGGAAAACAGAAGGCAGAGAGCATGTCAATAGCATTGACTAATAAGTGGACGACGGCTCAACCAGTTTCCATGGCTCTCGCTCTGGCGCTGGCACTGACATCAGCACTTGCAGCTTATCAATTTACGCTTCAGTCAGAGTTTGACTTGAGTCGGAGACAGGCCCAATCGAGGGCAGGTGTCTTTAAGCGAATTATGTATGTACAAACATATGAAGTTCTTCTTTTAGTCGTTGTCCTCGCATATCAATTTCTGCAAGGTTGGCCGCCCCTCGATGTGAGGAATTATGTGTTTGTGTAACTTTTTGCCGCCAGGCTTTTTAATGTGGCTTTAACCCCTTTCGGTTTCTTAACTAATTTCGTAACAAGTTTCTCATTACCCCTGCCCCCAAATTGACGGTCGGACAGCTGCCTTGGCAACGCATCAATGTCAATGCTGATCCACATCTAGACAAGGTCCTTCTCTCTCTTTAAATGTATGTATGTATATGTACAAGGAAGATATCTGGCTATAATTTGCCAATTAAGCAAGGACTCTCTCATATCACTTAGATCGATATCATTGGAGCAGTCAAAGACTGCCAACATTACTGAAAATGTCCACAACTAACAAAAAGCGCTGAAAAAAAACTCATCACAACAACAAGCTTATAATGTACGTCAATAATGCTAAGTTTGATCCGAGCCGCAATTAAATGTAATTATAATGCACACACACACACACGACGGCTTTGAAAAAACAAGCTAAAGGATACACAAAGTGCATTTTGTGGACATTTGATATCCTGATGTCGACTATTAAGTGGGTATATACAATTTGTTGACTTTCAAGCGCAAATCCAAAAAGTCATAGGGAAACTAAAACTTCTCTAAGCTCTTACATTTTAAAACAAATCTAAGGAAAATAATCTTAATAATCAAAACAGATTTTGGGATATTTCGAACCGATTAAAATATTCAATACAAAATATATAATAAAACAATTTCCAATTTGTTCAAAACATTTTTACAAAATATTAATTATTTTTTGGGTGATTATTTATTTAATATGGAATTTATTTAATGGTGAATTTATTCAAAGAGCTAATCTAAATCTTACGAATTATATTAGATGTAGATTCTGTATTTAAAATTACCATGACCAATCTTCTTTGATCCTTTCAAGGTCAGCCCTCATTAAAATTCTTCTCAAGAATTCGAACTATTGAATGTTCTTATATATGGACAAATTTTCGAGATCTCAAGCTTCATTATAAGACTTATGACTTTTCAAAACTGTGCTGTCCTTTTTTGAAAAGAATTTTTCATTTTGGAGTTACACACATTACTTTTCAATTTAAGCTAAAAATCAATCCAAAACAATAAAAAGATATCTAAGAGATGAAAAACCGAATTCAAATGACGAAATAGGAAGAGAAACTCTACGATAAGAAAACTCGAAAGGTTCTTAATATTTTAACGAAATAATCCTATAAAGAGTAGAAAGTACATCGAATCATTAATTCGCTTACAATATGTACATATGGACTTTGCTTCACTCTATTTTCACACAAAAATATCAAATTTAACACGTTTAGTTAAAATCTTATGAAAAACAGCAAGATTTTGTTTTTTTTTCTGACCTCTTCATGGAAATGGAAATGGGCATATGTAAGCATGATTCATTATAGTTTTTACTAAATTGCAGTTATCTGTTCAGGCCCACTGCTACGTAGTACAGGGTACATACAGATGTGATCCACAGTATTATCGTACTTGTTTTATTTTTTTAATGGACACTAACCCGGCAATGTTTACCTTTTGGTAAAAATGCTAAACCAGTAGCATTACCTTAACCTCTCCCACCCTCCTACCCGTTAAGTAGACGCAATTATAATTGCCATTTGTGGCGGGCCCAAAATGGCGTAGAACAACAGCAGCAACAACATTTGAACAATAATGAACATGGCAAACAAATAGCAACAACGAACACAAAACAAAAAATGTCATTTGAGACGCAAACAAAACACAAAAAAAGTAAAATGCAAACAATGGCCGTCAGTTCAGAGTTGGCAGCGATCAATTGCGCGAGATAAGTGGCCACAACCACCACCACCACCAACATCACCACTAGTAGCCGCTACTAGCCAGTCAACCAACCAACCGACCAAACTACCCCACCCTACAGCGAAAAAAAACCTTAACGCCCCCGTCTCTCTATATACATATGTACATGTATACGTATTTGTATGGAAGGGGTACTTATATGGAATGCATTGCTGACATTTTTCAGATTGAGTTTTACTCTAACGTTGGGGATATTAACCAAATGAATAGATGCACTGTGCCATCGAGTTGGTCAATGCGAATTCGGGTTAAGCTATCTGGTCTCCAATTTTTGAATCCATAAAGGAGAACTGAAATCAGTTACGGAGAATGATATAAAATTGAGCTATGTCATTCCATATGCTTATAGATTTTCGACCTTACTAATGTTCTTTGACCATTAGGTTTCCAGCTATTAGAAGAGTACTCCCAAGTGCAGCTGTGCTGGCATGATGTTGCCTTATTGCCTTTGTGGTTTTAGTTGTTAACGTCATATCTGAGAGCTACATGTGTGTATATATGTAGTAGTTATAGTTGTAGTTAAATTTATAGCCACATATCGTTCTATTGTCGTGTCATGTATTTGACGCTATCATTAGAGGTAATGCAGGCTTAGCGCTAGGCCCAACCACCCACAACCAACCACCCTCTATCTGGTCAACAATTATTCAGACCTGCTGTCATAATTATGCGAATGTCAAAGAGAAAACATATTTTTTTGTTAGCTGGTTAAGATTTTGGAATGCCACAGAGACCAGAAAACTGAAAATGATTTATTATTGAGTGATGCAGTTAAACGGATCGTATCTAAAGACTGAGAGCCAAAGTCCTGACCAGACACCAGACATCAGACCAGGCCAGAAAAGAAATGGTCAAGCGGTATCTGAAACAGTTAATCAGCAGCGAAATTAATAAATCCGTTTGAGTTTAATAGAGTTCAAAAGCAACGACTAAACGCACAAGGCACTAAAGCGAAAGCAGCAAGCAGGAAAACTGGTCAATGGTATGGAAGGGCAGTCGAGGGGGGCGTTTGAGGCTGAGAAATCCACAATACGCAGTCTAAGTCAGAGTCGCAGTCCAAGTTGTTGTTGTTGTTGTTGTTATTGTTCCTGCCTTTGGGGTCAACGCCGCCAAGATGTTCCCAGAAAGATCAGCAAATGAATATCTCAATGAAGGAGGCCGGTTGCCTCCTTGTTGTCTAAGGCAAACCAAACTCTGGCAATGCGCTCAAATAAATTCAATCTAAATTGTAAGTTTGTTTAGCTTCGAGAGAGATTGAGGGAGATGGAGGCGAGAAGGTACTGCCACAAACAGCAACTACAACAATAATAATAATAATAATAATCATAATACCTAGACTCTCTGACCAAAAGGAGATGTTTTCAGTCAGTCGAAAGTCGCAGTCAAAGTCTTGGCATTGCAATCGCCCCGCCACATCCAAATTAATCGACTCTCGAACTCAACTAACTGCAATTCAAGCGCCTCTTTTTGGCTATTCTGGTCTGGCATTTACTTACTATATTCTACCCTAACATCAAATGAGTATGCTTCGCTTTAGTAAGTAATTTGTCAACCACTAAAAACAGTTGTTCAGCAACAAACTGGAATTGATCTCAGTCTTTTTGCACTATCATGAAATGTGATCAGATCGGATACATTAGATACATAGATATATATATATAGATATAGCAGGTGCCATTGACAGATCAAATAACTTATAGATTTTCAAGAGCATTGAGAATTCGGCTTATTCGAACGTGGTCTGATCGACTGCTTATATTTATATATTTCTTATTTTTTATTTGGGGGCGCAAATAAGATTGATCTTTTGTAACTTCCATACTTTTCCATTTCTGCTTTGTTTGGCTTCAGCTTCAGCTTTAGCTTCTTGCAGCGGTAATTTGTTATCGCGATGATTTATGAACTGAACCATGGGCCCACAGTTTTTAGTGGGTGTTTACACAGCTAGCCAACTAGCCAGCTAGCCAACCAGCCAGCCAGCTAGTCAACCAGACAAACATTCTAATGCATTTGCCCTAAGGGGATGCCCAACACTAGATGGCGCTGGCCACCGACTCTTGATGGATTTCTACAACAACCGAGAGAGAGGGAGCATGGGAGTTAGGGTGGAAGACGCGGAGCGAATGAATTTTCAATTGCAGTCACCATTCGCGGCGTCTCTAACCTCCTTAATGCAGACACATTTCCGCATTTGCTTCCTTGCTCCATAGTCTTAGATCAATTGCCTTACCGCAGGCTCCAGAAAAGGAGGGAATACAAGAGAATAAAAGCAAATACTTCGTAATGATATTGTTGAGCTCCATATTGCCAGGCATTTAGGGAACTAAACGATTCAATCTAACAATTGCCTTGGCCTCAACTCTCCTGCTAGCTGCCCTTTGCTTACACAGTGAGAAAAAGCCAAGTTACTAATTCAAGTCCAACAAGATAAGACATAATAGATTTTATGAGGTGTCGTTACAATAAATATTGGAGTGGTTAGAGAAACCTTCCAATTTCGAAGATTTTTTGTATGTGAAGTCTTGTGAATTTTCTTACAGTGTATAGTTTCTATGACTGCTGTGATGTCTAAATATCGAAATCCGACTAAGGGCGAAAATCCAACAATTTATTTATGTTCACCTAAACTAAGGCAAATTACAGACTCATACACTTTCATGCGCATTCTGGCCAAAATAGAAACTTGTAAACCCGGCAAGAGATCTTTACCCCTATACTGGTTATGAGGGGCGTGGGCGGTAATTGAGAATTTATATGTTAGAGTTTTGGGGCGACGTTTATTTGGACAAATCAGTTGAGTTTGCTTCCTGTTTGGGCAGCTGAATGTCTGTAGTTTTCTACTATGGGCAAATGTTTTAACTAGAACATACATAGGTAAATATTTTATACGAAAATATATAGACAGAGTGCAGGACGTTGCCCTGCAGCCACCTGTCGGTCTTGCAAGCGACGAGCCCCTTTAATCAGCATTTTATTTTTCAATAAACTGCTCTTAATGATGACTTGGGCTATAATCTCACTATGGGCCAAAATGTCAACATAATTGCCCAAGCGAAACACCAGCAGCAGCAACAGCACCACCAAAGCGATGAGGCTAATGGCTTCAAATAACAATGATTAAGATGCCAGTGCTTGGGTCTGGGGCCAGGGCATGAGTATGGGCCTCAGTGTGGGCAATGTGTATGAGTGTTTGGGCCTGGGCCTGGGACAACGCCAACGGCAAAGTCGCGAAACCAAAAGCGTAACCAAAACCGAAACCGAAACTCAAGATTGGCGAGATCGGTTCACCAAGATTAACGTAAGGGGGCAGAGTCAAACGAAAACGAGTAAGCAAAAGCAAACGCAAACTGCAAAACCTGTTGATAGTGATATTGATATGGGATCCCCATACTCCTATTGTCCCCTCCCCCCCTCCTTCACTTTATTCACAAGACCATACGAACCCAAGTGGCACACGTCTATCATAAATCAACAGATCGAAGAGGGGAACAACTTGGCACTGGCCCCGGCTCGAAATGAAGTTCGAACTTGTTTCCCTTTCGATTCCATTGACAGTTCTCAGTTCTCACGTTGCGAGGGTGTAAGTGAAGTCCGTGCCAGCTTTGCTGTCGGCGTCGGACTCGAACTCGGAGCATTGTGTAACCCGATGACTTGTGCATTCCTTTCATGGCTAATTTAACCGATTAGCAACTTGTCAAGCCAAGGGACACTTGACTTTGAGACAAGTTGAACTTGCGGTTTCTTAGGTAGAATCGAAAACGCCACTGCATGGTTTCGGTTTTGGTTTTTCGGTTGGTGCGAAGTAACCGATATGACTAACGCCCACACACGTCGAGTAGTCGAAGTGAAAGGGATTATAATTCTTTTTTTTTCGGTGAGGGTGGCAGTTGGCTAATGCAAATAGCTAACAAATGGCAAACAATGGCCTAAATGGTCTGCTTCGCTTAAAAGTAAATGCATGTTCCGAGAACCTTGTTTTGAAGTGAGGAGGCGCAGGGGTCAGCAAGTGCCATTAGCTGGTGCTCGAGAGCGATTTGAAACGCACATAATCACTGGCTTTTAGCCACCCCTTCTTTTTGGCGCCATCAACGACATATTTATATATACACATATATACATTTATAATGTAGAAACAGTGGTGGATTTGGTCTTACACAGAATTTCTAGTAGATAGGTAGCCACGTTGTGCCAAATAGATGTGGATTGTAAAACAGTAAAGAATATTAACTACATAGTAAAATAAATTTATACAAGTTAATAATAAATGAAAAATTGCAACAGAACTTAAACAAACAGTTATTAAAGTTGAAATTAAAGAAGTATTTATTTTCTATATAATAATAATTCAAGAACTTTCAGTTAATTGATCTTTTTAGCTGTGTATTACATTTTTATCAGAGAAATGATTCAAATTTTCTTGTTGTTTTTCTCTTGTTTTCAATGCCAGAAAATCACATTAATTAGTGCTCATGTTTTTTGTGTTCAAAAAAAAACCCACTCAACAAAAAATACAGTAAATGTAAATTATAAATATTCTCACTCCAATTATCAACAAAGTTAAGCATACGCCTAGTTGCACTTTCAGCAATAAATAATAAAGGCAGAAAACTAAAACTAAAAAAAAAAACAAAATAACAACACAAAAAAAAACTCTATATTAAAACACAATTTAAAATGCAAATTCAGCATGCAAGCCAGGGTCCAAAGCAGCACCCCCTTTACCACTCTCTTTCTCTTCATCTTGTGTTTCCTCTTGGACTCCGTTGAAAACCAAAAGAAAAATGTAACTTTTTTCGCTTAATTGCCACTCGAACAATGTAAATGGTAGTCAGTGGTCAGACAGTAAAAGAAAATAGTTAGTTGCAACAATTTTTTTGCTGCTGCTGTTGGTGCATTTATAATAATAGCATGATTAGATACTGCTCCACCCGCGTCTCGACCCATTCAAGTGATAGTGAAGAAAAGGCGCTAAGCCAGATCTTATCGCAATGCAAAATTTTCTTGAAAATTATCAAAAGGGCATAATTCAGGCTAATCATAAAAGGCCATGTCGAAATTTAACTAGAGCCCCGGTTCCGAGTTGATCCACAAAATATATATAAGTATGTATGTATATACATATATATGGGATGAGAGAGGGGCGGGTAGGAGGAACGGTTAGGCCAGAGTCCTCTCTGTGCGTGTTGGTTTATGCTAATGATGCCACTTCCACTGAGACCCTGAAGAAAAGAAATGCAAGTTTTTAGTTTTTTGAGTTTTAGTTTGAGTGCACATGAAATTAATTTAAAAAGCATTGCATTAAGAGTGCACCAACAACAAAAGCAACAGAAAGAAATTAAATAAAATGTGTTATAATAACAACAAAAGAAGCCAACAAAAAAAAGGGAGGGACGGCGACTAAGAGAGAAAGAGGCAGAGAGGCAAGAGGAGACCCCGCCGCGTGTTTCTTCTTCTTCTGTCCTTTGCTTATTCCATTTCATAAATCATTTTGAAATTATGACTTTATTTTTTATATATTTTTCTTCTTTTTGTTTTGCTGCATTTTTATACACAAATTATTTTGATTATTTATGTCTTGTTAAAGAAGAGTAAAGAGAGAGAGGGACTGGGACTGGGACTTGCCAGCGGAGATGCCGAAAGAGGGTTATGAATATGTGTATGTTGTAGTATTATTTATATATACATATATATATTCATATACACATACTTTATATATAAATGTAAGGCAAGGAGTGCCTCAATCTTGAGCTATGGCTATGCATTTGGCGTGTTCACATTGTGTTAATACAACTCTAAAAAACAAACGGGTATATTAACTTTGTTTAGAAGGTTGGAATATACACACACATACAAACATGCAAAGTTTTCAATATTGGAATCGAAATGGCAAAGAAAGTGTAACTTCTTGGTCAATCTGCAATAGACAAAACTGTCATTTCTAACTGATCTTTACAGATAATACAATTTTTCTGGGCAATAGCCGATATTATGGCTGATGCATAAAACAGTCAATTCATCATTAGCTGTTTTCTGATCATTAGATATGCAAATGAGTTTTATACGTATTATTTTTAGCAATTTAAACCAAAAAACCATCCATAATTATGATCTTTTGAAACTTGTCACATACATGGTTTGTTAATAAAAATACTTCCTTTGATTGTTTAAACTCGGAAATTTCCTAAGGTATTCAAGATTCGTCTAGCTCTCCGAGAGCTAAATCTTGTTGTTATATTCCTTTAATCGCCCCGTTGGATCCAATGCATTTGTTATTACTATTTTCTTAAAAAGCTTTTAGTTTTTTTATTCATCACATCGATTTTTTTCTCTTTACCTCCTTTCTTTTATAACTTTTTAATTGTGCTCTCATTACAAATGCAAATGCAAATGCAAAACTCATGTTTACGCAAAATGAATAATTATAAAATTATGGTAAATGTGTTTTTAACGCTTTAATGTTAAATTAGCTGAGAAACACAAAGTAATGAAAAATAGTTTTTTGTGTCGAATGTGGTGTAAAAGACAGAATGAAGACAGTTAAATTTCCTCCCTCCCCTATCCAAACCACCTCCTATACTATACACAATTACTCAATCTATTATATGAATCGATCAATAAGGCCATTAAAAGTTATTAAAGAAAGGTAACACGCAAATTTCCACTCAACAAAATTTCGGCCTTTGTCTTGTTTACCAATAATCGTAAACAAATTATGTTAATTAAATTGATGTACTATAAATTGACCCTACTATTAAAATATATTTTTTCTTCTTCTTCGACAAATGAAAAGAGTTTTTCATTTGCCAAAGGTAACAGAAAATGGAGCGAATGAGAATGTTTTTTCGAACTACCTACTTTATGTATTGTGGACTTTATCTAATTGTCTTTAATTTTCTGAGCATTTTTTGTGCAAATATTTGTCTAATTTTCTCCTCTTCACTGCGCAATATTACAAAAATTTTTAATCTCTTTTGCTCGCTTCCGTTTCGTGAGAGTTTGTTTTGAAGAATTTCTCTATCCGTTTTATTGCCTTTTCTTAGTTGATTTGCATTTTAAATATTCAACTTTGCTGTGGAAAGGTGTAAGATGTCTTTGTAGCACAGAACACGAGCAATTTGCTGCATTAACCAGAAATATTAAATGTGCTAAGAACTAGACCAGGGCTAGCATTCTCTTATCTTAAGTCACTGTCTGCCCATCTTAAGTGCGTCTAAGTAAGACTCAAATTGCATTTGTTTGCTAAGCGTTGCCTTAAATGAGCTGCAAGGGGGTTAATGAGAGAGTGAACATCATCATGTAGAAACGGACAGAGTGAGAGGGAGAGGAAGGGGGGAATGGGCCATGTGTAAACTAGAATTATTAATAACTGGCAAAAGTTGCTCTTGTTGATATATGTACAATTGCCTTTTAAGTATTTCATTCTGGCAACTAAGAAAAGCTGCCCAAGTGTGTTTGCACTTTGAAGGCGTTCAATTTGAGTGAAAGGCAGTTTCACTCGACTTCCAGTGGCTCGAAACGAAATGGGAAATGAAACCACGCCATATTGTTGCCACCGAAAAGACTCAACCTGCTGCTGCCGCAGTTGCTTCTGCTGTCATTTGGTGGGCGGAGCTACTCGTTAAATAAACTATACAAAAGCCATGTAATTGTAAAATATAAAAAAAAATACACAAAAAAAATCAACTTTTACCTAAAACTTTTTGTTGTTCTCTTATTTTAATTACCCGACAATTAACCGGCATAGTTCTTCATAATTCAGTCACAATTAGTAAATAATTAAGCACTGACAATTGTCGCACACAATTGTTAATCTCCTGCACTAGGTTTAAGTACACGTCACAACATTTATTGGTAGTAATGTTACCATTAACTTGACAATTGTCTTGGCCAACTTAAATGAAAGTTTTTCAGTCCAAAGTCGAAAGAAAGAAAAGAATTAAGTAAAGTAATGTCCAAAACATAATTGAAATGTCTTTATATGTTTTGAAATCACGCACAGTTGGAAGGGCAGTTAGCAAAGTGGAGTGGTAAGGTCTTCTCTAAAATTCTGCCTCAAATTTGAGTGACCTACGGGAGGATTAGCAGTAATAAATTTGAAAAACTTTAATTTGAAAATGTGTCAAATACATTAATATTAACGGACATTGGAAAGATGTTCAGTAGGTGCTTTTTTATTTAAGTTCCTTTTCAATTTTGGCAAACAATAAGCAATTTTTACTACTCTTTCTTAATTTAGTATTGACCAACCAAAAATCTGTAGTTTTGGAGAAAGTAAATGACTCTTCTAACTACTTTCAAATGGCATTTGCATTGAAGACAATTAAAATTTTAAAAATATGACCAAATTTTTAAAAAATTATTCGATTAAAAGGTTATTTTTCATTTCCTTCGAATAAGGGTCACTAATTAAGCCTCACCTTCGATTAATCTTATGTTTCAATGAACGGTTAATGCATTCTGTTGTCATTACTAAAGATACTGCTTTTGGACAGAGCCAAGAATCTGAAGTCCAAAATGTCATTAACTAACTAAGAAACATCAGACCAAATAGATTTAAACAAACTAAAATATATTTCCTCAAACATTCTATTCACAATACTTACGGTTTTTATTGGAGGGCAATAATATTTGTAATGAAAAGGATTACCAATAATTATATAAGTAGGTACATATTAAACTAAATTTTAAACAATTTGATCTATTTTTTGGAGTAAAGTTCGGCAATTTGGATAGTTCCAATTACGGTTAAATATCTAGAGACTTTTAATCAATGACTTACATTTAGTTCCAAATTTATGGTTCACTTGAGATATTCTAAGCTTACCCTTTTAGATAATTTCACCCGAAATTTCTAAATGACGTATCCCAAATAAAATTTTCGGTTTCACAATTTCTGTTGCAGTTCGTTCTCATTACCATAACTATAATTCAAGTATTTCTTATCTTGCCGCCACCAGAATTACATCAAAATGCGCATTTTCATGATGCAAATACCCCCCACATCTCTTCTCCACCCCTCATCCCGTTGAGTTATAGTGCATTTTCATTTCATTTCTTTATTATTTGCCCCTAATTTGCATTTTACAGCATAACAAAAAGAAAACAGAAACAGAGACCAACAAAAAATTGCTTATACGACATTCGCGTGTTAATAAAGTCCAAATACATATAAAAGCAGAAAAAAAGTTTTTGGCCAAAAAGGAACCGCCGTCGTCGCCAGCAATGCAGCAGACGATGGCAAAAATTTGAGCACCACAAAGTTGCCTATGATGGATTACATTTTATAAATTAATTGCAATTAGCCGACGACACTCAAGACTCTCAAGAAGGCTTTGGAGACTTGAGCTAATCCCCTGCGCGGGCTAGTATATCAATTAGTTCACTTTGGCCGAATTCAGTTCAACGGCTCTTAAGTTTGTTTACTTACTTAAAACTCACTACTACAAGACAGGCCTTCGAGGGCGGAAGAGGTAGAGAAGAAGCAGTCCGACTAGTTGGCATAATTTTCCTGTCTAATGAAAACTGGGCATGAACAAACTCATTTAAATTAGTTTGGTTAAATAATTATGAATTAAACGGCAGCCAAAAACGCAAAGACGACGACCGCGACGAATTTTCTTAATTACTTGCAACATTTAATACCCTTGCAAAAAATGTTGCATATTTAATTCAACCAACAGTTTGTAAACTTATTTAACAAGCAACGCAGACCATATACATAAAGTATGTGATCAAGGCTCTGAATTAACCAAAACATACGAGTATATAAGTAGTAAAGAAGAGTGATTGAGAGGGTAAATGATAAATCGTGATTAGATCCTTTTCTTATCCTAAAATGTTCAAGTAATGGAGTAAGAAAACATTTAATCGGATGATGGTAATTTTGAAGTAGTTATTAGATCCCTCTTCTCGGACTTACATCTTTAGAAGCGATATGATCATTAAAGTTTTAAGAGTATTCAAAATGTGGTATAAGTAAATTTAGCCTCAAATTAGCCTTTCTGGTCTTAAATGGATTAGGCGCCAGTTGAAAAGTTGGAAAGATTGAAAAGCGGTAGCTATTAAGACAGGGGTGGAGGGTGTTCCCTTTAAGTAATAGTCAATATTCTCAAAGACATTCAGCACTAGATATTACATCTCTTAACAAGTATATATTAAATATATGTTACTTAAACTATTCCATATTAATCGAACAAAGTAAAGTGACCAAATTTACTTATAAAGTTTTCTTCAAGTCCTTCAACTTTTAAGTATTTTAATTATTCATCGGTTAGCTTAATTTGAAACTAGTTTTCTTTCGATTTCATAGTTTACTGATCTTTAATTTACTTTATTCTTTATACCCATAATCCAGCCCTGATCCAGACTGTATCCAATATGATTGACATGGGCCCAGCAGCTGTTCTAACAAACGGAAACCGCAAAAAACTAAGCACTAGCCCTCCATAATTCTTCATCTTATTGGGATACCTCTCAACCTCAATTTTCGTCAAAGATAATTACCCCCAATTTGGATATTTTGTTCTCATCTCATAACCATCATATTTTTTGTAGTTTTTCTTTTTAACATTTAATTGGGTTCCTATTCTATTGTAGTAGGATCTAATCCCTATTTAGGTTCATTTCCAATTGTCAAAGTCACATAAACCGCACACGCCCCCAAAAATAATTTCCCTTAGTTTTTATGTCTGCCTGGTGTGTGTGTGTGTAATTTTCTTGTTCAGAGATTTTCTATGTGAAGGTTGCTGCAATTTTTCATTGGAAAACCTAAACCATACCATCAACTCTTTACACAATGGCAAATAATTTGCAGTTATATGTTTTTTTCTATAGCCGACATTGAACAACGTCGGCCGATTGCTAGCCAACAAAATTGCACTTAACTTTTGACAAATGTTGACAGCAAAAAGCACGGGAGAAAAGAGCTCAGGAGACCCGGGAACCGAGCCAGGAGCCACTCCACCAACATTGAGTGGGCTGATTGGAATTGGGCGCGCCATTTTACACACTAAAAGGTGCTAATTGAACTGGTACCGATTGATTATTCATTGCCCAGAGTCGTATCAAAGTTCTGCTTGTCCTAGGTACCTGGGACTGTATTAATTTGTAACCGCCTTCGCTCTGGACTGTCGGCTATATATGTACATACATATGTATATGTATACATATGTGCCATTAAATCGCGACTGTCACTTTAGACCAACTTGATGACACGCACATGGGAACCAACTTTAAACCTTGCAACATGTACAAGTATTTTTATACGTATCGATAACCGACACAACGCACTATGGGACAGGATAGACATCTGAAGTTGCTCATTTGGTTGATTTAAGACTATTAACCGAACAAAATGTCGACAATATTCGATTCTACTGAAAATGTTGGCTTTTGAATATGTATGCAATATATTCTAATAATTTTTAGTAGACTTTCTTGCCCACAGTGCGAAAGGAGTCGTACAGTTGACGGTCGACGGGGGGCAAGGGCCAGGCGGCGCATAAATTGTCTGCCTGCCAAGTGACGTCAGTCAGGCGGACTGTCGGACGGACGGAACCGCGGTAGGTGCAAGGATTGCGTGCAACAATGCACTTCTGCTGAGGCCAAAAAGGAGGCGAACTTTCGTCGCATCAAAATGCAAATAAAGCATTTCAAATGCAAAAAAAAATGTATATAAGACACAGATAGGACACGGTCAACCGAAGGAGACTTGAAGATACTCTGGATGAAACGTGGCGAGTGGGTAGACAGTCTCAGACAAATAACGGTTAAGTTTCTTACTCTTCTACTCACTGCGTTTCGAAAATCGTTCTCAGAACGGAACATCAATTTTGTATCAATTTTTTTTTGTTTCGTTGTTATTGTATTTTGGGCTTTTACTTTTACAGCGAACAAAAAGTTGGGCTCTCTCTCAGGGTCATTTCTGGGCAAATTATCGTTCCTTTCTTGAGGAGGGGGCGCCAACAACAGCAACAACAAGAACAACCGATACAACAAAAAAAAACAGTTTACCATTAAATTCTCATTTAGGCTGTCAATCATTTGCGCTAATTTTTCTTGGCGGCTTTTTTGCCCAACGGTCCTTGTGGCGTCGGCGAAGACGAATTCTTCACCCTCCCCATCGGTATCTCTTCGTCTGTCCATTGCCTCCAATGAAGATTAATTTCAGTTTTGAATTTAAGTGGAATTCTTCTCTCGCAGCACAGCTAAGCTTCTCTTTGTGTGAAAACTAAGCCAACGCAATCTGTGTTATCATCCCAGTCCCATTCGATGCTCTATCCATTCATCCTCACCCTTTCCATCCATAACCATGAGATGTTGTTTTGCGATTAACTCAATTTGCCTGCAAACTGTTTTTACACTTGTTCCCCTAAAAGGGAATGATGACTACGACGACGACTGCCGACTCCTTGAGGTCAGATCGGTGAATGTCGATGGTAATCTGATCCACGAATGAGCATGCAAATTTACCCCTTTAACCTTCCTTCTTCACATTGTTGCCACTTGAGGGCAATTTGTTAACAAGCCTTGGAGTTTAGTTTGAGGTCAAGTTACGGAACCAAATTACAGATTCTAACCAATTGAGACCAGAATGTTTTGTAAGGAATCTTCTGAATAAAGAAAAGGGTTTCCATAGATTTGTTAGTTGTGTTCAGTAAATAGTTTCGGTTAACAGTTAATATTCTCTTACTAAAAGTTACCCCAAAGATTCGCAAGACCTTTGAGATGCCGCAGACGACACAGGTCTACGCCATTTTTCTTACCTCTTCCCCGATGTTTTCGAATACACAGACTTCTTGCTGCTTTTGAACCACATAATTGCCCTAATAGACAGAGATGGAAAGGCATCTCCCTGGTGGAGAGTAGTGGAGAGTGAAGTGAATTCGATCGACCAATCAACATTGAAAAGAAACGACGAAACAGCAGCAGCGGCAGCAACCGTCGAAGCATCAATCAAATCAATTATTATCGACAATGGAGAGTTCGTGGAAATTATATACCAGATAAAAAAGAAGCTTTGGGGAATCCGAGTTTGAGTCCCAAGATCCGTCGCGTCTTACCCGTTGGCCGTCGCCATAAATAAGCAGCTTTTGGCGGCGCATTTGTTATTTGATTGGTAAATTGAGATGGCAGAAGATAATGCCGACCGACCGACCGACCGACAACTACAACGGATAATACAGATGAATGTAAATGGCTTCAGTAGGTAGCCAAACTCAAGATGGCGAACTGCATCACGAAACTGCAGACAAAATTACAGGGGCAACATACACCTATAAAGATCAGAAACCCCAAGAAGCAGAGAGAGGGAAAGAGAGAGAATGATGGACTGGACTGGATCGTCGGAGGTGGTCAGGCAGAGAGTCGCGGAAATGTCGCGGCAAATCCAAACAAACAGTTCATCAAATAAATGCCGCAGCAACAATTAAGCAATGAACTGAAATTCAAATGAAAAAATTTCATAAACGCCAGGAGAAGAAGGAGGTGGAGGTGGCGATTATGAAAGAAAAGAAGCCGCCGTTAGCAGGGGCTTGATGAGTTTCTCTGAGTCTTATTTTTCTCGTTTTCCTCCTTTTTTTGTTTTTGCTGCTGCAACTGCGGAAAGATAAATTGCCATACCGATCTATAGTCAAATGCATATGTCGCATGGGCGCCGCTAAAAGGGGTAACTATCCAAAGACATGAGGGCGACATGTCAAAACCATTATTAGCCATAATGATTTGGATTCCAATTAAATAGAATTACCTGAATGTCCATTGGGGTCTTAACATAAAACTCCATCTAAGGGTCTTTAGAGGCAATAGGGCCTTGAAAATGTTAAACTGACCAAATATTATTAGAGGAAGTACTTTAAAACTTGATGTGAGGAGTCTATGTACTTCATATCCTAACCCTTCCATGATTACTTTGCATTTTTTCTTTTAATTGGTGTCAAGCCGTCCCAGATGGACTACACAACGCCCATGTAAAAGTAAAATGAGATAGACTGCGATGAAAAGAGATAGACAGCAAGTCGAGCGGCGCGACATAAATCATTGTGATTGACAGCTGCTGACCATGATGGAGAGCAACATGGTATTGGATGTGGTGAATAGGGGGAGGCGGGTGGAGTAAGTGGAGGTGGCTTAACTGCACTACATTACCCACTACATGTACGAGTGTGTATGCCCGCAACTAAACTCATTTAAATTCCAATTCCAATTGTCCGAAAAAAGAAGAGAAATGAAAAATTAAACATTTCACGCGCTAATTACAGGGTGTCCCTTGTCCAGATGACCAACTGAACAGTTATCTGAAAGAAGAACAACACAGATCAATCATATAAATTGTGGATGATAATTGAAACAAATGCACAGAAATTATTTCATCAAGTTTGAGAAGGACAGGGGGCGGCCAATGGCCAGGGGCACCAAGAGAGAGGACAAACTGAAATTGTGAATAATCTTATGTTGTCTCATCAATATAAATAAAATATTTATTAACAATTTGTTAAGAGCCATAAATCGCACTCAGCAGAAGCAGCAGCCAAGACTTAAAGCCAAAAGTCTCTCACCAGGATCGCGTTGAGAGGATCTGCGACCGATCGAGCGACCGCCTGTGGTGCGGGTGGCGGCAGGCTGGGGTCTGGTGGCTGAGATTGGGGCAGGGGGCCCCATATTAATTGTATGCTTGTTCAGCAAGTCCCAGCAAGATAAGGCCATGATCGGCTATAGCTGATCGTGGCTGGTGTCTGGCCAAATTGCTGCTATTTATGTTGGTAACTACCGTATAAACTTTGCCAGCAACAACAAACATTTGTATCAACCTTTACATACATACCTATGTATGTACACTCTGACAGACAAACAGGCAAACAGACAAGTCAGACAGACAGACATACAGAAAAACGAAGCCAGATACACCAAAACGCTGAAATCAATATGTTTGCTAATAAATTGTCCCAGAATATTCATTAAATTAAAAACCCGAAACAACAACAAAAATGCTTGTGCAAATGCTTGTTTTGGGCAAGAACAGGAGCGGCTCACATCACATGAGTCCTACGCTGGACCAATTGTTAGAATTAGAATGGTTCAGATGTACTTTTCCACATTTCTACACACTACTTTTCCGCAAAAAATACTGCTCTATGGTGTTTTTGATGTGACCAAGTATGGCACGATGAAATTCTGTGTGCAATGGACATTTCGACAACAAGGGGAAATTTCAAGCCTCGTTACTATAAATGCAGAAGTTCCGTAAGGACATTTGTTAAAAGCAAAAATATGTACTGTAAATCTCAGCAAGTCAATCCAATCTCTAAATTATGCAACACGAACAATTGTTAACCATGGTATTCATGAGAATCTTATTATTATCTTTATCTTATTACTTTATCTTTTATAAAAGATAAGCATAGATAGCGGAGATCAGGATATATTAATAGACTACAGAACCAACCAAATTTGTTAGCCCTGTACGCCTACCTGATAATAACATAACAATCAGAAGACCTATAGGATTTCTTCTTTCAGATAGACTATAACTATATATAGTACATAAAATTAAATGAACTTGAAGTAAACATGTACATAACATTGAAGTAGTTTTAATACTCATTTGTACACCCTAGAGTTTATATGTAATAGTTTGTCTCTATGGAGCAATATTTCTGTTATGGTTCATTTACTTATTTATTGTCTAAGCACCGACTCTAAATACAAATAAAAGAAAATATATATATGTGTAAGATAAATATATACAGATATCTTAAAGGGCAATCCTCAGAAAATAAGTTGTCCGTTGTTGTAAGTCAGTCCGCGGCTTAGTGTATGGATGTAGTTTTTATACCCTTGCAAAAAGGGTATATTAATTTTGGTCAGAAGTGTGCAACGCATAGAAGGAAGCATCTCCGACCACATAAAGTATATATATTCTTGATCAGCACGACGAGACGAGTTCAAATAGCCATGTCCGTCCGTCCGTCCGTCCGTCCGTCCGTCCGTCTGGATCAACGCAAACTCCTCCTAGACCGTAAGAGCTACAGAGCTATGTAGGCTTGTATATACTGCAGGCGTTGTATATCTCGGATTCAGCCGGATCGGATCACTATATCATATAAATTTAATATTGGTGAGTTAATTACACATATAAACGACTATGCAAAATTTGATCAAGATCGGGTGACTATATCGTATAGCTCCCATAGGAACGATCTTTCGAAAACAGTGACTTTTGTCAATAACTTCGTTACTTTTGACGCAATTGTCATAAAAATTTATATTTCTCAGTTTAGCATACCTATTAATGACTGTGCCAAATTTGATTAAGATCGGGCGACTATATCATATAGCTCCCATAGGAACAATCGGTGGTGAACAGTGACTTTGATCAATAACTTCGTTATTTTCTAAGCCATTCTTTCGCAAGCATTAGACCTTTTACACAAAAAACTTGCAAGGGTATACAAACTTTGACGGGGTCAAAGTTAGCGCCGGCCCTCTGGTTTTGGTATATGATAAGCCGAAGAAATCTTTAATGATGTCAGCTCAAAGATCACTTTTAACATCAATTCGATTGGAAATTCATAAATATATTTGGGACAAATTGTTGTTCAATACGTTCAATAAATTTCTACAGATAGAAGCTTACACCCTAACTTCAAATCCACTCCTGTTGAGATCAGCGCGCGAAAATTTATTTTTAATTACGCAGCTCCAAACATGGCACAAAACAGCGACCAGCAACATTCTCAGTGCCTATGGGCCCCCAATTCGCCCAATTCGATGCTGTCCCCCCCTCCACACCCTTCCCCTGTTAGTCCTTTCAATATTATGCCTGTAGGCAGAACCAAACGCGGCTGGATATACGACTGGCGCTTGGAATGTCTATCGTGGCCTCTGGTCTGGGGGCTTGGAATCGAGGGAATTGCAAAATTATGACATGAACATGAACGAAATCCACATAATGATGTTATACAATACGCCATCTTAGCGTAAACAAGGCGAAAAGCCGCAATGGCAGGGCCAGAAAGTTGAGACGGGGATGCGTTCCGACGACTGGTTACTGGTGACTGGCGCTTGTTCAAAAAAGGAGTTGGAGACTCCAGTCCAGACATGTGTAGAAATTCTCCTGCGATTGTTTTTGTTGTTGTTGCCCAGGAGCTGTTGGCACGGCAACGGCAACAGCGGGAACTTTGACATGACCAAAACCATTGGGGACTAACCCATGGTTTTTTTTATCCAGATTCTTTTTGGATGCTGTGAAAATTTGTTTGCCACCAAATTTATGGATTAATAATAATTTTGAAAATAAAGAAAAGAAACACCTTAAAAAAAATTTGCCGATAAGTTTTGTGATTTATGTTTTCTTTTTTTTTTGTTTTTGATAAGACAACGGGCAAAGGGTTCATTGCCTTGGCGAGGTATTTAACCCAATTTTATTCACATGGTCCTCCTTACTAGATAGTAAGAATGTCTTTACGCTTTAATAAAGTAGAAACTGAAAGTTATGCGTGGGCTGTAGTGAAGTTGGATTGCCTCTTTAGACAACTACAAAGCTAATACTCGGTGTTCTTTGCTTGCCATTAAACTAAATATAGCAATTACCGGGCCAATTGCAATCCGCAAATGCCATTGAAAATGCAATTCAACTGGGCTGAAGGTGAGGCCGACTGACGACCGACTGGGGAGATACACGCATATTTCATTTCTATGAATATGCATTCGTGTGCGTGTGTGTGTGTGTGTGTGTGGGAGTCGGGAGCCGTAATTGACCACGTATAACAGCAATATGCTTGTCATTTTCAAAATCAACGCAATAGAATAAACGTTACGATGAGTCTCGGTGAGTAAAGTCAAGACCCAGACACAAAAAGGGAAAGGAGGGAAGTACATGGAAGGAAAACGTATGACAATGGCAACCTTCACACAGAAAATCGTTCATTAAAAAAATTATGGAGATGTTACTTATAGGAAAAGTTTGAAGGGCAGGTGAACTTGTACTTATGTAAACGTTGTGACGTTTCACAATAAATGGGAAAACAGTTAAAAGAAAAAGCAGAAAGCGACACAACTGTTTAAAGCCAACATGAATTGTAGAAAGGGGTAAGAGTAATATCTAGTTCTCTAGAATATGTAAATTATATAATTTTTGATATGAATAATATATGATTTATAAATAAGAAATTAGGGAGCATAATAAATTGGAAAACTAGAGAATGTATTCCTCGTAGTATTCCTTCGACTTAAACCACAACCATTAGCCCATAAAAGAACGTAGATATCTGTCTATCTGGATCAACGGAATCTCCAAGTGAAAATAGAGTAACAAAACACCTTGCGGTGTACCCCAACTAACATGGACGGATCTAGGAAAAGTTTAAGAATTTATCAAAATTGTTAGATTTGGAATATTTAGTACTTTATGGAATAAAGAAATGGAAAAATTCAGCCCGTGTTATCCTTTCGATATATCGTATCGTTTGAGGTCACCATTCATATTTATTATATAAATGTTAGAGACTAAAATCAATAAAGGTTTTATGATGCAAATTGACAACTTATCATTGTTTTTAATATTTAAGCATTTTGATTTAAAAAAACACTCAAATTTAACAGTATTTGGTGAACAAACAAACAACAGTCCGAAATTGGTGTTTATATTTCAGCCTCGGGCCCCTAACTCTTTTTCGCATTCATAATATTATTAAAATTTCATAATTTACTAAATATTAAAAAACAAAAATTAGCTTAATTTTTATAGCGTATAGAGGTATGCACAAAAAGGTGAACTCTGGTTTGGTAAGCTTTGCCAATGTTTCATTTAGTTACAATTCGTAACTAGTACTAGCTTTAAAGATACTGTATGGGCATTGCAGTTCTGGAGTGCTTAAGAAAAGTATACTGATGATAGAACTTGGAACTTTAATATGCAAATCAAAATAACTGTTTATTTTTAGAACTGATATTAAAAAATATTTCCTTAAAAATATTTTTGCCTCAAACTTGTTTAGAGAACCAAAGAGTTTATACTCAAGTCTACAACTTTTCCTCATTTTTCTTAGTTGTCGACAACTACAAATCCTTGGAGAATTATCCACTTCAGTTTACAATAAGTCAATTAGATTTGAATCTAATAATGTTTCATTAGAGATTAATTAAAAGAGAAAATCTTTAATTTCTTAACTATGTTATAATTACAACTTTATTAAAGACCCGTAACTCCCTGAAATATTTAAAAAATAGTCCCAGTTATGGTATTCACTCCACATTGTTAGCTGGATTGGAGGTAACCTATATACTGAAGTGATAGTCGCAATGCCGTCGACAAGCTCTCACTGAAAATGCCACTCAAATTGAAGTTGGAGTGAAAACGAGCCACTGGAATACGGGGAGGAGACAGCCGTCAGTCGTCTTTGTCTCACTCCAACACACACACTCACATGGCCATAAAAAATAGTTGCCGTAATGAATGCAGCTGGAACGAATCTCAGCCACAGTAGTTGCCGGCCAACTCGAGGTCGAGGCGTAGCCCAGAGCAACAGCAACAACCAGAAACAACCACGAAAAATTTATGAAACACACAAACAAAAAGTGGTGGAGGAACGTTTAAATGGCGACATGGCGGCAGTGATTTCCAGGCTCGGAGGCGGATGGGGCAAAGCAGGGCGAGAGCAGGGAGAATTATGATGACAAGAGGAAGATGAAGATGGAGAGTACAAGAAAAAAAGAAAAAAGAGAAGGAAGGAAACACAAGAAAGAAGATGGCGATTTGCTGCAGGCGGCAAAAGGATAATAAATAATTGCCTTGACTTCAACTTCGACTCCATCGACTCCAAGTGCGACTTGTTCTCCGACTCTTCGTCTCTGTGGCAACATAATTTCTGTGGCCAGGGCCTGTCAATGCACATGTTGGGTTCGCTTCAGGGTTGTCGGTGGACAGCACCGACTGAGATGCACTTGTAGCCATGTGTTGGAAACACAAAAGACTGCGAAAAACAATAGTAGGAAAATTATAATCCCGGATAAGCTACGGATGAGAGGCAACGCCCTCGACAATTGCTTAACAATTGGCAGCTGCCCAGCTGATGTCAATGATGTCGATGCTGAAGATGATGATGATGATGATGATGAGTTTGGGTACCATGAGAAAATGCGGTTAACCACTCTTAAGCAAGGTCAAAGCGAAAGATCTGCGACGGCTAGAAGAGAATCTACTTCTGATTCTGCTTCTGACCAGCAATTGCCAGTTTCCAGTTGGCTAGTTGCGTGATTCATGTAATTATCCACCGATAGCCAACTATCGATTGATCTGAGATCTGCAGCAGCAGCAACAGCAGCAACATTTGATCGTGACATTTGATGGACATTTGCCGTCGCTGCTGTTTGCAAAATCAAATAGCCTGAAAGGTAAGGATGAGGATGTTGGTCGAGAAGGTGAAAGAGGCAAAGGTGGTTTCTACTTGCCCCGTCACTCAACCCATTAGAATCTCAATTGCACAAACTGACATCTTTACAAATTGCTATTGACGTTCGTTCAAATTGCTACGACTATTCAAAATCGGAATGGAATCAGAAGCGTTTAAACATTTAAATGAGACAATTTTCCCCATACACAAAGTGCGCGAGAGGGAGAGCAAATCATATTTAATTGGATTAAGTTGCTAAAATGGCCATCTAATCATTGAAAAACTCTATAATACTAAAACTACAAATACAAATAGTTCGGTTGTAGTTACTTATTTAATGAAGTAAGTAAGTCGTCTGGCCGACTTGGGTATACCATACACCAGGTGAAACAAATATTTAAAATTTCGAAAACCAAATGTATGTCTATTAAATTGTTTTAACATGCCTCATACCATATGCTATCTCGCTCACTCTACAAACACACGAGCACTCTAGCGCCGCCACTAGACAACGGCCAATTCTGCCCTTATGGATCGCGTAGCAAAATACGTTCATACGCATATTTTGCATGTTTCTAGTCCGATTTCAATAAAATTTGGTAGTTTGGTAGAAATAGATAAGATTAATTAGTCTGCCGAATTTGATTGCGATGGTCAAAAAATTGCAAGAGCCAATCGGTTTTTTCTAAATTATGGAGGCGGAAGTGGGCGTGGCAACATATTAAAATATATATATTCTGCACGCATACTAAGCCAATATACATACTAAATTTGGTGACTTTAGCTTTGTTAGTTTTCGAGAAAATCAGTTTTGTTTAATTTTCGGGGGCGGAAATGGGCGTGGCAAAATTTTTAAATAGTCAATATCTGCGCGTCTATTAAGCTAGCTTACATACCAAATTTAATGTCGGCAGCTTTCATAGTTTTTAAGAAAATCAGAGTTATGTAAATTCCGGGGGCGGAAGGGGGCGTTGCAAAAAGTTGGAACAATTATTTTCTACGCGCTAACTAAACAAGTATATAACCCAAATTTGATGTCTCTATCTGCCATACTTTTTAAGAAAAACAGTTTTATGTAAATTCCGGGGGCGGAAGGGGGCGTGGCAAAAATTTGAAACAAACTCGATAAGCGTACATACTACACGAGACTGCATACCAAATTTGGTGGACGGACGGACGGACGGACGGACGGACGGACGGACAGACGGACATGACTAGATCGACTCGGTTTTTGATCCTGATCAAGAATATATATACTTTGTGGGGTCGGAGATGCTTCCTTCTGCCTGTTACATACATTTTGGCGACTTTAATATACCATTTCACCCTATGGGTGTATGGTATAAAAATAGCATGAAATTATGGCAACTATCTAGATATCTAACTCTATCTAAATAATTTTTGTTTCCCTTGAGCAAGGACGCAAAAAGGTCCAAAATATGCAGTTGGTTAGACTCCAAGTTTTGTAAAGTTCTTAATACCTTTGAAATTTTCTTGTGAGGGTTTCCCAATTGACCTTGAATTGATAAACCCCAATGAGATACAACTAACGAGACAAAATTACTTTAAAAATTTAAAGTAATCTTTATCTTTATCGCTTGGTTCGCACAACCGACCAATTCCTTAGTGTAAGAACAAAGTGAAATTAAACGTTTTCTAGCTGACACCCATACTAAAGCACTTTGTTATGGCTTTCCTATTTAAAGTCACGTTAGATAACAGATAGCTGTCATACAAACAGCGATTGAAATGCAGTCTTTACTTATCTCCTCATGAAGGGATAATATTGTAAACTCTTCTAAATTATAAAAATATTTGAAAAATAAAACACACTTAAAGCAATTTAAAAACAATTTCTATAGAAACCAACCAATATTTGGAAAATCTGTATTTCTTAAAACAAATTCATTGAAGTATATTGACACTTAATTTATTTGTTTATGTGTACCTATAAATTAATAATATGGTGAAAACCCCGAATTAGAAATCTTTCTGCTTCACGCCGAACAAAACAGAGACGAATGTCTAAGCAAGAAATTAAATAATGTTTTATGTTAAGGGGTTTTTATACCCTTGCAATAAGGACACGACGAGACGAGTTCAAATACACAGTCTGTCCGACTGGAATAGAGCAAACTCCCGCTAGAACTACAGAGCTGAATAGAGTCTTCTACTACACTGGCTGTATATCTCGGATTTAACCATATCGGACCACTTTATCATGTAGCCCCGTTAATTTCCGAGCTATTGTCTTGAAAATAAATATTTGTAAGTTTTATATACATACCTATAAATGACTGTGTTAAATTCTATATCATTTAGCTCCCATACAAGGTGCGCGAAATAAGTAAGTGGGACACGACATTGCTATCTATACCAACTAAACCGATTAAGATATTAAAATAAAATACTTTTATCTTTATACTTCTTCATAAATATATTTCAGTCCATTAAAATGGAAAAAAAGCTTTGGGCAAAATTAGAAATAAATCAAACAAAATATTTTCAATTGTTAATTTGTGTCCAAATTTTAAAATGATAAATAAAAACCAACTGAAACAACTTTAAACGATTGAATAGCCCTCTCCTATGTTTTTTACCAATTCAAATATACGAGCTAATAATTAAGCGTGTTTTGGAGCATTTGGATGTCCAATTTGTCCGATTCTTGAAAAATGGCTTCTTATATGCCCTTTAAATTTGCAAATTGCTTATCGTGGGCACAAAAGCCGTTGAATCAAGACGCCTAAAAGACGCCTGCTTGTTGACCAGTCTAAAATAAGAATTGGAGAGACTTTTAAATAAGCTTCTGGGAGTTTTGTTGTATGATTGGGTGTATTGATGTATGTAACCTGTCCAAATGGCACAAAAACGATCTTGGACACTGAACATAGTTTTGTGCATTGATTTTATGGGTTTATCTAAATTAAACTGAGAGTACACACTTTGTATTTGTTGGCAAACTGTAAACGAGCAGCTTTATGCCTAGGCAGTAGCTCCGGTTTCATGAGTTTTTATACCATACACCCATAGGGTGAAATGGTATATTTAAGTCGCCAAAATGTATGTAACAGGCAGAAGGAAGCATCTCCGACCCCACAAAGTATATATATTCTTGATCAGGATCAAAAACCGAGTCGATCTAGCCATGTCCGTCTGTCCGTCCGTCCGTCCGTTTGTCCGTCCGTCCGTATGAACACCTAGATTTCGGAGACTAAAAGAGCTAGAGCCACCAAATTTGGTATGCAGTCTCGTGTAGTATGTACAGGTATCGAGTTTGTTTTAAATTTTTGCCACGCCCCCTTCCGCCCCCGGAATTTACCAAAAACAGATTTTCTTAAAAACTATGTAAGCTACCGACATTAAATTTGGTATGTAAGCTACCTTAATACACGCGCAGATATTGACTATTTAAAAATTTTGCCACGCCCATTTCTGCCCCCCAAATTAAACAAAACTGATTTTCTCGAAAACTAACAAAGCCAAAGTCACCAAATTTAGTATGTATATTGGCTTAGAATGCGCGCAGAATACATATATTTTAATATGTTGCCACGCCCACTTTCGCCTCCGTAATTTAGAAATAACCGAGATAGCATATGGTTATGAGGCATGTTAAAACAATTTAATAGACATACATTTGGTTTTCGAAATTTTAAATATTTGTTTCACCTGGTGTATGGTATACCCAAGTCGGCGAGACGACTTACTTACTTCATTTTCAATAGAAATAATTATTTGATCACTGCAAGACTTATGCACACATCTCGTGAATATCGATTGAGAAAATTACTCCCTATTTAGGATGCTAAGATATTGTATTTTATCGCTAGATTTCATATTGAGTTGTCACTCAATATTGGGCTATCAGAACAGGGGTTTCTTGCATAATTTTCCCAGTCTTTAAGTCATTTTTCACTGTGTTTTTATTTTTTTTTCAACGTGTTTTGCAATTTTGCTAATTGAGATCTCCACATCACAAATCTTCCACGCTTCCATAAGCACCGACGGACGGACGGACAGACGGACATGGCTATATCAACTCAGCTTCTCATGCTGATCACAAATATATATAGTTTATGGAGTCGAAAACGTCTCCTTCTGTGCGTTACGAACATCTGACCAATTTTATAGTACCCTCTACAAGGGTACAAGAAAACGAAAAACTGCATATTTTTGACAAAACAAATTGATAAGTCTTTGTCCCACTTACTTATTGCGCGTACCTTATTCATAATGTAGTTTTACCTGATCAAACTCGCAGTTAACATTCAAATAGAGAAATCGTAACGCTTAACGTAACGCTTTTCTACCGAAAAAGCTGATATACATATGAATACTTCGACTAAGTTGTATTTGCAGATATGCTCCTTGGGTAATTATGGCAACGTCTTTTATTATAATAACTTTAATGGAGTCTGAGAATGGACTAGGCTAGTCTTGGAAATAAATCAAAGTAAAATGTCCATTCGTATGGAAATCAGTCAAATATAAAAACTGACTTCTATATGAACATTTGCCACGTTAATTCGCCACATATTCGTGCCACTTTCTGTATGCATGAATGTGTGAGTGTGTGTATAAGAGTGTGCTCGTTCACCTGGGTAATAATTTTAAAATTTGGCTCAAAAGCTGCAATTTCTTGACGATGTTTTGCATATTATCAGCTAATTTCGAGATAAGCCAGCTAGCTGCAACTCTTTGTGGCAACCTCGTTGCCTTGCCATGAGTGTAATTTATGCCTCGCCATTGTTGGACGCCAATACACACATACATATGTACATACAAATATCTCTACATATATAGAGAAGAAAAAAAATGTACAAAAAAATATTTATGCAAATTACAATTGTGCGCTTGGCCATATTTTATTGCATTTTCAAATATAATTGCAAGCTGAAGAGTTTGCGCTTTGCGCCAGCGATTTAATCTCGTTTAATTGCTGAGACTTAACAAAAAAGTAGTGCAACAACAACAAAATAGCCTGCCCATGTGTCGGCATGATGACGGGCGGGCAGACGGATTGCAAGAGCTATGGGGCAACCATGGGTGGGGCAGATTACAGCTGGCTTACAATAATTGCATCAATGTCAAGTATTTATGCTTGACGAGAGGTGGAGTGAGTGGATACTCGTTGCTGAAGGTGCGCCAATTGATGGCCTGCTGGACACCTTGTGTCTTCCATCCCATCCTTTCTGCATGCCTTCGTTACTTGTTTTTCGTTAATGGCTCTTCGCAGGACCCCAAAGATTTTCCGCATTAATATTGGTAATTTTATGAAGGGCGACACAGTGTGCGGCGGCTCGATTAACTCGATGTTGCAAAATTCGTTGCACCTGCAAAAATTCAACGCGTGCCGCTTGTCCTTATTGTCCTCGTTGCCCAGCAAGACTGAATTAAACAGGGGGTAAGAATTGGAATTTTACAGAAACCCATTTGGGATCATCTACTAAAAATCGTCTTTTACTTTAAGGCATTCTTGAAATTTACACAAACATCAGTGGCGGATCTCCCAGGGATCATATGGTTTTAATATCGCCCCTTAGAACTTTTCTCCTAACTATAGTCATACATTTGTTCGGAAGTGTGTTTTAATCCCCATTAATCTCCTAGATTTGGATCTATCTTATTTAATTCATAGGGGAGTGCCTTCTCTACGACATGTTCCACTACTATCATAAATATTCACTTTTTAATGGAATTTGTTTTCAATCGAATGGATCAAATTAAGAAGGTTAAGCTCAAAGAATTGTAAAGCATTAAGCATCAAACAAGCATAATTCAAAATAAGCAAGTTTTTGTTATAAAATATTCTGAATTGGCGCCAAATATAGAAAGCATTATAAAGGCACAAATTTTCTATTCCATTCAAGGACTCTTAAGGACAAGTGCAACCATAAGAAAAGTGTTCCATCAACTACATATAATATTGGCTCACCTACTTCGTGTATACGCAATAAATATGTATACATATATATATATATATTTATAGTAGATCCAGGGGTGCCTAATGTACTTTATCACCCGTTACGCGGCTAGATCATTTATGGCCTAGAGGCGACTTAAAAATAACGAAATGAAAGGTAAATTAATGACGTTATTTTCGCATTAGCTGGGGCAGCCATGACACGAGCAGTCATAAGCATTTTGCCTAATTGCTGTAATTATTGATAGCCCTGGTCCTGTTCCAGGGGGACAGATCTCCTTTTAACCCTTTGTTTTAACTACACCTGAAACTGACCCCTGGCTGGTTGACGCCGACGCCGACGCCAACGTCGACTTTGATGTTGATGTTCAGTTTTCGGTTGCAATTTCAAAAGCGATTATGCTAATTGACCCACTGAGAAAGAAGCCAGCCCGTAATTTTGTACAATTAATGCAACACAAATTGTGTGTACTTTTCGCTGCAAAAAGAAAGAGCCCCGAAAAAAATGGAGACCTCTTCAAAGCCAACAATAAATATTTAAATTTTTCTTAAGCCCACCCCCCTCCAACTGCCACACTATCGCTTCCTAATTGCCTACACAACAACGGCAGCAGCTGAAAGAAATAAAACTTAAAAGCGTTAAATTTATGAGGCCAAAGCAAGTGGCTAGTCAAACATGGATGGTGGCAAAGGGCCATAGGTGCTATGAGGGGGGGGACCAAGGGTAAAGGGGGCGGAAGGAAAGCCCTCTGGTTGGTTGAATTCGGCAAAGTTTCCATTTCATATGCGCGCGCATTTAAATGCATTTCCTTTGCTTCTTTTTTTGCCATACAAAAGGTGTGTGTGTGTGTGTGTGTGTGTGTGTGTGTGTGTGTGTGTGTGTGTGGGTCATAAATTCATAACTTTGTGGAAAATCATAAAAACTGAATTTATTGCTTAATTGTATATATGCTCAAGTTGGAAGTCATTTGGCATTTTAATACCCTTACCGAGAGTACGAGGATCTTATTGGGTGTCTCTTATAGACACAGAGAAGAAACCTACATAAAGGTGGACATATTTTTACTTTATATGTTTTACTATAATTTACATTTAATATGTATAAATTTTAAAGTATGTATTTTATATGCAGACAAAATAATAGACAGCACATTTTAAAGCGTTTTGGAATATTCTTTGACTTTATTCTCTATATATGTTTCCAAAATAAAAAAAAAGGTCTCTCAACCTCGACTCGGACTCGAATAAATAATAATAATAATTGCATATTCTAAAAATTGCTTATTGATTTTGGTTTTTTTTTACTTAAAGTTTTTAGGTTAATAATTTCCATAAGAACCAAGATGAATTCCCACGTTCCAAACCACGAGGGGAAAAGGGGAGGAGAAGTGTTCCGGGAAAGTCTTACCCAAAACGTCGAGTAAAAGGTCTGGCACCTGGCCAGACAGTTTGTCTATAAGAACTCTGTGCAAAATTGTGGGAGTGGGAGATAGTGTCTCTGGCCAGTTAGAGAAAGAGAGACAGAGAATTCCTTGCATAAAGCCAATTAAATTAAGAAATCTGATGCAAAGACAACAACATCAACAGCAGCAGCAGCAGCAACAGCAACGGCAACGCCAACGACAATGGTTAAAGGAAATAAACGTGAATCACACCAAGACTTTTTGCCTTCTACTTGACAATGTGCAACGATCAGGTTCAGTTCATCCTGCTGGAAACATGGCCGTAAGATAACTCAAAGAAAAGGGTTAGACCAACAAAATGTGTCAATAGGAAACATGTAAGAGTTGATATTAGATCTAACTTGGCTTAGAATTTACTCTTTGAAATACACTTGATATTTCCATATTTATCGTACATTTTAAGTTATTTTATTTATGTAGGATTCGGCCAAAAACTTTTTTAAATTTTTAAAAAAAATTTTACAACATTTCATAATCTCTTTAGAATTGTTTTTAAACGATTTTAGAACCAGATTTAACCAGATAAAGAAGCTACTTTAAATTACTGTAGAAACATTTCTTTCACAATATCAGAATTCTTCAATATTATCTAGTGAATTTTGTGAGTCCTGTAAAGACTCATATTACATTCATTTCAGTTATCACCCTTCTGCGCCCATGATAAAAACTGAGAGGTGTAGTTGTTTTTATTTTACAATTGGTATTTAACAATAAAAAATAAAAAAAAATGAAGCCCAAAATACAAGAACGAAAAACTCTGCGCTTGCCTTCAAGCTTATTTAACATAAATCGAATGGCTACTGAAATACACGGTCCACAGGACCAGACTTTGGTCTTCTTATCTGTAAAGAATGACGATGGGCTTGGGGTTGGTGGATATGCCGGGCCAATTTCATTGAGTAAAGGTGCAGCAAGAGCGAACGACCTTAAGACCAAAGAGCATTTGCAGACGAAAAGTTAAAGACAAATCACGACCAGAATACACAGAAACAGAGACAGGGACGACGACGGCAGAAGGCAAGTAAGTTAGTAAGTAGGACGCCTGGACAGGATTTCGCACCTTGGGCAGACGGAGGTATGAGACTGACCCAACTAATAAGAGACAGCCAGCAACGACTACTACAACAACAGCGACTACGACGACTTGGACTTCGATTTCGAGTCAAAAAAAAAAAACAACATGGCATAATAAATAAAAGCCAAGTAGCTGCCTCTGGGTCTGGTCTTTCTGGTCTCCAGTCTGGCCTGGTCTCTGTGTTGGAGGAGGCTGAGCCCAAAGCCTCTCTTGCGATTTTCACAAGTTGATATCGCAAACACAAAATGTTAATGAGCAATTTCAAGATGGTGCGAAGTGATTTCATTATTTAAACTTTTGTTTTTCTTCTCTCTGTTTCGAGAGGTTTTCTACAGTGTCTTTTTTTCTGTTTTTCGGGTTTTTTTCTTTTTTTGGGTAATGAAAGCGAAATAATTTTAATTGGAGATACTCTTATTCGAAGCCAAATTAATTATTTCCTGTCAAATTAGTTTTGAAATTTGGCATAAATTACCTACATACATTCCAATGCTTATAAACATATATATGTACATACATATATACATGGTACATACAATGTATGAATATGCAGCAGAGTCAACAGCATGCTGGCTGCAAAATGTCACCTGTCTTCGGCTCCGTTTCCATCTCCATGTCTCTCTGATCAGCTGCATAAATTAACTATACCATATGTATGTTTATATGTATGGTCCCCAGTCCCCAGGTTGATTAATTGGCTCGTATTTGATGATTAAAACATAAATTGCATCATTCAGATGGGGTTGCATTGAAATTACACTTAATTAAATAAGAAAGCCATTTAAAGTTAAAGTAGAAACAGAATTGATCAGGATACAGAGATCCAAAGATAGAAGCTTTTAGCTATTGAGGTTCATTTAGGAAGATAACGGAAAGGAAATATTCTTTAGTGGTTTTTCGCTCTGTTCCCTGTTCTTTTTTTCGATATTAAGTTTTTTGACCCCAATTGACTACGATAATAGTTGCCCTGGCAATGAAAATCAGAAAAATGTTTTTTTTTATCTACTATATGGTAATCCTTTTAGTTATTCAACGCACCAATTGTACTCTATGCGTCACAAAGGTAATCGTACGTGTTCCTAAAGAAAAGGACATTGGACTTATATTTGGTAAGTAGGTCCATGCAGTCAACTATATTTTCCACATCTTACCCATCTTTCAGATCTAACAGTAACCAACAAAGGTGAAAAAAAAGACATCCAAGAGTTTGTTGTGACCTCAGATGGCACTTGTACGTTGAACACAACCAATGGGGATCAGGTTAGAAATGTTGGACGAATTTTTGGTGGGGATTTTGGTGCCATTCAGCCGGGCAAAACTGAAACCATTTCTCTAGTATGGCCGACTGTGGTTGGTCAAACCCATTAAATATGTAGCATGAAATATCTTTACTTTTTACCGTGTCCATTTTATATAGTCACTTTACAATCGTGTGGGCACATGCCCCATCATTATAAGCACTACAAACTCACAGAACGAATTGTCTCATACATTGCAATTGCTCCATTTTGATACGCGTTTTGAAACATTGGATCCCGAAAAACATTCACTGCGTAAGCATCGGGATTTTACGGATTGCAATAACTGGGACAAGGACTATTTTCATAATTGCACGCCTCTAAATTGTGAGGAACGGTATTTTGGCCAACGTAGTTTCTACAACTTTAAGACGGAGCAGTGTGAGCAAGTGACTCCTTGTTCAAGCCAGGATGAGTATTACGACATGTATGCAAATGAGTGTGTGGATAAGAATAATTTCATAACTGAAGAAGAGCTGGAGCAGATTAGAGATGGCAAATTTGATAACAACTATTTGGAATTGCGCGGTGGTGTAAGTTATTCGATTCAAAATTACACTCGGATTACATAGATTTATGAAGCTATCGTAATAAGTTTGCTTTTTAATTCTGCCGCCTTTTTATTGAGAACTCATAGTGAGTTAGGATTAAGAAATAGGGGGGGAATATAAAATTGAGCAAGATGTTTGAATAGTGGGAGGCAGTGTTGGTTAAGATTCAATTAAGTCGGTGCTGGTTAATGCTCTGAGGCGCCGCGGAATGTTCAATTAAATTTCAAAACTGCTCCACAATTTCATTTTAGAGCTCGAATGGAAATAAGGAAACACCAACAGCTTCGACAAAGAAAGGATGTTCATCGAAGCCAAAACAATGTAGCTCTGGCAGACTTTCTTTGCAGGATTTTAACAATTGCTTACAGCATTTAGAAATGGGTAAAACGGAAGAGGAAATCAATCAGGGGAAAGCAATTAGGGAGTCACAGCCAAATATGTCGGGAAAAAAATCTACACTGGGATTGAGCTTGACCAGTTTTTACTATGACTGGTATTTGCCTTGGAGGTCGGAGAATATCGAGGAGGAGGAGCAAGATCGAGAAGGAACAATATTGGCTGGCAGTCATGAAGTTTCTTCGGGAGCACGAAAATTAGATATCTTGGGTTGGATAGGGCTAATAAGCAAAGGGCTATTTATTGTGAGTAGTAAATAAGGGCTAAGCCTTTAATACCAATTTAATTTAGGCATAAGCATGTTGTTTTTAGATCCTATTGTTAATTATTTTTCAGATGGCGCTCACTTGTGTAACCTACATCTTTATATGTATTACCATTTACGGTTTCCTGGAATTGGTGTCCAAGCTAAAAAAACCAGAGACATTCGATGGCTTAAGCAGAAAGTTAACTCCTCGAGATACAGAAAGCCAACATAGCATTGTGACCAGCACTAGTTGCATGTCCCAGCGTTAATCATTGTACAATTTCCATTCGAAGAAAACAATATTGTATATTTGCCCGCGGTATTCAGCTTTTGGATTTGAAATTTTATTAGTTGCTTCGTATCTTGATTTTTTTATAAATTGAAGTTGGTAACACTGCCACCACATCTCGCTAGTGCTTCTTCTTTTTCAATCATATGATTTAACTCCCGTAAAATGTCAACACAAAAAATTGAAAAGGAAGCTGCTAGCCAACTGTTGGATTCCCTTTACCTGGACATGTTCCATTTAATCGAGGACCACACGCAAAGCCGCATTAATATTGAACGAACAAACGCCAGTGGAGCCATTCTTCTTGCCAGAACGCGTTTCCAACAAGGAGGCAATAATTCAGTCTCCGTCGCACAGATACCCACCAAAAATAGTACAGAATTTAATGCCCTTTGTCGGGTTGTAAGTGCATCTGACGAAAAGAACGGAAATGAGATAAGCATCGAACGTCACGCTGTGGAGAAGTCTACTGGATACGTGGAGCCTCTAAATTGGTTTAGTGTACTGCCACCAATGAGTCTTCGGCAGGCCGCTTCTACATTTAAAGATTGTATTGAATTGCTGGCAGAGAGCGCTAATCTTCAACGACAATTGGATGCTATAATTAATAACATCTCCAGCATGAAGCAGTTTATAATAAAGCAATAAATATTCGCATAAATATGTACATTTATTTAAGACCAAAATTGTAATCCTACATAGAAACAAAATTTTAACCAAGTAACGAGTATTTTCTTTTTGCGACATTTGGTCACTCTAAACAAAAAAAAAATTTGAAAGTTCTTAATGGAGGTGAGCACTATCAGGAATGTTCGCAAGACAGTGATTGTATAGTATTTATATATTTAGTACAATTATGTGGTTAACATAATGATCCGGAAATATTATTGATTAAAAGTAATCATTATCAATTAAATTAACCTTAATTAAATCCGGAATTAATTTTTAAATTTATCCATATGATTTATACACGTTTCCTAGTCACAGTGACTGGGTTATTGGTATTTGCCTCAGACAATTCTCATCTCTATTGTTCTTGGCAAAAAAAAAAAAATCAAAGTTTTCGCGTAATTTATTTAATATTTCAGTTCGCTGTAAGCCATAAATTTGCTTAAATAAATAAACTTAATAAATAGTGTTGTATTTATTCGTAATATTCAAATTTGAAAACGGCAGGGGAAAAAAGGACTTCACTTTTAAGGAAATATTACTAAGAAATAGTATAAATAATCAATAATATATACCAAATCTAAAACAATAAAATTGGACGATTGCACACAACCACACACATATATATCCTCACTCATATGGTATGCAAATATGCGAAATATGAGCACCAGAGGTGAAACAGACAGTAGGAGATAACAAAGCAAAAGCAAACGCCCGAAAAGTGACAAGAGCAACAACAACAGCGCGCGTCTTTGTTGTTGTGTCTGCAAACCATCATTACACTACCCAACGTCCGCCCCCAACCCATACCCACACCTACATCTACACGTATACAGACATACGCATACATACATACCTCGTGTCTCCCACTTTAGCCATGAGTTATGAAAAATCCACAGATCCTCCACTACTGCAACTTGAGGATGAAGTTGATCTCATTGGGGATTATGTCAAAGACCAGAGCACCAGCAATAATAATGAACAGCAACAGCTGTTCACACATTTAAACGGCTTGGATGCCAATTCAAGCAATATCAATCAGCTGACCACCAAAGTTGAGGTAAGTGGTGTGAGCTGGAATTTATATGCATATGGCCAGAGAATCTATATAAGAATCTATGTATATAATCTTTTTCTAGATCAACACAATTGGATTGGGTAAAGGGCGCATCAAGAAAAAGTCCAAACGAACGCGTGAACCCATGCTTTTGACTATGGATGATGATGATGACGATATCCACGTAGATGGTAAAGGAGATCACCCGGATGATGATGCCGATGCTGATGATGATGACGACGATGAAGAAGATGTGTTACTTAATCGAAAACCAGTCTCCAGCAACAACATTGTTAATCCAGCCCTGCGCAATGGTAATAGACACAAAATCACAACTGCCGAAGAGAGCAGCAGCAATGAGAGTCTTTGCTCACCGCAACCGTTGGCGATTAGTCACTTAACAGCAGCAACAGCATCAGCCAAATCAACGTCGCCTTCAAAATCTTCAACGCTTATAGCCCGACTGCCTCACGAGGAGGTCGATGATATTTGTCTAGTGCCAGAAATTGATTTCGAGGGTATGTCCACGGACGCAGGCAGTGATAATCGAGAATCCCAGCCTCTTCTGGGCGGTGGAGGAGGTGGCATTCGTATAAGCCACGTACTCGGTGGCCTAGGACATGGACATGATCATGTAGATCTATTATCAAACGTATTTGGCGGTAAGTCATACGAAAAGTACAAAGAGATGAAGTCATACAAGTGATTAAGTAAAATGTGTGGGGCTTCCTGTGGCAACAGCATCATATGAATATACATACATATGTACGTATGAATGTTGTTGTTGTGTGTGTGTGTCTATGTGGGTCCCAGTCTGTCGAGTGTTAAGATTAAACAAATACAACTACTCCGTTGTTCTTACTCTTATCGGTTTTAGTAAATCCCCCATAAAATGAGGTATACCCTAAATAGGCCATATTGACTTATTCAATGGAAATGAAGTTCGTTCGATTCATGGTTTCATACAACATATTTATCAAGTCGTCTTTCGGTTTTAATTCAAATTGTGCAAAAAGTTGTATAGGTATAGGTTCTCCGGTTGTTCTTTAACAATTGACAATCTTTCAGTCAATCAAAGAAATTGAGATTTCTTTTTTTATGAACTGAATGAAAATGGAACCTTTGCCAGACTGCACATAGTTAAGAACAACAACACACGATCAAGACAAGACAAGAAAAACTTTGACATCAACAATAATGCTAGAACAATGAGTAAATATTTTGACCAGTTCACACCGAAGGAGAAGCGACGGCAGCATCAACGAGAGCAACAGCAATCATCAACTGAGGACGATGGACAAACGCAACAGCGAAGGCAGCCGACTGCACCGAGGAGAAAGGCAAGTCAACCGGTGAAACCGACTGATAACCGCGATTTGGAGCATCCAACAACAAGCAAGCCGATTGTATTACCCAGTTCGGAAAGTTTACAGCCATCTGAAATCTCCACATCGATGCCATATGCCTGCATTTGCTGCAAGGAAAGGTGTCAGAGTTTAGAAAAGGATTATCTACCTGCAGCATCGGACCTCGAAGATGAACCACCCATTTTGTTTGATGCGCCATCAATGAAACGTGGCTCGGATGATACAGTAACTGTGAAAATTGAACGACCACGATGTCAATGTGCCAATTGTCCCCTGAGGAACTTGTGTAAGTGGTCGACTCCAAACCAACAACAAATGTTGGTGTGGCGCACTCACCCACACCTTATCGGAAATGCTTTAGCTATGCTAATTTCGACCTGTATACTACACTCTGAACTTATCAGCTGTGTGTGTGTGTGTGAGAGGTGCTAAGTTGGAATATCTACAGGCAGTAGAAGGTGTTTGAAGTCACACAATGACACGTCCATCGTTAAGCTCAAGTCGCGAAAATTTTATACAACATGTGTTTACCATTTACCAGGATAACTCGGAGTTTAATGATAACTTTGATTTTATAGGTTCATATGTTGAATGATTGATTGATTTTTCTTGTGTTCCTCATGGCTGGCCACTTTAGAATTTACACAAATTGCCTACTTCGTGGCAATGTCAAGGTCTCATCGAAACCCACTTTTGTTGGCTATTATTAACCAACAGCTGGCACGTAAATGCCAAGAGAAAAGAGACCCAACTTGTCTGTCGCTCTCAGTACCGACTTGAGCTCCTCTCCCCGACCTCTTCGTTCATTATAAATATTTCAACAAAATGTTCTTTCAATTACAAAATTGTTGAAAACAATTTCTCTGCAGTGTAATTCGAGTGAATATTGTTTGCAGTATGCCTATATTCTTTCTACGAACAAATTTGATTTGTATTATTACTTGAATAGACCATAAAAATACATATTTTATAATGGAATTATTTAATTACAGATGATCCACTTTTTTCTGAGGTTGTGGCCCAATCGGAATTGGCCATTGAGCAAGGTGTGTTGCCCGAACGTATTTATCAGGGTAGCAGTGGTTCCTATTTTGTGAAAGATCCTTCAAATGTGAGTAGACTTTAAAGTAAAATATTTAATTATTGCGTTACGCATGGGTCTTGGGGTGTTGAGATTTAACCGCACCAAAGCCCAAAACATATAGACGCATAGAGCAAATATAGTTCCAACAAACGGGGAAGTCCTGCAATTGAGTTGAATTTTTATGGGACTTTTGGTTTAGATTGGACACATATTGTGCATGTCATTCAATTAACTAATAATTTAATGTTGCTTATCCTTATTTAGCGCTGTGTTGCCGTATTTAAACCTAAAGATGAAGAGCCATACGGCCGACTGAATCCAAAATGGACCAAATGGATGCACAAGCTTTGCTGTCCCTGTTGTTTTGGACGTGCTTGCTTGATTCCAAATCAGGGGTGAGCTCTTCTAAAACAAATATGCAATTTTCTAAAGGTGAACAACTACATTTGTGTTTTGTTTTCTAGGTATCTTTCGGAAGCGGGTGCCAGTTTGGTGGATCGCAAATTAAATTTAAACGTGGTGCCAAAGACTCGGGTGGTTCGACTTGTGGCCGAGAGTTTCAACTATGCACGCATTGATCGCCAAAAAGCCAAACTTAAGAAACGCATCAAGGAGCATTATCCATCAGCTCATTTCAATCGCATGAGTTTGCCTCTAAAGGTTTGTCTTGCCTATCACTCCAGAAGAATTTAGGCTAATATGGTCTCTTCTTTTCCGGCAGACTGGTTCCTTTCAAATGTTTGTAGAAGGCTACAAAGATGCCGACTATTGGCTGCGTCGATTTGAGAGCGAACCATTGTCACCCGCTGTGGCAAAGTCATTTCAGTTGCAATTCGAGCGACTTGTTGTCCTGGACTATATCATACGAAATACAGATCGGGGCAACGATAATTGGCTAATCAAATATGTGGCTCCCAAAGTAACTGGAGAAGTGGGTGGTACTGGTGGCCGCACCATGACAGAAGCCTTACGTCCTAATAATAATAACCAGGGACAAAAACGTCAGCAGCAAATTGCTGATATTAATGAATCCCCTCCGTTACACTCTGCTGGTGGTAATCCAACAACTTCCGATTACATGGGCAGGGAGAATCAAAATAGCCAGCAGCGTAAGCCAAATAGTTCAACCAGTAGTGAAGAGGATGGACAAACAAAAGCTGATCAATCGAAAGATTCACACGCTTCGGATGTTCCATGGAATTTAGTGGATTCTCCACAAATCAAAATTGCAGCTATTGATAATGGTCTGGCATTTCCTTTTAAACACCCAGACTCATGGCGCGCTTATCCCTATCATTGGGCTTGGTTACCTCAAGCCAAAGTGCCATTTAGTGAAGACATTAAGGATCATGTGTTGCCACAGTTGTCAGATATGAATTTTGTTGAGGAAATATGCTTTGAACTGTTATATCTGTTCCAACAGGATCGTGGATTCGATAAGCGTCTCTTTGAGCGTCAAATGTCTGTGATGCGAGGCCAGATCTTAAATCTGACTCAAGCATTAAGGGATGGTAAATCTCCTGTACAACTGGTTCAGATGCCAGCCGTTGTTGTAGAGCGGTAAGCCGAGCTCAATTGCACTAAAGTCTTATTTTTATTTCTTAATGAACTTTAATTTTAGCTCCAGTGGCAGTCGGTTCTTTTCCTTCACCCAGCGCTTCCAGAACAAGAGTCCATTCTTCTCTTGGTGGTAAGATATTGCAAATCCTGCCAAATATGCCAGTTATGTATATTTATTTTTCGTTTATTAGTTAATTAGCGTTGTTCATACACCAAGTGTAAACCCCACCAAATGGAAAAACCAAATCTGGCATGCCGAATTCGTGAATTAGGTCAAAGCCCACATCCCACGTCTTTAAACGCTTTATTGTTGTCTAGTTTATCTCAAAAAAAAAAAAAAAACAAAACAAAACAAAAAAAAATCTAAAGTTTTTAGTTTTAGTAAGGAAAATATTGAAAATTTTTTAAGTACAAAATTTGGTCAAACTTTTTTATCTTCTCTCTGCTGATCATTATTATTACCATACATTTCTTTTCGTTATTTTGGAACGTTTGTGCAAAGATAGAAAGAAATTAAATCGAAATTGTATCGTAAACTTTCTCATCGTCATTCCAAATGAATCATATATAAGCACACATATCAGTGAGGTAATCAAAATGTAAATTTATGCTATACAATAATACATATAAATATATATATCTATCAATATTTATTCATCGATTGCCGTTATATTGTTTCACTTTGTAATGTTTTAGTTATTAAACTCTGAACTTTTCAGAATTTTTCATGAAACTAGGAAATGGGGGTTTAGTTTGCACAGTCTTGATACTATTTTGGATAAATTCGATTAAGTATGTATGTGAAATTAGAGGAAAATATATATATAAATATACAATTATGAATGTATTGAATAACTGTGTATACATTATTAAATTAAATGCCTTGTATTGTACTATAATATTTATGTCTTACTTGAGTAACAAATTAAATTATTGATCAAACTAACAGATCACAAACAATTCTTTAACGAATTCTCAACATCTTAGTTTTACCTAATTTTTTTTTACATCTGAAATCGAATGCTAATTTTTGTTGACAGAGTTTTAAATGCATTTAAAAAATATTCAATAGACAACAACAGATTACTGACAAAAATATTGAGCTTGAATCTAAAGTTCAAAATGAGTAAGAGCATAATTAACCAACGAATTAACTTACCAATATCTAGCAACTGGAATGGATTGATAAATACAAAAAGACAATGCTATAAAAATGAAAGCATATCATCCGATGCATCTGATGTCAACCTGCTCACGGGTTGTGGTTGATGGAGTTGATCTTGTACTGGGCTGTGAGAAATGGACGCACTTGAAGCAATTGTCGCATTTGCATTTTCTTCGTTTGCATTAGTTTTGTTTGATGGACTAAGCGGGCTTATGACCATTTCATTACTTGCAACTGATTTACAAATCGATGACATTTTCGATTTTTGGATTTGAGGCGTGTTTTTTAAAAATGTTGTAATAGATGGCTGAAACGCTTTGGACAACATGCTGGCAGGTCCTTCATAGTCATACCAGTTAGTTGGCACTTTTCCAGTAACAAACAGATCCCTTTCTGTTGGAACTGTGCTAATTACCTTACGTGGCTTTAGAAAGCGAACAAATCTTTCCAGTTCTTTATAGCTAGAGTGTTCCGAATATTCAATGCCTATAACACTAATCCGTTTGCCATATGATGGTTTTCTGTTCTTCTCCCAACCACTTGGTCTTAGCGCCAGGATCATATCGTATTTATCTTGGTATAAATCGAAATACTGCACCAGGCTCTAAAAAAAAAACGCAATGGATTAACATGTTGATGAAGTACATGTGGAGTAGTATTCTGTTATACTTACTGGATAGCTTATCTGTCCTAAACCTATTACATGCAAATTCGCCTCATTTGGATCATCATATAAGTATGTTTCAGCGTCCGGCAAATGTAAGCAATCGATGGCTGCCCGTCGATGCGGCTCAGTCCAGACTTTTAATTTAAACTCTTTGGCCACTGTTAGCCAAATTTTTTCTTTGCCAATTACATACGCGCCACAGACATGGAGAATACGCTTGTCCTTGTGTTTGTTGTGAAACTCTTTAACCAAACTTACGGCACGATCAATGCTTTCACTTTGATGGGAAAAATCATAATTTTTATTTAGATAGGTTGTATCAAGATAAAGCACGTCCAATTGCGGGTTATTCCAGAAAATGGGTAATGATTCCATCTCAAAGTTGGCTCGAAAATCACCAGTGTGGAGTATAGTTTGGCCAGAGCTAAGCTTGAAGAAGAACATCAAGGCACCAGGACAACTATAAAGAAAAAGTAAGAGATGAGAATAGAGATAAAACATGTATTACAGTTTACTGCTTTTACTTACTGATTAGCATCAATTGCAGTAATCTCAATATTATCTATTATAATTGTCTGATCTACATCAATCTCGTTTATATAAATGTCATCTAGTTTTATAAACGTGCGCACCAGGCGCGCCGTAGTTGGACTCATGTAAATCGGAAGGGAAAACTTGCGGGTGAGACCAATATAATGATCAGCATGATAATGGCTAAGAAAATAATGAGTTACATTGGGAATTACACCAAATTGGAAACCATCTACACAGAAATTTGTGCCTTCAACGATTTTGTACGGTGGACACGGTTTTGGTGATCCCCGTGGTCTTCGCGAGTTCGTGGGTTTGACTATGTCAACTGGACTCGGAATCTTGAGCACCTGCATGATATTCTCATGGGCATTTAAGGGCTCTAGGGTTCTCTTAGGAGAAATTGGGTTTTTCTCTATCACAACTGGACTTGGAATCATGAGCTCCTCTATGATATTCTCATTGGGATCTAAGAACTCTAGGCTTTTTTTAGGAGAAATTGTGGCTTTCTGTATGTCAACTTGACTAGGAATCAAGGGCTCCTGTATGATATTCTCATTGGTATCTAAGGGCTCTAGGCATTTCTTAGGTGTAATGCCGAGCACCGTAAGAGTTTGATCATCTTCATCAGTACAAAGATCAATAACATCATTTGATTCCGTTTTGACATTATTAATCTTTGCGTTTCGTAAAGGCTGTTTTCTAAACCTCGTTCGGAGCTTCATCTTGGGTTCTGTCTCATCACTGAAAGCGTTTGTGGCAGTTGTTGAAGTCGACGTTGTGGTTTCATCATCAAAGAGACGTTTGCGTCCCTTTTGTCGCACTCGGTTCGTCGTCTTCTTTTTGTTTTTAGATGAGGAAGTCAAAGTTGTCATAGGTACAGCTACTTCAACTTTATAGTTTTTCGCTGCACTCTTGAAGAAGGAATCAATGCGCATTTGTCCCTGTGGTGGTTCCTTTTTATTTACACGCTTTACTGTAGTATTTGCCACAATTTTCTTTGTATTTTCCGCATTCTCACTATTTGCGCCTCTTTTTTTCTTAACTGTTGTTGCCGCCCGACGACCTCGAGACGCTTTGGCCACCTTGTTTGGAGTCTCCGGTGAAATAACAACACATTCTGTTGCTGATGTGCTATTGGAGTTTTCACTAAAATACGAATTTTGCAACTCGTTTAGGTTTTTCAAACGTATTTTTCCTACATTCGAGGTAGCCATTTGGGATTAGTGGGTGGACACTCGATCACTGCAGATTACTAATGCCTCTTCAAAATATCCTGTGTGTTTGGATAATTGGAATTGTCTTCGTTATAGAATGGTAAATACATGGGTAATTTTGCCACGAGTACATTACAAACTTACATGCATTAAATGGTCTCAAAACATAAATATCCTTATAAGTGTTGTAAAAGTAACAGTGTTGCATAAATAATAGTGACTTCTTAACAACAAATAATGGTACAAAGAACTTAAGATAGCTCATTGAACAGCTGATTATAAACTAAGTGGATGACAAAAAATAAATTAAAAATTTACAAACATTTATTATATTTACTTTAATAGTTAGCTATTGTTACTTTCAGACCTATATGATACATTTAGCATTTTTTCATATTTTCTTATGAAATATATGGTATATAATCTACCAAAAACTAGATGAATTGAGATTGGGACTTTTGTAAAACATTCATGACGTAGATGCTGGCAAAAGTTGTAAACTTGCTGGCGTCATCTTGTATTGTTAGATCCACTTAACTATTCTACTTCTTACTTTTGCCGTCTCAAGCAGGAAAAAGAAAAAAAAATTGCAATTAAACTAGGAATATTTATCCGTGCTTTCAGCATGGCCTGGCGTTCCGTAGGTGCTAGCAATGAAGATCTTATACGCCAATTAAAGGGTAAGTAAATGCATTTTTTTGTCCTTATATTATAATTCGATTTGTAATTTTCTTTTGGTTAGAATACGGCGTCATTGGGAGCGATGCAGTCGCCAAGGCCATGATAGAGACAGATCGCAAGTTCTATTCGCCTCGAAATCCCTATATGGATGCTCCCCAACCTATAGGAGGCGGTGTAACCATCAGTGCTCCACATATGGTAAGAGAGCCAGCAGTTGCAAATGCAAAACAGAATTTGTAAATTCATGACATATAATCCTATCATTACCTGCAGCATGCCTTTGCTTTAGAATATTTAAGAGATCATTTGCAACCTGGAGCCCATATCCTTGATGTGGGCTCTGGTTCCGGCTATTTGACGGCCTGTTTTTATCGTTACGTCAAGGCAAAAGGTGATCATCCAAATACCAAAATTGTGGGAATCGAACATCAATCGTCGCTGGTGCAAATGAGTAAAGCTAATTTGAATGCCGATGATCGCTCCATGTTAGATTCGGAGAAACTAATCATTGTGGAAGGCGATGGACGAAAGGGTCATCCTAGCCATGCACCATATCAGGCCATTCATGTTGGAGCTGCTGCTCCAGATACGCCCACCGAATTGATCAATCAATTGGCCAATGGAGGCAGACTGATTGTACCAGTCGGGCCTGAAGGTGGCTCTCAGTATATGCAGCAAGTAGGTGAATTCAAGTTCTCTCAAACTATTTAATCTCTAATTTATTAATTCCATGCAACCTTAGTATGACAAGGATGCCAATGGAAAAGTGCAGATGACCCGCCTTATGGGCGTTATGTATGTTCCCCTAACGGACTTGCGCTCCTGACTGAGTTTTTTGTGGAAATTTGTGATCGTTGGTATCTTGTTTGGCTTGGTTCTTTTTCGTTTATGGAAATATTATTATCCATAGATGTCATATTAGATTTAAATCACAAGTTTATCAGTTCGTTTAATTAAAAGATATTTTGTTTAATATGTGTACTACACAATGTGTTAAAGTTACTCAGAATTTGAAATTCAAGTTTGGAAATGCTTGCAATTGTCCTAATGGACATTGCTGACAATAGGTATTCCCATCTAGCTCGCCTTAGCTGGCCTACTAGGTAGATCGTTATTTAAATATAAAATAATTATTATTATTTAAAATAGCAACCAACCTTTGAAAAACATGTCGACAAGTTAATTTGCATTCTCAATTTTAATTCAAATCACATTTTGCCGTTTTCAAGAAGGTTTTATATTAAACACTGAAGCTTTCCAAGTCAAAATGTCAACTTTCAAGCAGAAAGTGAAACGTTACCAAGTCAATGTGGACGGATTTGTAGCAAAACCCAAAAGCATTTCAGCAGTTTCTGTAAACGAGATAGCCAAAGTCTTTATAGGTCAATCCTTGAGTGAGCCATTGATACTTGAAACCCGTCGAATGGTTAGAGATTGGTGTCGTGGTCTCCTTAGCAAATCGTTTGAATATGCACGGATGACGCGAGCGCCTAAGTTTGAGATCAGTCACTTATACAAAGGGAATTTGAATTTATTAACAAACGTGTTAAGAATCCATACGAGAAAAGCCAAAAAGAAAGTTAAGAAATCGAAATCGAAAAGGGGTGCCAAGATTTTGAAGAATATAACAATGGCGCCGAAATACCAAAAAAAGAAACACAAATCTGTGAAGAAGCCCACCAAGCTGAAGACTCTGGAACCGGAAAGTGAGACAACAGTCTTACCAAAATCCAATGCAGTTGTCCCGAATCGACCTTTTCGATTCATTAAGGAGGAGAAAGTCCGTTTAAAGCCGCGCAAACGTATTCTATCCCGTGAACAACTTGGTTTGTACAAACTAATCACTGCGGCGTCTTTGGGAAAATCGGAAAATAAACGTCGTCGAGCCCTACAGACATTGACCAATGATCCGGCTCTCAATGATCTGCTACCGGCACTTTGCCTTTTTATCTCCAATGCTGTAAATGTAAATGTCGTAAAGCTGAATATGTCAAAGCTGCTGTATCTAATGCGTATGGTGAGGGCATTGGTGGCCAACTCGAGCTTGTGCCTCCAAAGATGCGTAAGTACCGAACGTTGCAGACTAAATATTCATTCGATGCTACATGTGTTGTAATGCTCCTGCTTGACTCCAGCTTCATCAGTTGATACCAGCCGTGTTGACATGCCTCTTAACTCGCCAAGACGACCCGTTTCCTGCGGATCACTGGGCACTCCGTGAATATTCGGGAAACATTATAGCCGAAATTGTCTGGCATTTTGATAATCCAAGTAATGGTATTTTGCCAAGGGTCATCGGGTAGGTTGACAATAGAGTAAAAAAAAATTTTTAGATTTCCAATCGATTCCCAACCCTCTTTCTTGAAGAATCTATAATCAAGCCTTGCAAAAGCTCCCATTGACCACAGTTTATGGTGCGGTTATTGGCTTGGGAAAATTAGGCAACTATGTAGTCCGGGCCTATCTAGTGCCGCAGATAGCCTTCATTTCGAGTCGCATAGAACCGCATTTGAAAGACAGAACGAGATTTATGAAGTCTAAAGAGTATTTGAATATAAATAGGCAAGCCTCCCGATATATACGACATCGCATTCTTAAGGTCTGTACTCCAGTTTTAATGAAAATGCATAGCCCTCCTCATATGTTAGAGAAATTTGCCAAGAGTTATGGTTTCCTCGGCTTCTCGCTCTGTGCTGCTGTGACAGTAAGTCGAATTAAAGCGGCGGCCATAAGCGATGCAAAGAAGGAAGCAGCTGCTGCCCGTCTTACAGCTGTCAAAAGAAGGAGAAGAAAGCCCGTTCCCAAACGCAATAAGAGTAAAATACCTCCAAAGAAAACCATTCAAAAAGGACCAATTAAAAAACCTTTTAATGGCCGTGGTCCAACATTGGGCAAGGGAATTGCCCGCCAAACAGTAGGTGCTCCGCCACAGAAATTGCGGGAGCAAAAGCCACAGAAATTACAAAAGCAGAAGCCTAAGAAGTTACAAGGGAAGAGGCCACAGAAATTGCAAGAGCAGAAGCCACTGAAATTGCAGGAGCAGAAGCCACTGAAATTTCAGGAGCAGAAGCCAGAGAAATTGCAGGAACAGAAGCCACAGAAATTGCAGGAGCAGAAGCCACAGGATTTGGAGGAGGAGGAGCCTAGACTACCTTTACAGATTATGCGCGTGAACAACAGACTAATCAGTGCTCCGGCACAATTATCAAATTTAAAAAGCATTTCTGTGTCCAATCAAAATTCTGGCAATCCCGCTTTTCAACCCCTTAAGATTTACCCTTTGTCTATGCTGAAACCTGGTTGCTTTTCTATATTAAGAAAAAACCCCTAAAACAATTGTTAAGTAAATAATAACTACAAATTTAATAAAGTTTTCAAATGTTTTTTAGGTCGGCAAACAAAAACCAGAAGCCATCATCGTAGAAAAAGTTCTTACATATACAAAACGTCTAATGCTCGCCTTCAAGCATAGGCTGTGGCAATCCGGCGCATGTCGCATGCTATTTTATCGTTTGTTTATAAGACAATTAGTTATCCGATTTTGATAAAATATGGCAGTCACAAATAACTGACAAATGTTAATTTTTATGAAAATCGGAAGCTATAATATGGAAGCTACATGATATAGTCATCCCTGTATCTCCATCAAAATTTTATAGGTAGCTTAGAAATATTATTTTCATGACAATAGCTTAGAAAATAAAAAAATTGAGAAAAGTTACTGTTCGTGACTTCGCCTTTTGTATGATATAGTGGTCCGATCCGGCTGAATCTGAGATATACAACCTGTGCACTATATACTAGCAACAAAATGTAATCTAACGATTTAGGATGAGGTTGCGTTTATACAGACGGACCAACATGGCTATATGAACTCGTGCAGTGGTGCCAATCAAGAATATATTTACTTTATATGGTCAAACCAAAACTAATATACTGCTTTTGCAAGGGTATAAGAACTGTTACAAAACTGTGATCTGTGTGAAATGTGATTTTCTGTCCCAAAACGGCCACACTAATTAGCAACACGTGCGCAGTGCTGTTTGGGTTATTGTTTTTCAGACAATTTATTTTGACTTCTACGTAGTACGTACAACATGGGACGCGGCAAGAAGAAAGTGCATCCCAAAACTCGCACAGCTGCTTTTAAAGCCAGCGAACCAAGCGAAATTGTCGAGGCACCCCATTCATTTGTCATACACCGAGGACTTACATGTCCATATATCACAGATCTAACTTTAGATTTTCGGCGGATTATGGAACCGTTTACGGCAAGCAATTTACGGGAGAAGCGCATGAATCGCATCAAGGATTTTGTTAGCCTGAGCAGTTTCTTTCATGTCTCCCACATGGCCATCTTTAATAAGGCATCTACACAATTATCCTTTAAAGTAGTGCGACTTCCACGAGGTCCCTCACTCACATTCAAGGTAAGTTCTATAGCAATACGAAGGAACTTAAATTAAAATTTCTATATTTGACAGGTGCACCAATTTACTCTCGCCCGGGATGTAATCTCCAGCAGTAAGAAGCAAATGATTGATCCAGATCACTTTAAACATGCTCCATTGGTCATAATGAATAACTTCAGTGGTGATGGCAAGCATCTCAAGTTGATGGCCAATACATTTCAGAATATGTTCCCTGCTATTAATCTGGCCCAGGTTAACATTGGCACCATAAAACGATGCGTTTTATTTTCCTACAACCCAGAAACCAAATTGGTCGAGATGCGTCACTATTCGGTGCAAGTGGTGCCAGTGGGTTTAAAGCGTTCCGTTCAGAAGATTCTGAAAGGTTCTGTGCCGAATCTGAATAAATGCAATGAAGTGGTGGACTTTGTGACCAGGTGAGAGTACTCTTAATATACATTGATCCAAATAAGTTATTAATTTTGTTTTTCTTTTGCAGAGATGGCTATGCCTCTGAATCAGAGGTTGAGGATGACGAGCAATCTCACGTAGTTCTAGCCCAAACTTTAAAAAGCAAAGGCAATCTGGAGGATAATAAAAGTTCAATCAAGTTGCATGAGATCGGACCACGTTTAACAATGCAATTGATTAAAATCGAAGAGGAATTGCTTACGGGTGAAGTTCTTTATCATGATCACGTTGTCAAAACAGAGGATGAAAAGGAAACGATGAGAAAATTAATTGAAAAGAAGAAGAAAATGAAAGAGCAACGCAAGAAGGAGCAAGCTGAAAATAGGGCACGCAATCTAAAGCTAAAGAAGGCTGAAAAGGTACAACAGAAAAGAGATGCATCAAAGAATGAGGATGAGGATGTGTATGAGAGCGATGATGATGCAAAGTACTACAAGGAGGAAGTGGGAGAAGAACCAGATGAAGGTGAAATTAATCGACAACAAATTTACACTTTAAGTTACTAATTCCGTACTTTTTCTTCTCACACAGAACTCTTTAAACACGATGAGAAATCTTCAAGGAAACGGACAAAACTTCCCGGCAACATGAAATACAAAAATAAGAAAGCCAAATTGGACCAGAACCAGAAACGGAACAACAATAAGATGAATAAAACCAAATAGATTTTGTATAAGAAAAAAAATATACATATATTACATATATAATTTTAGCTAAACATTCGCTGCACCACTTCCTTGTAGTGGGCCTTACTATCCTTCCAGCTAGATGCTATGTTGTCCCTGAGTTTAACGAATTCCTTCTTCTCCTCCCACTTTGGCATACGTTCCACCATACTTTGGGCTTTTGCAAACTCCTTTAAATGATAGTAGGCAAGTGCACGCCTATAAATGCCTTTCTCGCTCGGATTTTCGGCAGATTCCACGAATTCGGTGTGATAGATGACATGCTCATAGCGTTGCTCCTGCAGCATACATGCAGCCAAATTGGTTTGCACCTGTAGAAATAGAGCCTCCACAGCGCTTCCATTGATGCCGTTCGATTTCAAGGTCAGTTTATCGAACGGTTTATACGTGATCAGTAACTTGGCAGCACGTGAAAAGTAATCAAAGGCAAATTTCGGATATGCCTTAAACATTTGAACACCACATTCCTTATAGGCCAGAGCTAGATTGTGTATTTCAGCCGCATTGAGCTTTTCCACCTGCGTGTTTGTCACAATATTCTCCAGTTTTAATTCAAGATTGATTTTTTCACCAGACTTGGTGCTTATGCAGCAAGCTGATGTCTCGCCTGGCAGAAATTGTTGTAGCAATATTTCTATATAGTAATCCACCGGCGTTACAGCAGTTCCCATCTCCAGGCAATGCGTCGAGGCTAAATCATTTAGATATTTACTGGGACGTCTTCCCAAGTTCTCGCATTTGTTGACTTTAAATTCAACTTTGCTGACCAAAAGAGGTTTTTCCATTACAGAAAATTCCAGACCAAGAACCTTCTTGGTGAGACCGCGGGTAGGATCCTCCCACTTAGAGCCCACATACCATTGCATGTTATTTTGCGGATGTGTGTACGTGGGTAAGAATGTGGGCGAACTTTTTTATGTTTATTCGAGGTGTAAATATGTCGTTAATGCGGTTGTGTAGTCAGTTTTACTTAATTTTCAAAACAAAATCTTTCGACAATTAGAGACGCTATAAACAGCTGACTAAGAGACTAGAGATGCCATCCATATTTGCAAACAGCTGACTACGACAAGAGATGCCATTTGACCGGCTGGTCCAATACCAAAAAAAGCTGTTTACATTGGTTTGTTACTTGGCTAATATAAGATAAGACAAGGCGTATAAGACAGGCCGCCCAAGAAAGGGGTTGATTAAATAGCAATTCCCGCCAAGAATTGAAAGATACCTAACGCCTTTTCCATCCAAAATCGTATATGGACGAATTTCGAGCAACTGCTTCCATGCCCACATTGCCGGCCCAGTTTGGAAAGAGGACACAGGAATTTTCACATGCAAAGATTTCCGGTCCGCGGCGCATCAATTTTGTTCAACCAGCTCTTTTTGGAGCATGATTTCTGTAAGAAATTAAGAAAAAGTAAATAAAAATAAATACATCAAAATTTAATTGAATGAATTTGTTTTCTTACACTTTCTTCTTTCCTACACATCGAAATTAGAAGAAATTTGCAAAATTGCAAAAATTTCAAGTAGCAAGAAGAAGAGTTCATTGGTGATCGGTTTTTGTTTTGATTACTTTCATTCTGCTTTGTTCTCTTTTTTTTTTTTTTAATATATAGTTACTTCTGAACAGAAGATTTCTTTGGCCTCCCCGTGTATAACAGGTTAACGCCACAGCGTATGCTTTTCTTCTTCTGAAATTCCCAATTGAGATGGGAGGAATTTTGAAATTGAACTTTCAATTGAGATGGGAGTTAAATCGAAATCAAATAGAAGGGAGATCAAAGTCGGGTTTTTTGAAATTGATAAAGATGGACTATAAAATAAAAAAAAAATTACAAGTAAACAATAAAGAAAATGGCAAGCCTAAAATTTAATGTTGCTCCTTCAGAAATTTCTGTGCAATAGTTTTAAGCGCTTTAAGGGAATATTTTAATTTAGGAAAAATTAGAAATGAAAGCGATTATAATTTAGTATTAGATGGGGTATTAGAGTTAGTATTTCTGTTAGCATTTAAGAGTACTTGTTGTTGTCCGAAAAAATAAAATGAAATATACAAATGAAAAATACAAAGAAACAAAATGTAAATGAATTCCAATATTCCAATTTCGTAGGAAAGTTCAATATGCAACTTGCGGCGTGACCCGGCAACCGTTACAGCTGAAAATTGTAACGTCTTTCATTTTTTGCGCACAAACGAGAAGGTAAGTTGTTTTGTAAATTCTTCTCGTATTTATTTTTATTTTTATTTATACACCTCCTATCTTTTTTTCCAGATGTCCGAGGAAAGCAAACGGATTGTGCAACTGGCACTGGAGTCTAACCGTAATGTAAGTATTTCGAGAGTTTACATTGTAAACTGTTTTACTTTTGGTGCTTTTCCAGACGGCATATGTCCTGGAAGTGCTCCGTGGAATTGCGGACGGTACCGTTGCGTTTCTGAGGGACCAGATTGCCCTCACCAGAGAAGCAATTAATCGAATTGCGGAGGTACGTAAATTTCCGACCCCATAAAGTATATATTCTTGATCACATGAGAAGGAGATAATGTCCGTCTGTCCGTCCGTTGCAGTGAACGTAATTTCAAAATTACTGCAAGGGTATAAAAACTTCGGCATAGTCGAAGTTTCCATCTAAGTTTCCCATTCTAATTTTTCAAATTTTTCTTTCTCCCCACAGGACCGGAAGGCAAAGGCGGAACCAGTACAGTCGGTGCAGGTTCCAATGCCACAGGATCCAGTGTCAGTGGATCCAGTGTTAATGGAACCCGTGAAAAAGGAGAACCATGTCTGAAAGGAAAACAAAAGAGAAAATCTGGTTGCCCGAAATGTAACCATGTGGGGTCCCTAATTTACGTATAGATTATTTGGTCTACTTGCAGTTAATGTAACAGTATAATGTAGTTTTTTTATACAATTTATTTTAAAACTAATTCAATATATATATGTCACCTAAGCTAAAAGCCCATTCGTATGCCATTTGGCTTTCAACAAGCTGCTTTTCCACTAAACAGTTTTCTTTACTTATATATTAAGGGGTAATGTGGTTTTTGCATTCGCATTTTTTTTTTTGTTCTTTAATAAAAACTTTTATATACATACATTAATACATTTAACGCGGAAGCAGAAGCTGGTGACTATGATCAAAATTAAGATCACAATCCACGAACGATCTCTCTATAAATATATATATTTGTTTCAAATTTTTAAACACGATTTGGGAAATTGGCTAATTTCTACATACAATATGTCCATAGATTCGTAGAGGATCAATAGAATAATTGGTATTACATATACGTGGAGTATCTAATTTTCTAAATTGTTTTATGAATTTACCGGATAGTTTCCTTAACTACAGATCGATGTTGATTTATATATGAATGGGACAATTTTCACGTCTTTTTTAATTTACACAAAAAATACATTTTAATTTGATTTTAAATATAACTTACATTAAATTTATTATCGCAATTAAATTTTTTACTTTACAAATAACAAAATTTGAATTTAGTTTTCTTTTTTTTTTATGTTGGTTTTAAATTTTCAGTTTGGTTGAGGCAACAGGCAATGTAAATTAAATTACAAAATGTTTCATTTTATGGGATTGAAATTTTTGTGATGGTTTCCAATAATTATTGTATAAATCTAAATGAAGCAACTCTAACTATATATTTAAATATTTAGATTTAGTATAGACTAATATATTCTGTTTGCCAATTGTAGATTCTTGTTACTCATATTTCAATTTTTGTTTTCCCTTTTTTCGTTTTGTTGATTTTGTATTTGAGCTAATTTAAACACTTAAAAACTAAACACACCACACAAACGATCGGATTTTGATAGACTGAAGAACTGACCCTTGCCTAAGACTAAATAGTTACACGCTAATACAGATTTCTGTTTTTAGGTTTCATATGGATTACATGTATGTATATATCAAACCTTACAGCCAGTTTGTTGCAGAACTAATCATTTAATATTATTGATTGTGTGGTTTTTTCTTTTATTGATTTTAATAACTTCATTAATTCATTAAATGTGTGGGTGTGTGTGTATGTGTAGACGCTTAGAGATCGCTGTTATCCTTGGGTTCATAATAGTTTCCTTTTTTTCCTCTTTTTTTAGTATAGACGAGTCTCAAATCTGTTTGCTTTTGTTTTATTTTTCTTTTCCTTTTGCTGGCTAATGATAATGATATTCGCTCATTCATTATAATCATCAAGATTTTCAAGATCAACATCATCTTCATAATCCACATTAGCTAATTCTGGATCGCTTCCATCGACGTCGTCATCCTGTTCCTGTTGCTCGCCCTCCTCCTCCTCATCCGCCGCCTCTTCATCTTCATCCTCGTCGCCATCTTCATCTTCTTCGCTGGTTGAGGAAACTAGATGTAACTCTCTAAGCTGCCTTTGCACAAAATGTTAATGTTCCATCAGAGCCGCTAATAGATAAGAATGAAAATCATAAAAATTTGAGATTATGCATAATTCATTAGGTGAAAGTCTTTTGACATTCTCTCTGATGATCTTACGTGATGGAGTGCGTCCGGTCTTATTCTCATTGGGGGTAAAGTTTAGAAAGTCCCAAATTAAAATAGTATCATCATGAGAGCTGCTAACAATCTGAAATTCATCGAATTGCAATCGAAATACGCGGCCGGTGTGTTCCTAAAACGAGGGAATTAAAAAAAGAAAACATTAAATATACGAAAAAAATGGATTTTTAAACAAAATGTCTATTCCCGACTTACCACCAGTGTATTTAAGCATAATGTATTCGAAGCCGCTCGAGGATCTAAAGCAGCCACCAAATCCCAGACTTTTATTTTGCCATCATAGGCACCACTTACAATGCGTTTCGTATCGAAACGTATGCAACGCACCAGCTCTTCGTGGCCCTCTAGAACTCGCAGGCAGGCGCCGCACTCGATATCCCACAGTCTATAATAATCACAAAACAGATTTTATGGGTAACAATGGTCTTTTCTCGTTTCTGCGTTCTTGGTTATAACCTTATGGAATTATCGGAGCTGCCGCTGACAACCAAACGATCTCTATATTGAAGACACGCAATGCCACGTTTATGGCCATTTAAAGTGCGCACAAACTCACAGCTCGAAGTGGACCAGACTTTAATGGTGCGATCCCCACTGGCAGACACAATATATTTCTCATCGAAATCCACTACGTTGACAGCAGCCCGATGACCAACAAGGACACGGCGAAGCGTTATTTCGCTGGGCGATGTCATATCCCAGACTGCAATTGAACGATCCTTGGAGCATGTAACCATCATGCCATTATTGAAACGCAAATGTAGCACCGCCTCACAATGATGGATCAAAGTGTTAACCATTTCACCCGTATTGACATCCCAAACACGAACTGTCGAATCGCTAGAGCCGCTGATGATGACCTTATCGTCGTACTGCAAGCACAACACGGAACCCGTATGTCCAGTTAGAGTCTAAAAAGACGGAGAAACAAAGAAATTAATGAACCGCTCTTTTCCAAATTACTTTATTGCTCTTACCTTTACACACTGCAAACCCGTGCGATCCCAGATTTTTATGGTATTATCTCTCAAGCCAGACACAATTTTGCCATCATCATATTGCAGGCAATATACACCCTTCGAGTTCTCAGAGCGGCAATTGATTCGGCGCAACATATGTCTTCCAGTTCGCCAATTATTTTCTATGCTATCAATGTCCTGTAGACAAAATTAATAAAAGAGTTTAAAAGTCAAAAGAGACTACATTTATTAAAAGTTCTACTCACATTCATAATCTTGGGAAACAACTCGCGATGGAATGAATGCGGTCGTTGCGTTTGTCCTGGCCGTGGTTTAAACAAATATTGCATCCAATTTCGACGTTCGGCCAAGCCTCGCCATAGCGAATCTGTGCGCACCTTACGCTCGATCAGCTTCTTCCACAGCATGCCCTCAGAGATGACTCGTAGCCATTCTTTGCATACCAATTCGGCGGATTTTAATGATTCGGCGTCCAAATATGATAAAATATTTTCGGCAATATGATCCAGACCTTTAACTGGTAAAGGGCAACAAAAAAAAGCAAAACATAAACATTAATTCAAATTATTCTCAATTAGAGAAGAGAGTTTATGAAATTTCTGATCAGTATTCTCACAAAATGTTTTTATATTTAGATTTAGAGATTTAGACGTTTTCGACCCAATATAGTTTTTGGACTATATAGTTTCAGATTTCACGGAGTTGGTTATTGTATTAAGATGATAAATTTATTTAACTTAGCTTTAGTCGTTCTTTCCACAGTAAAATTAATGCAATATAACTGTAAATTGTACAGATTTTCTAAAACTTTAAATATTGACAATGCATCATTGAAAACTCCTAAGAGAAAGTTGTGGATATGATTAAACCAAGAAAAACTATATACCACAAATTTCATTTTTTAGCTGAGCATTTGGGGCCTATTAAAAATGTTAATTATGTATTCAATTTTTAAGTCCTTCGACTTGACGGAGTAATAATTAATTCATGAATTTTGTTAAACTATGAAAGCAAGTGAATTAAATTCCCCATTGTCTGAAGAAGTGTGAAGAAGTCTTTGTAATATTGAAAAATGTTAAAAAATAATTAATTCAAAGAAACTTCAGAAGGAATTTTCCTAATGCATTTGTTGACTTGCTTGATTCATACAACTTCCTCGCAATGAGTGACTACTAAGTTTCGTTTAGTTTTCTTTCATTTATTGACATTTTTTTTAAATCGTTCGATAAAATTGAGTACATATCTTAATCGTTATAATTTTTTTTTTTTTTGGCAACCTTGTTGACTCATGCCACAGCTTTCACTTTTCTGCTGTTGTAGGTATCATCACCATCATTGTTGTTGGCTTAATCTTTGCTAAATGAACATCTTTTTAGGCAACTGGCGCAATGAGTAATCAATTTATTTATAGGTGCAACTTTTCTGATATATGCCAGTTCTTGGCCTCATGTACTCCCACACACACGCAGACATACACACTCCTATATTCCTCCTCCATCGTCTCCATTTGGCAGATGCACCCATCTAACGGCATTAAAATGCACTTAGCTCCAAAAAGACAAGGGAGTGGAAATTGGAGGTGAAGCATAGAGCACATAGAGCAAAAGAGCGTAACTAATAGAGGGAAACATAGTACACACAATATTTACATGTGCCACACACACACAGACATACACATGCACGCACACACCATGAGTAGGAGAGTTAGTGGTGTAGCTGGGTGGCTGGTGCATTGACAGCCCCAGTTGGCTGACTAACTGACTGACTGAAGCTGAACTAAAGTGCTCCCCTCCTCACATACTTGCCAAACACAATTAAAAATGTGCATAACTCGCAAATGGCAGCCATCAGTCGGCATAGTCGGAGCATAAAAGGTACATCTAATGGTATCCTTAAAAACAAATCAATGTTTCGATTCGATAATACTAAAATAGATGCGATTATCTATCTCAAATTAGCGGAGAAGTATAGATAAGCTCTCAAAGAGCTTCCTTGGCCCTAGTGTTGGGTTGCTCATGAGTGAGTGAAAAAAAAGAGTTATTTACTAAATTTACACTGTAAATTCGCCAAGGTCAACACACAATTTCAAATACATTTTCTTCTGTCTATCCCATATAGTTTAACAGAAAAGCTAATCAGTCTGTAATTTGCCCCCAAAGTAAGTTTCTATATGGATCTATTATTATGACCCCTTAAACTTATTGAGGTCCTGAACCCAAGATATCGGTTCGGTTAATACTAGGTGTATCTTGGAATCCTATCACAATAAAGTCAAGTTACTTGCGTTCTTGAAAGAGGGGGATGAATGGATGGCTGGTGGCTGGTGGCTACACCTCTGGATTCAATAGACTAGGCGAGATTTGGCTCAAGTTATCGTCGCCTAACGGTTGAGTTTTTTTTTTTTTTATTTCTATGTGTGGGTCGGCATTACAATGTAAATAACAGAGACAGCCGGCAGAGGCAGCAGGCAGAGGCAAAAGGCAGAGGCAGAAGGCAGTACTTATTATTCAACTCTTTTTTGCTGACAGGGAGGACGACTCCTCCAGACTGTTTCATGTTTTCATCCTTCCTCGCTTTCTTCCTCTTCTCTCTAGAGACTTACAATTAGAAGCAGGCATAGATAATAGGAGGCATAAAAATCTAGCTAAATCCAAGTCATTATTTCGTTTGATGACTCACTCTGCTATGTTTTTTTCTTTCCTCCCCCCTCTTCACTCATGACTGCAGTTTTCTAACTATGAAAAATTGTTGACCCAAACGAAGCAACAATAACACAATCGATTTTTGTTAAAGTCGGTTGGTTGGCTGCGAGGAGTTTTGGTTGTTTTTGCAGGTGTTTTGCTTCAATTTTTGTTGTTTTTTCCGAGTTTTTTTATTTTGTGTGTTTTGTTTTTGGTTCCGGCAAGGCGCTTTTAATGGAAGCAATGACCTTTGCTTTTACTCTACACTTCCCCCACAAACCGCCGCTTTCGACAGACCCAAACACAGGTTGAAAATTGAAACAGGAACAGGTAAGATACAGGTAAGAACATGGGTCAAAATGTCCGTACTACGATAGTAGTACGAAGTTGTCAGATGCAGTTTTCTTTTCAAATATTGTGCATACATGATGTTTTTAGTTACCCAAAACTCTTGAAGTCATTAATAAATAAATTAAAAGTGTTGGTCGTTTTTATACATTTAACTTTAAAAAACTTTTGCAGATTTTGTTAGGAGCCTTTGCAAATGTTTTCAATTTATTTGATTTAGTTTTGAAATCTCTTAAAGAACCTTTGCAGTTGTTTTATAACTAATTTTAATTGTTTCAAAAATCTTTTCCAGTGGGAGGTAAATTTGTCTACTCACTTGGCAGCAATGTGATAAAGTCGCGCTGCAACATCGGCTTCAGATAGGCATTGATCTGTCCATGCTGATAGTGACACATGCGAGATAGCAGCTGTTCAACAAAATCCACCTGTCCGGTTTCGCTCCACTGTGTGAAATATTGAAAACAGAGTTCCCGCTCTGTCTGATATGTGGGCGATGAATCTTTCTTGCGCACCGGATCGTATAGCATTGTCGTTGTGAACTGCAAGAAAAAGAAAAGAGATCATTGAGTGAAAGAGACATACAGACAGACAAACAGACAGAAGAAAGACCATTAAGAGAGACAGAAAAGAAGTATATAAAATAATAATGAAATACACATACACAAACACACACACGCACACACACACAAATTAAAATAGAGTGCTAGTAATATGGAAAGTAACTACCTTTTCTTTCTCTTTCTCTTTTTTCTTTTTTTTTTTTGGTAGTAGGATATGTCAAGGGGTGATCATAAACAAACAAACAAAAAATACGTAAATGAAAAAGTTGATGGAGGGGGGGGAAACCAACTACCTAGTTAGATGGTCAACGTCGTATTAAGCAATTTTTGGCTGTTGCTCTACATTTTGCGCTTAAAATGAAGCAATTTCTTATTGTCCAGAGAGTACATTTTTTGTTTGTTTTTTAATTGCCACACAACGTTACATTACATTAGAAAATGTTCAAAGACCTTTTAATATACGAAATACCTAGTAAATAAACTTAATATTAATTCCATATGGATTACATTTCTCAATATTAAGAGAAATATATTAATAGTATTATTCACATAGGCCACACAGTCCATTCAGTTCATTAACATAATTCTTTTATTTGCTTCACACTCACGACGAACTGTGTGTTAAAATCTCAAATATATAAATTGTTTAAACAAATCAAGACAATTAAGTGTGTATGGCAGCGTATTGTTTTTTGCGTTTGTGTTTTTAGTAATTAAGCTAAACGCAATGTCAGCAACAAAAACACAATTGCTTCTGTCTGTGAGAGAGCAAATAAGTAACTAAAACTTTTTAAGTTTAATTTAATTGCAAATTTGTTAGTGTTGGTGTTATTAACCTTGTTTGCTGCTTACAAACTTGATAAAATTGTTTAAGTAGGTTAAATTAGAAGCAAACGCGATATCAGATTCCGTCTCAATAAATAGTTTATACTTTTAAACGAATGGAAGGTCAGCATTATTTATGCTGGGCCTTCCTACAGGTATCTCATATTCAACCATTTTGCAATAATTAATTAAACAAACAATAATTTAAAAAACAAGCCGCTCTGCTTGATAGACATCATAATAAAAGTGAATAATTTTTTTTTTTTTTTTTTTTGTATATAAACAATTTGTGGAAAAAGTAATGTTAACAAGGCCAATAAACTGAAATGAAATTGGATTATGGTCGAAAAATTGTATGGATCGAATCACACTTAGAGGTTGTACACACACACACACACACATACAAATAAAAAAATAGCAAAATAAGAAAAAAGATTAATTAAGCGAATCTGAAAATTGAAAAGTTTAAGGTTAATGTACAACAATAAAAACAAATATATACGAAAATAAAACACACACAAAGATACAAGCACACACTCACACTTATATACATATATATGTATATACGTACATATATGTTTATATATATAAGTGTCTTTATGTATTTTGAGGCAACACCTTGGGCAGCCGTATGTATTATAAATACATATCAGTTTATTTACGAATGTTATTTTTTTTTTTTTTCGCTTCTTATTGCATTTGTCGACTTACTGCTTGTGCATTGGAGTTCGAGTTAGTCTCGTCCATAATTTTGTCAGTCTCCATTTTCATCATTTGTTGTTTGGTGTTTTTTTCACTCTTTTTTACTACTTTTCTTCACACACACACACGTAAACGCATGCACACAACACTCACGGTTAACACTTATTATTATACTGGTACTATTCTCTTCCTAGTTTTGTTATTGTTGTATCTTTTTTATTTATGACAGAAAAACTTTAACGAAATCGTAGATTAAAAAGCAAACGCAGATCGAAAGAATGAAATTGCGGATCAAAGAGATGAAAAATTACTCGTCTCGCTTTGTGGGAAGTGTGACCAAGCTGGTTGCATCTGAAAATCACGAAAACCCACTAATGCTCAAGGTAAATGGCTGTTGTTGTTGTTGCTGCATATTTTAACTTTGCCAAGTCATTCCCGTGTATTTTTATGCGTTTGCATGTTTAGACATTTAATTTGGATTTTGTATGTGTTAATTGTATTAAAATTTTCTCAGTAATTATTTGGCGTACGGACGAGACAACACGAATTCCTATTTATATCCAACAAGTATCGATATTGCACATGAACTCAGATATCGATGACACATAATTTATTTTTCCGAATACTGTAAGAAATTCGGAAGGCAAATAGTAGGTTTCAATTAAACTCAATTAGAAATACGACTGAGTCCCATTCTGGGAAGTCTTTGTTATGTATAGAGTGATTTTGATGGCACGATTTAGGTTTTTACTTAGTGGTGACACAAAGGGAACAACTATCGATATTATCGTGTGATTGCCACACTAGCTCAGACAGTGTTGGCCAGCAAAAAAGCTAGATCAGCAAACAAATATTAATGTATTATGTAATTTCTCTATTTGAAGTAGAATTTACATTCCAATGTTTACGAAAGAAGAACATTATCTTGCAAAGCGAGATCTATTATCGTTGAAAAGGCGTTCACGAGCACCGGATAAGTCCAAATTATCGTCATGCAATTTTTATCGGCATTGCATCGATAGATGTTCATATCGACGTGCTGTGCGTGCCCACTATCGATAGTTTTGACGATAACAGTTGCCTATCGTAGAGAAAACATGCTATATAAAAAAAGAAGACAACCTAAAGCTAATATGTTTGATATAACGTGAGGCCAGAGCAACGACGGGACGGCGGCGAAAGAGACAAAAAAATTATAACTTAGTGTAGAGAAAAAAAAACGCAAGAGGCAACACGAACACGTAACAGGAAAAAATTTGTTCAGTTGCATGGAAAGGATTAGAAAATGAGCAACAACATGAACATAAACATAAACAGACCCAGTCTGGATTCATTGGAAGAGGAGGGGCAGGCAGATGAAGAAATTGAACAATTGAGCGACAGTTCAAGCAGCAGCAAAGCGAGCAGCAGCACATCTCATTCGTCGCCAGGCAGTAATTCTGTGGAAGATCGGCAAGAGCCGGATGTGGAAATTGATGATGAGGACTTAAGTGATGAGGATTCAGTTACGGGTTCAGAAGACTCCGATGATGACGAAGATGAGGACGATGATGATGATGATGATAATACAACGTGCCAATCGGACGAATTGGAGCTGGCACAATTAACTGAACGAGATATATTCCGGGTACCACGAGGCCTCTGCGAGAACTCTACCATTTTCCATGAATTCTTTTCACTTGAGACTTGGCAAATGTTGCCGTTGCACATGCAGGCCCGTCTCCAGTCCTTCCTGCCGCAATTTAATCCGCCACTAATGCCAGCCGCTCAGGCCAGTGCCGAACAGCAGCGTACTCTGGTCCAGCTTTTCAATGGCGGTCTCCAGCGCTTTGGCAAATCGCCGCTCATTCAGCTCCAACGCCAACTGGAAGAGGGCAATCTGAGACCTGATGTCCGGCAATTACGTCGCAGCATTGAAAACTCCAAACGTCGCGAACACCATTTCCAACAGGCCGAGCGACTTAGCCAATTGGCCAAAGATCTATTCCTATCTCGGGAAGAATTACTACAGCATGCATATTCATCAGCTCCGCCTTCCACTGATGTTAATGGTTGGTCTGCGGCCTTAAAGCTTCCGTTGGTGCGATCACGAAAACGTAAGACTCCACCTACATTGCCTGTGGAGAATAAGTATTGTCTGCAACGTTCCAAGAAGCGTTATACCCAGGAATTAAGAAGTATCCTGCAAGAATTAAAGATTCAATCCACTGATTTGAGTGCCGACGAAGAGGATGGAGATTCACTCGAGTTAAGGCGTACAATGGACGACGCAAAACTGATAGAACCGCAAGATGTGGCCAATAATACCAAAGCCTCGAACGCAGCCGACAAGAAATGCATTTACAATACGTTTTTCAAACGTCATTCCGGTGCAGATGATGAGCTTATCCTTCGACGCATGCAAGCTGATAGAATACCCCAGTTGAATGATCGTAATTTTAGGAAATATTTAAGAGACTACAAGCGACGAAAATTGGAGCAACCGGTAGGTTGATGAAAATTCAAATATTTAATATTCAATACTAGTCTATACAATTCCCATTTCGAATCTAACTTATCAATTTCATTGTCAACTGTCTTTTTAGGATCTAGCTGATTTTGACACAACAGATATACGTCTTCGTGATATATGCACTCGTGCCCAATTTGTGGGTAACTTTAAGCCCGGGCGAAAGCCCAAGGCATTGATGGCCCGACTGAATGCTACGCCGAATGCTAAACAAAATGTAAATCCCAATTCATCAAAGACACACACAGAGCCTCCGGCATTAGTTCCCATTGGTATACCTGGAACTGCTTCCTCCACTGGCGACGAGGAACTACTGAAAGATGAGCCACAAACGTTATATGGGCGTCAAGCCGTCGAGGAGCACGTCGTCGTTGATGGTCATTCGCCTAAACTTCCAAAACTAGAGCCACTAAGTGGAACTGTGTCTGGCCAAATTGGTCATATAACAGGCAGCCCAACAGTTGGGCAAGCGAATCCAACTGCAGTACCTGACACTTCCCATGCTTCTGGCGCGAGCGCTGCTCCTGCATCTGCATCCGCACCAGCAACAGCACCATCCCGACCTTTGAGTTTACCCCGTCCCGTTTGCTATTTCTCCTTGTTAAGGGATTTATTCGTTTCGACACCTCAACACCGTTTGACATATGGAGAACTTCAAGGCTTGGTGACCAATTGGCGGGATAACAGCAGCAATAGTCACTCGAATTCTGCCACTTTGGAATGGATGCGTCATATGCCGGAATGGTCGATGCTTCTGCAATCGGCTGTTAATTTTCTAGCTGGAGATTTTCCAACTTTGCCAGTGGAATATGTTCCATATATAGATTATAAAAGTCAGCTGGGTATCTACCAGTGGATTGGAGCTGGTCGTGATCTTGATGCCCGACTCATTTCCCTGTGTCAATTCTGGCTGCAGCGTCGTAAAGATGATGAAAAGTTAAATGCAAAAATTCGACAGTCAGCTATCGGAAGCCAGTCCGCGTTGAGTGCAGATTCATTACCCACTCCGCCGCCCCGTTGTCCCACCAGTTGGACCGTACGTACTGCCAATCAGGCCGAGATGTTGGAATTCCAACGACAAGAGCGTCTACGTTTTGAGCATCCTCATCGTCCGTTTACGTATCGTCTGAATGGTTATGAAAGCGTTGTCGGTCCTGTCAAGGGCATTTATACCCAAAGTCTGCCCCTGAATAAGGCGCGCGGACATGCTGTAATGGTCGATGATCGTCCGCCGTATGTGACCATATTAACTTTGGTTCGTGATGCCACAGCCCGTCTACCGAATGGCGAGGGAACGCGTTCTGAAATCTCAGAATTGCTCAAGTGCTCGCAGTACATTAATAAACAGGCAGCTGAAAATGTTCTTCAAACGATAGTGAGTGGAGCTCTAGATCGTTTGCATGGTGGTCTAGATCCTTGTGTGAGATACGATGCTAGACGTAAGATTTGGATCTATTTGCATCGCAATCGCGGTGAGGCGGAATTCGAGAAAATGCATCGACATAATCAAACGTTGGTGAAACAAAAACAGCAGCAACGGAAGCTACTGCAGCAGCAGCACCACCACCATCAACTAATGGTGGTAAAAACGACGCCAAACAAAAAGGACGAGGATGGCGAAGCATTGGAAGCAGCATTACCAGCATTAGTGCCGGCAGCAGTTAGCCAAGCATCGCCATTGATGACCATTAAGAAACCGTTGCCTGTTAAAACAAGTCCACCAGTGCCGCCTTTGAAATATCATATACCACCACCAACTGCCGCCTCCCAAAGTCATATCAATCCCACGCAGAAATCACTGCTTAAGCCAGCAACAGGAGGAGCGGGAGTCGGAACACCTACGTCTGCCCCTGGTAAATTGGCATCTAATTTTGCCATTACCAAAATTAGTCCCACTCGTCATACCACACCCATTCTGGTATCAACACCCACGGGTCTTCAGACTGTGCATGTGGCCACAAATGCCAACTCTGCTAATTCCCCTCTAACTAGTAGTCAACAAGTGGCTAGTGCTGCCAAAAAGTTAACAATTAAGAAATCTTCAGCCATAGGCAATTTTATCATACCCCTGGAACAGGCGCACCAACAACAGCAACAACAACAACAAACAAAGACTGTGACGATATCGGCACGCCAGGGAACGCAGTTGCCCAAAAATTTTATACGCCTCTTGCCCACTGCAGCAGCTGGAACTGGAACAGGCGGAGCAGCTGCTGCTGCTGCACAGACAAAGCCAACTTCTGTTCAAATACTAGGTCATCGTGTTTTACCGCAACAGCAACAACAACAATCCCCGGGGACGATTCGTTCTTTGCAACAGAAAATTGGAGCCGTTTCAATTATGGCCAATAAGACAATTACAGGCACTAGTGTGGGCGTGGCATCTGGCAGTGGTTCAGGTACCATAGTCAGAATGTCGCCACAAGCATTTGCTTCACTGCAGCAGCAGCAACTTAAACAAAAAGCCAACGCAAGCACTTCAAATACAAGCAATTCAGCGGGCCAATCTCCACAACAACAGCGAATAATAGTGGGTAAGTCTATTGTGGTGGCTTAAAGCTTAATTCTTCTAACAACTCATCGTCTTCTTCTACTTCTTCTCAGGAAACACTGCAATTTCATCGAACAAAAGCATTGTCTTTCAGGCATTGCCCAAAACCGTGCCTAAAATACTCACTACCAACAGTAGCAGCAGCGGAGGCACCCACAAGCAACCCACAGCGAATTTATCATCCCAGCAGCAAAGGATTGTTTTGCAGAATTTCAAGCAGCCGGCAACAGCCAGCGCCACAACCTCCTCTTCGCAGACTAACACAAATGCTACACGTATAATACGTACAGCAGCCACGGGAAATGGTACAAATCAAGTGACTACAGCTGGTGCAGCACCTACTGGTGGTGGTGGTGGTGGTGGTAATATCATCACTTTGGATAGTCTTATACAAAAGAGCAATGCCACTGCCACAACTGGCAAATTAATAACAAGCGGTAGCAATATCATCCAACTGGCCGCCACCTCTACAACGGGCAATGTCATTACATTGACGCCCAATCAGAATCACAACCAGGTGGCCAAACCACGTATAGTAACCACAACAGGAGCAGGAGTCGGAGGCGGAGGCGGTGTGGTACCAAAGATTATTGGTAAAACGACTGTATTGCCCGGCAAACCTCTATTGCTGCAAGCCAAGACACTAAAGCATTTGGGAGCCGGCACACCTGTTAACAATCAGGTGGTGACAACGGCAACGCCAGCCAAAACAACTCAGAGTATTGTGATCGGCGGACAGACGGTGAAACTGCAGGGGGCGGTGAGTATTGGAATTTTCCATTGTTTAATTCAATTTAAATCAACTCTGGGTTACCCTTCTACAGTTGCCCGCTCGAGCAGCAAGTGGTGCCATGCAGACGGTCATAATGGGCAATCAATTGCTACGCCTGGCACCTGCCACCCCCAATAGCAACAGTAATCCTGCCAGTGCCACCAATTCAGCCGCCTCTACCAATAGCCTGCCATCGCCTACTGTCACAACGCCAAAGACCCTGCTAATTGGTCCCGGTGGAGCTCAAACACTACGTTTGGGTAAAAATGTTCTGCTGGCCAATAAATTAACCAGCACCGGATCATCAGTGCCAGCCGGCGGCACCAATAACAGCACAAACACTGCAACTGCCACAGGTGGAAACAATCTGGTATTTGCCGTCCAGGGTAACGGTGGTCAATTGTATTTCTCACATGGATTGCAGGGTGTCAACTTAAAGCCACTATCCGGCATGAAAGTGATACCCATGACAAGCACTGCAAGTGGCGCAAAAGCGCCTGGTGAAGGAGGCGGCGCAACAGTTGCCATAGCCGGCAAAACCATGACTACAAAGCTGTTGCCAGCTGCGGTTCTCAAGACGACAACAACAACAACAACCAGTGGGAATGCTAATTAGAAAGAAGTCCGTGGAGAAGTGGTGGCCACAGATGCTGCTTGTGTTTATTTAAGCCCGTTGTTTTTTTTACTTTCTACTCTGCATCTTTAGTTGAGAATTATGATTATGAACTATATTTTTCGATATTTTTTTTTTCGTGTATTGTAATTAGTGTAGGCAAAAAGTTGAATTGCAATTATTATTGCTTTGTAATTTAGGATAACCCCAGGATTTACCAGTTATATATACATATATGTACATGAAAACACAAAAGAAAATATTTTAAATCATAGCGAACCTCTAATAAAACTCAAGTGAATCAAAATGAATACATTATCAAAATATTTTTATTGACTCTCTTCTGTCTGGAATGAGGGAGGGTGACATTAGATCTAATGATCCATTTTGTAATATCTAGAAATTATATTTAAATTCACAAATAACTTGATGCGATTCTCAAACATTGTTCAAATGAAGCTAACAGATTGGAAATAAATTCACAATGTATATGATAACAATTTTGCGAGATCCACAATCCAATTTAATATTTTTTTTGTTTACAACAAAATGTGGAAAATTCTTGTCTTTTTTTTCGATGGCAACTATTTGTATATGTAAATTTAATTTCAACTGAACGGAAATCATTCATATAAATGTATGCAAGTATTTTAAATTAAATTATCACCGAAACATTCCAAGTAACAGAACAATTTAAATATATAATTTTTAAATGGAAATTTGAAAAAAAAAGTTAATCTGCTGTTGTTTAACAAGCCGATTTATATAGTTTAGGAATACATTTTTTTAAATAGGATTCAGAGTTGGTTGGCTTTTGGCATTGCCATTAAGTAAACACACATATAATTTTAATTAAATCAAAATGGTTCCTTGGTGTGATTTTTGAAATGACGATTCAATTTAATTTTCAAATTGAACGATTTGCCACAGATAGGACAATTGTAGGAGGCTTTGTCTGTGGATGATGAGGACGGAGACATTTCTGTTGTTGAAGTGGTTTCCAAGTTGCTATTGTATTGTCGGCTATCATTGTAATGACCTAAATTCAACTGGGATTCAATGATGGATTCTTGACTTGTTTGCGATTCGTCTAGCGTCGGTTCAAGCTCAGATCTTCCATCCGTTTCCATGGGAATTGTGAAAGAGTGTAGTGGTGATGGTGAAGGCTCTGTTTTGAGTGATTTGTGGGTGGCCAGCACATGATTTTGTAACTCTTGAGCATTGCCAAATGTATCTTCACAGAATGCACACTGAATGACGCAGGAGGAGCTAAGTGCAGTTGGTGGATCTTCATTTATCTTTTTGGCCAGTTCGGATTCGCGTTCTAAAAATAAATCAAATGGCATATAAGTATAGAAATAAAATCAAAAATATTAATGTAATTATTACCCTCTAGATGCTCATTAAGGTGACTTTGAAGCAATTTATGCTTCATTTTTTTGCCACAAAACTTGCATTTGGTTTTCGTATGGACGGCCAAATTGTGCTCTTTCAGTGTATCCTTTGAATTACAAAAGAAGCCACATATTGGGCATTTCATATGTCTTTGCAATTTATGCCATTTCATGTGAAATTTCAATCGGGACTCGGGAGCATTTATAAATTTCTTGCCACAGATATAGCATTCACAGTCTTTAAGCATATGAACACGTCGCATATGGTCCATATGTTGATCCTGATTCGAGGATTCATATGTGCATAACTTACAATAAACCTTAGACTCGGAGAGTGGTATAGGCAAGCTTAGATTGGCATCATTGCCATTATCGTAGTCGTAGGTGAACTTTATTATATCCTCCTCTTCCTCCTCATCATCATCATTTTCGTTATCACCATTGCTTTCATCGTCAATTGCTACGATATCGATTGCCTCATCTAATTTCACCGAAGCTTCAAATTTCGTTATATTCACATTGCTCGCCTGAACTTTAGGATTAGGCATTTCTACTGCTAGTGCTGGCACTCTGGCCATGTGCTCCTCCTTGATAGGCACATGCGGTATATCAAAAGCAGCACGAACTCTCGTACTGCCATCTTCTTCACAGCTTTCATCATCACTCAGATAGACAAATGCAACAAATTTCTCCTCTTGTTCGGGTGGCACATCAATTTCTTTCTTAATATTCATTTCGAATGGTTTCAGTTCCAATTCATCATATTGTTGCTGGGCCTCCAGGCAACTGCGTTTAAATTTTAACACCTTTCGAAATTCTGCTATGCAGACCACGCACATGTATTGTGGACGGCCATCGTCTTTGACTACCTGTAGAAGAATCCGTAACAAAATTCCTTTGCATTGTTTACTGATTATTAATAATTAAGATTAAGATTAAGTGTCACCTCCATATCCCAGGCTTGCAACTGTTGCAATATATCCGGCATATCTACATCATTACCCGTCTTATCCATCAAAGTTGAATGGAATATGGGTTTTACTATGGCCCGTTCCAGATCCTGGCTCTTTGTAAAAAAAACGCCGCAGGTCCGGCACGGCTCTACCGAATCTTCATCTAAGTCGTTCATATCCGTGTCGAAATCCATCGTCTGCAATTGCAACTCCTTTTCCCAATTTCCTGCTTCTACGAGACGAATTCAAAGACGGACTCCCAAGGATTTGTTCGCTTTCTTTTGTTTTAATGTCAGACAGAGCGCTTTATCAAATTGTTATCGATAAATGCAAAAGCTAGAGATGGAACATTTGAAACCAGTGAAAGTATAAACAAAACCAACAAAAATACAATTTTGATATTAATTTATTCTTCTGAAATATTATTTGTTGTATACCACAGCCTATTGTTAGCGAAATAAATCTAAACTCGAATAACATTTAGTCTGTTTTTTATTAATGGTAATTCGATTTATGTATATGTATCGCATAATTTTGGATATTTATATAGGATGGTGAAAGGAAATATAAAATAACTAAAATCTTTTTTATTGCAAAGAATTTTCCGCTCCGAAACCAATCAGTTTGCATATTTAATTTCCCTTAGTTCATCCTCACCAAGAAGCTCCACCTGCTCTTCGGAGTTGTATTTTAGATTTTCTGCCAACATAACAGCATTCTGGTGGCATTTTGTCTCCTCATGCTGGCGCATATGGTGTAGCAGGCGGAAATCCTTGTGACAATAATCGCAACGATATAGTTTAATATCCGTATGGATAAGTTCATGTTTAGACAGGGAATGGGCGTAGGCGAATGCTTTGTCGCACACTTTGCACACATATGGTTTAACGCCACGATGGACACTACAAAGACAAGGTAGACATAGTTGAAAATCACGATTAGCAATGGATGTGAATGCATACTCACTTCTCATGGGACTTGAGCACACTCTCATAGTAGAACTGGCGACTGCAGTAGCTGCATTTAAAGGGTTTGCTGCCCGTGTGCGAATACATATGCTTGCGAAGCTGTTCCCGCACCTGGAACTTGGCCTCGCAGAGTCTGTAAGGTGGTAATATCAAAGATGAGACCTAAGATTTCATTTTCAGAAGCGCCATTTCACTTACTCGCACTGGTATTGAAATACAGCATCATGCCGCCGTCGATGCTCCAACATTCTGCTACGTTTCTCATAGAAATTGCCACAGACATCGCAAACATAGCCACCCTTCTCGGCTCCATCAGAGGTGCGCAGTGAGTTAAAGCCACGGCGGGCTTTGCTACGCCGAACCTTCAAATTAGTTTGGGCCGCTGCTTTAAATGCCATATCCTGGGTGGAACTATCCTCGAAGCCCTCGGCTGATGTTGCTTTGACGCCATCACCACTTGTGGTCTCCAGCACAATTTCCTGCTGATCAGGATTCATCTCAATTGAATAGTTTTCGTCCAAGTATTCAATATCGTCCAACAATACTTCCTGTTGCTCGCCAATCTCTGCATTAGTATTTGCATCCACATCCAGATATGCAGCATTTTTTTGGTCTTCTTGATCATCCATTATGAACATGTCTTCTTCATTTTGTGTGACGTCTTCCTCCTTGACTATCACATCATCTGTATCCGCCTCGCCGTCGACTTCTGTTTCACCTTCTGCATCATTGTCCTCCAACAAAAGTCCCATGTCACGACAATATGATTCAATCTCGGCCTGCTTGCGCAACGCCTTTTCTCGAAATTGATAGGCCATATTCAGTTCCACCTTGCAAGCCTTGCATATACCATCGGGAATGGGTTCGTGACCATTTAACTTACTGTAAGAGACTCCAAGTAGTTGGATTAGCATTTCATTTGGAGTCTCTTCACCTTCCTCCCTGGACTCGTCAAGGGGCTGCAATCGCACACTGGGCTCCAAACACACCCGACACGAATTCGGTCCAAGTTCGCCACGCATTTTCTCAATTCTATCCTTGCTGGTTTGCCTGTGGTTCAAAAGACCGCAACAGTATTTCAGTGTTAAAATTTGAGTATTGGTCTTAAAGTGTTGTGTAAAAGCGTCTGACAAATCGACAACAACAATTCAGATCGCCATTTTCTTTCATTGCAGGGCTGGCAACCACGCCGAATGGCCAACAAAAAGAAGAAAAGAAATGGTCACACTAAACATCTCTATAAGGTATATTAGGGATTTTCCCTGTTTTGTTGATTAAAACAGCCAAAAATTTTACGTGCAATTAATGTTTCTTCCTTTTTTTTTGTTGGTCATCAACCGAAACTTTCTTCGTTAAGCAAAACCTTTTTTTCCCAAAAATATCTGTTCGTTATCCGAATTGTTCTAAAGCCAAGACATGCGTTAACCGAGGGTCCACTGTATATAATAATTTTGTGTTTTTGTCCTGCTGATGTATGCACTATATTTCGATAGATTTATTATCATAGCTTCTGGTGGGCTAGCCAACATCGAAATTATGGCCACATTCAAGTATTACTAATTTGCAGTATCTGGCCACACTCTTGTGTATTTTTCGAGACGCAGAACGGAAGATATTTCTTATCGCTAAAAAATTAAGGAAAAATGGAATATTCCATCGTATTTTATAATAGTCTTATTAGAAAATAGTTAGAACGAATTGTGAATACAATAAATTGACAATTTCCTGTCGCATTAAGCAAGGACGAAGGCTCAAAAGAGAATGACATAGAAGGCGATAGAGCAAAGCGAACGAAAAGAAAAATAAATATAAATCCAACACACACACACACACGCACGCAAGCCAAAAAAAAGAAAAAAATGTTTATTATCTCGCTCTCACACTGCTACCACTACTACCACTATTGCGTCGGGCCAGTTATCGACTTGGCAATCTTCATCTCCTAAAGCGACACGCGAATACGAGTGTTTAACAGAAAATTTGATTTCGTTTCCTTATTGCGCCCGCCTCGCTTTCGACACCCTCCTCTTCCACCCCTTGCTCGTACTCGGTAGAACAACAACAACAAGTGTATAGTGTTTGTCCCAGTGTGGCCTGTACGGAGGCGCCGCTAGCATTCCTAACATGTCCGAGAAGCATCATTGGGCGAAATCAGCGGCGCCAACAGCAGCTCCAATTCCGGTTCCAGTTCCATCGACAGCAGCCTCACTTCAAAGGGGGGTGACAGCATCAGTTCATCCTCATCCTCAACCCCCCCACCATCCCTCCTATGGCATTCAAGGATTGGGTTTGAGTGGCGAAATCCCTTATACCTCTGGACGATTTCAGGCTCCACCCATTCATCATAATACAAATAAATTAACATCTCCGTTAACTATTGTCCCAGTTGGGCCAGGCTTGGGAGCTGTTCCCCTGCAAGTCTCGCCCACGTCTCCACACACAAATGTACCTGTAGCTGCACCCAGCGGCTTTGTGCCTCCTCCGTTTTCCAATGCCAGTGCCGCTTCCAGTGGTCCAGTGGGATCAAATCAAGCAGTTGGTGGTGGTTCTTCAGTGCTTCAACCAAATCCCTTTGCATCGGCAGCCAATAATGCCGCCGGTTTGGCATTTGTTAATGCTGCTCTCAACTTTAATCCAGCCCAGCAGCTGGAGCTTGGAAAGATTATGCATGCCATGCACGCGTCTGGAGCTGGCACGGCTACAGGACCGGCTGGTGCAGCAACTGCTCCAGTTATTGCAACGAATGCCCCTCCACAGATAGCCCAGTCAAATGTTCCAGCTACATCAAGGCATCCGGGAGATGCGAGTGGCGTCTCTAGTGCCGCCAGTGCAGGAGTCATCAATTCTACAATAGCAGAGAACGTGATGAATGCCATGTCCTCGGATGATAAAATGCAACGCGTTCAGCAGGTCATTGAATCCAGTTTGGAGTAAGTGCTTCAACGATTTTTTCTCTAATCGTGATTCTATTATAAAATATATTTTCTTCATCCTTTTAGCGACAATGCCAAGCATCAAATCTCGCAGATATTGGAAGGAGTGGCCAGCTTAAAACCCATAGAGAAACTCTTTCTATATTTGCGTCTACCCGGTGAGAGTTCAGACTCAGATCCCTTAAGGCAACCACAAAATCCGCTAGGCACTCGATCGGAAATAAATCATACCATCAATTGGGTCCGATCTCATTTAGAGCACGATGCTCAGGTGTCCATACCCAAGCAGGATGTTTACAATGATTATATGTGAGGCGATATAATGGTTATGTTCTCTTATTCAATCGGCTAAATTATTATTGCTAATCTTTCAAGTGCCTATTGCGAACGTTTGAGCATCAAACCGTTGTCCACGGCGGATTTTGGAAAAGTGATGAAGCAAGTCTTTCCTGGCGTGAGACCCAGACGTTTGGGAACGCGTGGAAATTCACGTTATTGTTATGCAGCAATGCGTAAGACCACCAAGCTGATACCACCGCAATTGCCTCAGATATTTCAGTTGAAAGAGGAACATTTTGAGGCTGGTGAGGATGGGGTAACGCCATCTAAATCTGAGCTCCTGCCTGGCGTAGCTAGTGCATCATCTGTTGCTGATGGCGGTGACGATAGCATAAATATTGTACGCGTTTGGGCGGAGAAATTGCTCAATACCAAACTGGGTAGCATTACGGAATTGGCCACACGCATTCGCAGTAACAATGCAACCATAGTGGGTCATCCAAATCCAACTGGCAAGAAGTATACACCCAGAGAACCCAAGGAGAAACGTCTACTGACTGTAGGTTGAGTAAATTTGTATCATTTGTTGCAGATATTACTAAGATCTTGTTTCCCCCCAGGATATGGGTCCATTGAAAAAACGACGAAAGAAGAAACGCAAGGGTTCAACATCATCCGAATCCAGTTGTCATCAATTATCAGGGCATTTAGATGCAGGCAGCAGCCAGGAGGCTAGTCAAGATGGTCTTAAGATTAAACAGGAGATTACCGATTCGCCCAATCAGACACAGTCGTATAATTATGTAACTGGTCAACAACAGCAACATCAATTATTGCCCATGAATCTGGCACCTACGGAGCCAAGAAGCAACAACAATAACAATGCTGTTCGTAACTTAACACCGAAAATTATGGAAATGTCACCACCAGTTATCAAAAACGAGGTGGAGGAATATAATACATCCAATATATTTTGTAAAAAAGTACTCAAGGCTCAACAAACCAAAGGATTTTGGGCCAATTCACCAAGCAGTGGGGGTTCAACAGGAGGCGGAGGCGTTGCTGGCGGACTAGTTCCACCAGTAATAACAACAACATCGGCCACACCACCGCCAACAAGCGGGCAACTGTCTATGGGGCCACCCTTGCAAATGGGCAGCTCAATAAGTCCATCGAGCAGTCTTACAGCTGGCGGTGGCGATGCAAGCTCAGCCACATCCGCTCCCACACCCACACCAAAAGTAGCTTCTCGTAACAGCATGATGCTGTTACGTGCCAAACGATTGATTGCCGCCGAAAATGCAGCCGCTTTGGCCGCCGCTGCTGAGGATTCCGGACTACCAGAAAATCTGGGCTTACCACGTGAGCGTGTAATTAGCATTTGCAATATGGATAAGCACGAACTCGACGATTATTTTCTACCCGGCGAGGAAGATGAGAATTCAGAGGGTGCCGATACCGAGCTGCTTCAATATTTTCAGATGGGAGACGCTGAGGAAAAACAACTGAATTCCTTGGATGCTCTAGCAGAACAGAACAGAATTCCACAACAGCAACAAGATACGCAATTGGCAACTGGAAATGGAGTAGCCGTGAGAGTAATGCAATTGAATGATGGAATTGGGGCGATACCACCAGCTGTAGCTACAGAAGGTGTATCCTCCTCTTCCGTTTCAATTGCATCATCGATGGCCATGCCATCGCCTCAGGGTTTCATTCAGGCCACTTCAAGTCAGTCAGCGATTAATAATAATGTGGGTTCTGCCTCAGCGTCTCTGGCTCTAATGTCAAGAAAGCATCAACAACAACAAACGCAGCAGCAACGTGCCAACCTTAATCCGAATAAGCGTAAAATTAGCCTAAGCAATGCTTCCAGCAATGGCAACAACAAGAATTGCATCTTTTTGCCAATATCACCAAACATCAATGCCACAACGGCTGTTATCCAACAGTCAACGAATCCAAACAACAATCCCTCCAGTAGTAATCAGCAGAACTGTTTTGCCAGCCCCGGTCTCAGTCGGATGCGTCAGATGCGCTCACAGCTCTCGCTGACGGGCAAACAACAATCCCTGGACTTTGATAATGGACGTGACCCCATGATTGGGGCAACACGGAAACGTCGCAGCTATGTGTATAGCTATCCCAGTGCCAGCACGACATCAGCCTCTGCTCCACCAAGTCCATCTCTGTTGCAGCATTGCAATGCAATGGGTCCAAGCACCACAACAACATGGCCTATATCGGCTTCTTGTACAAATTTCTCGGAAAATCCCGGTGTAGATGCCATGGATCTGGAGACAAGTCTGGCCTTGACTGGCAATGGCGATGATGATTTGGAGCTGACCGAAATTCAGCGTTCACAATCGGTGCCATTGTCCCAATTGCATTCCCGCACCAGTCCAAATTTCAATCGTCAGGTTAGTTTCTATTCCGAGAATAGCCAAAGCAGTCAACAACCCATCAAAGATGTGGATGTCGATGTAGATACGGGTCTACTCTACGATGGCGTCGATGTTAGTGCACTGATCTCGCCCAGCTTTAACAATAAATTCAGTAGCATTGCCCAGCAAACGGGCGGCACAACTTGCAGCTCATCGACTGGCTCATCATCGGGCTATAGCAGTGGTAGCGGTGGTAGCATAGGAATTGTTTCCCGTTCCGTACCCTCAACGCCATTGCCACATCAGCACCTGAATGGCAGTTCCCATTTAACGAATGTCGCAAATGTCGCTATTCCTGGCGACGTGACGCGGACAGCTTCAAATGGTTTCTTTAATATCTCTCCATCCTTTAATTGGGGCAGCCATCATCAGGTCACGCCTGCTAACACTTACTCAGCTGCAGCTCCAGCAACTTACAGTGCACGCAATTCTCTGGATATATCCAAATCTATGCCAACCACGCCCATAACAACGCCCTGTTTTCGCTATAGCCCAATTGAGATGCGTAGGGATTTCCTACTGAATGGCAATACCATCGATAGTTTGCCCTCATCGTCAACAACAACAACAGCGACAAGCTTCGTTGGTGGCTCTGGAAACGATGTAACAGCAGCAGACTCTGTGGCCTTGACTCTTAGTGCGGACAATTTAATGGATGACAGAGCACCGAGTAGCTCGGATGTAGTTGAAGCCATAATTGGTGATGCCTCCGATATACTCGATAACTTGTAGAATTTGCCTGAAGAGAAAGCTCAACAAGGAGATGGAGAAACAATAAAGGAGCAGCAAGAAAAAGTGACCAACCAGCAGGAGCAGAACGAGCAGGAGGTGGAGCAGGACAATGTAATGGCTTGCCTGCTCCAGCATGTGGACGATTTGTAGTTTAAACTATCATGTCGAGTGTCGTCGTTCGTCTCCTGTCTTTTGTAGTAATGTCCTTTATTGTTTCTGAGCTTTCTCTTCGTAAACGAAACACCCCGTTTTCCTCCCGCAGTTACCAAGGTTTCGTTTACACAAAAGGATCAATTCTTTGGAACCACCATCCATTTATCAGTAAGTGTTGGTTTTAGATGGTTGATCTTATAAAAAGATTTACTTTAAATCTATATGGAAACAAAAACATTTTCTGGCTGGACCAACTAACAATGAACAAACTCAAAACAAAAAAAAAAAACAAGAAAGAGTCAAAAAACACATCAGATCTGCCCAAGTCGAACTTTACTTTCATTATAAGATCTACCAGTGCCTTTTAAAGCCAACTCTTATGTCTATGTATCTATCTATCGTCTCCCCTCAGGCCGTTGTTGTATGTATGTGTATATATATATAAAATACATATATTCTATATATATATATACATTTATAAAAAAAAGAATGGCAAATTGTTAATGCCATTCATTTTCTGTATGTAGTTGATTAGTTTTTAAATGTTACAAATCTTACAAAGAAAACAAAACAAACAAAAAAAAGAAAACAAAAACGAAATGAACTTGAAAAGTCTGAATGAAACAAATGAAACAAAAATGTATGCAGCGGTTTTAAGAAAACGATAACCAAACAAATTTAACAAATCTACAACAAAAACAAAAATTAATAATCTTTTGATATAAAAATGATGTAAAGCGTGCGAAAGAGCGAAAGAGAAAAATTAAAAATTTTTAGTGCTTGTGCTGTTTAATATATTAATTTCGATTGGATTGAATTGAATTGTGTGTATGTATGCATGATGTGTATGTATTTTCAAAATATTCGAAATTGGCCTCTTGGGATTTTATCCCCCGCCCCTTTTCTCTCCATATATTTCGATTTTATTAACTAACTAAATCTATTCTAAATATATATGTCTATCTTATACAAAAAAAAAACAAAAGAAGAAAGCAAAACTTCTAAATATATTTTCTCTTTTGTCATCTTTTGAATAATTAGCCCTAGGTGTTTGATTGTTATTAAATGTGTGTTGCCCTTTATTGCTTTGTTTATTAATTGTTTATAAATTAAGTTGAATTTTCCATAGAATTTCTTCCACCACCCCCTTCCATGTGTTCCCAGTTACATTGTCTATGATAGGTTTCCTTTCTTTTTAGCTTTAATGAATTTTTGAAAAACAAAAAATTTAATATATGTATGTATTGTATGTGTGAGTGTAAATTTCAATGTTAATTTGTTTATAAAACAAAGTGAAGAAAAAACACATACAAAAACCTCTTTTATGTTTAAAATTTTAAATGTTTTTTTCTGTAATAATAAAAAGTTTAAAATACGAACATATATCTATAAATGTGCCTCAGGCTTTATTGTAAAACAATTATAAGTATATATATATACATATACATTTACCACAAAAACAAAATATACAAATACAATTACATACAGACAAGCATAAAAAACGAATGAAAACAATGAAAGATAAGCTTCATACAACATATACACACACACACACGTAAATAACAAAATAGTTTAATAGAAAACGTTATACAAGAATGAAATTTTTACAACTTAGGCAAAACAATTAATTCACAGATTTATTGGGGAATCTGAACAGAGTCAGCAGTTAATAATTAATATAATGTAAAACCAATAATAATAACAATAGATAATCAATCAATATGCATTGATCGATTGCCAGCAAACAAAACAAACAACAAATCAAATACAATTTAAGTCGAACAAGAAAACCTGCAAAACCGCTTGAAAATAATCAAATAACAAAAATTAAAGAGCAACTATTCACACACACACACACATTTTGTATATGGAAATAGTCCTTAAGTGTATCTACGTATATCTAAAACTACATTGAAATTCAAAACAACAACAAAAATCACAACCAATCAACCTTCAGTAGAGATCGATCCAATACAAAATCCAGACATCCATTATAGGAAAAAAGAAAAACTCAACTGGAATTTTTTATAAAATCTATGTACACGTAATTGAATGCAATTGAACTTCATATTCATGCAGCAAGCGAACTAATTCAATAAAAATCTATGGAAAGAAATGAAAATCAAGTGTCTTACTAATCTAAAAGGAGGGGAGACAACAAAAACAGCTTTAACAACAAGTTTATCAAGTTATTGTCATAGTAAAACTGATTTCTTTTGTGGCTAAAATAATAAAATAGATTTGTAAGTTGTATTTAAGGTGGTTTTCTTCTTGGTTGGTAGCCTGTTTTCGGACCTTTTTTACACCATACACCCATAGGGTGAAATGCTATATTAAAGTCGCCAAAACGTATGTAACAGGCAGAAGGAAGCTTTTCCGACCCCATAAAGTATTATATTCTTGATCAGCATCTACAGCCGAGTCGATCTAGCCATGTCCGCCTGTCCGTATGAACACCTAGATCTCAGACACTATAAAAGCTAGAGCCACCAAATTTGGTATGTAGACTCGTGTAGTATGTAAAGTGATCAAGATTATTTTAAATTTTTGCCACGCCCCTTTCCGCCCCGCAATTAAAAAACTATTCTAGCCAGAGACACCATATTTGATAGGTACATTTGCTTAGTAAATGCGCACATTTAGTATGTGTAAAGATTTTGCCACGCCCCTGTAATTTGAAAAACCTTGATTATCTCCCGTAATTTTCTACCCTGTGCAATCGAATTTGGCACACTTAAATTTGATATTAATACCCAGCAAAAAAACAGAGATGATCCAAATCGGACAAAAAATAGCCAAGTTATGCGTATAAACGTTTTCCATAAGGCCGGAGATGGCCGTTGGCTGGCGGCGGCGCTAGTGTGCTCACATACTCGGGTGAGCGAGATACTGAAATATGCTTGTAAAAAGAATGTCAACAGAATTTTTTAAAAATACGTATAAGAATTTGTAATTATAAATTGGAAATATTTGTTTTACTGGTGAATGGTATACCTAAGTCGGCGAGACGACTTACTCACTTCATTTTTTTGTAGCAGGCGGACCATAAATACTTTTTTATAGAGCATAATACAGTGCTTGCATAGCCCACCTTATTTTTCTAACATTTCTCAATAAACGCTGAAAATGTTTTAAATTTTAGATATGTAAAACAAAAATACGGATTTTCAGTTCGGGTACTGAAAAATGTATTTTAAAAATAAAAAAATATCAAAGACTTTTGTCATAAACGTCTTTTTCTCAATTGTCAATACAAAAAGACGGCAGTGGGTTATAAATATGATGCAAAAATGTGACTGAAAAGGCTGGAAAGTAAATTTTTAAATTAACGGTTCTATGCCTATGTTTGTATGTGTCAAAGACAAACAGTGGTTTTTAAGAGGTATTGAAAATTTAGTTCTAACATAAGGACTTTCTATCACCCTTCGAATTTTTCAACTCGATTCGAAAACAAAAAATAAAAAGTGGGTTATAAATATGATTAGCACTGTATGTATGTATTAGATAATTCTAAATTGAAAGGACAATTAACTCGCAACAAGTAAATAATTAAAAGGATTAAAAGATTCAAGAGCCTTGATTTTATATCTTACCAATACCTAAATCCTTTAAAACGCCGTTTTAAATACTAACAACTCTTAACTTAAATAAGAAAATTCGAAGCAGTCTACAATTGATTAATTTTATCCATTGTTTCCCAATACGGCTGCGCAGCGACACGGCATTGAATCTATCATTTTCTGGTGTTATGGCCTTTCATGTACCTACGCTCTATAGCAGTCTAAGGACCTCTTTTAGTGGTTGGCTTTGCAGCAACTACTCCCTTCTTAACGTCGCACTACAAATTTTCAATCGGGCGCAGATCGCCCGCACGGGCCACTTCATTAAATCTACTCTAGCATTATCGATACGAGCTTTTGCCACTTTCCTTGTGTGTTTCTGGTTATTGTCTTGTTGAAATACCCAACAAAGTGATATTTTCCCTTCGTCATGTGGTACCTTTACTTCCTCAATAATTTTAACGTACACATTATGCCTTCTATGCAGCATATAGGACCAACACCGTATTAGGGAAAACATCCTGACACCAACACACTTCATCTGGCATGTTTAATAGTCTTTGTGGTGTACTGTGGGCTGTACTCCGTGTTTTTCTGTCGACGAATATACAGCCTAGATCCCCTCTGTCCAAACATCACAATTTTGGACTCATCTGACCAAAGTATGTTGCGCCATTTCTCCACAGGTCAATTTATGTGGAATTTTAACTATTCAATCCGTTTTTTTATGTTTTTCTGTGGGAGTTTTGGATTTTTCCGAGGGCTGCGAGCGTTCAAGTTAGTTTGAGGTAACTCTCACCGCACTGTCCAAACACTGGCCGGCACTTTTGGCTCTTCCTGCATCTTCACAGCCGATGCAAACGAGCGAAGCCTTGAGTCTCGTTCTATTCTTTTTTCTAATTCGGGCGAGATTTTAAGCTTTCGGCCACGTCTTTCTGATATTTTTTTTAATTTTAATGCATTTTGAACTGCAGTTGGGGAGCACTTCAAAATTTGACAGACTTCTATGTAAGTTTTTCCCTTATCCATAAGGTTTCTGATCTGAATAATCTTCTTAAAAGACATATGCGTACCCCGGCCCATTTAAATCTGCGAATTGGAATACTTTAATGAATCTTCTACCGCGAACATTTAGCACATCAAATAGAGCAAAAAAAAACAACCTTCTAGCAATAGTTTTAGTTTCCTGCAATGAAAGATCCTTCACTACTATTATTTTCTGGCTCTAAATTTGGCAAATAAGCTTAAAAATTAAGTAGCAAAAAAGTTAAATCTCCAAGTGAATTTCAAATGTAATGGACAAGTGTTAAACATTGTTGATAACGGTACTTAAAGGTTTTACACAGATCGGAATATTATCTTGCAAGTTATAGTAATAAATATCGGCAAGTGTTTTGCGCTACTATTTTTTTGCTCGCAACTGTATGTATTAGATAATTCTAAATTGAAAGGCCAATTAACTCGCAACAAGTAAAAGAATTGAAGAGCCTTGATTTTATATCTTACCAATACCTAAATCCTTTAAAACACCGTTTTGAAAACTGACAACTCTTAACTTAAATAAGAAAATTCTAAGCAGCCTACAATTGACCAATTTTTACAAATGTGATTTTTTAAAAACTTACATATGTTTTTTGTTTTAACAAAATGAATTTAAAATACAAAAAAAAAGTGTTTTTTAAAATACATTTGCATTTGCCCCACTGTATATGTATATATAGAAGAGGGTTTTCTTTCTGTATGTCAGTTATTATATTTTAATATTTTTTATTAAACATTTTGAGTTTAAAATAATAATAATAATAATATGCAATAAATATTTGTTTTTTTTTTTTGTTTATAATATACATAATACCATTTTCTTTTTGTATGTTTATGTTTAAATTTAATATGCTGTGTGCTGTTGTTGTTATATATTATTAATTTATTTGGTTTTTTAGTTGCTTATGTATCTTCTCTCTTTTTTTAATGCCATTGCTATTATGCTTTACATGTAAATTTAACTATCTTTGTTTATTATTAATAATTTGTTGTATTATTTATTTATGCATATTATACATTACACATTTATTTATTTTTTTATTAATAATAGCGCCAAAATAATGTTCCATTTGCTACAACTGATACGATTTAAGCACAACTTGCCCCTTTAGACTGTGACTTTGTGTATATAATGGGTATATATCTATGTATATATATATATATATACATATAAAGGTATATGTATATCGTGTATGTACGTATAAAAATCGATTAATGCGCTTTACGATTTCGTTACTTTTTTATTAATAGTTTATACACTACGCCTAATAGCACTAGCACATTTTAAATGATCGATATCCGATTTTTGTATCCTTTAATGTTTATATATGTGTGTATATATATTCCATAATGTTTTTTTTTCTAATTTGTGTTAACATTATATAAAACACTAATTGTTATAAGATTAGATTTTTACTTTTGGGGGTCATTTACGTATTGGTATATGTATATATACTTGTTAGATTTGTTGTTGTTGTTTGTTAAACTTTTAAACTTTGTTTTAAATGCGCTTGTAAATTATTAATATTATTTTCAATTTGTTAATTATTTTTCGGATTTCCTGATATTCGATTTGCTTTTGCCATTTTTTTTTAAATTTAATTTTTTGTTATATTGAGATTAAATATATATATATAGTATATATGTATATCAAATTGTTGTTGTTGTTATTCATTTCGCTGAGGTGGAAAATTCTTTTTATTAATAAGGTTACTTGTTGTTGTTGTTTTTGGTGTTTTTCTGCTGTTGTTGCTGATTTTTCATTTCTTTTTTTTTTTATTCTGTTGCATTTTGTATAAATTATTCTTTTTTTCTGTTTGTGGTTTTTTTTTATTTTCTAGTTCAGTTTTTTATCTATTACTTTCTAAGTAGATTAATAAATGTATATAACTTTATTTTATTTTGCTTTTCTTTTTTTTACATTAAAGTACACCCAATTTCTCTATATACACATAAACGCACATTTTTTTAGAAAAAAATAAAACCAAAAAGCTGAGTTTTTTGTGCATTTGTGCAATTTATTAACGCTAAAGTTTCTGCAATTTGAGGAAAATGGAAACAAAAAACATTTTTATTTCCAAAAATTTGGGAAATGAATTCTAATTCGAACATTTTTCCCAAGCAACTTTCGTTTATTTTGGTTAATTATTAATTAAATGTTTGGTCCCAATACAACTTTGGAGAGATTTTGAAATAGTAAAAAAAATCTCAATAAATTTTGATCAGAACAAAAAATAAACCCATAAAGAAAACTAAATATTAGTTTGAAGAGTTCTTGCCTGTAATTTGAAAGTATTCGTTAAATCGAACACAATGAAAATAAAATGAATCATTTGTTTTTGGTTCACAATTTTTATTTAAAAAATAACTTTAAAAGAATAAGGATAAAAGAAAACAAGCAAAGACAAATTAAAGGGAGCGGAAAAAACACACATTATTTAAAAACTTAAAGCAAACACAATGAAACAATTAAAAAAACGTAATATACAATCAATAATCATCATCATCATCTTAGTAGTTTTGGATTGAATTAATAAAAAATCAGTAACATTGTTCATCGATTGGGTTTATACATACATATATATGTATATATATCTAAATATATATATCATGATTTGTGTCTTAGAGGCTACTTAATACACTTAATTACAAAAGTTTGCGGAAACGCAGAATAAAAAATAAATGAAACACAAACAGGCTTGACCAAAGTTGGTTAGGGGGGATGGATGGGGTGAGGGGGTGTTTTTGGGAAGTCTGATCTGTACAATAAGTTAACTACACATAAACACAATTCATTTAGTTAAATATTACAATTAAATTAATTACATACAAATTATAAGAAAAATATTGAAATTGAAAAGAAATCGGTCTAAATCGAAAAGTATGAAAAATCATAGCATACTTTTTGGATTGCGGATAGGTTCTTTCCATCATTTTTTCTTTCAGCAAAAATTTCACTAAATTATATTAATTTAAATTTGATGTTTTAATTCAATTACTCGTTGTTGTTGCAGAGCTGCTGTTGTTATTGTGACTGCCAGACGTTGTGTTTGGAGTTGGCATTAGTTCGCCCGTCTGACTGCGACTATCCAATGACCAATCCCAATCTTTGCCTTTGGGCCTAAATTTCGATGATTTGTGATGATGTTGCTGCTGCTGGTGTTGTTGTTGTTGTTGTTGTTGTTGTTGTGGTTGTTGTTGTTGTTGCTGCTGCTGCTGCTGCTGCTGCTGCTGCTGCTGCTGCTGCTGCTGCTGCTGCTGATGATGTGGTGATGATTTATCCTTGGGTGATTTACCAGACTTTGGATTTGCATTCAACCCTCCTCCTCCACCACCGCCGCTAGAATCCATAACACCTGGACCATTGCCGGCTGCATCTGCTGCTGTGGCTGGAGCACTTAAATTGGAATATGCAAGCAATTCATCCTCACAATCGTATTCCCAGTTGCGTTCACAAAACTTTTTCTTATAATGCTTCTCGGAACCGATTTTCGATTTACGTTGATATTTCAATGGTATACGCAACTCATTGGCCATTGGCATAGTCTGCGGCGGTCCAGCATTGGCGGCAATTGGTGGAGGCGTGGCCACGCTGACCGCACTGGGACTGGGTGTACGTGGCAAACCGACATCAGAGAGCGGCGGCGACTCAATGGCACTCGGATCCACCGGCGAGATGGTCTTCAACGAAGTACCGGCTGCCAGAGAGGATGAGGCTGTGGATTTCATGCTACTGTCACTCAAATGATCGGCAGCATTCAAATGGTGAGGCTGTGGCAACTGAGGCTGGGCCAATTGCTGCGCCCCATGATGAAGATGCTGCTGCTGATTGTGGGCCTGTTGGCTGTTGTACAGACTTTGATTGCTGCTGCTGCTGCCACTGCTTGGCGGCAGCTCCAATTGCGACGAACTCGATGAGGTGGACAGAAATGTACGCGCTGCATCCGAATTGCTGCTACTGTGTGTGGTAATTCCCGAATCCGGTGATGTGTTGCAGCTAATCGAAGCCGGAACTGTATCGCCATCAATGCTACGCCTCGTCTTGTCCAATTCGGTGCTGGCGAAGGCCACTAAACGATCGAAACCAGAGCTGACACGATGTTGCCAATGTGACTCATCATCGGCAGCTATAACATCATCTGGGTGGCAAACAGGGGGGTGGGGAGAGAGAGAGAGAAAAGTTTTTGCGATTAGTTAAATATTCAAGTACAATTTGGTTTTGCTGGCGAAGTCCCTAAACCCCTATAAATGTATATGTATATGTGTGATTTATTTGAATTTTTTTATCCTTTCTTTTTTTTTTGTTCTTTTTTTTGGCGTGCAAGGGAGAAATATTGAGTGAATGTGTGTGCGTGTGTATGCGTACGTGCTTGTATGGGTGAGTATGTGTGTGTATATGAAGGTTAAATCATAAATAAATTTAAAAATAAAACTAAAATAATGTAAAATAAAAATTTAAAGAAATTTAATAAAATGACAAACAAAATGCATTCAAAAAAACTTTCAGGACACTCTATCTAAGTTACTATTAAATGAGGAAGTTAAATTAAACAAATTAGCATTCCTGTAGTAAGCCCATTTAACTTTCTCTCAATTCAAACTATAAGTAAGAAGTTAACTATATGCTTTTATAACTTTTTATCGTTGAGTCAATGACTTAAATTAGCCGTAGGCGGTGAAATAGGGTAACCTTGCCCCTGAAAGTATGCAATAGACTGGAAAAGTATTCATTATTTGCAACAAATTTATAACTATTCGTATTTCTTGTATTTTGCTTTGAGGTTTTTTTGTCCACAGAATACTCTAAAACTTCTATATAGATCCCTCCTCAAGCCTAAGTCATCTGATAAACCTTTATGTAGAAACTTTAACTTAATAAATGTGTTTCACTGTTTCACTTCTATTTCATAGTTTTTAGGTTATGAACTTAAATGGAAAACTGCTGAAAGGACATATGAGGCTAATATTTATGTGAGTTAGTCTTATTTTGATTTTGTCTTATTTGTTTAGTTTTACTGCATCACTCGTATTAGTTTAAAAACAGACTTCTTTTCTTAGTTAAAGCTCCTAATCCCTGATGTTAGCTATATCTTCTGATTATACATATATATGTATGATTTTAAGATTAAAATCAATTTATATTTCAGCTTTATTTCAGTTGTAGAATCCTCAAAACTTTTCGGAATGCATCTTGTGATAACACGAAGAAGAAAAAAAACAAGATATATCCAATTAGGCGCAACAGAACTTACCTCACATGCTCGTTTAAAAATTTCAATTGATTAAAATTTTGACAATTTTGTTTTGTTTGATTCTTTTTTTTTTGTTTTTGTTTGTTAGGTAGAGATACATAGATATAAAATTATTATTGAACGTAAAAATTAAATGTTTTGTCTTTTATAGATGTTTTTTTTTTAAGATAGCTTTTGGGTTTTATTTTGTACTCTGGGTTTTGTAATTTATTCAATTTTTTTTTATATTTTTCATATTTCTTTTACTCGTTTTTGTATTCTTCTTGATTTTTCTTTTTGCCCAACCAACGTACATTTTTAGTTTGTTTTTTTTTTTTTGGTCTTGTTTGCGTTGGAAAAATTTTGAAAGTTAGTCATTCAATCAATCATTCATTTCAGTAAATCAATCAATCGATTAATCGTGCGGCAAACTACTACTATCCGCCACAACATATCCATTATGTTTGGGATTTTGTTTTGGAGGATTCTGATTGTGACTGTGATTCTGATTCGGATACGGATTCTGATTGGGATTTTGATTCTGATTATGATGGACAGCTGTTAATTGTTTCGTTGCACCAGACATTGTCGAAGTCAGACGAAGTCGACGTCTGGGATCATAATTAGTTATAGTACGTTGCGTTGCCACCAAATCGGTAACTGTATGGGAGTAGAGTATATAGAGAAGAAGAAGAAGGGATATACATATATATATGTGTGTGTCATTATGGCATATTTAAGAGACAGAGAGACAGAGAAGTGGTAGAGGAAATGCATAGAGACAAGGGACGAGGGGCAGCAATTATCAATAAACTGATCAATATGCTTTCGATTGATGTTTTTTTTTTTTTGTTTTGGTTTGGTTTGTTTTTAGTACAAATTGAAAATTAATTGCAATGCATAATAATATATATGTATGTATGTAAGGAGAAAAAAAACATTCCAGAGAGATTTCGTTTCAATTGTTAACTTTTGAAATAAATGGGTGAGTTTTGGTGTGTGTGTGGGTGTATATGTTGTATGTTTGTGTGTATGGGTTTTTTTTGGGTTTTGTTTTTTTTTTTTTTTTTGGTTTATACAAAGAGCGCTAACGTTGTATGCTTGTGGGTATAGATGATTGATCTCACGCGTTGAATGGTTGTTGTTGGCATTGTTGATATGTTTGTTGATTTATATACAATATATTTTTGTCATTTATTTGATAGTGTAAAACCCAATTAATGCATAAGAACCATTTCTGCACCGCCAGCTGATTATTAAATTATCTAGCTAAAGATCAGTCAAAACCCGTTTACTTTTATCATCAATCAAGTTTTAACCAATCGTGAATAGGCATTGCTTTTGCAGCATTCAAGCATTTATGTGTGAAGTGCAGTTTCAGTGTCAACCAAAAGCCAAAATATTAATGCAAGATCTCATGGTTTATTGAAAACAAAAAACATGATAGATAGATAAAGAAACTAAAAAGTTAGTTTCTTGTTGGAACTTGTTGCTTGAGAACTTTTAAATATTTCTCAAGATCTATTAGAAATTCGCTTAGAGTAGACTTTGCTATGAAGTACATATGGATAAATCAATTTTCCTACTCATTCATTGAGTTTTTGTTCTTATCACTTAAAAATTACAAAAATAAAGAAACAAATGAAGAAACTGAACAGTACAAAATAAAAAATACAAATAAAGTGAATTTTTAATATACTACAAAACAGCATACCATTTAAATGTGTGTGATGAGTTGGTGTGTGTGTGTGTGTGCGTGACAAAGCAAGCTACAAAAGGAGGACAGAGAACAAAATGACACCAAAGAAACAACATGCAACATGAAAGTGAAAAAAGCATTTTGTGTTGCATATTTTTCAGGGCAAGCAATAATTATTTTTGTTTTGATTTTCTTGTTGAATATTTACATAAATAATGTATGTACAAAATTAAAAAAAGAAATGAAGTGCAAGTGTGTGTGTCTGTGTATAATGTGTGTTTAATAATTAAGCATGTGTGTAGTAGGAGACTGCTGTGTCAGTGGATTCAGAGCAATTATCACCATCATCGTCTTTATCATCATTATAATCATCATCATCATCATTGTCTTCACTCGAAGATGTAGACGACGACGACGACGACGAGGAGGAAGAGGATGACGAGGACGATATTGAGGAAATGGCTTGAATTGGCTTTTTTATGGTTAGATCTTCTGGCACTGCTTGAGCGGCAACCAGACGAGTGCGACAACGAACTGATTGTTGTTGTGCTTTTAATTGTGTTAAATGTGATAATGTTGTTGTTGTTGCTGCTGTGATTGTTGTTGTTGTTGATGTTGGTGATGGTAATGGTGCTATTAAATGTCCTACATATGGCTTACCATCATCGGCGGCATTCGCATTATTATTGTTGTTACTGCTGCTGCTGCTGCTGCTGCTGTTGCCACGTGTTGCATTCATGTTTAAAGTTGCTTGTCCATGGAGTGGCAAACGATGTGCTTGCTGCTGCTGCTGTGCCACTTGATGTGCATGTGGATGATGATGATTATGGTGTAGATGTTGTTGCTGCTGCTGCTGTTGATGATTATGATGCACCGACAGTGGCAATGATCGCTCATCGACCATCAATGAATTTATCTCTGGACTCATTAACAACGGTGGATCTATCAAAAGTTTACTTCGTCTGCCTCCTCCTCCTCCACCAGCACCACACGACGACGACGATGATGAAGGTGTGGGCGAGGGAGTTGTGGTTGCTTCATGTGCTGCTGGCGGTGGCGGCAACACCACTTGTCCATTGGCATAAAGATGTGGTTGCTGCTGCTGGGTTTCAAAGTGTGCCAATTTGGCTGGACGAGGTGGTTGCTGGTGCGGAGCCAGCGGAGATGTACGCTTAATGCCAACTATTAAGAGAGGGAGAGAGAGTGAGAAATCAATGGTGTTGTGTGTCCAGTATTCGAAATCAAAGCTTACTTTCGACTTTGTGCGGTGTTCCATTTAAATGTTGATGTGAATTTGGCTGATGATGCTGCTGCTGCTGCTGCTGCATGTGCAGATAGGTATGGGCAGGGGGTGCCTGATGAGCATAATGTGGATTTAACTCAGTTGATGGCCCTCCACCAGACGAGGATGAAGAAGATGCGGCGTTTGCAGAGGACGATGAGGCAGCTGCCGCCGCCCTCCGTTGACGCTCTTCATTCTCCTCTTTGTATTTCCTGGCTCGCACATGATCTTGCAGAGAAGCGGCTAGACCTAGAATAATAGATTTATATGAGAAAAATTCATCTATTATTTTCGAGTCTAAAGACTTACCCTCCAGAGGCGGATTGGCTCCATTTAAACGCGATGCTCTACCAACTCCTCCAACCGCAGCATTCTTGGTCTTTTGTTGTTGCTGCTGTTGCTGTTGCTCCTCATGGAAATAGGCCTCAATGCATCCCTTCATTTCAGCACGTGGCAAAGCCACTGGCTGATAATCTCGTCCAGAACGCGATGGATTAATTGCCGATGCGGATGCTGATGATGTCGACATGGGTCTCTGTGATTTCTGTGCATAAGCCACATGAGCTAGGGTAGCCAAATTACTGCCTGATGCTGTCGCCTGTTGCTGCTGCTGTTGCTGTTGGCTGTAATTGGTGGGCTGGTCAGTAGATGATCCTCCGGCATGATGATCGTCCTGTATGGGCCTAATATTTACACGCTCCGGCCTCTGAGCATTCAGATTGATGAGCAGACGTTCATTGGGGAATGCCCGATCCATGAAATGGGCTGCGGCTGCTGCTCCCACACCCGTTGTGCTCATATTGACGGCCACATTGATAATGCTCTGTTGGGAAATCTCCAGAGTACGCTCAATCTCACCATTGACCAGATCACCTATGGTTTTGCCACCACCAGAAGAAGGCGTCTGCTGCCCCGTTGGCGGTGTCGATGTGGCCTGCGGTGGTTGATTTAGCTTCTCTTGCGAGAGATGACGACGTAAGGCCATTTTGGCTGGTGATACTTGTGTGTAGTCCGGTTGTGAGGAATTTGAACTCGGTCGGCTGGGTGGACGCACACGGTAGCCACCACCCGTTGAGGAGGCATTAGAGCCATAATCCAAGGAATTCGCCGAACTCGAACGTGGCAACAATTCGATATGGGATGGTGGGGCCTGTTGTTGTTCCACCAACATCAATTGCTCACGTGAGCTGGAACGTTGAAGTTGTAGATTCTCAGCTGGTGTCTTGAATTCGTTGGGATGATGATGAGCTGGATGAGAATGATGTTGTTGTTGTTGTTGCTGTTGATGATGTAGCAAATGATGCTGCGGCAGACGATGTTGTTGTGGTTGTGGCTGTTCCTCGGTTCGCATCTGTTGCCGCTGCGCCGCATGGGCGGCAGCGGCCAACATAAGGGCATGTTGTTGCTGCTGTTGTTGCTGTTGAACCATAAAATGCTCATAGGACGAGGCACTCACTGTACCCCGACGACGTTGACCATAGCTTAAATCATTTGCTGCTGCTGCTGCTGCTGGAGGAGGAGGATTAGCATTGGCAGAACTGGCAGAACCAACGCCAGGACCAGTTGGCCCATATAAATTGGCCATATGGGAAGATGACGAGGTTGGCGTTGGCGTCAATTGCGCATGTTGGCCATGACGCGCCGCCGGTGAATATTTCGATTCCTTTATGGGCATTTGATGATGATATTTGCCACCATGATTCTTACCACCATAAACTCCAGCACCGTAGGGTAAGTTAGCTGGCGGTGGCGGAGCTGTGGAGGCAGTTGCTCCAGCTGCTGGTCCTGGCAATGGTGGTGTAATGGGCGATATGGTGGTATTGGCATTCAAATGCATCAATCCCTGAGTGGAAACAGTTATAATATTGTGTAGGGGATGCATTTGGGATTGCTGTTGATGTTGTTGTTGTTGCTGCTGCTGTTGGTGGTGGTTGTTGTTGTGGTGGTGGTGGTGGTGCTGCTGCTGTGGCTTGCTACGCTTTGGAGCTGGACTTTGTGTGGGTGTTGGCGGTGGCAGAGAATCCATGGCTGTTGTTGATGCCTTGCTACGCTGCTCTTGATCTTCATTCAAGGCTGTCGTAATGATGCTCTTCAAACGATCCTCAAAATTGGCCACTTTTGGTGATTCTTGTTTAATGCTGCTAACGGCACTGCGTCCCATAATGGACGAAGATGATGACGATGATGATGAGGAGGCGGAGTTCAGAATGGAGGATGATAACAGACCAGGTAACTCACATTTTGGCAATATAGAAGAAAGCAATTGCATTTGCTGCTGTTGTTGCTGCTGCTGCTGTTGCTTAGGTGCTGGCATCAGAGTGCTATCCTTATACATGGATTTCACTGCTGCCGTTGATGTGGTAGTTGCTGGTGGCGGTGGAGGAGTTTGTTGATTCATTTCAGCATTGGTCTTATTCTTACCATTCACTTGATAATGACCAGCCTCAATTTGACGGCATGTCTCGACAATTTTCTGTGCAAGAACCTCTGGATTGCTCTCTTGAATCTTACCAACTTCGGGCACTTCAGGCCATTCCTGGGAGCGAGCACGATGCTCACGACTACGTCGGGCACTTTTCACATGATTATTGGTTGTGCTACTACTATTTGTCGTGGTTGTCATCTTACAATTTGGCACGGACACGGAAAGAGAAGAAGCTGATGGTGCTGCTGCTGCTAAAGATGTTGCTGCGACTGCGACTGATGAAGATGATGATGATGCTGGTGGCAGAGGTGGTGGAGGGGGTGCTGGATTATTTGTAGATCCACTATTGCTGCTGCTGCTGGCTGCCAGGCTAATGTTTGTACCTTGAGCCAACAGGGCAGCCGCTGTGGTCCTCTCCTCCGCTGTCTTTTGCAGAACCGATGTCTCTTGCTCTATTGTTGAGACTTGAGCATACAATTTCTTGCGCTGACTCAACGTATTGGCTATTTCCTTCAACACAAGCTCTTGGGCTGTTGTCTCCGACAGCTCTTGCGGCATTTCCATCTTCACTTTGCCATTCAATGAGTTACCAAATAATTTCTGATACTCGGGCAAATGTTTCAATTGTTTACTAAGCATCAGCTTCTGTTCTCCCTCATAGAAGGTCACCTCATTGCGCATTTTGCTAACCGTATGCTGTAGATCCTTATGCCGACCCACAATCTCCTTGGCCTGGGCAATCAGATCGTTGGGGGAGTTCACACTGATGCCCAATTCATTCATGCGTATCTTAAGCAATGCCACACTGTCATCGATGAGCACCTTGATCTGTTTGTCCAACTGACTGGCACGGTTCTTTAGCCTGGCCATGCGCTCTTGCTCTTGGGCGATTTGTTTCTGCACCTGCGGCAGATAGGCACTCGATTTCATGTGCTCAATCATAGACATGTATTGAGATCGGAAGACATCAAGCAGAATTTGCAAGGCATACGGGGTATGCTGTGGCGCCAGCGGTATATCCAGCTCATTGTGATCCATATTTTCGGTGAGCAGTGACGTCAATTGCTGATCCACAGTGCCAGGAGCTGCGGGCAATTTCTTTGCATTGGCATCTCCCGTAGTGCTAAGAACCGTCTGCTTATGCAAAACATCCAAGCCGGCTATTTTCAGACACTTGCGACCGCGGGCGCCCTTCTTTAAGCGACCCTTGCGCCCGCCACCAATGCCCGGACCGGTGCTTGCCGCTCTCGGTGGTTGATCCTCCTTAGAGCTGGAATCCTTGCTGGTAGCTGCTGCAGCAGCAACAGCCGCTGCCTCGGCAGTAGCCCGTTGGGCAGCAGCCGCTGATTTACTGGCAATGGCTGCTTTGCGTGTTAGCTTTTTACGCTTCTTCTGTATCGTGGTGTTTGTGGTGGCTCGCGACTGACGACCACTGGCGGTTGCACTGCCACCTCCATTTGTATTGTTATTCTCCTCCTCATCGGATTGAGATGATTTGCCTTTGGAGCTGCACCAATCGGACCATACTTTTCGTGTCATGGGTCCACCACCATTTGAGGTGGATGTGGTGTTGGTGGTTGTGGTGGTATTACCGCCATTTCCAGTTGTGGCATCGCCATCACTATCCGATGTGCTGTCCATGTCAAGACTTCGTTGTTGCTGCTGTTGTTGTTGTTGCTGCTGCTGGGCTTGCTGGCGGGTTGTCTTAGAGGCAACTCCACCATTATTACCACCACTTCCTCCTCCTGTTCCGCTGCTTAAACCACTGCCCATGGCACCACTAGCATTCACATTAGCCGGTGATTGTGATTGATGACGCGATGAAGTTCCACCATTCGACTGTTCTCGTTCTGCTCCTCTCTGCTGATGGTTATTGTTATTGTTATTGTGGTTATTATTGTGATTATTATTGTGATGGCTTCCAGCAGATCCTGAACCAATATTGGCCTCACGCTTGGCACGATCCCGTGTAGTGCGCACGGTACCTGCAAAACAAAAATTTTATAATTTTAGAATGAATCAAACGATAAACAATTCAATTTAGTTAATATGTTTTAACCTAAGATCACATTGATAAAAACCAAAAACAAGAAAACATTGAAAAAAAAAAAAAAAAAAACAGACAATGAAAGTGATCTTATGATTGATACTGTTTGGATCATGACAGAGGATTTTTTATATTGCTTTGGGTTTGAGTTGAGTTGAGAATTTCGAATCTGTCGGATTTGCATCAGTTAAAATCAGATTTTGATTAGAGATTAGATTTTCTACTCCGCACAAACAATTACTTACCCACGTGATCATGGTCACCCCCTTTGGTTTTCAGACGTTGAAAGTATTGCTCTAATTTAGTACGATCAATCACATGCAGATAATACGATACAGGTTTACATGTCCAGGATACGGAACCCTTCAATGGTGGTATTTCGCTAACATGCATTATAGTGCCAATATCACTTAGATTTCTGAAAAATAAATGGCATTAGATCACATAAATTCTCTTTCATTCAATTGACTCACCTATCCGTAATGCGAAAATTCAATGGGCAAAATGATTTTGAGGATACAACACGAGCGCCATCACGTAAATCGGCAAAACGCTCCTTCAACTGATGATCCACCGTTGGTCCAAAGGCAAAATTATTCACAAACACCAATGTGGATGAGGTTATCTTCTCTCGATGCTCATCGACAAGAAAGTCACCTTTAATCAATTTGTATTCACAAAATCGTTTGCCAAACCAACCCATATATTGGCGAAAAAACAAATCCATACGCTCGGCATAACGGGCCGGCGTATCGGCCTTTTCGATGCCAATGCAGGTTTTAAGGGGAAACGATCCGGCCATTTGAAGTACAACTTGTCCCACACCGGAACCGAGATCAATGAACGTATCCTCTTTGCTGACTGTGACATGTTTGAGCATTTGTTGTACCAACTCATACGATGTCTCGCCATAGACTTCGGGTGAAAATGGCTCATACTGATTGAGCTTATCGGGCTCCAAAACGGCAGCATTGTAAACTAATTGCAATATATGTCTTAAAAGGCTAGGATGAGCGAACTTATTCAAGCGCTCGGCGGGCAGTGAAGTTCCTTTTTCCTGTGGGTTAAATGTTAAATGATTCAATAAAATTTTTAAAATTGACAAAGAGATTGAGATAGAGACAACGTACCAATGCAACAATACTGTCGACAGCTTTATTAAAACGATCGACAAGATTTGTCATAGTCTTGTAGCAGGCAGTGTCAATTTGATGGAGATTAATCTCCTCGAATGCGGATGATATTGATGGCAGCTCATCGCAAACGAATTTGATTGTATCGATAATATCGAAGCCGTTGTCATGCTTATCCTGTCCATGTCCAACTTGCAGGGGCCAAGCAAATGTGATGACATCCGAAGAGCCAGCGGGCGAACGCAACACCAAGTCCTTGACTTGGGGTGTTGCCATATTTTGTAAAACTTTGCCAGTGTTTTTGGCAAAGATTTAAAGGTTGTTGGTTGGCGCGGCAGGATCGATCGCCCGTTCGTCCTGTGGGTGGTGTGTGTGTGCGCGGGAGTGGAGTGAGTTGGATTCTTATAATGTTCCGTAATTATTCGTAGTGCTTAATATCCAAACGTTTGGAGCATCGGGGAGATCGAACGGAAGCGGCGATTGCTCGGTTGATTGATTGATTGATGGGGAGTTCAAATGATCAAATGACAATAATCGAACATAAAATTGGCATAGGAGCAGTCAGTGTTTGGTTTGGTGTAGTGTGTGTGTGTGTGTGTTTATGTGGTATTAGGTTTGTTGTTATGTTACGTTACGTTACAGCTACAATTACGTTATTGGTTACGTTGTGGTTTTTGTCTTAGGAACAGTGGCAGCGTTGGGTTTAATGTATAATATATTGGGCTAATAAGAATCTTCAAATATATCCTCGTCGACGTCTTCTTTCTTCCCTTGTTTTCTCTCCTTTCTCGACTTTCTCTTTTCGTATTGTTTTCGCTTTACGTTACGTTACGTTGCGTTGCGTTCTATTGCTGAACTGCTTTCTTTTCTTGTCCACCTTGTCACCTCTTCCGGTTCGTCTTCTTCTGGCTCCGCTATTGGTGCTATTACCGCCGCCAATGACACTTCTTCCTCTTCTTCTTCTTCCCTCTTCCTCAGCTGTGGCGGCAGTGGCAACAAAATATAAAAGTAACTGATGATAGTTGCGTAATTTAATATTTTGTTGTATGTTAAGAAAACGATGCATTTTCTTCAATATCTGACAACATTTTCTCAATCATTTGTTTGGTAACCCCGTCGTCTTGATTATGCCGTTGTTTCATTTCCACTGCGTTCCATGATTCTACGTGCACATAACACACTTTGCCATGTACCGTTATTCATGATCCATGATGTTGCATAGACACAACAACAGTCGTCTCTTAAAAGTATTTATATTATTTAATATATATTTAAAAATGAATTTAAATGGAATTTGTATTTTTGAGTCTGTAATAGAAAGAAAGAGAACAGAGACAAAAATGGTAAAACATATGTAAATAATAAAATGGCTTAAAATAAAATTTGCAAAAAAATTGAAAAACAATAAATTTAGATTTTCCAACAATGAAGAACGTGCGAAAACCGAAAATCTAATTTAATGACACGACTTTCAACATGCACACTATTTTAGATTATTATAATAATGTGAATGTGCGATGCAAAATTGAATTAACTAACTAATTAATACTCTTAGCAATTGTATTTAACCTAATTAAATATATAAATTTTGTAAAGGCAACTTTGGACATAGAAGAAAAGGCATTTAGAAAGCTTTGTTTTGCAAATATAGGTATCCCCTCCAGAAATGTCATTAAATACAAAAGGCTGATCCAAGGAAATAGAATGGAGATGATTCTTGAAAATCACTCTTCGAAAATTTCTTTCACAGGCGGCTTAGAGAATGCTATTTTTTGTACAAATTAATATGCAACAAGCAATTTTGACAACGTTATTTTTAAATTCATTACGTTTATTCTTTTATAATGCCCGGCACGTCGTGTTTAAAGCTCAAAAAGATTTAATTTAACTTATTGTTGTAGCCAATGAGCGTTGGAAATTTGAGGGGGGAGAGTGAGCAAATGGACAGGGTGTGGACAGGGACCGGACTTTATTAGCATAAAACACACAGCTTTCTATTTGGTCGAGTGTATCTGTGTGTGTGTGTGGGAATTGAGAAAATCGATAAAAAGCCACCCTAGCCTTCTCTTCGTCTACTTTTTTATACATACATATGTATTTACGTCCTTATTTATTTAAGGAATATTGCATATGAAAAAAAGAGGAGCCTTTTAAAGCTTCAATTACAGACTGTGCACTATGGTCCAGATGCCGAAAATTTTGGCATAAACTACAATTTTAATGCTAGCGGATTGAAAATTCGCACGCAGTTTTGTAAGACCAAAAAATAATTTCGGTTTTTTTTTTCAATGCGACCATTAATTTCTTGTAATTCTTAGAAAAGTGTAAAATTTTACCAAGTTGCATACTTTTAGGCGCATTTTAATTATTCGATAAGTCATTTTAATTTTCCATTATTATTACGATGCATTAAATGGATAAAAGACGAACTAAAATAATCCCCTTTACCTAAAACTCTTTAGTAAAGTCTAAGAAATTTTAAATTTCGGCAAAAATTGGAAAAAAAAAAAAAGCCAAAACTCTAGCATTTTAGCACAATTCTAATCGAACGTTCCTCTATATTACCAAAATGTGCGAAAAGGGGGACGAACGGGGATGAGTTTTTGATTTGTGGCTAAAGACACCACTCACAAGTACAAACTGGACCAATAAGTTGCTTTCAGCATGGAACAGCACATTAGTTACATATATTCCACGAAACACGGGGAACGTATGTTAATTTTCTAAAAAATACATATAAATTGGACATTACACAACACTAAATCATTTGAAGTACACATAAAATAAGATTATACATACATTTGATAGTGCACACCTTGAAGATTACTTTCCATAATTTAGTTAAATTTTCTGAACCAATTTGAAGAGTGTGGCGCAACATAAAGCAACTAAATATTTTGGCCCCAATTTCTATTGCGAAATCATCAGATCGCTAACTCACTTTTAAAAACTCTCTAAAAGCTTTGGTGGCGATTTTAAAAATTTGTATTACAATTTTTATAATGTATGATGAGTTTACTTTAAAATTAAAATAAAAAAACAACGATTTTGTAACATCAAAAAATCGAATTTATGCCAAATTTTTCGACATCTGGACCATAGTGTAGTGTATGTAAATGAATTAACATTATTACTGTAACCTAAACACAGAACAAATACCCATTTTATAGAGAAGTAACGAATAAGTAAAGCATTAAAATTTTTGGCTAGACAAGCGCCACATTAAATTGAATGAGTTTTTGGTCTACACGCACACACGGACACACGCAAGAAGAGTAAGCGAGAGAGAAAGAGAGAGAACCCAATCTGTCTGGCAACTACAAAATCGCACATGTACATACATATGTATATCCACATAAATGTCTGTATTGTGTATGTATATGCATCTATACAATGTACCGTTATGTACTGTCATTGTTGTTTATGCATATGCACACGTGTCGTCTGCGCATCCCATTCTCAAAACAGTTCCTCCACCCCCAATATCATCATCTCATCCCCACAGCCAACTGTCCTTTTCATGTCTCTCTCTCTCTCTCTCTCTCTCTCTCTCTGACTCTTTTTTTAGTATGCTCTTGCTCTGCAATGTATAAAAGCTTCTCTTTATTCGATGCCATTGCCCGCTTTTTCTACCCCCTTCTACACTTTTTGCATTCTGCCTGTCTGTGTGAGTTGAACACACAAACACAACCATGAACAATTTATGGTTAATCAATATCGTCCTGCCCGTATGTATGTACATTAATTTTAAGCATTTAAGCAAACTTCATTTCCCCATTTTTTATTTTGTTTATTTTCCTTTCTCTCTCTCTTGCTGCCTGTTATTTTCTCTGTGGCCTTTTTGTTTGCTTTGGTCATTTGCGGCATTGGCATTGAAGGCTTTGTATGTACATATGTAGATTTACCATTAATTGAAACTACCGTTATTGATTACGATAAAAAATATACACAGGCAACTTTAACACTAAAGCTGCTAAAGTTCTTGTGCTTGAAAGAAATTCAAAAGGAGCTATTAATTTAATTGGTCCCCGTAGGTTTTGGACCTTCTCCTAAAATGTTGCCTTTTTATGGTGGTAAATTATCATGCAAATTATTTATAAAATTTTTAGATATTTACATACATACATACCATATGTACGTATATACATGTATATCATTTGTATGTATGACAAAACAAATCAGACACATTTATCAAGCGTTGAACTTAGGGCTTTGGGCCTAGGTAGAAGAAGAGAAAAAAAACCAACAAGACGACATAAAATCAAAAAGCCAAAACCCAAAAGCTAAGCAAAGCAGACAGAGGCCCAGGGATAAGGGACCAGAAGACAAAACAGATGACAAGATGCCTGGCAGCAGGCAGGATGGCAGACAGACTGACAGCAGCAACAATGGATTCTCTACATCCTATTAAGTTCGCATATGTATTAGGATTTTGGGCAAAGCTTTTGTTTGGCCTGTACTTTTTGGGTTGAAAGGGCACCACCATAGATTCACAAATGCCTGCCAAGTCACAATGGGAAAATCAGGGAAGATGTGTAGGATTATTTGGTTATTGTCTGGAGAAAGCAAAAGTTTTTTGACCAAATCGAATAAAGTTGAAACTAGTCGGAGTAAAGTTAACCTTCAAGTCTGCAAATATGTAAGTAATTTGTATTAAACTATTGATTTTGTTCTACCATCTAGACTTTTGGTTTATGTCCAATTGTATTGTAATGTATATGATTCAGAAAATGTTCAAGAAACGAGTTAAAAAAAAGAAGATACAACAAGGCGTATGAGTAATATTCATGTATTTTTTCGATCCCAAGGCGACAAACTTACCTATTATAATTTCTTTCCAAATAATGGAAATTTCCCATATAATCAGTAAATTCTTAATAAGAGAATCACCAAAAATTGCAGACACTATCAAAAGCAAATGTTTTGAAAAATATTATTACTCGTACGCAGTGCTGTACAGTAAAAGTATTTTTAGCCCTCATTATTTAAAAGATATTGTACAAATTTTTACAATTTGTATACAAAATATATAATCGGTTTTATAAATAATTTTCTAATGTTGTTAATTATTAAAACAAATTGCAATTTCGAAACACTTTTTATTTTAAAACGAGGTGGGCAGGGCGACATAGAAGTTAAGACTCTAATTTAAGATTTTTAAAGGTATATTTTCCGGGCCTGAATATGCTCTTTATGGCCCTGAAGATACGATTTTAATACGTTTTTTAACTGGGTTTCCTTTTGTTTTGGTTTTTTCTTTGTTTGCTTTTGGCTTCAACCCAAACATATAACCAATTAGTGTTAGCTGTCATTCTATTACATTTACTTAGTTTTTTTTTAAATATTATTTCAAAATGTTGCCTGCAGAGGCGTGACACACATTTTCATTGCAAGCGTACACTCACACACACATGCACACAAACAAACATAGAGTTGACACAATTACGGAACGTACATTCAGAGAGCGAGAGAGCGAGAGAGAGAGAGAGAGAGGGAGAGCGACATGAAAATATAAACAGAACTGAAACGCGCTTTTAATCAACTTAAAAAGCATTCGCCTTTGCCTCAACGGTATCTCTCACTCTACCATTCTCCCCGCTCATTCATTCTTTCTCACTCTGTCACCCACGCGACCTGCCAACGCCCACGTGAATAGCCTTTTTGTTGTTGTTGTTTTTTCAATTATATTATACTTTAATATCTCTCAATTATGGGTACAGAAAGGGAATATTGAAGTAGTCACAAGGTATGTAACAGTTTCAAAAGAAATGTGTCCCAAATTTCTAATAATGAAATCTTCTTTTTAGTTAGAGGGACTAAATCCATCCCTTTACATGGCTACTAAATGATCAAGAACAGTTATTAATCATTCATTAGTAAATACAGTTTAAACTATTCAAAGAATTTCTATGCTTGATAAAGGGTACTTCAAAGTCGATCTTTATTGTTATTATTGCTGCTTTGTTTTTTATTTTTTTAGCGCTTTTTTCTGTTGCTTGTCGAGCCAAGCGGTCTGCGTGAAATATTCTAAACTATGTCTATTTTTTTTGCAACTCAATTTGTGCGTGTTTCTCTCTCTCCCCCTTTCCCCTCTCTATGTGTGTGTGTGTCAAGGTCAACAATTGCAAAATTTTTATTTATTTTTTAATTTTGTCTTAAGGTTCTTTTTTTTCTACAGTGAGAATGAATTGCACCTCTGTTAAATAACATTTCAATTACATGGCTCTTCTCTCTTTTTCTCTCTCTCAGTATCTCAATACACACTATATTTATTTCAGTAAATTGTATTTATTTTCATTTGTTGCTATTCTCTCCTGTTCTCGTGTTCTCTCATGGTCACGTGTTGCCTTGGAGTGAAGGTTAAACTAGTTTACGCTTTGATTTCACATAAATTTTTATGGCATTTGTTGTTGTGGTTGTTGTTATTATTGCTACTAATTAGCATTCGCGTGTTCACTATGTTTATTAGTTTATTTCAGGAACCGAGAAAATGAACCCCACCAAACATCAGCGCACAAGGTTCAGTTTAGCAGATTCATAAAATTTAAACAAAAACCAAATACGTATAATTTTCCACAATATTTTCATGTAACAATTATAAATGCGTAGAATAATTCTGATTATATTACAACTGGAAAGTAGTTTCTATTTTTTTAATTAGAGTCTTATTCACATTGAGGTCGTCATTGATAAGGGGTTTATATATATACACACACACACACAGTTATTATGTATATGTATTTCTATGACATCAAATTTAATACTCTGATTTAATTTTATTTACTGATAAGCACATTAAGTAAATACATTCAGTAAGGTCGTCTGAGATATGACCACTAACGTCATTACCGTTAATTAGAGCACAATGGATCATTGTTAAAAGGATTAACAATGAAAATAACAATACAACATTTTTTTTTTTACATTTTCAAGTAAGAAAAAAAATAACCTGTTCGATTGAAAAAGTAAGAAATTCTATAGTCATTAAATTAACTTTTTGGTTAAGTGGTTTTTTCTTAAAGTTTTTCATAATGTAAGGTTTTTTCTTTTTTTCAAGTTCCAACAACTGCTTAAGTGACTATAATTGATCATTTATTTCTCAAAACATGCATAAATTTGTTAACTTTTTAAATTTTTTTACGGGTTTTAGTCAATTTGGGTGCCAATTGTTTCGTATAATTCGCTTTAAGAAGCCTTAAAACACTTTACGGTATTGGTATAAAGTACACGAATTTTTTTAAAGTAAATTAACTAATGTATAGTTTCTAGCGATAAGATAATCAATTTTCACCTGTTTGTTCTATTTGACCTACTTGTAAGAAAGAAACACAAAACAAAAACACAATTCTGAATCATCAGAAACAGAAAAATATAAAACCGCATTTGAGGCAAGTTTTAAACATCTGCCAAATGGAAGAGACAGGTCTTTTTGGTACGTGCCGTGTAAAAGAGAAAAATAAGAAGGGAGAAAAGCCAATAAAAGGAATACCAGAAGAAACCTTTTTTCTGTTTGTTGCTCCCCCTTTTTCTTTATTATAAGATCATAATTTGTTGTCCTGTTGCGGTTTAGGATCAACACGAAAACATCTGCTTACCAAAGGACTTCAGATGGAGTTCATTGTTATGTACATAAATGTGGGTAGTTACATAGCTTTGACATCGAGTGACATGTAGAACAAGTGCAACCAATGACAGACAGACAGTCAGGCAGACGTGATTAAAGTGATCAGAACAACATTATAATTTAATCCATATGTATGTATAGTTTGTACTTTGTTATTCTTTTCAACACAATATTCATGTTTGAGGAAAGGTCATCGGACTATAACATAGTTACAACAAATTCAAGGCTAATAAATGGACAATTATAAGTTATATGATTAAAACAAATTCAAGGCTAATAAATGGACAATTATAAGTTATATGATTAAAACAGGAACTCGAAATTGTTGTACAACTATTCACAGCTCATTTAATTGTAATATTTCTAGGATTTTACCATATCCAATTGGAATCTAGTAACATATTTTGTTTTGTTTTTTACTAACAAGGGGAATAACCAAGGTGATAAGCCCTGATCTCAATAAGTATATATATATCAATCGCCTGTCAGTTATGTATTTGGAGTGATTGAGCAATCTGAAAGGCGTTAGTTGCAATTCAAGTTTGGTACTTTCCTTGTAAGCTTCATTTCTTTCGATTCAATCAATTGTTCACACACTTATTCAGTATATCACTCGATTATTTGTTCATTTATTTGTTATTTATTAAATTGTTTCCTGGATTACTATAAAAGCTTTTTTTGAACTTCCTGATTTGCTTTTATAATCTTGTGAACAGTAAAGGATTTAGAGAACTCCCACTAGAACTGAGCAAGTGACTAGGTGAACAACTACACAATTGATTAAGTTAACAATTGAGTGGTTGAGTGAATAAGCGAAATTATGCTCCCTAAGCCAAGCACAATTTATTGTTAATATAACAATTTGAATAAATCCACTTTAAAGAGTTTTTAAAAACAAGTATTATTATTAATTTGCTGGACATGTTTAAGTCTTTAAAAAGTTTTGGTTTTTTTTGTTATTTGAAAATCCAATCTTCATTTTGTTCTTTTTGCATTGTTGTCCAACTTCCACACTTTATTTGCCACACCCAAAATAAAAAATGTGCTTAAACTTCTGAAAACCTAAAATAAGGGGGAGAAAAAAGGTGCGCCAAACTTCAGTGAAAAGTGCTTTATTTCGAGAGAATAGAGCAAAGAGAATAATCGATTTTCAAATGCCAAAAGGAGCTCTGAGTTTTCGCTCTTTTTGTAAAAAGTAAGAAGGAAAATTTCGCAGGACTCAAAACACTTTTTAAAGACTCACACAGAGAGCTAGCTAAACGATTTTAAAGCCTAAAACTCGGAGAATGCACAGAGGCGCTTTATGGATTTTATGTATCATTCAAACAAATTTCCTTTCATACGGTAAAACATTGAGGCAAGGCAACAACACAGATGATGAGACAGGGAGAGAGAAAGAGAAGATGAGCTGTGTAAATGGATTCTCCTGGTTGGGTCCTGGGTTGGGTCTTTGGGTTGCCTCCAAACTTATAAAATATACACACAGTAATATGGTCGGATAAGGGTAAGGCCTCCACACTGAACAAAAAAAAAAGTATATGTAAGTTTGTAAAAAGTTGTTGAAACTTGGCTACCCGGCAAAAACAAGGGATATAAAAACCCAGAGAGATATGTACATATGTACATACATTTATAGGGAGGTGGAACACATAGTTTTGGGATGCAGAAAAAAAAGAGAGAAAAAAAGAAAGAGATGAAATATTGCCCTCCCTAATGTTATATATAAAACTTGTTACTTTTTTCATATTGGTTTTTGTGGTTCCCTCTGAGGAAGGAGCAGAACCAGTTAAAAGATGAAAAATTTCAATTAAATTCTGACAGTTTTCTTTACAAGAAACACAAAAGTGCCGAGAATTAGGGATTTTCTTGTTGAAATTCATCAAAAATTTGATCAATATTGTTGGAAGTTGGAAACTTCAAGTTTTGGCTTAAGAAAAAAGCTTTTTGCCAAAGGGAATAAACGAAATTACAGTTAAAGCTTCCTTAAGAAGGCTCCCTGTCGCTCCCTGTCGGCTCTGGAGGATTTTTCTGCATATAAAAGTATTCAATTTAAACTCAAAAGCAAACAGTTTTTCCACTCGTTTTAATTTACCATAATTTTTTCACATAATACACATTTTTTCGTTTATTACTAAGAATTTTTTTTGGTAATTTTGTTCTAAAAAGTCCTTTCCCACACTTCAAACTGTCTCATTCAGTCATCCACAATTTTTCATTCCTTCTCTCTCGCACTCGCCTTGTCTGGATAAAGTCAAGAAAAAATGAATTAAAATATATTAAAGTCACACGCACACGCACAAACACGCAGAGTCAGAGTGTTACAGCAAATATTAAAGCTAAGCTGAAACTGTCTGTCCTTCTCGTTTACTCTTGCAGGAAATAAACCACCCACCCACCTCAGCTCTCAACCCCATTATAAGCCCGCATGGCAACCGACTTCACAGGGTTGGAAACATCAGCAGCAGAGAACCTGCCGAAGCAGAGGAGCAGCAGCAGTAGCAGCACCAGACCAAGTAATAAACACACTGTGAGAGGCAAAACTTTTTTACATACTCTTTTCAAACACAAGGGTATATTAGCTTCAATGAATTGTTTTAGATTTTATTAAAAATAGCTACATACATTTGTATGTATGTATGTATGTACATATATCATTAAACAAAATGGAAACGAAATCCAACAAATAATTTAAAATACTCAATGTTTTTTCAGGACTTGAAATTTGCTGAAAGGTTGTCTACAAGTTAAATTTAATTTATTATTACCCACCGCCCTCCCTCCCTTTGTGTATATGTACATAAGTAGAGGGTGGTTTAAGTTGACTGGGGTGAAGTGGGTTAGTGGCTGGTGCCAAGGGAAGGCGGCTTAATGCGTTTGGGTATGTGTTTGCTTTGGTTCGTATAGCAGCACACAGACGACTCGCCGACAACGTCAGCGTCAGCGCCAGTGCCAGCGTCGGCATCGTTGTTGGTTTTGTTTGTGTTTATTTTTGTATACACAGCCAAGCGGGCACAGGCAGGCAGCACCCTCTGTGGGGGTGGGTCCAGGCAGTGTTGCCGCCTTTTTTGCATTAATTGCTTTATTGATTTTTTTCAAGCATGATTTTTTTCTTTTTGCTTTTAGCACAAGGACGTGGGACGAAATACCGTTTTATTTATTTTGGGTTTGTTATTGCAAGGGGGGGAGGGGAATGGCAGAGGGAACTAAAAAGAAAATGCATTCGGAAAATGCCAGCCACCTGCTCAATGCGAAAATGAAAGAAAACAAAAGCAAGAGCAGAAAATGTAGGCCATCATCATCATCATCTTAATCATCATCAGCAGCAGCACCAGCAACAACACCAAACCAAAACAGCAACAGAGTTGCCATACCCATTTTGAAAAGCATCTCTTATTCATCTTATATATATCTTATATTTTCAGGTATTAACGACATATGTATATTGCTGAATTTAAACCACATTCCCAAAGAACTCCGTTAAAATTTATTCATTTTATTTAATTCAACAAATTCCTCGAATTCAGTTAATAGAAATTGCCAAAATGGGGATCACTATCCTGTTGCTCTAGTTAAATCTTATTTCTACATTTTTAACCCTTTCAATAAAAACTGCAACTTCTTCAAGGTTGTCCCCTTGATATTTATCCTGATTGTAATAAATGATCAGTTATACCCGTTCTTCAAGGGTATGCGATGGATGATCCACTGAAAGTACAGTCACTGAGACACGGCAGCCCGACACCCAGTTTAAACTAAACTAAGCTTTTGGCTGTTAATGCGGAAAATACACACATACATACACAAATACACACAAACACAAAAGCATGCACTTCGTATGAATGTAGATTTGTGTGTGTGTTTGTATAAAAAATTGCAGTAAAAGTATGCACACAGCCCCAAAAAATGAGGTCAACTATATTCTATGCTACAGAAACTGATTGTGTGTGTGTGTGCAAGAGGGAGAGGAGCCATATAAGAGCAAAAGAGTTGGAATGACTGCCTAGCGTGCTTAGTCCGTTACTGGGTTATGTTTATGGAAATTTGCATAATGGCATTTACATACACACACAAACTACACTCACACTCACACACATTTGCTACAAATAACAGTTCTTAATATTAAAAAAAAACCATTTGCTGTTGGCCAAATTAAAGTTATATACTCCATGTTCCTATAAATACATATTCATATGAGAGTAAGTATGTATCTCTAATACATATGTATGTTATGATGTATTTCATACGAGAGAACTTTTTATGGTTGACCATTAAATGGGTCAGTAATTAAAACAAATTGCCTAAAGGTTAAAGTTCTGCAAACAAAAATGTCTAAACTAGTAATGGCAAAGGCCAAAAACATGGGACAACAACAATAAACAAGAAATGTGACGATAAAAAGGCACAAAAAAGGACCGAAATTATTATTATATTTTTAAACTTTCTTTCGTTTATTTAAAGAGAAATTCTAAAAGTTCTTATTACTGTAAAATTATAATTTCTATAAGACCTATGTAATTATAAAACAGCACATCATATTTCCTACCTACATATGTAGATACAGTGGTGGTCACCAGGTTAGCCTCTTTTTTTTAACTTTGAATTTGATTTTCTCGGCTCCTAAGAAAGTTAATGAAGAAATTTTTTCCAGTAATTTGTTGGTTATTGTATTCAGATAATGACCCGTAATTATTGTCATGTCAGCTTTCGACGTTTTTTTTTAAAGGTGCGTTTGAACCAAAATCGGCCCCCAATTGCTGGCCATTAGTTTAGCCCGGTCTTTCCGAAATCTTTAATATTATAGTTAGACCTGTGTATTCTTTGAAGAAGTTGTAGATCTAGGTAATCTAAGATAAACTGCATACCAAAAATTTTCATTTTAGCCCCAGTATTTGTTTTGGGGCCCATCGAAATTTCGAGTTTTTGTATGTAATTCTTGAGGTCTCTTGGTTTGACGCCGTCTTACGATACCAATTTAAACTAAAGTACTTTTTCTTAATCTAAATATGAAAGTAAATTGAATTTCCCGTCAAATGATACATGTTTCATAAAAATCCGACAACAATTAGATCGATCTAATCGCCTAACATTTCAAAAAACTAGGTAAGCAAAATTTCCCACACTACCTCCATCTCTTTCTTTGCACGCATGTATGTAAATTTTTTAAATTTATTTTACCTGGTTATTTTTATACCATACACCCATAGGGTGAAATGGTATATTAAAGTCGCCAAAATGTATGTAACAGGCAGAAGGAAACATCTCCGACCCCACAAAGTATATACATATATTCTTGATCAGGTCCGTCTGTCCGTCCGCCCGTCCGTCCGTCCGTATGAACACCTAGATCTCGGAGACTATAAGAGCTAGAGCCACCAAATTTGGTATGCAGTCTCGTGTAGTATGTACGCTTATCGAGTTTGTTTTAAATTTTTGCCACGCCCCCTTCCGCCCCCGGAATTTACATAAAACTGGTTTTCTTAAAAAGTATAGCAGATAGAAACATCAAATTTGGTTTATATACTCGTTTAGTTAGCGCGCAGAAAATAATTGTTCCAACTTTTTGCCACGCCCCCTTCCGCCCCCGGAATTTACATAACTCTGATTTTCTTAAAAACTATGAAAGCTACCCACATTAAATTTGCTATGTAAGTTAGCTTAATAGACGCGCAGATATTGACTTTTTAAAAATTTTGCCACGCCCATTTCCGCCCCCGAAAATTAAACAAAACTGATTTTCTCGAAAACTAACAAAGCTAAACTCACCAAATTTAGTATGTATATTGGCTTAGTATGCGTGCAGAATACATATATTTTAATATGTTGCCACGCCCACTTCCGCCTCCATAATTTAGAAAAAACCGATTATCTCTTGCAATTTTTTGACCAACGCGATCAAATTTGGCAGACTAATAAATCTTATCTATTTCTATCAAACTACCAAATTTGATTGAAATCGGACTAGAAACATACAAAATATACGTATGAACGTATTTTGCTACGCGATCCATAAGGGCAGAATTGGCCGTTGGCTAGTGGCGGCGCTAGAGTGCTTGTGTGTTTGTAGAGTGAGCGAGATAGCAAATGCAATGAGGCATGTTAAAACAATTTAGTAGATATACATTTGGTTTTCGAAATTTTAAATATTTGTTTCACCTGGTGTATGGTATACCCAAGTCGGCGAGACGACTTACTTACTTCATTTAAAGTATAGGCGATGAAAACGATCTAATTTTATATGTTTATGTCTGTTGTTTCATATATGTATGATGATAACGTTAATTACTAATATTTTTCCAACTTTCAAAGAATTAATAATTTCATTGGTTGGGCAATTTCAAATTTTAGCTGCTAAAACACGAAGGCAAAGTTATTTCGAAGTTACTTTTATTAAATTTTCAATATAAAATTAGCCTAAAATTAAATTTTGGTATCATTTTATTGTAGATATTTTGGACAAAAAATAAATTAAAAGTTTTTTGAGATTGTTGAAAATATATTTGCAAAGTTAAAGTTTGATTTAAAAGGGTGAATATCCCAAATTTAATGGGAGAATTAGGGAAGGTTCCTTAATACTATTATTTCCTTTAGTGCTAATATTTTCGTTTTGAATTCCCTGCACAATTCTTATATTTTATGTGTATATCCACGTGCCTACAGTCACGTAACAAAAAAACATTTCAAAGAACACAATCAAATTCACAATTCAGAGAAAAAATGGCCAAAATGCCTTAAATAAATAAATAAAAGAAAATAAAATCAAGAAAAACTCGACAGAATTACAAAGTTACAATACAAATAAAGTAATGTAGAGAATGTAGAGAAAGCACAGAGACAATAACGAATAATAAAAAAAAGAACACTAAACAATAGCAAAAAAAAACAAACGGAGCACAAAAGACCAATCCAAAGCAACATCTACAAAAGAGATGGAGAATAGAAGAGACTTGGGCAAGGCAACGTTGCCAATTTTCACACACACAATCTAAAAGTCTCAAAGTGTGGTTGTGGGGTTGTGTGGGATGGTAATGATGGTGGTGGCTTTTTCATGTCATTTGCAGCAACGACCGATAAAAACAGGAAGAGAAATATAAAACAAAATAGAAATTGAAACATCCTTCCTCTCCATAGCTGTAGCTACTGTTGAAATTTATATGAGAAAAAATAAAGAGCTTTAGAATATGCGAGCAGGGTGAAGGGACAGGGTGGTGGGAGTGCAGGCGGTTTGACAGTTATTCCTGGCAAAACATGCAACAATTTTGTTGCCCCTTGCAAGAGAATAACCTGCCACAAGGGTGGCAGCATGCAGCACCCAAAACCGGAATAACAATAACACAGGAAAGCCGAAAAGAGTAGAACGAAAAAATGAAAATAAAAACCAACACATCGTGAGAGAAAAACCTCGACGTCTTTAGAGCGGGGGATGATGGAAGGATGGTCTATGTGGGTCTATGTGTGGTTTAGGGTGCGCTATGTTTCCGGGTAAGCAGCCCAAAGTAACGCGATAATCAAATCTGTCTAACGTTTTTGTTGCCTGTTCCCACACACAGACAAAAACTCGCGACAGGTCAGCCGCATTTGAAAATTGGCAACAGGCAACTGCCTTCGAGGAGCATTAAAATGAATTATGATCGAAAGAGAAAAAAAGGCTAAATTAAAAAAGGCGAGCAACGCAAGCAAAAAAAATGAAGTAAGTAAGTCGTCTCGCCGACTTAGGTATACCATACACCAGTAAAGCAAATATTTCAAATTTATTAAACAAATGCATTTTTACATGCTTCTTACAAGCATATCTTAGTATCTCGCTCACTCAATCATACGAGCACCCTAGCGCCCCCACCAGCCAACGGCCAACTCCGGCCTTATGGAAAAACGTTTATATGCATAACTCGACTGTTTGGTATTTTGCTAGATATTAGTATTAAATTTAAGTGTGCCAAATTTGATTGCATAAGGTAAAAAAATACGGGAGATAATCAAGTTTTTCAAATTACGGGGGCGGAAAAGGGCGTGGCAAAATTTTAATACATACAAAATATGTGCATTTACTAAGCGAATATAAATATGGTGTCTCTAGCTGGAATAGTTTTTGAGATAAACGCTTTTTTTAAATTGCGGGGGCGGAAAGGGGCGTGGCAAAAATTTGAAATAAACTTGATCACTCTACATACTACACGAGTCTACATACCAAATTTGGTGGCTCTAGCTCTTACAGTCTCCGAGATCTAGGTGTTCATACGGACAGACGGACGGACGGACGGACGGACAGACGGACAGACGGACGGACAGACGGACATGGCTAGATCGACTCGGTTGTTGATCCTGATCAAGAATATATATACTTTGTGGGGTCGGAGATGCTTCCTTCTGCCTGTTACATACATTTTGGCGACTTTAATATACCATTTCACCCTATGGGTGTATGGTATAAAAACTTAGCCCAAGTAACTATGTACATATGTACGTACATATGTACATAGCAGAAAAAAGCGATTAAATTGCTTGAAATATGGGAGAAACTTCCGGTAATGGTTAAAACAGAGATGATTTAGGAAAGAGCTAAAACAACAGTTACAAAGATGACCCGTTCCAAAAAGAATGTGAAATTTGGCAACATGGAAGAGAGTTGGCTAAACAATAAAGTTACAAAACCATAAGTAAATAATTTCCCTTAAAGCTGATTAAATTCCGTTATTTCATTTTCAATTTTTGGCTAAAAACATTTGTATTTACCCAAAAAGGAAAAACCATAAAATAAATGCGTTGACAGAATTTATGCGACTGACTGTGTGTGTGTATTTTGTCAGATCATTGAACTGAACTTAATTAAAAATCAAGTTGAAGGTCATTTGCGTGAAAGGTGGCAACGGCGACGTCGTAGCACTCAAAAGTGTAAACAAAGAGAAAAGAAAAAAGGCCATATACAAAAATAAAAAAAAATAAAAGTTAAATATACTATAAAACTTCCAGAAACTGGTAAATTCGGCAAAGGTCAGTGAACATATTTAACAAAAATAAATAAATAAATAAAAGAAACACACACAAATGAGAGACAAAAACGGCTAAAGAATGCCAAATGCAAAGACAGACGATCGGCAAAGAGACGAACGAAGAAAAGAGACACAAAATAACCTGTTTTAATTGAAACTGCGTGAAATATGGCAACAACGCACATTCACAAACTCAAACACACACACACACCTGTATATTTGTATATCCAAATGTAGTTCCCAATCAGAATTTTAAACGTTTTAATATGGAAAACGTGACGCAGCAGCATTTGGAGGCAACCAAGTATAGAAACAATCGGGATAATGATGAAACACTCACACACACACACTAGGAGCAAAACCAGCTGCTGAGAAAAAAAGAAAGAGAACGCGATGATACCATTAGAGAGCGAGTTTTTTCAACTTGCGTCTGTTTGACAGGTGTTAGTTAAGTGCGTGTGTGGGGGCGGCGGCAGGGGAAGGAGTATGATCTGCAACTATATGTGTGAGAGTGCATAGACGAGACGACGTAATAGCCGCCCCAGCATAACTGCATTGACTGCTAGTCACGTACACCACAAAATAAAAAAAAAACAAACACCGAAAACCAAATCGCAGGTGTTCATTTCCATTGGTTCAGCATGAGGGAGATAAATAGATGACGAGACTCGACCGCGTGCGAAAGAGAAGCATTCCGGTTAAGCTTCTCAATTTCAATGCAACCGTTAACAAGTGTCACTTTTGAATAAGGAAATGAAAACAAAGACAAGTTCTGCCGCTTCTCCTCGCTCTCAACACTGTTGTCACATTTCGCTTTACAATCAGTTGGTTTTTGTTTTTGTTTTTTAATACCATTATTATGTAAGAAATAGACAACACGTTTTAGAACTTGCCCCCTTCCAAAAGATGCAATAATATATTATTTTAAGTTATGAGGCAATATCTATAACCAGCTGGCCCTGAAAACTAACTAGTTTCTTTTCAAGGTCCAGTCGAACAACAAAAAAAACAAAGTTAATTTGTTTTTAAAATTTGATAATTTTGTTGTTCACTCATTCGTTAGATTAGATTGTATCTTAATTTAAAAATTCTAATAAACATATCAAAAAATGAAGTAAGTAAGTCGTCTTGCCGACTTAGGTATACCATACACCAGTGCAATGCATTTTCACATGCTTTTTACAAGCATATCTTAGTATCTCGCTCACTCAAGTATACGAGCGCCCCCAACAGCAAACGGCCAACTCCGGCCTTATGGAAAAACGTTTATATGCATAACTCGACTGTCGACTTTGTCCGATTTTAATCAAATTTGGTATTTTGCTAGATATTAGTATTAAATTTAAGTGTGCCGAATTTGATTTCATAAGGTAAAAAAATACGGGAGATAATCAAGTTTTTCAAATTACGGGGGCGGAAAAGGGCGTGGCAAAATTTTTATGCATACAAAATGTGTGCATTTACTAAGCGAATATACATACCAAATATGGTGTCTCTAGCTGGAATAGTTTTTAAGATAAACGCTTTTTTTAAATTGCGGGGGCGGAAAGGGGCGTGGCAAAAATTTGAAATAAACATGATAACTCTACATACTACACGAGTCTACATACCAAGTTTGGTGGCTCTAGCTTTTACAGTCTCCGAGATCTAGGTGTTCATACGGACAGACGGACGGACGGACAGACGGACGGATAGACGGACATGGCTAGATCGACTCGGTTGTTGATCCTGATCAAGAATATATATACTTTGTGGGGTCGGAGATACTTCCTTCTGCCTGTTACATACATTTTGGCGACTTTAATATACCATTTCACCCTATGGGTGTATGGTATAATTAGTATAGTTATTCAATCCATGCAATGGCCAAAAGAAGGTTGCGTTTTTTGATTTATGTTTTATCGACATTTCACACAAATCTATGCTTTAATTGAAGCATCTACTTTTTAATCTTTATCCATGTGTTGGGTTCTCAAAAATTTTAAAGCTTACTGCACTTTTTATTTAGTATGTCTTATAAGGCATCTTTCATATACAAAAATACACCCACATACACACACACACACACATACACACAAAACGATGATCTTATTCTGTTGGTTGTCTTTAGTCTATTTCTACTACAGCAGAGGAAGCATGCACCCAAGTGCGACAGAGACAGTATGTAAGCGTGTTTTTCAAAACTGACAAACAACAGAGCAGCACAGCAATGTGTGTCTATACATAGCCACAAAGAAGAAACCTGCAATATTGAACACATATATACATACATACAACGAATGCAGGCAATACATATACATACACATACATACATACATACATACATATATACAATGTGTATATTTTCATGCCCTTAGGCTAAAAACGGCGGGCGGCCTCCGTATGTTTGTGGCTCATCGTTTTTTGTTGCTGCTGCTGCTCGCTCTACCAACATTGTGTGGTTGTGTCGCGCGACTTCAACAGGAACAACAACAGTAACCACGTAGCCGCCTGGCCAACGACCTTTATCAGACACACAAACATATACAGATACTCTCGAACATACACATACACTCGCTCACATGGTCGCTCTTCTTCTTCTGGTGGTGCTGCTGCTCCAAGCAAACTTCAATTTTCAACTCGTTCGGTCCCAGACGGTTTTTTAGTATTTTGTCTGCTCGCCTTGTTCGTTTGTTTGTTCGTTCGTTCATTTTATCCAACTCGTTTGTATACGCTGCTCCTGCTATGCGTGATGACTCCCTTACTCACGCTCTCCCTCCTCCTCCCTTTCCACCACTCTCTATCACTCTGTCTCTATCACCACTTTTGGCGTCTGCAATTTAATAATTTCGAGTTTTGCCCCCTCTATCAATCTATCTCACTCACTGTGTCTGTGTTTTTCTGTCTCTGTCTACCTTTTACTAGTTTATTTCAATTTTCAATTAAAGTGTAAGCAAATTTTGTTATTATTGTAGCTTCTTCTCTGTCTCTCTCACACTTTTACCTGTTTGACTGTGTGTGTTTGTGTTGTAATCGCCACTTACGATTTACCGTTAGCAGGCAGCAACTGTTGTTATTGTCGTTTTCGCTGTTGTTGTTATTGCTGCTATTATTGTCTTTGCACGTTTCATTTCTCAGAACGTTTCGCGTGTGGCGATTTTTATCGCATTCGGCACGCATATCCCCTCCCTTCCTCCAATCCACTCCTGCTGTCACCCCCTATCTTCGCCTATCTACCATATAAAACAAAATATTTCAATTCAACTTTTATGGCCAGAGTAATATTTTTATTTATTTTTTTTTTTGTTTGTGTTTTCTTTTATTAGCTGCCTGAACTTGAATGAATCACGCGCCCCTCGAAAAGGAGAAAAACCAGGTCAACGTCGCCAAATGACTAAAAAGCTAGCACAACAACAAAAAATCTTCCATTAACATGCAAAGTTTATTTGACACAGATTCTTTAGTATTTTTTCTCTTTATTTTTCATTCCATTTACAGTGTGTGTGGCTAAAAAAATAAAAAGAACATGAAATCAACAAGTTGATAGACTTTCCTTTACCAAAGAAAAAAAAACATTCTTAATTAATAAAATCATTAACAATTAATTTTAACGATTCTAAAAATTTGGCGTGTTTTTGCATTCAGAAAAAACAAAAAATATTTTAAAAGTTTTGTGGTTACACGGCCCCCCATCCAATTTACCTAATCCGGCACTGTATGTAGTTATGCAAAACCATTCACCTGTTGGAATGTATGAACTTAACTTTTAATTTTTGCAGGGTACGTAAAAGGCCGACGAACCGGCATACATAAATGTGTCACACTTTAATTTTTTATGCTGGTTCATGGTGTATTTTTTTTTTTTTTTGCCATATTTTCATAGCGCCATCATAGTCGATTGTATAATCGTTGATAGGTATTGACTGGATTGCCGTTCACTTAAAAGATAGGCACACGCAAGTGCCTAGATAGAGTGAAAGAGAGAGAGAGAGAAAGCAAATTGGGAATTCAATAGAATTGCACATTTATCTATTTGTTTAAATTCCCCTTCATTTAATATTTATTGGGGGATTTTCTCGACTTCACATTATTGAATTTTTTAGCAGTTTAATCATTTAATTTCCTATAATTTTGGAAAAGTTTCATTACACTAATGAGTGAGAAAGCAATAATAAATTATATAGGCAAATTGGAAAGCAAGCAACTGTTGGCATCTACATACATATATAATTAGATAATAGTAGTAAAGTTCAAATGGGGGAAAAAATACATTGCAGACATTTTAAGTTGGCAAAATTATTTAAATTGCCCGTGTAATTACGGGAAATTGAAACATCTGGTCATGATAATATATAGATAAATATTATAAAATGTGAAAAACAGCTGTGTATTTCACCTGGAATTGCCATTTCCGAGGGTTTCTTTTAGCGTTGTTCTATTGAAAATCAATAAAAAATTACGCAAGTTTTAATAATGTAATATTTAATATTTACAACTAACTAAGCGTTTGCAATTTAAATTTCAATTCCATTTCTGGTTTTTCCAATCAGTCTTGGATTTGGTAATTTGTTCTTTTTTTTTTTTCAATTTTCCATTCATTACATATTCCTTTGAGTCGAGACTAGTTCATTTGGGACCTGACCTACACAACAAAAACATACATATACAAACCTATAGTGCCAATACATACATACATACATATAAGAGAGTTGATTTACCGTTTCCCTTATTGCACATTCCCTTTTTCCCATATAAATACATACATATGTATGTCTATCTTTCTCTCTCTCACTCTCGGGGTCTGCATTTTTATTTTCTTTGCAGTTTAAGCAAGCGGATATTACGCAACAACAAACACATGCAAAAAGAGTGCAATAAAGAAAGAGAAGGAGTGATTGAAAAGAAGGGAGAGCAAGATAAATCGAGCGAGCACATCACAGCTAATAAATAATGCAAATTCAAGCGTATGGACCTAAGAGAAGAAACAGCTCAGTAGAGCCAACAGGGGAGAGTGTAGAGGGTCGAAGGCAATTGAACTTTTGTTGCAATAACAGCAACAACAACAACAATTCAAAATCCAAACAGCTGTTGCTTGTGTTCTGTCTCTGCCTTGGCTTGGTTGGTTAAAGGAGTGCAATAACTTTTTGCCTGCCGCCGCAACCATTTATTATCGCTTTATTTTTATCGCATAAAATAAACAACAACAACAAACACCAAAAAACAAAAAAGTGCAAAAAGGGCTTGTCAACAAACAACAAAAACAACAAGCTCGGAAGATATCCAATGCCAAACTGTGTGAAAGATGTGTAGAGGCGAATGAAGGGAGGGAACAGCACAGTGAGTGCAAAAAATTAAAGGACACACTTTTCACTTTAAGAGACATCGTGTAAGTAGTAAGTGAAATGAGTAAATTTTCCTTATATACCGTTATTTATGATGTCTAAACATGCAATGCGTATTTTATTACCAAATTTCATTTTACGCCCATAAAAAATATTTAACAAAACCAAAGGAGGGCCTAACCCCTATAGTACCTTTATAGTTGTACCGGTTTCTACCGTTTAATGGTGTTAATAGTCTTTTCGACAAATATGTATAACAAAAAGGGGTATATCCTCCTTCTCGTGCCCGACAAGAGACATTTAGGTTAGGGTTAATAATAATATGCAGAAAGAAAGATCATATCTACCCTAGAGGTGCTATAAATTGCTGATTTCAAGCAGAAGATAGTGCCAGACTGCATGTTTGGGGTCTTTGAAGTTTTGAATAGATGACTTTATATGATTGGTCATAACAATTGCGTTGAAAGAGACGATTTTTATAGGAAGTAATAATTTTGGCGCTCTGACATACCAACATTGAATCTGTGTACATGTGAAAATTGCGAAAATGCTTACTTTCTAAAGGTTTAAAGGTCAATTTATTATAGATGTCCAGTTTAATAGTGTCAGAGGTTAATGCTTTATAGAAAATGCTCAATATCCTATATACAGTAGAATCTGGTTATAACGACTCTCAAGGCACCGCGCTTTTACGTCGTTATATCTGGAAGACGCTTTAACCATCTTTAACAATCTTGTTCTTAACTATTTTACGGTTGCCACTTTCATAACACCAATAAAAACTAAAAATTTAATTAATTTTTGACTTATAAAAACACCATCGCATAGCATGAAACGAGATATGAATGCTGTGCATTATGCTCATTATAGCTACTTAAAAATGAAGTAAGTAAGTCGTCTCGCCGACTTAGGTATACCATACACCAGTAAAGCAGATATTTCAACTTTATTAAACAAATGCATTTTCACATGCTTTTTACAAGCATATCTTAGTATCTCGCTCACTCAATCATACGAGCACCCTAGCGCCCCCACCAGCCAACGGCCAAATCCGGCCTTATGGAAAAACGTTTATATGCATAACTCGACTGTCCGTCCGTCTGTCCGTATGAACACCTAGATCTCGGAGACTGTAAGAGCTAGAGCTACCAAATTTGGTATGTAGACTCGTGTAGTATGTAGAGTGATCAAGTTTATTTCAAATTTTTGCCACGCCCCTTTCCGCCCCCGCAATTTAAAAAAAGCGTTTATACCATTCCAGCTAGAGACACCATATTTGGTATGTATATTTGTTTAGTAAACGCGCACATTTTGTATGTGTAAAGATTTTGCCACGCCCTTTTCCGCCCCCGTAATTTGAAAAACTTGATTATCTCCCGTATTTTTTTACCTTATGCAATCAAATTCGGCACTCTTAAATTTGATACTAATATCTAGCAAAATACCAAATTTGATCAAAATCGGACAAAAAACAGTCGAGTTATGCATATAAACGTTTTTCCATAAGGCCGGAGTTGGCCGTTGGCTGGTGGGGGCGCTAGGGTGCTCGTATGATTGAGTGAGCGAGATACTAAGATATGCTTGTAAAAAGCATCTGAAAATGCATTTGTTTAATAAAGTTGAAGTATCTACTTTACTGGTGTATGGTATACCTAAGTCGGCGAGACGACTTACTTCATTTTGATCTGGGACGTTTTCGTCACTGTCGTGACCAACACATTGTTAACAATGTTGTCTTCGGAAGGTTCCCCTCAAATCGCCACACCATTGTTAATGAGAACATATTCTTCCAATTCTTGCTTTGAAATCGGTAGCCAAACCAATAGAGGAATGTCTTTTCGTATTTAATATCACTTATTCTCATTCTCAACTCATGCTTCAGTTGCTGTTTCTGAAAAATGAACACATTTCAACATTTTCGGTATTGTTTTACTGCGTTTTCTTCCGAAACGTCGCAATATCAGGTTAAATTGTGATAAATAAAGTCGCTATAAGCGGAGACGTACTAAGCGGAGACCCTTTCATATAAGTTTGTATGGGGACCACCCAAGTCATCGAATTTTCGACGCTATAAGCGGACGGATGCTATAAGCAGAGTCTTCTTTCTTTTCTAAACTCTTTTGACTAAACTTCGGAAATATTTTTTCCTACTGTTACTGAGTTTTTATTTTTATTTTAATATATTCTTTTACATTCTATTGATTACTTTTTCTATCCTATAGTAGATATAAGCTGCTGACAACTATTAAAATCCCTCTGTCGTCTTTTCCGATTCAATCATCTTCACAAAAAAACAAAATCTATAAAATAACCTTTTAGCACACACAACAACTTAACACACACACACACACCCTTAAGAAACCTAAAACATCACTTCTTTGCATCCTTCGGCTTCTGCAACACCCACACATATAATAATATTTTATTCTCCTTTGTTATTTCATTCATTTCAGTTCGTTGTGGTTTTCAGCTGAAGGCTTACAACATTAAAAACAACTTTAGGTATGGGTATTTTGTTTTCCTTTTCTTGTGTTTGCCTGCCGCCGCCTCTTGAAAACCCTTTAAGTTTTCTATAAATCTTCATGGGTAAAAAGGAAAAGAGCAAACAAAGCAAAACATCATATGGTAATTCCTTTAAATAATAATACAGAAAAAAAGAAACAAAGGCTTCAAATAACTTCAAAGAGTCAATATCAAAGAAGCTAACTTTGGCTATGTCGAAGTTTATATACCCTTGCAGTCTTTGGCAATAATATTGTGTGTATGCATGTGCTCTGTTGATTTGATGATGACGTAGTAGGCAGCAAGCAGCGCTGCCGGCAGCGGTTGAACCGATTTATATTGAGTGTAACTTGTGTTCTATTTATCCGATCAGATTCAAATCTTGGGACCTGAGGTTTTATAGCCAATACCAATACCAATGCCAATGGGGATACTCAAATTTCTGCAAAAATGTTTTTTCTAGAACTATATGATATAGTAGTCCGATCCTAATAATTTTCATACTTTATCTTAACCGGGTAATAAAAAGCCCCAAAAAAAGCGTCACAAACATCTGACCAAGGGTATAAAAAAAAAGAATTTTTAGAAGAAACTATGCTTAATGTGGAAAAATACAAATAAATATCACAATTATTATTAGCCCTAAACAATAAATTGGGTTTGCTCTAGCGGATCTTAGTCAGAGGACATTGTGAAAATTTAAAAGTATAAAAGATTGATTAAATATTTATCTAAAACAAATGTTACCATTTGATATACAAATGCATTGATTTATGATATTTATGTGTGTACCTATGTATCACATAAATAACAAGTGGTATTTTATTTCATAAGTTTAATTCCATTTAAAATCCAGAACAGAAATAAACAGGACCTGACACAACATTAAAAATTTTAAATGCTGCAAAATTGAGTTTTTGTCGGGAAAAGATTAAAGCTGTCCAAATGGCTGATTTGTATACACAAGCTATATGTATGTATGATGCATATGTTTTTGTGTATATACATATAAAGCAATTTCAGTGAGTGTTGTGGGTGGTGGTTGGGGATTTTGAGGTGAGGGAGCTTTGGGGTTAAAATGCCATAAATAACGAAACAGTCGGCAGTCAGCACATAAAATATATCAGCACACATACAGAAGCAAAGAGCCGGCCGGGGAATACATACATACATACATACATACATACATACATACATACATACATACACACACACACACACACACACACAAACAAACACACACTTTCACACAAGGAGAACATAGACTAAGCTAAGCTTTAGTAGGTGGAACGACAGCAGCGCCATGTTGGGCGGGAGAGCGCACAGAGAGAGCGAGAGAGAGGAAGAGAGAGCAAGCCGCCAAAAAACTGCAAATGTGAGAGCAAAAATCGATAAAATCAAGGGCAGACAATTTGCTGCTGCGGCACTGTCTTCGGGGGCTGCGCTGCTTTTATGGTTTACAGTAAAGAAGAAGAAGACGACGCCGACGACAGGGGAGCAGTAAGAGAGAGATAGGGAGGGAAAGAGCCAGGGCATCTTTAGGCGCACGTGAGGCCGCTGTCTCTGTCGCTGCCGCTGCTATTTTTGTTGTAGTTTTTGCTGCTGTTGCTGTGGGTGGTTGGGCCAGGCATTATTATTGTGAAAGTTTTTTCTCCTACTCACTCTCTCTCTGACTATCTTGTTCTCTCTGATGGCAGTAAAATGTAATGGGTAACAGAAGAAGAAGCAGAAGCAGCATGGAAAATAATCATTTTCATTTCTCCTTCTCCGTTTTCCCTCTTCTGTTGCTCCTTCTTGTTTTGGTGCCTTTTTTGTTTTTTGGGCGGTGCCTGTGAGCAAAAATATTTTCTAACTGTTCATGGAGGTAGAGTGCAACCCAACCCCAAGCTACAACAAAAAATTCTTTAGGGGTTGTAGGTATATGTATGTATATATAGGGTACCCATTATGCCCCCAACTTTTTCTATGCCACTCCCCTTTCCGATTCCAAAACTTTTGGGGGCGCTGTCAGCAACAGCGAAGAGGCAAAAAGTATTTTGGGCTCATATTTATTTTCTTCGTTTTTCTCCTTTTGCTCTCCCTCCCTTCCTTCCAAAAGTTCTGGCGATGGGATATTGGCAGGATATTGTTTAGAAGAAGAAAAAGTAGAAGGCGCGCCCATATAATTTAATGTGTGTGGAGTAATAGAAAATGGCGTCTGCATTTAAATATATACATATGTATTTCTTGCTTCTTGGCCAGGCAAGGACAAGGCAGGATGGCAAAAGGAGAAGTTTTCGGTTTATGTGTATTATCTTAAAAACTTTTTGTTTTTGGTCCTTCCCTATCCCTCTCTCTCTATCTCTCTCTCGCTCTCCCCCAATTCCCTTTTTCTATGTGTGCGTATTAAATTAATGTGAAAATGTCAAATTTTGTTAAGCAAATTTGTTGGCCTAAAGTGTGTGTGTGTGTGTGTGTGTGTGTGTGTGTGTGTGTGTGTGTGTGAGGGGGGGGGGGGGGGGGTATGCCAGGCCAGCCCTTTGGCGCGGTAAATGTGCTTGGCTTTAAGTTTGTCCTTTAAAAGGACAAAGGAAATTAAAGCAAGGTTACTTTTCTATAATTGAGTAAAATTGGATACTAATTGGGTTTGATATATATGTATTTTAATATTTTCTGAATAGAGAACTCAGTTTAATATACGAAGAAATTTGTTGCATATTTTAAGGAGTTTTTCCATTGAATAAGTGAATGGTTTCTTAATTAAATGATTTAAAGGTTTTACTTGATTTTTTAACTAAAATTCTCTAAATTTACTAAAATGTTAGATTATTATGAATTCAAAACTGTTAGTTTAAATTTAATACTTAGAAAATAAAAACAAATTTATTTTCAACCTTTAAATTTTTAGCAATTATTGGGTTTTTTCTTTGAATACACATAATATGAATTTTAATTTAGATAGACAGTTTTATTTGGTTTACCAGTTTATACATATGCTCGATTTTCTTCTTATAATCGATCTTATGAAAAATCTAAAATTATAAGGCTACACGACTAATTGTCCTAGCACTAAAACCATTTTATACATTTTCAAGTTCCCCCTAATAATACATAACCGGGTGAGCTCTACGAGACTAAATAGAAATATGCCAACCAGACAGTGTGCAACATATTGCCATTTTGTATTCTTTCAAGAAATTACTTGAATTGTGTTTGAAATTAGGAGATGCCACAATTATTTCCTTTGTCCAGAGTTAATAATCAAATATTTCAAATAGATTTAATAGGAACTAGCTTCCATGAGTTTTGAACTTTTTGAATTACAACATTTTATTTGCTCTACTATATAGAGAAACGGACTACAATTTAAAGCAAATGGCAATGCACAATCATTTGGTTTATTCTTTAAATAAATAGTCTATATTAGACTCTAGAATTGATTAACTTTTGGCTAAATCAAAATTCAAGCTGATTAAATGTTTGACTTAAGGCAAAACGTGGCTGTGATTCAACAACAACAACAACAATTAAGAGACCAACTTTTAGTGAAGCAAAGTGAAATGTGGCAACGTCGAGCAAAACGATGTCGACGACGACAATGTTGAAAGAATGCCAAAGTAAAAATGGGCGCAAAAACTAGTTACAAATACACGCACAGGATGGAGGGAGAGAGGGAGGGCGGATTGGAGGGAGGCGGGTGGAAGGAGCTGGAGAATGCAGTAGGAGGTGGGCGGCGACAGGCGGGGCATGGGGTAGACACACACAAGCCCAAAAAGCAACTGCCACCCACTGACCTGGCACGTAACACCACCCTCCCTACCTCTCCACCCCCTCCACCACACAGTCGTCGTTCGTCGTCCTCGTCGTGGAGCTTGGGGCGTTGTTGCCGCATTTTTATCACAAGAAAGAGAACGACAGAGAGGAGGAGAAGAGGAGGATGGAGGAAGAAAAATTGTTATCAAAATGTGCGTTGCCAGCTGCTAAAGGCGAAAGAGTGAGAGAGCGAGAAAGATAGATTGAGGCTTTAGAGGAGCCGGCTAAAGAGTGGGCGGCGTGGACGGGTCTATGTAGTTGTGTTTGTGTGTGTGTGTGAATGAGGTCGCCAGATGGGAAGAAGGGGAAGTAGTAGTAGTAGAAGAAAAAGTTGAAAATGAAAATAATGACAAGCAAAGAAAAAGAGACGAGCAGAACATAGGACTGGAGGGAGAGAGAGAGAGAGAGAGAGAGAAAGAAAAAAGGTAGGTAGATAGATTGTTAAAGAGGGTTGCCAACTGCGGGGGGAGTAAAAATAAGATGTCGAGGGGGGTTTATTTTTTTTAAGGTGGCAAAAGCATTTTGAAGCTTTTGTCTAAGTGGGCGGTTTTTCTTACTCTGCCCTCCCCACCCACCACTATCGCCCTCGTTACATCTTTCCTTCTTTCTCTGCTTCTGTTGTTTTGTTTTGTCTACAGAACAGAAAGCAAAACCAGAGGGTCGGGGCTAACTTCGACCGCGTCAAAGTTTGTATACCCTTGCAACATTTTTGGTAACTCTTTCCTTACCTATAGCCATCAAAAGTGGAAAAACGTTTAAGCTAAAAAGGCTAATGTTTGCGAAAGAACGGCCTACATAGGAAATAACGGAGTTATTGATGAAAGTCACTGTTTTCCACCGATCGTTCCTATGGGAGCTATATGATATAGTTACCCGATCTTTATCAAATTTGGCACAATCATTAACAGATAATATTAAACTAACAAATGTTTAATTTGAAAGCAATCGCGTCAAAAGTAACGAAGTTATTCACCAAAGTCACTGTTTTCGAAAGATCGTTCCTATGGGAGCTATATGATATAGTCACCCGATCTTGATCAAATTTGGCATGGTCGTTTATATGTGTAATTAACTCACCAATATTAAAATTCACGACAATCGCTCAGAAAATAACGAAGTTATTAAGAAAAGTCACTGTTCGTGACTTTGCCTTTTGTATGGGAGCTATATGATATAGTGATCCGATCCGGCTGAATCCGAGATATACAACGCCTCAGTATATACAAGCCTACATGCAAAATTTCAGCTCTGTAGCTCTTACGGTCTAGGAGGAGTTTGCGTTGATCCAGACGGACGGACGGACGGACGGACATGGCGATTTGAACTCGTCTCGTCATGCTGATCAAGAATATATATACTTTATATGGTCGGAGATGCTTCCTTCTGTGCGTTGCACACTTTTGACCAAAATTATACCCTTTTTGCAAGGGTATAAAAAGAAATAAAGAAAAGGACAACAAAAAATGTTGCCTGTGGAATTTTGCGCATGTACAACAAATGCAAATACATAATACATAAGATAGATGTGGGTGTATATGTATGTGGATTTACTACATACATATAGAAATTGATATCGATTTTCTTCCTTTCCATGTTAGACAAAAAAGAATGTCAAAAAGAAGCCTGGGAAGGATGTGTTGAGGATATGTGTTTCGTACGTCTCTTCTTGTTTATGTTTATGACTTTTTAGCATACGAGTAGCAGCAGCAGCAGAATGTATCTCAAAGATATGTACACATATATATAGATATGTGTGTGGGTGTGCGTGTGTAGGGGACTGCTGTCTTGCTATTACCTAAATAAGCTATGCCATTTTCTGCTTCCAAGAGAAATAGTTCTATTTTGGTAAATATGGGTATGAACCACCCCCACTCACCCCTCACTCCACCCTCTTTTTGGTATTAATGAAAGTTAGATGAACTTTTGACTTAAACGAGACAACTGATGCCCATCAAGGTTCATCATCGGGGACCGAAGGATAGACACATTTACAGTGATATCAAAAAAAAAAGTTATGGACTTTTAATTTTAATTTTAATAATCCATCTTAACTTTAATAACTGAAGTTTGCATAAGAATTAAAGTAATAAATATAAACATTATGTTTATACCCTTGCAAAAAGGGTATATTAGTTTTGGTCAGAAGTGTGCAACGCATAGAAGGAAGCATTTCCGACCATATAAAGTATTCTTGATCAGCATGACGAGACGAGTTCATATAGCCATGTCCGTCCGTCCGTCTGGATCAACGCAAACTCCTCCTAGACCGTTAGATCTACAGAGTGGAAATTTTGCATGTAGCCTTGTACATACTGCAGGGGTTGTATATCTCGGATTCAGCCGGATGGGACCACTATTTCATAAGCTCCCATACAAATGCCAAAGTCACGAACAGTGACTTTTCTCAATAACTTCGTTATTTTTATACCATACACCCATAGGGTGAAATGGTATATTAAAGTCGCCAAAATGTATGTAACAGGCAGAAGGAAGCATCTCCGACCCCACAAAGTATATATATTCTTGATCAGGATCAAAAACCGAGTCGATCTAGCCATGTCCGTCTGTCCGTCCGTCCGTCCGTATGAACACCTAGATCTCGGAGACTATAAGAGCTAGAGCCACCAAATTTGGTATGCAGTCTCGTGTAGTATGTACGCTTATCGAGTTTGTTTCAAATTTTTGCCACGCCCCCTTCCGCCCCCGGAATTTACATAAAACTGTTTTTCTTAAAAAGTATGGCAGATAGAGACATCAAATTTGGGTTATATACTTGTTTAGTAAGCGCGCAGAAAATAATTGTTCCAACTTTTTGCCACGCCCCCTTCCGCCCCCGGAATTTACATAGCTCTGATTTTCTTAAAAACTATGAAAGCTACCGACATTAAATTTGGTATGTAAGTTAGCTTAATAGACGCGCAGATATTGACTATTTAAAAATTTTGCCACGCCTATTTCCGCCCCCGAAAATTAAACAAAACTGATTTTCTCGAAAACTAACAAAGCTAAAGTCACCAAATTTAGTATGTATATTGGCTTAGTATGCGCGCAGAATACATATACAGTGAAACCTCGATATAACGAACTTCGTTATAACGAAAAACCCAATATAACGAATTTTTTGTTAAGTCCCTTGAAAGGACTAAGGTTTTACATTTCAGTACCTATAGCGAATCAATAGATATAACGAATAATTTTGCGATCCCCCTCAGATTCGTTATATCGAGGTTTCACTGTATTTTAATATGTTGCCACGCCCACTTCCGCCTCCATAATTTAGAAAAAACCGATTGGCTCTTGCAATTTTTTGACCATCGCGATCAAATTTGGCAGACTAATAAATCTTATCTATTTCTATCAAACTACCAAATTTGATTGAAATCGGACTAGAAACGTGCAAAATATGCGTATCAACGCAGTTTGATGCGCGATCCATAAGGGCAGGATTGGCCGTTGCCTAGTGGCGGCGCTAGAGTGCTCGTGTGTTTGTAGAGTGAGCGAGATAGCATATGGTATGAGGCATGTTAAAACAATTTAATAGACATACATTTGGTTTTCGAAATTTTAAATATTTGTTTCACCTGGTGTATGGTATACCCAAGTCGGCGAGACGACTTACTTACTTCATTTTAGCTATTGTCGTGAAATTTAATATTAGAGAGTTTATTACGCTTGTTACCGACTGTGCCAAGTTTGATCAAGATCGGGTGACTATATCATATAGCTCCCATTGGAACGATCGATTGAAAACAGTGACTTTTGTCAATAACTTCGTTACTTTTGACGCGATTGCTTTCAAATTTAACATTTGTTAGTTTAATATATCTGTTAATGACTGTGCCGAATTTGATAAAGATCGGGTTACTACTCATATAGCTCCCATAGGAACGATCGGTGGAAAACCGTGACTTTGATCAATATCTTCGTTATTTCCTTCTTCCGGTCGAAGTTAGCCCCGGCCCTCTGGTTTTATTTTATTTAGCAATAAACAAACAAAAACATTTTATTATTGCTGGTAGGACATCTTTTTTAAGGCATTTTATCTATTTAAAGCAAAAATAAAAACTCTTTAAAGTAAAATTAACTAAAGGACAAGAAAATCACAGTTGTTCCTTATTAAACGGATTTATTCTACTAATGATTACTAATTTGAGCGTCCAGATGACGAATCTGCAGTCAGTTTTTCGCATCAGTTCTATGTAGTCCTTGACAACTTTCCTTACCACTTTCCTAAGCATCTTTATTTAGTTTAACATATAATTAGATCTAAATAAAATCTAAAGTCATTCTCATATCCTGGAAGGTACATATAACCTAGTACTCTACACAAAATCCATCTTTGGCCCACGTGGGAATCCCTTCGTGGAATGTTTATAGGATCGAGATGCTCTTATTTACTCTTGGACAACTTCTGATATTACCGCTTATGAAAGGAGGTATTAAGAATAAAATATTCGTCTGAAAAATCATTTAACACTTTGTTTTGTACCTTGTAAAAGGGTATATTAAAGGCGTTCAATTGACGCTAGAGCGAGTAAGAAGCGACTGTAAAACAGGGTATTCCCGAGTATGCCCCTTTGGCTTGCTAATGTGTTGATTTTTTTGGGTTTGACTGACAGGCAGGCAGACAGACAGACAGAGAGAGAGACGCCAAGCCGGCAGTTTGTCTTGGCTCCATTTTCAAACACATGTCTTGGATGGATATTGTTTGGTGCTCCTTTTTCCATTTTTCCATTTTTTCTTTTGCCTTGCAGCAGCTGTCACACAATGTGGAAATGTAGAGCGAAAGAGGTTTCCAATTTACACCAGTCAGTGGAAAAATTGAGTTGAGTTCCTTTGAGTGCAAAATTTGGGCACGTGTCAAAAAAAAAAAATTTAAGAGAATTTATGTATCTTCTTGATTTCGTATTTTTTTCTAAGCTTTCTTTAAAGCTTAAATTTAAAAAATAACTGCCCCACTCATGGGAGGGAGAAGGGAAAGGGAAAGGGGCGCGGTGTTTGGGTGTTCTGATAGGGTGGTTGGCCTCACACAATTCGATTTTATGCGAAGCCCATTAAATGAAGGCAAAACGCGGCACGAAAATTCACAAAAACATGAGAGAGAGAGAGAGAGAGAGAGAGAGAGATAGAGGAAGAGAGGGTAGTGGAAGAGGGGTGGGGCCAGGGATAGAGTATAGACAACCTCAATTTGTTGTAAATGGCATTGATTGGAACTGATTGAGTAAATGACTCGACTCGAAACGAAACGAACCGAAATACGTTTTTCGATGAATTTTTCATTTTGTTAACAATATTCGGAGATACAAAATAAATAAATAAATATATCAAAAGGTGTGAAAAAGTAAAATTACTGTAAATTATTAAACTTTACTTATTATTACTATTATGTATTCAGATCGTTTCCACAATAAATAAAACACTTTTGTTTTAGCCCACTTTTTGCAAAAGAATGCAATAAAATTATTCAAACGCTAATGTCAAGGTAAAAAATATTCAAATTATTTGACACATTCCTAAAATCATAATTGTCCTATTTTAAATTCAAAATCAGGAATATATGTACATATGTATCAAAAAGTTTCTCTAATGTGCAACGGCTGCATTACAACTTGTTCTCCATCTAAATAGAGAGATTCAAATACAACAAAAAATCCATCTAGTATGTATCTATGTATCTATGGGATACAAAAATAGTTTGCATTTTGGAAACTCGCTGCGCTCGTCGCTTTAAAGGCGGAAAAACTGAAATATCTGACAAAACAAAGCCATAAAATCCGTTGGAAAACCAAAAATAGACAACAAATGGAAAAGGAAAAAAAAAACTTGAAAAATTAAACAACTTTTACAGAAAATGTAAAACAGCAAACGAAATTAAGAAAAAACGAGAGAGAAAGAGAGAGCGAGAGAGAGAGTGGGAGGGAGGATATGTGGCAGAGCCTTCTGTAAAATATCGTTGACTGTTTAAAAAACTTTAATTTAAGAACTAAAAGTTCAAACGAAAATAGCCAACGAAACAAATAGAAAATTGCAACGCTAAGAATTGGGTATACCCTGTAATAAGTCCATTAAGAAATTGACAAATTATGTGGGCCCAAAAAATTTTAGTTTCAATTTTACAATAATTTTTGAGCAATTGTTTTTTATATCGAAACTTCAAGGACCAGAAATCCTACAGCAGCAATTTAAGCCTTTAAGGACTACGACAATTACAAATACAGGAACATGGTGAAAATATTTTTAAGAGAAATTTGGACAGGCAATTTTTAATAATCAATACGTATGTACATATGTACATACATATGTATGTACATATAAGATTTAAAGTATTATGACAAAGACAAAAAATTTCCCCAATAAAATATTTCAAATTAAAGTGATGGGTACCCAACATACAAGGGCGTAGCCAGGATGTCCGGGGGGAAGGGGGTAATTCGAATTAAATGTGAAATTTTCTATCCGAAAGTAATCGCGATCAATTTTTGTTTATATTTAAAGATCATGGCAAGAAACAAGAAAATGAAATTACATTTTTCTCTCTCTCTCTTTCGCTCTATTTCTCTGCCCATCTAACTCAATCGTTTTGAATCTTTTCTCTTACGCTCTCTGTTGTGTGTGTACTTTTTGACAGTTGAATGAACTCAAGCGTTTAGGCATTTACACACACACACACACAAACGCGCGCGTATGCATATATGTAGATACATATATTTTTTCGGTTTTTTTTTTAATAAATAAAATTAAAACCAACAACGCAAAGAAAGAAATGAAAAAGAAACAACAAAAAGGTAAAGGCAAGGCTGGTCACAGCATTGAAGATAAACGAAATGAAATACAAGAGTAACAAAGAAAAAGAGAGCAAGCACGAGATAGTCGAAAGGGGGGGCGCGGCGATGGGGTAGAGTATGCGGAGCACCAAAAGTAATTTTGTATTGTAGCTAGCTGAACCAAAAACAAAACACAAAACACAGCAACAAAATCAAATAAAAACTGCGTGTGGGATAAGAGAAGACAATGAAACGCAAAGAGAGAGAGAATGATGGCGACGGCAGAGGCAGCCAAACATTAAATGAAGTTTACGTGAAGAGTTGCCCCCCCTTCCGCTCAACTCCACTCCACTCCCCACCCCACCGTTGGCCAACCGCATGGTCCGCGCGGTTGGATAAAAACGTATTGAATGCAACAAAGTTTTTGTTGTTGTTGTTGTGGGGATGTTGTGTGTAAAGCAAGAATGAACAGGCAGCATTAGATACACATACAAAAAAATATCAGACAGCCGTCGTCTTAGAACACGTTGCGTCCCTCTCTCTCTCTCTCCCCACCTCCAACTCCTCTCTGACCATATCTCTGTCGCTTGTGCTGCGCTTCCTCTTCTCTGTGTGTCGCTCTATCTTTTATATATACATATATATGTTTTTTCCTTTATTGCTTGCTTTGTGCTTTTTGTCGTTTTTTTTTTTTGTATTTGTTGTATTATCTATGCTTTTGAGTTTGACGCCTGGTAAGGTCGCTTTTGTGTGTGTTTTTCCAAATGCAATGTTGCCGCTTTTCATTCAATCTTCCATGCATTTTCACTCTCTTCGTTTGATTAAGCTGACTAAGCTAAAAACTGAATTGAGTTCAGGAAAGGAACAGCTATGACTATAGATTACAGTTTATTGGTGAGCTTTATACATATTTATTTTTAGTTTATTTTAAATCGATTGCCACACTTATCAATAATTAAATCGATTATGTAGGAGTGCGATTAAAGTTTAAAACAAAAATTAACAAAAATTTAAAAACTCTAGTTGTTCTTTGAATTTGTTGAAAATTTAAGAAATGTTAAGGTAGAAAAATGCCGTAAGCCAAGTTGCTCCAACAATTCCAATTATGGCCTAGCTAACCAACTCGTTAAACTTGCTTGCAAGATTTTGATGAAGGAGGTGAAGGAAGGAAGGTAAGCCTAGACTCTGCTATATGACCTGACCTCACCACTAATATAGCAGACAGAGAATAACATTCAAAACACACATCGAAAAAGAGACAGACTGTTGTTGGACTTGTTGGCCAATTAAAAGACGACCTAGTAAATGGACAAAGAACTTGCAAAGGATTTAAGCTATGAAAATAACAGAAAGTTACTTTAATATCGTATCGTTTAAAAGTCTATTTTTAATGGTTTGGAAATAACTCTTTGTTACTCAGTTAAACCCAAATAAATATATGTACATATGTATATACTCATTTCGATTGCCTACTTCTTGTCATTTCAGAATAAAAAAAACCTTTGGATAAAATCAGTGCAACTACTGCAGGGTCTCAACACTTTAAAGTTTAAAACAAAAACAAACAACAATTTTCGTTAGATCATAAAGTTTTCATACAAGTTAAGTTAATAGAATTAATCAATCAGTTATTCAAAATAAGTTGCATGTAAAATGTTGGATAAATTTTTACTTTTATCTTTGCAAGTTCTTTTGTGTTTATTGTTGAAGTTTTTCAACATTTTGTTTTTATTATTTTCAGCTGTGTGGTTTATGCAATCTGGTCACACTAATTACGGCAAACAAAAACACAAAGCAGCAACAACAACAACCAAGCGAATATTTCGAGGTTGGTTCATTTGCCACTTCCGTTATTTATCAGCAAAAAAAAAAAAAACAGACTGAAGAACAAGAAAAATTGCCCTCATCAACAGAATAATAATCTTTTTTTTTTTTGCCTTTTTCCATTTATTACAATATTGCCTTTACAAAATCTTTAATTTACAAAGTTACACAAAAAAAAAATTATCATTTAAGAAATAAACAGCTTTAACTTACATTTTGCTTAGTCAGAGCGCGGCGTTGGCTCTTTTGTGTCTTTCTTTTTCTTTACTCCTCCGTTTTCTTACTTTCTCGCTCTCTCGCGCGCACTGGTAATTAACAGTTCGTTGTTTTGTTTGACATTTGGGGAAATAGAAAATTTTAGCGCGGAACTCTTGCTAGTTGAAACCTTTTTAGATGTATTCATGCACTAAACACTATATTTCACTTTTTTTTCTTCTATTTTCGTTGTTATAAGGGGGCTTGTTGTTGTTGCTGTGGAAGGGGAAGGAGCTGCAATAGAAATTTGTAATAATTTTTTATAAACTTTGCACATTTTCATCAATTGCTTTTTGGCTTTTTCTTTTATGTAGCTTCTTCAGCTGCTGTTGCTTATTTTCTACCAACACACTCGCTCGCGTGCACACACACATAAACACGCACACATATATTTACATATACAGAAGCATAAGCAAACACATACACGCGGACGGGCGCGTTGCTTCTTCTTTTTTCTTGCCTGTGCTGCTTTTTCTTATTGCCTTTTTGCTTTCTTTTAAATTTCATTTCATTCTTTGCTTTATTTTTATATAATTTATTTAAACTTTTCTTCACATACACGCACACACACAAAGACTTTTATTCATTATTTCTTTCTCTTATTCGCTTTTGCTCTAGCTCTTTCGCACCGCTTGCACCACCGTTGATCTGCCGACTCGTTCTAGCGCATGTCAGCTTTTGGAGTTGGGGGAAACAATAAAACTCTCTTGATTTTTAAAACTAATTGATTAAATTCCAATTTTCCCTCTTCCCGCACTACACTTGCATAACAGTCGAGGGCGGAATTTTTTTACATTGTATTAACTATTGTAATTAATTCATTTTTCACACTCTGCATGCCTTTTCCACACATTCACACATACACACACGATTCACGTCCATTTTCATTTCGCTTCACCAATATTATTTTATTATCAACTATTTATCTATTAAAAATTATACCATGCTTTCGTCAGGCTTTGTTTCCCGTTTCTTTTTAGATATTTTTTAATATTCTATATTGTATTTTTATTTTTTTCGACAGACGCTCCGACAGCACACAACTTGCCAACTCGCGAAAACAAAAACAACAATGTGAACAGATTTCAAAGGCATGAAAATATCAAATTTAGAGTTACCACTTTTACCAATAACATAAAACGTCTAAATAATGGGAAATACGGTCCTTTCAGACCATTCCCATGTTCTCCTCATTTATCGGGCCATTTCCACAATGATGCCGATAACTTATCGCCGCAACTTAGGCCTTAGCACTAGTAGGGTATCGTGCGGAGGATTGACTTTTTGAAGCATTTTAGCACTTGTTTGCTGGCACCCACGAATCCTTCACTCGGAATGAAGCCATGGGGCTTCATTATAGTACTTGCATATGTCCTGCATTTAAATTGGATATGTCTATGCCAACCTTAAAGTTTTTGCGGCTTATTCCCCCATAATCCCACCACGTTAGTGCCTCCAACTCCCTAATTCTCTTTTCTTCTTTATTCTCCCATTCAAAAAAGATATGTTGCATATATTTTCTGAAAATTTCAGGAGTATATGCAACTTGGGCGAGAAGTGGAGTCCTTTGTTTTGATTTAATTTATATCTACGAAATTATTTCTAAAATTTATTATTTGTTTAGTGGGTGAAATCTATGAAAAGGCCAACGCTTCGCTTTCTTAACACTGTATTCTACGGTTCTAATTGTCCAAATCAATTTTATTTTTCATTTTGGAGCTGATAAATACTGGGTGACAGTTATTTTGACAGCTCATTCAAATTTTTTTGAGACGAAAAGAAAGCACTTCATTTGAATTTATAAATTGAGCATACGGGTTTTAAAGATGGCATTCCGTCAGAAGTTTCTCTTGTCCTTTTTTGGAATCGCCATATTGCTGAGTGCTGGCGCAATATTGGCCCAAGTGATGACTGGCGTTGGTGAGCGTGCTGGCCTCGGATGGTTCCTGTACACCACTAATCCTTATATGTGGGCCGGCCTTGGAGTTGGATTGTCCTGCTCCCTGTCGGTGGTGGGGGCTGCCGTTGGCATCTATACAACGGGTTCAAGCATTGCCGGCGGAGGTGTTCGGACTCCCCGCATCAAGACAAAAAATCTCATTTCGATTATATTCTGTGAGGCGGTGGCTATCTATGGCCTAATTACGGCAATTGTTCTGTCAGGGAACTTGCATCACTCCAAAAGAAGTACCGTAATGAGCAACCGATCCCTAATGGCTATGAATTTATATACTGGATTTGCCACATTCGGTGCTGGTTTGGCTGTGGGACTGGTTAATCTATCCTGTGGCATTTGCGTGGGCATTGTTGGTTCCGGAGCAGCCTTGGCAGACTCTGTGAATGCGGCGCTGTTTGTAAAGATTTTAATTGTGGAAATATTTGGTTCAGCTATCGGATTGTTTGGGCTAATCGTGGGAGTCTATATTACGTCCAAGACTGAAATGGCCAGACCATAACATAAACATGCATAATAAAAAAAATATCTAATGTTTAATATATTGTACAACAGATTGATAGACTTAATTCTAATCGTCCTCGTCTTCATCGCTGTGTGAATCATTATTGACATCTTCTTCGCCGCTTTCCTCAGCATCATCTTCTTCGTCCCAATGTTTGATTTTTTTGTTCGTCATGAAATCTTCGCGTAAGACATTCCACTCGGATTTCTTTTTGCCACTTGATGTTGATGGGGCGGTTGTCGGCTTGTCCTCCCCATCGTCTGAGTCGGAGTCCTCTTCTTGTTCCTTCTTAACAGCATTGTCTATGGCTGTGGATTTGGCTCGTTTTCCACTCATCAGGACATCCAGAAATTTTCTTTTATTTATATTATTAAGGACTGCATCCTGGCGACTGTCCAAGGGGCCAGCATCGGCCAACTGTTGCTGCAGATCCTTTTGCTGTATGCGCACTGCATTGAAAAATTGGACCACTCCACGCGTGGCTACCTTTCGCAAGGTTCTCTCGCGCTCCATATCGATATAGCTGGGTTTGACACGCAACTGTAAAGGCACATTTTTGCGCTGTTGCTTGGTGAGTTGTGCATCCAGGGCAGATGTTTCTGGTTTAACATCCACCTCCTCGTCTTCCTCCTTGACATCTGCCTTTTCTATTTCAAAGCCAAAATCACGCTTCTTAGCATCCCCATTGCTATTCTTTGGACGGACAGCTGCAATACTATGCTTGGCACGCGCCAGGACAGTTTTGTTGAGTGTTTTGGGTTTAGTTGTCTTTAACACTTTAAGAATGGAATCTGCCCAACCGGCGTTACCCTCATTTTCGCTTGCCACGCTTCGATTATCATCCGAATCCGAGTTATTATCCGAGCTGTCTGCGCTGGGCGATGGAGCCTTTTTCAATTTCTTGGCGGTGATCAAAGCCATTGTTTTTAAATAGTTTTTAAACTGAAATCAAATGAACGTGTTTATCACGTTGTCGGTGATGACCACTGATGAAGCTTCTCCATCCCTGGACATATTTTTTAACGCTAAAAATAGCTACTACTAAGAAAACGCTATTTCGATCTATGTAAAAACATATTTATTTTCATAGTCGTTCCTAATGCATTACTTTTATAATGCATTGGTCATTTAATTAGCATTGAAAAATAATATTGCTAATGACATTTTTTTTTAATTGGCATTAAAAAAAGTTGTTCTAACGAAATTGATTTTCATTGCCATTGAAAAGAAATAATTTGTATAAAATTTTTTTCATTGGCATTGAAAAAAAATTAGTAATAAATTATTTTCAAATTACTCAAAATTTTAGTGCCAATGAGTAAATGAGTTATTATTAAAAATTATTATTATATTCACGAGACTCTGTTTGTACTTGAACTTAATTCTTTGGTTCACTTTGGAACCAGTTTTCTTCAATCGCTCGTAAACGACAAAAGAAGCCAAAAGGAACAAATTAAATTTACTTTTGTATATTAAAATAAATATCATGATAAAACTAAAACTAGAGTCTTTGGGTCATCCAACTCCCAGCGATGTTGCTCTAAGTAGTAAGTAATGGTGTTATGTCATTTATAACATAATTTAATCTATTCTTCGATTTATGAAAGACCGCAAGGAATTTGCTAGCACCATACTCTGGTTGGAGGATCAAAAGATTCGTCTCTATACCATAGAAGATCGTGAGAAATTGCGTAATATAGACAACCTGAATATATGGGAAGAGGGCTATACAAAGTACTGCGCCGATCTGAATATGCCTCCCCTAGAAAGTCAATGCGAGCAGCTGACATGGATTTTGGGACATGCCATGCGACTGGAATTTCTGGATGATCCTGGCTTATACGAATCGATCAACAGCAAACAGAGCCAACCACAAGGTAATAACAAACAGCAGCCAGGAGTACAGCAAAATGTTCAAACAATTTTTGATGGCAAAATCAATGGTAATTAAATCAGTCCCTGAGTATGCATTTTAAATGTACATTTCATATTAAGTTCAGGAAAAGGAATTCATAGCTGGGGTTCGTTTGTTGGCCAGCAAATTAAAGATACCACATCATCCCAATCATTTGGTTCAACTGGAGGCAGTGGCTCGCGTTGTACATGAACGTCTATCACCTGCAGCTAAAAACAGGCAACCAATTGTTGGCACTCCATTTCCTTTCGATAAAGGTAACGATGTGGTTTCGCCCAATGATCCTGTCCTGGACTATCCTATGCGCGTATTGCGCTTATTACAAATCCAAAGCCTTCGACAACTGCAAACACAAATCAACGAAACAATCGTATCTGTTCAAAATTTGACGGCCAATCCAAAGACTGATACCAAACTGGGAAAGGTTGGCCGCTAATTAGACTCTAAATATACTTATATTTTTGTATTTCAACTAAAACAAGTCTGCACCCTTAATAATAATACTTAATACTACTAACGCCTGGCATAGGGCCCCAAAGGATCTTCGATTTTTCTGCTCGCGGTTGGCATTTTATTTTCCGGTTGCGCTGGTTTAAGAAAGTTTGCATCAGCCAACCGAGCGGCGCCTAAGAATCCAGCAGCTGAAGCAATACATCAATCTTAGTTACAGGGACATTAGGTAAATTAAAATTGACGCACCTGCAGCCAAGCTTTTCATTGTGTAATTCTCAAAAGGTCTGTTCCGACGTTTGGCCTGTGCAAGAAGGAAGGCTCCAATGCCCATCATGCCAAAACCGCTTATCAATCGACAGGCCCAGCAATCCGCAGACTCGGAGACATTTTCCTTATACCACGTTGATAATTTACCAATCATTTTGGATTTGTATTATTCAGCTTTTTCGACAAAAAAACAAAAAAAAAAAAAAACAAATGTATAAAACTTGTGTTTGACATTTGTTTGGATAATAACAGCTGGTTCCAGGGATGGCGAATAAGTAGTTCTTTTCCAACATCTGAATAAAAGTAAACAAACCATTTAAAATCTCTAAAAAAAATTGTGTGATCAAATTGATAAATGAAATTAAAAAAATGAGCATTGAAGACAACCATAGAAATGATGCCATGCTAATGGAAATTTTGCAGAATCGCAAAACCATCACTGGATTTCTGGACTCGATGTTTGGCTTCCTTCGGCGCAAGTATGTATAATCGCTTATGTTTCTCTGAAAAGGGCAATTAAATTGAACAAAATCGAATTCTCAGCACTGATTTCTACCATAATAAGGCGAATGAAGCTGATCAGCTTGGCTTTCCTAGGGGCATGCGGGATCAGTTGGTGTTTGGAGCCTTGCAACGTTATGATACTGATGCATGGAGCTCAGCAGGCAATCAGGATGCAGAAGTCGAGGATAATGGCCCTACAGTCCCACCTGCCATTGAAGAAATTACCATCAATACTGAGGAGACCTCTGAAAGTGAAATGAAGTCAAAACACTTAAGTTTCTCCCCCAGCGACTGCAAAAATGGAGCCTGTTTTGATACCTATTGCTGGTCACAAAGTCAAAAAGATTTGGAAGTTTATGTAAAACTTCCTCCTGATCTTAAAGCAGCTAAACAATTATCTGTTGATATAAAATCCCACTTTATAAAGGTATCTGGCAAATTCAAACCAGACCAACAGATCATTTTGGAAGGAAATCTTAGCCAACGCATAAAACATAATGAGGCCGTGTGGACTATTGATCAGGACACACTCATTATTAGTTGTGGTATGTAAAGTCGCAGAAATCTTTATTTATTCATAAACACAGTCCATTCCTTAGACAAAACAAAGGAACTTTGGTGGGACAGACTCTTTGAGGGCCAGCCAGAAATCGATACAACAAAGTTGGATTGCGAACGTTATATAGATGAATTACCTGAAGACTCCCAAGTGGCCATTGAGAAGCTAAGGGTCCAGCAATTAGCATCGGATCAGAAGAAACAACTTCAAAGTCCTGAACAAACTAAAACAATGGAACGTTTAAAGATTGCCTGGGATGCCGAAGGCTCACCATTTAAAGGACAGCCCTTTGATCCTTCAATCGTACAAATGAGTTAGTCATTTTATTTTTAAGTATTATACAAGTTAAGAAACGAAACGCTTAAACGTTAAATGAGAATGCTTACTGAGTTTTTAATTGAAGTTTTTTGCGCTGCAATTGTTGTTGCTGATATGCAACATCTTTGTGATCTGTCGACCAAGCCACATACATATAAAGGGTCAACACAAAAGCCAATAGCAACCGATCCAAACTCATGACATTCGTAGCAAATAGAATTAATGTCAAACCCAAAAATGATGGATGTCGAACATGAGAGTACAGATGACGCAACTCCCGCGCCTTATAGGCAAGTGGATCTCCATAGGCCTTGAGGTCATAATACGCTTGCTTAATGCCCAGCAATTCAGGCAGATCCATTATAATGGTTCCCCCAAAGATTATGGTCCAACAGATGCCGTGGGTCACGACAAAAGTCCACCAAAGTGGAGCACTGTCGTCCACATTGATTTGCCATAACACAATCGACTGGGCAGGCTGCCAGTTTTGGAGTAGATACTAAAAACACAAACATGTAAATATCTCACTATTGTTGTTGTTCTCTTTTAACTTACATGTAAACAAATCGATGACGTCAGACTATAAATAGAACGCTCAGCACCCGACAGGTGCAGTTTGTGAATGAAATTTTTCACTAACGCTGACTTAAAGATGCTATGCTGAAAAATGAATCCAATCGAATATATCGTATCGAAGACTATTGGAGCAAAAGCGGTCTCAAGACGGGATCTGTTGTCCAGTAAATTAAAAATCCAGGTGTGTGCGTTTGATATCGAGCGCGGTGTCGAAAGAAACCACATCAATTTACCGACCACATAGAAAGTGTAGGTCATAATGATGAGTGACCAAAATAGTATAATAAATTTGGCAAAAGAAGCCATTATATAAAAAGATTAAACAAGTTTCTTGTCCAAAATGCAACTGCAACAAATATTTTTAAAGTCAAAACACAACCAGTGCTGCCAACTCTTCGGGGCTAAAAAATGCTAAATTACTTTGTAAACCTGCTAGAAACGGCTAGATCAAATTCAAAAACTTCATAAAAATTGTCATTTTTTTGTTTTAGTAAAATATTTTTTTGTTTGAAAATTGATAGACAATTATTAAGCTCAATAAAGTCGATATTCTCCTCAAGAGTATAGGTTGTTTGTTCCAATTAAATTTAAATACTTTGGAGGCACTTCAAATTTGTGGCAACATTTATTTGATCTACGCAATCCATAACTGTAAACATTTTTAATATTGTGCTAAAATTATTAATTACCGTATCTGTAAAATCGAATTAAGTGTGTCTATGTTCATTGAGTTCCTCCGCTTTGGTTTTATAATGTTCATCTGACTAGACACTCGTTTGACTTTCGCGTTTGACCACGGTAGCGATAGTATGCTCAAGACAAAAGTAGCTAATGATTTAAATCGGTGATTACCACCCGAATCCACATAATTGTTTGCTTCAGCCCAAAATTTCAAGGTACAATCCGTACCGCAGAACTAGCTCTTCAATCTGAGTGACAGGCAATTTGAAATGGTTTAGGATTTTGGCATTCAAAAAAAGAAGGCTTCATCAAATTCATGCTATCGATTAATGTGATGCCCACGATTCATAATTTTAAGCAGTGCTGACATAAGTTAAAATAATGCTATGCTAGATCACAAATTTTCCAGTTTAAAAATGCCAGATATGGCCGGAAAGAGGATAAGTTGGCAGCACTGAACACAACATTGCTCGCATTCGAGCGTTTTACTTACGCGTTTTTAAAATGCGAAAGTTTTAAATCACATCGATAAGGCAACTCTCCATTCGCAATGTAAGGCAACTCTATTAGTTTCTGGCAACCTTGTTTGCGAGTAAAACGCGCGAAAATGAAAAACGCGTGATTAAAACGCTCGAACTAGTGCTGCAAAATAATCGATATTTTGAAGTATCGATATTAACGATATTTTAAGAGAAAAATATCGATATTATCGATGTATCGCCACCCCTTTTTTTTATTCAATATATTTTATTTTATTATAAATATTGCTAAATGGATCAAACAACTAATTTCAGGAGTAAGATAAAAACAAAAATCAAACAAAATCGCATTTATTTTATTCATTTTATTTCAAAAGGTTTACTTTATATTTTCATTGAACTTAGAACTTGTAATATATATTTAAACTGAAAATTGAAATTTAGCCGTAGAAAACTAAAAAATTAATTTACAATGAGAATGCTGGACGTTCGATTGGGATCATTAACCTAATAATGTTAAATATAATGGCTGTTTGATTAGAAACTAAGGCAAAACCCATCGTTTTTTCTTCCAAAAAGTTAACTTGTTGACTTAAGGAAGCACGTCTTGAGTTGGCGATTATCTTAGGTTTGCTGAACATTCGCTCAAATTTCGGCAGATATTGTGCATTAGTCGATATGTCCATATGTCGATTTCGACCAATTTTTCGATATATCGATATTATGAAAATCGAATCGAATCGATATAATTCCAAATTTCGAAAATATCGATAGTATCGATACTGCTGCGATATTTTTACAGCACTAAAATGTTGTCATTAATGTTGTAAAATTGTAACTAAACGCATTAAAAACTATTGTAAGTCATTAATTAATTGATTTAGGTCATAGTTTATGGATAAGTTCGAGATAAGTGACAAAATAACATGTAATAATAACAGAAACTACTGCCGAAAACAGGCAAGAAAACTTTGCCGACGCGACAACGCCACACACACAAACACAGAGTCTCTCTCTCTCTCTGGCTTGCAAATGGCGGATGCGTTTTAAAGAAAGAAAAAAAAACTGCATATAAAGTGATAAAAAAAGTGTTGACGTTGCAACTGCAAAGACGGTAAAAAAAAACCGAGCTAAGAAAGCAAAATAACCCAACGGTAAATGCACTGATCATTAATAGCGTGTGTGCGGCAGTTTCTGTATTGTTTCTGCCCAATGTGTGTCAGTGTGTGTTTGTGAGTGCAGTGCATTTTGTTGTTTTCGGTGTGCGACGCCCTTTGACTGCGCTGCTTTGTGCTGATTCTACGAGACACGAGTCTCAACTCGTTTCTAATGCAATTATTATTTGGTATTTTGTCAATTAAATTGCATACTTTCACTTCAAAACGAAAAAGGGACAGCTGAGACGAGACGCACACACACATCAAGAGAGAAGAAAATTAATTTATTTGATTTGCCAAGAACTTGTGCGCCGCCGTCTGGCCTGTCTACATATGTCTCTGTCCTGTCCTTTGCTTCCCTTCCCTTCCCTCTACTCCTCTCCGGCTTCCTTTTCCTTTGCTTTGTCGCGATTGTATCAAATAAGAAATAAACATAATTGATGTGTTTGGCCTCCATTTGTGTGTGTGTGTGACATTTTACACATTGTTGGCAACCAAAGGCTGACCTCACCACACACACACACACACACACACACACACACACACACACCCTCTGCCCACCCTATCACAATCATACCGCAGCTTGCAGTCCGAATCATAAAAACAAATACAACCACAAATAATAAATGCATATGTGTGTGCCGATTCTTTGTATGTAGTAGTAGTAGTTGTTGTTGTTCTAGTCTTACTCAGAGCTGCTTCTTCATTCAGTATTTCACGATAAGGCCTTCACAATAATTCCTAGAAAAACCAATAAGCAGAAAAACAACAACAAAAAAGACTTGAAACTGCTTTGCAGACGTCAGCAATCAATAATCATTAATAGGCATCATTTTCAATTTGTGTATAGAGCAGCAGAGAACACGAAAAAAAAAACCAACAAAATCAGACAAGTGAGTCAAATCATCTTGCTAAAAACGGCATTCCTTTTTAACTACCTAAAAGCGAACTTCAAGTGATCCCACGCATATAAAAACTAATTGTAAGATCAAACTATGCCTCGGCAATATCGCTCTCTTTCTACCTTGAGGAATAAGAGAACTTTCTAAAATTAAAACACTTGCGCCGCCGCCTCCTTTTGCATGCTAAAAATAGTGGGGAGTCAAAAATGCATTTATGAATAAAAAAAAATGAAAGAAAAAACTATAATGAATGAGTGTATGGCTCATTATTATACTGGTAATTGGGCCAGAGCAAGTGTAGTTTGGGAAGCGGGTGGCGAGGGGTATGACCATTTTGACCAGTTTTGGGGAGACTAAGAGAAAATTCCATGAACACAAGTGTAAAGAGTATAATTGTTGTTGTTGTTGGCAGTTCTTAATTGAACATTGAGGTTAGTAAAGAGAACTAAAAATTAGGCCAACTGTGTGCAAGTGGCAAGCAGCAAGTGCTGATGTTTGCAACCAGGGCAAACAGTAAATTTTTGCATGCCGTCAGACCACATAATTATTTATAGATGGCAATAACGATAATTGGCAGAGGAAAGAGATTTCTTGCTTTCACACAAATATACACATATACTTACAAATTTCTCTTGCTCAGTATTGCTCTTCCGGTTGATGACCTTTACCGGCTTTTTTTTGTATTATACTCTCCTCTCTCGTCTCATGTGTTTGCGTTGAGCTGGACAACATCGTAATGGCTGACGGTACGTGTGTGTGGCAACTCATTGAAGCGTAGCCGGCGGGCATTGCCAAGTAGGAGGGGGAGGAAGATACGATAGTCTATCTCATGTACTTTTTTATGTATTTTTAGCACAATTCCGAGAAATTACATATGCCTCCTCAAATTGACTTTCGATGACAAATTGTTATCACAAAATTATACCCAAAAATTAAATATTAACACAAAATTTAAAGTTAACAAACAAACAAATATTTACACTGCTGTCAAAGCGAGCAACACGAAAGAAAGTAAAACATCAAACAAAGCAAACAAAACGATCAATAAGCAGTTTGATGCAATAAAAAATTATTTCATTTATTCTACACCAGGCAACAAGTTATAGTAAAAACTCTTTTGAACAGACAGTCACATGAAAAAATAGCAATCTGATAATTATAGACTATAAACTATAAACTGGGACTTAAGACAAGTCCCGTTTTCATTTTTGTGTTGCTCAGTGTAATTATAGCTCTCACTAGACAGGTTTGACTGTAAAAAAAAAAATTCCCCAACTCTCACAATTGCCCGAGTATTTGTGTATGTGTTAGTTATAGCCAGAAACATGAGCGAAGTAGCAGCTCTCCGCCCTCTGTTCTCTTCCCCCGCATCGTCCCTGCTCCAAGTTACCCTCAATCTTCTTTGGCCTCTTCTTCGTTAACTAAATCGGAGAGCAACAACCTTGAATTGAATTTTTGTTGTTTGTTTTTTCTTTTTGCAATTTGTGAATTCTTCCATGAGCGGGGAGCGCAAGCTTAAAAGTCAGCGAAATTTCATGTTCTAACTGTAAGTGTAGAGAAAGAGAAAGAGAGGGACAGAGAGAAAAGGAACGGTGGCAGCAGCAGCAGTTAGAGAGCAAACGACTAGAGCATGGGAGTGTTAGAGAGGGAAAGAGAGTAAGAGAGAGCTCCAAGCTAAGCTCCATCCATTTGGCTGGAGCTGACTCTGGCTGGCTGATGATGATGATGCCACCTTAGTGTCATTTCACTCGCTTTGTGTCCAGTTAGTTAGTATTTCGTTTGCTCTCTGTCCAAAGCGGCGACGTCTCTTGGTGTTGTCTCATTTTGAAAAAGATATTTAATTCCACAATTGAAAAATTTTTTCAATTTGCATACGTGTACGTCAGAGTTTCCCCACCCCCGCCATTAGCATTCCTTTTCTTTTCTTTATTTGCGCGTGTGTGTGTGTGTGTGTTAGAGGGGGAGTAAAAGAAATACATACATACATATGTACATACATCCATTTTGTTTCTGCTTAAATGTTGGCATTTGCGTCAAGCCAAGTTTTTTGTTTAAATTTCTTTCAAGTTTTTTTCTCACAGCTGCAAATTTCTTGTTTTTATTTTTTTTAATAACTTTGCCTAATAAGCAAATGTATAAAAATATCTGGAAAGCTGAGTATGATAGGTACATATATTTTCGATATGGAGTCTTTCAGCTGCAAGTGCATTTGATTTATAATGTTACCATTTGTTGTTGTTATTGATGTTTATATCAGATAGTAGATATCAACAGAAGAATCCTAATAATAGAGCCAACAACAAGTTGCTCATATTCCCATTCACCGGCCGGTAAGGCCTGATAAGCACGTACATTCATATATGTATGTATGTAGAGGTGTGTGTGTGTGAGAACAAACACAATTCCAATACAACAAAGAAACTTTCGAAATGACAAATATAATTGCTTTTGAATGTTGTTCATTGATCTTGTATTTAGTAATAAAAAGTTGTTGTTCGTTAGTTGAACTTTTGTACAAAAAAAAGTCACACTAATTGCCAGGCACCACGTCATCAAATTAGTTGCTACAGAACAAAAAAAAAAAAAAAAAAACAGCCTTTAACTAAAAGTCTTGATAACTTAAAGCGGAAACCGACTGCTAAGGCAAAACGACATTTATATACCCTCTACTAAACTGTTTTCTACTGTCCTTCAATAAAAAGGTCCAAGAATCCGAAAGCGGAAACCTATATACTATATTAAATAAGATTGAACTCTTTGAAAATCAAACTAAATTTTTTTTTACGACATTCCATTCTTAACCCATTTTGGGCCGGGCTGATTTTAGGATGCAAAATTACGTTTTTAAAAAATAAACCATTCTGTCTGTTTTAGTTTGGGAGGAAACTGGTTTGAAAAGTGGATTTGAAGGTTTATCCAATGTAATTTTTGTGTAACTAACTATATACTTCCCTTTGATTGAAATATAGTCAAATAAAATATCGAATTTTTTAAAAGGTATAAAACCTGCTGTTCGAAAAGTCGAACAGTGGTCCAAAAAGGGTTAACCCTTTTATAAAAACCCTTTTATACCCTAAAATAAAACTTCAGAAAGTGAAAGAAATTTATAGCCTTAAGTGCTTGGCTTTTCAAATGGCAACGATTAATATTGAATCAACTCTCTTATTGGACATACACAAGATATTTTTGAAATAATATTTTAGCATGCCAAAAGAATTTAAATTAAAGATCGTAAACTTTCCACGTGTCACATTACATTACATATAGGACTTATCGACAGAAAGAGACAGAGAGAGTGATAAGTCTTTATTAAAAGTATATAGACCATAGGTATTACCCAATGACCTCATTTCCCTAAGAGTACCAATAACTACTAAAAGATAATCATAATCAACTTGTACTATTCCTATTCTCTTTGCAGTAACTTGAAATTAGTGGAAGGAGAACACAGAACTTAAGAGAGAGCTCACACCCACACGGCTTGTTCGTTCAAGATATGCAAATATGGATTTCCACATTCTGATTGTCATCGGCTGTGTGCTTAGCGCTTCGGTTCTCTCATTTTTGTTCATCAACAAGATCTTCAGACGCAAAACCTTTGAGGAAGTTGTGGCCGAAAAACGTGCCCTTAGTGCTAATCTCTATAAGGCAGGTGGCGGCGGTGGTGCTGGCTCCAAGAAACCCAAGAAAAAGGAATTGAAACGTGAAAAGAAGCAACGCCAACGGGAACAGCAAAAGCCAGATGCCAGCAATAATGAGGCCGATGAGGATTATTCCGATGGCCAATCGGAAGGTCAGGCTTCGGTAGAAGAAGATGCTGCTGCCGTAGTATTGCCTGGGTTGTCCAAGCAACATGTTGAATTTGAGCCAGATGCTGAGATATTGACTGAAAACCGCAGATCTAGCAATGCCGAGAAGGAGAATCAACCAACAGCAGCAGCTGGTAAAAAGGGAAAGAAGGACAAGCGTAATGGACCCAAGAGCGGTGGAGCTAGTTCTGTGGCTGGAATTTTGGTGAATAAAAATGAGGCAGTTGCCGTCAAGTTGGGAGCAGCTGGAGCAACCAATGGAGAGGAGACAGCTACACCAACCTTAAATAATTTCGAGGTGCGAGCTCCCAAGGATGTTGTTGAATTGAAGAAGCAGGAGCAAAAGGAACGCAAAGAGGATAACAACAACAAACAGCAAGCTCAAAAGAAGAACGGATCAGTGACCAAAAAGGAGAAGTTCATTGAATTGGATGCTTCCGCTCCGGCTTCAACGGCTTCCGTAGCCCCCGCTGTGCCTGTTCAGGTGACCAAGCAAATCATCAAGCAACAACAACAAACTGGTTCACCCAAAACCCAGCATAATCAGACAAACAACAAGACCAAACAGCAGCAGCAGCACAACAACAAGCAAAGGCAAAAGGAATCCCTCACAGCCAAGGATTTAGCCCAGGCTCTCGATAAACTTGCCGAACATCAGAATCAATCTTTTGGTGTCTCTGCCCTGATGAATGTATTCGCCCGCACTGAACTGAACCGCTCCGAAATTCAAATACTTATTGATTATTTGCTAAACAAGCAACAGGATATGCCCGCTTCGCATGCCGAATGGTCCGATGACATTTGCCAGAAGCTCAAGCGCCAACTTGAGGAGAAGGAGAAACTATTGGCCGATGAGCAGGAGGCTTCTATTGGCATTCAGGCGAAATTGCGTGAATTGCGCCAGGAGATTAACACGGAACGCGCCCAGATGCATGCACGCATTCAGGCCTACAACGACAAGCTCCAGAGCAAGGAACAGGAGCTATCGGCTCTCAATCAGGAATTGGCCAATGCCAATGACAAGTTGGCAATCGAACGTCAACAGTTTCAGGTGCATTTTGTAGTCTATTGTCTAACAAATTTCTCAATTCAATTAATCTTATCTCCCAATTTGTTTTAGGCCATGCTCCGCGAAAAACAGGCTAGCACCGATCTATTGCCCCAGTTGCAACGTCTTCAGCAGGATCTTGCCCACAAGGAGAAATGCTTAAGCGAGATGACTGCCTTTGTCACTTCCGAGTCGGAAAAGAAGAACGAAATCATTCAGGCGCAAACTCAGCGTATATTGTCCCTGGAGCAACAGTGCGAGGAATTGGAGGTGCGTCAGAACAATAGCATCTTTGAGCTGGAGCAGCGCAAGCAATTGGAAACTGAGAACTCTGAACTCAAAGTGGAGCGCTGCAATCTGCACAACGCTTTGGAGTCTGCCCAATCAGAACTGAAACGTGTCTGCAATTCGGAGTTACAAGAACTGCGCCAGCAAATTGTTGCCTTGGAGACCAACAATCAGAATCTAACTCAGCAATTGAATCAGGCCAATAGTAATGCCGTCCAGGCGACGGCCGCGCAATCGGAACAGGCCCAAGTCCAATCCGAGGCCTTGGTCCAAAAGCAAAATGAACTGAGTTCCCTGCAAGGTCAAATCAGTTCTCTCAACGATGACAAGACCAAGCAGCAGCAATTGGCCACCACATTGCAGTCCCAATTAAAGGACGCGCAAGAAAAGGCCAAGCAGTTGCAGGCCAAAGAGCGCCAACTGGAGCAGGAATTGCAAGAGCAGCGTGAAAAGAATAATGTAAGAAATCAATCAGCCAAACCATTTACATTTCGATGTGATACACTAACCATTTCTCACATTCGAGTGTGAGAGAATTTGTTTCATTCGATATTTCACACGATATTTCCGTAACCCTCTACTAATTGCTCCGTATTTGTGTTTCGTCAGGATGTTCGTTTGAAAAATTGGAAGTTGATTGAAGCGTTGCAAAATGCCGAAGCAACAACAGCAAAGACGAAAGCAAATACAGCGCAATCCTTAGGCGTAAGTGCATGATTCGAAAGTAAATTTCCCCCAAATAAGACTCGCTTGCATTGAAATCTTTTGCTTTACCAAAAGCAATTGTTTGTAAGATAATGCAACATTTTGAATAAACTTTTTGTTCTTTCGTTTGCTTTTGGTTTTCTAGCAACAACAGAAACAGTTGCAGCAACAACAGCAGCAGCAGCAGCAAAAGGCTGCCTCCGATACAAATGGCGGAGCAATACCATCCTCCTCAGCATCATCATCATCCTCCAGTTCAGTAAAATCGGAACAGCAGCGTATACGTGAGCTGTACCAGCGTTTGTATCCAGATGCTGTTAAACTGTTAGCGGCCACCGCATTGAACGCATCCTTCGATGAGTGGCTGGAGCAGGTGCTGGCCACACACATTAAGCAGCAGCAGGAGAAGCAGACAACGCTGAGCAGTAGTCATAAGTCCACACAATCAAACAACAGCAACAATATTAGTAATAACCATAGTACCACAACCACCACCAGCAACCCAATTAGTAGCAATAATAGTAGTTTGAATAGCAAATCCTCCATTGAGCAGCTGGAGCTGCACAAACAGAATCTACAATTGCGTACTTGCAATGATAAGCTCACACAGTTGGTCACAAAAACGGTAAGAATATTAAGAGACTCCCTTCCTAAAATCTCAGTCCATTTGCTAATACAATGCTCATTATATATAGACCAACACTTTGGTGGATTTGGAGCAGCGTGCACGCGAACAGGATGAACATTGGCGTAGCATTGTTAGCCAAAAGGAGGAGCTTATTACCAAGCTACAGCAGCATGCCTCAAATGGCGAGCAAGTAAGGATTTTCTGTACCAAATTTCCAAATTCAACTAAAATTCTAATACGTATGTGTGTTGCATTTTCCAGGACATTTAATGTCGCCGAGTAAACGCTGCTCAGAAGAACCACAACGATAATTTACCACAAAATGTTTGTCCAAAACTTCCAACCACACAATACTAAAAACAAAAACAATTTTGGCAAACAACAATAACAACAACATTTCTAACAATCTATTAAGTTTAAAGTGAAATATTATGTATGAAAACAAGCAATTAATATATGAGAAGATGAGAGAGAGTAAGAAATGATATACGAAACATGCCCAACAACAACAACAACAACAGCAACACTTATTATTTTAAAGTAGCAAAAAAAAAAACAATGCTTTAAAACATTATATTATAAACAAAACAAAACAAAAAAGGAAGCAAACAAAAAGGAAACTTGTGCAATGTTGAACCATAAAAGAAAAGCAAAAAAAAAAGGCCAAGCATTAATGCTATCGATTAAAGTGCATGACTGTCTGTACGTATCCCTCCTCTGCCCTTGATGAAATGGAGGAGGATCATATGTTAATACAGCTCTTGGCATACATCCACGTCCTTCCCTCCCTTTGATCATTGCTGCTGCTGCTGCTGCAACATACATATTACATATATTCTTTCTATTTTTTTTATTATCAATTATTTATATATGATGTATGTATATCTTAAATATGCGTCTATTATTTGTGTTTAACTTGCATTTAAAACCGCGCTACACAAAAACAATTCTATATCTATATATATGTATATTACGTTAAGCAAATGAATTTATAACAAAAGCTAATTATAAATATTGGAACTACTTAAATTGCAACAAAACAAAAAAAAGGGGGAAACAAAAAATATATACATCCAACCCAATTATAATATTATATATATATATATATATATATGTAAGGCCAGTCTGAGAAATGAATTTTAAAATTTATGTATGATTGTATATGTTTTTTGCATTCGGTGGTCATCATCTGTGTTCTATATTCCGTTTAGTAATCCCTTAAAACACACTTAAAAAAAAAAAATACAACAAGAAGCTCTCGAACAGAAATGCAAGTATCAAGTGTTATTTGAAGGTATTATAATGTAATGAAACCGAAAACAGATCTATAAAACCGATGAATTAGTTTTATTTTGTTTTATTTCGTTTTTGTGAGCAGCGCAAAAAAGAAAAGCAAAAGTATTCAAGACAGAATCACAAATTTAAGCAGCAGCATGTTAAGAATAGAGCAAATGGTTAGTTAACCCAACAACGGCAACGTTTAATTAAGCATTGATTAACAAATAATAAAGAAAACAAAACTATTTTTATATTAAACAAAAAAATTAAAGCAAATGGCAAACAAAACAAAAACAAAATGATGAACCGTATTTATAAGTAAACGCAAATTAACGCATTGTGGACAGAACGCCGCAAAAACCTGTGTGTCTGTGTCCTATGCATGTTGAATCCAATGCTAATTAGCAATTAATTGTCAAACTTGTTGCATAAAACAAACAAACACACAAAAGAAAAATTAGGCAAACAACAAATTGAAAAGCCCCAGCCCCAAGCCCCAGATTACGCCCTCCAGAGCAGGGAGCAGTTAACGCTCTCAGCTGGGTAGCTGGCAACTAAACTTAATAGCTGCATTATAAAGATTTATGACGTATAATTTATGATGAAAATGAGAACAATTAAATACACTCAACATATGGGAAAAATTATGAATGTAATTCGATTTTTCATTTTTCTTTACAATTCCAAGCTTATAGAGTGAGACTTCAATAATAAATAATTGGACTTAACATGAAGATACTTTAACCTAATTATAGGTAAGACTAACTAACTATTATTTATTGAGCACCAAATTCTGCAGCGGTATAACCATATGAAAAGGATACTTTAACAAATCAGCGCATGTGGGTCGTTTCTTGGGATCCAGTTGCAAGCATACTTTGGCCATCTGTCCAAAAACAATATATTTATATATATATCAATCATACATATACATATCACTCAACACTCACCTGAACCAGCATGATGGGATAGTAGGGTGGTATTTCCGGATATTCGATATTCGATGGACTAGTTATAGCATTTATTTTGGCATATATATTTCGTATATGACCAAATGGCGTCTTTTGATATAATAGCAAATACAAAATACAGCCCAATGACCATACATCTGATTTTTTAGAGATCTTTATTTTGGGCTGATTACCGCCACGCATTGGACTATTGCCAGTGGAAATGTCTGTCAGGGCCTCTGGACTGATGTAGTTGAATGTGCCAGCTTGAGAGAATTTAATGATGCTCGTTGAGTCGACAGATATATTACTGGCAATGCCAAAATCAATTAGTTTCAAACGTCCATTGACCATTAGGAAATTGGCTGGCTTTAGATCCGAATGAATAACATCATTCTGATGAATATAATTAACTGCTTGCAGCATTTGATACAGAATGTTCATTAGATTATAGAGAGGCATTTTTGTTGTGTAGCTTTGTAGGATTTTGTTTAGATCACAATCACCCTTCTCCATGACCATATACAAGGTGGATTCCTGTGGCAGTAGTTGGCTACAAAGAAAAGAGACTAAGACTAATGGGGTGGGTGGGAATAAATGACAAACTTACTAATCATACAGAGCAACAACGCATATATTTCCCTGCAATTTTTCCAATAATTTGGTTTCATTTAGATAGCCTTTAACTACAATGGGATCACCGCGAAGATCGACCACCTTTAGGGCATACTCATTACCAGTGTCCTGACGCCGTGCCGAGTAGACAGAACTGGAGCCACCGCAACCCAGTTTATTGACTATAATATAGTTATGATCTTTAATTTTTAATACATTCGAAGAGGATTTATTAGTCGTCGTAATGGCCGGCTCTTGACCTCCAGTTGGTATTTCACTTTTCACTGGTAGAGGATCCTCATTAAAAGCATTCTCTAGGGATTTCTTTGATCTAACAGGCAACGAAACCTGTTTGACCAGCGGTTGCGCGGGTATGTCTGGACTCTCGTTGATTGTGTCACACAAGGAGAATGTCATGCTATCACTGGGAAATGGTGCTGCACGACTAACAGTCATAGGTGTCTGGAACAGAACCTTTTGCGCACGAAACTCGTTGGTTTTTTGGTTTGTGTTGTTGTTGTTATTGTTTGTCGTCTGTGGTCCTCTCACTGAACAGCTTACAGACCGCACCTGTGGAGTTACGAAATCTGTCTCGGGTTTGGTCTCGCACTTGAGTATTACAGCTTTGGTTGCTGCTGCTGCGGCTGAAGGAGCACAACGTAATGGAGTTTCCTGATCAATGGCTTTGTGACGTTCGGAAATTGTGTGAAGAGTTGATGGAGGAAGTTTATTCACAGATATTATGGCCTGCTTGGAATCCAAACCAGGAGTTTTTTGACTGGCACTACAATCGATACCCATCTGCCCAAATCGACCAAGAAACGACAAATTGGATTCAGTTTGCTTCACATCGACTGCTTTGGCAGGGATACTGTTGCCGCTGGTGCTGCCCGTAAGATCGTGTGTCGGGCTTAAGACAAAAGAATCATTCAATATGGCACAATTCAAATTGTGACTGCTCTTAAAGACCTCGTCGTCGTCATCGCTGCTCGAGTACATCGTGAGTTCAGCAGTGCGTCGTGGTCTGTCATAGATGGTAGGAAAAGTGGATGCATCAAAGGTAAATCCAATTTATAGTATCAAAAGTAACCTACAGATAATCCGTGGATTCCAGTATCTGTCCATCATTTTCATTATTGTTTACATTTATTTGAGTACTTGTAGACGCTACAGGAGCAGCTGCCGCGGCTGGGCCCTCGAATTTAGCATCAAGTGGTTTTCTCTTTTTAAGCTTGTAGGGAGTATTGAAATCATCGTCTGAGTCTGAATCTGCATGCGTTGGTAATATATCCTTAACTCTTCGAGGTAAAGATGAACTCATTTATGAGACTTTTCGTATTATTATTATTCAAAAGACAAAAGAAAATGGCCAAGAGCCTTTAAATTCAGAATTTAGTGTTGGTAAGACAAGCGGGCAAAATTTGCGGCTTTGTGCACACGGGCAGCCCTGAAGCCGTTATAAGGTCTGTTCACCCTATTTTGGTAATACTTGGATTCGGACTGTGGCAACCCTGTCGATCGATGTTTGCGCGGTATTTTTAAAATCATTCATTTATTTCGCGAATCTCAATGTTTTTAAATTCTTCGTTCATATGGAACGCTGGAATAAAAAGATATAGCAACAATAGTTAAAGCGATACTATATAAAAACAAAGCGACTAAGAAAGATTTGGGTTTATATTTTAATTATAAGCTTATTTGATAACTTTTTTTGTGAGTAATTGAAATTAAAAGTAATATGTTTTTTTAAAGTCAGATGGAGGAAATTCTGCTCCCATTTTCCAGGCATTTTCTTTCTTGATATCAACTTTTGTATTTAATTCAACTTGCTTTTGTTGTTTATTTTGGCTTCTCAAAATGCAAAAAATTGCATTATTTGATAGTATTTTCTTGTAAAAATTGCTAATTATAAACAATTTACATATAAGTATATATTTATATTTCGAATTAATCTACTTACAAATATTGTTAAACCAAATAAGCACTAACACTTACAAATACTATTAATTATAGAAAAATGAATTAAAACTAATGTACTTACAAATATTTAAGATTTTAACATGCAACAGGCGCTTCATGCAACAACTTCCGGGCGAAAGATTCCTGGATTTATATTTACGGATGTGATCGAATCATTAAAATAATAAAAAATTTCAAATATATATATAATATAATATATCATAATAATATAATAATTTATAACCATAACATATAACTATTTCAGTAAAATGTAGTAAAAATATAAAAATTCAGTAAAATATAAAATATATACATATATTTTGTGCATTTCTTTTCTAACCAAGCATTTTCGCTATATCGATACCATCAAATATCGCTGGTGGCGCAGAAATGTAAATTTTCGATACCTCGATAGTACCACACATAAAATCCGCATCCGCCGCCGACTGTACCGCTTTATTACCGCTCGCTCGTGGTAAATTAATTTTCAATAAAGAAGTTGAGCCAAACAAGGATATAAGCCTTACCCACACACACGTCACATCTCTACATCCTACAATGTCGAGCGTGCCAAAGCGACAAAAGCTGGATGGAGCCGAGGCGAATACATCTGCCGGTCCCAATGAAGAGGAGTCGGAGGCACTGGAACAAATCGATGCCTGCCAAAATGAAATTGATGCTCTCAACGAGAAGGCCAGCGAGGAGATCCTTAAGGTCGAGCAAAAATACAACAAATTGCGAAAGCCATGCTACGAGAAGCGCAGCGAGCTGGTTAAGAGAATTCCCAATTTCTGGGTTACATCGGTGAGTATGGTAGAGTAATAGCATCAGCGCAATGATATGCATTCCTCCGACCAATTTTCGCATGCACCGTGTTTACGCTATTGTAACGTATTTTTAAATGCATTGATCGTTTTCCCAAAGTGGAAATAGAAAAGTGAAAATTTAATTGATTTTTGTTCAAAGAATTTTTCTCTATTCGAGAAACATTTTTTTTCCCTGTTCATCTTTGCCGCCACCGCCGCTACGGCCGCCGTTTTTGTATGCGTGTGCGGGAGAGAGTTATCGATAGTGTGTTTTATCTGTCTGCTGGAAAATTAAATTTTCCTTGCAATTAACATTTCAATTACAACAATATGATCGAACTCTGTAAAAGTGTATATCAAATGTCTTTAGAGTACATGAGGTTTTCCCATTTTGTTCGTTCATATTTGGTAGATTAACTGAAAACCCTATCGTGTTATCGATTTGCTTGTGCATATATGTATGTATATTTTTTTTTGTTGAAAATGCCGGCCATGTTTTTGAAGACCCCTCCCCCGCTCACTTGGTTTCTCACTCTCTCCTGGTGTCATTCTCCTTGGTCTCCATAAATTAACCCTCGCCATTTATTTGCAGTTTATAAACCACCCGCAAGTATCTGGAATTCTGGACGAAGAGGAGGAGGAATGCTTGCACGCTTTAAACAAACTGGAGGTGGAGGAATTCGAAGATATCAAATCTGGCTATCGTATCAATTTCCACTTCGATGAGAATCCATACTTTGAGAATAAGGTGCTCACCAAAGAGTTCCATCTGAATTCAGCGGGTAAGTGAAGGTGGCAAAGCATTTCTCTTAAATAAAAGTATGCTAACTATTCGAATTATTTTTTATTTTAATAGCCGCCTCTGAAAATGGTGATTGGCCGGCGTCGACTAGTACACCCATACAGTGGAAAGAGGGTAAAAATCTACTTAAACAGTTACTGACGAAACCCTATGCCAACAAGAAGAAGCGTAACTCGGAATACAAGACCTTCTTCGATTGGTTCTCGGACAACACCGATCCGGTTAATGATGAAATTGCTGAGCTGATCAAAGACGATCTTTGGCCAAATCCACTGCAGTATTATCTGGTACCTGATATTGACGTGGAGCCCGAGGAGGAGGAGGAGAATGATGATGAGAACGATGAGGAAGCCTTCGATGATGAAGATGGCGAGGACGGGGAAGGTGATGAGGATGATGAGGACGAAGGTGGCGATTGAAGCGAGCTACAATCCTGTCGAATATAGTTCGCTAATCTTTTTTACAGATGACAAGAAAAATCTTATATATGCGCATTTATTGAATTTTTTTTACCAAAAAAGAGAATTCAAAATGTGTGTGTTAGCAAGCAAAACCCCAATTATACATAACACATTTTCTTTTCTGTGGCAAAACATAAAAATCTTCTCTAGACAGTTTTAAGTTTCGCTTTAAGTATACACTCATTTATATATTCAAAATACATGTACGGAAAAAGTGACTACACCCATCTATAGAAAAGATAAAACTATAAACGTTTTTTAAAACTTCAAATAAAATTGAATCTGTAAGAAATTTAAATTTTACTTGGATCGTTACTTTTTTGTGTTGACTTGTAATTAAATCGATAGACCAGACCGATAGATAGAGTCGACAATTAGTCGAAGTATCGAAATACCGCCCTGCAGGTCGCAGCTGTAAATTTGTAAGCTGAAAAATTCTACGGACTAAGATGGCCTGTGTTAACAAATTGGCAATTTTGGTAGGTTTCTTGATTAATTAATAGTAATACAAGTTAAATCCTGTGAATATTTGGCCTACAGAGCCAATGTTAAATGCATAAGTGAATCAAATCCTTAACCTGGCGATGGACAATTATCTAACACGGATTTTTTGGTTATGTAATTTGCAATAACCAAAAGTTGCAATTTGAATTTTAAAGAAATCAATAAACGCGAGTAATTAATCACTTTTCGGCATACATTTACAGAGCCGCACTCTCAGCTCCGCTGCCCAGCAGACGGTGAAACCACCAGTTCAGGTCTTTGGACTCGAGGGTCGATATGCCACCGCCTTGTATTCGGCTGCTTCCAAATTGAGCCAGCTGGATCAAGTGGAGAAGGATTTGACTGCTCTACAGGCCACCATTAGGAGTGATAAGAAGCTGCGCGAATATGTGACAAGCCCAATTATCAACAAAAAGGTCATGGCCACAGCTCTAAAGGAGGCATCGACTAAGCTGAATTTTGCCCCAGCCACAGCCAATCTTTTGGGTCTGTTGGCCGATAATGGTCGCTTGAAGAAGCTGGATACCGTTATCAATGCCTACAAGACCATCATGGCTGCCCATCGTGGTGAGGTTGTCTGCGAGGTTGTCACTGCCAAGCCTCTGGATGCCTCCCAGAGCAAACAACTGGAGGGTGCTCTTAAGGTAACAAGATTTCAAAGATTTTCGACAGTCTCCACTGTAACTTTCTTTTGTTTAGTCCTTCCTTAAGGGCAACGAATCGTTGAAGATCACCTCTCGAGTGGATCCCAGCATCATTGGTGGTTTGATTGTTTCCATTGGCGATAAATATGTTGACATGAGCATTGCCAGCAAAGTGAAGCTGTACACAGATGTTATTCAATCTGCTGCCTAAAATGGTTAAGATCTAGAAAAAGAACAACAGTTTTTGAAACATTATCTTGCGATAGCGAATAAACTACCAACAACTCCACTTCTAGCAATATCCCTGGCCCCGGAAAGGAATGACCAACTTTAGACATGCATTTGTATATAGAAAAATTTATTTGTGCTTACTAACATAAGGACAAATGCGTGCGTGCGCTCCCACTTATTTCGGTGTTTTGCTGGTGGTATTCGATTTCCTCCTTGGCGTGCCTAAAGCTGATGTTGGCGATCTGTCCAAATCTGATAAAGGATGCTTAGATTTTACTCTGCTGTCATTTGCTTCAACTTTGCATTGCAGCTCATCAACTTTGGATTGAATGGTTTCTTGTAGAATATTGTGTTGGGTTAGCAAATCTTCCAGCTCATTGATACGAGCTTTTTGATCGGCAATAACTTGATTATACTTAGCTACTGCCTGGGGATCCTGCCAGTTGCCATCCGCCCACTGTTTGGGTAGGAAACTCTGAGCATCAATGCCAGATGTAGCATTATTTGCACCTGTCTCTTGCGGCTGAGCCGAAACGCGTGGATTGATGTGATTTGGGCAGTTCCATAAATTCATGTCAAAGAGACAATGTTGACAGTCGCAGGGACAAGGATCTATATCGTATAAACCCTTTCCAAGCACTAGTACATCCGCGCAATTGGCATCGTCTTGTTTGTTGCTCTCTGTGTCAGCTTCCTCAGTGGCCTTGGGATCAGTGGTGGGGGCACGACAAACTGAATAATTGGGTAAATCGATATCTGGAAAAATGGCACGTTCATTTTTTCTCGTCAGATCCGATTCAAGGAAACAGATTTCTGTGAGGGGCGATGGTTGGAATGTCTCTGGACAAATCATCTCTTTACAAACTTCAGCATCTTCTTCTTGGCCATAGCTCCCCATAATAAGTACATTTACAGAATTGGGATTTTTTCGTACTTTTGTTTCTTTTTTTTTACTCTTTGGCTTAGAAATCCTTGGAGGCGCCTGATACTGTTCGTATATATTGGCAGGAATGCAAACAGTTGGCTGAACGACAATATTACGCGTTGTAGTAGTTCCGCACTCGCAGTTTTCAGCAGGGGCTTGTCGGCGTTTTTCAGCCCCATGAACCTGTGATGGACACTGAATAGTTTTATCCTGATTTGGAACGCTAATATAGCATTGACAGCACTGGCTCTGCTGCTGTATGGGTCCTGTCTGTTGCTGCATGGGTCCTGTCTGTTGCTGTATGGGTCCTGGCTGCTGCAGTTGCTGTTCTTGACCATGCATTTTTTCCAATTTCTTGCCTAAAAGGGGGCAGTAGGAACCGCAGAGGCAATCTGATGCTTGCTGATAATATCGCGAAGATTGACCATTAAAGGCATCCATTTCTGTTCCTGTTTCCGAAAATTGATTCCAATTCGGCTGCTGTTGTTGTTGGCTGCTTTGTTGATTAAACCAAGTGGGAGAAACATTGTATTTCATTGCCTCAATGGGATTGTATTGAAAAGGTGGTCTTGGAATTTGCGTAGTACCTGGACAGTAGCAGACATTCACAAACGGCTGATGATCTCCCTGAGATGGACTCCGCCTTTCCTTTCTTCGGCGGGGTTTCTGTTCTTTTGGTTTTGTTGCCTCCACATTGGGACAACAACAACGCATTGGGCGCTGCGGCCTTTGATTGGGATCACTCTCTGTAAAACTAACACTTGGCCGCTTGTCCATTACATCATTGGAGACAATATCATTGGGTTCACAGATGGGAGTTGGCATACCACCCACATTTCTTTCCTCGACCTCTACAATGTGCTCATTCGGGGTATCGCCTAGCTCCTCGGCTGCTTCCAAATGTTTTTGGCAAACACATCCATGTTTGCGTAATGTTCCTGCTGGTACATTAAACGAATACAGATTGGCCCAATCCTGCCATTTACGGGCCTCGGTCAAGGTGCGTGGATAGACATAGTAGCCACTTGGTTCTTGACCGCAAATTATACAACGCCGTTGCATTTCGATATAATCGTCCCAATCATTTCCAGGACAAAAACACAAAATCTGTGGAGGCGCACAACAGTTAAAATTTTGAATTTCAACTCACTGATAATTTGATATTTGTTATCGATAAGTCGGGCTAACTGCAAAAAGCAAATTTAAGTGCGAGCACAAAGTCTTTTGACCTGTTGATTAGTAATATTGGCACTTGAATTGGTCAGCTATTAAATAATTCTTAATGAATTTGTTTGCTACCGACAGTTTTTTAAGTGTATTCTTGGACCGGTGCAGAAGGGAGCCTATCGAGATTTTGACCATCACTAAACGTTTAAGTTTTGTTTTTGTTTTCATCAGCAGCGAACGCAGACGTGCGATAGGTCTGGAGCAAAACAACTGCGTTTCGTGTTTAAATATAGTGGATGCAACGAACTTTGTGCTGTTCTATTTTTTGTTCTGTTTTGTTTTAATAAATTGAGTTCAGTTAATGACAAACCATGAACCTAGCTGTTGGAAATGATTCACTGTTGGACAATGCCTTCAAACAGGCAGGAGTTAGTAGAAACAATGGCGTCTTTGAAAAGGTATTAGCAATGATTATCTTGGGATTTGGTAGTTTTATTTCGGGAATGCTGCCTGCAATCATATCTGAACGTAACCGATCACGTTTTCCATTGGCCATCTCAATGCTGCTTTGTTTTGGAGCAGGAGTTTTATTAGCCACTGCCTTGGTTCACATATTGCCTGAGGTAAGAGCTGTTTATCATTGAAAGGTAATATGATTCGCACAGGTGTATTTTTTCAACAGGTGAGAGAACAAATGAACTCGAAATTCGCGGAAGTGACCATGTGTGGCGGATTCTTCATCATTTATTTTATTGACGAATTTATACACTATTTCTTTGGAGAGGCAATCCAACATACCCACGGACATGACCCATCAGGACCCGGACCCTCATGCGACTCTAATAGTTACGGTGCCATAAATGAGCGTGCTCCCCTGCTAGGCGGGGCCCACGCTTCGACTAGTTTACATCATCCCCCAGATGAGGGAAAGTAAGATTCTTAATCATCAGTTCAATGTTCATCCATAATTTATAAATATTTCTGCCCATGTTAGCAATGGTTATGGGACTTCCGCTTGCGATGAAGAACAAGTAGAAGTGGCAAATGCCAGCATTTGCCACACTAGCCACACGGAGCCGTGTGTCGAATCCATCACTGGTACCTTGGGCCTTTTAGCCGCCTTGTCCTTGCATTCGGCCATCGAGGGTCTGGCTATTGGAGTACAGAATTCGGCCACAAAGGTTTGTGTATTCTCGCCCTGACACACATATCTAGTTTCTAATTCATAAGACCGTTGATCGTTGATAAGCTGCCAAGCCATGCAATCTTGGGCAAACATTTGAATTAGAATTATAAGCTGCGATAAGCGAAATTCTCGCATAATCTTACATTTCTTTGCTGACAGGTACTTTTTCTGTTGGGTGCCGTTGCCTGTCACAAATTCGTTATGGGCTTTTGCCTGGGATTGACAGTCCGTATGAATGGCCCGTCTAGTCTACGCTCTCAATTTATTGGCATTTCGGTGTTTGCTTTGGGCGCCGTTTGTGGTATTGCATTGGGAATGTTCATTGCAGATATACCCACAGGATGGTCTCAAACCACATTGCCCATTATTCAAGCGTTAGCTGGTGGCACTCTTTTGTATGTCACTGTCTGTGAAGTGATGCCGCGAGAGAAGGCACGCTGGCACTCGAATAATCAGCGACGCTGGGCAGGATTTGCGCAATTTATTTCAGTTACCATTGGCTTTGCCATCATGTGCATTATAAATTATTATCTAGCTGGTGCGTACTTATACACATACATATCTTTCTTTTATCTCTTTAACCCCATTGTCTCGCCAAAATGTATTGCTTTTTTCATGCTTTAAACCTAATTTCTTTACAGACGAATGACGATTGGGATTTGATAATCTTCTCCTAACTTGTCGCGATTGCGTTGACACATTGTGTTCCTTTTTTTTTTTTTAAATATTTGTTCAATTTTTAGTTTAAATCGAATGCTATTATTTGTTTGCTTTTACGCTTAGGCTAATGATTTTGTATGTTTGTAATGTGAATATTCGTTTAAGTGATTTAATTATTATAAATATAGGTATATATTAAGAACTGCAACACTAAAGATTAAAAGGGAATGTCCATAAACCTCGGGTCGCCCATTTTCGTGACAATTTCGGAACCCCCCCTCCACCCCTTAGCAAAACGCTTAGTTTATGGACGGTCCCATAGATGATAAACTAAACTTAAGGCCATTTAAATTAGTTGACCCAGAAAAGACGATCCATTAATCCCATTTCCGAAATGAAACACTTGCTAATTCAATATAATGTCTACATTTATATGTTGCATACTCCAAAAGTATCTGTAGTTGTTGTTTTTTCTTTTGTTTGTTTTACCTATTTATATTTATATATATATTAGATCTTACAATTTATATGGTAATCAAAAAAATATTTCTTCTTCCTAAATTCTCGTGGATCGATTCTGTTTTGCCTTTATCTCTTAAGCCAATCATACATAATATAATATATAATCAATTTGCTTTCATTTGTGTTTTAAACCGATTTAAAACGACATCACTACATATATCTATTTTCTATGTATGTCTGGTATATGTAATTAATATACATATACGTATAATTTTAACATACGAATTTATTCAGGACCTTCTTTGGGGCCTATGTTTTAGAATATGTGGCTGCATGAGGCGATTAATCAAAAATTTTGAATGCAAAATGCTAAAAATTTTTGTAAGATTTCGTGATAGTTGGTTTTGGTTGGTCTGATCCGTGTTTAGATCGGAAAGGATGAGATGATTCACGACGTCAGGACATCATATATAGCATATAATATAGAAATATTCTTAAAATTAACTCCATATGTTTGATACAATCTGCGTTAACAATTTAATTTACAAAAGAAACCGAAAATTCATTCATCATCGTTATTATATATATAAAAGATATACATTCACGTTCAATCGAAGAATCAAACTTAGAACATGAATAAATCTAGTAATTATAGTTCCTCCTTCGCCGCTGCACTAACCGCATTCTCGTCTTCTTCCTCATCTTCGTCCACCCAATCGCTGATAAGACTCTTAACCTTGTCCACGTCGGACGTAGCCTGCGCCTCCTCTGTTAAGGTTTTTGCCGACGCCGTTTCCGTAGCAGCGGGCGACTTTACGCTCACCTTGTTATCTGCAACGTCGGCAACTACATCATCTTCTGACGATGCTGCTGCTGAATCGCCACTGCTTGGTTTCGCCTCCTCTTCTCTAGTTTCCTGGTCTGACGTAGCGGATGTTTTATTTGCCTCAGAGTCTTCTTCCGTGCTTAGTTTAACTTCATCCGTATCTGGTGACAGTTCCGTGGCAGCCGTTATTGCTGTACCATCCACTTGTTCGTCAGTTGTGGTTTCTGTGGCTATTGTCGTTTCTGTATCCTCAGGCGATGGCTGCTTCTCCTCGTCAGTCTTCTCTGCCTGCGCTATTAATTCATCTAGCAATTCTTTACGTATATTCTCCGTTTCGAGATCTTCGGCAGCAGCTTCGACTGCATTCGACTGTGACTCCTGCGTTGGATCTTCTTTAATGAACTCCTCCTCAACGCTATCATCTTCTCGTTTGATCTGAACAGTTTCTCCTTGCTTCGCCTCCAAGACGTTGTTTGCTGGCGCATCCGTCTGCTCTGATTCCTCAGCAGGCTTATCCACTTCCATTTGTGTACTGGTAGCGGTGGTTGTGTCTTCTTTATCAATGCCTTTGTGTAGGGACTCGAGAGCCAGGTCAATATCATCCGCCTCCTCCTGCTCCTGGTCTACTTCCATTGCGGCGGGAACGGGCTCGTCTACTTGACTTTGTGTAGCTTCATCATTTTTTGGCTGCTTGGTCATAGAGCTGGCAACTTCAACTGCAATCTCTGCTGTGGCCGGTTTATCCGCCTCGGCGGCTTCAATACCCGCATCATCCTCTTCCTCATTTTCATCCTCACTCCAATCGCCCGTCAGCTCCTTGAGCTTTTCGCTAATGTCATCGGATCGTTTTTCATCCGTATGCTTTGGCTGTGGGTCATAAAATTGTGTGTTATTAACGATCAACATGGTCACTGAAGAAGACACACTTACCTCTTTGCTTTCCTCTTGTTCTGCCTCCATTTCCTGTTCGGATATCAAATTTTCTGCCCATTCCAAATTGTCCATAGACTCCTTGCTCTCATCAGCAACAGCTCCGCCTTCGCCTTTTTTGCTTTCTACCGAGTCGCCGGCAAGTTCGTTATAGATCTGACTATCGTCGTATTCCTCTTCCTCGGTGCCAGCTTGGGATTTATTGCCATCCGCCTCGCCCACTTCTCCTTCCTGGAGTTTTTCATCTGCGGCCTCGGGTTCACTGAGTACCATGACAACACCACCGCTGGGAGCTCCGGCTTGCTGTTGATTTAGCTGCGATAGAATCTCTTTGCGCTGTTCATCTGTCAATTCTACCTCATTGCCATCGGCACCAACAAATTTGACTTCCTGCTGCTCAACCTGCTCCAAATTTGTATCCAACTCCGATTGCTGCTGCTGCAATGGAATGGCATGGGTTGTTGGCAAACTGATGTCCGACAATATGCGCACTTTTCCCTCATCATGTTGCAATTCATCGTGCTCTGTCTGTGACTCCTCTTCCTCGTCGACTTGCGAGCCGAGATATTCCTCATCGGTTTCATCGATTATGCCATCTTCAAGAGCCTGAGCCTTGTGCGAGTTTTTCATGTGTCGATAGAGTTGCAATTCTTGCTCGAACACCTTGTTGCAGTAAATGCATTGTTGTTTCTCGTCGTCGGTGTGGGACTCGTTAATGTGCGCCTCCAGCTGATCCTTGCTGAGATACGATTGATTGCACAGGACACAATCGGCAAACGTGTAGAGCAGGGATTTAATTTGATGTTCCGTCTGCATGTGGAAATGAAGTTCCCGATTATTGGACGAACGCCAGCCACAATGCTCGCAGAGATTGGGATCAATAGTCTCTTTGTGGGTATTAATAAGGTGTCGTCGGAATCCTCGATACGATGGAATGCTGATAGGTCGTCCATTGACGCCACAGCGTAAGCACAGCCAGGGACCTGAAATCAATCCAAATGGGAGATGAGTGGAGAAATTCAAGGACGGGTAAGAAGCCCAAATTGTTACCTGTTGTATTCTCTGGTCCTTGCGCAATCAGAGCATGCATGGTTTTGCTGTCAATACGACGCTTCTGAGCTGGTGTGGAGCTACTATGGCCCAAAGTTGTGTTTGCAGCAGGAGCAGATACTGGAGTAGCTGGCTTCTGTTGCTGCTGTTGAACTTGGGACTCCCTCAGTGGCGCCTTAGGCTGTGTGGTAATCATGGGCGTGCTCTTATCCGATTTAAACGACACATGCAACTTCTTGTGCGGCGATGTGGAAGATGTCGCCACAGGAGCTGCAGATGGAGCTGGCGCGGCAGGAGCAGGAGCTGGTGTCGGTGAGGATTTCTCTACCGGACTGCTGGGCATTATTTTTAATTTAATATTCTTGTGGCCCTTGACTATGTGTGGATATTGACGCAAGACTTCGGCTATGATTTTCGTATGATTAAGCTTAGTATTGGACGAATCCTTGACTATAATTGTGGGTGTTTGACTGGGTGAATCCTGTTTAACTATAATGGTAGTAGTGCCCAATGTGGTCTGCTGTGACGTCGCAGTCGTTTGCTGTTGTTGCTGCTTCGATGTGGAAGGCTGCGGCGGCATATCATCGTCATCATCATCTCCAGCGTGCACATCATCGTAGGGCAATCCGCCGTCATAATCAGGATCATGATCTCCATATTCGGCTGCAATTTGTTTGCGCATTCTCTGTTGCTCGGCGAATTCCTTGACCTCCTCGAGACTAAGCTTTTTTGACGGTGGCGACAATAGACTCGGCTGGGCCGGTCTTTTGTTGTTATTGTATCCCTTCCGTAATTGCTCGAAAGGTGAAGTCACCTCCGGTTTGACGGTACGCTGCAGGCCTCCTCCAATTACAGGACGTTGCGTATTAATCTGGGGTCGCTGGTTCGGTGTGCTCACTATGCTACGGCTCTGTAAAGATGGCACTTGACCTACCCTCGTTCCTGTTGTCACCTGCTGTTGTCCCGCATTGATATTACTTCCCGGACCCACAACTGTCCGTCGCCGTACACCCTTAGGACTGGGTGGCTACAAAAATTCAAAAATCTATTAAGTTCTATATACAGGGTCGAATATCCTTCTTCTTACTCACCCTCTGCTGTCGGTTCACATTTTCCATTGTGCGGCGATGAGCCTCCAATAGTTTTAGCAAAACAGTCATATTCATCTCTTTCGCTGTACGCAACAGTTTGCCATACATCTTCAGCTCAAACTCGAGCGTACCGGTGTACATAAAGTTGACAATGGGCACCACAACATCTGCTTGAAATTCGTTGGGCATGATTAGGGCATCATCGATAATCTCACAGGTCTGCTCCAGGACATTAAAATAGTCTGTGCAAGCACTCAGCACCAGACGATGGACCTTCAACTGTGAGTTGTCCCGGAATTGTAGGGTCAGGTCACAATAGTCCGTTTTGTTGAAGAAATTTTGCAGCTTCTGGAGGAAGAAGACTCCCCAGTTGTCGACCTTGACGGATTTTACTTCACCCATTTTCTAGGCCTGATCCTTTGCTTCTGTTGCTGATGTGACTGGTATTTGGTTTTATTATTGGAAAGCGCGCGCCCACCCCGTAGTTTTGCTTATGGGCGCAACTGTACTTGGGCAAGGGCAATAAGGTAGCAGGGATTGTATCGCAGTGCGAGGATAATTTCAATTTAGTTCGCGCCACATAAATATAAAATGAGAAACAATTTAAAAGCACCAACAATTATTTTACAATATCAAAATTTCTTCACAAAATTCTTATTTTCTTGTTGTAGCAGTTAAGTGCAGCGCATCAATTGATTTTCAACAAACATTCATCAAGAATACAACTCTGGCACTATTTATCGATAGTTTTGCGTACGGCATGTGTGTGTGCGTGTGTTTAAGTGTGTGTTCGAGCGTCGGTAAAATATTTCTTTTTCTACTTTTGCACTATGATTTCAGCGCCAACCTTTATGCAAGCGTATTCTTTATCATTTCATTGCGTAGTTATTTCCAACATTTTCAACATATTTCCACGGTATTCATAATTTCACAGCTTAGGGAAAAAATCACCGACTTTTGACCGGACAGTTACTCATTACGGCATTTAAATATCACCTTAGGTGTTTAAAGATTCCTGGCGTTAGCTTTAAATCAATCTACACATACACTTAAGATCTATTGCACTTTATTCTTGCTGTATAAATTTAATTTTTTTCCCCGGAGACCAACTTAGGGATGCTTGATAGCGGTTTCGATATTTCAATTTTACGCGAGCGGCCATATTTTTTTTCCACTGATTGGTCTATCGAAATAATTCACTAACGCCTATTTCTAATTGGGATGGATTAATAGAAATTCGTTATTCACATTTGGAGTATGTTGCCCCCCTGCTTCTAATTATTCTTGTTAGGTAATATCTTTCCTTAATTTTAAGTTTTTAAATTTTTTTAAACCCGGAATAGGTCGTAAGCTGGATATGCGCCAGGGTTCCATCACCGATAACAGTTTATTATCGACGTCTATATTTTACTTGGCACATCACGCGTTTCTATAATGAGTGGACGAGCACACAATAATAAAGGCAAATTTCGGCGCAATGTGAAAGCCAAACACAATACCGAACGCAAATTTGCAGAACAGGAAAATGAACTGGCCTCCGGCTCCAGCAGCGATTCGGACTCCTCGTCTTCCCCACCAGACGAGCTTGGTCAACCACCGTCGTTTGAGGTGGCCATGTGGGATCTAAATCACTGTGATCCAAAGAAATGTTCTGGCCGCAAGCTAGCACGATTGGGTCTTATTACTAATCTGCGCCTAGGTCAAAAGTTTCCCGGTTTGGTGCTCTCGCCGGTTGGCCAATTGTGTGTCAGTCCCATGGATCGTGATATTTTGGCTTCTTCTGGTGTGGCTGTGATTGATTGTTCCTGGGCCAAGCTGGATGAAACACCATTCAATCGTATGCGTAGTCCAAATCCCCGCCTTTTGCCTTTCCTAGTAGCTGCCAATCCCATCAATTATGGCAAACCCTGCAAATTAAGCTGTGTTGAGGCTATAGCAGCCACATTGCATATTTGTGGTTTTCCAGAAGAGGCACGATGGTTTCTGGGTAAATTCTCATGGGGTCATGCATTCCTGGAACTTAATGAAAAGCTGTTAAAGGCATATGCCGAATGTAAAAACAGCGAAGAGATACTAAAAGTTCAAAATGAATATCTAGAGGCTGAGCAGCAGGAACGTAATAAACCAAGAGATTTAAAGGAATTTTATCCGACAAGTAGCAGCAGTAGCAGTGAATGTGAAGAGGATGAGGAACCAGCGGATACCAAGAGCTAATCTATATTTTTGTGTTAGGTCTGTGCTATTTTATTTCTCATTAATTAAAAACTTATTTCAAGTGACAAAAATCTGGGTCAAATACTACTGAGAATTTCGCACGTATTCCGGATCCACATTAATGAAATTGTTCATACTAAAGTAAATGGCGCTGTTTTTCACCAAAAATTTGAGAAAGTCCTGCAAATGCTGAAGAAGATTTTGCATGGCCTGTTGATCTAGGGCTGAATAACTTAGCATGGATCCCAGTCGAACAAATAGGCGCAGCAAATGGAATGAACCATAGATCTCGGCTAACGGGGTATCCGGATGCTTTTGCATTACATCTGCATACTGAGTGCGTTCAAATTTATATAGCAACTGGGAGCCAAGCATGACATTGAAATATTCCACAATACCATCGATTACATCATTGATAGCCACCTCTTTGGTGGCACTTGTCGATTTAACAGATTTCTTGTGAGCCAAATATTGTTCGACTATCTGCTGCACTGTCACCTTTGCTGGTAGCTCAAGCAGTTTATGCTCCTTGACCACAGCGAACCAGTCATCGGTTAGATAATGCTTTAGTTCATCGGGAATTTTGATTTTGACCTCCTGCTTGTTAGCATACATCTCTTCACTCTCCACACAAGGAGCTGGCTCAGAGGAAACAGTTGAATCCGCTGCCGCGGTAACCGATGGAGCGGAGGATTGTGCTGGCTTTTCTGTGGGTAATAATGACGCTGCCGTCTGTGGCTCATTGCCTGTTAATGAAGGCCGCTGCTCGCTCATCCGTTTTTTTTTTGAAGGCACATTCGAAGCTGTTGTTGCCTCATCCTCTGTGGTTTCGGCTGCTGCCTCATCCTTCTTTTGGTTGTTGTTGTCGGTGCTGCTTGGTGTGCCAGCGCGTGTGGATTTGCGATTACTTCGACTGGTTGAGCTGCTTGCCGTGGTGCTATTGCTGTTGCCACTGTCATATTTGGTAGGAGCACTGGCAGGTCCACTACTTGGTCCTCCACCTGGTGTAGTCGGCACTGCACCCGAAGGTGGGCCTCCGCTAACGCTGCCACCGCCGCCGCCTCCAGTTGAAGTATTTAGAGATGTGTTCGCCTCTTTGGATGGGGTCGAGGCACGAGATTCGTTGCCCATTTGTTCCATTTTTTTTGACTTGGCACTGCCTGTTGCATAGAGGGAATTTGTTGAGTAAGTATGTTATCGAAGCATTCCGTGTTCTCACCCTTTTTGTTGTCTTTCTTTGAGCGCTCGCCTAAGACTCGCGCCAATTCCTTTTGGCGCTTCACATTGTCGTCATTGTACTTCAGCACCCGGCTCTCGGGAACCCATTCGTCCCAGCTGTAAGGAAAACGCGTCTTGAACTTAGGAGATGCTATTCTATGTGGAATCCGAGCAAATACCCGGCATGGCTTGGCATTGTTTTTGGCTCTTACTTCTTGCTCCAGCCCGCATAGTGTATGTAATATTCAATCGGCGTCGCATCTGGCTTTGTCTTTAACACTTTCGCCTCGTATATGAGTGGTCCATGGAAGCAGAGCACTCGCTCGCTATCAGCAAATAAAGTTGTTGCGTCTCCTGAAGAAGTACTGTCGGCTTTTAAAGGTTTAACTTCGCTCATTTTTAACAAGAAAATATTATGAATTTTGTAAAGAGGGTGTGACCAGATTCCACAATGTCTTTAATCTCAAAAATTCCAGACTCTGGCAACATTTGGAATTCTGTTTCATAATATACATAAGTAACAATAATAATAACAATTGTTGTTTCCCTTCCATTTTAATATTTAAGTTTATTATCGTAGAGCATTAATGCTTGGCCGGCACACCCTCTTCTTCCCAGGGACGAGGGCCGCGCTTATTCTCCCAATTGTCTATATCCACAGCCTTTACTTTGTCATATTCCGTTTCCAAAGTAACATCTTTACGTTTCCTCATGTTAACGCCGTATTTCTTCATCTCCTCGGGGGTCACCGGCTGCTTTTTAGCGTATTCATATCTGCAAGATAAGGTACAGGCATGGAATGAACCAATCAAAATTTTAAATTCGTTAGATTGCCGGATCTTACCTAAGATTAGAGAACTGCTGCAGGGCAAATGAACCTCCTACTATCATTACGAGAAAAGGAACGCCATATCTGAATCCCTTTTTCTTGGAGTAATAATTTAATTTATCTAACATTTCTTAAAACAAAATTAAAATATTTACTTAAATTTATTAGAGTAGCCACACATCTCATTTTACTCGAGTTGTTTTGGCCACACTAGGAAGAGCTGCCACTCATGTTGCGCGCTTAAATTAAAATTTGATTTCAAGAAAACACTACATTTCATTCTTTTTTAAGCAGCTGTTCACGCCTTTTAAAAATAGGGCATTTAACCTTGGAACCAAGTGTTATGTCGTGTGACTTGCCAATTTCTTGTCACTTAAACGGTGGACATTTTTTTTTCCTTTATTTAAATGCAATTTAAAACATAAGTTCAAGGCCTCTTCGTCTGTTTAGAATTGTTATTTAATTGACAGTGACGTTGCTTGAGGAGCAAGTTACATTTTGATTTTTTCACATGCCCCAGACATTTGATATGGAAAAGTCAGCCGCATATTGTGGGGTTGCTGTGTTTGTTGGCGTTGTGATGTGTTTTTTTGTTTTTGGGTGGTTTGCCTTGGCCGTTATGCGACAGCAAGGCAAGTGGCTCATTGCAAAGATTTCCTTTTAGTACCACAAACAACTTAACCAGTTGTACGTTCTCCAGCTCCAAGCTTGAGTTCATTTCATTCACAAGGAGTCGGCGGCAATTGAGTCATCAATTAGCTTTCCTCTTCCTCTTCAGGGACCCCCCTTCCTTACATTTGAACTGCAGTCTTAACAGCAGATGCATTTAATCATTTTTCAGTACAACTATAGCCAGACAAAATGGGTTTTTTTTTTTATTTTAACCAAATTTGGTTGCAATTTTGCTAACAAGATTTTTGCAACTTGTCTAAGTTTGTAAAAACCAATATATACATTTTGGAATTATGAAAATTGTTTTTATTTTTTATATTTTTTCCATTAAAATCGGCCATGATATTTTGATTTCGATTTGCTTCGTATTTAGACAACTGATTTCGACAGTTTCGTGACTTTGTGTTCTTTTCCAAAGCTTTTCTCTTCCGAATATTTTTGAATGAAAAGCCAATTACGTCATTTTGTAAAAGTCTCTCTATATACATATACATATGTATATTTATCGAATTGTTAAAAAAATTTAAAAACATATGCCCTCATTTTCTCCAAAAGAAACGAAAACCAACATGAACACAACAATGTGTATATTAAATTTATTTCTAATTTTAGCCGCCGTTGTTATTGTAGTAGTATTAATGTATAAGCATACATATAAAACATACTATATTGGAAGGTATATATATAAATGGCACAATTTTAAACTAACGTATTATATAATTAGTTTGATTAAATTTAAGAAAATTATCATATCACTTTTTAATAAATTATATTGTAATTACATTTAAGAACTTCTTCGAATTAAAGAAGAAAATTACTTTAAGAACATATACTAAATAAAATTAAACTTCAACCAGAATATTCAACCAATTCTAAAAGCTATAAACTTTATTGACAAAAACTATAAACTTTATTAACGAAAAACTAGGAAAATGTTTACATAAGTATGTACATATATGAATATGCATATTTTATCCGAGTCCAGATCTTAAGAGATTATTAAGATTGCCACTTTAAACGATTTGAAAAAATCCAAATACCACTTACATGTGGTCATTTCCGCGGTGTAGCTACGGACACATTCACATTCAAAGTTAGAACACGACGCTTTTTGAAATAATTTTTTTCTTTATTACATGCCTCTAGTGAACTTTATTTAACACTTAAGAGAATGTAAACTGTAGTGTATGGAACCTTTGACACTGGAACATTTGCCAAAGCCGATCGCCGAAGCTCGGTCAAGCGAAGGACCAAAACCAAAGGTTAGTATGAAACTTAATTTTAATTGCCTATACCATTTACATTTGTTTTCCAATTGCAGGATGAAGATGCCCAGAGCCAGTCGTCAGCGCTATGAAGTTTAACTTTAAGTTATGAAGAATACTGTACCGAATTGAAATGAACCATTTTTTTTTATTTTTACCATTTTATCATAAATTATTTTATTATTGTATTACGGTTGGACCTCTATTATCGGGCCACCCATTAACCGGGCACACCTATTATCCGGGATAAAGTTGAAGTGAAGTGATTACCTCTATTATCCGTGATTTCAAACGAATTTTTTTTTCTAAAATAAAACGAATTTGGGACTTCCCCGTTATAGTTAGCAATCAATGAGAAACACGCGTGTATATATGTACATACATATTACATATTTTTGAGGTCAGTGTGCGGGATTCAAAGATATTTATGTACATATGTACCTTTAAAAACTCAAGTACGAAATACGTGGAATTTTTGCTGTCGATTTACCGTGGTTTTCGATTTTCTGTGATGGCTCTGGTCCAGACCGTCCCGGATAATCGTGGTCCAACTGTATTTTATTATTGTATTATTTTATTATTATATTATTTTATTATTGTATTATTTTATTATCGTATTATTTTCTCATGGTTTTATTTTATTATTGTAATAGTTTATTATTATTTCATTATTTAATCATTTAAGTGTGATACAGTGAATGTAAATGACTGTTTTTAATATAAGAGTTTGACAGTTGACGTACACGTTCCATCTGACCCATCTCCAGATGTTCATTAATCGTGCCAACATACGCGTTCTTCAGACTCGCATCGGTACGCAACCGTCTGTCCAGAGAATGTAATTGTTTTAATACGATCTTGTATGATTTTCCAATCACCATTGATTCGTCCAAGTAAGCAAGAAATTGAAGATGGACAGCATATTTCCCAGACGGCAATTAGCTATGTGTCTTAACGAAGAAATCTTCGCACCAGATATACCCTATTGAAAGTCCACGAGGCTCCTCGTCGAATTGTTCTAACTCCCTGTATATTACCTGCTGAAGCCGTAATCATCGTTCTGTACTGAGTTTCAAGATACTGACTGAGCTCCTCAAAGCTCGGCAGATTCTGAGTTGAAGATATTGACCGCAATCCACTCTTAATTGATTCGGTAATCTCTTCATCATATAGTACACTAAAATTTCAGACTGTTGAGCGGGAAGTTTGCACAAATCTTCTTAAACCTTCCGCATCTTCATATTTAATTAGTAATTGCCGATCGAACACATCCATGTAATGTAAAAATAACACTCGCTTGTTATCATACAAATTCATTAACATTCTCCAAGCCACTTCATAACTCGCCGCTATTATCGTTAGATGTTCAATATCCTTAGCTGCATCTCCAACCAATGAATCCTTTAAATAATGAAAACGATGTAAATCTGCCAGCTTCTCATAGTGGTGTACTCTTGTTAAAAACACCTCTTTAAACGCCGGCCACTCAATAAATTTCCCGCTGAAGGTAGGCAGTTTAATTGTTGGGAGTTTCGCTTCCTCTAAATTTAGTCCCTCTTGTTCATGCGGGGAGGAACGAGAATAGCCAGGGTGACTTCAATTCAGTTGATTTATTTTCTTAATTATTCTTGGGTTGCTCATAAGTGAGTGAACAAAAAAAGAGTTGTTTACTAAACTGAAAATGTTTGTATTATTCTCTTTTTTTGTTCACTAACTACAAATCATTAATTATTATTAATAAAAATTAATCCGTGTAATTATCAAAATAAAATTCAGAATGCTTATGTTGACTCACTTCGGAATAAAAACAATAAAGATTTAACAAAATTGTTTGTCTAGATTTCCACCATATTGAAGTTAATCGAAACTGGGCTTCAGGTCAATAATTCTTAATAATTTATAAGATTTATATATTTAAGATATTTATAACCTGCAGCACAAAAGGTGAGCAGGTTGTCTGTAAAGCTATTTCAAGAACCACCAAGTTCTATCATCAGCAGACTTCGCTAAAGAATCCACAGTTGTAATGGCCATGCTATATCTTGAACGCTAAAAGTAGTTGGGAATTCAAACTACATCAAGCGAGAAAAGAATGGGCCAACTAACCAACTAACCGTCGCGCCCAAATATTTTTGTTTTAGTATATTGTACTGTATTCATTAGCAAAGTCTGCTGATGATTCAAAATTGTAAAAAAAAATTAGAACAATTTTAATAAGTAAAATAAGTTGTAAAAAAAAATCTTTTGGTAAAGAGTTTTTACGTCGCATTTCAAAAAACTAAACTTATGAAGTTTTTAAAAAAGCTTGTAGTGTGAAATCTCATATTATTTAAACTTGAAAGAAAAGCAAGCGAATTGAAAAGAATCGTTTATTAAATATTACATATTTAAGGACCAATTAAAAACGTGACCCAAAAATTAACTCGTTTCCTTAAAAAATGCATTTTTTGTATTGTTTAAGCCTAACAATAATCAAATATCTTTAGCTTCTTATAGACCTTTTTGAATTTTATCATTTAATTTTTGGTTTCAATCTGAGGCAAAATCAAAAGTTTGTTAAAATTATAAAAATTTCTAAGACCGAAAAAGTGAAATTTAGTTTTCCCAACCTTGGAATTATAATTAGAAACTCCTTGAATACTTCTCTTAGGCTTTGTGCTCCGTTCCATATTCTGATTGTTTTTTTTTTTTTTTTTTTTGGATTTGTATTTTATTTATTTATGCAACAAATATAAAATTAATTGTCAATTTATCATAAACTGTGTTTATTCCAACATTGATTACATTAATGATTAAATCAAAATAAATGCGTGATTAAAGTGAAAAGTAGTATCTGTAATAAGAGTTTTCTTTTTAACTTTAGGAAGTTGCAATTGACTTAAGATTCACGTTCTGCGGCTCAATGCAAAAGAGAAAAATAAAACTGAAATAAATAATCGATTAATGAGTCATAAATTGAGATTTCTATGGATTTGCTTCGAAAAGGGTACACACATCTAGACATATAGTTCGATTTTTGTACGTATGTATGTAAAATGATTGCCAGGAAAATGTTTTGCATTTTGTGTAGACATGACGTTTGAAAAATCTAAAAAAAAAAAGGCAATCCATATAGACCTAGGCATATTTGTATGTATGTGAGAAAGAAGATTTTTTTTTGGCATATCAATAACTGAAAGTTATAAATAGACTTGAAAAACAGAAGAAGAAAAAACATATGTATATGTATAATTTCAAAAATACTGGGCTGAGAGAAGCTTTTTCAAAAATAAAGGGAAATTTCCATTTTTTTTAAAAGAATAATTTGTTAAAAATAAAAAATATATTACCAATACAAACGCATCACACCACAACAGGTGAAATGAGAGAAAAGGAGAAAAAAAGAGCATAAGAACAAGAGAAAGATAGAGAGATATACGGCTAACTGCAGTTCCAAAATAATAAGACCAACAACAAATGCCGTTGCCCAAAAGTATCTCTCTCTCACACACAAACACACAGATAGAGAGAGAGAAGTACAGACACACAGATACAGTGCTCACCCATACAAAGTCATGGGAAATCGAAAAATAGCGAGGCAGCATCGAACGTCAACATATTGAATAAATATTTTCAGTTGAACATCACAATCCGTTCAAGTCGCGGATAACTCCGAATAAAAGTTTTGTAAGTAAAAAAAGAATTTAAAAAAAAAGGAAAAAAATATTCAACAAACAGAAAAATAAGGAATCAACAAATTGAATTCCATAAAGATTAAAACCAAAGAAAAACAAAACAAGTGCAAAAAAAAATAAAATAATAAAAGGATTTCGCCATAAATTGCATAACAAATTCGTCCAACAGAAAAGTGTTTCAAAAGTGAAAAATAGGCACAGCAAGTATTAAAATAACAAGAGAAACCATTAAAGCCAGTTCAATATGTTGTTAAGAAATAATGGCAAATTAAAATGTCTTTGACCAGATTCAAGTTTAATAGCCTAACCACAAGTTAACCGATTAAATATCATTTGTTGTTTTTTTGGCCCAACAACAACAATAACAACTGCAACATGTGAAACAAAAGACAACTAACTAGTACAATCAATTAATGGAGGAAGCAGAAAAATAAATTGGAAAACCATGTGATCCCTTCTTCCTTTGGTACCTTAGGCGCATTTGATTCCGTAAAATCCTAAAAATATAGTAAATTTTTTCAATCCCCTAAATGTTTAGAGAATTCCCTTTGATTCTTGAAACATTTTGAACTTCTAGATATTTTTAGATATTCATTTTGTAATTCGATACACAACCTCAACGTGCGGGTATCTATGAACATTTGAAAACCCCAAAAAGATTGAAATATTTTCTACTTTGGCGAAAAAGCTTTTGGCCCGACTTTTTCCTTATTTTTCTTTTTTGGGTATTACTTAATCCAAACAATTCAACAGATGCCTTCGGTTGAGAATTATTTTTAGAAATTTATTTCTTGAGCTTTCGAAAAGCTTTTTTTTTGTTTCGTATACATATATACAAAGTTAGACCCACATAATTATAGTATAAATAGAAATGAAAATTTTCACAATATATGTACATATATATTGCATGTATTTCATGGATAATTTCGATATTTCTCAAAGGCTAGAATTACTTGGATGCTTTCTTTTCAAATGGATCTCCAAATATGCATATAAATATATATAATATATACATATATGTATATGCATTATATGTATGTCATTGTCATTTATAAAATTCCATCTGATTTTCTGCTGAATAAACAAACATACATAACTCATTGTGTGTCACCTCGTTCGATATTTTAAGCCCAAAAAAAAAACTCCAACTGCTGTCCGTTCTCCAATTCTTACACCCCATTATAACAACAACTCAAAAACAAAACCAAAAAAAAAAAAAAGATGAAGCAACAACTTCAACTGAAATGTGCCTCGATTGCAATTTTATTTATATTCAATTAATACTCATTTCTGTTTGCCCAAACCCCGTTCCCAAACCCTTCCCCCAAGACCGGGGAGATCCCGGCCCCAGAAGGAGTAAACAAAAAAACAAATGCAAAAAGAAAAGGTTTAAAAATACATTCGAGGAATATTATAAACTCAATTCAATTAAGAGAATCACTTTTGCATTCCAATATCACAAAATTCCTGCCAGGTCCCCAATCATGACAAAGTCCACAAATGTTGGTCAAGTACCTGACCAGCTGAGTTTACTTTTGGCCTTTAAGTATTGGGCATGAATCATTATTTGAAGTTATAAAACTGAGAGATTTAGATATGGGAGAAAAAGCTTGATAGTCCTGGTATCAGTACAAAGAGAGAAATTTGATACATTATCATTATTATCTTTTTAGTTATCATCATAAATCATAATTTGAACAGGTGGCGTATTGAGAAATTTGAAATATTTCCACTGTCAAAAAAAACTTTGGTGACCCATTTTCGACGTAGGTTAATTAGCACATAAGGAATCCAAATCTGTAGTCAAAAAATTTTACCACTTTTAGTTTGGACGGAATTGGCTATTCCAAAAGTATTAATCTCTTTACCCATTCAGCGTTTTATAAAATTTCTGACCACATTCGAATCTTTTTTGAATTCACTTTCTTTTTATAATATTTCATTTCATTAATGACCCAATTTTTTGGTATAAAATGTTACCCTAACAGGGATTTTTCTTGAAGAGTTGATTTTGTTAGTTTTATCTCTTAACCATGAGCGACTCTTCCTGGTATCATTTTAGAGTCGGTTTTTGTTTTATTGTAATCACTTAAGATAATAAAAATAATTTAATCAACAAGAGGCCTAAAAATAGGCTTTTCAAGGGGATTTCTATTGCAATTGCTGTGTGGGAACAATCTTCTAAATGATATATCCTATATTATAAAAGTTCTTTTTAAAGAATGTGACAATTGTCGAAGCCCTACTTGTCCAATTTTGTATAAAAAACGTCTTCCAAACCGTTTATATAGAAACGAAAATCTGCTGAACTTAAAAAATCTATACTAGTCATTCCCAAAACTCAACTGGCTATAGAAATTCCAGCAAATATTTCATTAAGAGTACCTAAAAATCTTAGATAGCCAAATAAATATCTTAGATAGCCTTTTAAGGCATAAGGCGCTTAGCAAATTATGTTTGTCGCCAATGTCAATGCGATGTTCCATTGTTCCAGCTCATGGCAGCCTGCTTTGAATATTTAACTGGCATTTGTTTACCCACTTTTCTGGTCAATCATCTCACCGTAAATCATTTAATGCACGTTTGTTAACTGAAATAAAGATTTGAAAGAGAGAGAAAGAAAGTGTGACTGAAGGTGAGAAAGGTAGCAAGATACAACCTGAAATGGTTCAGGGAAATCAATATAAACCTCTTTAGTTATGCATCTCACATAGTCAGACCCAACGAAGCTGTGAGAATTCTCAAGTAGAGTAATTTGTGTTAAGTGAGAATTGGAATCTTCCAGTTAACAAAAATGGGAACAATGATCTTAGAAATGAATATTTTCAAAAACTAAATTTCACTTTCATATGGGATTATAACATAAATTATTTAATTACTTTATTAGATTGTTAAATATGTTGAATTAGATGTTGGTTTACAATCATTTTTTGGCATTTCGATTTCAGCAGTTTCTTTCAAGTGTAGCAAGTAAAACAAAACAAAGCCAACCACCATGGATGCCATCAAGAAGAAGATGCAAGCGATGAAAGTCGACAAAGATGGAGCTCTGGAACGCGCTCTCGTCTGCGAACAGGAGGCACGCGATGCCAACACCCGCGCCGAAAAGGTGAGTCAATCCAAGCATGATCTCTTCTCATCCAAACGCATTCAAATATAATAATAATAATACGCATAATGCGAATATAAAATCGAAACCATTTAATTGTTACAAAAAACATAATTAATGGTTCAATGCAAACTTGTTAACACATTGGCCATTGAAATTGCAATTGAAAATTATGCATTTATACAATTTTTTCATTTTCCATTTTTTTATCATTTTCAATTGTTGTTGTACAGGCCGAGGAGGAGGCTCGCCAGCTGCAAAAGAAAATCCAGACCGTTGAAAACGAATTGGATCAGACACAGGAGGCCCTCACCCTTGTCACTGGCAAACTGGAGGAGAAGAACAAGGCTTTGCAGAATGTAAGTACAAATTTTATCAATTTGATTTAGATCATAATTGTAGAATAGGCTTAAGTTGATTAAAACTGAGGCAGCTCTGTTTTAATCGAAACCTTTTTTTAATCTAAATTATACAAATTATAGATGAGATCTTCCAAATTATGTTTAGCGGTTTGTTTGTCAGCATTTTATGGACGACTTCTTTAAAGTATCTAGATGAAGATATGTTTGTAAACCAATACACATATAAATTATTAAATTAAGTCAATCTTAGACGAATTTATTCAAGATTCATCAAATTTTTAGCTAAGAGAAGATCCAATACTGTAAATGATTTTTCCATAAGTTTTAAAAACACACTATAACAAAATCGACATGTTTTCAAAACCTTTTTGAACAAGCACTCGAAAAAAACATTTCCAAAAACATTCCATTTAATCATAGATTATTTATAAGTTTTAAGGAGTTCTTTGAACTTTAAAAGTAAAAGAAATTTATCTTAAGTTTTGAAAACTCTTGCTTAAAAATCCACTTGTTATCATAGCAATATTATTAAATCCCCTTAAAATTTAAAAAATGTAAAAATTTCTTTTTTTTTCTTAAATTCTATATTTCTTACTCAAACTCATGATAAATGCGTAAACCATTTCGAGTGGCATTTACGATCTGACAAATTTCTCTACCTTCGTTTAGCTCGTGCCATCTGTGCCATATAGAAATCGAAATGGAAAATTCACCTAGATATATTTTTTCAAATATTCTCAGATGCATACAATTTTAAAAATTTGGATTTCTAGTCTAGAAAATCATTAATAACATTAACTTGACAAAGATCCAGTTTGGCCTCATTAAAAGCGAATGTTTTAGATCTTAGACTTTATTTTTAAGGTATATAAAGACACATGAATATATATGTAGTTATACATGTAAGTTTTGTTAAGTTTATTGTTTTACTTTATTCTATGTCAAGAAACAAAAAACATTTGACCACTTTGTTGACAGCATTATATAGAAAATGAAATTGGGGCAACAATTTAGCTTTAAATTCTAGACAAAATGACAACGGGGAGGAGGCTAATGTTTGTTCCCCGAAAATTCCATAAATTTCAAATGGAAATTTGAACAAAACTGACATCGGAGTATGTATACGTCATTTTTGCTATGTTTTATGGTATTTTTGCTGTTTTTTTTTCTCTTCTGTTGTTTTGTCTGTTGGCAACGCCTTTTTGAGCGCTATTTTTAAATTTGTTGAAAATAGCTTTTCATTAGAGCGAAAGAGAGAGGAGCCAATAGGTGTGCGTGTATTAGTGTGTGTGTTGTGTGTATGAGGTGGGAATGAGGGAGGAAATATCAAATAACGCAAAGGCAAATAAATTTTGTGCTTTTGTTGCCAAAAAATAAAAATCGCACACAAACATAGACAGATTATTTCGTAGATTTTTCTAGTGCTATTTGTGCTGCAGCTCCTCCAAAAAAGAAATAGAAATTGAATAAAATATTTCGCATTTGATTTGGTTTTGGGGCAAAAACTATTTCAAGGACATTTGGCAGCGTTTCAAAAAACTTAAAAATTTCTTGGCCTGCAGGTAACTGCTCTACAGAATTGTAGGAAAACCCTCATATCAGAGAACATAAATCAAAAGAACTTAATAAAACACAACGGAACCTTCCTAAGGCCCACTATCAGTAGTTTTGTAAACTTAAATTAACTATGACTATGACAGACTGATTGTGAGTAATATGTGAAGACGATAAAGATAATTAATTCAAACAAAAAAGGAAAAACTTACTCTCCTCCCCACACACACACACACACACACTCACACATACTGTGTGTTTCGCTCTCTCGGAGTGGGTGTAGTTTGGGGCTGTGGCTCTCTTTCGTCCGCTCCCACACCATGTGTATGTACATATATTGCTGACTCAGTCCCACATATGCCACATGGCGGACTGTGCCGCTTGGTAGGGGGTGCACCCCGCTGCTCCCCCCACCAATAACTAAACGCATTGAAGAGATAATGACACACAGAGTGAGAGACAGATGTGATATATAGAGAGAGAGAGAGCGAGACTGAGGAAGAGAAAAAAAAATAGATGGAGCTAGCTCATCAGAGAGAGAGAGAGGAGAGCAATGATCCTCTGTGGTGAGCGCGAATTCTGTTTTATTCGAATTCAAATTTTTTCAAATTTACTACAACGCCGAAGCAAGCAGCAAGGGGCTGAAGAAGATCCGCCGCAAGCCGCAAAAAATATCAAAATAAAAAATCAAGATAAATAAATAAAAACCAATATAAATAAATCAAAAACTATGTTACAAACATTTTATTGAATTGTAACATTTAAATCGTTTCTTTTTTATTGTTTTATAAATCAAACTATAATTGAATGCACTATTTTTATTTAACACGCATTAAATGAAATTTTAGTGTTGTTCAATTATATAAATTAAAAAACGAAGAGCAGCCGCTACAATAATAACAACAACAAAAACAACAAGAACAGGCGGAAATTGGCTTAAAGCAGCAGCAAAATCTCTAGCAATTTTCAACGCGCTAATGAAAATTGTTCGTAAGAGACGAAAGATTCGTATTAAATCATCAATAAAAATAGCAAAAAAAAAAAGACTCAGTTAACGGTATATTATGAGCACAGTTGTTTGAATAGCAAAAAAAAAAAGCAAACGCAACACGCACCAAATCACACAGCAACAACAAAAAAACTACAACAACAATATAATTAATATGTACGAGAAAACTTTAACAATAGGAACTGCAAAAGTTAATAATGCATATGAATGGCAAAAAGTGAGCTGTAACAAAAATCAACAGCAACAAAAACTGAAGCAAAAACCAAATATAAACAAAAGCATAAATACAACAAAACCAACAAAAACAACAAACGCAACAAAACCCACAACACCGGCATCAAGTGTAACGGTCTCTACAACTCCGCCGGCATCCGCCAAATTGAGATTTAAATTCTCTGGATACGCGTCCCGCCGCCAAACATTGGCCCATCAAATAAAGCGAGCTCATCGTCATTTACTAACTGGCAATGACAAGCTACCCACTTTACAACAACAAACAAAGCGTAAAAAATATATACATAAACAATTTTAATTTTCTGTCTACACGCGCTCATAGTTTAAATTTATCCGACTATTTTTGCGGATACAAAATATCGGGAGTCCAACTAAACTTGTGCGCGAGTAGGCAACTCTGAGAGGTTATCGAAAAAACTATCGATAAACTCATTTTGCAGAAATAGATCTAGAGCTGAAAAAACATCGATGTTTGCAACCTAAAGCTTCTTTTAAAGCTTTCTTGTTTTTAAATTATTGTCACTCAAAAAAAAAAGAAAGAAAAACAAGGATTAGAGATAATTTTTGAGTTTTTTGTGTAAAAACAAAAGTTTGTTTACGACACTAGATTTCAAAGAGCAACGTCTATCCGATATTATTTGGCCTGCCTTGCTAAATAATCGTTCCGATTCGCTAAACAACGCAGACTCACATAGAAATTTGTTGGCCATTTCTTTTAAACCTTCTGTGTCCCTAAACAAATGTTGTAAAGAAGATTATATTAGCTGTAAATTACTTTCCAAATTAAATTGCAAAATACAAAGAAGCAAAAACTTTCATAAAACTAAAAAGCCATCGATGTATCGATAGTACCATCGATGTTTTTTCCAGCTCTACTTTTATCGACATATCGGTTATCATTTGCAGCAACAACAACAAACAAGTCCAGAAAACAGCAGCACACAAAACATTTGTTGAAAAATAGTGATAAGCAACAAAAACACAAGACTAAAAACAGTCACCACCGACCACATAAGGCAAATCGCAACTGTTCCCGTCCCTGCGTCACTGGCAGCTCAGATCAAGATCCCCAATCGGGCTTGTCATCACGTTGGAGCTCTATCGAATGCTCCATAAATGTGCTGGAAGATCTTCTCTACTATTGCGATGAGGAGGCCGAATTGTACGTAGCTCAACTTTACGAAAGATACCAGCAATTGACCTGCAGCGAATACGAGTCGGGATCAGAGGAGCAGGAACAGGACGAGGAGTTTTGGAGTGATTGCGACGTGGAGGTGGAGGACAACATGTCGCATCAAAGTTTGGATGATGATGCTGTTTCCAGCAGCAGTGGAGCTGGCACTAATAGCACAAACAGTGCTTCCTCTCCACTGGTGCCCAGCTCTTTGAGGCGTCGTGGTCATCAGCACCATCCTCGCTTTTCGGGCACAAGGAAACCGCAAGTGCCCAATGTTCAAGAGATACTGGCTGCTCTGTATCGTGGTGATTCCAAGGGTGTTCTTTCGAATTTGCGTGGCGAGACGTCATCGTCGTCGCCGCCGCCACCGTCAACAGATCATGCCACTGAATCCTTGCCAGCACCCGATTCAATATTAGTTAGCCGTAGTACTTTGAGTCTTCCATTGAGCGATTCTGTGACCAATTCCTTGGGCAGTAACAGCCCCACACCCACGGACGAGAGTAGTGTACAAGATGAGAGCACTGCTACGCCCACAACAGCAACCACAACAACAAAGCCTCTAGTCGAAAAGACCACAAAGAAGAAGAAACGAGAGAAAGGTGATAAAACAGACAAGGACAAGGAAAAGGGTGAGAAATCTGAAAAGAAAAAGAAATCCAGCTCAAAGCGAGACCGGAATAACAAACGTCCAAATGGAGCAAACATCATGGAGGCCAGTAGCGATAGTTTGGCCACCGATGGCGGTGGTGCAGCAATTGATGAGGGCATTGCCTTAACTGAAGATGATGATACTCAGGCTGCCGAGTGGTCCAAATTACGTTGCACTAGCGAGTCGGCCGAAGTTGTGGCCGAGCGTGAAGCAAGACGGAACAAAGGACGGTGTGCTGATTATCCTGGCCTAGCTTTTGGACGTTCCATATTCAGCTCGGATACCATGATGAAGTTCAACATAATACGAAATGAACTTCACAACATTATGAACACACAACTGAAGCGGGTAATTAGACTGAATGATTGATTAATCGATCTCTACTAATGAAATTTTCTATTTTTTTAATTCAAGCCCAAGTGTCATCCGTTCCGTTTCATTTGGTTGTTGTTGCTCTTTAATTTAGAAATGTGTGGTTAGGTCTTTGCCGTCGTCGTCATTTCTATCTAAGATTGCTACAATTTTCAGTTTTGTATAGTACTCTTTTTCGGTTTTTGCACATTGCGAAGTGATTACGTCGTCGTCGTTGTCGTCGCCGCCGCAGTCGTCTTCGTAGCCTTTGCTTTCTTCTTTTCGCGCAAATTCTATTTTTGCTTTAACCCATTCTTGCCCCACACCCCACAATTGGAGGGGGGGACTGCCATTGAAGGCGGATTTCTAGTTTTTTATTTTGTATTTTTCTGTGTGGCCTTGCCAAAAGGGAATTTCTTCCACTTATCTTTATATTTGAATTTTGCTACGCCTATGTCCCACGCTTCTTTCGAATAGAAAAATTTCAACAATTTCTTGAACATATTTACTTTAATTGCAGGCAATTGTTTAATTAGTTACGCAACTGCTAAAAATTAACGGTATTGTGCCGGTCACCTGTTGCTCGTTGGCTTGCCTTTTCTTTCTTACTTACGCGCTCTCTCTCTCTCTATCTCTGTGTGTGTTGTGGGCGTGGGCCAATTAGATAAACCCCAAAAAACTAAATTGGTATTAGTGTTGGCAGATTCCCATGCCTGCTACCCCCACAGCTGTTCTCTAGCAACTTGCTATAAATAGTCAAGGTCACTGACTTAAAAGAAAACGCCACCATTTATGGCCCCAAAAACATTAACAACATAAAATCAAGCTTGGCTTACCAATTTCGGCCTTACAATTGAATTATTAAATAATGGAAATTGCACACGTCTCTTTCTACGTGTTCTCAACAACTACAGCCACAACGACCTTCGTCAACAGCCCCCCTTAACACCCCTCGCTGACCATTTTAGTTGTAGCACTTTGTTGTGCGGCATTTACTTTTAATTTCTTTTCAATGTCGGCTTGGCTAAAATGGACAAGCAGGCGGCGGTTGGGGCTGCGGCTGACGATTTTATGCTGTAGCGGAGGAGGTGGTGGTGCTGGTGCTGGGGGTGTTAGGGGAGTTGCCAGGCGTTAGACATTGCTCATTGTTTAAGAATTATCAACAATTACGCCATCGCCACAAATTTGCCAAATAGGGATGATATTTTTTACGAATAAGATTTGAGTATATAACACAAACAACATATCGTCAAAACCGGCAAAAATACACTTCAGCCGATTGTGCGATCCGTGTGTAGGGAGGGGGTGGTGGTGACACACTCACACAAATACACATACATATGTATGTACATACATAGTGTTATATGTGGTGAGTGTGAGTCTACCTGCGCTTACTCATTTCCATTTCCATTGCCACTGTCAATCCAAATGGGCAATTGACCTGAACTCAAACCCCGTCTCACATGTATGTTTCATACATACAATACATACGTGTGCAATTTACATATTTAAATTTTTGCATAATACAAAAATCTTAAATATTTCTTCACTAATTAATGCCAAAAATAACAACAACAAGTTAACTCAAATTTTAGCGGCTTTTAACAGGTTTTCCAGCCGCACACACACACACACTCATACATACACATACTTTTGAGGCGAGGCAGCAACAGCAGACTGGAATCAAACTTCAATAGTTGTCTCTTTCTCACCGCTTCGTATGGCTGCCAAGTGTCTCAAAGGTTTTTTCCAGTTTCATTTCCAGTTACGTTCTCGTCGGAGTCGCATCGTAGTCGTTGTCGCTGTCTCTTCATTTGTCCCCGTGCGTGTGTGTCCGTGTGTGCGTTTTGCTAGTAAATAGCAAATATTAAATATTTAATTATAAATTCCATACAACTTCAATTAAATTTTCTGTGCACATCCCCCACACACAACCCAAAGTTAAACAACAAAAAAAAAACCCTTTAACCTCCAGAGAAAAAGATTAATAAAAGAAGAGAGAGAGAGATACAGAGAGGAAAAAGTAAAGAAAAAACCGGTGGTTTTTTCGTTCGCTCTCTTGTCTGTGCGTGTGGTGTTCAATTTGTACAAATTTTCAAATATTTTTGGTGTCTGCCACAGCCCACTATTTATACATATATATATATATATATATATTTATCTATATCTATATAGAAAAAGAAATTTGCCATAAGTGTGCTCCATTTGAATAAAATACAAATCAAACAAAAAACAAGTGCAAAACACTCTAACAACACCCACAACTACGTGCCACAACAAAAAGAAAGAAAGAAAAAAAAAAGCAACAAAAATGACGACTAGCATTCCACAAGGTACACTCTTGGATGTACTCAAGAAGAAAATGCGTCAGACCAAAGAAGAAATGGAAAAGTATAAAGATGAATGCGAGGAATATCACAAGCGGTTGCAGCTTGAAGTTGTTCGACGTGAAGAAGTAAGAAGATCTTTTACACCCTCTCATAGAATTTACAACAAAAAATTTGCTACTTTTTTTTTTGTTTTGTATGGAAAAAGAAATTGGAAAAACAAAGAAGTAAAACTATAGTCAACCATTTCTTCTGATGCTCTCCCAAAAGTTTAAAGGTTTAAATTTTGGCTTTGCTATATGCAAGTGTGTGTGTGTGTAAGTGAGACAACAACAAATACTGTCCACTCTCTTGCTCTCTGGGGTTCTAGCCTCTCACTCTCTTTCTCTCTCTGTCTGTTTGTCATCCCATTGCCTATCCCTGTATTTCTGTTGTTGTTTTGTTCTTGCAGTGGTTTTTTATGTCCAACTACAGGGTGTCGTTCATTTTGTTATCTTTGTCGAAATTCATTCACCTTTAAGGTTGTTTTTCTCTTTCTTTTGAATTTTATCTTCTGCTAAACGCAAACATTAGCATATAAAAAGAAGAAACAAAAAAGAAGCAGAAAAGAAATCTTCAAAAAAAAAAAAACCGTCACTGGAATATCGTTTAGCCTAGCGGTGTTCTAAATTCGATTAATTATGATTTTTACGCCATGGTCAACTATAAATGGTTTTTTTTTTGTTCCCTTCTTTTGGCACAAAATGCTTGCCCCTAGGGCTTTTATTTGTGCTTAATTCGATTCTAATTAGACAATTGAGTGTGAGCCAGTTGTAGGGTTCTTGCATATTTGTGTGTGCGAGTCCATGACTGTGTGTGTCTGTGTGACAATGTATGAAATCACAATTTGGCCCCCGCCAACGACAGCATTATGACGTAATTTTGTAGCTTAAAGGAAGTTTTTTTTTTTTTTATTAGTTTACCGTTACTAGGAGAAAATACTTTACGATTATGCTTCCAGGCAGTTTTTAAATCATTTCTAAGGGTTGTTGCGTAACCGTTATTGATAGCGCTCCGTTAAATTTAATTCAATATTTTCAAAAGTTTTGGGAAATGTAAATAACCCTGTATTTGTTAGGCATCAGCAGTATTTTGCTTTTGTCAAAATGATTGACGTGTTTTGAGTGTTTCCCCTCGTTTTTGTTGGTGTTGTTTTTTGTGAGCTCTTTTTAGTTAATTCTAAACAAAGCAACATAATATATACATTTATATTGTTGCTGCTTACAATGTCATTTAAAGTCCACCCTCACCCTCTGTCATTTCCTTTCTTTGTAGCTTCCTCCCTCTCCTCTTTTATCTCTCCAATCTTGCAATTGAACATTGGTAATTTCAATGCGCGCATTGTGACAAATTGGTTTTGATTTCTTCTTCTATTTTCATTTTGTACGAGACGATTGATGAGAGTGTGTCGTAATTTAAAGATTACCACACATGACGCCATTTGCTCTACTCTCTCTCTCTCCTCTCTCTGTCAGTCCAAGTTTTCCCATTTTCAGTCAAATAAAACTATATTTTCCGCTTGGTAGAACATCTTTTTGCTGTTTTACAAGTTAATTTACATAGGGAAAACATTTTCGGTTGGTTTGTAATTAAAAATGAGTAAAAAAAACACATCAAAATTACTAAGGTAGAAATTTTAATTCGAAGTTAGGTTGTATCTTAAACGTCATTGTTTTTTAGGTGATAAGTAAAGTCTAAATCGCATTCAATACTTTGAAGCCATAATTTGTACTCAAACATTTGTTTTGCCCAGTGTATACACGCCCTATTGGGTCTTGGATTGGGACTATGGTTTATATATTTTTCCTTCTTTCTGGTTGTCGTTAGTTTTATTTCGTTGCCACGGCAATTCGATCACAAAATAAGAGTGAGGGAGAGAAACAATATTCAAGGTGTGCGTGACTAAGCCGTCAACAATTTTTTTTGGTTAAACTTTTGCATGTTCATGACTTTTCGGATATATCCGAATTGGTATCTCCATATTTTTAGTATTTTTTTGGATTGTCTCTTGCATTTTGCCGGTCATTTTTCATACACATACTCAACATAACACACACCACACACAAATTCCAAAATTTTTGACTCTGGAACTTGTTTTTCTTTTGTGGCCTTTCTTTCGCATACATTTATTTTGGTTAATGAGTTCAAATACTTAGAGAGAGAAAGAGAGAGAGAGGGGAAGGAAACAACGAATACAGTGCCATACAATATAACTTGTTCGCAACGATTCAAACCGATCCGACCCTCACACCCTCACAAAAACATTGTGTCTATGCCTTCCACCACCTTCTCTTTTTTTGGCCATAAAACGTAAACGAAACGAAACTCAACTCCAACTTCAACTTTTTTTTTTTTTTGGAAAGCTCCCGCAATTTGAAACGCTTTTTAACGTTTATCGTACGCTTCTGCTTCTGATGGTCTGTTGGCTGGTTGGTTAGTTGGTCGATGACGTAAGCCAACAAGCGCGCTCAGTTCATTATCACACGATACTTTTACGACTCGTTCTATTCTAGGCTCGTTGTCGTCTTTGGTCAAGTTGATATCCCCATATCAGTCATTGGACTGGGTGGACTACCTTGCAACCATATTTGGTTTTGAATTTTTAGTTTCATTTTATTCAATATAATTTGACAACCATTTTTGGGCGTTTTCATTTTCGCTTTTCATTAGCGGCGGCGTCGTCAATGTCAAATATTTTCCGCTTTTTAATTGCTAGGGGAAACTCTCAATTGGCTTTGTTTAGACAAACAACAACAATAACAATCAAATGGAACACAAGGAAGACCTTTAATTATATATATTTTCAGATGGAATCCAAAAACTGTGGTCGACTTTATGAAATTTAGGGCAAACGAAAAAGAGAGAAAACGCTTAGTTAGAGAGTTTAGAAAGATTTCCCATACAAAAACAGAAAGAAAGCAAAAAAAAAAACGTAGCAAATAATTTCTTGACATAGAATAAATCACTTAGTTTATATATTAAGTTTAAGTCTTATTAAGTCATTATTATTATTATCTAAATCTATATTCGTATATGCCATATGCCATATTTTCTAACTTATAGGCTGAATCTGAGGTCGCTGCCTTGAACCGTCGCATTCAATTGCTCGAAGAAGACTTGGAACGTTCTGAGGAGCGTTTGGGTTCCGCCACAGCCAAGCTGTCGGAAGCTTCTCAAGCCGCCGATGAGAGCGAACGGTTAGTATTTGTTTTTCTCTTTTTATGTTTCTTGAAACCATTTTTCCCTTGTTTACACATAAATATATATATTTTTAACCATAAGTCTATACAGCTTAAATATATCAAACATATTCCCTTCTAAGTTCAAGTTATATGTTATATACATTTAAATGCTTTTGCCCATCGAATTTAGGATACGAAAAGCTCTTGAAAATCGCACAAATATGGAAGATGACAAAGTAGCTCTATTGGAGAATCAATTAGCGCAAGCAAAATTAATTGCAGAAGAAGCCGATAAGAAATATGAAGAGGTATAATTATCACAACAAATTTATCAATGAAACTATGTCAGGGCTTTAGGGTTAATAGGTTTTATCTTTCAATATTTGAGGTTAGGTTGGTACATATATGAGAATACTAATATTCAGGTTGTGGGTATAAATATGCGTGCACTCTCTTTTTCGTTGAAACTACGTTCAAATCATATATATATTAATAGTCTTAAGTTTCTATAATTATTGTAAAACAGCTCTTCATAGTTTGTAAGTGTCATAATGGTCGACCGCAGCAACGTTCCAAAAAGGATCTCTGGAGATGGAAGCAAAAAATATTGTACAAAATATGTATTATATGAATATGTATAGATAAATGTGCTTAAAATAGTCAATTTACTTAGTGGCTGTTCCAATTATGTCTCTCAACTCTTATCACCCATTATTGTGTGGAAGAAAAGTTGAATTCAATGCGGCATTAATTAAAAAAAGACTCGCCAAATTTATCCATATGACGTTGAAGCATCTATAAAACTTCTAAAACGCAGCTTGGAAGTTTTCAAATACTTGCAATCTTTAAAAATTTTATTAAACTTCCATAAAGTCTCTCAAAAGCAAACATACTTTTAAGTATTTTAAATTTCGAATTTATATCTCTAACAAAGATTTCTGCTATCTGTTCAAGTTGGTTTAAAAGTATGACTATAGTTAAAAACAGCATATATAATTAATGCCTTCAAATCTTGATTAAAATATTTCAACTTTAATCAATCGATACTCAATCATTTTCAATAAGCATTGATTCAGCTCTTTTTCTGGCCCTGCCTCTTCTCTTTTCTTTCTATTCATACCATTTTGTAATACTATTTGTATAATTTATTGCTGTCGAAACAACAAAAAAATATTCAACTGCGAAATTTAACTAAAGAAGCAACAAACAATATTCCTGTTTCTCTTTCTATCTCAACAAACAATATATACACACACGACAACAACAACAACAAAATATCTATGTACAATTCTATATCTATCTCACTATGCGTATGTGTGTGTGTGTGTGTATATCATAACAACAACAACAACCACCAATCAACCAAACAACTTCAACAACAACAACTCCTCTACACACTCTACAACAACAACAACAACTTACTATGTGGATGATGACGTCGAATGATTCACACAACTTACTTAATCTTTTGGGCTGTACCAAAATGCCAACTTATATGACAATATCATCGGATTAACCACTTGGTCACTGTCTTCTATGGGCATGGTCTCAACATTGTGTGATCCTTGTGATCTGCATATATATGTATACATATAGTGCTCGTAAGATTCTTGAGAATCGCGCCCTTGCCGATGAAGAACGCATGGACGCTCTTGAGAATCAATTGAAGGAAGCACGTTTCCTTGCTGAGGAGGCTGACAAGAAATACGATGAGGTGCAGCTAAAAACCAATTTAAATATTAATTTAAGCAACAACAATAATAATAATAATAACAACAGCAACAATAGTAAAAATTCATCTAATATTAATGAAATCACACCGACAACAATAACAACAACCACCAACAACAACAACAATAACGCAACTAGTACTATTGCTGCTGCTGCTGTTGGTGAAGAAACGTCAACTTTATCTTCCACAAATCCAAAATCAACCGAACACAACAATAACGGTCAGACTAACGATACTTGATCTGATTTCTATGCCAAACGAATGAATGTATGAATAATGAAATTCTTTCTAAAATGAAGTAAACTTGGCACAGGAATCACTTTGGGTGTTCCTTCCTTTCCTCCCCTCAAAAAAAAAAACACACACACAGATCTGACAAAGTTTAGAAATTTGTGCTTAAAGTCGTTGATATTGATGATGATTACCATGATGATGATGATGATGTTAATAGTGATGCTTGGCAGCTAGCTATAGATTTAAAAACTTAGCAAAAAAACAAACACTTGGCATGTCGCCTGTTTTAATGATGCAATATATAAATATGGAGATTAACTGCTGTATTAGTCGATTTATTGTATTTATGTATATATCTTTACTATATACCCCAAGAAACAAAAAAAGAACTGCTATCAAATTGTATATCCAAATTTTCGATATAATTGTTAACAACAAAAACAAAATGTGTCTTATGTAAAACGCCCAAAGGGAGCAAAGAAACACAAAAAAAAAAAAACAAACATAAAATATTATAAATATTTAAACATATCGCAAAATTCTATCTAAAATTTTTATTATATGTAATCCAATGCTCTATATATATATTTATATTTGGTTTGGTCAATTGGATATTTTGCCTTGCTTTTCTATCATTTTTCGTTTATCTCTTTGTTCAAATTAATATATATTTATTATATATAATCAACAAATGTGTAAAGCGTAAACAAATTCTAAAAAACAAAAAAAAGAACTATAAAGAACTCTTCCATTTGACAAGTCGATTGGTCGATAATGTAATTATAAATATATAAATATTGCATATAATTAACCCTCCCACAATAAAAAACAAACACAAAACAAAAAGCAAAACACTTAATATACAAATATATATATAACAATTAATTTTTGCAATAAAGTTTATAAAAATATGTACATACATATATTTAATTATATATGTATAACAAATGATTCGCAGCATAACAAATGAGAGATATTTTTTTTTGGATCTTAAATATTTTGGATTGTTGTGCATACTTAGGGGGTAACGAAAATAGTTTGAGTTAGGATAGATAATAGATAGATAAATGGATAGATAGGATAGAGTAGATAGTACAGATACATGATAAATAGATACAGATGTAGAGATACATTACAGATATATAGATAGACAGATATTTGACATACATCGAATTAGATTAGTTGGAAGAGTTTTTGTTATATTTGATTGCTTGCGTCAAATAAGTCTTTCTATCTTAATAGGGTCTCTATATAAGTTGAAGATTTATAAAACCAAATATTTAATTGACACGACTAATTTATTTAGTATTCAGAAAGAGAAAAAATCAAGATGGTTACAAGTCACTTTAAAGTAAAAAAAACTTGCAGGAAATGCCCACGAAACTCTCCACCGTCTCCTATATGATTGTCCAGCGTTGGCGACTGCGAGACATAAGCACCTGAGTTTTTACCTTTAAGGTAAGGTCCGCTAGGTATTATAAATTTCCGGCGCCAGACTAAACCAGGTCTACGTCTCCGTAATGCAACCTAAACTTTAGTAGTCCCAAGTTTATTTATTAAAACAAATTATTAACTATATAAAGCTCTTTCGAGAAATATTAAGTTCTTTATTCTGAAGAACTGAGCAATTTTTTATATATCTACATATATTACATATGGATATATTACTATTATTATTATCTAATTATTAATAGATTGAAAAAAGTTCTCACCAATTTGATTTAAGCATAGAGAATTTCATTGATTTGAAATTTCTATTATGCCCATCTGGGACTTTCTGAACAGTTTTTATAATGCTTACGTGTTTCGCACGTCAATCAAATCGAGGGGAGCAACAAAAGCTAAAGCTATTGATAAACTGTAATTGCCGGCGACAAATAGATAAGAAGCTGTTAGCCCTGCCCGCACCTTCTCCTATCCAGGTTGTGTTATCTTTTCACTGGAAAATGACAAGTCAAAATCAAAAGAAGGAAAAGGGAGAAGGAGAAATTGATAGAAAGAGAAAAAGCCAAGAAGCAGCAAAAAAAATTGTAGCAAAGTTTGTTTAGCATTATTCTTGTTCGATAAGGAAGAGAACAAAAAAAGCTTTAAACTGGAACGTCATGCATTTCATTTAGCCTATTGGGGAGAGTCCAAGACCCTTTATGCCTATTTCCTACTCTCCCTCATGACATAAGCAGCTAAAAAACTGTTTACCAAATCGTCGTTGGATAATTGAAATGAATGCGAATGAATCAAATGCGATGACCTTATAGCATACAATATGACTCAGCTTGACTCTCTTTTTTAGGCAATTTTTCTTTAAAAAAATACATATACATATATGTACATATGTGATGACGATGTCTACTTTCCAAGTTATGGAGGAAGATTGGCATTGCATTTACGTTTAGTGACTCATTAACCGAGGCGCTTCCAGTTGAAATTTTTAACCGATATTTGCATATGAGTAAAGAGACATAAAGACAGGAAATTAATTCTCTACATTTTATTGTAATTAAAAGCCATAAACGTTTTGCCATTTGGCTTGGTCAATATTTGGTAATATGCTGCCCAAAAATAATTTATACGTTTATGATTTCCTCTTGAAAGCTTTTGTGGGAGATTAATGAAACAAATTTGTTGATTTTGTAAGTTTATTTCCGTTTTCCAAAATAGATAAAACAGTTTAAGAGAATGCACAACAATCGAATGGGAAAGAAACAATATGCTTTACTTTTAATATTTTTATAAACTTTTACAACATTTGTTTTTTTGTGGAAATTGCAATATGTTTTTTTTTTCAAAGATATTTGCTTCCTTTAGGTTGATTATTCAAATGTATTCATAAGACACATGCCGCGTATAAGCACAAATTTTTATGAAACAATGACAAAACACTTTTAAAGCACAATAAAAATACACCAAAACAAAAATTAACAATTCATTCATTTGTTTATACTAAAGAAAACAAAATATATGTACTAAGATTGTAAGTTAATTTCGGCATGCCGACTTTTAAATACTCTTGCAGTTTAATTTGACGTTTTTTAAGTTTAATATTTGAACAAATTGTGGGCTCAGTTAAAATGGTAAAATACAGTTCTTATTTCTGTTAAGATTACAACCTTTTTGAATTTTAAGTCAAACCTTGTATTTAAAAAAAAAAGATTATTTTAAAGGCAGCACAGAAAGTTTAACAAGTTCTCTGTCCAACTAGTTCAAGAACCACTCAGTTCTATCAGCAGTAATATTGGCTAAAGAACCCTCGAATTGCAATGGCCATAGCGGGTATTCAACGCTAAAACTACTTGGGAATTGCAAGATTGCAAGCTTACAATCCTGACTTTTTTTTACATGTTCTTAGCTTTTAGCTCCTACAGAATGTCCGTTCATATAATTTGAAATCTAAAGAAATGGAGCCCACAGTGAATTCTTATAAAATAATGGATTCGACTTTGAGAAGTTTGTCTACCTTTTCCTATTATTTAATTTTGGTTATATCCTTCAATTCAGAATTGTATAACACCTTCTCATTAAGAAATAGAAAAAACTCCACAATATTTTGAGTTTTCAGAACGTTTTTCCGTTTTGACGTCGACTTTTTTCCTGTCTAGATCCGTAATGTCAGCAGATCTAGTAGGGTTGGCCTGCTGAAAGAGACGTTATGACAGATTCTAAAACCAAGTTTGAATGTTTTTCTTGTTTAAAACTTGAAAGTCAGAAATCTAACAATCATTTGGTTATACCCTCTGCAAGAGTATAGATATTAAGGGCTTTTCAAACTGAGCCACTCATAAATCAAAAATATAATAAGCCTAATCCCCTTTGCTATGTTCTTTGGCTTTTGATTAACATTTGATGTTCCGCAAACAAAAATACCAAAAATCAAACAATATTAACGCATTTTCTATGTTCTCTATACAAAAACCAAAATCCGATGTGGTGATGTGTGATGACTGTATTTTCCAATCTGTTTCTCTATATATATACACATATATGTATAAAATACTGTACAATTACAATACCAAAATACGAACCATAAACATCTAAAAGGTTGCCCGTAAATTGGCCATGGTTGAAGCTGATTTGGAGCGTGCCGAAGAACGTGCCGAACAGGGTGAAAAGTACGTTTAAAGAAAATTAATTATAAATTGTTGTGTTAAAGCTGTTTGTTGCTTACCCGCCACCGCGCCCCCACCCACCTTGCAACAACACAACTTGTTCCTAAATAGTTAATAAGTTATGTTAAACAAAAACAATAACCTAACCTCAAAAGACAATTTCCTTTGTTTTTATAGTTTTCATATAGTTCTTGTTCCAGCTAGCTAGCTTTTTGCATTTATCAAATTTGGTTAAAAACAAAAAATAAAAATGTGAATACTTTAAATAATACGTATGGCATGTGTATCTAACTAGTTTAGAACTCCTGAAGGTCATTCACATTTGATCAACAAATCATGTGCACAGAAATTCACATTTTTGTTTTTTCTTTTAGCCACCTTTAATAAAAATATTAAATGCTCTTTAACTAAAAAATTTAACATTTTTCCATATTGCTGCCCATTTGCCCGTTGCGTTTTTGTGTGTGTGTGTTTTTTGCTATCTCTGTGCTCTAAAACAAAAACCCAAATGCTAATCTAACCCTGACCGCGCTCGATCCTGACACTCACTCTGAAGGTTGCCAGAAAACTAGTACTCATGGAACAGGATCTGGAACGTTCCGAGGAAAAAGTTGAGCTCAGCGAAAGGTTTGTTAAAAGTCGCGCGCGCCCTTCTCTGCACATTGTTTCAAATACTAACATTATGTTGAATCATATGTCTCTTTTGTTTTCATACGCAAGCCACCAAAAAAAAAAAGAAAAACAATTTTATTTATAATTTTTCAAAGTTTATAAATATCCATAACAGAGCGTAAAAAAGTGAAATCTCACTTGAGCAAAGACCTTCATAATAAATTGTTTTTTGGTCAAGTCATGATTGAAGTAACGAAAGGCTTTGCTCTCAAGTGTTGACAGTAACGAAACCACAAATAAAATTGCGTATAAACAAAATTATATATTCAACAATTGCATGAGAAGCGTTTACATATTTTGTTATTAATATAAATATTTTGCAATGACTAACAATGAATATTTCATCTCTTTAGCAAAATCGTGGAGCTTGAGGAAGAACTCCGTGTTGTTGGTAACAACTTGAAGTCCCTGGAAGTGTCTGAGGAAAAGGTCAGTATTCAATATTAAACTAAAAACATTCATTACAATTACTATTACAAAAAAAAAAACCATTACAATATTAATTTTGTTAATACATCTATCTAAATGAATTCCAAACCCCGTTCATTACTTTACCCTCGAAAAAAACAAAAAACAACAACAATAATTATAGGCCAACCAACGTGAGGAAGAGTACAAGAACCAAATCAAGACCCTCAACACTCGTCTAAAGGAGGTAGATCACAAAAAAAAAAAAACGAAACAATGCCAAAAAATTTAAAAAATGTGGCAAAAAAGAAAAAAAAGAAGAAATTCCCCAGTTACAGAAACCAAGCCAGCGATTATTATTACTTCAAAAAAAAAATATATATATATGCGTTATTTTTTTCCTTTCTTTTTCAAATGTTGTTGTTGTTTTTGTTAACCCTTTTTTTTTCATCAACAATTTTCAATTTCTCTAGGCGCACAAGACCGCCCATTGATTGACGAAAAATACGTTTTGATTAACAGGAATGCAACAAATGATGATGAAATTTAAAAATTAACTCATTTAAATCAATGAAATGAGCTAACCCTTCAAAGCTACACTATCAGATTCTCTTCAAACTAGTTGTGAATAATTTAGAATCGAGAATACTTTAATACAGATGATCATAGATTTTGATTTTTTTTGATAGAAAGTTTGGCAACAGTTAAAAGATTGTTTTAATGAATCGCATTGAGAGTATTTGAGACCTCGAATAATATAATTTAAAGCTATTGCCGTGAAAGATTAAAATTATGACTTTAAAAGGAGTCAAATCTGATTAAAAGAAGATCCCTTCTTCCCACTCATCAAGAGGAGTTGTGACTATAATGACATTTCCTCCCTACATTTATGATCAGAATATATGACTATTCGTAAATGACTATTTTATTTAAAAAGAAGATTCTAACATTTGTATACGATCTAAACTTATTAATGGTTCAAATTTCCTTAAATAAGTAACTCTTTTTAAAGAAAACATAATTTATTGGATGTTCCTAAATTTATATATATTTAATATATATATTCAATTCTGTAAGGTTGAGGTTTGTGCCGTGTTAAAAGAGAAGAGGTAGAAATTCACATTCGTTCATAACTTTAAGATGAATCCGAGTAATTTAATATTTTAATTAGTGTATACTTGCTGTTCGGAAATTCGGAATTTCACAATAATTTCCTAGACCTCATTCTGTTGACTAAATTTAAATAAATCTGCAATGAATATGATTGCATTCCTGTTATCACAACACAAAAAAAAAGTCTAAAACTGAAAAGTTCACTGTCTTTTTTTTTTTTACTAACTAAGTGCAAAGTTTTATATTTATAAAATGTCTACCGACATTAAAGAACATATTGACATTGAATTATATTTGAATCATAATTTACTAATTAATACAATTTTTCTATTTTACTTTCATATAAACTTTTTTTTGTTAATTGCGCTGTCTGTGTTCGCTTGCTAAATTGCCAACTGGATGAACTGAACTATCCTTGACACACATCCTTGACCAACTACTGCTGCCTGCATGTTTTTAATTTCCTAATTATTTAATTTAATTATGTGTGTTTTTGTTGCGCTAATAACCACACGAATTTTTTGTTGCCTGCCCACACCAAAAACGAACCAAACTTAGGCCACACAAAAAGAGGAAACCTTTGAAACGCAAATCAAAGTTTTGGATCATTCTCTAAAAGAGGTAAAGAAATCGAGAGATATATACATGAATATAATGGTGACAATGGTCTCTGTTGGTGTTGGTGAAATAAACGCTTATTGCTATATTGTTACTAATACAAACAAAAACCCCTTGAAAAGAAAAGAAAATATTGAATTCCACAAAAACGTTATTCTCAATTTTAAATTAATTGTACATAGTCGACAAAAAAAAACTATTTCGACAATTAATATTTTCTTTTTTTTCCTTTCTCATAAACAAGAAAAAATTAAATCAGACCAGAAAAAAATCAAATAAAACACAAACTTCATCCTTAGGCCAAACATCAATTGGACTAAGACTTAAATGAACTAAATATGATAATATATAATAATAACGTACATTTATGTTGGGGGCCAAATAAATCTTTTGAAGAAAGAAGAAGAAGAAGAGACTCTTGTGTTGTGTGTTGTGTACATTTCTGTTCAAAATTGAAAACAACTTTTTGTGCATTGGATTGCAAAACTCCTCGAATATGTAACTTGAAAAACTATGTAATTAAATTTGTGTTACTTTTCTTGTAGAGCAAAAATGTTTTAATACCAAAAATTAATGACACAAAATAAAAGTTCGGTAGATATTTTATATATATGTATATCCAAAAAAAAAAAAAAAAAAAAAAAGCGCACACACAGACACAAAACCATAAACAAATTACACTCCAGATACATAAACAATTTACTTACATATATCAAGTTAATGTCTATTATATACTTTCTTTTACAAACATTATGTACGTTATTGTTGTTTGTGTTTTATTTTTTTGTTTTCATGATGTTTCTTCTTGTTTAGGCACGCGAAAATCAAAAGTATTATGAACAGGAGCTCATACAGTTCAAATTAAATGTTGATACTGTAAGTCGGCCGCATCTATATATGATGTTCTATATACACAGTATATTGGATTCGTCTTCCATTACCACCTACCTACCCCGCCCGCCCGCCCTCTTTTATACTTAGAATATTACTATTTGCGCTCCCCTTTAGTAAATATGTTGTATACACATAATTTCTTGTTGTTTTCTACCTAATTTGTCCAATTTAGGTTTGTTATCTAAACAAAAACTCTCGACAATCGTACATTTTGTAAGCAGATTTTGAAAAATGCCGTTTGAATGATTTTAAATATAATTATTATATTAATTAAAGTTAATGTTTGTTTATTATTAACCCACATACTAGTATATATTTACTCATTCGCCATTAAACACTTGATATAAATCATGTTCAATTCATCATCTGCTGGTTTTGGTAGTAAACTTTGGGAAGCTTTCTTTCTTTTTTTTTTTTTTTTAGTAACTTAAAGAAAAGTCTTGGAAAGCTAAGTAATAAATTTTCATTTACTTTGCTTTGTCAATGACTTTTTGTAGCCACATTTTGTTGCTTTGAACGTTACTTATTTAAAATATGTTTAATTAATATATATTCTATCTATATTTAACTCTTCATCTAGGCTGAGGCACGCGCTGAATTCGCTGAACGTTCCGTTCAGAAATTGCAGAAGGAAGTGGACAGGCTCGAAGGTATGTCGCTTAAAGAATTTTGCCAGATATTAAACAGAATATGACAAACACAAGAAAAAAGAATTTCGATTTTAATTTTATTAGACCAAAATGTAGCAGTAAAAACAAATAGAAAAAAAGAGTAAATTTATTGAATTTATATAGTTTAAGTAGATATTTTTCATTTAGTTAAAGGGCCAAAAAATATAATTATTTGTTTTTACCTATCTTGATTCCCACTTTGATGTACATATAAGTAATTTACTATGTTTTTATTTTTCATTTGATTTATTGTTTAACCATTTTATTTATTTTTTCATATCTCAATAATTTGTTGTTGTGCTTAACCCACCGAACGCCAAAAAAAAAAAAAAAAAACGCCAACCTGCTCGCTCGCCCGCTCGCTCGTCCCCCTTGCCCTAATTGTTTATTAAATAAAACAAAATTATGTTGCATGCCGCCGATCTATGCCTCCAAAAATTACACCCCCAAACACACACACACACACACTGAAATTTACACCATCAGATGACTTGCTGAATGAGCGGGGCAAGAATAAACTGCTGCAGGAGGAAATGGAAGCCACCTTACATGACATTCAAAACATGTAAAGAGACAGAGAGAGAGGAAATTTGATGAGAAAAATTTGCTTTATGTGAATTACACTAAAATGAAAAACTGCCTGCTTTGAGACGTCAAATACACACACACACACGACTGGCGCTTACCATATGAAAATCTAAGATACTAGAAAAACACACACACACAGACACACACACATTCTACATTTACATTCAAAACACACACACACATACACACACAAACATTCTGAGGCAGAACTTTCTGCATTAACTCAAAGAGAAGCAGTTAAGCAAAATGAAGTTAGTAGACGAAGACGACGATGAAGATCAAGAGAAAACCGAGATAATGACGATGAAGTTAAATCAAGTATATTAAAAGAGATAAAAATTTAAACAAAACAATACATTCGTGTAGCAAGCGCATTCCAAAAAAAAAAAAAAAAAACAAAACAAAAACTTTCCATAAATTTTCTCCTGGCAGCTGTTTGGAGCAAATTCTAATCCTTGAGAGATTCCATTTTGCATTCTAAGACAATACAAAAAGAGAAACCTTTGTTGCCTTTTGAAAACTGTTGCAATATACTTATATTTATATAAAAATACTACTTACATACATATATACAAAAACACATCTTTATTTATATATAAATATCTCCTATATACATATATATCTCTCTTTGATATATCTTTAGAACTTTATTTCCATTGATTTATATAATTTGCTTTTGCTACTCTTTTGTTGTTTTGTTTCGATTTTTTTTTATTTTTATTATTTTTATTATTTTAATTTAATTAATTATGATGATGATGACAAACAAAAAGAAAACAAAATCGTATTTGCCGCCTTCTAGTTTATGTGTAATAATATATTAATCATAATATGATAATAAAAAAAGAAAAACAAAAGAAAAAAAAACATTGAAAGTTATATAGAAAGACAATCGCTGTTATTTATATATGAAAGATATGTGTAACTATTTAAAGTACATTTTTATTTAAACAAACACAAAAAAGAAAAAGCAATGAAAAAGCAAACTAAAAAGCTAAAAAGCTCGTTTTGTGGCATTGATTTTTTCTTTTGCGTAATTTCAATACTTTTTTAATTTGTATTTGTCGCCAGCTTAACTGTATTAATATAATGCTAATGTTTTAAAATTGTTTTATATACATGTAACTATAAACAAACAAACAACAACAGCAACAAATGTTTGCAAAACGTTGTGTAATAATTTTGCCTACTTTTAAGTTGCCACGCCCACCCACTCCTCTCTCCACACACACACATTCTATATATGCCCCAGAAGATAACAACAACTCAATTTCATGCCAATTCACACATAAAACACAAAAAGCGTTCCATTCCACCATTCCAAACATTTTTAGACAGTTCTCTTTAAACAGAAATAAAAGTAAACGATGAAAAAAAACACCTAAAGACAAAAACAAATGGCAAGGAAATTGATTTATTTACAATTTATATAAATTAATTATTTATATTTATGAAATATACATATATATATATACAACATATATGATATATATTTATTATATACATATATATTTACAACAAGCTGCTGCAATTGCACAAAATAAAGTACTTTTTCCCCCGAACAACAACAACAACAACAACTGATCAACACTCTCACAGGAAAAACACAGAAGGCGGTGGCCTGTTGATCTGTTACGTTTCCGTTTCTGTTCCAGTGTTCCCCAGTGTTACTTTTTTTTTTACCGTTGTTCAATGTCTTTTGTTTTACTTAACCTTACTTTTACTTAGGAGCAGGTGCACTGTTTTTTTTTCTTCTTTACTTTACCCAAAATGCTTTAATGTAAAATTTTTTGCCTCGATAATTACCACCCACCACCCTGCCTATCTGCCTGCCCCCTGCCAATGACAGACGAACTGATCAACGAGAAAGAACGTTATGCCCTCGTTGAGGATAGTTTGGACTTTACCTTTGTTGATTTGATGGGCATAGAACCCTTCTATAATGATCGCAATCCCAAGCCACCAACACCGGAGCCAACTGAAGAGGATCTTGCTAGAATAGCAGCTGCTGAGGCCGCCAAGGCTGCAGCCCAAGCGGCAGCGGAAGAAGCTGCCTTGTCCGGGGGCGATGTTGGCGCAGATGGTGTAGAAGGTGCAGCCCCCGTAGCGAATGGCGAAGCGGTTGCACCTGCCGAAGAGGTTGTACCTGCTGAACCCGTTAAAGAGCCAACACCACCGCCGCCACCACCATTTGAGTATGCTATCGATTTGCCACCAGAGGGCGCTGAAGTGCCGTATGTGAAGAATTGTGAAGCGGGCGATGTACTAGCATCATTGCCAACTGTGCCTGAGGGTGAAGAGCCGCCACCAGAGGGGGCTCCAGCTGCTCCAACTGAAGGTGTAGAAGCAGTTGCTGCGGCTCCCACAGCTGAAACTCCTGCCGATGCTGCAGTACCTCCAACCGGAGAGGCTCCTCCGGCTGAAGCAGCTGCTGCTGCTCCACCACCAAACGCAGAAGAGGCGGCTCCTCCAACCGCAGAGGCTGCCCCTCAAGCCTAAAATTTGAACTTCATTTTGTGGCCGTCGATCTTTCTCTCCATGTGTTTCGCCCCGACTCCACTCTCCTAACTAACATTTGTTCGTTCCCCTCAAAATAAATGCCCTGCTCCGGCTTTATCTTTTTAAACTTTAGTTTCACATTTTTAGTATGATTTTTTCGTTTCTTTCACACGCTTTATTTCTTCAATATCTTTTTATTTTTCACACATGCTATCTTTTTTTCTCTCTATCGCTCGCTCGCTCCTTCGCTCCATCACTTTTATTGCTTTTTACCCAATATATGTTTCGATCCGATCAGACGATCTAATTGTTGAAAAAGAACGCTACTGCCTAGTCAGCGACAGTCTCGACGAGGCCTTTGTGGACTTGATTGTGGGCCTGGAGCCATTCTGGAATCCGCGCAATCCCAAACCACCGACACCCAAATTGCCAACACCAACGCCCGAAGAATTGGCTGCCATGGAAGCGGCCAGAGCCGAAGCCGAAGCGGCCGCTGCCGAGGCTGCTGCAGCGGCTGCTGCTGCCGGCGAGGGTGGAGAGGTTGCGGAGGGTGCCGAAGGTGCTCCCGGAGAGCCAGGTGCACCGGGTGCTGAAAAGGAACCAACACCACCACCAAAGGAGCCAACACCTCCACCACCACCGCCGCCACCATTCGAGTACTCGATCGATTTGCCGCCAGAGGGCGCTGAAGTGCCATATGTCAAGAACTATGAGCCACCACCACCCGGATCTGAGCCAGAGCCAGCTCCAGTTGTTGAAGGAGAAGCGGCTCCTGCAGCTGAGGGTGCTGCCCCGGCGGCTGAGGGTGCTGCCCCAGCGGCTGAGGGAGCTGCTCCACCAGCTGAAGGAGCTCCTGCTCCACCAGCTGAGGGAGCTGCTCCGCCACCAGCTGAAGCGGAAGCACCACCCGCTGCTTCTGAACCTGCCCCTGCAGCTGAGGCTGCCCCAGCAGCAGAAGGAGAAGCTGCACCACCCGCTGAGGAGGCACCACCTGCAGAGGCTGCTCCTGCTGAGGCCGAAGCCCCACCAGCCTAAGCCAGAAACTAGACCCACTTTTCCATCACTTTTTCATTTCTGCTGCGCCAAATCAGAGACACAACAATTGCTATCAAATGCTGCCCCGCTTTTTATAATAATTTAATTTTTTAAATGCACGTTTTAAAATCAGAAAAAAAATATTAACTATAAAGCATTGCAAAAAACCAAAATGCGCTTTGTTTCTTCCGTTTTTTTTTTAAGTTTTATGATTTTTGCATTTAATAGCTAGAGCCATTGCTGCGTCCTGTGGCCTTTGCTGCTGCTGTCCTTTCGCTAATCCTTTTCAAAGTGAGGTAATTATCATGAGTATTCAAAATGATTTTGTCTAGGTCCTTGTGTATCTATGTCTTTGGGAAAGGTCTTGTTATTTATGAGTGTTAATTTATGTATATTTCCATTTGATTTTCATTTTTATTAATTTCTATTTTGTGTTTTATGATTTTCTTTTACTTCGAATCTTCAGACGACCTTGTTCTGGAGAAGGAGCGTTACAAGGATATTGGCGACGATCTCGATACTGCCTTCGTGGAGCTTATTCTCAAGGAATAAGCTTTGCCCTCACTGGTATCCCGCGCCTACAAGCTCGGTCAACAATGAATCTCCCACCCTACCCAACACCCACAAACACAACAAAAAATTTACTGCACAACTTTATATCGTATATATACCTAGATATTTTTCCGTAGGCGTATTGTATCTGTAGCCTTTTGAGATATATTATATTCGATTATTTTTGTGTGTAGATATTTTTTTTGATTATGTTTTTGAGTTGATTTTATTTTGACCGCAGCATTAAAGTCATGTGACAATCGCATTGTGTATTTGTTTAACTCAACGATTTTATTTAATTGAAAAAAAGAAAATAAGAAATACTAACTAAATATTTGCAATAAAGTAGAAAAATGTGTAAAAAAACCTTATGTATCTCTTTGAATTTCATTTCGCTGCCATCCCATAGATGAAGTGAGCAAAGGTAAGGAAAAGTACAAAACAATTGCCCAGGAACTGGAATATGCCGACCTAAACAATTACTAAGAAGTCTGCGGTGCACGAGAAGATCATAAGGATGATGACCATGACGGGACAGAAAGTCAAATGTCCAAAGTGAATAATTTTTACAACTCTTCTTAGTAAAGACAACAAAAAATAAAAATACAAACATTCCATAAACACAAACACACACATACAGAGAAACACAAGAAAATATTGTTAAAATAAAGTAAATTTTTTATTAGCAATCTTTGTAAATGAATGAAAACTGAAGCATTAATTCAAGTTGTGTGTAAATTTAAAATGAAAACATAAAACTGCCTAGTCTTTAGTTTTCTTCTTCGAGATCATATTTATTCCGGCTTCAAATAGAATATATCCAAAGCATATACTTAATTGTAACATTCCATTTACATAGCTCAGTATGCACTAAGAATTTCTGAATATATAAAAAAAGAAACCCACCAGTCAATATAACTTAAATATAAATCGCTTGAACCCCCCTTTGATTTTTACTTAATTTTGTTAATTGATTTTTGCTTGCAAGTTTCATCTAGATCGAAAAAGTATCTAGAATAAACTTTCTCTATGGCCTTTGTCTGAGATTCAAATTCAAATAGTAAGGAAACTAATTATATTAATGTTGAAAAAAAGGGAATAGCTTTTGTAATTCTATGAAAAAAACCTAAAAATAAAAGCAAATTTTTATAATGTATGTAAAGCATTCATTTTCTCAATCATTGCGCGATTTATTATAACATATATTTTTATGATAAAAAAAAAAATAAAACTGAAAAACTCTTTTGCATATAACATTTGAAAAAAAAATGTTGTCTTTCATTTTTCTAATTCAAGGGATACAAGAGTTTAATATGAAAAACTTGTTACTATTTTCTTAAAATATAACATAAACCTTATTTAGGCCACCACTTTTAAGAATTTTTTTTCATAGGCGACACAAAAAGGTGAGCATGTTGTTTGTATAGCCATTTCAACCAAATCAGTTCTATCATCAGCAGACTTCGATAAAGAACTCCAGAATTGCAATAACCGTACCATGTATCTTCAACGTTAAAACTATTTGCGAAGTGCCACTAAATAAAGCGAACCAGAGGTCCGCGCCGAAGGTTGGATACCATTGCAGGTTTTTTGTTGTAACTTTTCTTTTATCTATAGACGACAAAGTGGAAAAACGTTTTATATTAAAATTCTAATGTTCGCGAAAGAACTGTCTATAATTTTAGGAAGAGTAATGCGGCGCCTGTTTATATGACAGCTATATTATACATATATTATATTATATATTATATTATACAGCATAGTTATCCGATTTTGATCAAGTTTGGCACAGTCATTAATATGTACATAAAGTAAACTTATAAAAATTACCTTTATGACACTATCTTAGAAAATAACGAAGTTATTGATAAGTCACTGTTTACCATCGATCGTTTCTATGAGAGCTAGATGATATAGTCCCCGATCTTTACCAAATTTGGCACAGTCATTAACAGAAATGTAAAGATAACAAATATTTAGTTTTAAATCAATCGCTTCAACGAAGTTTTTCATAAAAGTCTACATTTTCGACCGATGGTTTCTATGGGAGCTATATGATATAGTCATCCGATCTTGATAATTTAGACAACGAATTTATTGAGAAAAGTCACTATTCGTGACTTTGCCGTTTGTATGAGAGCTATATGATATAGTTGTCCGATCCGGCTGAATTTGAGATATACATACTGCGCAGTATACAGTGGTGGCAAAAAATTTGAGTAAATTTTTTTTTTGTGGCCTTAAATTCTGATTTCATTCGATTGTTACTTAATGTTAGTGAAAAGTGTTGATATCTGAATGTATAACGTTCAATTGGTTATTCTATTGAGATGATGTTCTGTACATTTCGTGGGCATATCTCTAATGGGTTTTTATTAAAGTGGGTTTTGATAAAAAACGCCAAAATTGGGACCCGGCAAAAAAAAGACACATTTTCAAAATTTGTAAAATTGATCGTACACCTTTGGACTCAAAGGTCGAGTAAAACTAAGATAAACTGCATACCACAAATTGTCAATTTGGACCCAAGGTCCAGTTTGGAGCCAATTGAAAAATTCAATTGTGTATGTATTTTTTTTGGTCTCCCTGCTTGGCGTCACTTTACGCCACTAACTCACACTAAAGTATAACTACACTTGAACAACGAAAGATAGTGAATTAAATTTCCCGTCGAATGAGATATTGTTCATCAAAATCGGACTAAAAACAGATAGACTTCGTTGCCCTGCAAAAAAGGTATTTTTTTTTAAACAGGTGTTTTTAATAGCCCAACTATTACTATATTATATATCAACTCGGCTTCTCATGCTGATCAAGAATATATATACTTTAATGGGGTCGGAAACGTCTCCTTCCGTGCGTTACAAACATCTGACCAATTTTATAATATCCTCTGCAAGGGTATACAAAACAGAAAAAGAAAATGAACGAAGAATACAATCTTATCAAAGAAATTGAAAAAAAAAATACTAAAATCTACGTCAAAGAAAAGATTAAAGAAATTAAAAGTCTTTAAAAAACAAATACGCAAAAATATTTTTAAACTCTAATTAAAACGCCAAAGTTTGTATACTCTTGCAACTTTTTTGGTAACTCTTTCCTTACCTATACCCATCAAAGTGGAAAAACGTTTTATCTAATGAAGTAAGTAAGTCGTCTCGCCGACTTAGGTATACCATACACCAGTAAAGCAAATATTTCAAATTTATTAAACAAATGCATTTTCACATGCTTTTTACAAGCATATCTTAGTATCTCGCTCACTCAATCATACGAGCACCCTAGCGCCCCCACCAGCCAACGGCCAACTCCGGCCTTATGGAAAAACGTTTATATGCATAACTCGACTGTTTTTTGTCCGATTTTGATCAAATTTGGTATTTTGCTAGATATTAGTATTAAATTTAAGTGTGCCAAATTTGATTGCATAAGGTAAAAAAATACGGGAGATAATTAAGTTTTTCAAATTACGGGGGCGGACAAGGGCGTGGACAAATTTTTATACATACAAAATGTACGTGTTTACTAAACAAATATGCATACCAAATATGGTGTCTCTAGCTGGAATAGTTTTTGAGATAAACGCTTTTTTTGAATTGCGGGGGCGGAAAGGGGCGTGGCAAAAATTTGAAATAAACTTGATCACTCTACATACTACACGAGTCTACAAACCAAATTTGGTGGCTTTAGCTCTTACTGTCTCCGAAATCTAGGTGTTTATACGGACAGACGGACGGACGGACGGACATGGCTAGATCGACTCGGTTGTTGATCCTGATCAAGAATATATATACTTTGTGGGGTCGGAGAAGCTTCCTTCTGCCTGTTACATACATTTTGATGACTTTAATATACCATTTCACCCTATGGGTGTATGGTATAAAAAGAGAAAAACAAAAGTGAAAATATTTTGACTGTTCAATTGATCATGCAGTCCGGAAAGGTTAGTAAACGTGAGGATATAACTTTTCATAATCGTGACCAAGTGTTTTTTGCCAGCAATTGGTTATGAAGCTCCCAATCTCAGCTACCGTATACGAGCTAAAGATAGAGCTTCAAAATCTGCTCAATATTCAGCCGGAAACATTGAAGATTTCTGCTTCTGATGTAACGTGTGCCGATTCAGATCTTTTAACAGAAGTGGCTGGTCTTGGCAAAAACAAACAAATTAAGCCGATTGTGTCTTGCTATGAAGGCAACAATTTTGTGTGCTTGATACTATTTTCTCTCGAAGCCGAGGATATCGATAATTCAGTGTCAGACCCAAGTATTGAAGTTGTGTCGCTCGAAGGAAGTGAGCTATCCTCAGCATCCAGTAGGATATGCGTACAGCCATCCACGATTGATTGCAAACGTGGTATTAAACGAAAAGGCCAGGGACATGAAAAACCCATAGAGACTAAACGGTAAGTATTAGGAATAGGAAATCAAAATTCAGTATGACTGAATATTCCGTCTTTTGAAAATAGGTTCAAAAATGTTCTCGAATCCAGTGAGGAGAGTGTAGAAAGCCCCTCGAATGGATTTATGAAGTAGCCATGCGGTATGGGAGGCTGGGGAATTAAATCCCGACCACGCCCGGTTAAACCTGAAATCGAAATGGAACCGGATGTTATAAATGGTCAGCGGCCCCCGTACGTTAACATACTGCCAGAGAACAGGCCGTTTGTCGTGGTCGTATCTTTCTCAGAATGTGATAAAAACTTGCGACCTGTTAGAAAAGTTCTGTGGAATTTTTTTGGACTTCAGAAACGTTCGCTGCTTGGATTTTAATGAGGTTACTCCGGTGACTGAATACAATGGGCGGCTCTACATCGCAGCGGCCAACGAGGATACGATGGAATGGGTAGCGCGCAACGTATGTGCCATGGAACCGTATCAGGCCGTCAGTCTTTTAAACTTCCTACACCTAACACCGGCCAGAGTTACGTGGACAAAGGTCGATGAGTGTTTGCTGAAAATTTTGACGCTCCTGGAACTGCAGAACTCTGATATTACGACGGAGAAGTGGGCTGTGGTGAGCCGCGAAGATGTACCCCCTATAGTGACGGATATTTGCCCCAATGAACAGGTTGAGATCTGGATGGATGCGGACAGTGTAGATATCATCAAGGAGAGATGCAACCGCCTCAAACTATCTTTTTGGATGATCGAATTTGTGTTTTGCGATTAGAAGATGCTTATATATTTTTATTTTATGCAATTTATATTTTGAAATGTTAAAAGAAAGGTTACGATTGCGGCAGACTCATTTGTCTACCGATTATTCTGACTGGCAACGGTCAAACGATAGTTTATCGTAATAGAAAAATAATAAAATATAACAATTTATGGACGTTGCTTTACTAACGAAACGTTGATTGGTGGATTTTGTCATCGAAGTTTATTATGCCAAAAGTACCCACGTTCTTGTCTGACATCTACTTTGTATCGACACTCTTTTGAACTGAAACAGAATACGTAAACAGATATTCAATATACATAAGTTGTCACAAAAAACCATAACTTTCCAGTAATCAATGACGGGTGGGTTTCCCCCGGGCCCGCAGTTTTCAGAAGGGCCCGCCAACATCACAGTCGAAAAGCGGATTTATTTGAAGGGAAGTAGGGGGCCCGAACATGGTTACCCCCGGGCCCAGATTTTCTCTCTGCGGCCCTGCCTATACCCAATCAAAGTGGAAAAACGTTTTATCTAAAAAGTGTAATGTTTGTGAAAGAACGGCCTACAATCTTAGCATAGGAAATAACGAAGATATTGATCAAAGTCACTGTTTCCAATGTTTTCACGTCAAAAGTAACGAAGTTATTGACAAAAGTCACTGTTTTTGAATGATCGTTCCTACGGCAGCTATATGATATAGTCACCCGATCTTAATTTGGCACAGTCGATTATAGGTGTAATAAACTCACCAATATTAAATTGCAACAATAGCTCAAAATATAACGAAGTTATTGGTAAAAGTCACGTGACTTTGCCGTTTGTATGAAAGCTATATGATATAGTGGTCCGATTCGGCTGAATCCGATATATACAACCCCTGAAGTATATACAAGCCTACATGCAAAATTTCAACTCTGTAGCTCTAATGGTCTAGGAGGAGTTTGCGTTGATCTAGACGGACGGTCAGACGGACGGACGGACATGGCTATATGAACTCGTCTTGTCATGCTGATCAAGAATATATATACTTGGTCGGTGATGCTTCCTTCTATGCGTTGCACACTTCTGACCAAAATTAATATACGCTTTTTGCAAGAGTATAAATATCAAAGAAGCTAACTTCGGCTGTGCCGAAGTTTATATACCCTTGCAGTCCTTGGCCATAATATTTTTACTTGTTCCAAACTCTTTGTCAGTATCATCAATTCATCAATGCATAGACAAAACCTTCAAAATATTAATTCCATTTCTTTTTCTTCTTCTTCCTCATGCTGCATGCTGCGATTGAAACGCATACACATACAGTTTACGTAGCGTTGCGTCTGTGTGTGTATGCGTGTGGATTTCAAGCAATGACTGTAACTTGTGTTCTATTTATCCGATCTGATTGAAATTTCAGGATGTTTTATATCTAAAACTATCATATTGGTTTCATGGAGATACTCCAATTTTTATGAAAATGTTTCTTCAAGAGCTATTTGATATAGTGGTCCGATCCTGACAATTTTCATACTTTATCTGCTCCGGGCTATAAGTAGCTCAAATATCAGTTTCATCCCGATAGCTCTTAAGATGGCGGCGTGAAGTTGATTTGCTCAGACGGGCGGACGGACGGACGGGCAGACGGACATGGCTGTATCGACTCAGCTTCTCATGCTGATCAAGAATATATATACTTTATGGAGTCGGAAACGTCTCCTTCTGTGCATTACAAACATCTGACCAATTTTATAATATCCTCTGCAAGGGTATAAAAAACAACAACTTTCAACATATTCGTTGAAAAATTAACTTTACTTATTATTCCGTTGCAATAAGGGCATATTATTTTGGAAGGAACCGTCTGCGACCATATAAGGTATATATGTATGTATATTTAGCACGACGTTTATATTGCCATGTCCGTCCGTCATATAGGATTGTATATACTGCACAGTTTGTACATCTCGTATTCAGCCGGATCGGACCACCATATCATATAGCTGACATGCAAAAATCACGAACTGTGACTTTTCTCAATAACTTCGCTATTTTCTAATCTATTGTCATATAATTTAATATTGGTGAGTTAATTACATTTATAAACAACTGTGCCAAATTTGATCAGGCGACTATATCTATAGCTCCCATACTCGATGGTAAACAGTGACTTTTATCAATATCTTCGTTATTTCCTATACTAAGATTGTAGGCCGTTCTTGCGCAGACATTAGACTTTTTATACCATACACCCATAGGGTGAAATGGTATATTAAAGTCGCCAAAATGTATGTAACAGGCAGAAGAAGGCATCTCCGACCCCACAAAGTATATATATTCTTGATCAGGATCAACAACCGAGTCGATCTAGCCATGTCCGTCTGTCCGTCCGTCCGTCCGTCCGTCTGTCTGCCTGTCCGTATGAACACCTAGATCTCGGAGACTGTAAGAGCTAGAGCCACCAAATTTGGTATGTAGACTCGTGTAGTATGTAGAGTGATCAAGTTTATTTCAAATTTTTGCCACGCCCCTTTCCGCCCCCGCAATTTAAAAAAAGCGTTTATCTCAAAAACTATTCCAGCTAGAGACACCATTTTAGGTATGTATATTCGCTTAGTAAATGCACACATTTTGTATGTATAAAAATTTGTCCACGCCCTTGTCCGCCCCCTGTAATTTGAAAAACTTAATTATCCTCCGTATTTTTTTACCTTATGCAATCAAATTTGGCACACTTAAATTTAATACTAATATCTAGCAAAATACCAAATTTGATCAAAATCGGACAAAAAACAGTCGAGTTATGCATATAAACGTTTTTCCATAAGGCCGGAGTTGGCCGTTGGCTGGTGGGGGCGCTAGGGTGCTCGTATGATTGAGTGAGCGAGATACTAAGATATGCTTGTAAGAAGCATGTGCAAATGCATTTGTTTAATGAAGTTGAAATATTTGCTTTACTGGTGTATGGTATACCTAAGTCGGCGAGACGACTTACTTACTTCATTAAGATATAAAACTTTTTTTCACTTTGACGGCTATCGGAAAAGTAAAGAGCAACAAAAAAATTGCAAAGGTGTACAAACTTTGACGCGGTCGAAGTTAGCCCCGGCCCTCTGGTTTTACTGTAAAACTCTGGTATTCGAATTGTCAAATAAATGAAGTAAGTAAGTCGTCTCGCCGACTTGGGTATACCATACACCAGGTGAAACAAACATTTAAAATTTCGAAAACCAAATGTATGTCTACTAAATTGTTTTAACATGCCTCATACCATTTGCTATCTCGCTCACTCTACAAACACACAAGCACTCTAGCGCCGCCACTAGCCAACGGCCAATTCTGCCCTTATGGATCGCGTAGCAAAATACGTTCATACGTATATTTTGTATGTTTCTATTCCGATTTCAATCAAATTTGGTAGTTTGATAGAAATAGATAAGATTTATTAGTCTGCCAAATTTGATCGCGATGGTCAAAAAATTGCAAGAGCTAATCTGTTTTTTCTAAATTATGGAGGCGGAAGTGGGCGTGGCAGAAAAACAAACTCGATAAGCGTACATACTACACGAGACTGTATACCAAATTTGGTGGCTCTAGCTCTTATAGTCTCCGAGATCTAGGTGTTCATACGGACGGACGCACGGACGGACGGACAGACGGACATGGCTAGATCGACTCGGTTTTTGATCCTGATCAAGAATATATATACTTTGTGGGGTCGGAGATGCTTCCTTCTGCCTGTTACATACATTTTGGCGACTTTAATATACCATTTCACCCTATGGGTGTATGGTATAAAAACTATCTACAAAACTGACCCAAGAAGTTATAATAAAAATGTAGAATTTATGTATGTATATGTATTATTGGGTTTAGATAGATCGCAGATCTCTGAGACTATGAAAACTACAGCCCTCAAATTTGATATAATGACTTTGAAAATGTTTTTCTTAAAGACTATTCTAGCTATTTGGTATGCATATTTGCTCGGTAAATGCGCACATTTTGTATGTGTAAAAATTTGCCACGCCCCTGTAATCTCCCGTTATTTGCTATTTTGTGGAAATTTGACACAAAATTTGATATTTATATCCAGCAAAAAACCAAATTTGAACCGAATCGGACAAAAAATAGACAAGCTATGCATATAAACGTTTTTCCACATTGCCGGAGATGGCCGTCGGCTGGTGGCGGCGCTAGTGTGCTCATATGCTTCTGTTAACGAGATTCTAAAATATGCTTGTAAAAAGCATGTGAACAGAATTTTTTAAAAATACGTAAATGCATTTTTATTGTAAATTCGAAATATTTTTTTTACTGGTGTATGGTATACCTAAGTCGGCTTACTTCGACTTACTTCATTTTTTAATAAATAGGCCCGATATTGGGTTAGGATATTATTCGCAAGAAAAAGATGAAGTATTTTTTAATCGCCGTGACAATCCTGGCACCTCTAACTTCTGCAGCCAGTGAGGGAGAGATCTAGTAGCAGATGAGCAGTCAATGGCACCACCTATCAAATCGGCCTGTGTTGAATCCTTGGATCAACTGCATAGACCGCCACCTCTAAGGCCTGTCCTGCAACGAGCCAATGTTGAGACTCGTTGGTTTACCCAAAATCAGGACAATTTTGATCCTGAAAACACTGCCACCGACAGAATGAAGATCCATGATCGAGAATAAGGTATACAATAAAAAGACAACTAATATGAATTACCAAACCCTGAAGCGCATGATCAACCAAGATTACTATGTGGAGGGATCACCCATTTTTGTTTATTTGGGAGGTTGAATTTGCCATCCATGCATCTGGACTTCAGGACTTTGGGTTGATATTGCCAAGCAGCAATACGGCTCTCACCTCAGTATCGAACATCCATTGATAAGGCATTGCACGATGCCTTTTTAATTAGCGATTTTCTACTCCAGACGAATAAATATAATGGTTCCAAAATCGCTGTTGCTGGGCGTTCATATGCAGGCTAAATGGCTCCTTGGATGCGTAAAAAGTATCCTGATGTACGAGAAAGTTGGTCCTCTTCGTGGCCAAAGTGGATTTTTCAGATTACATAGTAGCCGTTAAAGAAGCGTACAAGAAGTTTGGCGGTGATTATTGCTATAATCTGATAGACAATGCCACAACTTAATTTCAGAACTTATTGGCCACTGGTCAAGGTGGAAAAGCCAAAAAGGAATTGAATCTCTGTTAGGATTTCAATGTCGATAGCGAAAGCGATCAATGTGCACTATTTAGTTTGATAGCAACTATTTTTGGTAACATTGTTCAACATCAAATGTGAGTGGTATCAACAAATTGTGCTAAATAACAACTAACAATTCTCTCGTACTTTTCCCTTTAACACCTCCACTTAATCAATATTCAGCTGGCCTTGCTTGGACTTATCAAACTTGCAACGAATTCGAATTTTTATCAAATAAGAATAAAAGGGACCGTATTATAAATTTCAATTCCTTTTACATGACTCATAGCATTTGTTATCTCGCTCTTTCTTACCAACTTACAAGCACTCTTGCGCCGCCACTAGCCTACGGCCAACTCCGTCCGTTATGGACCAACTAGTAAAACTCGTTTTTACGTATATTTTTCATGTTTCTAGTCCGATTCTAATTAAATTTGGTAGGTGGATATTACTTTGGAGACGAAAGTCGGCGTGACAAAAATAAATATCAATAAATGAAGTAAGTAAGTCGTCTCGCCGACTTAGGTATACCATACAACAGTAAAGCAACTATTTAAACTATATTAAACAAATGCATTTTCACATGCTTTTTACAAACATATCTAAGTATCTCGCTCACTCAAGCATACGAGCACCCTAGCGCCCCACCAGCCAACGGCCTGCATAACTCGACTGTTTTTGGTCCGATTTTGATCAAATTGGGTGTCTGTATATTAGTATCAAATTTAAGTGTGCTAAATTTGATTACATAAGGTAGAAAAATACGGCAGATAATCGAGTTTTTTCAAATTACGGGGGCGGAAAAGGGCGTGGCAAAATCTTTATACACACAAAATGTGTGCATTTACTAACCAAATATACTTACCAAATATAGTGTCTCTAGCTAGAATAGTTTTTGAGATAAAAGCTTTTTTAAATTGAGGGGGCGGAAAGGGGCGTGGCGAAAATTTGAAACACACTTGATCACTTTACATACTACACGAATCTACATACCAAATTTGGTGGCTCTAGCTTTTACAGTCTCCGAGATCTAGGTGTTCATACGGACAGACGGACGGACGGACATGGCTAGGTCGACTCGGCTGTAGATGCTGATCAAGAATGATCAAGGTTGGAGAAGCTTCCTTCTGCCTGCTACATACATTTTGGCGACTTTAATATACCATTTCACCCTATGGGTATGAATAAAACCCGTCTTCCTCCTTTGAGTATTATGATATAAAGTATACACTGCCTTTTGCAAAATTTTGGAGTTACGTAAGTTTCCTCATCGCTTCTTGGTATATTCCAATATTTTCTCTTCATATATTTTAAATAAATTACAATTCGCATGGGTCTAATAATTTATCCAGTTTAAAAAGTTGAGTCATTATTTTCTATCAGATGAAAGCGACAACGACGAAGAAGATGCTCCAATGACGGCTCAACAGGAGCCACCCACGGCTGAGGTGCGCAAGGTCAAGCCGCCTCCTATTTTTCTACCGGAGGTTCACGATATTAAGGACTTAATAAGAGACGTTACATCCGTAATCGGCGGCAAAAATTTCGACTACAAAGCGGGTAGGGATGGACAAGTCAGAGTCAACCTACAAGATAAGGAGAGTTTTTCAACTCTGAAAAACTACCTTAGTGAACTCGACATCCCATACCAGACTTTCCAGCCTAAAGACGAGCGAGCTTATAGAATTGTTGTCAAAGGTCTTCATCACACCACCAATCCCATGGACATTAAGGAAGCACTGGCTGCCAACGGGCACATTGTTAGAGGCCTGGACATCAAAAATGCAATCAGCCGCAGTACAAAGAAACTTCTGGCTATGTTCTTTGTGAACTTGGAATCGGCAAGCAATATCAAGGATGTGTTTGCTACTAAACGCCTTTGCAGCTGCGTGGTCACAATCGATCCACCCCGTAAGACGACTGACGTACTCCAGTGCTACAGATGCCAAGGATTTGGACACACTCAGAAGAACTGCAACCTGCAGTTCAACTGTGTAAAATGCGGAGGCGCTCATAGTTCCTCGGACTGCCGCAAGCCAAGGACCGATCCTCCCCGCTGTGCTCACTGCAAGGGCAACCATACTGCCTCTTATAAGGGCTGCAAAGTCTATTTGAAGGCAAAGGAGACGCATCTGCCAAAGCCAAGGTCAACCCCAACGACACCATCACCAGGTTACTGGCAAACCTCTGCGAGCAAGCCAGGCGTCACTTTCGCCAATATATTAAAAGGCAATCAGCTGCCTCCCCAGCAGGCAGAGGCCCCTCCTGTCAATTCGTCCCAAACAAGCCGAAGATTGGATCGCCTTGAAGCTCTTATGGAGAAGATAATGGACCAAGTTGCTGCCATGACACAGCTCCTAACGTCAATCACGGCCCAAAAATGCAAATAAACCTCCATATCGTCCTATGGAACGCAATAACACACAAACATTATAACCGCCAATGTCCAACCACGAAAACTTGCTGATTGTCCCCGGACAGATTGCAAATTCGCTATATTGCTGTCAAATAAAAAAAAGAAAAAAAAAATTATTTTCTATTAGAGTCTATACTTGTACTACATTAAAATCTTTGACACTTATTTTTATATTTGTATACCGAGATGAAATTTTTTTTTTGGTCTTTTTATTACCCGAGTAAGATAAAATATGAAAATCATCAGGATCGGACTACTATATCATATAGTTCTAGAAGATACATTTTTGCGGAAATTGGAGTATCCCCATAAAATTTACCAATATAATAGTATTGATAGTATAGATATAAAACCTCAGATCCCCTAAATTTGAATCTGATCGGATAAATAGAACACAAGTTACAGTCAATATAAATCGGTTCAAGCGCTGCCGGCAGCGCTGCTTGCTGCTTACTATGTCACTTTCAAATCAATAGAACTCACGCATACACACACAGACACAACACTACGTGAACTGTATGGGTATGCGTGCCGTGCTTTGCTTAGGGAACGATGGAAGAAGAATAAAAAGTTTTAGTAAAAAGAGAAATAATATTTTGTTTGTGAATTAAAAAATTGAGTTGCAGGGAAAGAAATTTCAAAAAGGAAAAATATTATTGCCAAGGACTGCAAGGGTATATAAACTTCGGCATAGCCGAAGTTAGCTTCTTTTAAATTTTGGGTTTAATTCAATTGTGTATCACAAAATATAACGAACTATAAACTATATTTTAATGCATTGCAATTAATTTAAAAAAAAAGGTTTCAACTAATTTGAATTATGAAACGAAAAAAAAGTTGATTTTGATTTTCAGTTCGTTGCCTGATATAAATATGTACATACATACATATCTATATACATATGTATGTATATGTATGTATGTATAAATACATGTATGTATTCTTCGACCGATATTGAAATTGGAAATGACAGTTTAGGCTCATAATCCAAAAGTATGTTGAATAAACTTTTTATACTTTCTTTAAAAATCTCCTTAGTTTTTAAATTTCAGTATTACGTTTTCCAATGGGCGTAATAAGGATTTGAAAAGGATAAAAGCTGTTTCTATTTGTGTAAATTGCTTGGAGAATATACATATATATATATGTATATTTCCAGATCATCATCTATCAATACTAACTAAATGCTATTTAAGTTCTTCGTCTAAAGCCTTTAGAAATTTCCATTGCTTTAATTTATGCACCGAATCGAATACATATATTAATGATCCATGAGAATCTGTTGAATCTTTAGCTGATCTCAAGGAAATACGCCTTCACCTTTTGGCAACAGAAGAAAAAAAACACCAAGAGGAACTCTTCACAATATATTTCTCAATATTTGCCTAAATGAAAATAGATTTTCATCTTGTACATACGTGTATCTGGCGTATCTTACATTTATGTGCTATTTTTAGGTGCATATCTAATGGATACAGATACGCAAGCAAAACACACAATGAAAATTATGTGTGAGTTAAAAAAATGAGACAAGCATAAAAAGAAAAATGCAGGCAGCCAAAAAAGAAAAATCAAGAAAATCTATACATACAGATTGAGATACATTAAGAAGCTAAGAGATATATGTGTATGTAGGTAGCTATGATTTGGTGAGAGGATCCAACACACACACACACATACAGAAAGTTTCTTGGGGAAATTTTCTTAGGGAAATTCGTTGATCTCTCTTTGGGGAAAATTGCGAAAGCGCTTTTCCGCTTTATAATATTAATGGGAAATTTTTGTTTTTGAAAAATTATTCAATCTTGCGTTGGTGTGGCTGTTAGATATACATATATACATGATCTCATAGGTGTGTGTGTGTGTGTGTGTGTGAACGTGTGTTTGTGCGCGTTGGGGTCGCTTTTTTCTGGGATAGACGATTCGGTCAGCATCAGTGTTCTCGGGGTTTCGACAGCGTATAGTGTGTTTGAAACGCTAAGGTTAGTCTACGGCCAACGGCTGCTGCCCAGGATTTCTTATTAAACTAAAAAGAAAATTTCAAAAAATTAAAAAAAAAAATATAAATATATTTTTATATCAAAAGCAGAGTAATCAAATATATGAACTGATGAAGTGCAAAAAGTGCATGCAAAATGCATGGGGTAAAATTTTCCAACAAAAAAAATAAGGAAATTACAAAATAAAAATGTGTCCCATAAGTTATATTGAGTGCTTAAAATAATTTCAATTAATTTCTAATAAAATTCTTTTCAACAATCTAGAATGTGAAAAAAGTGCTGCCCAAATAATTTCCAAAAATATTGGAAACAATTTTTTGAAATGATTACTTTCTTCAGTGTTTATACGAAAACAAAAAAAAATACAAAATTTGCTTATAAGGAATTTTGTAACTAAATCTGACGGGCTACTAATACCAAATCAAATAATCTAGCTGTGTGTGTGTGTGTCGGAAAATTTGCACGTACATATATACATATATATATGAAAAGCTCTATACTCACTCACATACATACCCACACACACACATTCGCACTCACGCACAATTTTCACAGTTTCCACCAGAAGCATTTCTCATTGGCGTTTTCTCAAATATTTTTGTTCTATATAAAATTAACTATAGACAGACACCTGCCCATCTCTCACACACGTACATATAGATATATCTGTGTGTGTGTGTGTGTGTGTGTATGAAGGCATTTTATTTTTAACTTCATTTGAAAACTTAGACGAAAAAGCTTTCTTTAGCTTTCATGATCTTTTTCTGACGTCGCCATGGGCAAATTTATCCTTGGATATATTTTGTTTTTGGAAAATATTATTGAGATTGAGCAATCTTATAGATATATAGAGCGCAGACTTGTGTATGTATCTAAAATATATATATACATATATATATGGGTACCATCCACACAGACACAACGAAATGGCCAACATTTTCAAATTAAAAAAAATCGTATTTTCTTGCCATTTATGAATGATGTGCGAAGGCCAAAAGGAATGTACTTCTTCTATATACATATATATTTGAATATTTCCCGCCCCCTTAGGAAAAACTTAAAGATATATTTAGATAATGAGTGAAAAGTAAATTTGTTTTTAATATATACAATTTTTAACATTTAAGAGAAAGGAACTTACCTCATTTTCCTTCTAAAAGATTCGCTACTGATAATTAAAGTATTAAAATCATGAACTAATCAAATCAATATATCAAAAGTAAAGATACTAAATGACTTTGTCCCACATTCAAGATTATTATAAACCACCCACCCCCACAAGCACACACACCTTTCACATATATACATATACATATATAAGTGACCCCAAAAAAAGTATTGAAAACTTTTGAAATTGCAATCTAAATACATATGTTATCTATATAGATATCATACATGATCAAATGTGAATTCTAGAATTACATTTAGCAAAAATGTCCATAAATCGACCCCAATGGACAACATATATAAATGTGTGTGCGTAGGTGTGTGTGTGTGTTTGTGGACTGGATATTTTTCACATTCGAAATGTATTTTTAAACATTTTTAAACAAGAAGCACACAAAATTCTTATGGAGAGAGTCTAGTTCGTTCTGAACTCATTCCCAGTGGGCGTCAAAATTCTCATGTTTACATTTAGCTTTTTGGATTTCGTTCAAGAGATACATATAGTATATATATGTATAGACAGATATATATCGGTGCCAGAGATATATATAGAGATATATATATTGAGGGGGAGGAAATTGCTTGAAGTAAACAAATTTAAATTGCATTTTTTATGATCTGAGAATGTCTACAAAGTGGTCCAAAGCCATTGAAGGTGTCAAATGAAATATCACGGCTAAGAAAAACTGGGTTAATTTTAAAGTGAGGGAAAGTAATAGAAATTCAAATAACTTTTACTTGCTTCAATTATACTTAACATTTTCTGTTGCCTTTAGTATAGTAGCTAAAGTAGAAACTGAAAACTGAAGAAGAATTCGTATTTCAGATTTTTGAAAAAACTTTAAAATATTAATTAAAACAAATGACACAAAACATGGATTAAGAAAATATCATATTTTCTTACTTTTCCACTAAAATACCTGTTAAAAAAGATTTTGATAGTTTTTAAAGTTTTTCAATACAAAATTTTTGAAACATTTTTATTAATCAAACCTTCCTTTCCAATTGCAGTGCTTTTTTCCAGTTTTCTTCCCTTCTAAGCTTAAAGAACAAACACAAACACCATGGACGCCATCAAGAAGAAGATGCAAGCGATGAAGCTTGAGAAGGATAATGCCATTGATAAGGCAGATACCTGTGAAAATCAAGCTAAGGATGCCAACTCCCGCGCCGATAAACTCAATGAGGAGGTGCGCGATCTGGAAAAGAAATTGGTCCAGGTTGAGGTCGATTTGGTAACATCCAAGGAACAATTGGAGAAGGCCAACACCGAGCTGGAGGAGAAGGAAAAATTGTTGACCGCCACGGAGTCTGAGGTCGCCACCTTGAACCGTAAGGTGCAACAGATTGAAGAGGATTTGGAAAAGTCGGAGGAACGCTCAACCACCGCACAACAGAAGCTGTTGGAGGCCACACAATCGGCTGATGAGAACAACCGTATGTGCAAAGTATTGGAGAACCGTTCCCAACAGGATGAGGAGCGTATGGATCAGTTGACCAATCAATTGAAGGAAGCTCGCATGTTGGCTGAGGATGCCGATACCAAGTCCGATGAAGTGTCCCGCAAGCTGGCCTTCGTTGAAGATGAGCTCGAAGTGGCTGAGGATCGTGTCCGTTCGGGCGAGTCCAAGATCATGGAGCTGGAAGAAGAGTTGAAGGTGCGCCCAATTGAAAGATTCGAAATGAAATTGATTATAAAAATATTTGAAATTTCCCATTTTTATAAAGGTTGTCGGTAACTCTCTGAAATCCCTGGAAGTGTCCGAGGAGAAGGCCAACCAGCGTGTTGAGGAATTCAAGCGTGAAATGAAGACCTTGTCCATCAAGTTGAAGGAAGCCGAACAGCGCGCCGAACACGCCGAGAAGCAAGTGAAGCGCCTGCAGAAGGAGGTCGACAGGCTAGAAGGTGAGATTACCTATCCATCTATACTAACAAATATCTCTCTCTATCTATCTATATCGTATTCTGAAACGAGTGTTCAGATATTGTATATTACTACGATATGATATAAGATCCAATCAAAAAACCAGCTTCAACTAATGCCAATGTTGCAGTTGTATATATCACTAAAAATGTATTAGACAAATAATTATATTTTTTTCTCTGCTTTTTAATTAAACCAAATGTAATATAAACCATAATGCTTCTTGCAGACCGTCTCTTCCATGAGAAAGAAAAATACAAAGCAATCTGCGATGATTTGGACCAGACATTTGCTGAACTTACTGGATATTAAAACCAAAAAAAAAAAATAACCTACCAAAAAACAAACAAAAAAATCAAAAAAAAAAAAAAAGAACTACAACAAAATTTACTACACATACTTATATATGTACATATCTCTATCCTGCCATATATAAAATTGCTCTAACCACAAGCCCAACCCACACACACACACACACACACACACACACACACTTATACAGTCGACTCAAAATGGATTTCCCCTCAAAAATTCCTTTCGAAACAAATTTGTACACTGTAAATAATTTGTTTAGTCATGCCAACAATTGCAACGCTGTAAAAAAATTGAGTAAAAGAGCCAACTGTAGTTACATATAAGCATATATATAGGCTTTCAACACAGGTGATTTTAAAATTATTTGAGTTTTTTTCCTTATTTTCTGTGTGTGTGTGGCATGATGAAAAAATATTTGTTATCTTGCCTTATCCCCGAACAACAACATCCACCGATAGAGTACAATATCCTATACCTTTTTATCTGAACTCGTCAGCATTTTGTACAGGCTCTCTAGTTGTCTCTTTCATTCTCGTATGATCTATGTTGTGGTAGATTTCACTGGCTATCATGTTGTCATCCTTACTCCTACACAAATATTGATCTAAATGCTCTCCTTCTTTCGTCATCATCCCATGTAGTCTCTCCAGTTGTCTCTTTCTTTCAGCTTCGTATCGATATTGTGTTCGATTTCATTCGACATCCTGTCCTCAGTCCTGATTCCTGCACACCAAAAACAGTCTAAAAGCTTGCTAAAACAGCGCCAATTAACACTAAGCAAATAACATTTAATTTTTTTAGTGTATAAATTATACTTCTATTGCACCTTCAATATATTAGTATTTGCCAAACCTTCCCCCAAACCACGCCCCCCATTTCAATTATTTAGACAATATATTAATATAATTTCCGTCTTTTTGTTTTTTCCCCCCCTTCCTCTTAGACGAATTGGGCATCAACAAGGACAGATACAAGTCTCTGGCCGACGAGATGGACTCCACATTCGCCGAATTGGCTGGCTATTAAGTTCATACGATCAAGATCTGACCAAGAAGATCCATCCTTTCCATCTCTTGGTGTCCTTTATTTTGGAGTGGAACTAAACTCGACGTTATTGTAAACGATTATCTCACAACAAATGATTTTGAAAGCAAACCAAAAAAGAAAGAAAAGAAATATCAAACTATATGCCAAGAATAACATCCATTGTGTATATATATTTTATACTACTACTGCAACAACAACAGCATATTATCTATATTTAAATATATAAATTTCTAATAAATAAATAACACCAACAACAAGATCAACAACAGCAACAACAACAATGCAGAACTACCTAAAACAAAAAAAAAAAAGAGGAAACAAACGAAACAAAGCACACATTTTTCTATTTTTAAAGTCATGTTTAAAAATATTAAGAACACATAATTTTCAAATATTTTCGAGTAACCCAGAGCTAAAAACAAAGAGAGAGTTATAGAGAGAGAACACAACAAAAAAAAAAACAAACAAGAACAAAAAATGCTATGGATTATAAACTTAAGAATGATGGTTGCATAAATTTCTATATAAATTTACAAAAGTAAAAAAATTAAAAACCTCAAAAAAAAAGTATAAAATAATTTATAAAAAAATTTACAAAAAAAAAAAACAAACAAAAACAAAACAAAATGATATATTATATTGATATTTGAAATTTGGTTTTAGATGAGTTCATGCTGAAAATACACAAATTTACTCACTTCCATTTGGCCCCATGGTCATTTGCTTGTTATCAGGTTTGCGGTGTTGATCTTTGGGGAAACCCCCAAAAATCAAAGATTGAAAAGCCCAAACTAAAAGTGCGTCATAACCTCAGAAAGAGAGAGAGAGACAAACAGAAAGAGAGAGAGACCTTCATTGCAACATCTTTAACATAATGAAATGAAAGTCAAATATCAGTATTTCTTCAGGGTAACCAAATAATCGAAGGCATGTGGTTTATGTGGGCAGCGAGTTTTGGCCATCATCAATCGGTCTCAGACCGCCCAGTGTGAAAATTGATTCATTTAACTAGTGTGGGGAGGATGGAGGATGGGGGATGGGGGATGGGGGTGTTTGCCAAAACGCTGGTATTCAAATCTGGTGGACCTTTCTTTTTTGTGGATTAAAGAAAAGTGAAATGGCAAATACAAAGACTAAAATAATCCATTAAATGTTAACATTTTTATTTGATTTACACAAGTTGTTTAAAATACCCCAACTGAAAGGAGTAAATAGTCATTTCATCCATGGTATGATGAATATATGAAACTAATAGAGAGAAGTGCTTCCGACTTCATAAAGCATACGTACATACATATGTATGTTCCTAATCAGCATCAACAGGGGATTCGATAAACAACTAGATCTCGCAGACTGTAGAAGCCAGCACCACCAAATGAAGTATGTAGACTCCTTTAGTATGTATTTATCAGGTAGGTTAGGTTATATTCAAATTTTTGACTCCTACTATCGCCCTAGTAGTCCAAAGTTTTCTCTCGAAATCAGTACCTATCAACCTACCAATTTTTATTAAATTCGGTTACAAAAGACACAACTTATGAGAATAAATTAAGAGTATGAAAAGGTTACTGGACTACTTGTCGGTGCAACAACTTACATTCTTCATTTTTGATAGAGAACTAACATATTTTGTGTATTTGGGAATTCATTGATATAAAAAATAAATTGAATTTATATTTTTTTTAAATATCTAAAGCGGGAGTTTGCTTCTTGGAATAACAATACAGTTGAACTTCCCTATAGTAAACTTCTACATAAGTGAAGTCCTTAAAAGTCACAGATCTTTGGTTCCATTATTATAAGTGTTTATACAGTACATAGCCAAGTTTTGTTTGTGGTCAAAGTGGTTTATAGGCAGGTACAACTGTAGTTACCACATTTCAATATGCCCTTTAGCAATTAAATCACTTTCAATGATTTCTGATGAGGTGTTTAACAATAATAATTGTGGGCAGCCCCAGCAGACAGACAGATAGATAGACAAATAGACAAATAACCTAAGCAAAATAAAAGCCAAAGCCCAATGACTTACATTTTGTATAAAGAGACGCCGACGAAGCGTCGAAGGAGAAAGTGAAATTTTGCATTTCTCGTAAGAAATTTAACAGCAGCAACGGCCACAACAACAATCACATCGAGCTCTGGCCATTGCCATTGGCAATGACAGCGTTAACTTTGTCTTTAAGCCGGGCCCAACCCGGTCCGCAAAGTTTTGAACATCAGTTTTAGTTTTCAACTCGTGGCGATCACAACGAACAAGTAACGCATAAAATTTTCGGCTCGAAGTTATTTCTGTTTGTTTTTTTTTGGGGAAAGGTGCAACCAAGCAAACAATTACAATTACCCACATTCATGTTGTTGTTGCCGTCATGTTGCCGGCCACAAAATCAACAACTACAACTACAACCACAACGACGACGATGACGCTAAACTTGAGTATACAATTTGTTTATTTTGTTTTATTGGGCCAGGCTTTTGTTGGATTATGCAATGCGAACGATGGTGAAAATATGCAAAAGCCATTGTCATCGCCATCATCGTTGTCATACGTCAATGAATCATTATTAACGGAAGCACCGATTTGGTCGCAATTTCTCGAAGATTATGTCTTGAGGTGGGTGCCTACCAAAATGAATCATTCGTCCATGTAAAGTGTAATTATTTTCTTCTCGCACAGCCAAAGCAGCAGTCAACGGACCTCTAAAGATTTACCCTATATGGGCAACGATATGATGGGCGGAGGACCCATCAATTATCATTCGTCCGCCTATAAGAGACCTGGTAATAATATTTATATTACACGACGCATAGGTGAGGCTGTGGAATTGGAGCCACATTTACGTAAACCAGTAGAAAGTCCAATTGTCAATCCACAATTTCGACCCATGACCAATCAAATGTTGCACCAGCAGCAGCAGCAACATCAGCAGCAACAACAGTTGCAACAACGTCAGCAACCTGGATTTCTGCAGCAATTATTTGGTTTTGGTGGCGGTAGTTCTAGCTCTAGTAATTCCCCACAATCCCAATCCCATTTGCGCCCTGTGCCCCTGCAACAGCAACAGCAACAACAACAACAACAGTTGCAGCCTCCATCGCATCCCCACACATCAGGCGGAGGTGCTCAACCGACAACATTTCGAGCTGTTTCCGAGAATGATTTATACCTACTTGGAGCCATCGAAAAGCTGGTCTATCGTGTTGGTATGTTAAGAAGATTTATCAAAGAACCTATTTGCTTACAATTTTTGTATACATAAGTAATTGTGGAATGTAACTTTATATGAGGTAATAAGGGTCAGTTCAGACTTTCAGAAATCGATCTCATAAATCATTTTTAACTCATTTTGCCCAAGTAGTGCGAATTTGAAATGATCGTGTTACTTTTATTTATCATCACACTGACACTCCTTTAGCAAGAATTACTCATTTTTTCAGGTCTAGATTCTATGATTTTCTAATTGCAGCCACTTCCAAATGAATCTTATGAATTTTGACCTTCGTTTGCAAAATATTTCCATATAAAAAAGGCAAAAGTTTTCGATTTCAAATTTAATTTTGTTTTTATATTTCCTTTTCTTGAAAGTAATTAAAAATGAATTCGATATACATTTTGAGGCATTTCTCTTTAAAGTATTTGCATAACAATTTTTGTCTCTTTTTTTTAGATTATTTGGAAAGTCGTGTACGTCGAACGGAGCAATTGATCTATTACTTGATGGCGGGCAACAATCAGAAGGAAGTCAAGGATCCATGTCCTACAAATTTCACAAGGATTAGTGACAATTGTTATTACATCAACAGTCATCAGCAGGTCAACTGGAAGACAGCGAATACGGCTTGCAAAGCACTCAATGCCCATTTGGCCGAATTCGAGAAGGTATCGGAGAATGAGGAGATTATGGCCTATTTGCTAAATCAACCGGCTCATAGGGGACGGGATTATTGGTTGGGCGGCCTGAATCCTGGTCTCCTGTGGATATGGTCGAATTCGGCTAAGCCAGTGAATCCCAATACAAATCTCACATCGATAGCCATGTCACAGAAGGAGAAGGGTGACAATGCCACAGCAACCAATCTGGTGGACAGTGACGACGAGGAGCATAAGGAGGAAGAGACGGGCGATATACTCAACAATACGGTACAGATTGAGGGCAAGGGTCGCTGCCTCCGCCTGTCCTACAATGCTGGCAAGCATAGCTACGCCTACTATGGACAGGAATGCACCTCGCGACACTATTATATATGTGAGCATGAGGACAAGACTCTGGACAATAAGATCAAGAAAATAACTCGAGAGCTAAAGCTGTTCGAGTAGGGTATGCCATGTGATAGATCGGCAGAAATCCTATATAAACATAAACATTTAGCCATATTACGTAAATTTTCATGTGAATTTATTCTTGTTAAATATTTATTATAATATTTATAAATAAACATAATAATTGTTCCAAACATTTTTAAAAAATGGAGTGAAAAAAACACAAAATAAGAGTAAAAAGGAATCCAGTTTGGAACTCATTCAATGAGTTCAAAATGTATACACAGATCTGAATGCTGGTGGAGATCATGATCTCAGTTAGCTTAGCTTAGCTTGGCCAGGCCTAGTCGGGATATAGATAATCCTGCAAGATGTTTTGGAAAGCAATTTTTATTTTGCCCCGATCGCGACCGTTTAGTTTTTGTATATCGGGCAGCAGGCTCATTAGGAACATGGCATCCGAATCGGTTTTGCAGTCACACAACTCCACCACATTGCCAACACCTGCACTGCCACTGCCTCCAGAACTAGGCATTGATCCGCTTGAGTTGTTTGCCTCCAGGCGCAGTAAAGGCTGCTGCTGCTGCTGATGCTGTGACGTTGGATGATGTCCAGCATGTCGTTGTTGTTGAAGGCCAGCTGGAGGCGCTATACTTCCGGCCACACTCGATGGCGTTGGCAATTCCAAATCGTGTGAGGCTGAGGAGGCTGCCAGCAGAGAAACTCCAGCACTGTGAGTTGTTGTGCTGACCATATCGACGGGTTTGCTAAACGTTGGACGCACAAAAGAGATGTTCGAATGGGCCTGTGCCGGCGTTTGAGCCGATCCTGAGCTGTTCTGCTGCTCCTGTGACCGAGGACGGCCATGAATGCGCATTTCTTCTTGATATGCACGGACCTGTAGGCGATTTACATGCAACTGGCGATTAGAAGAATGAGTAAGCTGGTGCTGATGATAGCGCCGCTGCATCTCCGATACTGATGAACTGGCGGCAGAACTGGATGTAGCTGCCATCTTGTGCATTTGGTCATGATCATCGGGTTCAGGCACTTCATCCTCGTCATGATCATGTACGTGATCCTGTTCGTAATCATCGACGGGTTCTTCGCATTCTGATTTGATGTCATTGTTGTCCAACTGATTGTGAAAGCGTGCTCGCTGCTCTTCGTCCATCATTTCATCGAGTTCGGACTGATTGGGTTCAGCTTCATCGAAATAGTCCAAATAGTTGTCCATTTGCTGCGGCTGGGGCGATAGTTGGGTCGCTGTATTCGGATGCCCTGGATTTGAGTTCGATGAGGTGCTTATGGCCACTGTGCGCTCTCGCTGCATGCGGTTCGATAGACTGGAAAGATGGGCCAGGGCATCTTGCACCTGAGTGTCCAGTGATTTGGGTTGCTGATGCTTCTTACGTAGATACGGATGCAGAAAGAACATTCGATCAAAGTAGGACCAACATGGTGGCACCTTCTCTTCCAAATAGTTGGTGTACTCGCGTCGAAATGAGATACGCAAATTTGTCCACTTGGCCAGACTTGCACCGGGATTCTTTTCCAGCTTTATGTCAACCTCCCGCCAAAAATTCTCCACATATGGACGACAAAAGTAGTACTTGTGCCGTGGATTGTAGATGGCCTCATCTCGCTGGACAATGTCAATCAACTTGAATACCTCCTCGGTCAGCCATCGTGATGAGCAACTGGCACTAGCACTCAGATTGCCATTGCTCGAAACAAACTGACTAGCGCTGAATTCACCCGACATTATGCACAATGTATGTGTGGGGCTAGATAACAATTGTGCGTTACATTTGTATCTCTTGTATAAGGATCACAGGTTGCAAATCAATTTTTTGCAAAACATTTTTACAAAAACAAACAGAAAAAACAAACACCCCCTATTAGCGAGAATTCGCCTCGCTTTATACACCGTGAGAAACGGGTGCTACTTAAAGCAAGGCATAAAGTTTACCACTTCCTGCGGGCTCATCCTGACGACGTATAGCCAGGAGTCCTTTACGCAGAAGCGTGTTCCAGCATCTTTCATATGACAAGTTGGAGGCATATGGACGTCGTGCGGTCAGCCAGATGCCCTTGATGAAAAGGGAGCTGTGTGCCGAGGTAAGCATAGTGCACTTTTTGGCGTATTATTTACTTTTTGTAAATAGTAGATTAGTCTTAATTAATTTTTTTTATTATTAATAATATTTGAAAGTAGTAGATTAGTTCTAATTTAGTTTAATAATATTTGTAAGTAGATTAGTTCTAATTTAGTTTTAATTCATTTTATATTTCTAATGTAAATATATAAATAGTAGTATATAATAATAATGCAAATATATGAAAAAACATACCTATAAATAAATATAATATATTTTTCTCTCAGTGCAGATTCGCCCGAACCGTTAACATTTTGCCGTCTCGCCGTAACTTTTTGGCAACAACAAAACTCTAGAGGTGGTAGTCCGGCCGATAAACGTCCATTTATGAAATATGGCAGCACTGAGATATGCAATAATAGTTTGGTTACCCTATTTCCGCGTCTACTTTGAGTTTCCAGCCCTCAAATTTGGCGCTAAGATTACGAAATGAAAAAGCAACGAACATATTGAGAAAAAGCGAGAATATAAAAAATATAAATTTAATGTGAATAAAATAAAAAGTTTACAGAGAACCAAGACTCTACAAGTAAAGAGTATGCATATAAAGAATGTCTAACCGAAAGCGTCGCTCAAACTGCGGACAACGATATAAAAACAAAAATGAAAATCAAACGGATTCTTTTTTTTGTTACATTTTGTTAAATTTTTTCCAAACTTTTTTGTGGCCCATTTAAAGCGTTCCCTCGCTCCCCTTTGCAAGCAGCACACATACACAGTGAGCAAAATAATTTAACTTACGGTTTTAGAAATTAAATCTGCAAACGTACATACATATGTACATATAAAAGTACAACCCTATTTGCATAACACAAAATATTTAATTAATTTAGTTTAATTTATTGCATATGTATGTATATAATATAGAAATGTTTGATTGGATTTCGTCACAAAGTGTAGTGAAACTTTCTTTGACCGATGTACATACCCTCCCGCAATTCAACCTATAAAAAACCGGAATCTCTCCCAGTCCCAGAGAATCAGAGAGAGAGTTACAAAAAGAGGGAGAGCAAGAAAGAGTGAGACGACAAGCTGTAAAAAGTACACATATAAAAAACATAAACAAGCCTTTTTTCACCATGAGCGAGCGTGCGACAGGGATAGAACGAGCTGTTGAGGGAGGGAGCTGCTGAGGGAGAGAGACCGCGATGAGACTGGCAAGAAAAAACTTGCTTGTGTTGTGATTTTTTTTCAGTTCAGTTTTTGCTACGAACGCGCGCACACAAGCACGAGAGAAGAACGGTTCTTTTTTTGGTCGTTTTGCCTTTGCCTTTGCGATTCGTACCGTTTTTTGTGTTGGCTCTGTTGTGCTCCCCGTAGTAAACAACCACCCACCAACTCCTCTTACATGCGCCCCGGCCAAATGCAATTAATTGCCGAATATTAAGCGAAAAAAAGAAACGCCAAACGCAAAAGGGGGCCAAAAAAAGCAAGTGCAAGTCATAAAAAAACTTGTGGGAGTGTGTGTGTTCAGTGTGTGTGCGTGTATATTTTTGGCGTGCGCGGCCATTGCATCTTCCATCTCATTCCATCTAAAAAGTGTGTGAAAGAGAAAACGCAAATAGACGAAAATTTGCACAATTTAAAGCAAAAAGAAAAAAAGAAGAGAAAATGCCAATCAGAAATACAAAAAAATTGCCAAAGTTGTAAAAAAAAAAAATACGAGAAAAAAAAAATTTTTAAGAAAAATAAAAAGATAATTTAACACGTGCTCCCAATTGAAAAAGTGAATAGAAAAAATATCACAATTTATTTAAAATATCTGCAACTTCTGTGAATAGGTATTCTGAAATTGGTAAGTATTTTTTATGTTTTCATTTAATTCATTTTATTTCATTTTTTTTGGGCCGTATTAGATAAACACACATGTTATTGTTTTGCCTTTGTATGTGTGTGTGTGTATGTTTTTCTTTCCCGCGCCCAAGGCACAGTGGGGTACAGTTTAATGTGCTATGTAATTTGACAATAATTTTGTGTTTGCAGTTTGAAATTTTTAATTGAAGCTACATACAAAAATATTTCATCTTTGAATGTTTTTTGTTTGTTTTAACAGTTTCCGCCTGTATTATATGATGTCCAATAGTATTTTTTATTTGATAGTTTATGAATACAGATATTTAAAGAGATAAGCATTTACTTTAAAATATCTTGATTCCTAGGCCCAATTTTATGGAGACTCTACTGTGTGGGTTATACATACATACATACACATGTATAACCCATATTTATATTTCACTCCCACTCCAATGCTGACCACTCGACCATAATTGTTGTCCCACTGTGCCATTATTATGGTTGTCCCTTTTGTCCATTTGTCGCTTGTTTGACTTTTTTATACTCGTTGTTCGTCTCCCATTCATTCGGTGGCGTTTTGTGTTTGTGTGAGTGTGTGTCGTCGTGTCGTTTTTTTCTTATTATCTCGTTTCTTCTTTTTATTCATCAAATTTTCGCATTTCGCCTCCACCCCCACCCCAAATCATCAGAGAGACTACGAGAGTGAGAAATAGTGTGAGAGAGAGAAAGAAGAGGAGAGGAGAGGTTTTTTTGTTCGTCCGTTTTTTGCGGTATTCGTTTGTTTATGTTGCGCTCTCGCTCGCTCTTCGGCTCTCTTTTGTTCTTGCGCTCAATTAAATTTCGTTGATTCGTGTGTGTGTGAGCATGTTAGTATGTGTGTGTTGGTTTTTTATGTATACCATTTTTTTTTTGTGTTTTCGTTTTTTGACAATTTGTAGTTTTATCAAAAAAAAACCAAAAAAACGAAAAACTAAAATAAAGTCAAATAAAACACAAATGGCAGTTGACCCTATTTTGTCACGCGCAACAAGCACAGATAAAACGTGTCCTTTAACCGCTGATTTCCCCAAATCCCCCCGTCGCGCTCCACCAACTTCTGCCGAAAATTTGGTGTACGCAACGTCAGCAACAACAACAACAAAAGCAACAACGGCAACCGGTTCTTTTAGTCAGCAAGTACAACAACCAAAAAGAAGGAACCAAATTTATACATATGTACGTACATACATATGTATGTATGTATGTACATACATACATATGTAATTTTATAAGCCAAGCCGGCCTAACAATACCCTTTATCCCTAGTAAGAGTGTAACATTAAACAGTTATGTACAAAAACAAAGATTACAAATAATAGAAAATCATTATTTTTTCCTAGAGTTGCTTCTGCGGTTCAATTCCATATGTTTCCCGAGAATTCCCTTAGCGTTATTACTTTGAATTTGTAGTTGTTTGACCACAAGTAAAAGGGACTCTAGTATAACCTTCTAGGTTATAACTAAAGGGTATAAGACGATCAAAAGAAAACACAGTTGGACTCTGACGTCAACAGAACTACGCAATGCTTGAGTGTGTTGGTGCTTCTCTCCCCGTCTCTCTTTGTGTGTTGTGTGTGTGTATAATTATGTTCGTGTTGCCCCTTACTCCCTCACTTTACCTTTGGTGCTGTCTATGTTTTTCCTTTCTTTTTTTTTTGTGTTTTAAATAACTCAATTTTGATGCGACGCGCGCCAATTTCTGATTGTTTCTTTATTTTATTGATTCTTTTTTTTTTTTTGTAGGTTTTTCCCTCTGATAATAAAAAAAGATTTGCACAATAATAGGCAAGAGATGTAGGAGGAGTTTGTGGGAATTGTGTTTGGAAAGTGGAATTCTTGTTTACAAATTGCCTTTAATTCATATATGTATGTACATATGTATGTTTGCGTGTATATGTGTGTGTTCGAGTGTGTGTGTATGGGTCAGTGGGTTGTGCATTTTCGAACTAGGATTAAGGAATTAAGAATTTGTTAGTCTTTTATGTTAAGGACTTACTTGGTTCACTTGGATTATAAGCCAAATTCATTAAACGATTCTATGGACTTTTAATTATAATGTCTCCAAATGCATATGTACATATGTACAAACATTTGTACTCTTTCCAATTAATAATAATAAACTAAGCTAGATTACAGATACAATAATGACAGATACATGACACCTAACAAATGACCGATGAATAATTTAATATTCTTGGGAAAAAAAGGTAACAACCATAAATCAATTTGGGTTTTCATTACAAGCAAAAAGTTAAATGTTATATATATGTACATATATTGACTAAAATCAAGTGTAATTTACGTCCTAAACCTAAAATTAAATTAAAAGTTGTTTGATATAAAGTATATACAGTAGATGCCGCTTATAACGATACACTCGGGAAGGTTATAATTATAATATATTATAGAAGAAATTTTGAACACAATTATCGCTTACACCGATAAAAAGGTAAGAACAAATACAAAAAAGAGAGCAGAGCTTGAAATAAAAAGAGTGAAATAAATGTTAATACACTTGTGAGAAAGTAATTTGGTTTAGACGCTCCCAATAAAATACTTCGTATTCGGCCTATCTACAGTAAGTCCAAAAAGTATTGGCACATTTAAAATGTTCAATTTTCAACCCACGCCAGTTCTGTTTTATTTGCCGACCCATGGTTAAACTATCTAATTCCCAGAAAAATGTTCATTTTTAGTTATGTTCAATAAACTAATAAATAGGCACAGTCTCAGGCAGACTGTGAATGAATTGATCATTTGAGCACAATGATGCATACATAATGAGGTAATCTCAATCTCTGAAGCAATCAAAAATTACAGATTAAATAAAAGTAAATAATGGTTTTTTCTTCGATCTCAGTTAGTCCCAGTTAGTATCAGGCTAGTCCCTTGAGTATCGTTATAGCCGGCATATAATGTGTTTAGTGCATGCATCAAATTCATTGTAAGTCCAATTCACATAATTTAACACTGTTAATATATTTCAGCCTAAACTTTCCTATGCAACTCTGCCAACAGAATATAAATTATAAATTTTTGCTTTGCATTCCAAAATCATTTCTCGAGGTTATTGACACGTTGTCCAGTTGGCGCCTCTGTCTTTTGAGTGTGTATACATAAATGCCCATTCATCTATCTCTTTTTTTGCTCCAGTTTAAAATAAGAATAATTTTCATTTTAATTTACCTACCAAAATGTTTAATAATACTTTTGGTAAGACATTTAGGGTATATTTACTAAAGCAAGAAGATTGCCATATATGTGTATACATAGGTGTGTACTATATAGAATGAGTTTCGTTTGGATGTATTTGGCAAGGGTATTAAATATATGACATCTTTAGAAGTTTCAGAACTTTCTGTTTTTGCTTGGGTTTGCCAGAAGCGCCCGCTTTTTTTTTGTTTTTCAACTTTTTTTTTACTTGTTGGTTATATTCGTGTTGGCATTGCACGTTTAATTCATAAACAATTAATTAATTCATGCACATTTTATGTTAATGTGCTGAAAAATTAATAAACACACACACAACAAGAGGAGAATTGCAGCAAAAAACGTAAAGAAAGCAAAAATCAACTGAAATAATATAATCGAGAAAAAAAAAACAATAAAAACTTTATATACATATAATGTAGTTTTGCATAGTAAACAGAAATCTAACTGAAAGGTAAATTGCATTTCTGTATTTTCAGCATAAAACTTCATTGGCCACAGATAGAGATAAAGCGAGAGCGAGGGGAATAGAAGAGAAGAGAAGAGACAAGACGATAACTTGGTCAACTGATAAGTGACAACGACGACACTTTCTTCTCCGCTGACCGCTGATTTATTTCATTTGCCTCAATTGACCTGCCCGGTTGAGAAAGAGAGGAGAGGGAGAGCGTCACAAGACCCACCGTCGTCGAGACCCATTTTCATTACTAACCCAAACTGGACGCACGCACCATTCCGTATCGACCGCTAAATCTTGGCGGCCATCAGCCGCCTCTTATGGCCGAATTGCCAACGACGCCAAATGGCGTCACAACGGGCGATTATCTGCGGTCCCTAAGTCATTTGACTTCGGCGGATTTGCGTACAGCCCAATTGGTTCACGATTACAAACCATTCAACATTAGTGAGTTTCGTCAGAATGTCGAACGTTTGGATTATTCGCTGAAAAATGGTCTAATGGTCGATCAGCAGCATCTTCAGCAGCAACATCAACAGCATGCCGCCGAACAGCAGCATCAGCAGCAACAGCAACAGCAGCAACAACAGCAGCAGCAACAGCAATTGCTTCATCAGCAACAGCAGCAACAGCAATTGAAGGGTTCAAGTTATAGTGCTCCAAGTTCTCCGCCCACGCCCACTCAGGAGGAGCAGAAGGTAAGAAACTCAAATAGCTGTCTCTAAAGAGGATTGTCTTGTGACGCAATTCTATGTAACCACATCCACGATTACATTAGTATTTGTTGCTAAATTTACACTCTATATAAACCTTATCGACCACAAGATTGATAATGTCTTTAACATTTGTGTCTTCTGATCCTTTTTTTTAGTATGATCCCAGCCGTTCGCCAACACGACATTTGGGCGGTGGCAGTAATGAATCATCACCGGAAGATCAGCGAAGAGGAAGCGGAGGTGGAGCATCTGGTGGTGCGGGCGGCGGTGATGATCAAACAAAACCATATAAATGCGCTTCGTGCACCAAATCGTTTGCCAACTCATCATATCTGTCGCAGCATACACGAATCCATTTGGGCATCAAACCCTATCGCTGTGAGATCTGTCAACGCAAGTTCACCCAACTATCACACCTGCAACAGCATATACGAACGCATACGGGTGATAAGCCATATAAATGTCGACATGCCGGCTGTCCCAAGGCCTTCTCTCAATTATCCAATCTGCAATCGCACTCCCGCTGCCATCAGACGGACAAGCCATTCAAATGCAATTCGTGCTATAAATGCTTTGCCGATGAGATGACGCTACTAGAGCATATTCCCAAGCACAAGGACTCCAAACACCTGAAAACGCACATATGTAATTTGTGTGGAAAATCCTACACACAGGAGACTTATCTGGCTAAGCACTTGCAGAAGCATGCGGAGAAGGCGGAGAAACATCAACAGCAGCGTCATACGGCAGCCAGTCAATTGGTTGGAGGCTCCGGAATCGGTGGCCTTCAGCATCAACATGTTCCAGCTGGTGGAATCGGCTTGAATCTGCAGCGACAGGCGGCAATGAATGATGTGAATGCAGCGTATTGGGCCAAAATGGGGGCAGACAGTGCCGCTGCCTCCCTGGCGGAGGCTATACAGCAGCAACTACCTCAGGCCAATGGACAAACATATGCCAATTTTGCCTCATTGCAGCAGCAGCAGCAACAACAACAGCAACAACATCAGCAGCAACAACAACAGGAATTGCTGCAGCATCACCGTTTAGCCGATACTCCAGGACATTCGCATAGTCCGCACGATGCGGATGCGGCCAATGCAGTGGGTGAAGATCTTGTCTTGCGTCAGTCATCGCATCTCCAGCAACAGCAGCAGCAATCCTCACCGGCAACGGGTGGTGCATCGGCCTTTACGCCCCTAACGACTGCCCAGCCCCCGCCTCCAACCTCGCATCTGCAACAGCATCGCTCGGCCGCCCCGCCGCCAGGAGCAGCAGCCACAGCGGCCTACCTTTATCAACAGAATGCCGCTGCCGCAGCAGCTGCAGCTGCCTCTAGTTTTCCCACACAACTGATATCACTGCATCAAATACGAAATTATGCCCATCCGCCGGGATCAGCTGTGGCAGCAGCGGCCGCTGGTCTCGATCATCTAACCTCGTTGGGTCTTAGCGCCGTTTCGGCGGTCAAAGAGAAAGCTCAATAGTACAGGCGAAACGTCGGAGTGGGGGGAGGAGCAGCAGCAGCAGGAGGTGGTAGCCAGAAGAGGCAGCAACGATGACATTAGATTGTAAAAATGTAACAAAACAAATTGGAACAAAATCTAGAACGAAGAGTTGTGCGCATGTATTAGAAAAGCAAAGAATTAAAATCTTTCCTTTACTATATTTCATTCTAATTGTAAGAATAATAATTTTAGTTAGGCTGAAATCTAAGCGGAAGCAAGAAGCTTTAATTAAGAAAATGATAGACGTTTTCCCCCTCCTGCCTATAGATATATAGTTCTCTCTCTATGTGTATCTTATTGTCAAAAGAAAACGCAATCATAATTCTTGAAATTCTCATCATCAATTTGAGTGTGTTTTCTTTTCCTTTGTTACCTTCCATTTCACCACTGCCAAAAAACAAGAAATCGTTTATCATTTTCTATTCTTCTTTCTTCTGCCATTGATTTGCATTATATTTTTGTTAGATATCAACTCAGGATATGTCATTTTAGAATGTGTTTTATAGACATAAATTATTTATGAAACAATTGACTCAACCCACACAAAAACTTTCACAATCCTAACCGTCCTTTCTAATTCTTTTCCCCTTTTCCAAACAAATGAGCAGAGAACAATCCTCCGCCTCTTACTGTAACAAACGATAAGCAATATTTATACAAAAAAAAGGAAAAAACAACAAACAACACAAGTAAATGTAAAGTCAAGAAAACAAAAACCCTAATCAACTTGAATGAGTCAGAATTTCTGTGAAACTCAACATAAATTCAGGTGAATTACAGTTTTTGCACCTTGTTGTAATTTTCTCCTTAGGTGCCGTACCAAGTACTGCGATAATCTTTTAATAATTAAATATTAGTAATATATTTAACTATATACATATATGTAAATAATATATATATATATAGGTCGAAAGTATCAATAATTAATATATATAATTATGATTTAGAATTTAGAATTTTAAACATATTTTTTACAAACACAAACAAAAACACTTGTAAGGCAAGCTGGAATGAAAAATCTATTCAAAGAAACAAAAACAAACAAATGTGAAATTAAATTAATAAATTTGGAAAATATTTATGAAAATAACTCAAAATGTATTTAATACAAAAATTTTGAGGTTAAGAAGAAAACCAGCCAAGTGGAATAACTGCATCTAATCCGCTTAGCAAACTCCAACAAAACCATCGCCGTTCTGTAAGATAATGTTCGAAAAGAAAAAGAAAAAGCAAGATAGTTTCAGCTGTCGTTTTTTTTCGAATGATTGATTGTGTGGCTAAAGAGCATTCAATATATACTCGAGAGGGATGTACCCATGTATAAAATTCTTATGCAATCAACGGGGCCGCTGCTGTAACATCAACATCAAGATGATATAAATCCTTGTGAATGCGATGCACATATAGTTTATATACTCTTCTTTTATGCAGTGGAGAGCAAAAGTTAGTGAATGCTTAAACATTTCTAACTGCATATGACATAAAAGACCCACGTCCAAAATCAATGAAACTATATTTTTGTATACTTCTTACACTTATTTAAACAAATAGACTGAACATTCTGTCCCATTGTGCTAAAATAATGTTAAATGGACCAGAATCATATTTTTTTTGGCATAAACTACAATGCTTGAGGTTTAAATTTTTTATTTTTACAATCTTATCAGTTTTATCCCAAATTCTTTGAAAGTATAAAATTTGAAAATTCAGCTGAATTTTGTGTTCTTTTAAAAAATTAAAAAATTTAGTTCGGAATATAAATATGAAAACTTTATATTTTCTTTAAGAGTCTAGCTTAAAAGTTAGTTTAAACAATCCATTAAAAGATTTCTGTTTTCGATTTTTATACCATACACCCATAGGGTGAAATGGTATATTAAAGTCGCCAAAATGTATGTAACAGGCAGAAGGAAGCATCTCCGACCCCACAAAGTATATATGTATATTCTTGATCAGGATCAACAACCAAGTCGATCTAGCCATGTCCGTCTGTATGAACACTCAGATCTCGGAGACTATAAGAGCTAGAGCCACCAAATTTGGTATGCAGTCTCGTGTAGTATGTACACTTATCGAGTTTGTTTTAAATTTTTGCCACGCCCCCTTCCGCCCCCGTAATTTACAAAAAACAGATTTTCTTAAAAACTATGTAAGCTACCGACATAAAATTTGGTATGTAAGCTAGCCTAATAGACGCGCATATATTGACTATTTAAAAATTTTGCCACGCCCATTTTCGCCCCCGAAAATTAAACAAAACTGATTTTCTCGAAAACTAACAAAGCTAAAGTCATCAAATTTAGTATGCATATTGGCTTAGTATGCGCGCAGAATACATATATTTTTATATGTTGCCACGCCCACTTCCGCCTCCATAATTTAGAAAAAACCGATTGGCTCTTGCAATTGACGATCAATCGCGATCAAATTTGGCAGACTAATAAATCTTATCTATTTCTATCAAACTACCAAATTTTATTGAAATCGGACTAGAAACATACAAAATATGCGTATGAACGTATTTTGCTACGCGATCCATAAGGGCAGAATTGGCCGTTGGCTGGTGGCGGCGCTAGAGTGCTCGTGTGTTTGTAGAGTGAGCGAGATGGTATGAGGCATGTTAAAACAATTTAATAGACATACATTTGGTTTTCGAAATTTTAAATATTTGTTTCACCTGGTGTATGGTATACCCAAGTCGGCGAGACGACTAACTTACTTCATTATTGATCCATTCAGTATTTCTTACCTAAAACTTGACTTACATAACGAAATGTAAAGAGAATGGGCAGAATTGAGCAAAAAGTGTTAATAACAGGCTTTAAAGCGCAGTTTAGAGTCAAAACTAACATAATTACTTTTTATGAGAAGTTGGCAAAAACTGTATTTTTTTCCCCATAATAAACAAACACTTTGTGTAGTTTTTTCCTAAAATAAAACTTTACACCATCTATCCTTTTCGAAATTATTTAATATGAATATATTTAAAATATCTTCTTTTTAAAGATTGACCTCGAGACGGCGTAGGTGCAAGATTTCACTTATATTTGACATACATATACATACATACATTGACCTTTATTTTCCATTTTGTCGATAAAGATTTAGATGCCAAGTGTTTCCCACAGCAAAAGCGCAGAGTTAGGTAAAACTTTCAGCCAAATTTGAGAGAACAATCAATTGATTAAACATGTGACTTTGTAAGTCACCGTTGCCAATATATTTCACCAAATTCTTCGATTTTATTCCAAAGAAAACTAAATCTGGCCACATGTGCTAAGGACAGAAAACTTGAAGACCAAACATAACTATCATGTACTCCCGATTCTTAAAATGGGCTTGGGCTGATAATGGTGGCACAAATATAAACTGAATACGTTTCCGTTTGTGTTCCCTGGCAAAAGATCTAGAACCAAAAACCACCTCTATTTTATCCTATAACGACCCTTGCGATAAGAATGTGTTTAACGGACTAACATTGCGACAAAGTGCTATTTTCTGTGGCATGTCTTTTATTATCCTTGTGTTATTCGGAACATGCAAATATGTACTAACTTTTTTCCCCCCTGTATATGCCAGGAATAACTTGAATTTTTTTTATTGTTATACATAAAATTTGTGATAATAAAGACGTTTTACTTCATTGGCATCATAGATTGGCGGTTCTTTAGACTTTTTTATTTGCATATACAGTGAAACCTCGATATAACGAATCTGAGGGGGATCGCAAAATTATTCGTTATATCTATTGATTCGCTATAGGTACTGAAATGTAAAACCTTAGTCCTTTCAAGGGACTTAACAAAAAATTCGTTATATTGGGTTTTTCGTTATAACGAAGTTCGTTATATCGAGGTTTCACTGTAGTTTATAGTTTTAATGTATTTTTATTAGAAGTTGTAAATAAAACTGTCATCTCTAACATTTTATTCATATTCGTGGTATCATAAAATTGAAAACGTTTGCACTGGTTTAATATAAATTGGTTTGGAAATTGGTTTTGAGTAACTATAATTGCTTTTTTTGTGTTTGCTAGTGCTAAATTGAACCCTTTAAATTACATATATGTTAATTGTATCTTGGTTCACTCCCGTGGAGTTTTTGCTCCAGTTCCTAAATAAAACAATTTAAGCGAATCTCAATTTTACGCCACGTCATTTAACAAAAGTTTATTTATAGACGACAGGTTTTTTAGTTATAAGATCCGGCTGTTGCCTGTTTCCCTACAAGTTTTGGTTGCAACGATTCAAGAAAATTTAAAAAAAATTATAATTTTCTTTCGACAACATTCTAATTTAAAGACTAACAATAAGTGCATTATTTTATTGTTTTATTTGAACAGCAATTAAAGTTGAATTTGTCTTTCGCCCTCAGTAGCACACGATTTTCCACTTGAGTTCGAGATTGAAAAGTCTTTGAGACTGTTTTTTGGTTTTTTAGGTGGTTTTTGGTTGCTCAATTACTTTCATATGCTTTTTGCTAAAAATAAGCATTTTCATCACAATAAAAAGAATTAATAAAATTAATTTCATGCTAAATTAATATATGAAGAAAAGAAAAAAAAACACGAAAAACAAAACGGCAATTCTCCCTTCCTCTTGCGCTCCCCTCCAAAAACCAGTTTCAATTCTTAACAGGTGTTTTTTGTGGTTTTTGCAATCTTCTTGTGTCTCTGCTCGTTGAAGCATTTTGAATGGAATTATTAATAACAGCAAATTGTGTTAAAAATGTATGTGCAGAAAAAAAACAAGAAAAGAACTAAAATGAACAATAAGACAATGGGAAGAACAAACAAATGGTTAAACACTATTTATGCTTCTCTTGTTTTTTTTTATGAGGCAAATAAAATTGTAGTTAAGAGCTCATAAAAATTGGCTGAACGGCAACAAAAAATCTAACAATAATAACACAAATCGTTAACGTGAAGTTTCTATACTCTAACTGATTAGATTTATTTTGATGAACATTTGAAATAACGATTGTAATAAAGTTTTCTTAATCAAACAACTAACTTTACGATTGCCTGTTAAAAGTTATTCTTAAATTACTGATGCAAGTACGAAATTAGTTTAAATATCAAACAATTTGGTTAATCTAACTTTTGGGGTTGGCTACTTCAAGATCTACAATTTAAAATTTTATTTTTGTATTATGTGTCTTCATTCTTTAATCATTTTAAACAATATACCCTATTCAAAATTTCTCAAAGGTTATAATAAGTTTGAGTTTTTTTTAAGATTAGCCAAATATATGATAAAGAAGCAATAGTTTGGTGAAGAATCGAAAAACAGGCCATGTGATAAAGATGTTTTCCTTAAGGATGGTACAATATCCGTGTCCTGAACGGAGTCTAAAGTTTAAAGCTTTACGAGTGGTGAGGACCCATCGCCCCCTGACTTCGTCCATGTTTGTCATAGATTATTCTTAACCTGGCATTGGACCAATCTCCAAACGGGAATGTCAACTCTAGGTTACTAAGCTTTAAGTCAACTAATTTTCATGTTGAAGATTTCAAAAAGTTAAAAATTTGTACGATTCTTTAGATTGTATCATACTCAATGATTGTTTCACAGAAAGTTATAAAATGCAAATTGAAAATCAATAGCTTACATTTTCATAAGGAAGAAATACTTCCCTTTCAGCATGGTCAACTTCTAGTCAAAGTGAATGTAGCTTTTCATATAAGTAGTAGAGTCTCGAGGCCCACAAAAGATTCGGCGGCAAACTAACAACAGTTTGCTAAGTATATATAAAGACATTAAAAAAGGGGCTTATTGTTAGACAATTGTCTATTTTGTCAGCGGCTACAGAATATAAAAGAATTGTGCGAAAATGTTTGGCATGATCCTTTTTTTTGTGCAAAAATGAGAAGAATGAAAAGGCCGACACCCCTTGACAATGGAGAGGAATTGGCAAACATTACCACAAGGATGACAATAGGCATAAAGGATAACAATCGATAATCGATCATTTGGCAGTATTCCCAACCCTCTCATTCTCATAGAACACAACGCAATGTTTGCCAATAATTTAATTGATAAATGATTTGATTTTTGAAAAAAATTCGCATCGATCATATTAGCAGCAGCAGCATCTTATAGATGCAGACTCGTTTCGTTGTCTGCCTAGTCATTGATTAGCATATCAATAACCCGAATATTATAGATTCAACTAATGATCATGGGATTGTTGTTCGTTCTTTTTGGGGTGGCTTTCTCTCCCTATTCTCTGCTCCTTGTCCCAGTCTTGTCTTCTGCTCTGTCTTGTCTTCTTCTGGGTGCTGACATCATCACGAAGCTGTTGTCGTTGTCCTGTGCATCATCAGTGCTTTGTTATGCTAACTATGAGAAAAAATGATCCTGGAGTCGTCCTGCCTAGGTACAGAGGTGACTGTCAACTTTCTGTTTTTTTCTTGTTTTTTGGGAACGATTTTTTTTCTTTGATGGATATGATAATTAGAATGCACAGCCTGAGGGCAGATAATCATCATCGGCTGAGAGTTAGATGAGAAAAGTTTGACAAAAAGACATAGTGATCTTATAAGATAGATGGATATATAGCTTCCCTTTAGATTGAGTGAAATAAAAAAAATTCATATAGCCGAACTTATGAAAAGTGACCGCATTTGTTAATTACTTATTTTGGCGATATTTACATAGAAACAAAAAAATAAATATTTATTTTAAACGATCATCTCTATGGAAGATAAATAATAGAGTCCTCCGATCTTAATGAAACTCCCCACTTTAATGAGTTTATCAAACTACAAATTTTTAAGTATTTGGAAAAATGCACGAAAAATGACAAAGTTTTTGATTTATATAACACTTTTTACCGCTCGTTTCTGTATGATCTGTTGAAAAATAGTCAACCGATCTTTAAGAAATTTAAGGCCATCAATAAACAGTATTCTAAACTTAAAAATATTAAATTTTGTGACAAACGTTTGTAAAATAACAGAGTTATTGATAAAGAAACTAGATATTTCTTATGAATGTTATGTGATTTAGTGGTCTGATCCAGTTGAACAGGAGTATACAAAAATATATTTGCGAAATTGAACCATTGAAAACCATTCGAAAATACAAGAAAAATATAAGAAGTAAATAAAGTTTTGTTTAAAATCGTCTAACAGTTTCCTATTTGATTTTTGGTTGCCAACATTTAAATATTAAGTAGATTAGGTGATTTATAGATAGTTTCAATAAATTGTAATAAACCATAAACTTGAACTTTAATTTCGATTTTGTAATTTCCATAAGATTTCCCGTCTTTACCCTTTCTAGCCTCAGGTCGTAGCATTATGCAAAACTGCTTTCATTTTCGATATTGAGGGGTCGTTTATTTTCTGTTTTCCCTTCCTTCCCTAAGTTTTTTTTGTTTTTGTATATGCCAAGAAGCGAGAGGGGCAGACAGATAAGTAATTTGGAATGCTGCAGAAAGGCGGCATCAATGCCATCAATAGATTTATGGTTTCTAAACTCTAGAGAAAATCAAAACACACAAAATTACAGGAACAGGGACCCTCTCAATCAACCGCCAGGGGGTTGGTTGGCTTGGCATCGTCACTTAGATGCAGGCCGTAATCAGATGCGAATCGAACCCAGGGCGATATATGTATTTTACTTAGCATAAGAAAGGGACTCGAGGATCCTTTTTGTGTGTCTGTGTGTGTGTGTAACCCGTTCGGTATTCGCAAAAACCATTTAGTCGCCATTCAGGCAATTCTTTTGGATAAACTATTTATGAAATTATTACACAATGGGCCACGATTAGCCCTGTCATGAGTGTATATAGAGAGGAGCATAGAGGTGTGTATGTTTTTCCCATAACTTCTTGTTTACCTTTTTTGTTGTGGCCTTCCTATTGAATTTTCCAAAAAATTTGCATTCCCTTTTAAACCGATTCTTTTCTTCTTCGTTTCTTTCTTTTTTGGCAATTTCGGCATATTGATTCGCTTTGTCTTCCCATTGTGCGATTCTAATAAGGTGCGATATTGTGAAATTTGATGCGATTTTCTGCACCCTTTCGACAGACAGAAGAAGGAAGCCTTCTTCCTTCTGTGTTATTTTTGCACATATATTGAATGGGCACACTCTTCAAGCCATTGTTGAGGTTTCGCATTCAATAGTTCTATAGTCTTTCACATTCAAATTGTTATGTAATTGATACTTAACGATTTATTGGCATATTGCGAATTTTTGTGGTTTGCTTTCTTAATTAAATATTTAGATGTGAATTGATATATATACATATATATATTCAATTCGAATGGATTCATTTGACTTTTCACTCATTCATGCAGCTCTCTAATATATATTTATATTTTATTTAGGTTTGTGTTCTTATCTCAAGATCGATTTCAAATCTAAACTTATTTATTAAGCATTCTAAGTAGGTCAATTAACTCACCCCGAAAAAAGCAATTCTTCTCAAACAGGTTCCTCGGTTGATAGAACCATTTATAACATTTATCTTCTCAACTTGACAGATGTTGGAGAAAGGTAAAGGAGATCGGGCTATCATCTTACATTAATAGATAATCAATTGGACTTGTGTTAGGCTTAATCTGAAGACTACGTAATAGATTCAGACCCTGTTTAGACTTTTTTTTAGTTGTTCGCTTTAAATTCAGTACTTACTATTATATTTTTATGTTTTATTCTTTATTTTTTAAGCATTTCATAGATTTGATAATGATTAACCATTTTCTAATTCCTTGCGGAAGACACACAAGAACTACAAGATAAAATATGTATGTATATCTAATACTATTTTTTTTAATGATTTTGCACTCATCGCAAAAAATTGGAATATTAATCTGACTGGTTTCCGTGCATCCTTGCAAAAGTAAGACGTCTTTGAACTTGATCTGCCGACATCAATGGTCGGGCAGTCAAATAATATTATATTATACACATTATGAGGATATATCCCAAATATATTATGATATTATTATGAAGTCCCGAAAAATGTTAATTTTTAAGAATTTTTCTAAGGAGAACTGGATATTATTATATAAAATTGGGGGTTCTTTTATATCTAAAAGTAAATTTATTAAATTTTTTTTATCAAGACACAATAAAAGTTATAAAGAATATCCTAAAATCAAAATGAGAATCCTCATTTTAATATTGACAAAATGGAGGATCCAAAATCCGATCCGAAAAATTTTATATCAAAAATTCGGTTCAGTTTTGTCTATACAAAGGCGATCGTTTTATTGGTTTTCAAGAAACTCTGGTAACCGATTTAAAAAAAAAAGTCTCGAGCATTAATAGATGTGCTTTAAATTTTAGAAAATTTATGTACTTAAATATACCTAGGTAGATTACGAGAATGCTAAGCTAAGCTAAAATATTGACATTCTCAACGTTTGTAGATGTAGTTATATATCACTCTGAACACAATGTATTAATTTGCTTGTGAAATAAAATAGAAAATTGGAGTGAAAAATGGTATAAATTTCTTTGAGAAGAGGTATAAAACGTTTTAGGACTAAAAAATTGCTTCCAAAAAATATGAGGATAAAAATGTTAAAAAAAGGTTTGTGAAAAAAAAACATATAATTTGCAATATAGTTTCTAGAAATATTAATACAAAACTTAAATTAATTACACAAAATGTAAATATCTATACTTAAAACAGAATCAGACATTTCGTTACTTTACAATATTCTCTCATATCTAAGAGAATCGCAGACATTTGCTTTCTGTTCCTTAAGGCTCGTCGTTTTGGAAGCAGGAAATAAATTAGAATAATTAAAATTATTGAACGTGACTAATGAGCAAATATTGATTTAAAACTTTTCACAGGGACACAGGGATACAGAGGACCACAAAAGCCTGAATATAAAAAAGATAAACAAATTACGGGCAGATGGATAGAAAAATATGGCAGGAAGGCTGAGAGACATTCCTTAAGCATGTTGGCCGGGTAGTGGATTGGTTTTTTTTTTGTGTTGGTTGCCCTCAGGCTGGCCCACTAAAGCATTCAGAGGCCAAGAGATGACGACGAAGACCATCGACGATTCACATCAGAAGGAATTTAAATAATTTGCGCATTTTTCTATTCGAAAGAGCATAATTTTTTTCCGTTTGCTTCTTAAGATGAAATGAAAAATGATGTTTGACCCTCAACCAAGTCGGGGCTTTGGCTTGGCACCCTTGACACACCCATATATCTATGTACCTATGTATGTATACAGGACTTGATCAAATATGCAAATGCCCAAAAGATATCCCGCTGCAGGATCAACCCTTTAGATGGTCCGATCCGCGAACGTGTTGTGCATAAATTAAGAGTGAGTGAATCCTTTTATTTCCATTGTGTTCACCCTTTGCTATGAAAGGAAACGCTTCCGCATGGAAATGAGGCAAAAAAATCCGGATTTTTTTTCTTTACTTCTTCATCTTACTCTGTGCTCGTGTGTGTCTTCTTGTTCTTCTCCATTATCCTTGATCGTCACCCTCAGCCTCTGTGGGTAGTCTGAGAGACACCGAAGAATCAAAAAAAATCGTGAGAAAATTTCCAGTTTGAAATATTCAAATGAGCTCGTCGAGAAAAAAAACTCGCCCATTGCATACTTTTTTGGGATGTTTTTTATGTTTTGCATGAGGATGCGAGCGCATCCTGACCCTTTTGTTCGGCACCAATTTTTTTAACTCATTTTTTTCTTTTTTTTTTGTTAATGCAGCATTTTTTATGCTTGACTACAGCAAAAAGTCGTTTATAATTGGGCCGAGTTGGGTTCGTTTCCATGTCGTTTTTTTTGGCGGGCATTTTTTTACATCCTTCTTTTTTAAAATCCTGTGAGGCAAGTTTTTTACTCATTTTTTTGATTGCAAGGATCGCCTAGTGATTTTTTGTTATTGTAATTTTTTATTTTTTTGGTCTTCTCGTTGCCTTTTTAAAGATTTTTTTTTGGCGTGAAAATGTTAATTAAATTTATGTTATTGCGTCATTTTTTTGGATGGTTGGAAGGGGGGATAACAATTGATATTCATGTTGTTCCAATTACGCAGTTGGATTTTTGGCAGTTTTTATAGCACATGACCATGGGCGAAAGGGATCATGTGACAGGATTTAAATTGAAAACAGTTAATGAAAGTAATCGTAAAGGAAAATGTTTTAGCGAAAAGTTAAAAAAACCTGGACAAAAAAGAAAATAAAGGGTCAATCCTCTGATTTTTTAACAACATCATGCAATTGTGTTTGGTATTTGGAGCTCTTATATATGTGAAACTTAATTCTATATATATACATAGGTAATTTAATCCACTGCCGAACGTGACATTGGTACGTATTAAAAGTAAAAAAACATATTTCAAAATACTTTTTAATTTTGAATAGTAATTGTGAATATTTAATGTCGCACGCTACAATAAAAGAAACTGTCAATCAGAACGAAATATAACCGTAACTGAACCGATATTTATGATCTATAATGACAAATAAGTCAATGGCATATATCTCTCATTAAGAGTAATTAAAATAAAATGAGCATTAGAAACGAAAAAATACTCCTTTGTTACTTGTTTGACGTTGGATGTGAATATTGCAAAGCGGGTTGTGGAAAAAATCATAATTTGTTTATATTAGTTTTATTTCATAAATTCTTTATTAATATACTAAAACCTTTTTTTAACTATACAATTTTTATACCATACACCCATAGGGTGAAATGGTATATTAAAGTCGCCAAAATGTATGTAACAGGCAGAAGGAAGCATCTCCGACCCCACAAAGTATATATATTCTTGATCAGGATCAACAACCGAGTCGATCTAGCTATGTCCGTCTGTCCGTCCGTCCGTCCGTCCGTCCGTCCGTCCGTCCGTCCGTCCGTCTGTCCGTCTGTCCGTCTGTCCGTATGAACACCTAGATCTCGGAGACTAAAAGAGCTAGAGCCACCAAATTTTTTATGTAGACTCGTGTAGTATGTAGAGTGATCAAGTTTATTTCAAATTTTTGCCACGCCCCTTTCCGCCCCCGCAATTTAAAAAAAGCGTTTATCTCAAAAACTATTCTAGCTAGAGACACCATATTTGGTATGTAGACTCGTGTAGTATGTAGAGTGATCAAGTTTATTTCAAATTTTTGCCACGCCCCTTTCCGCCCCCGCAATTTAAAAAAAGCGTTTATCTCAAAAACTATTCTAGCTAGAGACACCATATTTGGTATGTATATTCGCTTAGTAAATGCACACATTTTGTATGTATAAAAATTTTGCCACGCCCTTTTCCGCCCCCGTAATTTGAAAAACTTGATTATCTCCCGTATTTTTTTACCTCATGCAATCAAATTTGGCACACTTAAATTTAATACTAATATCTATCAAAATACCAAATTTGATCAAAATCGGATAAAAAACAGTCGAGTTATGCATATAAACGTTTTTCCATAAGGCCGGAGTTGGTCGTTGGCTGGTGGGGGCGCTAGGGTGCTCGTATGATTGAGTGAGCGAGATACTAAGATATGCTTGTAAGAAGCATGTGAAAATGCTTGAAATATTTGCTTTACTGGTGTATGGTATACCAAAGTCGGCGAGACGACTTACTTACTTCATTTTCTCTCGGTTGATTTTTCTGGAGAGTCTGCCTTTCGAAGTAATCATTGAAAATAAATAATTGGGATAAAGTATTTTGTTGTGTGTGCCTTTTTAAATGAATAACAAATCTTCAACGTCAATATTAACAATGTATATTTTTGAATTTCGAGAACATTTATATTCAATCTTAGACCCAGTTAATCAAAAATTTATAATGCTAAGGACTGATATTGATATCATGAGAATGAGTGGGACAAACTACATCAATTTTCCAAATAAAGAACATACGTTTATTTTAAATATTTCAAAAAACAAACATTTGATGTTTTTTTCATACTTGGATAGATTAATTATAAATAATGCACCGTTATTGAAGAAATGAACTATAATGATACATATATGAGCCAAAGATAGCTTTTTTCAAGTTATTAATAAAAAGTTTATGTTCAGAGTTTTATTTGTTTGTATCTAAGATTTTAATCACCTGGGCAGGATAATATCTGCCGCCTAGTAAGCCGATTTGGCCCACCTGCACTTTTACAATTTAGTTAATCCATCCCGAAAGTTATTTCAGTTAACATCGATCCAAATTGTCCTAATAATGTCTCAACCCTTTTTTTAGGGGGAAAAATTGAATTCATGATTTAGAAAATCCATAACCCCAGATATTTGGGATGTAAAATTGTATTTTGAAACGACTGTCCTCACGGCCAACTGGTGAAACGTCGAAGTGGTTGGTTAATTTGTAAATTGTCAAACTGATAAAATGTCAGTCTCGAAAATTACAGAATTTTCTAAGCCAAAAATCTAAATTTATTGATCAGACACCTTTGAAAATATTATTTAGATGCGATCTTAAGACACTTGTCACTTTTCAATTCTTTATGTACATATATATTACATAATCATAAGTACTTTTTTTTGCTCACATCCGACTTTTTTATACCCTTGCAGAGGGTATTATAAAATTGGTCAGATGTTTGTAACGCACAGAAGGAGACGTTTCCGACCCCATAAAGTATATATATTCTTGATCAGCATGAGAAGCTAAGTCGATATAGCCATGTCCGTCTGTCCGTCTGACCGTCTGTCCGTCTGTCCGTCGGTGCGTACGCTTTTTACTCAGCCATCTTAAGAGCTATCGGGATGAAATTTTTTTTGGGAGCTTTTTTTTACCCGGGTGAGATAAAGTATGAAAATCTTTGGGATCGGACCACTATATCATATAGCTCTAGAAGAAACATTTTTGCAAAAATTGGAGTATCCCCATGAAATTTACCAATATGATAGTAATAGATATAAAATCTCAGATCCCAAAATTTGAATCTGATCCGATAAATAGAACACAAGTTACAGTCAATATAAATCGGTTCAAACGCTGCCGGCAGCGCTGCTTGCTGCCTACTACTGCCATCATCAAATCAACAGAGCACACGCATACACACACAGACGCAACGCTACATGAACTGTATGTGTATGCGTGCCGTGCTTTGCTTAGAAAATGATGGAAGAAGAAAAACTTGTGGTAAAAAGAGAAATAATATTTTGTTTGTGTATTGATGAATTGAGTTGCAGGGAAAGAAATTTCAAAAAGGAAAAATATTATTGCCAAGTATACTGCAAGGGTATATAAACTTCGGCATAGCCGAAGTTAGCTTCTTTGATATTTTTAATCAAAATCCATCGTCTAAAATTTATTGCAGTTTCTATAAGCCGCTATGAATTCCTTAAAACAAAAAGTCAATACTTTGGAGAGATCAGAAAACCTATACGAAGAGGAGCCTCTCATGAAAGATACAAATTTATCAAATTCTTATACGTTAAATTTCACAAATCCATCAAGTTGCGATGTATAATCAATAAAAATGAAAGAAAATAAAAAAAAAACTTTAAAAGATAAAATTAATTATGCATTCATTTAATAGTCAAAAATGTTGGCTAAAATATTTTGCAAAAAAATTTTTGCATATGATAAAGAAGAAGTAGGAGGAAAAGGCATGTTTAGAAATATGCGAATTTTTGCGTTTCTTTTGTTTTTTTTTTTGATTAAAATTAATTAATTTACCTAATTACAGGTACAAGATGGGAGCTACCCAAAAATCACAGAAAACTGGTTGACTTGTGCCCCGCACAATTGATTGATTGAACTCCAGTTTGGCGATGATCCAAGTCATTGGCAGTGGGCAGAGCAGGGCAAGGGGTATTGGGGTGAATCATTGAAATTTTTCAATTTTTTTCAATATATATCCATAGTTTGTTTTGTAGTTGTTGTTGTCAGAATCTAGATTCTTTTATGGTTTCAAATTGAAGATAAGAATTCAAGTTAATTTCCTCAGGACTTTAGAGAATGTGTGATACAATTAGAGTCTCTATCTACCTTTTTATACCATACACCCATAGGGTGAAATGGTATATTAAAGTCGCCAAAATGTATGTAACAGGCAGAAGGAAGCATCTCCGACCCCACAAAGTATATATATTCTTGATCAGGATCAACAACCGAGTCGATCTAGCCATGTCCGTCTGTCCGTCTGTCCGTATGAACACCTAGATCTCGGAGACTGTAAGAGCTAGAGCCACCAAATTTGGTATGTAGACTCGTGTAGTATGTAGAGTGATCAAGTTTATTTCAAATTTTTGCCACGCCCCTTTCCGCCCCCGCAATTTAAAAAAAGCGTTTATCTCAAAAACTATTCCAGCTAGAGCCACCATATTTGGTATGTATATTCGCTTAGTAAATGCACACATTTTGTATGTGTAAAAATTTTGCCACGCCCTTTTCCGCCCCCGTAATTTCAAAAACTTGATTATCTCCCGTATTTTTTTACCTTATGCAACCAAATTCGGCACACTTAAATTAAATTAAAAATACTAATATCTAGCAAAATACCAAATTTGATCAAAATCGGACAGAAAACAGTCGAGTTATGCATATAAACGTTTTTCCATAAGGCCGGAGTTGGCCGTTGGCTGGTGGGGGCGCTAGGGTGCTCGTATGATTGAGTGAGCGAGATACTAAGATATGCTTGTAAGAAGCATGTGAAAATGCATTTGTTTAATAAAGTTGAAATATTTCCTTTACTGGTGTATGGTATACCTAAGTCGGCGAGACGACTTACTTACTTCATTTTAGACTGTAGTTCTGACAATTTTTACCAATTTCAGAAAGTTATATCTTATAATTATTTAAATGGCAGTTCAGCCTATTTTATATGGCATTAAGCTTTTATTGATTGAAAAAATTACTAATTAAGATTGAAAGAAATCATTTGAACATAAAAATGAAGACAAGTACACCTAGACCTCGCTTTGCGTTGGGGATACGTTCCAAAAAAACACGACGCAAAGTGAAACGACGCAAAGTGAATTAAGATTTTCTATAGGCAACCATGGAAAGATCAAAGATAGGTTCCCGGGCTATGAAAATACTAATTTCTAGAAAGAAAAATTGAACAAAGTAAACATTTAAAAACAAAAATGTTATTCCATTCATTCATTAAAAAAAAACTGCTTCTATTAAATCAAAATAACCTAATAAAATATTTGATCTTTATGAGTTTTTAGTGGCTTCGTTCACCAAAAATTCGTCCAGAGTTTGGTGAATAGCTTTTTTTTGTAAATTTAAATAAATTTCTTGGTAGCAGTTGATAAAACTTCTGTCATTGTCAGGATCGTTTTTTATCAAAATTCTCCATTGCTTCGTCAATCAAGCCCATCGCTTTTGAAATTTGTTTGGAGGTTAAACACTGTTCCACGAACATTTCTACTAAACCGTCCCCGAGTTTTGATAGCAAGACGCAATTATAAACAGAAGTGGGTAAGCTAGATGTCAATGTTGAAAAACGTAAAACTGCCAAAATTCAAAGGCAATGTTGGTAAAAGTTGATATTGGTGTTGCCACAATGGCTGATTTAGAATAAAAAAGCTAAACACTCGAACTCACAACAACGCAACAACGAGAATATAACGCACAGTAAAAATTAGTACTAATAAAGCAGCGACGCAACTTCGAAAAAACGCAAAACGAAACGACGCAAAGCGGGGTCTAGGTGTATTTAAATACTCCAAGAACTGGCTAAATTCATAATATTAAGGTTAATGGAAATGCTTTGCTGTTCTTGGGCCTTTTTTTATCGCTTGAAAAAGTAAATTGATATAAAACATTACTAATTCCAATTTAAATTTAATGTTGAAAAGCATTAATAAACGATAACACTTTGGTAAACCGTTTTTAATTGAACAATATAAAAGATTTGCAAAGTTAAAAGTTTTTAAAATTTTTTCATCATTTCGCCATCCAGTCAATGCGAATTCCTCCTAGACCGTTAAAGCTACAGGGAAATTTTGCATTTATGGTAAGCTTGTATTAGAGAGCTGCATGAATGAAATGAGAAAAATCAATTTGAGTTAACAATAGCAATACGAAATGAATCAATTTTAAAATCGATTTAAAATAAATAAATCTGCTGACGTAGAACTCAGTCGCACAACATTAAAGGGAAACAAAACGAATTGAATGAGTTAGAATGCAAGACAATGTGTTGCTATGATTCGAACGCATTCGAATCCCAATTCTGATTTTAGTATTTAGTATTTATTTGTATTGTATACTTTTGAAATATATATGAGTGAAGACTATATGACTCAACTAGCATGGTCGGTGGTATGCAGTTTAAACCCCTTACAGAGATGCATTTTTTTTCCAACTAGTGAAGTAATGTTGAAAGGTAGATCCATCGGGTATTTGTTTTTATAAGTATTAGATAGTTTTATTTAGGTTTTTGGGGTTTGTGGCAATAAGGAAATCCTATTTAATTCGATTTTTCAGGATGTATCCCAAAATGTTCAAACCAAAAGCGCGCACTAAAATTTTTGATATATGGAATATTCAACTTTTAGTAGCCATCATTTTTTTTTTTGATCAAATTGTTGTTGCTTTAAAATGTCCCAATCAAAATAAGACAATTTGAATGAATTTAATGATTTGAGTGCCTTAGTACATTTCGATGCTTTGACACTCAATTGTTTTTTTTTATTTTTCGACAAACTTTGTGTTCGAAACTATAATGTAAGCTGTTTATCTTTCACAACTGAATCGTTGTCATTGTTGAGATAAATTTGTCTCTTCCAAAAACAATAAATATATTTCATTCTACATAAATATACAACAATTTTCCAAAAGAAACTGTAACAAAATGATGAAATTGGTCGGTTGCCCCGATGAATTGCCCAATCCTTATAGGAATTGCATTAAGGATATGCTAAATACTCTGATCTGCAATGACAACGATGTGAAGCGTCTGAATACGGAGCTAAGAAACTTGCAACTGGAATTGAAATCCGAATTGAACAAGGTCAACAAGGCAAATTTGAAATGTGGCCACGAGAAGAAAAAGACGCAGATGCCAAAACTCTGTGAGAGTGCAGAGAAGCTGGAAACATTCGCCAAGCGCATTGCCAGCTTGGATGAGGTCAAGTTCCACTATAGTGAACGTTGCGAGGAGCTGCGCAAGCGTCGGGATAACATCATTGTCTATGCGAGGCAATGCCTCCAGGCCTACAACGAGGAGAAGTGCAAGTTCAAGGGCTTCCACGAGAACACCATTGACTACATTAAGAGAACTGCCACCTTGTCCCATGACCCCGAGGTTATAGGCAGATGCGAGAAGGATATTTGTCAAATGCAGAAACGATTCACTGCCGAGGTGGCCAACATTAAGCGTAGTGAGTCGGTACTTTTGCCCTTCTTTCAGTTGATTAAGCAAACGGATGCGGCATCGACTTGTGAATGCTCTTTAAAGGACTATGACTGGGTGCCGCAGGGCAAGAATCTGGAGAGCGTGAATGCTGCGGCATCGGACATGAAAGATCAAATGGGCAAGGTTCTCGTACGTGCTTTCGCCCAATTGCATATGCATATGCCGCAGGATCCTCGCAGTTTCATTGCCGGCTATTTGATGAATGTTGATCGCAATGAGCAGGAAATGAAAGAGAAATTGGATATATTCCAGGCCAGCGAAATGAGCAAGGAGATGTCTGTCCCTACATTCCAATGCGAGACTACATGTCCACCTTCAGCTAAGGAGGATGCATTTTTTTTGAGTGTTTAAATTGTAAATGAATTGATTAATTAGCTTAATTAAACGGATAATTTCTTGCGGAAGTACTTAAATCAATTACATCAACAAAAAACATTTAGTCAAATACAATATAATTTACCTTTTTTCCAATTCAAAAGAAAAATGGTAATGTAAGTAAACTGGGCCAATTAATAATTAACTATGACAGAATAAATATATATTTATGCTTAAGCTTTAAATTTTCACAAAAGGAAATCACATTTTTTGAGTTGCGGGTTGCAGTTTCATTCGATATTGCATAGCTCAATTTTGTAAAAGTTTTCGATAGGATAACTTAATTCTATTCCTTCTTCTTGCGACGATTTCCACGGCGTCCATTGGTCTCGGTTTTTTCCTTCTCACTGACTCCGGTTATCGAGGCGCCTGCTAGTTCAGAGTTGGCCATTTTTTCTTGATTGTCCAAGAAGAACATAACATCACGGACTTGCTCCTTCAGTTCGGTGACTTCCTTGTCGTGATTTGATTTAAATTCATTATACTGCAATTCTAAAGCCTTGTACTTGCCATGCCAAGATATTTGATTGTTCTGAAATGCCTTGGAGAGTTCGCGCTCCTCGACGAGTTGCTTTTGGACTTCTTTCAGTCTGCAAGTTGAGGGAAAATATTGAATGGTTTACAAATGTAAGATGTTAAAAGGGACTCGAGTATTATTATTACTTGGCTGAATGCTGAGTTAGTTTTCTTTCCAGATTTTGCTTCTCCTTTTGCATGCCCTGGTGCTGCTGCTGCAACTCGGTGATTTCTGTCTTTGCCTCATTGGCGCTGGCCTTGAAATTTTGCCACTCTTGCTCGAGCCTCTCCATGCGATCCTCATAGAATTTCCTTTGGGTGTCGAGTTGGGAGGTTAGTAAATACGTAAACTCCATTTGCATTGAGTCGATCTTCTCTTCGCGCTCATCCTTCTCGGTCTGCGACGCTACTAGCTTGCCATCGGATTTATTTTGAAAGAGACGATGCACAAAATTATCGCCCGCATAGTCCCAGACACTGGAGGTGCCCAACTGCATGGCGAATGTATGATTGGTGGCTCGAAAGTGGGCCGCTGCATGTCCACCCTGATAGCGCCCGCAGCCGACATGACCGCAAATCAAGCAAATCCACAGAGAATCGGTTCCCTCGCATTCCATGCAAACCGAATCCTCGACCAGCTCCGGTGTCTGAACATGCCGACACACCGGGCAGGTGGAATCGCCCCATTTCATCAGGCAACTGGCATGGAAAGCATGATTACATAGTATGGTCAGCACTCCATCGACACTCTCGTCCATGCGTTCCAAGCAAACGGGACAAGTGGGCAGTTCAGTGTGTCCCAAAGGGGGCAAACCATTTTCACTCCGCTCCACAGCAGATACCCAAACGGCATGGCACAATGAGTCCGGCTCCAAGGAATTATAGGCAATGCCATTGTACGATTTATAAAACTCCAAGGCGGAATCGTTTGAACGGAATCTGTAAGGAATTTGAAATGTAGTTGTCCATTTCGGAGTGACTTTAATCTGCACTTACTCCAATAGGACCATAAACTGATTGGGACTGCCGTCCCTGACAATTTGAACATGCTTAATCTCGGCATGGCATGGAGCTATAAAATTCAGCAAATCATGGCAGTTCAATGTGGCTGGAACTGCCAAAAGGCAAAGTTTATTTGAAGGAGCCTCCTTAATGGCCTTTCGTTCACTAAAAAAAATAACCTTAATTAGTAAGGCTTCTGCATGGATTCTTTTTTCTACTTACTTCTTTTTGTACAGATGAATCAATCCCTTGGTGACCTCGACTATGGGATTGCCCGAAAAGTAGCGAATCTCTTGTGGAAACTTTGAAGCCTGCGCCTCGTCGCCAGTTCGTGGGGTTGTCTCCCTAGAGCTTCCCGCTGAAGGGCTATTCGTGTGCTGCTGGAATACAGCGGCCCAGTTCATTTTAGTGCCCTCCTCCTGCTCCAAGTCTTTGGTCCAACGTTGATTCGTATATGTCTCAATGGTTATGTCTTTGGCTTGGCGCAGGCCACGATCTCGTTCCCGCTCCTTCTGGACGCGCGGATTGGTTGGATGTTCTGTTGAGACGGCACCCTCGTCTGCGTATTATAAATTTCTGATGACAAAGAACTAAACAAAGAAGGAGTCACTCTGGCCACTCACCTCCGATGTTTTCCAAATCGATCTCGATTTTGATGACACACAATGATATATTTTCTAGCATTACAGCATAATTTATTTTAATTAATTCTCATTTATTTATGTTGTGGTGCAATTATAATTTTCGAAATATAACTCGGGAAAAAATAGATATTTTTGAAGAAAATTATTTTTTTATGTTTGTTTTTTTTTTTGTGAAAATTTAACTGGAATCTGGTCACACGTTTTACTCACGAACTATCGATATAATTGAAAGTTATCGAAATAGCGCCACCGAGACAAATGTCAAATTTGTATAAGACAGAGTAATGGTGTCCTCGTTTGTATAAGACAAGATGTGATTTTAATTAACATTTGGTAAACAATATTTACTAGTAAATTATAATTGCACCGTATTATAAACTAAATAATATTAATTAAAATGTAATAATAACATACCAGAACTTAAATCCATTTGTTTTCCTTAAAAAATATAATTGAAGTTTATGTGACAAAATTTGACTATACCACTCAGTCTGTAGATGTAACTGTAAAACGTTTTCTGGATTTACTCTAGTATAAGATATTCAAGAACATTTAGTGACCTTACTTCAAAACTAAATAGCTTTTTTCCCAAAAAAATTTTCTCAATTCATACTTGTCGTCTAATAACTAATCTTTATATTACTGTTTAATTCAGTTTTAAGTTGTTGGGCTACATAAATTAAGTGAAGACTGTGTTTTTTTGACAAACCTTTGTAACATTCTCAAAGATCTATTATTTTTATGAAAATATTCAAAAATTTGTCAAACCGTCCGTTACATTTTGAATTTCATATGAGTGTCGCTTAAATGCCAATCAACTTATTTCGTTTCGGCATATTCCGCTTCGTGCGGCTTACAACCAACTTCGTGGCTTACGTTCGTTGGCGAGTTTTTTCTTTTGGCCAAATCACACTCAAAAGCAGTTAGTACGTGGGCATAACTGCTACGAAACGGTTGCAAGACACGCTTAGAGAGCAGATTTACAGGCGAAACCTAAAAAACACGTTCAAGCTGGCCAAAAATTACGTAGTCGTGTCGGGCGCGCGCTAATCAAAAACAAAAAAAAAAGAAGTAAAAACGAAGTAAAACCAAAACAACGTAAATGCAATAAAGGTTAGTTTTTTGTTTTGTTGCTGTATTAGCCGAAACTTGTCTTGGCCAACATTTACTATATCTGTGGGTGTGTGTGTTACAGGTTGTGTGTGTGTGTGTGTAAATTGTAATTGCAATTATCAAGATTGAACCACCAAATACAATTTTTTATGGCATGGCTTTTATGCAGCATATGTGAATATGAATTGCTTTGCGGTAAAAATGGCAATCGCCAGAAATCATGATATTGATTTTCGGCATTATATATTAATGTAAACGCAACAACAACAACAACAAACCGAACAAAAATTGCTTACAAAAACTGTTTGCCCAGTCTCAGACCGCCAAAAAAAAAAACACAAACACAAGCATGACCCTTCCTTTCTACCGTTCTCCTATCCCTTTAAAAAATAAACTTTGGAAGTGAATTAGACCTTTAGGATACCCTATAATTAATTTTGTTTAGATAAATACTTACCAAAAATTACGCATACGGACCGTGGGAACTCATTGGAAATCTGTGTAGATCATTTTAATTGTGGGATCATACATATATCTAACTTCGCAGAGAATTCAATATAACCACTTGGCTACAGAGTATAAGCACACACACACACACACATCGCCCCGCTTCGGTTTCTATTTTCCTTGCTTTTTTTTTTGGGTGTGTGGCCAAGGGAGAGGAGCTGGTGGGTCTCTCTGTAACTGACAGCTGCCAAGTGCCAGGAGCTTGTCGTCAACAAGTCTATCAAAAGCACGTTTGTCATTTTTGTTGCAATCCCATACCCCTCTGCTGTCTGGCCCCTTAGTGGCCCCCACCAACTTGCAGCCGTATCTTCAACCCAGTCACCCACATTTCTCTGTCTCGTTTACTCAAGCTCTCTATTTCTCTCTCTTTCTTTCTACGTGAGTGTGTGTGTGTGACTCGCTCTTTGTATGTTGCCAATTTGAAGTTTGTTTGAAACTATATTGTTAGACCGCCCCACCTTCTTCTGCCCACTTCCCTCGCTGATGCTCTCTCTATCCATATCTATGGAGTTGAGCACTTTGGCATTTTACATTTGCATAGCGAAAATCAATTGTGTTGTATGTAATAAAGCTAACGCGAAGGAAAAACTAAACTAAAACAATAATGTATACAAAATGGAAATGACGGAATTCTGTCTAAACAAGTTTTTTGGGGTAGATTTTCTGTTTTTTTTGTTTCTTGTTGTTAGCAACCAGAAAAAAAAGCCAGCGAATAACTGGATTTCATGGTTAACAACAATAATTTATTGTGTGAAAATTTAGTTTTGAAACATTTGTTATGATAGATGTTGCAACTATTTTGACATAGAAAATGTTGGGAAAATTTCTCTCAGAAGTTTAAATAGAAATTTGAATACAAGCAAATGCCGAACAATTGTAATCCGAAAGTCTTTCTGTCCATATCCGTGTCCGTATATATATATGTATATATGTATGTACATATACACACATTACTGTAGCAGGAGGTTCATTCTTTTAGACAGCTTTTCCTGTAAAAATGAAGTTAATCTAAATGACAAATTGAATAATTTAATTTAAATTATTTAAAAACTTGCACATAAGCATCACTGAATTGTTGAAAAAATGATTTTATACTGAGATTCCAAATGAACAGCATTATTAAGTCTATTCTGACCCATGATCAAACCTAACCTCAATGTGTCTTAAACATTTTTGATTCTTGCATTAAACATTTGACTTCATTTACATATATTTCATCTAAAATGTGTTGTAAAGAGTGAAATTTTGTTCCAGTTTAAATTGAATTGAAAATAAAAATCAGTTTTGCCCTTTTAAGGGACAACCCTGAAAAGAGTCGTGAAGAAAAGAACATATAAAATTGCAGGAGCAGCAGCAACAGCTCTCTGTTAGCGTCGCAGTCGCTGTTGACGTCGCAGTTGGCAGAAAGTGTGCTGCTGTGAGCTGAGCTGCTGTTGCTTTATTCAAATTGAGTTGTTGTTTATTCATGCATTTGTTGCACTTCTCTCTACGCTTTATTGTTAGACTAACACACACACACACTCACTCACAAATACATATACTCATTCATTTACTCACTCGCCCACATGCAACCATTCATGAAGGGCTTTTCCTTTCCTCTCCCCTCTCCCTTTACGTTGCAAAGGGGACTTGCCTGCCGGAGTGACATTTCTATGTTGTTGGCAGAGAACTGAAGTGTCTGTTACGTTTAAATGTTGGCTCCAACACACATTTTTATATAAGTTATGAGTTTCCATTTCCCATATAGGGGAATTCTTACCATTTCCTTCCTTAGATACAAGGATTGGACTTGGGAAACTCGGGATTCTTACAGTGAGACACAACACAACACTTGATTTACAACGTTATAAGATTTTATTTAGTTGTACTTGACATAACTAGTTCTACGTCTAAACTAAGACTGCCCGCCCTGTCGAGCGTGATCCTTTAAATATACTCCAAGATGCCCAAGGGGCGCTGGCTGCGGCGTTGTGTCGCTGGCAGCGGCGTTGGGATCGTGTCAGAAGTGGGTCGCCTCTTCCGGCGAATTCTGCTTATCGGCAATATTCAAAGTGCTTATACTAGAAAGGGAAGTGAAGTGCCTAGTGTGAACGACAAGGGTCGCGTTTTGCTAGGGTCGCATAAATACTAGGGGACATAAGTCGCTTACTTGGCTAAGTGTGTTTACAGGAAATAGAAGACGTAGGTAGCTTAGTCGGCTAAAAGATACACGCGTGCTGTGTGTGGTCCGTTGGTGTGTGACATGTGAGTGTGTGAAATGTGAGTGTATGAAGTGTGAGTGTATGAAATGTGAGTGGGCTGGTGTCACTTAGATTGCTAGTATGGGTCGCGATGCACGCGTGTTGTGTGGTCTGTTAATGTCCCTAACATGTGTGAAATGTGAGTGCATGAAATGTGAGTGTAAGGTCAAGGCTTAAATCGATAGAGGGTATTTTGCCCGATGCTCGTTCAGACGTGTTTGGTAGAAAGTGTCGGTCGAGTCCTGTTGTGATAGCAGATGCCGAGGTGTGGGGCATGGTCTGGTGACTGAAGGACAAGGCGTTCCAGGGGCGCTGGTTGTATGGGAGGAGGCCTCGCATGAGGATGAGTGTGCTAACTCCTCCCCCCTTAAAAATCGACGTCTCGGAGATCCCTTAATTTCGGGTGTTGTTTCTGGTTTCTGGAGCGTCTTCTTCAGAATCCAACCTATGAAGATGGCGAGAAATACGAGGATGGTGCAGCCGGCCGTGATGGTGGTTCCTTTCGTTAGAGTGTTGAGGCGTCGTAGATTGTTTATGTGCAAGTCGTGAATGTATTCCACGTTTAGTCGGTGTCCTTCGTTTACGATTTCGGACAAAGTGGATGGTATAGCCACCATCCTTGTAACCGTCTGGCTTCTGAAAGTTTTGTTACCAATGGTCACCGATTCGTTGGAGAATTGAATAACAAAGGTCCCGTTTAGTTTCGATTCTACAACGCCGTTTGTCAACTTCCCTCTAAAGTTGGTCGTGAATAAGGTACCATCTTCTAACAACTCGATGGGGCTTGCCGTGTTGGTTATCGAGTGGCATTTTGCGGTTCCGCCTTTTATTAGTCTTGGCAGGCAAGACTCTTCATCCAGGTGAGTGAGGTCTGACTCCTTACAAATGGTGATGTTGCCCATGGTCTGGCAGCTCTTGGATATCATGTAGGTGTCTCGTGGTCCAACCAGTATCTTTCCTGAAGGAATATCGATTTGTTGATTGTTTGTTATGGTTGGCCTGATGATCTGCACCGAGTACTCCTGTTGTAGTACCCGTGGCATCGCTATGTTGTAAAGGAGTAGGGTCCCGTTTACGAAGATAGTGGGTTGGGCAAATTCGATGGCCTCAATGATGTTGTTATAAGGCAAGCTTGGTGTGGTGTTGATAATGTCCTCCAACTCGTCTATATCCAATAGGTTTGAGTTGATCACCCCAACTTTTGCGAGTTGGCATGCTCGCACGATCTCATCCAGCTTCCGTTCAAGTAGCAAGATTTTGTTCAACAGGATGGATAGTTCGGAGTCGTTATCCCTGTTTATTGCGTTCAGGGTTCCTGCAAGTTCGTTTATTTTGTCGAATGCTTCTTGAATGCCGGACAGGAATTGTTTATTGATGGTGAATTGTTGGTTATTCTCTCTAATCAGAGAGTCCTGGGATTGTAAGATCTGGTCCCAGTCAGCAGCGTCCGGTGATCCTGCTACCCATTTCCAAGCTGAGCCTAGCCATCTGATTGCTCGTCTAGTCCTCCTGTGGGAGGCCGTGAGTTCCTCGATTTTTATGTTTAGATCCTTAATTTTCAGGGTGGCCAATGTCTTCAAGTCCCCAGAAGGGTATTGATCCAGGGCTGATGACAAGTTTTCGGCAAAGCCCGCGAGTGAATCGAGAGGGATTACGTGTACCAGATTTGAGTGTCCTTCAATTCTCCATCCCTTTCCTTGTTGCAACGTCACGATTGGGGACTCATACTTAAAGACCTTGCAGCTCTCCGCCAATGAGAGGCACAAAATGAGGGGGCTTGTAATGTATTGTATCGGAAGTAGAAGGGTGTTTTTAGTGTGATATTAATTTTAACTTAGCTTCTTGTTGCTTAAGTGCTATGTGTATAAGTGTGTTTTTACTTAATGTGTGACTTGTGTAGCTTCTTCCGTGTTATAATATTACTCGGAACATAATTATTTTTATTCTTTTCCTTTTTGTTAGCTTTTGTGATTTTTGTTACTTAATGACTGCATTTTCCCTTATTTCTGTTAAGTTTCGATTTTCTTAAACTTGATTCACTTCTATTACATTTTCCTTTAAGCTGTCTATCATGCTACCTCTTGTTTTATACCAAATAGCATTATACTTGGATATTCATTGGTGCATCTGTTTCTTGTGTTATTCATTGTAAACTCTACCTTATCCAATACTGTATGCCATTGCTTATTGTTTTCACTGTCAACTAACTTGGCAATCATGGGTCCTAGGTCTGTATTGACTCTCTCAACTTGTCCATTAGCCTGTGGTGATGCTGTCGCTTTTTTTATATGATTAACATTACATTCCTTAATAAAATCATCGAAACCTTTGGAGGTGAAGCAACTGCCTCTATCTGATATTATATTCTTGGGTCTACTATATACTTTGAAGTATTCTTCCAGTGCTTCGATTGCTTCACTTGATTTCGTACTCTTTGTAGCAAATAACCGCACAAATTTAGTACAAGTTAATAATTTCGTTGCTTTCCAATTTATTTAGGTTATTTATTTAGTTAGGTTAATTTATAAGTATTAGACATCTACCGCTTTAGCATTGCGTGTAGTGCCTTTTGAGTTCTTTTTGATACTGCTTTCCGCACACGTGGGTGCGGGCTTCAAGCCTATCGAGCTCAAGCTGCTATCAGCTGCAATATACAAGCTTTGTGGGACCAAAGCCTCGATTGATAACTGTAGAGCTGGATATCACCTGCGATCTGCGCAAGCTTTGGAGTCTCAAAGCTTTATATGATAACTTACATGCATCTATTACGACTAATATGTGTTTCATTTTGCTATCTTTACTATGTATCGGTCCATAGTGATCTATGTATATGTAAATATTGAAACGGGTTATCTCCTTTGGGTATGGAGTGAAGAAATCCTTCTGTTTTCCTGATTTGTTTGAAAACGTTATACATTTGAGACAATTTTTTACAAGCTTATCAATTTCCTTTCTCATGCTGGGAAACCAATAATTTTTACCTATCAAGTCGGCTACTTTGTCTACTCCTACATGCCCCATTTCATCATGATACTTAAATATTACTTTTTCTTCCATCTCTAAAATGCTGCGTTGGCATTCAAATTGGGAACGTAGGTTTTTAAATTGAGTATTCCGGCTTGACCGGTTGACTCGACTCGGGATCTAGGTTCGCTATGGGTCACAGGTGTGACTACTGGTGGCGTATTCACCATGGTATCACTGTCCAATGTGACGTACGCGGCATCTCCTGCGGCTGCCAATTGCTCAAGTTTTCGTTGTCACTCATTTCAGTTTTTTTTACAGCAACTGTTTTCAATTTCTAAATAGTTCTATATTCCCTATTGTAGGTCGCGATACTTGTTTTTTATGAGTGGGTGACTCCTAAAGTGTGTATGTGTATACCTGGATTTGAATCTCACCCGTTGGGTAGCAAATTTTACGATTCGTGATACTCACAATATTATCTGTAAGAATGAAAAATACACATTAGGATACCATATGCTAGACAGCCATCAATCTAGTAGCTCATTTATGCTGTCACCATTCCTCAAACTCTTGGAAGGGGTAACAATTTTCGGTTTTCGCGTTATTTATGCTGAGCGTGCATAATTGAAAATGCGCTTGTGCATGTGTTTCATATTTCTCCTTTCACCCCTTTTATGCGTTGATTCTGTCCTGCATTGTTGTTTTTTAGGAATTTTTGTTTCTTTTACCTCAACCGTCTGACTAAGCATATTCTCGTCTTCAAAGACCATAGTGGTCAGTGCTGGTGTAAGGTTTAATTTAGTATCAGCCAAGAATATGAAGCGATCGGACGGAAATTTCAACCCAACTGTGCAAACGGGAATAATTTATTGCGATTCCCCTTCTGATGACGAGAGCATGGAGGAGGAAATCATAGTTGCAGATTCGAGTTCTGAATTGTTCCCTCGGGTCATCAGAGGAGGGTCCCCCAGCTTTGATCAGAGTTACAATTTATGGGAGGATGATTTTGCCAGCTCAGGAATTACTGTGCCTGTTCCGGATGAAGATGAGGAAACAATCCCCTTTCCGTTCCCGAAGCCGATTAACGTTCCTGAGTTGATCATTCAGGAATATCTGGATTATCCATATGAGGAGTCGTTTTCCACTATTCCAAGATAACCTGATTAATAAACTAAATGACAGAATCAAAGAGCAAGAGTTTGTTGATATTTTTAATAGTTGGGGTACTAGCTCGTATTTTCGCAGCTCCTTATGAGGGCCTGGGTTTTCAACCATTCGTATGCTTCTACTTTCAGCAGTTCCTTGCTCAGAAGGAAAGTTTGGCCTTTCAACCAAGAATGAACTTTTTCCGCCCTCCTTGAATGAGGACTTGGTTTTTCAACCAGTCATTCGAAGAATGAACTCTTTCCGCCGCTCCTTGAAGGAGGACTTGGCTTTTCAACCAGTCATTCAGCAACCAAGAATGAACTCTTTCCGCCCTCATTGAAAGAGGACTTGGCCTTTCAACCAGTCATTCAGCAATCAAGAATGAACTCTTTCCGCCCTCATTGAAAGAGGACTTGGCCTTTCAACCAGTCATTCGCTAATCAAGAATGAACTCTTTCCGCCCTCTCTGAAGGAGGACTTGGTCTCTCAACCAGTCATTCGCTAATCAAGAATGAACTCTTTCCGCCCTCTCTGAAGGAGGACTTGGTCTTTCAACCAGTCATTCGCTAATCAAAAATGAACTCTTTCCGCCCTCTCTGAAGGAGGACTTGGTCTTTCAACCAGTCATTCGCTAATCAAGAATGAACTCTTTCCGCCCTCTCTGAAGGAGGACTTGGTCTTTCAACCAGTCATTCGCTAATCAAAAATGAACTCTTTCCGCCCTCTCTGAAGGAGGACTTGGTCTTTCAACCAGTCATTCGCTAATCAAGAATGAACTCTTTCCGCCCTCTCTGAAGGAGGATTTGGTCTTTCAACCAGTCATTCACTTTTGCAAGACACCGGAAGGGGGAGTTAGATGACATATCCACACATAGGGATCATTGAACCTTGCCACTGCATGTGGTTATCTTTCTTTCTTTTTAATATATATTTTTTTTTCTCTTTTTTTTTTTTTTATAGGCGCGTTGCCAGACACGGGAGCGTGTCGTTCCCCTTCCGGTTTCTTTTATTTACGTGTTAACGCCAAAAATGCAAGAGGCGCAAAAATTTCCCTTCGTTTTGCTAATTCCACCTTGCCTGACTCTGCTGGCGTGAGAATGCGGTCTTAGCAAAACGCGTTCGGGATGGTTACTTGAAGAGTCAGCAGCTTTATGCAAGCCGAGGCACGCGTTGGTTTCAAATATCACCATAATCAGGTGAAGCATTTCCCGTTGGCCTAGTGGCCAATATTATTATCTTCGTGTTTTGTTTTTTTTTTTTTGATATTTGGGATAGGTCAGGTTTGTGCCTGAGCAATTAATTATTTTTCTTTAATATGCGCTTTACTGACATGGCTTGCATTCAACTGTGGAGCTCTTCCTGTTATTGTCTAGACCCGTAATGTTTCTAGATTCCCCCCGAAGGGCGGTTAGCACTATCGTGGCTTCTAGAAAAATTACGGGTCCCTGCTCGGGCGCCAGTTATGAGTTTCCATTTCCCATATAGGGGAATTCTTACCATTTCCTTCCTTAGATACAAGGATTGGACTTGGGAAACTCGGGATTCTTACAGTGAGACACAACACAACACTTGATTTACAACGTTATAAGATTTTATTTAGTTGTACTTGACATAACTAGTTCTACGTCTAAACTAAGACTGCCCGCCCTGTCGAGCGTGATCCTTTAAATATACTCCAAGATGCCCAAGGGGCGCTGGCTGCGGCGTTGTGTCGCTGGCAGCGGCGTTGGGATCGTGTCAGAAGTGGGTCGCCTCTTCCGGCGAATTCTGCTTATCGGCAATATTCAAAGTGCTTATACTAGAAAGGGAAGTGAAGTGCCTAGTGTGAACGACAAGGGTCGCGTTTTGCTAGGGTCGCATAAATACTAGGGGACATAAGTCGCTTACTTGGCTAAGTGTGTTTACAGGAAATAGAAGACGTAGGTAGCTTAGTCGGCTAAAAGATACACGCGTGCTGTGTGTGGTCCGTTGGTGTGTGACATGTGAGTGTGTGAAATGTGAGTGTATGAAGTGTGAGTGTATGAAATGTGAGTGGGCTGGTGTCACTTAGATTGCTAGTATGGGTCGCGATGCACGCGTGTTGTGTGGTCTGTTAATGTCCCTAACATGTGTGAAATGTGAGTGCATGAAATGTGAGTGTAAGGTCAAGGCTTAAATCGATAGAGGGTATTTTGCCCGATGCTCGTTCAGACGTGTTTGGTAGAAAGTGTCGGTCGAGTCCTGTTGTGATAGCAGATGCCGAGGTGTGGGGCATGGTCTGGTGACTGAAGGACAAGGCGTTCCAGGGGCGCTGGTTGTATGGGAGGAGGCCTCGCATGAGGATGAGTGTGCTAACTTATATGTATATAGCCTACCTACATACACATAAGTGTACGAGTAAACATCATGTGTGTGTGTGTATGTGTGCACTTTCACTTTTTATGCCCCTTCTCCTTCTCCGACCCGATCAAGTCCCGTTGCTGCTAGAAACAAAAACTGGCAAAACGACAATCATGAGCCAGTATGTCTAGCTTTCCTTTTCACTCTTCACCATTTATACTCTCGCTAGCGTTCTCTCTCACTCTCTCCCTCTCTTTTACTATCCATCTGTTACTTTACTCTATCTCTGGCTTAACAAAATTATTTAATTGCCAAGTGTGGAACAGGCTAAGGGAGAAATAGCAACAAAGAGGGGAATGGGGTTTAAGGGGGCCTGCAACCGGTTGCAATTTACCTTTTACCCAATTTTGTTCAATTTCCAACCAAACTAACATAATTACATACTGACAAAATGAAAGAGACAAACAGATAGAGATACAGGAAAGTGAATGAGGGATAGAATGGAAGCCAATCCATACAGAGGATGGATTACATAGTAGGTATGTATATGCCTGCAGGCTTTAGTCAACTATAATCCCATATGCAGTCAGCTCGATCGATAATAATAATTTGTGTTCCACAAATAGAAAATCAATGCTATTACTAACAAAATTCTCATTGCTTACACTGTACCACAAAATGGGGTGATCAGATAAGTTCGAATAACAGGCCATTAAAAGTATTTTTCTCTGTATTCCGTAATCCTATTCTCCTTTCTAACTTCAAAACAAATGGACTATGTAATTAAAGTTTTAGTTATACATCAGAGATCATTTTATAACCTTTTTTCTCTCGAAAATATGTAAACCTAAAATCGCAGAATCTCTGTAGAGGCACTGAAAATTAAAAGCTTAAAACCAATTATTTTTAGTATAGCAAACCAATAAGATGAATAAAATGTCCAGCTCTTAGCATATAATTAATGTCGACAAGGACATTTCGGGTTAAGAATAATTTTGTGCCAACATGTCGTATGACTAATTTTACTACTACAAATTCCCATTCAGGCTAACAAGTCTCTTTAATTTGCTGCAAATTTAGTAGTAGGTAGTAGTAGTAGTAAACTGAGATAATTAACTTAATGAATTAGTTCTCATTTCTAGTCCTTTAACGAGAATTTTACTTCATTTGCACAAGTGTCCAAAAGAATGATTGATAATCCTTGTGAATTGTTGGAGTCTGACTCTCTATGCTAACTTGCGATGGCATGTGAAACTTTGCTTGATGGATAGAATTTCAACGCTTTCTTTGTACTTACCATCCATCAGTGTCATTCATTTGGGACTAGAGAAATTTCTGATCTAGAACTTATATGCTTAAAAATGATGGCCAACATGTAAAGTAGAAAATTAACTCAATTAGACGATAAGTATATGATCTAGACTACTAGATAGTTGTTGGTAAATACGTTTTTTCTTTTATGGATTTTCTTATGTCTTTTTTAAGTACTCACCTTTGTGTAAAACGTTGTTTTATTAGGTTTATTCATTGCCATTTTATGTTTTTGCTGTTACTGCCATCGGAGTTTATTACTTTGTGTTTTTAAGACTTCCTTCCATGTAACACTTACAATTAGACATGCCTTGTTTTCTGAGGTGTGCTAATAACGAGATTTACATTTTCTTATCACATAAAGATTTAGTATGTAATTTTATATTTTCAATCAATTTGATTGATGAGAAATCCGTTTTGAATTTTTACTGGAATCAATAACTATACTTATAAGCTCACCTATCTTTCTCTCTCACCCACACTTTCATCTGCATATTTCTCTTTTCATATTCAACCAATCATCTTTAGTTCGAAACTCACTTCCATTTTGCATCTTTTCGCATTATCCTGGCCACTTGTCCATAAATGTTCTCACGTTCAGCATCATTTCTTATGTATATCTCAGTCTCCTTTTTGTATTCCCTTCAGCACCCTTTCAGCATACATATTTACATGGCAACAAAGGGGGAGAGAGACTAAGGGGATAGAGAATTTTCCAGCGTGTAAATGATGTAAAAATGCCAGACCAAAGAATTGTGGGTGAGCTGCTCGAAAAGGTACAACAAGTAACTGTCAGCTGACAGTATCTGTCCATTTCCTAAAGCACACAAGCAGGGCAGAAATAGTGGCAGAAAAAGGGGGCTGGAGCATTGCAACACCAACTATAATGCCAACAAAGGCGGCTTGACAAGTTCAAATGTTCTCCAAAACCAACGCAATAGTCTGTTGTTGATGTCGGTTGATTCAGAGGGGGAATCCCCTTTCGCATTTGCATTCCCATTCCTAAAGTTTGTTGTTATTGTTGTGGTGCATTCTGCCCTTGCATCCTATGTTAAATATTATCAAATCTAGTGTGGCTCTATGGACTGCCACCTGCTGCTGCATCTGTTACTCCAAATGCATGACCATGGAAATTTTCACTTCAAACGTTAACGTTGCGTATACGTTATCTCCTTTATTTTCATACTTGCCGAAATGCAGCTCGTACATTTATTCCTGTGAGACAGCTGAAATTAAAAGATATTTATACTCTTTACAGAGACATGTTTGAGCTTTTTAGTTATTTAATTAAAAATCAGTAAATAATTGTAATACCAAGAATCATCCGACTTTTTTTACTACCTACATATTATTTTATCATTTTTATTGTAAGATTGCCTTTAAGTAAGTTCAAAATCTAGTCACGCACTTGAAAATTGTTCACTAAAACAATATCCAAAATTACCTAAAAACGTTCTTAAGTTCAAACACATGTTTGATGATCTAGTTTTAAATTTAAACAAATTAAGAAATATTTAATACTGCTTAAGGCTCGTACAAGTATTACATTGTTTGTTCAAGTAATTTTGAGTTTGTTTTAAGCATTTCAAACTTGCGGCAACTACTTTATTGCTTTCTGCTAAGTAAACTTAGTCAGAGTGTCTTGAATTTTAAATGAGAAAGTAAGTCTAAATTTGAGCTAAAGAATGTTAAAGTTAATGTTAGTTAAGTGATTCAATAAGTAAACTTAGTCAGAGTGTCTTGAATTTTAAATGAGAAAGTAAGTCTAAATTTGAGCTAAAGAATGTTAAAGTTAATGTTAGTTAAGTGATTCAATAAATGGATCTTAAACCATCGCTTAGATCTCATTTAAACTCCTCTGTGGACAATTTATTGAATTTATTTATTTTAAATATCGTAATTATTTCTTTAGATCTTTTCAAAGGATTTGCAATATCTATTATTTTAGTTAGGGTATTTGGTGGATGCTCATCCTCTCTTACACTCTTTCATTTTCCTCTCACCCTCTCTGTATTTATCGCCCTTTCTTTGGTCATTTGCATTTTTAGTGCTCTTTTAGTTTTTGGCATTTTCATTCTTAACAAACAACAAACAAATCAACTTATTTGTTCGTCTGTGTTTCTCCAGTTTTTTGTTTCCTTTTGTTTGTTTAAAAATTTTTTTTTAGTTTTGAGTGGTGGATGATTGTTGTGGAGGGGGCCGTGGGGGTTGAGTGTTTTTCTAATGTTTGTTTGCTCATGTTTTGCAGTTGCTGGTTGTTTGCCCAGATTTGATTGGGCCCACACAACCTTTTGACCCAAACTAAAATTCGCTTTAATCTGAAATGCATTGAGAATTTGTTTAAAAACAATGCAAAATATTATGTAAATATTTAATATGAAAATGGGAAAACCTTTTCTTCTTTGGCTAAATGAAAAATGGGGTTAAATTTCTGTTTGCAATTTATAAATTTCTAATTTTTTTCATATTTTGTTGATTATTTTATAATTGATATAAATGCCGGGTTAAATTTTTCGGCTACTCTTCAGTTCAAAGTCCATTAAAAAGTTAAATGAAATCTATCAGGGAAATAATGCTGCCTATCCCACACTTCCCTGGCCCCTCTGCCACTCAAAATCCGCCCCCCTCATCATAATCATTTCACATCATAATCCGGAGCTTGTCTGTTAGAGTTTTAATTGAAATGCCAGAGTTTCCATATGAACAATTTTTGATGGGATGCCAAAAAAAAGGAAAAGAAAAAAATTAAATTTTGACTTTTTTTATGCATAAATTTTTAATGGAATTTTGTTTGTACTGTGGGTGAGTCCTAGTTGTGGATTGGTTTGATGTTCAATTTAGAATTGAGTTACATTTTTGTGCACATGCATATATACATGTATATGTGTCTTTAATACGATTGATAGCCCATATGTTTATGTGGGCTTAAAAACAGATAGATATAATTTAATAAGGATTTTGCTTACACTCCTTATTGACTAACAAGTCCTTAATCCTTTGGGATTACGGCTAACCATTATATATTATTGCTGTTTAATTTTAAATGCCGAATTCCATCTGTTTAATATGCCCCATAGAACAATTGGCTAATCGGCATAATCAGAATAATTTACATCACAAATTAAGTGGCGGAAACGGATAGCATATTTGTAATTTACATAATTTTTCAAAGTATCTACTCAGTGTGACCTTGATTCTTGGAAAAAGCAGAGTAAGAGAAAATTCCTTTAATGGGATTTTTTTTCTTTTTTCTTTTAGCTTGTCAATGAGAAAAAAGTTAAGCAAGTTGAAAACGTTTAAGAAACACTTGCTTCCGTTTTTAAATAGGTTTTTACATAAAGAATAGATAATCCGTATCTGATATACAAACAATATTTATACAGGCCAACATTTTTGAGGTCATGAAAAAGTGCTTTAAGTTTAATAGGTCTCTTATAGTAATTTGGGGGTGCTGATCACGGCCCTGTACTTAGTTTTTATTCATCACGTCAGGATTTCGAAAAAAATGCGTTGGAATTATTAAAAATGACCTTATTTGCAATATTTTATAGTATAATACATATAAACAAATTTTTTTTACTAAAATCAATTTTATTTTAACCTATTTATATATTAGGTATGATTTAAAAGCAATTTAAGTGTCAAAGAAGCGTTTCTTTGTTATAATGCATTATATCTTACACTTTGGATATGGTTTCAAAATGAGTAAAATTTGACCAACTAGTATGGGATTCGAAGAATTTGCTGCTTTTTAATTTTAACGAATTGGAATCTTATGCGTTTAACAAATTGTTTAATATTAATGTTTGCAAACAAGATCTATTTTTCTTGAACAGGAAATTCTAAATCTGTTTATATAGTAAAAGTAAGTTAAAAGTATTGAGTATGCAGTCAGAACCAGCGTATCTTAATTAGTTAAGAACACCACTCAAGTTAACGTCACCAAAAATCATGTCGGCCTGTGTTATTATTACCTAATGTGATCAAAAAAGCTTATAGCACATATAAGCTTATATGTGCTTGTTGCATACATTTTAGTGACTTTAAGCTTCATCAAATAGAATGGAATTTGATTAATTCACTTGAATCATGCACTCTGCAATCCTCAATGGCTATAGTATTTGTTGTGCATCTTAGCAATTGCTACTTGAAGAGTTTTTCCCGTTTTTGGACAAACATACTTGAGCTAGAGATGAATCTACCCTGTCCTGTCCCCGCCAATGCATTTCAATGGTATTTCTCATTGAAAAAACAATCATTCGTACATCTATTCACCATTGAAATGGCCAATAAGCTTTCCATCCTGCTATCCACCACCCTGCCATCCACATCCGCTATCCACATCCGTCAGAGAGATCCATCAATGGCAGAGCAAACATTTCATCGTCATCATCATCATTGGTTCTGCAAGGGAATAAGGGATTTCTTTCTTTAGTTTTTTTTTCCTTGCTCTACATTTTTATCGTTCATGAAGTGATTGAGAGGGAGGAGAAGAAGGAGCAGGAGCAATAGCTCTTTGAATGGCAAGAGCTTTGCAAATCAAATCTTTAAACTTGTTCAAGCTATCAGCTTATCAAGAGGGGAGATACTTCCTTGCCAACTTTGTCCGGCAATAGTTTTGCCATAAAGTTTAACGCATTTTCGTAATGTCATCGATTTTTATTGAAATTGACACTATCTACAGGATGGCAAGAAGGGAGGGAGTAAAGTGGGTGAGGGTTGGGTTGAGAGTGTTCCAGACCGTGACGAGGCACATCTTTGCATTATAGTCTCATTTTGAGGGACACATTTAATGAGCAGCCATAGATTGGATTGGGGGAAAGAGGAAAAGTACTTGTGCTCGGTAAAAAGTTGCTAATTGGATTTCATATTGCAGATATGAACATAAAATTTATTAGAAAAATAATCATTTTCTTTCCATTTTTTGTGTGTGCTTACTCTCCCTCCCCCACCCATTCCTCTCGTACCCTTGTACTCTGTCACGCTTTGTGCTCACTTTTCATTAAGCTTGCACAGAAAATTTCATTAAAAATTTATTACTAACTTTTTTTTTGTTTGGTTGTTTGGTTCTTTTTCTGTGTTTTTGCTGTGCTTTCTGCCATCTGTTTGGCAGAGTGCGGACAAACTAATAACCAACAAAGGTTCAAAACAAAGGCAAAATAAAACAAGTTAATAAAAACAGAGAGAGAAAGAGAGAGAGAGAGAGAGAGAGAGAGAGAGAGAGAGAGAGAGACAGAGAGAGAGAGACAGAGTGAGAGGGAGCACAAGAAAACATTCGAAAGCAACAAATGGCCAAAATGGCAAAATGTTGGCCAACAACGAAACAATGAAACATCTGCGACTTAACAGTAGAGTAGAGTGCAAGTGAGTAGTTACAATGCGTAGCTTGAATGAATGTATTCACAAAGACATTTCCCTTTACCCCAACAACAACTCACACCCATACCTCCTCTCCCTCCCGTAATCTTCTTCTTGTTCACGAGCTAATAAAAGACAACGAAACGAAACGAATTGAAACAAAAGTAAACCAGGCGAAACAAAAGCGTTAAAAAGAGCTACAAAAATAAAAAAAGAGTTACCCCAGAGTGGTAAAAAATAAAGGGTAAAACATATTGGGGAGATACAAATTGAGTCAGTAAGTCAAATCAAATTCATGAGATTTCTCTCTCTCTCTCTCTCTTTTCTCTGGTTTCGTGTAAATTTCGTTTCGGTGTATGTGTGTGTAAGTCGAGAGCAGTGTTAATGGTCTCATGAATGATTGCATACCAATGGGGGCAAATCTATGAAGTCAATAAAAATTTGTCTTTGGAGTTTCCGACATGGAAACATTTTTAAAGAGAATTACTTCATATTCTTGAATTCGTATGAATGAAGATTATAATTTTCTGCTTTATAATTATAAATTATAATTTATAATTAACTGAATCAATAAATTTCATTTTTCATACATCTCAAAGTTCGTATTTTCTCTGACTAGAACTCAATTATTTTCCTCTCAAGATTAAATAAATATAGCATAATTTGTAGCTGCTTTTCTATCACGTAATGGTTGTCGTTTCCTCAACAGATTAAACTGATGTAAGATTCGACGACTTCTTGCTGTAATATAGCTAGAGAAACCCTCTAAAAAACCCTCTAAAATTTGCTTATAAATTTGGAACTCACTAAATTGCTTGGTTAGTTAAGTCTATGTTATTGTTTTAAGTATAAAATATGATATAAATAAATTTATAAATTATAAATTTATAAATATAAATTTGGAACTCACTAAATTGCTTGGTTAGTTAAGTCTATGTTATTGTTTTAAGTATAAAATATGATTGCCACTAAATTTCACTTGTGGTTTCCCAGGCAACTGCAACTAAACTCTCATTTGCCAAAAGTATTTATTGAGCCCGATTGTCCACTACATAAACTTATTAATTAGTCTATTAGCTGCTTAACCCCTCTTCAATAGCCCCCCAGAGAGGAATAGCAAGGAGAAAGAGGGAGAGGCAGAGAAAGTGCTAACAAACACAAAATAAAATGGACGTAGGAGTGGCAGGAAGAGTCGAGAAGGGGCCACTCATTAACCCAAAGAATAAATTCAATGCCTTTGGCTTTTCATTACTTAGGAAATGGGAATCAAAGAGAACATGGTATAACCATTAAATTTTCGAAGTAGCAACCTAATGACTTACATAATAGAAAGTACTAAAAGTGAAGTCGTAAAACAGATAAAATGTAAAGCAATGAGAGAGATCAAAATGAGGAACGATAGTCATATACTGAATGTAATTATTTTAAAAGCTTAGACATTTTTGCCTTAACTGGCATTGACTAGAGTAGATAAAACGTAGTTTTAGAAAACAATTCAATTGGATTGGGCTTAGGGTTGGATACAAGTTTCTTAAGGGAAATATCTTGACTCTGTCGGCGTTACATAATCAGTTTTTAAATATTTCAAGAACTACCAATTTATACCTACATATATTGGACATTTTTAAAAATTTTAGATTGCCAAAAAGTGATTGGGAATTAAAACTTGAATAGAAAAACGAAAAAGTGCCAAGACAAATCTTACACAATTCACACTTTTCCTTTTACCATTAGTTTTTCTTACAAATATAAATGTCCTTCCTATGCTTGAATTGACTATTCCAACCATAACTTATGCTTAAATCAAAATCATTTCCTCTTTTTAAATTTCCTCTCCTTAACAGCCCCATTATCGACATTGTAATCATCATGATGTTCACCAGAAGAACGAAAACCAGAAGCAGAACGAACAGCAGTCGCAGTGGTAGCACTTCAAATGCATAATAGAAACGCCTGTAACAATCATGTAAAATTGGCGTTAAAAACGAAGTGCAAAAAAAGAAAATAGAAATACCAAGGCGAACCCGAGAGGAAATGGAACATGCTACAGGCAATAACACATCAAATTGGTATTAGAATTACCCAGAAAAAGGGCAGCTTATACACAAACACACACAGAGAGAGAAAGAGATAGAGAGGAGAAAAGGAAACTAAGCAGAACATACTGAGGGGCGTTTGGTGTCGGCATATGGGCGTGGTAGCTTCGAATCGTCTGGATCTTTAGGTTCATCCCAGCTGCAACATAAAAGTCAATTAATGTGCAATTACAACAACATCATCATCATCATCTGGATGAAATAAAAGCACGCAAAACGAAAAGCAGAAATAGAGGAACACAAAATTACAGCAAATTACACGCAACAAGGAGACGAAAGCTGCGTTACAAGTTGGAGCAGCAGGAAACTGTGTGGGCGGTGGAGGACGACGAGCCGGAAGAAGTAGACGGAGAGGGTGACGGAGTGGTTGAGGGAGAGGAAGATACGGTTGTGCTAGTGGCATTCAACCATCACATCACTCACCATCACCAACACCGTCATCAGCATCAGCATCATCATCATCGTCTTCATCGTCATCAGAAACAGGAAGAGTACCAAGACCATCCATTGTCCAGTGAAGGCGTCTACAACAAAATGACTTTCGTTAACAAGCTGAGCAAAAGCTTCCGTTGGCTGCGTTGCTCGACACTGTGCGCCATTTTGTTTTATATGTTTTTCATTGGCCTGATATTGCACAGTACCAGCCACAAGCTGCAGCAACAGCAGCAACAACAGCAACAACAACAACAGCAGCAACAACAACAGCAACCAAATCAAGAGCATGCCGACCAAACCAAATTGGCGCCCAACGTGGAGCCACATAATAGTCGAAAGCAAAAGCACTCGCCGGAGGAATTGGAGCAGCACCAGCACCAGCAACCGAAACTAAAGTCCCTGCTAACGACAAACGATTTGGATTCGGAGAAGGCTAACGAGAAGGTGGCGAAGCATCTTCATCTCCAACTCCCCGAAAAAATGCAGCCGAAGGCGCCGGGCTTAGCCTTGGGATTGGCAAAAAATGCCAGCAAATCCCCAAACCAGCCAGAAACAGTTATTTTAGCGGCGAGCAATGTGAATGAGAAGCAAATACTTGCGAAAGCTTTCAAACGGTAAGTTTTTGTTGCTGGTCTACTCACCCACCCACTCCCTCTCCCTCTCATAGGGTGGTGTAATGTTTGGGTTGGTCCTGGTAGGTTGTTTGGGGCATCCTTTTGGGTTCTGGTTGATAATTTGGCGCTAGTTTGGCGGCTGCTTTATTGTTACGCATAACCATGTTGCTTGCGGCTTTGTTAACAGCGGAAAAACGAGGCATGGGAGTAGGAAACCGATTCATCCATCCGCACAAAACAAGGCCATAACACTGACTGCCATAATTGTGTGTACCACGACAAATTGTAAAATTAGTGGCGACAAAGGTTGGCAGGGATAGAGAGAGGGAGAGAGGTACGCACACACAGAGGTTAGGGGCAGGATACCGCAATTGATGGATGAGATGTCTGTATGCCCAAACGGGATGAGGAATTGGCAGGAGGGGCCATCAATAAGGAGGCCCTGCAGAGAGATTTGTTATTTGCTCTGATTTTGATTTGTTCCGAGCCATGGCAATCAGGATAATCGAATTACAAGTTAGCGAAGATAATAAACATTGATTGGAGCAGAAAGTTCAAGGATTTCGCAATTTTGTAATTTAATAAGACATAATGGAACTACGGCATATCCATTCAAGGGAAACGACGGAGAATGGATGTTCATATTGACAAATTTAACATGAATTTTACAGAAAAAGTGAGTCAATGATGACTACAAAACTCTTAAAAATAGTTGATTATATTTGGACCTCAACCATAGTTGTTCCTATAACAGTTTTTATTGGGGTTTTATTTGAGGAACATAGTTCAAAAGCAAAATAAACAACTTTCATGTCACATTTTAAGCCATTCAAGCCATTTTAAAATGTTTGCAAAAATGTTTCATTGAGTTATTCATAATTGGCTTTAACTTATTTTCATCGTCATCAACAACAACAACATCCCTTAGGGAAAATTTCTATCCTTGTGACTTTGCAGAATTCTTCTAATTACTTTCAACTAAATCACAAAATGGTCTCATCACTTGCTCAAGCGATTAGGCAATTACTTGGCTGGCCATAGACGAAGAACTTCTTAGAATTTTTTTCTTTTACTTTTTTGTTGACCAGCAAAAACATAAACTTGAAAAGTTTCCAGTCATTCTACCATCCATGACCCTTAACCCCCTGACCTACCCCCAACTGGCTATTGAAAACTACATAGGAAAAATTGCAATTCGATGCTGCTGGTTGGGCAATCATCTGAATAAATGCCTGGAATTTCCTTTGGGCAAATAAAAATGAAAACTTTAAGTGCGAAAACGAATTTGTGCAAGAGACAGCGAGGACAGAAACAGATAGAAAGAGACAGACAGGCAAGTTAGAGAAAATAGAGAGAGAGAGATGGAGAAACAAAATCAAAATGTCATTGCAATTTCATATTTACTTGAATTTCTTGTTTCCCCCCATTTGACAGAAGAAAAGTTTTTACCCCCATAACAAAAAAAAAACCAAGGAAAAAATTGAGCAAAGGCAAAAAAACTTTAAATATCTTTCGTGCCCGAAAATCTCATTTCTATTCAATAAATAATAAAATAGTTTGTGAAGTCAGTCATTTCTCCACCAAAAGATGTTAATGAAACTATTCTGATTGCTTAACAGAAAGATGAAGCAATTGCAAATTACCAACTAAGAGACGACAAAAGTTGTTTATCTCGTGCATCTTGTCACATTTAGTTGCAATATGATATTGACATTTAGGATTAATGAGAACATTGTTCGAGTTCAATTTGATTTTATGCTAAATAAAGCTGAAAGTATTAAATGTTGCATCACAAACTACTGGATACCCTCTAAAATGAGTATTAAAAGCTAACTTAACGAAATGGCTTAAGCGAGCCATAAACTATTGAAGAGGAAGTTCAGCACCGCAAAAAACTGAAAGCCCAACTTCATCACTTGAATTCAAAATATGAACTGATTTTATTAACAAACGTCTTGTGTACATCAAAGAATTCTTAGACTCTAAGAGGCGACAATTGTTCTTAAAAATGCTTACTCTAATGTTTATATTAATGCTTGTTTATATCATGCACAGCGTTGGCGACTTGATATTGCGCCGTTCTTAAAATCTTGAGTGCTTTCCCACAGAGTGTGGACGCATGTTTTGTTTGGTTTTAAGCAATAATTGTCATATGAATCTTTATGATTAATTTTTGTGTTATGTTTTTGTTTCGTTGTGTATATTTCTTGGTGCATCTGATTTGGTGAAGCCGCTTCAGATGGACACGATGTTTAATCTTAAACACTATTGTTGTGGCATTTAAAAGGGATTTGGATTTCAGGGCTTATTAATTAGAGTTTCGGTTTATTCCGAAGATAATAAACAAAAATTATAATTTGAATATGTCAAAATGAAAATGAATATGTCAAAATGTCCAAAATTTCGCAGGGAAGGAGACATTTCCGATCCCATATAGTATATACATATATTCTGCATAAGCACAAAAAGCCGAGTCGAAATAGGAATAGCCGTATGTCCGTCCGTAAGTATTAACTTCACGTTCACAATTAGAAAGCTACTGGAATGAAACTTGGTGTTCAAACTTTTTATTGCTTCATTGAGATCAAGTTTGACAATTCGTCGGATCGAACCAATAATACATATACCCATAATAGAATAGCGATCGAAAAGTCTACTTAATTAAAAAACATTTCAGTACAAATATGGAAAAAACTGATTTTAATTATTTCATTTCATAACATGCTTTATTTCCTTATTATTAAATTTAGCTTAAAGCTAGCTATTTACATTACAGAGTTTAAACTATTGTCTATGCAGTTGAGATATTTTATATTTTTTTTTTTTTTTATTTTATTTTATTTTGTAGAATTTTGATTTTGAATGGTAAAGGAAATTGGAAGAGAAACCTTTATAGAGGTTTTAATGTTAACTTAGAACTAAAATATGGAAAAAACTGATTTTAATTATTTTTACTCAAAATTTTCTTATAGTCTAAAAAAAAGGCTCCCACACAAAGTTGTGTAGCTTCTTTTTCGTTAGAATTTTTATTTGTTTCTGTCTACAAATCTAATATAATGTATCTAGGACATGATCTTGAAAGCAAAACAGCTGAAATTTCTGCCTTTTTTTTTGTCGATTTCTAGCTAGGCACATATAATATTTGAACTGCTGAACTATTCCAAGAATTTGCTCTATTGTAATCTATGCAGAGATTCAGGCCAATTTGTCTATTCAAATACATTTCATACACTTTGCCTTGATGTTAATTTTCTTTTTTTGGAGGGTATTCAAATTCTATTTGAAATCTCAATGTGTAACTAAGCGTGGACACAGTTGCTATTTGTGTTTCCATTTATTTGCATTTGTATGCGTAGATCTATGCAAATGTATGTGTGTGTGTGTGTATTTGGGAGTAAGAGCGAGTGTGTGTGAGTATTTGCAAAGCCTTTATTAATATTTGATGAAGGATAAAATTTAAAACCATAGCACTCGAGGGAGTCTGTATTCACATTCTACGCATATTTTACATACAAAAAAGGCAAAGAGACAAAAATATACATATGTGTGTAAGTAGAAAGTAAACTTATTGAATTACGCCAATAAATTTGTTCGCATAAAATTAATTTAAATTGATGATGATAACGGCATTTAGATATGAAATAGACAAATGCTAGATAAATGCATCTAATATATTTTGTTCGATGGCAATAAATTTTTCAAAAGGCATTAGACCGAGAGGGAATAAAATAAAATGTTGGCATAAGCTTTACTTCAGTATGCGCAAATTTCTTTATCTAGAGAAAGAGAGAGGATGAGGAACTGTGTGTCTGTGTGTGTGTGTGTATTGAGGGGGATTTCCACACTTGTCGCATTGACATTAAATTGCAATTAAAAGTGACCAGAAAATGTTGTGATAATTGTAAAGCCTGAAATTAATAGCCCTCATTTAGTGGTTGCCCTTCATGACGCCATCCACCCACCTTCTTCCACTTTGCATGTAAATGTCGTTTTAATAATGCGGTTGAAGGGCCATCGCCAGCGTCAGCGTCATTGTGGCAGTCGTATCTGCCATTTTTAGAAGCAATTAAATTTTATCTGGCAACTGTCATGGCAACTGTCGAAAAGCAGTTACTGGGGGCGAGGGAAGGGGTCGTGGGGTGTTTGCAGAGTTGACATTGTTATAAATTTTAATTGTGTATTTTGCTTTGCTTGCCCAATCCAGCCCAAATCCAATTCAAACTGTTTCACACGAACACAGACACACATACACACACACAGACAACGCGTTAATGTCCTGCAAACCAGTTCAGACTTCTTTTTGGCACCAATTAGGCCTGCGAATTGCAAGGGCCTTGTTGCACTCGTTTTCGTATTGCTTTTTGCCTTTATTCGTAGTCCCTTAGCTCGCATTGATTTAGCACTGCGCAAAAACAAAAAAGAAAAAAAGAAAAATGGCGAGCCACCAATTTTCGTTTCCACTGTCTCTCTCATGCCTCAAATGGGCCCATAAAAGTATGCTACGTAAGGCGAAAGGAAACTTGCCCTCAAAAAAACTTTCCCAATGCCAATTCGCATGCGACGAGGGCGAGCAAAACTTTGCTAGAAACAACTTGGAATAAAAAAATAAACTATATAGAGCCGAAAGAAGCGCCAAAAACTTTTATGCGTTCAATGGCAAAATCATATTATGTCACGAGTAAATTTCAAAATGATTTATTTTAAAACTTTTCACCAGGTTATCGTTTTTGCTCATCAACATAATGAAAAAAGTCGTGAAAAAACACGAATAGATAACTCTCAAAAAACTAAATTTGCAAAACTAAACTCAAACTATATATTTTAATCAAGTCAGCGATTCTTCTGCAAGAGATTCGTCTAGATATGAATGCATACATTTCCATTATTGCTTTTACCTCCCTAAAGTAAAAAGTGAAATCTATATTTACCTGGTCCAGGGATTGTTCTTTCCAACCAAAAATCAGAATTTTTATGTAAGCAATTGATAGAATGGACAGAAAAAAGAAAGAAAAGGGAGGCAACAATACAGGCTTATGCAAAATGCACTTTTCTTTGTAACTAATCCCTAATCCTTGTACACCGCAACCCACCGCCCCTTGATTCGCTGAGATGGCACTTTCCCTGTCACTCTGCCTCGAATGAAATGCAAAATGCCAACGACAAATGAGAAACTTCAGCAAACTGCACGTAGTTAAAATCTTCTGATGGCAGAAGTTATAAAGGATTTTTCTTCGAAAAAATAAAAGAAAAAACAGGAAAGAGAAAATCAACTTCACAAAGACCGCAAACGTTTGGCATATATTTCAAAAAAACTCTGCAAAAATAAAAACAAAAAACAACACCAAAAAACAAATTCAAAAAGTACAACAAAAAATAGGGAGCAGAAACGTGACCACCAGCAAAAAGAAGAAGAAATAAAACCAAGAATTATAAAGTAAAAGAGGGAGAGAAAAAGTTGTTTTTTCTTTTCTGGGGTAAAAGAGGAAACGAAACTTAAAATCGTTTTAGTTGCAAGTTGCAAGTAGCACGTTTATTTATTTAGCTACTAATGCTCCAACTATATGCTAATGAAACCGCCAGGCGGTGGTTATGAGGGGAAATCCTTTCCCCTGTGTTACCCCTTTGCACAAAGCCAAAGCGCACATAACAACAATGTGCCCGCGACTTTTGTCTGCCAGCCCGTCCACCCACCCAGAGAATCCCTAAAACAAATGCCAGCCTTAGCCCAGTAGCCCCATACACTGATTATACTGGTGGTAAGTTGGCTTTTGCGTTTTCATACCCTTGCCAAAAAAAGGAATATATTCATTTCTGATAAAAGTGGACAAAACATAGATAAATATATATATATTCTTCATCAGAACGAAAAAAATGAGCTCACATAGTTTTCTCTTTCGCCGGACTACCTATAAAGCCTTCTATTTACTGGCATGAAATATATCCTTATTATACCCTTGCAAAAAGGGTATATTAATTTTGGTCAGAAGTGTGCAACGCATAGAAGGAAGCATCTCCGACCATATAAAGTATATATATTCTTGATCAGCACGACGAGACGAGTTCAAATAGCCATGTCCGTCCGTCCGTCCGTCCGTCTGGATCAACGCAAACTCCTCCTAGACCGTAAGAGCTACAGAGTTGAAATTTTGCATGTAGGCTTGTATATACTGCAGGCGTTGTATATCTCGGATTCAGCCGGATCGGATCACTATATCATATAGCTCCCATACAAATGTCAAAGTCACGAACAGTGACTTTTCTCAATAACTTCGTTATTTTCTGAGCTATTGTCATGAAATTTAATGTTGGTAAGTTAATTACACATATAAACGACTATGCCAAATTTGATCAAAATCGGGTGTCTATATCATATAGCTCCCATAGGAACGATCTTTCGAAAACAGTGACTTTTGTCAATAACTTCGTTACTTTTGACGCGATTGCTTTCAAATTAAACATTTGTTAGTTTAATATATCTGTTAATGACTGTGCCGAATTTGATAAAGATCGGGTAACTATATCATATAGCTCCCATAGGAACGATCGGTGGAAAACAGTGACTTTGATCAATATCTTAGTTTTTTCCTATGCTAAGATTGTAGGCCGTTCTTTCGGAAACATTATCCTTTTTAGCTTGAACGTTTTTCCACTTTGATGGCTATAGGTAAGGAAAGAGTTACCAAAAAAGTTGCAAGGGTATACAAACTTTGACGCGGTCGAAGTTAGCCCCGGCCCTCTGGTTTTTATTTGAGTTGTCGTAGCTATAGCTTAATTCATTCTCAAATCCGGATTGTTCGCAATCCGTGGATTGCATTACATTAGATTAGATTTGTAGACAGAAACAAATAAAAATACTAACGAAAAAGAAGCTACATAACTTTGTGTGGGAGCCTTTTTTTCTAGACTATTAGAAAATTTTGAGTAACACTAATAAAAATCAATTTTTCCCATATTTGTACTGAGATGTTTTTTTATGAAGTAGGCTTTTCGATCGCTGGATTCTATTATGGGTATATGTATTATTGGTTCGATCCGACGAAGTGTCAAACTTGATCTCAATGAAGCAATAAACAGTTTGAACACCAAGTTTCATTCCAGTAGCTTTCTAATTGTGAACGTGAAGTTAATACTTACGCACGGACACACGGCTATGGCTATATCGACTCGGCTTTTTGTGCTTATGCAGAATATATATACTATATGGGATCGGAAACGTCTCCTTCCCTGCGAAATTTTGGAAATTCTCTCTTATCACATTTACCTAAAAAACGGTCTTTAGATAGTTAATATAAGTATTGAACCTTTTTAATTATAGCACATAAAAATATGGAAACCATCATTTACTTTTCTAGTAAATTATATCAGAATAGGATAACTATATCCAGTATCGTACAGAACTTATGTATATTCTCTCCAGGGGCTTTGGCAAAGGGTACACCAACTTCGGCTTGCCCAAAAGTTTGGGGTCCCTTTTGGTTTTTGCACAAACTGCGTAACGTATTTTCCATTTGGTTGTCATAACTTGAATTGGGCGTGGGTGGCAAGGATATCGCTTAAAGGTACCAAACGTGATATACCTACCTTTAACATCTGACACCTACTTCAGGGGTTTGGTCACCATTCACACTTCATTGACATGGGGGCGTGTGGCAGAAGCCAGAGGGTTTGAAATCATTAGACAACTGTCATATGCAGAATGTTCGTTATAAGGGAAAAGCATTTAACATGAGGGAAAATTAGACATGGAGTGTTTAAAATTGTTGTTTCTTCATCTTCTTCCCTTTCGCAGGGCCGATCGAAATCGTGATGGTCGTCTGTCTATACAAGAGATGGCCCAATATATCAATCGTCGCATTGTGGACCACATTGAGGAGGCCATTATGAACAACGCCCGTGAATTTCGTCGTGTGGATATTGGTCCAGCTGATGGTCTTATTACTTGGGATGAATATCATCGCTTCTTTCTGCATGATCATGGAATGTCGGATACCGATATTGATGAGCATGATGAGATTAGACACACGGCCCTCAATCGCAAGGCACGCGAAGATATGATGCGAGATAAGGCCAGATGGTCGGAGGCTGCACGCACAGATCTTTTTACCCTGACAATCGATGAGTTTTTAAGTTTTAGACATCCCGAATCGAGTGTCTCAAATCTACTGGAACTAGTCGATGATCTACTGAGGCAGTTCGATCAAGATGGCGATGAGCAATTGACCATGGAGGAATTCTCTGAGCTGAATGTTGATGACGATGATGATTTGTTACGCAAATCATTGATAAGCAAAACATTGGTGGAACGTCGTGAGGAATTCAAAAGGATTATCGATAAAAATCATGATGGCAAGGCGGATCGTGGGGAGCTCCTGAACTATGTGAATCCAAAGACGCCCAGGTATGCTCTACAAGAAGCGGTCACCTTGTTCAGCCTCTGCGATGAGAACAAGGACGAAATGCTGACATTGAAAGAGGTAAATTAGAATAGTCTCTTAAGAGTACTCTTTTTCTGAATATTTATTGATTTCTTTACATTTCCAGATGACTGACAATGCTGAAATATTTTTGCAATCCAAAATGATCGATACGGCAAATAGTTTTCACACGGAATTTTAAACATTCAGCCCCTTCAGAGAGAATTACTATATATAATATAATCGATGTGCATTTATAGTGATATTAATTTGTAAGTTATGGCACTTGTGGAAATAGTTTAACTAGAAAAGCGTAATCATAACAATTAATAGGACGGCATAACTTTTAACTTTATACACGAAAATTGTTTTTTGTGCATCGTTTAATGTGTGATTTTTGCCCACTAATACAATTTATTTGTTTTTAAGAAACTGCAAAGCAAATATATAGAAATTATTAATAATCATATGAATAAAAACACAAAATGTATATGTAATTTTATGTAAGAAATTTATAAGTGTTTGTGTCTTTTCTTCCTTGTTTTCCTCAGAAGATTTAAAACGTTTTTCTTTGAATCCTCTTAAGTTCAACTTCCTGCAAGTTGAGCTGACAAATCGGTCGCCATTAACCATAAGGCCATGTTCAATTTGTTTTTTCCTACAGCATTTTCTCTCTTTATTTTTTTTTGTTTTTGCCGAAGAAGATAAATTCCAAGACGAAAGACGTGGGAGTGAGAGAAATGATAAATAAGTGTCACTTGCCTGTATAAAAAAAGAAGAACCTGTCCCATGTCTGCTGTCTACCTCTTACTTTATTCTGCCTCTCTTATCGCCTTTCCTCTCTGCTCTACTGATGAAAATCCTTGAGAAAAATTTAACAGACAATTGACTTTCTGATGGGTGTTAATACTTCTTTAATCCATTGGATACTTATCAATCGAGGCCACTACACATGACTGAATTTCAAAAAGAAAACGGAAAAATGAACGCGGAATGGCAAATATTGATGGATTAGTGAGCAAAATAATCAAATTCCATTTGAAGTATGTCTATGTATGTTTTTGTGTGTTGCTTGCCAAGGATTACGTAACGAGCATATTAATCGTAAGAAGAGCCCGGAGGGTTCTAGCTGCCAGCTGATGATATCAGAGTCAGCCAAGCAAAAATGCAGAGCGAGAGATTCGGAGTGTTCTTTGACTGGTGAACAATATGCGGGCCAGGGCCAGAGACAGGACCAACTCGCAAAGACGATGGGTAATTGAATCTAATTATTCGGAAGCTCACATAATGAGCACGTAAAACGCAAAGGACTCCTGTGAGTGTGTGTGTCCGTGTGTGAGTGTGCACGAAACGGAAGCAACAAACTGAAACGCTTAGCCATGAAGAAAATAAGCAAACACATCAATTGAGTTAATAAGATACAAAGTAGAGAGAAAGATGCTATTACCACTAAAGGACATGCGAGCCAAAGCAAATGATAACACTAACAATATACGATAATACAAACAGCCCCATGACAGGTGACAATTTAAGACTACAGTAAAATAACAATAATTTATAAATTTGAATGGAAACAGGAACGGGACAGAGCAGTAACCTTGTATAGTAATTTCGGATTCAGAAACACAAGAAAACATAGTTTTGGGCATTTGTTTTGGATGTTTGGGGATAGAGTTCATTGAATTGTAATTCCCAACTAGTTTTAGCGACGAAGAAGTGAAGTAGTAATCAATTATAATGAATTGGTCAGAATCCGTTTAAGCCGTTGACCCTTAAAGCGATAATATAAATTTTTTGTTTTTAGGAATACTATTTTACCCAAGCCACATAATAAAACCCGAATAAGATGCTTTCTAACTCATGATTCATGTATGGCATTCATAAATTGAGTTAACAACATAAAACAAATGGCATCAGGCCTTATTTAACGAGCCGCAAAAAAGATGTTACATGATATCCCCCAGTAGATGTCTAGTACAAATGTTTTACATTATTGGAGCAATGGGTGGGAGTCGGGAGTAAGGGAAGGAAGAAGCTCTTGTTTCCGTATTGTACACGTAAGTTACATTAGTCACTCACTTGCCAGTAGAAAATACGCTGAGCATGCCAAATACTTTTTAGACTCGGAAAATGCTATTAGAGAAGTGTGGCCTTCCAAACCAAAACCCGTCATAAATATGCCAAACACATACAGAAACATAGAGAAAAAGGGACTGTGAGGGGGCAGATTGAGGGTGGGGGTATGTATGTAGGGAAAAAGTAAAAGAAAAAGGAGAAAGCAAATATTCTATATCTGCAACTGTATGCCATAAATGCTTCATCTTCAAACTCATACATATTAAAATCTCGGAAAATAAACTTCAACAGTTCACAAAAACACACAAAATACAAGATGATACAGATGAAGAAGAGTGAGTGAGAGAGAGGGAGAGGTGAATTGTGTTGTAGTGCGGTGTGGTGAATTGAGGTGAGGATTAGGGGGGTTTGTTTTCGTGTTGCTTGGTCTAAGAACTCATGCATTTTAAAATTTTCAGCCATTAGAGAAAACCAAGTTATTTTGTATGCAGAATATTATTTGAGCACGTTTTGTTCGGGTGGCAGAAATGGAAGTGTGGAAATGGACAGAAAGGGGTGGGGGACAAATGCATTTAACATTTTATGCGACACAAGACCAAAAGCCACAAGCTAAAGCCATAACAAACGTCAAGGGTTAAATACTCAAGGGACATTGACAGAGGGCAAAAGAGAGACAGCGAGAGAGAGAGAGAGAGAGAGAGAGAGCTCTCGCTCACTTGGCTATGTGGCCAGGACAACATCAAAGCAATTAAATGTTTCCTCTTTTTTTTGTAGCATTTTTAAACATTTTATACATAAATCTGTTTTAAATGATATCTGTCTCTGTGTGCGTGTGCAAATAAAATTCGTAATACGAGAGCAGAGCTTTGCTTAAATTGGCCAACAACACATCATTTAACAGGCTGCCAGGATAATGCAAACAGACACACACACACACTCACACTCTGAGAGAGAGAGGGAAAAGAGAGAGCTCTTCGAAGGTGAGAAACTGCGAGGACTTCAAAGTACTGTGGTTAAAAATGGAATGTTGTGCCCAAAAATAGAAAAGGAAAACATTTATAAAGAATACCTTGTTGCCATTGGTAACTCTTTGAGTGGCAATTGTAAAGAAACTCGTTTCTCCTTCAGGCTAAAAAATAAGAAAAAACTCATGTTTGCCTTCAAACCGATGAATTAAAGCAAAGGATAATAACACTAAATCAAAAATATGGTCAATAGAAATATTTTCTTTATTGATATACAGAAACAGACATTAAATTTCTGGATTAAAATGTTATAGGAACTCAACAGATGGGAACTGTTTACTATGGAATTCACTTTATTATATTTGTTTGCTAAATTTCCTTTAAAGATTTCTGATTTGGGTTTGGTTCATTTACACATTTTAAATTCTATTTGACAAAAACAAAAAAAAAAACTTTTATATACATACATTCTGAATGAATATGTGCAAATGTGGCTGCAGTTGAAAATGTCAATAAAATGTATATATTTTTATTTATATAGTATGTTAAAATGGATAAAAATCCACATTTTATTTTCATAAATTGTTGTTTTTATGAAATTTATTTTAAATATTTATTCATGTTAGAAGTAGAGCAATGAAATATGTATGAATATGCATATATAGAGAGATGAATCAAGATCTGCAAAAACTGAATATTTAAGGTTTTGCACCCATTGTATGAAGGAAAAGAAAAAAAAATAACAATAAAAGGTAATTTTGTAGTAACAACTTGAAGGCAAACACTTAACTAACTTTGTGGGTATGTGTGTGTGTGTGTGATAAAATGGGTATCCTCCATCGAGTGTGCGAGGTAAGAGGACAAGAAGAGAGCCATCCCATTCACATACATGAAGAGTAAAAAGCAATTTTCGTAACATTTGCATGCCTTAAACTAACACAGACAAAAGCAAAAGCAGCCAGCCAGCATGAACACTGAACACTGAACAGGAGGCAGAAGGCAGACGATAGCCGACAGTAGGAGGACAAGGACACAACGGCCTACCTTTTCCTCTCAGTTAGATACAAGGAAAAACTACAGTCTCTATGGATGTGGGTGTGTGAATATGTGTGTGTGAAAGTAGAATGGAGTACGTGTTATGCTGAAAATGCAATTTGCCTTCTGTGCGAAATGTACGTATAGTAAAATTTATGCAAATTTCCCCTTGACCTACCAACCTCTTCATCTACCCTCTGTCCTCTCAACAAGCAACTTGATGGCGACGTTATTACAAGCGGAAACAGGAAGTGCGACCATTGTGTATGCGTGCGATATAATGTATGTGTGTGTGTACGTAGGACGTATGTATGTGTGTGTGTGTAAAATGAAAATGTACTGAAATATGCGATAGAAACTACGACCTTTCCCACTGGGCTATAGGTGGAAAAAGTACAACAAAAAAAGGAAAACTTTAAATGATGGACTTGGTCCATACCCTGTTTTACTTATGACAAATCTAAACGAAAATCGAAAAGGAGCTGATTAAATTTGGATATTTTGCTGTCTTTCTTATTGTAAGAATTTTGGCAGGAAAGCCAAGAAAAAGAGATTTATGTATATTGACCACATTAGACTTAAAGATGAGAACACATTGAAAATTCTTATATTTTTTGATACTCCCTTAAATAAAAGCTACTTATATATAAGTAAGAAAGCTGTCAGTAATGTAAAGAGTGCCTTAAAGGACAATTGTATTTTGAGGATAACCTTCAATTAGCCACAAAAAGCTGACACCACTCAATTTCTAACCGAAAAATTGCATCCCAGTTAGATGGACAACCCTCATGCAATGCAAATGTCAGTAAACGGTCAAGAGAGTTTCTACTATAAGTAACAAACTATCTTTTTTGGAGCTATGCCTAATATACCGAATAACTAAGGGGCACAAAACAAAGCTCTTCACACAAATAAGCCTTAGTATATGTGAGGTATAGGTGTGCGTCTTTGTGTATGTGTGTGTCTGAATGCAACAACTAACGTGGCAACAACAATGCTAAAATGTTCACAACGTGGCGTAAATTCGCCATCGATAGTTTTGGTATTACGTATACGCAGCCTAGCACAGCGGTTTGTGTATAGTGGCGCACCCCTGCGGCGGCTTTCGGCATACAACGCCAAAAAAGAGAAAAAGAGGAAGGAAAGCAAACCAACAACAACAAGAAAAATGAGAATATATGGTACAAGATGGAGGCTGGAACAGTAGCATCAAATTGAAGGGAACACACACAGAGGCATAAAAACACTTGCAGATGTGTGTGTGTAAAATTGTTTATGTTGAATTGCACGTGCCTTTGACAAGCCGATGTTGGTGGACCTCCCTCCACCGAGTTCCCCTTGCCCCCTGGCCATCACCCTTTATGTATGTGTGTTTGTGTGCACGACGTCTGCGTTTTGGCTTTTGGGCAAAGAAGTTGAAGAGTATTAAAACACACACACAACGACAGCCGCAGGCACACGCATTTTTCTGTGTGTTACCCTACCTACCCTTTCCCGTTTCTCCAACTCTCTCCACTGTTTGGTCTGAGATAAACGACAGCTTTTAATGCGACAAAATCTTTTTAACGCCGCATCAAGCGACATTTTTCAATCCCGATCTAAGCATAAAGATTAAGCTGTCTTTAGGTCGGCCAGCAGGGGCAAGAAAATAAAAAAAAAAAAAACCAAGAAAAAAGGAAGCTAAAAGAGAATTTGCACAATGGGACTAAAGAATTGCCTTTGCCTTTGCCTTTCCCTTTCTCAATCTCCGCCTCCTCTCGTTTCCTTTCGGTGTGTGTGCTCATGTAGGTAGATATTATTTATTTTGGCTCTTAAAGTCATTTTACAGTTACCCAAAGGCAATGAGAATGCAACTTAAAGTGCAACTTTATGCAAGTCATTCAAATCGAATATTCCTAATCCTCTTCCGTTTTTTATGCCCAAAAGGAAAATGTCATTTGCCGTAAAACCCAAGTGTTTTAAATAAAAGTCAATCAATAATATCTTTAAGGACATTTTGTATCAATTTCCTTTAACATAAATCGAGTGAGTTTCTGTTATACTCATTCTTACTGCATTCCAGTTTTTGTTTCCATTTCCCCAATTATTAAATTCTTTATTTTTGCATTTCATTTCTTGGTTTTTGTTAATGAGGTAGACTACTTATTGCTTCGTTTGCATTCTATGTTTATTACATTATTTTCTCTATACATCGTGCAATAGTAAAGAAAAGAACACAAAACAAAAGGGAAACCGTGGCAAAAAAAGTTAAATGTTCTTGTTGAGCCAAACAGAAATTAGTTCATTTCTGTTTTCCGGCAGAGGCGGATGAAATGAGACGGTAAGGGGTGCAAAAGTGAAAGTTAGTTCCGCCGGAGACAGTTTCTATCAATTCGCATTAATCAGATGCAGAAAATGCAGAAAGAGAATTTTAAACAACTTTTACATGGCACTACGGTTTAAGGCAATAAAGATGTGCTAAGTTTGAGAATTTAAGTCAGCCTAGAGCCCAAAATATACCTTCCACTGAGCCGCTGTAACTTCCTCACTCCCACCTCCGATTTACTCACTTCTCATTCTCTTTTCCACCAGCTTCCACTATGCTGGTTGAACGGCTATGCACTCACCTGATCAGAGCAACAATTTTACTCTTACCCACTTACACTCTCTCATATGTTAGTTAAAGCCAGAGAGCGCCACTGTGTCAGCGATAGAGCAATCCTTACACCTTCTACCGTAATTACAATTAAGAGTAAGGGAGAGCATAACAGCAAGAAAGCGATAATCCTTCTCTCAGCTATGAAAGCAGCAGCAACGGTGTAAGCGTGGATCAGCTGGTGGGGGTGTCTTGGTTCGTACAGTTGTCGACGTCATCAAAAGGGATATTTAATAGCTCACTGTGGAGTTATTAGATAAATAAATAATTCTATTTATCATTATATTGACTTTTTCTCTCGTTTTTACCCCTTACATTCTCTTTTATATATCCATCCGCCACTGAGTTCAGGTCAAAACAATTATTTAAACTTTTCGCTTGGATGAGAGACGTAGACAGAGACAGAGACAAAGACGATAGGATACGATGTTGGAATTTGATGAGAATGAAACTTTTTCCTCGTATTCCTGGCAAATAGTAGAAAAATGAAATGGAAAAGTGGTATAAAACGGTAAAGTTTCTTTTACATAATTTACTTTTATGAATGTCCAGGGAACAACTGACTCCTGACTCTTTACTGTTGCATGCTGTTCCCCTCTACCCTCTCCTTACTCGTTTCCTCTGATATGGCGATGAGTGAGTGGCGACGGGGTGGAGGGGGAGAAAAAATTCCTTTAACTATATCTGTCAGCGTTAAAAAGTTGTATGACATAAAATTCATTAAGAGTGATTAATTTTTGTTTACGTTTTTGTTTTTCTTTTCTTTTTTGTTTTTGTTGTTGTCGGGGAAAACCGTTGCCAGCCGCATTTTCATTAAAACGGTCCCCAATGACAGGCAGAGTAACAGACAGAAAGGCAGAAAGTCAGAGAGAGAGAGAGAGAGAGGGGAAACCTGCATCAGGAAAGTTTATCTCATCCAGTTCAAATGATTAATACTTACGATTTTCGTTCTTTCACTTTTTGCATTATTATTAATAGCCTTTTACCAATTCTCGGCTAAAGATTTATGCGGCATGTATATCAAGGATATCAAAGGATATTAGCCTTAAAAGGGGTCACAAAATACAAATCCTCAAATGAAAGCCAAGACTTTGGTCGCTCTACGGTCATCTTGGACTAAGCTGCTTGGACAAATGACTTTGTCAAGGCATAAAATATAATGCGGTTAAATTCTGAGCATCCACCCATCACCACCCACCCACTCAATCCTCTGTAGCTCACTTGTTCTCGTGCTTTCGTTGCTGCGAGAATGAGGTAAAAGTTATGGCCAGCCATAAACGAGAAGGGATAAAGCGGCTTTGACAGGCCAAAAACGACTGAAAACGGAGTTGTTATGGGCTACACCAGTTTCCTGTGTATGTGTGTAAAAGTCTGTGTTTGTCCAACTGTGTGAGTCTGTCTGTGTTATGTTAGGCATATTAAAGAAAAATAAGTTTCTACATTATATGAATTCGGAGAAGAGACCAAAATGTGGAGTCAAGTCTTTGTATTTGGCCAACATAACAAAAAGTTTCAGAATAATGCTTATGAAAACTAAGAAGGACGTCCTTAATATCGCCTTAGTTACCGTTATCTTGGGAAAACCACTTAGGGAACCGGAAATTAATTCCTTTTACGGTGAGATTCTTCACAGCGCTTTTCGTGGTTTTGGCTAGCATTCAACTTGTAAGTTTATTCTTTTAAATTGGACCTTTGCCACCTGTCGTATAACATGTTATGTCTTTAAGTAAGAACTTAAAGAATTTGGGGGTTCCTCTTTAAATAAGAGGAACCCCCAAATTCTTTAAGTTCTAGCATCGACAAGACAAGTTTTATAGAATTTCTCTAAATTATTGGCCACTTATTACAATTTGTTTTATTGTGTCAAAATTAGTTTTAAAACGTAAATTGTCTACGTTTAAAGACAATTTGTTCAACTTTCATAAAATTTATTCAAAACTCCCCTTTCCAGGCATTTTATTTTAGGGTTGAGTCTATCTTAATATATATTATAATTTGGTAAACTATATTTGCGGATATTAATTATGAGAATGGTATTTGATGTTAACTCTTTATGTGTCTATTTATTATTGTTCTTTTAATGACATTTTTTACATTGGATTTTCAAGCTACGCTCCAAGTTAGCAAAATTATATAGCCAAAACTAGCAAACCCGGCGAACTTCGTAACGCCTAACAGTCAAAGAATTTCGTGTTACCTTTTAGCTTGAAACTTGCCATTTAAAATGGTGGCCTCAATCACGTTCTTCATTAATTTTTTAATAACCAATCGTGTGCCATTGCACAGCCGTGGTGGGTTCAAGTTACGGAGCAAAATCACCGGGGATCCTACTTTCAATTGTAAGTGGTGCGGTGGCATGCCTGGCAAATCCAAGGAATTCAAAAATTCTACTGGGTAATTTACAGATTCGATAGTATTGCAAACTGTATTAACAGATTTGTATGACACAGAGTCTGTTGGCAACAATTGTTGTATCTTGAAATTTAATCCATGAACGTCCACATTTTTCGCTGCTAAAATGGCTCTTTCTGCCAGCCACTCAAGATTTATATATTGTGTGTGTACATCGGGAAATATACAGTCGATGAGAACATCTTGCGAGTGGACGATTGTGCAAAAACCGGTTGGTAATTTTATTGATTCAGTATTATCATGTACGGCAACTTTCCCATTGCCAATATCTAATAGCTGTTTCGAAAAAGTTTCGGCGGATGGATCGTGAAGCGTTTGAACGCGCATGTTCACATGCCCTGCCACGCTTCGCTGTGCCCGCTTTTGAAAAATTAAAATTGCGGTTGGTAATTTTATTGCTGAAATTCAAGTTAAACCCTTGAAGTAGATGTCTTTGGATATGTTGAACGTCCTATTACTATGTTAAATTATATTTAACTCTATTGCTGAGTTGCAGTTAAGTATAAATTACAGTCTATTTGTTAAGCAATATACATTTGAGTGATTTATAAATGAAAAACGAAAGCTGGCATACTACGAAAACATTCAATGTAAAAGTAATTTAGATGGATGGCAAAAGGTTGAGCAAAATCTTTTACTACTCTTAAAGCTTGGGTATAAAAAATAGATATCCATGTATTAATTGAAGAGTTTTCATATTCTTAATGAATGAATTACCTGTTACCGGATCTCGTTGCTTAAGGTTTATGCAATATCCGTCTTGTCCCTTCCAAAAAATGAGTGGATATTGGAGAGCATCATATAAACGATGGGTATCAGGAATGGACTGAAGAGAATTATTTCTTCTTCGAATCACGATTTGTCGCGTAGCTGTATGGTCGCCAACCATGATTCCAGCCACGTCGTCAACAACAGGTGCGTTGAATCGACGTATATGCCCTCCAGCTGGTGTTCTATCAGGATTGATGAAAATAGCGTGATTGTCACTTTGTAGCTTATGCATATGTGATTTGAATAATTTCAACAATTCGTTGTGCTCATTTAACAGAGCGTCCAGCTCGCTGACAATGCGCGTTGCAAATGGTGAATTGAGGTGATTATAGTTGCAACGTGTATTCACGCGATTGGCGAGTGCCCGTTCAGAGTCCTCGCCACCCATAAAGTAAATTTGTAAAAATTTATAAGGTTCGTTTTGCATTGGTAGTAATGAGCCGACTTTGTGGTAAATTTGGCCTTTGATTTTGAATGTGGAATTAAATTGTTGACCATTTGCAGCAGTATTTTTAACTATTTCCGTTGCTCCGAACGATGTCATTTGAAAACATGAATTGAATTGCCGAATTGAACGCAAGAACAGCGAAGAATTTGGATCAGTACCAATAAGGAGGCCGTGCAATGGTTCCGGCGGTGTTTCAATTTCTGGAAGTTTCACTTTTCCTGATGAGCAACACATCCCAATTGGCTCATTTTTAAATTTAAGGGCTTGACAGTGCGGGCATTCCTTGTCCAATGTACCAATTACCACTTTGGAATGAGCGTAATATTCAACATAATGCTCATACTGAAATGCTAGTCGAAGAAATGAAATCCCTCTACGTCTGTTGGCTACGAATCTGCGCGATTCGCTTCGTTCCAATTGTCTTTGTTGGTTTTGCTCATCTCGTACCTCTTGTAATTGTGATGCACGTAACTGCGCCATTCTTACACGGACATCTGCATTACTTTGTTGCCTTTCTGCATCTGATCTTATTGCTCTTCTATCTTGCATGCCTCTAGATCTGTTAGTTTGACGACTCAAATTAGCCCCCCTGCGTGTTCGTGGCATTGTTGTAATAAATCAAGTTGGAAAACGGATTGGTGTATAACGTGTATTATTTTCTTGATCAATAATTAGCGCAGCGAGTTCGGTCGCACTCTAGTTGTAACAACGACTGAACTCGAGACGCACAATTCTTGTGCGCGCCTTCCACCGAACCACACTCGGCGACAGCAACAGAACGCTTGTCCTGAATTTAAAAGAAAATTTCAACTGTTTGTTCCGAAAAAAAAACTGGAAAATTAAATTTTTGTATACGGAAATCCCCAAGCGAAGCCGTGTGAACTCAACAGTGTACATCACCTTACTGATTTCTAGAAAGTCTCAACGTTGTATATGGTTTTTCACGGCCTGTTTCGATTGGAAGATTTAAATTATTTTTGTTGAATTTCATCTCTTATCAAGTAGGCCGTGTGTCTAATTTCACTCGTATAAAACACAGGGTAGTTCAGATATCCAGCACAGTTAGTCAGTTTTAATCGTGAGCTCGTTATTATTTGGGTATAAAAAATAGATGTTGGCCTATTCTCAGTCCTACACGATCTGCATAAAAAATTTCGTGAGAATCGGTCGAGCCGTTTCGGAGTAGTTTTGTAACAAACACAAACACACTCGAGAATTTTATATATATAGATATTCATGACATTTCTAAATATCTGCAGGTAAAACTTTCTTTAGAAGCAAATAAATTCGCACCACCGGTTATTAAAATCAGAGGGCCGGAGCTAACTTCGACCGCGTTAAAGTTTGTATACCCTTGCAAGTTGTTTTTTTTACTCTTTCCTTACCTGTAGCCTGTCGAAAAACGTTTTACCTAAGAAGTCATATGCTTGCAAAAGTACGGCCTACAATCTTAGCTTAGCAAGTAACGAAGCTGTTGATCAAAGTCGTGGGTTTCCACCGATCGAAGCTATATGATATAGTCACCCGATCTTGATCAAATTTGGCACAGTCGTTTAGAGTATACCTATAAACTCACCAAAATTTCACGACAATAGCTCAGAAAATAACGAAGTTATTGAGAAAAGTCACTGTTCGTGACTTTGCCGTTTGTATGGGAGCAATATGATATAGTGGTCCGATCCGGCTGAATCCGAGATATACAACCCCTGCAGTATATACAAGCCTACATGCAAGATTTCAGCACTGTCTAGGAGGAGATTGCGTTGATCCAGACGGACGGACAGACGAACAGACGGTGCTGATCAAGAATATATATACTTTATATGGTCGGAGATGCTTCCTTCTATGCGTTGCACACTTCTGACCAAAATTAATATACCCATTTTGCAAGGGTATAAAAACATTTTCCTAATAGACAATAAGCCAGCCAAATATTAAACTAACTCATTGATAATATGTATGTATGTATGTACATACGACACATTTTAAATTTTAATATGACTGGCTTTCCGGTTATAGTTAAGGAACATGAGTTTTAACGCAAAATTGCACCATAAAAGTGGCGGCTGTCACATTGTTGAATTTAAGTCTATGAGAGAAAAAGCGCCAAAGTGCTGCTCCAATTAGGAGTGGAAAAACTACCGATGGAGAGGAAGAATGAATGAGAAAAGGGAGGAAAAGCCATTTCGGGCTAATCAAGCATTTCAGATTTTCACTTACCACAGTCCCCCTCATTCCAATTAATTAGCCATTGCGCTGAATGCATTCTTAGTTCAATGAAGTAAAACAACTTTATTGCACCTTCCCACTGAAAATGCGCCTGCCTTCCTTTTTTCACTCTCTCGCGCTGTCTATATCTCCCTCTTCTCTTTGCTTATTGCTGTATGCTGACCATTCAATCAACGACCTACTTTGCAAGGAACAAGGATGCGGCTGACTGTTGGAAGCGTCTGGTGGGGCCTCGTGGGTCCTATGGGGCCGGTTGGTTTTCACAGCTCCTTTCATTTCCTTGGTGACTTTCACTAGGGTTCTTTGGGCTTTACATAAATATTTATGCGAGTTAATTTGTCGGCATATATGCCCAAACTATACAAACAGTGCTATGTGCATATACACAGCATATGTACATAGTACATACATATGTATATGCTTGAATGCCATAGGGCCAAAGCTATCAATCAGACACGAAACAATATTTACAATTTGCAAAAAGGTTTGTAACGAATTAATTCGATTGGCTCAATTCAAGCAAATTGATGTCAGTTGGTTGCTTATAAGGCAGATTTCACTGTACCCCAAAAAAAAGTATACCTATCGGAAAGGGGAATAGTAGCATGTCTGCTTGAATGCTTCCTCCTGCTTGTCCTGTGTGTGTGATAACCCGCAGGTGGATAAACATGGACCTCTACGCTGATGTTGCTGCTGCTGGTCCTTGTTGCCGTTTGCCGCGCGCCGCTTGCCGGTTGTTGTTGGTTGTTCACAGGCGCCTGCCGTTGACAGCCACACGCCATCACACACAGAGACACGCAACCCGTCACTTCGCCATATGAGTGCGTGCTTCTGGCATTTTGACTAAAAATAAACAATAGTCAAAAGAAAAAAGCAATAACAGCAACTAACACACACACACAGACACATCTACTACACTTTCATACATATATAACTATACTGTACAATTATATGGGGTCATAAAAAAAAACAAATAGTACCTTAGCTTTTTAACTTCACTTGGAGCTGTCATATCACTTATAATACAATATAATATAATAAAACTATTTACCGAAAATACTTATTCATTCTATTTCTCTAAGTTGGAAAGTTTAACAATTTCAACTCGCAGTTCCCCAAGAATAGTTTGAATATTCAAAAAGTCGAGTTTTTAAAATTATCTGTGCGGCCTGGATTTTTTAAAAATGTTTAATATTGGCCTTTAAACTTATTAAGAAACTAAACTGTTTGTTGAACCGATTTACGCTTAACCAGAAGTGTTATCGTTTCCGAGTAATTTTGTCGGAAAGTTGATTCGATATTAACTTGTAAATGAAGTTCAATTATCTCATTAATCTCTTGTTCTTTGAAATGCTGCAAAATGTACTAAGCTTTAGTGGATAAGTTTGTAACTAGCATTAAACTACAAGAATTATTTTTAGCAAACAGTTAATATTAATTGAATTACTGTCGTCCTAAACGTGTGCTTAAAGGATCCTCATCGATATCTCAATGTAAACGATGTGTATTTCCTCAATCTTCTTCCAAGCAATAGATCGACCAAATAATTCTATTAAATCGATATTTAAACAATAATTTTAAACTATTTAACAATTTTTTCTGATTTGTATCAGTCATTAAATATATATATGTTTATTAACAGACTTACAAAACGAGCAGACTTTAACTCATGCAAATTGAACTGTTTGTTGTAGTCACCCTTTTATTTAAAGGGTAAAAGTAATAACGAAACAACAATAACATTAAATATGGTTAAGCATACACATACAATATGTATAAATGTATATGTGTGTGAGCATGCATGTGCGAATCCCTTTTCATTTTGCAATTGTGTTAGTGGTTTGCTATGTAACACACAGATACACACACAAAAGGGCCAATGGTGCGTATGATTGACATATTGGTTTGTTTAACTTGTATTAGCAAAGTCAGCCCTGGACGATGACTGAGATCGAGTCTGAGACAGTCACACAGATTGACATGAACATACAAATGCCCATAGGTGTAATTCTAGTAAAAATAATAACAATTCAGTTAAATTCTGTTTTGTTTGTTATCCATTAAACAATTAGCTATACCCTACATTTAATTGCCAAGTCACTTTATCCATATTCCAATGTGGCAGGATATTATTCAAAGTTCTATCTCACTGATTTTGATTGATCGTCTGCTTATATTGTCTGACTTATGGGACATCTTCTTCTTCTGTCTGAATGTATTTTAATGTATGCATAATTAAATAAACTTACAAATTTGACTTGACAGCGAACAGAATAGCTTACATATTTCATTCACAGACGGACGAGACAGGCAATAACTAAACCCTACAACATCAGCATAAACAATACACAAAAGTGAAATTATATAAAATAAAAGGAGGAAAATTTCTTTTACAATCTTCTCTAACAAGCTGCAATTTACAATGATGTAATGTAACGAAGCACCCACACAAACAGAAAGAGACCATATAGAGAGGAAGGAAGAAACACGAGTAAGGGCTCTGTGTGTGTGTGTGTGTGTGTGTATGTCCTGATTGCACAAAGGATGCCCGTCAAGTCCTTGGTGACGTGTTGAGCAAAAGAATGCGAAAAACCAAAAGGAAACGATGCCAACAGCTTGGCAGTTAGACTAGAGTTGAGCCCAAAAGACTCCTTGCACCTGAGCTGCCATTGAGTGAGTAAGCCAACAATAAAACAGTGGAATGATATATCTGTGTAAGAGGCACAGAAGGAATCCTGAAGGAGAACTTTAAAGAAAATCATTCTCAGATTTATCTAGGAAATACCTTTGCATGGGTTAAGTGTGGACGAATTTCGAAAAGATTTAAATAGTTTAATTTGCATAGTTTATCCTATTATAGTCTGTAAAGGACAGTCTTTAGCAAGATTAGTTTGAAATAACTTGGTTACAGAAATTACATATATTCAACGCTAATCAATTTATATTTCAAGTGAGCGTGTGTGTCAGTACTTTAAGTTGCTTTAAGTAAATATTGAGAAAATGTTACTTTTACCTTTGCATAGTTTAAGTTATATAGTTATAGTTTAAAAATATTGCTACGTAAACTCACATTATAATGCAGCACCTGTTTTAGTTAATTATGTTTACACTATGGTAATAAGGCAAAGATTTACCGAGAAACTAAAAACTGAGATCTACGTTTAAGGTCAAATTTCGTTCAACCTCTTTAAATAAAAAGAAGGTTAATATATACAAGCATTTTATTTATGACATTTTGTCTACCTAAAAAATAAAAAAAGGCCCAAAGTAAACCTTCTCTGTATATTATCTTCAATCTTTTGCACACTGTCAATTCTTATATATCCATGTCCAATTAGGAAGCATCGGAGTCTCTGTCACCTGTCATAAAGCTAATCAATGCGAAACGAACCACATTTTGTAATTTTGCTTGCTATTGTCAACTTAATATCTTCATGCATAAATTAGTTACATAAAAGCTAGTCAAAGAGATTCTTTTGTCACAATCTTTTGCCCTGTCAATAGGGATAAGGATGAGAGTGATGATGTCGGTTTTAGCCTGCCATTCTCCGCGTCCACTTCCGCTTCCTACTGCTTCTTCTCCATTGTCAACAATTTTCATTCACATCGACTATCGTAGGTATGTTGTAAACCACATACACACACACACACACACACACACACACACACACATAGAGAGCTTGTCATCATCATCAAGGAATGGCAATGGCATCCTGCCAGGCTTTGTGTGGACACGTGGGGATCAGGACTCTGCAGTTGACGTTATGTTACGCACGTTGCATAGTTTTGTTGCCTCCTGTTGTTCTGTTACCTGGACAACATACTACACAAAGCTGCAGTTTTTGATGCACACGCTTCGAAACTGGACGAGGGAAAATTATGTGGCCGGGCTTATTCAAAGCTGGGCGACAGTTTAGCCTCGGCTTTGGGTTACCATGCCAATGGCTAGAACAGTTGCCAGTCACGATAAAAACCAACACAATATAGCAATTTAGACTATCAAAAAAAATACCCTAACATCAATGACATAGGCAAATTAAAGTATGGCTCCTATATCATTTGGTTTGCCATCATTCAGAGTACAAAAGAGAGAGGCAATGCCAAAAATGTAAATATTTTTGGCAACTTATAGATCAATTCGTTTAGTCGTAATATTTATAAAATTTAAACTATAAATTTCTTAAACAAATTATTAATTTTTATTATTTTCCTACTAAAATATTTATCTTACCAAAATAAAATAAATTAAATGGAAAGTATAATTCAATTAAGGCAATCGACAAAACTGAAGGGCACCAGCCTGAAAACTGTTTCGATACGAAAGTATATCTTGATATGGTATTAATTACAACTAACTCTAAGACTATTGAGCTAATTACTCCCACTAAAATCGTATATTTGTACTAAAATGATATATTTCAAAAAGAGAAAAACTTAATTTATACAGCAAGGGAGGTTTCTATTAAAAAACTGATTGTAAATGATCGGGTTTGGTAATTGGTGAAATTTAATTTAAAATTGTGTATATGTACATACAATTTTTAGTTAATAATTTGAATATTTTTGTAACAGCTCGTTGATCACATGGTTCTAGCCTCACCTTTTCCGACCTTGGGCGCGGTTTTAACATATTTCTACTATAGCTAGCAACTTTTAGGTGGCTTCTCCAGAAAAACCTCAATTCAAAAATGTCCTTAAACAGAACAAAAGTCACTTATTGAAAATATTCAGCTTACTTTGAGCTCCTGGTCCTGGTCAGTCCCCAGTACAAGATATACGGAATGGAATCGAGTTTTATGCATTTTGACCACTAAATGCGTTTTATACCTCGTTAAATTAAATAAATTAAATTAAATTAATTTTGCGTCGAATGAGATATTAGAACAATAAAAATTGGACAAATTTAAAAAGACCTGTGTATCGTTGAAAACACAAAATTTTAAATAAATAAGATACGATTTTTTCAAATAAACGTATGGAACGTTCCAATGTTCCAAGTGCGAATTCATTGTATGAAGCATGGATGGATCTGGCCAGACTCAAGCTCGTAAAGTAGGGTTTACGATGAATAGTTAATAGTTAACTTGAATTATTTGCTAAGTTCTAATAAAATACTTCAATTAATTAGATGAGTAGAAGGGAGAGAAAGGAACGCAATTTTTAAAATACATAATATTAATTGAACGATTCGAAGGAATTTTTATTATAATACGGTTTAAGATTAAAATTATGCCATATATCGCATCGTTTGGTTAGTGTAAAAAATACATATTAATATTATCAGTTTAAAATGCAGAAAAGATTCTTTTGAAAAGACACAGAATATATTCCATTTTCATTTGAATAGAGAGGAAGAGATAGAGAGAGAGAGAGAGAGAGAGAGAGATAGATAGAGAGAGATAAAGAGAGAGAGAGAGATAGAGAGAGGGAACGTTTCTTAAAACTAGAATGCAAAAATCCGCTTGACATAAAAGTTGTTATGATCAGATGAAAAATGAAGTAAGTAAGTCGTCTCGCCGACTTTGGTATACCATACACCAGTAAAGCAAATATTTCAAGCATTTTCACATGCTTCTTACAAGCATATCTTAGTATCTCGCTCACTCAATCATACGAGCACCCTAGCGCCCCCACCAGCCAACGGCCAACTCCGGCCTTATGGAAAAACGTTTATATGCATAACTCGACTGTTTTTTATCCGATTTTGATCAAATTTGGTATTTTGATAGATATTAGTATTAAATTTAAGTGTGCCAAATTTGATTGCATGAGGTAAAAAAATACGGGAGATAATCAAGTTTTTCAAATTACGGGGGCGGAAAAGGGCGTGGCAAAATTTTTATACATACAAAATGTGTGCATTTACTAAGCGAATATACATACCAAATATGGTGTCTCTAGCTAGAATAGTTTTTGAGATAAACGCTTTTTTTAAATTGCGGGGGCGGAAAGGGGCGTGGCAAAAATTTGAAATAAACTTGATCACTCTACATACTACACGAGTCTACATAAAAAATTTGGTGGCTCTAGCTCTTATAGTCTCCGAGATCTAGGTGTTCATACGGACAGACGGACAGACGGACAGACGGACGGACGGACGGACAGACGGACATGGCTAGATCGACTCGGTTGTTGATCCTGATCAAGAATATATATACTTTGTGGGGTCGGAGATGCTTCCTTCTGCCTGTTACATACATTTTGGCGACTTTAATATACCATTTCACCCTATGGGTGTATGGTATAAAAAGAGCTAACCTTAAGTAATAAGCAGCAACAGTTTGACGTCGAAACGATGGGTTACCAATGGCGGCAGAGGGGGGCGGCTGTGGGTGGTCGCTTAGGGGATGGAGAGTGTATTATTCTGTTGTGGCGCATGTGAGTACTTTGCCGGGCAGGAGAAGGGCGGGGAGGCAAGTCAGTTTGGTTGACTGAGCGCAATGCATGGCAGTACTCAGAATGCAACGAACCATACGTAAAGTGTTTGCTTGCACTCACTCACACAGTCTCATATGTAAAACAGAGTGAGCTATAGAGAGAGAGTGAGAGAGGTGGACAGAGGGGATCAAGATGAGACGGGACGGGTACACGCGCTCAGCTTTTGTATTGACGTACTTGACGACGACCGAATGAGACTCTCGACAGCGATTTCCCCCTCAGCATTTGGAACTACATTTTAAATTCTCATCGCTTACCCACAACATTCGCCAATTAGACTTGGCTGTGAACGGAACTGCAAACGAAAATTTCGCAATAATTCTGCCGTGTAAAAGTCGTAATAACGCATTTTCTTTAAAATGGCAAATGTTACTTGTGGAGCGAATGTGATTTGGTTCCGTCATGGCCTGCGACTCCATGATAATCCCGCTTTGCTGTCTGCCCTCGCCGACAAGGATCAGGGTATAGCCCTAATACCCATTTTCATATTCGATGGCGAGAGTGCAGGTAACCGAAATCGAGAGTCACACTGACATATAATACGCTGGCGCCCCTCAATTACTTACAACTATTAGAAATACAAATGGTGCAGCTTAGAATTTGTTTTTTTTTTTCACTTTGGTGGCATTTTCTATTCCCGTCAACAAATGCCAAATTGACAGTTTTCCAAAACGATGAAGAAAGATGCAAAAAAAGAGATAATGTTGCTCTCTGTCGTGAGTAAATACTTTTGCTTGGCAAATGCGTTTTTTATTTTGTTTTCAATGCAATTTACGGGGAGAATGCAAATGGATAGCTTGTGTGTGTGAGAGAGAGAAAGAGTGAGAGAGGTAGACTAACTTTTTACCCGATAACAGATATTTAAACTGAGTATAAAAAAACTTACATATACTAAGTAAACAGCACAATCTGTAATGTTAAAGCAATATATTGCAATCACCTACCCAGAAGCCTTTCAGCATCTTGAATACATTAGATGCTCTTACAAACTATTCAATATAATTAAAATCGTAGAATTGGATGTGTAAATAATATGATCGCATTAAATGTTTTTATACCCTTGCAAAAAAGGTATATTAATTTTGCTCAGAAGTGTGCAACGCATAGAAGGAAGCATTTCGACCATATAAAGTGCATATATTATTGATCAGCACGACGAGCCGAGTTCACATAGTCATGTTCGTCCGTCCGTCTGTTCGTCTGTCCGTCCGTCTGAATCAACGCAAACTCCTCCTAGACCGTAAGAGCTACAGAGCTGAAATTTTGCATGTAGGCATGTATATAGTGCAAAGGTTGTCTGTCTCGGATGAACTGTTCCAAATTTGATCAAGATCGGGTGACTATATCATATAGCTTCCATAGGAACGATGGGTCGAAAACAGTGGCTTTGAACAATAACTTCGTTATTTCCCATGCTAATATAGCGAGTAAAACACGTCTATCTCTAGTGAGCTCTCCATAAAAACTGAGCCGCTCTCATTCTTTTTATTTGAACCTCTCTGTTCTTTTCTTTAAAGTGAGACAGCACGCTTCTCGTACTGTACCATTGCATAAAACTTAATACTAATTTGTAACAAAGAAAAGAGTAAGATATACTTAATTCTAAACATATTGCACTGGGGGAAAGAGTAAGATATACTTAATATTAATACATATTGCTACACTAAGATTGAAGGCCGTTCTTTCGCAAACATTAGACTTTCTAGATAAAACGTTTTTGCACTTTGACGACTACAGGTGAGGAAAGAGTTACCAAAAAACTTGCAAGGGTACACAAACTTTGACGCCGTCGAAGTTAGCTACGGTTCTCTGTTTTTTTTTTTAAATTTTCTGCTTGGCACTACTTTTCCAAATGTATTGTCTATAATTTATGTGAAAACAACTAACAAGAATTATATATTTAAGCTTTATGACATTTATTTTAGCGACCTATTTATTTCAATCGTTCGAATGAGCAGGCTCAAGGTCATTTTCGGGAAAATAAAAAATGAGCAGGTCGTAAATAGAAACTATCTACAAGTTACATCCCCTGTGAATGAAAAACATTTCAATTACATAGATCTGAGTAACCAATGATTGAATTTCAAATTCTTGTGACTAAAATTTGTGAACTCCAGGAACAAAGATCCAAACAGTACGGCAGCTGGATTATAAGGTTTTTTAAGAAAGCGGCAAACATCTATTTTTCCATATATTACCCATGGCTTATAGCCATACTGAAGTGATACTGAATGATATTTTCGATTTGATTACACTTTTATACCACGTCTCGCTTCATTTTCTATCATATTTTTTTGCTGATTTTGTTTAATGTTCGATATTTCACGAAGCGATAAAGCAGTATGAATAATTATATAAAAGAAGGAAGTACCAGAGGGCCGGGGCTAACTTCGACCGCGTCAAAGTTTGTATACCCTTGCAACTTTTTTGGTAACTCTTTCCTTACCTATAGCCATCAAAGTGGAAAAACGTTTTATCTAAAAAGGCTAATGTTTGCGAAAGAACGGACTACAACCTTAGCATAGGAAAAAACGAAGTTATTGGACAAAGTCACTGTTTTCCACCGATCGTTCCTATGGGAGCTATATGATATAGTTACCCGATCCGGCTGAATCCGAGATATACAACGCCTGCAGTATATACAAGCCTACATACAAAATTTCAGCTCTGTAGCTCTTACGGTCTAGGAGGAGTTTGCGTTGATCCAGACGAACGGACGGACGGAAGGACCCTTTTTGCAAGGGTATAAAAATAATAATGACAATCAATCTATATAAATATGGTTTGTATGTATGTTAATAAATGATTCAGTATTTTATAAAAATTCTACTTTGACTCCCAATAAAACGAAATGTATTACTCTAAACAAATACAAAAACAGATCGTAAACAGTATTGATTGATTGTTTGATTACCATTGGTATAAAATATTAAAAGACTATAGACAGACTTTGCTGGATAAACGAATTTATTATTGTACCTATATATATTTACGACATTCCTTATAGAAGTTATAAGTTTTTGGTATTAATACCTTTTCCAAAAGAGATGTTAGACATTATATATACTGATCGTTTACCATTATTTACTGATTTATTAGATCCTCAACAAAGGTGTAACTTGCATTGGTTTCAAATTGCAATTTGTTGTCAAAATACCAACCCATGTACAATTTATAATCACCTGTGGGGAGTGGAAGCTTTAGCAATTCCGGTCGCAAATATAAACCATCTACAAGTTGTGTACCCTGCAAAAGGAAAAACCTTTATTATATAGAACTGATTAAAGATAATTCAATTCAAATTCTTACAAGAAATGGACATGTGTGATTAAAATTAGTGAACTCCAGGAACAAAGATCCAATCAGCATGACAGCTGGATTGTAGGGATGCTTAAGAAAGCGACAGATATCTACTTTGGAGTTCATAAGCCATGGCTTATATCCATTGGCTCTTTTAAATACTTGCAAGTGTAGAGATATATCGTTGGCCGGAAGGAGAACACTTGCATTACAATATGCAGCAATTCTGTTACGTTTAATCACCTTCAAGCGACAGTAATTTATCACGACCCACGACGTATTGTAGCTCTCACATACCATGTTAGTTAATTTGAAAACGACGCCATTCTGCTTCAACCATACGGTTTAGTTGTAGAGAAGAATAAGATTCCAGGATATCATTTAGAAACTTACGTTCAATTCGATATTCAAGCTCACAAAAGTGGCTAAAATTGCGAAAATGACTACAAATCCTTTCATCCCGTTAAAATTTGAGTGATACTGAACGATATTTTCGATTTGATTACACTTTTATACCACGTCTCGCTTCATTTTCTATCATAATTTGCTGATTTTGTTTAAAGTTTGATATTTAACGAATCAATAAGTATGGATTATTATATAAAACAAGGAAGTAAAATATTACTGGCACGTGGGAATTTAATCTTTTTAAAGTTTTAGCAATCCATATAAATATGGGTTTTATGTCTGTTAATAAATGATTCAGTATTTTGTGAGAAAACTGTTACTTTAACTCGCAATAACGGGAATGTATTAATCTAAACAAATAAGAAACAGAACTCAAACAGTGTTGATTGATTGTTTGATTACATTCGGTATAAAATAAGTACTAAAAGACTTTAGACAGATTTTGCTGGATAAACGAATTTTATTAATGTATATATGTACATACAGTTTTTGTGAATAATACCTCTTCCAACAGAGCCGTTAGACATTTTATTTACTGATATTTTACCATTATTTACTGATTTATTAGATCCTCAACAAAAGTAAAACTTATATTGGTTTCGAATTGTAATCTTTTATCAAAACGCCAACCAAAGTACAATTTATATTCACCAGTGGGAAAAGGAAGCTTGAACAATTCTGGTCGGAAATAGAAACCATCTACAAGTTGCGTCCCCTGTGAATGGAAAACATTTCAATTACATAGATCTGAGTAACCAATAATGGTTGAATTTCAAATTCTTACAACATAGGGACATGTATGGTTGAAATTTGAGAATTCCAGGAACAAAGATCCAAACAGTATGGCAGCTGGATTATAAGGATGCTTAAAAAAGCGGCAAACATCTAGTTTTCCACGTATAACCCATGGCTTATAGCCACTTGCCCTTTTTAATACCTCAAAATCTACTGATATGTCGTTGGCCGGAACCAGAAGAGTTGCATTATAATATGCACCGATCCTATTACGTTTAATCACCTTCAAGCGACAGTAATTTATCACGACCCACGACGTATTGTAGCTCTCACATACCAAATTAGTTAATTTCATAACGACGCCATTCTGCTTAATTCAGAGGGTTTAGTTGTAGAGAACAATAAGATTCCATACTGTTATTTAAAAACTTACGTTCAATTCGATATTCAAGCTCACAAAAGTGGCTAATATTGCGAAAATTAATAAGAATGCTTTCATCCCGTCAAATTCTGAATAAAAGTAAAACATATTTTTTAATTGATTACTCTTTTATACTGCGACCCGCTTCATTTCAGCTGATAATTTTTCGCTGACTTTACTGATTTTGTGTTCGATAGGATACTATAATTATATAATTTTGGCTGGACGATAATTTCAGCCATGCCGAAGTTGGTATACCCTCTCTGTTTCTGTTAATCTTGCTTTGCTACAGGCGTAAAAATGGAAATAAAGTTATTGATAAAAGGCTCTGTTTGATATGATATAGTTACCCGATCTTAATTGTACAGTCGATAATAGGGATACTAAACTGATAAACATTAATTTTACCGACAATATGATACATGTATGATATAGTGATCCGATCCGGCTGAATCCGAGATTTGCAAACCTGTGTAGTACATAGAAAAAATGGTAATTTAAATTTCTTAGTTAACGACTTGAAGTTGAAAAATATTCTTTACTGTGAAATATTTTCAACGCTTATAATTAGATAAGTTACAATTATGATACTTATATCTGAGTATTATTAAATTCCAATATTCCAATATTAAATTCTAATATTCTCAATATTTATGCTGAAATAGTTATATAAGGAACTTTAAAAGATTTCAACTATATTGCATTTTAAGATTGAAATATGAATAAATAAATATTAAATTTAAAGACCAAATGTATGTCTAATGTCTTTTCTCATGATCCATTGCAAGCAAATGCTATCTTGCTCACTCTTACAAGCAGAGGAGTACTCTATGCATTAATAGAAGCTGATCAAGAATGGGTATACTTCCTTCTGCCTGTTGCATACATTTTGGCGACTTACATATAAATTAAAATCTCTTAAGGTCTTAAATTTAACTAATTAGTTTTGATGCAACTAATCGCGATTATTTAGTATATCTGTGTTTCTGCTATTTTGAAGGAAATTTTATTATAACTGTCAGATTAAGATTCTGGATTTCTTTTCACTGCACTTTATCTTAAGGAAACTTCCACATTTTGCATTTCGAATATAGGTACCAAAGATGTCGGCTACAATCGTATGCGCTTTCTGCTGGACTCGCTGCAGGATCTTGATGGTAAAGTTCAGCAGGCCACTGAGGGTCGGGGACGTTTGCATATATTCCAGGGTCAACCCAAGGAGATATTCCGTCGTCTTCATCAGCAACTGCAGCTGAAGAAGATCTGTTTCGAGCAGGATTGTGAGCCAATTTGGAGTCAAAGGGATGCTTCGGTGAAATCTCTATGCCAGGAACTGGGCATAGAGTGGGTTGAAATGGTCTCGCATACTCTATGGGATCCTCATACTGTAATTGAGACTAATGGTGGTATTCCCCCCTTGACATATCAAATGTTTCTAGTGAGTACACATAAGACGACTCTTTAAAAACATTTCAAAATTCTCTCCTTTTTCTGTAGCACACAGTTGAGATTATTGGACTGCCACCGCGACCAACTAATGACCCTAACTGGAATAATGTTGGCTTCGTTGAGATCTCTCAGGAATTGCAAAGGGAGCTGAAATACTTACAGCACTTCCCCACGCCGGAATACTTTAATATCTATTGTGATAATATGGGCTATTTGGCCAAGATCAATTGGCGTGGTGGCGAGACTGAGGCCCTGTTGTTGCTCCAGGAGCGTCTCAAAGTGGAGCAATCGGCCTTTGAGAGGGGCTATTATCTACCCAATCAGGCCTTGCCAAATATATTGGATACGCCCAAATCGATGAGTCCCCATTTGCGTTTCGGTTGCCTTTCAGTGCGCCGATTCTATTGGAATGTTCATGATCTCTTCAAGAATGTCCAGCTGCAAGCCTGTGTGCGAGGTGTCCAAATGACAGGCGGATCCCATATAACTGGGCAGTTGATATGGCGAGAGTATTTCTATACCATGTCGGTGAATAATTCCAATTATGATCGCATGGATGGCAATGAGATTTGCTTGAATATCCCATGGTCCAAGCCGCATGAGGAGAAACTGGAGCGTTGGCGTTTGGGTCAGACGGGATTCCCGTTGATCGATGGCGCCATGCGGCAACTGTTGGCCGAAGGTTGGCTTCATCATACGCTGCGCAATACGGTTGCCACTTTTCTGACCCGTGGCGGACTCTGGCAGAGTTGGGAGCACGGTGTACAGCATTTCCTAAAGTACCTACTCGATGCCGATTGGTCTGTATGTGCCGGCAATTGGATGTGGGTGTCGAGTTCGGCATTCGAGAGGCTATTGGATTCATCGCTGGTTACCTGTAGTCAGGCCATGGCCAAGCGTTTGGATCCCGATGGCTTGTATATCAAGCAGTATGTGCCGGAATTGCGAAATGTCCCCAAGGAGTATATGTAAGTTACAAGTTGTCGGCGCGGATCAATTGATGATGGCATTTCTCTGTCTCCTTTTCAGTCATGAACCATGGCGCATGTCTGCTGAGGATCAGGAGCGTTATGAGTGCTTGATAGGAGTTCATTATCCAGAGCCCATAATCGATCTATCGTTGGCTCTTAAACGGAACACTTTGGCCATGACCAATCTAAGAAATTCGCTGATAACACCACCGCCGCATTGCAGACCCTCCAATGAGGAGGAAGTGCGTCAGTTCTTTTGGTTGGCAGAGTCCATGTAATGTACAGGGATTTTCTAATGGAATACCAATTGTTATCTTTCAAATAAATAATTAGCCAAATTAGCATTTAATTCACATATTAATATATATGTATATATATCATTAATAATGCTTTATTTTTCGTTTTCGTTAATTTAAAATATTTACTACAATACAATTTGTATTTTTCCCATCATCATTTTAACAGCTTATGTTTTTTAAAAAATCCTTTTTTTTGTTTTTAATCGTGTATATATAATGTTATTACATATTATTATTATTATTATCATTTTGAATTACGTCATATTCAAATTAAACGCAATTTAACAGCAATTTGAAATAATTAGTTAATTAGTTAAATTTCATCGAGCAAAAATTGAACGCGAATTAATTTTTTCATTTTCTTGGGGTGATAAACAAATGCAAATGTTTTTAATTAATATTAATTACGGTTTTTTATAATTTTTTACTAAATTTTCATTTATTCTTCGTTTTGTTTCTCGTGTATATTTTATTTTACTGCCTAAAATTTTGTTTCTAGAATTTTATTATTTTCTTTTTTTTTGTTTTATTATATTTTTGTGTGTGTGAGTGTGGCATGCATTATATGTTTGTGTGGGACCTAAAATGAAGTTTTATTGTATTGAAATTTGAGTCCCTCGACAGTTTTGTTTTGTTTCGTTTTTTTTTTTTCAAAATACAACTTAGTTAAGAATAGATATATATGTATATTGAGGCTTAGATAAATTTATATATGGGAAGTTAAAAATCCTTGATGACCAGTTGGGGGGAAGTGGGGGAAAAGTTTGCAATGTATTGTGGACAAAAAGTGGTCCTACAGAGAAAGTTGCATGAAACAATAAATTCTTTTGCAGCCTATTGCATACTTTAGGGGGTGAATTTCATTCCTCCAATTCATATGCCTTGATTCCCCACCCTTTTCGCTGATTAGTGGATAAAGTCGTTTTGCAGAGGCGTGTGGAAAAGCAAAAGTTTAAAACTTCGATAAGTTCCGAATTTAAGACGAACATTGAGAGTTTAAATACACACAAAAATCTAATAAGTTGATAAACTGGATACGAGATAGTTGAGTAAAATTAAACCAACTTGTACGTGAACGAACATGAACTCACACAGCAAATAACAATAGTAATAATAATAAATATTATTATTATACTTTATTTATATTATTATATTTATTATTTTCTTTTGCATTTCTTTGCATTGTTTAACGAATTGTTTAAAGTGTGTGATTCGTCTGTATACATTTTTATTTAAGTATATATATACATGTGTATAATATTTATAGGCTTATGCATTTTTTATATTTATATATGTAGTATAACTGAGTGAGCGACCGACCGACTGACCGACCAAACGACTGGGTACAAAGTGTTGGGAAAAAAAAACGAAAAAGAAATAAAAAGCTGTTGCCCCATTAAGTATGCAATACTTTTTCATACAGTTTTTTGCAATATTGTTAATCGGTATCCTTATCCCATTTGTTGCTTCCGGTGAATGCTTTAAGCTTATGAGGTTCAATTAAATTCATTTGCCATAATAAATTTGACTTAAGTAAGATTTATATATTTTATATATATATATAGATAAATATTTAGATTTTTAACTGGGTACATATGTGTGAATGAAAATATATATGTGTATAGTTGTATCTGTCGTGTTTAGTTTAATATCAGTTAAAAGCCATTCCATATATATTTCAATTTTTAATTTATCTCAAGAGCAAAATGGTTTAGGTATTAGCTTTTTTGTTTTGAAAATGGACGTTTTTTAGTTAGGATAGATATCGTCAAGGTATTGCTTCTATATGCCAATAACGAAAGTAATTCAAATCGTTTGGCATTGGAAGCAAGACCGTAAAGGTTTTTGTTTGTTCTTTTTTTTTTTTTTTTTTTTGTTTTGAGCAGAAAAGTTAAAGCGGCAGGCAGAAAAGTTATTGCAAGTTAAGGTTTTCTGAGGAATGTGTAAAAGCCAAAAGGTGGTTCATTTCTACTTGATATGAGAATCTAAGCAAATAGAGAGAGAGAGAGAGAGAGATGTGGTTTATGGGAAACTCCCTTTTGTATTTCTTTTTGGCAGTTTTTCTTAGTATACAAATTGAGATCTTTGCTCTATAAGACAAACAAAAGTTAATTCGTCACCATTCGACTCTAGATCAATATGATCTAATCAATTATTGAGGCTATACGTAAAGAAAAGTTTATTAATTTGTGAAACAAACTCAGTTACCAATGCCCAAGGTGCTTGACCGTTTGCTCCAATTTGCTTTGCTCTTTTGAAATGCAAATCAAATGCAGGCATGCCCACACATGTGAATTGCAAATAGATTTCTTCTCTCTTTAACGAGATTGAACACAAATATTAAATGTATATATAAATTGAAAATGCTCGAGTGACTGATAAAATTTCCTTTGCCATCCGCTGTTCTTTCTGCTTCAGCCTACATCGACTGTAATGAAGACGATGAGGATGATAATGATGATTGTGATGTCGATGATGGAGGAGGAGGAGTTCGGTATTTTTTTTTTGGTTTTGTTTTATTCATTATTATCAATTTTTTTATATCATGTCAATAATTGATTTACTTTATACAATTAGCTGTCATTTATATAACTTTCATATATATATAATAGTAATTCATTCAGACGACAAAATTTACAAGTTGAGGCAAACTTAAAAACGAATTAAATTTTTCATAATAAAAGTACAAACTGAATTCCTGAATGTTGATGCACGAGGTCCCAGACGGGGCCGGACATGGATTGGAGGTAGTGCTGACAACAGAAATCATAAATGTCTGGACTTAATTACTTAGTCCTTTTCAACTCGGTGTATATGTGTGTGTGTGAATTGTGTTTTTGTGTGTCCTGATTACATTTTCTATACATACAATTAAAACTTAACTAACTTGCGTGTTATTGTTATAGGTTTTGTGGTTGGATTGGTTGCTGGTTCTTGGTTTTTGGGATCTCTTCTATGTGAGGTGCTAAACTAGAGCTAAGCTTTGTTGTTGTTGTTGTTTTTCTTCTGTTTGTTATACACTTGGTGTTTAATTTTGTTGTTTTTGTCGGCAAATTGCTTCAATTTCATTTTATTTGTTGCTTTTAAATTTTTTTTTTTTTTTATATTATTTGTTGTTTTGTTCCATTTTATTTTGGTGTTAACGCGGTATTTATGCATTTTTCTTTCATTTTACATACATTTTTATTTTATTTATAGATCATTTGCATTTAAAGTTCTCTTTTGTTTTGTGGTGTAAATTGTTGCTACTAGATTTAATCGCCATCCGCACGCATACCGCGCACTTGTCCCACTTGTCGCGCTTTGTCCAGCTCATCCTTCACCTTGTCCTCAATGGCGCGAATGTCCTCCATTGTTAGACCGTACCAGCGATCAGTCGAACAGAAAACTTGGCTGCAGATTAATAGTAATCAATTTTTTGCTCTTTAAGGCTTTGGTCCTTGGGTTTACAACTCACCGATGGAAGTTTGTGAAAAGTCGTCGCTCAGATTTTTGTATAAAATTCTCTACTCTAGTCTGCAGGCCAAACCATTTGAACTCACAGGTGACCAACTTGTAGCAGGTCATTACAGGATCCACATGTTTTTTCCAGTCGGGACCCACAAGTGGACCGCGTCCTGTCTTCTTTGACTGGTAGCTGAAATTGTTCAAAATGAAAAGTTATTCTAAATTATCAACTCCAAATGCAATTTAATACTTACGTAGTTGGATCCTCTTCGGGCTTGTAGTCAGCAGACAAAATTGGATCATTGGCAATGTCAATGTGCACCACTTCACGGATTTTCAGCTTATCGGGCGTCAATTCGTGAACCTGCAAAAGGAGAAACGAATCAACAACTCAGATTTCAATTGCAATTTAAGAGAGTAAACATTTAAAGCGTTTTAGTGTTAGTAATTGAAGCCGTAAGAGTATTTTCAAACAAACAGACATGCACATGAAACAATTGAGCGAAAAATTCTATAAGCAATAAACAAAATTAAACACTGAAAAATGAATGCATGAAATTGAGAAGAAAAACTTAAACAAACACACACTCACATTCGGTAATTCTCCAATATCATTCTCATAATGTGTTGAATCAATATGAAGTCGAAAATTCTCATTCATATAACCAGGATTCTTAACAAAAATTTTAACCAAAACCAAAAAAATAAATGTTTAAACACAACAAATTAAAAGCAAAATGTTTCGAAAACAAGAAACAAATTCCAGTAATGATGATAAATGTTAGATATGGATTTTATTATGGTTATGTGGTTAGTTAGGGTATGGAATGAACATAAAACGAAAGAAAGAGAAACGAAAAAAGAAAAACAAATTAGTTAAATTTTGCTTTTCGGCACGCAACTTACATTTTCGGCATCTCCACCATCGCTGACATGCAACGTGTCGATGACTATTTTGAAAGCATCTTTCATGAATTTGGGATTCTAGAATAGTAATATTTCAAGTTTTGTGTAAAGGTTCAAATAAAGTTCATACATTTTTTTTTTTTAACTTATTAAACATATTTCAATATTGCAGTCCCCATATATATGACAAAAATATTTTTTAGCGATCAGTAAGTTATTAAGTGAAATGATAAAAAAATGGAAACTAATATTTTATTCACAGTATTTTTGTTGTTTCTATACAAAGCACTTGGATAGGAAATACATCTTTAAGTTATATATGTGAATGTGAACATTATTTATCATTAATGTATTTGAAAAATATTTGGAACCACCTTTCTTCGAAATAATATCATAACTGTGGTTAGCAGGTTTCACACTGGTTTCTTATAGAATTTTTAACCTCTTCGTCCAACTATGAAAGCATTATGAAAGAGACCCCGAAAAATTACAAATCGATAAAAAATATATTAAAGAAAATGTCATTAATGAAAACCTTGTCCCTATTCCATTGCATGGCAGTGTATATATAATTATAATTGACTGTCGTTTTTAAGCTGAACTGAAAATTGAAACATTTTATGTGCAACATTTCAAGGCTTTCTTCTTAGATATATTTTCCATATGGAAAATAGTTTGATTTCTACTTCAAATTACCGTTATAATCGTTCGACAATAAGGATAGGCATTCCATGCCTCCTCATGTATTTCCAATGACCCCTTGGGCGCCAATAGTCTTATGTACGATGGAACTTTTGATTGCAGATGATAAATCTTATATGTATATTGACCGGAATTATATTTGCCACCTAAAAAAAAAAGGATGTTAAATGTACGACTATATAAAATTATTGTTGAACATCACTCACCTAGCAAAGGAAAGTTTTCGAAGGGTTCATTCTTTAACACCTCAATGCCCTCGCCGCCACCTGTGTTTTCCTTTGATGCCTCTGCCACCGAGAACAATTGTGCAACTTGGTACTGTCAGAGAGAAACGGAGAAATAATATGTCTTATGAAAAAGATGTGAAAAGCAATCGTGAGATTATTCATATTTACCTCTTCCACAGTTAATGGCAAAGTGACGCGACTGCAATGACGGAAATAAGAAAGAAAAGAATACAGAAATTTATTTTAATTAATTTTCATATAGGTATATAAGAATTTCACTCAGTAGAAAAATGTTTTGCAAGTTTTTAATTAAAATATATGCTACATCAGGTGACTCTTTCTGTGGGATGGGGGAGAGGGGCGAAGGATATGGCGCCCAAATGTAGGCAACATTAAAGTTTCAATAAGCTTGACGGTTTTCCTTTATTTTATTTTACACCCAAAACATTTTACATATTTTCAAAAAAATTGTTGCCAGAAGCTGTCAAGAGACTGAGGGCGAAAGAGGGTCGAGGGTGTTTTTGCTTCTGTTTCAGGATGGGTCGGTCTAGGAGGCTGCCGCAAGTCCGCATAATTCCGACAGCCTTGAAACTTTTTCGCCTAGCTTGACTTTGTTGCGGTTTTTATGAGCAGCAAGAACCTAATTGAAAAATTTACTAGCAAATTTATGAGAGGCAAACACAAAACAAAAATGCTCTTTCTCCTGCCATGGCGAGGACGTCAAATAAAAAACAAAATGTTTTAAATTATAAATATTTAACGAAAATAAAGGTAAACTATTCATCATTGTCTAATTAAGTGTTTAATTGAGTGTTCAAATGCTTTGCAAAACTTTTCCCTAATGCTCCAAGTAAAAAACTTCTTTATAAACTTACAAAACCATTTCCATAAAATCAAATAATATGTTAAATTGCTTGTAAAAAGGCTTTGTCAATTGCCTTGTTAGAGGGGAGGGGAGGGGAGACGCCTTGTGTTAGTTGGGTTTTCTTGCCATCAAGGTGCAAAAGTTTTGTAGCTCATAAAACTGACGATGACGACAATGACGATGCTCGGTCTAGGTTTGAGTTTGGGTTAGGGTTTGGGTTTTGGTGTTGGGCTTGGCGTGAGTTTATGAGGTGCTTGCCGCTGCTGCTGCTGCTGATGTTGTTGTTGCTGGTTGTTTTGTGCTTTCATTTGCCTTTATTACACACAGCAAACAGAACAATGCGACAATGAAAATGTACATTTTTTGTTTCAGCATATTTACTTGTGGCTGCACATCCCCCCACCCCTCACCAGCTTCCTTTGCTTCCTACTTCCTTCTTCTAGAGTGGCAGTGGCAGGCAATTAACCTTTTGCTGTTATTTGGGCCATTGTTGACACGTGTAATGATGTGTTTCCTAATTGCCATTTCTGACTATGACTCTGGCAAGAGCAACAGCAGTAGCAACTGGTAAGCACTTGGTGGGCGTGGCCAAATATAAAAGCTTATGACGCCCCGCAAAAATAAAAACGAAGAAAACCAAACCAAAAACAAAACTTTTCTCTGTCACAAAAAAGGTTAGAGGTAAAACTTAACCTGCGGCATGGAAAGAAAAAGAAGAAGTTGTACAAGTTAACTACTTTTCCGTTTGTTTGACTTGGGATTTTGTTCTTTGGGGATCGCACGATGATGTATTTGCCCCCAATGGACTTATTTACACTAAATTTGATGCCAAATTTACTCAGCAAACTAAGCAAAAATACAATTGAATCGACCCAACAGAGTGTAATAGCTCAATTCTCATTTTGCATTAAGGACATCAAAGAAAATTTAGATTGAAGAATACTTTTAAGAGCAAATAAATCATAAATCCTGCATATACATACATATATGACCAAACTAGCCAAATAGGCAAAGATAACTTCCCTGAATGAAATCAAATAACAACAGGAAAATGTCTACAAACGTCCAAGGACATGGGAAATGAGGCGCCACTATAACTTATATGAATAACAGAATATACATTTATATACTTATACGTCTGGCGACAGAAAGTTTTTATTTGCAGCTATAAGATAAGTGAATGCGAGGGTGAGAGGGCGGCACACGAAAAGTGGGTCAAAATTCGAATGTGAGAGAGATCAAAAAGCAAAGGCCAAATCAGATGATGGTACAGAGACAAAACAAAGCATAGAAGGCCATCAAGAAATTATGCAAATACATGTAATAAACAAACACAGACTGAGTGGGGAGTGGGTAGTGGTGGAAGGCAAAGTGGGAGGATGGGGCACCAACAATAAAATATTGAAGAACTCTTAACGAGACTGTTGACAAAAAAAAGCAACAAAAAAAAAAAACAAAATTATGAACACTCGATTGTCGTCCCCAAAGGGGAAAGAAACGACATGAAACGAAATGTAATGTAATGGAAAGGAGAGGAAAGGGAAATGTTTGTGTGTGTGTAACTGTTGTTTGTCATAATTGAAAATGGAAAGTGTATCTCTGTGTGTGTGGGCCGGATGAGTGCTTTTGGCCAAGGCTTTTGTGGTCGCCACTTAAATGCCCAGGTCATCCGCCTTCGCATTGCATTGCTGCACATAAGGTCGGCATGATGAATAATTAAAGATGCGGTAAGTGAAAAAGAAAATGGAAAATCCTTAAAACAGAATTTAAAAAAAAAACCAGAGAGCCGGGGCTAACTTTGACCGCGTCAAAGTTTGTATACCCTTGCAACTTTTATGGTAACCCTTTCCTTACCTATAGCCATCAAAGTGGAAAAACGTTCAAGCTAAAAAGGCTAATGTTTGCGAAAGAACGGACTACAACCTTAGCATAGGAAAAAACTAATATATTCATCAAAGTCACTGTTTTCAACCGATCGTTCCTATGGGAGCTATATGATATAGTAACCCGATCTTTATCAAATTTGGCACAGTCATTAACAGATATATTAAACTAACAAATGTTTAATTTGAAAGCAATCGCGTTAAAAGTAACGAAGTTATTGACAAAAGTCACTGTTTTCCAAAGATCGTTCCTATGGGAGCTATATGATATAGTCACCCGATCTTGATAAAATTTTGCACAGTCGTTTATATGTGTAATTAACTCACCAATATTAAATTTCATGACAATAGCTCGGAAAATAAAGAAGTTATTGAGAAAAGTCACTGTTCGTGACTTTGCCATTTGTATGGGAGCTATATGATATAGTGATCCGATCCGGCTGAATCCGAGATATACAACGCCTGCAGTATATACAAGCCTGCATGCAAAATTTCAGCTCTGTAGCTCCAACGGTCTAGGAGGAGTTTGCGTTGATCCAGACGGACGGACAGACGGACGGACGGACGGACATGGCTATTTGAAATCGTCTCGTCGTACTGATCAAGAATATATATACTTTATATGGTCGGAAATGCTTCCTTCTATGCGTTGCACACTTCTGACCAAAATTAATATACCCTTTTTGCAAGGGTATAACAAATAAAGAAAGAAATCAATAGGGATGGCATCTTAACTAATCAACTTTTCGACTCAAATTTATGATTAAACCAATATAAAGTCATTATTTTTAATCTTCCAGATTGTTTTACTGAAAATCTATTAAAAATATTTTCATCTGTTCTTATAATTCAAGTTAACTGTCTCCATATATTTCCAAACAACTATTTTATTTCAAAATCTTTACGCCTGATGCGTAAATTTTACGTGGAATTCGTCAAAACAAAATCAACTACAAATACATATGTATATATGTATGTATGTATGTAACTGTCTAATATTTGACATGATCTCTTTCCCCATGAGTAAAGACAATTAAAACGAAACAAAGCAGAAAAACCCCAAAAAAAGTAGTTTGCCTTGTTTTAAACATACTTATGGTAAAAACCTCATTACCAATATGTTTTCAGTCCAACTCTCTTAATTTTTGGACTAATATGCGTGCTGTTCATCAAAAAGCACTCCAAATAGCGAGTAATTTTTAAACTCTATTGAGTAAACGGAAAAGTCGTGTAACTAATACTCACAATCGGTATACCATTTCCCCCCTTTCCCCAAGTATAAATACAGTATGTGTGGCACTAAATGTATAATAGGTAGGTATATAAAACAAACAGCAACAAAAAAAAAAATACCTCGAACGTTTTGTGTTATCTTATCAAAATACAACAAATTACAACAACACAAATGAAAAGTAAATGGCGGAACTAAATGAGAACCCGTGCCATTTTCCAAATTGATTAGCAGAGAGAGAGAGAGAGAGAGAGAGAGAGAGAGAGAGAGAGATAGATAGAGAGAGAGAGAGAGAGAGAGGCAGAGATAGAGTGATTGACATTGTATGAAAAGGGGGGACTTAACTTGAATGCAATTGGGGGGAGGTGACAAAATATTTTAAACATTATAAGACACTAATACTAACTAATAAAAAGCCGGAACATTTTGAAAATTTTAATTTTAATTATTTATTGTATTTAATCCCGCGTTTTCCCTCCTTTTAATAACTCGATGAAAATGTAAAGAAAAAATAAATGTCGTTATTTGTTTGTTGTTTATGCCATATTTTTTGCCCTGTTGGCCATTTAAATATTTTTTTTGTTTATCAGGCACGCGCTATATACCTACATAAATACCTTTTTTTTTGCACATATCCCATAATAATCGGTTAAATGGGTATATTAGACTTTTCTATGAATTTGTATTTATGTATAAAAAAAACATGAATGTGCTATTTATGACAATATTTTAAGAACTATGTATATAATTTTGATTAGGGAAAATTTTCTCACAATAATAGGGTAAATTGAAGTCAGTACTCTAAATTGTTTATAGCCTTTTGCTGTTTAATGTTGGCGATGAAATTTTTATTGCCAAATGGTTTACACTCCAACGACCAGTCAAAAGCAAAACAAAAACAACAAAAAGTATTCAATTGCCAACTGCTGTTAAATTTCAGCTATGAATTATGACACTGCAGGAAAATTTTTGAAACACAAATAAGTGTCACAAAAAAAAGAATAAGCAATTGGTAGTTTAAAATAAGATTTTTGGATTTTTGGAAATTGTTTACTTTTCAAACGTTTCATCTTAAAGCTTCTTTTCTCTATTATTTTTATGAAAGTCAAATAAAAAAAATTTTGTAATTTCCGCTTTTTATAAATGGCAAAGAACGTGACAGAAAAATTTAATTGATTTTTTTTGACTGATAGACAAAAAAAAAAATTAGAATATCGTTTGATTAAAGCTTGAAGGAAATTAATTAAAGGATAAATCAATATTTGCCTTATGCCAAGACTACGGGTTTGAGATACTCTGTAATAAGTTTAAGCTGTTAATTCTTTAACTTTTGCTATTTAAAAAAAATTGGAAATAAGTCAAAGAAAACCCTGTCATACATGTAAGGTCTAATAACCAAAAAAACACTGTAAAAAAGGTAAATTGAAATTCTACTCAGGGAAGCATTCTATTCATTAGAAGTAATAGGAAGATGACTCCAATTAACATTCTTGGCTCTGGCCCTCACCTTTACTACGACTTAATTATACTCTTTTGCCCCGCAGGTGCAAGAAATGAAGACCTTATCATAGTACACTGGTTTATGACAACTTGTTTGATTAAAATTGTCGCGCCAAAAAGGCGGAAAAGGGCAATAGATGAGTTGAGAGGCGACGGGGTGTGAGAGAGAGAGAGGGAGTGGGAGAAGGAGAGAGCGACTGAACTTGATATGAGTCAGACGCAGCAGGCGGAGACAACGTGGCAAACAAAATAAAAGTAAAGAGTAACGAAAAAAGACACTTTAATTTTCATGCAAAAAATATTTCAAATTGACAAACTTTCAAACTCATTACGTCATCAGTCAAAGGTAAAACGAGCCAGAAGGAGTAAGGCATGGAGAGAGAGCGAGCAAGCGAGAGACTGATATAAAGCGGTGGTGTAGGCCATAATTTTCACTGATAACGTGTTGTAATTTTTTTTTATTTTTTATGAATTTTAGCATATCAAATTGTTTTTCGATAAACGGAGAAAAAAAACCCAACAAAAATGACTCTTAAAAAAACACAACAAACTATTTAGCTGCCAGAGCGAGAGGGAAAACAAAAAGAAAGCGTACATGAGAGAGTGCGAAAGGGAGATAAGAGCACATGAAATCGATTTGTCACAAATACTTTGCGGCTTGTGCATATAATTTTCGTTGTTTGTTAAGTTTATTATTTATTTATGAATTATTTTCATACTCACAATTCTTTAATCTGCATTTTGCCAAAATTATTAACACTTTTCAATATTATTTGATAATGTTTTTTGCCTAAAATAGGGAGAAACAGAGAGAGAGAGAGAGAGAGGGAGAAAGGGGAAAGACTTATCAAATTGTTGTCGGTTTTTTTTTTTTTTTTGGTTTAATAAATTTTCTCGTTTTTATTGAATATCCATTTATACATATATATTTCTATGAAGATTTTTATATATATATGTTTAGATATATATAGATGCACTTGCACTTAAATATTTAGCCTTCGCACACGTTTTCTATATATAAATGTTATATCGAATTAATCTTTGTAGATGCTTTTTTTGTTAAACAAAGTGAATCATTGCTAATAGTAGGAAATGATGTGTGTACTTTTCTATAATACTGAAATATAAGATTAATTTTGTTTAATAATTGTTACTTTGATTTGTCGGCACCAGTCCGAATCACACACGCACACACGCTTTTGCTCTCACAAGTACACACACACACAGACACACGGCCAAAGAGACGGCCACTTTATAAGATACGCTTACGCACTGCGAGCAACACGAATTTTGCTTCAATTGATTCAGTTTTAATTGTTTTCTGTTCAATTGAAATTGCCGAAAAAACGTTTCGCGTTTGACTTGATTGTTTTAACTAAGTAATACTATGTTTTTTTTGCAAGGGCTGGCAAAGCACTTTTCCCTTTCTACAAAATGTGACCAGATGCCGCCACTGTGTAAAATAACAGGCAACATCAGCGTTGCCAGAAAGTCTTATCTTATCACAGCCAGGGCTGTGGAACCCCAAAAGGTTGGGTATTCGTGGACAGGTTTGACTCTTTGAAGCATTTTAGCACCTAATTATCCTATTATTATGCATTATTGTAATAAATTAGTATTGTCATTTAGTTAAGGTTACAAATGGATAAATATCAACGTTACTATTTTTTCAACTTAGGAATAGGAAGAAAAAGTTTTTTTTTCTATTCCGATTCAGCATATCTGTTCATTCCATAAATGTCTAAATGTTTTTGTAAAAAATTACATTAGAGACAGAAGAAAAGTCAAACGTCTCGTTTACACGAATCTTAATAGGATATCGTGATATCTTCATGTATTCTCATTATCAATGATTATGGTGGCACTGGATGGATAGCTAAAATTCCGTAGAAATAGTGGGTCTTAAAAAAGTAGAACCTGCTCAAGTAAGTCAAAACGGATGACAGCTCACATTGAACTACATATCTATCTATTAATGATTATCAGTGTCCATATAAAGTGGGAACAAAAAATAAACAGAGCACTTACAACTTTTTAAAAATGTGAGAAATTTAAACATAGTTATTACAAAGACAAAATTTGTATATTTTATTATCGTTTCAATTTATCTGGTGGCTCAGTTGGTATAGCCGAACGTGTATCAGTTTTAACACCATCGTCCTCCGCTTCTAGATCTGGTACATCAGGCAGTTGTAAATCTTCATCGTAAAATATTCGTTGTTGGTCTTGATTGGGCTTCCAAACTTTAAACTTGGTGGGTCTTGTTTCAAGGTTATCCGGTGGGTTGTTGTTGCTCTTCTTCACCTTCATTTTCATTGAAAACTTGGCATTACCCCTGCCAGTTTGCTTCAGATCGATTTTAATGTTTTTTGCCCAAACTCTGCAGGATACAAAAATCTCCTTATTCTCGGGCATTTCTGTCAGTTGCAATGCAACGACACGACTAACGCCCGCCAACTCCTCGGTGTCAAAATACGGACCCGGAATGTAGACAATTTTTGGTAGTTTCCCCTGAGACAATTCACAGGTTAGCCAAATTCGATCGTGACCTTTGAATTTACCCATTATCGTCGTCAACTCTGGAGGCGCCTCGCTTGGCAGTTCGGTGGGTGAGGTGTACACCTCAGGCTTAAATCCGAATATCTTATTTAATTTAACAAAAACACACGGTTTCTTCTCATTATAACCCCATAATTTATCGCCATTGCATTCGTGAAAATACTCAAAGGCCTCATCATCCAATTTCTCGAGAAACTCATCGATGCGGTCGCAAAGTGGATAGATATCTGGCATCTGGTTGTAATAAAAGGTTATTGTTGACTCATTCCTCGGCACAATTGACAGACCAGGTGCCTCCTTTAGTATACTAGGTCTGTCTTTTTGGATAAAATAAAATCGAAAGATCAGATATAGGCAGAGCAGAATTAGAAAAATGAGCAAATACAGCAGGAGATAAAACGACACTATCCGGCACCATGCCCAGGCTGTCCGGCCAAAAAACCGATTCTCATTTAGATCTAATATCTGTTTTGTCCAGGGCATGTCTTTCTTGCTCCGTCGATGCTCCTCATTGCGGAACCGCTTGCGCACCTTGTAGTTTCCTGATGGGACCATAACATCCTCGGGCATTCTGCTGAGTGTCTCAAGAAATCTTCCATAAACTTTAGATTATCATAATATATATAAATGTTAAAAATCTTTATTTATGTGTGTGTGCCGAAATTTCCAAACGCCTACTTAAAAATAAAGAGCAACATTAAATTGAGCTTGTATACTTTATTGAATATCATTTACATAAGTTTGTATGTCATTATTCTATAAAATAACTAACTGAATTTCCAATATTCTTTTGGCCAGGACTTTTCTGGAACACGACAGTCTTAATCTATATCGTTTTCTTCTTTAACAACTTCTATTAAATGCAGCATAAATTTGACAGTTCCCAGATTTAATGGTATATTTTTTGCCCAGACCGCACATTTACAATGTATGTCCATATTCGTCGGAAGATTCAACACTTGTACTCCCAAAACGCGACGATATGCAGGATCTTCGTGAACTTCAATTTCGGTCAAGTTTTCGGAAACAAATTGTAAATAATCATGTTGCTTTTGAAACAAACCATCGGCATCGTAATATCTGTAGGGTATATATTCGAAATAGGCATCCTCGTGATCCTCCGTAAATTCACAATTTATCCAAATGCGATTTCTACGCATTTCTTCGGCGGCCTGGGTAAGATAATTGTATAATGCCATGGGCGCTTCATCGGGCAATGTGATGCCATCGTTATATGTGAATACAGTGAAATTTTGAGAGAAATTCAATTTTAATAGTATACACGGTTGCCTTGAAGTGTAACCCCAATTATTATCCAAATTGCAAGGTCTTAGAAAACGTTCACCTTCAAAGCCATAAGGCTCGACAAAATCCTCTATTTGCCTCATCAGGGATCCGATTTCATTTGTTAAATCTGATCTCCAAATAATCTGTTTTTCAACACCCACCAAATATCCTGGCACGGCGGATAATCCGGGAGCTTTGATCCTATGCGGCTGATCGTCCTTGGCTATGCCAAAAAATAGTAATTCCATATAGCACCAAGCAAAGAGTCCCAACACTAAATAGAATATGCAGAAATATCCAATTAATTTCAATAGACGAATAAAAGTCATTTTTGGTTCGGGCACATATAATCTGTTATTCAGGCGGCGACGTAATTCCTCTTGATGTTCTATTTGTCGTCGATTTAGCCGTTGAAGGACATAAGGTCCTTTGGGTCTAATCATATTATTCGGCATTTTGTCTGTGAAGCGAACCTCTAGTTATTTATTTTTATAAGTTTTATGAGTATTGACAAAAAGCTGGCTAAGTAAATTTAATTGTCAATGTTTCTTTTGACACAGTCCTGTAACAAAATATTCCAAATAATTCGCGAACCAAGCGTTCTTTAGCCATTGGCTTAATAAAAAAACAATATGTTAAATCTGATGTCTACTGCTGCGCATACTGTCAATTATAATATTATTTCATATACATACTCATAAAAAGGCATTCCCGAAAATGCGCCCTTTTTTGAAACCCCAGTAATGGAAAATTATCGGAATGCAATCACCTATCGATGAAATATCGACATTTCCCGATAACATATCGACATTTTGCTCATACATGTATGAGTTCGTGAGTAATGTTGTGTTTATATTTTGCGTGTGAAAATTAATTTTTTTACAAAAATAAATAAATAAATTGCAAAAAAGGGCAAAAAGAAAAATAACTTAAAAGAAAAAGACAACGTCGTAGATGTAAGTAAAATAAAACGAAATGTCTATAGCAATTTGTCAATTATCGCCCTATCTTCCAAGAAAGATAATTAAACAAAGAAATTTAAACAAATGACAATGACGGAAAAGTTGGTGCCTGCCCCATTAAGCCGAATTCCCGGCACGAGCCAGGTAAAGGAGAAGCACAGCAAGGATCTAAAAACCTTGAACTATGTAGAACTGCTTGATATGAAGGAGCGGCAAGGAAAATTTCTTACATTCAAGTAGGACTCGCAAAAATTTGCGCGCCTTTTTGTTTTTAGCTTACTTATTTATTAACTGTTTATTTTAGAAAACGTTTAGATCAATTGCCTGATAAAGGAAGGCGATTAAAGGAATCATATGACAAGTTGCTGGATGAGATTACACGACGCGATGATGTAGAAGCAGCTGCACGGATGCTAAGTGAGCTAAATATTGCATCCAAGGGGAGAGTTGCCTTGGACAATTTGGAATGGAATGGCAAGATGACAGATGACCATGTGGCTGATATACTCGACAGCGATGATGAGTTGGAAATGGATCCTTTAAAGATAATTGCCCAAGGCACAATGCACGAGAAGAAGGTTAAAGTATTGCCAGCTGAAGTCACTCTAATAACAGCTGAAGATTTGGCCGAAATAGAGACATTCAAGGGGGCGAGTACTTCTCCAGACTCTACCGTACCTGCTGATCTTATCGAGGTTAAATTATCCCGATTGGCCTTGACAAAGGAGTCAAACGACTCTGCCCCAGCGCCGACACTCCCGCTGGAGCAGCATGCTCTCTATCTCATCGACAAGACAGAGCATCAAAGGTCAGACAACGACCCTCCAGTGCGTGAGAAATTTAAACCCTTTCGCACTACAGTCTCCAATGTTCATGATCCTGATAAAGAACGTGTCCGCAAAAAGGGCAAACATTGGGAAATCACCGCGGCAACTCCACCACTAATCCAACACAAAGAAGTTCAGCTAGTACCATTGGCAGAATCAGCCAATTTGCAAGTGGATTATATGCAAAGGATAAAGAAATTGAAAATCAAACAAGCGGAAGAACGTTTGGCTAGGCAAGGGGCCATCAAAGACTTACCAACCTTAGCTTTGCCCAGTGATTCGATATTGAAAACAAAAGAGTCTTTTCAAAACTATCGTAATCCTCAAATTGATTACTTAATCGAGGGTAAAACAAAGGCCATTGAGGCCAATGAAGTTCTAGATCCAACCACTACGGAGGCGTCCGGTACGAGTGGAATTCACTATACGGTTTACGAATAAATGTGTGATAGAAATTATTCAGGTAAATTCTTTAAGAATCCTGCTGGCAAATTAAATATTAAAGCTTAAACATTTTTATACCAACGAACATTGTTAACTATTTATTCTGTTATATGCAAAACATTTACTACATAAATTCTTCACTAAAAGTGCTATTTATATGGAATAGAATTGGGTGGCCGTTGAGGCTTGCAGCTCGATTTGGCCCATTTTAAATTGCAAACGTTGCAGCCATTTGAGAAGAGCCTCCGACTTATTAGCTTGCTGCTCCTCGTAGTCAGGAGCATAGTCTCGTACATTCTGTAGCCGCACGTGCAAAGTATCCGAGAGTTGAGTCTGCGAGGACAATACAGGACTCCACATGGGCAACAGTTTGCCCAGCACTGTAGAGTTTGTATCTTTCAAGGCTTCTAGCAGACTCAGAAAATGTAAATTAACCATTTCAGATAGCTTGGAATTCGAACTTTGAGTCTGAAAGTCCACAGTACATTGGGCTTGCTGCTGCTGCTGCTGCTGGTGTTGCTGATGCTGGCCGTGACCGTCCTTCTGCACCGTTGGCTTGGCATGGGAGACAAGCTGAAGAATACACGGTGTGACCTTGGCCCAGAATTCAAAGAGAACGCCCAAAGTGCTGCCCTCCACATTGCTGCTGGTATTGTGAGCCATTTGTTCCAAATAGACTGTCCACAACTGGCACAAGGTGAAGGCATGGAAAAGCGAAGACATGTGGAGGACAGAGGTTTTCGATTGCTCGGCAAAGCCAGCAAATATGACTTGTATATGATCGGCTATATGGCAAGAGGCTTCTTGCGGCACTGGCTGGGAATAGGTTACACCCTGATGCTGATAATGAACACTTGCCGCAATCGGTTGACCCTGGCCAGGTGTCGGATTTGGTGGCAGAGGTGTTGGTATGGTGTGAGTCTCCTGTCGCCGCTGAATCAAGGCCATGTGTGTAAGTGAACCCAAGAGCAACCAGGATAGCAAACGCATATGACCCACACATTCTGTAAACTCTTTGGGGCTGCCGGAGAGATATAAATCAGTATAGAACCTTCTAAATGTATTGTTCTTTCCAACCTACCCCTGTTGCAGTGAAGAAGGAGCATTGTTTAGCCAGGGCAGATAGCGAGACACCGCTTTGTTGTCTCTAGAATTGCCTCGAGACATTTCCAAGGCCAAATACTGGGCCACAGCACCCTTTAGGACGCCACCCAGAGTGTCCTCACCCAGGCCATTGCTTACCTGACCATTTTTAAAGTTCTGAAATGGAAATTAGTATTCATGCTGGAAAATTACTTTTTAGTTGTCTTCCCTGCTTACCTTTATCTTGCTTAGCGTATGGAAATCGGCCAAGAAATCAATCACATCGTTTATATACTGCCTTAAACAATCCGCTGCATTGGTGGTCAGCACAGGAGCAGCATCTGGCAGGCCAGGACAAGAGCCAGGTGGCATGGTACCGCCAGCATCGAGGAGAACAAAACCAATAACTGTTAGCAAATTGTGATCGGGAATATTGGATTTAAATTTCAGCGCCTGGACGAACTCAAAAATCATCTGGCGACAAAGCAAATTCTTGTCCCTATCCTTGCTGAAGGACCGAGTGTTCAGGGTGCACAGTTCATACAATGTCTGATACTCTAGATTGGTATGTTGGACACAGTATGCCATGATTTTTGAATACGGATCGAGTAAAGTTTTGGGCACGCAATTCAAACGTAAAGTGGCGGCCATAATGTCTAGCAGATACTCGGCATTGCTTAGGTTGGGCATGATGACAATGACCTGCCTCAAAAGGGTCTCCATGGCCTGCATTGCCTGCGACCAAACAGCGAGTCCAACTCCCGCCTCTGCGGGCACACACTGAAGATTCAAATATTCCGCCATGTTGCGGAAAATGACGGGTAATTGATCAATGGGCAAGGCCTTCTTGGATGTCAGCGAATCGCAGACCATATAAATCGGACTGGTGGCATTCAAATCTTGGAAATCCTGCAAAGCCTTGGCAATACTACGGAAATGATTGTGACGTATTTTCACTGGAAAAGAGGAACAATGTTCGAATTAAAAGAAATGGTATGATGGGAGGTTACTCACTTTTCATTTGGGTCTGGAACACTTGCAAGAAGATGCCATTAGGCGCCAATTGATGCAGGACACAGCGAATAAACTGCAGAGCCACGGCCTGGGCACTGCTAGCCAATGGTGGCCCATTTTCTCCCTGCCATGCATGAGTGCAGCTCAAGCAGATGCTGTAAGAGGTAATGATAAAGGGAAATGATTAAAAATGTTCGCCTAGACCCGTAATGCATCGTACCGTGATGTCATGGTAAGAATTTCGGGCAGAAAGGGAGCCGCCATGGCCGGTTCACGATGGATAAAAGTGCCTAGAATGACAATTAGTATGCCAATTTCCTCATCGGTGTATTCCTCGATGTGGGCGCCGCAATCCGAGCATCTCTCCACTACGGTATAGTCACCCACGCGACGAGAACTTCCACGTGGAGCGTGAGGGTCGTGATTTGTATGGCCATGCCCATTGTTGGTTTCACTTGCAGCAGCTCCGGCTCCAGCCCCAGCTTCTTCGCATTCATCGTCAAGCTCTGGTTCTGCAGGCTGAAAGGGTGGAGGCGGCCAGGAGCCAGCATAGCGAGAGCGTATATCTGGAATGGCATTGGTATCCACTGTGAAGGGTGCCAATTTCTGTCTAGGTCTTTTGATGCTATTGTTAGGAGCCAAGCCTCCGCCTCCTGCTCCTCCACCGCCAGCAGAATTTGGACCATGTTGCTTAAGCTCCTGTTGCACATTCTTTAAAATGGACGTATGTAAATCTTGGGATGGCTGCTGTTGCTGCTGTTGTTGATGGGCCGTCATAGTGACTGGAGCATTTGGATTGGGCGGAGATTCCAGGGCCACTTGCTTGATTAGACGACGAGGTGACTGAGTTCGACTACTTGGAGTGACATCATCTTTGGTGCTCTCCGACACATCAAGGCTATCCTGCTTCAAGTGACTAATGTCCGGCAGATTAAGGCCATCGCGAACTCGTTCTACCAAAGCGGCAACTGTATCCTGTGTTCCTATGGGCAGTAGACGCTCTGGTGTTGGTATCTCCAGAGCAGCTATACTCTTGGGTGGCGGCAATCCCGCTGCAGCTGCCTCATCTGGTTCATCACGCGGATTTGGCATGACACTCATCTTGGACAAAGGTGAATCTGGCGAACCGTAGTTCATTTTCTCGTTGCGCTTCAGTGACTTTGCTTGCGACTTCTTTTGACGTGAGTCATCAGTCGAGGAACTGCCAGAGTTGCCGGCACTGCACTCCACTATGGTCTTGTGGCGTCCAATGGGCTTGGTCGGCGGTGGAGGAGGTGCAGATGCATTGGCATTGCCATTTGTGGAGCGACTACCACTGCCGTTGCTTGAGCTGGTCTTTCTTTCTCCACTTCCAACGGATATTGACATATCCTGTAAGGCGCCCAGGGCTTGCAAATGATTGGTGGCTATGGCAGCAAACATTTTCGAGGTGGAGGCTGCAGCATTTTCTAAAGATTTATTTCGAACAGTCACCGCACGATGGACATCGACTGGTGGACTAACCACAGCAGTCTCTGTGGTCTCTGCCCCAACCAAAGGAGTCACAATCATGCGAACTCCTTCCTGAAGACTATGCCGAGTGACCATCGTCGTCTCATTGGTGGCCTTGATTTTTGTTGTATACGTATCCCCGATTTTGGTTGTGATCATTGATTTATGGGATTTTGTTGACTTCTGTGGAGGAATGCATAAGTTAAATCTCGTCTTGTTCATGTGCAAGGACTCACCTCTTCTGTGTATTCCACAGTACGACGATTGCGCGGCAAAACATCTTCAAAGTGTATGGTATCATCGAAGGAACCCTAGAGTTAGAGAGTTAGGGAGGACTAAGATGGCAAATACGATCTATGGAATTCTGTTCTTAAGACTCACTGGTGCACTGCTGCCATGAAGTGTACTATCCGAGAGATCACTCTCTGGTATGGCCACTAGTTCTGATTCGGTTTCATCTGCATCTAGACTAGAATCGTTGTATTTCCTGAAGGCATGCTGCAATTTGGGTGTAAAGGCCACATTCTGCCCACCCTTGCTCTTGGAGGCGGCACTAGTGCCCTCTGATGGAAACATGGGACTTGCCGGTGGACTGGCCTTATCATCCGGATCAGTGCCCAACGATGGTTGACTCACATCGCGCGAACGTGATGCTCCACTTACAACACCTTGAATATCCAGAATTGTGGTTGTTGGTATACGACGACATTGATGAAAATGTCCCCGCAAACTATTCATTATCAATCGAATTGCGGAAATGACATAACCACTGAGAGGTGGTTGGGTGTACGAATACTTATACAGCACAACTAGCAGGGTGAAGAGCCAATTTCGACGCGGATATTGCTCCAAATGCCATAGGGAGTAATTGAAGACTATATTCTGATACGATTCACCTGAAGTCTGCGTGGGACTGGGAGCATAGAGAATGATCTGCATGACCGAAGGCAGAATTAAACCACCAATTAGATGATTCTGATCCAGAACTTGTGGCAAATTGGCCAGAAAGGCATTGAAAACGGCTGAGACCCTAAGAAGATACAGGATAAGATAGATATTGATAAACTGACTGTCAAGGGAAAACTTACCTCAAGCATTCCGGCGTAGTGTGGAAGGTCTTATCGATCTGATTGTGTCCCAATAAGAGGAACAAATGCTTTAACACTATATTTTGGGTCTTCGACATGGGTTTATCCTCCGATGGAAAGGCTTGATCCGTGCGTGACATGAACTGCATTAACATAAAGACAAGCAAATGTATTGTTTCACGATCTGATTCCTCCAGCTCGGTGATACGACTAAGCAGGCCGATTAGATTCTCATCGTTTAGGCCACCCAGCGAATGGATGTGACCATCTAGTTAACAGAAAGGGAAAGATTTAAATACGGTACTGAAAGAATTAAAATTTTCTTTTACGATACTGAATTGAATTTGAAAAGGGGGTAAGACACCGATAATTTGATTTCTTTTTTTTTTATTTTTGAGGTCACAGCCACATGCCAATTGAACAATTAGATGGGTTTTCCATTTATATATACATTTATATATATATATAAATAATAGATATATATATATAGGTATAATAAAGTTTGTTTCTGTTTATATATATTTACACAAATCTGTGTGTATGTGTTTCTTTGTGTTAAGCCAATTAGAAATTGAATTTGTTTAGGGGAAATTGAGAGACAGAGACAGCGAGAAGGAGAAAGAAAGAGAAACAGAGAGACAAATAGAGTATCCTTTGCGAGGAGATGTGATTTATCAGATAGATATTGAGCATACATACCATTTCGGAAGGGTTTACACACTTAAAACGATACTTTTGTACATCAAACTATAACACATTAAGGTATTTAGATAAGAGTGATATCACAGTAAGGTAGATATATGATGGGAATGTCTGGTAAAATGAGCTGATAAGCCTAATACTAATTTCTATAAATGTCATGCTTACTTTTCTAAAACGTGCCAATGAATTAAAAAAAAAAATAAAATGGCAAATTTAATGGCGTTTTTTTTTAACTATCCCTCCTTTCTATATAAGCAAATTAAAATTTGAAGTAAAATTTAAGAATAAATTTCATTACAAAATAATTATAAGGACATAAAACGAATTTTCAATAGTACGTAAAGTTCATTCAAACCAAAGGTATATGTAGCTGATACATAACGTTTTTAATGGATCTTTGAGAATCGAAATGAAGCGTATGTACAATACACTGATGGAAAAAAAGAGTATTAAACATTTGGCTAGCCAAATATCAAAGATACTATATGCATATGTATAATGTTCACAGGGAATCATAAAATTTTACCCGATGAACGCCCAAATCTTTAGAAGTGGGATAAAAGTCTAGACATCAAATTGGATATCGAAATGAAAACCGCCATAGAGTTTGGAATGCATAAAGATTACAATGCAGATCGGAAATGAACTAGGAAACTATGTAAAACTCGTTCGGATTCCATGTGAACATTTTATGTACATCATCAGAGACACCATTCAGGGAGGACATCCATAAAACGAATATAAAACACGAACGTAAATGAGGAGGATTCTTCACAGGAATCTCCTAGACACACATGCTCTACAACCTACCTGGATTGGCCGTGCCGCTATTAACGCCCGCTGCTGCTGAGACCGGATGTGGCTGTGCGGCATTCTCACAAGTGCAATGCATGGGAAAGGCCAGAGCCGAAGGACTTGGACTAGGTGCTGGGACAGCAGGCTGTGGTGGCAATAGGTTTGGGGCCGAAGGATGTTTTTGGAAATGGGAATGAAAGGAATGCGAGGGATTCGGATGTGGTGGATGCGTTGTGGAGATATTGGAGACCGCTGCAGTTGCTGCTCCTCCTGCCCCTGATGCGATTGTGGCTGATGCCACTGTTGAGGGCTCGACATTGGGATCCCGTGTCGTGGCTGCTGTCGATGCTGCCGCCTGCGATCGCAGTAATGTTTCCGCCTCCTGCAGCGTGGGCATCGGACTTAGATGACTAGGTGGTACACAATGCACTAAATACTGATGGCTCTGACTATGAGCCGAGGCTGAGGCTAAATTTGAGGTGGTTGCTACATGTTGTTGTTGTGGATGATGAGGCGCTGGCGACGTATGTGATGTGTGATGATGTTGGTTGGGGGGCAAATGGAGATAATGATGGTGATAGGGAAAGGCTGTGTGATGGTGATAATGATGATGCTGATGATGTATGGGACAGGATGGCATTGTTTTCGGTCGTGTGCCTGTGCTTGTGCTTGAAACATTTGTTGTTGTTATTACTGTTGCTGGATTGGCATTCTGATTACCCCCACCGCTACCACTACTACTACCGCCTAGAAACTGACCCAATCCGAAGCGAGATGTCTTCCGTTTCAATATGGGCGCCGATACCTGGCGACTATAGATCTTCTCCTTTTCGGGCACTGCAAAAACAAAGTACACACGATTCAATTGTCACAGGACCCTATACAAAGCTATGTATCTGCATTAGCCTACCAAACTTGCTATCCTGTCGTGGCGCCATGCTGGCTGGAGCCGACATAGTCCTCTTATATGGCCACTTAGTTCCAAATGAAGCACTCAGAGTCTTGGCCATGCTGCCACTAGTGTCCGACTGGCTTAGAGCCTCCCTTGCCTTCTGGATTTTGGCCGAGAGTGCTTCGCTACCGTTATCCGAATTGCGTAGATCTCGCAGATACGAGATATCGCCACATTTCTCTAGATTTATTTGCGCCTCAACGAAGAGAGTGTCAAAGCGATTCAGGAAGAACTCCCATCCCAGCATCTTGCGATCGGAGAGCGAATTGTGCAATTGATATACCGACTGCAGAACAACCGGACGATCCACAATGAACAGATCGAACTGAGACTCCAAGCAGAAGAGCAGTGACCGTATTGCCGTATCATGTATGGTTCCGATATACAAGGTCGCCCGCTGCGCCACATACACATTGATGTCATCCATGCTGGCAATCAGATGACAAAAGGCCGTCGCCAATGCCGTTTGCAAGCCGACCTCCGAGCGCAGCGGTGTCGAATCCATAAAACGTGTAATCACGGTTACTCGTTCCACTGCTGTGAAGCGAACACGCCAATCGACATCGTGGAAAGCCTCCTGGACGACCCGCCAAAAGACATCCGAGCCGTAAGACAACGTGATGCAGTGCAGCAAAAGTGGGACACCAACTTGGCAAATGTGCGAGTGCTCGGCATTGCACAGTTCCCAGAGGCTGCAAACAAAAAAAACAAGAAAAGCTTGATCAACTCACAGTAAACTTTATCCTTTTCACCTACTTCTTGATTAGTAAGTTCTCCTGACACCAAATGAAAAATCCTCGATGCTCTCGAGCTGCCTTGGTCAGTGCATCACCATGCAGGGCCATGGTATTCAGACATTGCAGGACATAATACAATATTTCCGGCTTCTTGATCGTTGGAATTTCCTATGGAAAAGATTTAGTTTTTAGAAATCATATCTTCATTGGTTTTGATCTACTCACAGTAAGTAATTGATGTATATACTGCAGGGTCTGTGGCAACTGATCCAGGGTAAACTTAAATTTACCCACCGAAGTATGCCAAAAGTCATCACTGTCTTCCTCCTCATCCTCCTCGGAGCCACTGCCATTCTCATGCAGACTGCCATTGGCTCCACCATTCTCACCCATTACCGAAGCTTTGGTGACACTAACATTGGCACTGCCCACATCCGCATCAGACAGGGTTATAGATCGGGCGATGGCTCGATCTGTTGGCAAAATTGAAGCCAAATCAAGTTGCTCTGAAACTGTCTCTACAGTAGCCGTCATTATCTGCATTAGATATAAAGTTATCGAATCATTACACTCAAAGTTGAATATGTTCAACTCTATATATATATATACATGTGTGATGTCGTTTAGAATTGAACGATATTTATATTTACAGATAGAGTTACATTCCTCACACATTGAACACATGGAGATTTACACATACATAAATTGCTTCGAGTCTTGACTTACACATCCATTTTGTTTACGTTTCGGTTAGGAAAATTATAGTAGGTATATAGTCTACATCGATAATTATGGTAAGTACAAATACTCGCAACTTGTAACATTTAAAATATTGCATAAACTTAGAGAGAGGGAGAACTTTGATTTGGATTTTGTGCATTTTCTCTCATTTTTTGCTGAGTTTTGAAGGTGCTGAACATAGAACATGCTTGTGTTATATATAGGTTTATTCAAAAATGATGATGACGAGATTTATTGGCTATGTTTGTTGAGGGAATGCAACCAAAATGTCTGAAATTTCGATCTGCACCTTAAAATATTACTATTTTTACTAAACAACACTGAAATTACTTAAATGGTAAGCGGCTATAGTTACTACAAGTAGCATAATAGGCTATTGAAGTTAGGTTTTCTCATAATAATTGAGTTATTTGACTTTGAAATTACGAATTATAACTTTCTCAAATCGACCCTTTGTTTTAAGAGGTTTTTCATTTAATTTTTAATGAAGATGACATATTTTCATGGGCTTGAAATTTATAGTTCTCCAAATATATTATATTTAAGCATGACTAAGTTCATACATATGTAGTTCTGCTTAATTTTTGGGGTCTTTCAGTGAATTTTCCAAAACGAAGAGTTGATTTCTTCTATGAATAGCAATTGCTTGATCCAATTTAAAGAGGTTAACATAAAGGGCAGATTCGTTAAAAGAAATCACAGATATATCTATAGAGTTATTAATCTAATTTCAAACTGCATTATTGAGTTGCATTCCCTAGAACTAGAAAACATGTGTGTAAAACAAAGAAAGTAATATTTACATTTAAAAATTAGATAAACAAGATTTATATAAAAATTAAATGTACACTGATAAAATATGTTGGTGGTTTTTGTTTTTGATTTTGGTTTTTGTTTGGTTCTGTATTCACACACATACAAGATACTTTGAGACACATTAGTTGACAAAACGAGAATATTAAATAAGAAACTAGAAGATTAAAAAAATGCAAAGTTTTTATTAAGAAGTCTAGAATGAAAAATTCTGCGGTACAACTACAAAACTATTGGAAAAAAAGGATGAAACATAAAAGCTGCCTGTGAAAATTTCCTCTAAAAGAAAATTTCTGCCTAACCTATTTTTATAAGCAAAAACAAAAAAGAGAATAATGGATTTTGAAAAATAACTGCCCTTTTTCTAAAGCCTTTCTATATATCTAAGGTCCTATAAATTTTCATTGATATGAAAAGTAAAATAAATTAATTAATTTGGATAATATTGATTTTTTTCTCGAAAAATTAAAGACGGAAACTAAAAGAAGGAAATGACATCGAGAAACACTCTGTACATTTATTTACATATAACACGAAGAGTTGAAAACAGAAAAAACGTATATATACAGAAGAAAGAACTGAATTATATATAAATGTCGAATTGTATGAGGGATTTTTGTTAATTAGTATTTAAAATAATGAAACTAATATTTTGAATATGATTTTTTGTTTTTTTTTTTTTTTTTTTGATTTGGGGGATGGTTTTGTTATTTTTTTTTTTTTGTGGTGGTAATTTTTGGGGGATTTTTGAATGCACAAAGTACCTCGTCTGTGGCGTGAACTTTTCTCAATTCATTACTATCAACTGAATGCCCATTTTCGTTATTCTATAAATAATCAAATATATATATGAAGAAATTATAAAAATCTTGTATAACAATTTTCGAATTGAATGTCTTTGTTGGTTGGTTAAAAATGAATAATAAAAATGAATGAAAAAACTTGAACTTGAAAGTTGGTAAATTGGGTGTTTATGTGTGTGTGTTTAGGAATATATATCCTTTTGATTATAGATTATATAGTTAATAAATTGGGTGTTGATAGATCGATACCTACAGTTAACGCATATAAGTATTGTATATATATATTTAAGTTCATATATAATTTTATTTTTGGTAATGTGTTTAAGAAACTTGAAAACTTTAAGAAATTGAAATGTCTGGCAATTGAGAATAGGGGTGTCAACTAAACAGAACATAAGATATGGTATTTGTTTATTTAATTTTTTTCAACGACGACTACAATCGAAATACATACGGAACAGACATGGGGCATATGGACGAGCACTCCGCCCACAGAGTGCGGTTCTGGTTGAGGTACGGCCACTGGAACAGGACCTTTCGAAGGAAGAGAATGTAAAAATATGTGAATTAATATTACAGTACCATTTAAGAAGAAAGGGTTTTCTTTGGCTAGAAACTGAAATTTTGTAAGGTATATATAAATTTTTATTTTTTTTTTTTTCGTAAATTGATCTCAACAAAATGTAACTCATATTTATGTGTGGTAGTAGTAGGCATTCACTAAATTTGATCATGCATCCAACCAAGTACAAATACAAAAACCGAAATCCCAAGGGAAAGGAATATCACATGCATTTTTCAGTTTGGTTTTTTTTTTTAATTTAATTTTCCAATTGTGTAATTACTCAAGGAAATATGAAGAAGTATTTCCTTCACTCAGTCAGTGTTCAGTGTAAGATTCCAAAGTATTGAAAATATATGTATGTGTGTGTGCTTTTGTGTGTCTGTTGCGTGTGTGTGTGTCAAGTCTTAAGCAAGCCAAAATTGAATCTTCAAATAGTGTAACTAATTTCATCTATGTGGGACAGGGGAATCTCTAAGGTTTAACTAGTTATAAAAAGCTTTTCGTATGCTTAGCTAAAAAAAAAGGGGCTATTTAAGCTAAACAGAGATAGACATAGTGTGTTTGTTGAATTGAGTCTTAGGGTGTGTAGAAAGGCAGAGAGAGTGCGAAAGTGTTGTTTTGTCTTCTTCTGTGGTGTGAATTAAAGTACAGTCTTTTCTTGTCGGCAAATGTTTAACAATGTTAATGCAATTATTTGATTGAGTTTTGTGTTTTATTGGTTTTTGATTTGTTGTAACGAATGAAAAATTTGCTTGTTGGTGCTTCACCTGCCATTATAATAATTTTTCCATCGTCTGAAAAGAATTGATCTAGCTTAAAGATATCTGATAATAATGATTGATATAGATTCAAAATTTGGTTCGTTTTAGTATTTTGTTGATGAATGTATTATATATTTTTTTAAATTTACATATATTATATATTTTTGAGAGAGTGATAGATAGAGATAGATAGACAGACGCGCGTTTAAGTTAGTTAAGTGCGAGCGACAGAGCGAGAGCGTTACAGGCAGACGCAGAGATAGAGAGAGAGAAATAGATATACATATTTATGTAGAGAGAGATAGCAAGATAGACATATAAATTAAATGTTTCGGAAATTATAAAATGTTTAATTCAAATTAAGTTTATGAAAATGATTAAGTTTAATTTTTAAATGTCTTATTTTTTGGTTTGATATATTTTTTCTGTTAACTTTTCATTCTATGATCTTTTGAGTCTGAAATTTTGTTTAGGTTTTTTATATTTTTGGGACAAGTAAATATTACATTTGGCATAGCAGGTGCAGGATTTTAACTAAGATTTATTGTTCGGTTTTTGCAGCAGATTTTCTGGTATTTAAATGTGGGTTTTTAAGTCTACAAAGTACTTTTGCTTATGTAAGTATTTTAAAGGAAACACTGACGTTTCTGGCAAAAAGACGTCGTCACATTTACCAAACGCCTGCAAAATCTATATAAATATATATAGTAAGTAGTTATGTATTTATAGTCCAGGCTCAAGTACAGTCTACAAATTTTTATCTACTTTATTTGACTTTTTGGGATATATCGGGGTGACTTTTGACTGCTGATTTTTTATAAATTTACGGTGGATTTAGTTTTATATATTTATAAGTGGGTACTGGGTTGAAAACCGAGTTATTTCTGGGTTTTTTACAAATATAAAACATAATAGAATTTTGTAATGAAATGTTGTAGAAACATACCTGCAAAACCTCCTAAAGGACCCAAAGGAATGGGCAGCGGAGCCATTGATAGGGATACATCGCGTTCGCGAGATTTCTCTTTATCCGATTCAGGTGGTGATTTACGTGAGGATTTCTCCTCTTCTATGATGTCCTCGATGGGCACCTGGAAACCGCAAATTATGTAATTCGATTAAGTGATCAACAATTTGCATTTAGTTGGCATACATCTGGCGGACGAACTGGATTAAGAGGAGCCATGAATTGCACCAATTTGGTTGATAGCTGATGCCACATAATTGATGCCTCGCAATAGGCACATTCCGCCACCTAGAAGAGAGATTGGAATTTTGCCATTGTGACTTACTAAAGTGGGTTTCACTTGCCTTCAGGGCGCACACATGACTACTTAGGCCCACACGAGCAGCAGTTACCATGCATTTAATCAATCGTGAGACATTCTCACACACACTCGTATGTATGCCCATATGCTGTTCTATATCCTGCAGTTCCATTTGCTTGAGAAGAATATCCAACATTAGAATGCAGCAGGTTAGATTATGCTCGGCATCGGTAGAGAATTCGGTATGACGATTAGTAGGAGCCTCATCATCGGATATGGCAGAAGTATTGCCAGAGTCATCTTCCACCACAGGAGCTAGTACGAAGAATATGAGAGAATCCTTGTAACATTTCAAACTAACCTTTACTTACAGATAGAACTTCTTCTGGGAGGATTGGCCATGTCGGCTTTAGTTTCCTTGCTCTCCTTGCACATGGTTTTGGGGGCTTTGGCATCCTTCTCCTTCTCACGCATCAATTCGTGTTGTATGCCATATTTCATGATTCTGACACCATCTCCAAACATGGCGAATAGTTGAACCAAAGGTATAAGTATCTCTAGTTTGGTTAGGATCTGCAGCCAATGCAAAGCCTGTTGCTGCACCTTGGCCGTGGTCTTCTCAAAACGTATGGCCACAAAGTTGTACATGGTCTTGGCATCGAATCCCAAGGGAGACATTTCCGGATCTAAAATTTTGCTTAGAACAATTTTAAGCTCATTTAACTCTTTTTCGGCCACATCATTGGTGATTGCCTCCATCCAGTGTGGCATCACATAGTCCCAAATCTCTGAAGTTATAACTTCATAGGGCACAAGGCATATCAATCTCTGGAGACCCTCTTTCAAGTGGCTCGTGCGTGATGCCAAGGTTTCCCAATGGCCACCCACACGGGCATATTCCGGTGGATGAGGCAAAAGGCAGGATATGAAGACATTGTAATGAATGCGGCAGATTTCCTTTAACCAATTGCAGACATGATCAACTTTAAGCTTCTCAATGGTGCTCTCTACCTGTCCAGCAGCTGAAATTTGAAAAGAGAGTCATCCCAGTCGATTAGATGACGTGTGCTAGGACTCACAGTGATAGGAATATGCAGTAACATGGAACCAATGGAACAGCATACTCAAAATCCTGCCCAATACTTCGACAGGTGTATCTGCAGTGGGTGTACATCGACCCACTAGCAACCAAATGCCATAGCGTCCCAATCTCTGGCGTTCTTCTAGTGAAATATTATCCGCCGTTCCCGAGCCACCATTCTTCTTGGAATCCGCCGACGAGGACTCCTTGCCAGGCTCAAAATTCAATGGTTTCGCCTCGCGCAAAAGACTCACCACCGATTCTACCATATGCATTTGCATTTCGGGATCCATTTGCCAGGCGGGCTGAAGACTACGATGGACTACATGGTCGCCACCGCGACGTGAATTATGACGATTGCTGTGACACTGAGCACAATACCGTATGGGATGATTGCCATTGTAGCTGGCACATTCGGTGGAAAAGCAAATGGAGAAGGCCGATTTCTCATTGGAGCGACAATTCTTATTCTCACAAACCATCGAGACCTGCTGCATGGGATGGAGAATGTCGCCAAACTCCAAACTACCATGTTCCCGATGGATTTCATTGGCACACTCGATGCAAAGATACAACGGCGGCGGACAGTCTGGGGCATAGGTTATGCTTATGTTATGATCGTAGCAGACTTTGGCAGCTTCGGCATTGCCAGCATTGGGACAATGTTCTCTCTGACAGGTGAAGGGGACAAGGTCATCTAGAGAGCAATTAATAAATATGACTTAAACGTTCGAAATGTAAGAACTCTCACTCACTAGTTAATTTCGATAGTAAAACTTTGCGATCAAACAAATTGGGATCAAAAGCAGGCCAATAGTAGAAAAGAAGTTTGGCCGCTGCATAACGCGAAACTGCTGTGCCATAGGCCACTACACAAAGAATATCCTTGACCACATTGTGTTTAAGGGTCATCAAGCACTCCAATAGCTGACAATGATGGGCTGGAAGACATCAAAGTTAAGAAACTAATACATATTTGCGTTATAAAAAACTATACCTGGATTATTAGAGTACTGCAGGACCATCATTATGACGGATGAGACAGATTGACAGGCCTGACATTCCTGTTCATCAGAGCTGCGGCGTGCTAATAAAATCAAATGAAATGTGTTACTTAAGCCACTCGTTTGAAATCCTTTGAGTTTACTTACTTATAGTAAAGGGTAAGATATAATAGCATAGAGCATTAACAATATCCTGATGTAATGCTGGCGGTAATACAGATATAGTAGAACTAACTAGATAGGGTAGATTATCAATAAGGTCCTTATCAAGAAAGGGTAAAATGCAGCTTAGGCACTGCAATAGAGCTTTGCCGAAAACTATAAAGAATTCAAGAAATATTTCAGTTTGCCATTTGAAAGACAGTTAAGTCGAAATGATTTACCAATTTGTCCATACTGTATGCAAGGTGCTACATCAATGAGCATAGTTAGGGCATTATAGAGATTGCCATATTCTAGATTGGGATAGGCTGACATTCGAGTGGGATCTTCAAGAGGATCGCGTATAAGTTCGTGCGGTGAAGTGCGCACATCTTTAAGGACAGCTGAAAAGAGATCAAAAATATCTTAATACTTGTTCTAAAATACAATTTCAATCAGTTTCACTTACTTAATAGAGTTTGAGAAAAGTATTTGATATTGTTAGCAATATCAACGCCAGAGGGCGCGGGCAAGACATTGTGCAATAGGCGTACATGGTATTCATGAAGGGCTCTCAATTTTGCCTGAACTATAAAGAGAATAATACATTTTGAATAGTTTTTATAACCAGAGGAATGTTGTATGATAATCGAGTCCAGTTTAGTCCAAACCCCTTGAACTTGGCTCAATTTTATTTTTTTAAATATGCATATGTATTCAGTATATCCCTATTTTAATTTCCATTTTAAAATTTAAAAAAAAGAAAGCTTTATAGATAGATTCCCTAAAAGATTTCTTAATTTGGTGTTAAATAGTTAAACAGTTAAGATCTTAAAAAGCTAAATTACCACAACACAAACAAAGCAGTAAACAAATATAAAAAGAACGTTTATGATATTTATAAGTCGCCCATTTCCGTCATTTGACCATCTACTTTATCTATATATTTTTTAGGGTATAAGTAAATAATTTTAGAACATTTCAAATAAAAATAAGAGTAAAAATTAATTTAATTAAACACAAAATAAGCAAAGTTACTGTACAGTCGCAATATTTCTGGGTACATGCGCCTACAAATACACACATACACACTCATTTTCACACGCACACATGCACACACGCATACATATAGTTTTGAGACTTTTGTAGCCTACTTACAGGCGGCAGCACGAGTGCCCATGTTGATGAGTTGCACCTTAAAGCTGCCAGTCATTATATCAGACAAATCCTTAGCATTGCCGAAACTGCTGCCGAGGGACTTCGCATTCTAAAAGCAATAATACAAATTGTCAAAACTTTTTCCATTTTTAATAAGAAATTTGTTTTTACAGATAAGTTACGTAATGCTTTGACTTAAGGATGCTGTTTAGCAGCAAAGAAAAGTCATGAAAATTGCTTAAATTAAGGCAAAAAGTTATTTATTTCATTGCTTCCATAAAGTTTGTCACTTCAATTGTTTATTATTTCTTAACTTACCTCGAAATTTGTTAGTTTTTTCAATAAATTTGCAATTTTTTACGGGTTTCACAAGACACCTCGACCACAAAGAAAAATCTCTATAACTAAACTGAATTTTTCACTTTAGTGTGTATCTGTATCTTCGGTACATGGCTACATTTTCGCTATCCCTTGGAAGCGGCAAGGCTTTTGATAGGACTTGGCCGTGAATTGTCAAAATCGGAAATGGAATTGGTAAGGATATATTTGTTTATTATCTCTTGCTGATGTGCATTTATTTTGATAAATTTGTTTAAATAACTAAAGGAATATTGTGTGAAAATTTTCTTAGACCGCCGCTGTTGGTCAATTGACCCACTTTTTCGACTCACCCTCAACAGGAGTTGCGAGAATCAGCTGCTCTAAATGGAACATGCGCATATTGCGTGTTTATTTGTGTGCATTTTAAGCATTTGCCCTGGATTTTCCCCCTTTGCAACCGCATAGCGAAACAACAACAAATGCCACAAGTGTTTGTTTTGGTTTGGCGATAGGTAAATATTTCCATTTCAAGAGTTTGCGCAGTTTATCTAGCCTGATGGTGCGTTTACTACACAGAATTCTCAGCTGTTTGGTCTTTACATTGTGATAGCAACAAGTTTCACTCTCTTTCTATTTCATTCCCTGGGAGAGAGTTCTCTTTATCTGGTGACTATACCGTAAAGATGTTGAACATATCAACTGACTGAATCTAAAGGCAAGGAAAATAATTCCAAAAAGTTAAAATTTCAATTAAATCTGTATTAGCGTTCTATTCTTAAACAGGTTGAAAATTTAATTGCAATTAAATTTTGATATCATCGCTTTCGCTAGTACACTATACAATTTAGATTTAACCATAAAAACTTAAAACATATGTCTATATAATGACGTATTCTATTTAAACTAGCAAAGAATTTTCCAATTTTATCGAAAACTTATTCAATTACGAATATCAATTACAGAATGTCTAACAATTAAATACCCATTTGTTTGACTTAAATTTCTGCAAATGTGTTAAGGGTGTTGGAATTGAAGGGCTTCTTTAGAATTTAAGACATAAGTCTAAGGGATGACCATTACATTTTGTCTGGCCTTTTGAACTTTACCAAAAAGTGAAATGAAATGGGATACTAGTCGCAAACATTTTAACAACTGATTTAACTGAACTTTGTGCACTTGCAACGAGTCGTGTCAAGATAGGATTACTTACTGGAAAGGAGAATATATGTATATATTATATACATTTCTTATTTGTGTTTATTTATCTGAATTGTCTTGGACTTGGACTTAAAGCGGAAACATTCATATGTCGATTGTATTTGTGTGTTAAGTAGGGACTACCTCGAATTCATTTTGGGAGTTAACAAATGCGTGAAGTGGGTGGTGTTGTTGGTGTGGGTGGTTATAAGAATTTGGGTGATAAGAATTTCAGGTTGATTAGGCTTAATTGCCGGAATTGGCCACTGAGTTGTCCACAGTGGTCAGTGCTGGAGCTGAATCATCAGATACATCCTGCTGCTTGATCAAATCTGCCGATTGTCCTGCTAGGGAAGCATTTTTTTCATCAGTGGACTCCTGGTCCAATGGCTGCTGCACCATCTCAAGCTCTTGCACTTCATCCACATGACGAAGCGACTGCTGTGCCGCAAGAGATGACTTAAACTTTGCCTTATTCGATTGCTGATAGGCGGTTGCCTTCTGGCGAGTGAACAGCAACTTCCAGTAGGTTGAAATGGAAGCCTTCAATGTGGGTTTGGCATTCGGCACAGGTTTCTCTGAGCCAGCGGCGGTTCCAGTTGATTCTTTTGCCAGATCCTCCTGAGTAGGTGCCTCTGCTACCATCTCTGCTTCGTTGTCAATGTTGGCTGTGGTCTTGCTAATAGTCGCGGCTGGGTCAAGGCCATCTTAGCAGGAAACTCGATTGAGTAAATTGAATGAATTTATCTAATACCTCTTAGCAATTACCTGTACGCTGAGCACCCTTCATGCGGGTAAAGAAACGACTCAATGTGTTTGTCTTGCCTGCTCCTCCAGTGGCTGCATCTTTATTCGCCTCTGGCAAGGCAGACTCGGTGACATCCTCACAGGATTCTTGAGCGCCAGGAGTTTTCTTGTTACCTACCTTAAAGAAACGCTTCAACGAATTGGATTTTGGTGTGCTCGTGTCAAGGCCAGTCGAGGGCAGCGCGTTGTCCGTTGTCTCCTCTAGCGGTATATCCTGTAGACTAGACATTCTTGCTTTTTCTTTTTCTTCCTTATATATATTTAAATATATATAATAACCACTATCAAAAAAATGCCCACTCGGAAATTTTTTACTGATTTTTGTATTTTGATTTCAAGGTTTAGTTATTTGCCCGTTCATGTACGAAATATAAATTGAGCCTGATAGTTGCTTACTTCACAAGATACTGAATGTCGATGCTGAGAGAATAAGAATACTAAAATCAAGGCACACTTGATTCAATGTAGAAAAAAAACCTTTCAATTTAGTCAGCACTTTGGGCAACATGTGTTAACAACGACATCGAAACAGGTTTCAATTGATATGATTTGGTTTTGATCGGTTCTTATACAGAAGCGAAACCAATTCATTCAATATGTGCACACAATGAATGCCCCAATCTGCAACTCCAACTCCAGCTCCAGGTCCATCCTCTTCTTATTATGTTTCTCTCCATTGTTTCAATTGTCCAATGACTTGGCTAACAGCAGCGGGCCACCAACAAAGTCATATAAACGATGCCAGCACGAGCAGAATAACAACCAAGCAACCAAATAAAAGTCAATTGAAGAAGTGGCGATTCCTGCTGTCGACACTGATGCTCCCCCTGCTCCTCTTCGTGCATACATATGTATATTGGAATCCCGAAAACCCAAAAGCCACCCTGATATCGAGTAGACATTGGTCCTGCTACACGTTGTATATCTGAGTTCCCCCAATCTGTATCTGTATCTTCTCTCTTTGCGAGTATTGGATGTACATTAATTTATGTAGTTATGTTGTATATTGGCTCTCGGAACACGAAACAATGGACAATTGCAATCTCAAAGAGAGACAGCCAGCAAGCCGAAATTGCTGAAAGGGTGTTGAGATTTCATAAAAGATTATGTTGCTTAAGTATGTGGACCATGAAAAAGCTTAATTGATATTATTTGCTATTGTAAATTCACTGTAACGCAATATTTTTTCTTGAATTTGAAATAAATTATTGTGTACATATATTTCCATTTAAATGGATACTATTTTAAATATTGATTTTTTAGTAAGGGTACATTTTGATGTGAAATGTAGAACGCTAAGACCTTCCCATCGTTTAAAGTGCCTAAATATTCTTGATCACGATTTCCCGATATAAAGCATTAAAAGAAAATTATTGTTTTAGCAGAGAAAGAATAAGCATTGCGACAAGATTATGATTTTGAAGTAAATCAAGAACTAAGCAGTTTTTTCTTAATCAATATATAGGGAAACGACTTAGGAAAGTTACAGATATATAAACGTGTATCTATCGTTATATAATTTGACAAATAATTGTTTCCAATCTAGGTGTATACGATATTCTTATCATATTATTAACTTGTCGCATGAATTACTCACTATGATTCAGTGTGAAATTGTAATAAGAGGGAAATGAAGTACATACACACACACACACCCTTAAATACGTAGATAATGATTATTATCATAAAGAGTAATATTTATTTTAAATAGAGCCAGACACTCAGAGTCAGAGGCCAATAAAACCAAAGCGATTGAACTCTTTATCGTTACTCTTTATCGCAACGGAAAGGCAAATATCAAACAAAGATAAACATTGTAAAACTATAAATGGATTAAAAAAAAAGTATAGGAAGAAAAATAGTGCCAAAATGGTTAAAATTTATGGTTACATTTATCAGCAACTACAAGGTAAAGTTTACTTTTCCCACATGGCTTTCTCAACTATTAGGTTGTGGTAGTAAAAGAATCTAAAAGAAAAAAAAAAACTGAGAAAACCCGAAATATTAAAGTCAACAAATGGTTGAAATTGCCTGTGGTTTTAGCTGAAAGTACAAAGTTGAATGGCATGGCAAATGTGCATCCAGAAAGACCTCTAAAAGAGTGGGGCACGGGGCAAAGAGACAGAAGGCTGAAGCCTTCTACAACAGCGACAGTAACAGCAACAGCAACAGCAGCAAACCACTTGCCAACAGCAGTTTGATTGTTATTGCCAATGAATGAATTGCACTTGCTGGCGAGATGCAGTGCCACATCCCTGCCAGCCACAGACTCCCAACCAAACTCCAACTCTGGAACTCTGGCTCTGCCATTGCCTTGAGGGCTGTGGATTATACATTTTGCGGTCTGCAGTTGCAGCTTCTGCATTTCATTGTTTTTGTGCCCTTTTGTTAATGTTGTTGCTGCTATTGCTTTGCTCTTGCTGTTGCTGTTGCTGATGTTGTTTGTTGTGGTTTGTTTGTATTTTGTAACTCTGGCAATGAATTTGCTGCAAACAATATTTCCGTTTCGATGGTCCCTTTTATCTGTATCTAAAGGGGGAAACTTCCTATATTGTCTTTGTCATTTTCACACTTTGTTTCATCGCCCTGCACAGAGAGAGAGGGGCGAAGACAACGTTGGGAGCTTACAGGATATCGCTGGCGTTATCCTTGTACATTTTGGGTTTTATTGTTGATGATTTATTGATGTCTGGTCTTTTAATTTAAAAAACCAACTTTTCTCCATAAATCAAATACAATTACAAGGCAACTTCCCCAACTCCCAGTCAACACATTTCGTTTGTCTAAATGATTACATTCAATATTTTCAAGTCATACATCAAAAATTGCATCTCCGACTTTCTAAATATCTGCATAATAAATTGAATACATCATAGAACTATAAATAATTGCCAAACAACTGCAAAAAGCAGCATTGCTCCCAACAAGTTCACCTCAGAAGAAAAAATGAAGAAATTTTGTTAGAATTTTTGAATTTTTCTTTGGGGAAATACGTTTTCGAGTGCGTGTGCCTCCGAGGGTAAGGCTAATGGCCTCAACAACATTTTACAAGTTGGCCAAATGTATGTATGTAGATATGAATTTAAGTTTTTTTTCATTTTGTGGCAACGAACCAATACCCTAAAAAAATATTTAAAAAGTTGAAATAATTCCAATTGGTAAAAGGAGGCTTAGAAATTATTATGACATTTTGTTCATAGCAATTTATGTTTATTGTAGAGTATATCAAGTGCTCAGCAAACTGAATGGCTTTAAAGTTTTTCTTTCGATGGATCACCATGGCAAGTGTGTGTGCCACAAGCCAGATGATGACCGCGACCGCGACGACGACGATGATGGCAGCAGCAACATCAGAGGCCAGGCAATTGGCCAAAACTGTCAGACATTGTGCGTTTGTGTTGTTGTTGCTGGTGCAGCAACCGCAGTCGTGAGACAACGGACAACAGCAACAGGCGCAAGTCAAGTGAATGGCCAATGACCACCAAATTGGCAGTAAAGCATACAAAAATAACTTCAAATGGTCAAAAGGTTAACAAAATCAAGCAAAGAACAAGACATAAGAACAAGAGAGAAAAGTGAAGAGACTAAATAAGAGAGAGAGAGAGACAGAGGGAGAGCTATATACTGTTGCTGCTTCTTGCAGCTGTCCCAACAAGCAACAAGCTCAACATGTTGCCAACATTCCGTCTTGTTGCTGCTGGTGCGACGCAGCAACATAATCCCCGCCGTCGCGTCAACCAAATGCAATGAGCAAGCGCACACACATACACAGCATGAAAAAATGATTAATGAGTTGCCTCATTACCTGGCGAAATCAATGTCTTAGCCGCAGAAAGAACCTGAACCTGAAGCCCAAACCTGTCAGTGGCCACTTGGCCATGTTGCTTCTTCTGTTGCTGTTGCTGTTGTCGTTGGTTGTCGCATAATAAATCGATCATAATTTTCAACTCGAGACTCAAATATTGCAATTTTTGCTCCTGTCCTCCGCATTTAACTTGTCTGTCTGTCGCTCTGATCTCTCTCATTGAGAGTTGAGGTTTGTTGTTTTCTTTCTTTTTTTTTAGTTTTAATTGCAGTCGCGCGACTTATGCCTCAGCCTGTTGCCAGTTGGCAGTTGTTGCCATTGCCGTTGCCGCCACATCTGGTTCTGAGAGCAATTCCAGATCTGATCTTCTGTTCACTGATTTTTATTTATTAAACTGTTGACATTTTCTGTTTTGTTGCCGCTGGCGCCTTTGATAGCCATCAGATCAGCAACAACAGCTGCGGATGTTACTCAGGAGGGGGAGAACGAGGTGGGACGATGCGGATGCGGTTGAAATTTATTGCCACTCGCTTGTATTATTGATGAACTTCATGGCCATATTGTGACTTATTGTCACATATACTTATTGTCAAAGACAAAGTTGCACTTGACGCTTCAGAAATCATCAAGATGAAACACCCACAAACTGGACCATAAAAATTTGATTATGGGAAACCTCACCATTAGGCCATAAAATGGGATTAACTTTGAGATTTTACCGCACTTTTTAGATATGTATGTATATCGAAATCTAAAGCTACTATCAAACTTTTATCTATAAAGTTCATCACAATTTCAAATTAATTACCAATTTGAAAGAGAAAAAACCGAAACACCAACTCGATTGCTTACAAAGTAATTAAAATACCATAAAGACAACTTAATTTTTTGAAGGTTGCCGTTTGGCATGCCATTTTTCAGGCAATAAAGTTTAAAGGCCAGTCTTGCCAATAAAAAAAACCAACATTTTTTAATTTATTAATATGTTAAAAGCAACAAATAGGATGAAAAAAATTGAGAAAAAAATATATGGAGACTGAACAGAAAATCTATTAAGCAAACAAGCCAAGATGACAGCTAACATAGATCGCCTAGATCGTCTAGCTTGGAGACCATTAGAAAGCGATTAGATAGCGATACAGATACCGTATCCATAAGATATATAGTATGTATACATATGTAAGCCTCGAGCAGCCACCACAGCACCACAACTAAGTAGCAGCAGGCGGAACAGTCGGAGGAGTTGAAACAATGTCTGGCCGAAAAAGTTGAAGTTAAGAGTCGAACGAACAATGGCAGCTAAACATGGCAAGTTAACAGTTTAATTTTCCAAGCGACACAAACACACAAAAAATACAAAATGCCGCTACATGCTATACATTAAATGTATCCGCCAGCTACTCACATACATAGCACACACACACATTAAGAAAAAAGTAGCAGAAAAAGACCTGGCCAAATAAAATACTGCTCTCAATCTCAGGACTAAACAAAAGCAAAACGAATAGAGCGACAAACTCAAAACAAAAAAAAAAACTTTGCTTCAGTTATCGCTCATTATGAATCTCTGGATGAAGGAGAGGAACGCTGTGCCAGAAACCGCAAGGCTCCAACGCACCAAAAACCCCAAAGACGCCAAAGAAGACAAAGGAACGTTAGCTGCTGCATTGGCCGAGTCAGGCAACAAGTGTTGCCGCAACATGTTGCCTAAAAAAGCCAGTAAAGCAAAATTTGTTGGCCAAGCTTCCGCCTCATATCCTTTTTCGGGGCTAATTTTGCATGCTTGAAGTGGATAAAGAAAAAAACCAAAATAAACCAAACTGACCATAGAAAATTAGTAGTGGAGAAGCAGACTTTTGGTCAGACCGGCTGACCAACTAAATGCCCTACAAGCAACAGCCTTAAGCCAGATTTAAATAAAATGCTTTATATCAAAATAATATATTAAATATGTATAATACCAACAATATCGACAATTATTATTGTGAGATTAACCCTAACGTTTGAAAAACTTTTAAATAAGTCCACTCCTCTTTGTGGTTTTGTAGTTACCTCAAGGCTAAGGAATAAATAATCCATTTTTTTTCGTATATTTTTCAGTATAGTCGAATCTTTCCCCGATATGGTCCTTAGAAGTTACTAAATATGTATTACACATACAATTTTTCACAAATTATTCAGTGACATAAAGAATAGGAGTTGACTTTAGTCTATGCTCTCGCATAGACCAATTGGTATTATCCTTTAATACCTAGAATTCTACAATTATTTACTCAAAGTTTACAACTTTTGAATTGTGGTCCACTCTACTAATGATCCCTGTTTAATAATCCTCCTTGGACTTCCTGTGTATGTAGTAGGGGATTTCTCTGACTTGGTTGGCCAAAACTCTTTTTTCCACAATTTCATTATGATAATAAGCCATTTAATTAACGCACCATTTATGGCCAGTTGCCAATCGAATGGCGTTTTTCTTTTCTTTAGCTTGAGCGTATCCACATCCTCATTCACATCTCCATCTCCAAGTCGAACTCCATCCTACCTTGGCTCGAGGTGCGTGCAGAGTTCACAAACAAAAAAAAAAAAACCGACACAGCTGCGGTTTAGACCAATCGACGAAAAAAAAAACAGTAACCGCAAATGTTTTGCTGCAATTTCTGGTGTTTTTTTGCCACGATCTCATTTTGATATGATGGAGATACCAACACTACATACACTTTCAATGGCCTTAACTTGGCTTGCATACAAATGACATTGAAATGCATAGAGAGGTTATTTCGTTTTTTTGAGGTCGTTTCGGTTGAGTGAGTAAATGTAATTGCAATTATTTGCCATTTCCCATTGATTAGTTGAAACAATATTTCGCATGCTCTTAGCCCCAACTTAAATCAAGTCCAAGTCTCTTTTTTGCATGCCTGACCAAAGTAGTTTTCTGTGTCACAAGTGGCTTATACCTATTTGGCTGGCATTATAACCATTTTCCATATGCCATTTTGCCATATTCACAACTACGCACAACTTTTCCGATAGCTGTCAAATGGAACAATAATAATTTCCATACTATAGAACAGGCTTCCTCATCCTCTGAAATGTGAAATAAAAAAGGAGGTGGGGGGAAGAAGAAACAGAAACTTTTTTTCTCCTTTCTTTTGGGTTTTACCGTTAGTGGGTTATAACCCATCAATTATATTGTAATGATGTCTGGCTGGAGCTTCTGGTAGAGCCGCATCTTCAGAAATCATGAGCAGAAATGGCACAACTGAGCAACATGCTCATTATCAACGTCATCATTGAGAATGGAGGATTGCTTTGTCTGCGGGTGGGGCAGAGAACGGGAGGCAGGGGTTATTTTTTGGGGTAGCAATAGAATGCCAGGAGATTTGAAAACGAAAAAGGAAAACTACTTATAGCATTGATGTCCATCGCGCCTGCCGTTTCACGCTGCTTCCTCTCCTTGGCACTCGATACTTAAAATACACTCAGCGAAATACAAAACATCCTCATCTAGTGTATAGCAGATGCTCAAAATAAAAGAAATTTTGGAAAATTTCTTTGTAATAATGAAATAAAAGTTAAAGAATAATCTTTAATATTTTTTTCTTGAAGCCTGTACGAAGAGAAAACAAAAGAAGTTAATTGGCAATGTTAAGAGCACATATTATTAAAATAACTTATTTAAAAACAGAGGTAATTACTTTTCAGAAAGCAGAAATTTAAGAAACGATCGGCTTATTACTTTTTAAGAAATACTGAGCAAATTAATACAAAGGGTTTCGGGATAAACATGAATGAACTGCGCCTAGTGTAACGAAACTTTTAAAGGATTCATTAATTTTGGAAGCTTTAGATGAATATTTAGAATATGTATTTATTTTTTGACAATAGTAGGACCTTAAGCATTAGGATCCAGCACCTTGTTGAAGGAAAATCTTCTTTTTGGTTGACTTTCAGTGTATTTCTCTGGTCTTTGTAGCATTTGCATTCGAGTGTCCACTAAATGTCAATTAAGTGGGTTTTTACCCACTGTAGGCTGGCAGTTGCCAACCAAGCAACCAACCAACCAGCCAAGTGACCAACCAAACCACTTTGCTCCACTGCGCCAGCAGTGGATCCTGCTCCCCATCTATGGCCTGGGGAGCTCAAACTGCGATTTCCACTTTGCTTAGTACAAATACACAACATAATAGCAATAACAATATTGTGTCTGAAGTGCTGCAGGGGCATCACCATTTGGGGTCGGTCGGTCTGCCTAGACCATTATGATGATGACGATGATGTGGATGGTCTGCATGTGTGAGACACCGACCATGTTCTTGTTCTTGGCGGCTCCTTTTGTCATTTGGCCATGACGCATGCGTAACGTTCGATTTGATTCAATTAATGGGAATGGGAATTGTTTGTACGTGTGGCTTTCGTTTGCCTTAAGTTCAGGAGGGCCAGCCAAGCCCAGTCCAGGCAAGCCAGACAGTGCGGCAGACAGGATGGAGTACAACTTGATGATAAAGTTGCAGCTCTAGCTCTAGCTTTAGCTGATCTGCTGCAACTGGAGTGTTAGGTAAATAACTAGAAATCTGCAAGAAAACATATACAACTGAAACGAAGAAGAAATATACATACTTATGAGGTGTTGGGGTTGTAGGTATGTATTCCAAAACTATTTCTCTATGATTTATACTTAATCCCATAAAGACTAGTTTCTAATTACTTAAAAGGCACTTCAATTAAACCAAGTCATGCGTTGATCATCAAATATCATCAAGAAACTTCAAAAAACGATAAGCTAACGAGATTTCTATTGAACAGACACATCTCAGAGTCATAAATATTACTAGAAAATCAATTAAAAGACTTCAAACTTTCATTATAAATAACGGGGCAAAATTGCAAGACCATGATTATCAATCGATTATGCAAATGCAGTCCAACTAACGCATTCAAAGTGCTGGGACTTTGCAATATTGCAATTCGAATATGAAATCGAAATCGATTGCCAAATCATTTTTGCCACTTCAGACTAAAACTATGCAAAATTGAAATCGTTTAGTCAGTTTTAATCATAATGATGGTGATGATGATGATGATGATCAGTCTGACTCCACAGCTTCTCTAAGCACATGCATAATGCACAACAAGGTTAAAATTGTTAATTGCTGGCAACGACGATGACGACGACGACGACAGCAACACCAACACCAACAACGACAGCAACAGCAATTGCTATTGGTATTATTATGCAGCAAACTGGCAGCTGCTTAAAACTGTTGAAGCATCTTGAATATACATAAAACTACATGCATATAGTAAACTATACTTTTATATGTAGATAGGTATTGAATATGCATATACAATTGCGCACTTGTCTATGAAAAATGGGCAAAAATATTGAGACATGTATACAAGGTGTGTTTTAAAAATTTTTTGTTTCCATGCGAACTTTGTGTGTCTTTTGAAAAAAGTAATATTTGCTCGCCAATAGTCACTCCCGTTTTTTTCAATATCTTCGAAGCACTTAAAATTGTTTTTTCTGATACTTTTACTATGGCTAAGTTACTAGCAAAGTTTTAAATCTTATCTTAAAACAGAAATGCCTAACTTCGTTATTTTATAAATATTTGAAATTATTATCGAAATTGTTTAAAAAATACTAATTTTAAGAATAAAAAGAATCTGGAAAACTGACAATTATCACAAAGAATTGTAGCTGTACGTTTGTTGTAGAAATATATATATTTATCAGCGAGTTGAGGATTTCAGGGATCCCTAAATCGTTGTTTCTATTATTGGCTTCCATTTTGGTCACGAGGTTTGTGCAGCGAGTCTCGACGTGCGTTCATGTTGAATTCCAAAAAGAAAAGAGACTGAATTCTCTCAACCGCACACTGAGCCACACTCGATGACAGCCTATACTGTCATCGCACATTTCTAGTGTTATACAGTTATATGTATATCAGTCATGTTATTCATTACTCAACACTGATAAATTCGCATAAGAGTAGGCACACCATTCAAATTATCAGAAATGCTTAATTTAATCTCCGACATATTTATAAATTTTTTTAATATTCACAGAATTTATTTGTTTATTTATTATTCATGGCAATACTTTTCAAACACACCTCGCCTTAGCAAGTCTATGAGATGCGACATTGCGGGCGTTTAGTTAGTTATTTTTTGTAAAGATTATTATTATGAGTTGTTAGATTTTAATGGGCAAGACGCTGGGGTGGAGCAAATTGGGGGCGCCATATGGCATTTCGTGATTGATGCTGTTAATCACGATCAAGTAGAGTTGTTGCTACTATGGGAGGTATTTAACAAAGAATCAAATCGAAAACTACTTATCACATAGTAGGCCGTTTTAGTGGAAAACTTGTTAAAAGTTTTTTTTCTCCGTTTATGCCAGAAGCAAACTGAAAGCAGTAAGAGAAAGATATCTGAAATATTCGAGAAAATTAAGGAAAAAATATCTAAAATAAAATGCAAAATTTAAAGGAACAACGCAAAATCAAAGAAGAAGAAAAGGAGAATGTTTTTCCCGTTGGGCCCATGGAAGCGTACATCCAGCCAAAATCGATGCTGCTCTCCGTTAAAGGAAATCCGATTGGAGGTCCTCGCCAACAATTGCGAGTACTCAATCCCATTACAAATCAACTCCGAGACGTGCCAAGACCATTGGCAGGGAATATAATCAAGCCTGTAATATGCAATGAGATGACCAAACCAGAAATCAAAGGAGCAGTAACCTTAATGGACACCGATGAGGATGCCGATGTGGCCACGAGCTTGAGCGATGCATTGTCGCCCATGTCAATCGACACTCCTCAGTTAACAGATGATATAGCATCACCACCTAAAGCAAATGGACATGAGCAATTCTTTGAAGTGGTTGAATATCAGAAGGATATATTAAAGAGCTTGCAAAATAGTGAGACAAAGCATATTATAAATCCACTATATATGGGCCGCCAAAAGGATATTACTCATAAAATGCGTTCCTTATTGATTGACTGGCTGGTTGATGTGAATGAGCAATATGAAATGAACACCGAGACGTTGTACCTAACAGTTTCCTATATTGATCGGTTTCTCAGCCTTGCGGCAGTTGGTATTAGCAATCTGCAATTGGTGGGCATTGCAGCCATGAGTATTGCGTCCAAATTGGAAGAGATCTATGCACCGGATGTGGCTTCCTTCGTTGCCATTACCGACAACACGTACACCAAGCGACAAATGATTCAGATGGAGAAGATTATGTTGAATGTTCTCAACTTTGATCTGTGCACATCCACGGCCTGTGCTTTTGTCAATACATATTCTGTGATGTCCCAATCGAGCGAGAGACTTACATATCTGACCCTCTTTCTATGCGAGCTTACTCTCATTGACGGCAAGACATATTTGCATTTCTTGCCCTCCCTCATTTCGGCCGCTGCCCTTGCATTGGCACGTCACATTTTGGGTATGGAAATTTGGACTAGCCAACTGAAGGAGATAACCTCCTATTGCCTGGATGATCTAAGGACTCTTATTCTACACCTTTGCGAGACGCACAAACTAGCCAAGCAAACAAGCAAGCTTTCTGCCATAAAGGAAAAATACTATACTAGCAAATACCAAAAGGTGGCTTCGATTGAGGCAATCGAATTGACGCAGAAAGAACTAGATCAACTGAGTTTGGCTTCACTTTGCATAATCCTTACCCCACTGAAGGAGTCAACTCTAAAGAAATTTTAAAATGTTTTAATTGTTCAATTATTTCATGTTTCCCTTAATCGAGTTGTAATGTATTTTATGTTTATATTTTTGTTATAATTTAAATGAATGATGAATGAATCGAGTGCGAATGGCAATCGCTCAATATATTGGCCATGCTCTCACACAATTGTTGGTGGAACGGTCATAGTAGCGTGACTAGATGGTAAAAGTGAAGGTTGTCCCCAAAGTAAGTTGTGATTCAGTGTACAGTGTGGGGAAAGGCGATGGCAATTAATGCTCTAATAAAGCCAGAGAAAAACATGTTGAATGCAGATACCAATTGCAGATGGCAATTGAAGTTGCGATTTGTGGCGGCAGTTGCCAAGTGAAGTTCCGTTAATAATGTTGTCAAAACGTTCCAAAGCGTTGATAAGCGCTTTCGTTTTGACGCTCTATTATGCGGGCGTGTCTGGGCATGAGAAGGATGGCAAAGATTTTGTGACAATGGGCTTAAAGAGGAGTAGCAGCAGCAACAGCCGCAGTAGCATTAACACTAGGCGTATCAAATCAAATTCACAGCGTCCAGGTGGCATGTCTTTCGAGGGCATCGGTTTGCGCTATACACTGAGATATCAACCAGGTTTCAAGCAGAACAAATTGGCCCAACAACAGGAGGCAAGCGAGACACCGGCACCGCAACCACCACCACCACCAGCAGTAGAAATGACAGAGATGCCCATGGAAATGCCAACGCCAGAGCCCGCACCCATGGAACCGCCCACCACAGAGCCCGATGAACCTGAACCAGAAATACCAACACGACCAACTTCATCATCGACAGAGTCACCGGGAGAGACACCAGATATGTCGCCTTCACCGCCTTCAGCTACCGATATGATGATGCCCATGCCAGGCAGCACTGAAGAAATAAAACCTACCATGAAACCTACACAGCGCCCCCCTAATCCAATGCCTCCTAGACCTTCGAGTACTCGCATTGTGCTCGTGAACCCTTTGAAACAACTCATCTTTGGTTCACCCGTTGAGGCCAATCTAATACTGAAACAACCAACGGCTCCCAAGTCAAAGGGCAAAGGGTTCCTAAGTCTCTTTGAGGTAATAAAATTCCCTAATAGCAAATGCAGTGTATCCCTGGGCGATATACGCACCATGGAGGGGGTCTGCTATCATGAGTTCGAGTGCAAAAGTTTGGGTGGAATACCAACCGAAAGTTGTGCCGAAGGTGTTGGTGTTTGTTGCATCTGTAAGTGGTCCCCAAACTGAAGTTTCGACCCTGTTAATCTAGCCGTGCTATTCATTTTCAAGTTGTCAATGGTTGTGGTTATACAACTAGCCAGCAGATTGTCTACTTTGAGAGTCCCAACTATCCCAATGCAGTGCGTGAGATGATGATTTGTGTGCTGATTATCAATGTGCGAAAAGGTTTAAAGCAATTAAGATTGGATTTTCAAATGTTCGAGGTGAGAAACGGCGTTGAATTTCTAGCTTAACTAATCAGATTTCACTTCGTTTCTTCAATTCAGTTAAGTCGTCCCACAAATGGTGATTGCTTGGATGATCAGTTTATCGTATCGGGACACAATACAAATTTCCAAATACCCATTCTCTGTGGCATTAACACTGGCCAGCATAGTGAGTATGAAGAAAGTGTCCAACAGTCGATTAGTTCTTTTCGCTTGTAGTCTATATTCATGTTGGTGACTCGACGGAAAGTAAAGTTTATCTATCGGTTTTTGTCAAAGTCTCAAGTGGAGCGAGATCATTCAATATCAAAGTCAGTCAATTGGAAACCGATGATCCGATGGCCCCGGACAATTGTCTACAATATTTCACTGATGGCGAGGGCATAGTCAAATCCTTTAATTACGATACTGATGGCTCAATCGTTGATAATCGAGAGGCAACCTATTTTGTAAGCAAAACTCTTTGTCTCGGAAGTAAAGTATATATATTGATACTATTGGTTTCAGAACAATCTAAACTATGCCATGTGTTGGGCACGCTCGAAAAATGTTTGCAGTGTAAGCTTTAATACTGAACAATTGGGTGGCGATCAACCAGATTTTCAAATTATCAACAAGGATGAGGGTGAGCCAACATGGCGAATCATAATGCAAATGAAATCGCCTTTATGTATTTTCCCATTTCAAAAGGTGAGAACGATTTGGTGGCCGATGGCCAGGCTGGTGCTGGCATCTTCAATTGCCCAGATGATTTTATAGCCATCAATTCGGTTCGGTTGTGTGGAGAGCGTTTCAATGATGGCCTAGAGAATGACGATTTCACCATGCACTCGCAGGTTCGGGATATTGCCGCCGGACCCATTGTCTTGCCCTTTCGCACCGATTCGGAATATGTGGGTCGCGGTTTTCGTTTGCTCTACAGACAGGAATTGTGTGTCTGAGCAAAAGGTTCCTATATAGCGGTTGTTTGCATTAAAAAACACAAAATTTGAATATGTTACGCTTTGTTTTTTTTTTTTCTGTTTTCGGTCAACTGCAGGGCAAATAATTTGTGGTGGGAACAATTTCCGTTCCCAAACGTCACCGTGTTAATGTGTCTGCCTGATGTGATTTGCAAAAAAAGTTTTTGGTGGCTTAGTTTTGGCGCCGCCCACCCACCATCACCAGCACCAAGATTCATGAGCGGGAGGCAGAGCCAATTGGAGCAGACATTGTGGAGGGAGTTGGCCGAGGGAAGGCCCCACAAGTTCGTAGTTCACAGCGTTGGTGGGTTCGTTGACAGGTTTATTTCAAATTTTCACGTTTCGCCGCCTCACACTATGACGAAATCTATAACTTGCCGCATCGCCAAAAAACAACCCAATAAACAAAAACAAAGTGCTGGGTCCGCTCGTTCGTTTCTATGCTTAAATTTGTAATAAATTTGATTTTTTCCTTTCGATTGCGAATTTTCCATCCCGTTGCATGATAAAGTCACAATTAACCCACGCCTTTTTCGTAGCGGTACTCTTACATACATTTGCATATCATTTTGATTGTTTTCGGGGCTGACAAAAATCGCGATGGTGATGACTAAAAAGCCACAGCTCGAACTCTCAAAACTCAAACTCGATCGCAGTCAGAGGCAGGCAGCAATCATAAAAGAAAAAAACAGAAATACAAAAAACGACAACCAAAAATTACGAGCACCTCGACCAACAATAGGCAAGAAAAAAAAAGAAAGATACTCGAAAAATTTGGCTATTGCATGCAAAAGTCTTCAAGTTTGTCATCAAATGGCGTTTTGCCATACATATATACCTTTCCATGACAACTAAACCCCTCGATATATAAGTGTAATGTCTTAGCACAGTGCAACAAGTATCTAATATTTGTACAGGGAAACAATCGATGTATTTCTATTTAAATATTTATTTTACGGTTTTCTTATGAGGCCAACAAATGGATTATGTAAAGTTCTTTCAGAAAATAAATTTGAAAAATCAAAGCAATCAAATCAAATCTAGGTTAAGATGAAACAAAAATTCACATGATTAAATCACTTTCAACATATGATTGATTCAATTTCAAGCTTCGTTTCGTACCACTGTATCATATGGCACACCAACGCTAACTTACATAAAAAAAAACAAAACTAAACTAAAATAAAAATCCCTTCAGGGTGTAACGTGCACTACATTAGAAATTGAAAATCCACCGACAACGACGATGCCGATGACGAGGACGTCGACGTCTCCAAAGCAAAGACAACCTGAGAATCTTTTTCTCTATTTCGCTTTGCCAAAGTGCCGCTTGATGGAAATTAGGAGAAACCAAAAAAAAAAAAAAGCCAATGTGGATGAATAAAAAACGGAAAATTCAGTCATTTTTGAGGAGAGGTTTTGTGTGCTTTTCGCTTCAGTTTGGGGGTGTGGGAATATGGAAAAGGAAAAACAACAACAACAAAAACAAACTAAAGCGTGCATGGCAACGCCTTTTGGCCTCACAGTTGCATATACAGTACAACTATAATTTCTGTTGCAAAAGTTTTTCATCTCTTTCTTCTTTTGGTTTTGGCTTTTGGAACATCTAAGGAAAAATTACCATAAACTTAATCAATTCGCAATGAGACCACAAAAGGTGAAAACTGTCGAGGGAAACAACATTAAACAGAATTGATTACAATCATAATAGCATAATTTATGCGATCGTATTAATGATTTCATGAATTGAGGTCTCCTGAAGTCATCTAAAAGTCTACTTAATTAATTGTTTAATTTTTAGTTAACTGCATGAGGTCGTAAGTCAGAACTTAATGATCGATCATTGAGCGAAGTTGATCGATTCGTCGATTGGATCATAAAATCTTGCCTGTTGATTTGCAAATTCAAAGTAATTAGTCTTTACAACTTTAATAGAATGCAATTTAAGTTGTAGAACAGTGTAAAGAGTTCCTGGAAGGAAAATAGAGAGAGAGAGAGAGAGAGAGAAAAAAGAGATTGGTAATTGTAAGCTTGACAAAATGTCCAAACACTTGACATTCTGACCCACAACAAACAACAAGAGAAAGATGACAAAGCCTGGGAAATTCGCAATGCATTATTACAAGCTCCATTCACTCCCACACAAACACAAACACACACAACACTCTCTGTATGTGTGTGTGTGTGGATCTCGTTACATGGGGCAGGTAGAAGTCAGAAGAAGGTAGGAACCAAGTGACACCAACACATCAAATAACCATTTTATGATTCACGCTTGCATTACAACCTCATCAAAGTCGGACGAAACAAATCGCGAAATAACAAAGGCTTTAAATAATACAGAAAACAGACGTACTGTGTGAGCAACTTCACGCCGTAATTAAACTGTCTTCGTTTGTATGTGGTTGTTGTATTTTGTTGTACACAAGCATTCAACCGTTCATCCGTCCAAAATTCAGTCAGCCAGCCAGCCATCCATTCATCCATCCATTGGCCATTTAAAATTTTTGCCATTACCACTTGGTAATATGTATGTATGTATATAGAAAAGTCTGTACAGCCTACCTATGTATTTCTATATAGTATATAATGTTTTTCACACTATTTTCTACTAATTTAACGATTTAACGAAGGTTTGACTCTAAACTGCGGCTTTTGCCATTTTTATTGCCGCAATTTTTAGCACTTTTCTTGTTGTTGTTATTTCTGATTTTTATTTCGTAGCTTGTAATATGCAGCATGTGTTTTTTTTAGCCAAGTTTACAATGAATATTGGCATCTGGAAGTTGTTTTACTCTCACACACACATACGGACACAGAATGGTTCATTGTTTTATGCTTCATTTAAAGAAAAATTGAAAAAAAAAACATTTTAAGCTGATTCCGCCATTGGGCGAAATAGGCTTTATGGCCAACAATATATTCCAATGAATCGAAGACGATTTTAACGAGACTATGTAGGTACTCTCTCTTATGGGAAAATATTGAGGCAGACTTTAGCTTAGCTTAGCCTAGATGGCAAGTTTGAAGTTAGATTGTTGAGAGAAATAGATCTAAAAGTCCATGTTTAGTGCAATTTTATATAAAAGACATTGGCTTAAAGATTGGTGGCTCCAGTCGTTAATGATCTCCATGATTCGATAGTCTGTGGTTTTTACAGAAGCTCTTTTTGATTATTAATTTAAAGTATCTAGTTTGTTCTTAATACTTATTTAGTTTAATGTTCATTGTTAAGTTGCATTTTATTGCCTTCAGAAATTCATTTTCAAACATTTATTTACTTTCTTAAAGTGAAAAAAATTTGCAAGTCTTTCTCCCAAAAGTTATTTGCACATTATAATCTTTTTGTGAACATTCATCAAAATCTCAACACTCGAATCTTAACCAAAAAAGGATCCTTTCGAAAAGTTTCTCTGTTTTTGTGTGTGTGCGTGCGTGTGTGGATGAGAATGTTGTTGAAGATAAACCCAAGCAAGAGAATGCCCAAAATTAGTTAGTAAAAGAAATTAAGAGGAAGTTAGCACCGCGAACCGAGTAAATCGCGTGAAAAATGTGAAAGACGAAAAAAGGCAAAAAAAAAGAAGAAAACTTAACTTGACTCAACTCAACTCAACGCAATGCAATGTCGACTAGATGATGATTATGAATATGAAAAATTAATGATAGTCACAGCATGGCAACAGATGCACGCACCCAAAAACAAAATAAGAAGAAAGAAAACAAAAAAAATTGGTAGAAGGGGGAAAACGACGATGCAAATGGCCAGATTAAGTATACGCAACGTTGGCCAAGACTTGTCAGCGTCAATTTTGCAAGGCTTATCCGTTAGTTACATACCCAAGCTGAGGTGAAGAGGCCGGCAGACGGGCAGACAGCTTTCCACTTACAAGTGTCTGTGTGTGTGCGTTTCTTTTTTTTCTATTTTTTCTTTAATTTTTATTACCATTTTGCCAGATTTTCTTGCCTTCTTTTGCATTCGGTTATGGCTGTTACTTTGCATTTGGGTCTGGTCTGCTCTTGAGTCTGGGGTCTGAAGTCTCATCTTGCCTGGCTTTAGCTGCGTACATTTTTCATGCGGCTCAGTCAGTAGCCGGGTCAGAGAAAGAAAAACTTTCTTTCTGGCTTCTCACATCACACACAGACTGGCTAATCGCCTTCGTCTTCTCTTCTTTTAGCAATTGCAGATGCCTCCAAGTGTCACAAATCCTCACGAAAGTGTTGTCCATGCGGATTAACCTGTTGCAGTTGCATTTTGCCGTTTAATTGCCTCACTTTTATTTAAATTATATGCCCATTTGAGATTATGCAATTGCATTGTTTAATTGCTAATTAAAAATTGATAGGGATCCAAGTATCATAGGTTAAACGAGGATTTAGAACTTATTCAGTTATTAGTATTTTTCAGACATTAGCGCGATGGAAAATTGCATTTTATTGCATATCTCACAATACTTTAGAGCAAGAGCAACAGCGAGAAAGGGCGAGAGAACATAAAATTTCATTTTCATTTTTTATTACAGCAGGAAGAAACAAAAATCACAAAGAATCCTCAGTATAAATGAGAAGCTGCCATCACTGATGGCTCAAAGGCCATAAATGAGTCAACGACTGTTTTGGACGTCTTCGTTCTCCCTCAGGTCAACTAGGCAGCATCAGCAGTAGTAGTAGTAGTGTAGTAGTAGTAGTAGGGCGGCGGCAACTCATAAGCCACACACCAAAAATAAAAAAAAAAACTCTTTAGCAGAACGCCATTAAATAAAGAAACGAGTTAGCCAAACAGCCGACGATTCCAGCCAAAAGAAGAGGTAAGAATCACACAAAAAAACAAGAGCGTGGAGGAGTCTCAGGCAGGAGGAGGGTAAGGAAGATGCTAAAGATTCTGTGGAAATGTTTATTAAACTTGGGGATTTTATGATTTTGCCTCCAAGAAGAACTTGCAGCAGTGGTGGCAACGGCGGCGGCAGTTCCCAGTTAGACTTGGAAATGGTAGCCAGGCCAAACCTGCGTTGGCAATTAAACTGGTCGCCATCGCCATCGTCGATGAAATGCCATTCATTTGGACTGCCTTCATTTGGCTTTCTGCGGTTGTGCCATTTGCTGCCGGTTTCCTCTCTATTCAAATTTCAAAAAAACGTTTGTATTGCTGGAATTTGTTTTTTTTTTTTTGTTTGCATCTCCTGGCTCATTTGGTAATTATGTGAAAATGCATTTTGATCGTGGACAAAAAGCTTTTCCATTGGCCACAACTGCCATTTGGCCGGCAACTTGACGTGGCCCGGCTGTCGATGCATGTCAACTTATTTCATTTTCCTCCAAACCAAAAGGAGTGTAGTTTCTGTATTTTGCCAACTTTGGAGTGGCCTGACAAGTGGCCTGCCCGGTAGTTTGCTATGGGGTTATGTATGTCAGTACTTTTCTTGTCATATTTGTCAAAAAGGAAAACCAAAAATATTGGTCAACTTACAGTTAGAATATTTGCATGGCTAATTTGTCAAATATGTTCAAAAGACTTAAAACTTCGTTACCTTTAGGCATTACTTCTTTGCAGATGAATCACTATTTTTAAAAGATAATCAACAAATGCTAATGCCCACTATCATTTTGCATCTTCCGACTCTATCTTGACTGTGGCCAATTATGCCATTACAACAACTACTACCATATACATATATGCTGGCAAATCTTTCGGTTGCCATTATCTGGGCATAGCCATATAAAGAATTAACCAAAACCCAAGCCCAAAAGTCATTTACCATAACTTGGGTGCAAGGCAAATCCGGGTAACAAATTAATTTGTCATATTAACAATTGCCACATAAAGTCACACGCTTAGCAAACTGCAGTCTGAGAGAGATCATTCATAATGATCATCATCCACATCATAGGCTTACCCACAAGGGCTCAAAAAAGAGGAAAAATGCCAGAAGTAATGGCCAAGACAATACTACTATAAGCGGATCCAGAGAGCAGCAGGGGCAGCAGCAGCAGCAGCATCAGCATCATGTGTACTTACTCTGCGGGCTTGATGCATTTCCTAGATTTTTTAATTGAAAAAACATGTTTTACGAGCGTCGCTAACCACGACTATAACTTCCACTAGACAGACAAAAGACAAGTCAAGGCGCAGCAGATGACTCTGTCGTTTGTTAAGATTTGCTCACTTCTTCTTCCACTTATTCTATGTGTGTGTGTGTGTGTGTGTTTTTTTTTTGACTCTAACAAGTTGAATTTAAAGTACTTTGCATTTCTGCAAACTTAACATGCCAGCAAGAATGACAAGATTTACGATTTTTAAACGAAAAGAAAAACCTTTAATTTGAAATATAAAGCTGAAAAGAATTTTACTGATTTTCAATTTAAAGTGCAACATTTTATTATTGTCCAGAGACATCGATAGATCAATTTGGCACAAATCACTCAGATTAGATCGATGGGAAAAAATAGTTTCTGGTGGTTTGATGGAATTGAGCAGACAAACAATTTACATGGTTTCCAAACAAAAATTAAGTTGTAATGGTTTGGTTAGTCTTTTCAACACATTAAACGTTTACTCAGGCTCTAACAAACTTAGAGCAACTTCTTAGATGCCTATGGACTCAGTAGGACCATTTAGATGTAGGGAGTGGATCATAGATTGTTCTTGTTACTGGGATTCCTTCGGCAATAGTTTAATGTTTCATGTAAGGGCATATATGTACATATGTATGTACATAGGTCTGATAATTCTTCTACGATTATTTCTCTGAACATAAAAAAAGGCAGATTAAACCCAGTTTAAAATGCCATTGACAAGCTATTGCATAAAAGTCAATTATAAAGAACTTTGTATAGTTTATCTTCTATCATTAGATGCCAGCTGAGAGAGCTGAAAATCATAAATATTCGCAAAACAATTAACAAATTGTCAACGTAACTAACAAAACACAAAAAACAAAGAGGCAAAAACAGAAATCAAATTGACCATAAACAAAACGACAATTATGGGTACACTGCATCATCTTCAGCCTCGTCGTCATCATCATCATCATCTTTATTGTCATCAGCTTTAGCTGTGTCCGTAGAGAAATGCACCGTTAGATAGGCGAAAAAATAATTCAGACGCCAACGCAGACATATGATCAAGGTAATACATTTTCTATATGCAGAAAGATAGAAAGATAATAGAGAAGGATACGAGACGCGTGCGGCAATAATTTTGGAATTGGTCAGAAGAAAGAAAGAAATGAAACAGGTAGAAAAACAATTGCAGAAGGAAGTTACGCGCCCACAAACGGGGGGACCAAGTGACGGTGCCACCAATTGCTTTCAATCAAACACAAACTCTGTCATCGATCATTCAGCCTCTTCGACTGACTTGTCTGACTTGGCTGTCGTCCAACGTTCCTTTGGGGCCAATAAAGGCAAAAGCCGCAAGCTCTGGGCTAGGCCTTGCAGCAAAGAGAAGACTGAGAAAAGATCGAACCGATGCAAGCGTGATGACAATTTGATTTGCATGCAATGCAAGTGCAATTATTATGGCCAAAAGGTGACCAGTTTTCAATGATGGGCACCCTCATCCTCGACATCCTTCTTCACATGCATCAAGCAACATTTTCAACTCCTCCTCCGCCCATGATTCTTCTAGCATTTGCATAAATGTCATTATTGTTGTCGCTGCTCCTACCGCTGCTCCTGCTGTTGGATTCCCTCTGACTCTGACTTGCATCCAACCCATCCAACTCTCCTCGTAGTTTCTCTCTCTCCCTCGTCTCTGGAGTACTATCTCAAAGTGATTGACAGTTGAATTGAAAAGTTTGGCGACATTTTTTCCTTATTTGATTTGTTGTGTTGCTGCTTCAGTTTCGCCGCCGCCAGTTTCAGCTCCGGCTTCGGCCCCATCTCTCAGTTTCATGTCCAGCTCCTTGGGACGATATGCAAAAAGAAAAAAATAAATATGGAAAATTGTGGAAAATGTTTCTTTCTTTTCGCTTGCTGGTTTTCTCTCCTGCTGGTAGTTCATAACTTTTGTTGCCAGACTCCAATTGAATACATGTCAACATGTTGCTAAATATTGACCATAATGCAATTAATGTTTGCCCCCAAAAGATTTAAAGGAGTGTTTCGCCTCCACGGCGATTCGAAGTGAAAGAGAGCTGTGGATTTTATTAGTTTATTGGTTAGCATCTCCTTGGCTAAAATACACATTTCAAATGCCACTTCTAATTGAATTGAATTGAATTTTTGTGGCCAAAGCAAACAAGATCAAAGTAAATTGTTTTCTCATAGCCCCAGCTCCTTGACATTTAGTTGGAGCATATGGGTGGCTTTTCCATCCCAAAACTATTCCCCCCCTCCCCAAAAAACAATGGGCGACACTATGACAAACTAACACACCGCAGCAACAAAAGAAACATAATAACATTAGCTAAATGACCCGATAGCCTTAAATGTCAACATCAGCAGCGGCAGCAGCAAAGTTAATGACGTCATATGCAAAATACATACTCACATGAGTGTGTCAAGTTTAAAAGTAAAGGCAATTAATAAACAGAAGAGAAGAGAAACAAACATTAAACAAAGTAGTAGCCACAATGAAAGGAATCTACGACTTTCGCATACTCTGTATTTGTCTATAGAAAGACGAAATTATATTTCTTTGACTAACAATAAGTCTCTGGGATCCCACATATGTATATAGAATCCTATTAATCGAACAATAATTCAGTTGGCAAATAGTTACGCTCTTTTGTTATGTTTATGATATATCTTATACGATCCTTGGAAATCTTATTTAAATTAGCAAATTAAACTAAAAGTTCATTTATAATCACATCAAATATGTTAAACGATAAAGGATTTTGCCCACTCACATTGTTGGGAATAATTACGGGTATTTAAAACCAGACCTGCCAAGAGTTTTTAGTCTACCCTTCTTACAGGGTACAGAATCCATGTGTATCTCAAAGATACTTTGACTGCACTCACAACAAGTGAGTGAGTGAGTGAGGTAGAGGACGAGGCAATGTTGCTTTTGCGGATAATTAAAAATAACAGCAATGCATCATCATCGACTTGAATGACGCTGCATAGGGAACTATCTCTCAGACCCCCCCTCTTTAACGCTCTGCCCACTGCCCACCATTGCCCTCTCCATGGCTAATAATGTATTTATGCCTTGCACTTGACATTTCTTCATTACATTTTTTATAACCCAATGGCGCCCTTTTCCCTTTTTTTGTTTTTGTTGACTGGGCCGCATCGTAAAGTTACCCCTTTGCCCCCAGCGGTCACCGAATCTTCAATTCACCTCCTTTGTTTGCATAAGCATAAAAATCAAGCAAAAGACAGAAAACAGAAAACAGAAACCGCAATGGCAATAACAACAGCAACAATCATTTTCTTTCCAGTCATAAAAACAAAATTGCAATGAAATGTTTTCATCTTTCCTTTCATATGACATAAAACAAAACGAGATGAGCAAGAAAAACAATGACGGAAGCTGTAAAATTCAAAACTTACTTAATGCAGTTTTCTTCTAACTTTTCCTGACACCACGACGATCACGATAATGATGATCATGATCATGATGATGATGATAATGGTGACTCAAAAATGGCAATTACGTCAACTGTGACTATACAACAACTGTAAAATTGAATAATTGTCTTTATTCATTTAAGAGAATTCATTTGCTAATTACTTACTTCATCGAATAAGAATAAAAGTGTTAATGGAAATTCTTATTGACAGGGAAATGAAAAAGGAAAAGAAAAGAGTTTCAGTCTCGAAAGTTAAAGCAAATAAATATTTAAAATTCTAAGGGGAGTTTTTCACTTCGCACTTTTAATCTTTTTTTTCCCAGACCATAACTTGGCAATTTGTTTTCGGCAATTTGGAAAAACTATAAATTTAATTTATTGATACTTTTTTTTTTACAACCAAATGCTGTAAAAAATACTGAATATAAAATTTAGTACTTGAATTTTGCAAATTTTAACGATGTTATTCTCATCATGGCTATAAGTTATTTTTGAGATTTATTCAAATTCATTAATAGTGCTAAATTGAAGCATTCAAACTTGACGACACTAATAATGACTGAGTTGAGAGTCAAAAAATATATATTGAATAACTAACAAAAATAATTAACTAAAGTCTAAATTTATGGATACTTGAGTTAAAGTTAATTGTTGGAATGTTAGAGAATCTTTTAAGAGTAGTTAATCATAGTTTATGCTTGGCAACAATATGCAAATGTCGTGCAACATTTGAAAGTGTTGCTAAACGTTGTTTAAGGAGCATCTCTTGACACCTTGGAGAAATGAGTTTTTGGCCCAAATTGCGAGGGCCATGTATAGATGGAATTTAGTCACATCATAAAGTGCTCTTCAAGGCAGAATAGATCAAAGCCAAGCCAAGCCAAGTCTGCAAATTATGATTAGATGATTCTTGTTGAGTCAACGTAATTGGCAATCGAATTCATGTCCTTTGGCCCACATTTGACAATTAAATTTTTGCTTCAGCTTTAAGTTGGAAAACTTTATTGATTTGCAGCCATTAACCTGGTCTACTTGGCAATGCCCACTTGAACCCAAAGTGTGACCAGCTTGACATGATTGAAGTGGAGTGGAAGAGCGGTAGAGAAAGGGAGAGGCATAGAGGAGGAGCCATCCCTCTTGACTTGCTTCTAGGTGCGTCCATAATGTCTCAACGCCTTCGCTGAAGCTTTTGGACAGGATTCGTGTCATGGCCCAGAAACACAAACGGAAGTGTCGGCATATAACAAAGTGTCTGCCCCCCATCATTGCCCTCTCCCTTTGAAAATCCTTGGGCCAACTCCTTCGCCTTCTCGATGTGCACAGTGCACCAAGAAACATTCGCCCGCCATTCATATCAATATGATTTCCTTTTTAGCCAGTCATGCAAGGCTGTTTCTTGTATATCCTTGCAAATCAGCACGCCAAAAATGTACAACAAATTGAAAAGTCCTAGTGACTGGAGTTTTAATACCCTAAAGACAAAGAGTTGCAAGGTTGAAAGCGTGAAAGCGTGAAAGAGGCTCATCTTTGGCATAATACTTGGAGTGAGGGTATCGAATAGCCAATGCACTTTTGTACATTTCGTTTAATGTAATGTCCTTTACCCGCCCCGCCTCCTGCCACACTCTATGTTCTAAGTACTTACCTTTTTTGCAGATGCAGCAAAAGTTTTTGACTGCGCTTTTTGGATTTTCGTTGTTGTTGTTGTTGTTTTTTTTTTTGCTGTATTTTCGACTAGTGCCAGGTGAAAGGTAACCTTGCGGCTTCTGATTGCATTTTCTGTGTACACCGAAAAATAGGTGCCAGGTAGAAAGTTATTTGTTTTTATTGATTGCAATTACCAATTCAGTTTCATTTTGTTTTTATAGGATAATTTGTATTAACTTTTTAGTGAAAACTTTGATAAGGTTTTATTATTTTCCTTTTGTTTTGGTCCCAATTTAGCCTTTTTACTTGTATGCGGTGAGCATTGGGAATTGGGCTAACTGAGTGTTCAGTGCTTCGATTACTCATCTCAATCGTGACCCTTTTGGATAACTGAAACCTGATTTATTCTATTTTTAGCACGCCAACAATAGAAACAAACACGACAGCTAACAGAAACATAAACAGCAACAACAACAAAAGGCAATTAACAATTATTAAAATGAGAAATCGAAACCTGTCAGGCCAATTATATAGAGACAAAATCCACTCCCACCAATCTACGGACAAACAACCTGTAACAAGTTGCTTCTCCTCCCCTCCTGGTCCTCCAGCTGATTACCACCTTTTGGTCTTATGTGTGAGCAAACACAATTAATGAAACCTCATATGGAATTTCTATTTCTAACAAAAAAAAAAAAAAACTGTGAAATTCTCTGACTTTGACTTAAAAAGGTGTTAATGAATAGCCCGAAGGCATTTTGTTTTAGCCTCTCTCCAACTCTGGCTGAAATACTCTCGTGTTGACACAAACCAACAACATTTTAAGTGGCCCAATGTGTTTGAGTGTCCGCCACGCGGGGGTGACAAATAAACAATTGTTAGACTTTATGGAATGTTGCTGAGAGAGTTATTTCATATACTGTGATTTTGAATCCCTTCGCATTATCATCATTATTATTGTATCGAAAAGGTCACAGATTGTGTTCTTCAGTTTATATTGAACCCGCACCCAAAAAATTCAAATCATGGAATCTAATTAAAATGCAATTCATACCGCTGCGATGCATCACTTGGAATGCAAATCGAAAAAAAAGAAAAATAATATTGCCCAATAGGAAATGCACTAGGAAAAAAATAATAAAATCATCAGCAACAATAACAAACGGCAGCAGCAGAAACAGCGGCAGCAGCGACGGCATCGCATCTATCCACCCGCGGCAAAACAAACCCAAAACACAAGCCCCGAAATGTTCCAGCCATCAAACGGCAGCATCAGCAATGGCAGCGGCAACAGCAGCAACAGTTGCCATCTCATGCAGGCAGAGGCCTGAAGTTGGATCCAAACATCGAAGGCGTTGAAAATTGTCAAAGAACTTGCCGCACACAGGCACATACAATGGAGAAAACTCAAAGGGAACCATCAAAAATTATAGATTAACCATTGAAACAAAATTCAGAATTAAGGTAATCTTATCTGAGCAATTCGAAAATCAATCAGAATCACAGAAATTATCATATATGGCAAGTAATTGTTATAGGGCTTCAGGATTTCACTTTCTATGAGATTGTTTTGAAGAAATAGTTTTAGTTTATTTCTTTTATACGATCTATGAAAATCAGAGTCTTTAGAAGAACCCAATCTCCATTTCTAGTAATTAACCGAAGTAAATAAATATTTCCAGATAAATATAGAGTTCTGGAATGAAATTTAAAAAAAACAAAATAGCGTTTTTAATTGGCAAAGGCAATTTTTTTAAAACTATTTTTATCTTAGGAGTAGAAATAATAATAATAATTATTCCAAAAGCCAAATTATGTCCTATCGCTTAAACTAGTTGGGAATTTTAACCAAATGAGGTGGCTTATAAATATATTTTAATTTGTAGGAGATACATTTTTAGTATTCTGGCGTTTCTGGTTAACAGAGAGTGTCAATTAATAAGTAAGTTTAAATAAGTAAACGCCAAACTTACGACAAGTTGCATAAACATGTTGAATACCACAGTGCCACTTGCTGATATTCGATTTGTTGGCAGTCATGACTCAAAGCAAACTCAGCCAAAACATTGTCCGCCCGTTGCATGCAACCGATCGACCACCTCGCATCTTACCTCATCTCGGTAGGCAACGAAAACGGTAAACTAACAGGCGTTGCATTTGGAAAATCAGGAGGACCAACCTCAAAAGTGCGCACCTTAAAAAAAATAATCTTTATATATAAGTATATACATACATACATATATATGTGAGTTTGACTTGGCCCACTCCAAGCAACTCCAACTCAAAACGAATGCTCAAAAAATAGAAAAAAGCAAAAATGGTTACCAATCGATTTGGCATAAATAGAAATGAAGCGCGGCATCAAATACATTGGTACTTGATACTTTTGGTGTAACATCGTCGTATCGCTGCTGATGTTGTTGTTGCTGTTGTTGATGTTGTCGGCCAACTTGTTGACATTTGCAGTTATTTGGGCTTAAATATAATTTATATATAAGTCTAAATTGTTGATTGGAATTCGCAGCAAGTGCAACAGAGACCACGGCAACTGGAGCTGGATTGTTGACAGGCAACTTTTGAGTGCAAAAAAAAACACTCACGGGAATAAATTCAGATATTGGCTGGTTTCAAGCCAAATTTAAGGGCACATTAGTAATGTCTAATATGATTATTATTTATTATCATTAATAAAAGATACTTGCAGTTAGCAGACTTCAAGAATTTTAGATTCTAAAGCTGAAAGGAAAAATATAATTAATAACTAGAATTATATCTGTTAGATAAAATATTGTAATGTCAATTGCCTATTGACATTTTTGTTAACGCAATACATAAGTTTGATTCCTCTTCTTTGACTGACTTTATGACTTCACAACAATTCAATTCCTTTTGTTGTTTCCTTTGAGTTTATAACATCTTTTGTGATACTTCACATCCATGATTCATCCATCCATCAGCAATAACCTTGAATGTGCCTTACAAGTCTATTGACCCATGGGTTTCTTTCAGTCTAGTCACATTTGAATTTGAAATCTAGAAACCTATAATTATAAATATTCAACTGCACACCCACGCCCACCAAAAGTTTGTTCTTTAGCTTTTGGGGGGACCAGTGACCACCCAAGATTGAGCCAATTAAAAACCGGAAGCCTGCTAAATTATTGCATTATCCATAAGCCTTTAATTATACATTGGGATTCATGAATGAAAGTAAAGAATCTCCTCGCCGACCCTCCTAAAAAAATATATATAAATCAAGCACAACGAAAACACAGACGCCATAACGCTATATTGAGGCTCAGTCTCGGGTGGAGTCTAAATTGAAGAGTTTAGTTTGAATGAGAAATATTCAAATCCTATTAATCAGCGATATGTCGAGATGGTTGACTGAGCAAGAGGCAACATTATTTTAGCCGAAAACCGAAAAGAATTAACACCCAGCTAATGCCAAACGCCGACAAAAGATGATGATGAAATTGAAACGAAGATCGAAAACTGAAAACAGAAAACAGAAAACACACGGCCGATTTAGACGCCGCTGCCAATGATGGTGATTCTGACACCCGACCCAAGTCCCGCGATCTGTCTGTGGATCTCAGCTGCTGCTGCTGCTGATGCTGCCGTGTGTGTGTGTCTTGTTAATTGCGTCTAATAAGCAGTTTGGCGTTTGTTCTCACAAAACGCCAACGCCAAGCAATGGAGGAGGAGATGGAGGAGTAACTGGCTTGACCATACCCATGATTAAACTCCATCCCAGCCTTCTCTGGCCGTCGTCATCGTCGTCGTCGTCGTCATCGTCATCGTGGTCGACGTCGTGCTCATTTGAATCTGGTGGGGCTGCCTGTCTGCCTGTTAATCTCAAGATCAACACATTGGTCAGGCAGCAACAGCAACAGCGACAGCAGCAGCGGCTTCATAAAACAAATATCTCTTTCGTATACGCTAACTAGTCCCCTTCTCAAGCATCTTCAGCTTAGTCCTCATCGCCTACTCCATCATCATCATCATCATCATCATGCCCAACAGCAGCTTCTAAAACTTTATTTTGTCTGAACAATTCTTATAAATCTTTTCATTTTATTTTTGGTTTTCGTTTATTGATTTTGCTTTGTTGTTCTCTAGAAAATCTAATCATGCGATAAATTGGCCAATTGTTTTGGCCACCAACATGTTTCTTTCGGTGATCGGTTTAGAGCCGTTTGCTTAACACAATGGTCAAGAAAATCGTATACACAGTGGCCTGTCAAGATGAAGTTTGATTTATTTGACTTGTGGAAAATGCTTGTAATTGTTTTATATTTTCAATACTGTAATTCAATTTTCATATGCAAAACAGGAGCGCATTCAGTTACTTTGTTAACAAACTCATAATTTTCAAAAGGATATTCTTTAAGTTTGCAATATTCATATATACGATTGACCGAACAGGGACTTAAATAGTTAAACTAGTCTAGTTTACTACAAGCCATTCAATTTTTAAGACTTAGATTGCTTTATTAACTATTCAAAGTCAGCCAATAGATTTAGTCATTGATCTTGTTCTGGGGTCTCATCTCCCCAGAAGAGTCCCCTCCTGTAATTGATAATAGTTTGAATAAACGAGTCAGAATGACGAGTCAGATTCAGCCTAGTTTCTTCCAACGATTGTTTGACAAAAATGCCATAACAAGGCTTCTTGTTTCCTCTTTTCTTGCTTGGCCAAGATCTTATGCTAACTCAAACTGGGTTATCTTCAATTTGTATGCTGGCATTTCATTTGCCCACAGCCCACAGATGGCCATAAGCTGAGCAAAAGCAAAAGCAATAAGGCAAAGCCGGAAAAACAGCCCAAGCCAGGCCAAGCCAAAAGAAGATACAATTGATGGCACACCTTGGCACGATAAAAAGGAAAACTCAGCCAGTGCACAGAGACTGAAATATTTTAGCCACAAACACACAGACGAAAATAAAGGAAGGAAAAAATTTAAATCACTCCCAGGCAACAGGCCGCGTTGCCACGTTGATGCTGAGCAACTAAGCCAAGTCGCGACACACTTCAAAAGATGACAAAAAAGAAAACGATGGAATCAACCAACTAGTTGAATGAAAAATCAAGTGGAGGGTAGGGCTAAAAAAGAAAGACTATGGCCCAAAGGCAGTTTGCTCGTTGGAGAGGAGTGGTGAGAGGGCCTGCTCAGCGATCCGAGCGATATGGCAGGAAGCAAATCAAATAAAACTACAAACAAAAAACCGAGAGAGACATACAAAAAATGGCTTAGCAAATAATAAACCAATTATGCACTTTGCCGCAACATTGACTGGAAAGTCTTGACTTGGTTGGTTGGTTTGGGCTTGGTTTCTCCTTTTCGTGGTCAACTGATGATAGAAGTGTTGCAAGAACTAAAAACATGAAAATTAAATCAACAAAATGTGTAACTAAGAGATGCCTCCACAAGATAAGTCAAGGTAAAGTAAAGAAGGTAGTAGTAGTAGTCCATCTGCTTTGACTGGGCTAATTTAACTAACGGCTGCCATGGCTGGGCTGAAAAGATGTGAGCCAACAGATTGCAGTTATCTTTAAGACCTGGGCAAGTGTATGTTATGTGTTGTTGCTTGTAGGATGTTGTACGAGTCTGTTGTTGCATGGTGTTGTTACTACCAACCAAGCCAGACAAGCGAATCGAAAAACGAAGACTTTGGCGGGCGGGCGTTACTATCTGGGGGTCACTTGGCGTAGGTCATGCCAAAAGACTGCAATCTTTGTCTCAGTTTCACTCTTTAAAAAGGTTTCACTCGACTTCGTCGCCGTTGCCGGCGTCATTCTCCTCGTCATGGTTGCTAATGAGAAGGAGGATGAGACTGGCTGCCTGACGACAATAGCTTCAACAACACAGTTCATCAGCACACAGCTTAAGGTCTTTGTCTTTATCCGTGCATAAAGTATTTAGTGTTTACTTTTAGATAATTCGTTTTTTAAATACCCTACTGAACTAAGAAATTAAAAGCAGTAAACTCAAATTCTTCTGTGTGTTCTGTGCCCTTCTTGTAATAGGAATCTATTCCTTAAGAAACTAGCATGCAATTAAATGTTCAAGTCTTGTTAGAGTATTTTCACTTCATTGCTCTTCAAATTGTGAGTCGAAATTTTAACGTTTAGGTCGTGTTGCTTTAGTACAAATTACTTGCAACTCTCTGAGAGAAGAGGAGGAGGAGCAGAAGTTAGGCATACCATTTTAGGGGGAGGAATTGTGACCCTCCCGCACCATCTGTTTAGTTACAAAAAAAACAAAATCCTCCCATCACCCATCTGCCATACCAACACCGAAACCAACCATGTAAATATGTGCTTGCAAATTTGTTTTGGCTCTTTGGGTGGGTAATTAGTGCCCCTCGAGCCAACATGGTAACAGGTTGTTTGATGTTTTGTCGTAGGGCCTGGGCCTGTGCTTGGGATTGGGCCTGGGCTTGGGATCTAGCGTCTTGGGCCTGGTCTTGTGCTTAAATATGACATTTGTTGCTATTTTGTTTGATGTACTGCTTGATGTTTGCTGCATTTGTGCAAAAATGATGAAAAAATATTTGCCAAAGGTGAAAGTTTGTAGGTTCATTTTCCGTCAAATGTTTGTTGTCTTGCCCTGTCAAAAGTCGTCATTGGATTTGATGGTTTATCTTGTGAGACGAAACCGAAAGTTGAAGGTTTTGAGTTTTTTTCTGCTGCAGAACTAGCAATTAGTGTTGGCATTAGTCTTAGGGGGCGGAGATGGCAATCATTGGTAAATAATTCACATTTTCCAGTGGGAGTGTCCCCGGCAAATCGTTGGGCGTAAGGTTTAGGCCTCTTTTGAAGAAGATGAAAATGAAATAGTTTTTTTTCCTCATTTTTTGTTTAAAGTTAGCTAAGCAATTTATTTGCATTTACTTGCAATAAGCATAACCAAACATGTCAATCTCTTGCTCTCCACTCGGGAAAAGTGAAAGCCTTAAATTGTAGATAATGCCTGCCGCATTTCATCTTCATCTCCCAGGAAAGAAACAAAAACAAAATAAAACAAAAAACAAAACGACAAGAGTTATTGAAATTCAATGTAAATCATTGGCGATATGTCATACAGGCGTAGAAAAACTGCAGCTCCAACTCCATGTCAAAGCCCCCAATGTCCCAAAACGTGGCTCAGGTGCTCCATCTCTCTCGCCGTGAATGCGAAACGAAAGGCAACACGGCTGGCAAGGCATAAGATTGAAAATGAAACCAAAACACGAAAACATCGTCGATCACATCGACATTTGGCAAATGCATTAAATATATTTAATTTCGAGTAGAGTTTGTCTTTTTTTTTAGTTTAACTCGCAACAGGTTGGCCAAAGTTGCAAAAGTTGTCAAACGCAAAATTCAATCGATACGAATATCAATCAAAATCCATAAGATAAACTATGAAAAAACCCGCTGACAACCGTGGGCACGCAGAGAGACAACAGCAACAACAAACGAAAACTAAGCCGTCTCTATAACCCATTTATGCATAATGAAATTGCTTTAGATCTTTTAACGACATTCAAAAATCCGGAAGCTATAAATATTTTGTGTATTATGTGAGCTACCTTTTTTTTTATTCCAAATCTTTTTTTGTTTTCGTTGTAAAAATATCTGAGTCAGTATCAGAAGGCGACATTTTTATTTTATTTCATGGCTTCTTAGGTCTTTCGTAGGTATTTTCTCTGGTCTTTTAAGGTATTTGGGTCATCATCTCTGTGTGTCTCTCTTTGGCCCGACATCTTTGTGGTCATTTGCAGATGCTTTACAAAATTAATTATGACAGTTTATTTATTTAATTATATTTGCCTGACTACAAAGGCAAACTGACCGCCAAGCCAAATCAGTAAACTGTGTTCAGGGCGCTAATTATGTTGTGACTCAGCTGGGTATTAACTGATAAAATATGGATGAAGGATAAAGCTTTAAAAGTCCAACCAAAGAAAGTTACAAAATGTAACAAAAAACAAAAAACCAGAGTGCCGGGGCTAACTTTGACCGCGTCAAAGTTTATATACCCTTGCAACCTTTTTGTTAACCCTTTTCTCAGGTCAAAGTCACTGTTTTCCACCGATCGTTCCTATTAGAGCTATATGATATAGTCACCCGATCTTATCAAATTCGGCAAAGTCATTAACAGAAAACAATCGCTTTCAAAGTAACGAACTTATTGACAAAAGTTCGACGGGCGGACGGACTAACGGACAGACATGGCTCGTCTCGTCGTTCTGATCAAGAATATATATACTTTATAATATAAAGTTTATATGGTCGGAGATGCTTCCACACTTCTGACCAAAATTAGTATCCCATTTTTTGCGAGGGTATAAAAAGGCATAAAAGATTTCAAGTGAATTTTTCCAATTGAGGAAGAGTGAAAAAGTCTTGTATGTAAAGAAACGAGATCGTCTAAAAAAAACGCGTAAAAATTTCCGTAAGCCTAATTTGCATCTGGGTTAAAAGCAGGCCTAAAATATACTTTATAACATTATTTGACAAAGCTTCAAGGTTTGAACTCAGAATCCATCTAGGAAGCTTATTTTTAGCAAAAATCACTTTCATAATTTTCTCAGGCTGTAACTCAACCACGTTTGGGTCGATTTCAAATATTCACTTTAGCATTTCGTTCATTATTTTGAATAGTTGTACTGCATTCCAAAACCTAAAGATGCCACCTGCCTATCTTGTGTCTGCCTGGATCAATGCAATTCCTACTAGATGGCTGAGTGAGTCTTATACCACAGCCATTGTCTTTCTTGGATGGATCCGATCTAGATCTCTAAATAATATACATAGCTTCCTTAAATAGAATCAGTTAGTAATTAATTTCGTTATCTTCTAAGCAACTTTTATTCAATTTAATACATACATATGTCAAATTGATATCCCATAAGAACGAACGTATATTAGTTTAATTATGTTAATAATTAAAAATTTAATGATTCAAATTTTGAGCCACTATTAGATTTTTCAAAATTTAAATAGCATATAATTGAAGATTTCAAAATTGATGACATATTTTTGGCCGCAATTCATTGGAGGTCTTTGCCCTGTTTTACCCTCATTTGCCTTAAACTCGCTGCAATCTGATCACATTAAGCTCATCACCATTCATCAGTTTTTGTCTTCACATAATTGCGTTGAAGTTTTAAGACGTCCTTCTACTCTTCTTATTATGATTTTTTTTGTTGTTGAAAAATAAATCCTGGCAAGCAAAAATCCAAGAGCAGGCGGTAATTATGATGAGAGACTTGAGACGTGTTTTTGGCATTGATGGGTTGCTGATCGCCTTTCGTCCATTGACGATGGGCCCCAATGAAGCTGTTGATTAATTTCTGATTCTGATTCTCCACCGGAAATGTAAGCAGCAAGAAAAACAAAAAAAGAGAAGTAAAAAATAAGTCACTAAATGATAATGCAGACGCTCAAGAACTCAGGATCGAAGACTTCATGCAATAGAAACTGAACAAGAACAAAAAAACTGGTCACGGAAGCGGTTGGACCATAAAAATGAGAATATTAACAGCATCGATATTTTGTGGTTGTTGTTGTTGTTATTGGTTTCGGTTTGGGTTTTTTTGTGGGAGCCAAATTATAAAGTTGGCAACTTAAGGCGGTCGTTTTTGTTGGTCTCCTTTCTGGTGTGGTTTTATGACCAACATTTTTGACTTAACCATAAAGTCAAGTGTTTTAAATCGGCCTTAAATGTTTTTATTTCAGTTGAGGTGTAAAGCTGGTTAAACATTTTGTTTATGAGTGGAATTTGCAATTTTTATTGGGTGTATGCCGATTGAGTTTAATTGGCCCAAAAGCATGGACCTGCACCAGCAGCAAATTTTTAGTTCAGTTTAGTTCAGTTCCAGTTTCAGTTTGGTTTTGTTGTTGCTGTTGTTGTTTTTGCTGTTTCAACTAATTAGGCAACAAGTGGATACACGAGAAGCCTACAAGATAACCCAAAATACCAGACAGACAAAGTTCAGATGCGTATTCCCCTTGTAGCTTGTTGGTGTTATTGTTGTTGTTGGTGGCATTAATTTTAAGCAGATTGACCAAAAAAGAGCGCCAGGTCATGACGATTGCAGTCCAAGAGGAGTCGGAGTTGGAGTTGGAGTTGGAGTTGGATACTGCGGCTCACGAAACTGCCTTCAAAAGCTGTCAAGTTAACAATCCCCAGCAACACACACACACACACACACACAGAGTGACTCCATGTCCAGAGATCCAAGTCCAGTCTGGACTCCTCTTCGTCTTCGTCGTTGTAGTCGTCTTCTTCTGTCGGTTAATGTCATTATCAAGATCGTTTGCATTTAATCTGCATAAACAAATCAAATAAAGTAAAAACCAAGCCGCATAAAAGTGGCGTAGAAGTCGGCCAGCCGGCTTGAACATGAGCCGGGAGTAAAAGAGAAAGAGAGAGAGAGATGGGAAGACTTGACCAGTCCAATCCAGTCCTCCTCCAATCTGATTTGCCGCTCGCCCGGTTAATGCGGTAATTGTTGTTGGCTTCGGCTCCACAAGCTCCCTCTGACGGGGGTGTCTCTGTCTCCCTTCATCTTGGTATCACTTGCATGCATTCAGTCTCTCTTTAGGGCCAACATCAGAAATCGGCAACGCACGCAGCAGCAAATTAAGTAGAACAGCAGTTGGAATGATGTGGTTGCTTCTGCTGCTGCTCCTGCTGCTGCTTCTGTCTGAGAATTTTACCATGAAACAGAGCAGGCAACAACTCAGATGTAGAATACCTTGCAATGGATTACTTTTTATAACGTTCAATAAGTAGGTCCTGAATATGTAATGTTAATTGACACTTGGCTAAATAATTTCAAGGATCTTTATAAATTCTGAGTTTTGCATGGATTTTCAATTGGCCTATGTTCCATCTCTTCTGTAGAGTGGTGGCTTGCACTTTTAGCACATTTCTCATAAACAAAACTTGCAGCCCATACGACGACTGCGGACTTGGACGTCGTCGCGATAATGACCACCTATAGAGCGCACGCAGTATTCCAATATAAAAAGAAAGGAATACAATAAGAAGCACCAGAGACAAGCTCATGAAAAATCTCAGCCCAAAAGTGGCGAACGCAGAGCGGGGAACGGGGGCAACAGACAACAGGCAACCCTTTGGAAGCCCAGAACGTGGACTGCACATGCTGAGCGTTTGTACTTTAAGTTTTTTTAGGTTCTTCGCCAGATCGTCGTTCGCTGATTGCAATGTCGACCTCTCGTGCATTTTGAACCTTTTGAAGATGCGAAACCCAGAAAGAGCAAGCGAAAAAGATAGAGCCAGTGAAAGAGAGCGCATCGAGAATACGCAACATTTCTGGCAAAGCACTTTTCATAATCTTAGAAATGGCCCAAAACCAAGGTCCGGGCTAAACAAAACAAGTCTGGACATTGTGTTACCACTTTTCTAATACTTGATATTAAAATTAACATTTATTAAGAAAAATCAGAAGTAACGCAGAAAACCAATAAGTTTTTGGGATGTTTTGGAAAATTCTACATACATGATTGTTGCGTCTAGAAAATTGAAAAGAAGTCATCCGACTTCTCTCAAATTTAAGTATTTTTAAAGTATTTTCCAAAACAACTCAAAACGGTAATTAAATTGTAATGTTATATAATTATAATTGTTATCCAGGAGTATACAAATGTCTTTTCGATGACAAAATGGCCATTTTTACCAATTTGTTTCCAATTTTTGGAAACAAATCTTAATGTGACACTTTTTAGTTAATACTTTTTAAAATCGATAAAAACTACAGCCTGAGAAGGTCTGTTATTTTAGCTTCAACGTAGAATGAAAGGGTGTAGTTTTCTATGTAATCTTTACGGGTAATCGACTGGTTTCAAAGAAAAGTGTAATTTTTGAAAAGTTTCTCCTTGTAAGCATTCCAAATGACATTCCACGAAGTCATGACTCAAAAGAACAACCAATTTATTCAGGTCAAAGGACATTCAAATTGTCTTTGACATAGCCGAGCTTTAAACACTTTGATTTGGTCGTTTTTTGACTAAATATTTTTGGTAAGATAAAAGTCCTTGAATGCGAAACCCTAGTCCTGATCTTGGAGTATCAGAAAAGGTAAGTCCGGGCTTAGTCCTGGTAACGTCTAAAAGTATGCAACGAAGCCGAAAAACTATTAAATCCTCAATATGTATCTCAGCTTCTCACTGGACTCTAGAGATGTGATTTCTTCGAGCTTGAAAGATTTACACACATGCTTTGATATGCTGTCAAAACATATTAGAGTTGGAAAAACAAATAGGTTTCTCAAGCTCATTTGTCAAAAAGTGTTTTGGAAAGCTTATTAGTATACCTAGTATACCCAACTTAACTCGTTCGAGTACAGGGTATAATTATACACTCTCATGAGTCGCAAGAGCAGCTCCTCACGTTCGCTCATAACTTCTCATATCCCCCACATCCAGAGCCAAATGTTTGGGCGCTCCTTTACTCTGGACTTTAACGTAGCCGGTTAATGAAATGCGTTTCGGCCACAAAATGTTCAATGATGTTGTTGCTCTTTCTGTGTCTTGACTGTGTTTTCAACCCACTCTAAATCGCACTCTCTCTCTCTCTCTCTATCTCTCTCCTTCTTTTTGTCTCTCTATCCTTTATGGCATTCTTCGTTTTGGCCTCCTCTTAATGTTTCAATATAGCAACCAAAACCTGGAGCTTTAAGGATGATGATCAATGATTGTTAGCGTAGCGTGTGGCCACCATCCATGCACAGGTAATAAGTTAAATTCATCGAAGAGGTAATATTTTTATGGTCATGCTTAGGATACAAATTGTTATACAGGAACAGGTTATATATATGAACATTTTGATTTGGCGCAAAGGCATGTGGTGCCACGAAGAGGTTGTTCCTTCAAAAAACAAGTCATAAAGCGTAAAATAACCACACGCACATATACACACACACACTTATGTATAATGGTTTGGCGAAATTGTTCTATGATCAATCTAAAACAAGTGAAAACTGACAATCTTGAGTCTCCAACTAGTATCATGACTCATCCGGTAGCCTCAAAATAAACCCCTGGGCAAATATAGGACCATATTTGTATGCTTTTCCTCGCACTCGTACACACAGAGAGCCGCACAATGGTTTTTAGCCTCGGGGCAATCTGTCAACTGGCGTCAGACGATCTAAGACAACATTCAACTAAGTGAAACTCCAACTCCAAGAAAGCTCCAAGACAGACCTAAAGCCTTAAGGCGATATACACCGCGTTACGCGTTGCCACTTGGTAACATTGTTTTTGCAGTTGTTGCTGCTATTGGTGACGATGAACTGCAACTGCAACTACAAGAAACAGAGATTCGGTTACGATTTGGGTTTGTTTATTTTGAAGAGGAGAAGGGATAAGACATTGGCTGCAGTTACTGTTCGAGGCTATCAATTGCCCAAAAGCGTTGCACAAATTGAAACGTTTGACTATATTTGGGTCAGTTAAAGTGATCACATTAACAAGTCAATAGGAGTGCAATATCCTTTTAGGGCATCATCGCACAGGCAGCCAGGAGTAGAGCAGCAGCAGCGGCAGCTATAGACACAGATAGAGTCGACTACGGGGTGTTGACACCCGGCAGATAGATAGATTGATGTGTACTGGTTTTGCCAAAAGGTGAACAGACGACGACTGCTCAGCGTGAGAACTGGTCTGAGTCTGGGTGTGGGCCTATAGGGACCATGCGAGTAGACAACACTTTTACAATGTTGCGAGGAAATGTGTGAGGGTCGGGACAGCGAGAGATAGTGAGATTTTAGATAGTTGAAACAAATGTACGAGAGGCAAAAGAAATTGCATCTTAGATAGGTTAAGGATGGCCAACCATAATGAGTGAGGGACTAAAGATAAAGAAATCGCCACAGCTCAAACAGATTTATGTACCTATATTAAATATGGGGAGGGAAAGGCTCGCTTAATGTGTAACCTTTAAACCGTTTAATCTGACAAAGGAAATAAATAAAAGAATTAACATTTATTTTTTTAAGTACACTTGCAAGTATGCAGCTCCAACTCCAACTTCAGCTCCAGCTCCTTCTTCCAGTTGTAACTTCTTCTTACCCCCTTCTCACTCTTACACACTCTCCAAGTCCCGGCGAAGCATTTTTGAAACATGCGAATTGCTTGTACGTGACACGCAACAGCAAAAGGAACCCGAGAGAGAGAGAGAGACTGCCACTAAGGAGTTGCCCGACGACGACAGCAACGGCAATGGCAACGTTGAAGCACCCAAATACAAAAGCAGCCCAACAGAAGGGAACACGAACAACAAAAATAAAGAAGAGGAAAACAAAAAGCTGAAAATAAGATGACCATGTCCAGTCAACCACTTAGCCATGAAAGCGGTAACTACATGCAACAGATGAAGCATGCGCTGGTCCATAGGTCTGCAGCTCCTCCGCAGTCCACGGACATGGCACATAGTCCAAAAAATACAAAAAAAAAGACTCCAAGGTAAAACTTAACTTATAAAGGTAAAGGCGAAAGGTAAAGGTAAAGTACTTGGAATGTGGCCCAGGCACATCATCCAGCAGCAACAACAGAGCACAAGGAGCAGAAGCCTTCAGATCCAGCAGTCGCGGCACATCGCCTTGGATCACACAGAACTAACTCCGACGACTTGGATCAATGTTGGCACAGTGTTCCCCAATATACATATGTATATAAGCAAAGCTCAAGATGTGATTATAATCAAGTACCTTCTATAGTCTTTATATTGATTTAGTTTTACTTTTAAAATTGTTATAAACATACTACATATAAATAAATTTTGTAAACTTTAAACACTAACAGAAAAATTCATTATCGAATTTTGTAACTTATTTTAATGTTCAAGAGAGGGACCAATAAAGAACAAGAATTGTTTTGAACTTGTTAACTCTCAAGAATTATTTGGAATCAATTATAATTTTTGATCTAATTGTTTTCATTAAGCGAATATGAAAATGCAACTTTGGTGTGCAAAAAGTCGGAGAAATTGGCTAATCAATAAGTACTTCCTCTAAAGCTATTTGAAAATCAATATCCATTGCAATGCATATAGCTATAAATTTTTGAAATCATCAATGAATTGTTCAGGGCTTACGAATTCGAAATTAATTTAAAGAAGTTTCTGCAGGTACATTTAAAAATCTTTGCTCAAAATTCAAAAAAATATATATGAATTTTAGAAATTTCATTGATTTTATTGGGCTTTAAAATATTTTAAAATACTATGAAAACATTTAAAAGTTGAAAAATAAATTTCAAAACCATTTTTTACAAGAAATTCGATTACATTACGATACGATTACGATTATGATTGCAAAAAAAACATATGTTCCTAACTTATGCAAAAAATGTCTGAATTACAGTCTGAAAAATTTTACATTTCGTTGGGACCTAACAAACTTTGTGCCAAAAAATACACGAGAAATCAATTGTAATTGCTTAAATCAAACTTTCAATATTATTTGCAAACTAGGAGAGAAAACATTAAACTGTTTAACAGAGATGAAGTCAAAAGCTTCTTCAACGAACCTTTACAAAATAATAATGGCATTTTAAAATCATTTTTCAACCACTGTGCAGTGAAGAACCTCAATGAAATTTATTTGGTGATGCTTGAGCGAAGCGTGAAGTTGACTGCCGCAGAAGCCCCGTCGAAACACAGACACCCCGCGCACACACACACCCAAGAGGACTCCTCCCAACTTGGACTGGAATGCATCCCTTTGTGTTTCGCCCCCGCCCTATAAGTTTGCCGGTCCCTCCACTTGCCCTTTACTTCGCTTTTCTCTTCCCCCTCTTGGCAGTTGGCGATCAATTTAATCGCACAAATAATATACCTTTAGACGGGGCATCCTCTGGCACTGGCATTGGCCTCTCGAGTGCTGGGCCATACACAATAAGTAAATATGGAATCATGTGTGCCATATGCACAAACTCACAAGTCACAACTCACAACTCACAGCCCAGCAAAAGAAAAAGGATGGAAAAGGAGAGGGCAAGAGCGTTACGCTTATCGTCTGGCCGAGATCAGAAAGTGTGTGACCACATCTTTTGACCCAGCCAGCCAGGCAGCCGAGTCAGCCAGCATTTTGCATTTCTTAAGAATTCTCAACCTGCTCTCAGGAAAGTTCTCTTTCACTTTGACACTTGTCGGCGTTGGCAAGTCCCACGAAAATTACGCTAATTTTGTGATCCACATTCATTGTGGAGCATGTACATATATATATATATGAAAGGATGAGAGGATCTCGAACAGCATCTGGGGGATAATCGGCAGAGTTGAAAAGCCAATTACATGGCTGCTTCTGCTGCTACTCAACAGTAAGGCCAAGACAATGTTCCAATTTTCTTTCAATTTAATTGGCTTTTACACCATGAGGTTGGCTGTGTTTTGTCCGCTCGATGGAGATGGAGATGCTGATGCTCAGCATCCTCCAAGCCACTCTCTCGTCCAGCGGCAGCAGCACGTCGCTCGAATCACTCAAATGTCACCATAAATTCCGCACATGCACACACATTGGTATGCCTATTTTTGGGGTCCCGGGCTCCCAGTCTCCATCTCTTGACTCCAACGAAAATTTTACTTCTTCTTGCGCGTTTTGCTCTCGTTGTTACCATTTTCCATGTTGGTCCTCTGGTGGTCCAGTTGTAGTTGGTAGTTGCTTGCTTGCTTGGGATCTCTTTCTCCTTGGTTGGCGCTTACAAGTTGCCTATTTTGGGTGTGGCGCCTTTTGACTCCAAACCTCATTTACACCACCCAAAATGTGCAAAAGTGTGAACATCCAATTAGCGTTCAAGCACTAAAAATGGCACGGCCCGACAGTATTCAGTTTCCACTGTTTACATCTTTAATATTTTGAACATGAACGTGAAGTTGTCTAAGTTGAATTGCAAAATCAATTGATATTCTATAAATCTATATGATCAATGATCAAGAGAAAGTCTAAGAAAACTTTTAAGAATCGTAGAGAACTCAATTCAATAGAGGTATTCGAATATTCGAAAGCCTTAGAAAGAAACACAAATTGGCTATGGTTCTATGGTTCCCAAGACACTGGCATTTGTATTTGTCTCAGAAACCTAAGGAATTGACAATTTTTTATTTTAAGACTTAACTTTAAAAAATAAACTAAATAATCTTATCACATATTATGACCATTATTCAAACATATTAGTATATCGTTTAATTTAGCAGCAGTTCACGTCAAAATAGTAAAAACCAATTACACTTATTAGAGGCAATCAAAAATGGTTTTACATGACTTTAATATTACCTATAATTATGAATAGTGGATAGTTCCATCAATCATCTAAACACATGTCTGCAACGCCTTCTTTTTTTCTCCCTCCATCCAAATGGTTAATGATTATATCATAGAAATTAATAAGAAAACACGTATTTCTACTCGATCATGTTTTTCCTCAATTGGCAGTAAAGAAAAAAAACTGAAAGTAAAATTTCGTGTGTGTATTTTTGTTTTTTGTAACAAATTTGCACGCACCTCAATGCAGGTGCAAACAAACTATTCAAGCCTATTAATTAGATCAGAGATTTTATGGGCATTTGCCAGTATAGATATCTAGTTAAAAAGATGACTTGTTGTGTATGCTGTAACAGCTTTTAGATGTATTTTCCAGCAACGTCATAATGAAAATTTTAATTGCAACCAAAGCCCGCATCATCATCAACATCATCATGACCATCTCCACTCACGGGCAAACGTCGTTTGATCTTTCCACGGACTGCAACTTGTGGTAGACCCAGCATGTCCAAAAAAAAAGAAGAAAAAAATTTTAGTCACATGCAGCGCCTAGCTGGAGACTAAAAAGATATCCAAGCCCAAAAGCCAAAGCCAGCTGACCAGTCACAAGACTGGCGTTAGATGGCGCCTTGTCTACAAATGTTCGTTCGTTATACACCAAATGATCTCACCATGATGTTCAACTGCTGCTGCTCCTCCTCCAACTCCTGCTCCTCGTCTTGGCCTTTGTATCTCATCATATCATACAATATATACATGGGCATATATCACCACTTATGGCAAGGCGGGGAAAGGCGGCATTTAATTGAGTTATCGTTAAGTGTTGGCAGGTGCCTGGAACTTGGACATTGGGGGAGTGGGCTTAAATTACAAGAAGAAAAGCCGCGCAAAGCTCACACACAAAGCGAGAGACCCAAATCCTGATATTAACAAGAAAGATAGCAAATCATAGAAATCAATGATCTAAAAATATTCACATTTCCAGGACGCATAACACTTCAAGACTCAACTCTCATTTGCCATGCCAAATTGTGGGCTTGGAAACTTGACTTTCATTATATTCTCATTATTTTGATATTTTTGTCTGCGAGCCAACACACCAACAAACAGACTCCGGCAGAGTTTGGATCAGGATGGATCTGATTCTCTCAGACACAAAGGCAAAGGCATCTCATAAATGGAAAAAATAATATTTGCACAAAGTAAACGCATTGAAAACAGTTTAAACAATAATCGGTACGCGGCGATCAATAAACGTAAATGTTGCCCAGAGTCTGTTTGGGTCTCATCTTTGGCTGACTGAATCTTCATCTTCATCCAACCAACCATCCATCCCATTCTCATTCTCATCCTCAATCCTCATGGCAACGACGGCGGCAACTTCTCACGCAGTTGTGTGGAATTTTTTAACTCATTTAAGTTTTTCTTAATTTTTTCTCTCTTTTTTTTTGTTGCCCCCCCTGAAACTCAAGTGCAACAACGATGACGATGACGACGAATACGTTTTGTGTCGATATTTACTTCTTGTTAACTTGTTCGCTTATTTTTCCTCCTTTTTTTTGTTTTTCGAAAGCTTAACGTTTACAAATCTTTGTAGAAATCAACTTTTGGCTTAGTCTTTCACCTAGTGGCTAAAAAGGAAACCGCTTGTATCTTCTTTGGGGCTTGGGACAAGTTTTGCGTTTTAATTACACGCAACATTGTATTGGGGCGAAAAAGGGCCTCCAACTGAAACTTGAAATACCCCATTAATGGATGAGAAAGTGTCCATTCCATTGCACTTTGTCATCCTCACGAGTGTTGACCAAGTTTGAAGAGCTTTTCGACATTGTCCGCTTCCCGCTGCCACACATCTCTTTCTCGTTGTGGCTTTGCGTCTGTTTGCGTTTAGCAATTAGAGTCCAATGAAGCGTATTCCTTAGTTTATGCATTATCGACTTACTGACATCAAAGCTATATGGAAGGAGGAATAAGTTGAGGCAACAATTTATGCTATATACTATGAAGTAGAAGAAAAAGTCACAAATCAAAAGGTTAAACCCCTCAAACAGATTGATTAAAATGGGAAAGGGGAAATGAAGAAAATTAATTGTAGATAAAACAAAAACATTCGTGGGATGTGAGGACTTCTTTCAATTTCTTTCAGTGCAGCTTAGCCAGGCGCTTAAATTGCATTTTACTTTTTCTTACGAGTTGATGATTATTTTGTCTTTTTTTTTGTATTGCAAAAGCTGATCGCAAACATTTGATCACTTGCACGCCAGCAATATCATCAGCCAACTTAAAAAGGGTCAATAAGGGGGAAAGAGAGAGGAAATGATGGAGTTGGAAGCGATGGGGACTAAGCAGATTTACCCTCTGTATACGCATAAGAGGAAAAAAACGAACTTGTTGACATTATTGTCGTTAATTTTTAACAACCGGACAGAGAGTCAGAGAGGCAGAAAGCCAAAGTAATTCTCATTCCTTGAGCCTTGTAAATCCTATAAACAAATGAAAGACAAACAGAAGAGCAGACAAAGGCTATCAGTCGACCAGTCAACCAGTCGGTGTCTCCCCTTGGTCAATGTTAATTTTGTCTTTTGCCAGTTTAGCGTGTCGATTTTTTAATTAGTCGCATCGTCGTCACAGTGATTTATGGGACAAGATCCGCAGAGCCAACCAACCAACCAAAGAACCAAGCAACAGACCAACTAACCAGCCAAAGGCATCTTAAGGCATTTAGCCTGGTCTTGGACTTTGAAGTATTGGCTTAGCTAATAGGCGCTACGCAAAGATGAAGATGAAGATGACGATGAAGTTTAATGTTAAGGGGAGGATGGCTCTTTCGCTTGGTTATGAGAATGCAATGTCGCTTATGGAATTTGCTGCATACTTTGACCAACTCTATTGATATAGTCGACCAAGAAGGCGGCATCATTCACATCAGCCTGGCCATCAGAATAGTCGATAAATTGTTGTTTATGGTTAAAGATTTTTAAAAGACTGAGGCTAACCACCTGAAGTAATGAGTCTCAGCATGTTAGAATGTTTAAGCCTTTGAAAAGTTAAGAGGTCATGGAAGGTATGCGTAAAACGAGATAAGACTGGCTACTGGCCAAAAAGGGTTCTGCCACATACTTTCCATACTCTCATTTAAAAATATTACAAAAATCTCATTAAACCATGTTCGAAGCAAGAGTTAAACATCATCTAACTAACAGGTTCTATGACAGTCACTCAAAACACAAAAAAGAGTCTCAAGATACCTTTGCCATGTAGTGACAAGGCACCCGAAAAAAAACACAGAAAAACCAAAAACAAGCTTTAACCATATTTGCCAAACTTAACGATTACATCAACATTGTTTCGCCTCAGTCGCAGTTACAGTTACAGTTTTTCTTCAAAATACTTTAAATATACTCACATTGCATGGCCAGTCAGCAGCAATTTGATGGAATGTTCATTAGATTTATGAGACTTTAGTTATTGTTAGTTACCAGCCAATAGTCAGACATATAGACAGCCAGATAGACATCCATCTACCACCTAAAGCAGAAAACACATCGTAAACAATATGTTAGTGTGGACAATGATATAGTTGAGGCATAAATCAAGCAACAGGCGGCAGCGGCGGCAACATTTTGCCTGACCCCAACACAAACACCTAAAGCTACTCTTACTTTTCTTTTCGTCTCACTCTTTCCATGCGTCTCTCTGTCTGGCTATCTTTTCGAACACGAAAAGAGGCGGAAACAAGAAGCGCGGGCGTATCGAAAAACAGGAAAGAAAATACTTGTCGCAACATTAATATGCAAATCCATGGAAAATATCATAAAAGTCAAAACTGAAAAAAAAACATCTCCATGTAAATATATGTCACTGTGTCACACAGTGCGTATGTGTGTTTTGAGGAAAGAAAAAAAGTGATAGAGCACTCTGCAGTCTCCTCTGTTCTCGGAAACTGAAAAATTAGAGATGAGAGCGTGTGTAGTAGTAATTGATTTACTGAAAAACGAGAGTATGATAGATTTAAAGAGTTGAGTTGATAAAAGTTGTAATATTCAGTAAAACAAATTTTGAAAATTTCTAAAACAATTTGATCGGTTTGTTACATATCAAAAAAAATCTTAAAACATTGAAAAGATGCAAAAAAACATATAAACTCGATTTTGGAGTTTCGAATGCCACATAAAAATAGATATTTCTAGACTAGTCGGTTTTGATCATTTATTTCAATGTTTTAAGAGCTATTTTGATATGCAACAAACCTACATTTATTTCAATGCTTGTCAAAAAATTTTAAGTTGTTTTTTCTTCTACAAGTTGTTCTGATTTTAATCGCGCCTTAACATATTTTTAAATACCACCAATACTTTAAAAAAAGACTAAATTAAGCTTAACAAAGTTTGCAATTGTTCGGTAAAAATATCCAGTGGGATTCAAGCAACAAACTACATTTTAATAATAATTGTTATACCCTTGCAAAAAGAGTATATTAATTTTTGATCAGAAGGAAGCATCTCCGACAATATAAAGTATATATATTCTTGATCAGCATGACGAGACGAGTTCAAATAGCCATGTGCGTCCGTCTCTCCGTCCGTCGCATGTAGGCTTGTATATACTGCACAGGTTGTATATCTCGGATTCAGCCGGATCGGTCCACTATATCAAATAGCTCCCATACAAACGGCAAAGTCACGAACAGTGAATTTTCTCAATAACTTCGTTATTTTCTAAGCTATTATAGTGAAATTTAATATTGATAAGTTTATTACACTTGTAAACGACTCTGCCCAATTTGATTAAGATCGGGGGACTATATCATATAGCTCCCATAGAAACAATTGGTCGAAAACAGTGACTTTTGTCAAGAACATCGTTACTTTTGGCCCGATTGCTTTCAAATTAAACATTTGTTAGTTTAATATATGTATTGAAAATAAAAATGTGCCGAATTTGATAAAGATCGGTTGACTACATCATATATGTAGCTCCTATAAGGTCGATCGGTGGAAAACAGTGACTTTGATCATTATCTTCCGTCGTTCTTTCGCAAACATTAGCCTTTTTAGATAAAACATTTTTCCACTTCGATGGCTTTGGGTAAGGAAAGAGTTACCAAATAAGTTGCAAGGGTACTCAAACTTTGACGCGGTCGAAGTTACCCCGGCCCTCTGGTTTTTTAATTAGCTTTCTTATGTATATAGAAAGACGCCTGAACTTCTGAATAAATTATATTGCTAAAAATATTTTGAATGTTATATCTGGTGGTTTTAGGGCACGTTAGGATTTGACCTTAAATTTATAGTATTTACACTTAATTAAATCACGCTGTCATCTCTTTTAAACGCAAATCAAAACTTAAATCGAATGAAAAAGAAAAGGAAAAAAAAAACAAAATAAAAATCATACCGAACTTGCCCCATCAGCGACAACATCTGAAACTCATTTGTCACATAAAAATCATATATGTAATTTGCTTGACAACCAAAAGTGGACACCAAACGTCACGCGCCGCTGCAGCAAAACGCCTCCATATTGGTGTAGGCTTTTGGCCAGATACGGTGGAAGGCACAGTGGGAGCTGAAGAGGGAGAGGAAACGGAGAGTGAGACGGTTCAGAGATGTGTGGAGATGTTCGGAGATGTTCACAGATGAAGATGGAGCTGTGGCGCATGCGTTTTGGTGTCGGTGACGAGTCGGGCAGAGCTTTTCCTTAAATTAGCTGCACTTTGGATGCAACCGAGCCATTATGGCTGGTCACTTGATGGTGATTGCGCGATGGTGTTATATGCGCCATTATCACTTTGATCGTGATCATGACCATTTTTGGTTGAGTCCATTACTGCATGGGCATTTTGATGGAGTGTTCATGCCATGTAGAGGTCAGATATGAATTTAGAGGTGGGTGTTGAAACATCTTTTTCTTATCTCTAATAATTTCATTGATTGAAAAGTTTAGAAAATTGTCTCCCAAGTGGACATTTCCATCCTCAATTTGTATTTTGAATTTCCCTTACCTTCCCAGTTTGTCTTAACACCTATTTTTTGTCATGGAAAATGGCTGACCATACATGGCTTACACCATTCACATCCGGTTCTCATGGTGTGGTGGGGCTAGAAAACGTATGTATAGTGGGTATCTTCAGTGGAATCGTTTAAGAAATCCATTTAAACAAACGAAACACTTCAAAGTGAATCTCAGCTTGTAGTGTAGTAGTATGTCTATTCTATCTAAATGGAAAAGCCCTTAACAGCTTGGGCAAACATTTGCAATTACAATTTTAGCATATAATTGCAAACATGATAAACACTTTTATCGCTGACTGCCGCTGCTGCTGCTCCGACTGCTGGCACTGCTCTTTGATTCTGTTCACTCACTCTTTGCTGCTGCTTCTGATGCTGCTTCTGGAGTTGCATCTCCAAGGAACATAAAGCATGGAAGAAGAAGAACCAGTCTCACCTCACGCAACATTGAAGTTAGCATCTTAGTCAAGTTCAGGTTCAGGTTTATCCTCTTTGGCTGCCAAGAAGAAGCGTGTCGCCAATTGATCGTGAGTTTACCTAGAAAAATGTCGCGACAATTGTATACAGCGAGAGAGATAGAGAAATAAATAGAGATAGAGAATAAAAACGACAACGGCGACAACAAGGATGGGCTCAATCGAGTTTGACCATTTGGCTATACCGTGAGTATGCAATTGAAATTGAAGAATTACCCAAAGAATGTCCACAAAAGGGGGGAAAAGACAAAGTAAATGTTGTACATAAAATCAACCGAGATGAGCAGTAGCCAAGAGCCAAAGAGACATAAAACACAGCTGATCAGAGAGAGATAGAGAGAGAGTGGGGCAAAAAATCGTGCTGCAACCCCCGCCAATTCTATTTTTCTTCCTTTTTTTCTCCAAGTCTTTGTGTCGGCATCTAAATGAACTAAAAGATCAACTTCATTTTAGTAGCCTTCGCCTCATTACGAATGGAAATGATGATGGACAATAATGACGCGACAACAGGAAGTCCAAGACGTTGGCTCTTGCTCTTACTGCAAATGCCGACAAGTCGTCAGATCAATGTTCGTCGCCCCCTTCCCTCACCCACCCCTTCACAATTGTGCCTAAAGCAACTTTAACTCTGAATGAATTCGAATCGCAGTCAAGAACAGAATCAAAGAGAAGAGAGAATCGAACATGAAGTCTGAGATTCTCGACTGAAGCTGAAACTGGGCTAGAGCATCGTTAAATTGATTTGTGTGTGATCTGTAACTAGTTTCGAATGGCTGAGAAAGCCCCAGAGTGTCCCCCTCTCCATTCCTCGCGCCAGTTTCTTTACTCGACTGCTATGCAACGAAATATTTGTCAGTTAATATTTATTTAAACATTTCAAAAATGTCACTTGCTGCATAGTTGGGGGGTCTGAGGTACTTCCGTTTATGGTAGAATATTTTTCACTACCCTATTATTCTTATCTTATTGTCATAAGAGAGTTGTCAAGAATTTTCCATTTGCCAACTTTTGTATATTTTATTATCATGAGAATTTTTAGACCAATGCCCTGTTGCCTATGGCCAACTTCTGTTTCTGTTTCTGCTGTATTTTTTATTACATTTTCGGTATTAATAGCTCATTTGACTGTCTGAACAAATTGACAATGAAATTAACCACAATTTGAAATATGTTAGACCCTGAAGCTCGAGTTTATTGTCATAATTTCGATTAGCCACCGAACGAATAGTGAACACCAAAAGCTTCTAGCCAAGTTCTATTGGCAGCATTGAAAATTAAACGTTAACAAATTTCCGACAATGTTTTGAAGTTAACCGAAAGGAGCATACCAGACAACAACAACAAGCGAACAACAAGGGAACAACAAGAGTACCGTTCGGTTTCAAACTCTATTGTAGATCCGCTGACAATGCATTTCCAGACCAGACACCGACGACGACGATGGCCAGATCGTAGAGAGAGCCCATTCTCTGGACGTTGTCTCCCAGTTCTCCAACTTATTTTAGTAGTAGCCGCCGCAGCTTCCTTTAGACGCAACAAGCCCCAAAGGCCCAAAAAAGCTTCAGTTGTTAAGCAAGAAGCTAAAAAACATAAGGGAATGGAAATTGGCGGAGAGGCCTGCCTTTTGATGACTCCTTCCATTCGCAATCGCAACTCACAACGTTGAAATGTGTGTAAAGTAAAGTTGTTCTGTCTGTTGTTCTGCCTAAATCGTGATTTTGTCAAATGAAGTGAATGTGGCATGAGGGTGGGAAAGGCAATTAGAATCGGCAGCAGAAGAAAGTGGATTAGCCTTTTGATGACCCATTTGTACTTATATGACCGACTTTAAGCTGAATATGTATATGTTTGTGTACAGCAAATAAGTCAAATATTTATGAGAACCACCACACAAATAATTTCACACTTTGTCTAAAGTTAGAAGAGTTTAACCAACCAAAAACAACGAATATTAGCCATGCCGAAAATTCAATACCCTTGATAATTCCATTACCAATACTATAATGGTAAGTAGGTACAAATATAGTACAAATATTATAATTTATCTAATTTGAGGATTTACAAAGTTACGATTTTTTTATAGAATTTTCTTAAGGATTTTTATTCACGATCCTTCGAAATGAAACAAGTTAAGAATCACAACTAGATATGTACATCTATGAACCGAAAATGAAAATATTTGATTTGTCTTCTAAAATTTGACAAAAAGGGGTAAACATCGAACACTTTAAGTCTATAAGCTATTGATGTTGATATTATTATTTTAATACTCAGAGCAAAAAATAGAGCTATAAATTTCCAAAATCGTCAAAGAATTGTAAAAAATTCAGAGATCGAAAAGTTAACTTTCATTTTGACAATTTTATTACATGTACAAATATTTGATAGTTTGACCAATTGTTTTAATCATGCTGTAACATATTTTATAAAGACATGAAATCATTGGAAAACAAATATTAGACCCTATTTTTATACCATACACCCATAGGGTGAAATGGTATATTAAAGTCGCCAAAATGTATGTAACAGGCAGAAGGAAGCTTCTCCGACCCTATAAAGTATATATATTCTTGATCAGCATCAACAGCCGAGTCGATCTAGCCATGCCCGTCTGTCCGTCCGTCCGTCCGTCTTTTTGCCACGCCCACTTCCGCCTCCATAATTTAGAAAAAATCGATTGTCAGCTGCAATTTTTTGACTAAATAATTTTTCTTTAATTTGAGATTTTAATGCCAAATGAAAATTAGGGGGAAAGTTTTTAATCATATCCAACAATTTGACTAGATTTTATTATTTCCTTATAGTATTTGAGTTGTTTCCTTTTATGGGGTGTTAACATTTGATCAAAATTAATACAACCATTTAGGTAAGAGAGTATAAAACAAAAAATAAAACTCTCACAATGATTACACAGAAAACACACGGGTATTTCGGGTTGCTTCATTTGCCCATGGCAAACAAACTGCTGAAACCCAAACGCAAGAATGAGAAGAAAAGGGGAAAAAAGAAAGAATTGGAAATAAATCAACAACACATGCCACATAAGAAAGGAAACCTGAAGAGTAATTCTGAAAGTCTGAAGCCGAAGTCTTCTTCATAATCTCATATTGATGTATTACTCATAAAAACTCCTAAAACATGAGCCAAGAGAACAAATGTGCAAGATATCTTTACATATTTAACGATGTTGGAAACGAAAGCTACAAGTAGGTGCATATACATATATGTATGTATGGGATAATCTTGATAATTGACACTAATTATTTGCAATCGACTAAATTTCTCCATATCAACACACTGAGATATATTAATGAAATGATTTTATTTTGTTTTGTTGGTATAATTAATGTAAATTGAGAAACAGAGAACAGAACAGAAGTTCCAGTTCCCACATCATTAATAACAAGAGACGCACACGACGATATGAATAGCTTGGCGCCCCCCTCCTCCTGCTTCCCTCATCCATCTGGCGCTTCTTATTCTCATCCATCGACAAATTCAAACGAATTAAACCAAATGAGGCAAAAGATGCAGACAGCCAGAGGCAGAGACTGCAAGTTACAAATGTATCTTGAAGATACAACAAACGTTAACAAATTATTTATGCAGCCCCAATGAGACTTTGGAACGTCATCAGTTCGCTAAGTTTTCCTGTTCTCTTTAAGGGAAAATAAATTATAACAGTAGATAAAGAGTGTAGTCAAACGTTTTGTCTTCTGTCTTCTGGTCAAAATGAAATTTATTAGCTTTAAATGTGAGCAAACAGTTCCAGCAAACCAGCTACCTGGTATCCGGAAAAGTCAAATCAGCTAAGAGATAAAAAGAAAAAAGTTTCAACCTCTATCGTCTACTGTCTGAGGTGTTTCACACTCAATTAGCTCGGGTTTATACCCAACAACTTTGTCTATCGTTTGCATCTGTAAACATTTACTTTAATATTTTATCGATTTCATTTGCATTATCTCGTCTCTCTTTCTGTCTCTGTCTCTGCCTCTGTCTCTCTTTCTTTTTGATACTTGAGACATAGAAGGCTTAAAATGGTTCTCAGCTCATAAAATTCCATAGTGAATCATTTACTGTGTGCCTCTGATCCGTTTGTCTGTCTCGAATTCGACTTGAGCTGAGACTCAGCATCGGATGCTGCTCCATTGGCTTAGAGGTCTGCATTTCATTTATTATTAGTGTGTAATTCCCTCTACAATGTACTTTTCGGTTTGCCACGGATTTCTTGTCTTCGCTTTTGAATTTGATTCTTGATTTTATGTCAGTTTATTTATGATAAGATGACCTTTTTTTCTCTTTTTTATTTTGGGTGATGTTGTTGTTGTTGTTGTTGTTTTGTTTTCTCAACTTGGCTGGGCATCGTCTTTCTTGAAAAGCGAAGAAGACTTGTGTGTTTCTCCAAGAAACGGGGCAGGCCACATCGTTGGGCTTTGAATGAATGAATGAATGAAGCTCATTAAATTATGGAGCATTTAAGGGATACAAGATTCAAGATCATGAGAGTGAGTGCTGGTGGGAATGGTTTACCAAAAATGAGATATTGAAATGTGAGTAACACACACACTGAGAGAAAATACCTACACACTACACTTCGCTTGGTTTAAGCACTTAAGATGCTAGATAATGAAAATTAGGTAAATTATGAATTGGGCGGGCAAACAAGAAATTAAATAAGTTTTTAGTTTTCAGTTAAAGTGGACACCCATTTCAATCAATCAACTGAAATATGTTTTTAGTTGCTGCTAACGCCTGAAACTATGCTGCAGTTTATTTCTTAAAGTTTTAACTACCAAATAACTTGTTCAATTATATTTTTTACACAATTTAAAACTATTTTATGATGTTTAACATTACTTTTGAAACCAATTAGTTTCAAGTTGAAATAAATATTATTCAAATCTTTCAACATGAAATGAATGAAATTCAACATTTTCTTTGTCTCTTAATTCAAAAAATATTCAAGATCAACAACGCAGTCGCTGTTTCTGTTGCTGTTGTTGTTGCTATTGCTGCCTGCGTCGGAGTCGGAATCGCAGCCTTCATTTCAGTTAACAGTCTCGTCGTCACGATGAGATGAAAAGCGAGATCTTTTATAGCGATTAGTGCAAGACAATGAATGCACGATGGATTCGTGTACAAAAAGTAAAAACAGAAAACCAAAAACCGAAAAGAACAAAAACAAAACAAAACAAAAAACACATTTTTAAACCGAGAACAAGAGACAAGACAAGGCAGCTAGCAGCGGCAGCAGCAGCGACAACAACAACAATAATAACAACAACCAACAAGAACAAGAATGGGAACAAGAACACCGACGAATGCCTGATTTTGATAGTTATGAGAATTGAGCCAAACAAAGGCACAAAAATTGTGGAATGAGGTCTGATATATCTGTATAAAAAAGTGCTTTTTCAAAAAATATTTGAGTATATTCTGTATTTTTATTTTTTTCGGACATTGACAGACTTTGGGGCATTATTACTGTCAACGAGTTCCCATTGACCATTTTTCTCTTGTTGTTGTTGTTGTTTGTCTAAACATAATTGAAATGCGTTTTCAATGAGTTAATTTAAAGTTGTTGGCAAGGGAGAGGAATGGATGGAGGGGGGACAACGCCTACATAAAGACAATTAGGTGCCAAAAAAAAAGAGGTAGAGATTAATGGTAAGGGGGAGCAAAGGCAGAGGGGAAGTGACCAACACGGGCCATGAAATGACAAAATGTAGAGTAAACCAACTTGATGAATAAACAAAAAGAGAGCGAGACCAAGGAAGTGGTGAATGAGACGTTGATGATGCGAGGATGATGATGATCACAATGACAATGATGATCTTTTCGTTGCTCTGTTTGGGACTCAAGTGTCCAAACTGAAACCTAAGATAATATTTTCTTAGTGCATTTTAATGGCTAAGCATTGAAGTAACCAAAAAAAAACAAAAAAAAGAAAGAGAGAAAGAAAATGTTTGGTTACTTGCGCTGATGCATCTTTGCCGCCCTTTTAGTGTCCCCCACCACAGCCCTTAGCATACCATCACTTTGGAGCCACAAGGTAATTGTCTTGTAAACGATAGTCCACTCAAGCTCTCACCCTCTCACCCTCTCTTCTAGCCATATCGTCAACTCCTGCTGCTGTCTTAATGACTTGCCAGTTTGTGATTCAAAGTTTAAAGTTGCTTAATTAGACATCGGTTGCATCTCACAGGTCTCTCCCTCTCTCTCTCTCTCGGTCATCAACATGGTCATATCACATTCTGTCCCCTTGGCGGATACCGCACCGACAGGCAAATCTATGCGGTTGCCACTAAATCAGCTAGATCTACGCCACATCGGACTGGTCCTTCTCTCTCTTGCCCTCTCACTCTCACCAATCCCCTGTCTCTGTCTCTAAGGAAGCAACTTCATTAACAACTGCTGCGCCATTTAAAAAGTAGAAATAAAGTATTATTTATGATTATTGTGAGAATTTCACAATGGCATGCGAGAATTTATTGTTAATGTGGCTCTCTACTTCTCTAGCTCTGGGGCTCTGTGCGGTGTCTCTGCGTTGTGTTTTAAATGTAATTTGTTGTAATGCTGCCCCTAGCAAGATGAGATGCAGCACAGTGGGCAATCTCACAAAAATATATGCTTAACTGTAAATGGAAATGTCTTAATTTGGCCATTAAACAATCCTTTAAGTATTCCAAGCCTATAGCTAAAGGCCCCTCATGTATGTACATACATATGTTAACTGTAATTTTATATATCACAACCTAGATCGTAATTCAATCTAATTAGACCGTTTAACTACCTCTAACAATAAGACAAGAGTCTGTTTCAATTCTAAGTTTAGCATTTTTATATGTTATTTTCACAAATTGCTTATAAGATTTGATCCAATATATATGGGATTTTTTGTTCAGTTTTGCATATTTATCAAAAATTTCGTTCAATATTTATACAAAACTAGGTCTAGTTTCTCATCTAGTTTTCTAAATCTGCGTGGAATATTTATCCAAAACTTATTGTAAGTGTAATTTTTTAGCTTCTTCAAATGTGTATCCCAATTTGTTTCCAGTTGTCCGACAACAAATTCTGCTCTACCTATTGCAATTCTTTTCTGTTGCTCCACTGTGAGATGGCCAATTCGCAGATGAAAATCCCCGCGAGTCAAAATTTGATGTTCTGCCAACATTTTTTTGGATTGCAGCTTTCTTCTGACAAATTTCCTTTATCTTCATTGGCTTCCTGAATTTTTTCGTGAAACTAGCTACTAAAATTTTAATTTTCAACATAAGACCAAGGTCTTAAAGTCTTAGCCATTTGATATGCCGCTTCTGAAGGCAAAATCGAAGCTAATGTACACATTAAAATCGAACTGAAATTAAGGAAGTTGTGTAAATAAAAACAATTTCATTTATAATTCATTCATAAAAATTTTTTATTGTTTTTTTTCATATTTTTTTTCGTTTTTTTTTTTTACTTTTGTTTTGTCTTTTTTTTTTTGTTCGTTTTTTGTGGCTTGGTATTTTGCTTTCTTTTGTTGGTTTTCTTCAATTCATTTTTGTTTGTTTCTTTAATTACTAAAAAATTTCATAAAATTGTTTAGACTAAGATGGTAAGTACAACACTAAATTACAATTGTATGCAAAAGTAACTACTATTTGTTTTGTTTTTTTTTTATTCGTTATCCATTTGTTTTTTTTTTTTGTTGATTTTTTGTATATTTTTTATAAATATTTGTGTGTTTTTTATAATTTTTTTGCAAATATTCTTTGAGGAGTAGTTTTATTTATTTTTTTTTTTGAGTTTTTTCTTTGCAGTAAAAATATAAATTATTAAAAACGACTATTTAAAAAATTAAATATTTATAAAAAATATATATATATATAAATGTGTGTCTGTGTGCGTCTATATAAGCATAGAGGATACAAAATCTATGTACATTAACAAAAATAAAGGCTTTTGATAGCAAAGGATCGGATCAAAGTGGTTTAGAGTATAGAAAATATATATAATATATGTTCGATTCCTCCGTTTTCCTTTTTGTCTTTCAGTATTTTATGTGGATATATATATATGCATGTATTATCAAATTAGCACATTTACAACTAGTCTTGCTTTTACACTAACGAGGAACCATTTGCAATTTTAATCTTAGTTTTTTTTTTGTTGCATTTAATTTTGATATACGAGTTGAAAATTTGGGCAAACAGTTTAGAATAGAGAAGAGTTCAGAGGGAGGGAGCTTAGTAGCTGAGGAGAAGGCGGATGGATGGGCGATTTTGTGTATTGAGATCAAAATTAAATTGTATATTATTTTTTGGGTTTTTGTTTTTTAAATGAAACAAAAGTTGTATGTTTAAATGAGAGAGGAGAGCACTATTTTGTTGATCATTCGAAATGTTTCTTTTCCAATTGTGTTTTTTTTTTCATCTTAAAATTTATAAATTCAGTTGATTTCGCTTTACACTACACATATATATATATATATATACTTAGATATACAACATTATCATTGACTTTTGCTTCTTTCAAGTGGCTAAATGCACAAAAAATAATAATCAAGACCAAATAAACAAAATGAAATAAAAAAATATGTTTAAAATCAAAAAAACAAAAAAAAAAATTAAAATTTTGTTTTTTGGAAATAAGAATTTAAAGAATGATTTAGCAAAGTTTATGTGTGTGTGTGTGTGTGTTTGGAGGGGGAGAGGACTGTAACTTATAATAGAATCACTAAAAGTTTTCGTTTGTCTTCCATTTGTTTTTTTGTTTAAGTTAATAATTATGCTAAAAATTATGTTTAATGCCTTTTATGTATATATATCTTTATATATAAACTAATATAGTTGAGATAGTCAATTTTTTAAGTATATATATCCGTTATCAATTATTTATCTGCTTGCGTGTAAGTGTGTCGTCGTATATCAATGTGTGTGTGTTTTATGTTTATATATATATATATATACAGAATGCTTAGATGAAAAGTTGAGTCTCTCCTTCCTATATACCTAAGCAGCGTCAATGAGGAATTCTTGCTTAATTTAATTGCTAACTTATCATTTATTAATTAAATTACATTTAAATGTAAGCTTTTGTGTCTGTGTGGGTTTTTATTTTGTTTTTTTTTTTGTGTATTATTTACAATTTCAATAAATTGAAGCAGATTTTTCAGTAACATGCAAAACGTCAGGATCAAGAGAGAAAGATATCATTATCAATTCATTCATTCGATTTGGTCCAATTTTTTTTTGTAGGAGGGAGGGTGGGGTTGGTTTGGGGGCTGCTAGGGCTTTGTCTGTGCTTTTTAGTCTTAGTTTAGAGTCGAGCCGCTGGCTAGCATTTTGGTCAAGAAGAAATATACATATATATTTCGATTAAGAGAAAGAATACGTGTTATATATAGTAATTCTCTCATTTAGATCAAAAAATTTATGAATTATAAACTTTAGGCTTAAGTCAGTTATGTCCTTATCGAATTAACTAATTAAATACAAATAAAAAATTCATAAAAATCAAAGCGAATAGTCGTGTCAGAGTGTGTGTATATGTGAGTGAGTGAGTTTTTGCTTGTGAGAAAGTGTTGAGATATAAAAGTGTTTTTTTGTTTTTGCCTGTTACACAAAAATTTTATGACGACTAAAACTGCTTCAATCAATCGAGTCGAATCAATCAATTATAGGCCACATATAAATTGGCTCACTTTTGGCGCGTCTCCCCTTCTTATTCTTCTTCTTGTGTCTCTGCAACCCAGTCTTTAGATCTGTTTGTGTTTAGTGGTTTTTGTTGTCTTTTTACATATGCGGCGTACCACAGACCACAGAGCGTTGCGTGGTCCCCGCTCCGCTGCCGGTGGCCGAGGCGGCAGCCATCATTTGCGATGAACAGGCACCGGCCACTCCGGCGGCGGCCAATGAGGGCCAACGTTGACTGCAATAGGATCCCTCGCCGAGTACTGAGATCCGTTTGCCCTCGGAAGCGCCTGGTGCTATGCCGCCAGTGGCTCCCACTGCGCCCGTCGTCCCCACTCCCGAGCCCGTGCTATACTCTTTGGTTGAGCTCGCCGCTACTGCGGCTGCTGCTCCACGCATTAGCGTGGGATCTGTGTTTAGTTGCTTCTGAGATTTGGCTCGCTGCAGGCCGGGATTATTGATCTGTCCCACGCCACAGAATTCCGAGTTGGCGTTGTTGTCCGCTGCTGCTGAGGCATAGGCATTGGACAGGGCGCCACCATACATGAGGCACTCGTCCGCTGCCGCTGCTGCAGCCGCTGCTGAGGCACAAATGTTGTTCACCGACTTGTCCCAGGTATTCTTGATGATATTGGGGTTGTTCGTGTTGTCGAAGGTCAGGCCGCCGCTGCTGCCGCGCTTGACTCCCAGTGTGCCAGCGGATAGACCCACCACACCCACCGAACTGCCATTGTGGTGCATGGTGGCGACTGCATTCTGTTCATTCTGCTTCCTGGCCTCGGCATCGTCCTTCTCCTGGGCACGCTTGCGCTTCCTTTTCATGCAGAATACGACACAGGCGGCTATCACGGCCACAAGAGGCATGGCCACCGAAAAGATGGCAATGAGCACCACCTGGGCATTGGTTAGGCCATCGGTACGTGCTTGGGTGGTGGCTCCATACTGATGGGCATCGAAGTTGATTGAATCAAAGGACTCTTCGTCGCACTGCTTGCCCCGATAGCCATTGGCGCAGACGCATTCAAAGCTGTTCACACGATTCATGCAGGTGCCGCCATTGTGGCACGGCAGACTGCCGCACTCGTCGATGTCGATGGAGCAATCCTTGCCCGTGAATCCGGGTCGGCAGGTGCATTGGTAGTCATTGTTGAGATTGGTACAGCTGCCGCCATTGGCGCAGGGCTTGGTCAGGCAGAGATCGACTTTGTTGCTGCAGCGCGGACCATGGAAGCCAGCCACACATTGGCAACGATATTGATTGACCAAATCGATGCAGGTGCCCCCATTCTGGCACTTGTGCCCCTGGCAATCATCGATATTAATCTCACATTTGGCTCCCGTGTAACCGGTGGGGCATGAGCATTGGCCATTTGTCTGACAGGTGCCGCCATTCTGGCAAGGATTCGGTATACAGTTATCCAAATGCAGTTCACAAGTCGCTCCGCTATAGCCACTAGGGCACTCGCATTGAAAACCCTGCTGCTGTTGCTGACTGTTCTGTGCACCACCAATTGGACTGTGGGTAACATTACGGCAGGTGCCCTGATGGCATGGTTTATCCGCGCATGTCAACAGCTTCTCCTCGCACATCCGTCCCTTCCAGCCGTTGGGGCAAACGCATTTATAGCCACGTTTAGTCTGCTCATTAATGCAAACGCCACCATTCTGACAGGGTGGAACTTCGGCATCACAGGAATTGATCTCCGTTTGGCAATCGAGGCCAGTGAATCCCGGGGCGCATTTACAGGTGTAGAGATGTTTGCCCTGGTTGAGGCAGGTGCCACCATTCTTGCAGGGACGATGATTGGTGCAGTAGTTCAGATCCTGATTGCAAAAGAAACCGCCCCAACCCTCATGACAGATGCAGGTCCACTGTTTGTTGCATGTTCCATGAACACAGCCAGGAAATGGTTCACACTCATTGCACAAGGGTCCCTTCCAGCCCGATTGACAACTGTAAAGAGTGAGAAGAAAACAAAATAAAATTGTAGTTACATTTCACAGAAAGAGAGAGAGATAAAATCTTAAAATTAATTCTCCCCAATCACACACACACACACAAATTTTATGCTTGACTGCAGAAAAAGGCCAAATCAAGCCAAGCCAAGCGAAGTCTTCTTCATCAAGTGCAGCAGGCAAAATGTCTTCTTGTCAAACAATTGAAATAAAGCGAATATTGCAATAGTCTCACCCGCCACAGCTCCCGCCCGTCCCCTCGTTCAACTCTTTATCTTTAGATCATGATTCATGCTGATCAAAGAGTATCAAGTCAATGCATTTCTCACGATACGCACTTTTTTTTTTGGTTGCTTCAACGAAAGCCTTCACCCACAAAAAAAGACAAGTGAGTAGTTCGTAATAAATTCAAAGCAGGCAACAAGACAGGGAGACAGAGGAAGAGGTGCAGGGGTAAGGGAAAGGAGAAGGGGTGTTCAATTGATATGCAACCATCGACTTGACTGGCTTAGCAAACATGTGTTTGGCTATGCTTATAGAATTATTAATATATTCCCACCAATTTGCGGGTTTCCAGTTAAAAACAATTTTCAATTTTCAATTGGAACCGATTTGGAACCCAATGATGATATGTGGAATTCCATTTGGCACAATTATCACCACAGAGATAGATAGGTAGATAGAGAGAGACCACAAAAATGTTTGATTTCCGTTTGTTTGATTTCAATGCATAAATAATGATTTACTTCCTGCCAGCCAGTCCAAGTCCCAGGCCCAGGCCCAGGCCAGTGTGTCGATAGATAATCAATTTCAAAAACAGCAAAAATCACAATTATTAGCCTTAAATCCCCCTTTCCTACACCCCCCCAATAAACTGATCATTTGGTTAGAGTGTTGGGCTCTTTTGGTCTTTGGTCTTGAAATTGTATGCATAAAATATTTGCCAGCGTCGTCAAAAGTGTAGACTTACACCTTCTGTGGGAAATCTTTGTAATTCAATTTGACTACTTTGTCTCCTCCTTTGGCTGTCTGCCTTTGTGTCGTCTCTCATTATTTAATGTAGTCAAAAAGCAACGACGAATTGAAATGCAAAACCTCGTCGAGCAAATCAAATGACAGAAGCAAAAGAATTTCTTGCGGTTTTTGTTTTTATTTTTGTTGTTTTTTCTCTGCAGTTGGAAAAACGTGCACTAAATGGTTGCCCTTTTGCCAAATGTCGAAGAGAGGGAGGGAGGGGGAAAACAAGCTGTAAAAGGTGTGTCATCATGATGACGACAACAAACACTACTTGTCTGAAGTTAGCAACAACGAAAAGTAGTAACTATTTTAAAGGGAGAGAGACTCCTCCTAGTCACATGATTGTAGAAAGTTAAGTATATACATATATAGAGAGAAGTTATATCTACATATATAAAGATAGATACTTACACGCATTGATTGGGCTTCTCGCAGTGACCATGTTCGCAGCCTTTGCATTTGGCTAAAAGAAGAGAAGAAAAAAATACACAGAAAGTTAATTAAAATGTTAATGCCAAAAAACAAAAAAAAAAAGAAGGCAAAATCTACTTTTTGTTTAAATGATTTCCCAACACCTGTCCCCAAAAACAAAAACACACAAACACCCACTCAAAATAGACAGAGACAACCCACAACAAATACATCTCATCAAATTGAGGCAATTTAAACAAAAATCTCTCCGAGGAGGGGACAGAAAAACTTTCTTTTTCACGCGTCTGGCAATGAAAAACCTCTAAAAATACGAAAGAAACAAAACCTAAACTATCTACAATAAAACAAAAGCGCGTTAACAATAGAAGATGAAAAACGTTTAAACACCCAGAAAGAGGGAGAGGGACAGAGACAGCCCAAAATGAATCATGGGGGCCAATTGCTTTCAAACTGTAAAGCAGGAATAACTCGTTTCTAAGGCCAAAAAGGAACTACACAAAATGAAATAATCCCATGGCCATGAAGATGGCAAAGGAAGGAGGCCCCAAAAAAAAACACAAAAAGCAAAAAAAAAGAAACAGATTCCCAAGCTCTCAAAAGGTTCGACGAAAACTTCGATTGTATTGGAGACAAGGAGCAAAGAATGGGAGGGAGTTAAGCAGAAGTAGGTGGAGGATGGGGCTGGAGCTGCGACTTGGCTGAAGAATGTGGCAAACATGTTTTTTTTTCTTTTTTTTTTTTGTGTGACGGTGGGCAGGAAGTTGGGGAGTTGCCTGCACACATAGACGAAGTCAAGGCGCAAAAAGGGCCTAGATGAAAAATCGTGAACACAACTAAAAATGGGCAACGAAAGAAAGGAACGAACAAACGAACGAGCAACGTGTAAAGACGGAGGAGCCAACTTAACTTTTTCAAACTAAAGTTTCATTCAACAAACGGCAGCAACATTGAACAGCAGCAGCCAGGAAAATTGCTAGAAAATCACAAAAACGTGTTCTGGCTCAAGCGGGAGCAGCAGCCGAACGAGGAGCAGGAGGAGGAGATGCTAGGAGGCGGCTGCTCTTTTAATTCCCCTGCACGCAGATAATATATAAAAGCGTAATATTGGCAATTGCCAATGATTTTTATTACATAGTCGTACAGTAGAGAGTCTGTAGCCAGAAAGAGGAGGAGAATGAGATCGAGATCGCCGAGACCGCGAACGAGACGAGAACTCTTTTGAAATAATTTTCCCCTTTGGAAACCCCCAAGAACTGAAAGTGAGTCTTGTTGTTGTTGCTGCTGCTGCTGCTGTTGTTGTTGAGCTGGTTTAGTAGCCGGCAGCAGGAGTCGAGTTATAAAATGTTCTTGGGAAAAGAAGTTCACACGGCCGCAAGCTGGAGCTAGAGAACAAAATTGACTCTATAAATTGATAAAGTGAATGATCATTATTCTATGCAATGGGAAATTTACTTTCACTTGCCCAATTGATAGCAAAACTTCGCACGATGTTCAGACCCCTGAATTCAGTTCGCAGCTGTTCTTCCATTTTTTGGATAGCATTTCATTCAAAGATTCTTGCAAATAGCTTATTTCCTTAAGAAATTAACTTGACCAAAAAAAAAAGCAAAGATCCTCTTCCATTCATACGCACAGTAAAAACAAAAGGTTGACGCAAAAAAATACTAACTAAATGTTGGACCCTTTTTTTATCTGAGGGTGAGACAGAGGAGGAAGAGGATCAATTTTAAAGGAATCGAGCATCAAACTTCCACATGAGCAAACTTTTTGCCCCTCGCACGTTTTGGCTTTTTATTTGTTGCTGCTGGAAAATAATTTTCGTACAAGTGTGTGTGTGTGTGTGTGCCTTAATTTAAGCTCATTTTTGCGCATTTAAGTTGAAAATAAAACAACAAGCCAACAGCAACAACAGCAGCAGCTGCCTCTTCCTCAGCAGCAACAGGACACAAAATTATCTGACCGAAAAAAAATAAAAAACAACAGCAGCAACAAGGCCAGAGAGAGAGAGAGAAAGAGAGACTGAGAAAAGGAGAGCAAGAGAGATGGAGCTACGACGTTTAAGGTGTAATCAGGCGATTGCTTGGGCTGCCTCTAAAGGAAGTTCGTTCCTTTCGTCTTCAGCAATGTGAGGCATGCAGACGACCATCAAACAAAAAAGAAGAAGATCATCATCATCATCTTAAGAACGTCATCATGATCTTCTGAGCGGCTGCCGTCCAACCACACCTTTTGGTCCGAAAATCCTCGGCTCTTTTCCTTCTTCTACTTTCTGGAGCCCTTGCACTTGGCGTGGGAAGATTTTTGTGTGTTCTTTTTCTCTATCTCTCTCTCTCTCTCTCTCTCTCTGTCTTTTCTGCCTCTTGGGGTTTTGTCTGCTCTGGATTCACAGCTACTACCACAAATAAAAAAGGCCCAAAATCAGAAGAAAACCGAATCTTTTACGTTTCGCTTTCGGCGGCTGCTGCTACTCAAGTTCGTTAGACGTTTTGTTCTTCGTGCTCGAATGACAAATGACTTTTCCCCCACAAAGTTTCTATATTTTGTTTCTTTGAATTTCATTGATTTTTAATTTATCTCTTTGATTTTTTTCCCCCACTCCGCTTCATCTCGTCTTCTAGAGCAAGAAATTTAAATTTTTCGATTTTTCTTTAATTTTTTGGGGTTTTTTTTGTCAACTCATCATCACTTTACACATTCAAAATAATTACACTTTAATTCGTTAGGCAGCTCCTTTTGCTTTGGATTGGTTTGGACTGGATTGGAATTGGTATCCCCCCCTTCACTCTGTGTGTCTATCTATATTTTCCATGTTTTGTGTACAATCATCTCATTTGATTTGACAAGCAAGTGATTTTCAATAATAATGAGTTGCCAGGTGAAGTGGTGAGAGGACGCTTCAAGAAACCCCAACCACTTGACAAAGCAGAGACCGTCTCTGGAGTTGAGACTGAGGCTGGGGCTCGAGCTTAGGCCAGAAGCAACAACAAACAAATATGCCACAAAATGCTTGAAAATAACAAGAATTTGTGTATATTTAAGATGGAAGGGGTAGTCACCTTTTGTTTTTGTAAGTGACAGTGATATTTTTTCGAGGCTATTGATCTGGCTTTGAAACATTTGCCTCAAGTGATGTGAGGGAATAAACTAAAGATTTGTAAAAACGTTCACATTTTTGGCTACTTACGTTTTTCGCAATAATCTCCGTGCCATCCGGTCAAACAGATCCTTTCACCCGTTTCCGAGCATGTGTAATGGCCAAATGGATCCGCATCGTATGGGCGACAAAATTTCACACAACCCTCGCCATAATAATGAGGATCGCAGGTAACACGAAAATCATATTCAAGCCATGTATATTGTGATTCGGATTTGTTGGTCTTCCATTCGGATGATACTTCCAATACTTGTTGCACCGCCATCCGTTGGATAAGTACATCTGTTAGAAGAGAAGAAAAGAAAAGGAGAGGAAATATGAGTAAGAGATAAAGATAAAGGCAAAATGTGTGTGAGAACAAGTTTGAAGAGTAGTCGTCGTCGGCCAATAGACTAATGAAGATTAATTGGGTTAAGTTAACTCGAGAGATAGAGATAGGCCAGAGAGATGGGCAACAGGGTTGAGATACCGCTGAAGGCTAAGACGGCTCGAAATGGAATTTTGTTTTTGGAGGAAAACTCACAAAACTTTAAATGCAACTCAAAGAGTCTCTCTGAACCGGGGCTAAGCTAAGCTGGTGGAAGTCAAGTGCCGAATCGAGTCGAGCCGTGTTAAGGTATGCAGTCGATCGGGTAGGGTAGCCTTTTAGTTTTTTTCAGTTTTGTTTCGTTTTATTTTTGCTTTTTGCAATGAAGGAGACACGGGGCTTGGCATCAGGCAGGCAGACCGCTTGCCAACGACAACGTCGACGACATCCACAGCAAACGCGAGATCTTTGAGCCATGCATTTTTCAGCTGTTCGAGAGCTGAACCAAGCCGGACCGGTCTTTATTTCTTTTTTGAAAACTATTCGATGCCAACTTCTCTCTCTCCCTCTTTAGAGTGTGTGTGTGTGTGTGTCTGTGTGTGTGTAGCCACATTATGCCATGGTCTATAAAGTAAATTGCAGGTGCATGACTATTCGAATTGCATGCAGTCAGCCAGCAAGTAAAAGAGAGAGAGAGAGAGAGAGGGAGAGAGACGGAGATGACGAGTTGGCTTGAAGCTGGCTGGCTGAATGCGGCGTTTTAAGAGTTTTGTTAAGCTTAAAAACAGTCCGTTCAACACATAAATCTCCCGCAATGCCAATGCTCCTCCACCCACTCCCCACTACACCCCCTTCCCATCTTCTTCCAGAACACTTGGTAGTGAAAACTTTAGTGGCTTATTTCTAAACTGGCACACCAGGAGCAGCACCAGCAGCAGCAGCAGCAAAAAGCAAAAGCGTTAGCCTCATTTCAAGTGAAAGTAAGAAAAGTTAATATGAAATTTTTGATTCACTTTACTTAATCTATTACCAACCAATTCCACACAGCAAATACCAATTATCCATTTGGCTAATGTCAGAGACAATTTATTTATTATTTATTTTGTGTGTTCGACCTGACCAACTGGTTACTCAATAAGTACAGCAAAACAAAATATGGAAATACTTCAAAATATTCACTAATTAATTATCAAAAATATGCGACCGAAAACAGAATTCTAAGCCAGTTGCCAACTGCTGCCAGCTAGACAAGCAGTTGCAAGCGTCGTCGCCGTGTGTGCTTCACCTGTGCGGCGACAACATGGAAAACCGCTCAAATGCAAAAATCGCGCCAAGCAACAACATTCCCCAGCAGGCCCCAGGTAGAGAGATCAGCTTAGAGCCATATTGAATTGTATTTTGGTGGTTTTATTTACATTTGTGCAACACACATACACGCACTCACACTCTTACGCTGAGACACAGACAGACATTGGGGCGATTTGTGGCATGACAGGTTATTAGACGTACCGCAACTTTGACTAGACAACGCACAATTTGCTTGGCCTGTTTGGCCAGTTGTTGGCAGTAAAACAGAAAGAAAAAATTAAATAAAATAGAAAAATGTATGAAAAAAAAATTTTATTTTTTCTATACAATTTGTGAAAATTTGTTTTACTGTCAGCAATTCATGGAAAATAACTATCACAAGGAAGTGCATTTTTTTTGTTGTCATAAATGAAAAGTAAGAGCAGCAGGTGACAACTTTCCCCCGCCTTGGGAAAAAGACGGAAATGTTGTTCACAGTTTATCCTAGGGTTAAAAAATTTGAGTGCAACAAGAATTTGGTTGGACGAATTTCCTGACTCTCTTTTTATTTGGTGACTGAGACTAAAAGAATTTTTGAAATAAAATTTGATCAAGACACAGGACGACGTCAGCAGCAGCAGCAGCAGGCAGCAACAAGTTTTGTGGCATCAACCACTCTTTTTTTTCTTTATTTTGGCCTGTTGCTGAGTTGCCTCTGTTGCTGTTGCTGCTTTTTCTTGATCCAATGAGTTAAACTTAAAAGATAAGCATTTTAACAACATTGAAACAACAACAAAAACAACAACAACGTGCAACTAACAACTTTGGCATTGGCAGAGATTAATTGGTAGGTAGGGATAGGTGCAAAAAAAAAAAGCGAAACGAAAAAGAGCCAAGCGAAAATCTTAAAAGGCCCATGAGTTGAAAGATTTCTCGACGCATCACACAAGAAGAGGCCAAGAATCACCTTGCACGACGACAACGACTTGAGTTGAGTTGGGATTCAGATTCAGATTCTTGCCTGTTGGCTGTATGCTATATGCCCGAAAGCAAAAAACCTGGCGAAAAGGTCGAAGTATACATACTTCCTCCTTCAAGCTCCACCTTCTCATTCTCCCTGCGATGCGTGTTCTCCGTGTCTCCCCATCTCTCTCTCTCTCTCTCTCTCGCACGTCTTTTATGTAATTTATGTTAAATGAATATAACAAAACTTAAGAAAAAGACTTAAACTTGTTGGGTAGACAGGCGTAAACTTGTCTGCCGTCTAAAGTATGCGGGAGATCGTTGGTTTTTCTTTCTTTTTTTGCCACCGCCTCAGCCCGTTGCATTCCTTTTTCTTTTCGTTTCGTTTGGCTGTTGTTCCCTTCGTTAAATAATGAAATTAATCCTTGACAAGCGAACGGTGCGACGGCAAGTGAAGCTCAACTAGAAATCTGGGCACAAAATTGAATTGAAAATTGCTATTGTGGGGGGCAAAATCACCGATAAAGATAAAGATCTATTAGACTGGTACTTGAAAATTAGCTTGTTGCAGCAATCCTCGGGAATCCTCGTTGCCTCAGCAGGATGCCAATCTATAGGTCTTAAAACACACACACAGGCTGCAAAACAATTAAAATTCCTTCAAGGAATAGGCCAAGAGCTAAGAATAGACAAAATACAGGCAGACAAGTGTGTGGAGGGGGGAGGAGCAGATAAAAATGCTGTTTCTCTCTTTCTTGATGCTGATGAGCAAAAGAAGAAGGTTGAGGAGAATTCTTTTGAAAAAAGTTCATAGATCGTGAAAGAAAGTGCAGGTAGATAGCCCACAAAAGAATAGCAGGTAGCCCCCCGTAAAACTAATAATATTCTGTGGGAAAATTACCCAAAAGTGAGCTGCAGAGAGATTAGTAATACCCAAAGCTAATGAAAAAAACCATACCTGCTTTGATAAAAAGATAAAAGACAAATCTGGTTTTCGGATTTCCTTTCATGTGTCCTTGCTTAGAGAGAGAGACTGTGTGTGGTTCTCCTCCTGCTCGATCGATCTGTTTATCTACCTTAAAGATCAGTAGTTGTTGCATTGTTTTCAAGATGAATTACACCATACACAAAAACATACACGATCTGTAAATTCCTTCAACTAAATTGCAATTCGTGATATGGCCTACGCGACACAAGCCAAAATCGAAATTATACTTGAAACTAAATGAGTTCTGGGGGAGCCAAGCCAAGCCGAGCCAAGCACTTCCGTTCGCTTAAGGCAAAGACAACAAAGGCGACAAAGTCTGTCTGAGGTTTATCCCTGAACGCAAAAAACAACGACAGGAGTAGAAGGGAATTTAAAACCGCTCAATGTGCCGGAAATCTTACACACACACTCATACAGAGTGAAAGAGTGTGAGAGGGTAGTGTAGTTAGTTAGCGAAACTAGAACTTTTTGAAAAGGTATCAAATAACAGGTAAACCCAAAAATGACGACAAATTTTTTTGATCGTGTGGCTGTTGATGATGACAGCTTTCAATCGATCACTCACAGGAAGCAGGATATAGCCCAAATGGTTGTCTTTAGGAAGTAATTAATTCATAAATTATTAACTTACTGTTTGAGGGTGCATTTCCACTGCTATTCGTATCATGCCAGGCCTCGACGATCAATGTGAAGGTGCCCTGTAAGAGGAATAGAAGAAAAATAAAGTTAAAGAAAGTTTGTTTTTTTACTTATCAAAACGGGAAATTGAATTCAAACAAGGAAATCATCTTCATTTCATTTTCGTTTAAGTTTAAGATATCAATCGACGAGTGTATGACTAATTTGGTCTTGGTCTTCAATCTACTTAAATCCCACCACATCACATCAACAGCAATTCACAGCTTTGGGCTATTTGGGAGTAGGCTCATTATAAAAAGATTATGACAGCATTGCAGCAAACGTGTTTCTTGACGCCCACCAGCATACTCCGCTCAATAGATTGGATGCATTCAAAACTAATGCAATCGAAATGTAAATGGCAGTGGCAGTAACCGCGGCTGAGCCATTTGAAATGCAAATCCATTTGCTCAGCACACATACAAACACACAGAGCTCGCCCTCAATTCACACTTGATTACAAATGCAACAAACACACACACACGTATACAGTAACTGGTAGTGGAAAAACCGGCAGAGATGACACAAAAATCCATGAAAATGCAACATGGTTGCATGGCTGCTGTTCATTTTATTTTTTTTCTGTAGAGGTGGTGCCTGATGCCTGCTTGCCGCTTGTTGGGCGTTGTTGCGTTTTGGCCATTGCATGTAAATGACTAATTTTCTGGTGTTTCTTTTTTTCGTCTATAACTTTCGATTTTGCGTAAAATAAGTGTGTGTCTGTGTGAGTGTGTGTGAGTTTGTTTGTGTGGGTGGAGGTGGAGATGTAGAATTAATTTTCGTTGATAAGCCAATCCGCCGATTGATTGCATAACGGCAAATGACTGACTCCAAATCCAACTCGGCTTCGCCTTTCTGTGTGACAGACATTGAAAATGTATTTTATTTTTATTTTAATGCAATTTTCTTCTGTGTGTGTGTGTATGTGTGTTTTATGGGCACGACAGGAAACAAATCAGACATAGATGATCAGCAGCAAACAATGGTTAAATGAGTAGCAACTACAGCAGAAAGGTAATAATACTCAATGCAGAAATGAATTGAAATGATTGTGGATCGTAAAAATTATTTGTCTACAAAATTTAAGTGTGTAAAAATGCAAACTGTTGCTGCTGCTGATTTTTATACAAGTTCTATATGCATTTTAGGAAAAATTATCATAACGAAGTCGCCGTTTCTCTCTGTTAGTTACTCTGTATATCATAAGGAGGACGCGGACTCCAAAAATAACTAAATGAGCAGACGACAACGACGACGACGACGACGACGATGAGGATGACGCGTAGTGAATATCGCGTGCGGCGGTGCTGTATATCAACGTCAATATCAAAAGGCAGAAGCAGCACATAGGGTGAAGTGCATGCCAAATGCTGCAACAAACATACATAGGGCGCAAGCAGGAGTAGGAGTGGTAGTCACCGTGCACGTAGCAACAACAAGACACAGAGACAAGAGACAAGACAACAGGACAGCAGAAAAGAAAAGACAACAGACAGTCAGACAGAGAGACAGGCAAAAGTAACAAAGTTCAATACAAGAGCGAGACAGATAGACCGAGTAGAAGACGTTCCGTGTGTTGTCAATGCTGAGATGTTGCTTGACTATTTTTAGGCACTGTGTGTGTGTGCAATGCAGAAGAGGGCGATGCCAATGCCCAAACCCAACCCAATCCCCCCTAGCCCTCAAATCATCCAACCCATCCACATCCACACCACATCTTCTTTGAGTTATTCTCCAACTGTTGCCTTGCCTTTAATTAAGTGCAACATTAAATTAGTTGCCTAGTCTAGAGAAGTCTAGTCGTTGTTACTCTATAATTAAATTTATAATTTGACCTAGAAATATTTAAAGTTGAAAGTGCGCCCCACACACTCACACACACACAAGATTCAGTGGGAAGAAAACTATTTTTAAGCACTAGAGCAGACAGAAATAGTAAGTATATAAAAGAGGAACTAACTAAAGGCACGTGTTTTTCTTTTTCATTTGTTGCTAATTGTTTTTGTTTTGTTTTATGCATATTTTAAGCAATATTTTCAACTTTTTTCTGCCCGCACTTTGTATGCTAAAATTTACACATTTCACGTGCCAAACTCAACCTACCACCATGAGTTGATCCAACTGCGGCTGCTGCTGCTGCTGCTGCCCCCCTAAGGCAACTCAGCGGGTCTAGCATGACTTTGCCACTTTTAGCGGCAGCCAAAGAACGCGCATGGTAATGATAATAATAGTGACGTTGCACATGCGCGCAACAATTAGGAAGTAAAGTGTCTACGAAGGCACCCAGGAGACGGGTCACAAAAACCTAGAGAGGGTCACAGTGAGAGAGAGAGGGGGGAGGAAAACACCCCTTAAGTAAGCCAACAACGCACACGCTGCGGGCATACATAGAACATCTATTGTGGTGGTATATAATATCAAAAGTCGTTGGAAAATACGTTACAAACAACAAAATTGTTGTTGTTGTTGAAGAGCTTGAGTAACTTCCCATATATCCAAGGTAAAAATGTTCATTCTCTTTCTCTGCGCTGCTCTGCGGTGTGTGTGTCTGTGTGTTTTTTTGTTGTGGGGTGGCTCTGGCAGCGTTTCTTTCGTCGTAATAATAATTAAGAAATGCAAGGGGCATGCCACATGCCTTTCCTTCTCTCCGCCGCTCATCACGAATAAAGAAGAAGTACCATATATATATATATATCTTAGCCAGTCGAGCATAAAACCCAACCAAACATAAAAAACAGAAAAAGAAACGAAACGTTGAAAGATATAAAAGAATGTGCACAGGCGCTGTCTTGCTGTTGCAAGTATTTCAAATTTAAGCAATTTATTGAGCCCACGTGCGCATAAATAACCGCAGAAACGAAGCACGGGGTGTATATCTATTCAAAACTGTACAATTAAAATAAGGAAAAGTCCGAGTTTTCAAAAAAATCTCCAATAGAAAAAGATGCCTTACTTGATAAAGTCAAGTCTCGCTCTCTCTCTCTCTCTCTCTCTCTCTCTCTCTGAGGTCTCCCTCCCTTGCGCAAAGTAACGACAATTTTTAAAGCAGGGGTTGATAAAGCGCTAGCGCACGCGTTTCCAGCGCATACTTTTAATAGCCGACAGATGTTTTGTCAGCGCCAACAACCCTCAACAAGGACACGGCGCACACTCAACGGATACAGAGAGAGAGAGAGGGCATTGGGCTAGGCTATAAAAAGCCCAAACAAATTAGCAAAGATGCCGCACCAGAGACAGCAGCCACAACCATCCGGAGGAGGAAATTGACGGGCGTCTTTCTCGTAGATACATCTCCCCACACATCGAGTCTTCATTTTTAGGGCCACAACTAAATTTAGAACTCATTCCGAATGCGCAAATATCTGTTTGCTGTTTGCTATATGGCTGTATGAGAGACATTCAACTTACCGGCCAGGAGAATGTGAATCCGAACTGTATGGGATTCGAGAATCCTTTATTTTGATAGCTCTGCGCATCGGTTAGATTAACCGAATTTTCACCGAGAACCGGCGTTACGACATCACCGTAGGTACACTGCGATGTTGTATCGATTTTCGCTTGATAATGCTTCAAACAGACGCGAAACCGCGTTTTGCATGTGCCAACACATTTGGATGTCGCCGCATCCGTTTCACCGCTACAGCAATGTCCTTCGTTATCACGTCCGTTCTCATTGCTAAAGTATTTCAAACGCAATTCAAAATTGCCGGTACTGTGAACCTGCAAAAAACACAGAAAGAGAGAAAAAGGATTTTGATTAGTATAAAGCGTCAAAGACAATCAAATTAAAATGCAATTCATTAAAAATCAAATAAAAAAAAACAGATCTCAAGAAAAGTTGAGTGAGAGAGAAGGAGACGAATAAAGAATGCAGCTCCCCAACATGACAATAAATCTTTTTGTCGTTTTCGTTGTTGTTCGGTTTGTTGTTTTATGGCAGCTTTGGTATTTCTTTTGCAGAGGAATTTGCACCACAAAAAAAAAAAAAAATAACCTCAACTCAAACTCGGGTAGCGCAATTTGGAAAGAGACCCATGCAAAGGACCTGGAACTGGAAACAGGCTTATGAAATATTAAGAGTCAACCGAGACAGAACCGAAAAATAATATCGGCAGCATGACAAATGCACAGCAAGCGGTCGCTTTTCGACTGCCGCCTTTTTTCCTCTTTTGTTCGTAATAAATTCTGCTTCGTTTGGCCTGCCTTTCAAGTTACGTTAACCTGTGATCGACTTTCGACTTTTTAAAGCGCCGCCGCCAGAAACACAGATCAAAAAACGTTTCGACAAATATATTTGCATATTTTCGCTTTAGCCAAAAATTTGTTTTGATAGTCATCTTGTCATAAATTTCTCAATTAATTTTGCTTTTGCTTGGCGTTTTACGACTCACACAAAAGGTGTAAAGGCAGTTAATAGTTATGTGTAGGCAAAAAATGGGTCAAAAGATAAATGATTTAACTAAAATGATCCCTAAATGAAAATAAAAATCATTCTATAGAACTCCATTTTAACATCTGACCAAGGAAGATCACTAAACTTTAATTGTAAAGCCATAAATGGTGACTTGAAATCATAAAGTTGCCTTTTAACAAGCAAATGCCCAAAAATAGGCGCACTAGAGTTGAGTTATTGCTCTGATTATTATTATTGTAGTATAGTGTAGTTGCTTGGCCCGTTTTCTATAACTGTTCGGCAATTAACATTTTACCAACAACAACAAGTGGAGTAAAGTGAAGTGAAGCTTGTTAAAATGACAATTTAATTGTTAACAAGACACTGTGAGCTCACTCACTCACTCAGTCAGTCAGCCAGAGATTTGCTCCACATGTGGGAAGGTAGATGGTTCCCCCCCTCTGGTTTATTTTTTTTTTGTACTGGAGTCTGGAGAGTGAACATGGGTGTTTAATTGCTCAATTAAGTAGAAGTAGAGAAGTGCGCGTGTTTCAGATGCTGTTGGAGCTAAGCTCCAATTTTTAGCCCCAACCCCCAGCAAGTCAACCAACCAACTTAGGGCTCAGCAGGTGTAAGCCACACAAAAGGGGACCGAAAGAAGAAGTAACAAAAAGAAAAGAAAAACTGTAGCAAAGCTGCTTAACTATGATTTAATGGCGCTAACATTGTTGAAAAAAGACTTTTGTAATTGCAGAAAGAGAGTCAAGTGGGAATCGAGGGATGAAAAATGTGTCAAGTGTTGGAAAATCACTTATACATCAAATGGGAAAAACTACTACTCCATTCGAATACTGAAATGCAAAAACGAAAGACTTAGGCAACAAACTGCACAAGAAGCAGCAGTAGAAGTAGAAAAAGAAGTGGAAGGAGGAGCAGACACAGACGACAGGAGGCAACAACAAAAACAACAACAAAACGTGTATTAATAAGCAGCAGGCAACAAAAATAACACAAAACGAACGCAAAAAAGCAACAGCAGCGCTGCGTCGCCGTCGCCGTTGACGTCAGCGTCAACTTCGTCGGCAACAGGCAGTCGAAGAAGAAGCAAGAAAAACGATGAAGAAGAAGAAAGAAAGAAAAAAAATGTACAAGTAAAACCGAATTGTTTCCCACGGCATACGATTTTGCCGGTCAACATTGATGGTTAAAACGAACGAAACGAACGAAGCGTCAAAGCGTCGGCTCGCCGAACGACGAACCAAACACAAAAGGTGCGGTGAGCTGAGGTAAGGTGATGTTGACTGGCAGAGGGGGTTAAAAAAGGTGTAAGCGAACGCCAGGTGAAGAAGCGGCGGCCACTGCAGTGCAGCCATATTGAAAGAGACAGAGAGAGAGAGAATGAGCGCACGCGAGAGAGCGAAAACTGAACGGCTTATGAGCCCCAAAGCTATAACAGTTTAACACACACACACTGCGTGAAGGGGGAGCTCACCTAGCGTGTGTGTGTGTCAGCTGGTGGTGGTGGACAGAGAGAGAGATTTACGAAAGAGCAGCATAAAAAGAGCAAAACGTGACTTAAAAGTGAATTGGAGTTGGAGCTGCTGGAGAAAAAAACAAATGCAGCTGGCGCTGAAGGAGAGCCAAAGCTTAAGAGCAACAAAAAAAACTTGTTTTTTTTTTCTTTTCAACGGCGCTTTGAAGAAGAGCAAAAATATGCGCAAAAAAATACACACACACATACAAATGAAGGCAAAGACGAAGAATTAATAAATGATCAACTCGAAAAAAACTCCAACTTCAAACTGAAACTCGACGAGATGCGTCTGAATTAATAAACGAAACGAAACAAAAGAAATGTTAGAAAAACCATTAAGCGGAAGGAAGGTTAACAGCAACAACACAACATAAAAAAAAGGTGGAAAAAAGTAAATACAGAGAGTGCCAAGCAGAGCCAACTTTATTTTGATATGCAACAGACACACAAAAAATGAACAAAAAACAAAAAAAAAAATACGATAAAAAGTAGCTAAATGTTTTACAACGACTTTTAAAATATCCTATAAATAATAAAGGGGGTTGCCTCTGCATAAAGGGGCGCCTGACACACCTTAAAGTAATAAGCAATTTCTCTTGTTACTCTCAGTTTCTTGGGCAGAGTATTTAATACCGAAAACTAACCAAAAATTAAACCGAAACAAACAAAACAAAGGCGCAGCAGCAGCCCCCACTACAAAACGTTTGTCAAAATATAAACAAAACAAAAAAAATGAAAGAAACGAAGAAAAAAAAGCAAATCAATTTGCATAACACACGAAACGTTTTCTTAGTTTTGTTGTTGTTGTCTTCGGTTTTTCTACGTTTGGTGGGAAAAATTGAGTTAAAAGTGCAACCACAAAACGTTTATTTTTTTACATTTGACACCAATTTGAAGAGACTTCAATTTGATTTTCTCACAATGTGTTTGTTTTTTTTTTTTTGTCTTTTTTGACAACCAAATGTTAACAATTCACCAAAAATTTGGAGGGAAAACTTTTGTGATATTTTCAAAACAAACACCAGACTAAAGACAAAGAATATTGCCAATGGTGCGCCTAGATGTATGCTATTTTTTTAAGAATTTAGACTTTTCAAAATTCCCAAAAGAGAGAAAAGGAACCGAGACACTTGTTTCGCTTTATTTGTTTTTTGCCTTCAACTTTGAACTTTAGTACGCTTGAAAAACTAACTAGACCCAAAAAAAAGGGGGGAAAAAGCAAACCCAAACTATCCCAAGCCCTAGCTTTGCGGTGGACCCTAGAGACAGACATACAGAGAGAGACACTTGTTAAAGTGTTAGAAAATAGTGCGTTGCATTGTTTACCTTTTGCTTGACTCAGTTTGCTGCTGTTGCCCATCTAGCTGAAAAGCTCTGGCTGGGGGCCTTTTTCCTTAGGGTACTGCTATTTTTACTGCGATCACTCAGGCATGACGCGACTAGTTAAGACCCAGTTGCCCCTCTTGGCACTTGCTTGCTTTTTTTTTGCCATTTTGTTGTGTCTTCCACGTCAACTTACGTTGACTGACTGACTGACAGTTTGATGTTGTGGGTTAACACACACACACACACACACAACACAAAGGAGACATTAAAATGTATGAAAAACTTATAAGGGCACACGCATTTTGAGTCATCTTACTTTTGAGTTGTAATTCTACTTTTCCTACTACAGGTGTTTGTTTAGCTATCTTTTTCCTTTTTTCTTTTTTTTTTTTGGTTTTTTTCTAGAGCTTTTCTTCTAGTTATTGTTGTTGCTGCTTGGCCTTTTGCCACTGAAAATGTTGTTTATTAATCATTTAAATTCATCATCATAATCAACCGTTAACAACGGGCTTGGGAAACGCACACGCACACACACACACACATACCATACACAGACCCAAACAGTTATAAGCGCAAGTGAATCAGCGTGCGTGTGGGTGTCTCTTCTCTCTCCTTCTGCTGCTCCTCCTTCTCTTTGAATTTCTAAATAGCAATTAATTATGTTATGAAGACGAAAAAAAGAAAAGGGGAGACGACTCCGTCATTCACTCACTCACGCTCTTACCCATTTCATTCATTCATTCCTCAAGTTCTGTCCACATGCTCAATGTTAATATGAAAATTGCATAAATGCAAAAACATAATAAAAATGCACGAGAACGAGACAAAAAGAACGCGACGACATGCAGAGTAGAGTAGAGTAGATGATGATAGGACAAGACACTTCACCAAGAATTACGGTTATTTGATAGTCAAGTGAAATTAAAGCACAGCAGGAGAGAGAGAGCAAGAAAGACAAAAGGGACATGGCAAACCAAACAACAACAAAAAAGAAGTGGGACGACAATATGTCGAAAATTATTAAACAATTTATTTGACAGACTTTTTCAGCGAGATTTTTAAACTTTATTGAAGAATAAATTGAAAAGACGAAATTTATTTTAAACTATTTTCTAGTAAGTCACTAAGATATTTCGGCCATGCTTGGTAAAATCAAATGTAAAACACAAAGATTTTGGAAAAAAAACTTTACTTCGGATTTCAAAAAGAAAATCGAGAATTGTCTAAAATATATAACAAGTCACTGTTCGTTTTTAGAGATTTTTCATGCGCGGTTTTTAAAGTCTATCGTCTGCCTGATGTGGCCAACAGCTGCACTTGAAATTTTCAGCTGTTCGAGGCCGCAGGAGGTTTCCAGACGTGTGTAGACGCTGTTAAAATTAGCAACTAAAAAATACATACGTAAAGTAAAGCACGCAACAATATGCCAAAGTTAAGGGCGAAGGAACAACAAGAACAAAAACAAGCAGAAGGAACACGCAGCATGCAGTGCTCCTGTCACAGGGGATGCTGGCGTGAAAGATCAATGAAAGGCAACCAAGAACAAGAAGAAAATGAGGAAAAAGAAGGAACCAAATAAGATAAGCAAGTGAAGCTGCTGCTTTTTTTGCGAAGGAGGTGGAAGACATTTCTCTGCGCATGTGTCGTCGACTTGATGGTTGACCTACGCTGAGTATTAAAATGCAGAAAAAAAAACAACAAAAAAACGAAATATGCCTCGGCAGATGTTGCCCATGCCCCCAGCAACAATATGTGCATTAAAAGTTTCATGTATATACATATTGAAATCGAGTAGCTTATAGTATTTTTGGAAGGCATGCGCCGTTGGTGGTAATTTTTTTGGTTTTTTTTTTTGGAATGAACTGGACCTGTTTGCCGCAAAACTAGTTTTAAATCTACTCTCTAGAGAGAGAGTAGGAGATCTCCATCATAAACGACCCTAAAAGTGTGTAAGCAACCCCTCTATACATACATATATATGTATGTATGCCCATGGATTTGCTCAGCTGACACAGGAGGTTCTCATATTACGCAATCTAAGCAATTGTGGAACAAATGTTGAAAAATTGTCAACCACCACAGAAAAATAAAAAAAAAAACACAAAATATTAGAATTTATGGCATATTTGGCATTTTGTCACTTTAGAAGAAATGAAACGAAATTGAGAAAATGTTGTATAAAACAATAAACTAAAGCTTTTTAGTAGTCCAACTTAACCAAGTAATAGTGAAATTTGATATAGCAATATTTGACAATTATATAAAAAGCTCCGAAATTAATTCATTGACTTAATAATATAAATCTTGCAAAATTGGACTTTGTTATCATTTACTACACTTTAACCTTGTTTTGACTGAAAATTTCAAGAAATTTGTATAATTATAATCTGTTCAAATTATAAGACTATCATATGCACTATGCAGTCTGATTTTGATAATGAAAATATATTCCAAACACAAATCTTTTTTGCTCTTCTAGCGAATTTAAATTATCGCGGGTTACCACCACCCCAAATGCAATTTTTTTGGGCAATCTGGCAAGGCCTTTATCACTTGTTCTCTCACTCGCACGCATGCGTCGTTTTAATATACATGCGGGGAGGGTGGAGGAGGGGATTTGTTTAAACTAATTCGCGGAAAACTCACCTGCACAATAACTGTGAAGCAAATGAATGCGGTTAATAAACATTTAATCCAATGCATGTTTATTGTTTTTGTTGTTGTTGTTTCTGTTGGTTGGTGTTTTTTGGGTAATAAATTAGTTTTATATTGTGTGTGTGTAGTTGCTGTTGTTGTTGTTTAGTGTAATAATCCTCGTGAAATTTATTACCAAAAAACCAACGTATCAAGTAAAAAAAAAGAAGCTTTGAGTGTATATTTTCCTTTTCTTTTTTGTTTTTGGTATTTGTATTTTGTTGTTTCTCTCCTTTCTTCCTCGTGGCGTCCTCTTCGTTCTAACTGCGGCACATGGTTTTGCAATTAGTTGTTGTTGTTGTTGCTGGTGGTGCCATTTGTTGTTGTTGTTGATGCTTTTTTACACGTGCACGCGCCACATTGTTTTTTTATGCAAAAAATGGGAAAAAACACACAAAAATACACACTTTTGCGTATTCCTCTTTGGGCTTATTTGCCTTGCTTATTCTCACGCACAGCACCAAAAAAACCTAACGGTGTTTATGGCTTATTCCAAAAAAAAAGAAATGCCGCCAAAGACGGCAACTTTTTTCTTTATTTTTTTATTATTTATATTTCTTAAACACTTTTAGAACTCATGCAATATTCGTTGGTGTTGATTTTCGATTTTTACGAAATATTTTCGAATATTTGGAAAATACAACAATTTATTTTCCTTCTTTCTTGATTTTATTTTTCTTCACTTTTGCTTTTTGTTCACTTTATTCTCATGTTGCACATTTGAATTTGTTGTTCATTCCAATTGCATTAAATTAAATGACGCGCGCTTTTATGTTTAATATTTTTAATGCAATTTATTTTATTTAATTATTTTTAATACGGAGAGAGAGTAGCCGCGCGCACGTCCTTACTCCTTGAGAACCCGTTACAATTTGTTTTTTTTTTCGTTTCGTATATTTGAAATATTTGAAAATTCAAGATGTGGCGGAGCCGCGCAGTTTTACGAAAATAAACCAAAATAAATTCATCCGACAGCACGTCCGCTCACTTCGAAATTCAAATTTAAACTCGCCGCGAAAATTGTCAATTCGCCCCAGCTTAGAACTCGCCGATTTCGCCCGACCATACACCCAAATTATTTCGCCCTAACAACCAGACCGAACTCATTGCAACTCGAACATCAAGCGAATGGTGCCAACTGCAACCAATGATGCCAACTCGAACATGTTCGCACGTTTAACTTGGCCGCTCTCTCTTTGAATATTCGCCGCAACAAAATAAATAGCCGCCGCTGTTGCTGAATTCGCTCTTTTGCTCGAGTTCGACTATACCCAGCAAACATTGAGCCTCCTCCAGGTTAAAAATACTTAGGTTAAAAAAACTCCTCTACATTTGTAGAAGAAAAATGAAATCCTTTTACACAGAAATAGTAGAAACTTGTCATTCCTGATTTTGGAGGGTATATGCTTAAGTACGCATCACAGTTGACAGACGAAAGAGTGGTTATCATGATAAAGAGATCATGTTTCTGCTGAGAGTTGGCATATCTATTTGTATACATGTATATATATTTTTAGTTTTAAAACTTACTAGGATTCGAATGCAGCACTATAAAATATCCTGCTTAATTCACAGATTGATATCAGTTCGGACAATGAGCATAAATCTTCCGACGATGCATTATTAATCCCCAATTTAATTCAATTATTCGATTTCTGATTTTCCTATGTGTTTGTGTATTCAACGTTTTGTATACATATGTAGGGGAGAGTGGGGCTAATCGGCGCATGGGACAATCGGGCGCAGTCAAATTATCTTGAAATATAATAGCACGATCCAAAAGTGATAATTGTCCTAAGATCGCATTTTGGTAGGCTATATTTGGATCATAAACTTAGACGTATCCAATTCGTAGTATCCGAAATTTTTGGGATTATGTAATTTTTAACCTCAAAAATCAATTTTTTTTCGTTTTTTTGGTTTTAAAAACATTGAATAAATTTTTAATTTTGATAGATGTTAACTAAAACAGGTTCCGACATGTATTAACTTATGCTGTGCACTTCGTTCGTTCGGGGCAAAATGGCGCACTAGTTGAAATTTAAATATGGCGTTTTAAATTCATAGCTATATTTGAATAAAAGTCCGATATATAAACTAGTTATTGATAAAAACAGTACATTTGCCAGAATCAGACGGATCAGAATACTATATCATATAGCTAATGGTAGCTAATGGACAAACGATAAAATGAACATTTTTGGTGAAAAAAAGGTTTTTTATAAAACAAGTTTTTTAATATTAAGCTATATTTAGTTTTTTTTTTTAAATCGCTTTTTTTATATAAAAAACTTGTAAAACAACGATGCGCCACATTGCCCCGCTATTTTTAAAAGCGCCAATTTGGGGTATGTACGAAAAAACCGCTATAGCTTTGTAACGGTAAAATATATCGAAACGTATCTTTGAACAATAGTTTGACCTTTCATTTAAGGGGTTACGCCACCCCTGAAAAAAATAAAAAACAATTTTTTTTTTTTTGGCTCTAAAAATCCTCTATAGTTTTAAGAATCTTTTACACTTTAAATCATATCGGTATTCGAATTAGTTCCGAAGTTGCAGCGTTTAGAAGTGAGCGCGTCCGAGTCGGCCCCGACGTGGTAAATTTTTTTCTTTTGCGTTTTTCTCGAAACTACTATTTTTGAACCGGGGTGTCAAATATCTCCGAGTCTACTGGACCGATTTGGCTTAAATTTTTATCATATATTCTTTACAGTGTTAGGTATCTGCCCACGTAGGATTTTTTGATTTAAGGTCCTGTTTGGAAGTTATGAATTTTTTTAGCCAAAAAGGTTCTTCGAAAAAGAGCGTTTTTTTTTTCAAACAGCCGCCATTTTGCCAAAAAAAATTTTAAAAAAAAAATCCTACGTGGGCGGATAGCCATAGCCTTCCTGAATAACAAGATTTTTTTTGGATTTTTCGGGTGATGTTTAGCCGAGAAATTCGACACCCCACCTGCAAGGACTTAGAAATCATGGTGGCACTTGCCGGCCCGAAATCTCCGCCATTTTGTTTAAAAAAAATTTTTTTTTTTCAAAAAATATTCTTTAAAGTACCCTCAATCTGTGTATAATAAAAGTTTTTTCCTAAATTGTATACTGGCCGCAGAGCAATAATTAATTTTTTCACCTGTTTTTTGGACCTCAGGGGTGGCGTAACCCCTTAAGTGCTCATATGAGAGGATACGAGCTCCCGATCAGGATATATGAAGGGTTAAAAAAAAATGCGCCGATTAGCCCCACTCTCCCCTATATATTGTATATTCAGGATGCGGGCATTGGTATGACCAGTGAAGAATTATTTAGCAATTTGGGCACAATTGCCTGCAGTGGAAAAAATAGAATAGTGCGCCGAAATATTTCACACAGCGTCAAATGACGGGGTATTTTAAAACATATCCAAAATTCATCCAAATTGTGATTCGCACACCTGAAGTTTCAATTCTCAGAAGTTTTTGGAATTTTAATATTGGTCATTTGTTAGACCAAATTTTTGGAATTACATGTTGAACACATTTTTGAATTTGTTGCCTTCAAGTGTTTTTCTTCAAGTTGGTGAAATATAAATATGCGTACAGTAAAATCCGATTATAACGACTTCGCTTATGGCAGCAAAATAATGTTAAAAATGTAGAAATGCATTCAATTATCAGTAGCACCAACTCGGAATATTAAATACGATAACGACATTCCTTTATTGGTTTTGGAGAAGAGCTGTAAAAAAAATTTGAAGAGCATGTAAGAACATTGGCAATGGTGTGGCTATATAAGGGGAACCTTCCGAGGACAACAGTGTCCGAGGACAACAGTTATCAGTGTATTGGCCAGGACAGTGTTGAAAACGTCCAAGATCAAAATGAAGAAACACCTAGTGTTTCGGAGTAAATTAAAGCTGCAGAAATTATGCAATGACTTTAACGCACAGAATTCACATCTCGTTTTGTGATATGCGCAAAGGTTTTTATAAGTAAATAATTTAGTTTTGATTAAAATATTATTGATTTTATTTTGAAACCCATTATGAACCTGTCAACCGTAAAATAAAGAAAAAACTATTTTTTTGGGCTACTTTCGTTAAAGAGTCCTTCCCTGGAGCGTCGCTATAACCGGATTCTACTGTATTTTTCGACTGCAATACTAAAGTGCATTTTGTTGCCTTTGAGTGTTTTTACTTCAAGTTTGTGGAATATAAATGTATGCATAAATATATGTACATATTGTTAGCTGATCTTTGATCAAGAGAGACCTTAGTCTTTTATTTAATCGACTTCCAGAACTAACTTTTGTAAAGTGATTCAACTATCAAAAAGTTGTATAAATAACTGTGTACTGGCAAATGTGTACTGTGCACTCATAAATGAAGTCATAAAAATTCAAATAAATAATTTAATTTTTATTGTAGTCTTTAACTAGTTAACCCACAGTTCCTTTGGTTGAAACCTGACATTTCCATTAGATTATTAGCCTTGGGATTTCCATAAAATGTAAAATACCTTCAATCCAACTTTTGGCGCTCTTTTTGCATACAAAAAAAATAGATTCTGCCACTCGGAGGGATGATTCCTTTGAATGGCTATGGATACATATGTAGGCCACAAGAGGAAGGGGTTTTCAACTCTTTTATGACTCGAGATTTGCATTTGAAAAAGATCAGAGGGAAGGATCAGAATTAAACGATTTTTTTGCAAGGGTAGGAAAGAACTCAAGTTTTCTTTTTTTTATTGTTTCATTTTTCATACAATGTTGTTCTGTTGTCTTTTGGTGGTCTCGTTACGATGGAGTCCCTCCGAATTCCACAATTTCTGCCCCCACCTTTCAGAGATTAATGGCTTAGCAAACATTGTAAATCATATAGAATCTTTGGCCATATTTGATAAATTACTGGAAAAAAGGATCTTCTCGAAAGGAGGCGGAGGGACAACGACACCATGGCGAATAAAGTTGTTGAAAATATTTTCTTAAACATACATAAAAATCGATCTTCATTAATTTCCATGTTCATTTGATGGCATTTGCATATGGATGAAAGGAGAACCGAGAAAAAAACCAATCAACTCAACACCCAATTTTGGAGGAAACAAATTTCACCTGAAAATGTTCAACTACAAGAAAGGCTTAAATGGTGGAGGAGGTGGAGAGGAGGAGGTATGGGTACTGTCTCCTTGGTAATATTTAAACAAAAATCTTTTCGCGCCATAAATTTGACAGTAAAATTGTTGCTCAAAGAGTGAAAAGTTTTTTATTTTTATTTTTATTTTTTAAATTAAACACAAATTTATGACCGAAAAGCGAAAGAAGACGACGAAGACTTGGGGCTGTGGGGCAATGGCAAACGGCAGTCAAAAAAGAAGCAGAGGATTAGAGCTCCAAGTTAGCACCTGTAAACCGGTTCTTACATCTTTTTTGCTACCTGCTCCCAGTTGTGCTCTGCTCTGCACCCAAAAAAAAGACAAAAAACAGATGTCCTGCTGCTCCAAATTGAAAGCACAACATACATCATCCTTACCGAATACACAGTGGAAAAACGGCAAAAATCGAAGGGCGCCTTGCAGTTTGAATAATAAGGCAATACGCAACAAAAACAGCAACAAAAACGGAGAACGAACAGAAGAAATTGGGGTCATGTACTCCACACGCACGCTGCGACGGCGATCTTTTAGGGTCTGAGGCAGGGATTGGGGTCTGTGGACAGGAGGCCACATCTTTCACTTTGCCAGCAGAGATGCTTCCCCCCGTCTCTTTATCAACATCTCTTAAGTCGCTGTCCATCCATTTCATTTTCTGCGGTACTTTATGCATATTTTTGCTGTTATTTCTTGTTTACTTGATTTCTATACCCTTTCGAAGAAGGTATAATGCGTATGGGATTAGGTATATATAAATGTTCCATTAAGGGATTTTAGGAAGAGAGAGGTTTTAAAGAGAATATCAATCGATTTGCTTAACCATTTTGAAAGGGTATTAATAGTACGTCCTTGCCGTATTTTGAGTGCATTGAATCGCTTTTTCCTTTGCCTTTACTTGAGAAACTTGAAAATTAGTCGCGTGGCTCCAAAACAAGTCGGCAAGTGCCTCCGCCCTGCCACCCGACCACTTGCTCCAATCGTTTCTGGGGGTAGCCCAACGTGTGTCGTCGATAAACTGTTTATAAGATGAAATATGCATAAAGCAAGATGGGCCCACCGTAATGAAGTCTCTTTTCACTTTCCCAAGAAGAAACGAAAACAGTTCCCACAGGATGCAAATGCAACAGAATCAGAATACGGAAAATGATATTCTATCGCCATGAAACTACCGAGGACATGTGCACTTCCCACACACTCAGTCAGAGAGCAGGTACATTGGTCTAGAAGATGCCTTTTCAAAAGTGGATACTTCTCAGGGTATATCTATAGGAACAGCAGCTGCCGCTTCTTGTTTCCTTCTTCTCGAGATTTCCAATGATTTTTATGTCGATTTTTTTTTGGTTTTTCGTTTATAGTTCTTTAAATCGACATTTACTTCCGTGTGAAACTAAGCGATTTTCGTTTTCTCTGTTTTTTGCCCAGGATCAACAGGACCAACAGCTGTAGTTAATCCTTTTCCATTTGTTAGATGCTGTGTTGCGTTTTTCTTCACTTCTTAATTGGCAACAGCCGTTGATTTTGCTTTTGTTATTGAATTCAAATTTATCGGAAATCTGCGACAGATCTGATGAGAACGGAAATGAAGAGGGCACCCTAAAACCTCACTATGTGTCTACAATATTTGCCAAGAGAAGAGAAGTCGCTGCTGCTGCGAGGGTGTAGCAGTATCAGGTGCATTGCATAATCTTTGCATTGTCTGAGTCTCTCGCTTTCGGTGTGTGTGGGAACCATCTATCTCATCATGATCTTAAGGTAGAACGGAAATGATTTGGTTGTTTTTTTTTTGGCGTGGGAAGTAGTTTTGATTTGAAGGGTTGAAATTTGCTAAAAGAAAGTTTTGTTTATTTTATAAATATTAAAAAGATGCAGTTCCTAGTTAAAGCCAAAAAGCATTTGAATACAGAGCAATCGATGCAAAAACATCCGGTCAGCATGAGGCATTAAAAGGCACTTGTTTAGCGACATAAACAGTCAGACAGAGAGACAGAGAGAGAGAGTTAGCAATGTCCTGTAGGCGACATCCTTATTTGCATGGACATAGCAGGAAATGTCCACAACAAGGATGCCAGGCAAAAGGGAAAAAACCAACACAAACTACCTGCTGCTGCCGCGTTGTCCTTCGCGCATCCAAAAACCGGAAGTAGTCAAGGCTCAAGGTGCAAAACAACAAGGCAAACAGCATGTGTATGATGTATGGAAGCTGCGTTGATGGTGCACTGCGCGAAATCAGGGAAATCGGTCGAGAGCGAGGGCGTAATTTGATTCGCGCTCATAGACTTAACTGATCATAACGATCGTCACACACACACACACACACACACACACACACAGACAAACGCAAGAGGATAACGGAAGGAAGTAGCCCATGAAATTCCCACGAATTCTGCCGAGTCTTTGGAGTTTAGGAGGGGGGGCAGAAGCTTCCGGTTTTTATTTACGCGAAATTTTTACGCATCCCAAGGAATAAGTATGAATGAATAAACGAGTTATGTACCTATAAGCCCGAAATGGACTCCATAACAGGATGTTTTTAATGTCCAGCTGATATGAGGAGCAAGGACATTCAAGTTTCATTGAATTCCACGAAATGTTTGAATTAACCAAACAACAGCAAGGAAGATAAAATATTCCACGAATCAAAGCTGCAGGACAATGGCAAGTATAAAAGATTTAGTTTGTTATATTCATATTTATGATGTCCTTCTGCCAAGTGCCATATGCCAACACACTTGAACTATTCACAATCTTATCTATAGCCTAAATTCCACTCTCTATCTCTGTTTCGTTTGTCCAACACATGTTTAGCCACTCACAAAACTGTACTTTCCACTTCGAACTAAATGAATTTCCCAAACATAATCTTGGAAGAAAATGGAAAACCCCAACCAAACCCACGCACAAATGCTCATACACAAAAAGGACACGTAGATGCGTTGCCTAGTCCTGCGATTTGCCAGAAAAAAACCCTCAGAAAACATACTGTGAGTCTGAGATAGTTTTGCCCATTTTTAAAGACAAAGATGCCGACAGATTCCAAAAGAGATCGCCCTTTGCTCGAGCAAAACGTTTTCGGCTGATTCATTTAAGATAATTTGCTTCTTTTCCAATTTCCCTGTTTTCTTCTTTTTGGCAAAAGCCATTTCTGAACTGCATGTTGTGGGTGTTGCCAGAGGAAAAACAACTCCCCCTCTAGTGCAGCTACCATGGTGATTAATTGCCTCAGGTGATAGAGAGACAGCAGGCAGGTGCAGTCATTTAGCTAAAACAAATTTTCAAAGTCAAGTTAATGCCACGTTTTATTATAATGACGCCCTGCCCTTGTCTAGACAGACATTTGCCAAATTCGCTAATGTTGTTTGCTTTTTAGTTCCCAGTCGCTTACTTCCAACAAGTTTTCTGTCGTTTTTAATTGCTTTACAAATAAAATATAATTAAAATTGTCTTGCCATTTGAAAAATTGAAACGAATAACAAAAAATGATTGTATAGCCTTTTGTAAGCAAAATAAATGATTAGAAAGGACATTTAAGAATGCTTTTCTTAAATCAATTACCCAATCTATCAACTATTTATAAGCAAACAGATGAGTCTTTGGATTCCCTGAAGAAATGGATTGAATTTAAGTGGTCTATGATTTCACATTTTGCATTTATTGACAATTGGTCCACCCGTTATGACAGGCTTGAATTGGTTTTTTGGTTGTCCTTGGACAATTAGTAAATTTACAGATACCCACATAAACAGGACTAGTCAGCTCTATTGAGACAAACTATTATATATAAACTCTAGGGTGTACAGATGAGTAAGTAAATTACTTATTGTTAAACATTATTTACTTTTTTTATATGATCTTCATTTTAATAGGATAGATTTATAATGTGAAGTCTTCTTCTTGTTATGTTGTAATCAAGTAGACTTAGGGTGGTAGTTTGGTAGTCTATCCACTATTTCATATTTCAAAAGGTCCTTGAGTTAATTTATAAACTTATTTTCGAGGCTTCCAACATTGAAACCCCACAAAAGTCAATGAACTATAAATGAAGGGGGATCATGAGAACACTAGATGAAATGTATTTTATTTGACAACCTTTTTAGAATACGCACTGAAGCAAGTACAGTTTCGTTACGCCAACTAGAAGGCACCAGCACCGCCAACAACAACAACAACAACAACAACAACAACAACAACAACAACAACAACAACAACAACAACAACAACAACAACAACAACAACAACAACAACAACAACAACAACGTATGTCAGAACCGATAAAACTAAAAAGAAGTCAACAACATCATCTCCCGATTATCATCATCATCATCATCATGACGATCATCATCATCATTGTCAAGTGTCTCCGTTTTAAGTCGCTTTTTCTCTCTGTCTGCAACTTTTTCACGTGGCAGATAATCAGCCCGCATAAAGTGCAGCCAACTTACGGTTAATATATGCAACACAAACAACCAGCAACCAGCGACAACAAAGTTGAATAAAATGAGAAAGAAATAGCATAAAAATTAAATTTGTCGCGTGTTGGCCGCCTGCTGCTTCTGATCAACTTGAAGCTGGTGCTGGAACGGAAAAAGTTAGTAAGTAACCAAAAAGCGAAACAACCAAGTTAAAACTGGAGACCCAGAGGCAGTGGCAGCGACAGCATTCATTGCTAATCATGGTAATTATGGCAATGAAAAAGTTGCTAAAAGAAGAGATACACAAATAAACAACAGAAAAAAGTATCTACAAAAAAACAAAAAAAATGAAGCAGACGACAAAAACTGCAAAAAGTTTAACCAACTGGGTAGCAGAGTTTTTCTTCTTCTACTCTCCCTTTGAGGGTAAAGATACCCTGGTATATGATGGGTATATATGTACACATGAAAAGAGATCTGTTTATGTTAAATTACGTAAACTTGGCCTCTTTTATAAGAAGATAGGATCATCTATCTATTTAACCAAGAACAGTAGAAGGATTTTTTGATTCTGGAATCCTTAACCTAGACTAATTCGTTTAATTTAATTTTAAGAAGTTCAGATAAGGAAAAAATAAATGTTTTATGAAATATAATCTACTGAACGGAATCTCCTTTTGGAGAAAGAGAATTACAGAACGACTTCTTTATTTAATACATATTTGCTTGGAATTATGTTTCCCTTATATAACATTAATAGATATTAATTTTTGTAAAAGATTATTGTATATTGTATACTTTTTGAGTTACTTAAATGTTAAAAAATATATCATTTTGGACTGAAAAATTTGTGTACCTTATTGCTTAACGATGTTTATTTACTACAGGGTATCAAGAGATTGAAGTTGTATCCATTGTTATGGGTTGCTTGGTTGCTCTCTGTGTCTCTTTTGACTGATAAATAATAAAAGAACAAACCAACCAGCAAAAACTACAGTAAATACACCTGTTGGTCGCACTCGATGTGACTGACTTGTGGCTGAGCATGTGCAACAACATCAGCGACAACAACAATAGCAACAGCAACAGCAACTTGTCGACGCTTCCAAAAACGCAACGCAAAGATGAAAAAACAAAAACCAAGAAAAAACGGAAGTTTGTTTCGCATAAACATAAACACCGGATGCAGCTTGCTTTTGCGCAGGACACATCAGCAACAACAGCAACAACATCGGCAACAAAATTTAATTTCAACTGCAACAGGTCGAGTGGATAGTCGCCCAGAGTAAATGATTATTTGAGTCTTTTTCTTGTTTTTCGGGGGGCAAAAGTTTTGAGCTTAAATTTAAGTGATTAGCAGCAAGTGGAAACCCGTTTAGGCTTATCTCTTGGCTTACATCCAAGAAAAATACACAGGCCCCAAAACAAGAGTCCATTCAATATTGGGTAGCAACGATTTTTCGATACTCTAGCTAAAATTCTGATATGAAATTTTATTAGTACACGAATTTGGATAGATTTTTCTTACTTAATTTAATAACTTGAATTTTGATTTGTTATTCGGTAATTTTATTGATGTAGCTTCTCATTAATCAGAGGTTAAGAGAACCTGTTCTTGTAAATCGGTTTAAGTTTATATGATTTCCAAGACTAATCAAATGAAGATATGTATTTTAATAAAAAACTACAGAAATTCATTCGTAATCCAATCCGAAATCTAAATCTTTTAAAATAGCATATACCCCACTACGTTAGGGTATAGACAAGAAATCGTTTTAATCTTCATGAAAAGCAGCTGCCTTTTTCTTCACATTTATATAGGTACAATATAAATATAGAGCACAAATCATTTAGGGTGAAACTTTCCAAGGGCTTTTATAATCTGTTTGATAAGTTTTGCAACTGATTTTCGTTTCGTTTTGTTTTCTTATTGTCATTATCGAAAATGACAAAATGCATTAAAATGCAGGTGAAGGGAATATCGATATAAAATATATGTAAAGGATTTCAGTAATTGGGTCATTGATTGTAAAACTTAAAAGGGAATTAATTCGAGAGTATTCAAGGCATAAGAAAAAAACGTCGTTTAACAAATATTTAACACAGTCTTCGAAAGAGAAACTTTATTGGCGCGTGCTAAGCTCTTTGACGAAATATATATTGACAAATACATACAAAAACAAATCAATAAATTCCAAGAAGTATTGGGGTTAAGTTCAGTTTGAGTTGTTTTCCGAATCCATCAGGTAGCCTGTAGAACAACTCGAATAACTGATAAGGGCAGAGCATAACCAAACGGAGCAAGGGATAAGATAAGATAAGTATTGAAAATATTGAAAGGTAAACACAAGAAGAAAAAAAAATGAAATACCTTAGAAGAAGGCAACAAGAGTTTCGTATAAGTCATAAAAATGCGACTAGAGGTTGCTTTTCGTTTATCAATTTTGTGAAAGGGGCAGCTGTTTGCTTCAAGAAGACGAGGCGGCGCAGCAGATAACAGAAGAGATCCACTCAGTCGGGGCACGCGCCGTAGAGACCACGATCCGAAGAAATGTTATTATCGACTAGTTTCCTAAAAACATACAGTTTGTTTGCTCAAAATGGTCATAAAAATGAGCTATTGCCACAACCGAATATCCTTCCGCTGCTTTTGCATCTGTCGGATACTTTTAGTTCTACTAATGGCTTCGTCTTTCTAGTTTTATGACTCTGATTATCCTTTCTTGTTTGTGCCTCATTAAGTGAGTGAGTTTTATTGGTTATGGCCAATTAAAATTATCCTAAATTATGAAATTGCATAATAAAAAAGAAAAAATTGGTTAAAATTTTATGGTTTTCGAATGGGGCGGCAATTGCAAAAGTCAAAGGATCTATTTTTAAGGAGACCACAAAATATGGATGGATGGCAAGCTGTACCATTTGTGTTATTGATACCCCAAGTCAGATCCAATAACAATGAAGTTAAAGTCAAACAAAAGATCATCTGTATATGTATGTGTATATCTGCAATCCCCACCTCCTTCTTATCCCTGCATTGGAATATATGTACATCTTTACAACCCCTGAGCATTGCGAATCGAGCAGATGAGCGTCAACGCCGACGCCTTCGCCTTTACCATAGCCTTCTATTCCTTTCCTCTATTCCTGTCCAAGATGCGTCAATAATGCTTCTGCTTCTGTCAGCCTTTTGTTCGTTAAAATGTTATACATTTCACATTAGTTTCTGCTCTGCTCAACCCCCAACTCCAAATCGAACTATCTCTATTGTCTGTTCCACAAAATAAAGATGTCTGTCAAAAAAAAAAAAAAAAAAAAAAACAGAAAAAATGGGAAGAGAAGCGAAAAGAAAAGAAAAGAAAAGAAGTGTTTGTGCCTTCTGTTTATTGCATTTTGTGGTCGATCAGCGATAAGACAAGATGTGGAGCAATCTCTCTAGTTCAGTTCAGTCCATCATAATTATAAGGATAATCGCTTGATTGGTTATCCATCATGTAATATTTCAATTTTCAACTTGAATCTTGGGTTTTCTTTCTCATCAACCAAAGTGACTGTACTTGAGTGGTTTGGCATCTTGCAGCATAAACTGATACCAGTGAAAAGACAGCCAGCAATCAGCTGCCTCACGTACATGGAAGATTATAATATATATTGTATAATATATATTGTATACTTGATATGGATTTGGGTCAAGTAGGGGTTTCAATTTGCCTGTGAGGAAACTCTAAGAAAGTTTTACATGCTAACAAAAGGTCCTTTTGCCTCATTTGGTTGCATTACATTGTCAAAGATAATAAAAACTACTTCCACACAATCTGTTGGAGTCTTACGGAATGTAACCACTAAAAACTATATATGCAACAATTCATGATATTGAAACAATCTTTAAGTAAAAGGCAAAACAATGAATATTAAAGCCCTCATAGAATAGTAAGTGCTTCATAGGCATGAAAACTAAATTAAAAAGTTTTTGACTATACGTATTTAATCCGATTCATTATGTCAAATGTATTTTTTGCCTAAGTGAATGCGGATAAATGTTGTCTGTACTGTAGCAAATTTTGCCAAAACTAATTAAAGAATGTACCATCTGAACTAACATTTTAGGCACCTAAATAAACAAGAATACCTCAAATATAAACCGTTTACCTAATAATGACAAACAAATCGATATACATATGTATATATATGTATATATATAAGTATGTATGTATAAATTTCTTTAAAAATGGAGATAACATTCAGTAGTAGCCAAAAAGAACTCAGACAACTGTTCGGATGACATATGCTCAAAGGTTTTCAGTGGCGGTGTCTGGATTTTATATGGAACCAAGAAAATGGTCAAGCATCAGTGGCTGACAAGGATGATTCGATGTCCTTAAGTGGCCGTCTGCAACGCCGCATGTGTCTGCCTTTAGTGAACGCAGAAGAAAAAGGGACACCAAGACCAAGGGACGAACGAAATCAATGCCCCGCCTAGTGTAGGTGTTGCCCTGAGTTACATCCCACCCAGAGATGGCATCGGCATCCTGTACCTTCAACCATTTACATTTGTCAATTTTTGTGGTTTTCATCCAAGTCTGCTGCCGTTTGTCATCGTTTCGTTGGGTTCTTTTGTTTCGCATTTGCTTGAATGTATTATTTTTCAATAATTTTTAGAATTCCTAATTCTTTAGTTTTCGTATTGTAATTGAGATCCTCTATATTACCTTCTCTCTTTCGCTCGCTCTTGTTAGACAGAAGCTGTTAACAATTTGAGGTAACTGAGAAGACATTTGGCGAATTCCTGAAATTTTCATTTCATTTCATTTTAGAGGCTACCAAACAAATTGGATGGCCTTTTTGTATAACATTTCAAAAAGAAAATTAAACTTTTTAGAGAATCATTAAGTAATTGTATCTCAGATTCATGTTTAAATTGTGTGTGGTCAGGATCCAAAATTCCATCTGTTGATCGTTAAGCTAAAGTCAGAAAACCTTTGTTAATAGCTCGCTCTCTCTATTTTGTCTGCGGTCACTTCAAAGTTCAAGTGACAAAGCAGATAGGGCCAAAAGGGTAGTAGCCATATAAAGTAGCTATAATATTTTTATGTACGTGACAAAAATTGGTGATATCAGTGGTGGAATGAAAACTACTTATATAAGAGACCATTGGGACTATAATGAATGGTTTCTAGATGAATGCTTCCGCTAATGGACAGACGGCATATTGCCTAGTGATAACCCTCTCTGCCGCTCTCTCTCTCTCAGTCTGTCCCTGACTACCAATTTTCTTTGGCTGATCTGGAAATTGTTATAAATTTGTTCCATGAATGCGCCACCTGAACCAAATTAGTTGTTGGCCCAAAGTCGAGTAATTTTGTTGTAGTTGGTTCAAGCAATCTCTCGCTCTCTTGTTCAAAAACAACAACAGCTGGTGGCACTTAAAGTCTCCAAGCTACTAAAGGGGGGCAAAGTGGGGGAGGGTCTACATGTACTTTTATATAGAATAGTTTGCTAAAACTTTTTCAATACAAGGAAGCTGAGCGAGAGAGAGACAGGGAGAAACGTAACCCTTTTTTTGCTGATTGTGTTTAACTAATTTTAGCCTATTATCGCCATCATTATTATCATTAAATGTGAAATTGTTGTTGTTGCTTTTATTTGTAGTTGTTGTTGTTTAAGGCGCGCATGCGCATTGGCAATTTCGCACAGAGAGAGAAAGAGTCAAAGAGTCAGGTTGCTTGGCTGTCAGACACCAACTGGTGTCTGCTGGATCTCTGGATCAAGGGATTGGGTTTGAGTTTAGCTTTGGCTCTGGCTCTGCCTCTGTCTCTGGGTTCGATTACTTCACCCAGACGAAAGGGTAGAGAGTACAAGCGGGAAATGGTGGGGAAAAGAGTGGGCGAGAGAGAGGTCAAGGGGCCAGTTGAACGTTTTTCGCCTGTTACGAGCTTTTCAGCAATATGTTGTTCTATTTTTTTCCCTCTCCCCCAATCAAAGTGAAGAGAAGACACTAAAAACGATTATACTAAAATGTGCAATTTGAAAGGTATTTTTAAAGGTAGCTAGAGACAGCAAGAGAAAGAGATGGAGAGAGAAGCGTAGGGGAGGCTAACCTATTTAGCCATAATGACCAATAATATTTATGATATAAACATAAAATGCAAAAAGTTAGTTAGTTGATTCATCACATATTAGACAGTATTAACTGCAAGTAATATTTTTTAATTTAACTTGAGTGGGCCATTTAGTTCATTAGGAATTTAGTTTGGATTATTTTGGCAAAAAAATTGTTTCGTTAGAAATAGTTTTACAAGAAATGTATTTGGATTTGTTCAGATCTTATATCAACTATATTTTTGGATTCTTGGATTCATTTTTCTTACTTCCGAAATGTGTTGATAAAAAAATGAAAAGGTAAATCGATTGTAATTCGATTTACAAACAAAAATATGCTAACAATTAAAGCACTAACAGAGTCAGTCGAAGCTTAACTTACGATAATAGATAAAATAATGATATAATGATTATATCAGTCCAGTCATTTGATAACATAGGAGTGCTCGACAAACTGTGAATAGTAACAGAGTAGCAGAAGTCTCGAATATATTCATGACGCACTTTATTGGATATATTGTTCAAGGTTTAGATTTACTCTCTTTTACATTCGACGCTTACCGTAAAACTTCTTGTTCCTAGATTTACAATCATGTGATTTTGTGTATTGAAAACTATTGAGATCAATTTCCTAGATTTATGAGAATTCTTAAGAAAAGCCTTTAGAAAATTCATTCACTTTGTTGCTGCCTTGTTATTAGTTTTCTTTGCTATATAAGTATTTCCCCCCCTGCCTAGATAATACATTAGTACTTCCTTTTCAATTTTGTGATATTAGAAAAATCATTGAAGCAAAAACTTTCAGCTATACCATAAATTCTCTTCTCTACGAGAAGGACCTATGCTATGACCTATTTTGACACAATTAAAATGAAATTTCTGGTTTCTAGGCAGGCCGTGATCAGAAGTTCGTGAGTTGTAATAAATTTTATATAAATTTGACAAACTGAATCACAACAATGAAGTGTGTGAGTGTGTGCATGGACACGCACAACATTTCAGGCGAAGACAGGACACACAATGGCCAAGTACTTCACGGCGCAGAGTGGACAATGGGCCTGATAAGACGGCATAAAGAAAATGCCATATCTTAGGTCAGGCCAGATCTGGCAGGCGGCTGCATATGCAGCACCTGGTGTTTACTGTTTGTTGTTGCAAGGACGCTGCAAAAAGTACAGTTTGTGCGGCACGTGCTGCGAGTGCGAGTTTCAGTTCCAGGTCCAGTTCCATTTCGAGTTATGCCTTATGTCCTTCTGCCGCAGGACATGTGTTTACATTTTTAGATGGAAACTGTAACTAAACTGGCGTCAGTTGCAATCCTTAAATCGATCCAAGACACAGCTCAATTATGAGGCAGCAAATTAAATTTTTTCCTTTCCATTCCAATCCCTTTTAATTTTTTTATTTTTCGGGAACCCTTTCTCGAAAAAAAAACTGATAAAACGGCTGCTGTTGTCTCCTCTAGCTGCTAGCTGCTGCCTTCTGCTGCTTATAAATAATCCTGCCGATGGTCAGTCCCAAAGTCCAGGTGGTAAATCCCTAACCCGCTTCGATAATTGCGACATGCGCCGTCGCCGCCACCGCCATTGCCATCATTTGACTGACTTTGACTTTGCTCCAAAACCCAAATCGAAGTGGAAAAAAAATAAAACAGAAACCCGAATTTGAACCCTTCGGCAACTGTTTTCTCTTGTTTGGGGTATTTTTTCTTCTTGGGTTTCTCTCTCTGTCTCTCTTGCTACGTAGATTTTCAACAACATCGTTCATTAGTTGGTCCTTTTCGTTTTTCGGGTTCTTCAATTTGGCAGTTGGTCATTACGCATGCATTGGGCAGATGCTCTTCAACATTGTTTCTTGGCCTTCGTGGAAAGGGTCAACTGTTTGCGATGCCTGCTGCAACACCTTTGATTTTCAGCAGTCAAATTGAATTTGTTTTTTCGTCTCTTTTGGCCGCAAAAGGGTTTCTTTTGCAGGTTGCAGGTTTCTTCTCTCTCTCTCTGTCTCTGTTTGATGACGCTGTGTAGATAAAAAGAATATATTGGAAATTGCAGCCGTTCATTTTTTGGTTTTTTTGGCTTCCTTCATAAGTGTAAATTTGTTTAACAAAGTAACGAAAAAAGAAGCTCAGTTCAGAGTAGTTAGTATATCTCTCTTCTTAAGATTGCACTGATAAATAACAATTTGTTTTAATTTCCCTTCTTTGCCATTATCTTAGATCTAAAATTTCTTCTTCCAGATAAAGATAAAGTAAATACTCTTTGGACTTAGAGGTCAAGGGAAAAACACGTGCCATTGTCTAGGATTTGTTCTGGTGGGCAGGTGAAGCTTGCTACAAATGCAAATGTTATCCTAGTTGGTTTCCTTTTGTCACTGCGCGTGGTGCATATGCAAATAATAATCTCTGGGCAGCTGCAGAATGAACTCAACACAAGCCAAACAATAGTCTAGGGTCAAAGCAAAAGCAACAGGCGGTAGGCGACAGGATCAAATACACGCAGTGAAAACAAAAGGCCAAAAACGCTCTGAACCTGCTGCTCAGCCTCTGCAAGTTCTATATAATTTCTAGGTATTTGCATTTTGGTGGCCAGTGTAGCAGATGTTCTTTGGAAATCCAAGAGTAGCAATTGCATAATGAAGAAAAACCAAAAGTAACAAAACAAAAAACAACACCCACACATCTATGTAAAACCTTGGCACGAAAATCACGCTTAAGTGTGAATTACCTTTACTCTAGACATATTTATGACCTTATAAAGAGATCCTTCTCCTCGGTATCGCTTCTAAGAATATTACCCCACCAAATAAAAGAACGTGCAGAGACACCTCTTCAATACAATCAAAACATTCAAAAATGCAGATGTCTCTCTAAATCAACACAAGCCAATTGAAATGAAAAATCTATCTGACGAAGAACCCTTTGATGAGAAATGTCAATGTGAGGCAATGTCAAACAAGAGATCAAACAGAAAATTTCTCTCATTCCATTTTCTGGGTCATATTTACGCAAATATGCAGGACCAATCAATTGTCACAATTGTTCATCATCACAAAACCAAAAAGGATTAAAGCCAAGCTGCAAAAATATTGCCCTTAAATTGCATATGTTTTTAGCTGAAAATTGTGTCAATCAGAATGTATATGGGCAATTTGGCATGGGCATGAATGGGTTAATAGAATTGTCACAGCGAAATTGTCTCTATTGTGGGGGAGTGAGGAGAATGTCAAGAATGGGGGCATTTTTACCACCAAATACAGCTGCCTATGAGTAGACACTTTTTTGCCATAGCTAAAATAAGGGAAGGGTCACCCTTTAATGGAGTAGTTTGCTCAAATTCCTTTGAATTTTTAACAGCCAACTGCAAATAAGTAGTTGATAGAGATATGAAATTGATGTCTTTTTTACTTGGAAATAGTTATCTGATAAATCTTATCTTTTAGTTTGGGAGAAGAGTATAGACGTTAAATACATTAACAATCTGAACAAGAAATAATATCAAGAAATTAAATATCTATTCATATTTCAACCAGGCGTATCCTCGGGTGCGAAATGAGGAGAATTACCTCACCCAAAATCGACATTTAACTTCTGAGACGGGAGCAAAAATAATTTCTCCCTAAAACACCGGATTTCCTTCATATCCCCTTGGTTCAAATATATTGTCTCCAAAGAGAATATTTCTTTTCAATTTCGTATTAACACATTATTCTATTTATATTTTAACTAATTCAGAACAGGGCTAGGTAATGAGGCCTTTGGTTATGTTTTATAATATTATGAAGTGTACAAAGTTAAAAGTCTCTTCCTCTTTTAGAAGATATTTTGAAATTAGTCAGTTGTTTGTCGATTCTATCCGTCCTTCTGTGCGAATCAACTTTAAACTTTGCTTTGAAAATTGTTATTGCGTATCTAAGATCAAGCTGCTTAGCTGACACTTACTAAGAACTATCTAAACTAAACTAGATAAATATAATAAAAAGATATAAAAGTAAAGATAAATAGCAGACAGCAGCAAGTATTTTTGCTATTTTCCGTTCAAACGCTTTTGATGAATGTGCCAAATACGGCTGGGTATCTTGCTTACTTTACTTATTTCACAGGTTTCATTAAAAGAATGTATTTCATTCAGCAAAATGTTCCTTTATTCAGTTCGAGTTAAACTGTTTCAGCTGTTTGCAAAGGATCTAAGATGAATATCCTGCTGGATCTGAAAACCCAACAGTTGCTGGCACAGTTTTTCAAAGGCTTAGACAAACAAATAAATATTGACAACAATTGCAAAGGATTGCGCGCAAGGATAATCCTGTCATTGTTTGGGTGGAGCTTGCGTAAAATTGCAGACAATTGTCACCAAAAAAAAAAAAAATTAGTTGGGCAAAGGATACTGATCCCCTCACTCCAATATTTCTGTGACCGAAATAAAATGTCAAAAACAAATTGACAGCTGCCAGTCAACATTGCGTGGGTGCAGGACAATAGATTTGAATTGTTTGCATATGCTAATTGGCAGCTGATGTCCTACGGACTACAGGAAATATCTAAAAAAAATTAAAGGATGACACAAAAAACTATTAAAAAAATATCACATCGTTATTATTATTTTTACTTCAATTTTTTTTTTGGGACACGCACGCTCCAAAAAGTAAGTGAAATGACAGGATCATTGCCTAGTGACAGCAGCTGCTGGCCGAGAGCCACATGCCACATATATATAGTAAAGCAGGATACGCATATCCTGCAATTTTCAACAAAAAAATAAGAGATTTTTTCCATCTATTAAAAGACTAGAGAAAAAACTAAGAAACAAAAATTGAAGACGCACGCTTACTGACTTGACCTTGACATTGTTCCTAGAGGGAGTCCTTAAATGACGGATGACTGTACTTGCAGAGAGAAAGAGGGAAAGAGCAGTGGAGAAGAGTAGGGGCAGGGTCAGAGGAGTCAAGCGTGAGTCTCATCCTACTACCTACATCTTCTCCGTGTTTTTTATACCTTACTTAAATGTTGCTCTTGTCTTGTAGTTTTTGTTTTTCTTGCTTAAGTATCCTGTTCCAAAATGTCCTGTTTTATGTGTGCGTACCTAAAAACGAAGACAACAGCAAAAAACAGATGAGCGAGAGAGAGAAGAAGAGTAGATTGAGCGGGGCAGATGTTTCCTTCAACAGGCTGCAAAACGCAGCCAACAACAACAACATGACACCACGCATGATCTGTTCGCTTCGTCCTGTTTTTTTGTGTCCTGCCTGCTTTTTTTCCTGCTCACAATTGTGTATAGTTTTTTATTCGGTTCACTTTGGAGGAGAGCATTGTCCTCATCCTCCTCCAGTACGCACATCTCTCCTCCCTGTCCGACTATTGTTTCCGCCTTTGCCAGGAATCAAGGAATCATAGTGCGGGTGCGCCGGGTGGCAGTTGTTTTAATAGTAAAAATGATGCCTCAATAGTTTTTTGTTTTGCTTTTGGTCTTTAGAATGTTCAAGGATTTTTATTGTGTATTCCATTCAGGTGGAGCCAACAAAACTTTAATTTATTTAAGCAATGAAACGAGCAAAAAAACAGAAATATATAACTTGAAATTCATTCATTCTACTTAAATTTTTTAAATATTTTTTCCAGTTGAAACTCCTTTCTGTTTTTTTTTCAAAATATTTTCCTAGAAATTCTAGTCTGGGCATTTGTCTAACAGCAAGACATTGGTTTCATTTTTTAAGGCACACACAAAGAAAACTAAGCGTAACAATCATGAGGGTCGTTTGTCTTTCTGACCATGTCGCTGTCCTTGTCCCTGTTTCTGTTTTCTAATCTCTAATCGCACGTCACGCTGGTCCTCACCTTGCCCTGTTTCTTCGACTCATTTGAGACGCTTTAAGCCTGGTCGATAAGCATCGGCTGGCTGGCTGATGGGCAGGCAAGCAGGTTGAAGTCTGGTCGTCTGCAGGTAGGGCTATTGTTGCGTCCTGCAAGGATCAGGGCCAGAAGGCAGCCGGCAATGTTAAAATGTTGCAATGTGCATTGTATAATTTATATCATAATTCTCCATGCCTTAGTCACGGGGTCCTTGCAGCTTTATAGTCCTGCTGCTTATCAAGATTTCGATTGCCAGCAAATGGCTTATAAATTTGTAGCTGTTCATGTTAAACGATTAAAAGGGAATTGAGACATATACGAAATCGAAATACATAAAAATTAAATGAAATTGTAATCGAAGGAAAACCGACACCCATCTCTATCCCATAGTCTCTTCCTTCTTCCGAGCTAAATTTCCCTAGACAAATATATAATCCCCATAATACAAATCTACTGTCATCCAATTATTATTTCGATTGTCGACTTCACCTTTCACCTTTGAACAAAAGCAAAAAGAAAAGAGCAACCACTTCCTTCCGGGAATGCAAATTGTCTAAGGACCCAGACCTGTGTTATAGACCTTTCGAGAACTTGTAAACCTGTAAATGATATTTTTTCTGTCGATGTAATTTGCCGAAATCTGTGATCCTTCGTGTCATTAGTTTGCCAAAAGATATAAAAACTTCCGGTCCCGAAAAAATAATGGAACAAAGGATCCCCGCATTGAATTCGCTGTATGTGCATGTACCTGTCCTCTTCGACAGATGCGCAAAAAGGAATCCCAAGCAAAATTCAAAACAAGTCTAAGGATGCGGAAGCAGCAGTCAGTCGCGACGCCCTCTGAGAGAATCAAAACAGAGAAAGAAAGAGAGAAACGCCAAACGGAAACAGCATCCGATCCAGAGATATAGAGAACGAAGAACTGCGATTCAGTTTCCAGTTTAGTTTCGAGCAACAGTTGTCCCTGAAGAAACCCCTCCGCTGTTCGTCTCCTTCTCACAAATCACAACTGTTGTTTTGAATGCATTTCCATTTTTACAACCGCCTGCAACATGTTGCTTGATTTTTTGTTTGGTTTTGGCTCTTTTTTTTTTGTTTTTTCGGGTCCATGTGTGAAGTGCATTAAAAATGCGCGGAGGAGGATGCTGCGGTCTTGATAATGTAAAACATGTGTCTTATCCTATTCCTCTGCATGCCTAATGAGAATTTGAGTAGAAAACCACTTAGAATCCCAACTTCAGGAATGTGCGAAGACTTGGAATTGAAAAAAAAATGGAATTTACTTCGCATTTGGAAATTTTTCGCATAGAGAAAACTTCCTTTGTCGTAACCTTATATATGCAAACCTTAGATAAACTCACTTAATTTCCCAAAATTAATAATCAAAGTCAACTTTAGTCATCTTTTTTTTTGAACCTGACCTTAGTTGACCGTATCTGCCCTTAAATTCTCTTTAATTTTCTGACCTAAACTTGTCAATTTTATATTGCTTTTATTAATAAGTATATGTTTAATAATAGATCATATGACTTTGAGCGAAAATACTTTAGAATTAACTTTGAAATTTTCTTCAATATTTGGTATACCGATTGGTCTAGTTAAAATATTTTGTCAAGATATAATTCTGTCCATTTGTTAGCTAGACTCTGGAAACAAACTAATCATAAAAAGGTTATAAGGTAATCTTAATCCTTTAATTTAAAAGTCCCTGTGAATCTTTAGGTATAATCTTACCTAGAATCAACTGTTTTTTGTAAATTTCATAAAGTATACAGTCAATTTGAGTAAACCATTCTTCAATATCTATAAAAAACCACAATCCTCAGTCTTTGGTATTTCCACAATTTATTTCATCATACGCCAAACACTGACTCATCCCACTTGTTTGGTCTAAAATTCAACTCACATTTTGGTCATTTGCATTTGCTGAAATCACAAAAATGGAGCAATTCCATTACCCAAAATAACAACAACAAAAATAAAAGCTTCAAACTCATTTCAGTATGGCCGAAACGAATTTATTGCATAAAGTACTCCAACTGCATGACTGATTAAAAACAGAAACAAACAGAAATGCAAAGAGCAAAACAGAAACAATTGAAAAAATAAAATAATTTAATTAATGAACCATAATTTTGAGCTGCTGACTGCGAAAAAAAGCAAAACCAAAGCCAAAAAGGCGAAGTTCCTATGCTGATGATAATGATGATGGAAACCGAGGGCGTGATGATTGCATTTTAATGAACAAATTAAAAATCAATGCCTGATTGACGCGATAACACGTACTTTAAGCTTAAATTTAATAAAACGAAACGAAAATTTGTTCAAGACAAAGAAAACACACACAAACTACATACAAAGTCAAAGGGGGCAAAAAAGGAAAAAGAACTGTTGATCGAACACCGATCGTGAGAATGGAAATGGCGACAATGTCGAATGCCGCACTGTTCAGGGAGCCCACTACCGCTGCCACAACCGCCGAACCCCATAAATCTTCATAAGCTTGTCACGTTTCGAGTGCAACAGCTACTCGTAAATATCACAGAAAACTCGAGGCTCCAACCAAAAAGCAGAAGCTCCCTACAAGAAATACCAAAAAAAAAAAAAACTGAGGACAGAAGAGCTACCCAACGGATTAACAATTATTTTGACATAAAATAGCCGCACGCCCGACCGAGAAGACGCTTCAGAAGCTTCTCTTTCCATCTCTAACCTTCTTCTCTATCTCTCTCTGTCTTCCCCTTTACTTAGGTGACAATCGTTCTTTTTGGCCCCACACACCATCATATGGCACAACAAATATCATCGCCATGGCACAACACGTAGTCACTTTTTGGTTTTTTATTATTTGAGCTTTCTGGACTACCGGCACTTCTCTGACAATTTTCGGCTTGATTTGGCAGGCAGGACACGCGTCGATGTTTGTACTCGACCGCCGTAATTTGGTTAACATTCAATGAAATTCGGTCGTAAAAATTGTTGTTTATTTTTTTTAAATGGCTTTCTTTTTTGGCTTTGGTTTTCTTAGGAGTTCAACAACTTGGCGTTTATATCAAAACTTAACTAGAGGTTTCTTTAATTTTTTGGCCCACAGAGAGAAATTCCATCAATGGATAATAGAGATTTAATAAGTTGAAAAGTAATTTTTGTTATACATTATTCGAAAACCAGGATAGATTGATAGATACTATAGAAATGAGAGTTATTGAAGTGACATGAACACAAACTATCATCTTCACCATTAGAAAAATAATAGGTTTTAAATATAGACTAGATATCCAATGTTTGTTGAAAATTATTAAAAATAAATAAAAATCATGGCCTTCTAAATATTTCACCCAGATTATAGCCACCAGCTAATCCAAAGGCCATTTTTTTAACAAGCCACACAATGTTTAACAAGGCCTTTATGGAAACTAAAGTTTTTCTTGCAAAGTTATTTTTCCCAGGCCTCTTAAATAGAAGACTGAAGACCAAAAGACGGAAAGAAAAAAACTTTGTGGGGAAACTTATCTCTCTCTCTCTCTCTCTCTATCTGTGGCATTGACACTGGTCAATTGGAGAGACAAATAAAAAACGAAATGCCAAACCAAAGATTGACATCTTCATCATAAATAAAAGTGAAAAACTCGGCTAACACGAGTAATAGGAAAAATGTAACAAGCGATTGAGGGAAACTATGGCTTGTTTTTCTTTCTATTCGACAAAGATTTGTATCACTCGCTTTGGCAAGTGAATGCCAATCAAAATGACAAACAAATAAACAAGTTTGGATTGTTGGAGGCGGACGACGAAGATGAAGGCGGCGGCGGGGGGAGAAACAATAATCATAACACTAACAATGCCATTAACATTACAATGACCATTACAATTTCAATTTTCATCCAGTTGCAATCCGGGTTAATGAAGACATATGTATCTATCTACCAGCAGTTTGAAGTTGAAGTCAAGAGGGGCTGAGGCTGATGCTGATGGTGGCTGGGGGCTGGAGGCTGGAAAACTGCATTATAATTACGTTTAAATATTGCGCCTAGTTGCTAATGGGGCAGGCAAATACGTCTTGAGGCGGCACAAGGAGTTGGAGATGGAATCTTTTCGGACGTGACTTAGAGTCCAGAGTCAGGTTGTTTGTATGGGGATGGGGACGGGAGGTAGGGAGCCACGCCCCACCTGCTTGTTGTTGGCCAAGGTGTTAACAAATTCATTTCACTCAATAATTTTCTCAACAAGCTGTAACTGGTTTTTCACCTCAGCCCACCAACTTCTACTCCTCTCCCTCTTTCTCTCTCTCTGTCGCCCCTATCATGGTGGGCTATCAGTGTTACATGGCTCTTTAATCTTCTTTTGGCTGGCAGAGGCGGCAACATTATTTGCATGCTGATTAGCCTTCAATGCTCCCTCTACAACAGGCACCATCATCAGCACCACTAGACAGCACACAGAGGAGCTAGCACACCAAGTAGAGATCTAGAGACACGAACAGGTTGCTCCCCCCATCCCCTGGAACACAACTAACTCCAATTGGCATGAGAGTCTTATCTAGAGCTGGTCTTGGGGTCTGCTGTTGCTCCAATTTTTAACACTTTTGACGTGGCTGTTAATTGATTTAGAGTGCCAGTTGCGCTCTCCATCGCTTGATCTTTCATTCGAGTCTCTATGATTATATAGCGCCAGGCCAGCCAGTGGCTCGTTATGGCCAACGCCAACTTTGGTTGCCACTGTAATGACTCTCTTGCCTGTTGGTGGTAATTGTTAGACCATTTTCCTCCTCCTCGTCTTGTCGTCTTGCTAACGCCAACTATCTACGTTTTGTATGTACGTGCCAGCGATGGGAAAAAAATGGACAAAACAATGTTTGCTTTGCTTAACTACTTAATCGTGCAGAAATGACAACTTTATTAGTTGCCCATTTAAAGTGAATCAGTGGGTGGATCATCGTTTTAGATTTCCTCTTTCTATATTTGTGGGCGTTGATTGAAATGCTTTAAAAAAGCGTTTGGCCATTATTTGTTTTTAATACCACGAAAATTGCCTTTTAAACAAATTATAAAAATAAAAATTCTTTAGCATAATATGCAGCAATCACCATAAATCTAATGTATAGTTAAGTATATACATATATTAATATAAGCATGCTAGAAATAAATATGGATTGATTTTTATCTATTAAATACTCAAATCTTTAGAAGAAAAATCTTAGTTTAAAACGCACCAATTTGTCTTATCCCCGAAATATGAATTGTTGCTTGTAATTTAATTTACTTACAATTAGATTCTATGTATATAGGGAAAAGGTTGATCCAACTGGTAAGGTTTTAAAACTGGCAGACTTGGACCAAAGAGAGTAATTTTACTGGTTAAGAAAGTCATCCAAAATATCCAACTATTCCAAATATAATAACTATTTAAACTTTCTCTGATGGAACATTCAGGAAAAAATTACAACGAGTACAGTTTGCGGGAAAACAAATCAAAAATACAAAAATACTGGATGTGTTTTTCCATTCCGAAAAACACGGTCAGTGGAACACCTTGCCAAAGGCATCATATTTTAAGTATATTCTTTCCCTTATTTTTTTACGCTCTGTCGGGACATGTGCAACAGATTGTTGTCGAGTGCAACAAATGAAACGAATCACAATGGTTCGACCCAACACCAGTTGGTGGTCGCTGGCAGCATCGGCAGGTACCTTGGGCTCAACAGGATAATGCAGATCAGCAGGCATAGAGCTAAGCATCCTGTGAGCAATAAGCAACAGGCGGCTGTCCAAATGAAAATGGTTTTCTTCTTTAAAAAAAGATTTACTTTTGTGTTGCATTTTATTTTTTTGACCTGGCAGCGGCAGCTGCCTCATCTAAAGACGGTAAAATGGTGTCAATCACTGCACAGCCGTCGTTTCAGTTGGGAAAAAGATGGATGCTAACTCAGAGATACTAATCATCGTTTCTGCTTTAAAGTAAAACTCAAATCGATACGTGCTATAGAGACATATAGTTTTTATTCATAGGGGGGCCCTACTGCGATTTATTTAAAAGCGTTTGTCGTCAATTTGCCATTTCTATGGAATAAGTCTTATGTGGTCTGCGTGATTCGATTGCTTACACAGGCATTATGTAAATGATCAATTGGTATCTAGACAAGGGCCAATTGGTAATTCAAGCCAAGTTAGCCATGGCAATCGTTAAGTACTTGTAACCATTTCAATTGAACTATGTGCAAACAATCTATGTATGACAAACATTGTTGGCTATAAATCAATAATCGATAGTTACGACTGAACTAATTCTGCAGTGAGTATTGATTTATTTAGATTAATTAACTTAAGTTTGCAAATTATGTTTATTCTTGTTTTTAAAAAACAACTGTTGGTTAGTTTTAGGATATCCTTTTTGTAGGGTAAGCTTATTGCTCATAGAAATCTCTCCTCTAATTGAGAAGCCTTAAATAACAACAAATAACTACTAAAAACACTCCTTCTCGGCAATAAATTTAATATATGTACATATATGAATGCTGAATATGATAGTTAATTACTTATTAGGCCTCATGAGAGTATTTTTATAAAATTTAACTCGTCGACAAAGATTAATAGAATATAGTTTATAACTTGTACTTTCCGTGTGTTCTAAATATTTAAATGATTCGAATGAGTCGCAACCAGCTTTAAAAGTTCTGAGATCTTAGATCTGCTACATGACTCATATCACTTCAAAACTCTAAGATCATCTTAAGACGACTTCTATTCGTTCTTCTTAACTTCAGGTGCTGTAAAATAAGTAGAAACTTTAATGTCCAAGAATTGTAATTAGTTTGGGTACAACCGAAAAATTGCATTTCGTTACGTTTGATCCAGATTAGCTGTAAAGTGATTTTCCTAATAGTTATCTCGTTGTTTAGTCATGACTTGGCAACTATACACATTACTTCTTCTTATTCTAACTTGGTTGTCAGATATCCATGATTTGACTGTGGAAATCGACGCTTTGCACTATATAAAGAGAAAAGAAGTGTTTTTTAACACATAAATATTAACCTGCAAGTTAAGAAAAGTCAAGAATCACCTACATATTTGAAGCCAAAATATGAGACTTTGGATTGTCGTCAGGTGCTACGTGGAGATCGCCCTGAATCAAAAAGAAGCTAATCAATCATTTCAGTAACTTCTCTTAATTATTCTATTTGCAAGGCCTCTCTCGATATATGAGAGTATTTTCTATAATAGTTCTAAAAAGCCAGATTACGAAAAGGGTTTCATTTTTAAATTGAAATTATTAAAACTTTCTTAACCTATAACTATTTTGTAATTATTTCGAAGCTCTGTATTGCAAGGTCACAAATTTTACACAATTTAATATCATATTAAGTAAAGTTCTATACTTTCTTTAATATTAACTTCAAATTCAAGAATTGCAATTAGTTGAGGTAAAAGCAGGGCATTTCGTTACGCTTAATCCAGATTAGCAGTCAAGAGATTATCCAAATAGTTTATCTCGTAACATAGCAGGATTTATTATCTTTGAATGGGGAAATAAATGCACTATAACAATATGAAAGAAGAGTTACAATTAACAATTTATTGTCTAAAACATTGTGACATGTCGCCTGCCACACAAACACACTCACGTTAAAAAAAAAAGAGTTAACAATCGACTACATGTCTGAAGCCAAAATATGAAACTTTGCATTGTCGTCAGCTGCCACGTGTAAGTCGCCCTGGATGATAAAGAAGCCAATCAAAAACTTGATTTTTGGTACATGCGTAAAAATAAATGAATTTTGGTTTTTAATTACAGCAGACAGACTTCATTTGACTCGACTTCTCTCTCTTTCGCTTTGTCTCTTGTTTTTTGTTTTTAGTCGTAGATTTTTACTGTATTTTTGGCATATGGCACGCGTTGAACGCTGGAGACAAGAAAAGAGATAATTATTTATCCTATATACACACATATGGGGAGCCCGAGCCAGTTTGTTGACTTTTTGGCCAGCTGCTGCGAAAAGTTAGTTAACATTGCCCAAACAAGCCACTGAAAGGACTTTCTACAAAGCGACAGAGAGAGCGTTTGCCTTTCTGCTGATTTTTCTTTCTAAGACATGACTTTGCCTTTGCCTTTGTCTTTGTTGAAAAATGCTTCTTAGATGTATTTCATTCTTTTATTTTTGCTTCTTATTTCTTTTTCTTTTGCCACCCCAAGACATTTTCCTCAGTGTGGATTCAAATGTCCCTTTTGTCGTCCTTTTTATACAATTCATTTCTTACGATTTTGTGTTTCTTTTTCTTTTTGTTAATGTCTTTGTGTGTTGATTTTCTTTGGCTGTTAAATTGATTGATTACTGTGCGACTTTTGGCACCAGATACAATTGCACTACCCCCACTCTTATTTAGATCTGGCTGGAAATCTTGATCTGCTTCCAAGTCGAAGTATTTGCTTTAGGTCTTTAAGCTAAATTGACATTTATGTGAATTTTGGCATTTTTATGGCAGAAATCGTACAGATTTTTTCAGTTAATAAGTAAAGAATTTATACACCAAAACTGTCAATCATTATGGCATATCTATAAAAATTCAATTAAGAAAAATTCGTTTTGGTCTTGAAATTGTTTAAGCATGAAAAACTCCTAAAAGTATGCTAAACTCTTGCAAGAAGTAACTAGAGACCAAATAAATATTTTAAGAGCTGTCTTAGATTATCTAGGTTGGATAATAGTTTCATGATATTTACTTAAATTATTATTATTGAGCTCTTCTCAATCGAAAAATCTCAGCTTAGACCATATCCTAGACGAAACTACTTAAAGTCAGGCATTTGTTTCAATAGCACACTCAAGCCTTGTGTGTGTGTGTGTGTGTGTAGAAGTGGCTCTTTTCCGTCCATTCCGAGCTGTATTGACTGTCTAGAAAGAAAGCGGACGCAGCCACTTGAGAAATCCACCTGCAAGACGTTTGCATTTGCGACTGATCTCTTTTCCATGCTCTCAACCCCGCCTTTTCCTCTCCTTGTGCCATCTTATCCGATACATGTATTTTAATTTCATTGCCTGTCGCTCCTCCTGCTTCCTTCAGCTGGTCTGGACTGGGCTGTGTTTCTACTTGAGCAACTTGGCAGATTAACCAAAGTTCAGCTGAGTTGCGTTGAGCCCTTAAGTGTGTTCCATATCAGGTTTATCATTTGCTGCTGCTTGTCGTATAGAAGACGCTTCACTGCCCAAAACGAAGAACGGATTAAATATATCATTTTTTCCCCTCGGTTTTTTTTAATGAAAGGGTAAACTTATTTTTCTCAGTTTTTTTCCTTTTTTTTAGCGGCCAACACCTGAACGAACAACAACAGCCTATCCAAACGGAAACATTGTCGTTGTTTTCGGGTACCACATTACATGCTAAATATGCTTTATGAAGAAAGTTTATACGATATCGGTGATATAATGAGGAGAGGGTTGTATTTGGGAAATACATACATATATTGTAGCAAGCGTAATGATTGATATTGAGGAAGTTAGCTTGTGGTGTGTACTTACAAATTTATTGAAGGGTAGTACACTGAGAGAAGTTTATTAAGCAAGAAGCATTGAAATAATTCAAATGAACCGTTAACAAATAATTACCTCAAAGGGCCAAGAAGTTCATCTGAACACATTGAAGTAAAAGAAGTTTTTCCTTTTCTGTTTTGTGCATTCCAGAAATTTTAAATAAAATTGTTTTCAGTGTAGGCGTCAAATGGGTTTTTATTGCGGGACTTGTGTTAATAAAGTCCTTAGTATAAAGTTAACAATTAAACTAAAAGTGGATAAAAGTGAAGAGGGTGCTTTTCATTATCCTTAGGTAGTAGACTTTGACTTAAAATTTGTAATACAATTTTCATTTTTGTTTGAATTATGGAAATCACGTGGAAAACATTACCCAAATTGTTACTGTACACTTTGTGTTCAGGGAGAGTCCAAAAAGCATCAGCGGCGCAAAGCATTAGGTGAGAAAGAAATACAAGAAACGAATTATTTAATATAGAATTTCATCAAAAGGTTCAAGCAACAGCAAAGAAGTAACCATAGCCAAGTTAATGCAACAAAATCAGGTAAAGAAGTTGGATTAAATGACACCCTGTATTCGTAAGCGAGGTTGAAGTAAATATACATACATACAAAAAAATTATCCCCACACAAAAATCGAAAAATTTATCGACATGAAATGAAACGGAAGCAGAAAGTCAAGGTGCAAAAAAAAAAACGACAAACCGGACAGTCAAAAATCATTACACCTGTTCGTCGAAAGAAAAAGACAGCAGAAAGCAGAAGAAGACGAAAAGCAGCGAGTGTAGAAAGCGTAGAAATCGAAATGAATGACCATGCCACACGCTTCTACTAGCTCTTTTTTAGATGAAGGGTTTCAGAACTCATTTATTTTTTGGCTCTTCTTTCGGGGTTAAGCTTTGGTCACGCTCTGCTCTCCGGTTGCATGTTGCAGGCGATGCGACATTTAAAATGCAAATTCCCCCCCAAAAAAAGTAGGTATATGTGCATTTCGAGTAGCCTATCAAAATTTATTAATCAACAAGCAAAAATTGACTACGCTTGGCTAACTGTAAAACCGTTAATGAGTGAGCCAGCGAGCATACAACAGGTCCTCCTGCCTGCCCCCCAACCCACAACCCTCTCCACACAAGTGAAATGACAAGACAGCTGCCTTGGGATTTTTGGCACAAAAATTACATTTTAATTGTTTACAATATATTTTAATTCAAGCTGCTTTTTACCTTACTTTGCACTTCTTTATCAACATTTGCACCTGCAGCGCTCTCGTAGCAAATGAGTGAAAGGTCTATTAGAATGGAATTGAAATGAGGGTAGCAACCAAAAAGAAAAAGGGTTGCGGTTAGCTGGCATGATGTTCTTGCTTATGACTTTTAATTAAAGACTACGGAATTTAAGCGTTATCTGAAATGTAAAACGAAATAAGAAATTGTATATTAATAGCCATTATAAGTATGTGAAATGGCGGCAAATGTTAGATCCTTAATCAAGAAGTCCACATTAAGTTGGAAAATTTATATGAGCATAAAGCAAATTGTAGGCATAATTGAAATAAATTAGGGAAGATCTTGAGAATTATAAAATGAATAGCCCTTCAATTAACTAAACCATTAAGTGTGATCATAGTATATGGAAATGGAATTCGAATTTGATGAATATTTAACCCTCAAAGCCTCGTGAGTTTTCAAGCGATTGCCATATAATTTACCAAGTAATAAAACTAATACTTTATTTTTGGAAATTGCATCAAGTTGGTAATAAACAAATGAAACTTATTAATCTAATTTAATTTCCCAAATGATTTAAAACACGGTCGGTACTAATGATTTGATAAAATATTGATTTATGCCTTTTTAAGTTTTAGAGGATAAAGATCAGAACAGAAAATTGTTAATTTTGGAAACGAATTTTCCCATGTGGAATGTGCATTTGCATTTAACAAGTGTATGAGAGCAGATTGTCTATAGTTCTATGTGGAAAATGTACTCAAATTTAGTAGTTTAATTATCTGGTAATTAAACAGGCAAACCAATATATGGGTGATATTTTTTAAGGCTTTCTCCTTATATCAGTTAATTGGAATCCTAATATATAAATTAACATGCATTTGCCCAGTTCATTCATTGAATATTCTTTCTATCCCTATCCCTTGCGCCTCAGTTTATTAAAACATACGCATAAATATTTATGGGTTATGCAATTTCTTTATCTTATCAATTGGTATAAAGTTGTTTTGTGATCAACTTTTTCATATGATGCAACTATATATTCATAATTATTGGTTTGGGGTGAAAACTGGAACAACCGCAAAACAAAAGACTTAAGCCACTAACTTCCGTTGGCATAAACACACTCGCAACCACACACACTTACACATAGTTGTATTATTACTTAATCATATACATTTTTGGTTGGGCAAACCGAATCGTATATTCATATGAGTATATGCAGTGAAGTATAGGAGCACCTTGCCACCAATTGTCAACTGGGAAATTGAAATGACAGAGGACTCCAACTGGCACAGGAGTTTATGACGAAGGGATGGCAACTGGGCAACTGGAAATTTTTTTATTTTTGGCAATGCGTCAGTTGCAATTAAAGTGACAGCCAACTCTGCTGACAAGCGGCAACTGTCAGAGTTTGTCTGACAGTGGCAAAAACTGTCAGCGGGTCCAAAGGAGACAAATGTGACGCCATATAAAATCAATAAATTATGAAAGCCCAAAAAAGGGGAAGCCAAAGGGAGCCAATAAATAGCAAGAACTCAAGTGAGAGAGAGATAGAAATAGAAAGACCCCAACCCAAGATCAAATTGCATAATTCTTGGCATTCATTCATTCTAAGGATGTAAGGAGAACCGGTTCACATATCCTTAGGGAATATGTTTGTCTGCATTTGGCGTTGATTGATATTACGTGGATCTCCACCTCTTCCAGTGCTTGTTCCTCACATATAATGTATTAATTAATGCAGGTTATAATTAAATTTGCACATTTTTTCTTTCTTTATTATTACTTTTATATCTTCGGGCAGCTAATTTATAAGCTTTTAATTATTTTTGTAATTAAACTTTTGAGCGAGCTAAGTTCACACGCCACAGCAACAGGATCAACAGGATATGCTGCTCATTTGTCAGATAAAGCCAAACCAAATGAGGGGAAAGAAACCAAATGAAAAAAACTTGCCAAAAAAAATTGAATGAGTTTGGCTACAAACTTGTTTTTTCCCCGTTTTTCATCAACTTTTATCTGTTTTCTGTGTGTGTGCGTGGGGCGCTCCATTTTCGTTTTTGCAGCTGCCTTTATCCCCTTCTCCACCCTCTTCTTCTCTCTTTATTCACTTTTTTTTTTTTGGTAATTATGAAAAGAAAAAGCCTTCACAATACTCTAGACTCTAGACAATAGACACACAGCTTCGGTTCAGGTGCAATGTCAGCTTGTCACGTTGTTCTATTTTTAGTTTTCTTCTCTTTTTTGTCATTTTAAAAACTCAATTGTTTGGAAATGCTTTGAAAATATGCTACCTGCCGATGTGAGCGAGACAAGAAATCATAATAATTTCATGCGTAGCTCTTTCTTTTTTTTCCTCTCGTTCCCATCGCAGCGTCTATCTCCTGGTTTTATAGGGGGTGCAACATAACAGATCTTCTTTCCCTTTAAATGTGTGTGTGTTTTTTTTCTGCAGGTGGACAACATGAAATATTCTCAGGCTAGCTAAGCCTAATGTCTCTCTTTTTTCTCTGGCTATTTCCTTTGTCTCTGAGTACTGTTATAAAAATTCTGTGCTAGTTTGCCAAAATCGTGGGAACTGTTATCTTATAGGTTTTTGCAACTGAACATGGCCTTACAAGCATTTAAAATTGTCAAAAAGAATAGTGGGAAGAATTATTCCTATCATCAACAGTTGACAGATTTTACCAGTATTAAGCAAGAGCAAAACTTAATTTACAGTTAACGATTAAAATTTTAGATACTTAGATATAAAGTAAACATTTTCTTAAATCATTTCCTATATGTAGTTTCTTCTTCAAGTATGTGTACTTCAAAATGAATCAAATCAATCGGAATGGTCAGTCTTAAGACATTAAAACCATTACTACTGCAAATAAAATGTTGAATATATGTTTGTTACTAATTGTAAGTTTCCTTGGCTATAGTGTATTTCAACATTTTTTTTATGTTTATAAATCTGTAACATCCGATAATTTCGTAATCCAGCATCGTCCTCACCTATTATTTATAGAGCCTCAGCAGATTAGCTGCCAAGGATTAAATATTTTGGGCTTTAAAACGTTAATAGTTATTAATAATTATTCGGTCTCTCTGCCTGAACTAGCAAATAGTGTGGCTTAAAGGCGAAAGCAAGACCAGGTTTTAGCAATTCCAGGATTATTGTTTAGAACCGAAAAGGAGAACAGATGTGATAAAAATTTTTACGAAACTTGGCTGGAAAAAGTTAAATGAAAGAACCTGAAAGCAATAAATTAGATAAAGAAAACGTTTTAAACCTCGCGGCTTAAATACATATATATAACATTTTTTTTTTTTGAGAATTTCATGAAATATTGTTCACCCAATTGTGTCTAAGCAACTGTATAAACCAACTAAGAGTAATAACCCACTCATGAAGGTTCAAGAAAAATGTCAAGTTGGGCAAACCATTTCCAACTACAAATTAATGGGTTCATTTTATTTTTTGGATGAAAAGAATGCTGCAAATAAAAAATAGACAAGACACTTGCCACTTTGAACTCTGTGGACTCATTAAAGAGAAATAGGAAGGCTGCAAGATAGAAAGAGAGAGCAAGAGCGGGAGGTAGAAAGATCAGGCCAAACTCTCTCTAAGCACTTATAAAAAATTAACGCTTTTGACAGCTAAACGGACTTTCAAACACAACTACAAAGAGCGGCCAAAAAAAAAAAACAAAAACTGGGACTCCCAACCACAACTCCAATCTCAGATTGTAACGAGGCGAATGCTCATGCGCAACAAAGTGTCAATGCGGCTTCGTAGCAAGTTTAACAAGATTGGCAGAGACGTCAGCCGCAGCCGCAGCAGAAGCGACGGCAGCTGATGACACCGACCAACCAAGCAGCCAGCATCTTGAGATTTTTCTCATAAGGTGCAAAAATCATAAAAAAGCTATATATGTATATATAAATTTAGAAGGGGGAAGAAGAAAACCGAGAAACACAACAGAAACATGCACAGAAATTAAGGCAACAACCGACAGCAAAAGACAAAATCATAAAAAGAAGTTCAAGTTGCCTCTTTTGAGTGTTACATATATGTATGTATATAGTATATAAATCTTTTTCCTTTTATTTTTGTTGTAGGCTGTTGAGTTGAGCTCCTAATTAGCCAAAGCCGGTTCTTGGCAATTGACGAAGAGTTTTGGTTTTTTTTTGGTAACTTTTGGACAGCCCCCCACCATAAAAACCTTTTTTGCCAAAAAAAAACAATGGAGCCGTAAAAAAAATAAGAATCTGTGGATAATAAATAAATTAACTCACTTAACGATCAAAAGACTCCTCCGAAGGGCCTCCTTCAAATGTCTCAATTAAGTTGCTCATTGTTTTAAGATTTTTCTTTTTTGAAACTTAATTTGCTTATGGGTAGAGGGCAGCCGCTGACGAAATTGCGGAAGAAGCAGTTGCTTTCAGTTCTTGCCATTAAAATTGTAATCATGTCTTTTGTAATGCTCAATCTTAATTAACTAATTAGCTAATTTGCAAACAATTAAGACAAATACTTACCAAATATGCCAAGTTTCTTTTCATTTAATGCCTTAGTTCCACCTTTTGTCTTGGCCATGTCTTGCAAAAAATTGCCAACTCATTTGATTGCCGCAGCAAAGTCATGGCTGAAAATATTTATGAATGGTTGGAAACTGTTATCTTTGGAAAGTGAAAAGTATGTATGCTCCAAGTCGGTTGGTCGGAAGGTCTAAGGAAATGCCATGCATATTATATTGAAATAGTTTTCCGAAAAGACACAAAGAGAGAGGTGGGAAATCGTACAGTCATAGCTTACACTTACAACAAGTGTAAATATTGTACTCTTAACTATATATATGGGTTAGGTAAATCTAATTTGCATATCATTTAAGCAAACCATAAAAAGACAAAGAAAATCTATTTTATATGCCTTGTTATTCTACTGATTTTACCACAAGATTCTACATGATGTTTTATAAGTATATTATAGGTGTATACCATCGTTGAGAAAGTTACTTTCGTTCGCATTTGTTTTTACTAATTACAGTCGTATTCGCATTTTGATGAGGATATATTAAAGGACCTATTGGACCTATAGAAAACAGTCTAATTCGAACTTCCGATCGCTATAAAAAAAGTTAAGTCAATTTTAATGTCAACATGTATTTGTTAAATATTTGTGAAGAAAATCACGATAACATAATAGAAAGAAAAATGTTTAAGGACTGCGATTTATGAAAAACCAAGGAATTATTTACAACAATTGTTTGTGTTCGCATCAGTGGCCAAACCTTTTCCGTTATAGAAACTGCTACTCCTTCTACTCCAACGAAGCACAATTAACAAATAACTTTACAAAGGCAACTTTGTCATTTGTTTTAAGAATCTTCCAATTACGATCGTTATTTATTTAAAACTTAACCACGTTTAATTGTAAGTCCTCGATCACCATTTATACCTATACAAGAAATTGTACTTTTAACTACTGCATTACCATATAGCTTATTGTTTTTTGTTTTTGCTAAGCTGGTTTTATTATAGAAAACTTTAAAATTCCCGTGATGGGGGTTGCAAATAAAACACACAACTTTACGTTCAATTATCAATATGTTCCAAATATTTTTGAATGGTTTAGAACACTTTTACTTTTAAAATATTCTTTATATTTTATGTTGATATGGCTATGTTTATGACTATCAGCAAATTTATTATTTTGTAAAGTATTAAAAAAGTTTGTGACAGGTGTAAGTTTTGCTCTATATATGGGAATGGACTATGCCATTTTACAATCAGCGTTGAAAGCTTATTTAAAAGAGTTTTATTAAAATAGGACTTAAGGTGTCTATATTTCGTTTGGTTTTCAGTTTTGATTACAGCTTTAATAGCATGTTAAGAAAGACTTGGTCAAGAAACATGGAACTTAAGAAGAAAACCATTTTTTAACTATTCCATTGTTAAAGATATACTGTTTCCAGAATACTAAAAATTTGCAAAGTGGCATTTGTATATCCTTGCAGAGGATATTATAACATTGGTGAGATGTTTGTAACGCACAGAAGGAGACGCTTCCGACCCCATAAAGGAAATGTATATATTCTTGATCAGCATGAGAAGCTGAGTCGATATAGCCGTGTCCGTCGATGCCTATGCGGTTTACTCTTGAGAGGTATCAGGATGAAATATTTTTGATATTTTTTTTTTTAAATATTCGGTCGAACCGAGCATTTCCCCTTACTACATTAAAGTTAATTTCTTAGTATTTGAAATTAAACTTTTGGTTCGTTCTGCTTTCCCAACCATGATATAGTTACATGCAAATTTCCAACAATCTTCAAAATTCATCACACAGTCCCACCAGAAATGCCCTAAATAATCGCCAAACATACATATGCTGGTAAAAAATGATGACCCTACTCAGCAGAATGCCTGGCCGGAATGGTCTTCTTATTTAATTATTTCAAGAAAAAAATTGCATTTTATATTTTATATCATTTCATTTCACTCTGGTGAATTGCTGAGTGAGTGGAGTGTCATTAATTTGCCCAGAGCAGGAGCTGAAGCAAAGGTGGAGGAGATGATGATGGTGACCAAGCCAACCATGACATGGCGAAAGGAGGCGGTAAGGAGACTTTTCGGACAACAAGTTGTAAATAAATATTTTTGATGTTACCGTTATATTCGTACCTCTTGGCTCATATGCCCTCACAGAGGCCGAAGAATGGCATGTTTGTGAATTTATATATTTTTATTTTCTCAAGCGCATGTCAGCGGCAATTTCGTCATTTCTCTCCCCGAGGTAAACGGGAGCGGGGCTAATAAACTCAATTAAACAGAGTCAGTTATTTCAATTTTTTTTTTTTTTGGTTTTTGTTTTGTCGAGACATTTTACAAGACATTTAATTGACCGAATCGAACAGAGTTGAGAGCCTTTAAGTTTGTGTCTTTGGCTTTTGCGGTGAGAGAGAGAAAAGAGTCCTCTCACACTCCTCCCCCTCCTTTCTGTCTCCATGTCACACAGATTCGAACGCATTTATCATCTTTGCACCTCAATTCAAATGGCTGGCCAAGACATTTATTCCTTTTCTTCCATTGCATTGGATTGCATGACTTAACAGCATCAGATAAAATGCCAAGCGGAAAAATTGTTGTGCACACGAAAACCCCAAAACACAAAAACGCAAAAAATAAAATAAGAAAAATTCAAAATAAATATGAGAGTTTTTTTTCTCCGTTTGCTGTTATTTTGCATACGTAGAACGGTAGCTGTGTTGACACTTTCCTAGCCAAGATAAGCCCAAAGCAGAGCCCAGAGACTTGCAGCTCAGCATGACCAACACTAAAAAAAAACCGAAGCCAAGGAGCATTCAGTCTGCCATCGTTGATATCGGGGATTGCTACTGGCGTGAATGAAAAGTGAGAAAAAGAGGGAAAAAGTCCAAACAAAAGCCACGCATGACTATGTGGAAAATATAGATATGTTTTCATGTCTTCTCTTGGGCCACTTTTGTTGTTGGCTCACAGCATGCGCCAATTTCCCAAGAAACTACAACCAAATATTGCCACTGTTCAAATTTTTTTCCTTTTTTTGTTTGCCTAACTTTCTGCTGGCTTCCTTGTTTGTTTTGTTGTGTGTTGACATCGGGGCAGATGCGACCTGATGGGGGCAGGAAATTATTTATTACTCCAAAGACAACATGAAATTAAATGAAATTTCAGAAAATGTTAAAAAGTAGGAATAGGCAACCGAATTTGTTTTACAAACAAATTTCAAATAAACAGAAAGTATTTATTTATCCTAATTCTACTCGTGAATAAGTTGATTTAAGATTCCATTAGACTTTGAATAGTTAGAGGGAATCTACAGAAGGATAAAAATTAGTCCAGGGGTTCATAAGGGACTGATTCGCCTCGTAATATACAACAGATCGTTCGATTGACAAGTTTGTTCAAAATAATATTTTATAAATAATATTTAATTCTTTAGATAAAATGTTAATGTTGTCTCTAGCTTTTATTTGAATGAAGAAAAGATTTCGTTAAAAGCAAATGAAAAAAAGATTCAAATAAAAGCTAGAGACAATACTTACATGTTAACTGAAGAATTCAATATTCCAGAAAGTCCTTGGGAAGTTGCCTAATGGTTCAACGGAAATGTTTCATTATTTTTGGCTTATTGCTTTCGGTTTTTGGTTCCCAATTAATCGCTGTCATGGGCGTTTATCACACATTAACACACACTGGGCAACGCCCCAAATGAAATATACTGTAACTGCAGCATTTTCAAGTTGATTTTAATCAATTTCACAGTTTTCTTTTTTTTCTCAACGTCTGCTTATGCAGTATGGAATTCGGCTATTTGGGTTTTCTTGTCGATTTTGTGTTGGCCATCATTCATGCCACCTTGAAGACGTAACCGACAGGCAAAAAGAGAAGTGAAGAGAAGATAGCCGAAGCCAAGACAATGCGTTGACATTTTTGTGCCTTATGTTTTGGTTTGAACATTTGCTTATTGTGCTGAAAACTTATGACCGATTCCTCGAGTCAAAAAGGCAAAACAAACAATCACCAACAATATTGTTGTTGTTGCTACTGCTGGTAGGCAGCATTGTGCGTACGTGTCTACTGTTTACATTGATTCCTTCTCTCGATTGTTCATAGGTATTGAAATTTTGGAAGTAGGTAAAGCGTGAAATATCAGGACAATGGTCACATATATTACTCCTCCATCTTGTAATGGATGATGCATGGGCGCCCCATCTAACGGCAAAAATAAAGGAACTCAAAACAAAAGACTTAGGCAACGAACTACTACTTTTGCAAAGGGAATTCACATTTTGTCACGATGTAAGTAGCCCAATGCATTAATATATTTAACTAGTTATTTAGCTTACTATGTAAGCACGTCTTGAGCTGTTTTCTTCTGTAAGCGTATTTAAACTTTTTTATTTTAAATGTTTTAGTCATTTCGGTTAAAAATTAAACTTGCATTTATTGCCCAGTCTCTAAAATGCATTCATCAATCATAATTTTCTAGAAAATCAAACACTTTCCCATTGACAACGCTTTTCACATTTCAAAAACTCTTTGACCTAAGTTTATTTTCTTTCGGATTTTAACAGATTGTCGACCCTTTCACTTAATGCCACTCATAAAAGAAAACCCAAAAATCGGTAGAAAAAAAAACGATAATGCGTACGTGCCTGGCCACAAAAAATATGGCTTTAAAGCAAAGATAAAAGGAAAAGGAAAGAAAGAAGAAAAGAAAGATTTATTATATTAAATGAAAGCATTTAGCGCCACTTACAATCCGCAGGCCATGTCAAGCAGGAAGTTCCCATATTTCTGTGGAGAATGCCAACTGGCAGCAACAACAGCAGCAAATAATACTAAAACTAATGCCAATAATAGTAATAATAATAACAATAATAATAACAAACAAGCAATTCCAGCAGAAAATGCAGCACGTCTTCGGTCACAAATCGAACATCAATGAAGATGATCATGATCATGCCATGATGACGATGGCAAATAGCGACAAAGTCAACGATTGAACGAGAACCAGAAGCAACAGCGACAACAGCATCAAGTGAGGAGTCAATAACAACAACCATGACAATAACAACAAAACAGCAGGAGCCGAGAAACTTGAGAAACTTCAGCTACAAATGACAAAACCTTAGTCCAGCTTTGTCGTGGAATAAGATATTTCAATAAACTTTTATTTTAAGGCTGTAGTCAATTTTCCTACTCGTTGCATTTAGAAATAAAATTCAAGGTGCTTTCGTAGAATTATACCTGTAGGATAAATACAAATTTTAAGTAACAAAAAAAGTTCTTACTGCAGTTACAGATGTCACGTAGATAAAGATCTTAGTTAATTCTAGAAGCCTACTGCTGGATAAATTGTATGTTATTCACAAATTTTGTTCATAATAATGTTGGCAGATTCTTACTACATATTCAGATGATGGTAGATATAATCAATGTGAATTATCATAAGTTCTGCATGTGAAGATCGTCTGCAAGTGTGCCTTACCACACAAGTGACTGGTAGTAAGGAAAAGTAAAAGATCTGAAAACAATTAGTCAGTTGGCTTACCTTGGCCATAAAATGGACTGACATTATCATTAACATATCGCATCCTGTTGATCTTATAACCAAAATGCACCCAAAAGCTTACCAAGAACTTGACAAATATGCTTTCAAGTCTAATTATACACAAACCGACGAGATTAAGATATATATAGAGAGAGACAAGGGGGAGAAATAAGCATGCCCATGCTCAATGAGCAGGACAACACATTGCATTGCATTGCATTGCAGGTGGTGACCCCAATTTATGTCTTTCATCCTCTTCTTCTGTCGCTGTTAATGCAACCCTTTCAGGCACGCTCACAATGTTGTGGACTCTGTAATTACGCCAAATAAAAATGTGAATGTCAACCCAATAAAAAAAGGGGGGACACTGCGCTGTGGAGGGCATAGCAGCATGGACAATATCCAACCAAGCAGCCAACCAAATTAAATTGTATTAAAATTGCTGTGTATCTCATTTTTTATACGCGTGTGAAATGATTGCTAAAACAAAAAACAAAAAAAAACCCTCACATAAAAAAATGGGTGTGACTAACTTGAAAGAAATTTCATGAGAAGAGTTTGTAAAAATCATTTATTTGCCCAGTCATGGCCTAAGACCATTTCGGCCCTATCTACGTTGAGCATCGCTCTCTACCAAATCATTAAAATGTCTCGCAACAAATTTGCATATGAAATATGTGAAGTAATTTGAAGAAATCACAACAAATTAACCAAGTTGAATTCGTTTTGTAGATTCCGTATCTAGCCAAGAGGAAATGTGTTTCATTGGAAACAATTTTATAGATAGATTTAACTGATCGTTGTTGTTACAGCGACACACACTTACAAACATTTACTTGACTCTCACTGAGAGTTCAGTATATTAAATCATTTATCTGTTTATCTGTATATAAAAATGTAAAGCATAACAAACTTTTTAGGTTGTAGCCCCTAAAGACAATCTCCGAAGGAGATTGCAACGTATTGGGTAGCAAAATGGAATTAGAACTTTGTGTTTTTGCTTATTGACCACGAGTCGGCACATAGAAATATGCAATCTAACGGATTTGTTCTTCAAATATACCCAACTTACTAGTCCGAAAAATGTTTTAAACTTAAAACTAAAGTAATAAATAATGTTAGTATAAAGTTTTTTGTTTAATATTGCAACAACTGGAAAAAAATAATGGATAAACCATTAAAATTAAATCAACTCAGTCAAGGCACATGATTTCAATTAAAAAACGTTGAGTCGAAAAGTCTGTGAAAATTAGCCACCAGTTTTGTTCAGAACTTCATTGAAAATGCAGGGTAAACTATTTATTTTCGGTATTTTTGCCATTTTTGCAAGTTTGAACTTCAAGTCAATAGTAAGTTCTTTCTAGTTGTTGTCAAGTTTGTGTTTTCATTCCAATTGTTTATACATTTGCAGAATGCTGTTACCTTTAAGTTAACAGATTTTGTATGCAAGAGCTATAATCAGTCTTGGGTTGCGATTCACACTTGTCGCTTAAAGGTCAAAGAAAGATATATAATCGCTGCCTACTACAATGAGACTATTTTTTATCCGGTCAACGATGTAAAAATACATTTGCAAGTATTGAAAAGGGCCAATGGCTATAAGCCCTGGCTTATCAACACACGAATCGACTATTGTCGATTTATGAAAAATCCCAAAAATCCAATTGCCAAAGCGATTTTTAGTTTGTTCTTGGATTTCACGAACTTTAATCATTCTTGCCCTTTTGTGGTTAGTACTTAAAGTATCTCTTAATTTTTAATTTAATTGATTTTTAAATTGAAAGTTCATTTTTTAACAGGGTCTGCAAATTATAGATGGCTTTTATTTGCGATCGGAATTGATAAAGCTTCCGCTTCCTACGGGAGACTACAAATTGGCTATTGGCTGGTATTTTTATAAGAAATTGCAATATGATACTAATATGAGTTTCACTTTTGTGGAAAATATAATAAATCAGTAAATCGAATTCACTATGTCTTCTGTCTAAAAAGGTTTGGTTGCTCTTGATTAAACTGAGGGAAAATACAAAATTATTAACAAAGGAACAAAAGTTAAGCACTTAATAAAGGCGATGGAAACAGAGAACTTTAGAGCTCAACTTTACCCGCTTGAATTGAGATAACAAGCTATTTAATACACATATCAGTCATACTGAAATTCACTTTTCATTTTAATAAAAGGTATTTAAACATTTAAATATATGGAAATTAGCAAACCAAGTCAAGCGAGACATTAATATTGATTTAAAAGTGAAATTAATCAGGAATTATTTGAAAATTTGTTTCATAGTGTGGAATGGAATTTCACAGAATGGATCCAGTATTGCTGGCATTTGATATAATTTCAATATTTTTAAGTTCAAATATCGAATCCAAAGTAATTTCTTTGAAAAAATCCCAAAATTTGCGTCATTAAAAGTGGAACTGTTTTGCATCCGGCTAACGATACATGTATCTCCTAATATGCAAGTTTTAAAAAAGGCTAATGGATATAAGCCATGGGTGACTAGCGTAACGATACCGATACTGACTGATTGTAAAAATGATTGTGCATTATATGTACAAATTTGTATCACACATATCCATTTAATTTTACCAGCTCGAAATTGAAGTTGATATTATACCCTTGCAGAGGGTATTATAAAAGAAGAAAAAGAAATGGAAATGATATTTGGAATGTTTGGTCTGTGCATTTATGAATTGATGATACAGAAAAAGTGTTTGGAACATGTAAAAATCTTATGGTCAAGGACTGCAAGGGTATAGAAACTTCGGCACAGCCGAAGTTAGCTTCTTTGATATTTTTATACCCTTGCAAAAAGGGTATATTAATTTTGGTCAGAAGTGCGCAACGCATAGAAGGAAGCATCTCCGACCATATAAAGTATATATATTCTTGATCAGCACGACGAGACGAGTTCATATAGCCATGTCCGTCCGTCCGTCCGTCCGTCCGTCCGTCTGGATCAACGCAAACTCCTCCTAGACCGTAAGAGCTACAGAGCATAGCTTTTGCATGTAGGCTTGTACATCTTGCAGGCGTTGTATATCTCGGATTCAGCCGGATCGGATCACTATATCATATAGCTCCCATACAAATGGCAAAGTCACGAAACTTTGACGTTGACTTTTCTTAATAACTTCGTTATTTTCTGAGCTATGATCATGAAATTTAATATTGTTGAGTTAATTACACATATAAACGACTATGCCAAATTTGATCAAGATCGGGTGACTATATCATATAGCTCCCATAGGAATAACTTCGTCACTTTTGACGCGATTGCTTTCAAATTAAATTAAATTTGTTAGTTTAATATATCTGTTAATGACTGTGCCGAATTTGATAAAGATCGGGTTACTATATCATATAGCTCCCATAGGAACAGTCGGTGGAAAACAGTGACTTTGTTCAAAAACCTCGTTATTTTCTATGCTAAGATTGTAGGCCATTTTTTCGCAAACATTAGCCTTTTTAGCTTGAACATTTTTCCACTTTCATGGCTATAGGTAAGGATAGAGTTACCATAAAAGTTGCAAGGGTATACAAACTTTGACGCGGTCGAAGTTAGCCCCGGCCCTCTGGTTTTTTTATACCATACACCCATAGGGTGAAATGGTATATTAAAGTCGCCAAAATGTATGTAACAGGCAGAAGGAAGCTTCTCCAACCCCATAAAGTATATATATTCTTGATCCATGTCCGTCTGTCCGTCCGTCCGTCCGTCTGTATGAACCACAGATCTCGGAGACTATAAGAGCTAGAGCCACCAAATTTGGTATGTCGACTCGTGTGGTATGTAAATGTATAGAGTTAATTGGAACTTTGGCCACGCCCCCAGAATTTACATAAAACTGTTTTTCTTAAAAAGTATAACAGATAGAGACATCAAATTTGGTTTATATACTCGTTTAGTTAGCGCGCAGAAAATAATTGTTCCAACTTTTGGCCCCGCCCCCGGAATTTACATAAAACAGATTTTCTTTAAAACTATGAAAGCTACCGACATAAAATTTGGTATGTAAGCTAGCGTAATAGACGCGCAGATATTGACTATTTAAAAATTTTTCCACGCCTATTTCCGCCCCGCAAATTAAACCAAACTGATTTTCTCGAAAACTAACAAAGCTAAAGACACCAAATTTAGTATGTATACTGGCTTAGTATGCGCGCAGAATACATATATTTTAACATGTTCCCACGCCCACTTACGCCTCCATAATTTAGAAAAAACCGATTGGCTCTTGCAATTTTTTGACCATCGCGATCAAATTTGGCAGACTAATAAATCTTATCTATTTCTATCAAACTACCAAATTTGATTGAAATCGGACTATAAACATACAAAATATACGTATGAACGTATTTTGCTACGCGATCCATAAGGGCAGAATTGGCCGTTGGCTAGTGGTGGCGCTAGAGTGCTCGTGTGTTTGTAGAGTGAGCGAGATAGCAAACGGTATGAGGCATGTTAAAACAATTTAGTAGACATACATTTGGTTTTCGAAATTTTTAAATAGTTGTTTCACCTGGTATATGGTATACCCAAGTCGGCGAGTCGACTTACTTACTTAATTTTTAATTTTAGTTACACTTATCGAACAGGGTACGCAAATAACTAGACCTTATCTTCAATGAAAACGCTTGCATTTCCGACTGGGGAAATTGTATTTTAATACAGTATTTATATTTAATTCGAAATTTGGGTACAAATTGGATTGGGACGGAAGTAAATCTCGCACTAGCGTATGAATTTATTTCTCTATTTTAATCTAAGAATATTTAAAAATGTGATCACGCCTATACAGATCCCAAAATGGTTTTAAAATTGGGCGATATGATGGTGAAATGATAAGAATAAACAGTGTGATTAAAAAGGCAGAATATTATCTGAAGAAGTCAAGCGAAATAGAATGCTGGTATAAAAGTACAATCCACCAGAAATTCTGTTATATCCAGTTTAGTTTTAAATCTGCTACCATGCATCGATTGCTATTTATCTTTGGTATATTTGCCATTATTATAAGTTTGTATATTAAAACGAATGTAAGTACTTTTACAAATTTCATTCAGTACCAGTTTCATTGACAAAACTTTCTATCTTTAGGATGCTATTACCTTCAAAATGACAAATTTTGCTTGTGAGAGCTACAATATAACGTGGTATGCTGTTCACAATTGCCGTCTGAAGATGATCAAACGCAACATAGTGGGAGCTTATTTCAATGGAACAGTGATGTATCCTGTCAACGATTTGACCGTCTACTATCAATTTTTCAAAAGGGCCAATGGCTACAAGCCGTGGCTAATGAAAGGTTGGGTAGATTTTTGTCGATACATGAGGAGACCTTACAATCCGGTGGCACAAATGATTTTTAGTTTTTTTCTGGATTTTACCAACTTAAATCATACGTGTCCCATTGTGGTGAGTAGTCAAAGTGACTGAAGCAATCGTTTTGAAATTCATGAGTTTTTCAACAGGGACCCGTAATTCTAGATGGGTTATATTTGCGACCAGAATTACTAAAGCTTCCATTTCCCACTGGAGACTACAAAGTGGCTATTCGATGGTATTTTAATAAAAATTTGCAAATCGATACTAATGCTAGTTTCACCTTTGTGGAAAATATCATAGAAATGTGAAAAAAATTTGCTGACTATTTCTAAAACCTGATCAAATCTTTTAATATTTTTGATGTTTAGAACTTTGATTGAATCGCAATACTTCCAATAAATTTCCACAAGGGACAGTTGCAAAGAAGTTTGGGAAACGATGCGTTTATATTTATTCAGATCACAACAGAAGAAGCTGCCAATCGCAGATAATATGTAGTAGACTGTTATAGGTTTATAGGTAGATAGAAATTATAAAACGAAGTGAAGCGAACGACGCTGCAGCGCGCTCTTGCTATAAAAGCATATTCAATCAATAAATATTTGGAAACTTGCTTATGTCAACTGCATTTTCTACAATCAAGCGAACAGCTCTCATTATTGGTGTAATTTCAATGTTTGTGAGTTCCAAAATCGATCTAAATGTAAGTACTTTAAAAATATTTAAAAATCTTTTGCACCACCAAAAAAATTCAATATAGTCTAGGACGCTGTCATCTTTACATTAACAAATATCGTTTGCGAGAGCTACAATCAGTTGTGGGTCGAGATAAATTACTATCGGTTGAAAGTAATACGACGAAATTGAATCGGATTATATTGCAACGCAACTGTCTTACATCCGGCCAACGACATATCACTAAATGTTAAAATTTTTAAACGGGCTAATGGATATAAGCCTTGGCTTTTTAATTATTCAGTTGATATTTGTCGATTTTCCAAATTGTTAATAATCTAATTTTAAGTTTTATCTTTTAAAAAGAGTACACAAATTGTAGATAGGCTTTATCTTCAACCGGAACTATTAAAGCTTCCATTTCCCACTGGTGATTATAAATTATACCTAGGCATTTTAATAACAAATTGCAATTCGCAACAAATGCTAGTTTCGCCATCGTGGAGAATATAATAGATCAGTAAAATGCATTATATAAGAAACCCATTCTACAGTTGTTATATTTCATTTAAAATTTTATTTGGATGGGCAAGGCCTTCAGTATCCCTATACTAGGACAAAACGCAATCACAGTTTGATATTTTTGCTTTCTTCAGCACTTATTTTATTTTAATCTATAAATTATAGAGGTTATATCATTCCTCAAAACGAAAATGGTCGAAATTTACAAATTTTAATAGCTAAATTACAGTAGTTTATTCCTCATGTTTTCATGTATTTCATGTATTTCATGTTTCACTCTATAATTATTTTAAATATATGTGTGTGCAGAAAATTATCAAAATAAGTCAAGCGAAATATGTAGTTTGATTGCTCATGTGAATGCATAATCAACTAGAAATTCCCAATTCAAGTGTGCTATGTACCATCTATTATTGATTTAAAGTAAACCAATATCTGAAAGCCTTGGCTAAAAAGGTTGGGCAGATTTATGTCAAAGTTACACGGAGGTATCCTAGACCTACGAAAGCTTTTAAGTTTTTTGATAAAATTTAGCACCTTGTCAACAATCAATAAAATATAAATTTCATTAAAGCTAATATCATAGAAATGGTTTAATATTACCATGAGAATAAAGATGATTTGGAAGATAAAAAGTCCGTCGCCTAACAATAATTCAGATTTTTGATTTATTATCAGGTGTAGTGTATACGTATCGTTTTGTTTATTGTGAATCCGATTTAAGAACTGAATTTAAGTTTTGTATCAAAAATGATCCCTAAGTAGAGGACAGAGTCCACCCAATGCACGCTCCAAATGTTTGAACTACTGTTGGGAAAAAGTTCAAACACCTTTCTTTTCGAAAAGAAAATTGGGATTTTTTTTTTTGAGTTAATTTTTTTTTTATTTGTAGTTTGCAAGTATTGTAGTTTAGATTAAAAATTTTTGCACCGTTTTCTATGTGGATTCTAGCACCCATTAGCTAGAACTGTAGATAACACAGATTACTTACAGTTGGGTGGGTTGCGGATATTATGAGTGAAGTCATTAGACCCAAAACTGTTTTCTGAGGAATCCCAGGAAGTGAATAGTTGTCGTTTGCTCTGTAAATTATTAAAGATGGTAGGTGGTGCTTATGCTGTGCTGGTTTGTAAATCAATGCGAACTGCCAGACAGTGTAAAAATGCAGTTTATGTGTCTAGATCTTAGAGTGACCAGTCAAGCAGACTGCTTATGCTTAAAACTATTACAAAACCGATCTTATTATATTTTCACCAATCTATGGAAAATATGTAGTTTTTGAAGATTACAGTTCGAGGGAAACAAGCTGTGGTTTTTAAATTATCACTTTATTCATTCAATTGTGGGCGATTGTAACGAGATTGAAATTATATAACCAAACTGCGTTGTATATGGATACAGCCAAATGAAGCCAGGCGAAAAACAATTATATACAAATTGTGGTTATATTCGTTCATACTATAATAGTCTAAAACTATAATCACAGATAACAGATGAACTGTTCACTGGGCTGTATAAAAGGTACGTAAATATCAAGCAATTATGAGCGAAGACCAGCGAGCGATTGATATAAAAGAATAATCAATCATGAATTATTTGCAAATTATTAATATTTATTGTGACAACGAGATCTTTAAGTAATGCAGCGAATACTGCTTATATTCGGAATCATCGCAATATTTCTGTGTTTAAATATCGCTTTAACTGTAAGTCTTTTGAAAACCTCCTAAAAATATTTCGGTCCACTATAAAAACTTAACGTTATCTAGGATGCTGTTGTCTTTAAATTAACAAAATTGGAATGCGAGAGTTACAATCAGTCGTGGTTCTTAATACATTACTGTCGCTTGAAAGTGATACAACGCAACAGAATTGGCTTATATTTTAATGGAACCGTTTTGCATCCGGCCAACGATATATCCATTAGTGTGAAAATGTTTAAACGCGCTAATGGATATAAGCCTTGGCTGTGTAATTTCTCAACAGACGTGTGTAGATATTTGAGGAATCCATATAATCCTGCGGCAATACTGATTGCAAAAATGGCTTTACCTTTCACAAACTTTAATCACACATGTCCATATAATGTGAGCAGTTCGAATTCTAAATCATTACTTTTGTAATTAAAGTTCTATCTATTGAACAGGGTACTCAACTTGTAAATGGACTTTATCTTCAACCGGAACTGCTGAGGCTTCCCTTGCCAACTGGTGATTATAAATTATACTTAGGTTGGCATTTTAACAAGAGATTGCAATTCGAAACTAATGCTAGTTTTGCCTTTGTGGAGAACATTATAGATCAGTAAATGAATTTTACCATCGATAATCAAATGCTGACTTTAAAATTGGGAATCAATTTTATTCATTTCAAATTTGTTTGTGTACATTTGAGTACACATTTTTGGGACAGATTTTGGCCTCATAAGTTGGAAATGTCTTCGATATCTTTCTATTAAGGCTATCGGACTAAATTTTAGTTTGATATATTTCTTTAGCCTCTAAGAGTTTAGTTGTGATGAAAGCAAAAATTGATCCCGTTGACAAAATAATTTACTAATCTTGCATTGCTATTTTACACCTGATAACGATTACATCGATCCTCATACAAAAAAGAAGTTTATTAGGTACCCTTTAAAATGACTATTTGATTATTACACTAGAAATAACCCGAATTTCGATATTATCAAATGAAGTCAAGCGAGTGACAATTTGTTCATATCATAACAGTCTAAAATGTTAATCACAGATAAAAAATGGACTGTGGAATAGGTTTTATAATAGGTATGGAAATTATGAGACGAAGTGAAGCGAGCGACACTATTCATATAAAAGCATAATCAACTAGGAATTATTTGCCAAGTTTTTTATGGTGTCATATAGAACTTTACATAATGCAGCATATATTGATTATGTTGTGTGTTATCGGAATATTTGCTAGTTTTAATATCGTTTTTAATGTAAGTCCTTTGATGAAATCTAAAAATATTCTGATTCAGTATAAAAATTTAACACAATCTAGGACGCTGTTGTTTTTAAATTAACCAATTTCGAATGCGAAAGCTACAATCAGTCGTGGTTCTTAATACATTACTGTCGCTTGAAAGTGATACAACGGAACAGAATTGGCCTATATTTTAATGGAACTGTTTTGCATCCGGCCAATGATATATCCATCAACTTGCAACTTTTTAAAAGGGCTAATGGATTCAAACCTTGGCTGATGAAAGGTCGGTTAGATGCTTGTCAATATTTGAAGAAATCATATAATCCCATGGCAAAACTGCTTGCAAGTATGATTATACTCTTCACAAACTTCAATCACTCGTGTCCATTTAATGTGAGCAGTTTGAATTTGAAATTTTTAATTTTCTAATTTGAGATTTATCTATTGAACAGGGCTCCCAAATTGTAAATGGACTTTATCTTCAACCGGAACTGCTGAGGCTTCCCTTGCCTACTGGTGATTATAAATTGTACTTCGGTTGGCATTTTAATAGGAGACTGCAATTCGAGACGAATGCTAGTTTCAGCTTTGTTGAAAATATAATTGATCAGTAAATAAAATGAATTACCCTCGTATAAAGGGTATATTAATTTTGGTCAGGAGTGTGCAACGCATAGAAGGAAGCGTCTTCGACCATATAAAGTATATATATTCTTGATCAGCACGACGAGACGAGTTCAAATAGCCATGTCCGTCCGTCCGTCCGTCCGTCTGGATCAACGCAAACTCCTCCTAGACCGTAAGAGCTACAGAGCTGAAATTTTGCATGTAAGCTTGTATATACTGCAGGCGTTGTATATCTCGGATTCAGCCGGATCGGGTCACTATATCATATAGCTCCCATACAAATGACAAAGTCACGAACAGTGACTTTTCTTAATAACTTCGTTATTTTTTGAGCTATTGTCATGAAATTCAATATTGGTGAGTTAATTACACATATAAACGACTGTGCCAAATTTGATCAAGATCGGTTGACTATATCATATAGCTCCCATAGGAACGATCTTTCGAAAACAGTGACTTTTGTCAATATCTTCGTTACTTTTGACGCGATTGCTTTCAAATTACACATTTGTTAGTTTAATATATTTGTTAATGACTGTGCCAAATTTGATAAGGATCGGGTAGCTATATCATATAGCTCCCATAGGAACGATCGGTGGAAAACAGTGACTTTGATCAATGTCTTCGTTATTTCCTATGCTAAGATTGTAGGCCGTTCTTTCGGACACATTAGCCCTTTTAGCTTAAACGTTTTTCCACTTTGATGGCTATAGGTAAGGAAAAAGTTACCAAAAAAGTTGCAAGGGTATACAAACTTTGACGCGGTCGAAGTTAGCCCCGGCCCCCTGGTTTTTATATATGTACATATATTTAATTCAAATTTGTTTTTAAAGTGCATTGGTTTGGTATCCTTGTACTAGGACAGAACTGACTCACAGTTTGATATTTTTGTTGTCTCCAACGTTTATATGTATGTCTCAATTGGTCACGGTCTTATAAACCTCCAAAATTATTATGTCATCCACAATCCAAAATGAAGGAAATTGCTCCAAAGTGGGCGATTGAAATTATAGGAATAAACGCTATAACTTAAATATACATATTTTATATTTCAAAAAATTATACAAATAAGTCAAGCGAAATAGATTGGTGGTATAAAAGTATAATCCATCGGAAATTCTCTTCTAACCAGTTTCATTTCAAGTGTGTTACCATGCATCGATTGCTATTTATCTTTGGTATATTTGCCATTATTATAAGTTTGTATATTGAAACGAACGTAAGTCCTTTTACAAATTTCATCAATGCGTTTTATTGAGAACTTTTTCGATCTGCAGAATGCTATCACCTTTAAATTAACAAATTTTGCATGTGAGAGCTACAATAAAACGTGGTACGTTGTTCACAATTGCCGTCTGAAGATGATCAAACGTAACATAGTGGGAGCTTATTTCAATGGAACAGTGATGTATCCTGTCAACGATATGACCGTCTACTATCAATTTTTCAAAAGGGCCAATGGCTACAAGCCGTGGCTAATGAAAGGTTGGGTAGATTTTTGTCGATACATGAGGAGACCTTACAATCCGGTGGCACAAATGATTTTTAGTTTTTTTCTGGATTTTACCAACTTAAATCATACGTGTCCCATTGTGGTGAGTAGTCAAAGTGACTGAAGCAATCGTTTTGAAATTCATGAGTTTTTCAACAGGGACCCGTAATTCTAGATGGGTTATATTTGCGACCAGAATTACTAAAGCTTCCATATCCCACTGGAGACTACAAAGTGGCTATTCGATGGTATTTTAATAAAAATTTGCAAATCGATACTAATGCTAGTTTTGCCTTTGTGGAGAATATCATAGAAATGTGAATAAAATGGTCAGTTTTGTAATGGCTTTGGGACCTAGTGAATTTGTACTATCTTTAGAGGACAAACAGCTGCGATGCATGGAAGACAATTTTTAATTACTAAAGCTACAATCAAAATACATTAACTACTTTTAATCATACATATATCAGTTGGGAACTTTTGTCACGTTATGGAAGTGATGTAAAGAAATCTTTTAAAATACCTACTATGTATGTATATTATTTATTTATATTACCGAATGAAGTCATGCGAACAACAACTGGTGATAATAAGTTATATAGTGGTTAGCATTTTAATAACAGATTCCAATTCGAAACGAATGCTAGTTTCACTTTTGTGGAGAATATAATATATATGTAAATAAAACATTTTGAAGTTTCTGTTAAATTATATTAAATTTGTATAGCCCTCACTTATCTATTTAAACTGATAAATCCTATCAACTGAATGTATAGAATAAATTTACCGCTTTCAAATGATTGTATGTTCTCATGCAATCAAAGATCAATTATAAACGTGTGTTTCGCCATCATACTGAAAGGAACAAACTTTTACAAAGTATACTATATTGTTTATGGATATTATCAAATGAAGTCAAGCGAATGACAATGTTATCCGAACTGTATTTATTTTCGTTCATATAATAATGGTTAGAAATGATAATCACAGATAAAATGTTGAATAGGATCTTTTAAGTATATAAATATATGGAAATTATCAAGCGAAGTCAAGCGAGTGTCATTCTTGATATAAAAGCATAATCAACGCGGAATTATTTGGAAATGTTAGTACTGTATCAGCTTAATCTTCTACAATGCATCGAATATTCCTTATTTTCGGTATAATTGCAATATTTTTGAGTTTCAATATCGTAAGTCCTTGAAGAAATCTAAAAACATTTTGCTTCAATAGAAAAGTTTTATATAATTCAGAACGCTGTTGTCTTCAAATTAACCAATTTCGAATGCGAGAGTTACAATCAGTCGTGGTTCTTAATACATTACTGTCGCTTGAAAGTGATACAACGCAACAGAATTGGCTTATATTTTAATGGAACCGTTTTGCATCCGGCCAACGATATATCCATTAGTGTGAAAATGTTTAAACGCGCTAATGGATATAAGCCTTGGCTGTGTAATTTCTCAACAGACGTGTGTAGATATTTGAGGAATCCATATAATCCTGCGGCAATACTGATTGCAAAAATGGCTTTACCTTTCACAAACTTTAATCACACATGTCCATATAATGTGAGCAGTTCGAATTCTAAATCATTACTTTTGTAATTAAAGTTCTATCTATTGAACAGGGTACTCAACTTGTAAATGGACTTTAACTTCAACCGGAACTGCTGAGGCTTCCCTTGCCAACTGGTGATTATAAATTATACTTAGGTTGGCATTTTAACAAGAGATTGCAATTCGAAACTAATGCTAGTTTTGCCTTTGTGGAGAACATTATAGATCAGTAAATGAATTTTACCATCGATAATCAAATGCTGACTTTAAAATTGGGAATCAATTTTATTCATTTCAAATTTGTTTGTGTACATTTGAGTACACATTTTTGGGACAGATTTTGGCCTCATAAGTTGGAAATGTCTTCGATATCTTTCTATTAAGGCTATCGGACTAAATTTTAGTTTGATATATTTCTTTAGCCTCTAAGAGTTTAGTTGTGATGAAAGCAAAAATTGATCCCGTTGACAAAATAATTTACTAATCTTGCATTGCTATTTTACACCTGATAACGATTACATCGATCCTCATACAAAAAAGAAGTTTATTAGGTACCCTTTAAAATGACTTTTTGATTATTACACTAGAAATAACCCGAATTTCGATATTATCAAATGAAGTCAAGCGAGTGACAATTTGTTCATATCATAACAGTCTAAAATGTTAATCACAGATAAAAAATGGACTGTGGAATAGGTTTTATAATAGGTATGGAAATTATGAGACGAAGTGAAGCGAGCGACACTATTCATATAAAAGCATAATCAACTAGGAATTATTTGCCAAGTTTTTTATGGTGTCATATAGAACTTTACATAATGCAGCATATATTGATTATGTTGTGTGTTATCGGAATATTTGCTAGTTTTAACATCGTTTTTAATGTAAGTCCTTTGATGAAATCTAAAAATATTCTGATTCAGTATAAAAATTTAACACAATCTAGGACGCTGTTGTTTTTAAATTAACCAATTTCGAATGCGAAAGCTACAATCAGTCGTGGTTCTTAATACATTACTGTCGCTTGAAAGTGATACAACGGAACAGAATTGGCCTATATTTTAATGGAACTGTTTTGCATCCGGCCAATGATATATCCATCAACTTGCAACTTTTTAAAAGGGCTAATGGATTCAAACCTTGGCTGATGAAAGGTCGGTTAGATGCTTGTCAATATTTGAAGAAATCATATAATCCCATGGCAATACTGCTTGTAAATATGGTTGTACCTTTCACAAACTTCAATCACACATGTCCGTATAATGTGAGCGGTTTGAATTTGAAATTATTCTTTATATAATTTGAGATATATGTATATATTGAACAGGGTACTCAACTTGTAAACGGACTTTATCTTCAACCGGAACTGTTAAGGCTTCCATTTCCCACTGGTGATTATAAATTATATGGTGGTTGGCATTTTAATAACAGATTGCAATTCGAAACGAATGCTAGTTTTACCTTTGTTGAGGATATAATAGATCAGTAAATAAAACTCATAAAACTCAACAATATTCTATTGTGTCGAATCACAATTGCATTTTAAAAAATCAGTTACATATATTAAAAATTGTTTTTGATAGAAATTTTGGTCGCTATGTTTGAAAATTAATTCAATATTTCATTTGCAAATGCGAGTTCTTTTACAAATTTCATCAAAGATCCAGAGAAGATCGAGAACTTTTTCGATTTGCAAAATGCTATTACCTTAATATTAACAAATTTTCTGGATTTAAGATTATTGTCGCCTCTGGATTGAATACAATACAATCGACAATGGACTTGCCATTTTTAAGTGATATGTGTATAGACTATGAATGATATATACGAAATGTTTAACGATTCATGAAGAATATTAATAATCAAAAAAATTGATTGGAGTGTTTTGTTTTTCAGTTTCAACAACAACTAGTCATCCCTGCCCGTTTGTTGTAAACAACCATAAGTCATTCTGGTTGTAGGACTTCTTATTATTAAAATTTGTTGTATTTGTAGAGGTTACATTGTCGATGATTCTTATCTACGTCTGGAATTGTTGAAGCTGCCATTGTCCTCTAATTTTGGCGTAAATTTAATAGATCAGAGTGCAGTCCACGGTAGATTAGTTGTCTAAGTGGCCAAGTCAAAAAAGGCAACTGAATACGGAGGATCTGGGTTCGAATCCCAGGCTAAGCCGAATGCCGTAGTTGCCAGTGCTTATAAATATAGCTAGGTTGATAGTTTACAGCTATTGTATATCCTATACTGTTAATAATAATAATAGCCAATATCTAATATTCTAATGAAAAGAGTGCAAGAGTGCAAGAGTGAAAAAGAGTTTTAGTGCGTTAAGTGCGTTATCCGAAGAGAATGGCATTGGCAACCTCTCCAGGACCCACGATGATACACTGGCCCTCAAACTGATGGACAACGACATGCAGACTAGACGTCTGAAAAGAAGTCACCCACTTGACCTGCCATTAAGACCAGAGATGGACTGGTGATTTTACCCCGATTTGTTGATTACATTTGACAATATTTCCTTATTGAAAATATTAAATAAATATAAAAAAAAAAATAATTTTTGCTGGCTATTGATTTTTGAAAATTAAGGTACAATAAGATTTGTTTTTCTTATTTCTCTACTGACTAATTTTACATACTTTTTTGAGGAAACCTAAAAGACAGATTTTTAAGTACCCTAAAAACATAAATATTCTTTTGTAATAAGAAAATTCTTTTAAAATTATGATTTTGATGACTTAACTGGGAAGATAGCTTAAATGTACCTCGCTCTGTGAATAATTACTGAATTTATATGTCAGGCGAGAACTTTGAGTACAAACAATTTGTTGAACTAACTGAAGCATGATATTTTGTTAATATAAAAGAGTTTCCAATTTGAAATGAACTTAAAATATTTTTCATTTGTGTTCAGAAGCGTGAAGCGATTTTAGCAGTTTTGGGTATATTTGCTATTTTTGTGAGTTTAAAAATCGATGCTACTGTAAGTCCTTCGCATACATCCAATGCTTCATTTCTGCAGGATGCTGTTGTTTTTAAAATACCTAATGTAGAATATGATAACTACAATCAGTCATGGTTCATGATACGTAATTGTAGCTTAAAACCTATACAACGCGATAGATCTGCCAATTTGCAAATATTTAAAAACGCCAAAGGCTATATGACTGATAAAAATCCGCATAAACGGATGTAAATTATAAAGAATGCGTATAATTCGGTTGTCGAAATAGTTGGTAGTTAGGATTTGGCATGCAGAGCCTTCTTTTCAATAATTCGTTCGAAATATTTAAAAAGAACTCAACAGGTTAGAGCGCAATGCAGCGCTTTTTTAATTTCTGGTATTCTCACCATTTTCGTGGTTTACCAAATTGAATTCAATGCAAGTATTTTCAAATCAACCTTAATAAACTCTCTCTACGGCAAAAAAATGTATTTCGTATGCGAAAGCTACAATAAATCTTGGATGGTGATTTATACTTGCCGCTTGAAGGTGATGAAACGCAAACAAATCGGGGCATATTTCAATGGAAGTGTTCTTCATCCTGCCAATGATATATTCAAGTATTTAAGAAAGCCAACCGCTATAAGCCATGGTTTCTTAATGGTTTCCGATCGCACAGATGATTTTTAGTCAATTTTTGGGACTTTACCAACATTCATCATGAATATCCGTTTGTAGTGAGTATCAAACTAATAATTTATTTTTATACCATACATCCATAGGGTTTCATTGTTTCAGTTCTGTTTTTGAAGTTTTTTCATAAAATAATGAATCATTTATTAACATGTGTGTATATAAATCATATTTGTACATACAGATTTGCTGGCACTTTGGAAATAATACTTTAAATTGGCACGTGTCATTAATATTTTACTATTTTCTATTATATGTACTAATTTTATTATATGCTATGTTTGCCCAGCCTAATTATACATACTGTTTTATCGACCCCTAAAATATCGAAATCAGCGGAAAATTATCAAAGAAGTGAAGCGAGACGTGGTATAAAAGTGTAATCAAATTGCAAATATTGTTTAGTATTACTCAATTTTTGACGTGATGAAACGATTCGTAGTAATTTTCGCATTCTTAGCCATTTTTGCGAGCTTGAATATCGAATTGAATGTAAGTTTTGAAATATTCTGGATTCTCGTTCTTCTTTACAACTAAACGCTATTAATGAAGCAGAATGGCGTCGTTTTCAAATTAACTAACATGGTATGTGAAAGCTATAATACATCGTGGGTCGTGATAAATTACTGTCGCTTGAAGGTGATTAAACGTAATACAATTGCTGCATATTGTAATGCAAGTGTTCTCCTTCCGGCCAACGATATATCGGTACATTTTCAAGTATTTAAAAAGGCCAATGGCTACAAACCATGGGTGATGAATGGCAAAGTAGATATCTGTCGCTTTCTTAGGCATCCCTACAATCCAACTGCCATGCTGATTGGATCTTTGTTCCTGGAGTTCACCAATTTTAATCACACATGTCCCTATTTTGTAAGAATTTGAAATTCAACTATTATCGTTGACTCAGATCTATGTAATTGAAATGTTTTTCATTCACAGGGGACGCAACTTGTAGATGGTTTCTATTTACGACCAGAATTGTTGAAGCTTCCATTTCCCACTGGTGAATATAAATTGTACTTGGGTTGGCATTTTGATAAAAGATTACAATTCGAAACCAATGCAAGTTTTACCTTTATTGAGGATCTAATAAATCAATAGAAAATTCCCAAATATATTATACTTGTTACTTGTTTTTCAAGAACAGAAATTGATTTGAGAGATTTTAGTTTCTTTAAAATTAAAATTTACTTATAGTTCATAATTTACATTACATTAGTTTTAAAATAGTTCACATGAGTGTTTGAAAGATATTAATATTGCTCAGATATCCACAATATGCAATCCACTGACTAAATAAAAACAGTAGCATTTTTTATTATCAGTTTTTATACCATACACCCATAGGGTGAAATGGTATATTAAGGTCGCCAAAATGTATGTAACAGGCAGAAGGAAGCATCTCCGACCCCACAAAGTATATATATTCTTGACCGAGTCGATCTAGCCATGTCCGTCTGTCCGTCCGTCCTAGCTACCGACATTAAATTTGGTATGTAAGCTACCTTAATACATGCGCAGATATTGACTATTTAAAAATTTTGCCACGCCCATTTCCGCCCCCGAAAATTAAACAAATCTGATTTTCTCGAAAACTAACAAAGCTAAAGTCACCAAATTTAGTATGTATATTGGCTTAGTATGCGCGCAGAATACATATATTTTAATATGTTGCCACGCCCACTTCCGCCTCCATAATTTAGAAAAAACCGATTGGCTCTTGTAATTTTTTGACCATCGCGATCAAATTTGGCAGACTAATAAATCTTATCTATTTCTATCAAACTACCAAATTTGATTGAAATCGAACTATAAACATACAAAATATACGTATGAACGTATTTTGCTACGCGATCCATAAGGGCAGAATTGGCCGTTGGCTAGTGGTGGCGCTAGAGTGCTCGTGTGTTTGTAGAGTGAGCGAGATAGCAAACGGTATGAGGCATGTTAAAACAATGTAATAGACATACATTTGGTTTTCGAAATTTTAAATATTTGTTTCACCTGGTGTATGGTATACCCAAGTCGGCGAGACGACTTACTTACTTCATTCTATATAGATAACTATAGGCGGATACAAATGTTTATTAATACAAATCCATATTAAATATAAGATACAAAAAGAAAACGGTTGTACACATGGATATTTGTATAATTCAATATGTCCCTATAGGTGATTATATGTTGGTGGCGTTTTGATAAAAAATTGCAAGTTGAAGTAAATATGAGGTTCAGTTTTGTTGAGAATCTAATGGATCAGTGAATCGAATCAAATAAAATATATAAATATATTAAGTCTGCACTGAAACCTTAATGCATATAAGTACACTCATCTATCTGATGTAAAAGTTCAGTGCGAATAAAATACAACAATAAATGAAGCGTGATATTTGCGGTCACTTTAAATGTCACAATTAACTGACACTTAATAGGGTAATTCCGAACCTTAAGAACTTTCATATAACAAAAAAGAAGAAACTGAATAGACCGTGATCTCCTCGGAATCTGCAATTTTTGGGAGGGTCTGTACCCCCTGGATCCGTCTCTGATACTATGCATATGTTTTTAGACAAAGTCAAGGCATACAAATAAAGCCCCATAAACAGCATCATCAGCCTAATTATAAATACTGATTTAATGGGGGGTAAAGTTAGTTCGTGCAAAAATCGGTAATTTTTTAAGAAATTTTATTGGCGATACGGATAGTCCCAGTTCAATTTTGCCCGTGTGATAATACAACATTAAAAATATCAAAGAAGCTAACTTCGGCTATGCCGAAGTTTATATACCCTTGCAGTATACTTGGCAATAATATTTTTCCTTTTTGAAATTTCTTTCCCTGCAACTCAATTCATCAATACACAAACAAAATATTATTTCTCTTTTTACCACAAGTTTTTCTTCTTCCATCATTTTCTAAGCAAAGCACGGCACGCATACACATACAGTTCATGTAGCGTTGCGTCTGTGTGTGTATGCGTGTGCTCTGTTGATTTGATGATGGCAGTAGTAGGCAGCAAGCAGCGCTGCCGGCAGCGTTTGAACCGATTTATATTGACTGTAACTTGTGTTCTATTTATCGGATCAGATTCAAATTTTGGGATCTGAGATTTTATATCTATTACTATCATATTGGTAAATTTCATGGGGATACTCCAATTTTTGCAAAAATGTTTCTTCTAGAGCTATATGATATAGTGGTCCGATCCCAAAGATTTTCATACTTTATCTCACCCGGGTAAAAAAACTCCCAAAAAAAATTTCATCCCGATAGCTCTTAAGATGGCTGAGTAAAACGCGTACGCACCGACGGACAGACGGACAGACGGTCAGACGGACAGACGGACATGGCTATATCGACTTAGCTTCTCATGCTGATCAAGAATATATATACTTTATGGGGTCGGAAACGTCTCCTTCTGTGCGTTACAAACATCTGACCAATTTTATAATACCCTCTGCAAGGGTATAAAAATATGTGTGAAAATTTCCATCAAAAAATATTGAAAATTGAGTGAGATATAGGCAATCTCCGGCGGGACCTTAAAAAAAAGGGGTTTGCTTTGAACATCGTAACTTATCACAGAATCATCGGAAATGACAAAATCAAATTGCATTAGTTAAAGGACAAAATTACCCAGGTAACGCTGTCGAGGTTTTTTTCGATTTTTAATGGCACTTGAAAGTCAAAAACCTTGATTTTCGCCCAAAAAAACCGAGTTATTTGTTGTTGTAAAAATAATAAATTTAAAAATAAAAATATATCAAAGAAGCTAACTTCCCTTTGCAGTCTTTGGCAACAATATTTTTACATTTTGAAATTTCTTAACCTGCAACTCAATTCATCAATTTACAAACAAAACCTTCAAATTATTACTCTTTTTTTGCGTATTACGCAGCAAGCAGCGCTGTCGGCACTGCTTGAGCAAATTTATATCGACTGTATTTGTGTACGAATTATCCGATCAGATCTGAGGGATCTGTGGTTTTATATCCAATACTATCATATTAGTAAATTTCATGGGGATACTCCAATTTTTATGAAAATTTTTTTTCTAGAGCTATATGATATAGTGGTCCGATCGTGAAAATTTTCATACTTGATCTACTCCAGATAATAAAAAGCGCAGAAAATAAACGATTCTTGATATATCGATCTTTAAACAAAGTCAGCCGAAAATTCTGAGAGAAATGAAGCGAAACGTGGTATAACAATGTAAACAAATCGAAAATATCGATTAGTATTTCTCAAAATTTGACATGATGAAACCATTCGTAGTAATTTTCGCAATGTTAACTTTTGTGAGTATGAATATCGAATTGAACGTAAGTTTTAAAATACCATCTAGGAATCTTATGTTTCTCTACAACTAAACCGTATGGTTGAATCAGAATGGCGTCGTTTTCAAATTAACTAACATGGTATGTGAAAGCTATAATACATCGTGGGTCGTGATAAATTACTGTCGCTTGAAGGTGATTAAACGTAATACAATTGCTGCATATTGTAATGCAAGTGTTCTCCTTCCGGCCAACGATATATCGGTACATTTTCAAGTATTTAAAAGGGCAAATGGCTATAAGCCATGGCTTGTGAACACCAAAGTAGATGTCTGTCGCTTTCTAAGGCATCCCTACAATCCTACTGCCATGCTGATTGGATCTTTGTTCCTGGAGTTCACTAATTTTAATCACACATGTCCATTTCTTGTAAGAATTTGAATTGAATTATCTGTAATCAGTTCTATATAATCAACGTTTTTCCTTTTGCAGGGTACACAACTTGTAGATGGTTTATATTTGCGACCGGAATTGCTAAAGCTTCCACTCCCCACAGGAGATTATAAATTGTACATGGGTTGGTATTTTGACAATAAATTGCAATTTGAAACCAATGCAAGTTACACCTTTGTTGAGGATCTAACAAATCAGTAAATAATGGTAAACGATCAGTATATACAATGTCTAACATCTCTTTTGGAAAAGGTATTAATACCAAAAACTTATAACTTCTATAGGGAATGTCGTAAATATATATAGGTACAATAATAAATTCGTTTATCCAGCAAAGCCTGTCTATAGTCTTTTAGTAATCAAACAATCAATCAATACTGTTTAAGTTCTGTTTTTCTACCCTTGCCGAGGGTATTATTAAATTGGTCAGAAATTTGTAACCCCCAGAAGGAGACGTGTAAGACCCCATAAAGTGTATATATTCATGATCAGCATGAGAAGCTGAGTCTATATAGCCATGTCCGTCGATGCGTATGCGGTTTACTCAGCCATCTTAAAAGCTATCGGGCTGAAATTTTTTTTCTGTGCTTTTTATTAGCTGGGGCAGATAAAGTTTGAAAATCATTAGGATCGGACCACTATATCATATAGTTAGATACGAAAAGTGAAGCAGTTGGAGTATCGCTATGAAATTTACTTATGTGATAGTATTGGATGTAAAACATCAGATCCCAAAATTTCATCTGATCGAATAAATAGAACACAAGTTACAGTCAATATACATAATTCGCCTCTGACATAAGCGCTGCGACATTGGTCGACATAAAGAGAACAGCAGACGGTACACACACACAGACGCACCGCTACATAAATGCTATGTGCATTGATGAATTTAATTGTCGCTTGTAGGTGATTTTATTATGTTTAAAATCGGTGCATATTTTAATGGAAGTATTCTTCTTCCGGCCAACGATATATCTCTATACTTGCAAGTATTTTAAACACCAAAGTAGATATCTGACGCTTTCTAAGGCATCCCTACAATCCTACTGTCATGCTGATTATCCTTGTTCCTGGAATTCTCAAATTTTAATCACATATGTCCCTATCTTGTAAGAATTTGAAATTTAATTATCTCTAATCAGTTCTATATAATGAACGTGTTTTCCTTTTGCAGGGTACACAACTTGTTTCTTTTTACAGCCAGAATTGTTGAAGCTTCCACTACGCACTGGTGATTACAAATTGTACATGAGTTGGTATTTTGATAATAATATCAGTATAAAACAAAAGCTTTATTATTACTATTAGACGGGTGTTTATTCAATATTATTTAACTCAACTATCCAAGAAGTTATTCTTTCATGTTGTTTAGTTACTCCTCAAAATTAAAAGTAAATAAATTAGAGTTGCTTCGAAAAAACTGAGTGCAGATTCGCAATTATTCTTAAAAAAGTAAACAACAGGAGAGCATTAAATTTGTATTATACAAATATTTTAAACTTTTAATTTTGTTCTATGTATGTATATAAGCATACTTTTATAATGAGAAACAGGGTAAAAAATGCAAAGACTTCAACTGAACAACACCAGAATACTTAAATATGTACATGTTTCTTTTATTATAAGCAGCTATTAAACGAATCATCGATGAGCTCTTTGTAAATTTGCTAATGGACGAAATGAAGCGAATTCAGAATTGTAACAATATAATTACTAATGACATATTGACGATTTTAAAAAAAAAACAATATAGAATCTAATGCACAAACACCTCTAAAGTTTTGGGTTGGGTTCCTTCTCAACTGATATTATTTTCATGTTGGTGTAGTCATTTAACTAACAAATTTGTAATTGAAAAGCTATAGACAATCTGGGGTGGTGATGAAAGGCAATCGATTCGGAAAGGATAGCAAACATAAGGGTTTAAAAATAATCATAATCATAGCTGCTGTTTCGATAAAAATTGCAACTTGAAACAAAATTGAGTTTTACCTTTGTTAAAAATCGAATAGATTAATAAATAAAATCAAACACCTAAAATTTCTTGCAGATAAAAAACTTAATGCTTATACTTAAATATATCCGATGTAAAGGCTCAATGTCAGGCACATACAAAAATAAATGAAGCGCGAGATTTACTTTTAAACGTCATAATAAAACAGACAAATGAGTTGCATTTTTGTTGACATTTCCACAAAATTAATAATTTTATTAGTAAATTCGGTAAATAAACGCTGAAATATTCATTGGATTATATTGATGATTTAGAAGAGTAATTCTTTTTACATATTTTTGAAATGAATTGAAAAAGCCAAAGTGTTTAAGACCTATTTAAAACCAGAAGCCCTTAGCTTATTTATCTAATAATATAAATTGATTTTCGAGGTTAAAAATTACATAATCCTAGACACTTCGGATACAACGAATTGGATACAAAAACTACGTCCGTGGTTTATTATCCAAATATATTATTATCCAAATATATATATTATTTTAGAGTATGGATCTTGCATTTGGTCACCTCAATATGAGTCGCACCAGATTAGACTAGAATTTGTTCAAAAGCAGTTCTTGCTATTTGCTCTTCGTGGCTTAAGCTGGGATCGCAATGTCAATTTGCCTTCGTATTCTAGTAGACTTCTCTTGATTAACCTTCCGTCCCTAACTAACCGTAGAATTATGCTTGGTGTCATTTTTATGCACAAGCACCTAATTGGTGATATCGACTCGCCTGAGTTATTAGCTCAGGTGAATCTGTCGGTACCATGTAGACGGAGTAGACATCCTTTGATACCTTTATCCCTTAGTCGTTGTTCTTCTAACTATGCTATGTATGAACCTTTTAGGGTCCTCTGCTCTGATTACAACCTTCTATTCCCTGTAATCGGCTCAGAGTTTTCTATTAATATGCTTAAAACATCTATCCTATCCCATTTAGTTAATAGATAGCTATAGTATTATTTGTTTGTCTATCTTTTCTATTGTGTATTTTGTCCACGCGATTCGTGCCGTGCGTTATACGGCTGCACCCCTCGGTCTGTCGGGTGGGAGGTTGGCAGTTATCTGCTTGGCCTCGCGCGTAACAGGCTTTGTCCTGGTGTAGTAGGGGCCACTTGAACGTACTGCGCATAGTATCGTCAACGTCCGCTAATAACGTACGAAAATGCGATCTTAGGACACTTATCACTTCTCGAATCGTGTTGTTATATTTCAAGAAAACTCGACTGCGCCGGGTTGCTCCACGCGCCGATTAGCCCCGTTCTCCCCTATGTCTAAAAGATCGGCAAATAAAGGATCCAGAAGAAACGATGAACAAATCCAGCATCAAAATATTGGTTCACGTGTAAGAATGACGTACATTCAATGCACCTGTTGTTCATGACGATGCTGGAATCGCAGTTGGCGATCGTACAAGTGCCCGAGAAATTGTGATTCATTGAAGAAATAATAATCTATAGTTCATATGACGCTCTCCAGTATTCGCTAATATTGGAAGAGACAAGACGGGTATTGCATAGATTGGCATTTGCAATGTCTATCAACAAATCCAAGGCCAAACGCTGTCTATCGTAACTTAGATTTAACAATACCATGCTTTTCACACGGGCAATTATACCTGGCATGCTCTCGAGTGGGTAAACCAACCAGTTTTTTTGTGTAAGCTAGAGATGGGTTAACAAAAACCAGAGGGCCGGGGCTAACTTCGACCGCGTCAAAGTTTGTATACCCTTGCAACTTTTTTGGTAACTCTTTCCTTACCTATAGCCATCAAAATGGAAAAACGTTTTTTCTAAAAAGGCTAAAGTTTGCGAAAGAACGGCCTACAATCTTAGCATAGGAAAGATATTGATCAAAGTCACTGTTTTCCACCGGTCGTTCCTATGGGAGCTATATGATATAGTCACCCGATCTTTATCAAATTCGGCACAGTCATTAACAGATATATTAAACTAACAAATGTTTAATTTGAAAGCAATCGCGTCAAAAGTGACGAAGTTATTGACAAAAGTCACTGTTTTCGAAAGATCGTTCCTATGGGAGCTATATGATATAGTCACCCGATCTAGATCAAATTTGGCATAGTCGTTTATATGTGTAATTAACTCACCAATATTAAAATTCACGACAATCGCTCAGAAAATAACGAAGTTATTAAGAAAAGTCACTGTTCGTGACTTTGCCTTTTGTATGGGAGCTATATGATATAGTGATCCGATCCGGCTGAATCCGAGATATACAACGCCTGCAGTATACACAAGCCTACATGCAAAATTTCAGCTCTGTAGCTCTTACGGTCTAGGAGGAGTTTGCGTTGATCCAGACGGACGGACGGACGGACGGACGAACGGACGGACGGACGGACATGGCTATTTGAACTCGTCTCGTCATGCTGATCAAGAATATATATACTTTATATGGTCGGAGATGCTTCCTTCTATGCGTTGCACACTTCTGACCAAAATTAATATACCCTTTTTGCAAGGGTATAAATATTGTTCACGATATTACTTAGAAATAATTTAAACGTTTGCCTGGTAGACTTGTTATATTGTAAATCGATAGAACTTATTGTTTTTATGCAGTTGATGATATTTAATAGCTTAGCCAAGTAATGGTAGACGTGGGAATAAAAACATTGGACATTTCCGATTATTCCCATTTCATGATCCACTGACTGCATAAAACGGTAGTTGATAAATCTTATTATAAGCATACCTTTTCAGGCTCTATAATATAGCAAGTATAAAAATATAGCACCATCATCAGAGCAATTGAAGCGGGACATTTTTATACTGATCGTTGACATCCCTTTTACACAATTTTTATTTCCGCTTAGAATTTTTGCATTATGCCGCGAATTTTATTTATTCTCGTAATTTTTCTTAGCGTTTTGAGTTTAAATATTGAATCCAGTGTAAGTTCTTCTTGATTTCTCTATAATGTTAATTATTATCAATTAATAACACTTCGCAGCGTGCTGTAACCTTCAAGTTGACAAATTATGAATGCAAAAGCTACAATCAGTCTTGGGTTGTAATCCATACATGCCACTTGAAGGTGATGAAACGTAACCAAATTGGTGCATTTTACAACGGAACTATTCTACGACCGGCCAAATTTATATCTGTCCGCTTACAGCTATTTAAAAGGGCAAATGGCTATAAGCCTTGGCTGGTAAACACACGGCTCGATGCTTGTCGTTTCATTAAAAACCAAAATTACAATCCAATTGCAAAAGTAATTGGTTCTTTTTTTATGGATTTCACAAACTTAAACCACACATGTCCATACAATGTAAGTTCTCTGAGTAAGAAAATGCATCGCTTGGTATTTGGATTTTATAAAGTTTTCTACTTAACAGGGAACGACACTTATGACTGGTTTCTACCTACGACCGGAACTTTTGGTCCTTCCACTACCCACGGGTGATTATAAATTGGCCGTTAGCTGGTTTTTCGACAACAAATTGCAATACGATACCAATATGAGTTTTACTTTTGTTGAAAATCTAATAGATCAGTAAATTGAATCAAATAAAAAAAATGAATTCTTACAATAAAAATAAAAAATAAAATTTGTCGTTCCATAAATTTGTATAGGGTGCATTAAAGTCGTTGGCCTCTATTATACTTTTGTACGTATCAAATAATTTATAATTTATCATACTTATTTACAATGTGAAGCCTATGCTGAGCACGTACAAAAGAACTGTCAAAGTCCTCCAATTGCTTTTGCTCCTCCCCCTCCCTACTGTTGTTGTTGTTGCTGATTTCACAGCGACAACTTGGCGCCACATGCAATGTGATTTTGATTTTGTGCAGAAAAATAATTATTAAAATAATAAATAATGTAAACAATTTCACCAAGAGATGTGAAATTGTTGCCAACATTTAATTTTCATCGAAACGCAAGAGAGAAAGACTTTTTTTTTTTTGGTTTTTAACTTTGTCTTGACTTTGCGTGTCCACCTTGGGCCACCGAAAAGGGCTAATTATGAAGGCAAGAAATAATAAATTTATTAACATTTTTGGCATGAAATTTTGCAGAATGAACCAGTGCACAGACAGTGGTACAAAATGAGTGAAAAGGGCAATCACAAAGCAAATCAAGTAGTGAAGTCTAATTTTTATGCTAAAAATCATTAAAAGGAGGAGAAAAGGAGGCCGAATGAAACAGATTGAACTTGAGAATGCAAATGTCAATTATATTTGGTTCTAATTAGATGTTTTTGAATCCTCACAAATATTTTCAAACAGCTATTAATTTTTTTTTTTTCACTAAATAAGTAAAAACATTTGATGTGAGTTAGATGGTTCCACTGTATTTAGTATCTGTTTTATTTTGTGTTTTTAATTCCTGGCGCTTATTAGAGCGTCTCCACCCTAAAGCTAATGACTTTTGGCATTTATTGCAAATAATATAGTTTTTGTCTTGGGAATGAGTGCACATAATGTATATAAAATATTTTTGAACAAATGAATTGGAAATCAGGCTTTCTTAACCAAAAAGAAATTCTCCTCACTCATGCATCAAGATTGTGTCTTAAGTCTTCTGTTTTAGAAAATGAAATTGACAAGATATTTTCAAGGTTCATGAGTTAATTTTTGTAATGTTTTTTTAGCCAATTTCATTTTTTGATAATTTTGGCAAGCGAAAATGAACAGAAATCTGTTTAAATTATGCATTCAATGCATAACATTAAGTTTTCAATGCGTGTCCAGGGCAATTTCCATATAAATTATATACATTCATGGCCCATGACCAAGATGATGTTGGTGAAGACGAAGATGATGATGACAATGCCGCCGCTGATGACGAGGGCCACACTTCAGGCGACAATGTTGAAAACAGTTTTCGCACCTTACGGGCCTCTGAAAACTAACTTTCGTAAAGTGTGAACATCAAGATCCAGACCACAGACTCAGCCATAACCACAACCACAACCGCAACACTTCCACACGCGCAAAAGAAAGTGCGAGTCCAGATTGCCGGCGGACATGTAAAACTGTTTGGGGTGTGGTGAGACATGAGAGCGCCATTGGTAATGTTGGTGTCGGTGGTAGTGGTCAGTGATTCACATCCCGAGACCCCCAGACCCAGACACAAGTGTTGACGACACTTTCTTTTCCAGGCAGCTTTTCATACATATGTCCAGCTAGCCAGCCAGTCAGACAGGCTCCTGGCAATTTAAGAATTCTCAAGGCGAAAGTACTTCAAGTTGGTGCACACGCCGTCCTCATCATATGGAGCATGGATGGAGGGGGCGTGGCCATAGCCTTCAATGTGCAAGACAAATTATGAGGTGTTATGTCAATGCGCAGACGGCGTACGAGCGATGCGGCAGCAGCGGCGTTAAAGTGACTGAAAATGTGCGTTAAAAGTCACACGACCAACATATCGACGGCATATAAAAAAAACCTTGTGAAAGGCTTTTGCAGGGTCTGCCTGCCTATACTTATTACAGAGCCTCGGACTATAATTGAAAACGCCCTGATTGCGCCGAAATTAAAAGGGAAACTGAAGCAAAGGCAAAAACATATTTCAACAAAAATTATCCGAATTGTACAATGAAATAAAACGAAAGTTTGCAAGCGTACAAAGTTTCGAGCTATCACCAGTTGAAAATCTTTCCCAGCATGCACTATAACTAAAATAAGTTAGTTGTTAACTTAATTGACTTTTTACTAACTCCACAACAACAACAACTAATTCAATAATGAAAACATATCAATAAACACACACAGAAAAATCAGCCGAGCAAGTGGACAACTTAGCCTGGCCCCGTCTTCCTCTCTCTCTTGTTTACTTAACAACAAAAAAAGCTAAACACGATGTTGACTAAAAGATGCCCCAAGCTTAAGCAACAAAAACTACAGAAAAAAAGCGCAGCATGTTACTGACAGGAGAAGACCAGGAACACAACACAACACAGCAACAAAAAAGCCTACAACAAACAACAATAATTAAAAAATTTAATTGATGCATTAAAGCAGGCAACATGTTTTGCAGCAGCAGCAACTCGTTTTCGCTGTGTTTTCTGTGTGTATTTGGTTTTGTTTTTTCCGGCTCTCAGTGTCTGTGTCTGCACTATTTTTAACTGTTGGCTAGTCAACTTAAGTCAAGTCAAGCAATTGCAATTGCAGAGAGTAGATTGTCTACTAGGATCTGATGGTAGAAGCAAGGAGAAGCAGAAAAAACAGTATCATTAACCAAGAGCTTAAGAGCCTCATTATGTCCGATCCCTTTTACATAACACAAAATGTTTCAAATATTTCACATTAAAATTGTTTTCGTTGCCAAGTTTTTTGATTCGTCGACGACGGTCATCATCTTTTCGTTATTCCATGGGCGGCATAATGCAAAAGGCAAACATTTTTGGCATTGTTTCTACTTTAGCTGGATAGACATGAGATTTGATGGCATAAATTAAAACAAAATAGTCTACTTTTGCTTAATGTTATTGCAAAAATTCACTAAAGACAGAGTTAGAGCAAGAGGTAGAAAGAGAACTGTAAGATAAATCCTCTTTGCTTGAAGAATCAAAAGGACAGCTGCCAACTAGAAAATAAAGTGTCTCTATTCTAAAAAAGAAAAATCTAAGACATAAAAAACCATTATACTTATTATAAAGCAGAGAATGAAGAGAGTGAGAAAGAGCGAGAGGAGGGAGGAGAGCGAGCAGTGACTTTGTCTAAAGATAAATTGAATTAGAAACGCAAAACGCGCACATTCATCATCACGAAGTCCTTGTCTCATGATGGATAGTCCTAAAAAAAAAGAATGAGCCAAGAAACTTCAGAGGATCAACCCCTGGTAGTAGTAATTGTAGTAGGAGGAGAATATCTAGACAATTTAATTTTCCCTAAAAATAGTGTGGCAGATGACTGAAAGAAGGAAACTAGAGCATGCCAGATTCTAGGCGGGAACAAAAGAACAGCAGTTGCCATAAGGATGAGCATAAGAGATCACGAAGATGCATACATCTTATAGATATTTTCCCCCTTTTCTTCTCTTAACATTCCTTTTCTTTTATTTTTTACTGCGTAGGCAGGCAGCAAAGAAGGATTTAATCCTTCTTCAATAACAGAAGAAAAAGAAGACGAATTTAATCCTTTTGCTTATTTTTTCAAGGTGTGGCCGTGCAACAGACATAGACTCGGGGCGTATTCCTTTGGTCTGGCTCTTGTTTTCATTGTCTTGAGGAGAGCGGGAAAATCTTTCTGGTAGCCAAACGATTATGCATGGAGCCGTAGAAGAAAAGGATTTAAGTCATCAGTTCAGTTTCATTTTTTTTGTTGTGGCTTATTAGTTGCGCTGGATTAAATCATAAGAAAGGAATTCTTGGCCTGCTGCTACGGAAGCAGCTGGCAAGGACTTGGGCTTAAAAAACAAAAACTATCCCCAAGTCCGCTCTCTCTCTCTCTGCATGTCTCTTTATCTCTGCCCTTTTACGCCCCTGTCAATGTTCATCAAAAATTAAACAATTCAAAATGTTAAATTAGACACAAGCCAAACAACTTGGGGGCCACACCTGCTACACCTCATGGCCACAACGACCCCAACTAACAACTTGCAAGCGGCCAACCTGTTGCCGGCTTTTAAGCAATTTTCTTTTCCTGGACAACAATTTGAAATGCTGTTTGTAACTTTTAATTGAAGAAAAAATCCTCCAACCATATCTGTGTCCCTCTCCGACTATCTCAACTTAAGCTTCAACTTACCTTGCCTGCTAATTAATAAACGCACTTACTTGGCCAACAAGGGGGAGACCCAAAGGAGGCTTGCTTCTTGGCTGGCTTCGTGTCGCCGATGCCGATGCTGCTGTCGCTGCCACTGTCACTGCCGCCAACCAGATGCCACTTGGCATAAATGCACACTTTTCAAATTGCTAAAATTCTCCAACTGTAGCGTAAAACGTGCAGCTTTATGACAGTCGTTCCTTCTCGTCTTGTCGTCGCCAGTCTGCTGCTTGGGTATGAAGGTAACAGAAAAACTTGCTAAAACCACTTGCAATCGGCGGCAGAATATTAAGAATTGTCATATATTGTAAAGTCTGCAAATGCCAAAGAGAGTCGACTCAATGCCAATACAACAAACCACACAGCAGCAGCAGCAGTTGCAGTGGAAGAAATCGACAAATATTTCAAGATCAACATTAGAATACACTATATGGGAAACTTGATTTCTTACTGATGAAGAACACTTTTATTTAACTCTGATACAGTGAAGTTCTTTTCGGGATATTATTTCTGTTGGTAAATTCATTAAAATTTAAAAGCAATCTAATACTCAACAAAGGCAAGATGTTCTTTATATATGTAAACATATAGAACATTTCCTCTTGGTAAGTGAAAGAATTTTAAATATTAAGTAATAGAAATGTAGTTGGAAAAAAGATACTCTTGAGCAACATTCTCTTTCTGTGTCTATAAGGCACAAACATCACATCCAATTTTACGGAATAAGTAAACAAGAATAAATAAAGCTGAATCGCAAACAAAGAAATAAAATTTATTTTCTGGAAAATATTCACTCTATAAATAAACTATGCCTACTTTTCAAAGGTCTAATCTGATTATGAGCTTATTTGTTGACTTCGAAAATGATATAAAACTTACATAAATATATAACATCTATGAAATATGAATAGTGTTGAAATTTTAAATTCAAGATTAACATATTTTAAATTGATCTATAAAAATTTAAATCATTTTTCAACAACTCTAGGTTTATTCTAATTTCTAAGCATTTTTATAGACAGTACTTTTCAAAGATGTCAACTCTGAATAAACTAACATTAGCGTTAGTGTTAAATTAAATTTTTGTTTAACCCTTTTAAGTTTCTGTGTCTTTCTATCTCTCTCTTCAGATTCTCTTACAATTTTTTCCCAAGCAATCAATTAGTTAATGTACCCCAAAAAGTTCTTTGCGTCAAGTTTATTTCTTGTCCAACAAGTTTAATTCGTTTTCTTTGTTTTCCTTTATATGTTTTCTCTTTGCATTTTGAGTTATTGTTTTGGCCCAAAAGCGTGTCCTGTTTAGTTTATTAGATAAAGAACTTCTTCAGCGTTCTACCGTTAGAGTATGAATATATGTATATATATGTATTCTTATGCAGATTTTTTGTTGGCTATAACTCAGATGAAAAGACAAAACGAGCCGAGTGGCAGCGGGGTAGATGGGGAACTATAGCTGTTATATCTATTATTATCTAGGTTTTTGTATGTATAAATAATAAAAATCATTGTGTGTAACTAATTGCCAAATGGGAATTTCCTCTTCAGCAATAGTTGTTGGTTGCTAGCTTGGCTTGGTTTTCATTTCTCACAATATGAGTTTATGTTTCTTAATTTAATTACAAGTTTTATTTGGTTTTGTTTTCCTGTTGATTGTTGCGCTAATTTAATGTCATGCACATTTAATGTCTCGCCGTAGCGAAGCACCAATGAGTGGAGTGAACTAATGTTGAATCTTGGGTGTTGATTACAAATAGAAACAAAATCATCATTTTATTACACCTTCCATTTTTATTTTCTTCTTTAACCAATTATTTTGACAGACGATGCGTGAATTCTACCCCGAAAAAGAGACCAAAGAAAAAACCTCACTAATGTGACAAGTGTCAACGTGCATTGCATGTAAGTGTTTTTACAACTCCATTCAGTATTCTAGAACATTTTAATACTTACATATGTACGTCAGTTTTGAATTCAATCTAAAATCACAATCTATATAAAAACATACCGCCAAATTACATCGCAATTCATGATTATTCTTCAGTTATGTAGCTTCAATAACAATATTATTACCATTGTACTTATATACTCTGTGTTTTTGCAAATCCTTACATTCTTGCATTGTATACCCATTCAACAGCTTAAATTTAATTATAGATTTAAATTTTCATCTCCAAAATACAAGTTACCAGTCAAATCAACGCATTCATGGCAAGGTAAGCCTCTTAAATTGGCTGTAGACTGATTCTTTTTTCAAAGAGTTAAATTATTCTTGTACAAATGTTTTTTTAAAATTTTGAATTCCACTTAATTGATTAATATTAAAACCTCCATTTTCTTCTGATATAGTTAGGTTTAATTAATGGGTTGGCATCTTGAACTTGACTCCAGCATGCGTCCAATATCTTTATTTCATTTGGCAAATGTTATAAACTAATTTATGTGTTAAATTCCTTTGTATTACTCCTGCTCCTGGTGCTTAGTCACATTGAAGATTGGAGCTTGAGGCATTGGGACTGGGAGCACGACTTGTGGCCGGACTATTGCCAGGTGGCGTATCATCTGGACTGCAACCCAATGGCACCAATAATGGACCCACTGGTCGACGTGTACGTGGTGCACCGCGTGTGCCCCGACTCAGGGGTGCCGCTGTCTTGGAACGTGGCCGCCCCGGTCCACGTTTGATGACCGATGAACCGGCTGCAGCTCCTCCAAAGATCTCTGTGAATAAATTAAATCCAAAATTGTAAATTTCTCTCATCATCAGGTTTTGCATGCTTTAAACTTCAATTAGCCTAATGGAACTCTCTTTTGGTTAGAGAAAGGAGAAGGATCAGGACTATACATTGTTGCTAATTCCCTTGACATTCAATGTTTCACGTTTTGGTTTTCTGCATAAATCCTTATTTGCTATTACAATGTATGCAATTGTGGTTTCATTTGCCATTCCCACTCATCTATCAGGATATTTATGCAACGTTGCGTATTTGTCATTGCGATTATGTCTCCATTTTGTGCGATAAAATGCAATTGGTACGTGTCCTGTCGCGTGCCCTCATCACCACCCTCGCACCTTCCCCACCCCGAAAATACAACAATTTAAACATATTTAAGCCGCTTTATGCAATTATCGTTTGTCATGTTTACAATTTTTACTCAATCGATTGAAACGAATTCTTCTGTTAGTTTACAACGAATTTTTCCTTCCCTTTTTTTCCTACCCGAAACTTTTCATATCAATTACAAACACTTGGATAACATTCTGGCATTTTAAAAGGGGGGAAGATAACGCATTTAGATGGAAATCTTAAGGCAAATATTTGCTTTGACTTGAAAAAAAGGGGAAACACATCCAACAGAAGGGGGAACCCACAGACAAAACGGGAAGTAAAATTAACATTGCGTTTTGGGGGTAACAAAAACTCGAACCAAAAAAAAATGCCTTTAAAAAAAGCGCGTTAAAATTGTCACGTACCACAAAAAAAATAAAAGAACTAAAATCAAAAAGAATGCGGGCATGTACTCATAGCAGGGGAAACAGATAAAAACTCTTATAAAGTAAATCAGATATAATGCCCACTTCAAGGCTCCGGAAAAGGCAAATGATAAACGTGATTATGGCGGGCGATTAAGGTACAAGTGATACTTGAATTAAAAACCAAAATGGAATGAGATGCCTAAAACCAAAAGACCATCGAGGTGAAGTTTTTACACTGACAAGAAAATAAACGAAAGGAATCAGAAAAACAGTTTCAGAAACAGAAATAAATAAATACCAGAAGTAGTTGCAAAATGATGGCAAATAAATATCAGAACTCTTACCGTCTGCATATTATAGGTAATGTGTTCATATATGTACATATATACGGTATGTACGGTAGTAATTAATTATATTTTCTTAATAGCATTCTAGCATTACTATGTAACTTTAGCAGTCAGTTTCAATTGTATTTAAATGTATGAAATTATTATTTTTGTTTTATAATTTCTCGAAAAAGCCCGCATTTACCGCATACTCTCTATTTAACTACGTAAAAACTATTACCCATAAAAAATATAAATCTAACTTTAGTGAATCAAATAAATAAGTAAAATCGTTTTAATATTTAAAAATCTGTCTGTTTCAATATTTTGTTTTCCATTTCTTAAATTTTGGTTAATTTTAGTCAAATAAATGACAGAATCTCAAACTAAACTCAAACCTTTTTGGTGCTTCTTGGAATAGAAGAAATTTGGGTGAAAAGGTCCGAATTCTCTTGTGTAAATAGGGTAGTATAAAATCCCAAAAGTGTTCTGTTATGTATGTATATCTAACGATGCTACCATATATTCGAGTTTGTTTAAATGTTTTATTGTTTTAAACTCTTTTTTATGTATTGAGTAATAGACTAAAAGCCATAAATTTCAGCGGTTTTTTTTTTAAATGAGTCTATTTTTTCTTGAATGGCTTAAATAAAGATACTAAAACAGCTCCCAATTGATAAGAAAACCAAAACAAAACAAAAACTTTTGTTGAAATAGAGACAAGATCCGATATTTAAGTCAAACTTGATAAAATGTTCTTGGTTTACTAAGCCGTAACCAGAAATTGTTGAGAAGTACTTGTTAGTATAGCTTCACATTTCGCACTATATTGAATTCCATAAAGCTGCGTTAGTTTATTTTCTGTTGTTTGTTTTTTCCAGTGTAGTACTTACCTTCCTCATTGAAACTAGTACTGAGGGTTGCGGTCTCTCCATGGCTTGCTGCTGCTTCCTGTTGCGGCGTCAGTGGAGTTGTTGTTGTAGTTGATGTGGTTGTTGTTGTTGCTGGTTGTGCTGTTAATGTGACCGACACTGCCGCTGCTGCTCCTGCTGCTGCTGCCCCTTGCGTCGGCGTCGGTGTCGGCGTTAGCCCACGCTGCATCGAACCATGGGCACCACCTCGCCTGGTGCTGCCACGTGGTCGTCCGCGTCTGGTGCCGCGCGGATGGTGACGTCGCCGCATCGAAACGCCGCCACTTAAGTCACCGAGGCCATAGCCTGTAAATAAGAATTATGGGTTTCGATTGATTAATTTGCGGGTGGCTAAACCGAAAAAAAAAACAGAACAGTAAAGCAGCTGGCATAAAAAACACAAGAATTTTTTGTTGGTTTTTCTTCTTTTTATTTTCTTATACAATTATCTGAAATTTTATGGCAATAAAAAACATAATTTAAAGAATTGTGAATAATGAGCGAGGGTGACCAGAAACTTTATGTTTGAGGATCAGGAATTTAGTTCAACTTTGAAAGCAAATTAAAGTATAATTTCCGCATAACTGATGTTTGTAGTTTTCTCTTCAATCAGTGGCCACTTTTGAGTGTGTCAAGCAGAAAGGTCTTTCTTTTTACTTGAACCAAGAAGTGGCAACTTCCCAAATACCAAAAAGAAACAACGTAAATAGAATGTGAATGTCTCTTGCATATATTTTAAAATTTTTGCCTTCTGAACCTCGAAAACTTAACTGTAAACTGCATAAATAAAACAGAAACAAAGTCAACAACATTCATAGAAAAAGTAACAGCAGCAAGAGAGGAAAATAAAATGCAATCAGAAGAGGCAACAAATGTTGCGACATTGTTGCTGCTGGTAGACAGTGCCTGGCGCTTTTGCTATTTTGGTATGCAATACACACAAGTGCAACATCAGCTTCAACTCCAACGTCCTCATCATCATCATCATGATCATTATCTCATCTGTGGCAAAGTCATGATCGACATAGTCTCGTCAGTCAGTCACCTGAGGAATTGTGTCTACAAACTTTTGTTTTGACTTTGCTTCCCTTTCTGTGATTTAATGAGCGACCAGTAGTGAAAGAAAGAACGACAAAAGTAGCTATTCGAATTGAGAACTCGTCCATCAACTCTGTGAGGGTTTACCTTACTTTTACTGTTACAATTACTAAACACACTTGGAGAGATATCTACAAGAAAGGGGTAAGAGAACGGGAAAGAGCAGCGTGATATATTATTGAACAGCTGCCTTTGCTTGTTTGACATAAGTTTTATCAATATTCAATTCAATTCAAGGCATTTTATCTATATATTTTGCCATGTCGCGCGACTGCAGCAAAAAGGAAAGCTCTTTGATGAGGGAGGGCAAAGCCTGTGAAAGAAAAATGCCACGAAAACTGAAAATATATATATGTGCTCGGCAGTTTTGATGTTTTCTTTTCCTTTTTCTCAATTTTTTTTTTTGTGTTAAGAGTTCGTTGCTCGCTCCAGAAACAATAAAATTCTACTGACTGGTTGACCCTGAATAAAAAACAGAGGGGAAAAACTAAGTTCTAAAGTTGAAAAAGTTGTAGGTTCCTGCCTAATGTTTACCAAATGTTGAGAGGACAAAATGTTATTCAACGTTTGAATAAATGTATGGTTAATCAAACATTTTAACCCCTGTTTTGGCGAGACCATTTCCGACTTTTGATACGATTTTAAAATAATTCTTATATAGCTAACGACTTGTGCTTTCCTAAAATTGAATTTTCTTTCTATCCCATGATATAACCATTCAAAAAGACATAGATAGGGTAACACAACGGCTGGAAATTTAATCCTTAATACGTCGCGAAAATTTGCCAAGGACTTTAGATCTAACTATGATTGTTCCATACAAGTATATGAAATAAGATTGGTTAATTTTTAGGCATGGTAACCCTAGTATCCAATTTTCTATAGTATCAAAAACGGTTTTTTACTTTGTGAATATTTCTCTTTTAGTTCTTATGATTACCATAAATAATTTCTGTATGTTGCTGATTGCTTTTCCTCTCATTCCGCTGTAACAAAACAAAAAAAGAAACGGAAAAGAACCAAAAGAGAGTGAAGAACATATAGCAACAACAGCAACAGCAGCTTAAGCAGAAGCTGACCGAATATAATCGGATTTAACAAATCATTCATTCAATTATCTAATTGATTTGACTGATGATCATTTGTGATCTTTGATCTTCATAGAGGTCCCAGCCAACTCCTCGTTCTTTATGTAATGTCAATGTGACGCATGTTTGCTACGCCTGATAATTCGACTTCAGAGAGGGGCAAGACCTTATGGACTGACTTTAATGCCGTCTGCCATGACTAAGTAGCTCCTGGCAAAGAGATTTGGGCGCTTGAGACACCTTTTCATCTTTTTAGGAAAATAAATTGTGCAGATTTCTCAACTGTGTATGTGAGAAATTAAGAAAAGGTGGTAGATAAGGTCAGATATTAAGAATCTGAATTTTTATTCAGCCACTTATCACATATAGAAGTAGTCATATTGAGGTCTAGTCACTGGCTTCGATAGATAGATCAAACGGATTTGATGCAAACGCCATTGTCGCGGTGTGAACTTCTTGCGTTTCGGTGCTGGTCCATCCAAGGGATCTGTAGCTGGTGGACGTTCGGGTATAGGACAATGCGGAGGAAACGGCGGCATGACCCTTGGTTTGGCCAAATTTATAATACGCGGCGAGGCATGTCCATTGAGTGCTTCCTTCCGTATGGGAAAACGATAGGCAAACCAAAATGCCTGCTCCACCTCATCGTTGGGAAAACAACACGGCACTTTGGGCGTTAGGAACGGGCGGCCCTTTTGGGGCATTGGTGGTTGCCCCCATTCAATGACTGGGGAATAGGTTGCCACATTTTTATCCGACTTGTATTTGGGTGTCATCTTGTGCGGCAATGGAGTAGATAGCTCGTCCATTCGCTCCAGTAGGTCATCGCGATCTATAGCTCTAGGCTCTTTGCCACATGGCAGATAGTCAGCAGCACAGGGTACTGTAACTTCTGGCAATTTCCGTTCATAGGGCACAGCATTTTTTTGGGCCCATTCAAAGAATTGTTTCCATTGCTTCTTCTTCATGGGACCCTTCTTTTGCCAGCGTGTCGGTTCTCGCTCCACTCTTGGTATGACGCGTTTCTTGGGCTGGGAATTCTTATTGATCCATTCCTCATGGGCCAGTCGCTTCTCATTAGCATCTGCTGTCGAATCAACCGTTCCATACGGATCAGTATGAGGTTCATTATGCACTTCATTTAGAATGTTTGCGGCCGACATAATCTACTTTACACTTTGCTAAATTTATAAAATCGTAATTTTACGAAAAATTTGAAAAAGGACTTTTTTTTAAATTGGAATTTTTTTTATTGAATATTTTTTTTTTTTTTTTTTACGATGTTTATTAGTTGACTACGAAATTGTGAATGAGGTTTATGGGATATAGAAATAGGAAACTGCAAAATTTTGAAAATTGCTCAGCCTACTCCGGTTTAAGAGTAAAAATATTCATATTTCGGTCTAGTGACAGGTCTTGCGAGATAAAGCAAACGTATTTGATGCATACGCCATCCTTTCCGTGTGAATTTACGTCTCTTTGGCGGCGGCACTTCCAAAGGACGCAAAGTCTTCTCTGGGATGTAACAATGCGGCGGCATTGGTGGCCTGACTCGTGGCTTAGATAAGCTCAAAATCCGCGGCGAAGGACGACCAAGAAGAGCAGCCTTACGCACTGGAAATCTGTAGTCGGCCCAAAAGGCAGCCTCAATATCATCATTGGCAAAACATTTCGGCACTTCCACGGGTGGTGGAAAGGGACGTCCTTTATCTTGATGGGGCGGTTGTCCCCATTCTATAACTGGCGAATATGTGGGAATTTCATGCACATAGACATGCTTCTCCCTCACCCTTCGCTCCACAGGCTGTGCCAATTTTTCCATTTTCTCAATCAAATCCATTGGATCCATTTTCGTAACATCTTTAGCACATGGCAAGAAATCGTCTTCGCAGGGTATCAATCGCTTCACCTTAGCCTTAGATTTTTTGGGAGCCGCATTCTTTTCGGCCCACTGAAAGAAATGTACCCAATTCTTTTTCTTCATTGGTCCAGGCTTTTGCCATGGTGTGAGCACGCGTTCCACTTTCGGTTTGACTCGTACTATAGGCTTGGCATTGCGTTTGCACCATTCCTTCCAGGTTGGCTCCATGTACTTGTTCATCTGATTGTTCTGAGTAGCACCCTCGTTGGCCATATCATCGATGCCGTTGTCGAGGTCAGGAGCTGCTGAACCCCCAGATTGCATTCTTTGCATTTTTAAAAACGGCTTTAAAATTTTGCTTAAAAACTTTTGATTTAGTAAAGACGTGTGTTCAATGACATACAAAATTCAAATGAACCAAAGGAGAAAGTCATTTGTTATTTTTTTCGCAGCCTACTACTAAAATTTATTAATCAAAGAATAATCACAGAAAATAAAAAATAATATCAACTATTCATTTCACATATAGAAATATAGATTATCGGGTCCACGCGTTGGTTTCGATAGATAGGCAAGCCTTATTTGATGTAAACGCCAGCCAGAAGAGGTAAACTTTTTTCGCTTTGGTCCTGGCTGATCCCACCAAGGTAGAGTTCTGGGCGGGATGGGACAATGTGGAAGCGGCGGATAAGCTTTTGGTCGGGCCAAACTTACGATTCGCGGTGAGGCGCGAGCTTTTAGGGCAGTTCGCCTTATCGGGAATCGTAAATGGGACCAAAAGTCCGCTTCCAGTTCATCGTTAATAAAACAGCAGGGCACATGCGGTGGCTCAAAGGGCCGTCCCTTATCGTGATGGGGTGGTTGGCCCCAAACAATTACGGGCGAGAATGGTGGATCTCTGTCAACAAATTGATGTTTCTTTGTTAGCATTCGATCGGGAGGTTTGGCAAGTTTCTCTAAATTCTCCATTAATTCATAATATTCGATTGTTTGATTTTTTCTAGCGCAGGGCAAGTATTCAGCTTTGCATAGAATTTTAGGAGGTGGTTTCTCTTTGCGTTCCAAGGGCGTGGCATTTCGTGCGGCCCATGCATAGAATTTCTTCCATTGTTTCTTCTGCATAGGTCCTTTCTTTTGCCACGGGGTGAGAACGCGCACTTCTTTGGGTCGAATACGTTTGAGTGGCTTGGAGTTACGTTCAACCCATTCCACCCAGGAAGGTTGCGCCTTTTTTTCGCCAGCCGGAGAACGAGACATGAGAAACTTTTCATTTGGTGTAGCAACAATGCTTGGAATCTTTGTACTACTCATTTTAAAATTTTTACACTTGCAAATTTATTTAATAATTTTTACGAGAAATTTAGATTTGATTGTTTTTATTTTATTGGCGAGTCGAAGATTAGAATTCTACATGAGCCTACTTTCTGTTCAGTACAATCCTCAATTTAAAATCTCTCGTAATGTTGATCATACCTCGACCACAAAGGAATCCATTTAACGGGACAAAATATATGGATTTTGGCAGAAAGTAGAATTTATTTACATAATCCAATAACAATTCCCTTTACAAGAAAATGAACTAAATACATTTAACTAGTCTCATTTTAGTTCATAATCTTGTAAAAGAAATTGTATCAATTTAATGGCAATCACAACAAATGCGACAATTACAGGCCAATTCCGCTAAAGCTCTGGGACTTGGTTTGGCCAAGTAATCCAGTCTTTGCAAATGGGCCCGCCATTGCCTAGATGACATTTTCGTACGTCTGGGTGGCTTATCATTCCTAATCTCAGGGAAAGGACAATGAGGCTTTGCTGTGCGCGGACGAGATAGCTCACAGATCTTACGTGAGGGGACAGCATGTTGTGCCCTCTTCGAGACGGGAAAACGTATGGTAGACCAGAACTCTGCCTTGATGTCATCATGCTGAAAGCAACATGGAACTTTGGGTTTCTCCACAGGTCTGCCCCTCTCTGGTTTTGGAGCTTTGTAATAACCAAGATTGGGACGATAGGGAAACTCTGGCTTGGGCGGCGCATGATATTTGTTTCGTTGCCATCGCGGTTGACTTAATGCACTGGCCACTTCCTCTAAATGTTTCTTTCTCTTCTCATTTTTAGTCGAGTTAAATGATTTACCATAACCCGAGCTTAGTCTGTTATAGCTTTGGCCCGGGTTCTGTGCTGGAAATTGAGGAACTGCATTGACCAAACACCATTTGTAGAAATTGACCCATTCATCACGATTCATGGGTCCTGGCTTCTGCCAACGTGTCGGTTCTGGTGCACAGGGTGATCTAAATATGGGTTTTGGTCTAGAATTGCGTTCCAACCAATCGTGTTGCGTTGAGCATCGATGATTTGACATGCTGTCCTCCCTCTACTTGCAATAATTTTGGAGATGTTGTCTTAGTGGGCCCGGATATTTTAAAAACATAAAAAAACTCAATCTTTTCCGCCAATGTTTATGCATAAATTTATAATATTTCTTTGCACACATTTTCTTAATAATTCCTTAAAAGTTGTTTACTTTTGTTTTAAAAAGGCTTTTAATCTAAAAGAAAAGCTAGAATTAAACTCTGATATTTGTAGTTATTTTGACATTTGAAAATAAGTTAACTTAATGAAGAATAACTCATACTGAACTAATTCAAAAATGTACCTTTTTTTTTTTGAGCGGAATTGCTGCTTGATTTCCCATGTCTTTTCTAAATTTTCTTGATATAATCCTCTAACCAAAAACTGTTTTAATTTCTCACCCCTTAAGATAAGAACATTTACTGCTCTACAAATAATTTTCATTTTTTAAGGGTAATAATCGAATTTCTTTCCACTTCTTTATGCTGGGGGTAGAGGGTCCAAGTACTTTTCGGTATATTTTTTCTGAACAGCTGCTTGGACCCTTGAGACTCGAAGAGGACATGACTGGAGGAGGGTTGTGTATCATTAACTAAATGTACCGTAAAATTGCTTTGTATTTCCGTTAGCATTTCCATTCCAAGTAATATGCAAGTGGTGTCAATTTCACACATGCTATGCGATATAAGAAGGCGACAGCGGCATGCTTTGCGGTTAACCAGATTCAGTTTGATGATGACTTTGTCCTTAACCCACCGCCTCCAAAAAAAGAGAGAAAGAGAAAAAAAACAACAGACAAAGAAATCGTACAGGAAATGCCTCCCAAGTTAAACGCAAACAGTTAGGCCAACTAAAGCCAAGCCAGACAGCCAGCAGCAGGCAGAAGCAGAAAGATAGAAGACAGAGGCAGAAAAATGCATGGGGGCCATGATTTAAAATTCTTGAGGCAAACGCAAAATCAAACTTGAAAATCGTGGTAAGATCATCGGCATCGAGGGGAACTCGAACTGGCGACAACAAATCATGACAACGGCCAAGAACAAAATGCCAACAACGACGACGACAACTACAACAGCGAAGACAACGGCAACTATGACGGCAACGGCAACGGCAACTGCATCATCATGATGTCAATGATCATGATAATAATGAAGATGGGCGACAATGCCTGCAGCAGGCAGCAGGAGACGCGTCGCGTTGTTAGAAAGGCAAAAAGTGCGATCAATTGCAATGCGCACCGAATTTCAATCAGGGTATTCTCAAAACCAACAAGGAACGTATAAAACTAACTTAACCAATAGGCCAGGCCAGCCATCTAGCAAACGAACAACAACCAAACACACATAAAACTCGCCTCTAACTCTGATAATAAATGATGGCCAAATGCATTCAAGCAAAGAAATACAGTTGCAATGGCAACCATCGTCGTTGACGTAGCAAAGAGAAGCGTCTATGAAAGGAATTGGGTTATGACCTCGAATGCGTGTCGCCAATCGATGAGTATTATTCAATACATTTCTTTAGATTCCTATGAATATATCTTCTTTGTGTTTACTTATGTTGCAAGACTTTATGTGTTAACTGTGCATGAAAAGTGGAAGCGTTTAAAAACAAAATATTTGATTATCAGCTTAAAGAAGCCATTATGTAAGGTTGATCAGTTAAGACTACTGCTATAACATTTTATATCGACCAACACTTAAATAATTTTTATCATTTGGCTCAGTTTTAAGTCTTTTAACTATGTTTTATTAATTATGCAAACTTTAAGACGTGTAAAGTGCATTACTTCTACAGGATAACACACTTAAAAATTATTAACGAATTACAATTACTGTCAATATATGATAAATATTATTTATTAAATAATCAATTTTCTTAAATTTTTAGTTTTGTATTTTTATACCCTTGCAAAAAGGGTATATTAATTTTGGTCAGAAAAGTGCAACACATAGAAGGAAGCATCTCCGACCATATAAAGCAGAGCCCGCAGCAGAAGTCCTCACACAAAACCAGAGGGCCGGGGCTAACTTCGACCGCGTCAAAGTTTGTAAACCCTTGCAACTTTTTTGGTAACTCTTTCCTTACCTATAGCCATCAAAGTGGAAAAACGTTTACAGTAAAAAGGCTAATGTTGCTAAAGAACGGCCTACATAGGAAATAACGGAGATATTGATCAAAGTCACTGTTTTCCACCGATCGTTCCTATGGGAGCTATATGATATAGCTACCCGATCCTTATCAAATTTGGCACAGTTATTAACAGATATATTAAACTAACAAATGTTTAATTTGAAAGCAATCGCGTCAAAAGTAACGAAGTTATTCACCAAAGTCACCGTTTTCGAAAGATCGTTCCTATGGGAGCAACATGATATAGTCACCCGATTGATCAAATTTGGCATAGTCGTTTATATGTGTAATTAACTCACCAATATTAAAATTCACGACAATAGCTCAGAAAATAACGAAGTTATTAAGAAAAGTCACTGTTCGTGACTTTGCCATTTGTATGGGAGCTATATGATATAGTGATCCGATCCGGCTGAATCCGAGATACACAACGCCTGCAGTATATACAAGCCTACATGCAAAATTTCAGCTCTGTAGCTTCAACGGTCTAGGAGGAGTTTGCGTTGATCCAGACGGACGGAAGGACGGACGGACGGACATGGCTATATGAACTCGTCTCGTCGTGCTGATCAAGAATATATATACTTTATATGGTCGGAGATGCTTCCTTCTATGCGTTGCATACTTTTGACCAAAATTAATATACCCTTTTTGCAAGGGTATAAAAATCATAAGCAAGAGGGTGGGTTTTAGTTCCCTTCAGCATTTCGACGCAAGCAGATCTATGTCGCTTTGTTGAAAGAACACACATGAAAAAATTGAACGCTGCTTTGTTTTCTCAATCTTTTTCTTGCATAAGATTATTTGCTGCACTCGTTTTCTTGATTTGAGGCAGAATTTGATGAAGTTTAATTTTGCGCAGTGTAAAGCAACATACGCACACAAGCAAGTGCACACATACAACTAAACTTTTTTAGCGCTCTCTTTGTGTCGGGCCCTGATATAAAGTATATATATTCTTGATCAGCACGACGAGAGGAGTTCAAATAGCCATGTCCGTCCGTCTGGATCAACGCAAACTGCTCCTAGACCGTCTGGTTTTTATATTACGTAATTTTTTTGAGTTAGAAAATGATTAAAATACCAAAGGGAAATATTTTAGCTAATTGAAAGCAAAAATGACTATATATGTATATTTGAGTCATTATAAGTAGTAGTAGAATTTGATAATAACTCTTATTAAAATTCATAAACAAAAATTGAATTGAGAAACTGAAATATTATAATCGTAAGGGTTCGTCGTTTAGATTAAGTTGCACAGGTTTGATTGTTTAATTTAAATTATTGCTTTTTCCCAGTGATCTCGCCTCAAACAAATTACATACTACAATAATTTATTCTAATAATTAATCAATTTAAGTTATTACAAAAAACTTTGTTGATTACTTAACTTTACGCCAATGCAATGCAATGTAAATTACATATACACAACATATATAAAATTCTCGCATTTGAATTAAATGTATTCATAGCTAAAGCAATAGTTTTACAACAAATTCTTTTAATTTTTGTCTGTCTCTCTTTGGTTGTTTCGTTTACTAAATATGATTAACCAATTTAAGTCAAAACCACTTTGAGAATTAAGTTGGATATGAAACCATAGACAAGACCAGTCTAGAGACTGGTGATCCCATCAAATCATGGCTTGGCACGTACTGGCCCGTTTGGGCCTCTTGGGCGCTATGGGGGCCAATAAGGTGTAAATTTATGCGTTAAGTAAACAAAGCAACAACCACAAACAACTTGGTAACAACATTGAACCATTAGGTGAACCAAGCCTATGCGAATTATTGTTAATTTTTGCGCACAATTTTTTGTTTGTTTTTGGTTTGGTCTTTGATTGGCATTTGAACAGTTTCGTTTAGTTTTAGTTGTTGTTTTTTCTGTAGTCATTATTTATTTGTATCGATTTGTGTGTGAATTTTTGTGGCCAATCAACGTTTTTGTTCGCAGTTTTGATTTGATTTGATATTTGTATCTCATGGCTAACATGTACATATTTATTCTATGAGATACAATTCTGTGCATTAGTTTTTTTTTTACTTCGTCTCTATGTGTTTGTGTGTGTTTTACAGGTGTTTTTCATTTAATTTGTATTCATTTGTGTCTCACAAGCAACTCTGACAAAGTGGACAAGGATCCCAATACAATGATCGATGGAGCCAAGCCCCTAAGGCACCTTCCCTCCCCTTTATGACTATGTGTAGTTGTGTATTACGTAATCAATTATGCTTAGATATGTGAAAGTATCTCTTTCTTTCGTTTAGGAATTTGGCACGTGTCCAATTTGAAAACGAAATGGATTAAAAAACAAATCAATTAAGTAATCTATTATGTAAGCCAAGCTAAAAATTAAGAATGCTTCAAATGATTTAATGTGTCTGCAAAAGTAAAGCACATATTTCTATTGCTGGAGCTGCAGTAAATTAAATGTAAAACAAAATGTGTGGCAAATATTTTACTCTTCTTTCTATGGTATGATGGACTACATTTAGCAGTAGTTACCACTCTGGCAGGAATGCAGTTAAGTTAATCATAAAGAGCAAGTTCGCTTTGCCACGAGGAGAAAACTAGACCGTATACTTTGGTTACTGTTATGAGACGCGCGTTGTTTGGCTTTGAAATATAAGTAGATAAACAAATTTGAATTATATAATGCAACTACTTTTGATAAACAGTTTACTTCAAATCTAGATATTAAGTACCTACATACATACATATAGAAATCTGTAAAATAATTTAATGCTGTGAATAATGGTAAATTAATCTTCTGTTAATTATTTACACCTTTCATATTCACCACAAGCTCATCAAATAGCAGAAAATATTACAAATTTATGAAAATTCAATTACTAAAAGTTGAAAGGATGTAGTGAAATTGGGAAAATTGTTGTTAATACTGTTAAAAATTTGGAACTTTAACCAATTTCGACTTGATTTGCTTTTTCCGTTACAAAGTTTAATCAATTTTTCCCTCACTTTGGTAAAACATCTGCCAAATAAATTGTGAGTAGGTGGCCAGATATGAGTATCTTAATTTTCAACCTCCATATTTCCATTCAAATTTCTAACAACTTTTATTATGTGTGTTGGTTGTGGAATGAATCCCCCTCAAATGCCTCTAGCGTCTAGTTGCTGCCGCTAAGCAATCACTTTATGATTAATAATTCAAATTATTTGGTAATCAATGTGCAGGAAAATGTGGTCTACCAACTTTAACTTAATCAAAATTAAATAAAAATGTTAGCTAACTTGGGCAAAGTTTTTTTTCTTTTTCTTCTTTTTTGTTGCTAGTTGCAAGCATGTGGGATGTGCAACAGCAGCAACAACAACGATTGCAAGTTGTTTGCTCAAGCGATTTGCATTCGAGAGAAGAGCTTAAGCTAAAACTTGTTGAATTCAAATTTGTTTAACAATTAACAACCAATCGAAAGTACACGACGTTGAAAAGTAGGCAAACATATGGGGGCAAAAAAGCAGACTGATGGCAAATCGCAACAAGTGCAACGTCAACGAATTGAAAAAGAAACTCTTGGAATTGGGTCTCAAGATTTGTTAGTTGAGGCTGGAGTCCACTCTGATGGCATCTATGTGTGTTGTAGCCTGGTTGGTTGATTGTTTTCCTCAAATTGTGGCCACTGATTGGTCTCCAGTTGAATTCGCAATTGAAAGCTAATTTTGTTCAATACCTTCTTCTCTCTCTCTCTCTCTATTTCTCTTCATGACTAGCGTTTCACCTGTCGGTTGATAACATTTTCATTTTCAAAACATTTCCCAGATTTGTGTTTTTTTTTTTGTCGTCGCTGTTATACGCAACCCAATTTAATATAGTCGCAAGTTACTTATGTTTTAGCTGGTTCAGCTTGTTAGTCAGTTTTAGTTGGCTTTCTTTTTGGTTTTTTCTCCCATTTTTTGTTGACGACGGGAACAAAAACAAAAGTAACTCATAAATATTTTTTATATGCCATTTCTTTCAGTTGTTGGTGTAGAGGGCTTGGCAAAAACCCAACAACCACAACAACAACGGCTAACAAATATCTAATTTAATCAATGAGTTCACGTGTTGTGGCTACATAAATCGGCAGATCTAAGTTTTCTGCTTTGATTTCGTAATTTTTACTGACATTTATTTGCTGTTTAGTATATAGACAAAATGATAAACGTCATGAGAGTTTGTCTGGAAATGGAAAGCAAAAACAAATAAGTTGTTAACTAAAGCAGGAGTGGCAGATGGAGTCGACACGCGTTTGTTTAATGAAAACGGAAGAAAACCACACAATTTGAATAATGTGATTGCCCCGACTAGTTAACTACGCAGTAAACTTAATAAAAGGATTAAACGTAACATTAAATCTAAAGTCTTCCGATTGGAAATTTCTAATCAAATATTTGAAAATATATATTTCTATAGTTTAACCATCAAACTTCCCTACATTTTTACTAAAAGTTTGAATATTTTAAGATATTTAAAAATATTTGTTTTTATAATGTATTATATTAACTTTTTTGCTTATAATGTCATTTAATTAATTAATTGAAGAGAACTTTTTTAAAAGGTCTACTTAATTAAATTGTATCGTTGTATGTTAAATTTTTCAATCAAATTTCGAATGGTTAAAACATTTCGATTTCTTCTTTTTATACCATACACCCATAGGGTGAAATGGTATATTAAAGTCGCCGAAATGTATGTAACAGGCAGAAGGAAGCATCTCCGACCCCACAAAGTATATATATGTATTCTTGATCAGGATCAACAACCGAGTCGATCTAGCCATGTCCGTCTGTCCGTCCGTCCGCCCGTCCTTCTGTCCGTATGAACACCTAGATCTCGGAGAGTGTAAGAGCTAGAGCCACCAAATTTGGTATGTAGACTCGTTTAGTATGTAGAGTGATCAAGTTTATTTCAAATTTTTGCCACGCCCCTTTCCGCCCCCGCAATTTAAAAAAAGCGTTTATCTCAAAAACTATACCAGCTAGAGACACCATATTTGGTATGTATATTCGCTTAGTAAATGCACACATTTTGTATGTATAAAAATTTTGCCACGCCCTTTTCCGCCCCCGTAATTTGAAAAACTTGATTATCTCCCGTATTTTTTTACCTTATGCAATCAAATTTGGCACACTTAAATTTAATACTAATATCCAGCAAAATACCAAATTTGATCAATCGGACAAAAAACAGTCGAGTTATGCATATAAACGTTTTTCCATAAGGCCGGAGTTGGCCGTTGGCTGGTGGGGGCGCTAGGGTGCTCGTATGCTTGGGTGAGCGAGATATGCTTGTAAAAAGCATGTGAAAATGCATTTGTTTAATAAAGTTGAAATATTTGCTTTACTGATGTATGGTATACAAATGTCGGCGAGACGACTTACTTACTTCATTCAAGTTGTTAACAAGATCTAATCCTAGTGGATTTTATAACTTTTTTCTGTTACCCCTTATTAAATAAGTGTTAAATCTGCGAATCTCTTAAAAAATCGATACGAGTCAAAATTTATAAAATGTGTCAAAATTATTGATTAATTGATTGATTCATATCAACATTCTAGCCACCAATGCCGAATATTTTATAAATTAAGAATATGTTCCCTAAATCGAGAATGGCAAAACAAAATATGTAAGTTCCAATCAGTTAGCTAGATATGTCGAATACTGTGAAAATCCATGTGGATGTTATTATATAAGAAATTGTTACGACTTACCGCTCATTAATTGATCACTTTTGCCGGCGACTGAGGAATTATCGCCATCCACATCCAAAGCCTCATTGTCGGAATCAAGCATATCCGATTGCTGGACACTTGTGGCACCTGGAACGTAGGTCTCCTGACTGAGAGTTTGATTGTTGCTATCGGTGCCCACACTCGATGCCGATGAGGTGATGCCCACCTCAATGTAATCCTCATCCGTGTCTTGTTTTAAGCGTTTAGCTGGTGCTGCTACCGAACTACAGCTGGCCACATCGTCATCGTCTTTGATGGATATCGAGGCAGGTGCCGCTGGTATGGTAATTCCACCAATTTGATTATTACCACCAGCCTAAAACAAAATGTCATAAAAAAATTAAGAAAAGAGAAGAGAAGAAAAATTATTTATTTAATTCTTGATGTAACAATCAAATCAATTAGCATTTTAATGAGCAACGGAAATGAGATATATCTTTTCATCTATCTTCATATTCCAGGGCTGGCAACATGCCTAACTAGCCCAAGGTTTTCCTTCTTTGCCTTTTTTTATACATTTTATAATTTATGCCAAGAGTATAAAAATCATTCATGCCAAAAACTTTTAACCGGACCAAAAGGGACTTGAGTTATGGCTCAAGGGGCGACTAGTTGAACATGGAGGACTGCAACATTTAGGGTTTGGCCGTGTTAAAAATAGGCAGACCTTTATTTAAAGGAGGTAAAGGTAAAGTTAATGGGGGTGTGGGAGACTCGGTAATTGTTATGGTTGAGGAAATTGTTGTTCGGGAAGTAGGGTAAAGAGTTTTGCATAAAATTTACACAGATTTTAATAGGATATTTTAGATAATAGACTTTAGAAACAGTAGCAATTTTCCACCAACTCCTACATGGGCTTTAATCGTTTGTTAAAAGTGTGTCCAGATTTTGTGATGAAATAGTTTCCCCACAAATGGACGTTACCATTGGCAAACCGTTTAAGCCTTGTTACAATAATACATATTATATAATTAGAGTAATAAATTTCAATTGTAGTTCAATTGGTTTTTCACATTAAACTGTTTAAATGTTATTAACTTTATTATGTGATATCTATCTTTTTATATTGAAAAGTCACGATGTTTCATTGTAGTTGTAATTTCTAGTTGTAATAAATTTAGTGATGAAAATGTTATCTTCATCTCTATGTCATTCTCTATACTTAATTTACTCTCACTCTCTTTTCTCTCTCTATAATTTAAAATGACAATTAATAACATACATTTTATGCTATAGGCTGGGAGAGATAAGAATTCTTGGATATGTCTCGTTACGGATATTTTGATTAATTGGTTGATTTCCAGTATGTAAAACCTTTTGAATTCAAACTAACTACTGTGTGTACTTAAAATTGCCGTTAAGTTCTGAGCAACTTTTTGAATCTATTATTCGACCTAATTTCAGACTTGCATTACGAATTGACGTTATTTTCAAGTTGACATAGCATGCAAATCATTAAAGCAGAAACTAATAATCATATTAACCCAAAGCAACAGTTAGAAACGTTCAATTTAAGAAACGACAACTTGGTTGCTGGGTCGTTCGGTCTCATTTCCAAGTGAATGAATTTCCAATCAAAATGAAAAACTTTATTTGAACTGCAACTTGAATTAAAGTTGTGTTGAACTTCCATAAATGAATTGACAATGAACGGGATATAACCGAAAACAAAAAAATAAATGGAAAGGAGTGTGGGGAAAAGGGGCGGGTACAATATACATGGCTGCGTGCCATTAAAGTTTGGGCCTGGGTGCTATATGAACTTGAGTGAAGGACCGCCTGGTTGTTAACCGGCCGGCACTTACCTAACACAGAGAAGAAGAGAGAGAGAGAGCAACAATAGCAATATAGAACCTGAGAGGAACAACGATGACGACGGAGACGACGACTCAACAGACGGACCATAATCACTGTTCCATTGAACGCACAAAATCATTTAGCGAAACCAAAGAAAAAAGAAGAGTCAGAGTCAGAGACGACGACCAAGTGATGTCCAAGAAGAAGAAGTCAGCGCTGCACCCCACAAGCAGCAAAAATAAAATAAACCAAAAGCACTTGAAACTGTTTTTTAAAGACTATATGGGGAGAGAAGACAGAGACAGAAAGAGAGAAAGAGAGAGAGAGAGAGAGAGAGACTACCCAAGTAGGGTAAGAGCAAAGTGTTTGCTTTGGAGAGTTAGGGAACACTACACTTGGATGAATGAATATATACAGAAATGGAAGACTTAGGCTTGGGCAATATATGGCCATAAGTAAGTTCAAAGCACGCTACGTAGACCAAGACCAAGACGAAATAGCTAGCGATGAGTTTGAGTTTTGTAGCAAATTGAATTGTCTTTGTGTTGTGCCTGTTGCATGAATCACGTGACCATGACCAAGAACAACAACATCAGCAGCAACAAACTAGCATCGACTTGGTCTTGGTCTCGCTTTTGCTCTCTGTATATGGCAATCGCAATTTGAACTTCACTCAAAAGATCATTTACTTTCATTACAACCTGTATGGGAGCACAACTTGTCGTGCCTCTTGCCACAGAGTCAGCAGCAAGTGCAAACTTGGTCTAATAAACATCCATTAAGAGCATTTAGTCTAACATCATGCATGATCCGGACTATACATATATAGAGATATATCTAGTATTAAGTTATCAATTTCTCACCTTATTGGGATTACGCCTTTTACGCTCGCCTGTAGACGACTCTTCTTTCACCTGCAATTTGGCTTCATGGCGATCTGTGGAGAGGGAAGACAAAAATAAATATTACTTCATCTATCAAATGACTGAAAAATTAAAAAACTATATATTGCCAGCGCTAAATCTTTTCAAACTTTTGAAGAATTTGATATAAGGAGGGTTCAATTTTATGACTTTCTCAACATACATTTCATTTCGATTTCCTCATCATCCAGAAGCAATGATACCACTTCCTTGGGCTTAAGTGTATCGGGTTTGAAATTGCCGCCACTTATGACCATACGTTGTATCTGTAGTAGAAAAATTAAAAAAAAAAAATAAAAAATATTTTGTTTTAAAATTCATATCAGCAAATGAAATAAAACACGTACACGGATGGAACTGAATGAAAAAATAAATTAGCGACAACTTCCGCATAAATATCAGTCGTAATGCTTTTATATGGTAATTGAAAAAGAAAATTTTCGTTTGTAATTCGGTAATTAAGCCAATAATAAAAACCGAAAAGGAGTTGCCTCCTCCCTCTATCACGCGGCGAGTGAGCAATGTTGCCTTAACCAATTGTATAATTAATTTCCGGTGTCGATTTACAAAATAAAATAAAATCGTCCCCCATCTATTCCCCCTTGGTTTCCACTTTTTACAAGTGCTCGTGTTTCGCATTCAAACGCAACAATGCCACAAGAACTGAAAAGGGGAAAAGGGAAGAGACTTGGTGCCTTAAGTTGCTGCAACGCACGTGCCTAATATGCGGCAAAACAAAAGGAAAACCGAGCAAAACTTTACACTGTGTTTTTTGTTTGAGTGATGTGAGTTTTTGCGGTTTCCTGTTGAACTGGAGTTGAAGTACTTTTGCTTACCTCGCTCTTTTCGCGGGCTCGTTGTAGAATGCGTTCCTCGATTGTTCCCTTGCAGATGAGACGATAGACAGTCACCTGTTTAGTTTGACCCAGCCGATGGGCTCGATCCATGGCCTGTTGATCGACAGTGGGATTCCAATCTGAATCATAGAAGATGACCTGGAAAAAAAACCAAGAGAGAGAGAGAGAAAGAGAAAAAAGGATAATTTAAAGGATAAATTATGCAAATAATTTCCCTGCACGTGCATCCTTTCCATGCACAAAACACTTTTGTGCCATCACGACGCGTTTTACGCCTTTCCTGTTTGGCGGCTTCTGTTTGTCCATTATCTAGAGTAGAGAGCGGCCAAAACCCTTTTTCCTAGACACTTGGTACGTGTTTTGGGATGCAAGTGATTTGGGATTTCTTATCCCCTGCCATCCCGAGGAGTGGCACTTCCGGCTGACATGGAAGAGCCCAATTATAATTGTATAGCTTAGGGAATTTCTAATTCTATTCTGTTCTATGTGGAACACGTGTTGCTTGGGGTGAATTTGCCGATACAAGGAAGTGATCTATTGAATTTCCTTTAGCTAAGGAAACTGTCAATCACACACGGAACTAAATTCATAGCTAACATTTTGCTGCATTAAATGATTACTTTGTAAAACAAATTTGCACTCAAAAGTATTTAATTATTTATGAAAAGTACTTTTACGTTTTCTATATAGAGGAATAAATAATACAAAATCAAAAGCTTGATCGTTATAAATAAGCACAAAGTAAATATTTACAACAATGACAGCTTTCATTTGCCCTAAAACTTGCGTCATAACTGTTATCGTTAAGAACCCGAGTGAGTATCGAGTATTTACATTCAAAGTCAGAATAAAAACTAGACATTTAATTAATCTTAACTACTTTGTGCTTTCCCCATTAAGAAACAATGTTTAGAACCGAACTTGAATTTTGAAGAAGTAAATAATACTAATCAATGCTAAGCATGCATTCGTTTGAAGAGGCCAATCGTTCAGAGTATTAATAAAAAGATAAAAAGCAAAACAACAACAAATGAAGTAAGTAAGTCGTCTCGCCGACTTGGGTATATCATACACCAGGTGAAACAAATATTTAAAATTTCGAAAACCAAATGTATGTCTATTAAATTGTTTTAACATGCCTCATACCATATGCTATCTCGCTCACTCTACAAACACACGAGCACTCTAGCGCCGCCACTAGCCAACGGCCAATTCTGCCCTTATGGATCGCGCAGCAAAATACGTTCATACGCATATTTTGTATGCTTCTTGACCGATTTCAAAAAAAAAAACTAAAATTTGGTAGTTTGGTTAAAATAGATAAGATTTATTAGTCTGCCAAATTTGATCACGATGGTCAAAAAATTGCAAGAGCCAATCGGTTTTTTCTAAATTATGGAGGCGGAAGTGGGCGTGCCAACATATTAAACTATATGTATTCTGCGCGCATACTAAGCCAATATACATACTAAATTTGGTGACTTTAACTTTGTTAGTTTTCGAGAAAATCAGTTTTGTTTAATTTTCGGGGGCGGAAATGGGCGTGGCAAAATTTTTAAATAGTCAATATCTGCGCGTCTATTAAGCTAACTTACATACCAAATTTAATGTCGGTAGCTTTCATAGTTTTTAAGAAAATCAGAGTTATGTAAATTCCGGGGGCGGAAGGGGGCGTGGCAAAAAGTTGGAACAATTATTTTCTGCGCGCTAACTAAACGAGTATATAACCCAAATTTGATGTCTCTATCTGCCATACTTTTTAAGAAAAACAGTTTTATGTAAATTCCGGGGGCGGAAGGGGGCGTGGCAAAAATTTGAAACAAACTCGATAAGCGTACATACTACACGAGACTGCATACCAAATTTGGTGGCTCTAGCTCTTATAGTCTCCGAGATCTAGGTGTTCATATGGACGGACGGACAGACGGACATGGCTAGATCGACTCGGTTTTTGATCCTGATCAAGAATATATATACTTTGTGGGGTCGGAGATGCTTCCTTCTGCCTGTTACATACATTTTGGCGACTTTAATATACCATTTCACCCTATGGGTGTATGGTATAAAAAGACTAGAACATTTATTTCTTCTACAACAAACTTTTTTCATAAATTTTATCTTAACACTTGTGTATTAAGTATACAACCTAAACTTACTCGGGTCAACTATTTGGCGAATTTTAAACTAAAAGTTCTTGAGCAATACCAAAATCACTTTGATTTTAGTAGATATGGTTTAATCAGCTGATCGTTATTCCATAACCGATTTAAGCTATCGGGATTTTGGAAGGGGCAAAGAGCATAGTGACTTGTTAACTACAAGGAAATAAACCTTATTAAGTAATTTTCATTTGACCCTGTCGACATTTCGAGAGATCGATGTCATTAAATTAGTTTCAAATAACTATATTAAAGCGTTTCTAAACATTTGGTTGTGGCAATTTGTTAAATTAAAGCATGACAAATATAGATTCTCTATATAAGCAAACATATGGCAATATTTTTTACCTCAGTTCTTGATTAAAATGAAAGTAGGAAAATCAATATGGCTCTTTTTATTGTTCATAGAATGCATAGTGTCAGACGAATTCCACGATAAATTTCAGGAGAAATTTGATTGGATTGAACAAAAAGTTGATAATTTTAATGCCAGTGACAATAGAACATGGAAAATGGTAAGAAGAATGGCATAAATTATACATCCTATAACTTGATCAATCTCCTTTAATGCTTTTGTAGAGATATTCTTACACCAATCGTTATTTCAAGCCCGGAGGTCCTATAATGATTAATGTGGGAGGTGAATGGTCGATTTCTATGAAGGCTACTCTATTGGGTTTATTCTATGAGATGATTGAAGAATTTCAAGGTTATGGTTTTAATACCGAACATCGTTATTATGGTAAAAGTTTTCCCGTGGCGTAAGTAGGATAACCGAATTGCTTGAATTTATTTTTAAGTAATCTCATTTTCAGAGATTTAAGTATAGAAAATTTAAAATATTTGAGTACGGAACAAGCTCTGGCCGATTTGGATTACTTTATTAAGTACCAAAAATCAAAAATAAAAGGTCTGAGCAACTCAAAAGTCATTATGGTTGGCTGTTCATATGCTGGGGGTATGGTAACATGGTTCCGCAGATACTATCCGCAATCCATAGACGCTGGTTGGGCATCTGGAGCGGCTCTACATCATGCTTTAGACTATAGTGGTAAGTTTGTAGATTAAAACAAATCTCAATCAATTCATTGATGCATTTTTTAGATGGTCTAATTAGTGTGGGTAAATCGATTAGAAAGATTTGCGGTGATTCTGGTTACAATCTTGTGGAAAGGATGAGTCTGTCTTACTGGGATCACAAGAGACAAAATGATTCAACTTATTTAGAACTAGAAGCTAAGAATCTAACTATACATATGGAACATATTACTGAAATATTTTCCACGGAAGTGCAACATCGTAAGTAAGTATTAGTTCAGTGTCTCTCAATTTGACATTATTTTTGTTTGTTTTTCTCCACGACTCTTCAGTTTTACCTACATGAAAGGCATTTGCCGCAACTTGACCTCGCCAAGGAACGACGATATATTTAAATTTTCCGAATTCCTCGGTTATCTGGCCACAAAAATTCCACATCTTTATAGTTTTGATAATGCAGATAGTTTAAAGGTTGATGAAAATACTTTCGGTAGGGTTTTTTAAATTCTTATGAATACTAGTGCAGCTAAATGTTGATTAATTTTCGTATAGGACGTCAATGGCTCTGGCAAAGTTGCAATGGAATGGGAGCTTTTATGAGCACATCATCGGTTCATCAACCATTTGGCCAATACAAGATGCCCTTCACGGAGGTTATTGGCAAATGTAAAAAACAATTTGGTCCCAAATATACCATTGATTACGTCAGTAGTTTGGTCGACAACACAAATATTCGTCATGGTGGCTATGAGCCAAATGTAACACACATTTATTTCACTCATGCCGAGGATGATCCTTGGAAATATACTGGAGTTCACGATGAACGAGCCACCATAATACCAGGCATTGGTCATTGCCATGATTTGAGGCAACGCAATGTGAAAGATTGGCCTCTTACACGAGCGGCCAAAGAACACGGTGTCGAACTAATGCGCCAATGGATCAATGGGAAATAAATGGAAAAATAGTTTGTTGTAAATCAATTGTCAATCAGTTTTTCAAATACATGGCGTCAATTCAAGATAAAATTGTTATTTATGAGTTCGTGGAAGAAATTTCAAGCACTCGAATTTTTCTTGTCTAACCATTATCTGTTATAGGAACTTTTTCAAAAACAAAACTATGTATTACGTCAATGTGAAGTAGTTTTAGTTGCAGTAAATTTACAACTGCATATACCATTTCTGACATCATATTGTTAAGGGATACCAAGACTTTCTAACAATGACGCAGTTTTGATTGCCTCAGATCTTTTAAAATCAGGCGTAGAATTTATATTTTCCGTGACGCAGTTAACTTAAATTCATTAATACTTTGCCACCTCATGTGAATCAATGCAGACTTTCATTATGTTTGCTGAATTAATTAAGATTATCTTGGCCAATTAGTGATAGACTTTGGGTAAAATTAATAAATATATAAAAATATTTATAATTAGAATATAATCAAAACTTTCAGAATAAAAATAGAAACACTTAGATCCCTTCTTGATGATTGATCAAAAGGAAGTGTAAATCCCACTAAGTTAAAATATAGAATGTAAAATAACTGCTGAAAACACGTTTATCTTTTTAACGGCATTTGCTTTCTTTAACACTTTATTAGTGAAATTAACCTTAACAAATATTATATAATTGTTACCAGCTTAAAACTCGCAATCTTTGGATCGTCAAATTTTATATGTGTATATACACACATATGATGCATGATTTTTGGTGACTTAAATTCGAGAGGTGCACCTAATTCGGGAAAGCGTATTTTCAATATGAGCTCGGTTTTTCCTCATCATATATTGCAAATACTTTAAATAATTTCAACACATTTTTTTCGAAACATGTGATAAACAAACACTATGACTTTTTGTGTGTAATTCTTTTGTGTGTAATTCTTTTGTGTAATTCTCAGGCACAACATAAGAAAGAGAGGTAAAAAATTTGATATGTAAATCGACAATCAGGGTATTAATGCTGTAGAATAAAACAAGTTACTTAAACAAACTGCGGTTGCGATTGCATTATTAGAACACTTGGCAAAATCGATTAAATAATCACAAAAATTAATTAACAAAATTGACCATAGAATCATGAAACAATGTTGTTATCGCCAAGCATTTAAAAATAAAATCACTTTCTGGCCAACTAACTACTCTAAGGCAATTGATTGATAGAGCCTCAGCCGAAGCATACTTACTTGGCCCGATTGTTACCTTTGACAAGGTTTTAGACTCGCAGTACTCTAAACAAGCATGCTGGTATTATTTACAAGCTCTCGGCAAAAAAAAAAGGTAGGAAGATAATACCCAAGTTGAATAGGCCCACTTAAGTAGGTTTTTGACTAGGGTTAGTAGTGTGGGCTAGATAAGATTTGCTCGCTTGGTTTATATACGACACAATTCACTGCAGAATTTCAAACAGTCTGCTGTTAACATTCAACGATGAAACTTTTGTTAACTGCCAGCTTTGCGCTGATTCTAGCAGTAACGCTATTAGCCCAGGCTAAAGGGGATTCGATTTTCCAGCACACTTTCAAGAAATTGCATAGCGAACCGCCAGTGCCAGTGAATCAGCAGCGTGTCGATCAGGTGGAAACCCTATGGATTGAACAGAAGTTGGATCATTTTAACGATGAAGACACGCGGACCTGGCAAATGGTAAGAAAATATTCTTTGGATAAATTAAGGAAATATTTATATAATTTATTTTTTTTACTCCCAATTTTAGCGATATATGCTAAACGAAGCTCTTTATGAGTCTGGTGGACCTCTATTTATATTCCTAGGTGGCGAATGGGAAATTTCTACTGGTCGGATTACCTCTGGACACATGTACGACATGGCTAAGGAGCACAAGGGTCTGTTGGCCTACACTGAACATCGTTTCTATGGCGAGAGCAAGCCTTTAGAGTGAGTAGTTTATTTTAAGAAGTACAGTTTATTGTACTTACAATGGAGATTTTTAATTTCAGTGATCTGTCAGTGGAGAGTCTGGAATATTTGAGTGTAAAACAAGCACTGGCCGATTTGGCTCACTTCATTAGAACTCAGAAAGCAAACTATGCTGGTTTGGCAGATTCTAAGGTGATAATTGTAGGTGGTTCTTATTCAGCATCCATGGTTGTGTGGTTCAAAAGAACTTATCCAGATCTAGTTGCCGGTGGCTGGTCTTCAAGTGCTCCCCTGTATGCCAAGGTTAACTTTGTAGGTAAGTGCGGGATAATATTCAATGACATTAAAACAAAATCTCTATATCTGAATCAATGGATCACTTTAGAGTACAAGGAAATCACTGGCCAATCTATAGCCCAAGTGGGTGGATCGGCCTGCTATAATCGCATAGAGAAAGGCATAAGTGAGTTGGAACAATTGCTTGCCGACAAACGTGGAGCCGAAGTCAAGGCTTTGCTTAAACTGTGCGAACCCTTTGATGTGAACAGTGATTTGGATGTATGGACATTGTTCAGTGAAATTTCTGATATATTTGCTGGCGTTGTTCAGACCCACAAGTAAGTGGCAATTCTCCTTTGAAAAAGTTGTATCTTTCTCAATATTTCCCTTTTTTTAGTGCTGGCCAAATTGAGGGAGTTTGCGATAAGATTCTATCTGAACCCGATGATCTTATTGGCGTGACCAGCTATCTGCTGGGTGTATTCGAACAGGGCGGTGGCAAGTGCAACGACTTGAGCTACAAGGCTATACTCAGTGAGCTACTCGAGACCAAATATACGGGCAATATAAGTGAGGAAGACCGCTGGATAAATCCAGAAAAAGAGTTATTCATTTGAATTATTTTCTTGCAGTGCGTCAATGGATCTATCAGACTTGCAATGAGTATGGCTGGTATCAGACCTCTGGATCAAGCAATCAACCTTTTGGCACCAAATTCCCCTTGACTTTATATACCACTATGTGTGCTGATATCTATGGCGAGAAATTCTCGAATGAGTTTATCACAAATCAAGTTTGGGATACAAATGAATATTTTGGACGCCTTGAACCTGGTGTATATGATATTCACATCACTCACGGACAATTGGATCCATGGCGTGCCATGGGAATACAAGATGAATCACTGGAATTGGTGGCCACAGTTATACCAGGTGAGTTCAGAGTGGCGGTATCTTTGGTAAAAGATGATTCATTTTTCTTAATGGTTAATCTCTTTAATTTTTTATAGACTATGCCCATTGCAAGGACTTTGGTTCGATCAGCGATAGTGACAGCGAGGAAATGCGTGATTCCAAATTGGCTGTAGCGGAACTAGTTCGCAAATGGGTTCAATAAATTTTAAAATTATTTTAATTTTAAACTTGATTTGAAAAATAATAAAATTGATTCTATTTTATGTATATTCCGAAGGCGTTGTCGCCTCTGTGATTTCTTTGGTAATCTTTTGACTAAGTAAAGACTTACAATTTATAATGGTCAAGTAATCTAGCAAAGTTTCCCATTCTAGTTAACCTTTATCAAATCAAACAACCAAATTTATGATCTTACTTACACTTATCGTCGACCATATAGTTATTATTTAACGCAAGCTCACAATGTTTCTTGTTTCGTTTAAAAACCGAATGACGGCCATTTGTGAATTTCACTTCTGAAAATGTCGACTATGCGTACGGTAATTGGCCTCGCACTTGCCCTGGTCTTTAGTTTTTCATTGGCACATGTTGCCGAATGGAAAAATGCCAAAGATCTGCCAATATTGGTGAAAACCATGAAGGAACTTCATCGTGGACCACCCAAGCAGACAGTTCTTAAGCGTGCCAATGTGGAGGAAAAATGGATAGCCCAGAAATTGGATCATTTTGATGAGAGTAATACGCAAACCTATCAAATGGTATGGGCAGCCAGCAACAAGACCAAAGTTCAATTTGGAAAACGGAAAACATGTGATATATTTTTGTTTCTAGCGCTATTTGGTCAACGATGAATTCCAAGAGGAGGGCAGCCCCATTTTCATCTATTTGGGTGGTGAATGGGCAATCGAGGACAGCATGGTCAGTGCTGGTCATTGGTATGACATGGCTCAGGAGCACAAGGGTGTCCTGATATATACAGAACATCGTTATTATGGTGAAAGTATTCCCACAACGTAAGTACTAATGACGGTGACTAGTCTAAGCAGATTTAACGGATTCTACTTGCAGCACCATGTCCACGGAACATTTGCAATATTTGCATGTGAAGCAAGCCCTGGCTGATGTGGCACATTTTATTGAGACCTACAAATCGGAGAATTCCCAATTGACCAATTCAAAAGTTTTGCTAGCTGGTGGCTCATATTCAGCGACTATGGTCGTGTGGTTCAAGCGTCTCTATCCCGATTTGGTCGAAGGTGGTTGGGCCTCGAGTGCTCCTTTGTTGGCTAAGGTTGATTTCACCGAATACAAAGAGGTTGTGGGCCGTGCTTTCCTTCAATTAGGTGGCCAGCAGTGCTATAATCGCATCAACAATGGCATTGCCGAATTGGAATCAATGTTCGAAAACAATCGAGCTGCGGAAGCAAGAGCCATGCTACGTTTGTGCAGTTCGTTTGACGACAAAAACGATCTGGATTTGTGGACATTGTTTGGTAGTATTTCGAATATCTTCTCTGGTGTGGCACAATATCAAAGATATGGCGAGATTGAATACTATTGCGATTTCTTGCTTAGTTTCGATGACGATGCCACAGCCATTGCAAACTTTGCCTACTGGGCATGGGGTTACCCTTCATGCATCGATGCCCGTTACTCTGGCACTGTGGAGTATTATCTATGGTCCATTGAGAACTTTAGTGCCTGTAAGTTGTGGTTGTTGTTTTATTTAAATATTTTCTAATGACTTTATTTATCTTGCAGCTCGTCCCTGGTACTATCAGACTTGCAATGAATACGGTTGGTATCAATCGTCTGGATCAAACAATCAACCATTTGGCAACAAATTCCCCGCCCTTCTTTATACAACTCTCTGTGCTGATGTCTTTGGCACACAGTTTACTAATGAAAATATTGGATTAAGTGTCAGTCAGACGAATATTGATTTTGGTGGTATGGCGCCCGAAGTAGAGAATATCTATATGACACACGGTGGTCTGGATCCCTGGAATCCCATGGGTCACGGTGTCACCGAGGGTGCCACTGTCATAACAAATGCATCCCACTGTGCTGACTTTGGTTCTATTGATGCGGGTGATACAGCTGAAATGCGCGCGTCTAAGGAACGATTGGCTGAGCTGGTGCGCGAATGGTTGGCCTAAATTTATGGGTCTAGATAAGTTCTTGATAACAAACAAGAAAAAAATATATAACAAGAATTTACTAATACTTTTTTATCGTTGTTTATAATGGGTAAATCTCTTTCAGTGGTCAATCTATTACGAAATCAATGTTCTATCATTGCCATTTTAGGTTTAGATTCTAAATACCTAGAAATAGAACCAAGTAAATTTTTCTTTAGGTATGTTCCATGCCTCCTAAATGTATGCAACACTTTCAAGTGCAGTTTTAAAGTCATGCTGATGAATGTAGGATGTAAAAGGCAGATGTCAGATGTAAGAACACAATGTATGTGAACACACAATATGCAATCTTTTGACCTGCCATTTTACTTCAATTTGATTAGTAAACAATTTGTTGAAAAAATAAATGGTAAAATTTAACAAGAAAACATCTTTCTCATTAAAGCACGTAGGTTTTTATTCAATCTGACTAAGTAAATAAATTTTCACTCAAAGATCACTCAACTTCTAAACATTTTGCAATATTAAGCATCACTGTGTGAGGAAATATTTCACAATACCCAATATCTATATCAAATATTTTCATAACGTTTCGGTTACGATTTACGATGTGGCCATTGCCTTACATCACAACAATGTCAATATTTTGTACTAATGATCGGCTCCTGGCCCATAGAAAACGTGACAAAAGTAAATAGTAAATTGTCAGCCAAGTGCATAATTCCCGGGTGCTTATATAGACAATTAAGAATTAAGTTCGTTATATTTATGATGAGGATTAGATGATAAGTTAGTAATAAAAAAAATTTCGCAATTTCTAAATTAAGACCGAAGAAGGCCAATTACCAAATTTCGAACGGTTTAGATATTAAATTCAAAGATAACAGTTTCTTCTCCAAAGAAATTTAGTCATTGTTTATAAAATATTTAAGTAAATTGTGATATTAAAGCAATGTAAAGTAACGCAACACAGTGCAACACGTGAAAATGCACTTCAATTACGTCTTATCAACATTTGCTATATTCCTTTCAATCAGAAAACCCTATCACTTAAGCCCTCGAAGATTAGTGCCTTAGATTGGTTTTGAATAAATAGGCCGGGTATTGAGGTAGGAATTCATTCGCAAACAAGTGAACTAACTAACAAGAACAATGAACTATTTTCTAATCGCCCTAACAATCCTGGCACCATTAACTGCTGCAGCCAGTGTGGGAACAGATCTAAAAGCAGATGGGCAGTCAAAGGCGCCACCTATCAAATCGGCTTTTGTGGAATCCTTGGAGCAACTGCATAGACCCCCACCTCGTGAACCTGCTTTGAAACGTGCCAATGTGGAGACGCGTTGGTTCACCCAGTATCTAGACAATTTTGATGCTAGTAATAATGCTACCTGGCAGAATGTAAGATCCTTGATCGAGAATAAGACATACAAATAAAAGTCAACTAATAATAATTCTCAAATCTTGCAGCGCTACATGATCAACGAAGATTACTATGTGGAGGGATCACCCATTTTTGTTTATTTGGGAGGTGAGTGGGCCATCGATGCATCTGGAATATCCTCAGGACTCTGGGTTGATATTGCCAAGCAACACAATGGCTCTCTCCTCTATACAGAACACCGTTTTTTTGGCGAAAGCATTCCTATCAAGTTAGTTCCCTTTTCCCAACTTTTAAGAGTATCTTTACTCAAATTGTTTAACTTTCAGGCCACTTTCCACAAAAAATCTGAAATATCAATCGGTTGATCAGGCATTGTACGATGCCTACTCAATTATCGAGTCGTTGCTACTCACGGATAAATATAACGGTTCCAAAGTTGTTGTCTCTGGCTGTTCATACTCAGCTTCAATGGCCACTTGGATGCGACAATGGTTTCCCGATGTTGTCAGAGGCAGCTGGGCCTCTTCGGCTCCACTTGTGGCTAAAGTTGATTTTGCCAAATACATGGTAGTAATTGGAAAGGCATACAATGATTTAGGGGGTGAATATTGCTATAATCTGATAGACAACGCCACTACATACTATCAGAACTTGTTTGCCACTGGTCAAGGTGAAAAGGCCAAAACGGAATTGAATCTCTGTGAAGATTTCGATGTCGATAGCGAGAGCGATCAATGGCAAATCTTCAGTACTATAGCAAATATATTTGCTGCAATCGCTCAATATCAAAAGTGAGTATAATATATAAATAAAATATAGGTTAACAGAAACTTATAAGTTTGCCTCTTTTCATTTTAGACCCCAAAACTATGATTTGCCCAAATATTGCTCTGTTCTGAGAAGTTTCAGTGATGACGATGCCACCGCCTTGTCAAAATTTGTTCAGTGGCGTTTAAAGAAACCAGCTTGCGTTCAAGCAACTTATCAAGGAGCTGTGGACTACTACCTTTGGTCTAAGAACAACTATGACGACCGTAAGTATCTGATAACACGTACAACCTTTTCAATCGCTTACACTTTTCGAAAACTTTCAGCTAGCTTGGGTTGGACCTATCAGACTTGCAATGAATTCGGTTGGTTCCAATCATCGGCTAGCAGTAAGCAACCGTTTGGGAAATCTTTTCCTGCCACCTTGTACACGGATATCTGTTATGATGTCTTTAGTTCGAATTATACTGTTGCCAACATTGATTCTAAAATTGCTGCAACCAATAAGCAATTCGGCGGACTCAATCCAGGAGTGACCAATGTCTATTTCGTCCAGGGAGCTTTGGATCCTTGGTCTAAGGTGGGCGCTGGTATCAGCCAGGGGGCAACGATTATACCCTACGCTTCACATTGTCCGGACGTGGATTCTATAAGTGCTAGCGATAGCGCAGAATTGCGTGCCTCCAAGGAGAAATTGGCAGAATTGGTTAGCGAATGGTTGAAATAGTAATAAAGAATAAATAATAATAATAATAATACAAAACCAAAACTATCCATCCTCTTCTTCCATTTGATAAACAATTAACAGACGTTCTTTACGTCATTTTAAATAGTAATTGTTGTGACACAAGGGCCTAAGTCACTTCAAATTCTTTGGGGAGATTGAAAACTGTGGCAAAACAAATACAAATTGCAGATAGGAATATCATCATAGTTAAACATTGAATGTATTGCCAGAATAATAAAAGGATAATACCGAAATCAAATTAGAAATCATTGTGGACTTTCTTTAATGTGATTAATTACTCTTGTTTCTCCAATCTTGTTCAGAGAATAAGTAAGTGTGTTAACAATTGTTCAGATGTTGATAAGACAAAAATGTTAAAAAAATACTCACTCACTCATAATTGCAGGTTTGGAATTAGTGCTTTACTAATAATTTAAAGCAATGGCTTAAAGCTTAGTTTTTAATGTTGACGAATAATTTCATAGGTATATATGATGATCTCTGTCTTGTTTAATTTGCTTAATTTACAAGAAAAGAAAATGTTTATAAAAGAAAATGTGAAGAGTTTTGTGGTCTAGTTAGAATTTGGCGTTGCGTTTTTAGTAGGGAAAATATTTTATCTACTTTAATTAGGCTTTGGAGTTTTAAGAATATCGTTTAATTCAGTCTTAAGTGTGCAGTTGACTGCACTCATTCAGAATTTTAGAATTTTTGGCAATAAACTACAAAATAAGGATAACGATTTTTTTCTTTGTTTGAACGCTCGCTACTTCGTCAAATGAAAATCTGAAAATTGCGCTTTAAACTAAGACAATATTGCTTCGAGTTATCCCTGCAGTCAGCCGATCGCCTGTTTTTTTGAAACCCAAGAACTTTTTGAAAAGCCATCGCGTCGTACCGAAGATATTAATTTTTTTTTTCAATTTGTTCTTAATATAATAACATAATTCTATTATTTAACTATATAACTATTTCTGTTTTCAACTTATAATTCTTTTAAAAAGGGTCTGAACGACGGGCTTCCAAACAAGAACACCCGTCTAATGGAAAGAACCAAAAACTACGTTGTTTTGAAATGTTTCACTAAACTGATTAAAAATACATATGTATGTATGGATATCAATAAGCAAATAAAGTCGTAATGTTTCGGTTACGTTTACGGTAGTCATCACCCTACATCACAAACATGTCAATCGCGTGTGATAATGATCGCCTCTGCGTCCAAAGGAAACGTAACAAAGGTAAATAAATCATTTGTCACCAAGTTTATAATACTTAAAGCATATATAGATGATTGCAAAGTAAATTGGCTATATGTATTTCTAATCAGAATCAAATTAGAAAGAAAGAATTTTGCAATATTAAGAAATAACTTTAAAGAGGAAGGATTAAAAGTCTAGGTCGAAGAATACTTGTTATTTTTGGCTGCTTTTAAATAAAGCAACATAGTCAATCCTATGACAGCAGAATGTCTACAAGAACTCGATGTCCACTTAACCATAAACAATACATAACAATGTAATAAACTGATGTAACGTCTCAATTACATATAATCTATATATAAATAACACTTTTTAATTATTATCACTATCACTTAAGCCCTCAAAAGAAATGCACTTTATTTTTTTGAATAAATAGGCCATGTATTGGGTTAGGAAATCATTCGCAAACAAGTGAACTAACTAACAAGAACAATATGAAGTATTTTTTAATTGCCGTGTCAATCCTGGTACCTTTAACTGCTGCAGCCAGTGTGGGCCGAGATCTAAAAGCAGATGGGCAGTCAAAGGCGCCACCTAACAAATCGGCCTTTGTTGAATCCTTGGAACAACTGCATAGACCACCACCTCTAAAACCTGCCCTGAATCGTGCCAATGTGGAGACTCGCTGGTTCACCCAATTTCTAGACAACTTTGATCCTGAAAATAATGCTACCTGGCAGAATGTAAGATCGTTGATCGAAAAAAGTAAACCAAGTAAACTAATTAAAATTTTCAATTTTTCCAGCGTTATATGATCAACGAAGACTATCATGTAAAGGGATCGCCCATTTTTGTAAATTTGGGTGGAGAATGGGCCATTAACGCAGCTGGTATATCCTCAGGACTCTGGGTTGATATTGCCAAACAACATAATGGCTCTCTCATATATACCGAACATCGATTCTTTGGCGAAAGCATACCCATCAAGTGAGTTTATACATGAGAACTTCCAAGCATTTAACTAACCCACTTCTAATACTTTGAGGCCACTTTCCACTGAGAATCTAAAATATCAGTCAGTTGACCAGGCTTTATTCGATGTTGTCGCACTTATTGATTCTCTGCTAGAAACGGAGAAATATAATGGTTCAAAAGTGGTTGTATCTGGCTGTTCATATTCAGCCACAATGGCTACTTGGTTGCGTAAAGAGTATCCCGATGTCATAAAAGGAAGTTGGGTCTCATCGGGTCCACTTGTGGCCAAAGTGGATTTCTCAGATTACATGGTAGTGGTTGGAAAGGCTTACAAAAAGTTAGGCGGTGATTATTGCTATAATCTGATAGACAATGCCACAACATACTATCAGAACTTATTTGCCACTGGTCAAGGTGAAAAAGCCAAAGAGGAATTGAATCTCTGCGAGGATTTCGATGTCGATAGCGAGAGCGACCAATGGCAAATCTTTAGTACAATAGCAAATGTCTTTGCTGACATCGCTCAATATCAAAAGTAAGTAGAATCAAAAAGATGGTGATAAGAAACAACTAACAATTTTCACGTACTCTTCTTAAGACCCGACAACTACGACTTGCCCAAATATTGCTCAGTTCTGAGAAGCTTCAGTGATGATGATGCTGTCGCCTTGTCCCAATTTGTTCAATGGCGTTTGAAGAGACCCGAATGTATACCAATCAATTATCAAGGAGCCGTAGACTACTACAAATGGTCCATGGACAACTATCAAGGCAGTGAGTATCTCACAAGAACTTTAACATTTACAATTAATTAACTGCTTCACTTAATCAATATTCAGCTGGCATTGCATGGACTTATCAAACTTGCAACGAATTCGGTTGGTTCCAATCGTCCGCCGGCAGAAAGCAACCATTTGGGAAATCTTTCCCTGCCACCCTTTACACGGACACATGCTATGATGTGTTTAGTTCGAATTATACCGTTGCCAACATTAATTCTAACATTGCTGCAACCAATAAGGATTACGGTGGACTCAATCCAGGAGTGACCAATGTCTATTTCGTTCAGGGAGCTTTGGATCCTTGGTCTAAGGTGGGCGCCGGTGTCAAGCAAGGGGCAACCATTATACCCAATGCTTCACATTGTCCGGATCAAGATTCTATTAGTGATAGCGATAGCGCAGAATTGCGTGCCTCAAAGGAGAAATTGGTGGAATTGGTTAGGAAATGGCTGACCGAATAGTAGATTTATTAAAAATTATTAGTAAGATATTATAAGACTCTTCGAGTGTCCATATTCATTTGATAAGAATTTAAAAGAAGTTTTCTAAGTGATTGCATTTAATAACTGTTTAACACAAGTGCTATCAAAATACTTTGAAGTGATTAAAAGTTAACTCAGCAGCACTTTTAGTCATGATAATAAAATGTACTTATATTAATAACAAAAATAAAACGATGAACAATATTGAAAAATAGAAAAGAAAATAAACGAAGAATACAATCTTATTAAAGAAATTGAGAAAAAATTTCATAAAATCTACGCTAGAGAAAAGATTAAGGAAAGTCCTGGCAGTAAACCAAATATGCAAAAGGAATTTTCAAACTCTAATTAAAAAGTACAACTTTTTCCAACATATTCGTTGCAAAACTAACTTTACTGATTGTTTTTTAAAACTCTAGTATTCTAATTGTCAAATAAACCAGAGGGCCGGGGCTAACTTCGACCGCGTCAAAGTTTGTATACCCTTGCAACTTTTGTGGTAACTCTTTCCTTACCTATAGCCATCAAAGTGGAAAAATGTTTAAGCTAAAAAGGAAAGAACGGCCAACAATCTTCGCATAGGAAAAAACTAGAATATTGATCAAAGTCACTGTTTTCCACCGATCGTTCCTATGGGAGCTATATGATATAGTAACCCGATCTTTATCAAATTCGGCACAGTCATTAACAGATATATTAAACTAACAAATGTTTAATTTGAAAGCAATCGCGTCAAAAGTAGCGAAGTTATTGACAAAAGTCACTGTTTTCGAAAGATCGTTCCTATGGGAGCTATATGATATAGTCACCCGATCTTGATCAAATTTGGCACAGTCGTTTATATGTGTAATTAACTCACTAATATTAAATTTCATGACAATAGCTCAGAAAATAACGAAGTTATTGAGAAAAGTCACAGTTCGTGACTTTGCCTTTTGTATGGGAGCTATATGATATAGTGATCCGATCCGGCTGAATCCGAGATATACAACGCCTGCAGTATATACAAGCCTACATGCAAAATTTCAGCTCTGTAGCTCCAACGGTCTAGGAGGAGTTTGCGTTGATCCAGACGGACGGACAGACGGACGGACGGACGGACGGACATGGCTATATAAACTCGTCTCGTCATGCTGATTAAAAATATATATACTTTATATGGTCGGAAATGCTTCCTTCTATGCGTTGCACACTTCTGACCAAAATTAATATACCCTTTTTGCAAGGGTATAAAAATAATCTACAGAACTGTCCCAATAGGTTGCAATAAAAATGTAGAATTGATGTATTCGTCAGATACATTTCGAACTCAAGGTGTGACCACTCCAGACAGTTCATCACGGACATAGACAGGCAGAGCACAGAGCTTACCTACACCCAATCAATTGCACTAAATTTGGATACGTGACTAACATATAAAACGATTTCTTAGACTATTCGACAGACTTTTTGATAATGTCATAAATCGTGAAAGACAAAGACTGAAAAAAAAAATCTCGTACCAACTGATGCATGATAATGAAGTCTTTTGCTTATAAATATCCATTCAATACCATTAACAAAATGTAACTGGTATAGTTTTTGGCCCAACATTTCCGTTAACAAGAACTTGTAGGCAGAACAAGGGAGTTGGCCAGCTGAAATACCAAAGTGTTGACTTGTTGCGAAAAATATTTTGGTAAGTAAGATAAGTAAATTCTCAAAAAATTATACATTTTAACAGAGGATTACAAATTGTTGGCAAATAAAAACCAAAATTAAACATTGTCGAATTAAATTTAGGAATTAATTCTATGACAAAGTTGCATATGTGATTTTTAAGTTACATTCCTATGTATTTTGCTTTAAGTCTACATGGAAATTCGAATTGCTGAACTTTAAATCATTCCACAAACTACAAAAATATGAAATTATTATGTTTGAGATGAATAGTGCAGAACAGAATTTATTCGGCAACTAACTTTAAGACAATTATTCACCAGGTTTTTAAGTAATTTTATATTTTAAAGTCATACAGGAAGCATTTATAGCATTTTACTTCATTTCAAATTTAAAGTTAAAAATTTAAAATAAAGTTAATTTTAGTTAAGTTTTAAAGGCATTGACAAACACGAAAACACAAACACAAAAGAGAATAAGAAGAGTCAGAAAGAAAAAGAGAGAGAAAGGGAGATAAGAATGCCACACAACGAATTAGTCAACATCGATTTCTTTGGCCTGAGAACCAAACGTGGTAGCAACAACAACAACAACATCAAAAATAAAGCCAAATTACTTTCGACCATGGCACAAATAACAAATCAAATTCAGTGACAAAATGATTTAGGGGCCAGGCAAAAATGTTCACACGAAATCGGCTTAAAAGAAAACAACAAAAAATCGAACAAGATCACCAGGAGACATGCAAAAATATATATATACACATATTCAATATGAGACCATGAAGGGAATCCTTTCTTCTGCCTGAGAATTATTTGCAGAGAGATAGAGACCGAAAGCTATTCATTGTTACTCGATCGATAAAGATCACACGAGTAAATCATCCTATAAAAGCAATTTCTCACTATGCCAGGCAGCCGCCTGCTGCATGGCATATAAACAAGTAGTCAAGCAAATCGGCATACAAGTCAGACCAACCGCCTTGCATTTATACTTGACTATATATGTATATACTTTAAATTTCCTCTGAGAACAATCGGTGATAAGGTCTGCCAATTTTAGTAGTTAATAAACTAGAACATTACTTTTGAAGTCAAAGTAGTAAATTAAAATTAAATAAAACTGACAGAATTATTTGCCAAATGTTAAATTTTATACCATAGTAAATTTTAAGTGTTGATTCTTAACTTGTAAATTTTCTTTGATACAAAAAATTTCTGTTAACTTGAGGAAAACTCTATTTAGACCTTTTTATTCACTTAATTTTCGCTGTGTTTTCAGTTGACAACTATGTTTGAAAAATTTGTGTAGGATTTCTCTCATTGATTGAAAGATTCTTGGCAGAAAGCAGAACATAGAAAAAACCAGAGGGCCGGGGCTAACTTCGACCGCGTCAAAGTTTGTATACCCTTGCAACTTTTATGGTAACTCTTTCCTTACCTATAGCCATCAAAGTGGAAAAACGTTCGAGCTAAAAAGGCTAATGTTTGCGAAAGAACGGCCAACAATCTTAGCATAGGAAAAAACTAAGATATTGATCAAAGTCACTGTTTTCCACCGATCGTTCCTATGGGAGCTATATGATATAGTAACCCGATCTTTATTAAATTCAGCACAGTCATTAACAGATATATTAAACTAACAAATGTTTAATTTGAAAGCAATCGCGTTAAAAGTGACGAAGTTATTGACAAAAGTCACTGTTTTCGAAAGATCGTTCCTATGGGAGCTATATGATATAGTCACCCGATCTTGATCAAATTTGGCGCAGTCGTTTATATGTGTAATTAACTCACCAATATTAATAATAATTAATATGACAATAGCTTAGAAAATAACGAAGTTATTGAGAAAAGTCACTGTTCGTGACTTTGCCATTTGTATGGGAGCTATATGATATAGTGATCCGATCCGGCTGAATCCGAGATATACAACGCCTGCAGTATATACAAGCCTACATGCAAAATTTCAGCTCTGTAGCTCTTACGGTCTAGGAGGAGTTTGCGTTGATCCAGACGGACGGACAGACGGACGGGCGGACGGACGGACGGACTTGGCGATTTGAACTCGTCTCGTCGTGGTGATCAAGAATATATATACTTTTTGCAAGGGTATAAATATGTTCCTAGTACAAATATTTAGGTTGACACATTATTTTAATTAGGAAACAAGCGACCAGTTGTGGGCCTGGTTTTAAAATATATTTGGCCAATATACAAACTATACTTTATCCATAAAAGTACGTTGATATTATATAGTAACCTAATAAACTTAGATAAACTTAGAAGACACTTGTCCAAATAAAAGAAGACGAAATACGCTCTATATATAATCAAACGGATACTAGGAAAAAAATTAGCTGGCAATGGTAAAAACTTACAATTTGGCCACAAAATTCAAAATCATGTCCAAAAATTTGAACCATCATCTGGACCCCGATCCACACCTGGGCACTCTCTCTACGTTTAAACTAGTTGAGAAATGTTAAAGATGTAAAAAAAATGTAAAAGATTGACACCACCTAATTACATCATTTAAATAGGAATCTCCATAGAATATTGGAAACAACTTTTACTCTCGTTCACTAAACAATTTTTCCTCTTTATAAACACTACACCAATTTAATTACAAAATAGATTATCAAAAATATTTCAATTATCTTTTACTGTTTTGATTATCTTTTTGGTGTCTGCAGATTATCATAGATGTGCACAACGTCGGGATCATTGTGCAGGGCTTTCAAGAACTCCTCATAGCGTTTTAGTTTGCTATGAGTAAGTTTAACTAGGTCGCCTTTAGGACAATATCCTTGCTCTGCATGAATGATCTTATAGCCGCAATCTTTAAGCTTAGCCACCACTTCAGAGGTGTCATTCGATTTGCACCTGAATCGAACTGAACCATTGGCATCATTAGTGATTTCTGCACTCAAAGCCTTGCACCACAGGGCATCTGTTTGAAGGGTCTGGGCAAAGTCCTCGAAGTTTAGTGGTGTGTGATTGGGCAAAAAGGCATCAATGAGACCGAATTCTTTAAATAGTTTTCGATGGGAAAATGATGCTCTATGGGCATGTAATACATTCAACAAACGTTCTTTTGTTTCGTTTAGATTATCTGTTCGCACTTTACACACCAGAGACACCTGTTGGACATTGCAGTCTATAAACAAGAAATGGGTAGCTTGATTTCTTTCGCTTAACTCACATTCCCTCAAAATGCGTTGAACCAAGCTATAGGGCAACTGAAGAGGCGACAATTTGGCTCTCAATAACAAATTCTCTTCAGGATTACAGGAACCACCCCCATGATGCACAGCCATACGCAGCTCATGGGCCAATTTCTTCTCAACTGAATTTTTTGACTCCGATTCGGACTCGATCTCGAACTGCGGTTTGGTGGTTGGTTTGTGGACAAAAATGATTTTCTGTTGACTCGACGACTTCAACTTACTATTACTATGCTTCACAACAACTGGCGAAGACGAGAAACCCAAGGGTAAATCCCAATGAACAAATTTCTTGATAGCAGGCACTGTAGCTGGTTTTTCCTCGTCACTCAAGGGATCTAGTCCATTACGTTTATCCTTGGGCAATTTCATTGAAGGGGATTTGGCGAGAGTCGAACGTTGTCTATACGATGTTAGACTGGCCTTCAAATGTGGAACTTCTTTGTTTTTGGACATTACAAAAATTTTTTACTTAAATTTGCTAATTTTCCCAATCAAAATAGAATAGTTTGACTTAAATTTGTTAGCTACTTTGTTCGTTCACTTACCGTATCGGCAGCTGTTAGATTAATGCCCAAGCCACCGGCTCTGGTTGACAAAAGGAATACAAAGATATCCGAACGTGTTTGAAAGTCAGCTACCATATCTCGTCTGGCTGATATTTTGCTAGAGCCATCTAATCTCATATAACGATGCTTGCGATGCCACATATATTCCTGCAAGGGATTACAAAATAAAATAATATTAAGACATTGGCGCCTCTTGGCCACTCGAATTTGATTCACCTCGAGCAAGTCAATCATTTTGGTCATTTGGGAATAGATTAAAACGCGATGGCCTTCAGATTTGAGTCGTGTAAGCAAACTGTCAAGCACAAACAATTTTCCAGCATCTGTGATGAGAGTCTCCTTATTGGGCACCACTATGGAGGACCAGCCACTGCGTGGCTTACACAGATCTAATCCAGAAGAGACCAGTTCACGACCAAAACTATTTTCGCACTGCAAATGACGAATTTGTGTCCAGGCAGCAGCACGGCTTTCACAGCTAAACAAACAGATTAGTTAAATTGAACATTTTGTAAATTACCTTTGACTTACTATAAATGCCTTTCCACAGCTTGAACTTTTTGACCAAGGGAATATAGAAATCTGGGCATTTCAAGCGGTTCACATTTATAGCTACGTGGCTTGCGCTGATGATGTGGAAATTTGGGCAGTAACTGAAGTGTGGTCATTTTGACATCGCTTTTCGATTTGGTCTGCACCTCAACGGATTCTAACTCTGGTTTGGGCTGCTGCTCTGGTGGTTGACTAACAATCTCTTCATTCTTTTTCAAGACTTTGGAACGTATGACACGATGTTCAATAGTCTCCTGCATGTTGTAACTGAAGTAATCTCCAAAAGCATAGACACTACTACCGTTAGAGGTCTACAAGAGAAGAAACATATTATAGAAAGATGGATCCAATTATCCATATCAGCTAACCCTTACCATGGCAGTGAAAATGAACTGACGGAGCACACTGTCAGTAAACATAAAATCAGGGCAGAGTTTGTGTTCCAGCATGGGCTCTAGCAGTTGATAGCGTGAAGAGCGCAAATCTGGCCACCATTGCCGACGATACGCAAAGAGAGGATATTTCATCAATAGACGACGATAGTGCAGGAGGCTAAAATGAAGGATAAAGAATAAGCATATGAAAGATAAAGCAACCTGCAAAATAATAACTTACAAATCAATGAGACCATTTAGGGTAACATCCATTAGATCCGCCAATTCCAAATCGCAAAGACGAGTAAAGGCAAAGCATTTGTTATCCACATTTACATCATCGACAAGATCTCGATGCACATGGGCGGATTTGAAGATATTGAAGCTAAAGAGAAACATATTTAGGAAATTTATCTATTTGGAGACTTTATCCAGTCTATTTTCTTACCGATTGTAGAGCAAATGCTTGCGACTGGGCATGGATCTGTGAAGCAAGCCATCGTCAAAGATCAGGCGTGGCATCACATACTCCTGGCAACGCATTGAGAATGGACTGCGCGCATCTCGTCGCTCGAAGAGTTCGGGATGATTGCAAACCTTGCGGAACTGCATAACCAAATTCATCAAGCTCGAAGCAGATGAAGAGGAGGCAGATGTTGGAGCTGTGGAACCACTGGCCAAATGCAGCAAATCCTCGATGCGTATCTTTTGCTTGAGGGCACGATAGAGTAGCTTCTGCCGTATGGTCAATGGGCAATAGACCATGATCTCTATTTTGTCCGACAACTCGTTCTCCACATCCTTCTTAATGCGGCGCAGCATGAAGGGTTTGAGGATCATGTGCAGGCGAGATATTTGTTTTTCATCTATGCCAGTTTTGTTTTCAGCATGCGATTCGATATCTTTGGAGAACCATTCGTTGAATTCATCATGAGAGTCGAATAGAGTAGGCATAATGAAATGCAACAGTGCCCACAATTCGGCCATGCTATTTTGGATGGGCGTGCCACTTAGGAGAAGACGATTGCGACAACTGAAACCCAGCAGAAGTTTCCAACGTTGAGATGAAGCACTCTTAATCGCCTGAGCCTCATCCAGCACCATATATTGCCACTTAATGCGATTGAAGTACTTGTAATCGCTGACCACCAGTTGGTAGGATGTGATCACCACATGGAAACTGGCCTCGCGTGTATGCAAGTGCTTTTGATCCCAAAATTGACGTAGGATTTTCCTCTCATTGGGTGAACCCCAGTAGGGAACAACACGAAAATCGGGTACAAAGCGCGCCATTTCCTGTTGCCAATTGTGCAGAGTGGAGGCGGGAGAGATTACCAAGAATGGGCCCCACACGCCATATTTTTCGGCTATGTGACATAGGAAGGCAATCGATTGTACTGTCTTGCCCAATCCCATTTCATCGGCCAGTATGCCACTGATGCCCTGATCATAGATATTGGCCAGCCACGTCATGCCCTTGATCTGGTACCCCTTGAGAGATCCCTTAAACATTTTAGGCTGCGGCAAATCCTTCATTTCCTTTTGCTCCACTTGCTGTGGCGGCTGCTCGTCCTCCTGCTCCTCCTTTATAGCCTCCTTCTTGACCACCACATCAAATGCCTTGGACTTTTCCAAATCTCTTTGTAGAGCAGCTTCTGCCTGCTCTTGAACCAACTGCTTCATTTCGCCGACATTATAATCATCATTTTTCACCTCCCGAGTTCCGTCTTCTTCCTCGTCCAACTGGCTTAGAATTCTTAATTGATCTTCCTCGGTGCCTTGGCCCAATTTCTTCGACATAAAATGCGCATACAATTCCGTTTGGGTTATTAGGAAATTGAGTTTCCTTTGTTGACGCTTCACTTCGATGAGTTCCACATCCTGCTTACGCTGCTCTTCGGCTTCCCGTTCCAGTTTCCTACGCTGATCCCGTTCAACACGCTCGTAACGCTTCCAATAGTTCAGCATTTCGCGGGTCAAACGTTTCGCCCGCCACACAGTTTCTTTCATAATCCTCTGTGAGTTGACAGCTCTCTGGCGGACTACTTTAGAGCACATGGTAGCCACCCGCTTGCAATTGGCCAGCATCTCCTTGTGGTTATTGGATTTGAGACGCTGCAGACGTCCCACTTCTTTTTTGGACATAATTTGCCAAATGCGACGACGGCGAGCTGCCAGAATCTCAGGATTCTTGCGTTTGCGGCGCACACGCGTCACTTGTCCATCGGATGCGCCCACAACATCTACTTCTTCTTCGATTTCCTCTTCATCTTCGGGGAAATCCAACGCCAAGTTGGCCAATTCCCGTTTGTAGTCAACCTCGGCAGTATCATCTTCGTCCTCATCCTGATTGGGCAGCGTATCACCGAATGTGTATTTACCCAAATCAGAGGGATGAATCTCACCCGACTCTGGGGAACCCATTACAGTTCGCTTCTTGCGTCCCCGTCTCTTTTGTTTGGTAGGCGGCTTGGGTCCAGCTTGTGCCTCAGCCAGACGAGCCATCAAAATCTCTTGCTTAGTGCGGCGGCGTCGTTTACGCACTCCAGCAGTTGCCTGTTGGCGCTCTGCAAAGATGTCATGATTGGACAGCAATCCAGTGCCATAGTAAGCATATTGAGAGTTCTGTAAGAGAATAATCAAGAGGATTAGTTCACCCAGCTCACAAGGGTTGAGCTCTCCACTCACTGTTTGTTTTTTATAGTAATTGCTACGCTGGCGTTGTTCACGTATATGCTCCCTCAACATTTCTTGGATGTAATCATCTTCATTCATCCCGCCCATTTGGTCCTCCTCATCGCTTTCGGTGTCACTGAGAAGAAGATCATACAGCCATTCCCTGTCACTGGTCAGATCGTTGAAATTGTATAGCTGTGCCTTAACACTTTGTCGCTCTAGAAAAGATGAATTGAACACTTAGTTGCATTTCTGCGCCATTGCGACACACTTCCACTTACCCTCCTTGCTGCCCAGCAGTCGTCTTCTTTTGCTTTTCTTCTGACGCTTTAATTTTACAGCACCCACTGTGGAGGAATCATCGGAATCTATCACCGGCTCCGTTTCCATTTCACTATCAGCATCCTCCTCTCCCTCTCCGTGGACTACTTTCTTAATTGGCTTTAGCGCACTTCGAGCCATCTCCATAAAAGGCCGCATATTAAGAGCCTCCTCCAGGCGCTGAATGTGCAGCGGCTCAGCCATGATACGCGGCTTCCTTTCGATGCCGCCGGCATTCGCCATTATTGATTCAGCGTTCGATTTAATACACAAATATCACGTAATTTGCAATATTAATCCACATGCGTCCGAGGTAAACAAATTGAATAAATAGTGTGGCCAATCGATTGCATTCATCACGGTCTGGCAGCGCTTAACGCTCAGCTGGGACGAATTTCTTAGAGATGGGAAATAGTTCGATAGTGTGACTGTGACTTCTGAGTCACTTTATTAATATATTTAGGAAGGTTAATCAAATTTAACTTTAAATTTGACTAGCTAAGATTAGAGTATTTAAATTTCCATATTACAATATTTAATTTTTGGCCGTTTTTAAATTGTTAGGATCAATTTTTTTCTTAGCCACTATTTGTCATCTCTACTAATAAGATCGCTTGCCACCACTAAGTGTGTTCTTGTTTTATATTTTTATTATGAATTGGCAAAGCGGTTTAGTTAAAACAATTTTAGAGCCAAAAAATCTGATTATATCCTCCGAAATTGCTGTTGTTATAGCCGACAAATATCCAAAGGCCCGTCATCATTATCTAGTGCTGCCGAAAGAGGATATACCGAGCATATTTCATGTAAATGGCATTAAATTAAGAACTTTGATTGACTAATTATCTATTATTTGGTTCAGTTGAATAAAACGCATATTCCATTGCTGGAGGAATTACACCTACTGGGTCGTAACATAATCGAAGTACGGGGCAAGGAGATAAGCGACTTTCAAGTGGGTTTCCATGCCGAGCCGAGCATGCAACGATTGCATTTACATGTGATCTCCAAAGACTTTATTTCGCATAGCCTAAAAACCAAGAAACATTGGAATAGCTTTAATACAGATCTCTTTGTGACCCATGATAGTGAGTTGCATTTAAAATTAGGCTGAAGAAAACTGTTAACTAGAATTTCCATTTTCAGAACTGTGTCATATGCTTGAAAAGGAGAATAGTGTTCAACGCCTGCCAAAGACCCTGAAAGATCAACTCCTGGCCACTCCTTTAAAATGCAATCAGTGTGAGTTTGTGGCCAAAAATATGCCCACATTGAAGGAGCACCTGCTGGACCATTGTTAATGTAAATAAACTTCGCACGTCAGCTGTTTTTACAAGTTCATCACGTTTCCACCTCTATAAAAAATACTTCCTATCTAAATACTAAAATCCACAACCCGATAGGCCCCACTATTTTGACTATATCTTGAATTGATATACATTTTCAAGCAATATGAAACGGCAACTCCAGGGACAATCAGGAACTAGTTCCACCCAGCTCATTTTAAACCAACCCACACTCCCATCTTTAGAATGAACTGGCACTAAATCGGCCTCCTCCCATTCCATTTACAGTTTTACTGCGAGCTAATTCGGGTGATTTCCGCTAAAAAAAATGCAAAAGCCAAAAGATTTAAATTATTTTCGAGGAAATTTGCTCCGGCAAGTACACGAGGAAAAAAATATCCTAATCAAAAACGATCACGCTTGGGTAGTGAATGATGCTTATCCAAAAGCTCAATATCATTTTCTAGTTGTTTCTAAAGAAGATATTGAAAATGTAACAAAGGTAATGAAAAAAACTCCATTTTGAAAACAATGACAGTTCTATTGTCATTTCAGCTAACGGAGGACCATCTGCCTCTGCTGGATCAAATGCTTGACCTGGCCCATAAGATTATCGAGGAGAAGGCCAAAGATCTGTCCTCGAATTTTCTCATTGGCTTTAAAACGCATGCTTTTATGAATCGTCTCAACTTACATGTAGTCTCTGATGATTTTCATGCTTTTTCGATGCGTCGCATTAATCATTGGAATAGCTTCCATACGGAATTGTTTCTCCCATTTCAAACTGCCTACATGATGCTCCAAATGCAAGGTAGCATTGACATCATGTCTCAGGAGGAAGCGGAAAAATTAAAGCACAAAATACCTCTGACATGTATACATTGTGATTTCAGTACAGATTCCGTGGTGGAATTGAAGGGACATCTGTTTACCCATTGGAAGAAACGTGAGGCTCGACGTGAACATAAGCAACGCATGGAAACTCTTACCCATGTCTTGGAAGCCATTAAGTTGGAGGAAATAAAGTTTGAGGCCGAGCAGGAGCTAGAGAATAATGAGACTGAGGCAGCAGCTAAGAAGACGCAGGAGCAGGAAGAGATTTTCAAAGCCCAACAATATCATCGTCCCGGCAAATATTATCCCAATTATCCACAACAAAATCAAGCTCATGAAGGATTTGTACCCAATAGGATGAATCATCCACAGCAGCAGCATCCTAAAAATCAATTTCCTCATAAGAAATATGTAAATTATGAAACTCAAACGCTACCCCAGCAGTACTTTGTGCCATGTAACCCTAATCTAATGATTAATCCAAATATGATAATGCCACCACCGAACGGAATCAATCCCAATAATCCATTTCGCCAGCAACCAGCTCAGTGCCTTCAGCCACGTCCGAATGTCGGGCCATGGCAAAACTTGAATGGTGGAAATCCTCAAATGCATTATCCTCGTGGGCCACCGCGCCAACCCCATCCAAATTACCCAAATCAGAATCATCATCAAGGACCTCGATATCCTAACAATCGAAAGACACAGCCGCAAAATGGCCAGCAAACGGTTAATCAACCGAAATCCTACGAAGTGAAATCAAATCCTTCTGTGGGTAAACCTTCAACGGTTCCAAATCAAAAGAATCAACCTCCAAAATGGCAGCAAAAGAAACCGCCGCAGGAGCAGCAACAACAGCAATCGGAGCAATCAAAGATCAATGCAAAAAAGGAAGATGAAGCAAGTCCTGGTGAAAGCAAAGCTACTGCTGAGGCTGCTTCTTCTACTGCTTCTGGAAAACAATATGTTAAAAAGAAGTGGCCGAAAAAGAAGAAACCAAATAAGGCAGGCAACGCTCGCGGAGCTGCGGCTCCCGACCCAGCGGATAAAACCCAATCCGCAGGACCTCAGGCAAAACCAGCTGACACCTAGGTCCTATACATAACATAAACTCACAATTTATTGTGTTTAGCTTTATCATGATATATTCAAAACCTGTCGATATCAACAAGGTATAACTTCCATTTTGCTTTTTATATCAAAGATTGTTACAAACCAATTAAAGCAAATTTATTTTAAAGAGCTTAAAAAAAATAAAGCAAGCTAATTAAAAGCATCCCTAAAACTAAGCAAAGTCATCAAAACAAAACCTTAAGCAAAATGAAATGGTATTGGTGGGACATGAATTCATTGTAAATTGCCGCTGGCGGACATGAAAATCCTTCGACCACCACACTACCATGCCCTCCTTCCGCACACATACACACACACACACATTCTAAATGCTCCAATTAGAGAGTACAGTTTATTCATGTAGTTGAAGTTGCGCCTGAAATTATGAGCCCACAGCTAATTAAAACAGAATCCACAAGGCGTGGATAAAACAAGGTTAAAAGAAAAAAATTCAATTACATTTACCTACTCTTGATTACACAGTTGAAAAGTAAGTGCAAAAGTTGAGAATGGCCTTGAGTATCGATTTGGGCATTGCAAAATTGGCAGCTCAGGTGTAATTTTGAGTACCTGATGGTAATATGATTACTCTTCAGCCACTTTACCTAAAATGATTAGGCCTTTCTGCCAAAAAGAATAAGAAAAAGAGAAATATCAAAAAAAAAAAAAAATATTCAGCCTAATGAATAAAATAATGCACATGCCTTATAAGTAGATACAGGAAATCGCATAGGCGGAAGAGTTATTTTATTAAACAATGCATGCCATAAGACCCATAAAACGGATTATTCCATCTAAGACATGATGTAAATAATTAGAAGTAAAGTAAAAGAAAGAGAAAGCTTCTCAAACCTTTTAAGCTTACTTTAGTAAACAAGAATGATTTTCAAATTGATGAATAGAGATTAAAAATAATTTAAAAAAATAAAGTATTTATTCTACATGTTGCATTCCAAATCGCTTTGATCGATAGGCCATATTGGCTCAGATCTAAAACTCGTTTTGGATTGAATCTTTCTGGGCAATTATACATCTTTGGCATATATATTTTACACACATATTTCCCAACAAAAAAACGTTAATTTTTCGATATGGTAAAAAGGGTAGCTATTACTTTAAGTTATTATTTAAGAGCTTAAATGGGGAAAAATAGATTAGAATTCATACCAATTTTATTTGAAAATAATATCAAAAACTGTAGAAAGAAAAACGGATCTTAATAATACATTTAATACAGAATCGTTTTCATTACAAAAAAAATGAAGTAAGTAAGTCGTCTCGCCGACTTGGGTATACCATACACCAGGTGAAACAAATATTTAAAATTTCGAAAACCAAATGTATGTCTATTAAATTGTTTTAACATGCTCATACCATATGCTATCTCGCTCACTCTACAAACACACGAGCACTCTAGCGCCGCCACTAGCCAACGGCCAATTCTGCCCTTATGGATCGCGTAGCAAAATACGTTCATACGCATATTTTGTATGTTTCTTGACCGATTTCAATAAAATTTGGTAGTTTGGTTGAAATAGATAAGATTTATTAGTCTGCCAAATTTGATCACGATGGTCAAAAAATTGCAAGAGCCAATCGGTTTTTTCTAAATTATGGAGGCGGAAGTGGGCGTGGCAACATATTAAAATATATGTATTCTGCGCGCATACTAAGCCAATATACATACTAAATTTAATGTCGGTAGCTTTCATAGTTTTTAAGAAAATCAGAGTTATGTATATTCCGGGGGCGGAAGGGGGCGTGGCAAAAAGTTGGAACAATTATTTTCTGCGCGCTAACTAAACAAGTATATAACCCAAATTTGATGTCTCTATCTGCCATACTTTTTAAGAAAAACAGTTTAATGAAAATTCCGGGGGCGCAAGGGGGCGTGGCAAAAATTTGAAACAAACTCGATAAGCGTACATACTACACGAGACTGCATACCAAATTTGGTGGCTCTAGCTCTTATAGTCTCCGAGATCTAGGTGTTCATACGGACGGACGGACGGACGGACGGACAGACGGACATGGCTAGATCGACTCGGTTTTTGATCCTGATCAAGAATATATATACTTTGTGGGGTCGGAGATGCTTCCTTCTGCCTGTTACATACATTTTAGCGACTTTAATATACCATTTCACCCTATGGGTGTATGGTATAATGAACAAAATTAAAGCAGTCTAATATTTGGCTTAAATGCTACACGTATTACGTAAATATTATCAGAAGATTTTGCTAAACTTTAAATTCATTATTAAAGAAGCTAATTAGACAAAACCAAAGTTTATATGCCTCTTTGGCAATAATATTTAAAATAGAATGTTTTAAATTCCTTTGGTGTTTCAAAGCATTCAAACTTTATACTCTTTCCCTTTCAATTCCGCCCTTCCTATCTCGGACGGAACGGACGGGCATGGCTATATCGACTCACCTTTTCATGCTCGGAAAATTATTAGGATCGGACCACTATATCATATATGTAGCTCTAGAAGAAACATTTTCATAAAAATTGCAGTATCCCCATAAAATTTAATAATATGATAGTATTGGATATAAAACCTCAGATTGCAAAAATTTGAATCTCATCGGATAAATAGAACACAAGTTACAGTCAATATAAATCGGTTCAACCGCTGCCGGCAGCGCTGCTTGCTGCCTCCTAGGTCATCATCAAATTAACAGAGCACATGCATACACACACAGACGCGACGCTACATGAACTGTATGTGTATGCGTGCGGTGCTTTGCTTAGGGAATGATGGAAGAATAAGAAAACGTTTTAGTAAAAAGAGTAATTATGTTTTGTTTATGTATTGATGAATTGAGTTGCAGGGAAAGAAATTTCAAAATGTAAAAATATTATTGCCAAGGACTGCAAGGGTAAATAAACTACGCTATAGCCGAAGTCAGCTTCTTTGATATTTTATATATAAAACATTATTCAAAATTGTCATGAACTTTATAAACTTTAACATTCTTGACCTTCTCCACCTACAGCCTGTTTTTAATCCTCGACCACATGTAATAGCAATCTCTAGCCTCCCCCTTGGGGTCGATTTAGTTGTCCCTTACTTTGTCATTAACTTTTTAACTTTACAATGCCCAATGAACACGAACTAAGTAAGTGACAACTAAGCCACCTGCTGGTGTCAATTTTCCATTTGACGCTATCTTTCTGTTGCTAATCCTGGCCAGAGTTCAAATGTGGCCCATGTGCTGCACGTGGCGCCACATCAAAACCAAATAAACAACAGTCAAGGTAACAGCCCTGAATCTAGCAAAAGACTATTTAAAACTTCTCCAGTTCACCTTCGCTGATGGAGCTCCATCGAGTAATTTAAGCATCGCAAAATGTGTTTGTGTGTCACAGTGTCAAGGTGTCTGCCGTCTATTTCGTTGTACAGGATGTGGGGGGTAGCCAGGCCAAAGTTAACACTCAAAAGCAGATTCAGATTCCCTCGATTCGGGGATGATTTTCACTGTTGCCATTAAAGCTATCCTGCTCCACATTCACATTCCCCTCCATACAAGCCTTGCCCACCTGTTATCTTTTTCAAGCAACAGGAGGCCATTCATAAAGGACATTCAGAGAGCTTGAGTCAAACAGAAAGAGAGAGTGGGAGAGAGCGGAAAAGCTCTATGGCAGCAACTTACGAGTAAGGGGTAGCAAATGAGAGAACAATTGAGTCAAAGTTTAAAGCTTTTGACATTTGTAAAGCATCTGTAAATATTTTGATAACTTTGAGTAAAATGTCATTTTGATAAATATGTATGCATGAAACACGCCAAATTTATCACTCTCGCGCCCCAGTGATCCTTAAAAATAAGTAGGATAACTAAATATGCAGTTCAGAATTCCTAGTAGCAATCTTTAAAATTCGATTTCTCAGCAACTAACAACTATATAAAACATTCTAGCTTAAAAGTTTATATCGTTACTAGACCATTTTTGGAACAACTTTGAAGTAATCCTGTAAACAGATCTGTTTTAATACTTGATTTTGACCGAATTCATTGTTGGTTTCTCTCAGACTTAATTTCAAACAGTTTTTCTTTTGTGTCATTTTTATTTTTTAGACCTTAGGCAAAGCTTTACAGACTTCTCAAATACCAAAAATAAAAGACTTTAAAAATTTTAAATGACATTGTCTAACTCTAAGGAAAATATTTAATCAGACTAATTTCGGATAAATTCACATAGAAGTAAAATTTTAGGATCCTTGAGACTTTATGATGGCTTCCACCACCTTAAGGGACCTTTGAGTAACATCCTAGACAAAGAACATAAATATTTGTCTGCAATTTACTCAAGTTTAGTCGGTTTTAAAGCCAGCACGGCGACGTCAACACAATGCCAATGTGTGTACAAAAAGCAGAGCATAAAAATTTTTTTACAACGCTGACACGGAAAATCTCATAAAATGCTAGAGTCACATACAGGACAGAGAGCAAAGAGAAAGAGATAGAGAGTTGCGAGACAGAGATAAATGAAGGAAGAGCAGAACAAACAAGCAACAGGAGAAGTACACGAAATATGTAATTGGGGTATTACTCATACGCCCAGTTCACCGCTCTCTGACTACAATTCGCGAAGAAAAAAGAAAACACAAGAAAAAAGAGAAAGGATTTTCGCTGCCATAGTCAAACTTCAATTCAAAAGAAAAATCAAAATGCTGAAACTGCTGCCAATTGTGGAAATGTGCAAAATGGGGCGGCAAAAATGGTTAAACGTGGATTGTTTTCTGTTTTCCTTATGCCGCTAGGGGGCGCTTAACGACAATGGAGTGCTATGAAAAGTTATTATTATTGAAGAAGGAGGCCCATGGCTGCCGCTTCAGCATTGCAAAGGCAAATTGCTTAAATTGTGAGCTGCAAAAAAGGATTATCACCGCAGTCCCCTTTCCCCGCTTTCTGTCCCATTTGCCACCAGAACAACGTAAAGTCAATGGTGAAGCAGTAAAAAAACGTCTGACAACCAAAAAATAAGAAAGAAAAAAAGCCAAAACACCATCGTCATCAGCATATAAATAAGGTTTTTATGTACATATACATATACAAGAGACTTCTTCTCATGCACCATGTCGCATCGATACAACATTTTTATGAATATTTAAAATCCACCAAAAATTCGCTACCAATGCACTACAGAAAGTAATGGATGTAGCTACAAATCAAGAAAGCAAATTGGGTAAAGAGAAATATGTGTTTCATATTTTTGCTTGCCAAATTCAGCAAATCAAATTTCTAAATTCTTATGCCAATAATAGACTTTCGTTCAAGCAGAGATATTTATAAGATAATATAATACAAAAATTAGTTGATTACAATTAATGAGACAATATATTTTCTTAAGCACTTTATTTAGTTTTAGAGTTGAGAACGGTTATGGCCACTGCGTTCATTAAAGCATTTGTTTCACATCTGTTACCTTGAACTATTCCAGTATATAATTATTAAAGTTATCTCAATTTTGTAATTGAATTCATATGCGGGTTATTTTTGCTATAAAAACGTGAGAGTTTTTCCACAACGAGTTTAGTTTATCAATTTGAAGTGTCAAACGGTTGCAAAAATATGTCGAAATTGTGGAAAAGTTGTTTAATTTTTCTCTTTATAAGTGCTGGTAGATCTGCTATGTTCAATCCGTATGAAAGAGATTTATTATCTCTATATACAAAAGAACCGAACTCGGGCTTATATACCAAAAACGAGGCAGCTTCAGTGGAAGAACATTGGCTAACCCAGAGGCTCGATCATTTTGATATGCACGACAATCGAACATGGCAAATGGTAAATATTTCAAAGTAAAAATAGTTAAAAATCTTTATAGGAGTTTCCTTTTTTTGCTATAGCGATATTTGCTTAATGGGAAATATTTGAAGCCACAAGGCCCCATTTATATATTTGTGGGTGGTGAATGGTCCATAAGTCCAGGTCTCTTAAGTACAGGACTAACCCATGATATGGCGGTGGAAAATTCGGGAATGCTATTCTATACTGAACATCGTTACTATGGTCAAAGTTGGCCACTTGGGTAAGAAAGGGCATTCAACTTAAAGGGTATATACTGGTCGAATAGACTTAAGATCTTCGTTCGAATTTTAGTCAGCTGTTAGGTCTAACAAATCATAATCCGAAAGTAATGAGTTTGTTATTAATGAAATCAAGATCTAATCACGCTATTGTCGTATCAGGCCAACAAATGGCCACACAGTGAAAATTTTCAAGTGTTTTATTTGACAAGTATTTATTCTCAAATTTGTTCGTGGTCAAGAGTTCTTCAAAGTTTATGGAAAAAACGATAAGAACTCGATTCACCGACTATAAAAGCAACATTGGCGGGCTTTAGCCAACAGTTGCTTCTTAACCGAAATGAGGAAATATTCAGTTAGTTGGTATACGCTTCTCTTGCTGGTCCTTTACTGTGGTGGCCAGTTGATTGATTCCTGTCAGAGCATTGAACAACGTTTCAAGTTTCCCAATAGCGATGTCTATGTGAGACTTCGTCGCGGTGAACAGCTACAATATGAGCTAATGAAGGGCAGTGTAAGTGTACAGACAGTGACATTGGATACATTTGTTAGCTCTGGAGACTTGGAATTGACTTCAACGGGTGGCTATAAGCTTACCTCGGATGTTGACTCAACAAGCATAGAGTTCTCCCTGGTCAGATCGGAGGTGGTTAGTGGCACCGGCAGCGAAGTTACCCATGTGCGCATAGCCAGAAGTGAAATTGTCTTGGGTACCCAGCCCACAGATTGCTTTGATCTGCAACAGAAGCATCTGCATTGGTTCAGTGGTCCCGAGCAGAAGAATCAATATTGGCCAGTTCAAAGGCAAGAGCACAACAATTACTCGTATGTGCCCAAGGAATACGATAATTGTGCCATCACAGAACGCTATTGGCTCAACTCTGCAGGTGTTATCATCTATGTGGAGGACAGTGTGCCTCTGTTTCTGGAGCAGAATACAGCTGCGCATCAGCATCAACTATGCTTAAGAGCAAATCGCGCTTTGCCCTACGATTATCGTTCCACGACGGCGAATTTCGTCTATCACATTGCGGTGGCAAAGGATGCCAAGGCTGCTCATCGGTATGCGGTGAAAACATTTTTGGGCAAACCCACAGGAATACCAGATGAACGGATGATTAAGCACCCTGTTTGGTCCACATGGGCGCTGTATAAGACCTCCGTTTCTGATGAGATCGTGAGGGAATTCGCCAAAAATATTATTGATAATGGTTTTAATAATAGTCAAATCGAAATCGATGACGATTGGGAGGATTGTTATGGCGCTTTGACATTCCGCAAAAGTAAATTTCCCAATACGAAGCAATTGACAGACGATCTCAAAGAGATGGGCTTCCGGACTACTTTATGGATTCATCCTTTCATCAATATCGATTGCGAAGCTGCCTATGCAGAGGCCAAGGAGTTGGGTCATGTGGTTGTCAATCATGATGGCAATCCAGAGACTCGTTGGTGGAATAGTGATACGGATCAGGCCCTTGCCATTGATTTTACCAAGCCGGCAGCAGCTGAATGGTTTATACAGCGTTTAAGACGTTTGCAGGAGGAAGATGGCATTGATAATTTCAAGTTTGATGCCGGCGAGACAAGTTACTTGCCCAGCGATCCTTCCTTCGAGGATACAGATGAGGGAGAAATTTCTCCCTTGCAATATACCAAAGCCTATGTTCGTGCAGTGTCGACATTTGGTAAATTTCTGGAAATTCGCTCAGGTCAGGGAACTCAGGAATTACCCGTTTTCGTTCGCATTGTGGATAAGGATTCGAATTGGGGATGGAACAATGGTTTGCTTACTCTAATCACTACGCTCCTGCAAATGAACTTAAATGGTTATCCCTTTGTTCTACCGGATATGATCGGTGGTAATGGCTATGCCGAAGGACCACCAAACAAGGAGCTCTACTTGCGTTGGCTTCAAGCCAATGTGTTCATGCCAGCTCTCCAGTTCTCCTATGTCCCATGGAATTTCGATGATGAAGCTATAGAGATTAGCAAAAAATTCACCGATATGCATGCGGAATATGCTCCATATATAGTTAGGCTATTTAAGCGAGCTGTCGAGACGGGAGAACCAGTGAATGTTCCTCTCTGGTGGTTGGATCCCGAAGATGAAGTGGCTCAAGGCATTTTCGATGGTGAGCATCAAAAAGAGTGTCAATTGATTTGATTGAATAAAATAATTTTCTTCTTCTCTTTTAGAGTTCCTTTTGGGTGATGATATTTTGGCTGCTCCGGTTGTCGTGCAGGGGGCCACCAAACGTGATGTTTATTTGCCCGAGGGACAATGGAACAATGGTAACGCCATGCATGAGCTCTACAATGGTCCCATTTGGCTAATGGACTATTCAGCTCCTTTGGACACATTGCCTTTCTTTGTGCGTGTGGGTTTCAAAATCGATGAAGATCAGGATTGAGAATCACCCGTGAAAATTCTTATTATATGATCCTCTAAAGAAATATATTCATTTTTGTCGACCATACTAACAATTTTGTATAATTCATATAAATAAGACAGTTTATTTAGATATTTTGTTCGATTTATAACTAAAAAGTATTCAAGTACAATTTATTTCCTAAAACCATTTTTTTTTTTCAATAGCAATGCAAGCTTAGGTATCGAGCAATTGAAATATCTCAGTCTACCGCAAGCCTTGGCCGACCTAGCTCATTTTATAGAGTATCAAAAGTCGGACAATCCTAATCTTAGAGAATCAAAAGTGATTTTAGTTGGTGGCTCTTATTCGGGAAGCATGGTCACTTGGATGACTCGTCTGTATCCCCATCTAATTGCAGCCAGTTGGGCATCAAGCGCTCCACTTTTCGCCAAAGCTGATTTTTATGGTAAGTGGGAGAATAAAGAATCTTGTAAACAATTATAAAGTTTTATTGTTTTCTCAGAGTATATGGAAATGGTTAGCCAGTCTATAAATCTCAGCTATGGTCACAACTGTTCCCAACGCATTGACAAGGGTCTTAAGCATTTGAGTGAACTGTTCAAAGAAAATCTAATTGAAGAATATCTCAAGAGACTAAACGCTTGTAAGAATTTCAATCCAAAGGATACACTGGATCGGGCTGCCTTCTTTAGTGGCATTAGCAATTATTTAGCTTTAATTGTTCAAAGTTACAGGTGAGTCAAAGAGTCTGCTTTTCTATTAGTAACTCATTCTCTTTGCTCAGTTCACATATACCAAATCTATGTGAAACCTTAATGCTTCTGGACACAAACGATGAAGAGGCATTTTTGGCTTTTTTGGAGCTCATTCATACTGAAGGCAGAAGAAGCTCAAATTGTCAGGACTTTGGCTATGAAGCCGTGTTAAAACTTTTCACCGAGCAATCATTAGATTATCAGATTTCTGGCGGTAAGTGAGTTGGCCTTTGACCACATCTCCGTTTATGTCAATCAATCAACTTCATTTACAGTTCGTGCCTGGTTCTATCAAACATGCAATGAGTTTGGTTGGTATACTACAACAACAGCCACACCTGACTTGGTACATGAAGTTCCTTTGGTTTATTTCGAAAATCTTTGCCGAGATACTTTTGGTCCTGCACAGACAACGGAGAAACTTGCCCGAGGCATTGCAGAAATCAATAAAAGATTTGGCGGACATGCCTTTAATCATAGTCAAGAATATAAAGAAGTTATCTTTACTCATGGCCAGTTGGATCCTTGGAGTGCTCTAGGACTACGCGAGGGTAAAGATGCTCTCGTTCTAAATGGTAAAGTAAAATTGAAAGGCTCTTCTTTTATATTACATTTTAATTGTATTTTCTCTGATTTTTCTCAAGGTTATTCACATTGCCAGGATTTGACTAGCATTAATATACATGACTCGGTTGAAATGAATCTGGCTAAATTACGGGTCATGTCCTTTTTGCGTCGTCACATATAAATTTGCTTTGCTTTGTTTTTTTTTTTTTGCTTTATTGTTAAATAAATTATTAAATAAACAAATTGTCTTGTCAACGTGTAATTCAATTTGTAAATATTTCGTTAGTCGTAGGCGTTGGAAAAAAAGGTAGAGATGAGAAGCAAGAGAGAGCAAGAGTGTGGAGACAGAGAGGCTAACGAGACGGAGCCTTTGTCCTTATTGTCGGGCTCGATGGCTTATGGACAAACACTGACAAATTGAGTGACACTTGGGTTGTAAGTGAGATAAGTGCATGGCCCTATATGGGTTTGTGTATAAACAATTTTTTCTCCAAGGTTTAATACTGTTTGCGTTGAGCATACTCCAAATATACTTATCCAGAAAAGCATTTCTGTTGATTAGGAAATTGCACCAGCTTGTTGCAAGTTGTTTGCCTATTTAGCTATTCATGTGCTTTCTTGCTTGCTTGCTTGATGAACAAGCTAAAGTTATGTGGTTAAATAAAAAGAAACTTCAACTATATTGGATAAAGTTGGGTAAAAATTATTCATTATTCATATTCACCTGTTTTTTGAGCAAGTGGGCAAAAAAGAATAAAAGAAATATGTTCCCTTGCTCACTTTAGATAACAACTCTTTTTTGTTCTCTATCTTATGAGACCATTTAGTATAAATATTTATATTCGTTAGTATAAATATTTATATTCATAATAAAGCAACACTGAAAGGCAGTTCCAGCTCGGAGATAGAGCAAAATATAGTGGTCTAAAGTTTTTGTGGTCAAAATCAAAAACTTTCATTTGAAAACAATGTAATAAAAAACTGAGTAGTTTTCAGTAGGATAACGACTAAATGTATCTATTCCAATACTTTTTATCTATGAACTAATATTGAGGACTATTATGACCCACTTAAGATTCTGACAGTATAATTCACACATTTCTCATAAATTTCTTTCAGAATTAATTTGTGAGAGTTTCCTTGCAATCTCAATGGTAAGACTCATAGCTTTTTGTTTCGTAGTTGTTTAAGATAAAACATCGTGTTCATCTCAAATGGCTTCACCAGTCATAAGGCATCATACATATGTAAAGTATTGCTTGAAAGTTTTAAGTTAAAGCCAAACAAATATGCATCCACATTCTGTGGAAATCAATGAAAAATACATGTAACAACGGGCGAGCATAAAGTATAAACAATTTTCAACCCCCGCAACCCCATTGGACATTACCATAAGTATTTTTAAGAACAATTGTCGCCTCCTACCTGAGATACCAGAGGGCCGAGGCTAACTTCGACCGCATCAAAATTTGTATACCCTTGCAAGTTTCTTACTCTATCCCTAACAATAGCCTTCAAAGTAGAAAAACGTTTACCCTAAAAAAGCTAATGTTTGCGAAAGAACGGCAATCTTAGCATAGCAATAACGAAGTTATTGACAAAAGTCACTGTTTTCGACGGATCGTTTCTATGGGAGTTATATGATATAGTCACCCGATCTTTGTCAAATTTGGCACAGTCGCTTATAGGTATAATTAACGCATATTAAACATTAACATTAAATTTAATGACAATAGATCAGAAAATAGCGAAGTTATGGAGAAAAGTCACTGTTCGTGACTTTGGTGTTTGTATGGGAGCTATAGGACATAGTGATCCGATCCGACAGAATCCGAGGTATACAACCAGTGCAGTATATACAAGCCTACATACATGCAAAATTTCAACTCTGTAGGAGCAGTTGATCCAGACGGACGGACAGACATGGCTATATGAATTCGTCTCGTCGTGGTGATCAAGAATATATATACTTTGTATTGTCGGAGATACTTCCTTCTTTTCTAAAATTAATATACCCTTTTTGCAAGGGTATAAAAACATTCTACTAACTATATGTTTAAAGTTATCAATATGTAGGTATCACAATTGTAAAGTTTAATTTTAAAGTCACTTTAACTTTAATGGTATCATTTTAAATGTGAAGTCTATAAAAATGCTTTTTAAATGTCATTTAAAAACTCTTTCGAGTTATTAATTTTATATTTATTTAGTTTAGTTTGCTAAAAACAATTTAAATAAATTTTGTGTTAAACTAAACTAAACTATCTCATTCTAATTTAAAATTTTGTGAATCATTTTCTGCTACGAGTTTTTAGCAAAAACTTTGTTAGAAAACTTTCAAACTAGCAGAAATTCAAACATTATGCCGTTACAAGTTTTCCGCCCTCTCTCTGTTTTCATAAGCCCCTTGAGCAGATATCGAAGGAGCTTTTGTTTTACACTCGGCCTCCTCGTTACTCGTCTCCTTTTTTGCCTGTAGCTCAAGTTTGTTTCTGTTTTTGAGTGGTAAATTCAACGCCAACGCTTTTTTGTGGCCATCGAATCAGCAGAGTGTGACGTGGGCGCCCATGAAACAAAACACCCGGTTGGCAAAAACTATTGGATACATGGCCCAAAAACTGCGTGGGCAGAGTAGAGCCAATTGGGGGCGGGTCGCCGGCATCGTGCTCGTAGTTCTCTCATTTGCTTTACTCAAGTTTTATTTACATTTGCTCTTGTTGCTTTCATGCCACGAAAGCACTCACACTCATTCCAGGTGCTCTCAAATATCGTCCTTGTCGAGAGTCGCAAAGTGAAAAGGAGTGGAGTGTAGTCGTCGTATTTCATTGCCAGAAGGCGTCTGGCTGTATGGCATGTGTTTTTTGTTTCTTTGCCGTCAGGAAGTAATAAGGCAGAACGAGAGTTCTGCGTACTAATTAATATTGGTTGCCTTATTTATTTGCAAAATGGCCAACTAGTTGCTAAGGAGTTGGCATCCCGCCTACCCATAGGCCAAAAGGATTGCCGCCTGTCCTTTATATGATTCATTATCATCAAGTGACGACCTTCGGTGTTATGGCAAATTGAATATCATTTGCAGAAAATGAATCGAAATGAATTGGAAATGGGAAATGGTAAACTTGAAAATTTACTACAAATTTATGACGAGAGATAAGTACAAATTTGCCTCAAGGTAACTTTAAGGAACTTTTCCTCAGTGTATGAACTACTTTTTGTAATGTATGTTGAAAAAGATGCCAACACCTTGGCTCTACTCTCACCGGAGACACACAAAAAAAAACAAAATAATAATAAAAACATATCAGGAGCGGCCTTTTAAAATTTATAATATGAACGAATAACTTCATTACAGATGTAAGGAAATACGACAATAGAAAACAAAGAATAAATAGTCGGAAACTTTGTAAATTCAGAGTTTAGAAAACTAATATTTTCGAAAAATACGAAAGACCCAATCAGGAAAAGAAAATTCTGTCAAGAAGAAAGAAATATATATAGAAAATACAGATGACTAACAATCCAAAAACTCTTCGAAAAGAAAAAAAATTTCATTAGAAAATAAAAACATATATTAAAAAAAAATATCAAAGAAGCTAACATCGGCTATGCCGAAGTTTATATACCCTTGCAGTCCTTGGTAATAATAATTTTACATGTTCAAAATTTGTTTTCTGCAACTCAATTCATCAATATACAAACAAAACAATTTTACTCTCTATTTTACAATTATTTTACAATCACATATGTAAATTTCATAGCATACTCCGATTTTTATGAAAATGTTTCTTCTAGTTCTTCGTGAGCTATATGATATAGCGGACGGATCCTGATGGTTTTCATACTTTATTTTTCGCGGGTAATAAAAAACACCGGAATTTCAGCCCGATAGCTCTTAAGACGGCTGAGTAAAACGCATTCGCACAGACGGACGGACGGACGGACAGACGGACAGACGGCTGAGTTGGCTATATCAACTCAGCTTCTCATGCTGATCAAGAATATATATACTTTATGGGGTCGGAAACGTCTCTTTCTGTGCGTTACAAACATCTGACCAATTTTATAATACCCTCTGCAAGGGTATAAAAAAACAAAAACAGAACTTTAAATATGTTTAATTTAAGAAAGAAGACATTAGTTAATGAACTAAGTTAATTAATGAACTAATGTCTTCTTTCTTAAATTAAACCTATTTAACATTAACATTTTCTGAAATATCAAAAGTTGTTATTCCTATATTTTAAATAATATAAGATAATATTGCCACATAGATAGATAGATGTGAAACACCCTATTTTAGAAGAGGAGCATTGATTTCTCCCCCTTTGGAATATGACGCTCCTGTGTTCAAGCAAGCAGCAAGGAGACTAAACCACAATGGGCGACATCAAGCAGAGCCAACAAAATTGCCTAGGGCAGGTGATGCCAAAGAATCCTTATGCCACTGACATTGAGTCAAAGAGCGCACAAGCTGCAAAATGCTGAAAGCAAACGAAAATTGGCAGGACACGATGAAAACAAAAAAAAAAACAGAAAAACACTCAAAGGATAACACTCAAGCGTAGGCGGCGAATAAAACGATGTTTGCCGAGGCTTCTACCCGAAACGAATGGCCAAAATGCTTAAAAGTCGAAGACAAAACGCTCAATGCTTCAGTCGAGTTTGAAACTTACACTCAAGCGGAGTTGTAAATAGTGGTTCGAGTTGTTGGCTCGTACTCAAATGTACTTAAAGATATTTATAATAAAATATATTGCACCAATTCCATTCTAAAAAAAATTTAAACTAAAATTTTTAAAAAATATTTAAATGCATTTGAAAATGGTTGTGCACTCTTCCGCGAAACCGTGAGCCATATATTTAAAAGTGAAATCTGATTATTAAATTGAACTGAAATCTGTGTTTGCGTGTGTGTGTGCGTGCGTGCTTGTATGAGAGGCTTCTACCAACATTATTCACCTCGTAGACTTGTTTTCTTGCCATTTTCCTTGGCTTTTTTTTCGCTTTCACTTTTTTTCTCCTGCTTTGGGTTTTTCTCTTTCTTTTCTTTTTTTTTCTTTGGTGTGTTCAAAAGCCTAGGCTCGTTAGTCTCGCAATGGCAGTGCCATGATTCACATTGCGTATACGCCTCGGTGGTATGCGTGTGCTTTGAATAACAACACAACGCGCGAACAAACAACCATAGAACCCACTACACTCAGACTCACACACACTAACACACACCAGTTGTTGATTGTTGCCTACTTTTCTACTTCCTTTTATATATATTCTTTCTTTTTTTTTTGGGAGATTCTTTGGCTGGCTGTTGCCATACTTTTGTCCACCCTGCTCCTCTTTGTGACTTCCTTCTACGTTTTCCTTCTTTTTTTTGGCTGGCTGCTGTTAAATTATGCATTAAGAAAGACCCCAAACCCCAACAACAAGGCATTTAACCAACCAACAAAAAAAAAGCAAAAATGAAAAGCAAAACCTTTGCACACACCATTCTCAATTCTCTGGAGCAGACCTCGGACTCTAGACTTTACAGTCGTCGGGCCCAGACTCCAGTAAATTATGCAAATTAATGTTTCTTTGTGATTCCTTTCTTCTTTTTTTTTTGTCGCTTTCCTTTTTGTTGTTATATGACAATTTATTTTAGGTTTAAGCTTAGTCTCTTTATGGATAAAAGCAAAATCATAATCAATTGAATAGCGAAACATTTTTGGAATCAAACAGAATTTCTTCTGCTTCGTTCCTCAGGTCATTTTCAGCAATTCTTCTCGGAAGTGCTAAGTAATTTTTGTAAATACATCAATTTTAATGGAAACAGAGTAACCATAACAAAACAATCGAAATGTATAAGGGTTCACAGTGTTGATATTTAATAGCAGGTGAAACACCTTTTGGCTTGCAGTCCATGGCATGTCTTGTCCATATTAAATGAATTAGCTTAATTTCTAACTAAACATTTATAGATTTTTATAACTTTATGATAAACAACTCAATTGCTTTACTTATTAGGGCTAGGGCTATGAAACATTGATCCCTAAAGTATGCAATAAACATTCCAAGTCCATTGCTTTTTGAAATGTATAAGATAAAAAATAATTCTCAAAGCAATCATTGTTTGTACACAATTTTTTTGATGCAAACTTGTTAAACACAATAAAAACTTTTCCAGTCTATTGCTAGAGCATACTTTATGAGACAGCCCTAAATCCGAATAATTTTTCGCGATCAGACTGAATTATTAAACTCATCATTCAATTTAATTTTTCTTACAATTAGTCGAGATGGTTCGATTATATGTTTTATATAACATACATTACTAGATTGATAGAAAACTTAATTTATTTAAATGGATTCCATTAAAATTTTTTTTGGTCCACAGATCCAAATTTTAAATGTCTTTTCAGCTCTTTATACCACAAAAAATGTGTTTTTGATGTATTTCTCATAGTTACAAAAAAAATTAAATTATTGAGCTGAAATATAGATTTTTGGATAGGGCTTTCCCTAAAAATATTTTCTGGATCCGTTTATGTGAATTATCATACCCATAGTTGTATATTGAGTACAAATAGTTTCAATGAAAAGAATTTAGTCCTTTAACCTAATTTAATTAAATTAAGAGTAAAACATTCTTAGATAATTATGATTCAATGAACTAACTGTACGCCATTGACTTTCCATATTCCATTTACTGATTAGTATGGGTTATATAACATTTACAAATTCTCTGATTCGACATGCCATCAAAAAAAAAAAAGTGTTTGCTCTAGGCCATTTGTTTCCTTTTACTGAGATACTTATTAACTAAAGCAATTTGTGCTGCTTTATTTGGCCAACATTTATGTTGGTTGACTCTTTTTTGTTGGTTGTGCCACCTTCAGTCCCTATAATTCACTTTACTTCTTCGCTGTTTTGTTGTGTGAGTGTGTCCCCAGTGTCTTATACTTACTATTTGGCCATGTGGCTTTTCCGTGTTGGCTAAACGGCAAATGTGTCTTAAAACCAAAACGAAAGGGGGTGGCAAGTCAAAAGACAGTCTAACAGATACACAGACAGACAGAATGAAAAAGCAGAAACAAAATGTTTGTCTCTCTGGTGGTAGATAATTTACCAAAGAAAATTGTGGTGTATCCGGGTGTGTATGTGTGTGTCTGTGTGTGTCTGTCTGTGTGTTTGCTGTGGAAAATGTCTGCTGTTTTGCGCCATTTCTCTGTTTATTAAATTGGTTTCAAGCCAAGCAAAAGTTTCATTTTGCAGTCTATTAAAGTATTTTATTTTATGTTTGAGAGGGAATTTGCTTGAAACAAAGTTTTCCCTTGGGGTCCCCAAAAAAAAAGTTTGTGGATTTTTGAATAAAGTACAAATTCTTTCAACTCTTTATTCCCTTCATCGAGAGCTCTCTCTCTTTTGACTTTGGCGATTTCTTACTTTTTTCTGTTTTTACCTTGACCAAAAGCCAGTTGAGCGACCTACATCAACAATTCTGTGTCCCTATCCGCAGCAAGGTCAAAATGGCAAAAATTGTTGAAAAAAGAGAGCAAACATTACGGAAGAAGACTAATTAATAAGGCAAAAGCTTGTTTTCTTGTTTGTTGATGTTTCATTTTTCAGTTTCTTGCCGAAAAAAAAAGAAATTGTTGCTCAAGCCGTCAAAGTGAAGATTTTCCCCAGCACTTGCTACTTTTGATTGCCACCCTTTTTATAGAAAGAGAAAACTTTTCCAAACTTCTGAGAAAAAAATAAGGAATGCAAGCAAACCGAACCAGGCACCAAAAAAAAAGGGTCCAAGTTGGCTATAATTAAAGCTTCTATGTCTGAGGTCGCCTCTCGCCTTTTTGTTTTCCTTGCCGCGTATGTGTTTTGGGTCCTCCAGAGAGTCATTAAAAGTCACTCGAGTATGGCCAGTGTGTTGAAAGAAGGGTAAAAAATACCAAAAAAGTATACCGAAAGGGTTGTTCAACTTAATGTCCCTGGCGATGTTATTTTGGTCCTGCATTTGAGTTAAAGTTCGTTAAGCTGATTAGAGTGAGTGCCTTGATATGTATGTAAATTGTCTGGTCGAGGTACTTTTCTTCCCTCTTCTTTATTTTTTTGTTTGTACATGCAGAAAGTAATTCCCAGCATTTTTATAATACATTTTTTGTGGAGTATGTGTGTGTGTGTGGAGTGTGTGTATGGGGAGTTCGTGAGTATATAGGGTGTGAAATTTTTTATGTGTCAATTAAGATTTTTGTTTTACCTTTACTCTGTTTTATTTTTGCATTTTTATTGTTGACTTTGAGACATTTTCATCTTGATGGCATTAAAAGAGAAAAATATTTTCTTTTATTTTATCAAGATAAAAGTAAAATAATCCATGTTTTAATGAAGTTAATTTCATTCTTGTTGCTTTAAGGCTAAATAATTGAGATTAAAGTTTCTTGAATTGAATAATTAAAATTGCCGTATTCTTCAATTAAAATGAATTTTTTTTTGGAGTTACGTATAGTTTTCAACACAGTTTAAAGCAGAAATTTATCATAATAATTTTATCGTAATAATTTTTCGGTAATCTATTGAGCTTTCAACTCATAAGCCTTTAGGATTTTTAATGGGATTGTCCTTTTTTCTTACTTTTTAGGTTTAAAATTTATGGCTTTTACCTTTTTTTTTAGAATGACAGCTGTCATTTTTGTTAAGCTCTTAATAACAGAAGTCAGACAGTTTCTGTGGAGTTCCATTTCAAATGCATTTAAATCAAACCAAATTAAATATTTGGAAACACTTTTTGAAATTCTTTACTAATTCTTTCACTTTTCTTTCTCTCTACCTTATTTGCAGTGTAGAAAAATGTAAAAAAAAATCGACTAAACCATATATATCTAACAAAAATTGCAATTTATTTTACAATTTTTAAGTTTACAAAACGACAAACGAAATAATAGTAAAAGCAAAAAACAAATAAAACCAACAAAACCGAAACGAAACGAAACCAAAATAACAAAACTAAACGGGTTTAAGATAAATTGTAGGAAAAGTAGAAACGAAAACCTCCAACTAATTAAGCAAAAGTAAACAAACAAAAAAAGGAAAGAACATAAATTAAAATTAAAGCTAATTTCTGGTGCATATAACTCCATTAAAAGACGAAGTCCGACCCATTAGCCTAGTTGAGAGCCAGTAGAAGGCAAAAAAGGTAAAAGGAAGAAGGAACAGAAGCAGAAGCAGAAGCAAAAGCAAAAGCCGGAGCTGCCGTAACAACTGCAGCAGAAGTGCCAAAGATAATTCAATCACAAAACGGCCAGACCAACTCTGAGAACTGCTGCTGGAAAAACTAAAGCAACACACACAAAACTACAGCAACTAAGGGAAAAACTTGAAAAAAAACTTTCGTCAAACGCTCGTATAAAGCGGAAATCGTGCGCGTGTGAACAAAAAAGTTTTGCTTATTTCACTCTTCAGACCGGACCCAAGGATTAAGCTGTTCGAGGGCCCAACGACTGTGTTTTAATTTCGACACGTTTCCAAATTAAGTTCCGACCCAGCAAGAAAGAAAAAGAGAGGGAGGTAACCCAAGAAATTATGTCCTCTTCCATGCCCTTGACCATGGATCATCATCAGCAGCAGCAGCAGCAACATCGTCGTTATCGTCATTATCATCATCAACGTCGCTTGATGATTTGGCCCACGTTTTTAGTCTGTTTGCTTTTGCTGCAAACGACAACAACAACCAATGCCATCGATTTGAGTCGCTTGTATGGACACATGGTGGAAAAGAGAAGTGGCGGTAAGTAGAAATACATGGAACATGAAATAGAGGCAGACAGAAACTCGTTAAGTCATTTCCTTATTCCTACACCTGGTGCGTATACGCAATCCTCTTGGCAATTGAGCTATTGCTCTCAGCTCGAAAGTGACCTTTGAAGAGCTTGAATTGAACAGAAATTAAGACTAGTTAACTGAAGTTGCAAAATCATTGGAAAAAAAAACATTTCATAAATAGTTACTACAAACTTTATCGAAGTACAACTTAAATAGTGTCCAGCATGAACCTTTCACCTTAACTTTCGGCAATTTCCTTCCTTTCTTTTTTGTCTTTGCCGATTTCTATTAGATTTTCAGCTTCATCCTCAAGTTCACAAGGTTGTTGCAGGGGTGGGTGCCACCTTTTTTCTACATTGTGCTACTTTTCTATGCTCTGCTGTCCTTATTTATTGCTTCACTTAGCCCTTAATTCCATAAAATAAATTTTCACTAGTAACTTCGTTGCTTTTTTAGGCTTTTTGCTTACCTCTTTTTTGTCAGCCCGTTGAATTGCATAATAAATGTGTGCACATGATTCTTATTTATATATTATTTCACTTTTTATACCCTTGCAAAAAGGGTATATTAATTTTGGTCAGAAGTGTGCAACGCATAGAAGGAAGAATTTCCGACCATATAAAGTATATATATTCTTGATCAGCACGACGAGACGAGTTCAAATTGCCATGTCCGTCCGTCCGTCCGTCCGTCCGTCCGTCCGTCCGTCCGTCCGTCCGTCCGTCTGTCCGTCTGTCCGTCCGTCTGGATCAACGCAAACTCCTCCTAGACCGTAAGAGCTACAGAGTTGAAATTTTGCATGTAGGCTTGTATATACTGCAGGCGTTGTATATCTCGGATTCAGCCGGATCGGACCACTATATCATATAGCTCCCATACAAACGTCAAAGTCACGAACAGTGACTTTTCTCAATAACTTCGTTATTTTTTGAGCTATTGTCGTGAAATTTAATATTAGTTTATTATATATATAAACGAGCATGCCAAATTTGATCAAGATCGGGTGACTATATCATATAGCTCCCATAGGAACGATCGGTCGAAAACAGTGACTTTCTTCAATAACTTCGTTACGTTTGACGCGATTGCTTTCAAATTAAGCATTTGTGAGTTCAATATATCTGTTAATGGCTGTGCCGAATTTGATAAAGATCGGGTAACTATATCATATAGCTCCTATAGGAGCAATCGGTCGAAAACAGTGACTTTGATCAATATCTTCGTTATTTCCTATGCTAAGATTGTAGGCCGTTCTTTCGCAAAGATTAGCCTTTTTAGCTTAAACGATTTTTCACTTTGATGGCTGTAGGTGAGGAAAGAGTTACCTTAAAAGTTGCAAGGGTATACAAACTTTGACGCGGTCAAAATTAGCCCCGGCCCTCTGGTTAATTTTCCTTTCGACTTGTTTCCACCTCTATTTGGGTTGTTGGCGAGGCAAAAGGAGCGAAAGAGTTTTTCGCTTGCGTGTTTATTGGTTTTTTTTTCTTCACTCCTGGAAAAACGATATAAATCTTTAAAGTTTGCTAGTTTTGCACTTTTTTAATTGCCCTCGCCTTTTCCTTAATTTTCTTACGAATCGTGTTGGAATTTCCCAAATCGTTCTCTATACGAATGAGTGAAATGGTTGGATAATATTTTACAAGTCTAAATTAACACCAGTTGTTTATTGTTGATTTATGGAGTGTAAGCATTGGTAATTATAATTTTATGATCCTTTAGCAGCAATATAGTTCCCCTAAATGACCATCATGGCGTATACTTAATTAACTACATAATTATATTTGGTATTACTCATTTAACCCAAGCTTAAGCGAAACCAATTATACGCCGTACAAATTGAAGCCTTAATTAAATAAAAATTTATATAATTTGCTATGGGCATAAAATTGGTAAATGTCAAAAGAAAAAGCTTAATCTCATTTCGAACATTAAAACAAGAGGCGAATCGAATTGGTTATGAAATGCCATGTCTATCGACATTTTTGTCAGCAATTTACCTACAGTTGCATTTTTGTGAAATTATTCTGAAATTATTGAGGCAAAATATAAAAGTTATGACTGAACTGTCAGCTGCATAATAGCCACAGAAGCCGCAAGGGCTTTAATTTGCCAGAAAGTTGTTTAAAGTTGATTAAGGCAAACCAGAAACTATCCAACATAACATAAGATGCAATGGAGCAGATTAAAATTGATCAAACCATTATACAAATTTTGCAGGTTTTTGGCTGTTGTTTCCGAATTATTTATTTTGAAGAGGCGTCTCTAATTATGTAAATATGCCTTGAGTACGTTTACAACGTCGCTAAAACTTGTGAGATATTTAAGAACTCCTTTAAAACAATGGCCTAGATATACAAAACAATACAAACAACAAACGGGACTAGAAAAAAAACACATTTTTTAGCCCAATAGTTAATACAACAAAGGATACCACATTCTATGGTATGCTAGCCTGTTCTATGTTGGAGGCAAAATCTGTATAGTTTATGTGTTGCTTAGTGTAATAATTTGCGGTACGCTGCTTGTTGCTGCTGTGGGGTTTTCTGCTTGTGACACACCGGCTAACTGCAGTTTCAGTCATCGTGAAAGGAAACTCGTTCTCGTTTTCCTACTCGCCGCGTTGCATTTCGTTGCGTTGGCTTGTGCTTGGCCTTTCCGTTTTTCACTCTTGCCTGCTCTTGGTTATTTATTGCGGCATGGCTTTGTACTTGTGGCATTTGGCTTTTGTGACTGACGGACACTAACGAACCACAACGAAGGTGAAGTAGACGGTGGAGTTGGGGTGATGGGGTGTTTGGCGGAAACGACCGTCGCGGTTAAATTTTTTCCACGCTTGATGATCCTATGGCAGTTAATAAACGTGGACAACAATAGACCACATAGAGTGGATCGTTTGATGACAGTTTGAAAATAGTTTTTCCTGCTGCAACTGAAAATGGTTCTTAATGTTGAAAAAGAGTCAGTGGTAGTTGCTTCACCCTCCCCTTTATTGATTTTGTTTTACTCCCTACTTGTAGAAGTTTAGCCTTACTGAATTTGACCTACTTTAATATTCATTTACTTCCAATTGTCTGGAGTACCATAAATATGAAGCATATAATTTAATTAGTTTTACTATGTGAATGAATTATGTAATAGTTAATTTATTCGTGGCCAAAAAAAAAAAAAACAAACAAAGTAAGGAATAAACACATAAGTCCAACCACAAGGGAGAACCAACGAATGGACAGCTGTTGGCAATCATTCGGATGTTTGTTATCTGCGCTCAAGAGAAAGCGAGTGACTTAAGCGGCAACAAATGGCAAACAAAGCGTATAGCATAGTTTCAGGCGCCAAACGAAGCGTGCCACACATGCAAATGCAATTGCATCTCTCATGTTCCCACCCTGTACTCTCTGACCCACTAAGGCTCTGTGTGTGCGTCTGTGTAAGCCAGTTAGAAGCTCTTACGTGATCATTTCAACTTGCAACAGCGACTGCAACTGCCGCAGCCACTGCCACAGAATATTCAAAATGAGATTTGCATAAAAACCAAGAGAATCCAAATATCATCAGGGAGAAGCTCAGCCAGCAAAATACGAAACTAAAACGTGATTACGTTCACATTATGGCCAACGAACTAGTTCAGATCTGCAAGCCAGTTGAGAAAAGTAAATTTCATTTAAAAAGGTTAAATTTCTGTTCTAACTAAAATGGGGAAAAAATTAATTTACCCTTTGGAGGTTTTCTACCTTCTTTTACATGTTGCTCATTAGAGGCAAAAGTGACTGAAGGTAAGGGACAAAGCAAATTTTTGTAGAGTGAACAAAACTTTTAATGGCTTTTTCTTTACTTTTACTTTATTTTGTAAGTCAGGACAAACCCAAGAACCCAGTTTTGTTAATAGGAAATATATTAGATTTTTATATAAAGAGTTATGAATTCTTACTAAATGAAAAAAATCTTAAATAAATAACTTAAATTTTACGCCCTACTTATGGTCGTGGGTAATAATCAATGACAAATGACAAAATCATACTTATAAATAACACTTGTACGCATATAAATTAACAAATTATTAAATTTTAGCCTTAAAATATGTCAAACAATATTTTGATTAAACGAAATTTTTGCAAGGAAAAAATAAATTTATGGTTATTGCCCAGCAAAGGAATTTTACGAACCAGAAGGAAAGAAATGTATTTTCTTGAGTAAAAAGTGCCATAAAAGGCATTACACATTCTAAGTAATAAATTTAATTATGCTGACAGTTTAATTATGGCTGATTGCCTTGATTTAGTTCACACACACCCGGAGAGAGAGAGAGAGAGAGAGAGAGAGAGAGAGTGTGTGAGAGAGAGTGAAACTAGGCCTGGGCATTGATATGCAAATTTGCATAGCAATTTTATTAGATATGCAAATATGCAAATGAAGCGAACCCTAAAGGGGTTCCTGTGGCTCTGATGGCTGTTGCTCTTCCTGTTGCTGCTGTTACTTCTGCGGCTGTTGCTGCTGCTGCTGCTGCTGCTGCTGCTGCTGCTGCTGCTGCTTTTGCTGTTGGTTGATAATTAAAAGTCGTTCAAGGCCATATTCATGGCATATATTGTTTTAGCCAAATCGTGGTATTCCTTCTAATTTTCATTGGAATCGCTCTCTCTCTCTCTCTCTCTCTCTCTCTCTCTCTCTCTCTCTCTCTCTCTCTCTCTCTCTGTGTTCGCCATTTCACCATCATCAGCGGCATCATCAAAATGACAGTTGGATTACAAAATGAGATTGTTTGTGCTTGTGTCTGTGTGTGTTTGTGATAAATTGCATTTCATTTGATATGGAAATGATGTGGCATAGCATTTTGGCGAATGGGCTAAAAGCCTAATTAACTCAAGTGATTGGCCACTCAAATTATGCCAAATCATGTAAGCAAATGTTGTACTAAAATGTCCATTGGAAGGGGATATAATATATGGTTTTAGTTTCATTAGAAAGTTTCTCTTGAGAAAGCATTTCTCCTAATGCCTACGGCAAGAGTCGTTAGGCCCAGAGTTGGGCCTTATTATTATTACTTTGCATGAAATTTACTTTATTACTTTCCTTGAAATTCGTACTACAAGATATTTCTCTAATTTATTTGCCATAGTTTCCTACTCAAATAAGTATATTTTCCCAATAATAGCATTTGACGTTTCATTGTTTCAATTCAAGAAGTAGGTTTTCCAATAAGTTTTTCGTTCTCTCTTCAATATTTATTTTCAATGATTTCAATTCAACTCTTAAATATTTTAGATATTAAATTTCAATAAATGTTTTTCACTTAAAGAGGTAAAAATTCCTGAAGAAAAAAAAAATATATCGAAAATGTTTTCTTGCGTCTCAAATTTAGGTTTTTATGTTCTTCTTCGTTTTGGACAGCCTAAATTCCAGACACAGACGCGCCAAGTCATAACTATTTAAATGCTATATTTCTTTAATGACGTCATAAAATTATTACGATGTTCCAATGTTTGCGTAAAAATAAATGCAAAAACAACACACGCATTTACACACTTACACACATACACACTAATAAAAAGTAGTTCTTCTTTCGGTAGATAGAAATGTTTATTTTATGTCTTGTCAATTTTGCTATAGAAAAGTAAAAGTATATATTTTTTTATATGACTCGTTTGATTAACGAACAAAAAAGTAAAGAAGCAAAAAAAAATACACATACATATATATGAAAGTACACAAAAAATCAACTCATTTAATATGCAAAAACTCACAGGGCATATAGTGAGCAGTTGCCCGCGGGGTGGCAGAGAAAGAGAGAGAGTCAAAAGGGTCTTGTTTGCATTCATTACTCATTCGCCATGTTACCTTAACGGAAAGCTATGTTATAAAAATAGCACTAGTAGAGGAAAACATTGACTTTTCATTAACAAAAGTGACGAACCACACCATTTTTTCTTTTTCCCTTTTTTTGGTCGAACAGCAGAAGCGTTTATCAAGGGTTAGTTTATTGATTTTCAAGGTAAAATTGTTTTCGCTGCAATATGGGAAACTATCAGAAATTTCATTGACATTTTTCTTTGGTGTTTCTATTTCACACAATCCTTTAGCATTTGCACTTGCAATATTATCTCTTACTTTTCTAGCTCTCCAAGCAATTTGTTTTCGCTGAGCTACTTTACATATGTTTAAAGGCAAAAAAAGGATGTATATTGCAAATGACACTAACCAGAAGCAGCAGCAGCTGAAGCCGCAAATGGAATCCCACAAAACCCATAAAATCCAATTCCAAGCAAAAGAAATGTATAAGCACATGTTCGTAAATATATATATATATATATATATTTAAGTGTATTTTGTACAGAATGTAAAAAGGAAACGCAGATTACCACAAATGCAGAAATGCTTTGAAGAGCTTTTTGCACTCGAAATCCACTTGTGACTTGCGCATTTCTACGGTTAAAAGGAAGCCCCCTTTATCGTCTTCGACACTGACTGCATCCTCTATACATTTGTATATAGATTTGGGTGGGTGTGTTTGTGTATGTCCTAAGATTCAATAGGTAAAAAAGTTATTGGCCATCACGTTTTGGGTCAGGTGCTAGCCAGATTGCATAAACTGGCGGCAAATTGATTTACCCTGTATATTGAAAGATGCCACCTGAAAACTAAAAAACTTTTTCCACAACATTTGCCGCACAATTTAACAAGCTTTTGACATACACACAAAATATACACCGTAAGCGAAATGTTTCTACTCGTAACTACTTATTGGGCATGCAGAAGAAATTTCGCGTGAGAAATTTATGACGGAAATTAATGCACATGAACTTTTCCCCCGGAATACCCACACGCACATGCATCCCGCCAACTAGAATTTACTTTTCGGAAAAATCCATTAAAAGAAGCGACATATTTTATAATTTAAAGTTTCAAGTGTCTGGTTTAAAGCATTAATTAAGTTTTTTTTTGGAGTTTGAAGCAACTGCAAAACTGCAGAAAATCGCAGCTCCCTTAGGATAAATGGAAGCACGATAACTGAAAGTTGACGGTTATCTCAAGTAAACTTTAATAAAATCGGCTAAAGTGTGATAAGGCCAAAGGGATTTTATATTTTTCATTGCCAACTTTTTTGGGCTAAAATAAATTGTGTGTTTGCATGGGAATTAGCTGTTAATTGGCATCTTTTTGGCCAAGTTTACTTGGAATTGGTCATGCTGAATGAGATGATGTAACTTTTGAATGAAATCTGTACGAAAGGTCAGACAAATGCTTACCTTATGAGCAAAGAGGCAGAGGGAATAGACATGAAGAGAGAGGAAAAGTAGCAGAGAAAAAATTATGTCGCAACTGATGCAGCAATGAAAAGAATCTAGTGCTAATTAGCACTTGATCAAAACTAAAACAAAATGCAAAACAAAATAAACTTAATCAAACATTTAAAGTACTTGGAACTATTTGTGTTTATCTCCAATGGATCCAGTGCCCACATAGTATCTATTATGCAGAATGTGGTTGAGGAGTGCACAGTAAGGACTTTATTTGCAATATGCAACATGCTGGCAAAGGATTTTAACAGAGCAAGCCATTTACTAAACTAAAACTCATCTCAACCACTGGTAGAAAGATTGTGGCAAGCAAAGCTAAGCAGGGATAAAAGTTTGCCTCAAGCATTTTTGACTAAGCTGCTAGTGTGAACTAATATCGCATCTCCTTATGGCTTTTTTCTGCAAAATTTTAACAACTAGTTTAGTTTTATGCTCTTAAGTCAGCTATTTTGCTTGAAAATTATGCTTTTCACTTACTCATTTCTGCCACAGCTTAGACTAACATAGAAAAATGAAAAGAATGTGGGACTTTTGGCGCTGATAGAAAATATATTGTCCGCTTTGGATAGCTTAAAGATAAGAAAATGTTTGCACATTAACAAAATAACCTTAAGGCTGATAAAATTGCACATTTAATTAATTTTGGAAGAGAATTTGCTTAGAATAGTAATTAAGTATGCTTAGCCCTATCAACTTGATATCCATTAAAACTAATTGACATAACAAAATGCTATTCATATTGCTGCTAAACATTACCCTCAATTAGAGTTATTAAGAAACAACATGGGGGCTCCAGGAGGTTAGTATGGTGGGGTCGTAGAGACAGAGTTGTGGGTTGGGCTTTTTGCCGGAGAACATTTTAAATATTTAATTATTCCATATTGCATTTTCCATTTCCATTTTCGTTTAAATTTATGAAGTATTCATAAATTAAATTAAACAACGCGTAAAGCGAAAAAAAAGAAAAAAAAACCTCACGAAAGAAAACGCACGAATTGACAATGAAATGTTTGTGAGGGGCTGGTTAGTTGATTATTTGGGGAGGAAACCAATAGATGAATTTAATTTCTATACCTTTTGTGGCTTTTGTGTGTCTATGGAGTTCGGAAAACGTTGAAATAATTAGTCTATGTCTATGAATTATTAATTGAGTTTAGTTTTCGGTTTTTATGCCACAAACCGCAAAATGCATTTAAATTTTCTACACATTTCGCTTTTGCGGTCGGCAAGGTGTAAATTATTTATTATTATCTAGTCTGAATATACATACGCACTCAGACAGAAATAATTGTGGAGCTCAATTGAGGTTTGATTTGAAGCAGAAAACCATTTAAAAGAGCCAAAAAGTTATTGCTGCTGCAATATGCTGACATTGCCCCAAAAAGTTTCCACAAAGTGCACTTAGTTGTACGGCGTTGAAAGTGAAAATGAGTGGGGCACCAACAAAAAAAGTAAAAGGGAAGAGTAGTGGAAACTTTTCACTCAGTTCTGTCATCAAAAAGTTTTGCTTCACCCGAAAAAAGCAGAGAAACTCGTTTTTAAAGAAGGCCAAAAGAGATTCATACTTAAAGTTCATACCAAAAGCTGGTCAGCTATAACCTAAAACATTTGCATAAAGCAAACAGAAAAAGAGTGTGGAAAGGAGAAGAGCTCGGAAATTCAAACTAATGGCAAACTGTGTTAACTGATGCTCTCCCCCGCTCACGCTCTCTTTAGGGCTTGCATCAGGTACAGTTTGCACTTAAGTGCATATTCTCTCTACCTTTGCTCAACAGTCCTCAAGCTCGAAACCGAGAACAAGAGCGAGCCACAATGATGAAGTGCCTCGAAGTTGGCTAGAGCAACATGTGCGGATAATATTACGAATACTTGTTTCCAAGAGCTTAAGCCCATAAGCCCGGACATTTGTCATTTAACATTTGTTTGTGCTGTTTATTGCTTCCGCAGTTTTGTGGTGACTGTACTTAAGCATGCTTTGGATCTTGAGAAAATATTTGTTTGCAAATTAATTTTACTTTGAGAATAACAAATTAAATAAACACTCAAGGACTGCTGAAACTATTATCAGTTGAGGATTGTCCCTCTACATTTTCTGTGACCTTAGAGCAAAATAACAGGATAGCCATTTATTTATTTACTAATTCAATTAAATTTGATAATTTTGAAAAACATTGTAGACATTCAATCAGTTCGTTCTGATTTTGGCACACCGACTTAGGAATATATTTCATGTTTCAAAGGATTGGTTGATTGATCTGAAGATAGATATACGTATTCTGGTTAATTAATGGAAGTAATATAGAAAATCCTTGAGATTGTTTATCTACAAATTTTCTGACTTTAATTCTCAGCGTACAGAGTTTCAGTTCAAATTGGCGGTTTATGCGGCATCTCCTTCGGCGGCAATAGAACCAATTCGTGAGCCTGCGGCTGTGCCTGGTGCGGTTGTCTCTCCAGTTTTTACAGGACTGCCCATTTGAGAACCTTGCTGAGACTGTTGCATATCCTCACTGATAGCTGGCACTTTCTTGCCGGCTAAAGCTAATTGGGCTTCTGGTGAAAACTCGTATGCCTCGTCCCCTTCCTCTTCCGCTTCCTCGGCGTCGAGATGCTCCAAAACAGGCTCTGGTGGCAGCCAGCACGAACCCTTGACCAGGCGCTCTTCAATCTCGGCAATCTCATTCTTGTAATATTGATTGAAATCTGGACGATCCCATATGCTCTTGACCCACTGCAAATTGAAGTCCAATTTGGTGCAGCAGCAGAACTTCCTTGATTTGTGGCATTTGGGACATTTAGCTGACTGTCGTGCAGGATGGATATATTGCTTCTTCTCCTTCTTCTTGCAGCAATAGGGACAGACGTGTTTCGGCTTGCGCTTGGTGCTGCATGGTACTGGTTCCTTGGCATAGACCAGATGTCCCCGTTTCTTGGCACAGAAGCAACAATTGCAATCGTCGCCCTCGGGTTGACGTTTACGCGTTTGCATGCGATCATAGAATTTCTTATAGGCAATTTTTATTTTTGCCTCGTAGGCCAATTGATCTGAACAGGAGAGGCCATCGAAACGGGCATAACTTTCGGCTGACTTGCGAGCTGCATGTACCCAGACGCATTCATCATTATATGAGGGTCTACCCTGATCATCGTAAGTCAATTCCTTCTTCGGTTCATAGTAGAAGGCCTTAAAGCCCCGCTTGATAATCGAATAGGCCAAATGTGCCTCAACCTTATTCATCAGTGACTTTTTGCCCAATTCATGGAATAGATCCTCTTTCCTTAAACGCTTCTTTGGCGTCGTGTCGATGCAATAGCAAACCTGATCGTAATGCAAAAAGGCATAAGTGATAATATCCACCGTCGACTTGGCCTTGCATTCGTGCAGGCCACAAACGATCATGATCTGGGACAAGGTATTCGCCAGATCCAGGACATTCTCCAAGAAGATAGACGAGGCATTCACCTCGCCCAGGCACTTGCATTGCGTATGTTGATCAATCAGACCCAATGGAGCATGTCTCTGGCATTCCTTGTGCTGGCAATTATTCCGGCAACGAAAATCAGGCATCGCATGGTGGGCCTGCATATTTTACCACACGCAAATTTTAATTTTAAAAAAAGGCAAATTTTCACAAAACAATATTTTTCTTTTTTTTTTTTAGCTACACATGTAATTTTGGGTAATTTTTTAAATTTTTGTTTGCTGATCGAAACAAACCAAATACAAATCGAGACTAAAGACTAAAATATATTAAGTCAAAATTGATTGACAACTATTAATCAAGTGCTTGCTGGGTTTTAAGTTAATTTCGAAATTTGCTTTAAATGAAAATGTTGGAAAATCTATCATAGAAAAGGTAAAGAATTCTTGTCTTCAAAGTCGTTGACTTCAACAGGAGGATAATCCAAATAGAGACGACTAGAAATATCGATTTCCCTGAAGTTCACTTTGTTATTATAACATTTGGCCCTACGGCAAATTTTTCTCTTCCTTGTGTAGTCTATAAATTACTTGAGACTTGCTTCACACTTGCCACACAATTAAAATGCTAAGCCTAACAAGTCTCCCCTAACGACATTCTCCTTCCACATGTTTGGATGGTATCTGTTTGAATCTATCGAGTCTGTTATTGTTGTTGGCCCCAATCGTCTTTCCCTTTCGCTATCTACACTTGAAAACTTTCTTTCTTTTGTTCTCCAGGACCAGCAACAAAACAGAGCAAAAAGTAGGTGAACTAGACGAGGAGTTGGAGAAGGACAACAGTTGGCCATTTTGTCTGTTGGAGATTTATGCGCGATTGCTCAAGTTTTACGAGTTTTTCCACATTCTTTGTGTGTGTGTGTGTGTGTCTGTTTTCTTTCCTTTTGTTGTTGGCTGAACTTTAAAGAATTTTTTAGCTGGGATTCATGCTGATATTTCATTATTACAGAGCCAAAACAAAGTTACAGTTTTCCACTTTTATGACTGGCCAGACAGATTAAGCCACAAGAGTTTGGGTTTAAAGCGCGCCAACACATTGTGATGAAAAGACTTTCATGTGTTTATTAAATTCTACCTACTATATATTTAGTCTTAATTTTTATTGCACATTTCGTTTGGTATGAGTAATGGCAAGTTTATCGTTCATCTGTCTTTGGGGGATTTCCATTTGTCAGCATTATTTGTATGTGTGTGTGTGTGTGTGTGTTGCTCTGACAGGAAACGGAAATTGAGAGCAGAAAAACAATGCTGATGCCACCGCTGCTGCGACTTGTCTAATAAATTCAACTTTGATGTATTTGCCTTGACATCTCGCCTGGGACTGAGCTACCAAGCTGGCAGCTAGAGCTACGTTTCATTTAGGGTTTATGTCTATTGTCTCTGTCATTTGGCATTTATTTGGGCGACGTTCCAGTTTGACCCAATCATAAAGATGACTTCAATGCCGTCATCAACAATTACGAGAAAACCCCCCACCCAAAAACAAAAAAAACACGCACAAAAAAAAGGAATAAGAATTTCGTCTCTTAGTATTTTTCCACAATTTTCTTCAAGCTGTTGCTGCTGAAGCTTTTCTTCTTCTTCTCCTTCTTTTGCCTGTCTAACCTAGTCAAATGTTTGGTTTATTGAAATTTATATAGTATACACAGACAGACGGCAATCTTCTATGTATATACTTACATATATATATGTATATCAAACATTGTGTACCCGTCGACAGGCTAGCAAACTTGTTGAATTGGCAAATATTTTTTCTTTGCTTGGCGAAACTTTTAATGGCAAAAGCAACCAAAGGAAAAAACTGAATAGAATGAAAACATATAGAAAAACAAATTTTGTTATTAAAAAATATCTATCAAAAGAAATCAATTTACAATTTTTAATTGGAAATTGGCAAATGCCTTTTTTAGTTGAAAGCATTCACATTATGAATGGAAATTGCAAAAATCCTATTTTTGAGGTTATTCTGCCAAAAACATAAGTGTAAAGACTTCAATGTTATATACATTGAATTGGGTAACTCTTGGTAACTTTTGCACACATTAATCTATGTAATACTTATATTGTTAAATGATTAGATGACTTTCTATATTTAGTTATAATGTAACCCACAATTTCCATATTTTGTTCAACTCTTGGTTAGAATTTCTTGAAATACTGCCACAAAATTGGTAAATTTAAACAAATAGAAATATTTTCCCAATGACACAGAGGCTGAAATCGTTTCGCCTCTTCTCCTTCAACTGGAATTTCTTCTGCACCCAAAAAATTTATCAATCAATAGACGTGGCTAGGACTAAATATAAATCTCACTAAAGCATATTTATAGCTTTTTGGCTTATTTGGTAGACAGACACCAAGACGAAAAGAAACGGGGCGAAAAAAATGTAAAACACGCAACCCTTAAAAAAAGGGAATTTAGACTCATCGCCCTATGAGAATGCCCACGTCATTGCCATAAAACCCTTTAATGGTTATGCAGACGTCAATTACCATTAACAGCGTCAAAAGAAATACGTAAAACCATATATAAATTATATGTATGTATGTATGTATATATATGTATAGGTATGTATAGAATGGCATACATCGATATACGTTATAGGAAAATCAATAAATATTCCTAGAAGGGCGCAACTGAGATTGAAAATTCAGGGCAGCAATAACCTGCAGTTTGGTCTGTTTTGTGTTATTTTCAGACATTTTTCTGCTGCTTCCTTTAACTTTAAATGGCCACATATAAATCTGGCGAATGTGATAAATGGTTATAAAGCCAAAACGGCAGAATGTTTATTTTAAATAATCATGATGAGTAACAGCAGCTGCTATGTAAATTGCCCCTTTAGCTCACACAACCCTTACACACAGACATATGAATATATGTGTGAGGTTCTTAGATGGCGCATCTCATACATTTACCTTTTCATCTGTCAATTATTCATAAATTACTTATGCGTCTGCTCTACTCATTACGCATACGCCATGTGAGCAAGTTGATTTAGAGTGTTTGTGTGTGTGTGACTTTCATGTGAACTGTTTTTTTTGTTTGAATTGCTTTCACTTTTCATTTCATTAATTTGATTTATACCAGTGACATTTGTCCTCATTCTCTTCTTTGCTTCTTGACCTTCTTTTTGTTTCCTTTTTACGACTTGTATCTTGTGTTGTCTGTTGCGAGGCATTAGCATAAATTTACATAAATTTAACTGCAGTCAGTTGAATTTTTGATTTATTATCAGCCCACATTTACCATTTTGGTGGCCAACTTCTTATAATTTCTGTCAATATATGTAAGTGTGTGTGTGTGTGTGTGGGTGTATGTGTGTTTATATAGTATATAATTTACGGTGGCAAATCGAAAAAGTTTCTCGTCTGGTTGTTTCTGGTTGGCGGTTTGCCTGGATTTGCATATATTTTCTTTATGGCCTCGCCAGTGGCAGATGAAAATTAATGAACAGAGTTTGGCTACTTGGATTGGCTTAATAACTTCATTTGCATGGCAAATAAATTTTTCGCCATGTCTGGACAGGAATAATGTGATTATTTATACTAAGCAATTGCCTTCGTTACGAAATTTCACACGAAATATTTGGTTTCTCTTTGCACTTGTTTTCTTTTTCTTTTATTGATTTTTGATTTACCATAATCCGATATGACAAATGGCAATATAACTAATTGCCAACCTTTGACCTTATTGCTCTGCCCTTAGCTTATATTTCCACCGCCACGATTCCTCCCCTGAAGGCAATCAAGCAAAAATCATTACAAAGTCATTAAGTTGGGTAATCAAATAAATGCAAAAAAAAAACAGATATCGAACTCCGTCGAATTCAATCAAAAACAGTGAAAAAGGATCTTTACAAGAGCGCAAAAACTATAGCCTATTAAATGAGGCATAAATTAGCAGAGCTAAGAGCAAAAAAGGCGAAATCCGACACGGCCTGTCATCATGGCAATAAATTATTGACCATATAATTGTCAGATAAATGTGGCCAGATGAGAGCCATGGGCCTAAAAGAGTATCAGGGATATGATAAGGACAATTGAACGCTCTCTTGCTATCTTTCTCTTTCACTGTCTGTTCTCACAAGTGGGCGGCTATTTGTCAATATAATGGGCGTGGTATAGACTTGTTCTCTGCATTTTAGATTGATTGATTGATGGCATGGATTTGCCTACGAGCTAAATCATCAACATTTGATGTGATAGTACACAGACACACACAAACACACACACTCCAAAAGAAAGCAATTGGAATTTGAACAGCTGCGCCATGGACAAATGAAATATGATTAAATATGGAAGGCAATGGGGGGTAAAATTGATTAACTTACGTGGGAATTCACCATTACTTCTTGAGTCTCTATAACATCAAATGCCAAAGTTGCAACGTCAAAAAAACAAAAAACTCGAGTTCATATTCATAATTATTGATTTTACTTTTGTGAGGAAAAAAACTGTGTCAGAAAAACAAATTAACTTAAGTAAATTAATAGGAATTTAATGAAATCTATAGAAAGTATAGCATTCAATACTAACTTGGCTTAAATTAAGGTGGAGGGTGCACTAAGGATCTAGGGAAAAGTACTTAGCTGAATATGTTTATAAGGGCTAATACCCAAACTCATGTAAGCGTATAAGAGTCCTTTAGGCGCTGCCTTGAAGCGATGTCCTATGTCCAACTGTTGCAATGGCCCAGGTATGCAAGAGCTAATCGGAAAACTATATAAAATATATTTTAGAGAAGTTTTGTCCAAAAATCATGTTTGCAACTAGGTTTATGTGCTAGCTGCAGGACATTCCAAGAGTTTTCTATCGAGTGTCAAAATGTGAATTGCTCGGCTGCCTATGGCGTTCTTAAGGGGTTAAATTAGCCTTCACCCAGCTAGATAAACCACTGCTTAAAATAAGTGATTAATGCATATTAAGTTATTGGGAGGTGTTTTTTTTTAACGGGAACTAACAATTCATAAGCAATTTTTAAGGTAAAACATAGTTCATTTTTACTCGTATCAAAGAACAAATCGATGATTCACCTTAAATTTTACTTTTTATCTACTAATATTTTATTAATCCGGTCTCCATAATAGAAATTTTACCCATTTGGAATATAAATTTATTTCTACCCACTCACTGGCTCAATGGTATCACAACCGGAATTGAACTCTGAATTCAATATTAATATTCTTGGCATCGGGTTAAATATTAAATTTCTTTTGGTTAATCTTTGCCTCACTCCTTTAAAGTTCATTTCATATTCCTACCAGCTGAGCTTTAATCAATTTATTGTTACACATTTTAGCCAGAGACCTGGAGTCTGGCATATTTATAAATATTTAAAACAGCCATTATTGCATGTATGGCATGTCTCAAAAAAAAAAGGAATGACAAAAAAAAAAAAAGAAGAGAGATATCATTTAAGCGAGAGTAGATTAGAAAGTTTGCTAAGAACAACTCGATTGATAAATGTCGATTAAAACCTTTAGTAGATAGTTAGGGATCAATATTTTTGTGAAAAATCATTAGATATTTAAATTTAGCTTTTAGCAACAATGGCATGAATATCTAGCCTTTTGGTGAGCTTTTTTCATCGCCAATTTCGAAATCGCAGATTTTTTCCAAAAATTTGCGAACCTCATGGTATATTTTTTTTGCCACCCTCGTTTGGAAAATTGAAGCCACCCCTCTTGGTTCATTTTACTTTTGAGCTGCTTTTAACAATTTTTGCCGATTATTTGAATTCTGGCACGCAGCTGGTATTCTGCTTCAGTTCAGTTCCCTTGACTGCGTGAGAGGCACAACAATTGGATGCCTGTTGACTGAGGTTTAATCCCCTATCGCCTGATTTCCACACAACGTTGTCAACGCTGGGATACCTACTGCAAAACGCACTCACACATATTTTTATATAAATAATTTATAAACTGTTGCACCGAGATATTTTTGTTTCCTTCTCTCCTTATTCTGAGTGTGTGAGTGTGTATGTATTTTTTTGCCTTTTGTATTTTACTTTGCCTGGATTTAATTTACATATTTACATCCGTTTTTTTTGTTTTTTGTTTTTGTTCTTACAGCCCTATAGCATATCTTAGGGGTATTAGCACCATTGTCAGGGAATGAATGTGTTGGCAAAATGTAAAGCGCTAAGCCGTGAGGCAAATGATACTGGAAATGTTTGCATTTTGTTTCTCTGTTTCCCCAACATGTGATGCTGCTGTCAGTTGGTATGTGGTATCCGCTACCTGGGTTTAGCTTATCGATTAAATGTGCTCGTGGAAAATTTATTTAAGATTAACTCGGGGATGGATTATGGGCAAGATTGATGGCAAACAGTCAGTGTGTATGTATGCAGTTACAAAAGTCACAGGGCAACAGAAAAAATGATGACGGACTTATGAAATGCTTGCAGATAAATTATGTATAGTTATATGTACAGCTGTGTTTTGTTATACAAGCTTTAAAATGTATTAAATTGAAACCAAACCTTAAAGTTTGCTATACAGATTACTCTTAGGCAGGACTACCCAAGGCAAGCTCTGAATTTGAATAAAATTACTCTTGGCAATCTCTCCATTAACTGGTAAAACATTTTAGTTAGTTTTTTTTACCGAAGGAAAAAGTTGTGTTTACGTGCTTTACCTGTGTGAAAAAATGCCATTTATCGTCAGTGAACCACAGGATCAATTTTAATGCCATTAAAACTGATGACACTTGAGCTGCATGTAAAAATGGGAAACCAAACACCAGTCAGCCATCATCAATGTTGTCATCATCATCATCATTATCATCAGTATGGCCAAAGCTCTTAACCGCAAAACGCAATTGCTGCTCCGATGACAAAACCATTTCGACCTCGTCTTTAACAAACTGCGACTCAAATTGCCATCAGAGGGAGCATTAAATGTCAAAGAGTCACATCATTTCAATATTTGCCATCTCTCACTCTCTTAAAAAGGGCATAACACAGTAAAACAAGCACAATAATCCTTAAAGGACCTTTGTAATTTGTTTATTAAACCGTTGAACCGTGTGATTTTGTGCAGGTGACAGCAAAAATGTAAAAAGTTACCAAAATGTTTTCTCTGCCCCAAGCCAAAAGCAGAGAACAATGACAAATTTCTGTTTCTCATTTTCCGTCTCTTTACACACTAGACAAATTTAATATCCATGAAAAAATTATTCCAGCGAGTTACCAGTTAACTAAAAATAGATTCAAGTCTCAGCACAAAAACATTATATTACGTGCCTTCAATTAACTAAAATCGTTTGTTATATAGACACATCAATGGCCCAACGACTGAGTGCGGCGAAACGTATGTTGTGTGTATGTAAACAAGACTTAAAACGGTCGGAAAACATTTCTCATGATTAGAGCTCATTAATTTCTTGGCCTAACCGCTAATGTCTTGTCATTGTCGAGTTGGGAAATTCTGCTTGTGGGGAAATGCTCACTTAAGTATGAAATATATACCCTAAGTCCCACTCAGGTGGGGTTTGAGTGTGCTCAGCGCAAAGGAAAACAGTTTTGTTTGAATCAAAAAATCAATTTAACATATTTGTATATTCACTCAAGGTGTTGAGAATATATTTATTTTAAATATTTTGGAGTAAAATATGATATTTTATTGTTATTTAGGAAACATCTTTTTATACCCTTGCAGAGGGTATTATAAAATTGGTCAGTTGTTTGTGACGCACAGAACTCCTTCCGAGTTTCCATAAAGTACATATATTCTTGATCAGCATGAGAAGCTGAGTCGATATAGCCATGTCCGTCTGTCCGTTTGTGCGTATGCGTTTTACTCAGCCATCTTAGGAGCTATCGGGGTGAAATTTTTTTTCCGTGCTTTTTATACCCTTGCAAAAAGGATATATTAATATAATGTATATATTTTTAATCAGCACGACGAGACGAGTTCAAATAGCCATGTCCATCCGTCCGTGTGGATCAACGCAAACTCCTCTTAGACCTTTGGAGCTACAAAAATTTTGCATGTAGGCTTGTATATTCAGCAGAGGTTGTATATGTCGGATTCAGCCGGATTGGACCACTATATCACATAGCTCCTATACAAACGGCAAAGTCACGAACAGTGACTTTTCTCAATAACTTCGTTTTCCTATGCCTAGACTTTTTAGTCAAAACGTTTTTCCACTTTGATGGCTATATGTAAGGAAAGAGGTCCCAAAAAACTTGGAAGGGTATACAACCTTTGACGCGGTCGAAGTTAGCCCCGGCCCTCTGGTTATTATCTGGGGCAGATAAGGTATGAAAATCTTTGGGATCGGACCACTATGTCATATAGTTTTATACGAAAAGTAGGTGAATTAGTTCGAGAAGCGCTATGAAATTTACTCATGTGATAGTATGAAACATCAGATCCCAACATCTAAAAATATTATTACCAAGGACTGCAAGGGTATACAAACCCCAGTAAACAGATTAAATACTAAAATAAGAATATGCTTAGTCCACAAAGGATATTTATACAAATTACAAGATAACAAAATTGGAGAAACGAAATACAGACACAAATTTTCTCATTTATATAAGAGCTACTTTACACAATTTAATGGATTAAAAAAAGCCCTCAAAGTTTGTTAAATGAAAAAAAACTAGCTAAACCTAATCTAGTCTTTTGTGCTAATCGCAGGTTGCCTTTTCAAACCATCAGTTAACATCATTTTATTTAAACAAACTTATACCTTGACCCACTTCAGAATGGCCGTAAATAAGCATTTCATTTAAATGGCCCACTGAATATTTTCCATTAAAATGCCACCAACTAGTTTTTGCATTCAGGTATTTTTTGTGTTGTTGTTTCTTGGCATTTTGTGTGTTTTGGGGACAAATGTCAAAGGGTTTTTCATTCTGCAGTACTTAAAATAGAGCCAAGGTCCTTTACTTGTCATTTCGTTGACACATTTCTCTATGTGGCCTGTTAATTGCCAACTAAAGGACCTTGCACTTGGATGTCTCTACCCCCACAGAAAGCCGTCGAGAAAATGAAAAGAAAATGTTGAAATAATTACCACTTGCGACTTTTGTGTGTTGTGTGGGTTGAGAGTCAAGAAATATGACAATTAAGTCAGAGAACGCAGAAAAAACAGCGGCAAAGAAGCGCATTAAAGATGACCCTGAGCGGTATTTACATTAAGCTTATTTTCCTTATTCATTGTGCACTTGGCATGGCAATGCAAGGACAATTGACTTGGCAATTAAATGAACTGTTAAATTTAACATCAATCACTAAATCAATTTCTTGTCACTCAATTGACTTGCTAGATTTTATGACTGCCAATCGAAGAATTCAATTAACCCTTAACAAACTGTTAAAGTAAGAATTGTCAGGGCATTAATATTTCTCCCTCAACAGGATATAGTACTCATCAAAATTAATGACTTCCTGTTGGCTTTATGCCGTTTTATTATCGTTGTCATTGACATTGGCAAAGCCGAGGCAGAGGCGAAGTCAAAGGCAGACCCAGTGATTCAGTCATCAATTGGGTCAAGGTCCTGTCAACACACTGCTCCTGGTTGCTGCTGCTGCTGCTGCTGCTGCTGATTCTGTAGCTATAAACATAAAGATAAACTGAAGCATTTACATTTATTGCTGCAGTTTGTTGCTGTTGACTTTTTTGTGTTTTTGTTTTGTTTGTGTGTGCCATTCAGGGGATAATTGCTTGCGGCACGCACCAGTTGCAGTTCCAGTTGCTATTTTGTGTGGCATGTGCAACTCGTTCTGTCACTATCAAATTACATTGCAAAACAAACACTTTAAAAATTACTTTCCTATCTGATTTTCCACCACTCACAGTTCGAGAGTGTTAAATTGGACATTTGTTGATGAAATTGAAATAGGTTAAAACCTTTTTTTTACTTACACAGTATGATAAAATGCTAAAATGTTTTAAATAGAGATTCTTCTACCTGATAGCAACTAAAACTCATAAAACAGTTGACAGAATTTGAAAATCTGTATTTATATAAAAATTTTTTGTTTTTGATGCCCATTTTTATGTTCCCAGCAAATGTATTGCTTAAGATTAAACACGGTAATTAGCTGAGGTCAAATTAGATGAATTAAAGAAATAATAAAAGATATAAGAATTATATAAAACAACAATACTTATCAAAAACAAATAACATAGCACACGACTAGAAACACAGTCCGCCACATACGAAATAAAAAAACCATTGTAATTTGAAACTAATCTGGAATATAATAATGAGAAAACGTGACCCATCTCACTAGAAATCAATTGGCATCATGTAAATTTTTAAATTTCCCATATACAAGCTCAATACTTTTGTAAGTAAAATTAAATAAATTTTAATTGAATTTAAATGAGAGTGGGTTTGATTTCCCTGAGATTCAAGTTAAGGTACTTAGAGCTAAAAGGGAAGCGGAACCCGTTCTAAATTACTAAAATTGAACATAATTGTCATATCAAGTACAAATGTTCTTTAATTTCCTTAAGCCAAACTGCCAATTAGTCACTTGTGCAGCGTTTAATAGAAAAAAGTTTCTTTTACTGTCAATTGATGTATCTTTTTCTCTGAGACCCTGACTTTAGCTCCGTTATCCTTTTAACATTTCGTATACACAATTTATATACACATTCATTTCAGCTGTCCATTTGACCCCAGACTCTAATGGGAACTTTGACTGCAAATATGTATATATATGAGAGCTTACTTATTGTTTAGTTTTTGCGGTTGCCCCCGCCGACACGCTAACCCAGCTAAAAATGACAATTGTGAGAGCTGGCATTTTGGATGATTGCGTGGAAATGCAGCCAACCAGTCAGCCATTTTGTTCAAAAACAACATTTTTTGTAGCACACTTTTCGACGGGGCCATGGCGGCGTGGTGGCCTGTTGTTGGTTGAGACTCTCTAGTTCTCTTCTCTAGTCAGACATTCGTGTATGCTTATTTTAGTTAAATGACATAGTTTATTTTCTCTCTTTGTTGTCATTTGTTTTTGCTATATTGTTTTGTTTGCATGCCAAGCGAGAAAAATGTGAAAAATGTTGTTGCTTTTTTCACAATAGATAAATCCTCGCCAGTGACAATTTGGTTTTTGGTTGAGACCATTTTGGTGTTTTCGATTCAACATTTCAATTAAAAAAACACATATTACATACGACAAGTGAGACCGAGAAGTTTTGATTACTAAGTGGTAATTTGTGTACTTTGTTTTCGCAAAGCTTTTTAATTAAGAATATTATATGGAATTAGTATTTTGGTAAATGGAGAAGAATCGTAAAAAAAGAAAACATGTTGGCTTGAAAGAGTTTCTATTCCCCAATTGCAGAATATTTTCTTTTTACGGAAGTACTCAGGGACTAATCAGCTTGTTTTTTTCATTTAAGTCGAATCAAAAATAGTTAAAGTTAAATACAACCAAAATTAATTATTTATTGAATTACTATTTGTAATTAATTTGTTTCATGATATTTTTATTTTTAAACTGGCTTTTAGCCGGCTTGAGGTCAATAAATCTTACTAATTTCTAATATATTTAATCATAGGCAACACAAAGGTGAGCAGATTGTCTGTATAGCTATTTCAAGAACCACCAAATTCTATCATTAGCAGACTCAGCGAAAAAAAATCCAGGAAATTGTAATGGCCTTACCATATTTTCAACGCTAAAAGTAGTTTGGAATTCAAACAGCATAAAGCAAAAAAAAAAAAACGCAAAGCTTGCAACTACAAAATACCTACCTTATTTTTGAGATAACAACTTTATATAGGCATTGCTTTTATTTCCTGACAAGCTGTTATTTAGTAACAATTTGATTAGGTTTAACTATAATTTTTACATTCTACGGTTCTGCTCCCTAACTAATCTTAATTTTCTTAATTCATTTAATTTTTTGAGTGACCAAGTGACATTTACTACTAGTTTCTTAGTTCATTTAAATTGTAAGTCCTTCAATTGCCACGTCTTGGAAAACGACACAAGAAATTGCTTTCACACCTTAACGATGTGCTCTTTCATTTCCCTTTCATTTCCTGTCAACAAATTGCGCCTAGCTGGACGAAAAAAAAGGTAAAAAAATTACATGCCACAGTAACACGACACCAAAAAAAAAAAAAAGAAAAGAAAAAAAACCATCACTCAAGCACGCATAAGTACTTACATCTCAGCCCAACCTTCTACCTCTTTCCCTTCCACAATTTCACACCACTCGCTCTGTCTCTTTCACACTCGCACTTGTAATGGAACAAATTGCATTAGTTTTGCACACTTCCTTCCTGTCGAGCCATTACAAATTGTAATTTATGTCTGCAATTTTACATAATTTTTCCGACTAGTTTTTTGCCAGTTGCATTTCCGTTCCGACATGAGGGGGAAATCGCTGTAAAAACAAGCAGGAAAAGTGCAAAACACTCAGAAAAGTACAAAAACCAATCGAAAAGTTTGTGGCAATACCATAAAATCAAAGTTACCATTGCTTTAATTGAGAAAATATTTTTGCCATTCGGGTATTTTTTTGCTGTGACAATATGGCCCATTATTTATTTATTTATATTTAAGCAATGTAAAAATATTTATGGCATTCGCCAAGTGTCACTTTTACCATCCCATTCTCTCTCCCTCTCTATCTATTCTCATTTGAGTGAAATGTCATCTCAGCTCAAGTAATTGTATATTAATGAGATTCTCATTGCATGTCCACATTTTCAATTAATTAAATTGTTTTCCTCTCCATCTTCTATCTATCTCTGTCATTGTCATTCTCGCTCTCCCTCTCTATCCCTTGCTTCATACAAGTTAATGCTTTTATCCACTTCTTGCTTAATTAGCTGAACCAGCTTAATGGATATAAATTTATACATGAGATAGAATGCAGCTAAAAAGCATTTAAAGTCCTCTAAGTCCCTTTAGTTACCCATTTTGCAATTACAATTCAAAGAATGAGGACAAGGATATTATTTCGTTACATTTATCTTTATTTATCTCTTTATTTGTTGTATAAGATGGATTGCAATATTATGGATTATCCTTTTTCAAATAATTAAGTATTTAACTCCTAAATTTTAAAGAAATTGTGTTAAAAGGTTGAGCTTTAAATTCCGCTAAAAGATCTTACTTTGTTTATTCTTTATTCGATTCATTTCAATTACACTCGAATCTTCAAAATCTTTTACTTTGGTTAACTAAAATTAACTTAGGTTAACTTAAATATTTTTATTATTTAGTATAGTATATAGTATCGGTTTTCACTGTAAGCGAACTGCTCCAAGCAGAAATATCTGAAACGCATTATTCATAAATTTTCACTTAAAATTTTCTTACTTTTCTCTTGAACCTACAATTTTCTTTTGCATTTACTCTTCACGGATGGCAACAAAATGTGTTTATATTCTCAGCCTCGGCCCTCTGGCCTGTACCTGAAGCATTTTCTTCAGAAAATAAACACACTCTGCACTTATTAAAAACGAGAACTGACTGTGGTCTGGACAGGAGGTATATATTAATTTTCCAGGACAGACAGGTTGTCGGAGAAACGTGGCAGAGGGGCGGAGAATGAAGCACTTTTTGCCTTCGTTCTGCCGTGAGCTGCACACATAATGAATGTTGCATAAATGACACAAAATTTGAGACTATCACGCACCTGGTCGGTCGGACGGACGGGTCTTTTGGTTTAGGGATTCTTGGCTCTTGGGTCCTGTCACACACACCTTTCTTCGCACTGGTTGTTAGCCAGACGGCCAACAAAGTACAACAAAAATATAATAAGCATATACATGACCGCCAAGAGTTAAATTAAGCATGAAACTGTGAGCATAATTTTCATGAAAAACCGTAGTTTTTTTTTTCCTTACACGTGACATGTTTCATATGGATCCAAGAAGATGATACTTGTCCTCTTGCTGCTGTTGGTCCAGTTTCTGTTGCCTTTGGCTTGATTATTATTGTGTGTCAGCGGATCAATATCCTGTTCTATATAGTTGCCAGTTGCCTGCCAGTTGCAGTTTACCTGACCCACGCAATTGTCAGGGTGTGTCAAATATGTTTTTGGGGGTTGTCCTGTGTGTGTGTGTGTCCAATGTTTGCGGTTCTTCAGTCGCTTTTACGGGTATGAGGTGTGACCATTGCCCGTTGGCCATTTATGTCTCTCTCTTTCCCCATTTCTCTCTGTGTTTGCCTGACGTGCTTAGAAGGATAAAACGGATGACTTTGGGTTTTAGTTCGTTGGCTTCTTTTTCTTCTTCTTTGTCTGCGCATGTTCGTACATTGTACATACATGGCTTGATTATGAGGCAGGAACTAACATTTACGGTTTAAATGTGAAGAGGAAATTGCAGTTGGGGTCATTTATATAGAAAAAGTTTTGCCTTGTCGTTTGGCAATTACGATAAAATTCCCTTTTGCCATGGTAAGCCCCCTTAATATCTTTAATATCAAATGGCATAGACAAATTTTTATAACAATTGAATTGAATTTTACTAGAACAGCAAATTGTAATCTTCTCAGCTTTAACTTTAACTTGAACAAAGCTATAAGCCATGGATAAAGTCTTAAAGATCAAATTTTCAGTAAAACAACGATGAATTCTAAAAGCAATGCCAATTTTTTGAATTAGTTTGACTTTCGATTTACGAAGAAGGATTTATATACAAGAATGTGGGAACTTTCTTCTGCGAGACATCATATTTTATCTCCTAAACTACTTAAATTTCCATATCCATAACCAATTTCATCTTCCAAAAATTTACACCTACAGTGGCAAGCACGATTGGATAAATGTTTGTCAAGTTGAACTTCAAATACCTGAGTTTCTTGGAAACGTATTCAGCAGATATCTTTAAAAAATAAACTTAAAGATAGTTCTCGAAATATTCACCTTAGTTAAACCAAATGGTTTAAGCGGCAATGTATCTAATTTTGCACGCTGACCAAAGTGACTTTAATCACACTAGCAATGAGCTTAAGTGTACTCTCCCTCCGAATGGGCGTTGCGGGTGGGATTCCACAAAGTATTCAACAACTGCCAGATGTATTGGCATTAGAATCAGAATCCGCACTGGCAACAAATGATGCAGTAGCTGCTGCTTAAAAACAAATTTCTCATCAACAATGTGTTGCCACCGATTGTCGATTATGTAAAATTTGTTACAATGCTGAATTAGGTGTTCTGTTTTTACCCTACGGAAATATGGTTGCATGTGTCGACTGTATATAGAGCCTAAACATGTGTACGTACATACATACATACTATATAGTACTTGCAGGAACATATGTCGTGTGCGATGTTACTTAACGTGTGAGAGATGATGGCTCTGCCAAAGCGATTATGGTGTTTGGTGCAATCTTTGGGTCATTATTATCAGAGTTGTTTAAAAATATAGCTGTTGCTAGACAGAGATTGGAAAAAAAGCGATTAAGAAGATGACAGACAGAATTTTCGGGTCATTTTCATCAGCGTTTGGTGACAATCGCTTGCTTTCATTCATTGAGAATTGTAAACTTGGCTTACTAGTACGCCATGGATTTCCGGAACATAGTTTGGGTTTTGGCAATCGCTTGTAGTATAAAAAATATATATGCATTGCACACGATAATTGTAGACCGCCAACAGGTTGGAGGTACAATAAAGTTCTACTGTGATGTCGGGACTCTCATCAGGGTACAGCGTGCCACTCTACAGCAAGCAGGACGGGGAGCAGACACCACGGACAGAGTTCAGCAAATGTGCGATAATAAACACATCTGCATCATGAGCTCCAATGCATTTCCCCTACTGAACATGATCATTGAGTACAATTGCTATAAAAAGATGATTAATTTTGTCAACTACCAGAAAGTAATCAAAAGGTGGCAAAATGGAGAGACTATGACAAAATCAGCTGTCCAATAAACTATTACATGCGGATAAAGGATGCCAAGTTTCTGGTCAATAGTCAAACAACATCGGTTGATTTCTGGTGCGACTCCCAGCCGACTGTGGGCTTTTCTAATCTGCATGGAATCTTACTAGCTAGAAGGAAACGACAATGGACACCGCACTGCAATGCTGATTCATTGACTTTTGTCGCCGCTGTAGCCTATGTAATGCGGCGGTTGAACGATCTTAGTGCTGCTCCTGGCATAGTTCGTACTGTAGGCAACATCGCAAGAACCGATACCAATTCCATTGCTTCGTTTTCTTACTTTGAAACCTCTCATCGAGACGGCCATACGGTTCGTTTGCCCACTGAAGTTCTTGCTCGAGTCGAATATCGGCATTTAGTAAGTGCCAGAAGCAGAAATCGTCCACCCATCCCTGGACCCCTACGGCAAGCTCTTCTAGCCAACATGGACATGAAGAGTGACACCGATAATGCCGGACATTTGGTAGCCGATTCGCTCGGTGGTCCAACTGAACTATACAATTTGGTTCCCATGTCTCGACGGTATAATCGTGGTGATCTTTGGGGAGGTCTGGAGAGAAATGTTCGAAAGTTCTTGGACGAAGTTCAAGTCGGACATGTTGTGTGGCGAGTTGAAGTCATCTATCCACCGGAGTTTTCCTCGTATCGTCCTCATGAATGATCTTGCACATCTCACAATGCCTTTGTTTTTGTATTCTTTCTTATGTTTTCTAGAATATACTGGCGCCAGTTTGGTATGCTCGTAATATATACAAGCGATTGCTCGTAAGAATTGAAAATTTAGTAATAAGCAAGCAAACGAACGATCAAGACGTGTTCTGGCAGTGGCAGACACAGTTCAGTAACATAGAAGTAAAAATAAAGTTAAGTTATTATGAGATATTAAACACATTGGTTTATTGTTCATCAGTATGTATAAGAAAAATAAATATCACTGTACAACGAATTATGCTCCAATTACTCATCATCATAATGTCTTTTACCTCAATGCTTAAGAAAAATTTAAAATATTTTTTCACTAATTTAGCTATTCGATTTTGATCGCCATAGATAATTTCGATTGATGGGACAATACGGTTCACAAGATATATAGGAATATTTGAATCATATGCCTAATAACTAGCTTTCCACGAATATCTCGAAGATTACTTTTGTAATCTAGTGTTCATTGCTAAACTATTTTTTAATTATCAAACCAAGCTTGGCAATCTAGCTGTTGATCCTTCATCTCTAGAATTGAGAGCGGACATAATAACTTATTGGTTAGTAGCATATCGACATTTAAGAAGTCTCGACTCGTGATTTATAGGATTACTTACATATTCTCCTAAGTTATTAAGCATATATGTAGTAAAAAACATCATGACATTTTGCTTCCAGGGAAAGTACATTGGAGTGAGAAGGACCATTGAATAACGCTCTGGAGCACAAAACAAATAATGAAATCTCGAGATTCTTTCGAATTTCATCGTGAAACATTCTCCAATAATTGGACATATTGCCTCTATTCATGTGCGACCCAAAGCTTGCTTGTGAGAGCAAGAAATTTATTTTTTGGAATTTTTAGCATCATAGTACATACAGAAATGTTTGTTTTTTATAAATTATAGAGAATTTTGATTTATAATCCTCCTCCTAATCTGATAACATATCCATTTCCGGGATTCGCAATTGAAAATCAAGCTAATTTGTTAAGACAGTGAAAATCATAAAAGTTTTTAGGCAAATGAAAATTCTACAGAATGGGTTCTTATGTAGAAATTGTGCTTAATTTATGCTTCAACATATTTAAATTCACACTTTATTTCATTAGTCTGTGTATAGGCACCAGCAACTCAGTTCAGTTTATTGTTTATAAAAACTACCTTTCAAATTATGTGTGTAAGCTCTTTCAGAAATCTATGAGAGTATCACATCAAAAGAATTGTTTGGCATACTTTTCATTATGGTTAGACATTTTGGTTATCAAATGGTCAGCTACTAGCTGTTTTCTATGAAATTATGTGAACACACAAAGGAGAAACAAAGAAAATTGTCCACACTCGATAGAAAGCCAAAAACTGCATTCTCATGCCAATTTGGCATGACTAACCAAAGGAGTTGCCTTTAATAAACCAAGTTCACAATCAATCAACGTCAATTTGGTAGCTCAGTACGCACATACCTAGAGTCCTAGTGAAAGAAAAACAATGGAAAACGGTAGAACATGACGTATACGCAATATACGAAACACTGAAATAATTGTAGACACACGCACATACAACACCAAAGAAAAGTATATATGTAGAACACTAATGAAAATTACTTTCCTTTCATTCAGTCACCAACTTACTCTATCCGTCTTCTAGATGTTGTTTGCTTGGTTGGTTATTTGTTCTGCTGTTGCTTTTGTTGCCTTTATTGGCCAAGTGTGTGCGGTAAAAAAAGGGCTGGCAAGGGAGAGCTAAAAGATGAGAGTGAGGGCCAGGAAATGGTAAACGAAGAACTACTACTATGTGGATGGAGTTTGATTGCATACTCAGAGGAAGAACTAATTGTTTTGCTTATAAATTAGCACATTTGTATGCAATGCCACGTACGCACACACACGCACACACACACACAGACACACACCCACTCTATGAAAGAGAATTAGAAAGAGAACACTGAAGTAATTTATTGAAGATGACATGCATCTCTATCTTTACTTCGATTGTCGTTGTTGGGCCAGTAAAGTAGAATTATTATCTGCAAAGTTGCTGCTGTATTTGGTCAAATGGGTCAAATGTTTTTCAAGCGATTGTCTAGAATACAAAACCAGGAGCGGTTTACTTTAAAATATAATGGAAAGACTTTAGACTCTTCTTGAAAATGTTCATTTATTAATACATTTGGAGATAGTGTTATTGTAAACCAAGTCAAGAGAATAATTCTTAAATTTAATTTTAATGGAACATGTTCTGAATATCTTTAAAATTTTATAAATCATTAAACAAATTTTGCCATAAAAACGTTTAAGACTACAATTTTACATTAATTACATAAATTTCTGGTATCAGAAGAGAAGGGAAATTTATTTATACATGTGTTTAGAGAATATATACAAATTTTTTGATTTCAAATGGTTTTTCATAAATTTTTTGTTTGTAGACTTAAAATGCTTGCATACTTTTAGGCACCTCTTACATTTGTACTTAATAACAGCAAGAAGTTATTTATTATTTTTGTCTTCAAAACCAATACTTTAAGATGTCTTGTTATTCTTAAGTTTTGCTTGACCTAAGAGTCTTTCTTTTTTGAATTAAAAATAAAAAACAGAAATCCTGAAATAAAAATTTCATTCACTAACACAATTGAATGATATTTTGTCCCTGAAAAACGCTGAGCCGTTGATTTATAACCAAGTGACAAATACTCCTGGCATAATAATTAAAGCAAGTGAACAATGTGGAGAATGCCTAATTAGTTTATCCTGTCAGCTCGAATAAATCATATTTTTGTAAAAGGTTTCCTTTAATTTGTAACATGACCACGACTTTTCATTTTATTGAACCATTTTTATGCCTGATTGAGCAGCCATTTAAAATAATAATCGAAGCATAAAAAGAGAACTTAACCAAAAACTCAAAACATTTTCATGGCAGACCTTTTTTTTGTTATCTTCCCCCAGCTCGCTGTCTCCCTGAATAAAAAGAAAACTTAAAGTGTGAGCATAAAATGCTTTGACATTAACATTTGATCCCTTTTTTTTGTTGGTTTCGTTTAGTTTGGTTGACCTTTAGCATCTTAAGAGGACTGTGATTTCAATAGCTAAAGTCTAAAGCAATAAAGCAACTAAATTCTCTTGACTCTTTGGTTTAGGCGACACTTGGATAAATTATTGCCTTGCCTTGTTGTAGGTGGCTTTGGTCGCTGTCAATTATGTTGAGCTTGCTGCACATAAATTTCAATTGTCTTTATTTATGAAATGAAAAATAATGTATTAGTAACCCAAAAATGAAGTTAAATTTACTTGTCTGGTGCGTGCAAAGGCACCATGGCGTATGTGTGATATCCTCACAGTTCAATTATGTTTGGTAACTGACCTTTTTTTGGTAGGTGAGAAAAGCTTTAGCTTAAATAGGTTTAAGGAAAAATAATATTTCTATATATGCATTAGAATTTTTTTGTTATCTTGAGCAGAAGTTACTTAAACTTTTAAAAACATCTAGTAAAAAAAGAAGATAAGAAATATGCTGTTAAAGAAAACCCTTTCTATCAGCAGAATTGAAGGCAAATGAAATATAACTTTTTGCGAAACCGAAACTTGATCTTAATGGGCATCAGCCAAAAAATAATGGTTCAACTGATTTTTCTTCCTTCCAAAACCGCACATAACCATAAAACAGAAATGCAAAACCCCAAAAACCAAACCCAAAAGCCAAATGAATATAAATATCAGGCATGATGAGCCTGAGGTTGGGTGCAAGGCAAGGAAAACCGCGTTGAAAATGAAAATTGTTTCTCAAAAAAAAGTCCAGAGCCGCCGCCACGTGCCAAGTCAAATAAAACCAATTTACACTCGGCGCAAAAAAAAAACAATCAACAACCTGGAGAAGGAAGAAAAAACAATAAACAAACGAAAAATTCAACATCAAAAATAAAAACTGGCGAAAAAAACGAAAAACGAAACGATAACAACAATGTTGAGTATGAAGGAAAATGGGAAAAATGAGAATGCGAAGTCTTGGCATATATAAAGCAAACAATAAATTCAATTAACTTGCATCTTGTGTTTGGGTTTCATTTTGATTTTCAAACGAACGAGAGAGAGAGGGATAGAGTCTGGGATAAGCAGGAAGAAACGACGAAAAACGGCATTAGCGCGGCACAAGGCTCATTTAAGGCAGGATAAAAATGTGAAAATGGAAAAATTATTAATTGCAATTTTTATTGCATTGCTCTCTAATTAAATTTTGTTTTCATTAACAAATGATTACAGCTGTTTTTTTTCTCCTTGGTTGTTGTCGTTATTAATTCAATTAAGTTGATGGATAATTAATCTACATATCTATATTTAGTTGTAATTACAAAGTTATTCAATTAAATTAATCAATAAAGAAAACATATAAAAGTCAAACATATGTATGTAGCAAATGCTTCATTAATAGAAAATCAAACAAATGGAAATCCATTCGAAAATATGCAGAATCAAATAATATTATTTGCAGGATATCCTGCAAATGGCAAGGTTCACAGTATTTTCCTATATTGAGACTAGTACGAATATTTCAAATTAAATATAAATTGTATAAATTACAATAAGTAAGCGTATTATCCATTTCATTTACACCTTGTACAACAAAAAATCTGTTGAATTATGGCCAATATAAAATATTTATAGCAAATATCAAATAGTATAAAATGTATGGAAAAGTAAATCGGCTTAGCAACAAATAGAATATACAAATACAAACACGATTACGTTTCACGTCCCTTTAGCCACAACTTTATCCATTCCCTTTCACCATTCTCTCGCTCTCGCTCTCTTTCCCATTCCCCCTTTAAGCGGTTTTGCTATGAAATCCATGAATATTGTCGTTAAAAAGAAAAAAAAGACATGGTTATACCAAAATACCAAATTTACTTTTAAGCGCACCTGTCGGCCAATTCTTTTCTTCAAATCCTTTTTATGTGTAACTCGAATATTTTTAATCTAATTTTTATAAAATTTGAAAAATTACACGCTGATGTCTAGGTCATATTTTGTACAAAAAACAAAAAATTATGAATCACTTTTCTTTCAAAAAAACCAATGTGTTGTAGATTTTCACAAACTTACAAAACATTTTATCTTATCCTTAATAACTCAACGTGTCAAAGAACAAACATGCCTCAAATGACTTGGCTATTGATGTTGCTCAAATATATTATAGGGTCTGCCTTTTTTCCAGATTGTAAATTTAAAATAAAATCTGTTTTCTCAATGTCTTTCTCTCGTTTTTATTTTCCATTACAGTCGCCTGTCATCCGTATGAGCCCTTCAAATGTCCTGGCAGTGGTAATTGCATTTCGATTCAATATTTATGCGATGGTGCACCCGATTGCTCTGATGGCTACGATGAGGATATGCGTCTATGTACAGCCGGTAAGAATCAGAAGATGAATTCAGTAGACGGAAAATTGCAAAATGCCCCCCACAAAAAGTCAGCAAAAATTTATCAGAATTTCAATTAGGCTAACAGACACTGGTCTAGTGTGTGTGTGTCTGTGTTGGTAGAGTATCTAAGTCATGTCAGAAATGACTTTTATAGCCACTGGGTATCGTAAATTAAAGAGTAAGCAAGACAACATGTTGCATTTTACCAAAAATTTTGTGTTGGCCAGAAAGTTGATGACTTTTACTAAGTCAGTCTCTAATCAAATTAGCTTAAAACTTTCGTAAAAACTTTGACTTAGGTAAATTAAAAAGTTTTTATCAACAAAGAACTTTATTTTACTGCTTAATTAAGTCATCAACAAAAGAGAAACTCGCATTTACTTCATATTGAAGTTTCTTATAAAAATAACCATTTATACTCATCATATAATCGCCCGTTGGAAACGGAAGCTTCTGAAATTTCTCTGTACTTAGATATAAACCAGAAATAATTAGATCCCCCTGAGAATAATAACAAAAAGTTAATTCAACTTTAAAGTATATTAAAATAGAACAGCTTACCACGTAGGGACACGTATGATTAATGTTGGTAAACTCTTCTACAAAACTGGCTAGAAAATTTGCCGTTGGATTGCAGCGATACTTCATAAATCGACAGGCGTCTAAGGCCACATTCACGATCCATGGTTTATAGCCATTGGCTTTCTTCAACATACGAACTCGCATGAAAATATCACTGACCGAATGCAAAATTGTTGCATTGAAAAATAATTCAGTTCTATAACGACTCACGGCCCTCAATCTGCAAGTGTTGACCACATACCACGATTCATTCAAACTCCTGCAGACTATATTGGTGAACTTCAAAAGGACAGCATTCTAAAATAAGAAGGGAACAAAAAACCAATTGAAAAGAACTTGCAACACATTTTGATTGAAATACTTACATTATTTTCAAGAAGGGCTATCACAAAGAGTGAAATTAGAAACAAAATTTTTAACTTCATGCTGCTTTAGTCGAGATGATACTAAAATTTAATGATGAAAACATTAAAAACCATATTTACCCCTGACTAGTTGCTTTAATTGAAATCATTTATTATGTGATGCTTGAATGATCGGCCAGGAAATCATTTTTGATCAGTAGGATAATTTATAATTGTTTTAAGTTCTGTTAGTCTCTATAGCTAAACGCTTAGAGATGATAAATAGGATTATCTCGAGTAAAAAAGATTATAATGCTTTAAGTTTCTTTTGTGTAATTGTTGAAAAATTACATTATTCATCAATTTCTGATTCATTTCATGTAACGAATGATTAAACGTTTAAATTATTATCATTTAATCGTTTAGAAAAAGATATATATAAATTATAACTATTGAGTATGTTTGTTTATCTAAGCAAAACTTTATGGTTGAAAGAATATTGTAGATCAACTAAAGTTAAGTAGGTAATTTGGCTATTTTTAGTCCGATTTTAATTAAATTTGTTATATTGCTTGAAAGGGGCGTGGCAAAATCTTTACACATACGAAATTTGCGTAACTATAGTGATATAGTGATCAGATGGACGGACGGACAGACGAAAATTAATATACCCTTTGTAAGGGTATAAAAATGGTTGGTTTCGATTTTGTTTCTCTGGAGATAACGAATATTTGCTCGCGAAGTCTTGCTTTCAGCAGGAATATTATAAGAAAAGAATAGGCCATTAATTAAATAAAGAATTGAACAAAATTTTGTTTGTAGGTTAATTTTAACCCAAATTACATATTTTATTTAAGTTTAGATCTTAGGAGCAAAGAATATGATAATATAATCTATGATTTAAAACAGAACCAAAAAGGAGAAAATAAGTTAACTTTTGGTAAATTCCAAACTGTCAATAAATCAAAAAACCCTTAATAATTATTACATATATCAGAGAGCAACTTATTCAAACCAAATTGTTTAAGGCAATGGATTTAAGAACCCTAAAACTCATTCTTTAGCATAATTAGGAGTACTAACTACCAAACTAAGACATGTTCAATTGTAAGATAGTCCAAAAAAAAACACGCTGACTAAGCGTCAAAATAATTTTCGTTTTATGACAGATAATTGCTTAGACTTCTCCTCTCTCCTGCTTTCTCCTCATGACCAACAAACAACTGAATGATAAATTGCTTCGGCTCTACTCACTCACTCTATTTGGTTCGTTGATGCCTCAAAAACTTTGTGATAAATTTTAAATTTTCAGCAGAGGCTACAGACAATGAAGCATGGGAAATTGGGCGTCTAATTTCGTTAAATTTCTTCTTTTTTTTCTTTTTTGGGTTGGCAAACTTTAAGCAAACAGCAAATTGTTGCTGCTAATTGCCCTCTATTCACTCTGACTCTCTGAGTCCGGGCTGAGGAGGCAGTAACTGGGCTGTAACCGCCCTCCACTCAGTAGTCAGATAAAAGGCCAAAAGGCAAACTCGATGGCGTACAATGGTGTAAATTTTCTTCCTTCGTTGTGTTCATTGTGTTCCTTAAAGGAAGCAATACAAAACAACAAGTGATAGACAGAGATAGCTTAACGAGAGAAAGTGAGAGCGAAAAATAACTATTTTTCTACAATGAAATCATTTAGGAAGTGTCGGCATGTTGGTTTTAGGTTCTGCTAGCATAGCAAAATTTCTTTGATAAATTATGCTACAACTTGACTGTGGGTGTGGCTGCTCCTTTACGTGTGAGTATACTTATTTGAATGGCTGGCTCAAGTTACCCAGGCAACAGATGAGAGAGACACACAACTAAACGATAGAAGATAAATTTGTGCTTAGCTCAGCTTTTCTTTTAATTGCTTGGGCAAAGTTTTTTTCAAATAATTCATGATTTCTGCGGGTGGCTTAGAAGAAGAAAAATCAAGCCCCTTTCCTCTCTAACATCTACTTGTAATTTAAATTCCACTTACGCCTACTTAGACAAAGAAAAGGGTCTTCGAAATACATTCAAAATACTGCAATAAAAATTCGAAAAAACTCCTAACTCGTTGCACTCGAATACCCTGGGGAAATTAACATAATTTTGCATATATTTTATCAGCAGCAAAAAAGAAAAATACAAAAAAATAGAAGTTTAACCCGAACTTGAAGCTTTATCTTAACGGCTGATATACATCGCTGGAATATGTAACAAGTTAAAGGCAAACACACACACAGAACAGGCCAACTGGTAACAGGCGACAGAAGCACAGAGGACAGAGGCTGAGGCTTTACCCCAAGCGATGGAAAAACAGAAAAAAAAATGAGAAAAGAAACGCGAGAAAACAAAAAAAAAAGAATTGTTGCCAAACGGGACCATTTGCATAACAAATACTGTTAGTAACTGAATCAACACACACCCACACCAGACACACACACTCCCACACATGTGCATAGTGTGCCAGCTAGATACGTGTCCTTGCAACCATTAAAAATGCTAACAGAAGCAACAAGCAATGGCAATAACAACAACAACAACGGTCAGCATATGCACACACCAACACAAACACACCCACGCAAACACAAGGGTTAACAACTAACAGTGCAGCAGCCGTGTGGGGTTAAAGTCATGTCAAGCCAAGCAGTGGAAAGTCGTTGTCCCTTTGCGACTGACTGACTCACCAAGTAAACTCAACTATAAAGTGTATGCCATAAAACAAAGGAAACAGAAGAGAAAAAAATAGAGACAACATGCCTGAAAAATCTTTAGGGAAAACACTCTTTGAATATGGAAATGGTTATGGATATGTAAAGGCGCTTACGAGCGGCTAATGAATCTAGAAGTATGATATGAACTGTTAAGTGGCTTTAAAAACGAAAGCAAAGTACTGCGTAAAAGCAGAATGTGGCAATTAATTAGCGATATATGAGCGATTATAGTTTTATAGGGGATAAAACCAAAAATGGATACAAAAGCCTCAAGGAGTTAACTCGATTCTCGATTTATAGTTTAATAAGAATCCGAATCTTTGAAGAAATTTATTTGGAAATGAAATAAATACCAGACACCAGTATTACTACCAACAAATTTATTCCGAAGAGAAAAGTAAAACTAAGACTCTAAAATCGTAGACTCTACAAAGAACTCTTGTGTGCTTTATGAGTCCGAGCTTAAGGATGAACTTAAATATGTATTAATTGAAACAATTAATACTTGAAATGTGACGATTAAGTTAAGCCAAAAAAAATCTGAAGTCTTAGAAAGCTCAAAATTTCACTAACCGTATTATGGGATTTCCTTTTTCATTATTTTTTCCGACTTCCATTTCACTTTTCCATAGGCATTTTCTAACACTTTATTTTATACAACATTGTTAAAGATCACGCACTAAATTATGTATTCGTTTAGCATGTTTGCTGATTTTTAAGCAACTTTTCATTCGATTTAAACTGTAACACAATTATTGTAACACACAGTGCATTAACTATTAATGTAATTTATTTTCGCTATTATGCACTTTTAATGCCAGAAAAGCGCTGATCGTTCTCTACATTTCGCTACAAATCCGCTAAATGGGCAGCACTAAAAAATGGCTACTAAGCTAGCAAATTTGCGGTTATACTTAAACAAACAATTCGGCAGCCCTGGCAACGGTTTTAAATGGCAACAAAAATACTTAAAAGATTGTGTTTCAAATAACGTGTTAATATTTATGGCACTTACTATTGTATATTTTATTTTTATGAACAGTTGAAAGAGTTAGCAGTAAACGCAAATTCATTAATAATGCACAGTTTACGTACTGGATCTAGGATCAAGGCTAGAGCTTCTGATATTTATTATAAATTTAAGCACTTTGGACATTAAGTTATAAAAAAGGATAATAAGTTGTTCCCTACTTTATTGACACTTCCGTTTCCGTTGATGCGAACAAAAATTAACATTTTTTTATACGTTTCATTATAAGTTTGCATGGGGATTTTAATAATTAATAGAGGGGTTTTGTCCTTATTCCATTGTCCACGAGCAACAACAATAAAAAATTGCTTCAACAACAGAATAATGTAAAATCTCGCAGGATATACAAATGGCACATTCTGGGTGTTTCATTTCCTGTAGAATGAAAAGCTCTATATAAATAATTGAACGGAATTTCATACATGCAACAGCAGCAGCAGCAATCCCAAAAGGACACACAAAGGTTGTTTTTCAAATGGTTTTTCCTTGGAAAATAATTACAAAAAAAAATAGAGAGAGAAACCCAACCTTCAAGTCTCCAACCATGATTAATCGCAATATAATTACATTTATCGTAGGGAAAAACTCAATTTCCAGCTGATTGCTTTTAATGAATAAAATCAATTAATGCAAATATAATTAACGTTTTCACTTAATATTGACCTCAATAGTTGCCTTATAACTACTTGAAAATTTGTACACGTGTTTTGTATTCCCCCATCGGTAAACTAAATCTAATTAAGTATCAGCTATTTATAAAAGTTTCTATTTTTCTTCCTTTTTTGCAGCCAAGCGCCCACCCGTAGAGGAGACGGCATCATTTTTGCAAAGTTTAATCGCCTCACATGGACCCAACTATCTGGAGAAATTGTTCGGTAGCAAGGCACGTGATGCCCTATCCCCGTTAGGTGGTGTTGAGAAGGTGGCCATTGCTTTGAGTGAATCACAAACGATTGAGGATTTCGGTGCTGCTTTACGTCTAATGAGGTAAGCCATCCATCGCCATACCCCATCCCCATCCACACACACACATCCTTCCTTTCTTTCCCCATTGTGTTGCTCTGGGGTGCAATTTATGGCAAACGAAAATCCCCTTTTCTTCATGTTCTTTCTTCTTTTTTGCTCTATAATTTAAATTTTATGCCCTCCAGTTAACCGAAACGAGAATACCATTGTATAAATAATAAAAGCTCTTAAATAAACTTACACCAACATTACCCGAAGCTATTTTTAAGGGTAACTCTTCTTTGTCCTTGACCAAGCTCTACTCTATTCTCTATCCTGTGCGTGTGTGTCCCTTCACCTTCTTCTTGTGGTTACTAGGAGGCACCCCACCTATCCCAAAAAAAAATTGACAAAAAAGTGTCATGAAATTCTAAAATATGCTTACACTTTACGTGAGCTCTTTTATTTAAACAAAACACAAAAAGTGAAGCAGAAAAAATAAACCCTTTTTTATCCATGCCAGTCCTTTTCATCTTTTTTTAGGGCAAGTCCTTTGCATATTCATTATGAATTGTATTTAGCATATACAAAAGCACAGAGCGAAAGGAAGACAGCTGCTCGGCCAAGTTATATGTAGTTGTTGGCCCTTCCAGGGGGTTGCAAATTTCTTTCAAAAACTAAACTTCATTGTTAGTTGCAAACTGTTGACATTTCAATTTGTGGATTGCCAAAAGATAAACGAGTGCGAAAAAGTTCCATCTGCAACAATTGTATGAAAGTTGTTGCTGGCAGTTCTAATTTTTGTTTTTTTTTAGTATTTAAAGAAGGGAACGAGAAAAATTCATAAATGTAATGGAATTCTAAACTCGCAACATTCCCTAAACTAGAATTCCTAAGATTCTAAAATAATAGAACTTTTCATGTGCTCTCTAGGTAAAAATCAAGGACCATTTTGCATCTGCGGGACAATCCCAAAGTTATAATTTTTTTCTTGTTTTAGACATTTTTCGTTATTCTACTTGTGAAAACACATTTTTCCTATTTGAAATGATGCATTTCCCACTAATTCGTGCAAAAACAAAGAATAATTTTAAATATAATTTACTTTATTCACATTCAAAGATTCCTTATAAAAGGAGGATGTGGAAATTTTTGCAATAGAAAACGCTTTAAGTTTTAGTATTTTTATAAAATGCCATTTTTTTTACAATAATAAATAATGCATAAAGTTTATTTTAAATTAATCAACTAAATATTTTTAAAGATTTATTCGATAGGGTTAGCCGAACAGGCTTTTTCAAGAACACCTTCAGAACAAGGTCAAGAATTGTTTATATTAGTATTAAAATAAACGTATTTTCACATGCACTAGGTGAAGCAACTATTTCAACATTAAGGATCAAATGAATGTACATACATATATAAGATTCCTTGTACTTGCTATCTCGCAAGCTTTTAAAAGCTAACTGCTTCGCTATGGCCTAAATGGTAAAAACAGTGCCTGAATAACCGTTTAGCAGGTTAAGCAAATGCTAAGGGCCCGCGCTTTTAGGTATCTTCCGTTTTCAGGGATTTGTAAAAAAAAGTTTGATTTCTAGTTCTAAGCAAAATAGGTAAATTGCAAAAAAAATAAAAATTGAGTTGGAACATTTTAAAAAAATTCTCAAAAACTCTTAACTTTGCAAAACTTTACCAATTTTTTTATATTATTTTTTACCGCGGTGGCTATAATTTGACTATTTCTAATCTTCATCAGATGGACAAACAAACGGAAAAGGCTAGATATGTGGAATATACATATGTATATACTTTTAGGGAACGGAAAGGTTCCCTCGGTATGGCACATACAATTTTGTAACTTTAATACTCGGTAATATTTTGGCTTCAAAAGTGCGCACGACTCCTTAATGTTTTTAGCTCCTGTTCTAAAAGTAGAGTAAATTCTTTAAATAGTTCATAGAACTTTCTCCTGCCATATTATCTAAGCCACAAGTCGATTTTTATGTCTGTTGGAGAAGCATATAGCCCACACACTCTGTGTGGGCGATAGAGATGGAGCGTGTTATAGCCATTCTGGGGAAGAACTTAAAGCCTTTTGCTGCGGTTAGCATGAAATTATACGCTTTTGCTTAATTAATCCCTGCAGGTATCAGCTGTTGCTGTTGTTGCTGCTCCTGTCGTGGTTGTTGCTGTAAGCACAACTTCATTATGATCATCATTATTAGCCAAGGCAGAAAACAACAGTGCAAAATACACATTAATAACATTTGCGTGTTATGCGGTTCAACTGAAGACGACTCCCATTTCCCCACACCTCTTTCTCTTTCGCTCTCTCTCTCTCTCTCTCTTTCTCTCTCTTTCTGGCTTTGTCGACTTAGCCTGGCCCACATCTAGGCTCAAAATGGCATTATGGCACTTGTGCGATTAATTGCGTTGATGAAATTCATGTATAAGTATGACAAGGCAGACAGACAGACCTCATGTCCTTTTCCCCATGGCTAATTTATCAACTCAGTTGGGTAGCTAGTCTCGTCTAGCAGTCGCTTGCCGGCAGCAGAAATAGAAGCAGCAGGTGGGGACAACTCCAAAAAGGACTCTGGCAATTGTGTTTTGTGGTTAGTTTGCTTTTTGTTTTGTATTAATTTAATGAAAATTTTCTTTTATCTCTCTGTGTCTGTGTACTCTGTGTGGCTGGCTTTATGACATTTCTTTCGCTCATAGCATTTTTAATTAAAATTGCTTTTCCTCTTCGAAATTTTACGAGTACCATGAAATATGCAGTCAACCAGAAGATGACAAACACACATAGGCCTTTAATTATCTTTGTTTTTCTTATGGCGCATAGGATATATTATCCATACGCAGAGTTGGACTTTTTATTATGTGCACTTTGGGGCCAGGTAATGACACAAAAATTCATTCAAGAAAATGAAAAATTTGTTTTAATAATAGCAAATAGTAGGTTTTCATTTGAACAATTAACTAGATACTACAATAAAATAAAAATTGGTTTTTAACAATGCATAGTCTATAAATTTTATTGTGATAAACTTAAAATATTTTAAACTACAATTTTGGGTGTGTTAAACTTCGCTAGTCCGTGAAAACTGCACCGAAATGCGCAATACAAAAGTTCAATTTGAAAATAAAATGGAATGAGTAATGCTATTTTTCTTAGTGTATGTATTGTGTTAACTTAATATAAATGGATAATTCGCAAACTTCATTTTTCATTTTTCACGTCTAGTGCCACGCCTATCGTTCTCCGATTGCAGTAATATTAAATATTTAAACTTTTAGAGTCACGTGTATAATAAATGAGGGTATGCGGTTTAAAATTTTTGCATATGTCCAAAGTCTTAAATATCTCAGCTACCACAAGGACTATTCGGATACAATTTGCATCGAAATATCCGTTGTTCGACACGACTATCATTCTGATCCCTCAAAGGACTTGCGAGATTTTCTTGATTGAAGCAAAAATATACTTTTATCTCAGCTTGCTGCACGATTTTATTTAGGTTCTTATAATGTCAGTGAACGTGAATCAATGCAAAATAAACTACTAAAACTTAAGCTCATCACTTGTTTATCTGGGACACCCTAATACAGAAATGTATGAAGTTTTCAATTTTCGACCTTTAGTTTTCATTTTTCCGGTTTTTCTACTGGTGATACTTACATATATTACAATAGGTACACGTTTGAAAAAGTTGTGGATCAGGCAAGTCTGGAAATTCGGAATTATGTGTTTAATATTTCGGACTTTAGGCCAAGACACTTCTACAATACTAAAGTTCTTTCTTCCCAGAACTACCGAAGAAAATGAACTGAATGTATGAATGACGAAAATGTAATAGTTTTCAACACCTCACAAAAAATAGATATTTATAGGCAAAACATCGCAAATATCTTACCCATCGTTTTTTCATTTAAAGGTGTCCATTAAAGCATTCCCAATCTACACATTTAAGTAAACCACTTATGGGACCCTTAAGCCGAACCACCAGCTGATTATGTCCTATTTATTCCATTTTTTTTAATCCTTGACCTAGCCAGAGATTGGGGCGAGTTGGTTTAACATACAACGAAACTTTTTTCGTTGACCAACAAATATAAACTTTTTGCCACTGTTTAATGTGAATATTTCAACTTTTCCCCAAAGACATGTCAGATTAGCATTCGGCATGTTTTGCTGTTTTTGTGTGCGGTTAAATAGTTGATAAACCAAATTAAAACGAAATAAGTTTATGTAATGCATTTTATTTGATTTCTCTTTCAGATCTGATTTAGAGCATTTGCGTTCGGTATTCATGGCCGTGGAGAATGGCGATTTGGGTATGTTGAAATCATTGGGCATCAAGGATTCGGAATTGGGTGATGTGAAATTCTTTTTGGAGAAACTGGTCAATACTGGATTCCTTGATTGAGTAGCGCCAGATCCGGCTTCTGGATTTTATTATGCACATGCACAGCCCATTAACCCTAATTTCTATTCTTATTTAGGCACGCCCTATGATAGTTACAACTACTAAGAAATGGGGCGTTGACCATTGCTAAAGAATTAATTTTCAATTTCATATCATATCTAACTTAATTTTAACTTTTCCACCCTCTTAAAAGCCCTAACTTTTTATACTAAACAAAAATCATCAAAAAAAATTGCAAAAACCCAAAAAAATCTACAAAAAAAAAGTATACACAAAATATTACAACAATGAACAAAAAACATTTAATTCAGCTGCTTTCTACGCTATTTCCCAAAATGATAGAAACAAAGAACTACAAGCTTTTGAAACTTTTCTCAATATCGTTTACTTCTCTGCTATCAAAATCTATTTCACTACACTAACAACAACAAAAACAAAAGCAAATGTGGAAGCAGGATCGTTCGGCAAAAAAAGAAAACGAAATCTACTAAATGAATAAACGACAAAAAACATGAATAAAGAAACCAGCAAAAAAAAAATGTAAAAAAAAAAGAAAATGGTATATTTATATTAGTAAATAATTTTCTTATATGCATCTACATATATTTGTAACAAGTGATTTTTATTCAAATATCAATGTGAATGTTTCGAAAATGTCGCTTTAGATCGATCTCTCTACTTATAATATTCACACAGTCCCTATGAAACCAAAGGCTATCAGTAAAGAACCTTCCAGCAAAACACCCAAAAACAAAAACAAAAATCAAACTATGAATGTAACAACCCTATATACAATGAAAAAAAATATCTATACAAATGTGTGTAATATGTTTTTCTTTCAGTTTTATAGCAAATGCAGCTAAAATTAGTCAATGTTGCATATATCTAACTAAGATCGAACCACATCGGGTTACTGTGCCATCTAAAACAAAAACCTCTTGAGAGTTGCATAATTCACAAATTCACCCACTCAAAAAACAACAAAACCCACAAAATAAAGGCAAAAATTTATATTACGTGTCTAGTATATACTTATCTTAAGTGTAGTAAAAACTCTCTTCATATATGCTATCAAAAAACTAGAATTGATGTAGATCAAAGAGCAGAATGAGCTATATCAGCGAAGGAAAGATACAACTACTTTACTCAATTTCAAATTCAAATTTCTTCAATTACGACATACAAAAAAAAAAGTATAGTAACCAAAATGATATAAACTAAACTCAAAAAGTTTTTAAAGTCAATTTAAGTAAAGGAAATGCAAATTGAAAACGGAACAAAAAAGAAAACACAACGGAAAACTGACCCAACGAATCTGCCAAGAGAATGACTGAAATTGACTTTAAAAACTTTTGCAAAAAAAAAGAAAAAAAATTTTTGATCAAAAAACAAACTCTTAGATTTAGTTGAATATATAAGAAATAAAATTTTATATAAAACCAGAAAAGAGCACGGAATTGTTAAGAACCAGAAGACAAGTAACTAAAGTAGAAGCAGGCAGCAGGACGAAAAAGTAAAAGGAAATCGAACCCAACGTTGAAAGGAAAAATCAAGAAAAAAATGAATAAAAAATAATAATAAACAACTTAATGGAGTTATAAGTACCTTGAATTAGCTGGTAGACAACAATTTAAACAGAACGAGAAATATTATTTTAACTTTTACTTTAAAAGCATTAAAAAACAAAGGAAAAAAAACTTAAGCATAATTATTAAAATTAGATGTCTATTAAAAAATATTGAATGATATTAGAAAGAAGATACAGAAAACAAATCGAGAGTAACTTTGTGAACAACATGAAAATGATCCATTGAACTATATATATATATATATATATATATATATAAAATATGATGATACAAATATATAGAGAATATGTGTGTGTATATGACGATGCCCCATGTAAATAAAAGAGAACAACTACGTATTCCATAATTATTGATGCAAAACATGATATGAAATATGACAGAATTGATGATGACGACAAAAATGCGAATATAAAGTGATAATTTCAGTTGAAATTTTTGTGTTTTTTTCCAAAACTCGCAAATCAAGCTTGAACAAGAATGTATTGAACAATTTTTTACCAAAAAAAGAAGAACAAAAACATTGTAAAATTTATTTATATTCTTAAACTATTATATATCTCTCTATACATATACAACACATTTAACTCTTCAATGTTTCCTTTTAAGCATAATATTTTTGACAAATTTAAACAATATACAAGCATTAAACAAAATATTTAAATATATATACTTACATACATACTAAATATTGTATTATGATAACATATAAGTCGACAAAAAAACAAAATAAAACGAAAAACTATATCGCATACATATCAGCAGATCTGCAAAAAAAAACAAACAAAAATTAGACAGAATGAGCAAACTAACATATATATATATGTATAAAATATATATATATATGTATTTACGAGAAATATATATGCAACATATCAATTAACGAAAATGGAAAACATATCAAATATGAGAAAGCAAAAAGAGAAAACACACTAAAACGAAATAAATCAAAAAAAAAAAACTTATATTAAATGAATATATATATTAAAAAAAAACCTTGCCTAATTTTATAGAAAAACAAATATTATTATAATTTAATCATATTATTTTGTAACTTGTTTCAGTGTTTTAAAAACAAAACTGACCCATTGAACTATTTAAAATGCTGAAACAATTCTACAAAACAAAAATCCAAAAACAGAACCTGCAACAAATTAATATAACTTGTTTATTATTTTCCTTTGTTGCATGTTATATTTGGTTTTCGAAAGGACCCCTAATAAAAGGGATTGAGAATTCATACGATTTATGATATAAATATATAGTATATCCGATAACCGCAAACAAAATCTATATCAGACACAGTTAAGCAACAAATGCAACACAAATAAATATAACGAATAACTCAGCAAATAAGAGTCAGAAAACTCTTCAAAAATCTTACAAAAAAACAACAAACTTAAATTTAAAAACAAAAGCGTAAAGTATTAAAGAAATTAAGTAAACAAATTCCATACACAATAACCCAAAACAAAAAAAAAAACAAAGAATGTTTGAAACTAGAAAGAACCGACAACACACCCGAAATCTACAATCTGCAAAACAGCAAACAAAATCTCTCGTCTATATGTATATGAAGAAAATAAGAAAAATGAAAAAAAGATACTTAAATAAAATTTTTAACATTCCAATGAAGTTATTTCTTTGGTGTGCTGTTTTAAACAACAAATTTTCCAAAGTCTTTTTCTCAAAGTGGGAAGGTACGATTTAGTTAGAATATAGCAGCGAGTTTTTTGAAGAACTTAATCGTGAATTAAGGATTCAAGCATAGGCTAAAACCCCAGAGGATCATTTTGTACGTGGCTCTTTGTCAGAGCATTAAGAGAAACTTTTGGTTTTTGATGGAAGTACAAAATTTCCATAATTTTTCTAATTTGGTTTAATTTTCTTCGTCTAAAGTGATTCTAGCCTTAGCAAATTTAAAATCCACGTCTAAGAATCAGCCTCATTAGATCTTTAATATTTCATCTTTAATCATAAATTGTTCGCCTTAGATACTATAGCAAATTTCTTTAAAAACTAAGAAAAGGAATCACTTTAACCAACAGTTTAAAATCCTACAAGCGAGGATTAACTGCTAATTACTATAAACAAAATTGGCTTGGGGTTACTATTCGTAAATGTGTAATAATGTAATAATTATACAACTTTATAATCAAATGATGCTGTTATTTCCGTAGAGTGAAACCAATGAGTTTGGTCATGTCCTTTTTCGAATATTACAGTGTAAGGATGGCCAGAATAAACGAAAAGTTTAAGAAGTTTCTTTTTCTTATTTAAAGAATTTTGACACACTTTAATATATGTAGTAACATATAATTCTCAAGGAATTCTGCAAAATTTCGATTCAAAGGTATTTTCAAATTGCAATAAAAAGAATTATTATAAGGGCGACCAAATTAAAACATTGATTCATTGGATTTTTCTCTCGATATGGCTTAATGTTACACATTACATTCTTAAGGCATGTCTTTATACATTCCAAATTTTAGCTGTATTATTGTCCAACTATTTCACACTAATACATTAATCAATTGAGAATTCGTTAGATACAACAATTTAAAATTCTCAACAATGCGATAAGATAAGGAAATCCCAAAATGAAATTTCTCTTCCATTGAACCTCAAAAAATACTTTCTTTAGAAAGAAGTTCACATCCATTATACACTGCCAGAATGGAAGAAGAAAGTCGAAAACCAAATATGCCATACCAAATATATTCAACTATCATTTTGAAAAGCCTTCAAGTGGGCTGACATTACCAGTTGAATGGCATATTGAAAATTGTATGAATTTCGGATTGGGTGAATGGGTGGAGAATGCAGAACGGTAAATGACAGAAAGGATGGCAAAGGTAACTTTTGAAAATTACTACTATTATTAAGTAGACTTAGTCTACTTTCGGTTAAAGTATTAAAAGCTTAAACTTTTTGGTAATCGATGAAAATTTAGATGCCGACACTTGACTTGAGTGAACTTTATTAATTTCTAATAAGTACTTAATATTTTTGTGCAGTGTTTAATCACTAAGTGATCTTGAGAGAGCCAAAGAGTGTTGAAGGCAGTTAGACAGAGTGAAAGAGAGAAAGAGAGAGTGCAAATAGGCATTCGTTGTTATTTTCTTTATATTCTAATCAGTTGTACGTTTGTTTCTATGATAGCCTTCATAGTATTTGCCCGTTGATTAGATTCAACAGTCAGCAGTTTGCCACTTGCTTTAGTAGCGTTTAAATTTTTCGCGTTTGCGGTTGTTAGCCGGTTGTTCGAGGTGCCCAAAATAACTAAACCCGGTAAAAAAAGAAACCAAGACAACAACCGCCCATGAAATTCTTTTAGTGCTTCTATTTAATATTTAATGCCCACTTGCACTTTGCTCTAGACTCCAGTTGTGTGTGTGTGTTTGTGTCTGTATTTGTGGGTGTGGTTGCGCCCTTGTGCCCTGAAAAAGTAAAAGTGCCATAAATCCCAGGCACTTGATACTGCAAGCGGATTTTACTAAGAAGAATTAGTTTGTTCTAAAGCCCAAAAGTATGCCATAGTGTTTTCTATGTATGTGACCCAATTACAAGATGCACGAACCAGATTATGATTCAGTTTACAGTGAGGAGGAGGAGGAACATGTGGATATTGTCGAAGGTGCCTCAACGCCGCCCTTAATAAACTACGATGAATTTCTAGTTAAAAGTATGGGTGAGTCTCTTTAAGCTTATGCCAACACGATGTACGTGTGGGTTGTGGGGGGATAGACCTGTCTACACTTGTTTCTGCTTATCTCTAGTGTTTGTTATGGCTTTTCAACATTTTTGATATGAGTAAACCTTCTTCTTCTTCCACTCTTTGGTTGGTTTGATAAAAAGCCACTGCGGGCAAAACTTTTGCATACGACAAAACGAAACAAAAACGTTAATGTTAGGCCAAGATATGGCCATAATAAATGGCTGAGTACTTTTAAAGTTGAAACAATGTCGAAGCAATTAATTCTAGGGGAATTTGGACTGCTGCTACTGAAAGGTGGAAACTATTTACATAAGCTGGAAAGCTGTTTGTACTAGATCAATTCATTTTACAGTTACATAGATGTTTATTACAGAGTTTGACTGTAATTCACATTTATTTGACATTAATTTTTGTGGAAAGATCGATATATCAACTGAGATAACGAAATATTGGCAATTGCTAACCCCTACTATGAAAGGGAAACCATTTTTCATTATGTATTAACTATTTTTTAGTCTCTTCGCGTAAACATAATGGTTGTGTGTTGACTAAATGAATCGTCATGTATTTAAACTAGTGCGACCCGTTGCCTCTGTGAATCAACGCGATCGAGCCTCTCATTTCTAAAGCTTTCGCATTACAAATTTCAAAATATGTAATTCTAATAATTATTTTTGATGACTAAAACCAATATCAACAAAAGTGAAAAATTTCTTAAAGATGGCACAAAGATCGTGATTATTAGTCATATTGCATTTAAATTGTTCATCTACATAGCATAAGTCTGAAAGAAAAGATCAGTCAGAACAGTGCAGATTATGAAAGGGCATTGAACCGATATTCAACCCTTTTCATTAGCCCATTCTTCTGGTATACAGTGTTTCTTTAATTAATCATTCACCGTCTTCATAGATTGTTTGCTGCTTTTGGCCCTTTAATTAATTCCAATTCGATTTCAATTAGATTTCAATTCCAACTTCGCCCGCTCTTTCTCTCTGTATCTCACGCTCTCTTGATCACGCTGTTTGCTGTCTTGGTACAATTGACATTGAAACATTTAAAACTGGCCTATGGCTACACAAAACAAAATTAATGATCAAATTCATTTGATTGACAATTTTGAAAAGGAAAATGAGATAAATATCCTTACCAGAACTGTAGTACAATAATTTATGGACTTTTTAAAAACATTTTCACTTGCAAAAGTTTTTTTTGTTTGTTTGTTTGTTTACGTCTTTTTAGAAATTTATTAAAAACCTACCACCTTGGTCTTACTACTATTTTTATATAATGGAATTTATCAAGTTATGAATCCGAAACCTATCTAAGTAACTCAAATAACCGAATTGTAAATAAAAACTTTAAATGGTAATGTTATTGCCTCTGCCAGAAAACAAATCTTTATTTTTTGTTCAGTGTAACGCAACTCATGTTCACGTTTAAGCGCGCACATACCATGATATTCCACTTTGGGCTCTCTCTTTGAGCACAAGGTCCAATTGGAATTGGAATCAGTCACGAGAGCGCAGCCGCGGAGGAAACTTTGTTTTAGCGGAAGAGTTGTCGAAGAAGAATAATGAAAACAAAAAAAATAACAAAAAGTACAAGAAAAAAAACGCAGTAAGAAGCAGAACTCGAAAATTAAGGTAGCCATAAAAACGAAGACGGAAAATAAACGGTTTAAAAAAACGGCCTAATGAGTATTATATTTAACGCCGAAATAAGTGAAGTGAAATCTAAGCCAAGCATAAGGTCAAAAAAGCAGCAACAAATTTTAATTAAGCCACAAAAAATATAAAGTGAAGTTGTTGTTTTTCCTAACAAAAGACGCCGCCGCCAGCAAGTTCAAGGTGTTGCGGCTGTGTGTGTGTGCTCGCGAGTGTGTGTGTGTGCAACAAGTTGTTAAAACAAAACGAAAAGTGCGATTTTGTTATTGGCCAAAAAGTGTTGTGTTTCATTTGTAAAATTTATGTGCAGGCCAAGTTTATGTGTTTTCTGTGCTCACGGATTGAACCCTTTTTACTCCCGAAGCCTTTTTTAACTCTTTTTTCCCTTTTCTTCTTCTCTATGTTCATTCGTATGTACATCATATATATACATTTACACGCATACCAATGCAAGGCAGCGACTGATTCTTTGACTCACAAATTAACTAAGCCAGCAGCAACAACAACAACAATACAACTACTCTGCGTCAGCACCGCTGCTGGCGTCGACAACAAAACTGTTGTCTGTTCCATTGCCATTTTGTAACAGTTTCTGGTTTGGTTTTCTTGTTGTTGTATGTACGATCGAAATTGCCGCCTGTTTCAATAGTCTCCCAACGTTCCGTGTGCCACATTCAACCGGTGTTTGTTTTTGTAATTGCTTTCCGAACCCCCCTCTCTCCAACACCCACCCGCGCTCACAGTCGACGTCCAACCACTCTTCTAAACGTGTGAGAGATAAGAAAAATGGAATTGAACAATTATTTTTTTTATCTCTACAAAATGTGGAAAAAACTGAAAAGTTTTATAAAGTTAAACAATTTCTGGTTAAAAAAAACGAAACGCTTGTTAAATTTAAACAAATGGCAAACAAACAAACAAGAAAACTCATTAAAACGAAAACTCCGTTTAACGGTAGTTTTTTTTTTTTTTTTTTTTTCTCTTTTTTTCTGTCAGTTTCTTCTTGCAATTTTTTTTGGTTTGTTTATTTGCGTTAACTTTTTTGTTTGTTTGTTTGTTTACGTGTTTGTTGTTCGCCTTTGCGCGTGCGCATAACATTGTCTTTAAAATTTGTGGGAAACAACAACAACAACAACAAATTGCAGGTGTCAAATTTATTGTTATTGTTGTTGCCTTTTGCCAGTCAACATTTTTTTGGCAACTTTTTTTTTTATTTTGGCTAGACCACACCTTGTTTTCTCAATAATGAATGCGAGAACACAAGTCCCAAGAAATGGACATGAATGTGGCTAAATCGGCTTTGGAATACCCTTTCTTTTGAAGGAATCACTTTAATACATGATCTGAGCTGCATTTAACGGTATCCTACACATATCCTAAATTCTACACATATAGGATTTTCATGGCTTAAGTCGTAATTATAATTGTGACGCACTGACAAATTATGTCAAATGTTTAACAATCTAAGTAAATTTTTGGCCAGAAAACGAATGTGCTCTTTCTTCTTTCTGAAAAACAGTGTACGCTTCTGTACAACACAAAAAAAAGGTGTGAAAGTGCCAAACAAATAAATAATATTGTCATTGTCAAGTTTCCAGAGTTCGGGCGAATAAATATACATAAATAAAAAAATGCGAAAATTAAGCCATTAAGAGGTGCTCCATGTGATTCTCAACGAAATATACCAACATATGCCAATAAGATACATATATGTACATATATCTACTATAACAAAAATTGTATGATCACCAAAAGATATATATTTATGTATATATATTTTTTTTGGTTTTTACCTGTTGTATACGAAAAAAATTTTATATATTGGATTAAGCGAATCGAACGGATTATATAAAACGAAACACGATTATGGAGCCGGGAATTTTAATCGGTGAGTTTCTGTTAAATATTTAATCAAAAAGATAAAAGAATGCTTTAAAGATTGGGGATATAATACTTTATAATACTTTTTATTGGACCATAGTTACATATTTTTCAAATTATCCCAAACCTATTATTTTCACCAACTGAAAAAGTGGGTATATTAATATAAAGAATAATATAAAAAATATTTTGGAGATTATAATATATTTTGGTAATGTCTTAAATCGAAATTTCGATATGAAGAATTTGCAGTCCTCGGTAGTTCAGTTGTCTAAGTAACTGAACAAGTAACTGGCAACTGAACGGCAGAGGATCTGGGTTCGAATCCCAGCTAGTTATATGCTTGTGAAACATAGTTAGCTTGTTGGCCGGGCCTATCACACCTCATATAAGCCCTTATTTATTTACATAAAGTGTGACTAACAACTCAAAGGCCATAAAGGTTGTGAAAGAGTTTGACACTATAAAATGTAATTGTGGCAGACATGTTGATAGGACTGTTAGCTTAATTGTGTTACCCCTATGTATATATTTTTTTACCCATAAAAATGCACTGGCACGCAAACTGCATGCAGATTAGACGTCTGAAAATAAGTCACCCACTTTACCTGTCATTTAGACCAGAGACAGACCGATTCCACCTTCACTTCATAATTACCTTTGACAATATTTGCTTAATGTCCGTTTACGATCGATTAAATTATGTATATGTTTCCTTGTAGTATTAAAAGGATTTGTCTTTTTTTTTCTTTTATCTATCTACGAAGAAAATATAGAAAGAGTAACCATTTAGTAAATTTTGCTTGCTTAGATCTATAAGATGGATTCTTAAAATCAGGATAAACAGCGCCTTAAAAGTTTGATATTAAGGCAGGTCTAAATATGGGTCATAAAGGGACTACAGTGAAAGCTTCAATAGGCCCAAGTTTTTTAGCATGATATTTATACAAAATCTGTTACCGTGGACGGACGCTACCTTGGCAGGCCCCGGACACTCTTTTTTGTACATTTTTATACCCTTGCAGAGGGTATTATAAAATTGGTCAGATGTTTATAACGCACAGAAGGAGACGTTTCCGACTTTGCATAAAGTATATATATTTTTGATCAGCATGAGAAGCTAAGTTGATATAGCCATGTCCGTCCGTTCGTCTATGCGTATGCGTTTTACTCAGCCGTCTTAAGAGCTATCGGGCTGAAATTTTTTTTGGTGGCTTTTTATTACTACTACTATATCATATGTATATGTAGTTCTAGAAGAAACTTTTTTGCAGAAATTGAAGTACCCCTATGAAATGTACCAATACGATAGTATTGGATATAAAACCTCAGATCCCAAGATTTGAATCTGATCGGATAAATAACACAAGTTACAGTCAATATGTGAAAACAAAATTGTAGTAAAAAGATAAATAAAGTTTTGTTTGTGTATTGATGAATTGAGTTGAAGGGAAAAAAATTTCAAAAAGTAAAAATATTGTTGCCATGGACTGCAAGGGTATATAAACTTCGGCATAGCCGAAGTTAGGTTCTTTAATATTTTAAGAATAATATCTGCTTATTTTTCAAGTGGAAATATGTGAAACATTTTCAGTTTCAAATATGTTATACATAAGAAATTATGAGCAATCATTTAAATAGCCAACGAAGGGGACATTCTCTAAATTCGAAATGAAAAAAAAAGCGCACCCAGGCAAATTAACCCCATTGCAAGATGCAGACATTACTTACATACATATTCACTTACTAGGAAAAGGCAATTACACAGGCCAAAGACAAAGACATACAAAAGAACTCGTGCCCTCATTTCGAATTAATTCTCCCGAAGAATTCTCTTCCAGCTTTCTTTCGCATAAGAGATATATGTATGTACATATGTGTGTGTGTGTGCGACCACATGTGGCACACACCCCGAAAAAAAAGAACAGAAAAAGAACAGAAAAAAAGAAACGCAAAATGCCAAATTCCCCATCTAGTTTCAAGCGGCTCATTTGGTTAAGTACTTAATGATCATTGATCATGATCAGGGGCGTGGCGTGAGTTTTGGTCTCGATAATCATTTGATTTGAGTTCTATATTGGTTGTTTTGGTTTTTGTTCTCGATTTTCCTGCTTAACCCGCGTTCCATACTAATGATTGCCAATCGCGCTCGTAATGCGGGGGCGACCTGGGTTTTGCGTAATTGAGCTTCGATTTAGTTGCTGAACCGCACCAATTTGTATTTGCCTCGTGTCTGTGTCTCTCTCTGTGTGTGTGGTTTTGGTATTTGAATTCGATTTCGGATGCCATTAGCATATCTATCAGTATGTCTGTCCGGTTTGCTCCTCCCTCTCCTCCTCCCCACCACGGCTATTTACCAGCTGCGGTCCCGAGCTTTTGGAATGCATGCACATTTCGATCTGCATCTGCATCTGGCCACATGTGTGTGAGAAATAGAAAAAAAAACACTCCCGCCCCATTAAAATTACTCAAGATACAAGTTGCAATTTGTTATTGCAATGTTGCTCATTTGTTTCCCTGTTGCTCTGCTCTTTAATGGATTTCCATTTGAAGCGCCTGGGAAATGTTTTTTTTTCTTAGTCTAACTATTAAATGATATCATTAACAATCTGATGGCAGCTCGATAAAAAAACTATTGGTAAAAAAGCAAAAGACATCCGTTTCCATAACTTGACTAACTCTGCGCTGGCCAAGATGGTCTACAAACAGAAATGAAATAAATACAAAAATGGTAGAGTATATATTGATAAATTTAAAATACCATTAATAAATAAGTTTGCCTAAAATTGTTGCTCAACTTAAAAATAAAACAAATTCTCCATGAAGAGCTATGATATAGTGACCCCAGCTTGATCGAATTTGGCACAGTAGTTAGTAGGTATAATAAAAAACTGCTATCACTCTTTACCCAATCAATCTGTGCAACTCCAAGGAATGCCTCCGACTCGTCCTCCTCCCCTCTTCAGAAATCAGCGCCACCAAATAAAATTGAATTCATAACTCAAACTGTCTTATCATTGATCGATGTTGCGTGCATATGAAGAATCAAGGCAATATATATGTACTTGAACAAAAAAAAGAGAAAGGGCAGCAGGTGAAAGATAATGGAAAAGAGGGGGCGGGAGATCCAGGGGTTTATTCAGCTGCATAGCCGTATATAATGTCAAAATGTGTAACCGATCAGTTGCAGTCGATGATTTGTAACGCCAAGATGCGGTTTCTCATGTTTGTGTGTTGGTTTTGTGTGTCTTATTCGGGGGGAACATTTATTTTTATGGCCAGGTGAGTGTTATGGTCAACACATTTCATTTCATTTCACTTAAATTCTTCACTTTCTAAGATGATGAGAGATTGAAGGCTTTGCCATTTTTGTCTCCTTGTTGGTTAAATCAACTTTCCAATTAGACACTTTTCTGTCTGAACAATTGAAAGAAAGGAGAAAAAAAACATTTATTGACAATTTGTGCAATGTTTGAGTTGACTTCAACTTAAACGACAACTTGCATTGTACTCGATGAAAGGTGCTTGTATAGATAATAACTAACAACGAGTAGTAACTAATAGTAGTAAGTACAGCTGTATGCATAGACAATAACATTTAATGAGTACATGCATATGAATATACAAGTATGTGTGTATATATAGTCAATATACAAATGGAATTTCTATGGGGTTAAATTTGTGGTTGCACTGGGGAATGGGGAAACAGTGAGAGGTTTTGATTTTGCCCTTGGCTTTATCAGTAATCAGAAATCATATCGCAAATAATATTAAATAAACTTGTGGATTGTGGAGCAATTTACGTCAAACTGTATCTGATTGAAAGATGTAGCAGAAGAGTCAGCAGAGGCGATCGTAGAAAACAAATGGATTTGTTTTCATCTAAGTTCTAATATATAAATTTTAAATTAGAGTATTGCTAATAAAGTGAATTAAGGAATGATCTAATTATTTCTTTATAATACTTTTCATTACTTATTTACTGATGATATAATTGGGAGGCGGAATTTACAAAAAATTGATGGTTCTTTTCGGGCAGACATACTGCTGTGATATATTTCCAAAACAAACAAGTTTGTTAATTGGATAAATAATTAACAATTTACAAACGAATATGATGAGTGGAAAAAAGTACAGATTTGATATGTGCTGTGGTATATGAACCGGATGGGTCCTGATAGGGCTTCTTCATCGGCGTCTGCTAGGTCGCCCGATCTAGGGCTTGTGCGCTGGCATTTGGAGGATTCTCGAGACGCATCCTTAACAGCTGGTAGTCAGACAATCTGCGGATTTTTTTCGAATGCGCCACTCCAATTTTACTAAGGTGACACTTGGCAGCCGGGGCCAAAATAATTTTATAGATGTTGACTTTGACTTATCCAAAAAAGGCAATTGACATCAATACTTTTTTACCATGCTTGTGTCCAGTTAAAAGTGAGACGGCGATCTAAAATGCGTCCAAGATACTTGTGGTAAATTGTTTAGACATCCTTTGAGAATCTCAGAAGGAGATGTGATGGACAAATTCCTATCAATGATGGCGTTGTCATCAGCATATAAGTAAAGAATGACTCTGAAGAAAGCCTTTCCAAGTTTTCATAATATCAATGATATTATTGATCTTTTGAGTTCCAAAATTAATTAAAAAGTGATCATACTAAGTTCTGGAATGAGTTTGAAAAAACTTTAGTTTGTTTATACATATTTACACCATAAGTAAGTACAGACGGATCATCAGAGGCAACATCTGCACAATTTGCTTAATAAAGTATGCCATAAGTTATCAAGAATTCATTTTTTATAAAGAACTTTTACGATCAATTTGTTTTTTAGTTGTATCACATCCGAAAAACATTCTAATATTTTGTAAATGGAATCCAAAAAACTTTTCAATGTCTTTTGCACTCTTTATGTGGCGAATTTCGTATTCTCAACCAGTTTCTAAATGACAATAAGGGGAAACTTCTTTAAGTATATGCCTACACGAAAATGTTAATTCTTAATCTATTATTAGATGCATTGAAAGTGGTTTACTTAAAACATAAATAGCTAACACGTAAAATATTTTACTATTTACCTATAGTGGTGGATGAGCTGGTAAAGTATCTGTAGTATTATGGTTAAAGTTTAGAATTATTAAATAATTCTTAAATGAAGACCTTGAGTTACCAGGGTATTAAAAGCAAAGTTGTTAACCAGTTTACCTGGTTTCAGTTTGGTATATATTTCACTTTGCTAAGACAAGTAGCTGGATTTTCTATCCACTCACTCACTCACTCGCTCACTCACTAACATGTTCATTCATTCATATGCCCATTCACTGATACACACACACACAGAGACACAGTTACTATTGAAACTTTATCTAAAAATATTTATTAAAATATTTAGCCATATCTTTTTTGGCCAACCGGCCCACTTCAAAACACTTTACGCCTTATTAACTTTTCAAAAGACTTTGATTCACTTACAACAACAAAATTGATGACTACCCACTTTCTGGTCTTTCTTTCTCTCTCTCTCTCTCTCTCTGTCTCTGTCCAGCTGTGTTGTGTTGTGTGTGTGTCGCTCAGAAATTGATTACAAAATCACTTAGCCATAGTCAGTTGGTCGGTTTGTTGGCTGGATGGTCGTTTAGCCGGTTGGCCACTGACAAAATACTCGCCGCGTTTGGTGTTTAAATTTTACGCATTCATTAATGTTACGGATAATTGAATTTACTTATCGCAAAATTCATTCATTCATACATTAATTGCAAGTCAAGCAATAACCACAACTGGTGACAACGTCACACAAATACAAATTCTTAACAATAATGATGACGATAATGACAATGATGACGACGATAACGACGACGATGATGATCATGATGATGCTGACTTTTGAGGCTGTAAACGGGTTCTTATGTGGAATGTGCTTATGTGATGCATTTAAAAGAGACAATGTTTGCAGTGCCTAACGTAAGTTTTTTGTGGAATGAGTCTGAGAGTTTTCAGGGATTAAAAGGTTATATATAGTATAAAGCACAAAAAGAAGCGCTCAAAAACTCTTCAAGACAGTTAAGAAGAATAGTTTTAGTTAATTCGTATGCTCCCTGTGTTAAACTTAAGCCTTGAGAGACTACAAGTAACTGAGACCCCCAGAGGCAACTCAGAAATGCAAACAGAAGCATAAGGTCTTTTTTTTTATTTTTGGCCAGTTATTTCACTATCTCAGGATGCACATCTCTAAAAAGCTTCTTACGAAATATTTTGTTACCTAAAATTCTAATAATTATTGGCAATTTTTTCAATTGGTATTTAAGTCTTTAATACTGCATGAACTACTTCAAGTGGCCTGGAGAAACCTTTGCAACTTTACTTAACTATTAAATCCTCATGACAATCCTTGGGTCTCTCTCCCTCTCCCCTCTCTCTCTTTCTCTACTCCTCTGTCTTCTCTCAGTTAAGGTATTTGTACTTTCATGTTTCATCTTCCTTGGCTTTTTTTCAGTCAACCACTTTCCGCCATTCACTTTTTCTACCTTGTCTTTTTTTTTTTTTTCTTTCCCGGACCTGCTATGGAATCTCTCTCAGGCCTTGTTAAAGCTCACTTAAAGCCAATGGCTCTTCAGTTGCCGTTGATGCTGCAGTCGGATGCTTCTTTTGGCTAAATGTTTTTCTTGTTATTTTTATTTGTATTTTCATTATGTGTACCTCCCGATTCCCGATTGCTGGCTCCTCTTCATCTGAGGTCTCCTTCTTCACGGCTAATTGATATAGTGCAAAGGAGAGCTTTTCCAGGGGTAAAGTGGAGAGGAAAGAGAAGTCGGCCAATCGGTTTCAAGTCATGTGTTATTAATTTGAGCATTCGTAGTTATGGAACGAAATTGCTTGTCTGCTTTCAGATACAGATACAAATATAGGCACAATATAATTTATTTTTATAGTTCGTCTCTGCTGTTTTCGTTTTTATTCTGTTCTTTTAAATTTATAACAATTAAATGAAATGTTGCTCTGGAAACAGTTTGATGAACTTTGGCATTTGCTATTTGAATACCCTACAACAAGACAGTAGGTATAGTAAATTTTCTAATCAGTTTACAAACGCTGTTCTGTTTTTGCATTTAAAATTGACGGAGATGTTGCAGAGGAACAAGAATACTACTACTGACCGCTAGGGGGAGCTTTAAAATTCTATTTGTGGCGACACCGAAAATACTGGTTCGCCCTCTGTTTGTCGTTTCCCAATTCTGAACGGAATTCCTAGTATGATTAAGTTAGTCAACACTATCTCTCTTCTAAAACTTGTCTAGACGCGTCAAGACGCTTTGATCAGACATCCAATAAACGTTTATATATTTTAAGTATAATTGACTGCCTTGTAAATAACAGAGTAGCCAAAGTGGTGACCCCGACGTGATCTTATGCATCACACAACGTTCCTGGGAATCGGTCCGGTCTACTAGCAAATTTCGTCATCCGAAGTCAAACTGGCCATAAATTTTTTGGCGGGTTTATGACACAGTCGTCCCTAAAAGACTTGAATTTCAACTAGAGACGCCCTTTGAAAATTTCACGATGGACGAAATGAAAAGGGAACTAGACGATCTCAAAAGCCAATTAGAGCTTCTACATGCAACTAGCAACGCCACCACAAATAATGTGGCAACCGGCCAACGTGCGCCCATGCGCTTGCCACGATTCGCAAGAAACAACCCCCATTTGTAGTTCGCTCAAATCGAAATCGCTTGCACAACATTGACGACGACACAGACAAATTTGATCTGATCACAGTGCATATAGACGACGAGATCATCATTGCAGTAGAAGATTTGGTTTTACGACCACCTGCGACTGACAAATATCTTGCCATCAAGAATCGTCTGCTTGAGAAATTCGCCGAATCGGCTGAATCAAAATTTCGACGTCTACTTCACGGCGATGGAACATCTGGATCAAAACCATCCGAAATTCTGGCAAACATGCGACGCCTCGCTCCGAATCCGGCAAGTGAAAGCTTAATTCGCACACTCTTTCTTGCAGAGATGCCTCAGTCAATACGTCCAATGCTGACAGTGTGGGAGGAGACCAACTTAGACAAGCTTGCCAAAATAGCACACAAAATGATTGAAGCAGTGGAAAGCAAATCGCTTTATTCGATGGAACCCAACAATGCCATTTGCTCTGTGACACCTAACGATTCAACTTCAGATGTTATAGAGAGCATACGTTTGCTCAACATAAAGTTCGAGAATCTTCAAAAGGAGCTAAAACAATTTCGATCACCTAAACATGATGCTCAGTCTCGATCACGTAGCGCATCAAGTGGCCGACCGCAATGGAGCAACTCATCGCCCAGAAAAACGGAGGAACAACAATCCAAACTTTGTTTCTACCATCTTAAATTTGGGGATGATGCCAAGAAATGTCGTTCTCCTTGTGTACATTTCCAGTCGTCAAACTAATAAAGCTGTCGTCTAAAGGGCTGGTCGGCGACAGCACACTCAACACCGGCGATCCCAAACCACAACACAACTCCAGTATCGAACCACGCCTGCACATCACCGATCGTGTATCCAACATACGGTTTCTCATTGACTCAGGGTCTGTGATTTCTGTTGTTCCACGATCATTCTGCAAACAAAAAACCAAACCTTGCGATCTCATTTTATATGCTGCCAATCAATCAATCATCAACACGTACGGCCAATACGTTGCAGAGCTCAATCTTGGCCTACGCCGCAGTTTCACCTGGCCCTTCATCATCGCAGATGTCCAAGTAGCCATCATTGGAGCTGACTTTCTAACCAAAAACGAATTACTCATTGATTTGGCAAATAAACTTCTCATTGACTCCATTACAGTACACAACAGTAGAAGACCCACGTAAATATCCGGAAATCCTTCACGAGTTTATTGACATAACTAAACCGTCAATAAAAACTAATGTCCATAACGACGTCTCTCATGTCATCGAAACGCATGGTAGACCTGTTGCGGATCGGCCTCGTCGCCTATCAGGTGATAAGCTAGCCTCAGCGAAACAGGAATTCAATCTTCTTATCGAACAAGGAATTTGTCGTCCGTCGAAAAGTCCATGGTCAAGCCCACTTCATTTGGTAATTAAAAAAGATGGAGGTTGGCGTGCCTGTGGCGATTATCGGAAACTAAACTCAATAACGGTTCCGGATCGTTATCCTATCGCTCATATCAACGATTTCACGGATCAAATATATGGGAAAAAAGTTTTTTCGACGCTCGATTTGGTAAAAGCTTACTATCAAATCCCCATGGAGCCAAGCGACGTCCCAAAGACAGCTGTCTGCACGTTATTTGGACTCTTCGAATTTTTGTACATGCCCTTTGGGTTAAAAAATGCGACCCAAACATTTCAAAGATTCATGGACAACATTTTTCGCGGCATTAACTTTGTATTCTGCTATATCGACGACATTCTCGTCATGTCGAACTCTTTGGAAGAGCACAAAGAACATCTTCGCTCGGTTTTTCAAATTCTTCAAAACCATGGTCTAAGTATTAACCTTAGTAAATGCCAATTTGAAAAACGAGAGTTCAACTTTCTTGGATACACAATCAACGACTGTGGAATAAAGCCGCCAACTGATCGGATAAATGCTATTCTTAACTATCCAAGACCTCAAACTATATGCCAACTTGGCCGATTTTTGGGTGTGATCAACTACTATCGAAAATGCCTTCAACATGCGTCAGGCATACAAGCACCATTGACTGAATTGCTCAGAGATGTGAAAAAGAACGACCAACGAAGGATCGAATGGACACCGACACTCATTGCTACCTTTGAGAACTGTAAGCAAAGCATGGCTAATGCAATACTTTTATCGTTTCCGTCACCAGGCTTCTGACTCGGCCATCGGCGCGGCCCTCGAACAACAGATAGATGACATCTGGAAGCCACTAGGGTTTTTCTCTAAAAAAACTCAGCATCACGGAACGAAATTACAGCACGTACGATAGAGAACTCTTAGCAGTCTTCGAGGCCATTAAATACTTTAAACACCTGGTAGAGACACGAGCCTTTATCATCAGGACTGATCATAAGCCGCTTGTTTATGCCTTCAATCAAAAACCCGAAAAAGCATCGCCTCGTCAGCTTCGACACTTAAGCTATATATCGCAGTTCTCCACGACAATCCTGCACGTAATAGGCGAACATAACATTGTCGCAGAAGCCTTCTCAAGATTGTGTGCCATTCGGATGCCCACTTCAGTAAACTTGTCTGAAATCGAAGAGGCACAGGCCACAGACCTTGAATTATCGGAGTTGTTAGAAGGAAATTCATCGCTAACTCTAAAAAGCATTAGATTCGACAACAATGTGTCATTATATTGCGATGTTTCATCGGGACACAACCGACCGTATGTACCTAAATCTCATCGTTACAAAATTTTCTCTTTCTTCCATAGTTTATCACATCCAAGTGGTCGGGCTACGTTAAAACAAATTCGCCAGAAGTTCGTTTGGCCATCAATGAACAAAAACATCACCCAATGGTGCCGAAACTGCCTCCCTTGTCAGCGTGCGAAAATCAACAAGCACAACCACGTACTACCAGAGAAGATACCCGTTCCGGATAACAGATTCGACCACGTGCACTTGGACATCATAGTAATGCCTTACTATCAAAACTTCCGCTACTGCCTAACGATGATCGACCGATTTTCACGTTGGCCCGAAGCTGTCGCTCTTACTGACATCACTGCAGAGACAATTGCAAATACCTTCTACGCCCAGTGGATATCACGTTTTGGAACTCCCAAAACCATAACAACAGACCAAGGCTCGCAGTTCGAATCCGCTGTCTTCAAGGAACTCGCACGACTCATCGGCAGCAAACAGATACATACCACTGCCTATCACCCACAATCCAACGGTTTAATCGAACGATGGCATAGATCTCTTAAAGCCGCATTGATGTGCAACGACGGCACGCCTTGGACAAAACTTTTGCCAACTGCGCTGCTTGGACTACGCACTTGTTTTAAACCGGACATCAACGCATCAGCTGCGGAAATGTTGTATGGAACGGCATTACGACTACCCAATGAATTTTTTGAAGATTTGGACAAGCCATCAACACCTGCATCATTTTTAAGCCCTTTTCGTGAACATATGCAAAAACTTCGCCCAAAGCCCACGGCTCATCATATCAAGGAAAGAATGTTCATTTTAAAAGGCATTGATCAATGTTCACACGTGTTCATCAGAACTGACGCAGTCAAGCAACCGCTTGAACCTCCGTATTCTGGCCCTTACGAAGTTATAAAGCGCCAAACGGATCGAGTCTTCGTTCTAAAAGTCAAGGGAAAGGAGGTCGCCGTTTCTGTGGACAGACTCAAGCCAGCATTTATAGCAAATGAAGACCAACAATCCGAGACTCAAGACACGAAACGCCCTGCACCAAGGACATATGAGAAACATCATCGAGTTCGTTTTTCATCTTCAAATTCATAACTACCTCATTGGACGGGGAGTACTGTGGCGACACCGAAAATACTGGTTCGCCCTCTGTTTGTCGTTTCCCAATTCTGAGCGGAATTCCTAGTATGATTAAGTTAGTCAACACTATCTCTCTTCTAAAACTTGTCTAGACGCGTCAAGACGCTTTGATCAGACTTCCAATAAACCTTTATATATTTTAAGTATAATTGACTGCCTTGTAAATAACAGAGTAGCCAAATATTAATTGTTCTTGTTTTGGTCTGATTTGTTGTCAAGAGTTTTTTTTTTTTTTTAATTTAATCTTTTCGTTTCTTGTAGTCAAAATATTGACAATTAAAGCTCTGAACCCTTGGGTCTGCATAAGGACTGAACACTCTCCTATCAAAGCACTTGACAGTGGTAGTCCAGCTTACTATCTTCGAAGTCCAGACGTGATTATTACCTAACTATATTTAGGTAATATAGTGATTACTCAAAATTGACTCACTACCAAACAAGTAAAACTTTACATTCTCTTTAATACACCTTTCTTTAATTCTAAATCGAAATATTTCAACTCTTTTATATGAAATACAATTATATGAGATATGAAACCGTTTATTATATTTCTTTTGTACGCTGAGTAAGCTAAAATTGAAAAGCCTTCTTTTAGCCCAATGCAGTTTTTTCCATCTTTCTGGTGCACTGCAAATGCATTCTTCTCCCTTCTAATAGAGAGTATTTCCAGTATGATTTCTTATGCGGAACATATGAAAATTTGTATATTAAAAATCATTTATTTTCGTTTGCTATTTCATTCAAACTTGAAACTCTGATCTCACTCTATTCTCTATTCTCTCTCTTATTTCTCGCTGCATAACCTTAATATGCAAATTAGAAAACGGAAACAAGCTGCGCGCTTTGGACACGAAAAAGTGTTGACCAAAATGCAGTTATAAAATACACATTTGTAAAACAACTAAAATGAATTAAAACTTCCGCTTGCAGGCACCCAAACAAAAATAAATAAAAAAAAAACAAATTTTCTTCTATATATATGTACATCGTTTACGTTTAGGTTTAGTTTTTTTTTTTTTTTTTTGCGTGGGCCAACAATGCGGTTTGTGGTATGAAAAATGATGGTGGAGGTGGTTAATAGACATGACTCTAGGTTTTTTGTTGTTGTTTACTCTGCCCCCCACACACGTTGATAAGCCTTTTGAAGTGGAAGTCAGAGTGTTGGACATGCTGGTGTCTAGGTAGTAGTTACTTGGATATTGGTTGGATGGATGGCTGACTGGTTGAATGTCTTGTCTTTACGTGTCTGAAGTTTGCTTGCGGCATTCGGTTGTTTTTGGCTAAAGAACAGGTTTTCCTTCTTCATACTCTTTTCATGGCTTGAGGTTTTTCGAGTTGTTGTGTTTGTTTTTTATTTTTTTGGCTGGAAAATGCAGTTTTTTTTTGGTTCTTCTAATTTATGCGGGCCCAGTGCATCGGGCTTTTTGAAATGTTTGTCTGAATGATGCATTTAATTTCTTGTTTGTTGGGTTCAAATGGTCTCTTAAAATTTAAAAAGAACATCTTGTGTAAGATATTGACAATTCTTGCATACAAAATTTATATATATACCATTAGGGAGAGTTTTATACACAGTTTTGAGTTTATACGACCAATTAGACAAGTTTCGGGTTGAAACAATTATTTTAATGAGTCATTTTTAGACTGGAGATTTATTGAAACTCTTTTGAATGAAGAAGAGAATTCAAAATATATTTTATTAGTTTCAATCATTGAAAACAATATTGGTATGATACAAAAAAGTATTGAAAAAGTTTTTAAGACTAATAAATAAATTGTAAAATTTTTATGAAATAAATTTTAGAAATTTGTGAACTATTTTTTTTTAAAGAAAACATTATTTATATTGGTCACTCTCCATCTGCAAACACTTTCACATGAATTAAAATAATTTTCTAATTTTTTTACGATAAAAGTCAATATTTTTTATATGTAAATATATTTTAAAATATATATATTTTTTTTTTAATTATTTTAAAAATATCAATGAAATAGACAGCAAAAATATTGTTTAACAATTGAAATACATATTTTAGTTTTAATTGCTGAATTATATAAATAAATGTATACTGTAGTTAGTTTTATTTCTCCATTTCATCTTTCCCATCCCATCCCACTGACAATTGAATAAAACATTTCTCGACAACTCAATTGACTTGATAAATAAATAACAACAAAAACAATTGAAACTAAAAATAAAAAAAGCGAAGAAAAGAAAAATACAAATAAAATATGTACATACTTTCTGTTTGTTCTGTCCTGAACTAAAAATAAAACAATATTAACTGAAACTTGACAAAATGAGCCCAACAAAATACAGAGAAAAAACCTTTTTCGCACTCGAAATGCATGTCACATGCGATGAAATATCAGAAAAAGTCACGTACCAAAAAGCACTACAAAGTGCCGGATAATCGAACATCGAACCAACAATGTGTATCTGATAAAGAAAAACATTAATAAAAATAAGAAACATTTTGCTTGACAAACATTTTAATTTATATTTTTTTCGTTATGCTCTCTTGAAGCTTATGAATGAAATAAAATGTTGGTCACATAGCCGGCTAAATTTCCCACATGGCTTGTTAAAAAAAGAGAAGGCAAGAAAGATAAATAACAACAAAATAATAATAACCAAGAGTCAATCAACCATAAAGGGAGACATGGCATTTATTTATCTACTCTTCGGCAGCAATTAAAATTTTTGCATTTCAAATTTGTAATCAAATATTTCTACTTAACATAGTACTCATGAGATTTATGATCTCGTCTCTTTAACAGTTTATCTACTCCATTTTTGTTCTTCTCTATCAAGTTATTTAAGTTATGCAGAGTGAGCCACTGCATCCATATATAGTAATTCGATTATATGCAAAGTAAGAGGAATTTGATGATCCACGCTCGACAAAAACTTTTCAAAATTTCGCTCGTCTTTCAAATTCTTTTTAATAGTTCAAATATTATCTGAGTATGTCTAGTTTGCTCAATATCCGTCAAAAAGCTTCAAATGTGAACTAATGGCTAATCCAATCTAATCTGCTGGCTTATACTTATGACGTTCTTTAGATGCGCAAGTAAAACTTGTACACTATAGAGTTAAATATTTATAATCCTAACAGATGATGTCTGAAACTTTTTTCTATCTTATTACGCATCATCAATTTAAATCATCAAATTTTTCGTCTTAACTGTATTAGAAAAATACGATTCCTAATTAAAACAGATTATATTTACATTTTAATTAGCTCTTATAATATGATTGACTGATCTTAAGTCTATTTATAGATTGACTGATCTTAAGTCTATTTATAGACACTACAAAAGTGTACGGTTTTTGCTGTAGTTACCTCAATTATAATTAGTCAATCAATTTTATGAAGAACAATTGAGATAATTACTTTGTAGACTTTAGTTTCATTACCCTAATCATTAATAATCACTAATTCATTACCTGATCAATCTTCAATCCTTTCCATTATCTCCGATGGAACTTATTTTCAGTATTGCTTGATCGGGGGAAAGGCAAAATTTACTTTTGTTAGCTCTTATGAATATGTTTGTCTCAAAAACATTGACTAGGTCATCATCTGAAGCATTTGTCTGTTTTAATGGACGATTATATAAATAAGAAATTAGCTTAGTGTGGACTACAAAATGATCCAATTATCCATACGAACAGATTTTAAAGATACTAAGAAGATTCCGCCTATTAAATCAAATTAGTATTTCCAACTTTCTAACTTTCCTGCCTAATGTAATCATTTGAAAGGGTATAACAAATTCGGCCCTCTGAAATTAGACTGCAATAAATTATACAAGTTTATTGTTTTTCTTCGTTGTTAACTAAACAAAATTGTCGTGATACATTTCCCTCGTGTTTTATTTTAACAATTCTTTTAAAATCTTAATTTCATCTTTAATTAATTTGTGTTTAGCTTTTTATGGAAACTCATAGAAAGGGAAAACAAAGTTGACGTCAACGCCCCAAAAAAAAAAAAAAACAAAAAACATGAGTTGTTGTTTTTGTTTGAATCTGTATCTGTGTTTAGCCAAATGGAACCAAATGTAACCCGTGATGCGTGTCGTTTGGCTTCTATGTTTCTCCCCACTCATTAGAATCATATGCGAGCTGATAAGAGTCCGATTGAAACTATTTGAGACTTAAGTGCTTATCAATAAAGTTCCTTCACCTTTTTCCGATTCACTCACACACACACACACAAAACATATACAAAACGCATAAATATTTGCTTATTGGCGTTATTAGTTTGTCTGTTGACCCACAATAAATGAAGGAAAGAGATCAGGCAGAAGGCACAAGCCAAACGAGCTTCCAATAGCAAACAAACAGAGTGAGAGAAATGGAAAGGGGGAAGAGGACCGGAAGAAGAGTGTAACCAACATAGAAGCCTGTGGCAGTGGCGGATGGGGCTAACCACGCCCTCATTTTGGATTCACACTCATTTGTTTATTTATGCTCGATTTTATTTTTGCTTTTTGTTTCTGTCTTCGTCATATGGGGTAAAATGTTGTTGCCTCTTGTTGTTCAAGTTCTATGAATAAAATGAAAATAAATTGAATATTATCAGTTTAGGAAAATATGTATTTGGCCTTAATTTAACTAAAATTCTAATTTTAAATAATTAATTTTCACTAAGATAACTAACAAAAGACGGATACAGAAGCATTTGTAAGCCTTTTATCAACTGAATTTAAGCCTAATTAGAGAATAACTGTTGGAAATAATTTACGGTAGCTCAGACTTATATGTATATGTATTTATCCTTATAAATTTTCCAATATATGTATTTTGAAAGTAAGGAATAATTCTATTCTGTTCAATACTGATAATAAGAAATTTGCTGATTTAATTATCATAGGTAGGCGATATAACTTTGTTCTCAAAGCAAATTGTATGTATTATATAAGGGTTCAAAAATAAGTAAAAAATGTATTTTCTTCTGAGAAACTGGGACATTGACATATAACATTATATACCCTGGGTATTACATACCTGTTGTTCAAACTTATTACAACCGTCAAGTCAAGATCTACTTCAGTTTCAATGGACTACTTCCCTTTATTCCTGTAATCAATAACCATACCTTCACTTTTAAAAACATTTGTGTGTAATTTAATATAATAGAATTTTCTCAACAATCATCAAAACATCAACAAATGCCTAACGATATCTAATAACAGCCTTTCAACAAACTGTCAATAAGTCTACACTGCACAACAAAGAGCAATTGTAGATATATGTATGTACATACATATATACATATATATTGTTACTTGTAATCAATATTGAAGTTTGCAACAAGACAAAAAAAAACTCAAAACGTAAAGCTATTAAAAATAAATCCCACAAACAATTAAATTGCATATGTCATAAAACGGAGAAATGTCAGTCAATCAGTCAGTCGATCAATATCTTTTGCTTTTATGGCTTACAATGTGAAACCAAAGCTGCGAGAGTGAGTGAGAGGGGGAGACTCTCAGATTGAGGGGAAGGGAAACTGCGTGTAAGCCAGCAGTCGAGCGATAAAATATCAATTGATTGTTTTATAATTGAGAGCAATAAAAATTGTAAACTTTTTGTGGGTGGGTGTTGTTTGGGTGTGAATGGCACAGCGAATTGAAATACATAATCGAGAGAAAAGTATCTAACCGACTTCCCGCTCTCGAGCCTCTCTTTTGGATTGTAATGACATCAGTTTATCATTTTAGCTGGCCTGCGAATAGAACTGAACACAATTCTACTGAATTTAGCTTTTGTTGATTTTCAATTTGCAATAAATTTGTTTAACTACTTAGAAAATAAGAAGCATAAACAACAACAACCAAATCAAAAAATATGAATTGCAAATTTCACGCTATTCGTTTCGGTTATTGGCATTACGTATCTCAAGGCTCTTTCAGTTTTTGTGTGAACATAAATTTATTTGTTTGTTTTGAGTGTAGAAGAGAGGAAATTTACGCTTATTTTTTTAGTATTGAAATGACCTTGAAGAGGAGCTTGGATACTTGCAAAACAAACATAGATTGGAGGGAATATAGCTGTATGGAATTTAATATCAAAAGTTGTTAATACATTGTGGAATAACGCTGAAATAAAAAAGTGTACCCCAGAAATAATATAGACTTTTATAATAGGAAATAAGAACACGTTCAATTTGCTATAAATATGCTTTTAGCTAAAGGATGTTATTATTATAGATTTGTGTCATGATCCAAACTCTATCTGAATCTTAACCAAAGCAGTTTTTAGTCCATTGATAAGCCAATTTTAAATTAAAAATGCAATTTCAGGGCAAAGAGTTTCCTGCTGAACTTACATAAACCAAATTAAAATCAACTAAAAAACCTTTTAAATAACATCTAAATAACATTTCATCGTAATTGAAAAAAATTTATGTAAAATCACGTCTAAAATTTAAAGAAAAATAATTATTGCAACAAAAAGTACAGAATTCAATCACAAAAGACTAGGGCAATATTTAATTAAAGAAAAGTTCTGTGCTTAAAAGTTTACCAAGTTGACTTGAATCCATTTAAATATATTTTTCTTGAAGCAGGTTCTATTGAAATTAATTCAAGCTGAAAATTGTAGTAGTAAATCTGTCTCTTCTACTTGCTGCAACTTTCATTAAAAATTAAACTAAGATGGAAAGCCTTATGAAGGTCAACTGTTGTGGAAAATTCAATGTCAATGCAATGTTGTCAAATAGTAAAACATCAGCGTTATAAATAGACTTCAAAATGAACCTCAAGATGCACAGACACACACACACACACACACACACTGATACATGGCCACACAAAGGACATGCCATAGAATGTCAGTCATTCGGTTTCTCATTGAGTAAAGTTTAATTGCCATATAAATGAAGGTCTGACTACGACGACGACTAATTGCTGGGCAGGACCTGCCATGTATGGGCTATGCTGTTTATTAGAGCTCCCTACAACTATACACATTCTCAATATTGATTGACGTGGGACAAACTGTTGCATTTGACCCACAAATGAGGCGAACTGTGAAGCGAGAAGGAGAGAGAGACCTCAAAATACCCTTTGACGTTGCACGTACAAATGCCGTCAGTTAGTCATCCGTTAGTGTATTTTGGTCCAGTTGAGTTGCGGCTACAGACTAATTGAATGAAATTTCATTAATTAAGCTTTTGGAGTTTTTGCATTAATTAAGTCTGGGGGAGAAAGAGAGATGAAGTATGGATGGTAGAGGAGAACGAGCAGTTACAAACTGCCTATGAAGCAATTAAATAAAAATTTTCTTTATGCATACACTCACATACGTAACTGCAGCATCATCGACTGGTTGACTGGTTGACTAGTTGACTGGCTGACTAGTTGACTGACTGCATCATCATTTTCAGTGTCAATTACAGGCAATTTCTTGCCGCCCCCCGATTCGCCCTCGTATCTCTCGTTTAGCTTCTTGCAATTGCAACTTTTCGTATTACCCGGAAATATTTTTTGTTGCTTTGTGTGTGTGTGTGTTTGCTTTGTCTCAACTGCAAACAATCTTTAAGCCAATCTCTGCTATTAGGCAACTGCATCATCATCATCTTAGTTTTCTTTTTGATGATTTTGGTTTACCACTTTTCCCATTTTCCATTGCAAAGTTGTTTTGCAAATTGTTATTCGTGGAAAAACTTAATTTCCATGTTTAGTTTCATTTTAGAGTTGGCTACTGGCAATGTCGGCTCTTACATATTGTTGATGGTTGTTATTGTTTTGGTGTGGTTGTTTTTGCTGCTGCTCTTGGCCCCGTCAAGTTCAATTCAACTTAATTGAATGAATTTGTTATTGTTCCAATGGCTTTGCTTCAACCGTTCGTTGTAGGTGTGGAAAAAGTTTTCTGTTATTGTTTTTCCCACTTGACTTTTCTAAGCGAGTGTCGGGGTTAGAAAAACTTATGGCCAAGAAAAATATTTCATTATTTTAGTTTGCTTTTCCTGCTTAAGAAGTTGTTTTCCCATCGACTTGGAAAGTTTTTGGCGTCAATAGAATTGAGTTGTAATCGCAAAGAAATTGGCGAATTATGGGAATTTTAATATTACTATATGAATGTGAGTGTGAAAATCAAATAGGAGAAAGGAAAGAGGAAAGAGCCGTAATCCTCTTAGACAAATGCAGGAAGGAAGTAAAATGTAAAAGAAAAAGTCAACCAAAGTTATCTAAGTAGAAATTGCCATGTAGTCTATGACTTTAAAAGTCATTTAAGTTGTTCTATGGACCAAGACGGTCCTAAAATTAAAGTCTAACTTATGCCAGATTAGTTTAGAATTAACAAAATACGAAATGGCGGATAAACGAATCATGAATTTTGCCAGGAATTCGTGTTGTTATAGTTTTAACCTTCCCTAACTTATTGAAGATTACGTGGGAATTAAAAAATACGAAACTGGGTCCAAATAAAACATGAATGTTGCTTACTATTGCCTATTACAAATTTGATTGTGTGCCTATTACAAATTTGATTTAAGGGTTATTTAGATATTTTAACCTTCACTTGCTTTAATTTCAACACTAAAAGTATGACCTTTCATTTAAAAATGTTAATTTTAAAGTCAAATAGAATTCAAATAAGATGTCAGAACGATTTGCAGCAAATTACCTCTCAATCTCTCAACAGATTCCGCAATTTAAAAAGACAATTTAATTGTACTAAATTAGAGACGTCGAAATGTAACTCTCATTCCGTGAGTTTAAATGAAAAATCAATTAAAATTCAAAGTTTGATGTAATTACTTACCCACAAAAAAAGGAAAACCACAATTAAATCACAATTTATTTAGAAATACACACACACAGACACTTATTGGCATCGGCCACTCTATTTAATTGTTGGATATTTGGGTTCCAAAAGTTTTCGTTTGCCATCAATCAGAGCTGCTGCTGCTGTTGCTGCAACTAAAAAGTTTACAATTCAAAGTGAAGTAAAGTGCATCATGTAAATTGTTTTGTCGACCACAAGAGAGAGAGAGAGAGGGAGAGAGACTTTATATGTATATTGGAAGCTTCACACAAAACTGACAAATGACGCAGTCAAGAAGGTGTCTGAGAAAAAGCTCTTGGAGTTTTGGCCAAGTTTTCCTTTACCTTTTTTCTATTCGCTAATTGATTTTGAGCCATTTGGCACGTTCACGTTTTGATGTGGTTCATTAGCAGAGACAAGCTGGCAACTAGTTAGTTGGCTGGGCTGGGCTGGGCTTGGGCTCTAAGTCGGACAAGATACCTCTAGATGGACGTGATCAGACTCTTACCAAGTGTGGGGGTAGGGCTATGGCCTACAATATTCAACTAAAGTCTGCCGACTTGGCTAGAGGTTGTTACCAATATACCTTATTTTGGCAAATGATCTAACCATTTCTATTTTTCGGTATCGTTGCAGATGAACGACAGCTAATACAAAAGAAAACATTTACAAAATGGATCAATTCACATTTAATGAATACCCAGTGCACGCCAGTGAACGATTTGTTTTTAGATTTGCGAGATGGCCATCGTCTATTGGCCCTACTTAGTACTTTAACACAAACACAATTGGTAAGAAATCACTTTGGCTAACTCCAAGTCTATTGGTAACCCTTTTTTGTTTTTCACTCTTACAGAAACCCGAAAAGGGACGCATGCGAGTGCATCATATTAATAATTTGAATAAAGTGATTCAGGTGATTCAACAGCATGGTGTCAAGTTAGTCAATATATCCAGTGATGACATTGTTGGAGGCAATGCCAAGTTAACCCTCGGTCTAATATGGCTAATAGCCCTAGAATTCAATGGCCAGCATCTAGTCAAGAGTCATTCGAGCAATGGCGTTGAAAAATCACTGTTAGCATGGGCGAAACAGTTTACTGAGCCGCATGGTGTTGCCCTCAATGATTTCTCTAGTTCGTGGTCGGATGGCAGAGCTTTTCTTATCATTTTGAAAGCCCACATTGATGAAATGGATTTGATTGCAGCTTTGCAGCAGCATTCCCTCCAGCGGCTTCACTTGGCATTTGAACTGGCCTATAGGCATTTTAAAATTGAGAAGCTATTAGACCCGGAGGATGTGCACACACATAAACCGGATAATAAATCCATACAGATGTATGTAATGTGTCTCTATCATGCCATGGAATCAATGAGAGCACGCGAACAGGAGCAAGAACAGGAGCAAGAGCAGAATAGGAATAGAGCACCCTGCACAAGTATTACAGATCTAGATGAAGTTCCTTTGGACAGTAATGATGGTTCGAGCATAGTTGAACTGTACACGTCAGATAGTGCGGGTAGCATGGAACAACATACATCCTCACTGGAATTGAAATCATCGTTGCGTCCTTTGAGTACGGCCACCAACGCCAGTGTAGAGATTAGTGGCTATCAATCAGCTCTTGAGGCTGTCCTTACACTTCTTTTGGAAGACGAACAGTTGCTGTCGCAGGATCTTGCCGAACCGGCAGACTTTAAAAGTGCCAAATTGCAGTTCAATGAGAATGAGAGCTTCATGCTGAAATTAACCGAACACCAGGAATATGTGGGTGAAGCCCTCGAAGAGGGCAGCAATCTAATCAACGAATCACAAAAGGCGGCAGGTGCTGGTCTGGGTTCTGGTCTCAATCAAGAGGATCAGAACGAGGTAAGGCAACAAATGGTGCTCCTGAATGAACGCTGGGAGACTCTACGACTGAGGGCGTTGGATGTTCAGGCGAAGATCTTGATGCGTTTGGCTGAGTTTCAGAAGCAACAACTCGAGCAGCTGCGTCAGTTTCTAACCTCTGTGGAGGATCGTATCTCACACATGAGCGACATTGGCCCCACTCTAGCCGAAGCCGAACAGCAATTGGTGGAGGCGAGAAGACTTAAAACGGATCTAAGTGAACAACAGGAACTGGTAGATAGTCTCGGCAGCATGGTGGTTATTGTGAATGATACCTCGGGAAATTTCAATGACCTCGAAGATCGTTTAAGTGCTTTGGGTGAGCGCTGGTCGCATGTGGTCAAATGGAGTGATTTGCGAACAGAGAAACTTCAGCAATATAAATGCATATCCCGCTGGTTAGATGCTCGTGAGCAGGACCTCAAGCGCATGGAGAGCAGAGATGTTACCGATGTGGGTGGCATAACACAACGCATTAATGACTTGAACTATTGTGCCAAGGATTTACTTGAATTGCAGAGATATCTCATAGATTTACGACAAATGGTGGCTGCCACTCTGCAAGATGGAGACGACAAGGGTGAAAGGGTATTAATGCAGCTGGAAAGCTACGAAGATCGCCTAGATGCTCTTAAGCAAATTGTTGAGGTCCAAACACAGCGGATTGAAACCAAAGGTTTCAACTTTGGACGCGATCGTGCCAGTTATGATGATACCCGTGTCATACGTCCAGATGGCTGGGTAGACTATCAATTGATTATACGTTTTGGAGATGCCGAAGATCAGGATGACGAAGATGATGGTCCTAATGAGCAAGTCTCATCTAGCCATGATTTGGCAAGTAAAAAGCGAAAAATACGAAATGCTGATAATTTCAATGCACTGGAAACACAAATTATGGATCATTTCTCCTATCTGCATGATGTGGAACAGAAGTTACAACAATTGCAACGTCAAAGTTTACGTCAACAATGCGATATATTGAGAGAGCTGCAAACAGAAATCAGTGCAAAAAGTTCTACCATCTCAGAGTTAAAAAAACTATACGAAGTTTGCGAATTGGAGGATCCAACGAGAAATCTGCTACTCGAAGCCACCCATATCCGGCAAATCGAGCATAGATATACGACTTTAAGCCAACGTTTGGTCACCCAACAGAGCGAGAGTAGTGCTTTGTTGGATAAGGAACGGTATTACAATAGTTTAACCGGATTCAAATTGGTTCTTGCCGATTCAAGGGATTGGTATAAGCAACATGCTGGATCTGCCACTTCCCAAGAGCTGGAACAGCGTCTCAGTCATATGGAATCGCTTAGTTCTGAGATTTCTGAGGCTCGGCAAGCCACCGAAGAGTTGGATGATCAGCTCATAGAATGGAAACAAGATTTTGGTCTCTTCTATGACAGTTGGCATGACATGAAGCAGGCCCTACAGGCTCTCATCCAGCAACGAGGAGGTGAAAATCTATCAAAGCAAATACAGCAAGTGCAAAATTTTGTAGAGAAAGTGAGTAAGCAAAAGGTGCGTGTTTCAAGTTTGGCAACTATGCAACAACAACAGCAGCTACTCAATCAATTGGTCGATGAGCTGGAATCCCTGAGACCCACCTATGATCGTCTGCCCAGTAATATCTTGAGTGAAGAACTGCAAACTTCATGGCAACGTCTTCCCGAGCAATTAAGCGAAAGAGTTATCAAACAGACAACAGCTATTGAGAACCTAAATCACTTTATAGCCGAATACAATTCGATTATCTCCACCCTACGGACTGCAGCGGACTCTAAAGAGAGCTCTGGATCCTCTCAAGATCTGCGTAAATTAGAGATTGATGTGATCAGTGCACGTAATTTTAGTGAGATTTTGATTAAAGAGGCGGAACCTGCTCAAAAAGATAGCCTTCAGACTCAAATACGTTCACTTAATTCCCTGTACGAGCAGGTGGAGCGTAACCATCGTGATCAGAACCAACAGGAGGCAAAGCTGCAATCACAAATCGATGTCATACAGCAACGTCTGAAACAAACGGAGAATTGGCTTAACGATCTAGAGACAAACACTCCCAAATCGGGCATCAAACACATTGGCAACTCCAATGAACTTTTCCAGAGTAAGAGTAAATTCCAAACTCTAAAGGAAACCTGCGAGCGTGAGACTTCACAGTTCAGGGAACTCAATGAGCTTGGTGGTGAATTGCTGCTCCAGATGGATGAACTGCAGAATAAAGACAGCAAGAACTCTAAATATGGCTCTTTGGCCAAGCAGTTTACACGCATAAATGCCCGCTGGACGGAGGTTACCGAAAGAGTTTATGATAAAACTGCTTTGCTAGAACATATATCAACCCAGTTGGGAGAGTTTAAAAAGTTTATGGTCAGTGAGACAGGCTATTTGGATCGTTTGGAGAATAAAATACGAAACACACCCGAAAATGCAGCCGATGCAGAAGAAATTATGGAAGAGCTTGATGTGAGTGCATGAAATATTTAAGAATTTTATGATTTATAATTTGTTGAATCATTTATTGTTGTTTTTTATTCAGGACTTGGAAAATGTATTGCGTTCGCATTCAGAAGAGTGGCTTGATAAAATTCAAGAAATTGGCAATGAGCTAATTGATAATGAATTCATGGCCGAATCCATGCGCAAGGATATTGATGGCATTGTTCACCGCTGGACACAGCTGCAACAACAGGCCAAAAAGCGCACAGAACTTCTCGAACAGAAAGTCAGCGAAGCAGAGCAATCAGAAAAGTGCATAGTGCAATTCGAAGCATGGCTTACTCGTGTCGATGAGATACTCAGTGAGCACTTGGAAAATGATGTGACCATTGAGGATTTACCAGATGATTTTCAGGTTGAGACTCAAAGCCAATTTTATTTTCAATTTAAGTTTAATTTGTGTATTCTTATTTTAGCAATTGTCTCGTGAATTCGCTAGCAACGAGCTGAATTTCAAGGAAATCACCGAACTTATAGCCGAGCATACACATAATGGCAAATTGGGTGCTGCGAATCGTCTGCAGGAGCAACTCAATCTCATGGAATTGCGTTTCAAGGCTTGCCAGGCGAAACTTAATAAATGCACAGCTCCCCAGCCTGCATATGAATCGCGTTTGAATAGAGCCTACGGCGATTTGAGGAATGTGGAACGTTCAACCTTAGTGCTAGATGTGGCCTCGGCAGGACCCAGTTTAGTGCAAGCTCAATATCAAAAGTGTTTGGTAAGAGTACAACTATGAGTTCACGCGAAACCTTGACTAACTCATTTGTTTCTTGTGCAGCAAATCTATCGTACTTTGTCTGAAATCAAGGCTGAAATTGAGAGCACCATAAAAACAGGTCGTAAGGTGTGCGAGGACAAATATACCAAGTCACCTAAGCAGCTGAGTCAACGTATTGATGCTCTAAAGCATCTCTATAATGCCTTGGGTGAGAATGTTACCCAATCAAAGGCTTTCCTCGAGGGTCTTCTAACATTGGCAAGCAAATTGGAGGATTGCTTTGATACGGCTGATAAACTTATACGTCGTTTTGAGTCACCACAAGAAGTGCATGATAGAAATTCCATATTGCTTGAATTCGAAGATGTTCTCAGGCGTTGCGAAGAGCATTATATGGAATACAGTAAATCGTGTGATCAAAGCTCAATGTTGGAGACACGCCAACGTATTGATGGCCTTAAGGCCACCTATCATAAGTTGACCAGTGCGGATATAATTAAACGTCTAACCGAAATGAAGGCAACACTGCAAAATTTGGACAACATTTCGCTAGAGACATTAAAGTTAGTTTTGAGTGGGCATATAACTCTTGTGTCTCATTTGTAATTCATGTACATCTTTTTACACAGGGCCATGGAGCATGATTTGAAGGAGATTAATATGCCATCGAATCCGGAAATTGAGAAATTACAGCAACAAGTTATTGCAATAGTTGTGGTATGTATTTATCTTCCTATTGTGTTTAGTCATACTAAGTTGTTGAAGGTTTATTGGATTAACTATCTACATATACATATATATATATTTTCGTTGCCGTATGTCGTTTTGTCTGTCTGTCTTGTGGGTTTAACTTTTAACCCCCTTTCCTGTCATTTCTCATGTGGTCTCTTTCATTATCGTTTTTGCCTTTATTCCGCATATCTCACATTTCATTCGCTTTTTACATTCTGGCTTATATCATGTTAACACCTTTGGGCTCTTTCACATATGTGAGATGCAAATGGAATTGCATTTCCTTTTTTTCTTTACCTTCCCATTTCTTTTTCATATCTTTTCCATTTTCATTCACACTATTTGGTTGGCATTGATGAAACTTTTCTTTTGTGAAAGTTTTCAACTTAAATTTAAGCTTACCAAAAAAAACTGAATTCTTATTTAACCTTTTACTATTTGCTTCATACCTTTTACTGAATTTTGCATAAACCTCACACATTTTAATCTCTCTTTACCAAGCTAATACAGAACCAGATAGATATTTTATAAATATAATCATCAAATTTACCATCACCCAAATCAATCAACCACCACAACCACCAAATAAAAACCACAACCACAAATCACCGTATCACTAGAGTTCTACGGGGTCCTAATTTGGTGTCATTTTCACGCTTCAAATATTTTGTAGAAATATATTTTTTTATTTTTACTTCCTGTGACGTTCCATTTTGGTTGCGGCCGAGTCCAATAAAATGTCTCTTTTCCCTTTTCACCCGTTTCGATTTAAAGATTAAGATTGTACAGCATCAAAAACCGCTTAACTATATAACTCTTGGAGATTTGCTTCTTTTTTGCTCATTTTTGGCTATATAAGTGTGTAAATTCGATGAAAAGAGAGTTTTGATGATTAGTTTTCGTTGTAATCGTTGCTTAGGATCTATTGAAAACACGTTTCAATGAGGCTACAACCCTTGCTGCTGCCGATGAGGATATGGAAATTGTTGTGGTCAGCGATACAGTGCGTCAACGAAGAGCACGTACGCCCCAGCAAACGGGTGATTCCTCTTCCTCTTCGGAATCACCAAAAGTCGCCACCACTCCGGAGAGTAATGTGGCTGTTGTTGGAGCTGCAGTATTACCAGATGTTTTGCCACCACAAACATTCCGTTTGGCCGAATCGAGTAACCTGTTTTCTCAAATATCCCTTAACCCCGATAAAGTAATCTTGAATACTTCTCCAGCGCCTGCCAAACCTTTGAAAAATAAACGAAAAGCTCCTGCCTCACCAGCTCAAGTAGTTGAGATTAAGGTGAAGAATATACAAAACGATAAAATGTCTGTGCAAAATATTGATCTTGAAGCACATCAGGGAGAAATTGTCGATACTGTGAATATATTGGAGAGTGTGGAACCATTTGTGCCCGAGTATGTGGAAACAGTACAAATTGTAGATCTCTCTGAGGACTCGGATTCCTCATTGCGATTCGATGGTGAGGGTAGAGAAGTAAGACGTTCGAAGAGTAAGCACTCGCTGAACGAATCGCCATTGACCAAAGTCACTGACAGGAAGGCAGATGGACAGGAGGATGAGGAGGGGGTCGAGGAAGACCTACTGCGTCCAGGGGCAGGAAATACTAGCACACCATTTTTGCGCGTAGAGAAACAACGCATTTCCTTTGATGAGAAACGTAAGCGCATAGCCAATGAACGGGATATTCTACGTGACTCTGAAGAGGAAGGTTCCCCCCAGACACCGGACACAGCTCCGCAGCTATCTAAACCGAAACGTTGGCGACAATTGAAACCATCTTTAGATGCTGCGTCGACTACAATTGGAGCAGATATTGAACCCGAATCACCGGGTCGTGATAGTTTCTATAGTCCTGATAAAGAATCTGGTTACGATATAGAACCCTTGGTATTTTCCGATGATGAGGAAATACCAAGATTTTCACTGGAAATGACACCAACCATTGATTCCGATAGTGATACGGTAATTTGTTGATGGGTTGATCACACAGCAGATTTGCCATTTTCTGTACTTCAGATTTCTCTATGTTTATTTTCCTTTTATTCTCCTCTCTTCAGAGCCGCATTGAGACGCCTTCAGCTAAAAAACCGAATTCATTTTTAAGCAAAGTAATGAATTCGATGCCATCACCAGCAGATGATTCCAATGTCACTCTTAAAAGTCCATTAAGTGAAGCTGATCCTTTGAGTTTGGAACAACGTGTGGAATACTTTGATAAAAAGGCCAAGCAGATGATACATAAATTGGAATTGACCAAAATTAAAATCGAGCAATGCCATGAAAGTGAAGCGTAAGCTATAAGAAGAGATAATCATTAAGACAATTAATTGAATTTGATATCCTTTTTGTTAGAGAGGATCTACGTCTATTAATAGCTCCCGATGCGGCAACTTTGATATCACAGGGTGATTCTTTGGTCTTGGAAACTCATGGTAAACAGGGTAACTTTTCACGTCTCGTTATGCGAACACAAATCATATTGCGTGAAAAGTTTCACGAGGTCCAACAGGCCAAGTAAGCAGGAAAAACACTTTTCAATGTGTAAACATAATTATCAACTCATTCTATTATTCACAGATCATCAACTACCGGAACTGGTCAAGCGCGTCCTTCGTTGGATAGTGTAAATATTGAGGAACTTGTCACCAAAGGTCTACGTCGCATTAATGTGCTAATTGAGAAACCAGTGGATCTTAAATCTAGCGCCGAACTTGAAAGACGCATGGATGATATCAATGTAAGTGTGAGCGACCCCAAAACAGAATCATTATCCTACTGGCTCAAGTCCAAGAAACATTCATAACATCTGGCAAAGAAATGGACCCAGTCAAAATCATTTTCATTTAATCGTCCACATTATTCAATTATCTGAGGTTTGCATCTATTTTTTTGCGCCTCAGTTTAGACATTCATTGATGGGTATATATTTTTTGTATTGCGACAAGTTAATTGCCCTCTTGAGAATTCCTAACACTAAATGGGTCCATTTAAAGAAACCAAAAATAAATACTAAATAAAAACAAACTGACATACTTACAACACACAAAGGCCAATGCGTTGTCAAATAGCAAAGGCAACAACAACTAAGTCAGATGTTTGTGCATTGCAGTTTTCCGAGACATCAGCACGCAGGAGGCACGGAAAGGGGAAGAGGGCAGGAGCTGGCTGGCTGGCCAACATGTGTGTGTTTGATTTTTAGTGGGTCAAAAGAAAGAACAGCCATAGAACTTAAGAGATTTTTGCCGTTTAAGAGCTTGGCTCCCTCAAACCAATTGAAAATGACTTCTCATAATTTAGCATTTTTCTCACAATTTATCACAATATTCCTGACGTATTAGAAGTATTTATGTTTCTGAAAGACGTCTTTTCGAATTTTCGTCATCATAAAATGCATGAACCTAAAATCTATGTGACTAGACTACTATCAAAAATTTCCTTTCAAAGACCAAATGGAAGATGTGAAAAGGTCAAAACTGTAAAAAACAAAAGCAAATATTAACATGTTTTAGGATCAAAGATATTGAGCAAAATTCCAAATATGAAATATCACTTTGTTAATGTGTTATGAGTATGTAATATATAGGGTCTTGTATATTGAAATGCTGTATAGAATATAAAAATTGAATTTTATAAAGTGTATATAAATATGAGCATCTCAAGATAAAATCTGACGTACGATTTTCCATTGTAGTTTATACTAAGTATAATTATTGGTAAAACATTTTTAATAAGTAACTAAACAAAATTTACATGTAAATAATTGTTCGTAGAAAAAAAAACATATTGTATTGAATAAGTATTGATCAATTCATTGATAATTCTGTAGCATAAAAAACTATTGAAAACACATAAATGTACGAAATCACAAATCGATTTTCCTCTGCTTTTGAGCGAATCGGTCGATAACTTTTTCCACCGTGATATCAATATCTCTGTTAATAGTCATTAGAGCAAGTTGCAGTCGTGGGAGTCGTATATGCAGTGCCAGACGCCCTAGTCTCCAGTCATCGCAAGTCGCAAGTTGCTGTTCCAAGTTGCCAATTATAATTCTGTATCAATCAATATTCATAATTTCACTATATATTTTAATAAACAAGGTTCTATAACTTACATATATTTACTTTGCAACAGAGTACGACAGAGTTTCTGAGTTATAGGTTAGATTCTTCCCAAACTCACCCTATAATGACACCGATTTTTATATTCTTTATGGAAATCTACTTTCGAATTTCCCTTCCCAGTGGCGCCACATGTGCGTGCAGCAGAAGCAGAAACACATACATTCGCAATAATCACGTTTTGTGTGCTTCTATGTATTTTCTGATTTGTCGAAAACCGCGAACTTTCGAAATTTTGAATATCCCCAAAATCCCCCGTTACTACGCCACTGGAATCGACCTATTAATCCAATAACAAATAAATGTTATTTTGGTAACTGCAAAATTTTGACTTTGGTTTAAACTTTCTCGGATATGCCCAAATTCAAATTTCACTAATCCCCAACGAGTTTTTTAGAAAACAAGTTGCTACATTTTGTAAATGTCTTTCGCTGAAAGTTAACCAAATATACTTTGAGTTAAAAAAATCTAAGTTAAGTTCTTAATCCCACGTCTTTAAATTTTCAAGAAGTAAACTATAATGAAATAAGTATCGTGAACCAAAAAAAAAACTTGTCAATTTGGAATTATTATTCGGAGAATGTGCAGTTTGTTTACCTTTCATTCATCATTGAATAAATGTTGGCCAAATTTGTGGAAATTTGAAAAGTTTTCAAATTTTCATTGGATTTGCCATTGTACCCGAGAGATTGTCGTCCAAGCCCCACGACTAAAGAACCGAAACCATTAATCATTCGAATCATTTGTTGTTTATTTTTGTTTATATTTCTACATGGTTCTTCTTGGTCGTTTTTTTTTGGTTTGGTTTATGTTTTTATGGCCCCAGCAACGATGACAAAATTCAGAAAAAGAAAGAAGTGGGCAAATAAAAAAAATTCAAAAATAGAAAAACTAAAGAGAAGAAAAACAAGAAAATGCGTTTTTCATGAGAAAAATTCAATTTTCGAAGAGAAAAACGCAAAATATTCTCTTCCGCCGGCGGGGCGGTCCAATGTTTGTTTCTTTGTTTTTGGTTTCGCTGTTGATTTTATCTGTTTTGTTCTTTTTTTTTGAGTTTGGGTTTGGGTTGTTCCGTGTGTGTTCAGTAGTGCGGCATCTCATCAACGTAACGGTTGCAGGGCGTCGGTGTCGAAATTTTTCGTCATATTTTGTGCATCATCACGTTGATTGATTGTAGATTTGCGGAAAATTCACTTTGGCGCCAAAATAATAAATATTGAAAGAAAAAATAAAATATAAAAACAGAGAGTGAAAATCTTCTCAATGCAATTTTGTTGGTTGGCACAAGCTGTCGGTGTGAGTGGCTGCTGCAGTGACCCTGTGTCCATTGTGACCCTCATTCTTTTGCATTCACTCGCATCATCATCGTCGTCATCATCGTCATCATCAGCATCAGCGTAGTGCATATCGACACAGAAAACGTTTGGCTATCCTTTGGATAGGAGTCCTTGCATGGGAAAATTGTTGCTCGATTGCAGCTCAAATTGAATTCCATTCGCCCTGGGCTCCTGTCATCGCTGTTGCCGTTATCCCAGCGGTGGCCATTTCTGTACGAATTTCCGTAAGGGACACACACTGTTTGTGTGTGTGTGTGTGTGCATGTGTGTGTATGCGTCATGTCCTATGTAGTTTACGTTTCCGTTTTGTCATTCATTGTTCATGTTACTTTGCTTAAATGGCATTTCGTTCAATAATTCTTTTTTTTTTCTTTTGTGGCTATATTTTCAATTTGTTATTATTTTCGTTTTTTTTATTTTTTATTTATTTTTGCAGGAACGTCACGACGATTTACAGGTCATTGTCAGTGCCATTGGTAAAAACGCTCAAATGCCCAAGGTCACGCCCATCATGATGACGGAAATCGAAAAGGTTTTATCCTTCATTTTCTACTCTTTCGTTATCACATGCTTAACTACTTACAAACTCTGTTTGTTCTCCTTTTTACAGACGAAAAACAATTTGATTGCTCATGCGGATTCGATTGAACTATCGTTGACAGAACTGAAAAATGGCGCTAAAATTGCCAATGGATCGGGCGTCAATACTAACAGCATTATCCACAGTCGTTCGGGTAAGTGATTCATTCAATTGTTCTCGCCCTCTCTCTATCTTGTTACATTTAATCCCCAACCTATCCCAAAACTATGCTCAATATGTTGCCCATTTTGGACTAAATTCTGTGTAAGACTCATGCTCGAGTTCACTCGATTGGACCTTCTAGTTGGGCCTGTTGAATGAATTTACTACACACTTTGCATACAAATGCCATGTGGGGGTGTGAGAGTGGAGGGAGCCACCTCCACCACCAACTTTTAGGTCTTGCAAACTATTTAGATGGACATTCAATTAATTTGCAATTAGTTAAATCAATAGAGGAAAATGACTAAATAAATATTTTCCTCATTCTTTTGAAATGGTTTTATTTTAATTTTCTCTTGCCACTGATATTAAGCCAAATGAAATACAATGAACTGGCATAAATTACGCTTAAATATCAAACAAATATGGTAGCAACAAAAAAACAAACAAAAAAAACAACATATATTAAAATTTAAATGCTCTCAGCGAAAAACTCTTGAAAAAGCACGCGCGAATTTTCATTAAATGCTTTGTTGCATTTTATGCTATTTTTGTTTCTTGTTGATACTCTTTCAATACCCTGTAAACATAAAACTGAAAAGAGATGATGAAAGTAAATACGTAGAAATGATTGACTAACAGGTCAAGAAGAGGTTAACCCAGAGAATTGACTGACAATTTTAGATTCTAATCTACATACATAAAACAATTCCTTAGAGGGAATCTCAAATGTCTATATGCTGTACAACTTCTTGCAGACTAGTTTATTTTTATTTCAGTTTTCAATATTTATGCCATAGGCAGACGTTTTTGTTAGTTGTGTTTCTTTCTTTTTTTTATATCCTATAAGGGCCAGCAGCCAAATGTGCCATGTCAATGGCACTTTTGACATTTTATGTGAATGTATTTGGTGTTGGCTTACCAAAGGGATGCAACATTGCTGGCGTGTAACACATATGCCACCAGATGGTTGATAAATCATTCTGTTCTCCCCTTTCAAAACAATAAAATTAAAGCGGTTTATAGGCTAAAAATCATCTGTTAGATGAAGAGATTTGTTTGACCTACAACAAGTAATTAATTATATATTTTACAAATATTTCCGTAGTTATCGAATGAATTTGATCACTGAACGTTCAACTTAATGTGTTTTAGCCAATTTCTCGTCTCAGTTTCTTTTTTATACTGACTATAATTTCTATACGAGTTCATAAAAACACTCTTCATAAGCTTTACAAACGTCTGTATTATACATTGTACTACATTGTTTTTGTTGACTTGAAATTTAAGTCTACATATTAAATGTTATGGCCAAAATGATGTTGAAAATATAAGATCATTCCACCATTGGCGACAATGCAGTCAAGTCTAAAAATGATTTAATCATTGATTGCACTATCGCTAATGAGGCAATTTAATACGTGGACTTTTCAACGATACAATACTCCTCAGTGATGCCTGTGAGGAGCGGGAATAGTGGCTACTTCTGGCATAACCTCGATCGCTATAATGTGATAGTCGGGATTGCTGTCTCCATGTGGTTAACTGATCATTGCGAGTTTTCACGAAACCCTGTTTAATAATGAACTTTTCAATTTCCTCCTTGGCTCGGTTATCGCTAGCGAACCATGATTGTTTTTCCACAATCTGAGCGGTATTGGGTTGCACCGTCATGGACTCTCCTATTCGTTTACCCTTCTTGGCAATTGTGAATTCCGCCTCATAGAATTTACGACGACGTTCCTCAAAGTCTAGCTTGGTGAACGATGTCCTGCTACCGAACAAGCTACTAAATTGAGAAATCTGACAATCATCCTGAAAGTACTTTCCATCCGCACTGTCCAAGTCATCGATAGACTGATGATGTGGATTGATAAGGACACGTTTCTTACATCTCTTTAGTAGATTCGATCTAGCATTTAAAACTTGTTTGCTTCGCTTGGAGGGTCTTTTTGAATACCTCCTACCGAAGGTAGAATCTCTTTCGAGTGAACGTCTTCGGCTTGTTGATGTCGTTGAAAATTTGAGATGTTTTATCAACAGTTTGGGGTCAACTGCGTTACCCTTTTTCGGGTGAGGTGTTCCCATAAGTAGTTTTTCACGCTCCTCCTCTCTTTGCCTATCGACACCAGCAGGATCCAATTTTACCAAATGAATTTTCTCTATTATAACTTCCGATGCTAACGATTCATCGAGTCTACGACTACTGGCCTCGCTATGTCTCCGGTCTTTGAGGCGAGCCTTTAGCATGTCGGGGTCGACACCCTTCTCAACACGTGGATATGGTGTCTGCGATTTATTCGAGCTAATTTTCATCAATCCATAATCTCGTTCGGCCATTGGACCCTTTTCCGTTTCGCCGAATCGCAGAGGATATGACTTTCTATTCACAGAACCCAATATGGAAGCTGTGTGTTCCTTAGTCAGAGAATTTCTTGGAGTACCCATTATTTGCGCCTTCTCCCAAAAAAAAACCTCCAAAGCTGCTGATTAGTGTGTTAGTGGTTAGTGTGTAGTTTTCGATCAGGAGAAATCTGGCATTACCGTGTAAGGAAAATTATTATATAAACGACGGACGGAAACGAACACAAATTAACGCAAAAAAATTGAATATTTTGTATGTGTCAATTTGAGAAAATGTTGTTCTCTGTGTGAAGTATGTGTGGCTACTGAACAATTTGATCTACTTTCAAAAAAATAGGCACAAATTCAAGTATTTCTTTATATTATGAAAATTCTCCAATTAGATCCACTCTAATTGTGGGAAAAAGAAATAGCGAATAAAATAAATTGGGCTTAAAGAGCTTTTAGATTTTCTGGTTCCATGTACATAAGTGTTATCGCTATTTTAGACCTTAAAGCTCAGCTCTCGCACATTTTAAGCTTATGAGCTCTAAAGTTTTAGTCTGAAAACTTTGTTGTTATCCTTTTGCATTGCCATTTTTATGCACCAACTCATAAGCAAAGCTCTTTTGGCTGCTTTAAGTTTATTTTGTCGAAAGCTCTGCTATCCTTACCGCCTTGAACAGCTGTTGATGGACAAGTCCTAGCAACATTTGAAATCAAATCGTTCAGCGGTAAACAAGACAAAATTGATGAGTCTTCCAAAAACATAAAGATAAATATTGAATCGATTGAAACAAACAATAAATATTGCATACGTTCCCCAAGAAAGTGTAGTGAAATTGAATAAAAAGAGTCAAAACTTAATATGAGTGAATACAAAAGTAAATGCTCTTCAAAAAAGCGTTTTAATAAGTAAATATTTGTGAAAATATAAGAATATGAAAGCCTCAAGTGAATCTACGTAATATCAAATAAAAGAGTATAAAACACATAGGTTTGTTTTAACAAACACTCAAAGTTACTTTTTAAATTTTGTCTATATTAAAAAAAAATCCTTCTAGCCGCTGAAATTCATTAAAAAAGTTGCAAATTTTTGCAAGAACATCAAAGTAGATGACATTTTTAACATTTTAAGGTTTACAAAGTAGAAACACACACACACACACACACAAACTCACACTCTTACTTATAAATACCTACTCAAGGTCGCAACATCTATATGAAATTTGGTAAAGTGCTTTCCCCTTCCAGAATTAGTGAACATTTTGACGCCATTATGGACAATATCATCATGAAAATGATATAAAATCACTTTAAATGGAGTTACCACTTGAGAATACCTTAAAGTCCACAATGGTTTTGACCTGATGCTTCACCAGCATCTTAACCTGCCCAGAAACGTTGATGGGGTAGGCTGGTAGGCTCTCTAACGACAAAAAGGAAATTTCACGCTTTCTTTAGCTTTTAATGAATTATGACATTTTCCTTTGGGAGTCTGTGTTGACTGTAGTATATGTTGTGAAGAGGAAAGCGAGTGAGATTGGGTAGCAAACATGGGGAAGTGTTATCAGTGTGTGATTCACGTTTCGCTTTTCTTCGTTTTCTCCGCTTTTTTTTCATTTACCAGGTGCGGGAAGCTGTCGTTGTAAAAGCCATTCAAACAAACACCCACATGATGGCTGTTCAACCAAACAAAACACATTCATCAAAATGAGTGAAAAGGTGGGAAAAAAATTTTACACTTAACTTGTGTGTGTGTGTGTGTGTGTGTTTCTACTCCTTTTGCTACTTCAGTTTATTTTTTTTAAAGTCAGGGCTTGTTGTTATAAACCTTGATGAAATACATATAGGTACATATGCACATATATAACCATGATAAGTATGTGAGAGTTTTTTTTCTATATATTTGTCTAACAGCTTCTTGGGCGCGCTTGTAACTCTCCTTTATTCATTCGTTCACTCAGTCAGTCAGTCATTCATTCTAAATGCTTTCAGACGATGCCTCGACATCCGTTTGTAGACACGGCCAGGGGCTTGTGCAAAATTTGTTTTTCTTTTCTTCACGTAATTTTTTTCCGCTTTTCCTTCTTGGACATGGAATTTGTCGCCTAAATCCCTTGTCCTTGTCGGGCTAAAATGAGAGTCCTAATCCTTGTCCTGCTGAGGGAAGGAAAGAGGCAAAGTGGCCAACTGAAAAATACACACACACATACATACATATACAAATTTCCACATTGGGCATAGTTTTTGCCTTTGCCTTCAGTATTTGGTTTTGTTTTCACGGCTTAAATGCCCGTACTCAAACTTGAGAAACTTTCATAACTTTCAGTTTAGTTCAGTTCAGTTTGGTATGGTTTGGATTCTTTTCGTTTTCTGTCTCTTCGTTGTAACTTTCTTCAGCTTGTCTTTTAATTTTACATTTCTTTTGTAAAAGAATTTCAAGTGTTCTTTGTTTCTATTGCGTTGTGCGATTGCCTTTTCAGTTTCATTCTGTATGTTTTTCGTTTTTTTGTTTTTGGTTTTCAATTGGAAATAGTCTCTCAGCGTGGGCATGGTGAAAAAATATTATTATTACGTGCACACTGTCAAATGTCTGTCTAAGGGATACTTAGTGCTTCAAGTTTTTCTCGTTTTTTTCCATTTCTTTCAAGTTAATGGTCAACGCATGCACATTGGTTTCTAATCAATATATCCTTCCTGAATTATGCAAAGCTCTTAAAAGAGGATTCGATTAAGGACTACATATGGTTTTAATTCGATCTAAGGATTTATTTAAATGAAAGTTGACAGAAGTCAGTCATAAAGTTTGTTCAGTTGGTGGTCTTTTTTCAGGCACTGAATATAGACCATAATTATATCCATTACACATATTAAAAAAGTTCTTTTTCTTTTCTTAATTTTAAACCACTGTCCATCAGCCGACCATCCAGCCAACAATCCAACTGTCGAGTAACACAGTTTAAGCCTTCCAATGAAGCCACTTGAAACTTTTGCTTCATTGAAATAGTTTTTCATTTACTTGGAACATCCTCTCGTCTCTCATCGTTTTAGCTTTCTCTCTCATTATTGTATGCGTTTGATGTTGAAATGTGCAACAAATAGAAGACAGAAAAAAAGAAAACGCCTAGAACATATATAGAGCACGAATACAAATCTATGTCAAGTTACTTTGCCTCTCCCTAGTCCTGACCCCATAAAGTATGCAACAAATTTGTGGTCAAGAGTCGTAGGAAAGACAGAGAGAGGGTGAAAAAAACACAGACTCCACAGCCTACTCAGCAGCGATAATGAGGAACTCTTTGTCATAATATATCACAAGCGACAGTGAAACCGCTGCCCTTACCCCCACCCCCACCCTCACTCTTACTTTGACCACTTGCCATTTCATAAGACGAGGACATCTAATTAACTTGGTTTTCGTGTCATTCTCATTTCTTTCGTTTCGCACACAGAGTACAACAACGAGCCAAGCGGCAGTGGAGTATTGGCCGGCAGTTTTGATAAATCAGTGCTACAGATATCCGACTGGCTAACTTGGGAACAAAACATGATCAAGATACAGAGCGTTGTCGTTGACGATGTGGATGCAGTTCGTTTGGCCATTGAAAAGCAGGAGGTAAGCTAATGGGGATGCACTCTGCCTGATATGCCTATCTCTATTCACTTTCTGTGCGTGTGTTTTCTGTTTCGTTATGCAGAAAGTTTTGCGTGAACTGAAAATGAAAAAACCGCAACTGAATGAACTGGTCCACACAGCGGAAGTACTCAAAGGCGATATTAAACGTCAGCAGTTGCAAGAGAAAGGTAATTTAAAATGAAATGCCACAAAATTCACAATTTAAAGTTCTCCGAGAAGCTTTTCACATTTATCTAACAGTTAGTTAAAATGAAACAAATTGCCCAATTTGGCTTACAAATATGGAAATTTAATTAGAGCTCTCACAACCGGATGTCGTCTGTTCGAATTGAGCTCGTAAATGGGGTGGATAAAATGGTGGGTAGAAGGATTCATCACCTATGTGAATTCCTGCTTGGACATTTTTCCATTTCCTCGACTTGAAAATCACTTCAGTGCAAACAAATTTCCGCTAGACAAGACTCACACAGTAGTACAAACATGTAGAGACTGGCAAACAGACGGGCAAACAGACACATATGAATGAGTTTTTCCAGTAAACCAAAACGATGGCCACTTAAAATTGCTAACTTGGTCCAAAAGAATGGGAATGGTTAAGGGGGATAAGGGCAGAATTTGCATAACGGGGCCGTGAACCTCTATTTCCCTACTCAACTGTCTCTCTGTCTGTCTGGTTTAAAACAATGTCACACACACAATCACACTCACAGCTAGCCCAAAAAGTCAAAGACAATGGCCAAAGTTCAAACAAAACAAACACAAAGACAGAAAGAGAGACAGACAGAGAGAAAGAGTGTGGGAAAGAAAAGGGCCAAAAGAAAGAGATCAAGTGGCCAAGTGCAAATTGAATCAGCCTAAAGTGTGTTGCATACTTCTGAGTGGTGAATAATTTTCATATTTACAGTTTGAAAGTCACTTGTTAAAGAGCGCGGAAAGAGCGCGGAAAGAGCGCGCGATAAATGCGCATGCTCAGCATTTCAACTCTTTCTCTTACCGTGGAATTTTAATCTGACAGACTGAGGCAACATTTATGCCAGTTGACATTTAATTGACAAGCAGCGGGTAAGAGAGAGGCATGTCCCTTCTGTACGTGGCTGTGTGTGTGTCTGTGTGTATATGGGGGGATTGGCCTGCAGTTGCTTGCACTGCTTGTTACATATTATTATGATGTTTGGTTTGTCATAAACATTTGTAACTTGTCCACATCCTCACTGCCTGCATTTTTCTCTCCCTCTGTGTGTGTGTGTGAGTGTGCCTCTGGCTTTGTGTGGTACGTGAGTCCACAATCTAGCAAATGTTACGCTGGATTTCCCTTTAGGTTGTTCTTAAGGCTGCAAGGAACATGCCTTTTGTTACGGCTTCCCTACGACCAAGCATATTAAAAAAAATTCTATAGTTTTTTCTGCTTCTTTTTCTGTTTTTTTCCAAAGAAGCTTGCTAATTTTCCTGGGGGAATACGTTGTATTAAATGCAATTTTCCCTGAACTAAACTAAAGAAATGAAAAACTAAGAATTCCTGTTTAAACTTCTTTTTGTTTTCGTTAAACAAACGCTTTTATAAATAAACTTTATAATTATTTGAAACTAAAGCATAACTTAAGGGTTCCTTGACTGGCCTTTAGTTAAAAGTCATACTTATATTGGGCTAAGAGAGAGTAAAAAAGGAGACCTAATAAATGTTTCGTACCATGTTTATGGTGCTAGTGTGAGCTCCCTAA